>NC_140579.1:1128837057-1131638092 GCF_964204655.1 Triturus cristatus | reverse complement strand
GCACCTCAGCGTGGAAGCAGCCACTGCGAGCACTCCTGGCCCCCACCACTTTTTAAGGTTCCTATAGTGTACAAGCATGAATGTCTTCTTGTCACAGTAGCTTTTCCAAGCAATGGTTTCTCCGTCTGTTTACACTCACTTCTAACTCCCACCTTACTGACCTCAAGGTCAAAATCTGCCTCGCGCTCTGCGCTCCTCAGCCATGTCTCTCTCCTCACCCTGAAGCTTATCACAGACAAAAAAAACCTTCCTAACTCTTCCTAACCTGCAATAATTAACCCTTTTTAAAAACACATGTTATTTTTATTACTTCTTTTAGGGGATACAATTTATTTCTATTCTTAATGTAATAAAAGATTTACTGTGAATAACTCACAGAACATAATAACATAACATACTAGCTTTAGAACAAATGTTTGTTACTACCCTATGCAACGGTACTTAGTTCATCAACCTTAAAAGGATGAACGTCTCAGTAGGTCTAGCTAGAGTTATAACCTTCAATCTTGATATTAAACCCAAACCTCTGCACTGGGCACATTGGCTCACTGAGACATTAAAAGCAACCCCAAATGGGAACAACCTGCAAATTTGTATTATACCTAAATAAATGCATTTACTGAAGACTAAGGCACCTTAAAGCTATTGTAAAGGGCAAGAATGCTGTTAAATAGTCTATTTTACCCAATTTCGACTTTGATATTTGGGGCACTTAAAAATAAATATCCTATAATTGTGCTACATATTAATCATCCTCAGAATGTTCTTTACAGATTGCAGATACTGGATATTAGACATATCCCTTGCAAATCCTTTAAAAAAATGTTTTTTTTTTTTTAAGCCTGCGCCAAGTGAAATTCCATATACAAATGTCCTCATTATGCAGTACAACACAACTTATAAAAATGCTTAAAGAAACGAAACACTTAATTGAAATGTCTTCCTGTAATACAAAATAATGAGCCTTAGTTTTGGAACCTTTTTTTTAAAACAACATTTTGAAATGCAAAGTTTCACCCGTGTTCAACTGAGGGCGAAGTCCTGGCTGAGTAAACATTCCTATCTATTAGAGCTGCTTGCTTAGCGACAATAAAAGCTTGTCTCTCAGTGTTGTAACATGAGCACGGTGGCAGTCTTTTTCAAACTAAGACATATCAATGCATGTTGCGTTTGAGTTCAGCAAAAATGTACTTCAGCTGAAGTGTTTGCCTGTTAATATCTAATACAATGTATGTAAGTAAAAAATACTATAAGTTTATTTTTCTACAAAACACACAATTTCGTTTTTGAGGCCATTGTATTCCTAGTGAATGTAAATTTTAATTTTATTTTTTTTAAGCATTTAACAGTTTGTACATGTGCATAATTGCTTACTCTATAAATTATATAGCAACATATAGCTATTTAGCATATCACATGGTTCATTTCTGGATTTTTATTTAATTTCTACTTAATATTAGTTAACTGACATTTTGCTTAACAGACTGAAAACATCAAGAAAACCACAAACACACATTGAGCTCATTTCAGACATAAACAGAAAGGGGTCAAACACTCAGGACACATACATTTAACCCACAGAAACACACATTTTAACCCACTGATCAACACTTAGGACAGAAACAAAGGACAGCCCACAGACTGTACTTAAACCAAACCATTTGTAAATACTAGTTGCAAGTCATATTTACAAGAAACGCTTCTTAATAGTGTTCCAAAAGACTGCAAACAAAAACAGCCCAACAGACTGCTATATGTCCTGCCATACGATGTTGTCTATCTAAAACCTCAATTGTATAATCATTCTCATTATCTTTAAACTGCTGGGCAGCCTGCATGACAGTCATGCCCTTTTCCTTCCTATCTCTTTTTGCTTGTCTTATTTCTTTCTGTTTGGCTTCCTTGCGCCAAAGACGGAAAGAGTCAAACATTGTCGGCCGAGCTTTTCTTTTAAACAAAATTGCTTCCAAATTATCTAATATGTCAGGCTCAAAGCTACCATTCTGTGGCCACTGTAGAACCCCATCGTTCTTTGTGTATCGGTTCCATGCCTCATTAAAGGCAATGGGGCCAACACCATGTTTAGAATAAAGCTCATAAGTGGGAGTTCCAACCGGAGGAATTGGACAAGAGTCCTCCAGCCGGGAATCCCTATCACAACCAAAACAACAAAACTTTCTAAACTTACTCAGACCAGGCATCGTTATTTCACTGGACTGTTCACAAACATCAAGGGGTTAAATCAAATAACACAGCACAAATGTACTCACCCCTCGGTTTCGGCTTTTGCAATAGCCGAATCAAAGACCCAAATCAAACAAAATAGTGGGAGCTACCCACCAATACTTAACTAATGGTCTTCTTACGCCAACAGAGGCCCGTCTATGTCTCGCGATACCATACATCACCAAAAAGGGCCAAAGCAAGGCGGCAGTCAGGGCAGCAGTCGTCAGCAGCCGTCAGGAAGGAGAAACCGCGCTGAAAAAGACCTTCGGACCACTTTGACATGCAGGGGTCACTTGACGTGGTTCGCGAATCCTCCAGAATTTTCTTGCGGGGTTCCTCACGACCTTCAGGCAAAACCGCTACCTCTGAAGCCGCCTCACAGAGGGCAACATTTGAAGAACCAGGGCCTTATGGGCCTGGCGGCGCAGGGCACGCCTTAATCTCCTGAGTTCACCTGCTTAGTTGAACAGAGACACAGGACACTCTGTTGAGCGTAGAAGATCAGGTTTATTAGCTGCAGCTAAGTACAGTTGTCCCAGAAGTACACCCGGTATGTTCATAGGAGACTGACTCTTTACTCCATGGCGCACAATCTTTTATAGCACATAGATTCACCAAGAACACTCCCAATGCATACATGGTTAGCCAATGGGAAGAGTTTGAAAACAAGATATAACCAATGAGAAAAGTTTGAAAACAAGATATCAAGTAATCCAAATAAACCTCTCTTCCAACTGTTTTTGTCACCCCTCCCCACAAGTTAATCAGTGGTAGTGTCTACAACTCAACTTGCAGGTGGCAGGACATATTGGTATGCTTTGGAGGACAGTTGTGAAATGAGAGAATACAAGTAGAGAATAGCGAAGGCCAGAAGATAAGATAAAGTCAGGAAAGAATGGTGCAAACCAAAATAGTTGAAACAGGGATCAGTCGGACCAGACGGGCATTAGTGGACTCAGCCAGTCCCTGACATCAGTCTCGTAAACCGAGGCAGGAGGTTATTTTGACACGTCGCAGTGAGATCAGCAGAAAAACTTTGTTCATTGTGCTGCCTGAGTGAGGGCAACACAAAATGGCGGTGGGACACAAAATGGTGGCTAAATACAAGCGAGATCGAAAATCGAATTTCCTCAGACCCTCCTTGTGAGAAGTTGGCCTGGTATATGATGCTCACTAGTTAAAGTGATCACCTTGTACCATGCCAAGCAACCCTTATGGTGTGGTTGTAAGTCAACCTTTTCGGACTAGCTGCCCTAGTGGTAGCGTAGGCTAAGCAGTCTTTGAGGCTAAACTCGTGAAGCGTGTTAAGCCAGCTGTTTTACCAAATGTAACCCCCTTTTATACCAATGAAAGGACACCACACAGATATATATTCAAAATATATATGTATTTATTTCTCAAAGTAACCCCTAGTCTCTTTATGAGCACAGGAGCACAAATCGTCAAACAAGATTATCACAGAATACACAGAAGTTGCACGTTATATGGATAGGCCCTGGTGGCCACTCAAACCATATACTAAAATAGTGGTATAAGTACCACGAACAGAAAAGGGAAAAGGCCTAGGGCCTCTAGAATCGCTGGGCCTACAAGGAGCTAACGTCAGTTAGTGACCAGGAGGTCCACGGGTGGCGTGTGCAGAGCAAATAGTCACACGCGTGCTCCCATAGGTTTCAATGGGTGCGTAAAAAGTACAAAGTTACTGCAAAGAGGATCTTCCGGATGGACTAGGAACTCAAGATTTGGAACACAGGCACTAGAGATGTAATACTACACTGGGGCACAGGTGTGCCAGCTTTACCTCACCCACAGGAAGCGGGTGCATAGGCCTCGAAGTGCGTCGGGTTGCTTCTATCTGTTCCGTGGAGCTTGAAGACAAAGATGCTGCAGGCGGTCGGTCCGGGAGAGATGCAGTGGATCCAAGAGTGGATCGGAGATGTTGAAGACCTGTAAGCAGAGGGGACAGTGTTCACAGTCACTAGCCAGTGACCAGCGTGGCACCAGGTGGGTACCAGGCGATGTCGGGTGCAAACAGGTGATGAGGGGTAGCTTGTCTCCGCAGCCACGTGGTCCCTGAAGGTCGACGACGTCCAGGAGTCAGCTCACGAGCTGTCCCACGCAGGCTCTCGCTGTCGGCGGTGTCGGCGACTTGATCGAAGCAAACAAGCCTTGGCAAAAGCAATTGTAGGAGGATTCGGAAATCAGCTGTTGGTTCTGACCAGCAAGGTCAGAGGGATTGCTCCTTTGGAGGGGAGCAAGGACCAGTCTGGAGCAACCAGACCAGCGGTGTTTGTCGTAGATTTCGTCGCCAAGATGGCCACTAGCCAGCGGGCCAGCAACCGGTTAGGCGCGTCGAGTGGCAAAATGCAGAAGGGCCCCACGCAGATCGTGGAGATGCTGGAGGGCTCACCTTTGGTGCAGATGCTGCTCGAGGGTTGGGCTTCTCAGGACCCAAAGCACAACTTGGAGGGAGCCTCGGTTGTTGCACTTGTCAGCTTGTCGTAGTCGTTCCAAGATGGCTGGCTCCACGTGTCTCGGTGCCTCCACGGGTCTCCTCTTTTCAAGGACTGTGGATCGGGCGGTGAGATGTCTGGAGGTCCAGGTCTTGTCAGTCTCTGGGCTCGGGCTCCGGCGGGAGGCGGCGGCAAAGCAGACGGTGATTCGCTGGATGGTGCTTGCGTTAGCAAGGTGGTCACTCCCTGACCACAGGGGAGATTTTCTTCAGTCTTCTGTGCAGCAGAATGTCGAAGTTCCCGTCTTCTTCTTAGTTTCAAGTTGATTCCAGGATGTCTGAAGTCTTAGGACACAGCTCCTACCTTTAAGCGGATTCTAGGGGCCGGACTACCTGCTAGGTCCCTCCCTAAGGGTGGGACCAGGAAGGGGGGTGGTTACACCCCCAATCCTTTGTCCAGCTCGCCCCAGGCCCGGGACTGGTGTGCCCCAGGACCGGTTTGAACTGGCATATGCACCGAGGCTCCTTGTGAGCCACAGGCATGTCTGGTTTCTTTCAAGCCCTACCTGACCAATACACAAAATCCTGTCTGGGGTGGTGCACGCACCTCCCCTGGCAGGAAACCCTTTGTCCACACCTCCCAAGCTGGAAGGACTCCCAGCAGCAGGAGGGCAGACTTGTGTCTGTGGTGGCAGCATCCATTTTGTGGAGCTGAGGCTATGTCTGATTTTACCCGGGTTTCAGGTACTGTACATGTCGTGTCCCTCTAGAAGGGTGGAATGCTAACCCCGTCGCCAGAATTGGCGAGGGGTTAGTATTCCAATTCGTATGACACCTTACTCGACATGTTTTGATAAAGCCAAACCAAAGATAGCATTTAACCGCGAGGTTCATAATGCACTTAAGAGTATATGGTATGACGATATCTGGAAACAGTAGAAGGAAGTTGTTCCGACCACTGCAGACAGGCTCAGCTCATGCCAGAGCACCATCTCACATGGAACCAAGCACTCTGCCTTCAGGATTGTTAAGGCCTGCCATAGGAGTGACTTATAGGTTACCAGGTGTCCCATTTAAGGTTAGGTATAGGTATACTACACCTAAGTAAGAGGTGATTACACCAACTTACCCCAGCTGAGTGATCAGCCAGTTGTGTCAGATTGTTAGGCCAAGCCTGGGGTGGCATAATACATGCTGCAGCCCTTGGCAGGCCTTGGGTACACCAATGCCCTGGGTACCTAGTGTACACTGGTACAGGGGCTGACAGGGTGATCCACTTCCAATTGGTTATGCACCTAGGGTGCATAGTTGTAATTTAGTAGAGAGAACAGCAGGCTGGGGGTCTGATTGGCAGGCCCACAGCCTCAATATGTCAAAAACCAGTGAAGCAAAAAGCAAAAATTTGGGGTGACCATAGGATAGCAGACCCTACTCTCCTACACAACCCCCCCCCAAACGCTGGGACATTAAACTAGCCTTGACCAGTCTCGTCTTCATGTCCTAAGTGGAAGTACCTGGAGAGACCATCTGCCTTCCCATGGTCAGTACCTGGCCGGTGCTCCACTGTAAAGTCCATCCCCTGTAGGGAAATGGACCACCTAAGCAGTTTGGGGTTTTCACCCTTCATCTGATTTAGCCACAAGAGGGGCTTATGGTCGGTCTGAATCTTGAAGTGAGTGCCAAACAAGTATGGCCTCAGCTTCTTCAGGGCCCACACCACAGCAAAGGCCTCCCTCTCAATAGCTGACCAATTCTTCTCTCTGGGGGTCAACCTTCTGCTAATAAAAGCAATGGGTTGGTCTTGACCATCTACATTAAGTTGTGACAGCACAGCTCCCACACCCAACTCAGAAGCATCTGTTTGGACAATAAACTCTTTGGAGTAGTCAGGACTTTTCAGGATAGGTGCAGAGCACATGGCCTCCTTCAGGTCATCAAATGCCTTTTGACAGCTTACTGTCCACTGAACCTTTTTGGGCATCTTCTTGGATGTCAGATCATTAAGAGGAGTCACAATGGACCCATAGTTCTTAACAAACTTCCTGTAGTACCCAGTCAAGCCCAAGAAAGCTCGAACTTGAGTCTGGGTGGTTGGAGGGGACCAGTCCTTGATGGATTGTATCTTACTCTCCAGTGGTTGAACTTGGCCTCCACCTACAAGGTGGCCCAAATACACAACCTTACTCTGCCCTATCTGGCACTTAGTAGCCTTGATAGTGAGGCCTGCCCTCTGCAGGGCCTCAAGAGCCTTCTTCAGGTGGATCAGGTGATCCTCCCAGGTGGAGCTAAAGACAGCAATGTCATCAAGATATGCTGCACAAAAGTCATCCAACCCAGTAAGGACTTGGTTCACCAGCCTTTGGAAGGTGGCAGGTGCATTCTTCAGACCAAAGGGCATCACCACAAACTGATAATGCCCACCTGGGGTTGAGAATGCTGTTTTGGCCTTAGACTCCTCAGCTAATCTGATTTGCCAATAGCCAGCTGTTAAGTCAAATGTGCTCAAAAACTTTGCAGAAGCTAGTTTGTCTATGAGTTCATCTGCCCTTGGAATAGGGTGTGCATCTGTCCTGGTGACAGCATTGAGTCCTCTGTAATCCACACAGAACCTCATCTCTCTCTTGCCATCTTTGGTGTGAGGTTTGGGGACCAGAACCACTGGGCTAGCCCAGGGGCTCTCTGAGGGTTCAATGACACCTAATTCCAGCATTTTATGTACCTCAGCCTTTATACAGTCCCTGACGTGGTCAGGTTGTCTATAAAGTTTGTTCTTTACAGGCAGACTGTCACCAGTGTCCACAACATGGGTACACCAGTCAGTTTGACTAGGTATCAAGGAAAACATATGTGAAAATGATTGTAGAACCTGTCTATATTCAGTCTGCTGATGGGCAGTGAGGTTGCCTCCAAGGGTCACTCCTTCAACTGAGCCATCTTCAGGGTTCTGAGACAACAGGTCTGGGAGAGGGTCACTCTCTTCCTCCTGTCCCTCATCTGTAGCCATGAGCAAGCCCATGTCTGCCCTGTCAACATATGCTTTAAGCCTGTTAACATGGAGTACCCGGTGGGGACTCCTGGGAGTTCCTAGGTCCACCAAGTAGGTGACCTCTCCCTTCTTTTCCAGGATTGTATGGGGTCCAGACCATTTGTCTTGGAGTGCTGCTGGGGCCACTGGCTCCAACACCCATACCTTCTGTCCTGGCTGATACTCAACCAAGACAGCCTTTTGGTCATGCCAAGCTTTCTGTAAGGCCTGGCTTGCCTCAAGGTTTTTGGATGCCTTCTCCATATACTCAGCCATCCGGGAGCGGAGACCAAGTACATAGTCCACTATGTCTAGCTTAGGCGTTTTGAGAGGTAACTCCCATCCTTCCTTCACCAAACACAGTGGGCCTCTCACAGGGTGCCCAAACAACAATTCAAAGGGGCTGTAGCCAACTCCTTTTTGTGGGACCTCTCTGTAAGCAAACAGAAGGCAGGGTAGAAGGATATCCCATCTTCGCCTGAGCTTTTCAGGTAATCCTTTGATCATACCCTTTAGGGTCTTGTTGAATCTCTCAACAAGCCCATTGCATTGTGGGTGATAAGGGGTGGTGAACTTGTAGTTGACACCACATTCCTTCCACATAGCTGTCAAGTATCCTGACATAAAGTTGGTACCTCTGTCAGATACTACCTCCTTAGGAAACCCCACTCTGGAGAATACTCCCAGCAGGGCCCTGGCCACAACAGGAGCTGTAGTGGTCCTAAGGGGAATTGCCTCTGGATACCTGGTGGCATGATCCACTACCACCAGTATAAATCTGTGCCCAGATGCAGTGGGAGGATCCATGGGACCCACTATGTCTATTCCCACTCTTTCAAAGGGGACCCCCACCACAGGTAGTGGTATTAGGGGGGCCTTTGTTGTGCCACCTGATTTGCCACTGGCTTGGCAGGTGACACAGGAGCGACAAAACTCCTTTGTATCTTCATTCATATGAGGCCAGTGAAAGTGAGGGACAAGCCTGTCCCAGGTCTTGTTCTGGCCTAAGTGTCCTGCTAAAGGAATGTCATGGGCCAAGGTAAGAAGGAAGCCCCTTAATTGCAGAGGTATGACCAACCTCCTGGTTGCACCAGGCTTGGGGTCTCTAGCCTCTGAATAAAGGAGCCCTTCATCCCAATACACTTTATGGGTACCTTGAGCATTCCCAGCAGCCTCAGCAGCAGCCAGCTGTCTGAGGGGTTCAAGAGAGGGACAGGATAACTGAGCCTGCCTCAAGTCAGCCCTTGAAGGTCCCCCTGTCCCCAGAAACTCAACCTGATCAGGTTCAAGCTCTTCAGGGACAGTTCCTTCAGGGTCCTCTAGATCAGCTTCCTGGGAAGGCTGATCATCACTCTGAGGCAGGGGGGAAGGCACAGCCTTGACCCTCCTGTTCTTCTTCTTGGTAGGTGCTTGGTCCATTGTTCCAGGATCCAAGACCTGAGGTTCAGTGAGGCACTTTTTGGCCTGTGACCTGGTCACAGCAAGGACATGTGATGATATACCTAACATCTCTGCATGAGTCCTGTACTCCACTTCTGACCATAGAGAACTCTCTAGGTCATTGCCCAACAAACATTCTACTGGGAGGTCTGCACTAACCACAACCCTTTTGAGGCCAGTTACCCCTCCCCATGAGAAGTTAACAACTGCCACACTATGTGAAGTAGTGGCATTGCTGGCATTGGTCACCAGGTAGTTCTCACCTGGTATGTACTGTCCAGGGTCCACAAAGCCTGGTGTCACCATAGTGACACTGGCACATGTGTCCCTGTAGGCTTGAGCCACTTTGTCATTAATTAAAGGAGTCTGTCTGTACTTGCCCAGGTTACTGGGGCTCACAGTCAGGGACAAATCAATGTCCCCATCACAGATCAAGACTGCCTGTGTAAGGGTTCTGTCTAAGTCAGAATCTCCTTCAGTTCCCATAGTGATTCCCACTACACCCTTTGTCTGGGGACCAACAGTGCTAACAGTAGTACTGGGAGCAGGTGCCTTAGGGGCAACGGTGTTGGGGGCTCCACCCTTTTTGCAATCACTAGTCCAGTGAGTTGTATTTTTACAATGATTGCTCCAGGGTTTCTTCTGACCTTCTTTCTTCTTCTTGGACTGTTGGGACCCACCCTCCTTAGCAGTAGTTTGGGGCCCTGTTGAAGACTTCTGGTCTTTAGGTTTCTGATCTCCACCCTTTTGGTCTGTTTTCTTCTGATCACCCCCTTGGCCCTGGTTCTGGTTCTTTTGCTTAACCCTGGTTCTGACCCATTTGTCTGCCTTCTTTCCCAATTCTTGGGGAGAGGTCAGATCAGAGTCAACCAAGTGTTGATGCAGTTGCTGGTTTTGACAGTTATTTAAAATCTGTTCTCTCATCATCAAATTATACAATCCTGTAAAATCAGATACCTTACTTCCCAGCAACCAACCCTCCAAAGCCTTAGTGGCACATTCAACATATTCAGACCAGTCCTGAGTCTGTGTCTTTTGGGTGTCTCTGAACATTAACCTGTACTGTTCAGTGGTTAAGCCTAACCCATCTACCAGAACACTCTTCAGGACTCTGTAGTTTCTGACATCCTCTTCTCTAACAGTGAGGAGTCTGTCTCTGCCTCTTCCTTCAAAGGAGAGCCAGAGGATTGCTGCCCACTGCTCTTTAGGAACCTGCTGTACTTTGCAGGCTCTCTCAAGAGCAGTTATCCATTTGTGGATGTCATCCCCACTTTTGTAGGGGGGCACAACCTTAGACAGGTTCCTATTGTCAAAGACCCTATCTTTGTCCTTAGGGACAATGCTGCCACCAGTGGGTATAGACCCACTCTCTCAAGGTTGCCTAGCCTTGTTCAGTTTTTCTTCCATCAGGGCTACTTCTAGCTCCTGCTTCCTGATCCTCAGCTGGGCTTCCTGCATTCTGGCCTCATGTTCCCTCCTCTGAGGGGTGGTCATCCTTTTCCTGGAGTGACCTTGAGAGCCTCTAGAGCCATGAGAAGCATTGGAGTCACCTGAGCGATTCCTTTGCCTCCCAAGCCCTGTGTTAAGTCCACTGGGGAGATCCAATGGGGTGAACCCATTGTCAGTCCCCAATAGCCTTAGTTTAGCTGGGCCAAGTATAATACTTGGCACTGGGCTAGTTCTCCCTTCATCATCACTACTTTCTGTATCCTCACCACTTTCCTCCCCTGTAGTATGGTTCTCATCTAAGGGATGGCTATTGGAACTAGGTACCTCTGTAGTATCTTCAGAAGGGGGGCCTCCTGTTCCTGACCCTAAGGGGGCTAACTGGGAAGCTTTCTTGAGTGCTCTCTGATTCTCATCATTCTGTAAGAGCTCTCTGAGCTCAGCAGAGTTTGGGTTCTTGGGCTGTTTAAGGCCTCTAAGAGTTGCCAAATGCCTGAGCTCATTCTGATTAAGGGTAGCAAAGCTGGATGTTGCCCTCTGGGGGTCACTCTCAACAGAGATGGGTACAGTGGACCCCTCTGCCCCGGCCATTGCTCTTAAGTGTGGGTGGATGTGTTGCAATCTACCTACACTTGTGTTTACCTACTAAACCTATCTAGTAGTTGTAGTCAGGGTGTGCTACTCCCTTTGCTCTACAACAACTAAGTTCAGTAGAACTTATGTATATCTAATCTTGTTTTATATGTACCTACAGGTACCTATGTGATCTTTCAATTGGTAACCAAGAGATTACAATGGTAAAACACAGCAAGCTCAAATCCAACCGCTGCTCACCAATGTGAGAAGTTGGCCTGGTATATGATGCTCACTAGTTAAAGTGATCACCTTGTAGCATGCCAAGCAACCCTTATGGTGTGGTTGTAAGTCAACCTTTTCGGACTAGCTGCCCTAGTGGTAGCGTAGGCTAAGCAGTCTTTGAGGCTAAACTCGTGAAGCGTGTTAAGCCAGCTGTTTTACCAAATGTAACCCCCTTTTATACCAATGAAAGGACACCACACAGATATATATTCAAAATATATATGTATTTATTTCTCAAAGTAACCCCTAGTCTCTTTATGAGCACAGGAGCACAAATTGTCAAACAAGATTATCACAGAATACACAGAAGTTGCACGTTATATGGATAGGCCCTGGTGGCCACTCAAACCATATACTAAAATAGTGGTATAAGTACCACGAACAGAAAAGGGAAAAGGCCTAGGGCCTCTAGAATCGCTGGGCCTACAAGGAGCTAACGTCAGTTAGTGACCAGGAGGTCCACGGGTGGCGTGTGCAGAGCAAATAGTCACACGCGTGCTCCCATAGGTTTCAATGGGTGCGTAAAAAGTACAAAGTTACTGCAAAGAGGATCTTCCGGATGGACTAGGAACTCAAGATTTGGAACACAGGCACTAGAGATGTAATACTACACTGGGGCACAGGTGTGCCAGCTTTACCTCACCCACAGGAAGCGGGTGCATAGGCCTCGAAGTGCGTCGGGTTGCTTCTATCTGTTCCGTGGAGCTTGAAGACAAAGATGCTGCAGGCGGTCGGTCCGGGAGAGATGCAGTGGATCCAAGAGTGGATCGGAGATGTTGAAGACCTGTAAGCAGAGGGGACAGTGTTCACAGTCACTAGCCAGTGACCAGCGTGGCACCAGGTGGGTACCAGGCGATGTCGGGTGCAAACAGGTGATGAGGGGTAGCTTGTCTCCGCAGCCACGTGGTCCCTGAAGGTCGACGACGTCCAGGAGTCGGCTCACGAGCTGTCCCACGCAGGCTCTCGCTGTCGGCAGTGTCGGCGACTTGATCAAAGCAAACAAGCCTTGGCAAAAGCAATTGTAGGAGGATTCGGAAATCAGCTGTTGGTTCTGACCAGCAAGGTCAGAGGGATTGCTCCTTTGGAGGGGAGCAAGGGCCAGTCTGGAGCAACCAGACCAGTGGTGTTTGTCGTAGATTTCGTCGCCAAGATGGCCACTAGCCAGCGGGCCAGCAACCGGTTAGACGCGTCGAGTGGCAAAATGCAGAAGGGCCCCACGCAGATCGTGGAGATGCTGGAGGGCTCACCTTTGGTGCAGATGCTGCTCGAGGGTTGGGCTTCTCAGGACCCAAAGCACAACTTGGAGGGAGCCTCGGTTGTTGCACTTGTCAGCTTATCGTAGTCGTTCCAAGATGGCTGGCTCCACGTGTCTCGGTGCCTCCACGGGTCTCCTCTTTTCAGGGACTGTGGATCGGGCGGTGAGAGGTCTGGAGGTCCAGGTCTTGTCAGTCTCTGGGCTCGGGCTCCAGCGGGAGGCGGCGGCAAAGCAGACGGTGATTCGCTGGATGGTGCTTGCGTTAGCAAGGTGGTCACTCCCTGACCACAGGGGAGATTTTCTTCAGTCTTCTGTGCAGCAGAATGTCGAAGTTCCCGTCTTCTTCTTAGTTTCAAGTTGATTCCAGGATGTCTGAAGTCTTAGGACACAGCTCCTACCTTTAAGCGGATTCTAGGGGCCGGACTACCTGCTAGGTCCCACCCTAAGGGTGGGACCAGGAAGGGGGGTGGTTACACCCCCAATCCTTTGTCCAGCTCGCCCCAGGCCCGGGACTGGTGTGCCCCAGGACCGGTTTGAACTGGCATATGCACCGAGGCTCCTTGTGAGCCACAGGCATGTCTGGTTTCTTTCAAGCCCTACCTGACCAATACACAAAATCCTGTCTGGGGTGGTGCACGCACCTCCCCTGGCAGGAAACCCTTTGTCCACACCTCCCAAGCTGGAAGGACTCCCAGCAGCAGGAGGGCAGACTTGTGTCTGTGGTGGCAGCATCCATTTTGTGGAGCTGAGGCTATGTCTGATTTTACCCGGGTTTCAGGTACTGTACATGTCGTGTCCCTCTAGAAGGGTGGAATGCTAACCCCGTCGCCAGAATTGGCGAGGGGTTAGTATTCCAATTCGTATGACACCTTACTCGACATGTTTTGATAAAGCCAAACCAAAGATAGCATTTAACCGCGAGGTTCATAATGCACTTAAGAGTATATGGTATGACGATATCTGGAAACAGTAGAAGGAAGTTGTTCCGACCACTGCAGACAGGCTCAGCTCATGCCAGAGCACCATCTCACATGGAACCAAGCACTCTGCCTTCAGGATTGTTAAGGCCTGCCATAGGAGTGACTTATAGGTTACCAGGTGTCCCATTTAAGGTTAGGTATAGGTATACTACACCTAAGTAAGAGGTGATTACACCAACTTACCCCAGCTGAGTGATCAGCCAGTTGTGTCAGATTGTTAGGCCAAGCCTGGGGTGGCATAATACATGCTGCAGCCCTTGGCAGGCCTTGGGTACACCAATGCCCTGGGTACCTAGTGTACACTGGTACAGGGGCTGACAGGGTGATCCACTTCCAATTGGTTATGCACCTAGGGTGCATAGTTGTAATTTAGTAGAGAGAACAGCAGGCTGGGGGTCTGATTGGCAGGCCCACAGCCTCAATATGTCAAAAACCAGTGAAGCAAAAAGCAAAAATTTGGGGTGACCATAGGATAGCAGACCCTACTCTCCTACACTCCTTTTGCCATTACTCAGGCAAATCCTAATTCATTGCTAGGTGAGCATTTTCCATTCTACACATTTCATTTAAGCAGGTATATGTAAGCTATCAACAGGGATACAAAGAGAAGAAAGCATCGAGTCATAATTAACATTCAGATAGCAGAAGAAAGTAATGACCATTATTACAAACAGGATTATCATTTTTTCACAACCCTAGGCAAAAGCAAATCCTAAAATTATTTAGCGAACCTTTTCAGGGCTCCTATGCATTTCAGTGACTATTGTATACTCAGGTGAAACAGTGGCGTTCCTTATCAATGCTCTCAGGTGAAATGGGGATACTCTTCAACAGAGGATAGACTTCATTCTGCTTCTACTAAACAGAATACTACCCTAAAACAATGCCAGCAAAACAATAAGAATCAGTCTCCTAACACCCATTCTATCCAATTGCACGGGAACCGCTTGTGCAACCATAACTATGCCAAAGTCCGTTCTAAGCCTCTCTGGTAGGCTTCTATCGTCCATCAAATCTGTTTCTGTTGTTTTCTTCCGCATTGGGCTTCTTCATTCAGGCCTTCCATGAAAATAGTGCTTCTCAGTATCCGTTGGAGTGGGATGTATGACATTACAACGCGTGTCATTACAACACGTGCAGTTACATCGCATGCATTACAACGAATGCGATGTTACAACGCTATGCCATTACAACGCAAGTCTTTACATCGACTTGCACTAGATGGCGTGCTAACATTAGAAAAGTGTAATTTACTATTCCAACTCCAGTCCACGTAACAGTAGGGAAGGTGTTGGGATAGTAAACTACACTATTTGTAATGTTAGCACGCCATCTAGCGCAAGTCGATGTAAAGACTTGCGTTGTAATGGCATTGCGTTGTAACATCCCATGCGTTGTAACGCATGTGATGTAAAAGCTGCGCGTGGTAAAAACATAGTTGTAATGGCTGTTCCCCGTTGGAGTGGCCTCCTGGCAAGCACTCACAGCTCACTCGAAAGTCTCAATGTCTCAAGGCAGTGCACCAATATATTTCCTCTGCGGCAGGCACTACAGATATTGTGCTCTTCGTTGGTCATGGGCACAGATCATCTCGTGCAGACCCAAGTACTATTAATCGGAAAGAGCAACAGACTTTCACGCTCAGCAACACTTTCAGGCTCCAACACTCGCTATTCAGTGTCAGAGGATGTTTGGGCTGCTCTTTCATTTACTTTTCCTTTCATCATGTAGTGCCTTAGATCCTCCGGTGCACTGCCCTTCTGTTGGAGCAAAGAAAAGAGGGGGGTTGACCAAAACTCAGGCCAAGGGGCTCAAGGGACTGCACACTGTCAGAGGTTACCAGCACATGACAGGTAGAAAACTGAAGCCTCAAACCAGCCCTGCCATCAACAACAGGGATCCTTCTCTTTCGCTCTTTTACACTGAAACTCTGGTTTTGTGATGTCCAACGCCGTCTGATGGAGCAAGTCCGATGCTTTGGAGATACCATTGATGGCGCGCTGGTGATCGCTGTCCAGCCTTGCTACTTTCTGGATGCTGGGACTGTAGGGCCAAGACGTCCGCCTTTCATCTGTAGCTGTCACTGATGGGAATTAGGCTGAAATCAATGTTCTGCAGGTTATTATGACTTAATTCCCGCAGAATCTAGTGACGTAGGAAATGTGACACAGTTGTTAGTTTCCTTCAGTTTAGTATAAAAACAGTTCATTGTATTTAACAATAGGACTGCAGGCAGGTGGCCTGCAATCTTTAAGGGAGTGGCCAGAAGCCATGGGACAACTCTGGTTTAGAATGCACTGTCACTCTCATAAGATGCAAAGGCAAAGGCAGTACTACTAGTCCAGGGGTCTCCAACGAGTAGCTCGGGAGCCACTGGTAGCTCGCCAGTACCTTCAAAGTAGCTCTCTGAGGTGAAGTTAAGCCCAGAATCAATTTCAGAGTAGGTGCCTATTAAAGAAGGCAGCACTGATCATCTCAAGACCCTAAGAGTGACAGCCAGCCAAACGTATCACAGTAACTCATACCAACACTCAAACACACAGTGTGCCAGCCTATAGGATCTGCTACATGACAGTCTGTATCCAATCTCAATATAATTAAGCCACAAGGAGATTGACCATGTTGCAGTCTCTCCTTTATCAGTCACAACATGTGTGTGAACAGTGCACCATCAAAAAGGTATGGCAGCAGTAGCCTGAGCTGTAATCAGTGCTGACCCACCAAAATGCGGGACTGCAGGAGTCAGAGTGAAAATGTGTCATTTTAGATGCATAATCAGCTCAAAACCTGAGGAGAACAGGGTATGATACAGACCAGCGAAAACTAAGAGACTTTTAGAACAGATCACCATATTAAATGCTCCTAATAGAGAAAGAGGTTGCTCCAAGGGGAGTGTGAAAAAAGAAAGTGCTCATGAGGTAGGACAGATATAAAGGAGGGGAATCCAAAAAGGCAAATTCAATAACCAATCAATTAAACATTCTGATATCATTAGTAAAACTGGACGTGGTTCATAGTGGCACTAGTTTTACAGATAGGCCAGTCCCTTATGGATTTACAAATATTCATTTCATGATATTTCATGATTTTCTAATGGGATAAACATCTCTTAAATTACTACATCTGTGTGTTCCTACATTCCTTATCTAGAACACCTCAAAAGGGGAAATGCATGATACAAATTATCAGGGGCATGCAGATACCTCCCTTTAGTAATTGTGCAGCAAGTGCACCATGCAATACACAGGCTAAACAATATCTCCTCATGATCACTGAGAATACCTGTCACCCTAGTCTAATAATTCTCAGGTCTCTGGTGTCTGATCTACAATTTTTCCTTTCCCTAGTCACCTGTCCGGAGGGGGCACTATAGCCACTTAAAATCACAATCCTGCTACTCAGGACAGCAAATAAGAAACTCTTGGTGTCTCTTATGACTACATGTAGAAGTGCAATATCATAAGGAAAGTTAGGTCACCTTTAGCAAGAGCCCCAGATTTATAGTTCATCCTTAGGGTCTAATCAGGGAACATCAATCTAGGCTGCTCGTCCCTTAAAGGAAGGAGCAGTAACATGACTAACTGCAGGTGACACACTTTTAATCCTGTATATCTCTTTTGTTTATTTTTTTTTTTAATACCATTATAGCCAAATAGACATGCACTGGTGAAGTGTTGTCTGTCATATTCACAGCATGAAATATCATATCTGTGAAATTTAGTAACCAGAACAAGTCCAACCAACTGTTGAGTAGCGATGGGCATCGTCATGACCATCCCCTAACAACAAAGGGGAGCTTGTAACAGTATTAAAAGCAAAAGCGTAAACACAACGCAAAAACAAAAAAACGTGCATAAAATAAAAACACACATGCCAAGCCATCAGGTATACTTGCTGTATACCAAGCACAGAAAGCATAGACAAATTTCAATATCATATGTAAATGAACGGTGATGCACAACACTATGTCATGCACTTTATGCACAATGAACCTGCAACTCAACAACTAATATTCTGGCCTGCTTAATTTGTCAGGCTCAAAAATAATATTCCATTTCCTTACTCTTTTCTTTTGACAGCAGGTAACCAAAGTGGTGACCGGCTGTCAAAACAACTGACTGTGTCGCTTCTGACACACAGGATCAGCAGGAACAATTCATAGAAAGACAAAATGCACAAAAATAAACACAAACATTTCTTTCCAAAGAAGTTATGCAAAAACACATCTGTTTCAACACACAGCTGACAGCACCCTCCTTTTTGCAATTTGCACATTGATTAGGTCCCACAGGGACATATGGAACACTCGTTCCACCACCTCATGATATGGACCATCGCTGTTTTGTTGGCTGATAACCCCTGCTTTTTCACTACTCCTCTTCACCTACTGTAACATTCTCAGTCCTTTCTAGTCTTCTCTCACCCTGATTTCCTGCCTATAGCCATTCAGGGCGCTCATTTCACCATTATTCCTTCACAACTGACATCTTCGTCAAACCAACTCACGTGTCCAACTGTAGTCTTGTCAGCCCTCGAACCACCCAGAACAATCCATGAATGATCTGTGGACAGAAGCAAAACAAATACACAACACACAAAAGAAAAACACTTCACATAACACACAAAAATATCAACTATAACTTTTAATCAGGAGACAAAACATAACACACATTAACAAAACACAAAAAATAAAAAATACAAACCTAGTGGTACTTAACTGTAACCATCTTGTCAACTTTGCAATGACTAAAACATGTAAGCATGTTAAGCCACCTTAATTTTAAACTGTCTAAAAGGAAAACATGTTCACAGACACTCTGTGTTCCCTTGCGCCACAATTCCTCCTGAGAAAAATGAATCTTAATTTGCTGATCGTTTTTACCTAGGCATGTAGCCCACAAAATTCTAAGAAAGAGCTTCATCTTACTTTTTGTCTGAGGCTAATGCCACATTTGTTAAATGAAGGCAACTACGTGGACATTATTTTTCAAAAGCAGAAATACCAATGTATCATTTTCTTCTCAGCACCCCCTTTTTATTTTTTTTATTTTGTCTTGAACAATATAGGAACATACAGGGCTCCGTAACGATTCTCGGCTGTCCTATCTTATCAGAAAAGCTAAAAATAGCACCTCAGCGTGGAAGCAGCCACTGCGAGCACTCCTGGCCCCCACCACTTTTTAAGGTTCCTATAGTGTACAAGCATGAATGTCTTCTTGTCACAGTAGCTTTTCCAAGCAATGGTTTCTCCATCTGTTTACACTCACTTCTAACTCCCACCTTACTGACCTCAAGGTCAAAATCTGCCTCGCGCTCTGCGCTCCTCAGCCCTGTCTCTCTCCTCACCCTGAAGCTTGTCACAGACAAAAAAAACCTTCCTAACTCTTCCTAACCTGCAATAATTAACCCTTTTTAAAAACACATGTTATATATATTACTTCTTTTAGGGGATACAATTTATTTCTATTCTTAAATTATTAAAAGATTTACTGTGAATAACTCACAGAACATAATAACATAACATACTAGCTTTAGAACAAATGTTTGTTACTACCCTATGCAACGGTACTCAGTTCATCAACCTTAAAAGGATGGACGTCTCAGTAGGTCTAGCTAGAGTTATAACCTTCAATCTTGATATTAAACCCAAACCTCTGCACTGGGCACATTGGCTCACTGAGACATTAAACGCAACCCCAAATGGGAACAACCTGCAAATTTGTATTATACCTAAATATATGCATTTACTGAAGACTAAGGCACCTTAAAGCTATTGTAAAGGGCAAGAATGCTGTTAAATAGTCTATTTTACCCAATTTCGACTTTGATATTTGGGGCACTTAAAAATAAATATCCTATAATTGTGCTAAATATTAATCATCCTCAGAATGTTCTTTACAGATTGCAGATACTGGATATTAGACATATCCCTTGCAAATCCTTTAAAAAAATGTTTGTTTTTTTTTAAGCCTGCGCCAAGTGAAATTCCATATACAAATGTCCTCATTATGCAGTACAACACAACTTATAAAAATGCTTAAAGAGAGGAAACACTTAATTGAAATGTCTTCCTGTAATCCAAAATAATGAGCCTTAGTTTTGGAACCTTTTTTTAAAACAAAATTTTGAAATGCAAAGTTTCACCCGTGTTCAACTGAGGGCGAAGTCCTGGCTGAGTAAACATTCCTATCTATTAGAGCTGCTTGCTTAGCGACAATAAAAGCTTGTCTCTCAGTGTTGTAACATGAGCACGGTGGCAGTCTTTTTCAAACTAAGACATATCAATGCGTGTTGCGTTTGAGTTCAGCAAAAATGTACTTCAGCTGAAGTGTTTGCCTGTTAATATCTAATACAATGTTTGTACGTAAAAAATACTATAAGTTTATTTTTCTACAAAACACACAATTTCGTTTTTGAGGCCATTGTATTCCTAGTGAATGTAAATTTTAATTTTATTTTTTTTAAGCATTTAACAGTTTGTACATGTGCATAATTGCTTACTCTATAAATTATATAGCAACATATAGCTATTTAGCATATCACATGGTTCATTTCTGGATTTTTATTTAATTTCTACTTAATATTAGTTAACTGACATTTTGCTTAACAGAGTGAAAACATCAAGAAAAACCACAAACACACATTGAGCTCATTTCAGACATAAACAGAAAGGGGTCAAACACTCAGGACACATACATTTAACCCACAGAAACACACATTTTAACCCACTGATCAGCACTTAGAACAGAAACAAAGGACAGCCCACAGACTGTACTTAAACCAAACCATTTGTAAATACTAGTTGCAAGTCATATTTACAAGAAACGCTTCTTAATAGTGTTCCAAAAGACTGCAAAAAAAAACAGCCCAACAGACTGCTATATGTCCTGCCATACGATGTTGTCTATCTAAAACCTCAATTGTATAATCATTCTCATTATCTTTAAACTGCTGGGCAGCCTGCATGACAGTCATGCCCTTTTCCTTCCTATCTCTTTTTGCTTGTCTTATTTCTTTCTGTTTGGCTTCCTTGCGCCAAAGACGGAAAGAGTCAAACATTGTCGGCCGAGCTTTTCTTTTAAACAAAATTGCTTCTAAATTATCTAATATGTCAGGCTCAAAGCTACCATTCTGTGGCCACTGTAGAACCCCATCGTTCTTTGTGTATCGGATCCATGCCTCATTAAAGGCAATGGGGCCAACACCATGTTTAGAATAAAGCTCATAAGTGGGAGTTCCAACCGGAGGAATTGGACAAGAGTCCTGCAGCCGGGAATCCCTATCACAACCAAAACAACAAAACTTTCTAAACTTACTCAGACCAGGCATCGTTATTTCACTGGACTGTTCACAAACATCAAGGGGTTAAATCAAATAACACAGCACAAATGTACTCACCCCTCGGCTTCGGCTTTTGCAATAGCCGAATCAAAGACCCAAATCAAACAAAATAGTGGGAGCTACCCACCAATACTTAACTAATGGTCTTCTTACGCCAACAGAGGCCCGTCTACGTCTCGCGATACCATACATCACAAAAAAGGGCCAAAGCAAGGCGGCAGTCAGGGCAGCAGTCGTCAGCAGCCGTCAGGAAGGAGAAACCGCGCTGAAAAAGACCTTCGGACCACTTTGACATGCAGGGGTCGCTTGACGTGGTTCGCGAATCCTCCAGAATTTTCTTGCGGGGTTCCTCACGACCTTCAGGCAAAACCGCTACCTCTGAAGCCGCCTCACAGAGGGCAACATTTGAAGAACCAGGGCCTTATGGGCCTGGCGGCGCAGGGCACGCCTTAATCTCCTGAGATCACCTGCTTTGTTGAACAGAGAGACAGGACACTCTGTTGAGCGTAGAAGATCAGGTTTATTAGCTGCAGCTAAGTACAGCTGTCCCAGAAGTACACCCGGTATGTTCTTAGGAGACTGACTCTTTACTCCATGGCACACAATCTTTTATAGCACATAGATTCACCAAGAACACTCCCAATGCATACATGGTTAGCCAATGGGAAGAGTTTGAAAACAAGATATAACCAATGAGAAAAGTTTGAAAACAAGATATCAAGTAATCCAAATAAACCTCTCTTCCAACTGTTTTTGTCACCCCTCCCCACAAGTTAATCAGTGGTAGTGTCTACAACTCAACTTGCAGGTGGCAGGACATATTTGTATGCTTTGGAGGACCGTTGTGAAATGAGAGAATACAAGTAGAGAATAGCGAAGGCCAGAAGATAAGATAAAGTCAGGAAAGAATGGTGCAAACCAACATAGTTGAAACAGGGATCAGTCGGACCAGACGGGGATTAGTGGACTCAGCCAGTCCCTGACATCAGTCTCGTAAACAGAGGCAGGAGGTTATTTTGACACGTCGCAGTGAGATCAGCAGAAAAACGTTGTTCATTGTGCTGCCTGAGTGAGGGCAACACAAAATGGCGGTGGGACACAAAATGGTGGCTAAATACAAGCGAGATCGAAAATCGAATTTCCTCAGACCCTCCTTTTGCCATTACTCAGGCAAATCCTAATTCATTGCTAGGTGAGCATTTTCCATTCTACACATTTCATTTAAGCAGGTATATGTAAGCTATCAACAGGGATACAAAGAGAACAAAGCATCGAGTCATAATTAACATTCAGATAGCAGAAGAAAGTAATGACCATTATTACAAACAGGATTATCATTTTTTCACAACCCTAGGCAAAAGCAAATCCTAAAATTATTTAGCGAACCTTTTCAGGGCTCCTATGCATTTCAGTGACTATTGTATACTCAGGTGAAACAGTGGCAATCCTTATCAATGCTCTCAGGTGAAATGGGGATACTCTTCAACAGAGGATAGACTTCATTCTGCTTTTACTAAACAGAATACTACTCTAAAACAATGCCAGCAAAACAATAAGAATCAGTCTCCTAACACCCATTCTATCCAATTGCACGGGAACCGCTTGTGCAACCATAACTATGCCAAAGTCCGTTCTAAGCCTCTCTGGTAGGCTTCTATCGTCCATCAAATCTGCTTCTGTTGTTTTCTTCCGCATTGGGCCTCTTCATTCAGGCCTTCCATGAAAATAGTGCTTCTCAGTATCCGTTGGAGTGGGATGTATGACATTACACAGCGTGTCATTACAACGCGTGCAGTTACATCGCATGCGTTACAACGCATGCGATGTTACAACGCTATGCCATTACAATGCAAGTCTTTACATCGACTTGCACTAGATGGCGTGCAAACATTAGAAGAGTGTAATTTACTATTCCAACTCCAGTCCACGTAACAGTAGGGAAGGTGTTGGGATAGTAAACTACACTATTTGTAATGTAGCACGCCATCTAGCGCAAGTCGATGTAAAGACTTGCGTTGTAATGGCATTACGTTGTATCATCGCATGCGTTGTAACGCATGCGATGTAAAAGCTGCGCGTGGTAAAAACCGCGTTGTAATGGCTGTTCTCCGTTGGAGTGCCCTCCTGGCAAGCACTCACAGCTCACTCAAAAGTCTCAATGTCTCAAGGAAGTGCACCAATATATTTCCTCTGCGGCAGGCACTACAGATATTGTGCTCTTCGTTGGTCATGGGCACAGATCATCTCGTGCAGACCCAAGTACTATTAATCGGAAAGAGCAACAGACTTTCACGCTCAGCAACACTTTCAGGCTCCAACACTCGCTATTCAGTGTCAGAGGATGTTTGGGCTGCTCTTTCATTTACTTTTCCTTTCATCATGTAGTGCCTTAGATCCTCCGGTGCACTGCCCTTCCGTTGGAGCAAAGAAAAGAGGGGGGTTGACCAAAACTCAGGCCAAGGGGCTCAAGGGACTGCACACTGTCAGAGGTTACCAGCACATGACAGGTAGAAAACTGAAGCATCAAACCAGCCCTGCCATCAACAACAGGGATCCTTATCTTTCGCTCTTTTACACTGAAACTCTGGTTTTGTGATGTCCAACGCCGTCTGATGGAGCAAGTACGATGCTTTGGAGATACCATTGATGGCGCTCTGGCGATCGCTGTCCAGCCTTGCTACTTTCTGGGTGTTGGGACTGTAGGGCCAAGACGTCCGCCTTTCATCTGTAGCTGTCACTGATGGGAATTAGGCTGAAATCAATGTTCTGCAGGTTATTATGACTTAATTCCCGCAGAATCTAGTGACGTAGGAAATGTGACACAGTTGTTAGTTTCCTTCAGTTTAGTATAAAAACAGTTCATTGTATTTAACAATAGGACTGCAGGCAGGTGGCCTGCAATCTTTAAGGGAGTGGCCAGAAGCCATGGGACAACTCTGGTTTAGAATGCACTGTCACTCTCATAAGATGCAAAGGCAAAGGCAGTACTTCTAGTCCAGGGGTCTCCAATGAGTAGCTCGGGAGCCACTGGTAGCTCGCCAGTACCTTCAAAGTAGCTCTCTGAGGTGAAGTTAAGCCCAGAATCAATTTCAGAGTAGGTGCCTATTAAAGAAGGCAGCACTGATCATCTCAAGACCCTAAGAGTGACAGCCAGCCAAACGTATCACAGTAACTCATACCAACACTCAAACACACAGTGTGCCAGCCTATAGGATCTGCTACATGACAGTCTGTATCCAATCTCAATATAATTAAGCCACAAGGAGATTGACCATGTTGCAGTCTCTCCTTTATCAGTCACAACATGTGTGTGAACAGTGCACCATCAAAAAGGTATGGCAGCAGTAGCCTGAGCTGTAATCAGTGCTGACCCACCAAAATGCGGGACTGCAGGAGTCAGAGTGAAAATGTGTCAGTTTAGATGCATGATCAGCTCAAAACCTGAGGAGAACAGGGTATGATACAGACCAGAGAAAACTAAGAGACTTTTAGAACAGATCACCATATTAAACGCTCCTAATAGAGAAAGAGTTTGCTCTAAGGGGAGTGTGAAAAAAGAAAGTGCTCATGAGGTAGGACAGATATAAAGGAGGGGAATCCAAAAAGGCAAATTCAATAACCAATCAATTAAACATTCTGATATCATTAGTAAAACTGGACGTGGTTCATAGTGGCACTAGTTTTACAGATAGGCCAGTCCCTTATGGATTTACAAATATTCATTTCATGATATTTCATGATTTTCTAATGGGATAAACATCTCTTAAATTACTACATCTGTGTGTTCCTACATTCCTTATCTAGAACACCTCAAAAGGGGAAACGCATGATACAAATTATCAGGGGCATGCAGATACCTCCCTTTAGTAATTGTGCAGCAAGTGCACCATGCAATACACAGGCTAAACAATATCTCCTCATGATCACTGAGAATACCTGTCACCCTAGTCTAATAATTCTCAGGTCTCTGGTGTCTGATCTACAAATTTTCCTTTCCCTAGTCACCTGTCCGGAGGGGGCACTATAGCCACTTAAAATCACAATCCTGCTACTCAGGACAGCAAATAAGAAACTCTTGGTGTCTCTTATGACTACATGTAGAAGTGCAATATCATAAGGAAAGTTAGGTCACCTTTAGCAAGAGCCACAGATTTTATAGTTCATCCTTAGGGTCTAATCAGGGAACATCAATCTAGGCTGCTTGTCCCTTAAAGGAAGGAGCAGTAACATGACTAACTGCAGGTGACACACTTTTAATCCTGTACATCTCTTTTGTTTATTTTTTTTTTGAATACCATTATAGCCAAATAGACATGCACTGGTGAAGTGTTGTCTGTCATATTCACAGCATGAAATATCATATCTGTGAAATTTAGTAACCAGAACAAGTCCAATCAACTGTTGCGTAGTGATGGGCATCGTCATGACCATCCCCTAACAACAAAGGGGAGCTTGTAACAGTATTAAAAACAAAAGCGTAAACATAACGCAAAAACAAAAAAACGTGCATAAAATAAAAACACACATGCCAAGCCATTAGGTATACTTGCTGTATACCAAGCACAGAAAGCATAGACAAATTTCAATATCATATGTAAATGAACGGTGATGCACAACACTATGTCATGCACTTTATGCACAATGAACCTGCAACTCAACAACTAATATTCTGGCCTGCTTAATTTGTCAGGCTCAAAAATAATATTCCATTTCCTTACTCTTTTCTTTTGACAGCAGGTAACCAAAGTGGTGACCGGCTGTCAAAACAACTGACTGTGTCGCTTCTGACACACAGGATCAGCAGGAACAATTCATAGAAAGACAAAATGCACAAAAATAAACACAAACATTTCTTTCCAAAGAAGTTATGCAAAAACACATATGTTTCAACACACAACTGACAGCACCCTCCTTTTTGCAATTTGCACATTGATTAGGTCCCACAGGGACATATGGCACACTCGTTCCACCACCTCATGATATGGACCATCGCTGTTTCGTTGGCTGTTAACCCCTGCTTTTTCACTACTCCTCTTCACCTACTGTAACATTCTCAGTCCTTTCTAGTCTTCTCTCACACTGATTTCCTGCCTATAGCCATTCAGGG
This sequence comes from Triturus cristatus, assembly GCF_964204655.1. Lineage (NCBI taxonomy): Eukaryota > Metazoa > Chordata > Amphibia > Caudata > Salamandridae > Triturus > Triturus cristatus. Next base: position 1,131,611,962 of record NC_140579.1, on the reverse strand, counting down.
CGCTCATTTCACCATTATTCCTTCACAACTGACATCTTCGTCAAACCAACTCAAGTGTCCAACTGTAGTCTTGTCAGCCCTCGAACCACCCAGAACAATCCATGAATGATCTGTGGACAGAAGCAAAACAAATACACAACACACAAAAGAAAAACACTTCACATAACACACAAAAATATCAACTATAACTTTTAATCAGGAGACAAAACATAACACACATTAACAAAACGCAAAAAACAAAAAATACAAACCTAGTGGTACTTAACTGTAACCATCTTGTCAACTTTGCAATGACTAAAACATGTAAGCATGTTAAGCCACCTTAATTTTAACTGTCTAAAAGGAAAACATGTTCACAGACACTCTGTGTTCCCTTGCGCAACAATTCCTCCTGAGAAAAATGAATCTTAATTTGCTGATCGTTTTTACCTAGGCATGTAGCCCACAAAATTCTAAGAAAGAGCTTCATCTTACTTTTTGTCTGAGGCTAATGCCACATTTGTTAAATGAAGGCAACTATGTGGACATTATTTTTCAAAAGCAGAAATACCAATGTATCATTTTCTTCTCAGCACCCCCTTTTTATTTTTTTTCTTTTGTCTTGAACAATATGGAAACAGACAAGGCTCCGTACCGATTCTCAGCTGTCCTATCTTATCAGAAAAGCTAAAAATAGCACCTCAGCGCGGAACCAGCCACTGCGAGCACTCCTGGCCCCCACCACTTTTCAAGGTTCCTATAGTGTACAAGCATTAATGTCTTCTTGTCAGAGAAGCTTTTCCAAGCAATGGTTTCTCCATCTGTTTACACTCACGTCTAACTCCCACTTTACTGACCTCAAGGTCAAAATCTGCCTCGCGCTCTGCGCTCCTCAGCCCTGTCTCTCTCCTCACCCTGAAGCTTGTCACAGACAAAAAAAACCTTCCTAACTCTTCCTAACCTGCAATAATTAACCCTTTTTAAAAACACATGTTATATATATTACTTCTTTTAGGGGCTACAATTTATTTCTATTCTTAAATTATTAAAAGATTTACTGTGAATAACTCACAGAACAAAATAACATAACATACTAGCTTTAGAACAAATGTTTGTTACTATCCTATGCAACGGTACTTAGTTCATCAACCTTAAAAGGATGAACATCTCAGTAGGTCTAGCTAGAGTTATAACCTTCAATCTTGATATTAAACCCAAACCTCTGCACTGGGCACATTAGCTCACTGAGACATTAAAAGCAACCCCAAATGGGAACAACCTGCAAATTTGTATTATACCTAAATATATGCATTTACTGAAGCCTAAGGCACTTTAAAGCTATTGTAAAGGGCAAGAATGCTGTTAAATAGTCTATTTTACCCAATTTCGACTTTGATATTTGGGGCACTTAAAAATAAATATCCTATAATTGTGATACATATTAATCATCCTCAGAATGTTCTTTACAGATTGCAGATACTGGATATTAGACATATCTCTTGCAAATCCTTTAAAAAAATGAGTTTTCTTTTTTGAAGCCTGCGCCAAGTGAAATTCCATATACAAATGTCCTCATTATGCAGTACAACACAACTTATAAAAATGCTTAAAGAGAGGAAACGCTTAATTGAAATGTCTTCCTGTAATACAAAATAATGAGCCTTAGTTTTGGAACTTTTTTTTAAAACAACATTTGGAAATGCAAAGTTTCACCCGTGTTCAACTGAGGGCGAAGTCCTGGCTGAGTAAAGATTCCTGTCTATTAGAGCTGCTTGCTTAGCGACAATAAAAGCTTGTCTCTCAGTGTTGTAACATGAGCACGGTGGCAGTCTTTTTCAAACTAAGACATATCAATGCGTGTTGCGTTTGAGTTCAGCAAAAATGTACTTCAGCTGAAGTGTTTGCCTGTTAATATCTACTACAATGTATGTAAGTAAAAAATACTATAAGTTTATTTTTCTACAAAACACACAATTTCGTTTTTGATGCCATTGTATTCCTAGTGAATGTAAATTTTAATGTTAATTTTCTTAAGCATTTAACAGTTTGTACATGTGCATAATTGCTTACTCTATAAATTATATAGCAACATATATCTATTTAGCATATCACATGGTTCATTTCTGGATTTTTATTTAATTTCTACTTAATATTAGTTAACTGACATTTTGCTTAACAGACTGAAAACATCAAGAAAAACCACAAACACACATTGAGCTCATTTCAGACATAAACAGAAAGGGGTCAAACACTCAGGACACATACATTTAACCACAGAAACACACCTTTTAACCCACAGATCAACACTTAGGACAGAAACAAAGGACAGCCCACAGACTGTACTTAAACCAAACCATTTGTAAATACTAGTTGCAAGTCATATTTACAAGAAACGCTTCTTAATAGTGTTCCAAAAGACTGCAAAAAAAAACAGCCCAACAGACTGCTATATGTCCTGCCGTACGATGTTGTCTATCTAAAACCTCAATTGTATAATCATTCTCATTATCTTTAAACTGCTGGGCAGCCTGCATGACAGTCATGCCCTTTTCCTTCCTATCTCTTTTTGCTTGTCTTATTTCTTTCTGTTTGGCTTCCTTGCGCCAAAGACGGAAAGAGTCAAACATTGTCGGCCGGGCTTTTCTTTTAAACAAAATTGCTTCCAAATTATCTAATATGTCAGGCTCAAAGCTACCATTCTGTGGCCACTGTAGAACCCCATCGTTCTTTGTGTATCGGATCCATGCTTCATTAAAGGCAATGGGGCCAACACCATGTTTAGAATAAAGCTCATAAGTGGGAGTTCCAACCGGAGGAATTGGACAAGAGTCCTCCAGCCGGGAATCCCTATCACAACCAAAACAACAAAACTTTCTAAACTTACTCAGACCAGGCATCGTTATTTCACTGGACTGTTCACAAACATCAAGGGGTTAAATCAAATAACACAGCACAAATATACTCACCCCTCGGCTTCGGCTTTTGCAATAGCCGAATCAAAGACCCAAATCAAACAAAATAGTGGGAGCTACCCACCAATACTGAACTAAGGGTCTTCTTACGCCAACAGAGGCCCGTCTACGTCTCGCGATACCATACATCACCAAAAAGGGCCAAAGCAAGGCGGCAGTTAGGGCAGCAGTCGTCAGCAGCCGTCAGGAAGGAGAAACCGCGCTGAAAAAGACCTTCGGACCACTTTGACATGCAGGGGTCGCTTGACGTGGTTCGCGATTCCTCCAGAATTTTCTTGCGGGGTTCCTCACGACCTTCAGGCAAAACCGCTACCTCTGAAGCCGCCTCACAGAGGGCAACATTTGAAGAACCAGGGCCTTATGGGCCTGGCGGCGCAGGGCACGCCTTAATCTCCTGAGTTCACCTGCTTTGTTGAACAGAGACACAGGACACTCTGTTGAGCGTAGAAGATCAGGTTTATTAGCTGCAGCTAAGTACAGCTGTCCCAGAAGTACACCCGGTATGTTCTTAGGAGACTGACACTTTACTCCATGGCGCACAATCTTTTATAGCACATAGATTCACCAAGAACACTCCCAATGCATACATGGTTAGCCAATGGGAAGAGTTTGAAAACAAGATATAACCAATGAGAAAAGTTTGAAAACAAGATATCAAGTAATCCAAATAAACCTCTCTTCCAACTGTTTTTGTCACCCCTCCCCACAAGTTACTCAGTGGTAGTGTCTACAACTCAACTTGCAGGTGGCAGGACATATTTGTATGCTTTGGAGGACAGTTGTGAAATGAGAGAATACAAGTAGAGAATAGCGAAGGCCAGAAGATAAGATAAAGGGACATATGTAGGAAGCCCAATACCGGTCGGTAACGGCCGATTTTCGGTAAATATCCCATTACCGACTGGTATTCAGGCTTTTGGTATGTAGGGGGCACATTTCAGGATTCGGTAATTTACCGAATCGGTAAAATTACCGATTCAGTAATTTTACCGATTCGGTAAATACCGAATCCTGAAATGATATGTAGGGGGAGTGTGTGGTTGTTGTGGGGATTCGTTATTTACCACCAACTAAAAGTTGGTGGTAAATGACGAATAGCTGTAAAAAAGCATTCCTTTGCACTTTGAAGTGTGCAATGTGGCAGACATACATGCCCTTACGGCATGTATGTGTGCCACATGTGCACACATGCAGGAATCAGGGGTGCAACAGGGTGTCACTGTGACATCCTGCCACTCTTGATTGTGCTCCCCCCATTACCGAATCGGTATTTACTGATTCGGTAATGGTAACTGGCTTCCCATTGATTCCTATGGGCCTCCTGGCCCATAGGAATGAATGGGAAGCCATTTACCATTACCGAATCGGTAAATACCGATTCTAAATTACCAACCCGTTCCGAATCGGTAAATATTACCGATGGATTACCTACATAGCATTTGCCACTTCATAAATACCGAATCGGTAAAATTCGGTATTTATGAAGTGGTAAATGTTAGGCTACCTACATATGGCCCTAAGTCAGGAAAGAATGGTGCAAACCAACATAGTTGAAACAGGGATCAGTCGGACCAGACGGGGATTAGTGGACTCAGCCAGTCCCTGACATCAGTCTCGTAAACAAAGGCAGGAGGTTATTTTGACACGTCGCAGTGAGATCAGCAGAACAACTTTGTTCATTGTGCTGCCTGAGTGAGGGCAACACAAAATGGCGGTGGGACACAAAATGGTGGCTAAATACAAGCGAGATCGAAAATCGAATTTCCTCAGCAGTGATGTTCAGGCAGTGTAGGGGGTAGTGTTGGTGCTGATATTTCAGGGTTTAGGGCAGAGCAGTGGTGTTCGGGCAGTGTAGGGGGTCGTGCTGGGGGTGGTGTTTCAGGGTTTAGGGAAGAGCAGTGGTGTTCGGCAGTGTAGGAGGTCGTGCTGGGGGTGGTGTTTCAGGGTTTAAGGAACTGCAGTAGTGTTCGGGCAGTGTAGGGGGACATGTTGGGGTGGTGTTTCAGGGTTTAGGGCAGAGCAGTGGTATTCAGGCAGTGTAGGAGGTCATGCTGGGGGTGGTGTTTCAGGGTATAGAGCAGTGCAGTGGTGTTCATGCAGTGTAGGGGGTCGTGCAGGGGGTGGTGTTTCACGGTTTATGGCAGTGCAGTGGTTTTCGAGCAGTGTAGGGGGTCTTGCTGGGGCGGTGTTTCAGGGTTTACAGTAGTGGTGTTTGGGAAGTGTAGGGGGTCTTGCTGGGGGTGGTGTTTCAGGGTTTAGGGCAGTGTAGTGGTGTTCGGACAGTGTATGGGGTCATGCTGGGGGTGGTGTTTCAGGCTTTAGGGCACTGCAGTGGTGTTCGGGCAGTGTAGGGGGACGTGCTGGGGTGGAGTTTCAGGGTTTAGGGCAGTGCAGTGGCGTTTGGGCAGTGTAGGGGGTCGTGCTGAGGCTGGTGTTTCAGGGTTTAGGGCAGAGCAGTGGTGTTCGGGCAGTGTAGCGGGTCGTGGTGGGGCTGGTATTTTAGGGTTTAGGGCAGAGCAGTGATGCTCGGGCAGTGTAGGGGGATGTGTGGGTTAGTGTTTCAGGGATTAGGGCAGAGCAGTGGTGTTCAGGCAGTGTAGGTGGTCGTGCTGGGGGGGTTTCAGGGTTTAGGGCAGTGCAGTGATGTTCGGGCAGTGTAGGGGGTTGTGCAGGGGTGGTGATTCAGGGTGTAGGGCAGTGCAGTGGTGTTCGAGCAGTGTAAAAGGTCGTGCAGGGGTGGTGTTTCAGGGTTTAGGGCAGTGCAGTGGTGTTTGGGCAATGTTGGGGGTCATGCAGGGGGTGGTGTTTCAGGGTTTAGGGCAGTGCATTGGTGTTCGGGCAGTGTTGGAGGTCATGCTGGGTGTGGTGTTTCAGGGTTTAGGGCAGTGCAGTGGTGTTCAGGCAGTGTAGGGGGGCCTGCTGGGGGTGGTGTTTCAGGGTTTAGGGCAGAGCAGTGATGTTCAGGCAGTGTAGGGGGTCGTGCTGGTGCTGGAATTTTAGCGTTTAGGGCAGAGCAGTGGTGTTCGGGCAGTTTAGGGGGTCGTGCTGGGGGTGGTGTTTCAGGGTTTAGGGAAGAGTAGTGGTGTTCGGCAGTGTAGGAGGTCGTGCTGGGGGTGGTGTTTCAGCATTTAGGGCACTGCAGTAGTGTTCGGGCAGTGTAGGGGGACATGCTGGGGTGGTGTTTCAGGGTTTAGGGCAGAGCAGTGGTATTCAGGCAGTGTAGGAGATCGTGCTGGGGGTGGTGTTTCAGGGTTTAGGGCAGTGCAGTGATGTTCAGGCAGTGTAGGGGGCCGTGCTGGGGTTGGTGTTTCAGGGTTTAGGGCAGAGCAGTGATGTTCGGGCAGTGTAGGGGGTCAAGCTGGTGCTGGTATTTCAGGGTTATGGGCAGAGCAGTGGTGTTCGGGCACTTAAGTGGGTCGTGCTGGGGGTGGTGTTTCAGGGTTTAGGGTAGAGCAGTGGTGTTCGGCAGTGTAGGAGGTCATGCTGGGGGTGGTGTTTCAGCATTTAGGGCACTGCAGTATTGTTCGGGCAGTGTAGGGGGACATGCTGGGGTGGTGTTTCAGGGTTTAGGGCACAGCAGTGGTATTCAGGCAGTGTAGGAGGTCGTGCTGGGGGTGGTGTTTCAGGGTTAGAGTAGTGCAGTGGTGTTCAGGCAGTTTAGGGGGTCGTGCAGGGGGTGGTGTTTCTCGGTTTAGGGCACTGCAGTGGTTTTCGAGCAGTGTGGGGGTCTTGCTGAGGGCGGTGTTTCAGGGTTTACGGTAGTGGTGATTGGGAAGTGTATGGGGTCTTGCTGGTGGTGGTGTTTCAGAGTTTAGGGCAGAGTAGTGGTGTTCAGGCAGTGTAGGGGGTCTTGCTGGGGGTGGTGTTTCAGGGTTTAGGGCTGTGGTGTTCGGGCAGTGTAGGAGGTCTTGCTGGGGGTGGTGTTTCAGGGTTTAGGACAGGGCAGTGGCATTCAGGCAGTGTAGTGGGTCGTGCAGGGGGGTGGTGTTTCAAGGTTTAGGGCAGAGCACTGGTGTTCGGGCAGTGTAGGGGGTCGTGCTGGGGGTGGTGTTTCAGGGTGTAGGGCATTGAGTTGGTATTCGGGCAGTGTAGGGGGTCACGCTGCGGGTGGTATTTCAGGGTTTAGGGCAGTGCAGTGGGGTTTGGGCAGTGTAGGGGGTCGTGCTGGGGGTGGTGCTTCAGGGTTTAGGGCAGAGCACTGGTGTTCGGGCAGTGTAGGTGGTCGTGCTGGGGCTGGTGTTCAGGGGTTAGGGCAGTGCATTGGTGTTCGGGCAGTGTAGGGGGTCGTGCTGGGGCTGGTGCTTCATGGTTTAGGGCAGTGCAGTTGTGTTTGGGCAGTGTAGAGGGTCGTACTGGAGCTGGTGTTTCAGGGTTTAGGGCAGAGCAGTGGTGTTCGGGCAGTGTAGGGGGATGTGCGGGGGTGGTGTTTCAGGGTTTAGGGCAGAGCACGGGTGTTCAGGCAGTGTAGGGGGTCGTGCTCGGGGTGGTGTTTCAGTGTTTAGGGCAGTACAGTGATGTTCGGGCAGTGTAGGGGGTTGTGCAGGGGGTGGTGTTTCAGGGTTTAGGGCAGTGCAGTGGTGTTCGGGCAGTGTTGCGGGTCTTGCTGGGGGTGGTGTTCCAGGGGTTAGGGCAGCGGTGTTCAGGCAGTGCAGGGTGGTCTTGCTGGGGGTGGAGTTTCAGGGTTTAGGGCAGTAATGTTCGGGCAGTGTAGGGGGTCTTGCTGGGGGTGGTATTTCACAGTTTAGGGCAGTTCAGTGGTGTTCGGGCAGTGTAGAAGGTCTTGCTGGGGGTGGTGTTTCAGGGTTTAGGGCAGTGCAGTGGTGTTCGAGCAGTGCAGGGGGGTGGTGTTTCAGGGTTTAGGGCAGTGCACTGGTGTTCAGCCAGTGTAGTGTGTCATACTGGGGGTGCTTTTTCATGGTTTAGGGCAGTGCAGTGGTGTTCGGCAATGTGGGGAGTCGTGCTGGGGCTGGTGTTTCATGGTTTAGGGCAGTGCAGTGGTGTTCGCACATTGTAGGGGGTCGTGCTGGGGCTGGTGTTTCAGGGTTTAGGGCAGTGCAGTGGTGTTCGGGCAGTGTAGGGAGTCGTGCTGGGGCTGGTTTTTCAGGGGTTAGGGCAGTGCAGTGGTGTTCGGGCAGTGTAGGGGGTCATGATGGGGCTGGTGTTTCAGGGTTTCGGGTAGTGCAGTGGTGTTCGGGCTGTGTAGGGGGTCGTGCTGGGGGTGGTGTTTCAGAGTTTAGGGCAGTGCAGTGGTGTTCGGGCAGTGTAGGGGTCATGCTGGTGCTGTTGTTTCAGGGTTTAGGGCAGAGCAGTGGTGTTCGGGCAGTGTAGGGGGTCGTGCTGGTGCTGGTGTTTCAGGGTTTAGGGCAGAGCAGTGGTGTGCGGGCAATGTATGGGGTCATGCTGGGGGTGGTGTTTCAGGGTTTAGGGCAGAGCAGTGGTGTTTGGGCAGTGTACGGGGTCGTGCTGGGGGTGGTGTTTCAGGGTTCAGGGCACTACAGTGGTGTTCAGGCAGGGTAGGGGGGTGTGCTGGGGGTGGTGTTTCAGGGTTTAGGGCAGAGCAGTGGTGTTCGGGCAGTGTAGGAGGTCATGCAGGGGGTGGTGTTTCATGGTTTACGGCATTGCAGTGGTTTTCGGGCAGTGTAGGGGGTCTTGCTGGGGGTGGTGTTTCAGGGTTTAGGGCAGTGGTGTTCGGGATGTGTAGGGGTTCTTGCTGGGGGTGGTGTTTCAGGGTTTAGGGCAGTGCAGTGGTGTTCGGGCAGTGTAGGGGGTCTTGCTGGGGGTGGTGTTTCAGGGTTTAGGCAGTGGTGTTTGGGCAGTGTAGGGGTTCTTGGTGGGGGTGGTGTTTCAGGGTATAGGGCAGTGCAGTGGTGTTCTGGCACTGTAGGGGGTCTTTCTGGGGGTGGTGTTTCAGGGTTTAGGGCAGTGCAGTGATGTTTGAGCAGTGTAGGCGGCCGTGCTGGGTGTGGTGTTTCAGAGTTTAGGGCAGTGCAGTGGTGTTCGGGCAGTGTTAGGGGTCGTGCTGGGGCTGGTTTTTCAGGGTTTAGGGCAGTGCAGTGGTGTTAGGGCAGTTTTGGTAGTCGTGCTGGGGGTGGTGTTTCAGGGTTTTGTGCTGTGCAGTGGTGTTCAGGCAGTGTAGGGGGTTGTGCTGGGAGTGGTGTTTCAGGGTTTAGGGCAGTGCAATGGTGTTCGGGCAGTGTAGGGGGTCGGGCTGGGGGTGGTGTTTCAGGGTTTAGGGCAGTGGTGCAGTGGTGTTCGGGCCCTGTATGGGGTCTTGCAGGGGGTGGTGTTTCAGGGTTTAGGCAGTGGTGTTCGGGTAGTGTAGGGGGTTCTCTCGGGGTGCTGTTTCATGGTTTAGCATTACAACAAACAAATGATGGACGGAATGCTGACAATGCAGACATTCTCACCCAGTCAAGAGATCTGGGTTAAATCCATCATTCTTTTGCCCACTACGCCACCCCAGTTTAGACATGGCCATATGCAAATCAGTCTTGACCCTGTGCCTCATGGGAACAGTCCAGCCCGAACTGCCAAGCCATGTCTTCCCTGGACCGGAATCAAGCATCCTAGGACCGGTTTCTGGCTATCAGCCGTCATCAGCCAGGATAGCTTGACTCCAGTGGCGTAGTGAGCACGGGACCCACGTCTGGGCATACCCATCCCACTTAGGGCGAAAAGCATTACAACAAACAAATGATGGACGGAATGCTGACAATGCAGACATTCTCCCCCAGTCAAGAGATCTGGGTTAAATCCATCATTCTAAGTGGGATGGGTATTCCCAGACGTGGGACCCGTGCTCACTACGCCACTGGAGTCAAGCTATCCTGGCTGATGACGGCTGATAGCCAGAAACCGGTCCTAGGATGCTTGATTCCGGTCCAGGGAAGACATGGCTTGGCAGTTCGGGCTGGACTGTTCCCATGAGGCACAGGGTCAAGACTGATTTGCATATGGCCATGTCTGAACTGGGGTGGCGTAGTGGGCAAAAGAACGATGGATTTAACCCAGATCTCTTGACTGGGGGAGAATGTCTGCATTGTCAACATTCTGTCCATCATTTGTTTGTTGTAACGCTTTTCGCCCTAAGTGGGATGGGTATTCCCAGATGTGGGACCCGTGCTCACTACGCCACTGGAGTCAAGCTATCCTGGCTGATGACGGCTGATAGCCAGAAACCGGTCCTAGGATGCTTGATTCCGGTCCAGGGAAGACATGGCTTGGCAGTTCGGGCTGGACTGTTCCCATGAGGCACAGGGTCAAGACTGATTTGCATATGGCCATGTCTGAACTGGGGTGGCGTAGTGGGCAAAAAAACGATGGATTTAACCCAGATCACTTGACTGGGGGAGAATGTCTGCATTGTCAACATTCCGTCCATCATTTGTTTGTTGTAACGCTTTTCGCCCTAAGTGGGATGGGTATTCCCAGACGTGGGACCCGTGCTCACTACGCCACTGGAGTCAAGCTATCCTGGCTGATGACGGCTGATAGCCAGAAACCGGTCCTAGGATGCTTGATTCCGGTCCAGGGAAGACATGGCTTGGCAGTTCGGGCTGGACTGTTCCCATGAGGCACAGGGTCAAGACTGATTTGCATATGGCCATGTCTGAACTGGGGTGGCGTAGTGGGCAAAAGAACGATGGATTTAACCCAGATCTCTTGACTGGGGGAGAATGTCTGCATTGTCAACATTCCGTCCATCATTTGTTTGTTGTAACGCGTTTCATGGTTTAGGGCAGTGGTGTTCGGGCAGTGTAGGGGGTCTTGCTGGGGTGGTTTTTCAGGGTTTAGGGCAGTGCAGTGGTGTTCGGGAATTGTAGGGGGTCGTGCTGGGGGTGGTCTTTCAGTGTTTAGGGCAGTGCGGTGGTGTTCGGGCAGTGTTGGGGTCTTGCTGGGGGTTGTGTTTCACGGTTTACGGCATTGCAGTGGTTTTCGGGCAGTGTAGGGGGTCTTGCTGGCGGTGGTGTTTCAGGGTTTAGGGCAGTAGTGTTCGGGCAGTGTAGGGGGTCTTGCTGGGGGTGGTATTTCAGGGTTTAGGGCAGTTCAGTGGTGTTCGGGCAGTGTAGGGGGTCGTGCTGGTGCTGGTATTTCAGGGTTTAGGGCAGAGCAGTGGTGTTCGGGCAGTTTAGGGGGTCGTGCTGGGGGTGGTGTTTCAGGGTTTAGGGAAGAGCAGTGGTGTTCGGCAGTGTAGGAGGTCCTGCTTGGGGTGGTGTTTCAACATTTAGGGCACTGCAGTAGTGTTCGGGCAGTGTAGGTGGACATTCTGGGGTGGTGTTTCACGGTTTAGGGCAAAGCAGTGGTATTCAGGCAGTGTAGGAGGTCGTGCTGGGGGTGGTGTTTCAGGGTTAGAGCAGTGCAGTGGTGTTCAGGCAGTGTAGGGGGTCGTATAGGGGGTGGTGTTTCTCGGTTTAGGGCAGTGCAGTGGTTTTTGAGCAGTGTAGGGGGTCTTGCTGGGGGCGGTGTTTCAGGGTTTACAGTAGTGGTGATTGGGAAGTGTATGAGGTCTTGCTGGGTGTGGTGTTTCAGGGTTTAGGGCAGTGTTGTGGTGTTCAGGCAGTGTAGGGGGTCTTGCTGGGGGTGGTGTTTCAGGGCTTAGGGCAGTGGTGTTCGGGCAGTGTAGGAGGTCTTGCTGGGGTGGTGTTTCAGGGTTTAGGACAGGGCAGTGGTATTCAGGCAGTGTAGTGGGTTGTGCAGGGGGGTGGTGTTTCAGGGTTTAGGGCAGAGCACTGGTGTTCGGGCAGTGTAGGGGTCGTGCTGGGGGTGGTGTTTCAGGGTTTAGGGCAGTGAGTTGGTGTTTGGGCAGTGCAGGGGGTCGCGTTGCGGGTGGTTTCAGGGTTTAGGGCAGTGCAGTGGGGTTCGGGCAGTGTGAGGGGTCATGCTGGGGCTGGTGTTTCATGGTTTAGGGCAGTGCAGTGGTGTTCGTGCAGTGTAGGGGGTGGCGCTGGGGGTGGTGCTTCAGGGTTTAGGGCAGAGCACTGGTGTTCGGGCAGTGTAGGGGGTTGTGTTGGGGCTGGTGTTTCAGGGGTTAGGGCAGTGCAGTGGTGTTCGAGCAGTATAGGGGTCGTGCTGGGGATGGTGTTTCATGGTTTAGGGCAGTGTAGTGGTGTTCGGGCAGTGTAGAGGGTCATGCTGGAGCTGGTGTTTCAGGGTTTAGGGCAGAGCAGTGGTGTTCGGGCAGTGTAGGGGGATGGGCGGGGTGGTGTTTCAGGGCTTAGGGCAGAGCACTGGTGTTCAGGCAGTGTTGGGGGTCTTGCTGGGGATGGTGTTTCAGGGGTTAGGGCAGCGGTGTTCAGGCAGTGTAGGGTGTCTTGCTGGGGGTGGAGTTTCAGGGTTTAGGGCAGTAGTGTTCGGGCAGTGTAGGCTGTCTTGCTGGAGGTGGTATTTCACGGTTTAGGGCAGTTCAGCGGTGTTCGGGCAGTGTAGGGGGTCTTGCTGGGGGTGGTGTTTCAGGGTTTAAGGCAGTGCAGTGGTGTTCGAACAGTGCAGGGGGGTGGTGTTTCAGGGTTTAGGGCAGTGCACTGGTGTTCAGCCAGTGTAGTGTGTCATACTGGGGGTGCTTTTTCAGGGTTTAGGGCAGTGCAGTGGTGTTGGGCAGTGTGGGGAGTCGTGCTGGGGCTGGTGTTTCATGGTTTAGGGCAGTGTAGTGGTATTCGCGCAGTGTAGGGGGTCATGCTGGGGCTGGTGTTTCAGGGTTTAGGGCAGTGGAGTGGTGTTCAGGCAGTGTAGGGGGTTGTGATGGGGCTTATGTTTCAGGGTTTAGGGCAGTGCAGTGGTGTTCGGGCTGTGTAGGGGGTCGTGCTGGGGGTGGTGTTTCAGGGTTTAGGGCAGTGCAGTGGTGTTCGGGCAGTGTAGGGGGTCATGCTGGTGCAGTTGTTTCAGGGTTTAGGGCAGAGCAGTGGTGTTCGGGCAGTGTAGGGGGTCGTTCTGGTGCTGGAATTTTAGGGTTTAGGGCAGAGCAGTGGTGTTCGGGCAGTTTAGGGGGTCGTGCTGGGGGTGGTGTTTCAGGGTTTAGGGAAGAGCAGTGGTGTTCAGCAGTGTAGGAGGTCGTGCTGGGGGTGGTGTTTCAGCGTTTAGGGCACTGCAGTAGTGTTCGGGCAGTGTAGGGGGACATGCTGGAGTGGTGTTTCAGGGTTTAGGGCAGAGCAGTGGTATTCAGGCAGTGTAGGAGATTGTGCTGGGGTGGTGTTTCAGGGGTTAGGGCAGTGCAGTGGTGTTCAGGCAGTGTAGGGGGCCGTGCTGGGGTTGGTGTTTCAGGGTTTAGGGCAGAGCAGTGATGTTCGGGCAGTGTAGGGGGGCGTGCTGGTATTTCAGGGTTTAGGGCAGAGCAGTGGTGTTCAGGCAGTTTAGGGGGTCGTGCTGGGGGTGGTGTTTCAGAGTTTAGGGAAGAGCAGTGGTGTTCGGCAGTGTAGGAGGTCATACTGGGGGTGGCGTTTCAGCATTTAGGGCACTGCAGTAGTGTTCGGGCAGTGTAGGGGGACATGTTGGGGTGGTGTTTCAGGGTTTAGGGCACAGCAGTGGTATTCAGGCAGTGTAGGAGGTCGTGCTGGGGGTGGTGTTTCAGGGTTAGGGCAGTGCAGTGGTGTTTAGGCAGTTTAGGGGGTCGTGCAGGGGGTGGTGTTTCTCGGTATAGGGCACTGCAGTGGTTTTCGAGCAGTGTAGGGGTCTTGCTGGGGGCGGTGTTTCAGGGTTTACGGTAGTGGTGATTGGGAAGTGTATGGGGTCTTGCTGGTGGTGGTGTTTCAGAGTTTAGGGCAGAGTAGTGGTGTTCAGGCAGTGTAGGGGGTCTTGCTGGGGTTGGTGTGTCAGGGTTTAGGGCAATGGTGTTCAGCAGTGTAGGAGGTGGTGCTGGGGGTGGTGTTTCAGCGTTTAGGGCACTGCAGTAGTGTTCGGGCAGTGTAGGGGGACATGCTGGAATGGTGTTTCAGGGTTTAGGGCAGAGCAGTTGTATTCAGGCAGTGTAGGAGATTGTGCTGGGGGTGGTGTTTCAGGGTTTAGGGCAGTGCAGTGGTGTTCAGGCAGTGTAGGGGGCCGTGCTGGGGTTGGTGTTTCAGGGTTTAGGGCAGAGCAGTGATGTTCGGGCAGTGTAGGGGGCGTGCTGGTATTTCAGGGTTTAGGGCTGAGCAGTGGTGTTCGGGCAGTTCAGGGGGTCGTGCTGGGGTGGTGTTTCAGGGTTTAGTGAAGAGCAGTGGTGTTCGGCAGTGTAGGAGGTCATGCTGGGGGTGGTGTTTCAGCATTTAGGGCACTGCAGTAGTGTTCGGGCAGTGTAGGGGGACATGTTGGGGTGGTGTTTCAGGGTTTAGGGCACAGCAGTGGTATTCAGGCAGTGTAGGAGGTTGTGCTGGGGGTGGTGTTTCAGGGTTAGAGCAGTGCAGTGGTGTTCAGGCAGTTTAGGGAGTCGTGCAGGGGGTGGTGTTTCTCGGTTTAGGGCACTGCAGTGGTTTTCGAGCAGTGTAGGGGTCTTGCTGGGGGCGGTGTTTCAGGGTTTACGGTAGTGGTGTTTGGGAAGTGTATGGGGTCTTGCTGGTGGTGGTGTTTCAGAGTTTAGTGCAGAGTAGTGGTGTTCAGGCAGTGTAGCGGGTCGTGCAGGGGGGTGGTGTTTCAGGGTTTAGGGCAGAGCACTGGTGTTCGGGCAATGTAGGGGGTCGTGTTGGGGCTGGTGTTTCAGGGGTTAGGGCAGTGCAGTGGTGTTCGAGCAGTATAGGGGTCGTGCTGGGGATGGTGTTTCATGGTTTAGGGCAGTGCAGTGGTGTTCGGGCAGTGAAGAGGGTCGTGCTGGAGCTGGGGTTTCAGGGTTTAGGGCAGAGCAGTGGTGTTCGGGCAGTGTAGGGGGATGGGCGGGGGTGGTGTTTCAGGGTTTAGGGCGAAGCACTGGTGTTCAGGCAGTGTTGGGGGTCTTGCTGGGGGTGGTGTTTCAGAGGTTAGGGCAGCGGTGTTCAGGCAGTGTAGGGTGTCTTGCTGGGGATGGAGTTTTAGGGTTTAGGGCAGTATTCTTCGGGCAGTGTAGAGGCTCTTGCTTGGGGTGGTATTTCACGGTTTGGGGCAGTTCAGCAGTGTTCGGGCAGTGTAGGTGGTCTTGCTGGGGGTGGTGTTTCAGGGTTTAGGGCAGTGCAGTGGTGTTCGAGCAGTGCATGGGGGTGGTGTTTCAGGGTTTAGGGCAGTGCACTGGTGTTCAGCCAGTGTAGTGTGTCATACTGGGGGTGCTTTTTCAGGGTTTAGGGCAGTGCAGTGGTGTTCGGGCAGTGTGGGGAGTCGTGCTGGGGCTGGTGTTTCATGGGTTAGGGCAGTGCAGTGGTGTTCGCGCAGTGTAGGAGGTCGTGCTGGGGCTGGTGTTTCAGGGTTTAGGGCAGTGCAGTGGTGTTCAGGCAGTGTAGGGGGTTGTGCTGGAGCTGGTGTTTCAGGGGTTAGGGTAGTGCAGTGGTGTTCGGGCAGTGTAGAGGGTTGTGATGGGGCTTATGTTTCAGGGTTTAGGGCAGTGCAGTGGTGTTCGGGCTGTGTAGGGGGTCATGCTGGGGGTGGTGTTTCAGGGTTTAGGGCAGTGCAGTGGTGTTCGGGCAGTGTAAGGAGTCATGCTGGTGCAGTTGTTTCAGGGTTTAGGGCAGAGCAGTGGTGTTCGGGCAGTGTAGGGGGTCGTGCTGGTGCTGGTGTTTCAGGGTTTAGGGCAGAGCAGTGGTGTGCGGGCAATGTATGGGGCCATGCTGGGGGTGGTGTTTCAGGGTTTAGGGTAGTGCAGTGGTGTTCAGGCAGTGTAGGGGGTCTTGCTATTGCTGGTGTTTAAGGGTTTAGCGCACTGCAGTGGTGTTCAGGCAGGGTAGGGGGGCATGCTGGGGGTGGTGTTTCAGGGTTTAGGGCAGAGCAGTGGTGTTCAGGCAGTGTAGGAGGTCATGCAGGGGGTGGTGTTTCACGGTTTACTGCATTGCAGTGGTTTTCGGGCAGTGTAGGGGGTCTTGCTGGTGGCGGTGTTTCAGGGTTTAGGGCAGTGGTGTTCGGGATGTGTAGGGGGTCTTGCTGGGGATGGTGTTTCAGGGTTTAGGGCAGTGCAGTGGTGTTCGGGCAGTGTAGGGGGTCTTGCTGGGGTGGTGTTTCAGGGTTTAGGCAGTGGTGTTTGGGCAGTGTAGGGGTTCTTGCTGGGGGTGGTGTTTCAGAGTTTAGGGCAGTGCAGTCGTATTCAGGCAGTGTAGTGGGTCGTGCAGGAGGGTGGTGTTTCAGCGTTTAGGGCAGTGCAGTGGTGTTCGAGCAGTGTAGGCGGCTGTGCTGGGTGTGATGTTTCAGAGTTTAGGGCAGTGTAGTGGTGTTCGGGCAGTGTTAGGGGTCGTGCTGGGGCTGGTTTTTCAGGGTTTAGGGCAGTGCTGTGGTGTTAGGGCAGTGTTGGGAGTCGTGCTGGGGGGTGTTGTTTCAGGGTTTAGGGCAGTGGTGAGTGGTGTTCGGGCAGTGTAGGGGGTCTTGCAGGGGGTGGTGTTTCAGGGTTTAGGCAGTGGTGTTCGGGTAGTGTAGGGGGTTCTCTAGGGGTGCTGTTTCATGGTTTAGGGCAGTGGTGTTCGGGCAGTGTAGGGGGTCTTGCTGGGGGTGGTTTTTCAGGGTTTAGGGCAGTGTAGTGGTGTTCGGGAATTGTAGGGGGTCATGCTGGGGGTGGTCTTTCAGGGTTTAGGGCAGTGCAGTGGTGTTCGGGCAGTGTTGGGGGTCTTGCTGGGGGTGGTATTTCAGGGTTTAGGGCAGTTCAGTGGTGTTCGGGTACTGTAGGGGGTCTTCCTGGGGTGGTGTTTCAGGGTTTAGGGCAGTGCAGTGGTGTTCGAGCAGTGTACGGGGTCATGCAGGGGGTGGTGTTTCAGGGTTTAGGGCAGTGCACTGGTGTTCAGCCAGTGTAGGGTGTCGTGCTGGGGGTGGTTTTTCAGGGTTTAGAGCAGTGCAGTGGTGTTCGGGCTGTGTAGGGAGTCGTGCTTGGGCTGGTGTTTCATGGTTTAGGGCAGTGCTGTGATGTTTGAGCAGTGTAGGGGGTCCTGCTGGGGCTGGTGTTTCAGGGTTTATGGCAGTGCAGTGCAGTGGTGTTCGGGCAGTGTTGGGGGTCTTGCAGGGGGTGGTGTTTCAGGGTTTAGGCAGCGGTGTTTGGGTAGTGTAGGGGGTTCTCTAGGGGTGCTGTTTCATGGTTTAGGGCAGTGGTGTTCGCGCAGTGTAGGGGGTCTTGCTGGGGGTGGTTTTGCAGGGTTTAGGGCAGTGCAGTGGTGTTCGGGAATTGTAGGGGGTCGTGCTGGGGGTGGTCTTTCAGGGTTTAGGGCAGTGCAGTGGTGTTCGGGCAGTGTTGGGGTCTTGCTGGGGGTGGTGTTTCAGGGGTTACGGCAGTGGTGTTCAGGCTGTGTAGGGGGTCTTGCTGGGGGTATGTTTCAGGGTTTAGGGCAGTAGTGTTCGGGCAGTGTTGGGGGTCTTGCTGGGGTTGGTATTTCAGGGTTTATGGCAGTTCAGTGGTGTTCGGGCAGTGTAGGGGGTCGTGCTGGTGCTGGTATTTCAGGGTTTAGGGCAGAGCAGTGGTGTTCGGGCAGTTTAGGGGGTCGTGCTGGGGGTGGTGTTTCAGGGTTTAGGGAAGAACAGTGGTGTTCGGCAGTGTAGGAGGTCCTGCTGTGGGTGGTGTTTCAACATTTAGGGCACTGCAGTAGTGTTCGGGCAGTGTAGGGGGACATGCTGGGGTGGTTTTTCAGGGTTTAGGGCAGAGCAGTGGTATTCAGGCAGTGTAGGAGGTTGTGCTGGGGGTGGTGTTTCAGGGTTAGAGCAGTGCAATGGTGTTCAGGCAATGTAGGGGGTCGTGTAGGGGGTGGTGTTTCTCGGTTTAGGGCAGTGCAGTGGTTTTCGAACAGTGTAGGGGTTCTTGCTGGGGGCGGTGTTTCAGGGTTTACGGTAGTGGTGATTGGGAAGTGTATGGGGTCTTGCTGGGGGTGGTGTTTCAGAGTTTAGGGCAGTGTAGTGGTGTTCAGGCAGTGTAGGGGGTCTTGCTGGGGGTGGTGTTTCAGGGTTTATGGCAGGGGTGTTCGTGCAGTGTGGGAGGTCTTGCTGGGCGTGGTGTTTTGGGGTTTAGGACAGGGCAGTGGTATTCAGGCAGTGTAGTAGGTTGTGCAGGGGGGTGGTGTTTCAGGGTTTAGGGCAGAGCACTGGTGTTCGGGCAGTGTAGGGGGTCGTGCTGGGGGTGGTGTTTCAGGGTTTAGGGTAGTGAGTTGGTGTTCGGGCAGTGCAGGGGGTCGCGCTGCGGATGGTTTCAGGGTTTAGGGCAGTGCAGTGGGGTTCGGGCAGTGTGAGGGGTCATACTGGGGCTGGTGTTTCATGGTTTAGGGCAGTGCAGTGGTGTTCGTGCAGTGTAGGGGTGGTGCTGGGGGTGGTGCTTCAGGGTTTAGGGCAGAGCACTGGTGTTCGGGATGTGTAGGGGGTCGTGTTGGGGCTGGTGTTTCAGGGGTTAAGGCAGTGCAGTGGTGTTCGAGCAGTATAGGGGGTCATGCTGGGGATAGTGTTTCATGGTTTAGGGCAGTGCAGTGGTGTTCGGGTAGTGTAGAGGGTCGTGCTGGAGCTGGTGTTTCAGGGTTTAGGGCAGAGCAGTGGTGTTCGGGCAGTGTAGGGGGACGGGCGGGGTGGTGTTTCAGGGTTTAGGGCAGTAGTGTTCGGGCATTGTAGGGGGTCTTGCTGGGGGTGGTATTTCAGGGTTTATGGCAGTTCAGTGGTGTTCGGGCAGTGTAGGGGGTCGTGCTGGTGCTGGTTTTTCAGGGTTTAGGGTAGAGCAGTGGTGTTCGGGCAGTTTAGGGGGTCGTGCTGGGGGTGGTGTTTCAGGGTTTAGGGAAGAGCAGTGGTGTTCGGCAGTATAGGAGGTCGTGCTGGGGGTGGTGTTTCAGCATTTAGGGCACTGCAGTAGTGTTCGGGCAGTGTAGGGGGACATGCTGGGGTGGTGTTTCAGGGTTTAGGGCAGAGCAGTGGTATTCAGGCAGTGTAGGAGGTCGTGCTGGGGTGGTGTTTCAGGGTTACAGCAGTGCAGTGGTGTTCAGGCAGTGTAGGGGGTCGTGTAGGGGGTGGTGTTTCTCGGTTTAGGGCAGTGCAGTGGTTTTCAAGCAGTGTAGGGGTTCTTGCTGGGGGCGGTGTTTCAGGGTTTAAGGTAGTGGTGATTGGGAAGTGTATGGGGTCTTGCTGGGGGTGGTGTTTCAGGGTTTAGGGCAGTGTAGTGGTGTTCAGGCAGTGTAGGGGGTCTTGCTGGGGGTGGTGTTTCAGGGTTTAGGGCAGGGGTGTTCGGGCAGTGTAGGAGGTCTTGCTGGGGGTGGTGTTTCAGGGTTTAGGACAGGGCAGTGGTATTCAGGCAGTGTAGTGGGTTGTGCAGGGGGGATGTTTCAGGGTTTAGGGCAGAGCACTGGTGTTCGGGCAGTGTAGGGGGTCATGCTGGGTGTGGTGTTTCAGGGTTTAGGTCAGTGCAGTGGGGTTCGGGCGGTGTGAGGGGTCATACTGGGGCTGGTGTTTCATGGTTTAGGGCAGTGCAGTGGTGTTCGTGCAGTGTAGGGGGTCGTGTTGGGGCTGGTGTTTCAGGGGTTAGGGCAGTGCAGTGGTGTTCGAGCAGTATAGGGGGTCGTGCTGGGGATGGTGTTTCATGGTTTAGGGCAGTGCAGTGGTGTTCGGGCAGTGTAGAGGGTCGTGCTGGAGCTGGTGTTTCAGGGTTTAGGGCAGAGCACTGGTGTTCAGGCAGTGTAGGGTGTCTTGCTGGGGGTGGAGTTTCAGGGTTTAGGGCAGCAGTGTTCGGGCAGTGTAGGGGGTTTTGCTGGGAGTGGTATTTCACGGTTTAGGGCAGTTCAGCAGTGTTCGGGCAGTGTAGGGGGTCTTGCTGGGGGTGGTGTTTCAGGGTTTAGGGCAGTGCAGTGGGGTTCGGGCGGTGTGAGGGGTCATACTGGGGCTGGTGTTTCATGGTTTAGGGTAGTGCAGTGGTGTTCGTGCAGTGTAGGGGGTGGTGCTGGGGGTGGTGCTTCAGGGTTTAGGGCAGAGCACTGGTGTTCGGGCAGTGTAGGGGGTCGTGTTGGGGCTGGTGTTTCAGGGGTTAGGGCAGTGCAGTGGTGTTCGAGCAGTATAGGGGGTCGTGCTGGGGATGGTGTTTCATGGTTTAGGGCAATGCAGTGGTGTTCGGGCAGTGTAGAGGGTCTTGCTGGAGCTGGTGTTTCAGGGTTTAGGGCAGAGCAGTGGTGTTCGGGCAGTGTAGGGGGATGGGCGGGGTGGTGTTTCAGGGTTTAGGGCAGAGCACTGGTGTTCAGGCAGTGTAGGGTGTCTTGCTGGGGGTGGAGTTTCAGGGTTTAGGGCAGTAGTGTTCGGGCAGTGTAGGGGGTTTTGCTGGGGGTGGTATTTCACGGTTTAGGGCAGTTCAGCAGTGTTCGGGCAGTGTAGGGGGTCTTGCTGGGGGTGGTGTTTCAGGGTTTAGGGCAGTGCAGTGGTGTTCGAGCAGTGCAGGGGGGTGGTGTTTCAGGGTTTAGGGCAGTGCACTGGTGTTCAGCCAGTGTAGTGTGTCATACTGGGGGTGCTTTTTCAGGGTTTAGGGTAGTGCAGTGGTGTTCGGGCAGTGTGGGGAGTCATGCTGGGGCTGGTGTTTCATGGTATAGGGCAGTGCAGTGGTGTTCGCGCAGTGTAGGAGGTCGTGCTGGGGCTGGTGTTTCAGGGTTTAGGGCAGTGCAGTGGTGTTCAGGCAGTGTAGGGGGTTGTGCTGGGGCTGGTGTTTCAGGGGTTAAGGTAGTGCAGTGGTGTTCGGGCAGTGTAGAGGGTTGTGATGGGGCTTATGTTTCAGGGTTTAGGGCAGTGCAGTGGTGTTCGGGCTGTGTAGGGGGTCGTGCTGGGGGTGGTGTTTCAGGGTTTAGTGCAGTGGTGTTCGGGCAGTGTAGGGGGTCATGCTGGTGCAGTTGTTTCAGGGTTTAGGGCAGAGCAGTGGTGTTCGGGCAGTGTAAGGGGTCGTGGTGATGCTGGTGTTTCAGGGTTTAGGGCAGAGCAGTGGTGTGCGGGCAATGTATGGGGTCATGCTGGGGGTGGTGTTTCAGGGTTTAGGGCAGTGCAGTGGTGTTCAGGCAGTGTAGGGGGTCTTGCTATTGCTGGTGTTTCAGGGTTTAGGGCACTGGAGTGGTGTTCAGGCAGGGTAGGGGGGCATGCTGGGGGTGGTGTTTCAGGGTTTAGGGCAGTGCCGTGGCGTTTGGGCAGTGTAGGGGGTCGTGCTGGGGCTGGTGTTTCTGGGTTTAGGGCAGAGCAGTGGTGTTCGGGCAGTGTAGAGGGTCGTGGTGGGGCTGGTATTTTAGGGTTTAGGGCAGAGCAGTGGTGTTCAGGCAGTGTAGGAGGTCATGCAGGGGGTGGTGTTTCACGGTTTACTGCATTGCAGTGGTTTTCGGGCAGTGTAGGGGGTCTTGCTGGGGGCGGTGTTTCAGGGTTTAGGGCAGTGGTGTTCGGGATGTGTAGGGGGTCTTGCTGGGGATGGTGTTTCAGGGTTTAGGGCAGTGCAGTGGTGTTCGGACAGTGTAGGGGGTCTTGCTGGGGTGGTGTTTCAGGGTTTAGGCAGTGGTTTTTGGGCAGTGTAGGGGTTCTTGCTGGGGGTGGTGTTTCAGGGTTTAGGGCAGTGCAGTGGTATTCGGGCAGTGTAGTGGGTCTTGCTGGGGTGGTGTTTCAGGGTTTAGGCAGTGGTTTTTGGGCAGTGTAGGGGTTCTTGCTGGCGGTGGTGTTTCAGGGTTTAGGGCAGAGCACTGGTGTTCAGGCAGTGTAGGGTGTCTTGCTGGGGGTGGAGTTTCAGGGTTTAGGGCAGTAGTGTTCGGGCAGTGTAGGGGGTTTTGCTGGGGGTGGTATTTCACGGTTTAGGGCAGTTCAGCAGTGTTCGGGCAGTGTAGGGGGTCTTGCTGGGGGTGTTGTTTCAGGGTTTAGGGCAGTGCAGTGGTGTTCGAGCAGTGCAGGGGGGTGGTGTTTCAGGGTTTAGGGCAGTTCACTGGTGTTCAGCCAGTGTAGTGTGTCATACTGGGGGTGCTTTTTCAGGGTTTAGGGCAGTGCAGTGGTGTTCGGGCAGTGTGGGGAGTCATGCTGGGGCTGGTGTTTCATGGTATAGGGCAGTGCAGTGGTGTTCGCTCAGTGTAGGAGGTCGTGCTGGGGCTGGTGTTTCAGGGTTTAGGGCAGTGCAGTGGTGTTCAGGCAGTGTAGGGGGTTGTGCTGGGGCTGGTGTTTCAGGGGTTAGGGTAGTGCAGTGGTGTTCGGGCAGTGTAGAGGGTTGTGATGGGGCTTATGTTTCAGGGTTTAGGGCAGTTCAGTGGTGTTCGGGCTGTGTAGGGGGTCGTGCTTGGGGTGGTGTTTCAGGGTTTAGGGCAGTGCAGTGGTGTTCGGGCAGTGTAGGGGGTCATGCTGGTGCAGTTGTTTCAGGGTTTAGGGCAGAGCAGTGGTGTTCGGGCAGTGTAGGGTGTCGTGGTGGTGCTGGTGTTTTAGGGTTTAGGGCAGAGCAGTGGTGTGCGGGCAATGTATGGGGTCATGCTGGGGGTGGTGTTTCAGGGTTTAGGGCAGTGCAGTGGTGTTCAGGCAGTGTAGGGGGTCTTGCTATTGCTGGTGTTTCAGGGTTTAGGGCACTGGAGTGGTGTTCAGGCAGGGTAGGGGGGCATGCTGGGGGTGGTGTTTCAGGGTTTAGGGCAGTGCCGTGGCGTTTGGGCAGTGTAGGGGGTCGTGCTGGGGCTGGTGTTTCTGGGTTTAGGGCAGAGCAGTGGTGTTCGGGCAGTGTAGAGGGTCGTGGTGGGGCTGGTATTTTAGGGTTTAGGGCAGAGCAGTGGTGTTCAGGCAGTGTAGGAGGTCATGCAGGGGGTGGTGTTTCACGGTTTACTGCATTGCAGTGGTTTTCGGGCAGTGTAGGGGGTCTTGCTGGGGGCGGTGTTTCAGGGTTTAGGGCAGTGGTGTTCGGGATGTGTAGGGGGTCTTGCTGGGGATGGTGTTTCAGGGTTTAGGGCAGTGCAGTGGTGTTCGGACAGTGTAGGGGGTCTTGCTGGGGTGGTGTTTCAGGGTTTAGGCAGTGGTTTTTGGGCAGTGTAGGGGTTCTTGCTGGGGGTGGTGTTTCAGGGTTTAGGGCAGTGCAGTGGTATTTGGGCAGTGTAGTGGGTTGTGCAGGCGGGTGGTGTTTCAGGGTTTAGGGCAGTGCAGTGGTGTTCGAGCAGTGTAGGGGGCTGTGCTGGGTTTGATGTTTCAGAGTTTAGGGCAGTGTAGTGGTGTTCGGGCAGTGTTAGGGGTCGTGCTGGGGCTGGTTTTTCAGGGTTTAGGGAAGTGCAGTGGTGTTCGGGAATTGTAGGGGGTCGTGTTGGGGTGGTCTTTCAGGGTTTAGGGCAGTGCAGTGGTGTTCGGGCAGTGTTGGGGGTCTTGCTGGGGGTGGTGTTTCAGGGTTTAGGCAGTGGTGTTCGGGTAGTGTAGGGCGTTCTTTAGGGGTGCTGTTTCATGGTTTAGGGCAGTGGTGTTCGGGCAGTGTAGGGGGTCTTGCTGGGGGTGGTTTTTCAGGGTTTAGGGCAGTGCAGTGGTGTTCGGGAATTGTAGGGGGTCGTGTTGGGGGTGGTCTTTCAGGGTTTAGGGCAGTGCAGTGGTGTTCGGGCAGTGTTGGGGGTCCTGCTGGGGGTGGTGTTTCAGGGGTTAGGGCAGTGGTGTTCGGGCAGTGTAGGGGGTCTTGCTGAGGGTGGTGTTTCAGGGTTTAGGGTAGTAGTGTTTGGGCAGTGTAGGGGGTCTTGCTGGGGGTGGTATTTCAGGGTTTAGGGCAGTTCAGTGGTGTTCGGGCAGAGTAGGGGGTCTTGCTGGGGGTGGTGTTTCAGGGTTTAGGGCAGTGCAGTGGTGTTGAAGCAGTGTACAGGGTCATGCAGTGGGTGGTGTTTCAGGGTTTAGGGCAGTGCACTGGTGTTCAGCCAGTGTAGGGTGTCGTGCTGGGGGTGGTTTTTCAGGGTTTAGGGCAGTGCAGTGGTGTTCGGGCTGTGTAGGGAGTCGTGCTGGGGCTGGTGTTTCATGGTTTAGGGCAGTGCAGTGGAGTTAGGGCAGTGTAGGGGGTGGTGCTGGGGCTGGTGTTTCAGGGTTTAGGGCAGTGCAGTGGAGTTAGGGCAGTGTAGGGGGTCGTGCTGGGGCTGGTGTTTCAGGGTTTAGGGCAGTGCAGTGATGTTCGGGCAGTGTAGGGGGTCGTGATGGGGCTGGTGTTTCAGGGTTTAGGGCAGTGCAGTGGTGTTTGGGCAGTGTTGGGGGTCATGCTGGGGCTGGTGTTCTAGGGGTTAGGGCAGTGCAGTGGTGTTCGGGCTGTGTATGGTGTCGTGCTGGGGGTGGTGTTTCAGGGTTTAGGGCAGTGCAGTGGTGTTCGGGCAGTGTAGGGGTCGTGCTGGTGCTGTTGTTTCAGGGTTTAGGGCAGAGCAGTGGTGTTTGGGCAGTGTAGGGTGTTGTGCTGGGGCTGGTGTTCCAGGGTTTAGGGCAGTGCAGTGGTGTGCGGGCAATGTAGTGGGTCGTGCTGGCGGTGGTGTTTCAGGGTTCAGGGCAGTGCAGTGGTGTTCGGGCCATGTAGGGGGTCATGCTGGGGGTGGTGTTTCAGGGTTTAGGGCAGAGCAGTGATGTTCGGGCAGTGTAGGAGGTCGTGCTGGGGGTGGTGTTTCAGGGTTTAGAGCAGTGCAGTGGTGTTCATGCAGCGTAGGGGGTCGTGCAGGGGGTGGTGTTTCATGGTTTAGGGCAGTGGTTTTCGAGCAGTGTAGGGGGTCTTGCTGGGGGCGGTGTTTCAGGGGTTAGGGCAGTGGTGTTCGGGCAGTGTAGGGGGTCTTGCTGGGGGTGGTGTTTCAGGGTTTAGGCAGTGGTGTTCGGGTAGTGTAGGGAGTTCTTTAGGGGTGCTGTTTCATGGTTTAGGGCAGTGGTGTTCGGGCAGTGTAGGGGGTCTTGCTGGGGGTGGTTTTTCAGGGTTTAGGGCAGTGCAGTGGTGTTCGGGAATTGTAGGGGGTCGTGTTGGGGGTGGTCTTTCAGGGTTTAGGGCAGTGCAGTGGTGTTCGGGCAGTGTTGGGGGTCCTGCTGGGGGTGGTGTTTCAGGGGTTAGGGCAGTGGTGTTCGGGCAGTGTAGGGGGTCTTGCTGAGGGTGGTGTTTCAGGGTTTAGGGTAGTAGTGTTTGGGCAGTGTAGGGGGTCTTGCTGGGGGTGGTATTTCAGGGTTTAGGGCAGTTCAGTGGTGTTCGGGCAGTGTAGGGGGTCTTGCTGGGGGTGGTGTTTCAGGGTTTAGGGCAGTGCAGTGGTGTTCGAGCAGTGTACGGGGTCATGCAGTGGGTGGTGTTTCAGGGTTTAGGGCAGTGCACTGGTGTTCAGCCAGTGTAGGGTGTCGTGCTGGGGGTGGTTTTTCAGGGTTTAGGGCAGTGCAGTGGTGTTCGGACTGTGTAGGGAGTCGTGCTGGGGCTGGTGTTTCATGGTTTAGGGCAGTGCAGTGTTGTTTGAGCAGTGTAGGCGGTTGTGCTGGGGCTGGTGTTTCAGGGTTTAGGGCAGTGCAGTGGAGTTAGGGCAGTGTAGGGGGTCGTGCTGGGGCTGGTGTTTCAGGGTTTAGGGCAGTGCAGTGATGTTCGGGCAGTGTAGGGGGTCGTGATGGGGCTGGTGTTTCAGGGTTTAGGGCAGTGCAGTGGTGTTTGGGCAGTGTTGGGGGTCATGCTGGGGCTGGTGTTCCAGGGGTTAGGGCAGTGCAGTGGTGTTCGGGCTGCGTATGGTGTCGTGCTGGGGGTGGTGTTTCAGGGTTTAGGGCAGTGCAGTGGTGTTCAGGCAGTGTAGGGGTCGTGCTGGTGCTGTTGTTTCAGGGTTTAGGGCAGAGCAGTGGTGATCGGGCAGTGTAGGGTGTTGTGCTGGGGCTGGTGTTCCAGGGTTTAGGGCAGTGCAGTGGTGTGCGGGCAATGTAGTGGGTCGTGCTGGCGGTGGTGTTTCAGGGTTCAGGGCAGTGCAGTGGTGTTCGGGCCATGTAGGGGGTCATGCTGGGGGTGGTGTTTCAGGGTTTAGGGCAGAGCAGTGATGTTCGGGCAGTGTAGGAGGTCGTGCTGGGGGTGGTGTTTCAGGGTTTAGAGCAGTGCAGTGGTGTTCATGCAGTGTAGAGGGCCGTGCAGGGCGTGGTGTTTCATGGTTTAGGGCAGTGGTTTTCGAGCAGTGTAGGGGGTCTTGCTGGGGGCGGTGTTTCAGGGTTTAGGGCAGAGCAGTGGTGCTCGGGCAGTGAAGGGGGATGTGTGGGTTAGTGTTTCAGGGTTTAGGGCAGAGCAGTGATGTTCAGGCAGTGTAGGTGGTCGTGCTGGGGGTGGGGTTCAGGGTTTAGGACAGTGCAGTGATGTTCGGGTAGTGTAGGGGGTCGTGTAGGGGTGGTGATTCAGGGTTTAGGGAAGTGCAGTGGTGTTTGGGCAGTGTAAAAGGTCGTGCAGGGGATGGTGTTTCAGGGTTTAGGGCAGTGCAGTTGTGTTCGGGCAGTTTTGGGGGTCATGCAGGGGGTGGTGTTTCAGGGTTTAGGGCAGTGCAGTGGTGTTCAGGCATTGTTGGGGGTCTTGCTAGGGGTGTTGTTTCAGGGTTTAGGGCAGTGGTGTTCAGGCAGTGTAGGGGGTCGTGCTGGGGGTGGTGTTTCAGAGTTTAGGGCAGTGCAGTGGTGGTCGGGCAATGTAGGGGGTCGTGCAGGGGGTGGTATTTCAGGGTTTAGGGCAGTGCAGTGGTGTTTGGGCAGTGTGGGGGGTCGCGCTGGGGCTGGTGTTTCATGGTTTAGGGCAGTGCAGTGGTGTTCAGGCACTGTAGGGGGTCTTGCTGTTGCTGGTGTTTCAGGGTATAGGGCAGTGCAGTGGTGTTCGGGTAGTGTAGGGTGTCGTGCTAAGGCTGGTGTTCCAGGGTTTAGGGCAGTGCAGTGGTGTTCGGGCCGTGTAGTGGGTCGTGCTGGGGGTGGTGTTTCAGGGTTTAGGGCAGTGCAGTGGTGTTCGGGCCATGTAGGGGGTCATGCTGGGGGGGCTGTTTCAGGGTTTAGGGCAGTGCAGTGGTGTTCTGGCAGTGTAGGGGGTCATGCGGGGGTGGTGTTTCAGGGTTTAGGGCAGAGCAGTGATGTTCGTGCAGTGTAGGGGTCGTGCTGGTGCTGGTATTTCAGGGTTTAGGGCAGAGCAGTGGTGTTCGGGCAGTTTGGGGGGTCATGCTGGGGGTGATGTTTCAGGGTTTAGGGCACTGTAGTAGTGTTCGGGCAGTGTAGGGGGACATGCTGGGGTGGTGTTTCAGGGTATAGGGCAGAGCAGTGGTATTCAGGCAGTGTAAGAGGTCATGCTGGGGGTGGTGTTTCAGGGTTTAGAGCAGTGCAGTGGTTCGCAGGCAGTGTAGGGGGTCGTGCAGGGGGTGATGTTTCTCGGTTTAGGGCAGTGCAGTGGTTTTCGAGGAGTGTTGGGGATCTTGCTGGATTCGGAGTTTCAGGGTTTACAGTAGTGGTGTTTCGGAAGTGTAGGGGGTCTTGCTGGGGGTGATGTTTCAGGGTTTAGGGAGGTGTAGTGGTGTTCAGGCAGTGTAGGGGGTCTTGCTGGGGGTGGTGTTGCAGGGTTTAGGGCAGTGGTGTTCGGGCAGTGTAGGAGGTCTTGCTGGGGGTGGTGTTTCAAGGTTTAGGACAGGGCAGTGGTATACAGACAGTGTAGTGGGTCGTGCAGGGGGGTGGTGTTTCAGGGTTTAGGGCAGAGCACTGGTGTTCGGGCAGTGTAGGGGGTCGTGCTGGGGGTGGTGTTTCAGGGTTTAGGGCAGTGCAGTGGTGTTCGGGCAGTGTAGGGGGTCGTGCTGGGGGTGGTGTTTCAGGGTTTAGGGCAGTGCAGTGGTGTTCGGGCAGTGTTGGGGGTCACGCTGCGGGTGGTGTTTCTGGGTTTAGGGCAGTGCAGTGGGGTTCGGGCAGTGTGAGGGGTCATGCTGGGGCTGGCGTTTCAGGGTTTAGGGCAGTGTAATGGTGTTCGTGCAGTGTAGGGGGTCATGCTGGGGGTGGTGCTTCAGGGTTTAGGGCAGTGCAGTGGTGTTCGGGCAGTGTAGGGGGTCATGCAGGGGCTGGTGTTTCAGGGGTTAGGGCAGTGCAGTGGTGTTCGGGCAGTGTAGGGGGTCGTGCTGGGGCTGGTGTTTCATGGTTTAAGGTAGAGCAGTGGTGTTCGGGCAGTGTAGGGGGTCGTGCTGGAGCTGGTGTGCCAGGGTTTAGGGCAGAGCAGTGGTATTCGGGCAGTGTAGAGGGATGTGCGGGGGTGGTGTTTCAGGGTTTAGGCCAGAGCACTGGTGTTCAGGCAGTGTAGGGGGTCGTGCTGGGGGTGGTGTTTCAGTGTTTAGGCCAGTGCAGTGATGTTCGGGCAGTGTAGGAGGTTGTGCAGGGGGTGGTGTTTCAGGGTTTAGGGCAGTAGTGTTCAGGCAGTGTAAGGGGGTCTTGCTGGGGGTGGTATTTCAGGGTTTAGGGCAGTGCAGTGGTGTTCGAGCAGTGCAGGGTGGTGGTGTTTCAGGGTTTAGGGCAGTGCACTGGTGTTCAGCCAGTGTAGTGTCTCATACTGGGGGTGCTTTTTCAGGGTTTAGGGCAGTGCAGTGGTGTTCGGGCAGTGTGGGGAGTCGTGCTGAGGCTGGTGTTTCATGGTTTAGGGCTGTGCAGTGGTGTTCACGCAGTGTAGGAGGTCGTGCTGGGGATGGTGTTTCATGATTTAGGGCAGTACAGTGGTGTTCGGGCAGTGTAGGGGGTTGTGCTGGGGCTGGTGTTTCAGGGGTTAGGGCAGTGCAGTGGTGTTCGGGCAGTGTAGGGGGTCGTGATGGGGCTGGTGTTTCAGGGATTAGGGCAGTGCAGTGGTGTTCGGGCTGTGTAGGGGTCGTGCTGAGGGTGGTGTTTCAGGGTTTAGGGCAGTGCAGTGGTGTTCGGGCACTGTAGGGGGTCATGCTGGTGCTGTTGTTTCATGGTTTCGGGCAGAGTAGTGGTGTCCGGGCAGTGTAGGGGGTCGTGCTGGTGCTGGTGTTTCAGGGTTTAGGGCAGAGCAGTGTTGTGTAGGCAATGTAGGGGGTCATGCTGGGGGTGGTGTTTCAGGGTTTAGGGCACTGCAGTGGTGGGCAGGCAGTGTAGGGGGTGTGCTGGGGGCGGTGTTTCAGGGTTTAGGGCAGTGGTGTTCGAGCAGTGTAGGGGGTCTTGATGGGGTGGTGTTTCAGGGTTTAAGCAGTGGTGTTTGGGCAGTGTGGGGGTTCTTGCTGGGGGTGGTGTTTCAGGGTTTATGGCAGTGCAGTGGTATTCGGGCGGTGTAGTGGGTCATGCAGGGGGGTGGTGTTTCAGGGTTTAGGGCAGTGCAGTGGTGTCCGGGCACGGTAGGGGGTCTTGCTGGGGGTGGTGTTTCAGGGTTTAGGGCAGTGCAGTGGTGCTCGAGCAGTGTAGGGGGCCCAGCTGGGTGTGGTGTTTCAGAGTTTAGGGCAGTGCAGTGGTGTTCGGGCAGTGTTAGGGGTCGTGCTCGGTCTGGTTTTTCATGGTTTAGGGCAGTGCAGTGGTGTTAGGGCAGTGTTGGGAGTCGTCCTGGGGGGTGGTGTTTCAGGGTTTAGGGCTGTGCAGTGGTGTTCGGGCAGAGTAGGGGGTTGGGATGGGGGTGGTGTTTCAGGGTTTTGGGCAGTGGTGCATTGGTGTTTGGGCAGTGTAGGGGGTCTTGCAGAGAGTGGTGTTTCAGGGTTTAGGCAGTGGTGTTAAGGTAGTGTAGGGGGTTGTCTAGGGGTGCTGTTTCATGGTTTAGGGCAGTGGTGTTCGGGCAGTGTAGGGGGTCTTGCTGGGGGTGGTTTTTCAGGGTTTAGGGCAGTGCAGTGGTGTTTGGGAATTGTAGGGGGTCATGCTGGGGGTGGTGTTTCAGGGTTTAGGGCAGTGCAGTGGTGTTCGGGCAGTGTTGGGGGTCTTGCTGGGGGTGGTATTTCAGGGGTTAGGGCAGTGGTGTTCGGGCAGTGTAGGGGGTCTTGCTGGCGGTGGTATTTCAGGGTTTAGGGCAGTGCACTGGTGTTCAGCCAGTGTAGGGTGTCGTTCTGGGGGTGGTTTTTCAGGGTTTAGGGCTGTGCAGTGGTGTTCGGGCTGTGTGGGGAGTCATGCTGGGGCTGGTGTTTCATGGTTTAGGGCAGTGCAGTGATGTTTGAGCAGTGGAGGGGGTCGTGCTGGTGTTTCAGGGCTTAGGGCAGTGCAGTGGTGTTCGGGCAGTGTAGGGGGTCATGCTGGGGCTGTTGTTTCAGGGTTTAGGGCAGTACAGTGACGTTTGGGCAGTGTAGGAGGTCTTGCTGGGGGTGGTGTTTCAGGGTTTAGGGCAGTGCAGTGGTATTCGGGCAGTGTGGGGAGTCATGCTGGGGCTGGTGTTTCATGGTTTAGGGCAGTGCAGTTATGTTTGAGCAGTGGAGGGGGTCGTGCTGGGGCTGGTGTTTCAGGGTTTAGGGCAGTGCAGTGGTGTTCGGGCAGTGTAGGGGGTCGTGCTGGGGCAGTTGTTTCAGGGTTTAGGTCAGTACAGTGACATTCGGGCAGTGTAGGGGGTCGTCCTGGTGCTGTTGTTTCAGGGTTTAGGGCAGGGCAGTGGTGTTTGGGCAGTGTACGGTGTTGTGCTGGGGGTGGTGTTTCAGGGTTTAACGTACTGCAGTGGTGTTCAGGCAGTGTAGGGGAACGTGCTAGGGGTGGTGTTTCAGGGTTTAGGGCAGAGCAGTGGTGTTAGGGCAGTGAAGGAGGTCGTGCAGGGGGTGGTGTTTCACGGTTTACAGCATTGCAGTGGTTTTCGGGCATTTTAGGGGGTCTTGCTGGGGAAGGTGTTTCAGGGTTTAGGGACGTGGTGTTCAGGATGTATAGGGGGTCTTGCTGGGGGTGGTGTTTCAGGGTTTAGGGCAGTGCAGTGTTATTCGGGCAGTGTAGTGGGTTGTGGAGGGGGGAGGTGTTTCAGGGTTTAGGGCAGCACAGTGGTGTTCGGGCAGTGTAGGGGGTCTTGCTGGGGGTGGTGCTTCAGGGTTTTGGGCAGTGCAGTGGTGTTCGAGCAGTGTAGGGGCCGTGCTGGGTGTGGTGTTTCAGGGTTTAGGGCAGTGCAGTGGTGTTCTGGCAGTGTGAGGGGTCGTGCTGTGGCTGTTTTTTCAGGGTTTAGGGCAGTGCAGTGGTGTTTGGGCAGTGTAGGGGGTCATGCTGGGGGTGGCGTTCCAGGGTTTAGGGCAGTGCAGTGCTGTTCAGACAATGTAGGGGGTCATGCTGGGGGCGGTGTTTCAGGGTTTAGTGCAGTGGTGTTCGGGCAGTGTAGGGGGTCTTGCAGGGGTGGTGTTTCAGGGTTTAGGCAGTGGTGTACGTGTAGTGTAGGGGGTTCTCTGCGGGTGCTGTTTCGTGGTTTAGGGCAGTGGTGTTTGGGCAGTGTAGTGGGTCTTGCTGGGGGTGGTGTTTAAGGGTGTAGGACAGTGCAGTGGTGTTCAGGAATTTTAGGGGGTCGTGCTGGGGGTGGTGTTTCAGTGTTTAGGGCAGTACAGTGGTGTTCAGGGAGTGTAGGCGGTCGTGCTGGGGCTGGTGTTTCAGGGTTTAGGGCAGTGCAGTGGTGTTAGGGCAGTGTAGGGGACCGTGCTGGAGGTGGCATTTCAAGGTTTAGGGCAGAGCAGTGATGTTCGGGCGGTGGATGGGGTCGTGCTGGTGCTGGTATTTCAGGGTTTAGGGCAGAGGAGTGGTGTTCGGGCAGTGTTGAGGGTCGTGGTGGGGCTGGTATTTTAGGGATTAGGGCAGAGCAGTGGTGCTCGGGCAGTGTAGGGGGATGTGTGGGGTAGTGTTTCAGGGTTTAGGGCAGAGCAGTGGTGTTCAGGCAGTGTAGGTGGTCGTGCTGGGGGTGTTGTTTCAGGGTTTAGGGCAGTGCAGTGATGTTCGGGCAGTGTAGGGGGTCGTGCTGGGGGTGGATTTTTAGGGTTTAGGGCAGCGCAGTGGTGTTCAGGCAGTGCAGTGGGTCTTGCTATTGCTGGTGTTTCAGGGTATAGGGCAGTGCAGTGGTGTTCGGGCAGTGTAGGGTGTCGTGCTGGGGCTGATGTTCCAGGGTTTAGGGCAGTGCAGTGGTGTTCGGGCAGTGTAGTGGGTCGTGCTGGGGGTGGTGTTTCAGTGTTTAGGGCAGTGCAGTGGTGTTCGGGCAGTGTAGTGGGCCGTGCTGGGGGTGGTGTTTCAGGGTTTAGGGCCGAGCAGTGTTGTTCAGGCAGTGTAGGGGGTCGTGCTGGTGCTGGTATTTCAGGGTTTAGGGCAGAGCAGTGGTGTTCGGGCAGTTTAGGGGGTCATGCTGGGGGTGATGTTTCAGGGTTTAGGGAAGAGCAGTGGTGTTTGGCAGTGTAGGAGGTCTTGCTGGGGGTGGTGTTTCAGGGTTTAGGGCAGTGGGGTTCGGGCAGTGTAGGGGGTCGTGCTGGGGTTGGTGTTTCAGGTTTTAGGGCAGTGCAGTGGTGTTCAGGCAATGTAGATGGTCATGCAGGGGGGTGGTATATCAGGGTTTTGGGCAGTGCAGTGGTGTTTGGGCAGTGTGGGGGGTCGTGCTGGGGCTGGTGTTTCATGGTTTAGGGCAGTGCAGTGGTGTTCAGGCACTGTAGGGGGTCTTGCTGGTGCTGGTGTTTCAGGGTATAGGGCAGTGCAGTGGTGTTCGGGCAGTGTAGGGTGTCGGGCTGGGGCTGGTGTTCCAGGGTTTAGGGCAGTGCAGTGGTGTTAGGGCAGTGTAGGGGACCGTGCTGGAGGTGGCATTTCAAGGTTTAGGGCAGAGCAGTGATGTTCGGGCGGTGTAGGGGGTCGTGCTGGTGCTGGTATTTCAGGGTTTAGGGCAGAGGAGTGGTGTTCGGGCAGTGTTGAGGGTCGTGGTGGGGCTGGTATTTTAGGGATTAGGGCAGAGCAGTGGTGCTCGGGCAGTGTAGGGGGATGTGTGGGGTAGTGTTTCAGGGTTTAGGGCAGAGCAGTGGTGTTCAGGCAGTGTAGGTGGTCGTGCTGGGGGTGTTGTTTCAGGGTTTAGGGCAGTGCAGTGATGTTCAGGCAGTGTAGGGGGTCGTGCTGGGGGTGGATTTTTAGGGTTTAGGGCAGCGCAGTGGTGTTCAGGCAGTGCAGTGGGTTTTGCTATTGCTGGTGTTTCAGGGTATAGGGCAGTGCAGTGGTGTTCGGGCAGTGTAGGGTGTCGTGCTGGGGCTGATGTTCCAGGGTTTAGGGCAGTGCAGTGGTGTTCGGGCAGTGTAGTGGGTCGTGCTGGGGGTGGTGTTTCAGTGTTTAGGGCAGTGCAGTGGTGTTCGGGCAGTGTAGTGGGCCGTGCTGGGGGTGGTGTTTCAGGGTTTAGGGCCGAGCAGTGTTGTTCAGGCAGTGTAGGGGGTCGTGCTGGTGCTGGTATTTCAGGGTTTAGGGCAGAGCAGTGGTGTTCGGGCAGTTTAGGGGGTCATGCTGGGGGTGATGTTTCAGGGTTTAGGGAAGAGCAGTGGTGTTTGGCAGTGTAGGAGGTCTTGCTGGGGGTGGTGTTTCAGGGTTTAGGGCAGTGGTGTTCGGGCAGTGTAGGGGGTCGTGCTGGGGTTGGTGTTTCAGGTTTTAGGGCAGTGCAGTGGTGTTCAGGCAATGTAGATGGTCATGCAGGGGGGTGGTATATCAGGGTTTTGGGCAGTGCAGTGGTGTTTGGGCAGTGTGGGGGGTCGTGCTGGGGCTGGTGTTTCATGGTTTAGGGCAGTGCAGTGGTGTTCAGGCACTGTAGGGGGTCTTGCTGGTGCTGGTGTTTCAGGGT
This sequence comes from Triturus cristatus, assembly GCF_964204655.1. Lineage (NCBI taxonomy): Eukaryota > Metazoa > Chordata > Amphibia > Caudata > Salamandridae > Triturus > Triturus cristatus. Next base: position 1,131,578,341 of record NC_140579.1, on the reverse strand, counting down.
ATAGGGCAGTGCAGTGGTGTTCGGGCAGTGTAGGGTGTCGGGCTGGGGCTGGTGTTCCAGGGTTTAGGGCAGTGCAGTGGTGTTCGGGCCGTGTAGTGGGTCATGCTGGGGTTGGTGTTTCAAGGTTTAGGGCAGTGCAGTGGTGTTCGGGCCATGTAGGGGGTCATGATGGGGGTGGTGTTTCAGGGTTTAGGGCAGTGCAGTGGTGTTCAGGCAGTGTAGGGGGCCATGCTGGGGGTGGTGTTTCAGGGTTTAGGGCAGAGCAGTGATGTTCGGGCAGTGTAGGGGGTCGTGCTGGTGCTGGTATTTCATTGTTTAGGGCAGAGCAGTGGTGTTCGGGCAGTGTAGGGGGTCGTGCTGGGGGTGTTGTTTCAGGGTTTAGGGAAGAGCAGTGGTGTTCGGCAGTATAGGAGGTCGTGCTGGGGGTGGTGTTTCAGGGTTTAGGGCACTGCAGTAGTGTTCAGGCAGTGTAGGGGGACATGATGGGGTGGTATTTCAGGGTTTAGGGCAGAGCAGTGTTATTCAGGCAGTGTAGGAGGTTGTGCTGGGGGTGGTGTTTCAGGGTTTAGAGCAGTGCAGTGGTGTTCATGCAGTGTAGGGGGTGTTGCAGGGGGTGGTGTTTAACGGTTTAGGGCAGTGCAGTGGTTTTCGAGCAATGTAGGGGGTCTTGCTGGGGGCGGTGTTTCAGGGTTTACGGTAGTGGTGTTTGGGAAGTGTAGGGGGTCTTGCTGGGGGTCGTGTTTCAGGGTTCAAGGCAGTGTAGTGGTGTTCGGGCAGTGTATGGGGTCATGCTGGGGGTGGTGTTTCAGGCTTTAGGGCTCTAAAGTGGTGTTCGGGTAGTGTAGGGGGACGTGCTGGGGTGGAGTTTCAGGGTTTAGGGCAGTGCAATGGTGTTCGGGCAGTGTAGGGGGTCGTGCTGGGGCTGGTGTTTCAGGGTTTATGGCAGAGCTGTGGTGTTGGGGCAGTGTAGAGGGTCGTGGTGGTGCTGGTATTTTAGGGTTTAGGGCAGAACAGTGGTGCTCGGGCAGTGTAGGGGGATGTGTGGGTTAGTGTTTCAGGGTTTAAGGCAGAGCAGTGGTGTTCAGGCAGTGTAGGTGGTCGTGCTGGGGGTGGTGTTTCAGGGTTTAGGGCAGTGCAGTGATGTTCTGGCAGTGTAGGTTGTCGTGCTGGGGGTGGTTTTTCAGGGTTTAGGGCAGTGCAGTGGTGTTCGAGCAGTGCAGGGGGGTGGTGTTTCAGGGTTTAGGGCACTGCCCTGGTGTTCAGGCAGTGTAGGGGGTCGTGCTGGTGTGGTTTTTCAGGGTTTAGGGCAGTGCACTGGTGTTTGGGCATTGTGGGGGGTCGTGCTGGGGCTCGTGTTTCATGGTTTACGGCAGTGCAGTGGTGTTCAGGCAGTGTAGGGGGTGGTGCTGGTGTGGTTTTTCAGGGTTTAGGGCATTGCAGTGGTGTTTGGGCAGTGTGGGGGGTCGTGCTGGGGCTCGTGTTTCATGGTTTAGGGCAGCGCAGTGGTGTTCAGGCAGTGCAGTGGGTCTTGCTATTGCTGGTGTTTCAGGGTATAGGGCAGTGCAGTGGTGTTCGGGCGGTGCAGGGTGTCGTGCTGGGGCTGGTGTTCCAGGATTTAGGGCAGTGCAGTGGTGTTCGGGCCGTGTAGTGGGTCGTGCTGGGGGTGGTGTTTCAGGGTTTAGGGCAGTGCAGTGGTGTTCGGGCAGTGTAGTGGGCCGTGCTGGGGGTGGTGTTTCAGGGTTTAGGGCAGAGCAGTGATGTTCAGGCAGTGTAGGGGGTCGTGCTGGTGCTGGTATTTCAGGGTTTAGGGCAGAGCAGTGGTGTTCGGGCAGTTTAGGGGGTCATGCTGGGGGTGATGTTTCAGGGTTTAGGGAAGAGCAGTGGTGTTTGGCAGTGTAGGAGGTCGTGCTTGGGGTGGTGTTTCAGAGTTTAAGACAGAGCAGTGGTGTGCGGGCAATGTAGGGGGTCGTGCTGGGGTGGTGTTTCAGGGTTTAGGGCAGAGCAGTGGTGTTCGGGCAGTGTATGGGGTCATGCTGGGGGTGGTGTTTCAGGCTTTAGGGCACTGCAGTGGTGTTCGGGCAGTGTAGGGGGACGTGCTGGGGGTGGAGTTTCAGGGTTTAGGGCAGTGCAGTGGTGTTCGGGCAGTGTAGAGGGTCATGGTGGGGCTGGTATTTTAGGGTTTCGGGCAGAGCAGTGGCGCTCGGGCAGTGTCGGGGTATGTGTGGGGTAGTGTTTCAGGGTTTAGGGCAGAGCAGTGGTGTTCAGGCAGTATAAGTGGTCATGCTGGGGGTGGTGTTTTAGGGTTTAGGGCAGTGCATTGATGTTCGGGCAGTGTAGGGGGTCGTGCAGGGGGTGGTTTTTCAGGGTTTAGGGCTGTGCAGTGGTGTTCGGGCAGTGTAAGGGGTCATGCAGGGGGTGGTGTTTCAGGGTTTAGGGCAGTGCAGAGGTGTTCGGGCAGTGTTGGGGGTCCTGCAGGGGGTGGTGTTTCAGGGTTTAGGGCAGTGCAGTGGTGTTCGGGCAGTGTTGGGGGTCTTGCTGGGGGTGGTGTTTCAGGGTTTAGGGCAGTGGTGTTCGGGTAGTGTAAGGGGTCATGCTGGGGGTGGTGTTTCAGGGTTTAGGGCAGTGCAGTGGTGTTTGGGCAATGTAGGGGGTCGTGCAGGGGGGTGGTATTTCAGGGTTTAGGGAACTGCACTGGTGTTCAGGCAGTGTGGGGGGTCGTGCTGGTGTGGTTTTTCAGGGTTTAGGGCAGTGCAGTGGTGTTTGGGGAATGTGGGGGGTCGTGCTGGGGCTGGTGTTTCATGGTTTAGGGCAGTGCAGTGGTGTTCAGGCAGTGTAGGGGGTCGTGCTGGGGGTGGTGTTTCAGGGTTTAGGGAAGAGCAGTGGTGTTCGGCAGTGTAGGAGGTCGTGCTGGGGATTGGTGTTTCAGGGTTTAGGGCAGTGCAGTTGTGTTCGGGCAGTGTTGGGGGTCCTGCAGGGGGGGGTGTTTCAGGGTTTAAGGCAGTTCAGTGGTGTTCGGGCTGTGTTGGGGGTCTTGCTGGGGGTGGTTTTTCAGGGTTTAGGGCAGTGCAGTGGTGTTCGAGCAGTGCAGGGGGGTGGTGTTTCAGGGTTTAGGGCACTGCCCTGGTGTTCGGCAGTGTAGGGGGTCGTGCTGGTGTGGTTTTTCATGGTTTAGGGCAGTGCAGTGGTGTTCAGGCAGTGCAGGGGGTCTTGCTATTGCTGGTGTTTCGGGGTATAGGGCAGTGCAGTGGTGTTTGGGCAGAGTGGGGGGTCGTGCTGGGGCTGGTGTTTCATGGTTTAGGGCAGTGCAGTGGTGTTCAGGCAGTGTAGGGGGTCGTGCTGGGGGTGGTGTTTCAGGGTTTAGGGCAGGGCAGTGGTGTTCGGGCAGTGTTGGGGGTCCTGCAGGGGGTGGTGTTTCAGGGTTTAAGGCAGTTCAGTGATGTTCGGGCTGTGTTGGGGGTCTTGCTGGGGGTGGTGTTTCAGGGGTTTGTGCAGTGGTGTTCGGGCAGTGTAGGGGGTCATGCTGGGGGTGGTGTTTCAGGGTTTAGGGCAGTGCAGTGGTGTTCGGGAAATGTGGGGGGTCGTGCAGGGGGGTGGTATTTCAGGGTTTAGGGCACTGCACTGGTGTTCAGGCAGTGTAGGGGGTCGTGCTGGTGTGGTTTTTCAGGGTTTAGGGCAGTGCAGTGGTGTTTGGGAAGTGTGGGGGGTCGTGCTGGGGCTGGTGTTTCATGGTTTAGGGCAGTGCAGTGGTGTTCAGGCAGTGTAGGGGGTCGTGTTGGGGGTGGTGTTTCAGGGTTTAGGGAAGAGCAGTGGTGTTCGGCAGTGTAGGAGGTCGTGCTGGGGATTGGTGTTTCAGGGTTTAGGGCAGTGCAGTTGTGTTCGGGCAGTGTTGGGGGTCCTGCAGGGGTTGGTGTTTCAGGGTTTAAGGCAGTTCAGTGGTGTTCGGGCTGTGTTGGGGGTCTTGCTGGGGGTGGTTTTTCAGGGTTTAGGGCAGTGCAGTGGTGTTCGAGCAGTGCAGGGGGGTGGTGTTTCATGGTTTAGGGCACTGCCCTGGTGTTCGGCAGTGTAGGGGGTCGTGCTGGTGTGGTTTTTCAGGGTTTAGGGCAGTGCAGTGGTGTTTGGGCATTGTGGGGGGTCGTGCTGGGGCTGGTGTTTCATGGTTTAGGGCAGTGCAGTGGTGTTCAGGCAGTGTAGGGGGTTGTGCTGGTGTGGTTTTTCAGGGTTTAGGGCAGTGCAGTGGTGTTTGGGCAGTGTGGGGGGTCATGCTGGGTCTCGTGTTTCATGGTTTAGGGCAGTGCAGTGGTGTTCAGGCAGTGCAGGGGGTCTTGCTATTGCTGGTGTTTCAGGGTATAGGGCAGTGCAGTGGTGTTTGGGCAGAGTGGGGGGTCGTGCTGGGGCTGGTGTTTCATGGTTTAGGGCAGTGCAGTGGTGTTCAGGCAGTGTAGGGGGTCGTGCTGGGGGTGGTGTTTCAGGGTGTAGGGCAGGGCAGTGGTGTTCGGGCAGTGTTGGGGGTCCTGCAGGGGGTGGTGTTTCAGGGTTTAAGGCAGTTCAGTGGTGTTCGGGCTGTTTTGGGGGTCTTGCTGGGGGTGGTGTTTCAGGGGTTTGGGCAGTGGTGTTCGGGCAGTGTAGGGGGTCATGCTGGGGGTGGTGTTTCAGGGTTTAGGGCAGTGCAGTGGTGTTCGGGAAATGTAGGGGGTCATGCAGGGGGGTGGTATTTCAGGGTTTAGGGCTCTGCACTGGTGTTCAGGCAGTGTAGGGGGTCGTGCTGGTGTGGTTTTTCAGGGTTTAGGGCAGTGCAGTGGTGTTTGGGCAGTGTGGGGGGTCGTGCTGGGGCTGGTGTTTCATGGTTTAGGGCAGTGCAGTGGTGTTCAGGCAGTGTAGGGGGTCTTGCTGGTGCTGGTGTTTCAGGGTATAGGGCAGTGCAGTGGTGTTCGGGCAGTGTAGAGTGTCGTGCTGGGGCTGGTGTTCCAGGGTTTTTTAGGTCAGTGCAGTGGTGTTCGGGCCGTGTAGTAAGTCGTTCTGGGGGTGGTGTTTCAGGGTTTAGGGCAGTGCAGTGGTGTTCGGGCCATGTAGGGGGTCATGCTGGGGGTGGTGTTTCAGGGATTAGGGCAGTGCAGGGGTGTTCAGGAAGTGTAGGGGGCCGTGCTGGGGGTGGTGTTTCAGGGTTTAGGGCAGAGCAGTGACGTTCCGGCAGTGTAGGGGGTCGTGCTGGGGGTGGTGTTTCGGGGTTTAGGGCAGAGCAGTGGTGTTCCGGCAGTGTAGGGGGTCGTGCTGGTGTGGTTTTTTAGGGTTTAGGGCAGTGCAGTGGTGTTTGGGAAGTGTGGGGGGTCGTGCTGGGGCTGGTGTTTCATGGTTTAGGGCAGTGCAGTGGTGTTCAGCCAGTGTAGGGGGTCGTGCTGGGGGTGGTGTTCACGGTTTAGGGAAGAGCAGTGGAGTTCGGCAGTGTAGGAGGTCATGCTGGGGATTGGTGTTTCAGGGTTTAGGGCAGTGCAGTGGTGTTCGGGCAGTGTTGGGGGTCCTGCAGGGGGAGGTGTTTCAGGGTTTAAGGCAGTTCAGTGGTGTTCGGGCTGTGTTGGGGGTCTTGCTGGGTCTCGCGTTTCATGGTTTAGGGCAGTGCAGTGGTGTTCAGGCAGTGCAGGGGGTCTTGCTATTGCTGGTGTTTCGGGGTATAGGGCAGTGCAGTGGTGTTTGGGCAGTGCGGGGGGTCGTGCTGGGGCTGGTGTTTCATGGTTTAGGGCAGTGCAGTGGTGTTCAGGCAGTGTAGGGGGTCGTGCTGGGGGTGGTGTTTCAGGGTTTAGGGCAGGGCAGTGGTGTTCGGGCAGTGTTGGGGGTCCATGCAGGGGGTGGTGTTTCAGGGTTTAAGGCAGTTCAGTGGTGTTCGGGCTGTGTTGGGGGTCTTGCTGAGGGTGGTGTTTCAGGGGTTTGAGCAGTGGTGTTCGGGCAGTGTAGGGGGTCGTGCTGGGGGTGGTGTTTCAGGGTTTAGGGCAGTGCAGTGGTGTTCGGGCAATGTAGGGGGTCGTGCAGGGGGGTGGTATTTCAGGGTTTAGGGCACTGCACTGGTGTTCAGGCAGTGTAGGGGGTCGTGCTGGTGTGGTTTTTCAGGGTTTAGGGCAGTGCAGTGATGTTTGGGCAGTGTGGGGGGACGTGCTGGGGCTGGTGTTTCATGGTTTAGGGCAGTGCAGTGGTGTTCAGGCAGTGTAGGGGGTCTTGCTGGTGCTGGTGTTTCAGGGTATAGGGCAGTGCAGTGGTGATCGGGCAGGGTAGGGTGTCGTGCTGGGGCTGGTGTTCCAGGGTTTTTTAGGGCAGTGCAGTGGTGTTCGGGCCGTGTAGTGGGTCGTTCTGGGGGTGGTGTTTCAGGGTTTAGGGCAGTGCAGTGGTGTTCGGGCCATGTAGGGGGTCATGCTGGGGGTGGTGTTTCAAGGATTAGAACAGTGCAGGGGTGTTCAGGAAGTGTAGGGGGCCGTGCTGGGGGTGGTGTTTCAGGGTTTAGGGCAGAGCAGTGGTGTTCTGGCAGTGTAGGGGGTCGTGCTGGGGGTGGTGTTTCAGGGTTTAGGGCAGAGGAGTGGTGTTCCGGCAGTGTAGGGGGTCGTGCTGGTGTGGTTTTTCAGGGTTTAGGGCAGTGCAGTGGTCTTTGGGAAGTGTGGGGGGTCGTGCCCTGGCTGGTGTTTCATGGTTTAGGGCAGTGCAGTGGTGTTCAGGCAGTGTAGGGGGTCGTGCTGGGGGTGGTGTTCAGGGTTTAGGGAAGAGCAGTGGTGTTCGTCAGTGTAGGAGGTCATGCTGGGGATTGGTGTTTCAGGGTTTAGGACAGTGCAGTGGTGTTCAGGCAGTGTTGGGGGTCCTGCAGGGGGTGGTGTTTCAGGGTTTAAGGCAGTTCAGTGGTGTTCGGGCTGTGTTGGGTGTCTTGCTGGGGGTGGTTTTTCAGGGTTTAGGGCAGTGCAGTGGTGTTCGAGCAGTGCAGGGGGGTGGTGTTTCAGGGTTTAGGCCACTGCCCTGGTGTTCAGGCAGTGTAGGGGGTCATGCTGGTGTGGTTTTTCAGGGTTTAGGGCAGTGCAGTGGTGTTTGGGCATTGTGGGGGGTCGTGCTGGGGCTGGTGTTTCATGGTTTAGGGCAGTGCAGTGGTATTCAGGCAGTGTAGGGGGTCGTGCTGGTGTGGTTTTTCAGGGTTTAGGGCAGTGCAGTGGTGTTTTGGCAGTGTGGGGGGTCGTGCTGGGTCTCGTGTTTCATGGTTTAGGGAAGTGCAGTGGTGTTCAGGCAGTGCAGGGGGTCTTGTTATTGCTGATGTTTCAAGGTATAGGGCAGTGCAGTGGTGTTCGGGAAGTGTGGGGGGTCGTGCTGGGGCTGGTGTTTCAGGGTTTAGGGCACTGCACTGGTGTTCAGGCAGTGTAGGGGGTCGTGCTGGTGTGGTTTTTCAGGGTTTAGGGCAGTGCAGTGGTGTTTGGGAAGTGTGGGGGGTCGTGCTGGGGCTGGTGTTTCATGGTTTAGGGCAGTGCAGTGGTGTTCAGGCAGTGTAGGGGGTCGTGTTGGGGGTGGTGTTTCAGGGTTTAGGGAAGAGCAGTGGTGTTCGGCAGTGTAGGAGGTCGTGCTGGGGATTGGTGTTTCAGGGTTTAGGGCAGTGCAGTTGTGTTCGGGCAGTGTTGGGGGTCCTGCAGGGGGTGGTGTTTCAGGGTTTAAGGCAGTTCAGTGGTGTTCGGGCTGTGTTGGGGGTCTTGCTGGGGGTGGTTTTTCAGGGTTTTGGGCAGTGCAGTGGTGTTTGAGCAGTGCAGGGGGGTGGTGTTTCAGGGTTTAGGGCACTGCCCTGGTGTTCGGCAGTTTGGGGGTCGTGCTGGTGTGGTTTTTCAGGGTTTAGGGCAGTGCAGTGGTGTTTGGGCATTGTGGGGGGTCGTGCTGGGGCTGGTGTTTCATGGTTTAGGGCAGTGCAGTGGTGTTCAGGCAGTGTAGGGGGTCGTGCTGGTGTGGTTTTTCAGGGTTTAGGGCAGTGCAGTGGTGTTTGGGCAGTGTGGGGGGTCATGCTGGGTCTCGTGTTTCATGGTTTAGGGCAGTGCAGTGGTGTTCAGGCAGTGCAGGGGGTCTTGCTATTGCTGGTTTTTTGGGGTATAGGGCAGTGCAGTGGTGTTTGGGCAGAGTGGGGGGTCGTGCTGGGGCTGGTGTTTCATGGTTTAGGGCAGTGCAGTGGTGTTCAGGCAGTGTATGGGGTCGTGCTGGGGGTGGTGTTTCAGGGTTTAGGGCAGGGCAGTGGTGTTCGGGCAGTGTTGGGGGTCCTGCAGGGGGTGGTGTTTCAGGGTTTAAGGCAGTTCAGTGGTGTTCGGGCTGTGTTGGGGGTCTTGCTGGGGGTGGTGTTTCAGGGGTTTGGGCAGTGGTGTTCGGGCAGTGTAGGGGGTCATGCTGGGGGTGGTGTTTCAGGGTTTAGGGCAGTGCAGTGGTGTTCGGGAAATGTAGGGGGTCGTGCAGGGGGGTGGTATTTCAGGGTTTAGGGCACTGCACTGGTGTTCAGGCAGTGTAGGGGGTCGTGCTGGTGTGGTTTTTCAGGGTTTAGGGCAGAGCAGTGGTGTTTGGGAAGTGTGGGGGGTCGTGCTGGGGCTGGTGTTTCATGGTTTAGGGCAGTGCAGTGGTGTTCAGGCAGTGTAGGGGGTCGTGCTGGGGGTGGTGTTCAGGGTTTAGGGAAGAGCAGTGGTGTTCGTCAGTGTAGGAGGTCATGCTGGGGATTGGTGTTTCAGGGTTTAGGGCAGTGCAATGGTGTTCGGGCAGTGTTGGGGGTCCTGCAGGGGGTGGTGTTTCAGGGTTTAAGGCAGTTCAGTGGTGTTCGGGCTGTGTTGGGTGTCTTGCTGGGGGTGGTTTTTCAGGGTTTAGGGCAGTGCAGTGGTGTTCGAGCAGTGCAGGGGGGTGGTGTTTCAGGGTTTAGGGCACTGCCCTGGTGTTCAGGCTGTGTAGGGGGTCATGCTGGTGTGGTTTTTCAGGGTTTAGGGCAGTGCAGTGGTGTTTGGGCATTGTGGGGGGTCGTGCTGGGGCTGGTGTTTCATGGTTTAGGGCAGTGCAGTGGTATTCAGGCAGTGTAGGGGGTCGTGCTGGTGTGGTTTTTCAGGGTTTAGGGCAGTGCAGTGGTGTTTGGGCAGTGTGGGGGGTCGTGCTGGGTCTCGTGTTTCAAGGTATAGGGCAGTGCAGTGGTGTTCGGGCAGTGTGGGGGGTCGTGCTGGGGCTGGTGTTTCAGGGTTTAGGGCACTGCACTGGTGTTCAGGCAGTGTGGGGGGTCGTGCTGATGTGGTTTTTCAGGGTTTAGGGCAGTGCAGTGGTGTTTGGGAAGTGTGGGGGGTCGTGCTGGGGCTGGTGTTTCATGGTTTAGGGCAGTGCAGTGGTGTTCAGGCAGTGTAGGGGGTCGTGTTGGGGGTGGTGTTTCAGGGTTTAGGGAAGAGCAGTGGTGTTCGGCAGTGTAGGAGGTCGTGCTGGGGATTGGTGTTTCAGGGTTTAGGGCAGTGCAGTTGTGTTCGGGCAGTGTTGGGGGTCCTGCAGGGGGTGGTGTTTCAGGGTTTAAGGCAGTTCAGTGGTGTTCGGGCTGTGTTGGGGGTCTTGCTGGGGGTGGTTTTTCAGGGTTTAGGGCAGTGCAGTGGTGTTTGAGCAGTGCAGGGGGGTGGTGTTTCAGGGTTTAGGGCACTGCCCTGGTGTTCGGCAGTGTAGGGGGCCGTGCTGGTGTGGTTTTTCAGGGTTTAGGGCAGTGCAGTGGTGTTTGGGCATTGTGGGGGGTCGTGCTGGGGCTGGTGTTTCATGGTTTAGGGCAGTGCAGTGGTGTTCAGGCAGTGTAGGGGGTCGTGCTTGTGTGGTTTTTCAGGGTTTAGGGCAGTGCAGTGGTGTTTGGGCAGTGTGGGGGGTCATGCTGGATCTCGTGTTTCATGGTTTAGGGCAGTGCAGTGGTGTTCAGGCAGTGCAGGGGGTCTTGCTATTGCTGGTGTTTCGGGGTATAGGGCAGTGCAGTGGTGTTTGGGCAGAGTGGGGGGTCGTGCTGGGGCTGGTGTTTCATGGTTTAGGGCAGTGCAGTGGTGTTCAGGCAGTGTAGGGGGTCGTGCTGGGGGTGGTGTTTCAGGGTTTAAGGCAGGGCAGTGGTGTTCGGGCAGTGTTGGGAGTCCTGCAGGGGGTGGTGTTTCAGGGTTTAAGGCAGTTCAGTGGTGTTCGGGCTGTGTTGGGGTCTTGCTGGGGGTGGTGTTTCAGGGGTTTGGGCAGTGGTGTTCGGGCAGTGTAGGGGGTCATGCTGGGGGTGGTGTTTCCGGGTTTAGGGCAGTGCAGTGGTGTTCGGGAAATGTAGGGGGTCGTGCAGGGGGGTGGTATTTCAGGGTTTAGGGCACTGCACTGGAGTTCAGGCAGTGTAGGGGGTCGTGCTGGTGTGGTTTTTCAGGGTTTAGGGCAGTGCAGTGGTGTTTGGGCAGTGTGGGGGGTCGTGCTGGGGCTGGTGTTTCATGGTTTAGGGCAGTGCAGTGGTGTTCAGGCAGTGTAGGGGGTCTTGCTGGTGCTGGTGTTTCAGGGTATAGGGCAGTGCAGTGGTGTTCGGGCAGTGTAGGGTGTCGTGCTGGGGCTGGTGTTCCAGGGTTTTTTAGGTCAGTGCAGTGGTGTTCGGGCCGTGTAGTGGGTTGTTCTGGGGGTGGAGTTTCAGGGTTTAGGGCAGTGCAGTGGTGTTCGGGCCATGTAGGGGGTCATGCTGGGGGTGGTATTTCAGGGATTAGGGCAGTGCAGGGGTGTTCAGGAAGTGTAGGGGGCCGTGCTGGGGGTGGTGTTTCAGGGTTTAGGGCAGTGCAGTGGTGTTCAGGCAGTGTAGGGGGTTGTGCTGGTGTGGTTTTTCAGGGTTTAGGGCAGTGCAGTGGTGTTTGGGCAGTGTGGGGGGTCATGCTGGGTCTCGTGTTTCATGGTTTAGGGCAGTGCAGTGGTGTTCAGGCAGTGCAGGGGGTCTTGCTATTGCTGGTGTTTCAGGGTATAGGGCAGTGCAGTGGTGTTTGGGCAGAGTGGGGGGTCGTGCTGGGGCTGGTGTTTCATGGTTTAGGGCAGTGCAGTGGTGTTCAGGCAGTGTAGGGGGTCGTGCTGGGGGTGGTGTTTCAGGGTGTAGGGCAGGGCAGTGGTGTTCGGGCAGTGTTGGGGGTCCTGCAGGGGGTGGTGTTTCAGGGTTTAAGGCAGTTCAGTGGTGTTCGGGCTGTTTTGGGGGTCTTGCTGGGGGTGGTGTTTCAGGGGTTTGGGCAGTGGTGTTCGGGCAGTGTAGGGGGTCATGCTGGGGGTGGTGTTTCAGGGTTTAGGGCAGTGCAGTGGTGTTCGGGAAATGTAGGGGGTCATGCAGGGGGGTGGTATTTCAGGGTTTAGGGCTCTGCACTGGTGTTCAGGCAGTGTAGGGGGTCGTGCTGGTGTGGTTTTTCAGGGTTTAGGGCAGTGCAGTGGTGTTTGGGCAGTGTGGGGGGTCGTGCTGGGGCTGGTGTTTCATGGTTTAGGGCAGTGCAGTGGTGTTCAGGCAGTGTAGGGGGTCTTGCTGGTGCTGGTGTTTCAGGGTATAGGGCAGTGCAGTGGTGTTCGGGCAGTGTAGAGTGTCGTGCTGGGGCTGGTGTTCCAGGGTTTTTTAGGTCAGTGCAGTGGTGTTCGGGCCGTGTAGTAAGTCGTTCTGGGGGTGGTGTTTCAGGGTTTAGGGCAGTGCAGTGGTGTTCGGGCCATGTAGGGGGTCATGCTGGGGGTGGTGTTTCAGGGATTAGGGCAGTGCAGGGGTGTTCAGGAAGTGTAGGGGGCCGTGCTGGGGGTGGTGTTTCAGGGTTTAGGGCAGAGCAGTGACGTTCCGGCAGTGTAGGGGGTCGTGCTGGGGGTGGTGTTTCGGGGTTTAGGGCAGAGCAGTGGTGTTCCGGCAGTGTAGGGGGTCGTGCTGGTGTGGTTTTTTAGGGTTTAGGGCAGTGCAGTGGTGTTTGGGAAGTGTGGGGGGTCGTGCTGGGGCTGGTGTTTCATGGTTTAGGGCAGTGCAGTGGTGTTCAGCCAGTGTAGGGGGTCGTGCTGGGGGTGGTGTTCACGGTTTAGGGAAGAGCAGTGGAGTTCGGCAGTGTAGGAGGTCATGCTGGGGATTGGTGTTTCAGGGTTTAGGGCAGTGCAGTGGTGTTCGGGCAGTGTTGGGGGTCCTGCAGGGGGAGGTGTTTCAGGGTTTAAGGCAGTTCAGTGGTGTTCGGGCTGTGTTGGGGGTCTTGCTGGGTCTCGCGTTTCATGGTTTAGGGCAGTGCAGTGGTGTTCAGGCAGTGCAGGGGGTCTTGCTATTGCTGGTGTTTCGGGGTATAGGGCAGTGCAGTGGTGTTTGGGCAGTGCGGGGGGTCGTGCTGGGGCTGGTGTTTCATGGTTTAGGGCAGTGCAGTGGTGTTCAGGCAGTGTAGGGGGTCGTGCTGGGGGTGGTGTTTCAGGGTTTAGGGCAGGGCAGTGGTGTTCGGGCAGTGTTGGGGGTCCATGCAGGGGGTGGTGTTTCAGGGTTTAAGGCAGTTCAGTGGTGTTCGGGCTGTGTTGGGGGTCTTGCTGGGGGTGGTGTTTCAGGGGTTTGAGCAGTGGTGTTCGGGCAGTGTAGGGGGTCGTGCTGGGGGTGGTGTTTCAGGGTTTAGGGCAGTGCAGTGGTGTTCGGGCAATGTAGGGGGTCGTGCAGGGGGGTGGTATTTCAGGGTTTAGGGCACTGCACTGGTGTTCAGGCAGTGTAGGGGGTCGTGCTGGTGTGGTTTTTCAGGGTTTAGGGCAGTGCAGTGATGTTTGGGCAGTGTGGGGGGACGTGCTGGGGCTGGTGTTTCATGGTTTAGGGCAGTGCAGTGGTGTTCAGGCAGTGTAGGGGGTCTTGCTGGTGCTGGTGTTTCAGGGTATAGGGCAGTGCAGTGGTGATCGGGCAGGGTAGGGTGTCGTGCTGGGGCTGGTGTTCCAGGGTTTTTTAGGGCAGTGCAGTGGTGTTCGGGCCGTGTAGTGGGTCGTTCTGGGGGTGGTGTTTCAGGGTTTAGGGCAGTGCAGTGGTGTTCGGGCCATGTAGGGGGTCATGCTGGGGGTGGTGTTTCAAGGATTAGAACAGTGCAGGGGTGTTCAGGAAGTGTAGGGGGCCGTGCTGGGGGTGGTGTTTCAGGGTTTAGGGCAGAGCAGTGGTGTTCTGGCAGTGTAGGGGGTCGTGCTGGGGGTGGTGTTTCAGGGTTTAGGGCAGAGGAGTGGTGTGCCGGCAGTGTAGGGGGTCGTGCTGGTGTGGTTTTTCAGGGTTTAGGGCAGTGCAGTGGTCTTTGGGAAGTGTGGGGGGTCGTGCCCTGGCTGGTGTTTCATGGTTTAGGGCAGTGCAGTGGTGTTCAGGCAGTGTAGGGGGTCGTGCTGGGGGTGGTGTTCAGGGTTTAGGGAAGAGCAGTGGTGTTCGTCAGTGTAGGAGGTCATGCTGGGGATTGGTGTTTCAGGGTTTAGGACAGTGCAGTGGTGTTCGGGCTGTGTTGGGTGTCTTGCTGGGGGTGGTTTTTCAGGGTTTAGGGCAGTGCAGTGGTGTTCGAGCAGTGCAGGGGGGTGGTGTTTCAGGGTTTAGGCCACTGCCCTGGTGTTCAGGCAGTGTAGGGGGTCATGCTGGTGTGGTTTTTCAGGGTTTAGGGCAGTGCAGTGGTGTTTGGGCATTGTGGGGGGTCGTGCTGGGGCTGGTGTTTCATGGTTTAGGGCAGTGCAGTGGTATTCAGGCAGTGTAGGGGGTCGTGCTGGTGTGGTTTTTCAGGGTTTAGGGCAGTGCAGTGGTGTTTTGGCAGTGTGGGGGGTCGTGCTGGGTCTCGTGTTTCATGGTTTAGGGAAGTGCAGTGGTGTTCAGGCAGTGCAGGGGGTCTTGTTATTGCTGATGTTTCAAGGTATAGGGCAGTGCAGTGGTGTTCGGGAAGTGTGGGGGGTCGTGCTGGGGCTGGTGTTTCAGGGTTTAGGGCACTGCACTGGTGTTCAGGCAGTGTAGGGGGTCGTGCTGGTGTGGTTTTTCAGGGTTTAGGGCAGTGCAGTGGTGTTTGGGAAGTGTGGGGGGTCGTGCTGGGGCTGGTGTTTCATGGTTTAGGGCAGTGCAGTGGTGTTAAGGCAGTGTAGGGGGTCGTGTTGGGGGTGGTGTTTCAGGGTTTAGGGAAGAGCAGTGGTGTTCGGCAGTGTAGGAGGTCGTGCTGGGGATTGGTGTTTCAGGGTTTAGGGCAGTGCAGTTGTGTTCGGGCAGTGTTGGGGGTCCTGCAGGGGGTGGTGTTTCAGGGTTTAAGGCAGTTCAGTGGTGTTCGGGCTGTGTTGGGGGTCTTGCTGGGGGTGGTTTTTCAGGGTTTTGGGCAGTGCAGTGGTGTTTGAGCAGTGCAGGGGGGTGGTGTTTCAGGGTTTAGGGCACTGCCCTGGTGTTCGGCAGTTTGGGGGTCGTGCTGGTGTGGTTTTTCAGGGTTTAGGGCAGTGCAGTGGTGTTTGGGCATTGTGGGGGGTCGTGCTGGGGCTGGTGTTTCATGGTTTAGGGCAGTGCAGTGGTGTTCAGGCAGTGTAGGGGGTCGTGCTGGTGTGGTTTTTCAGGGTTTAGGGCAGTGCAGTGGTGTTTGGGCAGTGTGGGGGGTCATGCTGGGTCTCGTGTTTCATGGTTTAGGGCAGTGCAGTGGTGTTCAGGCAGTGCAGGGGGTCTTGCTATTGCTGGTTTTTTGGGGTATAGGGCAGTGCAGTGGTGTTTGGGCAGAGTGGGGGGTCGTGCTGGGGCTGGTGTTTCATGGTTTAGGGCAGTGCAGTGGTGTTCAGGCAGTGTATGGGGTCGTGCTGGGGGTGGTGTTTCAGGGTTTAGGGCAGGGCAGTGGTGTTCGGGCAGTGTTGGGGGTCCTGCAGGGGGTGGTGTTTCAGGGTTTAAGGCAGTTCAGTGGTGTTCGGGCTGTGTTGGGGGTCTTGCTGGGGGTGGTGTTTCAGGGGTTTGGGCAGTGGTGTTCGGGCAGTGTAGGGGGTCATGCTGGGGGTGGTGTTTCAGGGTTTAGGGCAGTGCAGTGGTGTTCGGGAAATGTAGGGGGTCGTGCAGGGGGGTGGTATTTCAGGGTTTAGGGCACTGCACTGGTGTTCAGGCAGTGTAGGGGGTCGTGCTGGTGTGGTTTTTCAGGGTTTAGGGCAGAGCAGTGGTGTTTGGGAAGTGTGGGGGGTCGTGCTGGGGCTGGTGTTTCATGGTTTAGGGCAGTGCAGTAGTGTTCAGGCAGTGTAGGGGGTCGTGCTGGGGGTGGTGTTCAGGGTTTAGGGAAGAGCAGTGGTGTTCGTCAGTGTAGGAGGTCATGCTGGGGATTGGTGTTTCAGGGTTTAGGGCAGTGCAATGGTGTTCGGGCAGTGTTGGGGGTCCTGCAGGGGGTGGTGTTTCAGGGTTTAAGGCAGTTCAGTGGTGTTCGGGCTGTGTTGGGTGTCTTGCTGGGGGTGGTTTTTCAGGGTTTAGGGCAGTGCAGTGGTGTTCGAGCAGTGCAGGGGGGTGGTGTTTCAGGGTTTAGGGCACTGCCCTGGTGTTCAGGCAGTGTAGGGGGTCATGCTGGTGTGGTTTTTCAGGGTTTAGGGCAGTGCAGTGGTGTTTGGGCATTGTGGGGGGTCGTGCTGGGGCTGGTGTTTCATGGTTTAGGGCAGTGCAGTGGTATTCAGGCAGTGTAGGGGGTCGTGCTGGTGTGGTTTTTCAGGGTTTAGGGCAGTGCAGTGGTGTTTGGGCAGTGTGGGGGGTCGTGCTGGGTCTCGTGTTTCATGGTTTAGGGAAGTGCAGTGGTGTTCAGGCAGTGCAGGGGGTCTTGTTATTGCTGATGTTTCAAGGTATAGGGCAGTGCAGTGGTGTTCGGGCAGTGTGGGGGGTCGTGCTGGGGCTGGTGTTTCAGGGTTTAGGGCACTGCACTGGTGTTCAGACAGTGTGGGGGGTCGTGCTGATGTGGTTTTTCAGGGTTTAGGGCAGTGCAGTGGTGTTTGGGAAGTGTGGGGGGTCGTGCTGGGGCTGGTGTTTCATGGTTTAGGGCAGTGCAGTGGTGTTCAGGCAGTGTAGGGGGTCGTGTTGGGGGTGGTGTTTCAGGGTTTAGGGAAGAGCAGTGGTGTTCGGCAGTGTAGGAGGTCGTGCTGGGGATTGGTGTTTCAGGGTTTAGGGCAGTGCAGTTGTGTTCGGGCAGTGTTGGGGGTCCTGCAGGGGGTGGTGTTTCAGGGTTTAAGGCAGTTCAGTGGTGTTCGGGCTGTGTTGGGGGTCTTGCTGGGGGTGGTTTTTCAGGGTTTAGGGCAGTGCAATGGTGTTTGAGCAGTGCAGGGGGGTGGTGTTTCAGGGTTTAGGGCACTGCCCTGGTGTTCGGCAGTGTAGGGGGCCGTGCTGGTGTGGTTTTTCAGGGTTTAGGGCAGTGCAGTGGTGTTTGGGCATTGTGGGGGGTCGTGCTGGGGCTGGTGTTTCATGGTTTAGGGCAGTGCAGTGGTGTTCAGGCAGTGTAGGGGGTCGTGCTTGTGTGGTTTTTCAGGGTTTAGGGCAGTGCAGTGGTGTTTGGGCAGTGTGGGGGGTCATGCTGGATCTCGTGTTTCATGGTTTAGGGCAGTGCAGTGGTGTTCAGGCAGTGCAGGGGGTCTTGCTATTGCTGGTGTTTCGGGGTATAGGGCAGTGCAGTGGTGTTTGGGCAGAGTGGGGGGTCGTGCTGGGGCTGGTGTTTCATGGTTTAGGGCAGTGCAGTGGTGTTCAGGCAGTGTAGGGGGTCGTGCTGGGGGTGGTGTTTCAGGGTTTAAGGCAGGGCAGTGGTGTTCGGGCAGTGTTGGGAGTCCTGCAGGGGGTGGTGTTTCAGGGTTTAAGGCAGTTCAGTGGTGTTCGGTCTGTGTTGGGGTCTTGCTGGGGGTGGTGTTTCAGGGGTTTGGGCAGTGGTGTTCGGGCAGTGTAGGGGGTCATGCTGGGGGTGGTGTTTCCGGGTTTAGGGCAGTGCAGTGGTGTTCGGGAAATGTAGGGGGTCGTGCAGGGGGGTGGTATTTCAGGGTTTAGGGCACTGCACTGGAGTTCAGGCAGTGTAGGGGGTCGTGCTGGTGTGGTTTTTCAGGGTTTAGGGCAGTGCAGTGGTGTTTGGGCAGTGTGGGGGGTCGTGCTGGGGCTGGTGTTTCATGGTTTAGGGCAGTGCAGTGGTGTTCAGGCAGTGTAGGGGGTCTTGCTGGTGCTGGTGTTTCAGGGTATAGGGCAGTGCAGTGGTGTTCGGGCAGTGTAGGGTGTCGTGCTGGGGCTGGTGTTCCAGGGTTTTTTAGGTCAGTGCAGTGGTGTTCGGGCCGTGTAGTGGGTTGTTCTGGGGGTGGAGTTTCAGGGTTTAGGGCAGTGCAGTGGTGTTCGGGCCATGTAGGGGGTCATGCTGGGGGTGGTATTTCAGGGATTAGGGCAGTGCAGGGGTGTTCAGGAAGTGTAGGGGGCCGTGCTGGGGGTGGTGTTTCAGGGTTTAGGGCAGAGCAGTGGTGTTCCGGCAGTGTAGGGGGTCGTGCTGGGGGTGGTGTTTCAGGGTTTAGGGCAGAGCAGTGGTGTTCCGGCAGTGTAGGGGGTCGTGCTGGTGTGGTTTTTCAGGGTTTAGGGCAGTGCAGTGGTGTTTGGGAAGTGTGGGGGGTCGTGCTGGGGCTGGTGTTTCATGGTTTAGGGCAGTGCAGTGGTGTTCAGGCAGTGTAGGGGGTCGTGCTGGGGGTGGTGTTCAGGGTTTAGGGAAGAGCAGTGGAGTTCGGCAGTGTAGGAGGTCATGCTGGGGATTGGTGTTTCAGGGTTTAGGGCAGAGCAGTGGTGTTCGGGCAGTGTTGGGGGTCCTGCAGGGGGGGGGTGTTTCAGGGTTTAAGGCAGTTCAGTGGTGTTCGGGCTGTGTTGGGGGTCTTGCTGGGTCTCGCGTTTCATGGTTTAGGGCAGTGCAGTGGTGTTCAGGCAGTGCAGGGGGTCTTGCTATTGCTGGTGTTTCGGGGTATAGGGCAGTGCAGTGGTGTTTGGGCAGTGTGGGGGGTCGTGCTGGGGCTGGTGTTTCATGGTTTAGGGCAGTGCAGTGGTGTTCAGGCAGTGTAGGGGGTCGTTCTGGGGGTGGTGTTTCAGGGTTTAGGGCAGGGCAGTGGTGTTCGGGCAGTGTTGGGGGTCCATGCAGGGGGTGGTGTTTCAGGGTTTAAGGCAGTTCAGTGCTGTTCGGGCTGTGTTGGGGGTCTTGCTGGGGGTGGTGTTTCAGGGGTTTGAGCAGTGGTGTTCGGGCAGTGTAGGGGGTCGTGCTGGGGGTGGTGTTTCAGGGTTTAGGGCAGTGCAGTGGTGTTCGGGCAATGTAGGGGGTCGTGCAGGGGGGTGGTATTTCAGGGTTTAGGGCACTGCACTGGGGTTCAGGCAGTGTAGGGGGTCGTGCTGGTGTGGTTTTTCAGGGTTTAGGGCAGTGCAGTGATGTTTGGGCAGTGTGGGGGGTCATGCTGGGGCTGGTGTTTCATGGTTTAGGGCAGTGCAGTGGTGTTCAGGCAGTGTAGGGGGTCTTGCTGGTGCTGGTGTTTCAGGGTATAGGTCAGTGCAGTGGTGTTCGGGCAGTGTAGGGTGTCGTGCTGGGGCTGGTGTTCCAGGGTTTTTTAGGGCAGAGCAGTGGTGTTCCGGCAGTGTAGGGGGTCGTGCTGGTGTGGTTTTTCAGGGTTTTGGGCAGTGCAGTGGTGTTTGGGAAGTGTGGGGGGTCGTGCTGGGGCTGGTGTTTCATGGTTTTGGGCAGTGCAGTGGTGTTCAGGCAGTGTAGGGGGTCGTGCTGGGGGTGGTGTTCAGGGTTTAGGGAAGAGCAGTGGTGTTCGTCAGTGTAGGAGGTCATAATGGGGATTGGTGTTTCAGGGTTTAGGGCAGTGCAGTGGTGTTCGGGCAGTGTTGGGGGTCCTGCAGGGGGTGGTGTTTCAGGGTTTAAGGCAGTTCAGTGGTGTTCGAGCTGTGTTGGGGGTCTTGCTGGGGGTGGTTTTTCAGGGTTTAGGGCAGTGCAGTGGTGTTCGAGCAGTGCAGGGGGGTGGTGTTTCAGGGTTTAAGGCACTGCCCTGGTGTTCAGGCAGTGTAGGGGGTCATGCTGGTGTGGTTTTTCAGGGTTTAGGGCAGTGCAGTGGTGTTTGGGCATTGTGGGGGGTCGTGCTGGGGCTGGTGTTTCATGGTTTAGGGCAGTGCAGTGGTATTCAGGCAGTGTAGGGGGTCGTGCTGGTGTGGTTTTTCAGGGTTTAGGGCAGTGCAGTGGTGTTTGGGCAGTGTGGGGGGTCGTGCTGGGTCTCGTGTTTCATGGTTTAGGGAAGTGCAGTGGTGTTCAGGCAGTGCAGGGGGTCTTGTTATTGCTGATGTTTCAGGGTATAAGGCAGTGCAGTGGTGTTCGGGCAGTGTGGGGGGTCGTGCTGGGGCTGGTGTTTCATGGTTTAGGGCAGTGCAGTGGTGTTCAGGCAGTGTAGGGGGTCGTGCTGGGGGTGGTGTTTCAGGGTTTAGGGCAGGGCAGTGGTGTTCGGGCTGTGTTGGGCGTCTTGCTGGGGGTGGTGTTTCAGGGGTTTGAGCAGTGGTGTTCGGGCAGTGTAGGGGGTCGTGCTGGGGGTGGTGTTTCAGGGTTTAGGGAAGTGCAGTGGTGTTCGGGCAATGTAGGGGGTCATGCAGGGGGGTGGTATTTCAGGGTTTAGGGCACTGCACTGGTGTTCAGGCAGTGTAGGGGGTCGTGCTGGTGTGGTTTTTCAGGGTTTAGGGCAGTGCAGTGGTGTTTGGGCAGTGTGGGGGGTCGTGCTGGGGCTGGTGTTTCATGGTTTAGGGCAGTGCAGTGGTGTTCAGGCAGTGTAGGGGGTCTTGCTGGTGCTGGTGTTTCAGGGTATAAGGCAGTGCAGTGGTGTTCGGGCAGTGTAGGGTGTCGTGCTGGTGCTGGTGTTCCAGGGTTAAGGGCAGTGCAGTGGTGTTCAGGCCGTGTAGTGGGTCGTTCTGGGGTTGGTGTTTCAGGGTTTAGGGCAGTGCAGTGGTGTTCGGGCCATGTTGGGGGTCATGCTGGGGGTGGTGTTTCAGAGATTAGGGCAGTGCAGTGGTGCTACGGAAGTGTAGGGGGCCGTGCTGGGGGTGGTGTTTCAGGGTTTAGGGCAGTGCAGCGGTGTTCGGGCAATGTAGGGGGTCGTGCAGGGGGGTGGTATTTCAGGGTTTAGAGCACTGCAGTGGTGTTCAGGCAGTGTAGGGGGTCGTGCTGGTGTGGTTTTTCAGGGTTTAGGGCAGTGCAGTGGTGTTTGGGCAGTGTGGGGGGTCGTGCTGGGGCTGGTGTTTCATGGTTTAGGGCAGTGCAGTGGTGTTCAGGCAGTGTAGGGGGTCTTGCTGGTGCTGGTGTTTCAGGGTATAAGGCAGTGCAGTGGTGTTCGGGCAGTGTAGGGTGTCGTGCTGGTGCTGGTGTTCCACGGTTTAGGGCAGTGCAGTGGTGTTCGGGCCGTGTAGTGGGTCGTTCTGGGGGTGGTGTTTCAGGGTTTAGGGCAGTGCAGTGGTGTTCGGGCCATGTAGGGGGTGATGCTGGGGGTGGTGTTTCAGGGATTAGGGCAGTGCAGGGGTGTTCAGGAAGTGTAGGGGGCCGTGCTGGGGGTGGTGTTTCAGGGTTTAGGGCAGAGCAGTGGTGTTCCGGCAGTGTAGGGGGTCGTGCTGGGGGTGGTGTTTCAGGGTTTAGGGCAGAGCAGTGGTGTTCCGGCAGTGTAGGGGGTCGTGCTGGGGGTGGTGTTTCAGGGTTTAGGGAAGAGCAGTGGTGTTCGGCAGTGTAGGAGGTCGTGCTGGGGGTGGTGTTTCAGGGTTTAGGGCACTGCAGTAGTGTTCGGGCAGTGTAGGGGGACATGCTGAAGTGGTGTTTCAGGGTTTAGGGCAGAGCAGTGGTATTCAGGCAGTGTAGGAGGTCGTGCTGGGGGTGGTGTTTCAGGGTTTAGAGCAGTGCAGTGGTGTTCATGCAGTGTAGGGGGTCGTGCAGGGGGTGGTGTTTCACGGTTTAGGGCAGTGCAGTGGTTTTCGAGCAGTGTAGGGGGTCTTGCTGGGGGCGGTGTTTCTGGGTTTACGATAGTGGTGTTTGGGAAGTGTAGGGGGTCTTGCTGGGGGTGGTGTTTCAGGGTTTAGAGCAGTGTAGTGGTGTTTGGGCAGTGTATGGGGTCGTGCTGTGGGTGGTGTTTCAGGCTTTAGGGCACTGCAGTGGTGTTCGGGCAGTGTAGGGGGTCGTGCTGGGGCTGGTGTTTCAGGGTTTAGGGCAGAGCAGTGGTGTTCGGGCAGTGTAGAGGGTCATGGTGGGGCTGGTATTTTAGGGTTTAGGGCAGAGCAGTGGTGCTCGGGCAGTGAAGGGGGATGTGTGGGTTAGTGTTTCAGGGTTTAGGGCAGAGCAGTGGTGTTCAGGCAGTGTAGGTGGTCGCGCTGGGGGTGGTGTTTCAGGGTTTAGGGCAGTGCAGTGATGTTCGGGCTGTGTAGGGGGTCGTGCAGGGGGTGGTGATTCAGGCTTTAGGGCAGTGCAGTGGTGTTTTGGCAGTGTAAAAGGTTGTGCAGGGGATGGTGTTTCAGGGTTTAGGGCAGTGCAGTTGTGTTCGGGCAGTGTTGGGGGTCGTGCAGGGGGTGGTGTTTCAGGGTTTAGGGCAGTGCAGTGGTGTTCAGGCAGTGTTGGGGGTCTTGCTGGGGGTGGTGTTTCAGGGTTTAGAGCAGTGGTATTCAGGCAGTGTAGGAGGTTGTGCTGGGGGTGGTGTTTCAGTGTTTAGAGCAGTGCAGTGGTGTTCATGCAGTGTAGGGGGTCTTGCAGGGGGTGGTGTTTAACGGTTTAGGGCAGTGCAGTGGTTTTCGAGCAATGTAGGGGGTCTTGCTGGGGGTGGTGTTTCAGGGTTTACGGTAGTGGTGTTTGGGAAGTGTAGGGGGTCTTGCTGGGGGTCGTGTTTCAGGGTTCAAGGCAGTGTAGTGGTGTTCGGGCAGTGTATGGTGTCGTGCTGGGGGTGGTGTTTCAGGCTTTAGGGCTCTAAAGTGGTTTTCGGGCAGTGTAGGGGGACGTGCTGGGGTGGAGTTTCAGGGTTTAGGGCAGGGCAGTGGTGTTCGGGCAGTGTTGGGGGTCCTGCAGGGGGTGGTGTTTCAGGGTTTAAGGCAGTTCAGTGGTGTTCGGGCTGTGTTGGGGGTCTTGCTGGGGGTGGTGTTTCAGGGGTTTGGGCAGTGGTGTTCGGGCAGTGTAGGGGGTCATGCTGGGGGTGGTGTTTCAGGGTTTAGGGCAGTGCAGTGGTGTTCGGGAAATGTAGGGGGTCGTGCAGGGGGGTGGTATTTCAGGGTTTAGGGCACTGCACTGGTGTTCAGGCAGTGTAGGGGTCGTGCTGGTGTGGTTTTTCAGGGTTTAGGGCAGTGCAGTGGTGTTTGGGAAGTGTGGGGGGTCGTGCTGGGGCTGGTGTTTCATGGTTTAGGGCAGTGCAGTGGTGTTCAGGCAGTGTAGGGGGTCGTGCTGGGGGTGGTGTTCAGGGTTTAGGGAAGAGCAGTGGTGTTCGTCAGTGTAGGAGGTCATGCTGGGGATTGGTGTTTCATGGTTTAGGGCAGTGCAGTGGTGTTCGGGCAGTGTTGGGGGTCCTGCAGGGGGTGGTGTTTCAGGGTTTAAGGCAGTTCAGTGGTGTTCGGGCTGTGTTGGGTGTCTTGCTGGGGGTGGTTTTTCAGGGTTTAGGGCAGTGCAGTGGTGTTCGAGCAGTGCAGGGGGGTGGTGTTTCAGGGTTTAGGGCACTGCCCTGGTGTTCAGGCAGTGTAGGGGGTCATGCTGGTGTGGTTTTTCAGGGTTTAGGGCAGTGCAGTGGTGTTTGGGCATTGTGGGGGGTCGTGCTGGGGCTGGTGTTTCATGGTTTAGGGCAGTGCAGTGGTATTCAGGCAGTGTAGGGGGTCGTGCTGGTGTGGTTTTTCAGGGTTTAGGGCAGTGCAGTGGTGTTTGGGCAGTGTGGGGGGTCGTGCTGGGTCTCGTGTTTCATGGTTTAGGGAAGTGCAGTGGTGTTCAGGCAGTGCAGGGGGTCTTGTTATTGCTGATGTTTCAAGGTATAGGGCAGTGCAGTGGTGTTCGGGCAGTGTGGGGGGTCGTGCTGGGGCTGGTGTTTCAGGGTTTAGGGCACTGCACTGGTGTTCAGGCAGTGTAGGGGGTCGTGCTGGTGTGGTTTTTCAGGGTTTAGGGCATTGCAGTGGTGTTTGGGACGTGTGGGGGGTCGTGCTGGGGCTGGTGTTTCATGGTTTAGGGCAGTGCAGTGGTGTTCAGGCAGTGTAGGGGGTCGTGTTGGGGGTGGTGTTTCAGGGTTTAGGGAAGAGCAGTGGTGTTCGGCAGTGTAGGAGGTCGTGCTGGGGATTGGTGTTTCAGGGTTTAGGGCAGTGCAGTTGTGTTCAGGCAGTGTTGGGGGTCCTGCAGGGGGTGGTGTTTCAGGGTTTAAGGCAGTTCAGTGGTGTTCGGGCTGTGTTGGGGGTCTTGCTGGGGGTGGTTTTTCAGGGTTTAGGGCAGTGCAGTGGTGTTTGAGCAGTGCAGGGGGGTGGTGTTTCAGGGTTTAGGGCACTGCCCTGGTGTTCGGCAGTGTAGGGGGCCGTGCTGGTGTGGTTTTTCAGGGTTTAGGGCAGTGCAGTGGTGTTTGGGCATTGTGGGGGGTCGTGCTGGGGCTGGTGTTTCATGGTTTAGGGCAGTGCAGTGGTGTTCAGGCAGTGTAGGGGGTCGTGCTGGTGTGGTTTTTCAGGGTTTAGGGCAGTGCAGTGGTGTTTGGGCAGTGTGGGGGGTCATGCTGGGTCTCGTGTTTCATGGTTTAGGGCAGTGCAGTGGTGTTCAGGCAGTGCAGGGGGTCTTGCTATTGCTGGTGTTTCGGGGTATAGGGCAGTGCAGTGGTGTTTGGGCAGAGTGGGGGGTCGTGCTGGGGCTGGTGTTTCATGGTTTAGGGCAGTGCAGTGGTGTTCAGGCAGTGTAGGGGGTCGTGCTGGGGGTGGTGTTTCAGGGTTTAGGGCAGGGCAGTGGTGTTCGGGCAGTGTTGGGGGTCCTGCAGGGGGTGGTGTTTCAGGGTTTAAGGCAGTTCAGTGGTGTTCGGGCTGTGTTGGGGTCTTGCTGGGGGTGGTGTTTCAGGGGTTTGGGCAGTGGTGTTCGGGCAGTGTAGGGGGTCATGCTGGGGGTGGTGTTTCAGGGTTTAGGGCAGTGCAGTGGTGTTCGGGAAATGTAGGGGGTCGTGCAGGGGGGTGGTATTTCAGGGTTTAGGGCACTGCACTGGTGTTCAGGCAGTGTAGGGGGTCGTGCTGGTGTGGTTTTTCAGGGTTTAGGGCAGTGCAGTGGTGTTTGGGCAGTGTGGGGGGTCGTGCTGGGGCTGGTGTTTCATGGTTTAGGGCAGTGCAGTGGTGTTCATGCAGTGTAGGGGGTCTTGCTGGTGCTGGTGTTTCAGGGTATAGGGCAGTGCAGTGGTGTTTGGGCAGTGTAGGGTGTCGTGCTGGGGCTGGTGTTCCAGGGTTTTTTAGGTCAGTGCAGTGGTGTTCGGGCCGTGTAGTGGGTCGTTCTGGGGGTGGTGTTTCAGGGTTTAGGGCAGTGCAGTGGTGTTCGGGCCATGTAGGGGGTCATGCTGGGGGTGGTGTTTCAGGGATTAGGGCAGTGCAGGGGTGTTCAGGAAGTGTAGGGGGCCGTGCTGGGGGTGGTGTTTCAGGGTTTAGGGCAGAGCAGTGGTGTTCCGGCAGTGTAGGGGGTCATGCTGGTGCTGGTGTTTCAGGGTATAGGGCAGTGCAGTGGTGTTCGGGCAGTGTAGGGTGTCGTGCTGGGGCTGGTGTTCCAGGGTTTTTTAGGTCAGTGCAGTGGTGTTCAGGCCGTGTAGTGGGTCGTTCTGGGGGTGGTGTTTCAGGGTTTAGGGCAGTGCAGTGGTGTTCGGGCCATGTAGGGGGTCATGCTGGGGGTGGTGTTTCAGGGATTAGGGCAGTGCAGGGGTGTTCAGGAAGTGTAGGGGGCCGTGCTGGGGGTGGTGTTTCAGGGTTTAGGGCAGTGCAGTTGTGTTCGGGCAGTGTTGGGGGTCCTGCAGGGAGTGGTGTTTCAGGGTTTAAGGCAGTTCAGTGGTGTTCGGGCTGTGTTGGGGGTCTTGCTGGGGGTGGTTTTTCAGGGTTTAGGGCAGTGCAGTGGTGTTTGAGCAGTGCAGGGGGGTGGTGTTTCAGGGTTTAGGGCACTGCCCTGGTGTTCGGCAGTGTAGGGGGCCGTGCTGGTGTGGTTTTTCAGGGTTTAGGGCAGTGCAGTGGTGTTTGGGCATTGTGGGGGGTCGTGCTGGGGGTGGTGTTTCAGGGTTTAGGGCAGGGCAGTGGTGTTGGGGCAGTGTTGGGGGTCCTGCAGGGGGTGGTGTTTCAGGGTTTAAGGCAGTTCAGTGGTGTTCGGGCTGTGTTGGGGTCTTGCTGGGGGTGGTGTTTCAGGGGTTTGGGCAGTGGTGTTCGGGCAGTGTAGGGGGTCATGCTGGGGGTGGTGTTTCAGGGTTTAGGGCAGTGCAGTGGTGTTCGGGAAATGTAGGGGGTCGTGCAGGGGGGTGGTATTTCAGGGTTTAGGGCACTGCACTGGTGTTCAGGCAGTGTAGGGGGTCATGCTGGTGTGGTTTTTCAGGGTTTAGGGCAGTGCAGTGGTGTTTGGGCAGTGTGGGGGGTCGTGCTGGGGCTGGTGTTTCATGGTTTAGGGCAGTGCAGTGGTGTTCATGCAGTGTAGGGGGTCTTGCTGGTGCTGGTGTTTCAGGGTATAGGGCAGTGCAGTGGTGTTCGGGCAGTGTAGGGTGTCGTGCTGGGGCTGGTGTTCCAGGGTTTTTTAGGTCAGTGCAGTGGTGTTCGGGCCGTGTAGTGGGTCGTTCTGGGGGTGGTGGTTCAGGGTTTAGGGCAGTGCAGTGGTGTTCGGGCCATGTAGGGGGTCATGCTGGGGGTGGTGTTTCAGGGATTAGGGCAGTGCAGGGGTGTTCAGGAAGTGTAGGGGGCCGTGCTGGGGGTGGTGTTTCAGGGTTTAGGGCAGAGCAGTGGTGTTCCGGCAGTGTAGGGGGTCATGCTGGGGGTGGTGTTTCAGGGTTTAGGGCAGAGCAGTGGTGTTCCGGCAGTGTAGGGGGTCGTGCTGGTGTGGTTTTTCAGGGTTTAGGGCAGTGCAGTGGTGTTTGGGAAGTGTGGGGGGGTCGTGCTGGGGCTGGTGTTTCATGGTTTAGGGCAGTGCAGTGGTGTTCAGGCAGTGTAGGGGGTCGTGCTGGGGTTGGTGTTCAGGGTTTAGGGAAGAGCAGTGGAGTTCGGCAGTGTAGGAGGTCATGCTGGGGATTGGTGTTTCAGGGTTTAGGGCAGAGCAGTGGTGTTCGGGCAGTGTTGGGGGTCCTGCAGGGGGGGGTGTTTCAGGGTTTAAGGCAGTTCAGTGGTGTTCGGGCTGTGTTGGGGGTCTTGCTGGGTCTCGCGTTTCATGGTTTAGGGCAGTGCAGTGGTGTTCAGGCAGTGCAGGGGGTCTTGCTATTGCTGGTGTTTCGGGGTATAGGGCAGTGCAGTGGTGTTTGGGCAGTGTGGGGGGTCGTGCTGGGGCTGGTGTTTCATGGTTTAGGGCAGTGCAGTGGTGTTCAGGCAGTGTAGGGGGTCGTGCTGGGGGTGGTGTTTCAGGGTTTAGGGCAGGGCAGTGGTGTTCGGGCAGTGTTGGGGGTCCATGCAGGGGGTGGTGTTTCAGGGTTTAAGGCAGTTCAGTGGTGTTCGGGCTGTGTTGGGGGTCTTGCTGGGGGTGGTGTTTCAGGGGTTTGAGCAGTGGTGTTCGGGCAGTGTAGGGGGTCGTGCTGGGGGTGGTGTTTCAGCGTTTAGGGCAGTGCAGTGGTGTTCGGGCAATGTAGGGGGTCATGCAGGGGGGTGGTATTTCAGGGTTTAGGGCACTGCACTGGTGTTCAGGCAGTGTAGGGGGTCGTGCTGGTGTGGTTTTTCAGGGTTTAGGGCAGTGCAGTGATGTTTGGGCAGTGTGGGGGGTCATGCTGGGGCTGGTGTTTCATGGTTTAGGGCAGTGCAGTGGTGTTCAGGCAGTGTAGGGGGTCTTGCTGGTGCTGGTGTTTCAGGGTATAGGGCAGTGCAGTGGTGTTCGGGCAGTGTAGGGTGTCGTGCTGGGGCTGGTGTTCCAGGGTTTTTTAGGGCAGTGCAGTGGTGTTTGGGCCGTGTAGTGGGTCGTTCTGGGGGTGGTGTTTCAGGGTTTAGGGCAGTGCAGTGGTGTTCGGGCCATGTAGGGGGTCATGCTGGGGGTGGTGTTTCAGGGATTAGAACAGTGCAGGGGTGTTCAGGAAGTGTAGGGGGCCGTGCTGGGGGTGGTGTTTCAGGATTTAGGGCAGAGAAGTGGTGTTCTGGCAGTGTAGGGGGTCATGCTGGGGGTGGTGTTTCAGGGTTTAGGGCAGAGCAGTGGTGTTCCGGCAGTGTAGGGGGTCGTGCTGGTGTGGTTTTTCAGGGTTTAGGGCAGTGCAGTGGTGTTTGGGAAGTGTGGGGGGTCGTGCTGGGGCTGGTGTTTCATGGTTTCGGGCAGTTCAGTGGTGTTCAGGCAGTGGCGGGGGTCGTGCTGGGGGTGGTGTTCAGGGTTTAGGGAAGAGCAGTGGTGTTCGTCAGTGTAGGAGGTCATGCTGGGGATTGGTGTTTCAGGGTTTAGGGCAGTGCAGTGGTGTTCGGGCAGTGTTGGGGGTCCTGCAGGGGGTGGTGTTTCAGGGTTTAAGGCAGTTCAGTGGTGTTCGGGCTGTGTTGGGGGTCTTGCTGGGGGTGGTTTTTCAGGGTTTAGGGCAGTGCAGTGGTGTTCGAGCAGTGCAGGGGGGTGGTGTTTCAGGGTTTAGGGCACTGCCCTGGTGTTCAGGCAGTGTAGGGGGTCATGCTGGTGTGGTTTTTCAGGGTTTAGGGCAGTGCAGTGGTGTTTGGGCATTGTGGGGGGTCGTGCTGGGGCTGGTGTTTCATGGTTTAGGGCAGTGCAGTGGTATTCAGGCAGTGTAGGGGGTCGTGCTGGTGTGGTTTTTCAGGGTTTAGGGCAGTGCAGTGGTGTTTGGGCAGTGTGGGGGGTCGTGCTGGGTCTCGTGTTTCATGGTTTAGGGAAGTGCAGTGGTGTTCAGGCAGTGCAGGGGGTATTGTTATTGCTGATGTTTCAGGGTATAAGGCAGTGCAGTGGTGTTCGGGCAGTGTGGGGGGTCGTGCTGGGGCTGGTGTTTCATGGTTTAGGGCAGTGCAGTGGTGTTCAGGCAGTGTAGGGGGTCGTGCTGGGGGTGGTGTTTCAGGGTTTAGGGCAGGGCAGTGGTGTTCGGGCTGTGTTGAGGGTCTTGCTGAGGGTGGTGTTTCAGGGGTTTGGGCAGTGGTGTTCGGGCAGTGTAGGGGGTCGTGCTGGGGGTGGTGTTTCAGGGTTTAGGGAAGTGCAGTGGTGTTCGGGCAATGTAGGGGGTCATGCAGGGGGGTGGTATTTCAGGGTTTAGGGCACTGCACTGGTGTTCAGGCAGTGTAGGGGGTCGTGCTGGTGTGGTTTTTCAGGGTTTAGGGCAGTGCAGTGGTGTTTGGGCAGTGTGGGGGGTCGTGCTGGGGCTGGTGTTTCATGGTTTAGGGCAGTGCAGTGGTGTTCAGGCAGTGTAGGGGGTCTTGCTGGTGCTGGTGTTTCAGGGTATAAGGCAGTGCAGTGGTGTTCGGGCAGTGTAGGGTGTCGTGCTGGTGCTGGTGTTCCAGGGTTTAGGGCAGTGCAGTGGTGTTCGGGCCGTGTAGTGGGTCGTTCTGGGGTTGGTGTTTCAGGGTTTAGGGCAGTGCAGTGGTGTTCGGGCCATGTAGGGGGTCATGCTGGGGGTGGTGTTTCAGAGATTAGGGCAGTGCAGGGGTGCTACGGAAGTGTAGGGGGCCGTGCTGGGGGTGGTGTTTCAGGGTTTAGGGCAGTGCAGTGGTGTTCGGGCAATGTAGGGGGTCGTGCAGGGGGGTGGTATTTCAGGGTTTAGAGCACTGCAGTGGTGTTCAGGCAGTGTAGGGGGTCGTGCTGGTGTGGTTTTTCAGGGTTTAGGGCTGTGCAGTCGTGTTTGGGCAGTGTGGGGGGTCGTGCTGGGGCTGGTGTTTCATGGTTTAGGGCAGTGCAGTGGTGTTCAGGCAGTGTAGGGGGTCTTGCTGGTGCTGGTGTTTCAGGGTATAAGGCAGTGCAGTGGTGTTCGGGCAGTGTAGGGTGTCGTGCTGGTGCTGATGTTCCACGGTTTAGGGCAGTGCAGTGGTGTTCGGGCCGTGTAGTGGGTCGTTCTGGGGGTGGTGTTTCAGGGTTTAGGGCAGTGCAGTGGTGTTCGGGCCATGTAGGGGGTCATGCTGGGGGTGGTGTTTCAGGGATTAGGGCAGTGCAGGGGTGTTCAGGAAGTGTAGGGGGCCGTGCTGGGGGTGGTGTTTCAGGGTTTAGGGCCGAGCAGTGGTGTTCCGGCAGTGTAGGGGGTCGTGCTGGGGGTGGTGTTTCAGGGTTTAGGGCAGAGCAGTGGTGTTCCGGCAGTGTAGGGGGTCGTGCTGGGGGTGGTGTTTCAGGGTTTAGGGAAGAGCAGTGGTGTTCGGCAGTGTAGGAGGTCGTGCTGGGGGTGGTGTTTCAGGGTTTAGGGCACTGCAGTAGTGTTCGGGCAGTGTAGGGGGACATGCTGAAGTGGTGTTTCAGGGTTTAGGGCAGAGCAGTGGTATTCAGGCAGTGTAGGAGGTCGTGCTGGAGGTGGTGTTTCAGGGTTTAGAGCAGTGCAGTGGTGTTCATGCAGTGTAGGGGGTCGTGCAGGGGGTGGTGTTTCACGGTTTAGGGCAGTGCAGTGGTTTTCCAGCAGTGTAGGGGGTCTTGCTGGGGGCGGTGTTTCTGGGTTTACGATAGTGGTGTTTGGGAAGTGTAGGGGGTCTTGCTGGGGGTGGTGTTTCAGGGTTTAGAGCAGTGTAGTGGTTTTTGGGCAGTGTATGGGGTCGTGCTGTGGGTGGTGTTTCAGGCTTTAGGGCACTGCAGTGGTGTTCGGCAGTGTAGGGGGTCGTGCTGGGGCTGGTGTTTCAGGGTTTAGGGCAGAGCAGTGGTGTTCGGGCAGTGTAGAGGGTCATGGTGGGGCTGGTATTTTAGGGTTTAGGGCAGAGCAGTGGTGCTCGGGCAGTGAAGGGGGATGTGTGGGTTAGTGTTTCAGGGTTTAGGGCAGAGCAGTGGTGTTCAGGCAGTGTAGGTGGTCGTGCTGGGGGTGGTGTTTCAGGGTTTAGGGCAGTGCAGTGATGTTCGGGCTGTGTAGGGGGTCGTGCAGGGGGTGGTGATTCAGGCTTTAGGGCAGTGCAGTGGTGTTTGGGCAGTGTAAAAGGTTGTGCAGGGGATGGTGTTTCAGGGTTTAGGGCAGTGCAGTGGTGTTCAGGCAGTGTTGGGGGTCTTGCTGGGGGTGGTGTTTCAGGGTTTAGAGCAGTGGTATTCAGGCAGTGTAGCAGGTTGTGCTGGGGGTGGTGTTTCAGGGTTTAGAGCAGTGCAGTGGTGTTCATGCAGTGTAGGGGGTCTTGCAGGGGGTGGTGTTTAACGGTTTAGGGCAGTGCAGTGGTTTTCGAGCAATGTAGGGGGGCTTGCTGGGGGTGGTGTTTCAGGGTTTACGGTAGTGGTGTTTGGGAAGTGTAGGGGGTCTTGCTGGGGGTCGTGTTTCAGGGTTCAAGGCAGTGTAGTGGTGTTCGGGCAGTGTATGGTGTCGTGCTGGGGGTGGTGTTTCAGGCTTTAGGGCTCTAAAGTGGTTTTCGGGCAGTGTAGGGGGACGTGCTGGGGTGGAGTTTCAGGGTTTAGGGCAGTGCAGTGGTGTTCGGGCAGTGTAGGGGGTCGTGCTGGGGCTGGTGTTTCAGGGTTTAGGGCAGAGCAGTGGTGTTGGGGCAGTGTAGAGGGTCGTGGTGGTGCTGGTATTTTGGGGTTTAGGGCAGAACAGTGGTGCTCGGGCAGTGTAGGGGGATGTGTGGGTTAGTGTTTCAGGGTTTAGGGCAGAGCAGTGGTGTTCAGGCAGTATAGGTGGTCGTGCTGGGGGTGGTGTTTCAGGGTTTAGGGCAGTGCAGTGATGTTCGGGCAGTGTAGGTTGTCGTGCTGGGGGTGGTTTTTCAGGGTTTAGGGCAGTGCAGTGGTGTTCGAGCAGTGCAGGGGGGTGGTGTTTCAGGGTTTAGGGCACAGCCCTGGTGTTCAGGCAGTGTAGGGGGTCGTGCTGGTGTGGTTTTTCAGGGTTTAGGGCAGTGCACTGGTGTTTGGGCATTGTGGGGGGTCGTGCTGGGGTTCGTGTTTCATGGTTTAGGGCAGTGCAGTGGTGTTCAGGCAGTGTAGGGGGACGTGCTGGTGTGGTTTTTCAGGGTTTAGGGCAGTGCAGTGGTGTTTGGGCAGTGTGGGGGGTCATGCTGGGGCTCATGTTTCATGGTTTAGGCCAGCGCAGTGGTGTTCAGGCAGTGCAGTGGGTCTTGCTATTGCTGGTGTTTCAGGGTATAGGGCAGTGCAGTGGTGTTCGGGCAGTGTAGGGTGTCGTGCTGGGGCTGGTGTTCCAGGGTTTAGGGCAGTGCAGTGGTGTTCGGGCCGTGTAGTGGATCGTGCAGGGGGTGGTGTTTCAGGGTTTATGGCAGTGCAGTGGTGTTCGGGCAGTGTAGTGGGCCGTGCTGGGGGTGGTGTTTCAGGGTTTAGGGCAGAGCAGTGATGTTCAGGCAGTGTAGGGGGTCATGCTGGGGGTGGTGTTTCAGGGATTAGGGCAGTGCAGGGGTGTTCAGGAAGTGTAGGGGGCCGTGCTGGGGGTGGTGTTTCAGGGTTTAGGGCAGAGCAGTGGTGTTCCGGCAGTGTAGGGGGTCGTGCTGGGGGTGGTGTTTCAGGGTTTAGGGCAGAGCAGTGGTGTTCCGGCAGTGTAGGGGGTCGTGCTGGGGGTGGTGTTTCAGGGTTTAGGGAAGAGCAGTGGTGTTCGGCAGTGTAGGAGGTCGTGCTGGGGGTGGTGTTTCAGGGTTTAGGGCACTGCAGTAGTGTTCAAGCAGTGTAGGGGGACATGCTGAAGTGGTGTTTCAGGGTTTAGGGCAGAGCAGTGGTATTCAGGCAGTGTAGGAGGTCGTGCTGGGGGTGGTGTTTCAGGGTTTAGAGCAGTGCAGTGGTGTTCATGCAGTGTAGGGGGTCGTGCAGGGGGTGGTGTTTCACGGTTTAGGGCAGTGCAGTGGTTTTCGAGCAGTGTAGGGGGTCTTGCTGGGGGCGGTGTTTCTGGGTTTACGATAGTGGTGTTTGGGAAGTGTAGGGGGTCTTGCTGGGGGTGGTGTTTCAGGGTTTAGAGCAGTGTAGTGGTGTTTGGGCAGTGTATGGGGTCGTGCTGTGGGTGGTGTTTCAGGCTTTAGGGCACTGCAGTGGTGTTCGGGCAGTGTAGGGGGTCGTGCTGGGGCTGGTGTTTCAGGGTTTAGGGCAGAGCAGTGGTGTTCGGGCAGTGTAGAGGGTCATGGTGGGGCTGGTATTTTAGGGTTTAGGGCAGAGCAGTGGTGCTCGGGCAGTGAAGGGGGATGTGTGGGTTAGTGTTTCAGGGTTTAGGGCAGAGCAGTGGTGTTCTGGCAGTGTAGGTGGTCGCGCTGGGGGTGGTGTTTCAGGGTTTAGGGCAGTGCAGTGATGTTCGGGCTGTGTAGGGGGTCGTGCAGGGGGTGGTGATTCAGGCTTTAGGGCAGTGCAGTGGTGTTTGGGCAGTGTAAAAGGTTGTGCAGGGGATGGTGTTTCAGGGTTTAGGGCAGTGCAGTTGTGTTCGGGCAGTGTTGGGGGTCGTGCAGGGGGTGGTGTTTCAGGGTTTAGGGCAGTGCAGTGGTGTTCAGGCAGTGTTGGGGGTCTTGCTGGGGGTGGTGTTTCAGGGTTTAGAGCAGTGGTATTCAGGCAGTGTAGGAGGTTGTGCTGGGGGTGGTGTTTCAGTGTTTAGAGCAGTGCAGTGGTGTTCATGCAGTGTAGGGGGTCTTGCAGGGGGTGGTGTTTAACGGTTTAGGGCAGTGCAGTGGTTTTCGAGCAATGTAGGGGGTCTTGCTGGGGGTGGTGTTTCAGGGTTTACGGTAGTGGTGTTTGGGAAGTGTAGGGGGTCTTGCTGGGGGTCGTGTTTCAGGGTTCAAGGCAGTGTAGTGGTGTTCGGGCAGTGTATGGTGTCGTGCTGGGGGTGGTGTTTCAGGCTTTAGGGCTCTAAAGTGGTTTTCGGGCAGTGTAGGGGGACGTGCTGGGGTGGAGTTTCAGGGTTTAGGGCAGGGCAGTGGTGTTCGGGCAGTGTTGGGGGTCCTGCAGGGGGTGGTGTTTCAGGGTTTAAGGCAGTTCAGTGGTGTTCGGGCTGTGTTGGGGGTCTTGCTGGGGGTGGTGTTTCAGGGGTTTGGGCAGTGGTGTTCGGGCAGTGTAGGGGGTCATGCTGGGGGTGGTGTTTCAGGGTTTAGGGCAGTGCAGTGGTGTTCGGGAAATGTAGGGGGTCGTGCAGGGGGGTGGTATTTCAGGGTTTAGGGCACTGCACTGGTGTTCAGGCAGTGTAGGGGGTCGTGCTGGTGTGGTTTTTCAGGGTTTAGGGCAGTGCAGTGGTGTTTGGGAAGTGTGGGGGGTCGTGCTGGGGCTGGTGTTTCATGGTTTAGGGCAGTGCAGTGGTGTTCAGGCAGTGTAGGGGGTCGTGCTGGGGGTGGTGTTCAGGGTTTAGGGAAGAGCAGTGGTGTTCGTCAGTGTAGGAGGTCATGCTGGGGATTGGTGTTTCAGGGTTTAGGGCAGTGCAGTGGTGTTCGGGCAGTGTTGGGGGTCCTGCAGGGGGTGGTGTTTCAGGGTTTAAGGCAGTTCAGTGGTGTTCGGGCTGTGTTGGGTGTCTTGCTGGGGGTGGTTTTTCAGGGTTTAGGGCAGTGCAGTGGTGTTCGAGCAGTGCAGGGGGGTGGTGTTTCAGGGTTTAGGGCACTGCCCTGGTGTTCAGGCAGTGTAGGGGGTCATGCTGGTGTGGTTTTTCAGGGTTTAGGGCAGTGCAGTGGTGTTTGGGCATTGTGGGGGGTCGTGCTGGGGCTGGTGTTTCATGGTTTAGGGCAGTGCAGTGGTATTCAGGCAGTGTAGGGGGTCGTGCTGGTGTGGTTTTTCAGGGTTTAGGGCAGTGCAGTGGTGTTTGGGCAGTGTGGGGGGTCGTGCTGGGTCTCGTGTTTCATGGTTTAGGGAAGTGCAGTGGTGTTCAGGCAGTGCAGGGGGTCTTGTTATTGCTGATGTTTCAAGGTATAGGGCAGTGCAGTGGTGTTCGGGCAGTGTGGGGGGTCGTGCTGGGGCTGGTGTTTCAGGGTTTAGGGCACTGCACTGGTGTTCAGGCAGTGTAGGGGGTCGTGCTGGTGTGGTTTTTCAGGGTTTAGGGCATTGCAGTGGTGTTTGGGAAGTGTGGGGGGTCATGCTGGGGCTGGTGTTTCATGGTTTAGGGCAGTGCAGTGGTGTTCAGGCAGTGTAGGGGGTCGTGTTGGGGGTGGTGTTTCAGGGTTTAGGGAAGAGCAGTGGTGTTCGGCAGTGTAGGAGGTCGTGCTGGGGATTGGTGTTTCAGGGTTTAGGGCAGTGCAGTTGTGTTCGGGCAGTGTTGGGGGTCCTGCAGGGGGTGGTGTTTCAGGGTTTAAGGCAGTTCAGTGGTGTTCGGGCTGTGTTGGGGGTCTTGCTGGGGGTGGTTTTTCAGGGTTTAGGGCAGTGCAGTGGTGTTTGAGCAGTGCAGGGGGTGGTGTTTCAGGGTTTAGGGCACTGCCCTGGTGTTCGGCAGTGTAGGGGGCCGTGCTGGTGTGGTTTTTCAGGGTTTAGGGCAGTGCAGTGGTGTTTGGGCATTGTGGGGGGTCGTGCTGGGGCTGGTGTTTCATGGTTTAGGGCAGTGCAGTGGTGTTCAGGCAGTGTAGGGGGTCGTGCTGGTGTGGTTTTTCAGGGTTTAGGGCAGTGCAGTGGTGTTTGGGCAGTGTGGGGGGTCATGCTGGGTCTCGTGTTTCATGGTTTAGGGCAGTGCAGTGGTGTTCAGGCAGTGCAGGGGGTCTTGCTATTGCTGGTGTTTTGGGGTATAGGGCAGTGCAGTGGTGTTTGGGCAGAGTGGGGGGTCGTGCTGGGGCTGGTGTTTCATGGTTTAGGGCAGTGCAGTGGTGTTCAGGCAGTGTAGGGGGTCGTGCTGGGGGTGGTGTTTCAGGGTTTAGGGCAGGGCAGTGGTGTTCGGGCAGTGTTGGGGGTCCTGCAGGGGGTGGTGTTTCAGGGTTTAAGGCAGTTCAGTGGTGTTCGGGCTGTGTTGGGGTCTTGCTGGGGGTCGTGTTTCAGGGGTTTGGGCAGTGGTGTTCGGGCAGTGTAGGGGGTCATGCTGGGGGTGGTGTTTCAGGGTTTAGGGCAGTGCATGGGTGTTCGGGAAATGTAGGGGGTCGTGCAGGGGGGTGGTATTTCAGGGTTTAGGGCACTGCACTGGTGTTCAGGCAGTGTAGGGGGTCGTGCTGGTGTGGTTTTTCAGGGTTTAGGGCAGTGCAGTGGTGTTTGGGCAGTGTGGGGGGTCGTGCTGGGGCTGGTGTTTCATGGTTTAGGGCAGTGCAGTGGTGTTCATGCAGTGTAGGGGGTGTTGCTGGTGCTGGTGTTTCAGGGTATAGGGCAGTGCAGTGGTGTTCGGGCAGTGTAGGGTGTCGTGCTGGGGCTGGTGTTCCAGGGTTTTTTAGGTCAGTGCAGTGGTGTTCGGGCCGTGTAGTGGGTCGTTCTGGGGGTGGTGTTTCAGGGTTTAGGGCAGTGCAGTGGTGTTCGGGCCATGTAGGGGGTCATGCTGGGGGTGGTGTTTCAGGGATTAGGGCAGTGC
This sequence comes from Triturus cristatus, assembly GCF_964204655.1. Classification (NCBI taxonomy): domain Eukaryota; kingdom Metazoa; phylum Chordata; class Amphibia; order Caudata; family Salamandridae; genus Triturus; species Triturus cristatus. The sequence continues at coordinate 1,131,542,776 of NC_140579.1, read as the reverse complement.
AGGGGTGTTCAGGAAGTGTAGGGGGCCGTGCTGGGGGTGGTGTTTCAGGGTTTAGGGCAGAGCAGTGGTGTTCCGGCAGTGTAGGGGGTCATGCTGGGGGTGGTGTTTCAGGGTTTAGGGCAGAGCAGTGGTGTTCCGGCAGTGTAGGGGGTCGTGCTGGTGTGGTTTTTCAGGGTTTAGGGCAGTGCAGTGGTGTTTGGGAAGTGTGGGGGGTCGTGCTGGGGCTGGTGTTTCATGGTTTAGGGCAGTGCAGTGGTGTTCAGGCAGTGTAGGGGGTCGTGCTGGGGGTGGTGGTCAGGGTTTAGGGAAGAGCAGTGGAGTTCGGCAGTGTAGGAGGTCATGCTGGGGATTGGTGTTTCAGGGTTTAGGGCAGAGCAGTGGTGTTCGGGCAGTGTTGGGGGTCCTGCAGGGGGGGGTGTTTCAGGGTTTAAGGCAGTTCAGTGGTGTTCGGGCTGTGTTGGGGGTCTTGCTGGGTCTCGCGTTTCATGGTTTAGGGCAGTGCAGTGGTGTTCAGGCAGTGCAGGGGGTCTTGCTATTGCTGGTGTTTCGGGGTATAGGGCAGTGCAGTGGTGTTTGGGCAGTGTGGGGGGTCGTGCTGGGGCTGGTGTTTCATGGTTTAGGGCAGTGCAGTGGTGTTCAGGCAGTGTAGGGGGTCGTGCTGGGGGTGGTGTTTCAGGGTTTAGGGCAGGGCAGTGGTGTTCGGGCAGTGTTGGGGGTCCATGCAGGGGGTGGTGTTTCAGGGTTTAAGGCAGTTCAGTGGTGTTCGGGCTGTGTTGGGGGTCTTGCTGGGGGTGGTGTTTCAGGGGTTTGAGCAGTGGTGTTCGGGCAGTGTAGGGGGTCGTGCTGGGGGTGGTGTTTCAGCGTTTAGGGCAGTGCAGTGGTGTTCGGGCAATGTAGGGGGTCGTGCAGGGGGGTGGTATTTCAGGGTTTAGGGCACTGCACTGGTGTTCAGGCAGTGTAGGGGGTCGTGCTGGTGTGGTTTTTCAGGGTTTAGGGCAGTGCAGTGATGTTTGGGCAGTGTGGGGGGTCATGCTGGGGCTGGTGTTTCATGGTTTAGGGCAGTGCAGTGGTGTTCAGGCAGTGTAGGGGGTCTTGCTGGTGCTGGTGTTTCAGGGTATAGGGCAGTGCAGTGGTGTTCGGGCAGTGTAGGGTGTCGTGCTGGGGCTGGTGTTCCAGGGTTTTTTAGGGCAGTGCAGCGGTGTTTGGGCCGTGTAGTGGGTCGTTCTGGGGGTGGTGTTTCAGGGTTTAGGGCAGTGCAGTGGTGTTCGGGCCATGTAGGGGGTCATGCTGGGGGTGGTGTTTCAGGGATTAGAACAGTGCAGGGGTGTTCAGGAAGTGTAGGGGGCCGTGCTGGGGGTGGTGTTTCAGGGTTTAGGGCAGAGAAGTGGTGTTCTGGCAGTGTAGGGGGTCATGCTGGGGGTGGTGTTTCAGGGTTTAGGGCAGAGCAGTGGTGTTCCGGCAGTGTAGGGGGTCGTGCTGGTGTGGTTTTTCAGGGTTTAGGGCAGTGCAGTGGTGTTTGGGAAGTGTGGGGGGTCGTGCTGGGGCTGGTGTTTCATGGTTTCGGGCAGTGCAGTGGTGTTCAGGCAGTGGCGGGGGTCGTGCTGGGGGTGGTGTTCAGGGTTTAGGGAAGAGCAGTGGTGTTCGTCAGTGTAGGAGGTCATGCTGGGGATTGGTGTTTCAGGGTTTAGGGCAGTGCAGTTGTGTTCGGGCAGTGTTGGGGGTCCTGCAGGGGGTGGTGTTTCAGGGTTTAAGGCAGTTCAGTGGTGTTCGGGCTGTGTTGGGGGTCTTGCTGGGGGTGGTTTTTCAGGGTTTAGGGCAGTGCAGTGGTGTTCGAGCAGTGCAGGGGGGTGGTGTTTCAGGGTTTAGGGCACTGCCCTGGTGTTCAGGCAGTGTAGGGGGTCATGCTGGTGTGGTTTTTCAGGGTTTAGGGCAGTGCAGTGGTGTTTGGGCATTGTGGGGGGTCGTGCTGGGGCTGGTGTTTCATGGTTTAGGGCAGTGCAGTGGTATTCAGGCAGTGTAGAGGGTCGTGCTGGTGTGGTTTTTCAGGGTTTAGGGCAGTGCAGTGGTGTTTGGGCAGTGTGGGGGGTCGTGCTGGGTCTCGTGTTTCATGGTTTAGGGAAGTGCAGTGGTGTTCAGGCAGTGCAGGGGGTATTGTTATTGCTGATGTTTCAGGGTATAAGGCAGTGCAGTGGGGTTCGGGCAGTGTGGGGGGTCGTGCTGGGGCTGGTGTTTCATGGTTTAGGGCAGTGCAGTGGTGTTCAGGCAGTGTAGGGGGTCGTGCTGGGGGTGGTGTTTCAGGGTTTAGGGCAGGGCAGTGGTGTTCGGGCTGTGTTGAGGGTCTTGCTGAGGGTGGTGTTTCAGGGGTTTGGGCAGTGGTGTTCAGGCAGTGTAGGGGGTCGTGCTGGGGGTGGTGTTTCAGGGTTAAGGGAAGTGCAGTGGTGTTCGGGCAATGTAGGGGGTCATGCAGGGGGGTGGTATTTCAGGGTTTAGGGCACTGCACTGGTGTTCAGGCAGTGTAGGGGGTCGTGCTGGTGTGGTTTTTCAGGGTTTAGGGCAGTGCAGTGGTGTTTGGGCAGTGTGGGGGGTCGTGCTGGGGCTGGTGTTTCATGGTTTAGGGCAGTGCAGTGGTGTTCAGGCAGTGTAGGGGGTCTTGCTGGTGCTGGTGTTTCAGGGTATAAGGCAGTGCAGTGGTGTTCGGGCAGTGTAGGGTGTCGTGCTGGTGCTGGTGTTCCAGGGTTTAGGGCAGTGCAGTGGTGTTCGGGCCGTGTAGTGGGTCGTTCTGGGGTTGGTGTTTCAGGGTTTAGGGCAGTGCAGTGGTGTTCGGGCCATGTAGGGGGTCATGCTGGGGGTGGTGTTTCAGAGATTAGGGCAGTGCAGGGGTGCTACGGAAGTGTAGGGGGCCGTGCTGGGGGTGGTGTTTCAGGGTTTAGGGCAGTGCAGTGGTGTTCGGGCAATGTAGGGGGTCGTGCAGGGGGGTGGTATTTCAGGGTTTAGAGCACTGCAGTGGTGTTCAGGCAGTGTAGGGGGTCGTGCTGGTGTGGTTTTTCAGGGTTTAGGGCTGTGCAGTCGTGTTTGGGCAGTGTGGGGGGTCGTGCTGGGGCTGGTGTTTCATGGTTTAGGGCAGTGCAGTGGTGTTCAGGCAGTGTAGGGGGTCTTGCTGGTGCTGGTGTTTCAGGGTATAAGGTAGTGCAGTGGTGTTCGGGCAGTGTAGGGTGTCGTGCTGGTGCTGGTGTTCCACGGTTTAGGGCAGTGCAGTGGTGTTCGGGCCGTGTAGTGGGTCGTTCTGGGGGTGGTGTTTCAGGGTTTAGGGCAGTGCAGTGGTGTTCGGGCCATGTAGGGGGTCATGCTGGGGGTGGTGTTTCAGGGATTAGGGCAGTGCAGGGGTGTTCAGGAAGTGTAGGGGGCCGTGCTGGGGGTGGTGTTTCAGGGTTTAGGGCAGAGCAGTGGTGTTCCGGCAGTGTAGGGGGTCGTGCTGGGGGTGGTGTTTCAGGGTTTAGGGCAGAGCAGTGGTGTTCTGGCAGTGTAGGGGGTCGTGCTGGGGGTGGTGTTTCAGGGTTTAGGGAAGAGCAGTGGTGTTCGGCTGTGTAGGAGGTCGTGCTGGGGGTGGTGTTTCAGGGTTTAGGGCACTGCAGTAGTGTTCGGGCAGTGTAGGGGGACATGCTGAAGTGGTGTTTCAGGGTTTAGGGCAGAGTAGTGGTATTCAGGCAGTGTAGGAGGTCGTGCTGGGGGTGGTGTTTCAGGGTTTAGAGCAGTGCAGTGGTGTTCATGCAGTGTAGGGGGTCGTGCAGGGGGTGGTGTTTCACGGTTTAGGGCAGTGCAGTGGTTTTCGAGCAGTGTAGGGGGTCTTGCTGGGGGCGGTGTTTCTGGGTTTACGATAGTGGTGTTTGGGAAGTGTAGGGGGTCTTGCTGGGGGTGGTGTTTCAGGGTTTAGAGCAGTGTAGTGGTTTTTGGGCAGTGTATGGGGTCGTGCTGTGGGTGGTGTTTCAGGCTTTAGGTCACTGCAGTGGTGTTCGGCAGTGTAGGGGGTCGTGCTGGGGCTGGTGTTTCAGGGTTTAGGGCAGAGCAGTGGTGTTCGGGCAGTGTAGAGGGTCATGGTGGGGCTGGTATTTTAGGGTTTAGGGCAGAGCAGTGGTGCTCGGGCAGTGAAGGGGGATGTGTGGGTTAGTGTTTCAGGGTTTAGGGCAGAGCAGTGGTGTTCAGGCAGTGTAGGTGGTCGTGCTGGGGGTGGTGTTTCAGGGTTTAGGGCAGTGCAGTGATGTTCGGGCTGTGTAGGGGGTCGTGCAGGGGGTGGTGATTCAGGCTTTAGGGCAGTGCAGTGGTGTTTGGGCAGTGTAAAAGGTTGTGCAGGGGATGGTGTTTCAGGGTTTAGGGCAGTGCAGTTGTGTTCGGGCAGTGTTGGGGGTCGTGCAGGGGGTGGTGTTTCAGGGTTTAGGGCAGTGCAGTGGTGTTCAGGCAGTGTTGGGGGTCTTGCTGGGGGTGGTGTTTCAGGGTTTAGAGCAGTGGTATTCAGGCAGTGTAGGAGGTTGTGCTGGGGGTGGTGTTTCAGGGTTTAGAGCAGTGCAGTGGTGTTCATGCAGTGTAGGGGGTCTTGCAGGGGGTGGTGTTTAACGGTTTAGGGCAGTGCAGTGGTTTTCGAGCAATGTAGGGGGTCTTGCTGGGGGTGGTGTTTCAGGGTTTACGGTAGTGGTGTTTGGGAAGTGTAGGGGGTCTTGCTGGGGGTCGTGTTTCAGGGTTCAAGGCAGTGTAGTGGTGTTCGGGCAGTGTATGGTGTCGTGCTGTGGGTGGTGTTTCAGGCTTTAGGGCTCTAAAGTGGTTTTCGGGCAGTGTAGGGGGACGTGCTGGGGTGGAGTTTCAGGGTTTAGGGCAGTGCAGTGGTGTTCGGGCAGTGTAGGGGGTCGTGCTGGGGCTGGTGTTTCAGGGTTTAGGGCAGAGCAGTGGTGTTGGGGCAGTGTAGAGGGTCGTGGTGGTGCTGGTATTTTGGGGTTTAGGGCAGAACAGTGGTGCTCGGGCAGTGTAGGGGGATGTGTGGGTTAGTGTTTCAGGGTTTAGGGCAGAGCAGTGGTGTTCAGGCAGTATAGGTGGTCGTGCTGGGGGTGGTGTTTCAGGGTTTAGGGCAGTGCAGTGATGTTCGGGCAGTGTAGGTTGTCGTGCTGGGGGTGGTTTTTCAGGGTTTAGGGCAGTGCAGTGGTGTTCGAGCAGTGCAGGGGGTGGTGGTTTAGGGCACAGCCCTGGTGTTCAGGCAGTGTAGGGGGTCGTGCTGGTGTGGTTTTTCAGGGTTTAGGGCAGTGCACTGGTGTTTGGGCATTGTGGGGGGTCGTGCTGGGGTTCGTGTTTCATGGTTTAGGGCAGTGCAGTGGTGTTCAGGCAGTGTAGGGGGTCGTGCTGGTGTGGTTTTTCAGGGTTTAGGGCAGTGCAGTGGTGTTTGGGCAGTGTGGGGGGTCATGCTGGGGCTCATGTTTCATGGTTTAGGCCAGCGCAGTGGTGTTCAGGCAGTGCAGTGGGTCTTGCTATTGCTGGTGTTTCAGGGTATAGGGCAGTGCAGTGGTGTTCGGGCAGTGTAGGGTGTCGTGCTGGGGCTGGTGTTCCAGGGTTTAGGGCAGTGCAGTTGTGTTCGGGCCGTGTAGTGGGTCGTGCAGGGGGTGGTGTTTCAGGGTTTATGGCAGTGCAGTGGTGTTCGGGCAGTGTAGTGGGCCGTGCTGGGGGTGGTGTTTCAGGGTTTAGGGCAGAGCAGTGATGTTCAGGCAGTGTAGGGGGTCATGCTGGGGCTGGTATTTCAGGGTTTAGGGCAGAGCAGTGGTGTTCGGACAGTTTAGGGGGTCATGCTGGGGGTGATGTTTCAGGGTTTAGGGAAGAGCAGTGGTGTTTGGCAGTGTAGGAGGTCTTGCTGGGGGTGGTGTTTCAGGGTTTAGGGCAGTGGTGTTCGGGCAGTGTAGGGGGTCGTGCTGGGGTTGGTGTTTCAGGGTTTAGGGCAGTGCAGTGGTGTTCGGGCAATGTAGGTGGTCATGCAGGGGGGTGGTATATCAGGGTTTTGGGCAGTGCAGTGGTGTTTGGGCAGTGTGGGGGGTCGTGCTGGGGCTGGTGTTTCCTGGTTTAGAACAGTGCAGTGGTGTTCAGGCACTGTAGGGGGTCTTGCTGGTGCTGGTGTTTCAGGGTATAGGGCAGTGCAGTGGTGATCGGGCAGTGTAGGGTGTCGCGCTGGGGCTGGTGTTCCAGGGTTTAGGGCAGTGCAGTGGTGTTCGGGCCGTGTAGTGGGTCGTGCTGGGGTTGGTGTTTCAGGGTTTAGGGCAGTGCAGTGGTGTTCGGGCCATGTAGGGGATCATGATGGGGGTGGTGTTTCAGGGTTTAGGGCAGTGCAGTGGTGTTCAGGCAGTGTAGGGGGCCATGCTGGGGGTGGTGTTTCAGGGTTTAGGGCAGAGCAGTGATGTTCGGGCAGTGTAGGGGGTCATGCTGGTGCTGGTATTTCATTGTTTAGGGCAGAGCAGTGGTGTTCGGGCAGTGTAGGGGGTCGTGCTGGGGGTGGTGTTTCAGGGTTTAGGGAAGAGCAGTGGTGTTCCGCAGTGTAGGAGGTCGTGCTGGGGGTGGTGTTTCAGGGTTTAGGGCACTGCAGTAGTGTTCAGGCAGTGTAGGGGGACATGATGGGGTGGTATTTCAGGGTTTAGGGCAGAGCAGTGGTATTCAGGCAGTGTAGGAGGTTGTGCTGGGGGTGGTGTTTCAGGGTTTAGAGCAGTGCAGTGGTGTTCGTGCAGTGTAGGGGGTCTTGCAGGGGGTGGTGTTTAATGGTTTAGGGCAGTGCAGTGGTTTTTGAGCAATGTAGGGGTCTTGCTGGGGGCGGTGTTTCAGGGTTTACGGTAGTGGTGTTTGGGAAGTGTAGGGGGTCTTGCTGGGGGTTGTGTTTCAGGGTTCAAGGCAGTGTAGTGGTGTTCGGGCAGTGTATGGGGTCGTACTGGGGGTGGTGTTTCAGGCTTTAGGGCTCTAAAGTGGTGTTCGGGCAGTGTAGGGGGACGTGCTGGGGTGGAGTTTCAGGGTTTAGGGCAGTGCAGTGGTGTTCGGGCAGTGTAGGGGGTCGTGCTGGGGCTGGTGTTTCAGGGTTTAGGGCAGAGCAGTGGTGTTGGGGCAGTGTAGAGGGTAGTGGTGGTGCTGGTATTTTAGGGTTTAGGGCAGAACAGTGGTGCTCGGGCAGTGTAGGGGGATGTGTGGGTTAGTGTTTCAGGATTTAGGGCAGAGCAGCGGTGTTCAGGCAGTGTAGGTGGTCGTGCTGGGGGTGGTGTTTCAGGGTTTAGGGCAGTGCAGTGATGTTCGGGCAGTGTAGGTTGTCGTGCTGGGGGTGGTTTTTCAGGGTTTAGGGCAGTGCAGTGGTGTTTGAGCAGTGCAGGGGGGTGGTGTTTCAGGATGAACACAAGGTATGAGAGGCAACACAAGAGTGAATTAGCTAATACAGTGTGATACTAAACAGATTTTATAATACACACAGGACTTGTAAGATTTTCAAGTTTTTTCTTTATTTCATTGATGTTGTCACATTCACAGCCAACGCGTTTCGCCCAAACATGGGCTTCTTCAAGGCTGTTGGAGATCATACAAAAGGTCATATCAGATTTATTAATATTAAAAACATGTTTCGTCGACAAACAACAATGTTCCTATTCTAACGAAGGATAGAGACGTGAGCACCACACCAAAGTTTTTGATATTAGGAAAGCCAAGGACCTACTTATAAAGAGTAATATAATAGCGTGACACGGAAAAGTCAGAGTGACTTTAAAAGTTTTGAACAATGAAGCCCTAGATGCCTTGTCACCGAAAATAGTGTGGGTAAGAAACAAGAATACACCAATGTGAGAGAGTACTCAAAAGTGAGACCGAGAAACAGAACTATATCAGTTTAGAAATGTCGCTTACCAAAGAATCAAACTGTCAAACTGAGTGGCGCAAGATATTCAGTCACAACAATGCAGAGAGTTCACGACGTATAAAATCTAAAAATCGTAAAGAGAGATATAAGTAATGCCCAAAAGTTGATAGAAATACAGAAATTGCAAGTTAAAGAATACTGGTTTCTAGTCAGTCCACAGTTACTGACCTTTAAAAGCTAGCGTGTCATCTATATAGTAGAATATGCTGTAATATCCAACAATAAAAACCTCCTGTTTTCAAAGTATCTTTAGCCGAAGTTGTCTGAAATGTGATTAGAATATTAATACTCAAGATATTAACAAAAGAGAAAAAAAAAGTGCACGTAAAGTCACAAAGTCGCTAAGAAACGCACATGCAACTTCAATACTCAATGTCCTTACCGAAATATGATGAAAGGCCGGTAGACAAACGTAAAAGATGATAAGTAATTCCACGACAATAGTTTTCCAGAACAGTCCAATCTGTATTGTTCCGATAGTGAGAAAACAAGATAAACACCGAAGTAAGGTTCCATGAAAAACAGAGAGAAAACGTTTTGTTTAAGTATAGACATCGTACACGCGCATGTAAGCCGTAACAGTCAAGAACGCTTCGCCACCCAATCCTGCATACTTTCGAAGAAAACCAAGGTGTATTAAAACAGGTGTTAGCCCAAACGAGAGCATAGTAATACTGCTAATTGAAAAAAATGTATATGAAAAAACAAAACAAAAAATAATGTACCTAAAACGCTAAGGACAGCGGACCACCGAGACGTACAGCCCAATGTTAGGCACTTGCCCATGCGTGAATTATACGCTAGTGCAATCCTATAGCATAATTGCGTTCCAAGCCCCAAGCGGCCACTCAAATCACAAATGCAATGACTTTCTGTGCATCCTAGACACATAATCCCTGACGATCTGGCGCCAATCTTTGGGCGTTAAAGTACCCACTGCTGAGTCCAAAGAGCCCCAGCATCAACACCTGTTCACCTTACTTTATAGAGAACGTGCGTCCAATTCTGAATGCTGGAGTCGTCTGCACATGTACGAGCACCGTCGTGTAGGAGCGGTGACCGATTGGTTTCAAAGGCGCCCATATTTATATGTATAGTGATGGCGTCCTTAGAAAATCCCCGGAAACGGGGAATGACGTCACTGCGCCAGCGCGTATTCTGCCCTAATGTCCTCCATCTTGGACTAGTTCCGATTCTTATAGTTATTCAAAACGTTACAAACGACAGAAGTCGTCAGATGGCAAGGTTGCTCATATATCATCTATTAAAAGAAAATCTCGTCCTCATATCAGTTCTCTATCGGTATAGTTGCATTTAAAGTGTGAGATAAAATTTTTCAAAGTAACAATTTTAATAAAGAACAAAAAACTCCGGTACGGAATTGCACATTAATAATTAAACTGTAAACAAATCCAAAAGGTGTGCACAAGCACAGGGCGCCTAGAATTATCCATTCACACATATACGGCGCAAAAATGAAACATACGTAATTGTGGACAATGTACATAGATAAGGCAGTTGTACGACTTGTTTCTACCACATAAGGCGATGAGTATTACACCCCATAACAACCTGTCTACATAGTAAAAGTCAGGTTGAAAAACATCAAGGAGCAGTGAAAAAAATATAGTCAGAGAGTAAAAATTGAGAACCAGAAATACCTGTATACGATATAACCGGAACTCAAAAGGAAAACCTTAACAAGAAATGTAGATGATTGAAAGACGTAGACTAAAATAACTGAGTATCAGAAAACAAACAGTCAAACCACGCAACAAAAGGTCCAGTGTCCATAAATACAAACCATATGCATTCCAAACAAAAAAAAAAAAAAACACCAAAATCGTGTGTGAGTGAAGAAGACATACTAAATCCAAGTTTGCCAACTTCAAGATAAGCGACTATCAATTATTTCAGATTTAAGTCTGCAGTGCTACATGTGTAGCATATCCAAGAGACATTCCCACACATTATTAGACATAACAAAAATAATGTGTAAGCGTTGACAACCACCGCGACAATCTGTATTAAATTCAGAAAAGTTGAAGGATAGGAGACATGCAAGATCCAAAGGAAATGTGAACATGGTGTGCAGAATGTACCAGTTCATTACAACAAATTAGTACAGTACTTGATGGACGTAATATAGATATAGGGCCAGATCACAGACAAATATTACATGCAATGTAACAGTAGTGTACATAGTATGCCAGTTCGTTGGAATAGATCAGTACAGTTCTTGATGGACATAATATAGGCATGGGCAAGAGGGCCAAAACACAGACAATGTACATAAGATGTTCCATTAGTATTGCGTGTAATAATAACACAAGCATATGAACAACAGGTACAGAGTTCGAATGCGAGTATTTGTGACTCAAAGTGCACACTAGCAATTAATGCAATGAAACACAGTACTTATGATGATAAACAGAATAAACTGAAATGGCAATGAGAGCAAGCATCAAGTTCTACCTGATACATCTGGATTATTAGAGAAAATAATGCATCTCATTGTCACTATTGAAACCCTGTGTAACCGATCGTAAAGTACAAATCCATCTCGCCTCCAGTTGTCTCAATCTAAGTTCTCTATCCCCACCCCTTGTTGTGGGCACGGCTACATCAATACCATGGAAGCGAAATTTGGATCTGTCTACACCAACAGCACAATTATGTGTCACCAATGCATATGTGGTATCACCATGTAAGGCAGCTCTCCGATGTTCTTGTATACGAATTTTTAAAGGTCTAACAGTGCTGCCAACATATATTTTCCCACAGACCAAAACATAGACCACATAACTGGTAAGGCAGTTGATGAAGTGATAGATTTTGTGTTCTTTTTCTGAGTTATAACTGAACATTGTGGTTTTATTACATCCCAAAGAGCAAACGTTGCAGGAACTACAGGTGAAGAATCCCAAAGGTCTCTGTAGCCAACTAGACTTGGGTGGCTGAGACAACGTGTAGCTAGGGCAGAGATCGTCTCTGATTGTTCTGCTTTTTAGGTCTCGCGAGCCAAAGGCTCGAAGAGACATTTTATATGTGGGATTTTCAAAGTGCTACCCACAGTCTTTTGGCTGGCCTAAACCTTGAGTGCACGAGATCACATGCACGTGCACAGCTGCTCCTCTGCTCATTGCATTCCCCCCTCCCTTCTCACCCAGCCCTTTGATGCTCTGCTTGATTACTTTCACTTTCGCCCGCTTTGACCCTTGCATTCCCCCCTCCCTTCTCACCCAGCCCTTTGATGCTCTGCTCCCATCTCCCTCCTCCCTGGGCGTGAAGGGAGACAGAGCCATCCTGCTTGATTAATGGCTTTTTTATTTTACTGCTTCAACAGAACCAGCAGGCCACCAGTCACCCACTTCAGCTCTGTCAGTGCCCCACGGACTTTCGGTTTATGCTGCTGAAAGAGCATACAGTGAAAAGACTATGTGCCAGCTGATACGTTAAGAGCGTCTCACTCTGGGGCTTCCGCATTTCGGTAGCAACATTATCTAAGAACACAGAAGATCGTATGGCCTGTGGAACAAAGAGTTGTTTTTGTGCGACTTCCTTGTTTAAAGCACATAGTCATGGGCTCTCAATCACATGCATGATCAAACAGGGACATGCAGCTGAAATGTGATAAAAAGTTCCACACAAATTTCACAAAAGAAAACCACAAGGCTTGCGTGCAGATCAAAGACAGTTTATATGCAGCCACAAAGGATAGTGCTGATCTCAAGGCATATGACTAACTAATTGACTCACTCTCACTGACTCACTCTCTCTCTCATGACTCACTCTCACTGACTCACTCTCACTAATTGACTCACTCTCACAGACTCACTAATTGACTCACTCTCACAAACTCACTAATTGACTCACTCTCACTGACTCACTCTCTCTCTCTCACTAATTGACTCACTCTCACTGGCTCACTTGCTCACAAATTGACTCACTCTCACTGAGTCACTCTCTCACTAATTGACTCACTCTCACTGACTCTCTCTCTCTCTCATGACTCACTCTCACTGACTCACTCACTCTCTCACTAATTGACTCACTCACTGGCTCACTCTCACTGACTTACTCTCACGGACTCACTAATTGACTCACTGAGTCACTCTCTCACTAATTGACTCACTCTCACTAATTGACTCACTCTCTCACTAATTGACTCACTCTCTCACTAATTGACTCACTCTCACTAATTGACTCACTCTCACTGACTTACTCTCACGGACTCACTAATTGACTCACTCTCACTGACACACTCACTAATTGACTCACTCTCAATGACTCACTAATTGACTCACTCTCACTGACACTCTCACTAATTGACTCACTCTCACTGACTCACTCACTAATTGACTCACTCACTAATTGACTCACTCTCACTGACTCACTCTCTCTCACTAATTGACTCACTCTCACTGGCTCACTAATTTACTCACTCTCACTGAGTCACTCTCTCACTAATTGACTCACTCTCACTGACTCACTCTCTCTCTCATAACTCACTCTCACTGACTCACTCTCACTAATTGACTCACTCTCACTGACTCACTCGCTGATTGACTCACTCACTGAGTCACTCTCTCACTAATTGACTCACTCACACTGACTCACTCTCTCTCTCATAACTCACTCTCACTGACTCACTCTCACTAATTGACTCACTCTCACTGACTCACTCGCTGATTGAGTCACTCACTGAGTCACTCTCTCACTAATTGACTCACTCACACTGACTCACTCTCTCTCTCATGACTCACTCTCACTGACTCACTCACTAATTGACTCACTCACTGAGTCACTCTCTCACTAATTGACTCACTCTCTCACTAATTTCCACACTCTCACAGACTCACTCTCACACACTCACTCATTGGCTCACTCTCACTGGCTCACTCTCACTGGCTCACTAATTGACTCACTCACACTGACTCACTCTCTCTCTCATAACTCACTCTCACTGACTCACTATCACTAATTGACTCACTCTCACTGACTCACTCACTGAGTCACTCTCTCACTAATTGACTCACTCTCTCACTAATTTCCACACTCTCACAGACTCACTCTCACAGACTCACTCTCACTCACTCATTGGCTCACTCTCACTGGCTCACTCTCACTGGCTCACTAATTGACTCACTCTCACTGGCTCACTCTCACTAATTGTCTCAGTCTCACTGACTCACTCACTAATTGACTCACTCTCAATGACTCACTAATTGACTCACTGTCACTGAGTCACTCTCTCTTATGACTCACTCTCACTGACTCACTCTCACTAATTGACTTAGTCTCACTGACTCACTCACTAATTGACTCACTGTCAATGACTCACTAATTGACTCACTCACTGAGTCACTCTCTCTCACTAATTGACTCACTCTCACTGGCTCACTTGCTCACTAATTAACTCACTCTCACTGAGTCACTCTCTCACTAATTGACTCACTCTCACTGACTCACTCTCACTAATTGACTCACTCTCACTGAGTCACTCTCTCACTAATTGACTCACTCTCACTGACTCACTCTCACTAATTGACTCACTCTCACTGAGTCACTCTCACTAATTGACTCACTCTCACTGAGTCACTCACTAATTGACTCACTCTTACTGATTGACTCACTCTTACTGATTGACTCACTCACTAATTGACTCACTCTCACTGACTCACTCTCTCACTCATTGACTCACTCTCACTGACTCACTCTCACTCACTCATTGACTCACTCTCACTGGCTCACCATACCACAGGAATGTTCCACAGGCAAATATAAACTTTCTTTACAGTATTCTTGTTGCATCCTTTTGTAGTGTGATCGAAGTATACTACAGTTACACATATAAAGGAATCAAGGCCGAAAGCAAGTACTTTAAAATGAAGTAAATATTGCCTACTTGACACTAGAGATGTGGGAAATAGTAACTGTGGTTAATTTATATAATCTATTCACATTAAGTGGCGATTAATGGTTACTTTAGTTACTCTTTTCCCTTGCTCCGTGCCATAAGCAGTGACTTGAAAAAAGACCACTTATGCCATAGGTTGACTCACTCACACTGACTCACTATCACTGACTCACTATCACTAATTGACTCACTCACTGACTCACTCACTAATTGAATCACTCTCACTGACTCACTCTCACTAATTGACTCACTCTCTCTAATTGCCACACTCTCACTGACTCACTCTCACAGACTCACTAATTGCTTAACTCACTAATTGACTCACTCATTAATTGACTCACTCACAGACTCACTAATTGACTCACTCACTAATTGACTCACTCACTAATTGACTCACTCACTAATTGACTCACTCTCAATGACTCACTAATTGCCTCACTCTCACTGACACTCACTAATTGACTCACTCTCACTGACTCACTCACTAATTGACTCACTAATTGACTCGCTCTCACTGACTCACTCACTAATTGACTCACTCTCACTGACTCACTCTCACTAATTGACTCACTCTCACTGACCCACTCTCACTAATTGACTCACTCTCACTGACTCACTCGCTGATTGACTCACTCACTGAGTCACTCTCTCACTAATTGACTCACTCACACTGACTCACTCTCTCTCTCATGACTCACTCTCACTGACTCACTCACTAATTGACTCACTCACTGAGTCACTCTCTCACTAATTGACTCACTCTCTCACTAATTTCAACACTCTCACAGACTCACTCTCACAGACTCACTCTCACTCACTCATTGGCTCACTCTCACTGGCTCACTCTCACTGGCTCACTAATTGACTCACTCCCACTGGCTCACTCTCACTAATTGACTCAGTCTCACTGACTCACTCACTAATTGACTCACTCTCAATGACTCACTAATTGACTCACTCACTGAGTCACTCTCTCTCACTAATTGACTCACTCTCACTGGCTCACTTGCTCACTAATTAACTCACTCTCACTAATTGACTCACTCTCACTAATTGACTCACTCTCACTGACTCACTCTCACTAATTGACTCACTCTCACTAATTGACTCACTCTCACTGACTCACTCTCACTAATTGACTCACTCTCACTAATTGACTCCCTCTCACTAATTGACTCACTCTCACTGACTCACTCTCATTAATTGACTCACTCTCACTGACTCACTCTCACTGACTCACTCTCACTAATTGACTCACTCTCACTGACCCACTCTCACTGACTCACTAATTGACTCACTCTCACTGACTCACTCACTAATTGACTCACTAATTGACTCTCTCACTGAGTCACTCTCTCACTAATTGACTCACTCTCACTGAGTCACTCTCTCACTAATTGACTCACTCTCACTCTCTCTCTCATAACTCACTCTCACAGACTCACTCTCACAGACTCACTCTCACAGACTCACTCTCACAGACTCACACTCACAGACTCACTCTCACAGACTCACTAATTGACTCACTCTCACTGACTCACTCTCACTAATTGACTCACTGACTCACTCACTAATTGACTCACTCTCAATGACTCACTAATTGACTCATTCTGACTCACTCTCTCTCATGACTCACTCTCACTGACTCTCTCACTAATTGACCCACTCTCACAGACTCACTAATTGACTCACTCACTAATTAACTCACTCTCACAGACTCACTAATTGACTCACTCACTAATTGACTCACTCTCACTGACTCACTAATTGACTCACTCTCACTGACTCACTCACTAATTGACTCACTCTCACAGACTCACTCTCACAGACTCACTCTCACAGGCTCACTCTCACAGGCTCACTCTCACAGACTCACTCTCACAGACTCACTCTCACAGACTCACTCTCACAGACTCACTCACAGACTCACTCTCACAGACTCACTCTCACAGACTCACTAATTGACTCACTCTCACTGACTCACTCTCACTAATTGACTCACTGACTCACTCACTAATTGACTCACTCTCAATGACTCACTAATTGACTCACTCTGACTCACTCTCTCTCATGACTCACTCTCACTGACTCTCTCACTAATTGACTCACTCACACAGACTCACTTACTAATTGACTCACTCTCAATGACTCACTAATTGACTCACTCTCACTGACTCCCTCTCTCCCTCTCACTAAATGACTCACTCTCACTGGCTCACTTGCTCACAAATTTACTCACTCTCACTGAGTCACTCTCTCACTAATTGACTCACTCTCACTGACTCACTCTCTCTCTCATGACTCACTCTCACTGACTCAATCTCACTAATTAACTCGCTCTCACTGACTCACTCACTAATTGACTCGCTCTCAATGACTCAAAAATGGACTCACTCTCACTGACACACTCTCTCACTAATTGACTCACTCACTAGCTCACTGAATTACTCTCACGGACTCACTAATTGACTTACTCTCACGGACTCACTAATTGACTTACTCTCACGGACTCACTAATTGACTCACTCTCACTGACACACTCACTAATTGACTCACTCTCACTGACACACTCACTAAGTGACTCACTCTCAATGACTCACTAATTGACTCACTCTCACTGACTCACTCTCTCTCATGACTCACTTTCACTGACTCACTATCACTAATTGACTCACTCACTGAGTCACTCTCTCACTAATTGACTCACTCTCTCCCTAATTGCCACTCTCACTGACACACTCTCACTGACACACTCTCACTGACACACTCTCACTGACACACTCTCACTGACACACTCTCACTAATTGACTCACTCTCACTGACTCACTAATTGACTCACTCACTGACTCTCTCTCTCAATCTCACTAATTGACTCGCTCTCACTGACTCACTCACTAATTGACTCACTCTCAATGACTCACTCTCTCATGACTCACTCTCACTAATTGACTCAGTCTCACTGACTCACACTAATTGACTCACTCTCAATGACTCACTAATTGACTCACTCTCACTGACTCACTCTCTCTCACTAATTGACTCACTCTCACTGGCTCACTAATTTACTCACTCTCACTGAGTCACTCTTACTAATTGACTCATTCACACTGACTCACTCTCTCTCTCTCATAACTCACTAACTGACTCACTCTCACTAATTGACTCACTCTCACTGACTCACTCGCTGATTGACTCACTCACTGAGTCACTCTCTCACTAATTGACTCACTCACACTGACTCACTCTCTCTCTCATGACTCACTCTCACTGACTCACTATCACTAATTGACTCACTCTCACTGACGCACTCACTAATTGACTCACTCACTGAGTCACTCTCTCACTAATTGACTCACTCTCTCACTAATTTCCACACTCACAGACTCACTCTCACAAACTCACTCTCACTCCCTGACTCATTGTCTCACTCTCACTGACACACTCTCACTGGCTTACTCTCACTGACTCACTAATTGACTCACTCTCACTGGCTCACTCTCACTAATTGACTCAGTCTCACTGACTCACTCACTAATTGACTCACTCAATGACTCACTAATTGACTCACTGTCACTGAGTCACTCTCTCTCTTATGACTCACTCTCACTGACTCACTCTCACTAATTGACTTAGTCTCACTGACTCACTCACTAATTGACTCACTGTCAATGACTGACTAATTGACTCACTAAATGACTCACTGTCACTGAGTCACTCTCTCTCTTATGACTCACTCTCACTAATTAACTCACTCTCACAGACTCACTTACTAATTGACTCACTCTCAATGACTCACTAATTGACTCACACTCTCTCTCACTAATTGACTCACTCTCACTGGCTCACTTGCTCACTAATTAACTCACTCTCACTGACTCACTCTCACTAATTGACTCACTCACTGACTCACTCACTAATTGACTCACTCTCAATGACTCACTAATTGACTCACTCTGACTTACTGTCTCATGACTCACTCTCACTGACTCTCTCACTAATTGACTCACTCACACAGACTCACTAATTGACTCACTCACACAGACTCACTTACTAATTGACTCACTCTCAATGACTCACTAATTGACTCACTCTCACTGATTCACTCTCTCCCTCTCACTAATTGACTCACTCTCACCGGCTCACTTGCTCACAAATTTACTCGCTCACTAATTGACTCACTCTCACTGACTCACTCTCTCTCTCATGACTCACTCTCACTGACTCAATCTCACTAATTAACTCGCTCTCACTGACTCACTCACTAATTGACTCACTCTCAATGACTCAAAAATGGACTCACTCTCACTGACACACTCACTCTCTCACTAATTGACTCACTCACTAGCTCACTGACTTACTCTCACGGACTCACTAATTGACTCACTGACACTCTCACTAATTGACACTCACTGACACACTCTCACTAAGTGACTCACTCTCAATGACTCACTAATTGACTCACTCTCAATGACTCACTAATTGACTCACTCTCACTGACTCACTCTCTCTCATGACTAACTTTCACTGACTCACTATCACTAATTGACTCACTTTCACTGACTCACTATCACTAATTGACTCACTCTCACTGACTCACTCACTAATTGACTCACTCATTGAGTCACTCTCTCACTAATTCACTCACTCTCTCCCTAATTGCCACTCTCACTGACACACTCTCACTGACACACTCTCACTGACACACTCTCACTGACACACTCTCACTAATTGACTCACTCTCACTGACACACTCACTAATTGACTCATTCTCAATGACTCACTAATTGACTCACTCTCACTGACTCTCTCAATCTCACTAATTGACTCGCTCTCACTGACTCACTCACTAATTGACTCACTCTCAATGACTCACTCTCTCATGACTCACTCTCACTAATTGACTCAGTCTCACTGACTCACACTAATTGACTCACTCTCAATGACTCACTAATTGACTCACTCTCACTGACTCACTCAATCTCACTAATCGACTCACTCTCACTGGCTCACTAATTTACTCACTCTCACTGAGTCACTCTCTTACTAATTGACTCACTCACACTGACTCACTCTCTCTCTCTCATAACTCACTAACTGACTCACTCTCACTAATTGACTCACTCTCACTGACTCACTCTCTCTCTCATGACTCACTCTCACTGACTCACTATCACTAATTGACTCACTCTCACTGACGCACTCACTAATTGACTCACTGAGTCACTCTCTCACTAATTGACTCACTCTCTCACTAATTTCCACACTCTCACAGACTCACTCTCACAGACTCACTCTCACTCCCTGACTCATTGGCTCACTCTCACTGGCACACTCTCACTGGCTTACTCTCACTGACTCACTAATTGACTCACTCTCACTGGCTTACTCTCACTAATTGACTCAGTCTCACTGACTCACTCACTAATTGACTCACTCAATGACTCACTAATTGACTCACTGTCACTGAGTCAATCTCTCTCTTATGACTCACTCTCACTGACTCACTCTCACTAATTGACTTAGTCTCACTGACTCACTCACTAATTGACTCACTGTCAATGACTCACTAATTGACTCACTAAATGACTCACTGTCACTGAGTCACTCTCTCTCTTATGACTCACTCTCACTGACTCACTCTCACTAATTGACTCACTCTCACAGACTCACTTACTAATTGACTCACTCTCAATGACTCACTAATTGACTCACACTCTCTCTCACTAATTGACTCACTCTCACTGGCTCACTTGCTCACTAATTAACTCACTCTCACTGAGTCACTCTCACTAATTGACTCACTCTCTCTGACTCACTCTCACTAATTGACTCACTCTCACTGATTGACTCACTCTCACTGATTGACTCACTCTCACTGATTGATTCACTCACTAATTGACTCGCTCACTAATTGATTCACTCACTAATTGACTCACTCTCACTGACTGACTCACTCACTCACTCATTGACTCACTCTCACTGGCTCACCATACCACAGGAATGTTCCACAGGCAAATATAAACTTTCTTTACAGTATCCTTGTTGCATCCTTTTGTTGTGTGATCGATGTATACTACAGTTATACATATAAAGGAATCAAGGCCGAAAGCAAGTACATTAAAATGAAGTAAATATTGCCTTCTTGACACTAGAGATATGGGAAATAGTAACTGTGGTTCAAGCATGCAGACAGCGGGCTTCTTTGCAATTACATTAGAAATGCTAAATTAACAAGTGTCAGCAGGAAACAGACCAGAGGCGCCACTAGGGCAGAAGCCAGACAGAACCATCCTCCTTGATTGCGGTTTCCCCTCAGAGGTGTCCGTGCTGCATATACTTAAGGAGCCTGCGAGGTTAATAAGGTCACATTTAAAATTCTGCTTTGGCTTACAGCGCTTCATATTTCACTGCTCCCACACGCAGGGGGCCAGAAGCAACGGATATGGTGTGATACATAGAAGTAAGAGGGAACAACTGTCAAAATTGAAATGACAAAAAAAGGTTTTAATAAAGGCGCGTTGTTAGAAACCTGCATGCCACTGTACAACATAAACTTTACACAAATATACTAAGAAATATACAATTTTCTTTGTACAATATTTCTATAGTGGATTAAAAACTTTAAAGTTTGGTGAATGGGAGCCCCACCATAAATCAGTGTGACTCTGGCCACACCTAACACATGGCTACCCTGCCTCGTCTCACATATAGGAAAACATCTGCAAAAAATGCTTTCATTTATTCCAAATTATAAACACTTAATTCTGATAACAGAAATCTACACATTTTTTTCATACGGTACCATACGAAAATGCACCTCCTTATAAACCTTCCGTTTTCCTTCTGCCTACATGGAATGGTCTTTTCCCTGCTCCTATGGGACAGAACAGCAACTTCTCAAGGAGATAGCAATCTTAAGTGCCAGGCCACATGTCTTTTATTATGCTGCCACAGTCTAAACAATTGGAACTTTTGACACCACGCCAGACTTCTTGGGGCAGGGAGGAACTGATAACAGTCAACAGTTGTACACTGGCTCAGTTACTGCTCACACATTAAGCCACGGGTCACGACAAAGGAACATGCAGCTTTGTTATACCCTACATCCTTATATCCCAACTTTTAAGTGTGCTGCCGCAGTCTCTAACAGAAGTACATTTAAGAAACAATTGCAACATTTCACACCACGCCACACTGCTTGGCACATCTTTCTTTCTTGAAGCACAAGGTGTGAATACATTTAAAACAGACTGAACTGATAGAATAGCCTAAAGGCAGCATTACGTTTTTAGCCAATTACAACACAGCTTTCTAAAACAAGCATTTGCAAAGCAATATGTATCGCATTTGCGAGAATTTAAGCTTTTAGCATTGTAAATGGCAATGCTTTTATTTATGTTTTAAATACCAAAAATAAATAAGAGGCATTTTCATATACAATGCCAAGAGCTCAAACTTGCGTAAGTGCGAGACCTATTGCATTGCAAATGCTTGTTCTAAATGTTAGAGATGGTTTGGCTGTGATGATACTGTTGACACCTGGTGCCCCCTTGAGAATAGACCAATGCCTATTTAAGATCTTAAATACTTCATGATTCAGTGTAGAATGAGTTGTAATGAAGGCAAGTCTCTCTTTTTGTCTGTGAGCAGATCTGTTAGTGTTCTTAAGTAGATCCTCTCTTTTCAATAAGATGGCCCTATTTTTAGCTCTTTGTAAAGTGATTTGCTGATATCCTCTCTTCTGCAATCTGTTCATAGCTAGTGTGGTTTGGTACGTAAAGTTTTTTTCTTCACTACAGTTCCTTCTGATTCGAACCAATTCCCCATATGGTATGGAATTTCTTGTGGATGCCGGGTGCGCACTGGTGTAGTGTAACGTGCTGTTGACTGCTGTGTCTTTCCTATGTCGTGTTCTGTGTATTTTTTTGTCTTGAACATAAAGTTCAAGGTCCAGGAAGCAGATAGAGGTCTGAGACGCCTCCATGGTAAAGGCCACATTAAATGTATTTTGATTCAAGAAATTAAAGTACTCTTTAAGTTCCAATTCAGTGCCTGTCCATAAGATGATAATGTCGTCTATATAACGACCCCAGAACTGGATATGTCCAGTCCAGTTGGATGCCATCCTTGACCAGGCATGCATGTGTTCCAGGGTTTAGAGCAGTGCAGTGGTTCGCAGGCAGTGTAGGGGGTCGTGCAGGGGGTGATGTTTCTCGGTTTAGGGCAGTGCAGTGGTTTTCGAGGAGTGTTGGGGATCTTGCTGGATTCGGTTTTTCAGGGTTTACAGTAGTGGTGTTTGGGAAGTGTAGGGGGTCTTGCTGGGGGTGGTGTTTCAGGGTTTAGGGAGGTGTAGTGGTGTTCAGGCAGTGTAGGGGGTCTTGCTGGGGGTGGTGTTGCAGGGTTTAGGGCAGTGGTGTTCGGGCAGTGTAGGAGGTCTTGCTGGGGGTGGTGTTTCAAAGTTTAGGACAGGGCAGTGGTATACAGACAGTGTAGTGGGTCGTGCAGGGGGGTGGTGTTTCAGGGTTTAGGGCACTGCCCTGGTGTTCAGGCAGTGTAGGGGGTCGTGCTGGTGTGGTTTTTCAGGGTTTAGGGCAGTGCACTGGTGTTTGGGCATTGTGGGGGGTCGTGCTGGGGCTGGTGTTTCATGGTTTAGGGCAGTGCAGTGGTGTTCAGGCAGTGTAGGGGGTCGTGCTGGTGTGGTTTTTCAGGGTTTAGGGCAGTGCAGTGGTGTTTGGGCAGTGTGGGGGGTCGTCCTGGGGCTCGTGTTTCATGGTTTAGGGCAGTGCAGTGGTGTTCAGGCAGTGCAGGGGGTCTTGCTATTGCTGGTGTTTCGGGGTATAGGGCAGTGCAGTGGTGTTTGGGCAGTGTGGGGGGTCGTGCTGGGGCTGGTGTTTCATGGTTTAGGGCAATGCAGTGGTGTTCAGGCAGTGTAGGGGGTCGTGCTGGGGTGGTGTTTCAGGGTTTAGGGCAGGGCAGTGGTGTTCGGGCAGTGTTGGGGGTCCTGCAGGGGGTGGTGTTTCAGGGTTTAAGGCAGTTTAGGGGTGTCGGGCTGTGTTGGGGGTCTTGCTGGGGGTGGTGTTTCAGGGGTTTGGGCAGTGGTGTTCGGGCAGTGTAGGGGGTCGTGCTGGGGGTGTTGTTTCAGGGTTTAGGGCAGTGCAGTGGTGTTCGGGCAATGTAGGGGGTCGCGCAGGGGGGTGGTATTTCAGGGTTTAGGGCACTGCACTGGTGTTCAGGCAGTGTAGGGGGTCGTGCTGGTGTGGTTTTTCAGGGTTTAGGGTAGTGCAGTGGTGTTTGGGCAGTGTGGGGGGTCGTGCTGGGGCTGGTGTTTCATGGTTTAGGGCAGTGCAGTGGTGTTCAGGCAGTGTAGGGGGTCTTGCTGGTGCTGGTGTTTTAGGGTATAGGGCAGTGCAGTGGTGTTCGGGCAGTGTAGGGTGTCGTGCTGGGGCTGGTGTTCCAGGGTTTTTTAGGGCAGTGCAGTGGTGTTCGGGCCGTGTAGTGGGTCGTTCTGGGGGTGGTGTTTCAGGGTTTAGGGCAGTGGTGTTCGGGCCATGTAGGGGGTCATGCTGGGGGTGGTGTTTCAGGGATTAGGGCAGTGCAGGGGTGTTCAGGAAGTGTAGGGGGCCGTGCTGGGGGTGGTGTTTCATGGTTTAGGGCAGAGCAGTGGTGTTC
This sequence comes from Triturus cristatus, assembly GCF_964204655.1. Lineage (NCBI taxonomy): Eukaryota > Metazoa > Chordata > Amphibia > Caudata > Salamandridae > Triturus > Triturus cristatus. The sequence continues at coordinate 1,131,519,275 of NC_140579.1, read as the reverse complement.
CGGCAGTGTAGGGGGTCGTGCTGGGGGTGGTGTTTCAGGGTTTAGGGCAGAGCAGTGGTGTTCCGGCAGTGTAGGGGGTCGTGCTGGTGTGGTTTTTCAGGGTTTAGGGCAGTGCAGTGGTGTTTGGGAAGTGTGGGGGGTCGTGCCTGGGCTGGTGTTTCATGGTTTAGGGCAGTGCAGTGGTGTTCAGGCAGTGTAGGGGGTCGTGCTGGGGGTGGTGTTTCAGGGTTTAGGGAAGAGCAGCGGTGTTCGGCAGTGTAGGAGGTCATGCTGGGGATTGGTGTTTCAGGGTTTAGGGCAGTGCAGTGGTGTTCGGGCAGTGTTGGGGGTCCTGCAGGGGGTGGTGTTTCAGAGTTTAAGGCAGTTCAGTGGTGTTCGGACTGTGTTGGGGGTCTTGCTGGGGGTGGTTTTTCAGGGTTTAGGGCAGTGCAGTGGTGTTCGAGCAGTGCAGGGGGGTGGTGTTTCAGGGTTTAGGGCACTGCCCTGGTGTTCAGGCAGTGTAGGGGGTCGTGCTGGTGTGGTTTTTCATGGTTTAGGGCAGTGCAGTGGTGTTTGGGCATTGTGGGGGGTCGTGCTGGGGCTCGTGTTTCATGGTTTAGTGCAGTGCAGTGGTGTTCAGGCAGTGTAGGGGGCCGTGCTGGTGTGGTTTTTCAGGGTTTAGGGCAGTGCAGTGGTGTTTGGGCAGTGTGGTGGGTCATGCTGGGTCTCGTGGTTCATGGTTTAGGGCAGTGCAGTGGTGTCCAGGCAGTGTAGCGGGCCGTGCTGGTGTGGTTTTTCAGGGTTTAGGGCAGTGCAGTGGTGTTTGGGCAGTGTGGGGGGTCATGCTGGGTCTCGTGGTTCATGGTTTAGGGCAGTGCAGTGGTGTTCAGGCAGTGCAGGGGGTCTTGCTATTGCTGGTGTTTCAGGGTATAGGGCAGTGCAGTGGTGTTCGGGCAGAGTGGGGGGTCGTGCTGGGGCTGGTGTTTCATGGTTTAGAGCAGTGCAGTGGTGTTCAGGCAGTGTAGGGGGTCGTGCTGGGCGTGGTGTTTCAGGGTTTAGGGCAGGGCAGTGGTGTTCGGGCAGTGTTGGGGGTCCTGCAGGGGGTGGTGTTTCAGGCTTTATGGCAGTTCAGTGGTGTTCGGGCTGTGTTGGGGGTCTTGCTGGGGGTGGTGTTTCAGGGGTTTGGGCAGTGGTGTTCGGGCAGTGTAGGGGGTCATGCTGGGGGTGGTGTTTCAGGGTTTAGGGCAGTGCAGTGGTTTTCGGGCAATGTAGGGGGTCATGCAGGGGGTGGTATTTCAGAGTTTAGGGCACTGCACTGGTGTTCAGGCAGTGTAGGGGGTCGTGCTGGTGTGGTTTTTCAGGGTTTAGGGCAGTGCAGTGGTATTTGGGCAGTGTGGGGGGTCGTGCTGGGGCTGCTGTTTCATGGTTTAGGGTAGTGCAGTGGTGTTCAGGCAGTGTAGGGGGTCTTGCTGGTGCTGGTGTTTCAGGGTATAAGGCAGTGCAGTGGTGTTCGGGCAGTGTAGGGTGTCGTGCTGGTGCTGGTGTTCCAGGGTTTAGGGCAGTGCAGTGGTGTTCGGGCCGTGTAGTGGGTCATGCTGGGGGTGGTGTTTCAGGGATTAGGGCAGTGCAGGGGTGTTCAGGAAGTGTAGGGGGCCGTGCTGGGGGTGGTGTTTCAGGGTTTAGGGCAGAGCAGTGGTGTTCCGGCAGTGTAGGGGGTCGTGCTGGGGGTGGTGTTTCAGGGTTTAGGGAAGAGCAGTGGTGTTCCGGCAGTGTAGGAGGTCATGCTGGGGGTGGTGTTTCAGGGTTTAGGGCAGAGCAGTTGTATTCAGGCAGTGTAGGAGGTCGTGCCGGGGTGGTGTTTCAGGGTTTAGAGCAGTGCAGTGGTGTTCATGCAGTGTAGGGGGTCATGCAGGGGGTGGTGTTTCACGGTTTAGGGCAGTGCAGTGGTTTTCGAGCAGTGTAGGGGGTCTTGCTGGGGGCGGTGTTTCTGGGTTTACGATAGTGGTGTTTGGGAAGTGTAGGGGGTCTTGCTGGGGGTGGTGTTTCAGGGTTTAGAGCAGTGCAGTGGTGTTTGGGCAGTGTATGGGGTCGTGCTGGGGGTGGTGTTTCAGGCTTTAGGGCACTGCAGTGGTGTTCGGGCAGTGTAGGGGGTCGTGCTGGGGCTGGTGTTTCAGGGTTTAGGGCAGAGCAGTGGTGTTCGGGCAGTTTAGAGGGTCGTGGTGGGGCTGGTATTTTAGGGTTTAGGGCAGAGCAGTGGTGCTCGGGCAGTGAAGGGGGATGTGTGGGTTAGTGTTTCAGGGTTTAGGGCAGAGCAGTGGTGTTCAGGCAGTGTAGGTGGTCGTGCTGGGGGTGGTGTTTCAGGGTTTAGGGCAGTGCAGTGATGTTCGGGCTGTGTAGGGGGTCGTGCAGCGGGTGGTGATTCAGGCTTTAGGGCAGTGCAGTGGTGTTTGGGCAGTGTAAAAGGTTGTGCAGGGGATGGTGTTTCAGGGTTTAGGGCAGTGCAGTTGTGTTCGGGCAGTGTTGGGGGTCGTGCAGGGGGTGGTGTTTCAGGGTTTAGGGCAATGCAGTGGTGTTCAGGCAGTGTTGGGGGTCTTGCTGGGGGTGGTGTTTCAGGGTTTAGGGCAGTGCAGTTGTGTTCGGGCAATGTAGGGGGTCGTGCAGGGGGTGGTATTTCAGGGTTTAGAGCACTGCACTGGTGTTCAGTCTGTGTAGAGGGTCATGCTGGTGTGGGTTTTCAGGGTTTAGGGCAGTGCAGTGGTGTTTGGGCAGTGTGGGGGGTCGTGCTGGGGCTGGTGTTTCATGGTTTAGGGCAGTGCAGTGTTGTTCAGGCAGTGTAGGGGGTCTTGCTGTTGCTGGTGTTTCAGGGTATAGGGCAGTGCAGTGGTGTTCGGGTGGTGTAGGGTGTCGTGCTGGGGCTGGTGTTCCAGGGTTTAGGGCAGTGCAGTTGTGTTCGGGCCGTGTAGTGGGTCGTGCTGGGGGTGGTGTTTCAGGGTTTAGGGCAGTGCAGTGGTGTTCGGGCCATGTAGGGGGTCATGCTGGAGGGGCTGTTTCAGGGTTTTGGGCAGTGCAGTTGTGTTCAGGCAGTGTAGGGGGCCCGTCCGGGGGTGGTGTTTCAGGGTTTCGGGCAGAGCAGTGATGTTCGGGCAGTGTAGGGGGTCGTGCTGGTGCTGGTATTTCAGGGTTTAGGGCAGAGCAGTGGTGTTCGGGCAGTTTAGGGGGTCGTGCTGGGGTGATGTTTCAGGGTTTAGGGCACTGTAGTAGTGTTTGGGCAGTGTAGGGGGACATGCTGGGGTGGTGTTTCAGGGTTTAGGGCAGAGCAGTGGTATTCAGGCAGTGTAGGGGGTCTTGCTGGGGGTGGTGTTTCAGGGTTTAGGGCAGTGGTGTTCGGGCAGTGTAGGAGGTCTTGCTGGAGGTGGTGTTTCAGGGTTTAGGACAGGGCAGTGGTGTTCGGGCAGTGTAGGGGGTCATGCTGGTGGTGGTGTTTCAGGGTTTAGGGCAGTGCAGTGGTGTTCGGGCAGTGTAGGGGGTCACGCTGCGGGTGGTGTTTCAGGGTTGAGGGCAGTGCAGTGGGTTTCAGGCAGTGTGAGGGGTCATGCTGGGGCTGGTGTTTCAGGGTTTAGGACAGTGCAGTGGTGTTCAGGCAGTGTTGGGGTCGTGCTGGTGGTGGTGTTTTAGGGTTTATGGCAGTGCAGTGGTGTTTTGGCAGTGTGGGGAATCGTGCTGGGGCTGGTGTTTCATGGTTAGGGCAGTGCAGTGGTGTTCGCGCAGTGTAGGGGGTCGTGCTGGGGGTGGTGCTTCAGGGTTTAGGGCAGTGCAGTGATGTTCGGGCAGTGTAGGTGTTCGTGCAGGGGCTGGTGTTTCAGCGGTTAGGGCAGTGCAGTGGTGTTCGGGCAGTGTAGGGGGTCATGCTGGAGCTGGTGTGCCAGGGTTTAGGGCAGAGCAGTGGTGTTCGGGCAGTGTAGGGGGATGGGCGGGGTGGTGTTTGAATGTTTAGGCCAGAGCACTAGTGTTCAGGCAGTGTAGGGGGTCGTGCTGAGGGTGGTGTTTCAGTGTTTAGTGCAGTGCAGTGATGTTCGGGCAGTGTAGGAGGTTGTGCAGGGGGTGGTGTTTCAGAGTTTAGGGCAGTGCAGTGGTGTTTGGGCAGGGTTGGGGGTCTTGCTGGGTGTGGTGTTTCAGGGGTTAGGGCAGCGGTGTTCAGGCAGTGTAGGGGGTCTTGCTGGGGGTGGTGTTTCAGGGTTTAGGGCAGTAGTGTTCAGGCAGTGTAGGGGGTCTTGCTGGGGGTGGTATTTCACGGTTTAGGGCAGTTAAGTTGTGTTCGGGCAGTGCAGGGGGGTGGTGTTTCAGGGTTTAGGGAAGTGCATTGGTGTTCAGCCAGTGTAGTGTTTCATACTGGGGGTGCTTTTTCAGGGTTTAGGGCAGTGCAGTGGTGTTTGGGCAGTGTGGGGAGTCGTGCTGGGGCTGGTGTTTCATGGTTTAGGGCAGCGCAGTGGTGTTCGCGCAGTGTAGGGGGTCGTGCTGGGGCTGGTGTTTCAGGATTTAGGGCAGTGCAGTGGTGTTCGGGCAGTGTAGGGGGTTGTGCTGGGGCTGGTGTTTCAGGGGTTAGGGCAGTGCAGAGGTGTTCGGGCCGAACACTACTGTTCGGCCCGAACACCTCTGTTCGGGCCGAACAGTAGTGATGGGGCTGGTGATGGGGCTGGTCATGATGGGGCTGGTGTTTCAGGGTTTAGGGCAGGGGCACTGTAGGGGGCCGTGCTGGTGCTGTTGTTTCAGGGTTTCGGGCAGAGTCGTGGTGTCCGGGCAGTGTAGAGGGTCGTGCTGGTGCTGGTGCTGGTGTTTCAGGGTTTAGGGCAGAGCAGTGGTGTGCGGGCAATGTAGGGGGTCATGCTGGGGGTGGTGTTTCAGGGTTTAGGGCAGAGCAGTGGTGTTCGGGCAGTGTACGGGGTCATGCTGGGGGTGGTGTTTCAGGGTTTAGGGCACTGCAGTGGGGTTCAGGCAGTGTAGGGGGCCGAGCTGGGTATGGTGTTTCAGAGTTTAGGGCAGTGCAGTGGTGTTCGGGCAGTGTTAGGAGTTGTGCTGGGTCTGGTTTTTCATGGTTTAGGGAAGTGCAGTGGTGTTAGGGCAGTGTTGGGAGTCGTCCTGGGGGGTGGTGTTTCAGGGTTTAGGGCTGTGCAGTGGTGTTCAGGCAGTGTAGCGGGTCAGGCTGGGGGTGGTATTTCAGGGGTTAGGGCAGTGGTGTTCGGGCAGTGTAGGGGGTCTTGCTGGGGTTGGTGTTTCAGGGTTTAGGACAGTAGTGTTCGGGCAGTGTAGGGGGTATTGCTGGGGGTGGTATTTCATGGTTTAGGGCAGTGCAGTGGTGTTCGGGCAGTGTAGGGGGTCGTACTGGGGCTGTTGTTTCAGGGTTTAGGGCAGTACAGTGATGTTTGGGCAGTGTTGGGGGTCGTGCTGGTGCTGTTGTTTCAGGGTTTAGGGCAGAGCAGTGTTGTTCGGGCAGTGTAGGGGGTCTTGCAGGGGGTGGTGTTTCAGGGTTTAGGCAGTGGTGTACAGGTAGTGTAGGGGGTTCTCTGGGGGTGCTGTTTCATGGTTTATGGTAGTGGTGTTTGGGCAGTGTAGTGGGTCTTGCTGGGGGTGGTGTTTCAGGGTTTAGGACAGTGCAGTGGTGTTCGGGAATTGTAGGGGGTCATGCTGGGGGTGGTTTTTCAGTGTTTAGGGCAGTACAGTGGTGTTCAGGCAGTGTAGGCAGTCGTGCTGGGGCTGGTGTTTCAGGGTTTAGGGCAGTGCAGTGGTGTTGGGGCTGTGTTGGGAGTCGTCCTGGGGGGTGGTGTTTCAGGGTTTAGGGCAGTGCAGTGGTGTTCGGGCAGTGTTAGGGGTCGTGCTGGGCTGGTTTTTTATGGTTTAGGGCAGTGCAGTGGTGTTAGGGCAGTTTTGGGAGTCGTCCTGGGGAGTGGTGTTTCAGGGTTTAGGGCTGTGCAGTGGTGTTCGGGCAGTGTAGGGTGTCGTGCTGGGGGTGGTGTTTCAGGTTTTAGGGCAGTGCAATGGTGTTCAGGCAGTGTAGGGGGTCGGGCTGGGGGTGGTGTTTCAGGGTTTAGGGCAGTGGTGCAGTGGTGTTCGGGCAGTGTAGGGGGTCTTGCAGAGGGTGGTGTTTCATGGTTTAGGCAGTGGTGTTAAGGTAGTGTAGGGGGTTCTCTAGGGGTGCTGTTTCATGGTTTAGGGCAGTGGTGTTCGGGCAGTGTAGGGTGTCTTGCTGGGGCTGGTTTTTCAGGATTTAGGGCAGTGCAGTGGTGTTCGGGAACTGTAGGGGGTCGTGCTGGGGGTGGTGTTTCAGGGTTTAGGGCAGTGCAGTGGTGTTCGGGCAGTGTTGGGGGTCTTGCTGGGGGTGATATTTCAGGGGTTAGGGCAGTGGTGTTCGGGCAGTGTAGGGGGTCTTGCTGGGGGTGGTGTTTCAGGGTTTAGGGAGGTAGTGTTCGGGCAGTGAAGGGGGTCTTGCTGGGGTGGTATTTCAGGGTTTAGGGCAGTGCACTGGTGTTCAGCCAGTGTAGGGTGTCATGCTGGGGGTGGTCTTTCAGGGTTTAGGGCAGAGCAGTGGTGTTCGGGCAGTGTACGGGGTCATGCTGGGGGTGGTGTTTCAGGGTTTAGGGCACTGCAGTGGTGTTCAGGCAGTGTAGGGGGCCGTGCTGGGTATGGTGTTTCAGAGTTTAGGGCAGTGCAGTGGTGTTCGGGCAGTGTTAGGAGTCGTGCTGGGTCTGGTTTTTCATGGTTTAGGGAAGTGCAGTGGTGTTAGGGCAGTGTTGGAAGTCGTCCTGGGGGGTGGTGTTTCAGGGTTTAGGGCTGTGCAGTGGTGTTCAGGCAGTGTAGCGGGTCAGGCTGGGGGTGGTATTTCAGGTGTTAGGACAGTAGTGTTCGGGCAGTGTAGGGGGTATTGCTGGGGGTGGTATTTCAGGGTTTAGGGCAGTGCACTGGTGTTCAGCCAGTGTAGGGTGTCGTGCTGGGGGTGGTTTTTCAGGGTTTAGGGCAGTGCAGTGGTGTTCGGGCTGTGGGGAGTCATGCTGGGGCTGGTGTTTCATGGTTTAGGGCAGTGCAGTGGTGTTCGGGCAGTGTAGGGGGTCGTACTGGGGCTGTTGTTTCAGGGTTTAGGGCAGTACAGTGATGTTTGGGCAGTGTTGGGGGTCGTGCTGGTGCTGTTGTTTCAGGGTTTAGGGCAGAGCAGTGTTGTTCGGGCAGTGTAGGGGGTCTTGCAGGGGGTGGTGTTTCAGGGTTTAGGCAGTGGTGTACAGGTAGTGTAGGGGGTTCTCTGGGGGTGCTGTTTCATGGTTTAGGGTAGTGGTGTTTGGGCAGTGTAGTGGGTCTTGCTTGGGGTGGTGTTTCAGGGTTTAGGACAGTGCAGTGGTGTTCGGGAATTGTAGGGGGTCATGCTGGGGGTGGTTTTTCAGTGTTTAGGGCAGTACAGTGGTGTTCAGGCAGTGTAGGCGGTCGTGCTGGGGCTGGTGTTTCAGGGTTTAGGGCAGTGCAGTGGTGTTAGGGCTGTGTTGGGAGTCGTCCTGGGGGGTGGTGTTTCAGGGTTTAGGGCAGTGCAGTGGTGTTCGGGCAGTGTTAGGGGTCGTGCTGGGCTGGTTTTTTATGGTTTAGGGCAGTGCAGTGGTGTTAGGGCAGTTTTGGGAGTCGTCCTGGGGAGTGGTGTTTCAGGGTTTAGGGCTGTGCAGTGGTGTTCGGGCAGTGTAGGGTGTCGTGCTGGGGGTGGTGTTTCAGGTTTTAGGGCAGTGCAATGGTGTTCAGGCAGTGTAGGGGGTCGGGCTGGGGGTGGTGTTTCAGGGTTTAGGGCAGTGGTGCAGTGGTGTTCGGGCAGTGTAGGGGGTCTTGCAGAGGGTGGTGTTTCATGGTTTAGGCAGTGGTGTTAAGGTAGTGTAGGGGGTTCTCTAGGGGTGCTGTTTCATGGTTTAGGGCAGTGGTGTTCCGGCAGTGTAGGGTGTCTTGCTGGGGCTGGTTTTTCAGGGTTTAGGGCAGTGCAGTGGTGTTCGGGAACTGTAGGGGGTCATGCTGGGGGTGGTGTTTCAGGGTTTAGGGCAGTGCAGTGGTGTTCGGGCAGTGTTGGGGGTCTTGCTGGGGGTGATATTTCAGGGGTTAGGGCAGTGGTGTTCGGGCAGTGTAGGGGGTCTTGCTGGGGGTGGTGTTTCAGGGTTTAGGGAGGTAGTGTTCGGGCAGTGAAGGGGGTCTTGCTGGGGTGGTATTTCAGGGTTTAGGGCAGTGCACTGGTGTTCAGCCAGTGTAGGGTGTCATGCTGGGGGTGGTCTTTCAGGGTTTAGGGCAGTGCAGTGGTGTTCGGGCTGTGTGGGGAGTCATGCTGGGGCTGGTGTTTCATAGTTTAGGGCAGTGCAGTGATGTTTGAGCAGTGTAGGGGGTCGTGCTGGGGCTGGTGTTTCATGGTTTAGGGCAGTGCAGTGGTGTTAGGGAAGTGTTGGGAGTCGTCCTGGGGGGTGGTGTTTCAGGGTTTAGGGCTGTGCAGGGGTGTTCGGGCAGTGTAGGGTGTCGTGCTGGGGGTGGTGTTTCAGGGTTTAGGGCCTTGCAATGGTGTTCAGGCAGTGTAGCGGGTCGGGCTGGGGGTGGTGTTTCAGGGTTTAGGGCAGTGGTGCAGTGGTGTTTGGGCACTGTAGGGGGTCTTGCTGGGGCTGGTATTTCAGGGTTTAGGGCAGTGCACTGGTGTTCAGCCAGTGTAGGGTGTCATGCTGTGGGTGGTCTTTCAGGGTTTAGGGCAGTGCAGTGGTGTTCGGGCTGTGTGGGGAGTCATGCTGGGGCTGGTGTTTTATGGTTTAGGGCAGTGCAGTGATGTTTGAGCAGTGTAGGGGGTCGTGCTGGGGCTGGTGTTTCAGGGTTTATTGCAGTGCAGTGGTGTTTGGGCAGTGTAGGGGGTCGTGCTGGGGCTGTTGTTTCATGGTTTAGGGCAGTACAGTGATGTTCGGGCAGTGTAGGGGGTCGTGCTGGTGCTGTTGTTTCAGATTTTAGGGCAGAGCAGTGGTGTTCGGGCAGTGTAGGAGGTCGTGCTGGTGCTGGTGTTTCAGGGTTTAGAGGGCAGAGCAGTGGTGTGCGGGCAATCTAGGGGGTCGTGCTGGGGGTGGTGTTTCAGGGTTTAGGGCAGAGCAGTGGTGTTCGGGCAGTGTACGGTGTTGTGCTGGGGGTGGTGTTTCAGGGTTTAAGGTACTGCAGTGGTGTTCGGGAAGTGTAGGGGAACGTGCTAGGGGTGGTGTTTCAGGGTTTAGGGCAGAGCAGTGGTGTTAGGGCAGTGAAGGAGGTCATGCAGGGGGTGGTGTTTCACAGTTTACAGCATTGCAGTGTTTTTCAGGCATTGTAGGGGGTATTGCTGGGGGAGGTGTTTCAGGGTTTAGGACAGTGGTGTTCGGGATGTGTAGGGGGTCTTGCTGGGGGTGGTGTTTCAGGGTTTAGGGCAGTGCAGTGGTGTTCGGGCAGTGTAGGGGTCTTGCTGCGGATGGTCATTCAGGGTTTAGGCAGTGGTGTACGGGTAGTGTAGGGGGTTCTCTGGGGGTGCTGTTTCATGGTTTAGGGCAGTGGTGTTTGGGCAGTGTAGTGGGTCTTGCTGGGGGTGGTGTTTCAGTGTTTAGGACAGTGCAGTGGTGTTCGGGAATTGTAGGGGGTCGTGCTGGGGGTGGTGTTTCAGGATTCAGGGCAGTAGTGTTCGGGCAGTGTAGGGGGTCTTGCTGGGGGTGGTATTTCAGGGTTTAGGATAGTGCACTGGTGTTCAGCCAGTGTAGGGTGTCATGCTGGGGGTGGTCTTTCAGGGTTTAGGGCAGTGCAGTGGTGTTCGGGCTGTGTGGGGAGTCATGCTGGGGCTGGTGTTTCATGGTTTAGGGCAGTGCAGTGATGTTTGAGCAGTGTAGGGGGTCGTGCTGGGGCTGGTGTTTCAGGGTTTAGGGCAGTGCAGTGGTGTTCGGGCAGTGTAGGGAGTCGTGCTGGGGCTGTTGTTTCAGGGTTTAGGGCAGTACAGTGATGTTCTGGCAGTGTAGGGGGTCGTGCTGGTGCTGTTGTTTCAGATTTTAGGGCAGAGCAGTGGTGTTCGGGCAGTATAGGAGGTCGTGATGGTGCTGGTGTTTCAGGGTTTAGGGCAGAGCAGTGGTGTGCAGGCAATCTAGGGGGTCGTGCTGGGGGTGGTGTTACAGGGTTTAGGGCAGAGCAGTGGTGTTCCGGCAGTGTACGGTGTTGTGCTGGGGGTGGTGTCTCAGGGTTTATGGTACTGCAGTGGTGTACGGGCTGTGTAGGGGAACGTGCTAGGGGTGGTGTTTCAGGGTTTAGGGCAGAGCAGTGGTGTTAGGGCAGTGAAGGAGGTCGTGCAGGGGGTGGTGTTTCACGGTTTACAGCATTGCAGTTGTTTTCGGGCATTGTAGGGGGTCTTGCTGGGGGAGGTGTTTCAGGGTTTAGGGCAGTGGTGTTCAGGATGTGTAGGGGGTCTTGCTTGGGGTGGTGTTTCAGGGTTTAGGGCAGTGCAGTGGTGTTCGTGCAGTGTAAGGGGTCTTGCTGCAGGTGGTGTTTCAGGGTTTAAGGCAGTGGAGTTTGGACAGTGTAGGGGTTCTTGCTGGGGGTGGTGTTTCAGGGTTTAGGGCAGTGCAGTGTTATTCGGTCAGTGTAGTGGGTCGTAGAGGGGGGAGGTGTTTCAGGGTTTAGAGCAGTACAGTGGTGTTCGGGCAGTGTAGGGGGTCTTGCTGGGGGTGGTGCTTCAGGGTTTAGGGCAATGCAGTGGTGTTCGAGCAGTGTAGGGGGCCGTGCTGGGTGTGGTGTTTCAGGGTTTAGGGCAGTGCAGTGGTGTTCGGGCAGTGTGAGGGGTCGTGCTGGGTTTGGTTTTTCACGGTTTAGGGCAGTGCAGTGGTGTTCGGGCAGTGTAGGGGGTCGTGCTGGGGGTGGCGTTTCAGGGTTTAGGGCAGTGCAGTGCTCTTTGGGCAATGTAGGGGGTCATGCTGGGGGCGGTGTTTCAGGGTTTAGGGCAGTGGTGCAGTGGTGTTCGGGCAGTGTAGGGGGTCTTGCAGGGGGTGATGTTTCAGGGTTTAGGCAGTGGTGTACGGGTAGTGTAGGGGGTTCTCTGGGGTTGCTGTTTCATGCTTTAGGGCAGTGGTGTTTGGGCAGTGTAGTGGGTCTTGCTGGGGGTGGTGTTTCAGGGTTTAGGACAGTGCAGTGGTGTTCGGGAATTGTAGGGGGTCGTGCTGGGGGTGGTGTTTCAGTGTTTAGGGCAGTACAGTGGTGTTCAGGCAGTGTAGACGGTCGTGCTGGGTCTGGTGTTTCAGGGTTTAGGGCAGTGCAGTGGTGTTCGGGCAGTGTAGGGGACCGTGCTGGAGGTGGTGTTTCAAGGTTTAGGGCAGAGCAGTGATGTTCGGGCAGTGTAGGGGGTCGTGCTGGTGCTGGTATTTCAGGGTTTAGGGCAGAGGAGTGGTGTTTGGGCAGTGTAGGGGGTCGTGCAAGGGGCTGGTGTTTCAGGGTTTAGGGCAGTGCAGTGGTTTTTGAGCAGTGTAGGTGGTCTTGCTGGGGGCTGTGTTTCAGGGTTTACGGCAGTGCAGTGGTTTTCAGGCAGTGTAGGGGTCTTGCTAAGGGGGTGGTGTTTCAGTGTTTAGGGCAGTGGTGTTTGGGCAGTGTAGGAGGTCTTGCTGGGGGTTGTGTTTCATGGTTTAGGGCAGTGCAGTGGTGTTTGGGCAGTGTAGGTTGTCGTGCTGGTGCTGATGTTTTAGGGTTTAGGGCAGAGCAGTGGTATTCGGGCAGTATAGGAGGTCGTCCTGGGGGTGGTGTTTGAGTTTTTAGAACAGTGCAGTGGTGTTTGGGCAGTGTAGGGGGTCTTGCTGGGGGTGGTGTTTCAGGGTTTAGGGCAGTGCAGTGGTTTTCGAGCAGAGCATGAGGTTGGTGTTTCAGAGTTTATGGCAGTGCACTGGTGTTCAGCCAGTGTAGGATGTCGTGCTGGGGGTGGTTTTTCAGGGTTTAGGTCAGTGCAGTGGTATTCGGGCAGTGTGGGGAGTCATGCTGGGGCTGGTGTTTCATGGATTCGGACAGTGCAGTGGTGTTCGCGCAGTGTAGGGGGTCATGCTGGGGCTGGTGTTTCAGGGGTTAGGGCAGTGCAGTGGTGTTCGGGCATTGTAGGGGGTCGTTATGGGGCTGGTGTTTCAGGGGTTAGAGCAGTGCAGTGGTGTTCGGGCTGTAGTGGGTCGTGTTGGAGGTGGTGTTTCAGGGTTTAGGGTAGAGTAGTGGTGTTCGGGCAGTGTAGAGGGTCGTGCTGGTGCTGGTGTTTCAGGGTTTAGGGCAGAGCAGTGGTGTGTGGGCAATGTAGGGGGTTGTGCTGGGGGTGGTGTTTCAGGGTTTAGGGCAGAACAGTGGTGTTCGGGCAGTGTACGGTGTCGTGCTGGGGGTGGTGTTTCAGGGTTTAGGGCACTGCAGTGGTGTTCGGGCAGTGCAGGGGGACGTGCTGGGGTTGGTGTTTCAGGGTTTAGGGCAGAGCAGTGGTGTTCGGGCAGTGAAGGAGGTCATGCAGGGGGTGGTGTTTCATGGTTTACAGCATTGCAGTGGTTTTCGGGCAGTGTAGGGGGTCTTGCTGGTAGAGGTGTTTCAGGGTTTAGGGCAGTGGTGTTCGGGATGTGTAGGGGGTCTTGCTGGGTGTGGTGTTTCAGGGTTTTAGGAAGTGGTGTTTGGGCAGTGTAGGGGTTCTTGCTGGGGGTGGTGTTTCAGGGTTTAGGGTAGTGCAGTGGTATTCGTGCAGTGTAGTGGGTCGTGCAGGGGGTGGTGTTTCAAGGTTTAGGGCAGTGCAGTGGTGTTCAGGCAGTGTAGGGGGCCGTTCTGGGTGTGGTGTTTCAGGGTTTAGGGCAGTGCAGTGGTGTTCGGGCATTGTGCGGGGTCATGCTGGGGCTGGTTTTTCAGGGTTTAGGGCAGTGCAGTGGTGTTCGGGCAGTGTAGGGGCCCATGGTGGAGGGTGGTGTTTCAGGGTTTAGGGCAGTGCAGCTGTGTTCGGGCAGTGTAGGGGGTTGTGCTGGGGGTGGTGTTTCAGGGTTTGGGACAGTGCAGTGCTGTTCATGCAATGTAGGGGTTCATGCTGGGGGCGGTGTTTCAGGGTTTAGGGCAGTGGTGCAGTAGTGTTCGGGCAGTGTAGGGGGTCTTGCTGGGGGTGGTGTTTCAGGGTTTAGGCATTGGTGTTTGGGTAGTGTAGGGGGTTCTCAGGGGTTGCTGGTACATGGTTTAGGGCAGTGGTGTTTGGGCAGTATAGGGGGTCTTGCTGGGGGTGGTGTTTCAGAGTTTAGGACAGTGCAGTGGTGTTCGGGAATTGTAGGGGGTCGTGCTGGGTGTGGTGTTTCAGTGTTTAGGGCAGTGCAGTGGTGTTCAGGCAGTGTAGGCGGTCGTGCTGGGGCTGGTGTTTCAGGGTTTAGGACAGTGCAGTGGTGTTAGGGCAGTGTAGGGGGCCATGCTGGGGGTGGTGTTTCAGGGTTTAGGGCAGAGCAGTGATGTTTGGGCAGAGTAGGGGGTCTTGCTGGTGCTGGTATTTCAGAGTTTAGGGCAGAGCAGTGGTGTTTGGGCAGTGTAGGGGGTTGTGCTGGGTGCAGTATTCAGGGTTTAGCGCAGAGCAGTGGTATTCGGGCAGTATAGGAGGTCATGCTGGGGGTGGTGTTTCGGGGTTTAGAGCAGTGCAGTGGTGTTCAGGCAGTGTAGGGGATCATGCACTTGGTGGTGTTTCACAGTTTAGGGCAGTGCAGTGGTTTTCGAGCAGTGTAGGGGGTCTTGCTGGGGGCGGTGTTTCAGGGTTTACGGCAGTGGTCTTTGGGAAGTGTAGGGGGTCTTGCTGGGGGTGGCGTTTCAGGGTTTAAGGCAGTGCAGTGGTGTTCGGGCAGTGTAGGGGGTCTTGCTGGGGGTGGTGTTTCAGGGTTTAGGGCAGTGGTGTTCGGGCAGTGTAGGAGGTCTTGCTGGGGGTGGTGTTTCAGGGTTTAGGGCAGTGTAGTGGTGTTCGGGCAGTGTAGGGGATCGTGCACTTGGTGGTGTGTCACAGTTTAGGGCAGTGCAGTTGTTTTCGAGCAGTGTAGGGGGTCTTGCTGGGGGCGGTGTTTCAGGGTTTACGGCAGTGGTCTTTGGGAAGTGTAGGGGGTCTTGCTGGGGGTTGTGTTTCAGGGTTTAAGGCAGTGCAGTGGTGTTCGGGCAGTGTAAGGGGTCTTGCTGGGGGTGGTGTTTCAGGGTTTAGGGCAGTGGTTTTCGGGCAGTGTAGGAGGTCTTGATGGGGGTGGTGTTTCAGGTTTTAGGGAAGTGTAGTGGTGTTCGGGCAGTGTAGGGGGTGGTGCTGGTGCTGTTGTTTCATGGGTTAGGGCAGAGCACTGGTGTTCAGGCAGTGTAGGCGTGCGTGCTGGGGTGGTGTTTCAGGGTTTAGGGCAGAGCAGTGGTATTCAGACAGTGTAGGAGGTCATGTTGTGGGTGGTGTTTCAGGGATTAGAGCAGTGCAGTGGTGTTCGGGCAGTGTAGGGAGTCTTGCTGGGGGTGGTGTTTCAGGGTTTAGGGCAGTACAGTGGTGTTCAGGCAGTGTAGGAGGTCATGCTGGGGTTGGTGTTTCAGGGTTTAGGGCAGTAGTGTTTGGGCAGTGTAGGGGGTGTTGCTGGAGGTGGTGTTTCAGGGTTTAGGGCAGTGCAGTGGTGTTCGAGCAGTGCAGGGGGGAGGTGTTTAAGGGTTAAGGGCAGTGCACTGGTGTTCAGCCAGTGTAGGGTGTCGTGCTGGGGGTGGTTTTTCAGCGTTTAGGGCAGTGCAGTGGTGTTCGGGCAGTGTGGGGAGTCGTGCTGGGACTGGTGTTTCATGGATTAGGGCAGTGCAGTGGTGTTCGGGCAGTGTAGGTGGTCATGCTGGGGGTGGTGTTTCAGGGTTTAGGGCAGAGCAGTGGTGTTCGGGCAGTGTACGGGGTCATGCTGGGGTTGGTGTTTCAGGGTTTAGGGCACTGCAGTGGTGTTCGGGCAGTGTAGGGGGATGTGCTGGGGTAGAGTTTCAGGGTTTAGGGCAGTGCAGTCATGTTCGGGCAGTGTAGGGGTTCTTGCTGGGGCTGGTGTTTCAGGGTTTAGGGCAATGCAGTAGTGTTCTGGCAGTGTAGGGGGTCATGCTGGGGGTGGTGTTTCAGGGTTTAGGGCAGTGCAGTGGTATTCGGGCTGTGTAGGGGGTCATGCTGGGGCTGGTGTTTCAGGGTTTAGGGCAGTGCAGTTCTGTTCGGACAGTGTAGGGGATTGTGCTGGGGCTGGTATTTCAGGGTGTAAGGCAGTGCAGTGCTGTTCGGGCAGTGTAGGGGGTCGTGCTGGGGCTGGTGTTTCAGGGTTTAGGGCAGTGCAGTTGTGTTCGGGCAGGGTAGGGGGTCGTGCAGGGGCTGGTGTTTTAGGGTGTAGGGCACTGCAATGGTGTTCGTGCAGTGTAGGGGGTCGTGCTGGGGCTGGAGTTTCAGGGTTTAGGGCAGAGCAGTTGTGTTTGGTCAGTGTAGAGGGTCGTGGTGGGGCTGGTGTTTTAGGTTTAGGGCAGAGCAGTTGTGCTCGAGCAGTGTAGGGGGATGTGCGGTGGTCGTGCTGGGGGTGGTGTATCAGGGTTTAGGGCAGTGCAGTGATGTTTGGGCTGTGTAGGGGGTCATGCAGGGGGCTGGTGTTCCAGTGTTTAGGGCAGTGCAGTGGTGTTCAGGTAGTGTTGGGAGTCTTGCTGGGAGTGGTGTTTCAGGGTTTAGGGAATTGGTGTTCGTGCAGTGTAGGGGGTCATGCTGGGGGTGGTGTTTCAGGGTTTAGGGCAGTGCAGTGGTGTTTGGTCAATGTAGGGGGTCGTGCAGGGGGAGGTAATTCAGGGTTTAGGGCAGTGCACTGGTGTTCAGGCAGTGTAGGGGGTCGTGCTGGTGTGTTTTTTCAGGGTTTAGGGCAGTGCAGTGGTGTTTGGGCAGTGTGGGGGGTCAAGCTGGAGCTGGTGTTTCATGGTTTAGGGCAGTGCAGTGGTTTTCGGGCAGTGTAGGGGGTATTTCTGGAGCTGGTTTTTCAGGGTATAAGGCAGTGCAGTGGTGTTCGGGCAGTGTAGGGTGTCGTGCTGGGGCTGGTGCTTCAGGGTTTAGGGCAGTGCAGTGGTGTTCGGGCAGTGTAGGGGGTCTTGCTCGGGCTGGTGTTTCAGGGTTTAGGGCAGTGCAGTGGTGTTCGGGCCGTGTAGGGGTCGTGCTGGGGGTGGTGTTTCAGGGTTTAGGGCAGTGCAGTGGTGTTCGGGCAGTGTAGGGGGCCGTGCTGGGGGTAGTGTTTCAGGGTTTATGGCAGAGCAGTGATGTTCGGGCAGTGTAGGGAGTCATGCTGGTGAAGGTATTTCAGGGTGTACAGCAGAGCAGTGGTGTTCGGGCAGTGTAGGGAGTCGTGCTGGGGGTGGTGTTTCAGGGTTTAGGGCAGAGCAGTGGTGTTCGGCAGTGTAGGAGGTCTTGCTGGGGGTAGTGTTTCAGGCTTTTGGGCACTGCAGTGGTGTTTGGGCAGTGTAGGGGGACGTGCTGGGGTGGTGTTTCAGGGATTAGGGCAGAGCAGTGGTATTCGGGCAGTGTAGGAGGTCGTGCTGGGGGTGGTGTTTCAGGGTTTAGAGCAGTGCAGTAGTGTTCAGGCAGTGTAGGGGTTGTGCAGGGGGTGGTGTTTCATGATTTAGGGCAGTGCAGTGGTTTTCGAGCTGTGTAGGCAGTCGTGCTGGGGGCTTTGTTTCAGGGTTTATGGCAGTGGTGTTTGGGAAGTTTAGGGGGTCGTGCTGGGGGTGGTGTTTCAGGGTTTAGGGCAGTGCAGTGGTGTTCGGGCCATGTAGGGGGTCATGCTGGGGGTGGTGTTTCAGGGTTTAGGGCAGTGCAGTCGTGTTCGGGCAGTGTAGGGGGCCATGCTGGGGGTGGTGTTTCAGGGTTTAGGGCAGAGCAGTGATGTTCGGGCAGTGTAGGGAGTCATGCTGGTGCTGGTATTTCAGGGTGTACGGCAGAGCAGTGGTGTTCAGGCAGTGTAGGGAGTCGTGCTGGGGGTGGTGTTTCAGGATTTAGGGCAGAGCAGTGGTGTTCGGCAGTGTAGGAGGTCGTGCTGGGGGTGGTGTTTCAGGGTTTAGGGCACTGCAGTGGTGTTTGGGCAGTGTAGCGGGACGTGCTGGGGTGGTGTTTCAGGGTTTAGGGCAGAGCAGTGGTTTTCGAGCTGTGTAAGCAGTCTTGCTGGGGGCGGTGTTTAAGGGTTTACGGCAGTGGTGTTTGGGAAGTGTAGGGGGTCGTGCTGGGGGTGGTGTTTCAGGGTTTAGGGCAGTGGTGTTTGGGCAGTGAAGGAGGTCTTGCTGGGGTGGTGTTTCAGGGTTTAGGGCAGTGCAGTGGTGTTCGGGCAGTGTGAGGGATCATGCAGGGGCTGGTGTTTCAGGGTTTAGGACAGTGCAGTGGTGTTCAGGCAGTGTTAGGGGTCATGCTGGGGGTGGTGTTTCAGTGTTTAGGGCAGTGCAGTGATCATCGGGCAGTGTAGGGGGTTGTGCAGGGAGTGGTGTTTCTGGGTTTAGGGCAGTGCAGTGGTGTTCGAGCGGTGTAGGAGGTCATGCAGGGGGTGGTGTTTCAGGGTTTAGGGCAGTGCAGTGGTGTTCGGGCAGTGTTAGGGGTCTTGCTGGGGTGGTGTTTCAGGGGTTAGGGCAGCGGAGTTCAGGCAGTGTAGGGGGTCTTGCTGGGGGTGGTGTTTCAGGGTTTAGGGCAGTAGTGTTCGGGCAGTGTAGGGGGTCTTGCTGAGGGTGGTATGTCAGGGTTTAGGGCAGTTCAGTGGTATTTGGGCAGTGTAGGGGTCGTGCTGGGGTTGGTGTTTCAGGGTTTAGGGCAGTGCAGTGGTGTTCGGGCAATGTAGGGGGTCATGCTGGGGGTGGTGTTTCAGGGTTTAGGGCAGTGCAGTCGTGTTCGGGCAGTGTAGGGGGCCGTGCTGGGGGTGGTGTTTCTGGGTTTAGGGCAGAGCAGTGATGTTCGGGCAGTGTAGGGAGTCATGCTGGTGCTGGTAAATCAGGGTGTACAGCAGAGCAGTGGTGTTCGGGCAGTGTAGGGAGTTATGCTGGGGGTGGTGTTTCAGGGTTTAGGGCAGAGCAGTGGTGTTCGGCAGTGTAGGAGGTCGTGCTGGGGGTGCTGTTTCAGGGTTTAGGGCAGAGCAGTGGTGTTCGGGCAGTGTGAGGGATCATGCAGGGGCTGGTGTTTCAGGGTTTAGGACAGTGCAGTGGTGTTCAGGCAGTGTTGGGGGTCGTGCTGGGTTTGGTGTTTCAGTGTTTAGGGCAGTGCAGTGATCTTCGGCCAGTGTAGGGGGTTGTGCAGGGAGTGGTGTTTCAGGGTTTAGGGCAGTGCAGTGGTGTTCGAGCAGTGTAGGAGGTCTTGCTGGGGGTGGTGTTTCAGGGTTTAGGGCCGTAGTGTTCGGGCAGTGTAGGGGGTCTTGCTGAGGGTGGTATTCCAGGGTTTAGGGCAGTTCAGTGGTGTTTGGGCAGTGTAGGGGATCTTGCTGGGGGTGGTATTTCAGGGTTTAGGGCAGAGCAGTGGTGTTTGGGTAGTGTAGGTGGTCTTGCTGGGGGCGGTGTTTCAGGGTTTACGGCAGTGGTGTTTCGGCAGTGTAGGAGGTCTTGCTGGGGGCGGTGTTTCAGGGTTTACGGCAGTGGTCTTTGGGAAGTGTAGGGGGTCTTGCTGGGGGTAGTGTTTCAGGGTTTAGGGCAGTGCAGTCGTGTTCGGGCAGTGTATTGGGCCATGCTGGGGGTGGTGTTTCTGGGTTTAGGGCAGAGCAGTGATGTTCGGGCAGTGAAGGGAGTCATGCTGGTATTTCAGGGTGTACAGCAGAGCAGTGGTGTTCGGGCAGTGTAGGGAGTCATGCTGGGGGTGGTGTTTCAGGGTTTAGGGCAGAGCAGTGGTGTTCGGCAGTGTAGGAGGTCGTGCTGGGGGTGGTGTTTCAGGCTTTGGGACACTGCAGTGGTGTTTGGGCAGTGTAGGGGGACGTGCTGGGGTGGTGTTTCAGGGTTTAGGGCAGAGCAGTGGTATTCGGGCAGTGTAGGAGGTCGTGCTGGGGGTGGTGTTTAAGGGTTTAGAGCAGTGCAGTGGTGTTCAGGCAGTGTAGGGGTCGTGCAGGGGGTGGTGTTTCATGGTTTAGGGCAGTGCAGTGGTTTTCGAGCTGTGTAGGCAGTCTTGCTGGGGGCGGTGTTTCAGGGTTTACGGCAGTGGTGTTTGGGAAGTGTAGGGGGTCTTGCTGCGGGTGGTGTTTCAGGGTATAGTGCAGTGCAGTGGTGTTCGGGCAGTGTAGGGGGTCTTGCCGGGGGTGGTGTTTCCGGGTTTAGGGCAGTGGTGTTTGGGCAGTGAAGGAGGTCTTGCTGGGGTGGTGTTTCAGGGTTTAGAACAGGGCAGTGGTATTCAGGAAGTGTAGTGGGTTGTGCAGGGGGTGGTGTTTCAGGGTTTAAGGCAGAGCACTGGTGTTTGGGCAGAGTAGGGGGTTGTGCTGGTGGTGGTGTTTCAGGGTTTAGGGCAGTGCACTGGTGTTCGGGCAGTGTGAGGGATCATGCAGGGGCTGGTGTTTCAGGGTTTAGGACAGTGCAGTGGTGTTCAGGCAGTGTTGGGGGTCGTGCTGGGGGTGGTGTTTCAGTGTTTAGGGCAGTGCAGTGATCTTCGGCCAGTGTAGGGGGTTGTGCAGGGAGTGGTGTTTCAGGGTTTAGGGCAGTGCAGTGGTGTTTGAGCAGTGTAGGAGGTCATGCAGGGGGTGGTGTTTCAGGGTTTAGGGCAGTGCAGTGGTGTTCGGGTAGTGTTGGGGGTCTTGCTGGGGGTGGTGTTTCAGGGGTTAGGGCAGCGGAGTTCAGGCAGTGTAGGGAGTCTTGCTGGGGGTGGTGTTTCAGGGTTAAGGGCCGTAGTGTTCGGGCAGTGTAGGGGGTCTTACTGAGCGTGGTATTCCAGGGTTTAGGGCAGTTCAGTGGTGTTTGGGCAGTGTAGGGGGTCGTGCGGGGGCTGGTGTTTCAGGGTTTAGGACAGTGCAGTGGTGTTCAGGCAGTGTTGGGGGTCGTGCTGGGGGTGGTGTTTCAGTGTTTAGGGCAGTGCAGTGATCTTCGGCCAGTGTAGGGGGTTGTGCAGGGAGTGGTGTTTCAGGGTTTAGGGCAGTGCAGTGGTGTTCGAGCAGTGTAGGAGGTCATGCAGGGGGTGGTGTTTCAGGGTTTAGGGCAGTACAGTGGTGTTCGGGTAGTGTTGGGGGTCTTGCTGGGGGTGGTGTTTCAGGGGTTAGGGCAGCGGAGTTCAGGCAGTGTAGGGAGTCTTGCTGGGGGTGGTGTTTCAGGGTTTAGGGCCGTAGTGTTCGGGCAGTGTAGGGGGTCTTGCTGAGGGTGGTATTCCAGGGTTTAGGGCAGTTCAGTGGTGTTTGGGCAGTGTAGGGGGTCGTGCGGGGGCTGGTGTTTCAGGGTTTAGGGCAGTGCAGTGGTTTTTTAGCAGTGTAGGTGGTCTTGCTGGGGGCGGTGTTTCAGGGTTTATGACAGTGGTCTTTGGGCAGTATAGGGTGTCGTGCTGGGGCTGGTGTTTCAGGGTTTAGCGCAGTGCAGTGGTGTTCGGGCAGTGTAGGAGGTCGTGCTGGGGGTGGTGTTTAAGGGTTTAGAGCAGTGCAGTGGTGTTCAGGCAGTGTAGGGGTCGTGCAGGGGGTGGTGTTTCATGGTTTAGGGCAGTGCAGTGGTTTTCGAGCTGTGTAGGCAGTCTTGCTGGGGGCGGTGTTTCAGGGTTTACGGCAGTGGTGTTTGGGAAGTGTAGGGGGTCTTGCTGGGGGTGGTGTTTCAGGGTATAGTGCAGTGCAGTGGTGTTCGGGCAGTGTAGGGAGTCTTGCTGGGGGTGGTGTTTCAGGGTTTAGGGCCGTAGTGTTCGGGCAGTGTAGGGGGTCTTGCTGAGGGTGGTATTCCAGGGTTTAGGGCAGTTCAGTGGTGTTTGGGCAGTGTAGGGGGTCGTGCGGGGGCTGGTGTTTCAGGGTTTAGGGCAGTGCAGTGGTTTTTTAGCAGTGTAGGTGGTCTTGCTGGGGGCGGTGTTTCAGGGTTTATGACAGTGGTCTTTGGGCAGTATAGGGTGTCGTGCTGGGGCTAGTGTTTCAGGGTTTAGCGCAGTCCAGTGGTGTTCAGGCCATGTAGGGGGTCATGATGGGGGTGGTGTTTCAGGGTTTACGGCAGTTCTGTGGTGTTCAGGCAGTATAGGGGGCCGTGCTGGGGGTGGTGTTTCAGGGTTTAGGGCAGAGCAGTGATGTTCGGGCAGTGTAGGGGGTCGTGCTGGTGCTGGTATTTCATGGTTTAGGGCAGAGCAGTGGTGTTCGGGCAGTGTAGGGGGTCATGCTGGGGGCGGTGTTTCAGGGTTTAGGGCACTGTAGTAGTGTTCGGGCAGTGTAGGGGGACATGCTGGGGTGGTGTTTCAGGGTTTAGGGCAGAGCAGTGGTAATCAGGCAGTGTAGGAGGTCGTGCTGGGGGTGGTGTTTCAGGGTTTAGAGCAGTGCAGTGGTGTTCAGGCAGTGTAGGGGGTCGTGCAGGGGGTGATGTTTCTTGGTTTAGGGCAGTATAGTGGTGTTCAGGCACTGTAGGGGGTCTTGCTGGGGGTGGTGTTTCAGGGTTTAGGGCAGTGGTGTTGGGGCAGTGTAGGAGGTCTTGCTGGGGGTGGTGTTTCAGGGTTTAGGACAGGGCAGTGGTATTCAGACAGTGTAGTGGGTCGTGCAGGGGGGTGGTGTTTCAGGTTTTAGGGCAGAGCACTGGTGTTCGGGCAGTGTAGGGGGTCGTGCTGGGGTGGTGTTTCAGGGTTTAGGGCAGTGCAGTGGTGTTCGGGCAGTGTACGGGGTCACGCTGCGGGTGGTGTTTCAGGGTTTAGGGCAGTGCAGTGGGTTTTGGGCAGTGTGAGGGGTCATGCTGGGGCTGGTGTTTCAGGGTTTAGGACAGTGCAGTGGTGTTCAGGCAGTGTTGGGGGTCGTGCTGGTGGTGGTGTTTCAGGGTTTATGGCAGTGCAGTGGTGTTTGGGCAGTGTGGGGAGTCGTGCTGGGGCTGGTGTTTCATGGTTTAGGGCAGTGCAGTGGTGTTCGCACAGTGTAGGAGGTCATGCTGGGGGTGGTGCTTCAGGGTTTAGGGCAGTGCAGTGGTGTTCGGGCAGTATAGGGGGTCGTGCAGGGGCTGGTGTTTCAGGGGTTAGGGCAGTGCAGTGGTGTTCGAGCAGTGTAGGGGGTCATGCTGGGGGTGGTGTTTCAGGGTTTAGGGCAGTGCAGTGGTGTTCAGGCAGTGTAGGGGGCCGTGCTGGGGGTGGTGTTTCAGGGTTTAGGGCAGAGCAGTGATGTTCAGGCAGTGTAGGGGGTCGTGCTGGTGCTGGTATTTCAGGGTTTAGGGCAGTGCAGTGGTGTTCGGGCAGTTTAGGGGGTCGTGCTGGGGGTGAAATTTCAGGGTTTAGGGAAGAGCAGTGGTGTTCGGCAGTGTAGGAGGTCGTGCTGGGGGTGGTGTTTCAGAGTTTAGGACAGAGCAGTGGTGTGCGGGCAATGTAGGGGGTCGTGCTGGGGGTGGTGTTGGCTTTAGGGCACTGCAGTGGTGTTCGGGTAGTGTAGGGGGACGTGCTGGGGTGGAGTTTCAGGGTTTAGGGCAGTGCAGTGGTGTTCGGGCCATGTGGGGGTCATGCTGGGGGGCTGTTTCAGGGTTTTGGGCAGTGCAGTTGTGTTCAGGCAGTGTAGGGGGCCGTGCAGGGGGTGGTGTTTCAGGGTTTAGGGCAGAGCAGTGATGTTCGGGCAGTGTAGGGGGTCCTGCTGGTGCTGGTATTTCAGGGTTTATGGCAGAGCAGTGGTGTTCGGGCAGTTTAGGGGGTCGTGCTGGGGGTGATGTTTCAGGGTTTAGGGCACTGTAGTAGTGTTCGGGCAGTGTAGGGGGACATGCTGGGGTGGTGTTTCAGGGTTTAGGGCAGAGCAGTGGTAATCAGGCAGTGTAGGAGGTCGTGCTGGGGGTGGTGTTTCAGGGTTTAGAGCAGTGCAGTGGTGTTCAGGCAGTGTAGGGGGTCGTGCAGGGGGTGATGTTTCTCGGTTTAGGGCAGTATAGTGGTGTTCAGGCACTGTAGGGGGTCTTGCTGGGGGTGGTGTTTCAGGGTTTAGGGCAGTGGTGTTGGGGCAGTGTAGGAGGTCTTGCTGGGGGTGGTGTTTCAGGGTTTAGGACAGGGCAGTGGTATTCAGACAGTGTAGTGGGTCGTGCAGGGGGGTGGTGTTTCAGGGTTTAGGGCAGAGCACTGGTGTTCGGGCAGTGTAGGGGGTCGTGCTGGGGTGGTGTTTCAGGGTTTAGGGCAGTGCAGTGGTGTTCGGGCAGTGTAGGGGGCCGTGCAGGGGGTGGTGTTTCAGGGTTTAGGGCAGAGCAGTGATGTTCGGGCAGTGTAGGGGGTCCTGCTGGTGCTGGTATTTCAGGGTTTATGGCAGAGCAGTGGTGTTCGGGCAGTTTAGGGGGTCGTGCTGGGGGTGATGTTTCAGGGTTTAGGGCACTGTAGTAGTGTTCGGGCAGTGTAGGGGGACATGCTGGGGTGGTGTTTCAGGGTTTAGGGCAGAGCAGTGGTAATCAGGCAGTGTAGGAGGTCGTGCTGGGGGTGGTGTTTCAGGGTTTAGAGCAGTGCAGTGGTGTTCAGGCAGTGTAGGGGGTCGTGCAGGGGGTGATGTTTCTCGGTTTAGGGCAGTATAGTGGTGTTCAGGCACTGTAGGGGGTCTTGCTGGGGGTGGTGTTTCAGGGTTTAGGGCAGTGGTGTTGGGGCAGTGTAGGAGGTCTTGCTGGGGGTGGTGTTTCAGGGTTTAGGACAGGGCAGTGGTATTCAGACAGTGTAGTGGGTCGTGCAGGGGGGTGGTGTTTCAGGGTTTAGGGCAGAGCACTGGTGTTCGGGCAGTGTAGGGGGTCGTGCTGGGGTGGTGTTTCAGGGTTTAGGGCAGTGCAGTGGTGTTCGGGCAGTGTACGGGGTCACGCTGCGGGTGGTGTTTCAGGGTTTAGGGCAGTGCAGTGGGTTTTGGGCAGTGTGAGGGGTCATGCTGGGGCTGTTGTTTCAGGGTTTAGGACAGTGCAGTGGTGTTCAGGCAGTGTTGGGGGTCGTGCTGGTGGTGGTGTTTCAGGGTTTATGGCAGTGCAGTGGTGTTTGGGCAGTGTGGGGAGTCGTGCTGGGGCTGGTGTTTCATGGTTTAGGGCAGTGCAGTGGTGTTCGCACAGTGTAGGAGGTCATGCTGGGGGTGGTGCTTCAGGGTTTAGGGCAGTGCAGTGGTGTTCGGGCAGTATAGGGGGTCGTGCAGGGGCTGGTGTTTCAGGGGTTAGGGCAGTGCAGTGGTGTTCGGGCAGTGTAGGGGGTCATGCTGGGGGTGGTGTTTCAGGGTTTAGGGCAGTGCAGTGGTGTTCAGGCAGTGTAGGGGGCCGTGCTGGGGGTGGTGTTTCAGGGTTTAGGGCAAAGCAGTGATGTTCAGGCAGTGTAGGGGGTCGTGCTGGTGCTGGTATTTCAGGGTTTAGGGCAGTGCAGTGGTGTTCGGGCAGTTTAGGGGGTCGTGCTGGGGGTGATATTTCAGGGTTTAGGGAAGAGCAGTGGTGTTCGGCAGTGTAGGAGGTCGTGCTGGGGGTGGTGTTTCAGAGTTTAGGACAGAGCAGTGGTGTGCGGGCAATGTAGGGGGTCGTGCTGGGGGTGGTGTTTCAGCATTTAGGGCAGAGCAGTGGTGTTCTGGCAGTGTATGGGGTCGTGCTGGGTGTGGTGTTGGCTTTAGGGCACTGCAGTGGTGTTCGGGTAGTGTAGGGGGACGTGCTGGGGGTGGAGTTTCAGGGTTTAGGGCAGTGCAGTGGTGTTCGGGCCATGTGGGGGTCATGCTGGGGGGCTGTTTCAGGGTTTTGGGCAGTGCAGTTGTGTTCAGGCAGTGTAGGGGGCCGTGCAGGGGGTGGTGTTTCAGGGTTTAGGGCAGAGCAGTGATGTTCGGGCAGTGTAGGGGGTCCTGCTGGTGCTGGTATTTCAGGGTTTATGGCAGAGCAGTGGTGTTCGGGCAGTTTAGGGGGTCGTGCTGGGGGTGATGTTTCAGGGTTTAGGGCACTGTAGTAGTGTTCGGGCAGTGTAGGGGGACATGCTGGGGTGGTGTTTCAGGGTTTAGGGCAGAGCAGTGGTAATCAGGCAGTGTAGGAGGTCGTGCTGGGGGTGGTGTTTCAGGGTTTAGAGCAGTGCAGTGGTGTTCAGGCAGTGTAGGGGGTCGTGCAGGGGGTGATGTTTCTCGGTTTAGGGCAGTATAGTGGTGTTCAGGCACTGTAGGGGGTCTTGCTGGGGGTGGTGTTTCAGGGTTTAGGGCAGTGGTGTTGGGGCAGTGTAGGAGGTCTTGCTGGGGGTGGTGTTTCAGGGTTTAGGACAGGGCAGTGGTATTCAGACAGTGTAGTGGGTCGTGCAGGGGGGTGGTGTTTCAGGGTTTAGGGCAGAGCACTGGTGTTCGGGCAGTGTAGGGGGTCGTGCTGGGGTGGTGTTTCAGGGTTTAGGGCAGTGCAGTGGTGTTCGGGCAGTGTACGGGGTCACGCTGCGGGTGGTGTTTCAGGGTTTAGGGCAGTGCAGTGGGTTTTGGGCAGTGTGAGGGGTCATGCTGGGGCTGGTGTTTCAGGGTTTAGGACAGTGCAGTGGTGTTCAGGCAGTGTTGGGGGTCGTGCTGGTGGTGGTGTTTCAGGGTTTATGGCAGTGCAGTGGTGTTTGGGCAGTGTGTGGAGTCGTGCTGGGGCTGGTGTTTCATGGTTTAGGGCAGTGCAGTGGTGTTCGCACAGTGTAGGAGGTCATGCTGGGGGTGGTGCTTCAGGGTTTAGGGCAGTGCAGTGGTGTTCGGGCAGTATAGGGGGTCGTGCAGGGGCTGGTGTTTCAGGGGTTAGGGCAGTGCAGTGGTGTTCGGGCAGTGTAGGGGGTCATGCTGGGGTGGTGTTTCAGGGTTTAGGGCAGTGCAGTGGTGTTCAGGCAGTGTAGGGGGCCGTGCTGGGGGTGGTGTTTCAGGGTTTAGGGCAGAGCAGTGATGTTCAGGCAGTGTAGGGGGTCGTGCTGGTGCTGGTATTTCAGGGTTTAGGGCAGTGCAGTGGTGTTCGGGCATTTTAGGGGGTCGTGCTGGGGGTGATATTTCAGGGTTTAGGGAAGAGCAGTGGTGTTCGGCAGTGTAGGAGGTCGTGCTGGGGGTGGTGTTTCAGAGTTTAGGACAGAGCAGTGGTGTGCGGGCAATGTAGGGGGTCGTGCTGGGGGTGGTGTTTCAGCATTTAGGGCAGAGCAGTGGTGTTCTGGCAGTGTATGGGGTCGTGCTGGGTGTGGTGTTGGCTTTAGGGCACTGCAGTGGTGTTCGGGTAGTGTAGGGGGACGTGCTGGGGGTGGAGTTTCAGGGTTTAGGGCAGTGCAGTGGTGTTCGGGCAGTGTAGTGGGTCGTGCTGGGGCTGGTGTTTCAGGGTTTAGGGCAGAGCAGTGGTGTTCGGGCAGTGTAGAGGGTCGTGGTGGGGCTGGTATTTTAGGGTTTAGGACAGAGCAGTGGTGCTCGGGCAGTGTAGGGGGATGTGTGGGGTAGTGTTTCAGGGTTTAGGGCAGAGCAGTGGTGTTCAGGAAGTGTAGGTGGTCATGCTGGGGGTGGTGTTTTAGGGTTTAGGGCAGTGCAGTGGTGTTCGGGCAGTTTAAGAGGTCATGCAGGGGGTTGTGTTTCAGGGTTTAGGGCAGTGCAGTGGTGTTCGGGCAGTGTTGGGGGTCCTGCAGGGGGTGGTGTTTCAGGGTTTAGGGCAGTGCAGTGGTGTTCGGGCAGTGTTGGGGGTCTTGCTGGGGGTGGTGTTTCACGGTTTAGGGCAGTGGTGTTCGGGCAGTGTAGGGGGTCGTGCTGGGGGGTGGTATTTCAGGGTTTAGGGCACTGCACTGGTGTTCAGGCAGTGTAGGGGGTCGTGCTGGTGGGGTTTTTCAAGGTTTAGGGCAGTGCAGTGGTGTTTGGGCAGTGTGGGGGGTCGTGCTGGGGCTGGTGTTTCATGGTTTAGGGCAGTGCAGTGGTGTTCGGGCAGTTTAGGGGGTCGTGCTGGGGGTGATATTTCAGGGTTTAGGGAAGAGCAGTGGTGTTCGGCAGTGTAGGAGGTCGTGCTGGGGGTGGTGTTTCAGAGTTTAGGACAGAGCAGTGGTGTGCGGGCAATGTAGGGGGTCGTGCTGGGGGTGGTGTTTCAGCGTTTAGGGCAGAGCAGTGGTGTTCTGGCAGTGTATGGGGTCGTGCTGGGTGTGGTGTTGGCTTTAGGGCACTGCAGTGGTGTTCGGGTAGTGTAGGGGGACGTGCTGGGGGTGGAGTTTCAGGGTTTAAGGCAGTGCAGTGGTGTTCGGGCAGTGTAGTGGGTCGTGCTGGGGCTGGTGTTTCAGGGTTTAGGGCAGAGCAGTGGTGTTCGGGCAGTGTAGAGGGTCGTGGTGGAGCTGGTATTTTAGGGTTTAGGGCAGAGCAGTGGTGCTCGGGCAGTGTGGGGGATGTGTGGGGTAGTGTTTCAGGGTTTAGGGCAGAGCAGTGGTGTTCAGGAAGTGTAGGTGGTCATGCTGGGGGTGGTGTTTTAGGGTTTAGGGCAGTGCAGTGGTGTTCGGGCAGTTTAAGAGGTCATGCAGGGGGTTGTGTTTCAGGGTTTAGGGCAGTGCAGTGGTGTTCGGGCAGTGTTGGGGGTCCTGCAGGGGGTGGTGTTTCAGGGTTTAGGGCAGTGCAGTGGTGTTCGGGCAGTGTTGGGGGTCTTGCGGGGGGTGGTGTTTCAGGGTTTAGGGCAGTGGTGTTCGGGCAGTGTAGGGGGTCGTGCTGGGGGGTGGTATTTCAGGGTTTAGGGCACTGCACTGGTGTTCAGGCAGTGTAGGGGGTCGTGCTGGTGGGGTTTTTCAAGGTTTAGGGCAGTGCAGTGGTGTTTGGGCAGTGTGGGGGGTCGTGCTGGGGCTGGTGTTTCATGGTTTAGGGCGGTGCAGTGGTGTTCAGGCAGTGTAGGGGGTCTTGCTGGTGCTGGTGTTTCAGGGTATAGGGCAGTGCAGTGGTGTTCGGGCAGTGCAGGGTGTCGTGCTGGGGCTGGTGTTCCAGGGTTTAGGGCAGTGCAGTGGTGTTCGGGCCGTGTAGTGGGTCGTGCCGGGGGTGGTGTTTCAGGGTTTAGGGCAGTGCAGTGGTGTTCGGGCCATGTAGGGGGTCATGCTGGGGGTGGTGTTTCAGGGTTTAGGGCAGTGCAGTGGTGTTCAGGCAGTGTAGGGGGCCATGCTGGGGGTGGTGTTTCAGGGTTTAGGACAGAGCAGTGATGTTCGGGCAGTGTAGGGGGCCGTGCTGGTGCTGGTATTTCAGGGTTTAGGGCAGAGCAGTGGTGTTCCTGCAGTGTAGGGGTCGTGCTGGGGGTGGTGTTTCAGGGTTTAGGGAAGAGCAGTGGTTTTCGGCAGTGTAGGAAGTCGTGCTGGGGTGGTGTTTCAGGGTTTAGGACAGTGCTGTTGTGTTTGGGAAATGTTGGGGGTCCTGCAGGGGGTGGTGTTTCAGGGTTTAGGGCAGTGCAGTGGTGTTCGGGCTGTGTTGGGGGTCTTGCTGGGGGTGGTGTTTCAGAGTTTAGGGCAGTTCAGTGGTGTTTGGGCAATGTAGGGGGTCGTGCAGGGGGGTGGTATTTCAGGGATTACGGCACTGCACTGGTGTTCAGGCAGTGTAGGGGGTCGTGCTGGTGTGGTTTTTCAGGGTTTAGGGCAGTGCAGTGGTGTTTGGGCAGTGTGTAGGGTCGTGCTGGGGCTGGTGTTTCATGGTTTAGGGCAGTGCAGTGGTGTTCAGGCAGTGTAGGGGGTCTTGCTGGTGCTGGTGTTTCAGGGTATAGGGCCGTGCAGTGGTGTTCGGGCAGTGTAGGGTGTCGTGCTGGGGCTGGTGTTCCAGGGTTTAGAGCAGTGCAGTTGTGTTCAGGCAGAGTAGTGGGTCGTGCTGGGGGTGGTGTTTCAGGGTTTAGGGCAGTGCAGTGCTGTTCGGGCCATGTAGGGGGTCATGCTGGGGGTGGTGTTTCAGGGTTTAGGGCAGTGCAGTGGTGTTTAGGCTGTGTAGGGGGCCACGCTGGGGGTGGTGTTTCAGGGTTTAGGGTAGAGCAGTGATGTTCGGGCAGTGTAGGGGGTCGTGCTTGTGCTGGTATTTCAGGGTTTAGGGCAGAGCAGTGGTGTTCCGGCACTGTAGGGGGTCGTGCTGGGGGTGGTGTTTCAGGGTTGAGGGAAGAGCAGTGGTGTTCGGCAGTGTAGGAGGTCGTGCTGGGGGTGGTGTTTCAGGGTTTAGGGCACTGCAGCAGTGTTCGGGCAGTGTAGGGGGACATGCTGGGGTGGTGTTTCAGGGTTTAGGGCAGAGCAGTGGTATTCAGGCAGTGTAGGAGGTCGTGCTGGGGGTGGTGTATCAGGGTTTAGAGCAGTGCAGTGGTGTTCATGCAGTGTAGGAGGTCGTGCAGGGGTGGTGTTTCACGGTTTAGGGCAGTGCAGTGGTTTTCGAGCAGTGTAGGGGGTCTTGCTGGGGTGGTGTTTCTGGGTTTACGGTAGTGGTTTTTTGGAAGTGTAGTGGGTCTTGCTGGCGGTGGTGTTTCAGGGTTTAGGGCAGTGTAGTGGTGTTTGGGCAGTGTATGGGGTCGTGCTGGGGGTGGTGTTTCAGGCTTTAGGGCACTGCAGTGGTGTTCGGGCAGTGTAGCGGGACGTGCTGGGGTGGAGTTTCAGGGTTTAGGGCAGTGCAGTGGCGTTTGGGCAGTGTAGGGGGTCGTGCTGGGGCTGGTGTTTCAGGGTTTAGGGCAGAGCAGTGGTGTTCGGGAAGTGTAGAGGGTCGTGGTGGGGCTGGTATTTTTGGGTTTAGGGCAGAGCAGTGGTGCTCGGGCAGTGAAGGGGGATTTGTGGGTTAGTGTTTCAGGGTTTATGGCAGAGCAGTGGTGTTCAGGCAGTGTAGGTGGTCGTGCTGCGGTGGTGTTTCAGGGTTTAGGGCAGTGCAGTGATGTTCGGGCAGTGTAGGGGATCGTGCAGGTGGTGGTAATTCAGGGTTTAGGGCAGTGCAGTGGTGTTCATGCAGTGTTGGGGGCCGTGCTGGGGGTGGTGTTTCAGGGTTTAGGGCAGAGCAGTGATGTTCGGGCAGTGTAGGTGGTCGTGCTGGTGCTGGTATTTCAGGGTTTAGGGCAGAGCAGTGGTGTTCCGGCAGTGTAGGGGGTCGTGCTGGGTGTGGTGTTTCAGGGTTTAGGGAAGAGCAGTGGTGTTTGGCAGTGTAGGAGGTCGTGCTGGGGGTGGTGTTTCAGGGTTTAGGGCACTGCAGCAGTGTTCGGGCAGTGTAGGGGGACCTGCTGGGGTGGTGTTTCAGGGTTTAGGGCAGAGCAGTGGTATTCAGGCAGTGTAGGAGGTCATGCTGGGGGTGATGTTTCAGGGTTTAGAGCAGTGCAGTGGTGTTCATGCAGTGTAGGGGGTCGTGCAGGGGGTGGTGTTTCACGGTTTAGGGCAGTGCAGTGGTTTTCGAGCAGTGTAGGGGGTCTTGCTGGGGGTGATGTTTCTGGGTTTACGGTAGTGGTGTTTGGGAAGTGTAGGGGGTCTTGCTGGCGGTGGAGTTTCAGGGTTTAGGGCAGTGCAGTGGTGTTTGGGCAGTGTATGGGGTCCTGCTGGGGGTGGTGTTTCAGGCTTTAGGGCACTGCAGTGGTGTTCGGGCACTGTAGGGGGACGTGCTGGGGTAGAGTTTCAGGGTTTAGGGCAGTGCAGTGGCGTTTGGGCAGTGTAGGGGGTCGTGCTGGGGCTGGTGTTTCAGGGTTTAGGGCAGAGCAGTGGTGTTCGGGCAGTGTAGAGGGTCGTGGTGGGGCTGGTATTTTAGGGTTTAGGGCAGAGCAGTGGTGCTCGGGCAGTGAAGCGGGATGTGTGGGTTAGTGTTTCAGGGTTTAGGGCAGAGCAGTGGTGTTCAGGCAGTGTAGGTGGTCGTGCTGGGGGTGGTGTTTAAGGGTTTAGGGCAGTGCAGTGATGTTCGGGCAGTGTAGGGGGTCGTGCAGGGGGTGGTGATTTAGGGTTTAGGGCAGTGCAGTGGTGTTTGGGCAGTGTAAAAGGTTGTGCAGGGGATGGTGTATTAGGGATTAGGGCAGTGCAGTTGTGTTCGGGCAGTGTTGGGGGTCGTGCAGGGGGTGGTGTTTCAGCGTTTAGGGCAGTGCAGTGGTGTTCAGGCAGTGTTGGGGTCTTGCTGGGGGTGGTGTTTCAGGGTTTAGGGCAGTGGTGTTCAGGCAGTGTAGGGGGTCCTGCTGGGGGTGGTGTTTCAGGGCTTAGGGCAGTGCAGTGGTGTTCAGGCAGTGTAGGGAGTCGTGCTGGTGTGGTTTTTCAGGGTTTAGGGCAGTGCAGTGGTGTTTGGGCAGTGTGGGGGGTCGAGCTGGGGCTGGTATTTCATGGTTTATGGCAGTGCAGTGGTGTTTGGGCAGTGTGGGGGGTCGAGTTGGGGTTGGTATTTCCTGGTTTATGGCAGTGCAGTGGTGTTTGGGCAGTGTGGGGGGTCGGGCTGGGGCTGGTGTTTCATGGTTTAGGGCAGTGCAGTGGTGTTCAGGCAGTGTAGGGGGTCTTGCTGTTGCTGGTGTTTCAGGGTATATTGCAGTGCAGTGGTGTTCGGGTAGTGTAGGGTGTCGTGCTGGGGCTGGTGTTTCAGGGTTTAGGGCAGTGCAGTGGTGTTCGGGCCATGTGGGGGTCATGCTGGGGGGCTGTTTCAGGGTTTTGGGCAGTGCAGTTGTGTTCAGGCAGTGTAGGGGGCAGTGCAGGGGGTGGTGTTTCAGGGTTTAGGGCAGAGCAGTGATGTTCGGGCAGTGTAGGGGGTCCTGCTGGTGCTGGTATTTCAGGGTTTAGGGCAGAGCAGTGGTGTTCGGGCAGTTTAGGGGGTCGTGCTGGGGGTGATGTTTCAGGGTTTAGGGCACTGTAGTAGTGGTATTCAGGCAGTGTAGGAGGTCGTGCTGGGGTGATGTTTCAGGGTTTAGAGCAGTGCAGTGGTGTTCATGCAGTGTAGGGGGTCGTGCAGGGGGTGGTGTTTCACGGTTTAGGGCAGTGCAGTGGTTTTCGAGCAGTGTAGGGGGTCTTGCTGGGGGTGATGTTTCTGGGTTTACGGTAGTGGTGTTTGGGCAGTGTATGGGGTCCTGCTGGGGGTGGTGTTTCAGGCTTTAGGGCACTGCAGTGGTGTTCGGGCACTGTAGGGGGACGTGCTGGGGTAGAGTTTCAGGGTTTAGGGCAGTGCAGTGGCGTTTGGGCAGTGTAGGGGGTCGTGCTGGGGCTGGTGTTTCAGGATTTATGGCAGAGCAGTGGTGTTCGGGCAGTGTAGAGGGTCGTGGTGGGGCTGGTATTTTAGGGTTTAGGGCAGAGCAGTGGTGCTCGGGCAGTGAAGCGGGATGTGTGGGTTAGTGTTTCAGGGTTTAGGGCAGAGCAGTGGTGTTCAGGCAGTGTAGGTGGTCGTGCTGGGGGTGGTGTTTAAGGGTTTAGGGCAGTGCAGTGATGTTCGGGCAGTGTAGGGGGTCGTGCAGGGGGTGGTGATTCAGGGTTTAGGGCAGTGCAGTGGTGTTTGGGCAGTGTAAAAGGTTGTGCAGGGGATGGTGTTTCAGGGTTTAGGGCAGTGCAGTTGTGTTCGGGCAGTGTTGGGGGTCGTGCAGGGGGTGGTGTTTCAGCGTTTAGGGCAGTGGTGTTCAGGCAGTGTTGGGGTCTTGCTGGGGGTGGTGTTTCAGGGTTTAGGGCAGTGGTGTTCAGGCAGTGTAGGTTGTCCTGCTGGGGGTGGTGTTTCAGGGCTTAGGGCAGTGCAGTGGTGTTCAGGCAGTGTAGGGAGTCGTGCTGGTGTGGTTTTTCAGGGTTTAGGGCAGTGCAGTGGTGTTTGGGCAGTGTGGGGGGTCGAGCTGGGGCTGGTATTTCATGGTTTATGGCAGTGCAGTGGTGTTTGGGCAGTGTGGGGGGTCGGGCTGGGGCTGGTGTTTCATGGTTTAGGGCAGTGCAGTGGTGTTCAGGCAGTGTAGGGGGTCTTGCTGTTGCTGGTGTTTCAGGGTATATTGCAGTGCAGTGGTGTTCGGGTAGTGTAGGGTGTCGTGCTGGGGCTGGTGTTTCAGGGTTTAGGGCAGTGCAGTGGTGTTCGGGCCATGTGGGGGTCATGCTGGGGGGCTGTTTCAGGGTTTTGGGCAGTGCAGTTGTGTTCAGGCAGTGTAGGGGGCCGTGCAGGGGGTGGTGTTTCAGGGTTTAGGGCAGAGCAGTGATGTTCGGGCAGTGTAGGGGGTCCTGCTGGTGCTGGTATTTCAGGGTTTAGGGCAGAGCAGTGGTGTTCGGGCAGTTTAGGGGGTCGTGCTGGGGGTGATGTTTCAGGGTTTAGGGCACTGTAGTAGTGTTCGGGCAGTGTAGGGGGACATGCTGGGGTGGTGTTTCAGGGTTTAGGGCAGAGCAGTGGTAATCAGGCAGTGTAGGAGGTCGTGCTGGGGGTGGTGTTTCAGGGTTTAGAGCAGTGCAGTGGTGTTCAGGCAGTGTAGGGGGTCGTGCAGGGGGTGATGTTTCTCGGTTTAGGGCAGTATAGTGGTGTTCAGGCACTGTAGGGGGTCTTGCTGGGGGTGGTGTTTCAGGGTTTAGGGCAGTGGTGTTGGGGCAGTGTAGGAGGTCTTGCTGGGGGTGGTGTTTCAGGGTTTAGGACAGGGCAGTGGTATTCAGACAGTGTAGTGGGTCGTGCAGGGGGGTGGTGTTTCAGGGTTTAGGGCAGAGCACTGGTGTTCGGGCAGTGTAGGGGGTCATGCTGGGGTGGTGTTTCAGGGTTTAGGGCAGTGCAGTGGTGTTCGGGCAGTGTACGGGGTCACGCTGCGGGTGGTGTTTCAGGGTGTAGGGCAGTGCAGTGGGTTTTGGGCAGTGTGAGGGGTCATGCTGGGGCTGGTGTTTCAGGGTTTAGGACAGTGCAGTGGTGTTCAGGCAGTGTTGGGGGTCGTGCTGGTGGTGGTGTTTCAGGGTTTATGGCAGTGCAGTGGTGTTTGGGCAGTGTGGGGAGTCGTGCTGGGGCTGGTGTTTCATGGTTTAGGGCAGTGCAGTGGTGTTCGCGCAGTGTAGGAGGTCATGCTGGGGGTGGTGCTTCAGGGTTTAGGGCAGTGCAGTGGTGTTCGGGCAGTAGAGGGGGTCGTGCAGGGGCTGGTGTTTCAGGGGTTAGGGCAGTGCAGTGGTGTTCGGGCGGTGTAGGGGGTCATGCTGGAGCTGGTGTGCCAGGGTTTAGGGCAGAGCAGTGGTGTTCGGGCAGTGTAGGGGGATGTGCGGGGGTGGTGTTTCAGGGTTTAGGCTAGAGCACTGGTGATCAGGCAGTGTAGGTGGTCGTTCTGAGGCTGGTGTTTCAGTGTTTAGGGCAGTGCAGTGATGTTCGGGTAGTGTAGGAGGTTGTGCATGGGGTTGTGTTTCAGGGTTTAGGGCAGTGCAGTGGTGTTTGGGCAGTGTTGGGTGTCTTGCTGGGGGTGGTGTTTCAGGGGTTAGGGCAGCGGTGTTCAGGCAGTGTAGGGGGTCTTGCTGTGGGTGGTGTTTCAGGGTTTAGGGCAGTAGTGTTCAGGCAGTGTAGGGGGTCTTGCGGGTGGTGGTATTTCACGGTTTAGGGCAGTTTCGTGGTGTTCGGGCAGTGTAGGGGGTCTTGCTGGGGGTGGTGTTTCAGGGTTTAGGGCAGTGCAGTGGTGTTCGAGCAGTGCAGGGGGGTGGTGTTTCAGGGTTTAGGGCAGTGCGCTGGTGTTTAGCCAGTGTAGTGTGTCATACTGGGGGTGCTTTTTCAGCGTTCAGGGCAGTGCAGTGGTGTTCGGGCAGTGTGGGGAGTCATTCTGGGGCTGGTGTTTCATGGTTTAGGGCAGTGCAGTGGTGTTCGCGCAGTGTAGGGGGTCGTGCTGGGGCTGGTGTTTCAGGATTTAGGGTAGTGCAGTGGTTTTCGGGCCATATAGGGGGTCGTGCTGGGTCTGGTGTTTCAGGGGTTAGGGCAGTGCAGTGGTGTTCGGGCAGTGTAGGGTGTCGTGATGGGGCTGGTGTTTCAGGGTTTAGGGCAGGGGCACTGTAGGGGTTCGTGCGAGTGCTGTTTTTACAGGGTTTCAGGCATAGTAGTGGTGTCCGGGCAGTGTAGGTGGTCGTGCTGGTGCTGGTGTTTCAGAGTTTAGGGCAGAGCAGTGGTGTGCGGGCAATGTAGGGGGTCATGCTGGGGGTGGTGTTATAGGGTTTAGGGCAGAGCAGTGGTGTTCGGGCAGTGTACGGGGTCATGCTGGGGGTGGTGTTTCAGGGTTTAGGGCAATGCAGTGGTGTTCAGGCAGTGTAGGGGGGTGTGCTGGGGCAGGTGTTTCAGGGTTTATTGCCGAGCAGTGGTGTTTGGACAGTGTAGGGGGCCGTGCTGGGTGTGGTGTTTCAGAGTTTAGGGCAGTGCAGTGGTGCTCAGGCAGTGTTAGAGGTCGTGCTGGGGCTGGTTTTTCATGGTTTAGGGCAGTGCAGTGGTGTTAGGGCAATGTAGGGGGTCATGCTGGGGGTGGTGTTTCAGGACTTAGGGCAGAGCAGTGGTGTTCAGGCAGTGTACGGGGTCATGCTGGGGGTGGTGTTTCAGGGTTTAGGGCACTGCAGTGATGTTCAGGCAGTGTAGGTGGGTGTGCTGGGGGTGGTGTTTCAGGGTTTAGGGCAGTGCAGTGGTGTTCGAGCAGTGTAGGGGGCCGTGCTGGGTGTGGTGTTTCAGAATTTAGGGCAGTGCAGTGGTGTTTGGGCAGTGTTAGGGGTCGTGCTGGGGTGGTGTTTCAGGGTTTAGGGCTGTGCAGTGGTGTTCGGGCAGTGTAGGGTGTCCTGCTGGGGGTGGTGTTTCAGGGTTTAGGGCAGAGCAGTGGTGTTTGGGCAGTGTACGGGGTCATGCTGGGGGTAGTGTTTCAGGGTTTAGGGCACTGCAGTGGTGTTCAGGCAGTGTAGGGGGGTGTGCTGGGGGAGGTGTTTCAGGGTTTAGGGCATAGTAGTGGTGTTTGGACAGTGTAGGAGGTCATGCAGGGGGTGGTGTTTCACGGTTTACGGCATTGCAGTGGTTTTCAGGCAGTGTAGGGGGCCTTGGTGGGGGCGGTGTTTCAGGGTTTAGGGCAGTGGTGTTCATGATGTGTAGGGGGTCTTGCTGGGGGTGGTGTTTCAGGGTTTAGGGCAGTGCAGTGGTGTTCGGGCAGTGTAGGGGCTGCTGCTGGGGGTGGTGTTTCAGGGTTTAGGCAGTGGTGTTTGGGAAGTGTAGGGGTTCTTGCTGGGGGTGGTGTTTCAGGGTTTATGGCAGTGCAGTGGTATTCGGGCAGTGTAGTTGGTCGTGCAGGGAGGTGGTGTTTCAGGGTTTAGGGCAGTGCAGTGGTGTTCGGGCAGTGTAGGGGGCCGTGCTGGGTGTGGTGTTACAGAGTTTAGGGCAGTGCAGTGGTGTTCGGGCAGTGTTAGGGGTCGTGCTGGGGCTGGTTTTTCATGGTTTAGGGCAGTGCAGTGGTGTTAGGGCAGTGTTGGGAGTCGTCCTGAGGGGTGGTGTTTCAGGGTTTAGGGCTGTGCAGTGGTGTTCGGGCAATGTAGGGGGTCGTGCTGGGGGTGGTGTTTCAGGGTTTAGGGCAGTGCAATGGTGTTCAGGCAGTGTAGGGGGTTGGGCTGGGGGTGGTGTTTCAGGGTTTAGGGCAGTGGTGCAGTGGTGTTCGGGCAGTGTAGGGGGTCTTGCAGAGAGTGGTGTTTCAGGGTGTAGGCAGTGGTGTTAAGGTAGTGTAGGGGGTTCTCTAGAGGTGCTGTTTCATGGTTTTGGGCAGCGGTGTTTGGGCAGTGTAGGGGGTCTTGCTGGGGGTGGTTTTTCAGGGTTTAGGGCAGTTCAGTGCCCTGCAGTGCCCTTACTTAAGGGGACCGTTGGGGACCTCAGCTTGTGACAGCTCAGCTCTCTTCAGGGCTTGGTTGCTCCACCCTCTGCTGCCGCTCCTGCCTGCCTTTCCTACCGCCTCCTGCCTGCAGTTTCCCTCGAGCGCCGCCCGCAGCTCCTGGGATCCCCGCTGCCCGCAGACCCTTGGATTTCCCACCGCTGCCTCCCTGCGGCCCCGTCCCCCTGCGACTCCATTCGCCGCCCCGCTCCCGCCACCCAGCTGCTCCTCCCTCCCGGCTCCTTACTTATGACGCCCCCTGAGCGACCGCGCAGCGGACGCGTGCAGCGGGAGCACCGATTGAGCGCCGAAGGTGCGCCAAAGGGAAGCCCGCCTGCGCCCGTCCGCGCCTGGACCGCGCCCAGTGCCAGGACCCCTGGCCCCCGCCGAAGCAAGACGACCCGACGGACATACGACGCCGCAACACTCAACGCACTCAACACTGGCCGGAACCCTGCCTGCTACCAAGCCACCCCGAGACGCACCCACGGACCCTTCGCCTGCCAAGCCTGCTGTTTCTCCTGCTACTGGACCTGCACGGCCACCGCCAAGCCCTGCACCAGCAGCAACCACCTGAAGTGCATCCTGCTCAACACCTGCTCCATCCACAGGCACGCCGTGGAACTCTGGGACCTGCTCGACACGACAGCACCGGACGTCGCCTTCCTCACGGAACCCTGGATGAACGCCTCCTCAGCGCCCGACATCGCCATAGCCATCCCGGACGGATACAAGATCACCCGGAAGGACCGCATCAACCAGACGGGAGGAGGCATCGCCATCATACACAAGAACACCATCCGCATCTCAACCAACTCCGACGAAACCTTCACCGCCGCCGAACACCTGCACTTCCAGATATACACTGACCCCAAGACCACCCTCTGCGGCACCCTCATCTACAGACCACCGGGACCACGCACACAATTCAGCGAAGACATCGCAGACTTCATCAGCCCGCACGCCCTTCCCTCCGCCAACTACATCCTCCTAGGAGACCTCAACTTTCACCTGGAGAACAACAACGACAGAAACACCACCGCCCTGCTGGACAACCTCGCCAACCTCGGACTCAAGCAACTAGTGAACACCCCCACCCACTACGCCGGCCACACGCTTGACCCAGTCTTCTCATCCAGCAAGCACATCTCCTTCAGCCACGCCTCCGGACTCCACTGGACCGACCACAGCTGCGTCCACTTCAGCTTCAAAAAAACTACGACCCACCACCACCCGCAACAGGTCCCCCGCCGATGCTGGAGCAAGATCACCGCCGAGCAGCTTACCGCCTCCCTCAGCCAGAACACTCCCACCAGCACAACGGACCCCAACGAAGCAGCCAGCAACCTCACCAAGTGGCCGACCGCCTGCGCCGATGACCTCGCACCACTAAAGAACCCTCCCAGCAGACACGGCAGCAAGAAAACCCCCTGGTTCACCGACGAACTCAAGGAATCCAAGAAGAACTGCCGCACCCTCGAGAAAGCCTGCTGGCTCGACCACACCACGGACAACAGGACCGCCCTCGAGCACGCCATCCGCAAACACCATCAGCTGATCCGCGCCACCAAGAAGACGGCATTCAAAGAACGACTGGACAACAACACCCACGACAACAAGGAACTCTTCAGCATCGTCAAAGAGTTCTCCAACCCCAGCGCCGGAAACAACGACATCACTCCCTCGCAAGACCTCTGCAACTCACTCGCCTCGTTCTTCCACCGCAAGATCGCCGACATACACAACAGCTTCGACGCACAGACCACGCACCCTACCACCGAACCAACGCCCACCACCACCACCCTCTGCAACTGGACCCCTATCAGCACCGAAGACACCACCCGCACGATGAACTCCATCCACTCCGGATCACCAACCGACCCGTGCCCACACCACGTCTTCAACAAAGCCGACGCCACCATCGCACCCCATCTCCGAGACACCATCAACTCCTCCTTCCACACAGCCACCTTCCCGTAGAGCTGGAAGCACGCCCAGCTGACCGCCCTCCTGAAGAAACCAACGGCGGACCCCACCGACCTCAACAACTACCGTCCCATCTCGCTCCTTCCTTTTCCGGCCAAAGTCATCAAAAAGACCGTCAACAAACAGCTGGCCGCCTTCCTCAAGACAAACGGATCCCTCGACCCCTCGCAGTCCGGGTTTCGGGCCAACCACAGCACCGAGATCGCCCTGATCGCAGCCACCGACGACATCAGAACCCTGATCAACAACGGGGAAACAGCGGCCCTCATCCTCCTGGACCTCTCTGCGGCATTCAACACCGTCTGCCACCGAACTCTAGTGAAGCGCCTCAGCAACATCGGAATTCGAGAAAAAGCGCTGGAATGGATCATCTCGTTCCTCACCGGAAGAACCCAGAGAGTCCGCCTCGCTCCATTCAGATCCGAGGCCACCGAAGTCATCTGCGGCGTACCACAAGGATCCTCACTCAGCCCAACCCTCTTCAATGTCTACATGAGCCCCCTCGCAGCCATCGCACGCCAGCACAACCTCAACATCATCTCCTACGCCGACGATACCCAGCTCATCCTCTCCCTCACCAGCGACCCCACCACCGCCAGAGCCAACCTACACGAAGGGATGAAAAACGTCGCCGACTGGATGAGGAACAGCCGCCTTAAACTGAACTCGGACAAGATGGAAGTCCTCATCCTGGGATCATCACCCTCCACCTGGGACGACTCCTGGTGGCCCCCGGCCCTGGCCACCGCTCCCAAACCAACGGACCACGCACGCAACCTGGGCTTCATCCTGGACTCCTCCCTGACAATGACCAGACAAGTCAACGCCGTCTCATCCTCGTGCTACAACACCCTGCGCATGCTCCGCAAGATCTTCAGATGGATCCCCACGGAAACCAGGAAGACCATCACCCAGGCACTCGTCACCAGCCGACTGGACTACGGGAACACCCTCTACGCCGGAACCACAGCGAAACTCCAAAAAAGACTCCAACGCATCCAAAACGCCTCCGCCCGACTCATCCTCGACATCCCCCGACACAGCCACATCACCGGACACCTGAGAGACCTGCACTGGCTCCCTGTCAGCAAGAGAATCACGTTCAGACTCCTCACCCACGCACACAAGGCTCTCAACGACCTGGGCCCCAAGTACCTCAACGACCGCATGACCTTCTACAAGCCCACCCGCCAGCTACGATCGACCGGCCACGCACTCGCCACCGTACCACGCATCCGCAGAGCCACCGCCGGAGGAAGATCCTTCTCCTACCTGGCAGCCAAGACGTGGAACTCCCTCCCCACCCACCTTCGGCGAACCCAAGACCATCTCGCCTTCAGGAAGCAGCTCAAGACCTGGCTGTTCGAGCAGTAACTTTCCCCTCCCCCAGTGCCTTGAGACCCTCCCGGGTGAGTAGTGCGCTATACAAATAATGTGATTGATTGATTGATTGCAGTGGTGTTCGGGAATTGTAGGGGGTCGTGCTGGGGGTGGTGTTTCAGGGTTTAGGGCAGTGCAGTGGTTTTCGGGCTGTGTTGGGGGTCTTGCTGGGGGTGGTATTTCAGGGGTTAGGGCAGTTGTGTTTGGGCAGTGTAGGGGGACTTGCTGGGGGTGGTGTTTCAGGGTTTAGGGCAGTAGTGTTCGGGCAGTGTAGGGGGTATTGCTGGGGGTGGTATTTCAGGGTTTAGGGCAGTGCACTGGTGTTCAGCCAGTGTAGGGTGTCATGCTGGGGGTGGTTTTTCAGGGTTTAGGGCAGTGCAGTGGTGTTCGGGCTGTGTGGGGAGTCATGCTGGGGCTGGTGTTTCATGGTTTAGGGCAGTGCAGTGATGTTTGAGCAGTGTAGGGGGTCGTGCTGGGGCTGGTGTTTCAGGGTTTAGGGCAGTGCAGTGGTGTTCGGGCAGTGTAGGGGGTCGTGCTGGGGCTGTTGTTTCAGGGTTTAGGGCAGTACAGTGACGTTCGGGCAGTGTAGGGGGTCGTGCTGGTGCTGTTGTTTCAGGGTTTAGGGCAGAGCACTGCTGTTCGGGCAGTGCAGGAGGTCATGCTGGTGCTGGTGTTTCAGGGTTTAGGGCATAGCAGTGGTGTGCGGGCAATGTAGGGGGTCGTGCTGGGGGTGGTGTTTCAGAGTTTAGGGCAGAGCAGTGGTGTTCAGGCAGTGTACGGTGTTGTGCTGGGGGTGGTGTTTCAGAGTTTAAGGTACTGCAGTGGTGTTCGGGCAGTGTAGGGGAACGTGCTAGGGGTGGTGTTTCAGGTTTTAGGGCAGAGCAGTGGTGTTAGGGCAGTGAAGGAGGTCATGCAGGGGGTGGTGTTTCACGGTTTACCGCATTGCAGTGGTTTTTGGGCATTGTAGGGGGTCTTGCTGGGGGAAGTGTTTCAGGGTTTAGGCAGTGCAGTGGTGTTCGGGCAGTGTAGGGGGTCTTGCTGCGGGTGGTGTTTCAGGGTTTAAGGCAGTGGAGTTTGGGCAGAGTAAGGGTTCTTGCTGGGGGTGGTGTTTCAGGGTTTAGGGCAGTGCAGTGTTATTCGGGCAGTGTAGTGGGTCGTGGAGGGGAGAGGTGTTTCAGGGTTTAGGGCAGTACAGTGGTGTTCGAGCAGTGTAGGGGGCCGTGCTGGGTGTGGTGTTTCCAGGTTTAGGGCAGTGCATTGTTGTTTGGGCAGTGTGAGGGGTTGTGCTGGGGCTGGTTTTTCAGGGTTTTGGGCAATGCAGTGGTGTTCGGGCAGTGTAGGGGGTCATGCTGGGGGTGGCGTTTCAGGGTTTAGGGCAGTGCAGTGCTGTTCGGGCAATGTAGGGGGTCATGCTGGGGGCAGTGTTTCAGGGTTTAGGGCATTGGTGCAGTGGTGTTCGGGCAGTGTAGGGGGTCTTGCAGGGGGTGGTGTTTCAGGGTTTAGGCAGTGGTGTACGGGTAGTGTAGGGGTACTCTGGGGGTGCTGTTTCATGGTGTAGGGCAGTGGTGTATGGGCAGTGTAGTGGGTCTTGCTGGGGGTGGTGTTTCAGGGTTTAGGACAGTGCAGTGGTGTTTGGGAATTGTAGGGGGTCGTGCTGGGGGTGGTGTTTCAGTGTTTAGGGCAGTACAGTGGTGTTCAGGCAGTGTAGGCGGTCGTGCTGGGGGTGGTGTTTCAGATTTTAGGGCAGTGCAATGGTGTTCAGGCAGTGTAGGGGTCGGGCTGGGGGTGGTGTTTCAGGGTTTAGGGCAGTGGTGTAGTGGTGTTCGGGCAGTGTAGGGGCTCTTGCAGAGGGTGGAGTTTCATGGTTTAGGCAGTGGTGTTAAGGTAGTGTAGGGTGTTCTCTAGGGGTGCTGTTTCATGGCTTAGGGCAGTGGTGTTCGGGCAGTGTAGGGGGTCTTGCTGGTGGTGGTTTTTCAGGGTTTAGGACAGTGCAGTGGTGTTCGGGAATTGTAGGGGGTCGTGCTGGGGGTGGTGTTTCAGGGTTTAGGGCAGTGCAGTGGTGTTCGGGCAGTGTTGGGGGTCTTGTTGGGGTGGTGCTTCAGGGTTTAGGGCAATGCAGTGGTGTTCGAGCAGTGTAGGGGGCCATGCTGGGTGTGGTGTTTCAGGGTTTAGGGCAGTGCAGTGGTTGTCGGGCAGTGTGAGGGGTCGTGCTGGGGCTGCTTTTTCAGGGTTTAGGGCAGTGCAGTGGTGTTCGGGCAGTGTAGGGGGTTGTGCTGGGGGTGGCGTTTCAGGGTTTAGGGCAGTGCAGTGCTGTTCTGGCAATGTAGGGGGTCATGCTGGGGGCGGTGTTTCAGGGTTTAGGGCAGTGGTGCAGTGGTGTTCGGGCAGTGTAGGGGGTCTTGCAGGGGGTGGTGTTTCAGGGTTTAGGCAGTGGTGTACGGGTAGTGTAGGGGGTTCTCAGGGGGTGCTGTTTCATGGTTTAGGGCAGTGGTGTTTGGGTAGTGTAGTGGGTCTTGCTGGCGGTGGTGTTTCAGGGTTTAGGACAGTGCAGTGGTGTTCGGGAATTGTAGGGGGTCGTGCTGGGGGTGGTGTTTCAGTGTTTAGGTCAGTACAGTGGTGTTCAGGCAGTGTAGGCGGTCGTGCTGGGGATGGTGTTTCAGGGTTTAGGGCAGTGCAGTGGTGTTCGGGCAGTGTAGGGGACTGTGCTGGAGGTGGTGTTTCAAGGTTTAGGGCAGAGCAGTGATGTTAGGGCAGTGTAGGGGGTCGTGCTGGTGCTGGTATTTCAGGGTTTAGGGCAGAGGAGTGTTGTTTGGGCAGTGTAGGGGGTCGTGCGGGGGCTGGTGTTTCAGGGTTTAGGGCAGTGCAGTGGTTTTTGAGCAGTGTAGGTGGTCTTGCTGGGGGCGGTGTTTCAGGGTTTACGGCAGTGGTCTTTGGGAAGTGTAGGGGGTCTTGCTGGGGGTGGTTGTAGGAAGGTGGATATCTGACTATGGTTACCCCCAATTTTTTGCCTAGTGTCTAGCTCGTTTTTCGACTTAGTAGGCCTGAGATCCTGCCATTCAGGGTCTCAGCCTGTCTGCTCTCCCTTTAAAATGGACTCCATGTACCCTAGGTGCATAACCCATTGGAACTAGATCACCCTGTGAGCCCCTGTACCAGTGTACACTAGGTACCCAGGGCATTGGTGTATCTAAGGCCTACCAGGGGCTGAAGCATGTATTATGCCACCCCAGGCTTGGCCTAACAAATTTGACACAACTGGCTGATCAATCAGCTGGGGTAAGGTGGTGTAACCACCTCTTATTTAGGTGTAGTATACCTATACCTAATCTTAAATGGGACACATGGTAACCTATAAGTCACTCCTATGGCAGGCCTTGACAATCCTGAAGGCAGAGTGCTTGGTTCCATGTGAGATGGTGCTCTGGCATGAGCTGAGCCTGTCTGCAGTGGTCGGAACAACTTCCTTCTACCGTTTCCAGATATCGTCATACCATATACTCTTAAGTGCATTATGAACCTCGCGGTTAAATGCTATCTTTGGTTTGGCTTTATCAAAACATGTCGAGTAAGGTGTCATACGAATTGGAATACTAACCCCTCGCCAATTCTGGCGACGGGGTTAGCATTCCACCCTTCTAGAGGGACACGACATGTACAGTACCTGAAACCCGGGTAAAATCAGACA
The DNA here is from genome assembly GCF_964204655.1 of Triturus cristatus. Classification (NCBI taxonomy): domain Eukaryota; kingdom Metazoa; phylum Chordata; class Amphibia; order Caudata; family Salamandridae; genus Triturus; species Triturus cristatus. Next base: position 1,131,475,498 of record NC_140579.1, on the reverse strand, counting down.
TAGCCTCAGCTCCACAAAATGGATGCTGCCACCACAGACACAAGTCTGCCCTCCTGCTGCTGGGAGTCCTTCCAGCTTGGGAGACGTGGACAAAGGGTTTCCTGCCAGGGGAGGTGCGAGCACCACCCCAGACAGGATTTTGTGTATTGGTCAGGTAGGGCTTGAAAGAAACCAGACATGCCTGAGGCTCACAAGGAGCCTCGGTGCATATGCCAGTTCAATCCGGTCCTGGGGCACACCAGCCCCGGACCTGGGGCGAGCTGGACAAAGGATTGGGGGTGTAACCACCCCGCTTCCTGGTCCCACCCTTAGGGAGGGACCTAGCAGGTAGTCCGGCCCCTAGAATACGCTTAAAGGTAGGAGCTGTGTCCTAAGACTTCAGACATCCTGGAATCAACTTACTACAAAGAAGAAGACGGGAACTTCGATGCTCTGCTGCACAGAGGACTGAAGGAAATCGCCCCTATGGTCAGGGAGTGACCATCTTGCTAACGGAAGCACCAACCAGCTATTCGACGTCTGATTTGCCGCCGCCTCCTGCCGGAGCCCGAGCCCAGAGCCTGACAAGACCTGGACCTCCAGACCTCTCACCACCCAATCCACAGTCCCTGCAAAGAAGGGACCCGTGGAGGCACCGAGACACGTGGAGCCAGCCATCTTGGAAGACCAACGACAAGCTGCAAGCGCAACGACAGAGGCTCCCTCCAAGTTGTGCTTTGGGTCCTGAGAAGCCCAACCACCGAGCAGCATCTGCACCAAAGGTGAGCCCTCCAGCATCTCCACGATCTGCGTGGGGCCCCTCTGCACTTTGCATCTCGACGTGCCTGCCTGGTCCCTGGCCCGTTGGCTAGTGGCCATTTTGGGGACCTATTTTGAAATCAACGATGCTGGTCTGGTTGCTCCAGACTGGCCCTAGCTGCTCTCCAAAAGAGCAGCCCCTCTGATTTTGCTGGTCAGAACAATCAGGTTTCCTCTCTTTCCACGACTCCTGCGTTTGCCAAGGCTTGTTTGCTTCTTTCGAGTCGCCGACACCGCCGACAGTGAGAGCCTGCATGGGAGAGCTCGTGAACCGACTCCTGGACGTCGTCGACCTTCAGGGACCACGTGGCTGCGGAGACAAGCTACACCTCATCACCTGTTTGCACCCAACATCGCCTGGTACCTACCTGGTGCCACGCCGGTCACTGGCTAGTGACTGTGAACACTGTCCCCTCTGCTTTCAGGTCTTCTACAACTCCGATCCACTCTTGGATCCACCGCATCTCTTCTGGACCGACCGCCTGCAGCATCTTTGTCATCAGGCTCCATTGAATCGATAGAAGAAACCCGACGCACTTCGAGACCTATGCACCCGCTTCCTGTGGGTAAGGTAAAGCTGGCACTCCGGTGCCCAAGTGTAGAGAAACATCTCTAGTGTCTGTGTTTTGAATCTTAAGATCGTAGTCCATCCAGAAGACCCTTTCTGCAGTAACTTTTAAACTTTTACGCACCCATTGAAAATCTATGGGAGCCCGCGTGTAACTTTCCTCACTGCACACGCGACCCATGGACCTCCTGGTCACTAACTGAAGTTAGCTCCTTGTAGGCCCAGCGATTCTAGAAGCCCTAGGCCTTTTCCCTTTCCTGTTCGTGGTACTTATACCACTATTTTAGTATATGGTTTGAGTGGCCACCAGGGCCCATCCATATAAAGTGCAACTTCTGTATATTATAACATTGTCTTGTTTAACGATTTGTGCTCCTGTGCTCATAAAGAGCCTAGGGGATACTTTGAGAAATAAATACATATATATTTTGAATATATATCTGTGTGGTGTCCTTTCATTGGTATAAAGGGGGGTTGCAATTGGTAAAACAGCCTGCTTCACACGCTTTAACGAGTTTAGTCTCAAAGACTGCTTAGCCTACGCTACCACTAGGGCAGCTAGTCTGAAAAGGTTGACTTACAACCACACCATAAGGGTTGCTTGGCATGGTACAAGGTGGTCACTTTAACTAGTGAACATCATATACCAGGCCAACTTCTCACATTGGTGAGCAGCGGTTGGATTTGAGCTTGCTGTGTTTTACCATTGTAATCTCTTGGTTACCAATTGAAAGATCACATAGGTACCTGTAGGTACATATAAAACAAGATAGATATACTTAAGTTCTTCTGAACTTAGTTGTTGTAGAGCAAAGGGAGTAGCACACCCTGACTACAACTACTAGATAGGTTTAGTAGGAAAACCCAAGTGTAGGTAGATTGCAACACATCCACCCACACTTAAGAGCAATGGCTGGGGCAGAGGGGTCCAATGTACCCATCTCTGTTGAGAGTGACCCCCAGAGGGCACCATCCATCTTTGCTACCCTAAACCAAAATGAGCTCAGGCAGTTGGCAAATATCAGGGGCCTTAAACAGCCCAAGAACCCTACCTCTGCTGAACTCAGGGAGCTTTTACAAGCTGATGAAGATCAGAAAGCTCTCAAGAAAGCCTCCCAGTTAGGCCCCTTAGGGACTGGAACAGGAGGCCCCCCTTCTGAAGATGCTACTGAGGTACCCCTTTCCAATAATCACCCCTTAGATGAGATTCATACTACAGAGGATGAAAGTGATAGGGATACAGATGTTAGTGGGGATGAAGGGAGAACTAGCCCAGTGCCAAGTGTTATACGTGGCCCAGCTAACCTAAGTCTATTGGGGACTGACAATGGGATCATCCCATTGGATCTCCCCAGTGGACTTAATCAGGGGCTTGGGAGGCAAAGGAATCACTCAGGTGAATCTAATTCTTCTCATGCCTCTAGAGGCTCTCAAGGTCGCTCCAGAAGAAGGATGACCACCCCTCAGAGGAGGGAGCATGAGGCCAGAATGCAGGAAGCTCAGCTGAGAATCAGGAGACAGGAGCTAGAAGTAGCTCTGATGGAAGAGAAACTGAGTAAGGCTAGGCAACCTAGAGAGAGTGGGTCTATACCCACTGGTGGCAGCATTGTCCCTAAGGACAAAGATAGGGTCTTTGACAATAGGAACCTGTCCAAGGTTGTGCCCCCCTACAAAAGTGGGGATGACATCCACAAATTGATGACTGCTCTTGAGAGAGCCTGCAAAGTGCAGCAGGTTCCTGAAGACCAGTGGGCAGCAATCTTATGGCTCTCCTTTGAAGGTAGAGGCAGAGATAGACTCCTCACTGTTAGAGAGGAGGATGTCAGAAACTACAGAGCCCTGAAGAGTGTCCTGGTTGATGGGTTAGGCTTAACCACTGAACAGTACAGGTTAATGTTCAGAGATACCCAGAAGGCACAGACTCAGGACTGGTCTGAATATGTTGAATGTGCCACTAAGGCTTTGGAGGGTTGGTTGCTGGGAAGTAAGGTTTCAGATTATACAGGATTGTACAATTTGATGATGAGAGAACAGATTTTAAGTAACTGTCAAAACCAGCTCCTCGATCAACACCTGGTAGACTCGGATTTGACCTCTCCCCAAGAATTGGGAAAGAGGGCAGATAAATGGGTCAGGACCAGGATCAGGCCTAAAAATCAGGGTGGTGACCAAAAGAAAGATACCACCCAACCTCAAGAGAAGGGTGGGGATAAAACAAAAGAGAAATCTTCCTCAGGGCCCCAAAACTCCAAACAGGGTGGTGGGTCCCAAGCTCCCTCCTCTACCACAGGTAAAAAGCCGTACTGCCATGAATGTAAAATTCCTGGGCATTGGAAAACTGACAGCAGTTGCCCAAAGGCTAAAAACAAAACTGTTCATCCAATTACTCCTGTCACACCACCTATTACTGTCAGCAGTAATCCCCCAGGTGGTGGGAGTGCCCCCAGAAATTTGGGTGGGTTTACTTGGGGAACACAGGGGGACCCTGGCTTAGCCAATTCCCCTACAGCAACCACTCTTGTCTGTGATGGTGGCATGGGGTTTGCCAACTTCACTGCCTGTCCCAACACTTTGGGTAGGTACAGACAGGAGCCCTACATAAATGGTACAAAAGGCTGAGGCCTACAGAGACACTGGAGCTAGCATCACAATGGTGGCCCATTGGCTAGTCCCCTCTGAGCAGCTTTTGCCTGGTTTCTCCTACCAGGTAACTAACATTGATGGCAAACAGAACAGTCATCCCATGGCAGAGGTATGTCTCAGCTGGGGAGGTGTCACTGGCCCTAAAAGGGTGGCAGTGTCCCCAACCTTGCCTGTAGACTGCTTACTGGGGAATGACTTAGAACGCTCAGCTTGGGCTGGAGTTGAACAAGACACCCATTCTAAAATGGTAGGCCTTTCACAAAAGGGTAGTGGGGTTGTGCCATTCACAACCCCTGTCCAAATAGATTTCCTCCCTGTAAAGGTTGGAAGGGCAGTGGTAGCCACAGCCCAGGCACAGACAGACTTCCCTGTAGAGACTGGCCGAGCTGTGACAGTCACAGCTCAAACACAAACTGAGTGCCCCCCTGAAAAGGTTGGCAGGACTGTAATGGTCTCAGTCCATACTCAGACTGACATAGGTGTAGTGAAGCCTGAAACTATGGATCACTCCACACAAACAGAGAGTAGTGGGGAGGAAGAAAAGTCTCCCTCTCCCCAGACATTAGGAAAAGGTCAGCCTCCCCAGGGATCTGACCCCACCCCTTGTGAAGGAACTGCCCCAGAGGTAGCCAGGCCTAGCCTGACAGAGCCTCTGATCTCAGTGGACCTTTCCAAGGTGGGACCCAGTCTGGTGCAGGTAGCCTGCCTCTCTCTACCCTGCCTCAGTCAGCCCAGGGCTGCAGAGGTCAGGGAGGCCAGTGGACCCCAAGAGGGCCCCTGTCCACAAGAACCCCCCCATCAAAAGAGTGAGGATTGCCTGGCTAGTAGCCCTAGCCAGTTGATGGTTAAACACATTCCTGAGGGATCCCCTTTACAGGTAGTTAGGGACCTCCCCCAGAGGGATTCTGTTGGGCACAGGCAAACATGGGACCTTAGGGCCCCAAACCTGACCTGTCCCTCCAGTAAGCCCACAAAAGGGACCCAGCCTCGAGCTTTAGGTAGCCAGAGGCTGACCCTGAAAGCACAGTGCAACTCAGCTAAAGAGGGAAAGGCATCCATGGTGGAGGATGATTGGAGGAAGCTGAGGCCTCACTTTGAGGACCCTCACTTCAGTACTCCATCTCCACACCAGCCTTTTACTTTGCAAAGACACACCAAAGGTAGAGATTCCCTATGATGGAGACCCTATGATACCTTTAGGGTGAGGGATTGCTTAGTGGACCATGAGACAGGGGGTAACCATGCCAGTGCTGGTTCTTCCTTATATGGCCACTTGGGCAATAGAGGCTTACCTGGACAAGGACAGCCTTATCTCCCTTCGTTTGGGGGGGGGGGTTGTGTAGGAAGGTGGATATCTGACTATGGTTACCCCCAATTTTTTGCCTAGTATCTAGCTGGTTTTTCGACTTAGTAGGCCTGAGATCCTGCCATTCAGGGTCTCAGCCTGTCTGCTCTCCCTTTAAAATGGACTCCATGTACCCTAGGTGCATAACCCATTGGAACTAGATCACCCTGTGAGCCCCTGTACCAGTGTACACTAGGTACCCAGGGCATTGGTGTATCTAAGGCCTACCAGGGGCTGAAGCATGTATTATGCCACCCCAGGCTTGGCCTAACAAATTTGACACAACTGGCTGATCAATCAGCTGGGGTAAGCTGGTGTAACCACCTCTTATTTAGATGTAGTATACCTATACCTAACCTTAAATGGGACACATGGTAACCTATAAGTCACTCCTATGGCAGGCCTTGACAATCCTGAAGGCAGAGTGCTTGGTTCCATGTGAGATGGTGCTCTGGCATGAGCTGAGCCTGTCTGCAGTGGTCGGAACAACTTCCTTCTACCGTTTCCAGATATCGTCATACCATATACTCTTAAGTGCATTATGAACCTCGCGGTTAAATGCTATCTTTGGTTTGGCTTTATCAAAACATGTCGAGTAAGGTGTCATACGAATTGGAATACTAACCCCTCGCCAATTCTGGCGACGGGGTTAGCATTCCACCCTTCTAGAGGGACACGACATGTACAGTACCTAAAACCCGGGTAAAATCAGACATAGCCTCAGCTCCACAAAATGGATGCTGCCACCACAGACACAAGTCTGCCCTCCTGCTGCTGGGAGTCCTTCCAGCTTGGGAGACGTGGACAAAGGGTTTCCTGCCAGGGGAGGTGCGAGCACCACCCCAGACAGGATTTTGTGTATTGGTCAGGTAGGGCTTGAAAGAAACCAGACATGCCTGAGGCTCACAAGGAGCCTCGGTGCATATGCCAGTTCAATCCGGTCCTGGGGCACACCAGCCCCGGACCTGGGGCGAGCTGGACAAAGGATTGGGGGTGTAACCACCCCCCTTCCTGGTCCCACCCTTAGGGAGGGACCTAGCAGGTAGTCCGGCCCCTAGAATCCGCTTAAAGGTAGGAGCTGTGTCCTAAGACTTCAGACATCCTGGAATCAACTTACTACAAAGAAGAAGACGGGAACTTCGATGCTCTGCTGCACAGAGGACTGAAGGAAATCGCCCCTATGGTCAGGGAGTGACCATCTTGCTAACGGAAGCACCAACCAGCTATTCGACGTCTGATTTGCCGCCGCCTCCTGCCGGAGCCCGAGCCCAGAGCCTGACAAGACCTGGACCTCCAGACCTCTCACCACCCGATCCACAGTCCCTGCAAAGAAGGGACCCATGGAGGCACCGAGACACGTGGAGCCAGCCATCTTGGAAGACCAACGACAAGCTGCAAGCGCAACGACAGAGGCTCCCTCCAAGTTGTGCTTTGGGACCTGAGAAGCCCAACCACAGAGCAGCATCTGCACCAAAGGTGAGCCCTCCAGCATCTCCACGATCTGCGTGGGGCCCCTCTGCACTTTGCATCTCGACGCGCCTGCCCGGTCCCTGGCCCGTTGGCTAGTGGCCATTTTGGCGACCTATTTTTAAATCAACGATGCTGGTCTGGTTGCTCCAGACTGGCCCTAGCTGCTCTCCAAAAGAGCAGCCCCTCTGATCTTGCTGGTCAGAACAATCAGCTTTCCTCTCTTTCCACAACTCCTGCCTTTGCCAAGGCATGTTTGCTTTTTTCGAGTCGCCGACACCGCTGACAGTGAGAGCCTGCGTGGGAAAGCTCGTGAACCAACTCCTGGACGTCGTCGACCTTCAGGGACCACGTGGCTGCGGAGACAAGCTACACCTCATCACCTGTTTGCACCCGACATCGCCTGGTACCTACCTGGTGCCACGCCGGTCACTGGCTAGTGACTGTGAACACTGTCCCCTATGCTTTCAGGTCTTCTACAACTCCGATCCACTCTTGGATCCACCGCATCTCTTCTGGACCGACCGCCTGCAGCATCTTTGTCATCAGGCTCCATTGAATCGATAGAAGAAACCCAACGCACTTCGAGACCTATGCACCCGCTTCCTGTGGGTGAGGTAAAGCTGGCACTCTGGTGCCCAAGTGTAGAGAAACATCTCTAGTGTCTGTGTTTTGAATCTTAAGATCGTAGTCCATCCAGAAGACCCTTTCTGCAGTAACTTTTAAACTTTTACGCACCCATTGAAAACCTATGGGAGCCCGCGTGTAACTTTCCTCACTGCACACGCGACCCGTGGACCTCCTGGTAACTAACTGAAGTTAGCTCCTTGTAGGCCCAGCGATTCTAGAGGCCCTAGGCCTTTTCCCTTTCCTGTTCGTGGTACTTATACCACTATTTTAGTATATGGTTTGAGTGGCCACCAGGGCCCATCCATATAAAGTGCAACTTCTGTATATTATAACATTGTCTTGTTTAACGATTTGTGCTCCTGTGCTCATAAAGAGTCTAGGGGATACTTTGAGAAATAAATACATATATATTTTGAATATATATCTGTGTGGTGTCCTTTCATTGGTATAAAGGGGGGTTGCAATTGGTAAAACAGCCTGCTTAACACGCTTTAACGAGTTTAGCCTCAAAGACTGCTTAGCCTACGCTACCACTAGGGCAGCTAGTCCGAAAAGGTTGACTTACAACCACACCATAAGGGTTGCTTGGCATGGTACAAGGTGGTCACTTTAACTAGTGAACATCATATACCAGGCCAACTTCTCACAGTGGTGGTTCAGGGTTTAAGGCAGTGCAGTGGTTTTCGGGCAGTGTAGGGGGTCTTGCTAAGGAGGTGGTGTTTCAGTGTTTAGGGCAGTGGTGTTTGGGCAGTATAGGAGGTCTTGCTGGGGGTTGTGTTTCATGGTTTAGGGCAGTGCAGTGGTGTTTGGGCAGTGTAGGTTGTCGTGCTGGTGCTGATGTTTCAAGGTTTAGGGCAGAGCAGTGGTGTTCGGGCAGTGTAGGGGGTCGTGCTGGGGTGGTGTTTCAGCGTTTAGGGCAGAGCAGTGGTATTCGGGCAGTGTAGGAGGTCGTGCTGGGGTGGTGTTTCAGGGTTTAGAGCAGTGCAGTGGTGTTCGGGCAGTGTATGGGGTCTTGCTGGGGGTGGTGTTTCAGGGTTTACAGCAGTGCAGTGGTGTTCGGTCAGTGTAGGGGGTCTTGCTGGGGGTGGGATTTCAGGGTTTAGGGCAGTTCAGTGGTGTTTGGGCAGTGTAGGGGGTCTTTCTGGGGGTGGTGTTTCAGGGTTTAGGGCAGTGCAGTGGTGTTCGAGCAGAGCAGGGGGGTGGTGTTTCAGAGTTTAGGGCAGTGCACTGGTGTTCAGCCAGTGTAGGGTGACGTGCTGGGGGTGGTTTTTCAGGGTTTAGGGCAGCGCAGTGGTATTCGGGCAGTGTGGGGAGTCATGCTGGGGCTGGTGTTTCATGGATTAGGGTAGTGCAGTGGTGTTCGCGCAGTGTAGGGGGTCATGCTGGGGCTTGTGATTCAGGGTTTAGGGCAGTGCAGTGGTGTTCGGGCAGTGTAGGGGTCATGCTGGGGCTGGTGTTTCAGGGGTTAGGGCACTGCAGTGGTGTTCGGGCAGTGTAGGGGGTCGTGATGGGGCTGGTGTTTCAGGGTTTAGAGCAGTGCAGTGGTGTTCGGGCTGTGTAGGGGGTCGTGTTGGAGGTGGTGTTTCAGGGTTTAGGGCAGTACAGTGCTGTTCGGGCAGTGTAGGGGATCGTGCTGGTGGTGTTGTTTCAGGGTTTAGGGCAGAGCAGTGGTGTTCGGGCAGTGTAGAGGGTTGTGCTGGTGCTGGTGTTTCAGGGTTTAGGGCAGAGCAGTGGCGTGCGGACAATGTAGGGGGTTGTGCTGGGGGTGGTGTTTCAGGGTTTAGGGCTGTGAAGTGGTGTTCGGGCAGTGTAGGGTGTTGTGCTGGGGGTGGTGTTTCAGATTTTAGGGCAGTGCAATGGTGTTCAGGCAGTGTAGGGGGTCGGGCTGGGGGTGGTTTTTTCAGGGTTTAGGGCGGTGGTGCAGTGGTGTTCGGGCAGTGTAGGGGCTCTTGCAGAGGGTGGTGTTTCATGGTTTAGGCAGTGGTGTTAAGGTAGTGTAGGGGGTTCTCTAGGGGTGCTGTTTCATGGTTTAGGGCAGTGGTGTTCGGGCAGTGTAGGGGGTCTTGCTGGGGGTGGTTTTTCAGGATTTAGGGCAGTGCAGTGGTATTCGGGCAGTGTAGGAGGTCGTGCTGGGGTGGTGTTTCAGGGTTTAGAGCAGTGCAGTGGTGTTCGGGCAGTGTATGGGGTCGTGCTGGTGCTGATGTTTCAAGGTTTAGGGCAGAGCAGTGGTATTCGGGCAGTGTAGGGGGTCGTGCTGGGGTGGTGTTTCAGGGTTTAGGGCAGAGCAGTGGTATTCGGGCAGTGTAGGATGTCGTGCTGGGGTGGTGTTTCAGGGTTTAGAGCAGTGCAGTGGTGTTCGGGCAGTGTATGGGGTCTTGCTGGGGGTGGTGTTTCAGGGTTTACAGCAGTGCAGTGGTATTCGGTCAGTGTAGGGGGTCTTGCTGGGGGTGGGATTTCAGGGTTTAGGGCAGTTCAGTGGTGTTTGTGCAGTGTAGGGGGTCTTTCTGGGGGTGGTGTTTCAGGGTTTAGGGCAGCGCAGTGGTGTTCGAGCAGAGCAGGGGGGTGGTGTTTCAGAGTTTAGGGCAGTGCACTGGTGTTCAGCCAGTGTAGGGTGACGTGCTGGGGGTGGTTTTTCAGGGTTTAGGGCAGTGCAGTGGTATTCGGGCAGTGTGGGGAGTCATGCTGGGGCTGGTGTTTCATGGATTAGGGTAGTGCAGTGGTGTTCGCGCAGTGTAGGGGGTCATGCTGGGGCTTGTGTTTCAGGGTTTAGGACAGTGCAGTGGTGTTCGGGCAGTGTAGGGGTCATGCTGGGGCTGGTGTTTCAGGGGTTAGGGCACTGCAGTTGTGTTCGGGCAGTGTAGGGGGTCGTGATGGGGCTGGTGTTTCAGGGTTTAGAGCAGTGCAGTGGTGTTCGGGCTGTGTAGGGGGTCGTGTTGGAGGTGGTGTTTCAGGGTTTAGGGCAGTACAGTGCTGTTCGGGCAGTGTAGGGGATCGTGCTGGTGGTGTTGTTTCAGGGTTTAGGGCAGAGCAGTGGTGTTCGGGCAGTGTAGAGGGTTGTGCTGGTGCTGGTGTTTCAGGGTTTAGGGCAGAGCAGTGGTGTGCGGACAATGTAGGGGGTTGTGCTGGGGGTGGTGTTTCAGGGTTTAGGGCTGTGAAGTGGTGTTCGGGCAGTGTAGGGTGTTGTGCTGGGGGTGGTGTTTCAGATTTTAGGGCAGTGCAATGGTGTTCAGGCAGTGTAGGGGGCCGGGCTGGGGGTGGTTTTTTCAGGGTTTAGGGCAGTGGTGCAGTGGTGTTCGGGCAGTGTAGGGGCTCTTGCAGAGGGTGGTGTTTCATGGTTTAGGCAGTGGTGTTAAGGTAGTGTAGGGGGTTCTCTAGGGGTGCTGTTTCATGGTTTAGGGCAGTGGTGTTCGGGCAGTGTAGGGGGTCTTGCTGGGGGTGGTTTTTCAGGATTTAGGGCAGTGCAGTGGTATTCGGGCAGTGTAGGAGGTCGTGCTGGGGTGGTGTTTCAGGGTTTAGAGCAGTGCAGTGGTGTTCGGGCAGTGTATGGGGTCGTGCTGGTGCTGATGTTTCAAGGTTTAGGGCAGAGCAGTGGTGTTCGGGCAGTGTAGGGGGTCGTGCTGGGGTGGTGTTTCAGGGTTTAGGGCAGAGCAGTGGTATTCGGGCAGTGTAGGAGGTCGTGCTGGGGTGGTGTTTTAGGGTTTAGAGCAGTGCAGTGGTGTTCGGGCAGTGTATGGGGTCTTGCTGGGGGTGGTGTTTCAGGGTTTACAGCAGTGCAGTGGTGTTCGGTCAGTGTAGGGGGTCTTGCTGGGGATGGGATTTCAGGGTTTAGGGCAGTTCAGTGGTGTTTGGGCAGTGTAGGGGGTCTTTCTGGGGGTGGTGTTTCAGGGTTTAGGGCAGTGCAGTGGTGTTCGAGCAGAGCAGGGGGGTGGTGTTTCAGAGTTTAGGGCAGTGCACTGGTGTTCAGCCAGTGTAGGGTGACGTGCTGGGGGTGGTTTTTCAGGGTTTAGGGCAGTGCAGTGGTATTCGGGCAGTGTGGGGAGTCATGCTGGGGCTGGTGTTTCATGGATTAGGGTAGTGCAGTGGTGTTCGTGCAGTGTAGGGGGTCATGCTGGGGCTTGTGTTTCAGGGTTTAGGGCAGTGCAGTGGTGTTCGGGCAGTGTAGGGGTCATGCTGGGGCTAGTGTTTCAGGGGTTAGGGCACTGCAGTGGTGTTCGGGCAGTGTAGGGGGTCGTGATGGGGCTGGTGTTTCAGGGTTTAGAGCAGTGCAGTGGTGTTCGGGCTGTGTAGGGGGTCGTGTTGGAGGTGGTGTTTCAGGGTTTAGGGCAGTACAGTGCTGTTCAGGCAGTGTAGGGGATCGTGCTGGTGGTGTTGTTTCAGGGTTTAGGGCAGAGCAGTGGTGTTCGGGCAGTGTAGAGGGTTGTGCTGGTGCTGGTGTTTCAGGGTTTAGGGCAGAGCAGTGGTGTGCGGACAATGTAGGGGGTTGTGCTGGGGGTGGTGTTTCAGGGTTTAGGGCTGTGAAGTGGTGTTCAGGCAGTGTAGGGTGTTGTGCTGGGGGTGGTGTTTCAGATTTTAGGGCAGTGCAATGGTGTTCAGGCAGTGTAGGGGGTCGGGCTGGGGGTGGTTTTTTCAGGGTTTAGGGCAGTGGTGCAGTGGTGCAGTGGTGTTCGGGCAGTGTAGGGGCTCTTGCAGAGGGTGGTGTTTCATGGTTTAGGCAGTGGTGTTAAGGTAGTGTAGGGTGTTCTCTAGGGGTGCTGTTTCATGGTTTAGGGCAGTGGTGTTCGGGCAGTGTAGGGGGTCTTGCTGGGGGTGGTTTTTCAGGATTTAGGGCAGTGCAGTGGTGTTTGGGAATTGTAGGGGGTCGTGCTGGGGGTGGTGTTTCAGGGTTTAGGGCAGTGCAGTGGTGTTCGGGCAGTTTTAGGGGTCTTGCTGGGGGTGGTATTTCAGGGGTTAGGGCAGTGGTGTTCGGGCAGTGTAGGGGGTCTTGCTGGGGGTGGTGTTTCAGCGTTTAGGGCAGTAGTGTTCGGGCAGTGTAGGGGGTCTTGCTGGGGGTGGTATTTCAGGGTTAAGGGCAGTGCACTGGTGTTCAGCCAATGTAGGGTGTTGTGCTGGGGGTGGTCTTTCAGGGTTTAGGGCAGTGCAGTGGTGTTCCGGCTGTGTGGGGAGTCATGCTGGGGCTGGTGTTTCATGGTTTAGGGCAGTGCAGTGATGTTTGAGCAGTGTAGGGGTCGTGCTGGGGCTGGTGTTTCAGGGTTTAGGGCAGTGCAGTGGTGTTCGGGCAGTGTAGGGGTTCGTGCTGGGGCTGTTGTTTCAAGGTTTAGGGCAGTACAGTGATGTTCGGGCAGTGTAGGGGTGGTATTTCAGGGGTTAGGGCAGTGGTGTTCGGGCAGTGTAGGGGGTCTTGCTGGGGGTGGTGTTTCAGGGTTTAGGGCAGTAGTGTTCGGGCAGTGTAGGGGGTCTTGCTGGGGGTGGTATTTCAGGGTTTAGGGCAGTGCACTGGTGTTCAGCCAATGTAGGGTGTTGTGCTGGGGGTGGTCTTTCAGGGTTTAGGGCAGTGCAGTGGTGTTCCGGCTGTGTGGGGAGTCATGCTGGGGCTGGTGTTTCATGGTTTAGGGCAGTGCAGTGATGTTTGAGCAGTGTAGGGGTCGTGCTGGGGCTGGTGTTTCAGGGTTTAGGGCAGTGCAGTGGTGTTCGGGCAGTGTAGGGGGTCGTGCTGGGGCTGTTGTTTCAAGGTTTAGGGCAGTACAGTGATGTTCGGGCAGTGTAGGGGTGGTATTTCAGGGGTTAGGGCAGTGGTGTTCGGGCAGTGTAGGGGGTCTTGCTGGGGGTGGTATTTCAGGGTTTTGGGCAGTGCACTGGTGTTTAGCCAGTGTAGGGTGTCGTGCTGGGGGTGGTCTTTCAGGGTTTAGGGCAGTGCAGGGGTGTTCGGGCTGTGTGGGGAGTCATGCTGGGGCTGGTGTTTCATGGTTTAGGGCAGTGCAGTGATGTTTGAGCAGTGTAGGGGGTCGTGCTGGGGCTGGTGTTTCAGGGTTTAGGGCAGTGCAGTAGTGTTCGGGCAGTGTAGGGGGTTGTGCTAGGGCTGTTGTTTCAGGGTTTAGGGCAGTACAGTGATGTTCGGGCAGTGTAGGGGGTCGTGCTGGTTCTGTTGTTTCAGATTTTAGGGCAGAGCAGTGGTGTTCGGGCAGTGTAGGAGGTCGTGCTGGTGCTGGTGTTTCACGGTTTAGGGCAGAGCAGTGGTGTGCGGGCAATCTAGGGGGTCATGCTGGGGGTGGTGTTTCAGGGTTTAGGGCAGAGCAGTGGTGTTCGGGCAGTGTAGGGGAACATGCTAGGGGTGGTGTTTCAGGGTTTGGGCAGAGCAGTGGTGTTAGGGCAGTGAAGGAGGTCGTGCAGGGGGTGGTGTTTCATGGTTTACAGCATTGCAGTGGTTTTCGGGCATTGTAGGGGGTCTTGCTGGAGGAGGTGTTTCAGGGTTTAGGGCAGTGGTGTTCGGGATGTGTAGGGGGTCTTGCTGGGGGTGGTGTTTCAGGGTTTAGGGCAGTGCAGTGGTGTTCGGGCAGTGTAGGGGGTCTTGCTGCGGGTGGTGTTTCAGGGTTTAAGGCAGTGGAGTTTGGGCAGTGTAGGGGTTCTTGCTGGGGTGGTGTTTCAGGGTTTAGGGCAGTGCAGTGTTATTCGGGCAGTGTAGTGGGTCATGGAGGGGGGAGGTGTTTCAGGGTTTAGGGCACTACAGTGGTGTTCGGGCAGTGTAGGGGGTCTTGCTGGGGGTGGTGCTTCAGGGTTTAGGGCAATGCAGTGGTGTTCGAGCAGTGTAGGGGGCCGTGCTGGGTGTGGTGTTTCAGGGTTTAGGGCAGTGCAGGGGTTGTCGGGCAGTGTGAGGGGTCATGCTGGGGCTGCTTTTTCAGGGTTTAGGGCAGTGCAGTGGTGTTCGGGCAGTGTAGGGGGTCGTGCTGGGGGTGGCGTTTCAGGGTTTAGGGCAGTGCAGTGCTGTTCTGGCAATGTAGGGGGTCATGCTGGGGGCGGTGTTTCAGGGTTTAGGGCAGTGGTGCAGTGGTGTTCGGGCAGTGTAGGGGGTCTTGCAGGGGGTGGTTTTTCAGGGTTTAGGCAGTGGTGTACGGGTAGTGTAGGGGGTTCTCAGGGGGTGCTGGTTCATGGTTTAGGGCAGTGGTGTTTGGGTAGTGTAGTGGGTCTTGCTGGGGGTGGTATTTCAGGGTTTTGGGCAGTGCACTGGTGTTTAGCCAGTGTAGGGTGTCGTGCTGGGGGTGGTCTTTCAGGGTTTAGGGCAGTGCAGGGGTGTTCCGGCTGTGTGGGGAGTCATGCTGGGGCTGGTGTTTCATGGTTTAGGGCAGTGCAGTGATGTTTGAGCAGTGTAGGGGTCGTGCTGGGGCTGGTGTTTCAGGGTTTAGGGCAGTGCAGTGGTGTTCGGGCAGTGTAGGGGGTCGTGCTGGGGCTGTTGTTTCAAGGTTTAGGGCAGTACAGTGATGTTCGGGCAGTGTAGGGGTGGTATTTCAGGGGTTAGGGCAGTGGTGTTCGGGCAGTGTAGGGGGTCTTGCTGGGGTGGTATTTCAGGGTTTTGGGCAGTGCACTGGTGTTTAGCCAGTGTAGGGTGTCGTGCTGGGGGTGGTCTTTCAGGGTTTAGGGCAGTGCAGGGGTGTTCGGGCTGTGTGGGGAGTCATGCTGGGGCTGGTGTTTCATGGTTTAGGGCAGTGCAGTGATGTTTGAGCAGTGTAGGGGGTCGTGCTGGGGCTGGTGTTTCAGGGTTTAGGGCAGTGCAGTAGTGTTAGGGCAGTGTAGGGGGTTGTGCTGGGGCTGTTGTTTCAGGGTTTAGGGCAGTACAGTGATGTTCGGGCAGTGTAGGGGGTCGTGCTGGTTCTGTTGTTTCAGATTTTAGGGCAGAGCAGTGGTGTTCGGGCAGTGTAGGAGGTCGTGCTGGTGCTGGTGTTTCACGGTTTAGGGCAGAGCAGTGGTGTGCGGGCAATCTAGGGGGTCATGCTGGGGGTGGTGTTTCAGGGTTTAGGGCAGAGCAGTGGTGTTCGGGCAGTGTAGGGGAACGTGCTAGGGGTGGTGTTTCAGGGTTTGGGCAGAGCAGTGGTGTTAGGGCAGTGAAAGAGGTCGTGCAGGGGGTGGTGTTTCATGGTTTACAGCATTGCAGTGGTTTTCGGGCATTGTAGGGGGTCTTGCTGGGGGAGGTGTTTCAGGGTTTAGGGCAGTGGTGTTCGGGATGTGTAGGGGGTCTTGCTGGGGGTGGTGTTTCAGGGTTTAGGGCAGTGCAGTGGTGTTCGGGCAGTGTAGGGGGTCTTGCTGCGGGTGGTGTTTCAGGGTTTAAGGCAGTGGAGTTTGGGCAGTGTAGGGGTTCTTGCTGGGGTGGTGTTTCAGGGTTTAGGGCAGTGCAGTGTTATTCGGGCAGTGTAGTGGGTCATGGAGGGGGGAGGTGTTTCAGGGTTTAGGGCACTTCAGTGGTGTTCGGGCAGTGTAGGGGGTCTTGCTGGGGGTGGTGCTTCAGGGTTTAGGGCAATGCAGTGGTGTTCGAGCAGTGTAGGGGGCCGTGCTGGGTGTGGTGTTTCAGGGTTTAGGGCAGTGCACGGGTTGTCGGGCAGTGTGAGGGGTCGTGCTGGGGCTGCTTTTTCAGGGTTTAGGGCAGTGCAGTGGTGTTCGGGCAGTGTAGGGGGTCGTGCTGGGGGTGGCGTTTCAGGGTTTAGGGCAGTGCAGTGCTGTTCTGGCAATGTAGGGGGTCATGCTGGGGGCGGTGTTTCAGGGTTTAGGGCAGTGGTGCAGTGGTGTTCGGGCAGTGTAGGGGGTCTTGCAGGGGGTGGTTTTTCAGGGTTTAGGCAGTGGTGTACGGGTAGTGTAGGGGGTTCTCAGGGGGTGCTGGTTCATGGTTTAGGGCAGTGGTGTTTGGGTAGTGTAGTGGGTCTTGCTGGGGGTGGTGTTTCAGGGTTTAGGACAGTGCAGTGGTGTTCGGGAATTGTAGGGGGTCGTGCTGGGGGTGGTGTTTCAGTGTTTAGGGCAGTACAGTGGTGTTCAGGCAGTGTAGGCGGTCGTGCTGGGGCTGGTATTTCAGGGTTTAGGGCAGTGCAGTGGTGTTCGGGCAGTGTAGGAGACCGTGCTGAAGGTGGTGTTTCAAGGTTTAGGGCAGAGCACTGATGTTCGGGCAGTGTAGGGGGTCGTGCTGGTGCTGGTATTTCAGGGTTTAGGGCAGAGGAGTGTTGTTTGGGCAGTGTAGGGGGTCGTGCGGGGGCTGGTGTTTCAGGGTTTAGGGCAGTGCAGTGGTTTTTGAGCAGTGTAGGTGGTCTTGCTGGGGACGGTGTTTCAGGGTTTACGGCAGTGGTCTTTGGGAAGTGTAGGGGGTCTTGCTGGGGGTGGTGTTTCAGGGTTTAAGGCAGTGCAGTGGTTTTCGGGCAGTGTAGGGGGTCTTGCTAAGGGGGTGGTGTTTCAGTGTTTAGGGCAGTGGTGTTTGGGGAGTGTAGGAGGTCTTGCTGGGGGTTGTGTTTCATGGTTTAGGGCAGTGCAGTGGTGCTTGGGCAGTGTAGGTTGTCGTGCTGGTGCTGATGTTTCAGGGTTTAGGGCAGAGCAGTGGTGTTCGGGCAGTGTAGGGGGTCGTGCTGGGGTGGTGTTTCAGGGTTTAGGGCAGAGCAGTGGTATTCGGGTAGTGTAGGAGGTTGTCCTGGGGTGGTGTTTCAGGGTTTAGAGCAGTGCAGTTGTGTTCGGGCGGTGTATGGGGTCTTGCTGGGGGTGGTGTTTCAGGGTTTACGGCAGTGCAGTGGTGTTCGGTCAGTGTAGGGGGTCTTGCTGGGGGTGGGATTTCAGGGTTTAGGGCAGTTCAGTAGTGTTTGGGCAGTGTAGGGGGTCTTTCTGGGGGTGGTGTTTCAGGGTTTAGGGCAGTGCAGTGGTTTTCGAGCAGAGCAGGGGGGTGGTGTTTAAGAGTTTAGGGCAGTGCACTGGTGTTCAGCCAGTGTAAGGTGTCGTGCTGGGGGTGGTTTTTCAGGGTTTAGGGCAGTGCAGTGGTATTCGGGCAGTGTGGGGATTCATGCTGGGGCTGGTGTTTCATGGATTAGGGTAGTGCAGTGGTGTTCGCGCAGTGTAGGGGGTCATGCTGGGGCTTGTGTTTCAGGGTTTAGGGCAGTGCAGTGCTGTTCGGGCAGTGTAGGGGATCGTGCTGGTGGTGTTGTTTCAGAGTTTAGGGCAGAGAAGTGGTGTTCGGGCAGTGTAGAGGGTCGTGCTCGTGCTGGTGTTTCAGGGTTTAGGGCAGAGCAGTGGTGTGCGGACAATGTAGGGGGTTGTGCTGGGGGTGGTGTTTCAGGGTTTAGGGCTGTGAAGTGGTGTTCGGGCAGTGTAGGGTGTCGTGCTGGGGGTGGTGTTTCAGATTTTAGGGCAGTGCAATGGTGTTCTGGCAGTGTAGGGGGTCGGGCTGGGAGTGGTGTTTCAGGGTTTAGGGCAGTGGTGCAGTGGTGTTCGGGCAGTGTAGGGGCTCTTGCAGAGGGTGGTGTTTCATGGTTTAGGCAGTGGTGTTAAGGTAGTGTAGGGGGTTCTCTAGGGGTGCTGTTTCATGGTTTAGGGCAGTGGTGTTCGGGCAGTGTAGGGGGTCTTGCTGGGGGTGGTTTTTCAGGATTTAGGGCAGTGCAGTGGTGTTCGGGCAGTGTAGGGGTCATGCTGGGGCTGGTGTTTCAGGGGTTAGGGCACTGCAGTGGTGTTCGGGCAGTGTAGGGGGTCGTGATGGGGCTGGTGTTTCAGGGTTTAGAGCAGTGCAGTGGTGTTCGGGCTGTGTAGGGGGTCGTGTTGGAGGTGGTGTTTCAGGGTTTAGGGCAGTACAGTGCTGTTCGGGCAGTGTAGGGGATCGTGCTGGTGGTGTTGTTTCAGGGTTTAGGGCAGAGCAGTGGTGTTCGGGCAGTGTAGAGGGTCGTGCTGGTGCTGGTATTTCAGGGTTTAGGGCAGAGCAGTGGTGTGCGGACAATGTAGGGGGTTGTGCTGAGGGTGGTGTTGCAGGGTTTAGGGCTGTGAAGTGGTGTTCGGGCAGTGTAGGGTGTCGTGCAGGGGTGGTGTTTCAGATTTTAGGGCAGTGCAATGGTGTTCAGGCAGTGTAGGAGGTCGGGCTGGGGGTGGTGTTTCAGGGTTTAGGGCAGTGGTGCAGTGGTGTTCGGGCAGTGTAGGGGCTCTTGCAGAGGGTGGTTTTTCATGGTTTAGGGCAGTGGTGTTCGGGCAGTGTAGGGGGTCTTGCGGGGGGTGGTTTTTCAGGATTTAGGGCAGTGCAGTGGTGTTTGGGAATTGTAGGGGGTCGTGCTGGGGGTGGTGTTTCAGGGTTTAGGGCAGTGCAGTGGTGTTCGGGCAGTTTTAGGGGTCTTGCTGGGGTGGTATTTCAGGGGTTAGGGCAGTGGTGTTCGGGCAGTGTAGGGGGTCTTGCTGGGGGTGGTGTTTCAGGGTTTAGGGCAGTGGTGTTCGGGCAGTGTAGGGGGTCTTGCTGGGGGTGGTATTTCAGGGTTTAGGGCAGTGCACCGGTGTTCAGCCAATGTAGGGTGTCGTGCTGGGGGTGGTCTTTCAGGGTTTAGGGCAGTGCAGTGGTGTTCAGGCTGTGTGGGGAGTCATGCTGGGGCTGGTGTTTCATGGTTTAGGGCAGTGCAGTGATGTTTGAGCAGTGTAGGGGTTGTGCTGGGGCTGGTGTTTCAGGGTTTAGGGCAGTGCTGTGGTGTTCGGGCAGTGTAGGGGGTCGTGCTGGGGCTGTTGTTTCAAGGTTTAGGGCAGTACAGTGATGTTCGGGCAGTGTAGGGTGGTATTTCAGGGGTTAGGGCAGTGGTGTTCGGGCAGTGTAGGGGGTCTTGCTGGGGGTGGTATTTCAGGGTTTTGGGCAGTGCACTGGTGTTCAGCCAGTGTAGGGTGTCGTGCTGGGGGTGGTCTTTCAGGGTTTAGGGCAGTGCAGGGGTGTTCGGGCTGTGTGGGGAGTCATGCTGGGGCTGGTGTTTCATGGTTTAGGGCAGTGCAGTGATGTTTGAGCAGTGTAGGGGGTCGTGCTGGGGCTGGTGTTTCAGGGTTTAGGGCAGTGCAGTGGTGTTCGGGCAGTGTAGGGGGTCGTGCTGGGGCTGTTGTTTCAGGGTTTAGGGCAGTACAGTGATGTTCGGGCAGTGTAGGGGGTCGTGCTGGTTCTGTTGTTTCAGATTTTAGGGCAGAGCAGTGGTGTTCGGGCAGTGTAGGAGGTCGTGCTGGTGCTGGTGTTTCACGGTTTAGGGAAGAGCAGTGGTGTGCGGGCAATCTAGGGGGTCGTGCTGGGGGTGGTGTTTCAGGGTTTAGGGCAGAGCAGTGGTGTTCGGGCAGTGTAGGGGAACGTGCTAGGGGTGGTGTTTCAGGGTTTGGGCAGAGCAGTGGTGTTAGGGCAGTGAAGGAGGTCGTGCAGGGGGTGGTGTTTCATGGTTTACAGCATTGCAGTGGTTTTCGGGCATTGTAGGGGGTCTTGCTGGGGGAGGTGTTTCAGGGTTTAGGGCAGTGGTGTTCGGGATGTATAGGGGGTCTTGCTGGGGGTGGTGTTTCAGGGTTTAGGGCAGTGCAGTGGTGTTCGGGCAGTGTAGGGGGTCTTGCTGCGGGTGGTGTTTCAGGGTTTAAGGCAGTGGAGTTTGGGAAGTGTAGGGGTTCTTGCTGGGGTGGTGTTTCAGGGTTTAGGGCAGTGCAGTGTTATTCGGGCAGCGTAGTGGGTCATGGAGGGGGGAGGTGTTTCAGGGTTTAGGGTAGTACAGTGGTGTTCGGGCAGTGTAGGGGGTCTTGCTGGGGTGGTGCTTCAGGGTTTAGGGCAATGCAGTGGTGTTCGAGCAGTGTAGGGGGCCGTGCTGGGTGTGGTGTTTCAGGGTTTAGGGCAGTGCAGGGGTTGTCGGGCAGTGTGAGGGGTCGTGCTGGGGCTGCTTTTTCAGGGTTTAGGGCAGTGCAGTGGTGTTCGGGCAGTGTAGGGGGTCGTGCTGGGGGTGGCGTTTCAGGGTTTAGGGCAGTGCAGTGCTGTTCTGGCAATGTAGGGGGTCATGCTGGGGGCGGTGTTTCAGGGTTTAGGGCAGTGGTGCAGTGGTGTTCGGGCAGTGTAGGGGGTCTTGCAGGGGGTGGTTTTTTAGGGTTTAGGCAGTGGTGTACGGGTAGTGTAGGGGGTTCTCAGGGGGTGCTGGTTCATGGTTTAGGGCAGTGGTGTTTGGGTAGTGTAGTGGGTCTTGCTGGGGGTGGTGTTTCAGGGTTTAGGACAGTGCAGTGGTGTTCGGGAATTGTAGGGGGTCGTGCTGGGGGTGGTGTTTCAGTGTTTAGGGCAGTACAGTGGTGTTCAGGCAGTGTAGGCGGTCGTGCTGGGGCTGGTGTTTCAGGGTATAGGGCAGTGCAGTGGTGTTCGGGCAGTGTAGGGGACCGTGCTGGAGGTGGTGTTTCAAGGTTTAGGGCAGAGCACTGATGTTCGGGCACTGTAGGGGGTCGAGCTGGTGCTGGTATTTCAGGGTTTAGGGCAGAGGAGTGTTGTTTGGGCAGTGTAGGGGGTCGTGCGGGGGCTGGTGTTTCAGGGTTTAGGGCAGTGCAGTGGTTTTTGAGCAGTGTAGGTGGTCTGGCTGGGGACGGTGTTTCAGGGTTTACGGCAGTGGTCTTTGGGAAGTGTAGGGGGTCTTGCTGGGGGTGGTGTTTCAGGGTTTAAGGCAGTGCAGTGGTTTTCGGGCAGTGTAGGGGGTCTTGCTAAGGGGGTGGTGTTTCAGTGTTTAGGGCAGTGGTGTTTGGGCAGTGTAGGAGGTCTTTCTGGGGGTTGTGTTTCATGGTTTAGGGCAGTGCAGTGGTGTTTGGGCAGTGTAGGTTGTCGTGCTGGTGCTGATGTTTCAGGGTTTAGGGCAGAGCAGTGGTGTTCGGGCAGTGTAGGGGGTCTTGCTGGGGGTGGTGTTTCAGGGTTTAGGGCAGTGCAGTGGTGTTCGGGCAGTGTTGGGGGTCTTGCTGCGGGTGGTGTTTCAGGGTTTAAGGCAGTGGAGTTTGGGCAGTGTAGGGGGTCATGCTGGGGGCGGTGTTTCAGGGTTTAGAGCAGTGGTGCAGTGGTGTTCGGGCAGTGTAGGGGGTCTTGCAGGGGGTGGTGTTTCAGGGTTTAGGCAGTGGTGTACGGGTAGTGTAGGGGGTTCTCAGGGGGTGCTGTTTCATGGTTTAGGGCAGTGGTGTTTGGGTAGTAGAGGCGGTAGTGCTGGGGCTGGTGTTTCATGGTTTAGGGCAGAGCAGTGGTGTTCGGGCAGTGTAGGGGACCGTGCTGGAGGTGGTGTTTCAAGGTTTAGGGCAGAGCAGTGATGTTCGGGCAGTGTAGGGGGTCGTGCTGGTGCTGGTATTTCAGGGTTTAGGGCAGAGGAGTGTTGTTTGGGCAGTGTAGGGGGTCGTTCGGGGGCTGGTGTTTCAGGGTTTAGGGCAGTGCAGTGGTTTTTGAGCAGTGTAGGTGGTCTTGCTGGGGGCGGTGTTTCAGGGTTTACGGCAGTGGTCATTGGGAAGTGTAGGGGGTCTTGCTGGTGGTGGTGTTTCAGTGTTTAGGGCAGTGGTTTTGGGCAGTGTAGGAGGTCTTGCTGGGGGTTGTGTTTCATGGTTTAGGGCAGTGCAGTGGTGTTTGGGCAGTGTAGGTTGTCGTGCTGGTGCTGATGTTTCAGGGTTTAGGGCAGAGCAGTGGTATTCGGGCAGTGTAGGGGGTCTTGCTAAGGGGGTGGTGTTACAGTGTTTAGGGCAGTGGTGTTTGGGCAGTGTAGGAGGTCTTGCTGGGGGTTGTGTTTCATGGTTTAGGGCAGTGCAGTGGTGTTTGGGCAGTGTAGCTTGTCGTGCTGGTGCTGATGTTTCAGGGTTTAGGGCAGAGCAGTGGTGTTCGGGCAGTGTAGGGGGTCGTGCTGGGGTGGTGTTTCAGGGTTTAGGGCAGAGCAGTGGTATTCGGGCAGTGTAGTAGGTCGTGGTTAGGGTGGTGTTTCAGGGTTTAGAGCAGTGCAGTGGTGTTCGGGCAGTGTGGGGGACCGTGCTGGAGGTGGTGTTTCAAGGTTTAGGGCAGAGCAGTGATGTTTGGGCAGTTTAGGGGGTCGTGCTGGTGCTGGTATTTCAGGGTTTAGGGCAGAGGAGTGGTGTTTGGGCAGTGTAGGGGGTCGTGCGGGGGCTGGTGTTTCAGCGTTTAGGGCAGTGCAGTGGATTTTGATCAGTGTAGGTGGTCTTGCTGGGGGCGGTGTTTCAGGGTTTACGGCAGTGGTCTTTGGGAAGTGTAGGGGGTC
This sequence comes from Triturus cristatus, assembly GCF_964204655.1. Lineage (NCBI taxonomy): Eukaryota > Metazoa > Chordata > Amphibia > Caudata > Salamandridae > Triturus > Triturus cristatus. Next base: position 1,131,452,844 of record NC_140579.1, on the reverse strand, counting down.
TTGCTGGGGGTGGTGTTTCAAGGTTTAAGGCAGTGCAGTGGTTTTCGGGCAGTGTAGGGGGTATTGCTAAGGGGGTAGGGTTTCAGTGTTTAGGGCAGTGGTGTTTGGGCAGTGTAGGAGGTCTTGCTGGGGGTTGTGTTTCATGGTTTAGGGCAGTGCAGTGGTGTTTGGGCAGTGTAGGTTGTCGTGCTGGTGCTGATGTTTTAGGGTTTAGGGCAGAGCAGTGGTGTTTGGGCAGTGTAGGTTGTCGTGCTGGTGCTGATGTTTCAGGGTTTAGGGCAGAGCAGTGGTGTTCGGGCAGTGTAGGGGGTCGTGCTGGGGTGGTGTTTCAGGGCTTAGGGCAGAGCAGTGGTATTCGGGCAGTGTAGTAGGTCGTGCTTAGGGTGGTGTTTCAGGGTTTAGAGCAGTGCAGTGGTGTTCGGGCAGTGTGGGGGACCGTGCTGGAGGTGGTGTTTCAAGGTTTAGGGCAGAGCAGTGATGTTCGGGCAGTGTAGGGGGTCGTGCTGGTGCTGGTATTTCAGGGTTTAGGGCAGAGGAGTGGTGTTTGGGCAGTGTAGGGGGTCGTGCGGGGGCTGGTGTTTCAGCGTTTAGGGCAGTGCAGTGGATTTTGATCAGTGTAGGTGGTCTTGCTGGGGGCGGTGTTTCAGGGTTTACGGCAGTGGTCTTTGGGAAGTGTAGGGGGTCTTGCTGGGGGTGGTGTTTCAAGGTTTAAGGCAGTGCAGTGGTTTTCGGGCAGTGTAGGGGGTATTGCTAAGGGGGTAGGGTTTCAGTGTTTAGGGCAGTGGTGTTTGGGCAGTGTAGGAGGTCTTGCTGGGGGTTGTGTTTCATGGTTTAGGGCAGTGCAGTGGTGTTTGGGCAGTGTAGGTTGTCGTGCTGGTTCTGATGTTTTAGGGTTTAGGGCAGAGCAGTGGTGTTTGGGCAGTGTAGGGGGTCGTGCTGGGGTGGTGTTTCAGGGTTTAGGGCAGGGCAGTGGTATTCGGGCAGTGTAGGAGGTCGTGCTGGGGGTGGTGTTTCAGGGTTTAGAGCAGTGCAGTGGTGTTCGGGCAGTGTATGGGGTCTTGCTGGGGGTGGTGTTTCAGGGTTTACGGCAGTGCAGTGGTGTTCAGTCAGTGTAGGGGGTCTTGCTGGGAGTGGGATTTCAGGGTTTAGGGCAGTTCAGTGGTGTTTGGGTAGTGTAGGGGGTCTTTCTGGGGGTGGTGTTTCAGGGTTTAGGGCAGTGCAGTGGTGTTCGAGCAGAGCAGGGGGGTGGTGTTTCAGAGTTTAGGGCAGTGCACTGGTGTTCAGCCAGTGTAGGGTGTCGTGCTGGGGGTGGTTTTTCAGGGTTTAGGGCAGTGCAGTGGTATTCGGGCAGTGTGGGGAGTCATGCTGGGGCTGGTGTTTCATGGATTAGGGTAGTGCAGTGGTGTTCGCGCAGTGTAGGGGGTCATGCCTGGGCTTGTGTTTCAGGGTTTAGGGCAGTGCAGTGGTGTTCGGGCAGTGTAGGGGATCGTGTTGGAGGTGGTGTTTCAGGGTTTAGGGCAGTGCAGTGCTGTTCGGGCATTGTAGGGGATCGTGCTGGTGGTGTTGTTTCAGGGTTTAGGGCAGAGCAGTGGTGTTCGGGCAGTGTAGAGCGTTGTGCTGGTGCTGGTGTTTCAGGGTTTAGGGCAGAGCAGTGGTGTGCGGACAATGTAGGGGGTTGTGCTGGGGGTGGTGTTTCAGGGTTTAGGGCAGAGCAGTGGTGTTCGGGCAGTGTACGGTGTCGTGCTGGGGGTGGTGTTTCAGGGTTTAGGGCACTGCAGTGGTGTTTGGGCAGTGCAGGGGGACGTGCTAGGGGTGGTGTTTCAGGGTTTAGGGCAGAGCAGTGGTGTTAGGGCAGTAAAGGACGCCGTGCAGGGGGTGGTGTTTCATGGTTTACAGCATTGCAGTGGTTTTCGGGCAGTGTAGGGGTCTTGCTGGGGGAGGATTTTCAGGGTTTAGGGCAGTGGTGTTCGGGATGTGTAAGGGGTCTTCCTGGGGGTGGTGTTTCAGGGTCTAGGGCAGTGCATTGGTGTTCGGGCAGTGTAGGGGGTCTTGCTGGGGGTGGTGTTTCAGGGTTTTAGGCAGTGGTGTTTGGGCAGTGTAGGGGTTCTTGCTGGGGGTGGTGTTTCAGGGTTTAGGGCAGTGCAGTGGTATTCGGGCAGTGTAGGGGGTCGTGCAGGGGGGTTGTGTTTCAGGGTTTAGGGCAGTGCAGTGGTGTTCGGGCAGTGTGCGGGGTCATGCTGGGGCTGGTTGTTCAGGGTTTAGGGTGGTGCAGTGGTGTTCGGGCAGTGTAGGGGGCCATGCTGGGGGGTGGTGTTTCAGGGTTTAGGGCAGTGCAGTGGTGTTTGGGCAGTGTAGGGGGTTGTGCTGGGGGTGGTGTTTCAGGGTTTAGGGCAGTGCAGTGCTGTTCGTGCAATGTAGGGGGTCATGCTGGGGGCGGTGTTTCAGGGTTTAGGGCAGTGGTGCAGTAGTGTTCGGGCAGTGTAGGGGGTCTTGCAGGGGGTGGTGTTTCAGGGTTTAGGCAGTGGTGTATGGGTAGTGTAGGGGGTTCTCTGGGGTTGCTGTTACATGGTTTAGGGCAGTGGTGTTTGGGCAGTATAGGGCGTCTTGCTGGGGGTGGTGTTTCAGGGTTTAGGACAGTGCAGTGGTGTTCGGGAATTGTAGGGGGTCGTGCTGGGTGTAGTGTTTCAGTGTTTAGGGCAGTGCAGTGGTGTGAAGGCAGTGTAGGCGGTCGTGCCAGGGCTGGTGTTTCAGGGTTTAGGGCAGTGCAGTGGTGTTCGGGCAGTGTAGGGGGCCGTGCTGGGGGTGGTGTTTCAGAGTTTAGGGCAGAGCAGTGATGTTCGGGCTGAGTAGGGGGTCTTGCTGGTGCTGGTGTTTCAGGGTTTAGGGCAGAGCAGTGGTATTCGGGCTGTGTAGGGGGTCGTGCTGGGGGTGGTGTTTCAGGTTTTAGGGCAGAGCAGTGGTGTTCGGCAGTGTAGGAGGTCGTGCTGGGGGTGGTATTTCAGGGTTTATATCCCTGCAGTGGTATTCGGGCAGTGTAGGGGGATGTACTGGGGTGGTGTTTCAGGGTTTAGGGCAGAGCAGTGGTATTCGGGCAGTATAGGAGGTCATGCTGGGGGTGGTGTTTCAGGGTTTAGAGCAGTGCAGTGGTGTTCGGGCAGTGTAGTGGATCATGCAGTTGGTGGTGTTTCACAGTTTAGGGCAGTGCAGTGGTTTTCGAGCAGTGTAGGGGGTCTTCCTGGGGGCGGTGTTTCAGGGTTTACGGCAGTGGTGTTCGGGCAGTGTAGGGGGTCTTGCTGGGGGTGGTGTTTCAGGGTTTAGGGCAGTGGTGTTCGGGCAGTGTAGGAGGTCTTGCTGGGGGTGGTGTTTCAGGGTTTAGGGCAGTGTAGTGGTGTTCGGGCAGTGTAGGGGATCATGCACTTGGTGGTGTTTCACAGTTTTGGGCAGTGCAGTGGTTTTCGAGCAGTGTAGGGGGTCTTTCTGGGGGCGGTGTTTCAGTGTTTAGGGCAGTGGTGTTTGGGCAGTGTAGGAGGTCTTGCTGGGGGTTGTGTTTCATGGTTTAGGGCAGTGCAGTGGTGTTTGGGCAGTGTAGGGGGTGGTGCTGGTGTGGTGTTTCAGGGTTTAGGGCAGAGCAGTGGTATTCGGCCAGTGTAGGAGGTCGTGCTGGGGGTGGTGTTTCAGGGTTTAGAGCTGTGCAGTGGTGTTCGGGCAGTGTATGGGGTCTTGCTGGAGGTGGTGTTTCAGGGTTTACGGCAGTGCAGTGGTGTTCGGTCAGTGTAGGGGGTCTTGCTGGGGGTGGGATTTCAGGGTTTAGGGCAGTTCAGTGGTGTTTGGGCAGTGTAGGGGGTCTTTCTGGGGGTGGTGTTTCAGGGTTTAGGGCAGTGCAGTGGTGTTCGAGCAGAGCAGGGGGGTGGTGTTTCAGAGTTTAGGGCAGTGCACTGGTGTTCAGCCAGTGTAGGGTGTCGTGCTGGGGGTAGGTTTTCAGGGTTTAGGGCAGTGCAGTGGTATTCGGGCAGTGTGGGGAGTCATGCTGGGGCTGGTGTTTCATGGATTAGGGCAGTGCAGTGGTGTTCGCGCAGTGTAGGGGGTCATGCTGGGGTGGTGTTTCAGGGTTTTGGGCACTGCAGTGGTGTTTCGGCAGTGTAGGGGGACGTGCTGGGGTGGTGTTTCAGGTTTTAGAGCAGTGCAGTGGTGTTCGGGCAGTGTAGGGGGTCGTGTAGGGGGTGGTGTTTCATGGTTTAGGGCAGTGCAGTGGTTTTCGAGCAGTGTAGGCGGTCTTGCTGTGGGCAGTGTTTCAGGGTTTACGGCAGTGGTGTTTGGGAAGTGTAGGGGGTCTTGCAGGGGGTGGTGTTTCAGGGTTTAGGGCAGTGCAGTGGTGTTCGGGCAGTATAGGGGGTCATGCTGGGGGTGGTGTTTCAGGGTTTAGGGCAGAGCCGTGGTGCTCGGGCAGGGTAGGGGTCAAGCCGGGGCTGGTGTGTCATGGTTTAGGGCAGAGCAGTGCTGTTCGGGCAGTGAGGGGGTCGTGCTGGGGCTGGAGTTTCAGGGTTTAGGGCAGTGCAGTGGTGTTTGGCCAGTGTAGGACGTTGCTGGGGGTGGTGTTTCAGGGTTTAGGACAGTGGTGTTTGGGCAGTGTAGGAGGCTTTGCTGGGTGTGGTGTTTCAGGGTTTAGCGCAGTGCAGTGGTGTTTGGGCAGTGTGAGGGGTCATGCTGGGGCTGCTTTTTCAGGGTTTAAGGCAGTGCAGTGGTGTTCGGGCAGTGTAGGGGGTCGTGCTGGGGGTGGCGTTTCAGGGTTTAGGGCAGTGCAGTGCTGTTCGGGCAATGTAGGTGGTCATGCTGGGGGCGGTGTTTCAGGGTTTAGGGCAGTGGTGCAGTGGTGTTCAGGCAGTGTAGGGGGTCTTGCAGGGGGTGGTGTTTCAGGGTTTAGGACAGGGCAGTGGTATTCAGGCAGTGTAGTGGGTTGAGCAGGGGGTGGTGGGTCAGGGTTTAGGGCAGAGCACTGGTGTTCGGGCAGTGAAGGGGGTTGTGCTGGGGGTGGTGTTTCAGGGTTTAGGGCAGAGCAGTGATGTTCGGGCTGAGTAGGGGGTCTTGCTGGTGCTGGTGTTTCAGGGTTTAGGGCAGAGCAGTGGTATTCGGGCTGTGTAGGGGGTCGTGCTGGGGGTGGTGTTTCAGGTTTTAGGGCAGAGCAGTGGTGTTCGGCAGTGTAGGAGGTCGTGCTGGGGGTGGTATTTCAGGGTTTATATCCCTGCAGTGGTATTCGGGCAGTGTAGGGGGATGTGATGGGGTGGTGTTTCAGGGTTTAGGGCAGAGCAGTGGTATTCGGGCAGTATAGGAGGTCATAATGGGGGTGGTGTTTCAGGGTTTAGAGCAGTGCAGTGGTGTTCGGGCAGTGTAGTGGATCATGCAGTTGGTGGTGTTTCACAGTTTAGGGCAGTGCAGTGGTTTTCGAGCAGTGTAGGGGGTCTTCCTGGGGGCGGTGTTTCAGGGTTTACGGCAGTGGTGTTCGGGCAGTGTAGGGGGTCTTGCTGGGGGTGGTGTTTCAGGGTTTAGGGCAGTGGTGTTCGGGCAGTGTAGGAGGTCTTGCTGGGGGTGGTGTTTCAGGGTTTAGGGCAGTGTAGTGGTGTTCGGGCAGTGTAGGGGATCATGCACTTGGTGGTGTTTCACAGTTTTGGGCAGTGCAGTGGTTTTCGAGCAGTGTAGGGGGTCTTGCTGGGGGCGGTGTTTCAGTGTTTAGGGCAGTGGTGTTTGGGCAGTGTAGGAGGTCTTGCTGGGGGTTGTGTTTCATGGTTTAGGGCAGTGCAGTGGTGTTTGGGCAGTGTAGGGGGTGGTGCTGGTGTGGTGTTTCAGGGTTTAGGGCAGAGCAGTGATATTCGGCCAGTGTAGGAGGTCGTGCTGGGGGTGGTGTTTCAGGGTTTAGAGCCGTGCAGTGGTGTTCGGGCAGTGTATGGGGTCTTGCTGGAGGTGGTGTTTCAGGGTTTACGGCAGTGCAGTGGTGTTCGGTCAGTGTAGGGGGTCTTGCTGGGGGTGGGATTTCAGGGTTTAGGGCAGTTCAGTGGTGTTTGGGCAGTGTAGGGGGTCTTTCTGGGGATGGTGTTTCAGGGTTTAGGGCAGTGCAGTGGTGTTCGAGCAGAGCAGGGGGGTGGTGTTTCAGAGTTTAGGGCAATGCACTGGTGTTCAGCCAGTGTAGGGTGTCGTGCTGGGGGTAGGTTTTTAGGGTTTAGGGCAGTGCAGTGGTATTCGGGCAGTGTGGGGAGTCATGCTGGGGCTGGTGTTTCATGGATTAGGGCAGTGCAGTGGTGTTCGCGCAGTGTAGGGGGTCATGCTGGGGTGGTGTTTCAGGGTTTTGGGCACTGCAGTGGTGTTTCGGCAGTGTAGGGGGACGTGCTGGGGTGGTGTTTCAGGTTTTAGAGCAGTGCAGTGGTGTTCGGGCAGTGTAGGGGGTCGTGTAGGGGGTGGTGTTTCATGGTTTAGGGCAGTGCAGTGGTTTTCGAGCAGTGTAGGCGGTCTTGCTGTGGGCAGTGTTTCAGGGTTTACGGCAGTGGTGTTTGGGAAGTGTAGGGGGTCTTGCAGGGGGTGGTGTTTCAGGGTTTAGGGCAGTGCAGTGGTGTTCGGGCAGTATAGGGGGTCATGCTGGGGGTGGTGTTTCAGGGTTTAGGGCAGAGCCGTGGTGCTCGGGCAGGGTAGGGGTCAAGCCGGGGCTGGTGTGTCATGGTTTAGGGCAGAGCAGTGCTGTTCGGGCAGTGAGGGGGTCGTGCTGGGGCTGGAGTTTCAGGGTTTAGGGCAGTGCAGTGGTGTTTGGCCAGTGTAGGACGTTGCTGGGGGTGGTGTTTCAGGGTTTAGGACAGTGGTGTTTGGGCAGTGTAGGAGGCTTTGCTGGGTGTGGTGTTTCAGGGTTTAGGGCAGTGCAGTGGTGTTTGGGCAGTGTGAGGGGTCATGCTGGGGCTGCTTTTTCAGGGTTTAGGGCAGTGCAGTGGTGTTCGGGCAGTGTAGGGGGTCGTGCTGGGGGTGGCGTTTCAGGGTTTAGGGCAGTGCAGTGCTGTTCGGGCAATGTAGGTGGTCATGCTGGGGGCGGTGTTTCAGGGTTTAGGGCAGTGGTGCAGTGGTGTTCAGGCAGTGTAGGGGGTCTTGCAGGGGGTGGTGTTTCAGGGTTTAGGACAGGGCAGTGGTATTCAGGCAGTGTAGTGGGTTGAGCAGGGGGTGGTGGGTCAGGGTTTAGGGCAGAGCACTGGTGTTCGGGCAGTGAAGGGGGTTGTGCTGGGGGTGGTGTTTCAGGGTTTAGGGCAGAGCATTGGTGTTCGGGCAGTGAAGGGGGTTGTGCTGTGGGTGGTGTTTCAGGGTTTAGGGCAGTGCAGTGGTGTTCAGGCAGTGTGAGGGGTCATGCTGGGGCTGGTGTTTCAGGGTTTAGGACAGTGCAGTGGTGTTCGGGCAGTGTGAGGGGTCATGCTGGGGCTGGTGTTTCAGGGTTTAGGACAGTGTAGTGGTGTTCAGGCAGTGTTGGGGGTCGTGCAGGGGGTGGTGCTTTAGGGTTTAGGGCAGTGCAGTGGTGTTCGGGCAGTGTAGGGGGTCTTGCAGGGGGTGGACTTTCAGGGTTTAGGGCAGTGCAATGGTGTTCGGGCAGTGTAGGGGATCGTGCTGGGGCTGATGTTTCAGGGTTTAGGGCAGTGCAGTGGTGTTCGGGAAGTGTAGGGGGTTGTGCAGGGGTGGTGTTTCAGGGTTTAGGGCAGTGCAGTGGTGCTTGGGCAGTATAGGGGGTCATGCTGGGGGTGGTGTTTCAGGGTTTAGGGCAGAGCCGTGGTGCTCGGGCAGGGTAGGGGTCAAGCCGGGGCTGGTGTGTCATGGTTTAGGGCAGAGCAGTGCTGTTCGGGCAGTGAGGGGGTCGTGCTGGGGCTGGAGTTTCAGGGTTTAGGGCAGTGCAGTGGTGTTTGGCCAGTGTAGGACGTTGTGCAGGGGTGGTGTTTCAGGGTTTAGGGCAGTGCAGTGGTGTTCGGGCATTGTAGGGGGTCATGCTGGGGCTCGTGTTTCAGGGTTTAGGGTAGGGCAGTGGTGTTCGGACAGGGTAGGGGGTCGTGCTGGGGTTGGAGATTCAGCGTTTAGGGCAGTGCAGTGGTTTACGGGCAGTGTAGGGGTTCATGCTGGGGCTGGTTTTTCATGGTTTAGGGCAGTGCAGTGGTGTTTGGGCAGTGTAGGGGGTCGTGCTAGGGATGGTGTTTCAGGGTTTAGGGCAGTGCAGTGATCTTCGGGCAGTGTAGGGGGTTGTGCAGGGAGTGGTGTTTCAGGGTTTAGGGCAGTGCAGTGGTGTTCGGGCAGTGTAGGGGGTCGTGCTGGGGCTGGTGTTTCAGGGGTTAGGTCAGAGCAGTGGTGTTCGGCAGTGTAGGATGTTGTGCTGGGGTGGTGTTTCACGGTTTAGGGCACTGCAGTGGTGTTTGGGCAGTGTAGGGGGATGTGCTGGGGTGGTGTTTCAGGGTTTAGGGCAGAGCAGTGGTATTCGGGCAGTGTAGGAGGTCGTGCTGGGGGTGGTGTTTCAGGGTTTAGAGCAGTGCAGTGGTGTTCGGGCAGTGTAGGGGGTCATGCAGGGGGTGGTGTTTCATGGTTTAGGGCAGTGCAGTGGATTTCGAGCAGTGTAGGCGGTCTTGCTGTGGGCGGTGTTTCAGGGTTTACGGCAGTGGTGTTTCGGAAGTGTAGGGGGTCTTGCTGGGGGTGGTGTTTCAGGGTTTAGGGCAATGGAGTTTGGGCAGTGTAGGAGGTCTTTCTGGTGTGGTGTTTCAGGGTTTAGGACAGGGCAGTGGTATTCAGGCAGTGTAGTGGGTTGTGCAGGGGGTGGTGGGTCAGGGTTTAGGGCAGAGCACTGGTGTTCGGGCAGTGTAGGGGGTCGTGCTGGGGGTGGTGTTTCAGGGTTTAGGGCAGTGCAGTGGTGTTCGGGCAGTGTAGGGGGTTGTGCTGTGGGTGGTGTTTCTGGGTTTAGGGCAGTGCAGTGGTGTTCGTGCAGTGTGAGGGGTCATGCTGGGGCTGGTATTTCAGGGTTTAGGACAGTGTAGTGGTGTTCAGGCAGTGTTGGGGTCATGCTGGGGGTGGTGCTTTAGGGTTTGGTGCAGTGCAGTGGTGTTCGGGCAGTGTAGGGGGTCTTGCTGGGGGTGGTGTTTCAGGGTTTAGGGCAGTGCAATGGTGTCCGGGCAGTGTAGGGGATCGTGCTGGGGCTGATGTTTAAGGGTTTAGGGCAGTGCAGTGGTGTTCGGGCAGTGTAGGGGGTCGTGCAGGGGGTGGTGTTTCATGGTTTAGGACAGTGCAGTGTTTTTCGATCAGTGTAGGCGGTCTTGCTGTGGGCGGTGTTTCAGTGTTTATGGCAGTGGTGTTTGGGAAGTGTAGGGGGTCTTGCTGGGGGTGGTGTTTCAGGGTTTAGGGCAATGGTGTTTGGGCAGTGTAGGAGGTCTTTCTGGTGTGGTGTTTCAGGGTTTAGGACAGGGCAGTGGTATTCAGGCAGTGTAGTGGGTTGTGCAGGGGGTGGTGGGTCAGGGTTTAGAGCAGAGCACTGGTGTTCGGGCAGAGTAGGGGGTCATGCTGGGGGTGGTGTTTCAGGGCTTAGGGCAGTGCAGTGGTGTTCGGGCAGTGTAGGGGGTTGTGCTGTGGGTGGTGTTTCTGGGTTTAGGGCAGTGCAGTGGTGTTCGGGCAGTGTGAGGGGTCATGCTGGGGCTGGTATTTCAGGGTTTAGGACAGTGTAGTGGTGTTCAGGCAGTGTTGGGGTTGTGCTGGGGGTGGTGCTTTAGGGTTTGGTGCAGTGCAGTGGTGTTCGGGCAGTGTAGGGTGTCTTGCATGGGGTGGTGTTTCAGGCTTTAGGGCAGTGCAGTGGTGCTCGGGCAGTATAGGGGGTCGTGCTGGGGGTGGTGTTTCAGGGTTTAGGGCAGAGCCGTGGTGCTCGGGCAGGGTAGGGGTCATGCCGGGGCAGGTGTTTCATGGTTTAGGGCAGAGTAGTGCTGTTCGGGCAGTGAGGGGGTCGTGCTTGGGGTGGAGTTTCAGGGCTTAGGGCAGTGCAGTGGTGTTTTTCTAGTGTAGTAGGTTGTGCAGGGGTGGTGTTTCAGGGTTTAGGGCAGTGCAGTGGTGTTCGGGCATTGTAGGGGGTCATGCTGGGGCTCGTGTTTCAGGGTTTAGGGTAGGGCAGTGGTGTTCGGGCAGGGTAGGGGGTCGTGCTGGGGCTCGAGATTCGGGGTTTAGGGCAGTGCAGTGTTGTTTGGGCAGTGTAGGGGGTCATGTTGGGGCTGGTGTTTCATGGTTTAGGGCAGTGCAGTGGTGTTTGAGCAGTGTAGGGGGTCGTGCTGGGGCTTGTGTTTCAGGGTTTAGGGCAGTGCAGTGGTGTTCGGGCAGTGTAGGGGGTTGTGCTGGGGCTGGTGTTTCAGGGTTTAGGGCAGAGCAGTGGTGTTCGGGCAGTGTAGAGGGATGTGCGCGGGTGGTGTTTCAGGGATTAGGGCAGAGGTGTTTGGGCAGTGTAGGATGTCTTGCTGGGGTCGTGTTTCAGGGTTTAGGACAGGGCAGTGGTATTCAGGCAATGTAGTGGGTTGTGCATGGGGTGGTGGGTCAGGGTTTAGGGCAGAGCACTGGTGTTCGGGCAGTGTAGGGGTCGTGCTGGGGGTGGTGTTTCAGGGTTTAGGGCAGTGGTGTTTGCGCAGTGTAGGAGGTCTTGCTGGGGTGGTGTTTTAGGGTTTAGGGCAGAGCCGTGGTGCTCGGGCAGGGTGGGGGTCATGCTGGGGCTGGTGTATCATGGTTTAGGGCAGAGCAGTGCTGTTCGGGCAGTGAGGGGGTCGTGCTGGGGTGGAGTTTCAGGGTTTAGGGCATTGCAGTGGTGTTTGGCCAGTGTAGGAGGTTGTGCAGGGGTGGTGTTTCATGGTTAGGGCAGTGCAGTGGTGTTCGGGCATTGTAGAGGGTGATGCTGGGGCTCGTGTTTCAGGGTTTAGGGTAGGGCAGTGGTGTTCGGACAGGGTAGGGGGTCGTGCTGGGGCTGGAGATTCAGGGTTTAGGGCAGTGCATTGGTGTTCGGGCAGTGTAGGGGGTCATGCTGTGGCTGGTTTTTCATGGTTTAGGGCAGTGCAGTGGTGTTTGGGCAGTGTAGGGGGTCGTGCTGGGGCTTGTGTTTCAGGGTTTAGGGCAGTGCAGTGGTGTTCGGGCAGGGCAGGGGGTTGTACTGGGGGTGGTGTTTCAGGGTTTAGGGCAGAGCAGTGGTGTTCGCGCAGCGTAGGGGGATGTGGGGGCTGGTGTTTCAGGGATTAGGGCAGAGCACTGGTGTTCAGGTAGTGTAGGGGGTCGTGCTAGGGGTGGTGTTTCAGTGTTTAGGGCAGTGCAGTGATCTTCGGGCAGTGTAGGGGGTCGTGCTGGGGCTGGTGTTTCAGGGGTTAGGGCAGAGCAGTGGTGTTCGGCAGTGTAGGATGTTGTGCTGGGGTGGAGTTTCAGGGTTTAGGGCACTGCAGTGGTGTTTGGGCAGTGTAGGGGGACGTGCTGTGGTGGTGTTTCAGGGTTTAGGGCAGAGCAGTGGTATTCGGGCAGTGTAGGAGATCGTGCTGGGGTGGTGTCTCAGGGCTTAGGGCAGGGCAGTGGTGTTTTTCTAGTGTAGTAGGTTGTGCAGGGGTGGTGTTTAAGGGTTTAGGGCAGTGCAGTGGTGTTCGGGCAGTGTAGGGGGTCATGCTGGGGCTCGTGTTTCAGGGTTTAGGGTAGGGCAGTGGTGTACGGGGAGGGTAGGGGGTTGTGCTGGGGCTAGAGATTCAGGGTTTAGGGCAGTGCAGTGTTGTTCGGGCAGTGTAGGGGGTCATGCTGGGGCTGGTGTTTCATGGTTTAGGGCAGTGCAGTGGTGTTTGGGCAGTGTAGGGGGTCGTGCTGGGGCTTGTGTTTCAGGGTTTAGGGCAGTGCAGTGGTGTTCGGGCAGTGTAGGGGGTTGTGCTGGGGCTGGTGTTTCAGGGTTTAGGGCAGAGCAGTGGTGTTTGGGCAGTGTAGAGGGATGTGCGGGGGTGGTGGGTCAGGGTTTAGGGCAGAGCACTGGTGTTCGGGCAGTGTAGGGGGTCGTGCTGGGGGTGGTGTTTCAGGGTTTAGGGCAGTGGTGTTTGGGCAGTGTAGGAGGTCTTGCTGGGGTGGTGATTTAGGGTGTAGGGCAGAGCCGTGGTGCTCGGGCAGGGTAGGGGTCATGCCAGGGCTGGTGTGTCATGTTTTAGGGCAGAGCAGTGCTGTTCGGGCAGTGAGGGGGTCATGCTGGGGGTGGAGTTTTAGGGTTTAGGGCAGTGCAGTGGTGTTTGGCCAGTGTAGGAGGTTGTGCAGGGGTGGTGTTTCAGGGTTTAGGGCAGTGCATTGGTGTTCGGGCATTGTAGGGGGTCATGCTGGGGCTCGTGTTTCAGGGTTTAGGGTAGGGCAGTGGTGTTCGGACAGGGTAGGGGGTCGTGCTGGGGCTGGAGATTCAGGGTTTAGGGCAGTGCAGTGGTGTTCGGGCAGTGTAGGGGTCATGCTGGGGCTGGTTTTTCATGGTTTAGGGCAGTGCAGTGGTGTTTGGGCAGTGTAGGGGGTCATGCTAGGAGTGGTGTTTCAGTGTTTAGGGCAGTGCAGTGATCTTTGGGCAGTGTAGGGGGTTGTGCAGGGAGTGGTGTTTCAGGGTTTAGGGCAGTGCAGTGGTGTTCGGGCAGTGTAGGGGGTCGAGCTGGGGCTGGTGTTTCAGGGGTTAGGGCAGAGCAGTGGTGTTCGGCAGTGTAGGATGTTGTGCTGTGGTGGTGTTTCAGGGTTTAGGGCACTGCAGTGGTGTTTGGGCAGTGTAGGGGGATGTGCTGGGGTGGTGTTTCAGGGTTTAGGGCAGAGCAGTGGTATTCGGGCAGTGTAGGAGGTCGTGCTGGGGGTGGTGTTTCAGTGTTTAGAGCAGTGCAGTGGTGTTTGGGAAGTGTAGGGGGTCGTGCAGGGGGTGGTGTTTCATGGTTTAGGGCAGTGCAGTGGTTTTTGAGCAGTGTAGGCGGTCTTGCTGTGGGCGGTGTTTCAGGGTTTATGGCAGTGGTGTTTGGGAAGTGTAGGGGGTCTTGCTGGGGGTGGTGTTTCAGGGTTTAAGGCAGTGGTGTTTGGGCAGTAAAGGAGGTCTTGCTGGTGTGGTGTTTCAGGGTTTAGGACAGGGCAGTGGTATTCAGGCAGTGTAGTGGGTTGTGCAGGGGGTGGTGGGTCAGGGTTTAGGGCAGAGCACTGGTGTTCGGGCAGTGTAGGGGGTCGTGCTGGGGGTGGTGTTTCAGGGTTTAGGGCAGTGCAGTGGTCTTCGAGCAGTGTAGGGGGTTGTGCTGTGGGTGGTGTTTTTGGGTTTAGGGCAGTGCAGTGGTGTTCGGGCAGTGTGAGGGGTCATGCTGGGGCTGGTATTTCAGGGTTTAGGACAGTGTAGTGGTGTTCATGTAGTGTTGGGGTCGTGCTGGGGGTGGTGCTTTAGGGTTTAGGGCAGAGCAGTGGTGTTCGGGCAGCGTAGGGGGATGTGCGGGGTGGTGTTTTAGGGATTAGGGCAGAGCAGTGCTGTTCGGGCAGTGAGGGGGTTGTGCTGGGGGTGGAGTTTCAGGGCTTAGGGCAGTGCAGCGGTGTTTGGCCAGTGTAGGAGGTTGTGCAGGGGTGGTGTTTCAGGGTTTAGGGCAGTGCAGTGGTGTCCGGGCAGTGTAGGAGGTCATGCTGGGGCTCGTGTTTCAGGGTTTAGGGAAGGGCAGTGGTGTTCGGGCAGGGTAGGGGGTTGTGCTGAAGCTGGAGATTCAGGGTTTAGGGCAGTGCAGTGTTGTTCGGGCAGTGTAGGGGGTCATGCTGGGCTGGTGTTTCATGGTTTAGGGCAGTGCAGTGGTGTTTGGGCAGTGTAGGGGGTCGTGCTGGGGCTTGTGTTTCAGGGTTTAGGGCAGTGCAGTGGTGTTCGGGCAGGGTAGGGGGTTGTGCTGAAGCTGGAGATTCAGGGTTTAGGGCAGTGCAGTGTTGTTCGGGCAGTGTAGGGGGTCATGCTGGGGCTGGTGTTTCATGGTTTAGGGCAGTGCAGTGGTGTTTGGGCAGTGTAGCGGGTTGTGCTGGGGCTGGTGTTTCAGGGTTTAGGGCAGAGCAGTGGTGTTCGGGCAGTGTAGAGGGATGTGCGGGGGTGGTGTTTCAGGGATTAGGGCAGAGCACTGGTGTTCAGGCATTGTAGGGGATCATGCTAGGGGTGGTGTTTCAGTGTTTAGGGAAGTGCAGTGATCTTCGGGCAGTGTAGGAGGTTGTGCAGGGAGTGGTGTTTCAGGGTTTAGGGCAGTGCAGTGGTGTTCGAGCAGTGTAGGGGGTCGTGCAGGGGGTGGTGTTTCAGGGTTTAGGGCAGTGCAGTGGTGTTCGGGATGTGTTGGGGGTCTTGCTGGGGGTGGTGTGTCAGGGGTTAGGGCAGCGGAGTTCAGGCAGTGTAGGGTGTCTTGCTGGGGGTGGTGTTTCAGGGTTTAGGGCAGTAGTGTTCGGGTAGTGTAGGGGGTCTTGCTGAGGGTGGTATTTCAGGGTTTAGGGCAGTTCAGTGGTGTTTGGGCAGTGTAGGGGATCTTGCTGGGGTGGTATTTCAGGGTTTAGGGCAGTGAGGTGGTGTTCGAGCAGTGCAGGGGGGTGGTGTTTCAGGGTTTAGGGCAGTGCAGTGGTGTTCGGGCAGTATAGGGAGTCGTGCTGGGACTGGTGTATCATGGTTTAGGGCAGTGCAGTGGTGTACGCGCAGTGTAGGGGGTCGTGCTGGGGCTGGTGTTTCAGGGTTTAGGGCAGTGCAGTGGTTTTCAGGCAGTGTAGGGGTTCGTGCTGGGGCTGGTGTTTCAGGGGTTAGGGCAGAGCAGTGGTGTTCAGCAGAGTAGGATGTCGTGCTGGGGGTGGTGTTTCAGAGTTTAAGGCACTGCAGTGGTATTTGGGCAGTGTAGGGGGACGTGCCGAGGTGGTGTTTCAGTGTTTAGGGCAGAGCAGTGGTTTTCGGGCAGTGTAGGCGGTCGTGCTGGGGGTGGTGTTTCAGGGTTTAGAGCAGTGCAGTGGTGTTCGGGCAGTGTAGGGGGTCGTGCAGGGGCTGGTGTTTCATGGTTTAGGGCAGTGCAGTGGTGTTTGGGCAGTGTAGGGGGTCGTGCTGGGGCTGGTGTTTCAGGGTTTAGGGCAGTGCAGTGGTTTTCGGGCAGTGTAGGGGTCGTGCTGGGGCTGGTGTTTCAGGGGTTAGGGCAGAGCAGTGGTGTTCGGCAGTGTAGGATGTCGTGCTGGGGGTGGTGTTTCACAGTTTAGGGCACTGCAGTGGTATTTGGGCATTGTAGGGGGACGTGCTGGGGTGGTGTTTCAGTGTTTAGGACAGAGAAGTGGTTTTCGGGCAGTGTAGGGGGTCTTGCTGGGGGTGGTGTTTCAGGGTTTTAGGCAGTGGTGTTTGGGCAGTGTAGGCGTTCTTGCTGGGGGAGGTGTTTCAGGGTTTAGGGCAGTGGTGTTCGGGATGTGTAGGGGGTCTTCCTGGGGGTGGTGTTTCAGGGTTTTAGGCAGTGGTGTTTGGGCAGTGTAGGCGTTCTTGCTGGGGGTGGTGTTTCAGGGTTTAGGGCAATGCAGTGGTATTCGGGCAGTGTAGTGGGTCGTGCAGGGGGGTTGTGTTTCAGGGTTTAGGGTAATGCAGTGGTGTTCGGGCAGTGTAGTGGATCTTGCTGGGGGTGGTGTTTCAGGGTTTGGGGCAGTGCAGTGGTGCTCGAGCAGTGTAGGGGGCCGTTCTGGGTGTGGTGTTTCAGGGTTTAGGGCAGTGCAGTGGTGTTTGGCCAGTGTAGGAGGTTGTGCAGGGGTGGTGTTTCAGGGTTTAGGGCAGTGCAGTGGTGTTCGGGCATTGTAGGGGGTCATGCTGGGGCTCGTGTTTCAGGGTTTAGGGTAGGGCAGTGGTGTTCGGACAGGGTAGGGGGTCGTGCTGGGGCTGGAGATTCAGGGTTTAGGGCAGTGCAGTGGTGTTCGGGCAGTGTAGGGGGTCATGCTGTGGCTGGTTTTTCATGGTTTAGGGCAGTGCAGTGGTGTTTGGGCAGTGTAGGGGGTCGTGCTGGGGCTTGTGTTTCAGGGTTTAGGGCAGTGCAGTGGTGTTCGGGCAGGGTAGGGGGTTGTACTGGGGGTGGTGTTTCAGGGTTTAGGGCAGAGCAGTGGTGTTCGGGCAGCGTAGGGGATGTGGGGGGTGGTGTTTCAGGGATTAGGGCAGAGCACTGGTGTTCAGGTAGTGTAGGGGGTCGTGCTAGGGGTGGTGTTTCAGTGTTTAGGGCAGTGCAGTGATCTTCGGGCAGTGTAGGGGGTCGTGCTGGGGCTGGTGTTTCAGGGGTTAGGGCAGAGCAGTGGTGTTCGGCAGTGTAGGATGTTGTGCTGGGGTGGAGTTTCAGGGTTTAGGGCACTGCAGTGGTGTTTGGGCAGTGTAGGGGATGTGCTGTGGTGGTGTTTCAGGGTTTAGGGCAGAGCAGTGGTATTCGGGCAGTGTAGGAGATCGTGCTGGGGGTGGTGTCTCAGGGCTTAGGGCAGTGCAGTGGTGTTTTTCTAGTGTAGTAGGTTGTGCAGGGGTGGTGTTTCAGGGTGTAGGGCAGTGCAGTTGTGTTCGGGCAGTGTAGGGGGTCATGCTGGGGCTCGTGTTTCAGGGTTTAGGGTAGGGCAGTGGTGTACGGGGAGGGTAGGGGGTCGTGCTGGGGCTAGAGATTCATGGTTTAGGGCAGTGCAGTGTTGTTCGGGCAGTGTAGGGGGTCATGCTGGGGCTGGTGTTTCATGGTTTAGGGCAGTGCAGTGGTGTTTGGGCAGTGTAGGGGGTCGTGCTGGGGCTTGTGTTTCAGGGTTTAGGGCAGTGCAGTGGTGTTCAGGCAGTGTAGGGGGTTGTGCTGGGGCTGGTGTTTCAGGGTTTTGGGCAGAGCAGTGGTGTTTGGGCAGTGTAGAGGGATGTGCGGGGGTGGTGTTTCAGGGATTAGGGCAGAGGTGTTTGGGCAGTGTAGGATGTCTTGCTGGGGTGGTGTTTCAGGGTTTAGGACAGGGCAGAGGTATTCAGGCAGTGTAGTGGGTTGTGCGGGGGTGGTGGGTCAGGGTTTAGGGCAGAGCACTGGTGTTCGGGCAGTGTAGGGGGTCGTGCTGGGGGTCGTGTTTCAGGGTTTAGGGCAGTGGTGTTTGGGCAGTGTAGGAGGTCTTGCTGGGGTGGTGATTTAGGGTTTAGGGCAGAGCCGTGGTGCTCGGGCAGGGTAGGGGTCATGCCAGGGCTGGTGTGTCATGTTTTAGGGCAGAGCAGTGCTGTTCGGGCAGTGTGTGGGTCGTGCTGGGGTGGAGTTTCAGGGTTTAGGGCAGTGCAGTGGTGTTTGGCCAGTGTAGGAGGTTGTGCAGGGGTGGTGTTTCAGGGTTTAGGGCAGTGCATTGGTGTTCGGGCATTGTAGGGGGTCATGCTGGGGCTCGTGTTTCAGGGTTTAGGGTAGGGCAGTGGTGTTCGGACAGGGTAGGGGGTCGTGCTGGGGCTGGAGATTCAGGGTTTAGGGCAGTGCAGTGGTGTTCGGGCAGTGTAGGGGTCATGCTGGGGCTGGTTTTTCATGGTTTAGGGCAGTGAAGTGGTGTTTGGGCAGTGTAGGGGGTCATGCTGGGGCTTGTGTTTCAGGGTTTAGGGCAGTGCAGTGGTGTTCAGGCAGGGTAGGGGGTTGTGCTGGGGGTGGTGTTTCAGGGTTTAGGGCAGAGCAGTGGTGTTCGGGCAGCGTAGGGGGATGTGGGGGGGTGGTGTTTCAGGGATTAGGGCAGAGCACTGGTGTTCAGGCAGTGTAGGGGGTCGTGCTAGGGGTGATGTTTCAGTGTTTAGGGCAGTGCAGTGATCTTTGGGCAGTGTAGGGGGTTGTGCAGGGAGTGGTGTTTCAGGGTTTAGGGCAGTGCAGTGGTGTTCGGGCAGTGTAGGGGGTCGTGCTGGGGCTGGTGTTTCAGGGGTTAGGGCAGAGCAGTGGTGTTCGGCAGTGTAGGATGTTGTGCTGTGGTGGTGTTTCAGGGTTTAGGGCAGTGCAGTGGTGTTTGGGCAGTGTAGGAGGACGTGCTGGGGTGGTGTTTCAGGGTTTAGGGCAGAGCAGTGGTATTTGGGCAGTGTAGGAGATCGTGCTGGGGGTGGTGTTTCAGGGTTTAGAGCAGTGCAGTGGTGTTTGGGAAGTGTAGGGGGTCGTGCAGGGGGTGGTGTTTCATGGTTTAGGGCAGTGCAGTGGTTTTCGAGCAGTGTAGGCGGTCTTGCTGTGGGCGGTGTTTCAGGGTTTATGGCAGTGGTGTTTGGGAAGTGTAGGGGGTCTTGCTGGGGGTGGTGTTTCAGGGTTTAAGGCAGTGGTGTTTGGGCAGTAAAGGAGGTCTTGCTGGTGTGGTGTTTCAGGGTTTAGGACAGGGCAGTGGTATTCAGGCAGTGTAGTGGGTTGTGCAGGGGGTGGTGGGTCAGGGTTTAGGGCAGAGCACTGGTGTTCGGGCAGTGTAGGGGGTCATGCTGGGGGTGGTGTTTCAGGGTTTAGGGCAGTGCAGTGGTGTTCGGGCAGTGTAGGGGGTTGTGTTGTGGGTGGTGTTTCTGGGTTTAGGGCAGTGCAGTGGTGTTCGGGCAGTGTGAGGGGTCATACTGGGGCTGGTATTTCAGGGTTTAGGACAGTGTAGTGGTGTTCATGCAGTGTTGGGGTCGTGCTGGGGGTGGTGCTTTAGGGTTTAGGGCAGAGCAGTGGTGTTCGGGCAGCGTAGGGGGATGTGCGGGGTGGTGTTTCAGGGATTAGGGCAGAGCAGTGCTGTTCGGGCAGTGAGGGGGTTGTTCTGGGGGTGGAGTTTCAGGGCTTAGGGCAGTGCAGTGGTGTTTGGCCAGTGTAGGAGGTTGTGCAGGGGTGGTGTTTCAGGGTTTAGGGCAGTGCAGTGGTGTCCGGGCAGTGTAGGGGGTCATGCTGGGGCTCGTGTTTCAGGGTTTAGGGAAGGGCAGTGGTGTTCGGGCAGGGTAGGGGGTTGTGCTGGGGCTGGAGATTCAGGGTTTAGGGCAGTGCAGTGTTGTTCGGGCAGTGTAGGGGGTCATGCTGGGGCTGGTGTTTCATGGTTTAGGGCAGTGCAGTGGTGTTTGGGCAGTGTAGGGGGTCGTGCTGGGGCTTGTGTTTCAGGGTTTAGGGCAGTGCAGTGGTGTTTGGACAGTGTAGCGGGTTGTGCTGGGGCTGGTGTTTCAGGGTTTAGGGCAGAGCAGTGGTGTTCGGGCATTGTAGAGGGATGTGCGGGGGTGGTGTTTCAGGGATTAGGGCAGAGCACTGGTGTTCAGGCATTGTAGGGGATCATGCTAGGGGTGGTGTTTCAGTGTTTAGGGAAGTGCAGTGATCTTCGGGCAGTGTAGGAGGTTGTGCAGGGAGTGGTGTTTCAGGGTTTAGGGCAGTGCAGTGGTGCTCGAGCAGTGTAGGGGGTTGTGCAGGGGGTGGTGTTTCAGGGTTTAGGGCAGTGCAGTGGTGTTCGGGCAGTGTTGGGGGTCTTGCTGGGGGTGGTGTTTCTGGGTTTAGGGCAGTTCAGTGGTGTTTGGGCAGTGTAGGGGATCTTGCTGGGGTGGTATTTCAGGGTTTAGGGCAGTGAGGTGGTGTTCGAGCAGTGCAGGGGGGTGGTGTTTCAAGGTTTAGGGCAGTGCAGTGGTGTTCGGGCAGTGTGGGGAGTCGTGCTGGGACTGGGGTTTCATGGTTTAGGGCAGTGCAGTGGTGTTCGTGCAGTGTAGGGGGTCGTGCTGGGGCTGGTGTTTCAGGGTTTAGGGCAGTGCAGTGGTTTTCAGGCAGTGTAGGGGGTCGTGCAGGGGCTGGTGTTTCATGGTTTAGGGCAGTGCAGTGGTGTTTGGGCAGTGTAGGGGGTCGTGCAGGGGGTGGTGTTTCAGGGTTTAGGGCAGTGCAGTTGTGTTCGGCAGAGTAGGATGTCGTGCCGAGGTGGTGTTTTAGTGTTTAGGGCAGAGCAGTGGTTTTCGGGCAGTGTAGGAGGTCGTGCTGGGGGTGGTGTTTCAGGGTTTAGAGCAGTGCAGTGGTGTTCGGGCAGTGTAGGGGGTCGTGCAGGGGCTGGTGTTTCATGGTTTAGGGCAGTGCAGTGGTGTTTGGGCAGTGTAGGGGGTCGTGCAGGGGGTGGTGTTTCAGGGTTTAGGGCAGTGCAGTGGTGTTCGGGCAGTGTTGGGGGTCTTGCTGGGGGTGGTGTTTCAGGGGTTAGGGCAGCGGAGTTCATGCAGTGTAGGGTGTCTTGCTGGGGGTGGTGTTTCTGGGTTTAGGGCAGTTCAGTGGTGTTTGGGCAGTGTAGGGGATCTTGCTGGGGTGGTATTTCAGGGTTTAGGGCAGTGAGGTGGTGTTCGAGCAGTGCAGGGGGTGGTGTTTCAGGGTTTAGGGCAGTGCAGTGGTGTTCGGGCAGTGTGGGGAGTCGTGCTGGGACTGGGGTTTCATGGTTTAGGGCAGTGCAGTGGTGTTCGCGCAGTGTAGGGGGTCGTGCTGGGGCTGGTGTTTCAGGGTTTAGGGCAGTGCAGTGGTTTTCAGGCAGTGTAGGGGGTCGTGCTGGGGCTGGTGTTTCAGGGGTTAGGGCAGAGCAGTGGTGTTCGGCAGAGTAGGATGTCGTGCTGGGGGTGGTGTTTCAGAGTTTAAGGCACTGCAGTGGTATTTGGGCAGTGTAGGGGGATGTGCTGAGGTGGTGTTTTAGTGTTTAGGGCAGAGCAGTGGTTTTCGGGCAGTGTAGGAGGTCGTGCTGGGGGTGGTGTTTCAGGGTTTAGAGCAGTGCAGTGGTGTTCGGGCAGTGTAGGGGGTCGTGCAGGGGCTGGTGTTTCATGGTTTAGGGCAGTGCAGTGGTGTTTGGGCAGTGTAGGGGGTCGTGCTGGGGCTGGTGTTTCAGGGTTTAGGGCAGTGCAGTGGTTTTTGGGCAGTGTAGGGGTCGTGCTGGGGCTGGTGTTTCAGGGGTTAGGGCAGAGCAGTGGTGTTCGGCAGTGTAGGATGTCGTGCTGGGGTGGTGTTTCACAGTTTAGGGCACTGCAGTGGTGTTTGGGCATTGTAGGGGGATGTGCTGGGGTGGTGTTGCAGTGTTTAGGGCAGAGCAGTGGTTTTCGGGCAATGTAGGAGGTCGTGCTGGGGGTGGTGTTTCAGGGTTTAGAGCAGTGCAGTGGTGTTCGGGCAGTGTAGAGGGTCGTGCAGGGGCTGGTGTTTCATGGTTTAGGGCAGAGCACAGGTGTTCGGGCAGTGTAGGGGGTCGTGCTGGGGGTGGTGTTTCAGGGTTTAGGGCAGTGGTGTTTGGGCAGTGTAGGAGGTCTTGCTGGGGTGGTGTTTCAGGGTTTAGGACAGGGCAGTGGTATTCAGGCAGTGTAGTGGGTTGTGCAGGGGGGGTGGAACATGGTTTAGGGCAGAACACTGGTGTTCGGGCAATGTAGGGGGTCGTGCAGGGGGTGGTGTTTCATGGTTTATGGTAGTGCAGTGGTTTTCGAGCAGTATAGGCAGTCTTGCTGTGGGCGGTGTTTTAGGGTTTATGGCAGTGGTGTTTGGGAAGTGTAGGGGGTCTTGCTAGGGGTGGTGTTTCAGGGTTTAGGGCAGTGCAGTGGTGTTCGGGCAGAGTAGGGGGTCTTGCTGGGGGTGGTGTTTCAGGGTT
This sequence comes from Triturus cristatus, assembly GCF_964204655.1. Lineage (NCBI taxonomy): Eukaryota > Metazoa > Chordata > Amphibia > Caudata > Salamandridae > Triturus > Triturus cristatus. The sequence continues at coordinate 1,131,431,316 of NC_140579.1, read as the reverse complement.
TAGGGCAGTGGTGTTTGGGCAGTGTAGGAGGTCTTGCTGGGGTGGTCTTTCAGGGTTTAGGACAGGGCAGTGGTATTCAGGCAGTGTAGTGGGTTGTGCAGGGGGTGGTGGGTCAGGGTTTAGGGCAGAGCACTGGTGTTCGGGCAGTGTAGGGGGTCGTGCTGGGTGTGGTGTTTCAGGGTTTAGGGCAGTGCAGTGGTGTTCGGGCAGTGTAGGGGGTCGTGCTGTGGGTGGTGTTTCAGGGTTTAGGACAGTGTAGTGGTGTTCAGGCAGTGTTGGGGGTCATGCTGGGGGTGGTGCGTTAGGGTTTAGGGCATTGCAGTGGTGTTCGGGCAGTGTAGGGGGTCTTGCAGGGGGTGGTGTTTCAGGATTTAGGGCAGTGCAATGGTCTTCGGGCAGTGTAGGGGATCGTGCTGGGGCTCATGTTTCAGGGTTTAGGGCAGTGCAGTCGTGTTCGGGCAGTGTAGGGTGTTGTGCAGGGGTGGTGTTTCAGGGTTTATGGCAGTGCAGTGGTGCTCGGGCAGTATAGGTGGTCGTGCTGGGGGTGGTGTTTCAGGGTTTAGGGCAGAGCCGTGGTGCTCGGCCAGGGTAGGGGTCATGCCGGGGCTGGTGTTTCATGGTTTAGGGCAGTGCAGTGGTGTTCGGGCAGTGTTGGGGGTCTTGCTGGGGGTGGTGTTTCAGGGGTTAGGGCAGCGGAGTTCAGGCAGTGTAGGGGGTCTTGCCGGGGGTGGTGTTTCAGGGTTTAGGGCAGTAGTGTTCGGGCAGTGTAGGGGGTCTTGCTGAGGGGGGTATTTCAGGGTTTAGGGCAGTTCAGTGGTGTTTGGGCAGTGTAGGGGATCTTGCTGGGGCTGGTATTTCAGGGTTTAGGGCAGTGCAGTGGTGTTCGAGCAGTGCAGGGGGGTGGTGTTTCAGGGTTTTGGGCAGTGCAGTGGTGTTCGGGCAGTGTGGGGAGTCGGGCTGGGACTGGTGTTTCATGGTTTAGGGCAGTGCAGTGGTGTTCGCTCAGCGTAGGGGGTCGTGCTGGGGCTGGTGTTTCAGGGTTTAGGGCAGTGCAGTGGTTTTCGGGCAGTGTAGGGGGTTGTGCTGGGACTGGTGTTTCAGGGGTTAGGGCAGAGCAGTGCTGTTCGGCAGTGTAGGATGTCATGCTGGGGGTGGTGTTTCACAGTTTAGGGCACTGCAGTGGTACTTGCGCAGTGTAGGGGGACATGCTGGGGTGGTGTTTCAGTGTTTAGGGCAGAGCTGTGGTTTTCGGGCAGTGTAGGAGGTCGTGCTGGGGGTGGTGTTTCAGGGTTTAGAGCAGTGCAGTCGTGTTCGGGCAGTGTAGGGGCTCATGCAGGGGCTGGTGTTTCATGGTTTAGAGCAGTGCAGTGGTGTTTGGGCAGTGTAGGGGGTCGTGCTGGGGCTGGTGTTTCAGGGTTTTGGGCAGTGCAGTGGTTATCGGGCAGTGTAGGGGATCGTGCTGGGGCTGGTGTTTCAGGGGTTAGGGCAGAGCAGTGGTGTTCGGCAGTGTAGGATGTCATGCTGGGGGTGGTGTTTCACAGTTTAGGGCACTGCAGTGGTATTTGGGCATTGCAGGGGATGTGCTGGGGTGGTGTTTCAGTGTTTAGGGCAGAGCAGTGATTTTCGGGCAATGTAGGTGGTCCTGCTGGGGGTGGTGTTTCATGGTTTAGGGCAGAGCACAGGTGTTCGGGCAGTGTAGGGGGTCGTGCTGGGGTGGTTTTTCAGGGTTTAGGGCAGTGGTGTTTGGGCAGTGTAGGAGGTCTTGCTGGGGTGGTGTTTCAGGGTTTAGGACAGGGCAGTGGTATTCAGGCAGTGTAGTGGGTTGTGCAGGGGATGGTGGGTCATGGTTTAGGGCAGAGCACTGGTGTTCGGGCAGTGTAGGGGGTCGTGCACGGGGTGGTGTTTCATGGTTTATGGCAGTGCAGTGGTTTTTGAGCAGTGTAGGGGGCTTGCTGGGGGTGGTGTTTCAGGGTTTAGGCCAGTGCAGTGGTGTTCGGGCAGAGTAGGGGGTCTTGCTGGGGGTGGTGTTTCAGGGTTTAGGGCAGTGGTATTTGGGTAGTGTAGGAGGTCTTTCTGGGGTGGTCTTTCATGGTTTAGGACAGGGCAGTGGTATTCAGGCAGTGTAGTGGGTTGTGCAGGGGGTGGTGGGTCAGGGTTTAGGGCAGAGCACTGGTGTTCGGGCAGTGTAGCGGGTCGTGCTGGGTGTGGTGTTTCAGGGTTTAGGGCAGTGCAGTGGTGTTCGGGCAGAGTAGGGGGTCGTGCTGTGGGTGGTGTTTCAGGGTTTAGGGCAGTGTAGTGGTGTTCTGGCAGTGTGAGGGGTCATGCTGGGGCTGGTGTTTCAGGGTTTAGGACAGTGTAGTGGTGTTCAGGCAGTGTAGGGGATCGTGCTGGGGCTGATGTTTCAGGGTTTAGGGCAGTGCAGTGGTGTTCGGGCAGTGTATGGGGTTGTGCAGGGGTGGAGTTTCAGGGTTTAGGGCAGTGCAGTGGTGCTTGGGCAGTATATGGGGGTCGTGCTGTGGGTGGTGTTTCAGGGTTTAGGGCAGAGCCGTGGTGCTGGGGCGGGGTAGGGGTCAGGCCGGGGCTGGTGTTTCATGGTTTAGGGCAGAGCAGTGCTGTTCGGGCAGTGAGGGGGTTGTGCTGGGGGTGGAGTTTCAGGTCTTAGGGCAGTGCAGTTGTGTTGGGCCAGTGTAGGAGGTTGTGCAGGGGTGGTGTTTCAGGGTTTTGGGCAGTGCAGTGGTGTCGGGCAGTGTAGGGGGTCATGCTGGGGCTCGTGTTTCAGGATCTAGGGTAGAGCAGTGGTGTTCGGGCAGGGTAGGGGGTCGTGCTGGGGCTGGAGATTTAGAGTTTAGAGCAGTGCAGTGTTTTTCGGGCGGTGTAGGGGGTCGTGCTGGGGCTTGTGTTTCAGGGTTTAGGGCAGTGCAGTGGTGTTCAGGCAGTGTAGGGGGTTGTGCTGGGGCTGGTGTTTCAGGGTTTAGGGCAGGGCAGTGGTGTTCAGGCAGGGTAGAGGGATGTGCGGGGTGGTGTTTCAGGGATTAGGGCAGAGCACTGGTGTTTAGGCAGTGTAGTGGGTCGTGCTAGGGGTGGTGTTTCAGTGTTTAGGGCAGTGCAGTAATCTTCGGGCAGTGTAGGGGGTTGTGCAGGGAGTGGTGTTTCAGGGTTTAGGGCAGTGCAGTGGTTTTCAAGCAGTGTAGGGGGTAGTGCAGTGGGTGGTGTTTCAGGGTTTAGGGCAGTGCAGTGGTGTTCGGGCAGTGTTGGGGGTCTTGCTGGGGGTGGTGTTTCAGAGGTAGGGCCGCGGAGTTCAGGCAGTGTAGGGGGTCTTGCTGGGGGTGGTGTTTCAGGCATTAGGGCAGTAGTGTTTGGTCAGTGTAGGGGGTCTTGCTGAGGGTGGTATTTCAGGGTTTAGGGCAGCTCAGTGGTGTTTGGGCAGTGTAGGGGATCTTGCTGGGGGTGGTATTTCAGGGTTTAGGGCAGTGCAGTTGTGTTCGAGCAGTGCAGGGGGGTCGTTTTTCAGGGTTTAGGGCAGTGCACTGGTGTTCAGCTAGTGAATGGTGTCGTGCTGGGGTGGTTTTTCAGGGTTTAGGGCAGTGCAGTGGTGTTCGGGCAGTGTGGGGAGTCATGCTGGGACTGGTGTTTCATGGTTTAGGGCAGTGCAGTGGTGTTTGCGCAGTGTAGGGGGTCGTGCTGGGGCTGGTGTTTCAGGGTTTAAAGCAGTGCAGTGGTTTTCGGGCAGTGTAGGGGTCGTGCTGGGGCTGGTGTTTCAGGGGATAGGGCAGAGCAGTGGTGTTCGGCAGTGTAGGATGTCGTGCTGGGGGAAGTGTTTCACTGTTTAGGGCACTGCAGTAGTGTTTGGGCAGTGTAGGGGGACGTGCTGGGGTGGTGTTTCAGTGTTTAGGGTAGAGCAGTGGTTTTCGGGCAGTGTAGGAGGTCGTGCAAGGGGTGGTTTTTCAGGGTTCAGAGCAGTGCCGTGGTGTTTGGGCAGTGTAGGGGGTCGTGCAGGGGGTGGTGTTTCATGGTTTAGGGTAGTGCAGTGGTTTTCGAGCAGTATAGGCAGTCTTGCTGTGGGCGGTGTTTTAGGGTTTATGGCAGTGGTGTTTGGGAAGTGTAGGGGGTCTTGCTAGGGGTGGTGTTTCAGGGTTTAGGGCAGTGCAGTGGTGTTCGGGCAGAGTAGGGGGTCTTGCTGGGGGTGGTGTTTCAGGGTTTAGGGCAGTGGTGTTTGGGCAGTGTAGGAGGTCTTGCTGGGGTGGTCTTTCAGGGTTTAGGACAGGGCAGTGGTATTCAGGCAGTGTAGTGGGTTGTGCAGGGGGTGGTGGGTCAGGGTTTAGGGCAGAGCACTGGTGTTCGGGCAGTGTAGGGGGTCATGCTGGGTGTGGTGTTTCAGGGTTTAGGGCAGTGCAGTGGTGTTCGGGCAGTGTAGGGGGTCGTGCTGTGGGTGGTGTTTCAGGGTTTAGGACAGTGTAGTGGTGTTCAGGCAGTGTTGGGGGTCATGCTGGGGGTGGTGCTTTAGGGTTTAGGGCATTGCAGTGGTGTTCGGGCAGTGTAGGGGGTCTTGCAGGGGTTGGTGTTTCAGGATTTAGGGCAGTGCAATGGTCTTCGGGCAGTGTAGGGGATCGTGCTGGGGCTCATGTTTCAGGGTTTAGGGCAGTGCAGTGGTGTTCGGGCAGTGTAGGGTGTTGTGCAGGGGTGGTGTTTCAGGGTTTAGGGCAGTGCAATGGTGCTCAGGCAGTATAGGTGGTCGTGCTGGGGGTGGTGTTTCAGGGTTTAGGGCAGAGCCGTGGTGCTCGGCCAGGGTAGGGGTCATGCCGGGGCTGGTGTTTCATGGTTTAGGGCAGTGCAGTGGTGTTCGGGCAGTGTTGGGGGTCTTGCTGGGGGTGGTGTTTCAGGGGTTAGGGCAGCGGAGTTCAGGCAGTGTAGGGGGTCTTGCTGGGGGTGGTGTTTCAGGGTTTAGGGCAGTAGTGTTCGGGCATTGTAGGGGGTCTTGCTGAGGGGGGTATTTCAGGGTTTAGGGCAGTTCAGTGGTGTTTCGGCAGTGTAGGGGATCTTGCTGGGGCTGGTATTTCAGGGTTTAGGGCAGTGCAGTGGTGTTCGAGCAGTGCAGGGGGTGGTGTTTCAGGGTTTTGGGCAGTGCAGTGGTGTTCGGGCAGTGTGGGGAGTCGGGCTGGGACTGGTGTTTCATGGTTTAGGGCAGTGCAGTGGTGTTGGCTCAGTGTAGGGGGTCGTGCTGGGGCTGGTGTTTCAGGGTTTAGGGCAGTGCAGTGGTTTTCGGGCAGTGTAGGGGGTCGTGCTGGGACTGGTGTTTCAGGGGTTAGGGCAGAGCAGTGCTGTTCGGCAGTGTAGGATGTCATGCCGGGGGTGGTGTTTCACAGTTTAGGGCACTGCAGTGGTACTTGCGCAGTGTAGGGGGACATGCTGGGGTGGTGTTTCAGTGTTTAGGGCAGAGCTGTGGTTTTCGGGCAGTGTAGGTGGTCGTGCTGGGGGTGGTGTTTCAGGGTTTAGAGCAGTGCAGTCGTGTTCGGGCAGTGTAGGGGCTCATGCAGGGGCTGGTGTTTCATGGTTTAGAGCAGTGCAGTGGTGTTTGGGCAGTGTAGGGGGTCGTGCTGGGGCTGGTGTTTCAGGGTTTTGGGCAGTGCAGTGGTTATCGGGCAGTGTAGGGGATCGTGCTGGGGCTGGTGTTTCAGGGGTTAGGGCAGAGCAGTGGTGTTCGGCAGTGTAGGATGTCATGCTGGGGGTGGTGTTTCACAGTTTAGGGCACTGCAGTGGTATTTGGGCATTGTAGGGGATGTGCTGGGGTGGTGTTTCAGTGTTTAGGGCAGAGCAGTGATTTTCGGGCAATGTAGGAGGTCGTGCTGGGGGTGGTGTTTCATGGTTTAGGGCAGAGCACAGGTGTTCGGGCAGTGTAGGGGGTCGTGCTGGGGGTGGTTTTTCAGGGTTTAGGGCAGTGGTGTTTGGGCAGTGTAGGAGGTCTTGCTGGGGTGGTGTTTCAGGGTTTAGGACAGGGCAGTGGTATTCAGGCAGTGTAGTGGGTTGTGCAGGGGATGGTGGGTCATGGTTTAGGGCAGAGCACTGGTGTTCGGGCAGTGTAGGGGGTCGTGCATGGGGTGGTGTTTCATGGTTTTTGGCAGTGCAGGGGTTTTTGAGCAGTGTAGGGGGCTTGCTGGGGGTGGTGTTTCAGGGTTTAGGCCAGTGCAGTGGTGTTCGGGCAGAGTAGGGGGTCTTGCTGGGGGTGGTGTTTCAGGGTTTAGGGCAGTGGTGTTTGGGTAGTGTAGGAGGTCTTTCTGGGGTGGTCTTTCATGGTTTAGGACAGGGCAGTGGTATTCAGGCAGTGTAGTGGGTTGTGCAGGGGGTGGTGGGTCAGGGTTTAGGGCAGAGCACTGGTGTTCGGGCAGTGTAGCGGGTCGTGCTGGGTGTGGTGTTTCGGGGTTTAGGGCAGTGCAGTGGTGTTCGGGCAGAGTAGGGGGTCGTGCTGTGGGTGGTGTTTCAGGGTTTAGGGCAGTGTAGTGGTGTTCAGGCAGTGTAGGGGATCGTGCTGGGGCTGATGTTTCAGGGTTTAGGGCAGTGCAGTGGTGTTCAGGCAGTGTACGGGGTTGTGCAGGGGTGGAGTTTCAGGGTTTAGGGCAGTGCAGTGGTGCTTGGGCAGTATATGGGGGTCGTGCTGTGGGTGGTGTTTCAGGGTTTAGGGCAGAGCCGTGGTGCTGGGGCGGGGTAGGGGTCAGGCCGGGGCTGGTGTTTCATGGTTTAGGGCAGGGCAGTGCAGTTCGGGCAGTGAGGGGGTTGTGCTGGGGGTGGAGTTTCAGGTCTTAGGGCAGTGCAGTTGTGTTTGGCCAGTGTAGGAGGTTGTGCAGGGGTGGTGTTTTAGGGTTTTGGGCAGTGCAGTGGTGTCGGGCAGTGTAGGGGGTCATGCTGGGGCTCGTGTTTCAGGATCTAGGGTAGAGCAGTGGTGTTCGGGCAGGGTAGGGGGTCGTGCTGGGGCTGGAGATTTAGGGTTTAGAGCAGTGCAGTGTTTTTCGGGCAGTGTAGGGGGTCGTGCTGGGGCTTGTGTTTCAGGGTTTAGGGCAGTGCAGTGGTGTTCGGGCAGTGTAGGGGGTTGTGCTGGGGCTGGTGTTTCAGGGTTTAGGGCAGGGCAGTGGTGTTCGGGCAGGGTAGAGGGATGTGCGGGGTGGTGTTTCAGGGATTAGGGCAGAGCACTGGTGTTTAGGCAGTGTAGTGGGTCGTGCTAGGGGTGGTGTTTCAGTGTTTAGGGCAGTGCAGTAATCTTCGGGCAGTGTAGGGGGTTGTGCAGGGAGTGGTGTTTCAGGGTTTAGGGCAGTGCAGTGGTTTTCGAGCAGTGTAGGGGGTCGTGCAGTGGGTGGTGTTTCAGGGTTTAGGGCAGTGCAGTGGTGTTCGGGCAGTGTTGGGGGTCTTGCTGGGGGTGGTGTTTCAGAGGTAGGGCCGCGGAGTTCAGGCAGTGTAGGGGGTCTTGCTGGGGGTGGTGTTTCAGGGATTAGGGCAGTAGTGTTCGGGCAGTGTAGGGGGTCTTGCTGAGGGTGGTATTTCAGGGTTTAGGGCAGTTCAGTGGTGTTTGGGCAGTGTAGGGGATCTTGCTGGGGGTGGTATTTCAGTGTTTAGGGCAGTGCAGTGGTGTTCGAGCAGTGCAGGGGGGTGGTGTTTCAGGGTTTAGGGCAGTGCACTGGTGTTCAGCCAGTGTATGGTGTCGTGGTGGGAGAGTTTAGGGCAGTGCAGTGGAGTTCGGGCAGTGTGGGGAGTCGTGCTGGGACTGGTGTTTCATGCTTTAGGGCAGTGCAGTGGTGTTCGCGCAGTGTAGTGGGTTGTGCTGGGGCTGGTGTTTCAGGGATTAGGGCAGTGCAGTGGTGTTCGGGCAGTGTAGGGGGTCGTGCTGGGGCTGGTGTTTCAGGGGTTAGGGCAGAGTAGTGGTGTTCAGCAGTGGAGGATGTTGTGCTGGTGTGGTGTTTCAGGGTTTAGGGCACTGCAGTGGTGTTTGGTCAGTGTAGGGGGACGTACTGGGGTGATTTTTCTGGGTTTAGGGCAGAGCAGTGATATTCGGGCCGTGTAGGAGGTCGTGCTGGGGGTGGTGTTTTAGGGTTTGGAGCAGTGCAGTGGTGTTCGGGCAGTGTAGGGGGTCGTGCAGTGGGTGGTGTTTCATGGTTTGGGGCAGTGCAGTGGTTTTTGAGCAGTGTAGGCGGTCTTGCTGTGGGCGGTGTTTCAGGGTTTACAGCAGTGGTGTTTGGGAAGTGTAAGGGGTCTTGCTGGGGGTGGTGTTTCAGGGTTTAGGACAGTGCAGTGGGGTTCGGGCAGTGTAGGGGGTCTTGCTGGGGGTGGTGTTTCAGGGTTTAGGGCAGTGGTGTTTGGGCAGTGTAGGAGGTCTTGCTGGGGTGGTGTTTCAGGGATTAGGACAGGGCAGATGTATTCAGGCAGTGTAGTGGGTTGTGCAGGGGCTGGTGGGTCAGGGTTTAGGGCAGAGCACTGGTGTTCGGGCTGTGAAGGGGGTCATGCTGGGGGTGATGTTTCAGGGTTTAGGGCAGTGCAGTAGTGTTCGGGCAGTGTAGGGGGTCGCGCTGTGGGTGGTGTTTTAGGGTTTAGGGCAGTGCAGTGGTGTTCGGGCAGTGTGAGGAGTCATGCTGGGGCTGGTGTTTCAGGGTTTAGGATAGTGTAGTGGTGTTCAGGCAGTGTTGGGGGTCATGCAGGGGGTGGTGCTTTAGGGTTTAGGGCAGTGCAGTGGTGTTCGGGCAGTGTAGGGGGACTTGCAGGGAGTGGTGTTTCAGGGTTTAGGGCAGTGCAATGGTGTTCGGGCAGTGTAGGGGATCGTGCTGGGGCTGATGTTTCAGGGTTTAGGGCAGTGCAGTGGTGTTCGGGAAGTGTAGGGGGTTGTGCAGGGGTGGTGTTTCAGGGTTTAGGGCAGTGCAGTGGTGCTCGGGCAGTATAGGGGTCGTGCTGGGGGTGGTGTTTCAGGGTTTAGGGCAGAGCCGTGGTGCTCGGGCAGGGTAGGGGTCATGCCGGGGCTGGTATTTCATTGTTTAGGGCAGAGCAGTGCTGTTCGGGCAGTGAGGGGGTCTTGCAGGGGGTAAAGTTTCAGGGTTTAGGACAGTGCAGTGGAGTTTGGCCGGTGTAGGAGGTTGTGCAGGGGTGGTGTTTCAGGGTTTAGGGCAGTGCAGTGATGTTCGGGCAGTGTAGGGGGTCATGCTGGGGCTCGTGTTTCAGGGTTTAGGGTAGGGCAGTGGTGTTCGGGCAGGGTAGGGGGTCGTGCTGGAGATTCAGGGTTTAGGGCAGTGCAGTGGTGTTTGGGCAGTGTAGGGTTTCATGCTGGGGCTGGTGTTTCATGGTTTAGGGTAGTGCAGTGGTGTTTGGGCAGTGTAGGGGTCGTGCTGGGGCTTGTGTTTCAGGGTTTAGGGCAGAGCAGTGGTGTTCGGGCTGTGTAGGGAGTCGTGCTGGGGGTGGTGTTTCAGGGTTTAGGGCAGAGCAGTGGTGTTCGGGCAGTGTAGGAGGTCGTGCTGGGGGTGGTGTTTCAGGGTTTAGGGCACTGCAGTGGTGTTTGGGCAGTGTAGGGGGACGTGCTGGGGTGGTGTTTCAGGGTTTAGGGCAGAGCAGTGGTATTCGGGCAGTGTAGGAGGTTGTGCTGGGGGTGGTGTTGCAGGGTTTAGAGCAGTGCAGTGGTGTTCAGGCAGTGTAGGGGTCATGCAGAGGGTGGTGTTTCATGGTTTAGGGCAGTGTAGTGGTTTTCGAGCAGTGTAGGCAGTCTTGCTGGGTGCGGTGTTTCAGGATTAACGGCAGTGGTGTTTGGGAAGTGTAGGGGGTCTTGCTGGGGGTGGTGTTTCAGGGTTTAGGGCAGTGGTGTTTGGGCAGTGTAGGAGGTCTTGCTGGGGTGGTGTTTCAGGGTTTAGGACAGGGCAGAGGAATTCAGGAAGTGTAGTGGGTTGTGCAGATGGTGGTGTTTCAGGGTTTAGGGCAGAGCACTGTTGTTCGGGCAGTGTAGGGGGTCGTGCTGGGGGTGGTATTTCAGGGTTTAGGGCAGTGCAGTGGTGTTTCAGCAGTGTAGGGGGTCACGCTGTGGGTGGTGTTTCAGGGTTTAGGGAAGTGCAGTGGTGTTCGGACAGTGTGAGGGATCATGCTGGAGCTGGTGTTTCAGGGTGTAGGACAGTGCAGTGGTGTTCAGGCAGTGTTGGGGGTCGTGCTGGATGTGGTGCTTTAGGGTTTAGGGCAGTGCAGTGGTTTTTGGGCAGTGAAGGGGGTCGTGCAGGGGGTGGTGTTTCAGGGTTTAGGGCAGTGCAATGGTGTCCGGGCAGTGTAGGGGGTCGTGCTGGGCCTGATGTTTCAGGGTTTAGGGCAGTGCAGTGGTGTTCGGGCAGTGTAGGGGGTTGTGCAGGGGGGGTTTTTCAGGGTTTAGGGCAGTGCAGTGGTGCTTGGGCAGTATATGGGGGTCGTGCTGGGGGTGGTGTTTCAGGGTTTAGGGCAGAGCCGTGGTGCTGGGGCGGGGTAGGGGTCAGGCCGGGGCTGGTGTTTCATGGTTTAGGGCAGAGCAGTGCTGTTCGGGCAGTGAGGGGGTCATCCTGGGGGTGGAATTTCAGGGCTTAAGGCAGTGCAGTGGTGTTTGGCTCGTGTAGGAGGTTGTGCAGGGGTGGTGTTTCAGGGTTTAGGGCAGTGCAGTGGTGTTCGGGCAGTGTAGGGGGTCATGCTTGGGCTCGTGTTTCAGGGTTTAGGGTAGGGCAGTGGTGTTCGGGCAGGGTAGGGGGTCGTGCTGGGGCTGGAGATTCAGGGTTTAGGGCAGTGCAGTGTTGTTCGGGCAGTGTAGGGGGTCATGCTGGGGCTGGTGTTTCATGGTTTAGGGCAGTGCAGTGGTGTTTGGGCAGTGTAGGGGGTCGTTCTGGGGCTGGTGTTTCAGGGTTTAGGGCAGAGCAGTGGTGTTCGGGCAGTGTAGAGGGATGTGCGGGGGTGGTGTTTCAGGGATTAGGGCAGAGGTGTTTGGGCAGTGTAGGAGGTCTTGCTGGGGTGGTGTTTCAGGGTTTAGGACAGGACAGTGGTATTCAGGCAGTGTAGTGGGTTGTGCAGGGGGTGGTGGGTCAGGGTTTAGGGCAGAGCACTGGTGTTCAGGCAGTGTAGGGGGTATTGCTGGGGGTGGTATTTCAGGGTTTAGGACAGTGGTGTTTGGGCAGTGTAGGAGGCTTTGCTGGGGTGGTGTTTCAGGGTTTAGGACAGGGCAGTGGTATTCAGGCAGTGTAGTGGGTTGTGCAGGGGGTGGTGGGTCAGGGTTTAGGGCAGAGCACTGGTGTTCGGGAAGTGTGGGGGTCGTGCTGTGGGTGGTGTTTCAGGGTTTAGGGTAGTGCTGTGGTGTTCGGGCAGTGTAGGGGGTCGTGCTGTAGGTGGTGTTTCAGGGTTTAGGGCAGTGCAGTGGTGTTAGGGCAGTGTGAGGGGTCATGCTGGCGCTGGTGTTTCAGGGTTTAGGACAGTGTAGTGGTGTTCTGGCAGTGTTGGGGGTGGTGCTTCAGGGTTTAGGGCAGTACAGTGGTGTTCGGGCAGTGTAGGGGGTCTTGCAGGGGGTGGTGTTTCAGGGTTTAGGGCAGTGCAATGTTTTTCGGGCAGTGTAGGGGATCGTGCTGGGGCTGATGTTTCAGGGTTTAGGGCAGTGCAGTGGTGTTCGGGCAGTGTAGGGGGTTGTGCAGAGGTGGTGTTTCATGGTTTAGGGCAGTGCAGTGGTGCTCGGGCAGTATAGGGGGTCTTGCTGGGGGTGGTGTTTCAGGGTTTGGGGCAGTTCAGTGGTGTTCGAGCAGTGTAGGGAGCCGTTCTGGGTGTGGTGTTTCAGGGTTTAGGGCAGAGCAGTGGTGTTCGGGCAGTGTGCGGGGTCATGCTGGGGCTGGTTTTTCAGGGTTTAGGGCGGTGCAGTGGTGTTCGGGCAGTGTAGGGGGCCGTGCTGTGGGGTGGTGTTTCAGGGTTTAGGGCAGTGCAGTGGTGTTCGGGCAGTGTAGGGGGTTGTGCTGGGGGTGGTGTTTCAGGGTTTAGGGCAGTGCTGTTCGTGCAATGTAGGGGGTCATGCTGGGGGCGCTTTTTCTGGGCTTAGGGCAGTGGTGCAGTAGTGTTCGGGCAGTGTAGGGGGTCTTGCAGGGGGTGGTGTGTCAGGGTTTAGGCAGTGATGTATGGGTAGTGTAGGAGGTTCTCTGGGGTTGCTGTTACATGGTTTAGGGCAGTGGTGTTTGGGCAGTATAGGGGGTCTTGCTGCGGGTGGTGTTTCAGGGTTTAGGACAGTGCAGTGGTGTTCGGGCTGTGTAGGGGGTCGTGTTGGAGGTGGTGTTTCAGGGTTTAGGGCAGTGCAGTGCTGTTCGGGCAGTGTAGGGGATCGTGCTGGGGGTGGTGTTTCAGGGTTTAGAGCAGTGCAGTGGTGTTCGGGCTGTGTAGGGGGTCGTGTTGAAGGTGGTGTTTCAGAGTTTAGGGCAGTGCAGTGCTGTTCGGGCAGTGTAGGGGATCGTGCTGGTGGTGTTGTTTTAGGGTTTAGGGCAGTGCAGTGGTTTTCGGGCAGTGTAGGGGGTCTTGCTAAGGGGGTGGTGTTTCAGTGTTTAGGACAGTGGTGTTTGGGCAGTGTAGGAGGTCTTGCTGGGGGTTGTGTTTCATGGTTTAGGGCAGTGCAGTGGTGTTTGGGCAGTGTAGGTTTTCGTGCTGGTGCTGATGTTTCAGGGTTTAGGGCAGAGCCTTGGTGCTCGGGCAGGGTAGGGGTCATGCCGGGGCTGGTGTTTCATGGTTTAGGGCAGAGCAGTGCTGTTCGGGCAGTGAGGGGGTCATGCTGGGGGTGGAGTTTCAGGGCTTAGGGCAGTGCAGTGGTGTTTGGCCAGTGTAAGAGGTTGTGCAGGGGTGGTGTTTCAGGGTTTAGGGCAGTGCAGTGGTGTTCGGGCAGTGTAGGGGGTCATGCTGGGGCTCGTGTTTCAGGGTTTAGAGCAGTGCAGTGGTGTGCAGGGGGTCGTGCTGGGGCTTGTGTTTCAGGGTTTAGTGCAGAGCAGTGGTGTTCGGGCAGTGTAGAGGGATGTGCGGGGGTGGTGTTACAGGGATTAGGGCAGAGCACTGGTGTTCAGGCAGTGTAGGGGTCGTGCTAGGGGTGGTGTTTCAGTGTTTAGGGCACTGCAGTGATCTTCAGGCAGTGTAGGGGGTTGTGCAGGGAGTGGTGTTTCAGGGTTTAGGGCAGTGCAGTGGTGTTCAAACAGTGTAGGGGGTTGTGCAGGGGGTGGTGTTTCAGGGTTTAGGGCAGTGCAGTGGTGTTCGGGCAGTGTTGGGGTTCTTGCTGGGGGTGGTGTTTCAGGGGTTAGGGCAGCGGAGTTCAAGCAGTGTAGGGGGTCTTGCTGGGGGTGGTGTTTCAGGGTTTAGAGCAGTAGTGTTCGGGCAGTGTAGGGGGTCTTGCTGAGGGTGGTATTTCAGGGTTTAGGGCAGTTCAGTGGTGTTTGGGAAGTGTAGGGGATCTTCTTGGGGGTGGTATTTCAGGGTTTAGGGCAGTGCAGTGGTGTTTGAGCAGTGCAGGGGGGTGGTGTTTTAGGGTTTAGGGCAGTGCACTGGTGTTCAGCCAGTGAATGGTGTTGTGCTGGGGGTGGTTTTTCAGGGTTTAGGGCAGTGCAGTGGTGTTCGGGCAGTGTGGGGAGTCGTGCTGGGACTGGTGTTTCATGGTTTAGGGCAGTGCAGTGGTGTTCACGCAGTGTAGGGGGTCGTGCTGGGGCTGGTGTTTCAGGGTTTAGGGCAGTGCAGTGGTTTTCGGGCAGTGTAGGGGGTCGTGCTGGGGCTGGTGTTTCAGGGGTTAGGGCAGAGCAGTGGTGTTCGGCAGTGTAGGATGTCGTGCTGTGGGTGGTGTTTCATAGTTTAGGGCACTGCAGTGGTATTTGGGCAGTGTAGGGGGACGTGCTGGGGTGGTGTTTCAGTGTTTAGGGCAGAGCAGTGGTTTTCAGGCAGTGTAGGGGGTCGTGCTGGGGCTGGTGTTTCAGGAGTTAGGGCAGAGCAGTGGTGTTTGGCAGTGTAGGATGTCGTGCTGGGGGCGGTGTTTCACAGTTTAAAGCACTGCAGTGGTATTTGGGCAGTGTAGGGGGACGCGCTGGGGTGGTGTTTCAGTGTTTAGGGCAGAGCAGTGGTTTTCGGGCAGTGTAGGAGGTCGTGCTGGGGGTGGTGTTTCAGGGTTTAGAGCAGTGCAGTGGTGTTCGGGCAGTGTAGGGGGTCGTGCAGGGGCTGGTGTTTCATGGTTTAGGGCAGTGCAGTGGTGTTTGGGCAGTGTAGGGGGTCGTGCTGGAGCTGGTGTTTCAGGGTTTAGGGCAGTGCAGTGGTTTTCGGACAGTGTGGGGGTCGTACTCGGGCTGGTGTTTCAGGGGTTAGGGCAGAGCAGTGGTGTTCGGCAGTGTAGGATGTCATGCTGGGGGCGGTGTTTCACAGTTTAGGGCACTGCAGTGGTATTTGGGCAGTGGAGAGGGACGTGCTGGGGTGGTGTTTCAGTGTTTAGGGCAGAGCACTGGTGTTCGAGCAGTGTAGGAGGTTGTGCTGGGGGTGGTGTTTCAGGGTTTAGGGCAGTGGTGTTTGGGCAGTGTAGGAGGTCTTGCTGGGGTGGTGTTTCAGGGTTTAGGACAGGGCAGTGGTATTCAGGCAGTGTAGTGGGTTGTGCAGGGGGTGGTGGGTCAGGGGTTAGGGCAGAGCACTGGTGTTCGGGCAGTGTAGGGGGTCATGCAGGGGGTGGTGTTTCATGGTTTAGGGCAGTGCAGTGGTTTTCGAGCAGTGTAGGCAGTCTTGCTGTGGGCGGTGTTTCAGGGTTTATGGCAGTGGTGTTTGGGAAGTGTACGGGTCTTGCTGGGGGTGGTGTTTCAGGGTTTAGGGCAGTGCAGTGGTGTTCGGGCAGAGTAGGGGTCTTGCTGGGGGTGGTGTTTCAGAGTTTAGGCCAGTGGTGTTTGGGCAGTGTAGGGGGTCTTGCTGAGGGTGGTATTTCAGGGTTTAGGGCAGTTCAGTGGTGTTTGGGCAGTGTAGGGGATCTTGCTGGGGGTGGTATTTCAGGGTTTAGGGCAGTGCAGTGGTGTTCGAGCAGTGCAGGGGGTGGTGTTTCAGGGTTTAGGGCAGTGCACTGTTGTTCAGCCAGTGAATGGTGTCGTGCTTGGGTGGTTTTTCAGGGTTTAGGGCAGTGCAGTGGTGTTCGTGCAGTGTGGGGAGTCATGCTGGGACTGGTGTTTCATGGTTTAGGGCAGTGCAGTGTTGTTCGCGCAGTGTAGGGGGTGAAGCTGGGGCTGGTGTTTCAGGGTTTAGGGCAGTGCAGTGGTTTTCGGGCAGTGTAGGGGTCATGCTGGGGCTGGTGTTTCAGGGGTTAGGGCAGAGCAGTGGTGTTCGGCAGTGTAGGATGTCGTGCTGGGGGTGGTGTTTCCAGGTTTAGGGCACTGCAGTGGTGTTTGGGCATTGTAGGGGGACGTGCTGGGGTGGTGTTTCAGTGTTTAAGGCAGAGCAGTGGTTTTCGGGCAGTGTAGGAGGTCCTGCTGGGGGTGGTGTTTCAGGGTTTAGAGCAGTGCAGTGTTGTTCAAGCAGTGTAGGGGGTCGTGCAGGGGGTGGTGTTTCATGGTTTAGGGCAGTGTAGTGGTTTTCGAGCAGTGTAGGCGGTCTTGCTGTGGGCGGTGTTTCAGGGTTTACGGCAGTGGTGTTTGGGAAGTGTAGGGGGTCTTGCTGGGGGTGGTGTTTCAGGGTTTAGGGCAGTGCAGTGGTGTTCGGGCAGTGTAGTGCGTCTTGCTGGGGGTGGTGTTTCTGGGTTTAGGGCAGTGGTGTTTGGGCAGTGTAGTAGGTCTTGCTAGGGTGGTGTTTCAGGGTTTAGGACAGGGCAGTGGTGTTCGGGCAGTGTAGCGGGTCTTGCTCGGGCTGGTTTTTCAGGGTTTGGGCAGTGCAGTGGTGTTCAGGCCGTGTAGGGGGTCGTACTGGGGGTGGTGTTTCAGGGTTTAGGGCAGTGCAGTGGTGTTCGGGCAGTGTAGGGTGTCGTGCTGGGGCTGGTGTTTCATGGTTTAGGGCAGTGCAGTGGTGTTCGGGCAGTGTAGGGGGTCTTGCTCGGGCTGGTGTTTCAGGGTTTAGGGCAGTGCAGTGCTGTTCGGGCCATGTAGGGGGTCGTGCTGGGGGTGGTGCTTTAGGGTTTAGGGCAGTGCAGTGGTGTTTGGGCCATGTAGTGGGTCATGCTGGGGGTGGTGTTTCAGGGTTTAGGGCAGTGCAGTCGTGTTCGGACAGTTTAGGGGGCCGTGCTGGGGGTGGTGTTTCAGGGTTTAGGGCAGAGTAGTGATGTTCAGGCAGTGCAGGGAGTCATGCTGGTGCTGGTATTTCAGGGTTCACGGGAGAGCAGTGGTGTTCGGGCTGTGTAGGGAGACGTGCTGGGGGTGGTGTTTCCTGGTTTAGGGCAGAGCAGTGGTGTTAGGCAGTGTAGGAGGTCGTGTTGGGGGTGGTGTTTCAGGTTTTAGTGCACTGCAGTGGTGTTTGGAGAGTGTAGGGGGACATGCTGGGGTGGTGTTTCAGGGTTTAGGGCAGAGCAGTGGTATTCGGGCAGTGTAGCAGGTCGTGCTGGGGGTGGTATTTCAGGATTTATAGCAGTGCAGTGGTGTTCAGGCAGTGTAGGGGTCGTGCAGAGGGTGGTGTTTCATGGTTTAGGGCAGTGCAGTGGTTTTCGAGCAGTGTAGGCAGTCTTGCTGGGGGCGGTGTTTCAGGGTTAACGGCAGTGGTGTTTGGGAAGTGTAGGGGGTTGTGCAGGGGGTGGTGTTTCAGGGTTTAGGGCAGAGCACTGGTGTTCGGGCAGTGTAGGGGGTTGTGCTGGGGGTGGTCTTTCAGGGTTTAGGGCAGTGCAGTGGTGTTTGGGCAGTGTAGTGGGTTGTGCAGGGGGTGGTGTTTCAGGGTTTAGGGCAGAGCACTGGTGTTCGGGCAGTGTAGGGGGTTGTGCTGGGGGTGGTCTTTCAGGGTTTAGGGCAGTGCAGTGGTGTTTCGGCAGTGTAGGGGGTCATGGTGTGGGTGGTGTTTCAGGGTTTAGGGCAGTGCACTGGTGTTCAGGCAGTGTGAGGGATCATGCTGGGGCTGGTGTTTCAGGGTGTCGGACTGTGCAGTGGTGTTCAGGCAGTGTTGGGGTCGTGCTGGGTATGGTGCTTTAGGGTTTAGGGCAGTGCAGTGGTTTTTGGCCAGTGAAGGGGGTCGTGCAGGGGGTGGTGTTTCAGGGTTTATGGCAGTGCAGTGGTGTTCAGGCAGTGTAGTGGGTCGTCCTGGAGCTGATGTTTCAGGGTTTAGGGCAGTGCAGTGGTGTTCGGGCAGTGTAGGGGGTAGTGCAGGGGTGGTGTTTCAGGGTTTAGGGCAGTGCAGTGATGCTCGGGCAGTATAGGGGGTCGTGCTGGGGGTGGTGTTTCAGGGTTTAGGGCAGAGCAGTGGTGCTCGGGCAGGGTAGGGGTCGTGCTGGGGCTGGTGTTTCAGGGTGTAGGGCAGAGCAGTGCTGTTCGGGCAGTGAGGGGTTGTGCTGGGGATGGAGTTTCAGGGCTTAGGGCAGGGCAGTGGTGTTCGGGCAGTGTAGGGGGTCTTGCTGCGGGTGGTGTTACATGGTTTAAGGCAGTGGAGTTTGGGCAGTGTAGGGGTTCTTGCTGGGGGTGGTGTTTCAGGGTTTAGGGCAGTGCAGTGTTATTCGGGCAGTGTAGTGGGTCATGGAGGGGGGAGGTGTTTCAGGGTTTAGGGCAGTACAGTGGTGTTCGGGCAGTGTAGGGGGTCTTGCTGGGGGTGGTGCTTCAGGGTTTAGGGCAATGCAGTGGTATTCGAGCAGTGTAGGGGGCCGTGCTGGGTGTGGTGTTTCAGGGTTTAGGGCAGTGTAGTGGTGTTCGGGCAGTGTGAGGGGTCATGCTGGGGCTGCTTTTTCAGGGTTTAGGGCAGTGCAGTGGTGTTCGGGCAGTGTAGGGGGTCGTGCTGGGGGTGGCGTTTCAGGGTTTAGGGCAGTGCAGTGCTGTTCGGGCAATGTAGGGGGTCATGCTGGGGGCGGTGTTTCAGGGTTTAGGGCAGTGGTGCAGTGGTGTTCAGGCAGTGTAGGGGGTCTTTCAGGGGGTGGTGTTTCAGGGTTTAGGACAGGGCAGTGGTATTCAGGCAGTGTAGTGGGTTGTGCAGGGGGTGGTGGGTCAGGATTTAGGGCAGAGCACTGGTGTTCGGGCAGTGTAGGTGGTATTGCTGGGGGTGGCATTTCAGGGTTTAGGACAGTGGTGTTTGGGCAGTGTAGGAGGTTTTGCTGGGGTGGTGTTTCAGGGTTTAGGACAGGGCAGTGGTATTCAGGCAGTGTAGTGGGTTGTGCAGGGGGTGGTGGGTCAGGGTTTAGGGCAGAGCACTGGTGTTCGGGAAGTGTAGGGGTCATGCTGTGGGTGGTGTTTCAGGGTTTAGGGTAGTGCTGTGGTGTTCGGGCAGTGTAGGGGGTCGTGCTGTGGGTGGTGTTTCAGGGTTTAGGGCAGTGCAGATGTGTTAGGGAAGTGTGAGGGGTCATGCTGGGGCTGGTGTTTCAGGGTTTAGGACAGTGTAGTGGTGTTCTGGCAGTGTTGGGGGTGGTGCTTCAGGGTTTAGGGCAGTACAGTGGTGTTCGGGCAGTGTAGCGGGTCTTGCAGGGGATGGTGTTTCAGGGTTTAGGGCAGTGCAATGTTGTTCGGGCAGTGTAGGGGATCGTGCTGGCGCTGATGTTTCAGGGTTTAGGGCAGTGCAGTGGTGTTCGGGCAGTGTAGGGGGTTGTGCAGGGGTGGTGTTTCATGGTTTAGGGCAGTGCAGTGGTGCTCGGGCAGTATAGGGGGTCGTGCTGGGGGTGGTGTTTCAGGGTTTAGAGCAGAGCCGTGGTGCTCGGGCAGGGTAGGGGTCATGCCGGGGCTGGTGTTTCATGGTTTAGGGCAGAGCAGTGCTGTTCGGGCAGTGAGGGGGTCATGCAGGGGGTAGAGTTTCAGGGCTTAGGGCAGTGCAGTGGTGTTTGGCCAGTGTAAGAGGTTGTGCAGGGGTGGTGTTTCAGGGTTTAGGGCAGTGCAGTGGTGTTCGGGCAGCGTAGGGGGGTCATGCTGGGGCTCGTGTTTCAGGGTTTAGGGTAGGGCAGTGGTGTTCGGGCAGGGTAGGGGGTTGTGCTGGGGCTGGAGATTCAGGGTTTAGGGCAGTGCAGTGTTGTTCGGGCAGTGTAGGGGGTCATGCTGGGGCTGGTGTTTCATGGTTTAGGGCAGTGCAGTGGTGTGTAGGGGGTCGTGCTGGGGCTTGTGTTTTAGGGTTTAGTGCAGTGCAGTGGTGTTCGGGCAGTGTAGGGGGTTGTGCTGGGGCTGGTGTTTCAGGGTTTTTGGCAGAACAGTGGTGTTCGGGCAGTGTAGAGGGATGTGCGGGGGTGGTGTTTCAGGGATTAGGGCAGAGCACTGGTGTTCAGGCAGTGTAGGGGTCGTGCTAGGGGTGGTATTTCAGTGTTTAGGGCACTGCAGTGATCTTCGGGCAGTGTAGGGGGTTGTGCAGGGAGTGATGTTTAAGGGTTTAGGGCAGTGCAGTGGTGTTCAAACAGTGTAGGGGGTTGTGCAGGGGGTGGTGTTTCAGGGTTTAGGGCAGTGCAGTGGTGTTCGGGCAGTGTTGGGGTTCTTGCTGGGGGTGGTGTTTCAGGGGTTAGGGCAGCGGAGTTCAGGCAGTGTAGGGGGTCTTGCTGGGGGTGGTGTTTCAGGGTTTAGAGCATTAGTGTTCGGGCAGTATAGGGGGTCTTGCTGAGGGTGGTATTTCAGGGTTTAGGGCAGTTCAGTGGTGTTTGGGGAGTGTAGGGGATCTTGCTGGGGGTGGTATTTCAGGCTTTAGGGCAGTGCAGTGGTGTTTGAGCAGTGCAGGGGGGTGGTGTTTTAGGGTTTAGGGCAGTGCACTGGTGTTCAGCCAGTGAATGGTGTTGTGCTGGGCGTGGTTTTTCAGGGTTTAGGGCAGTACAGTGGTGTTTGGGCAGTGTGGGGAGTCGTGCTGGGACTGGTGTTTCATGGTTTAGGGCAGTGCAGTGGTGTTCACGCAGTGTAGGGGGTCGTGCTGGGGCTGGTGTTTCAGGGTTTAGGGCAGTGCAGTGGTTTTCGGGCAGTGTAGGGGGTCGTGATGGGGCTGGTGTTTCAGGGGTTAGGGCAGAGCAGTGGTGTTCGGCAGTGTACGATGTCGTGCTGGGGGTGGTGTTTCACAGTTCAGGGCACTGCAGTGGTATTTGGGCAGTGTAGGGGGTCGTGCTGGGGTGGTGTTTCAGTGTTTAGGGCAGAGCAGTGGTTTTCAGGCAGTGTAGGGGGTCGTGCTGGGGCTGGTGTTTCAGGGGTTAGGGCAGAGCAGCGGTGTTCGGCAGTGTAGGATGTCATGCTGGGGGCGGTGTTTCACAGTTTAAAGCACTGCAGTGGTATTTGGGCAGTGTAGGGGGACGCGCTGGGGTGGTGTTTCAGTGTTTAGGGCAGAGCAGTGGTTTTCGGGCAGTGTAGGAGGTCGTGCTGGGGGTGGTGTTTCAGGGTTTAGAGCAGTGCAGTGGTGTTCGGGCAGTGTAGGGGGTCGTGCAGGGGCTGGTGTTTCATGGTTTAGGGCAGTGCAGTGGTGTTTGGGCAGTGTAGGGGGTCGTGCTGGGGCTGGTGTTTCAGGGTTTAGGGCAGTGCAGTGGTTTTCGGGCAGTGTAGGGGGTCGTACTCGGGCTGGTGTTTCAGGGGTTAGGGCAGAGCAGTGGTGTTCGGCAGTATAGGATGTCGTGCTGGGGGCGGTGTTTCACAGTTTAGGGCACTGCAGTGGTATTTGGGCAGTGTAGGGGGACGTGCTGGGGTGGTGTTTCAGTGTTTAGGGCAGAGCAGTGGTTTTCGGGCAGTGTAGGAGGTCGTGCTGGGGGTGGTGTTTCAGGGCTTAGACCAGTGCAGTGGTGTTCGGGCAGTGTAGGGGGTCGTGCAGGGGCTGGTGTTTCATGGTTTAGGGCAGAGCACTTGTGTTCGAGCAGTGTAGGGGGTCGTGCTGGGGGTGGTGTTTCAGGGTTTAGGGCAGTGGTGTTTGGGCAGTGTAGGAGGTCTTGCTGGGGTGGTGTTTCAGGGTTTAGGACAGGGCAGTGGTATTTAGGCAGTGTAGTGGGTTGTGCAGGGGGTGGTGGGTCAGGGGTTAGGGCAGAGCACTGGTGTTCGGGCATTGTAGGGGGTCGTGCAGTGGGTGGTGTTTCATGGTTTAGGGCAGTGCAGTGGTTTCGAGCAGTGTAGGCAGTCTTGCTGTGGGCGGTGTTTCAGGGTTTATGGCAGTGGTGTTTGGGAAGTGTAGGGGTCTTGCTGGGGGTGGTGTTTCAGGGTTTAGGGCAGTGCAGTGGTGTTCGGGCAGAGTAGGGGTCTTGCTGGGGTGGTGTTTCAGGGTTTAGGCCAGTGGTGTTTGGGCAGTGTAGGGGGTCTTGCTGAGGATGGTATTTCAGGGTAGTTCAGTGTTGTTTGGGCTGTGTAGGGGATCTTGCTGGGGTGTTATTTCAGGGTTTAGGGCAGTGCAGTGGTGTTTGAGCAGTGCAGGGGGTGGTGTTTCAGGGTTTAGGGCAGTGCACTGTTGTTCAGCCAGTGAATGGTGTCGTGCTTGGGTGGTTTTTCAGGGTTTAGGGCAGTGCAGTGGTGTTCGTGCAGTGTGGGGAGTCATGCTGGGACTGGTGTTTCATGGTTTAGGGCAGTGCAGTGTTGTTCGCGCAGTGTAGGGGGTGAAGCTGGGGCTGGTGTTTCAGAGTTTAGGGCAGTGCAGTGGTTTTCGGGCAGTGTAGGGGGTCATGCTGGGGCTGGTGTTTCAGGGGTTAGGGCAGAGCAGTGGTGTTCGGCAGTGTAGGATGTCGTGCTGGGGGTGGTGTTTCCCGGTTTAGGGCACTGCAGTGGTGTTTGGGCAGTGTAGGGAGTCGTGCTGGGACTGGTGTTTCATGGTTTAGGGCAGTGCAGTGGTGTTCACGCAGTGTAGGGGGTCGTGCTGGGGCTGGTGTTTCAGGGTTTAGGGCAGTGCAGTGGTTTTCGGGCAGTGTAGGGGGTCGTGATGGGGCTGGTGTTTCAGGGGTTAGGGCAGAGCAGTGGTGTTCGGCAGTGTACGATGTCGTGCTGGGGGTGGTGTTTCACAGTTTAGGGCACTGCAGTGGTATTTGGGCAGTGTAGGGGGTCGTGCTGGGGTGGTGTTTCAGTGTTTAGGGCAGAGCAGTGGTTTTCAGGCAGTGTAGGGGGTCGTGCTGGGGGTGGTGTTTCAGGGGTTAGGGCAGAGCAGCGGTGTTCGGCAGTGTAGGATGTCATGCTGGGGGCGGTGTTTCACAGTTTAAAGCACTGCAGTGGTATTTGGGCAGTGTAAGGGGACGCGCTGGGGTGGTGTTTCAGTGTTTAGGGCAGAGCAGTGGTTTTCGGGCAGTGTAGGAGGTCGTGCTGGGGGTGGTGTTTCAGGGTTTAGAGCAGTGCAGTGGTGTTCGGGCAGTGTAGGGGGTCGTGCAGGGGCTGGTGTTTCATGGTTTAGGGCAGTGCAGTGGTGTTTGGGCAGTGTAGGGGGTCGTGCTGGGGCTGGTGTTTCAGGGTTTAGGGCAGTGCAGTGGTTTTCGGGCAGTGAAGGGGGTCGTACTCGGGCTGGTGTTTCAGGGGTTAGGGCAGAGCAGTGGTGTTCGGCAGTATAGGATGTCGTGCTGGGGGCGGTGTTTCACAGTTTAGGGCACTGCAGTGGTATTTGGGCAGTGTAGGGGGACGTGCTGGGGTGGTGTTTCAGTGTTTAGGGCAGAGCAGTGGTTTTCGGGCAGTGTAGGAGGTCGTGCTGGGGGTGGTGTTTCAGGGCTTAGAGCAGTGCAGTGGTGTTCGGGCAGTGTAGGGGGTCGTGCAGGGGCTGGTGTTTCATGGTTTAGGGCAGAGCACTTGTGTTCGAGTAGTGTAGGGGGTCGTGCTGGGGGTGGTGTTTCAGGGTTTAGGGCAGTGGTGTTTGGGCAGTGTAGGAGGTCTTGCTGGGGTGGTGTTTCAGGGTTTAGGACAGGGCAGTGGTATTTAGGCAGTGTAGTGGGTTGTGCAGGGGGTGGTGGGTCAGGGGTTAGGGCAGAGCACTGGTGTTCGGGCATTGTAGGGGGTCGTGCAGGGGGTGGTGTTTCATGGTTTAGGGCAGTGCAGTGGTTTCGAGCAGTGTAGGCAGTCTTGCTGTGGGCGGTGTTTCAGGGTTTATGGCAGTGGTGTTTGGGAAGTGTAGGGGTCTTGCTGGGGGTGGTGTTTCAGGGTTTAGGGCAGTGCAGTGGTGTTCGGGCAGAGTAGGGGTCTTGCTGGGGTGGTGTTTCAGGGTTTAGGCCAGTGGTGTTTGGGCAGTGTAGGGGGTCTTGCTGAGGATGGTATTTCAGGGTAGTTCAGTGTTGTTTGGGCTGTTTAGGGGATCTTGCTGGGGTGTTATTTCAGGGTTTAGGGCAGTGCAGTGGTGTTTGAGCAGTGCAGGGGGTGGTGTTTCAGGGTTTAGGGCAGTGCACTGTTGTTCAGCCAGTGAATGGTGTCGTGCTTGGGTTGTTTTTCAGGGTTTAGGGCAGTGCAGTGGTGTTCGTGCAGTGTGGGGAGTCATGCTGGGACTGGTGTTTCATGGTTTAGGGCAGTGCAGTGTTGTTCGTGCAGTGTAGGGGGTGAAGCTGGGGCTGGTGTTTCAGGGTTTAGGGCAGTGCAGTGGTTTTCGGGCAGTGTAGGGGGTCATGCTGGGGCTGGTGTTTCAGGGGTTAGGGCAGAGCAGTGGTGTTCGGCAGTGTAGGATGTCGTGCTGGGGGTGGTGTTTCCCGGTTTAGGGCACTGCAGTGGTGTTTGGGCAGTGTAGGGGGACGTGCTGGGGTGGTGTTTCAGTGTTTAAGGCAGAGCAGTTGTTTTCGGGCAGTGTAGGAGGTCGTGCTGGGGGTGGTGTTTCAGGGTTTAGAGCAGTGCAGTGTTGTTCGGGCAGTGTAGGGGGTCATGCAGGGGGTGGTGTTTCATGGTTTAGGGCATTGTAGTGGTTTTCGAGCAGTGTATGCGGTCTTGCTGTGGGCGGTGTTTCAGGGTTTACGGCAGTGGTGTTTGGGAAGTGTAGGGGGTCTTGCTGGGGGTGGTGTTTCAGGGTTTAGGGCAGTGCAGTGGTGTTCGGGCAGTGTAGTGCGTCTTGCTGGGGGTGGTGTTTCTGGGTTTAGGGCAGTGGTGTTTGGGCAGTGTAGTAGGTCTTGCTAGGGTGGTGTTTCAGGGTTTAGGACAGGGCAGTGGTGTTCGGGCAGTGTAGCGGGTCTTGCTCGGGCTGGTTTTTCAGGGTTTAGGGCAGTGCAGTGGTGTTCAGGCCGTGTAGGGGGTCGTACTGGGGGTGGTGTTTCAGGGTTTAGGGCAGTGCAGTGGTGTTCGGGCAGTGTAGGGTGTCGTGCTGGGGCTGGTGTTTCATGGTTTAGGGCAGTGCAGTGGTGTTCGGGCAGTGTAGGGGGTCTTGCTCGGGCTGGTGTTTCAGGGTTTAGGGCAGTGCTGTTCGGGCCATGTAGGGGGTCGTGCTGGGGGTGGTGCTTTAGGGTTTAGGGCAGTGCAGTGGTGTTTGGGCCATGTAGGGGGTCATGCTGGGGGTGGTGTTTCAGGGTTTAGGGCAGTGCAGTCGTCTTCGGACAGTGTAGGGGGCCGTGCTGGGGGTGGTGTTTCAGGGTTTAGGGCAGAGTAGTGATGTTCAGGCAGTGTAGGGAGTCATGCTGGTGCTGGTATTTCAGGGTTTACGGGAGAGCAGTGGTGTTCGGGCTGTGTAGGGAGACGTGCTGGGGGTGGTGTTTCCGGGTTTAGGGCAGAGCAGTGGTGTTAGGCAGTGTAGGAGGTCGTGTTGGGGGTGGTGTTTCAGGTTTTAGTGCACTGCAGTGGTGTTTGGGCAGTGTAGCAGGTCGTGCTGGGGGTGGTGTTTCAGGATTTATAGCAGTGCAGTGGTGTTCAGGCGGTGTAGGGGTCGTGCAGAGGGTGGTGTTTCATGGTTTAGGGAAGTGCAGTGGTTTTCGAGCAGTGTAGGGGGTCGTGCTGGGGCTGATGTTTCAGGGTTTAGGGCAGTGCAGTGGTGTTTGGGCAGTGTAGTGACTTGTGCAGGGGGTGGTGTTTCATGGTTTAGGGCAGAGCACTGGTGTTCGGGCAGTGTAGGGGGTTGTGCTGGGGTGGTCTTTCAGGGTTTAGGGCAGTGCAGTGGTGTTTTGGCAGTGTAGGGGGTCACGGTGTGGGTGGTGTTTAAGGGTTTAGGGAAGTGCAGTGGTGTTCGGGCAGTGTGAGGGATCATGCTGGGGCTGGTGTTTCAGGGTGTAGGACAGTGCAGTGGTGTTCAGGCAGTGTTGGGGTCGTGCTGGGTATGGTGCTTTAGGGTTTAGGGCAGTGCAGTGGTTTTTGGCCAGTGTAGGGGGTCGTGCAGGGGGTGGTGTTTCAGGGTTTAGGGCAGTGCAGTGGTGTTCAGGCAGTGTAGGGGGTCGTGCTGGGGCTGATGTTTCAGGGTTTAGGGCAGTGCAGTGGTGTTCGGGCAGTGTAGGGGGTTGTGCAGGGGTGGTGTTTCAGGGTTTAGGGCAGTGCAGTGATGCTCGGGCAGTATAGGGGGTCGTGCTGGGGGTGGTGTTTCAGGGTTTAGGGCAGAGCAGTGGTGCTCGGGCAGGGTAGGGGTCGTGCTGGGGCTGGTGTTTCAGGGTGTAGGGCAGAGCAGTGCTGTTCGGGCAGTGAGGGGTTGTGCTGGGGATGGAGTTTCAGGACTTAGGGCAGGGCAGTGGTGTTCGGGCAGTGTAGGGGGTCTTGCTGCGGGTGGTGTTTCATGGTTTAAGGCAGTGGAGTTTGGGCAGTGTAGGGGTCTTGCTGGGGGTGGTGTTTCAGGGTTTAGGGCAGTGCAGTGTTATTCGGGCAGTGTAGTGGGTCATGGAGGGGGGAGGTGTTTCAGGGTTTAGGGCAGTGGTGTTCGGGCAGTGTAGGGGGTCTTGCTGGGGGTGGTGCTTCAGGGTTTAGGGCAATGCAGTGGTGTTTGGGCAGTGTAGGGAGTCGTGCTGGGACTGGTGTTTCATGGTTTAGGGCAGTGCAGTGGTGTTCACGCAGTGTAGGGGGTCGTGCTGGGGCTGGTGTTTCAGGGTTTAGGGCAGTGCAGTGGTTTTCGGGCAGTGTAGGGGGTCGTGATGGGGCTGGTGTTTCAGGGGTTAGGGCAGAGCAGTGGTGTTCGGCAGTGTACGATGTCGTGCTGGGGGTGGTGTTTCACAGTTTAGGGCACTGCAGTGGTATTTGGGCAGTGTAGGGGGTCGTGCTGGGGTGGTGTTTCAGTGTTTAGGGCAGAGCAGTGGTTTTCAGGCAGTGTAGGGGGTCGTGCTGGGGGTGGTGTTTCAGGGGTTAGGGCAGAGCAGCGGTGTTCGGCAGTGTAGGATGTCATGCTGGGGGCGGTGTTTCACAGTTTAAAGCACTGCAGTGGTATTTGGGCAGTGTAGGGGGACGCGCTGGGGTGGTGTTTCAGTGTTTAGGGCAGAGCAGTGGTTTTCGGGCAGTGTAGGAGGTCGTGCTGGGGGTGGTGTTTCAGGGTTTAGAGCAGTGCAGTGGTGTTCGGGCAGTGTAGGGGGTCGTGCAGGGGCTGGTGTTTCATGGTTTAGGGCAGTGCAGTGGTGTTTGGGCAGTGTAGGGGGTCGTGCTGGGGCTGGTGTTTCAGGGTTTAGGGCAGTGCAGTGGTTTTCGGGCAGTGAAGGGGGTCGTACTCGGGCTGGTGTTTCAGGGGTTAGGGCAGAGCAGTGGTGTTCGGCAGTATAGGATGTCGTGCTGGGGGCGGTGTTTCACAGTTTAGGGCACTGCAGTGGTATTTGGGCAGTGTAGGGGGACGTGCTGGGGTGGTGTTTCAGTGTTTAGGGCAGAGCAGTGGTTTTCGGGCAGTGTAGGAGGTCGTGCTGGGGGTGGTGTTTCAGGGCTTAGAGCAGTGCAGTGGTGTTCGGGCAGTGTAGGGGGTCGTGCAGGGGCTGGTGTTTCATGGTTTAGGGCAGAGCACTTGTGTTCGAGTAGTGTAGGGGGTCGTGCTGGGGGTGGTGTTTCAGGGTTTAGGGCAGTGGTGTTTGGGCAGTGTAGGAGGTCTTGCTGGGGTGGTGTTTCAGGGTTTAGGACAGGGCAGTGGTATTTAGGCAGTGTAGTGGGTTGTGCAGGGGGTGGTGGGTCAGGGGTTAGGGCAGAGCACTGGTGTTCGGGCATTGTAGGGGGTCGTGCAGGGGGTGGTGTTTCATGGTTTAGGGCAGTGCAGTGGTTTCGAGCAGTGTAGGCAGTCTTGCTGTGGGCGGTGTTTCAGGGTTTATGGCAGTGGTGTTTGGGAAGTGTAGGGGTCTTGCTGGGGGTGGTGTTTCAGGGTTTAGGGCAGTGCAGTGGTGTTCGGGCAGAGTAGGGGTCTTGCTGGGGTGGTGTTTCAGGGTTTAGGCCAGTGGTGTTTGGGCAGTGTAGGGGGTCTTGCTGAGGATGGTATTTCAGGGTAGTTCAGTGTTGTTTGGGCTGTTTAGGGGATCTTGCTGGGGTGTTATTTCAGGGTTTAGGGCAGTGCAGTGGTGTTTGAGCAGTGCAGGGGGTGGTGTTTCAGGGTTTAGGGCAGTGCACTGTTGTTCAGCCAGTGAATGGTGTCGTGCTTGGGTTGTTTTTCAGGGTTTAGGGCAGTGCAGTGGTGTTCGTGCAGTGTGGGGAGTCATGCTGGGACTGGTGTTTCATGGTTTAGGGCAGTGCAGTGTTGTTCGCGCAGTGTAGGGGGTGAAGCTGGGGCTGGTGTTTCAGGGTTTAGGGCAGTGCAGTGGTTTTCGGGCAGTGTAGGGGGTCATGCTGGGGCTGGTGTTTCAGGGGTTAGGGCAGAGCAGTGGTGTTCGGCAGTGTAGGATGTCGTGCTGGGGGTGGTGTTTCCCGGTTTAGGGCACTGCAGTGGTGTTTGGGCAGTGTAGGGGGACGTGCTGGGGTGGTGTTTCAGTGTTTAAGGCAGAGCAGTTGTTTTCGGGCAGTGTAGGAGGTCGTGCTGGGGGTGGTGTTTCAGGGTTTAGAGCAGTGCAGTGTTGTTCGGGCAGTGTAGGGGGTCATGCAGGGGGTGGTGTTTCATGGTTTAGGGCATTGTAGTGGTTTTCGAGCAGTGTATGCGGTCTTGCTGTGGGCGGTGTTTCAGGGTTTACGGCAGTGGTGTTTGGGAAGTGTAGGGGGTCTTGCTGGGGGTGGTGTTTCAGGGTTTAGGGCAGTGCAGTGGTGTTCGGGCAGTGTAGTGCGTCTTGTTGGGGGTGGTGTTTCTGGGTTTAGGGCAGTGGTGTTTGGGCAGTGTAGTAGGTCTTGCTAGGGTGGTGTTTCAGGGTTTAGGACAGGGCAGTGGTGTTCGGGCAGTGTAGCGGGTCTTGCTCGGGCTGGTTTTTCAGGGTTTAGGGCAGTGCAGTGGTGTTCAGGCCGTGTAGGGGGTCGTACTGGGGGTGGTGTTTCAGGGTTTAGGGCAGTGCAGTGGTGTTCGGGCAGTGTAGGGTGTCGTGCTGGGGCTGGTGTTTCATGGTTTAGGGCAGTGCAGTGGTGTTCGGGCAGTGTAGGGGGTCTTGCTCGGGCTGGTGTTTCAGGGTTTAGGGCAGTGCTGTTCGGGCCATGTAGGGGGTCGTGCTGGGGGTGGTGCTTTAGGGTTTAGGGCAGTGCAGTGGTGTTTGGGCCATGTAGGGGGTCATGCTGGGGGTGGTGTTTCAGGGTTTAGGGCAGTGCAGTCGTCTTCGGACAGTGTAGGGGGCCGTGCTGGGGGTGGTGTTTCAGGGTTTAGGGCAGAGTAGTGATGTTCAGGCAGTGTAGGGAGTCATGCTGGTGCTGGTATTTCAGGGTTTACGGGAGAGCAGTGGTGTTCGGGCTGTGTAGGGAGACGTGCTGGGGGTGGTGTTTCCGGGTTTAGGGCAGAGCAGTGGTGTTAGGCAGTGTAGGAGGTCGTGTTGGGGGTGGTGTTTCAGGTTTTAGTGCACTGCAGTGGTGTTTGGGCAGTGTAGCAGGTCGTGCTGGGGGTGGTGTTTCAGGATTTATAGCAGTGCAGTGGTGTTCAGGCGGTGTAGGGGTCGTGCAGAGGGTGGTGTTTCATGGTTTAGGGAAGTGCAGTGGTTTTCGAGCAGTGTAGGGGGTCGTGCTGGGGCTGATGTTTCAGGGTTTAGGGCAGTGCAGTGGTGTTTGGGCAGTGTAGTGACTTGTGCAGGGGGTGGTGTTTCATGGTTTAGGGCAGAGCACTGGTGTTCGGGCAGTGTAGGGGGTTGTGCTGGGGTGGTCTTTCAGGGTTTAGGGCAGTGCAGTGGTGTTTTGGCAGTGTAGGGGGTCACGGTGTGGGTGGTGTTTAAGGGTTTAGGGAAGTGCAGTGGTGTTCGGGCAGTGTGAGGGATCATGCTGGGGCTGGTGTTTCAGGGTGTAGGACAGTGCAGTGGTGTTCAGGCAGTGTTGGGGTCGTGCTGGGTATGGTGCTTTAGGGTTTAGGGCAGTGCAGTGGTTTTTGGCCAGTGTAGGGGGTCGTGCAGGGGGTGGTGTTTCAGGGTTTAGGGCAGTGCAGTGGTGTTCAGGCAGTGTAGGGGGTCGTGCTGGGGCTGATGTTTCAGGGTTTAGGGCAGTGCAGTGGTGTTCGGGCAGTGTAGGGGGTTGTGCAGGGGTGGTGTTTCAGGGTTTAGGGCAGTGCAGTGATGCTCGGGCAGTATAGGGGGTCGTGCTGGGGGTGGTGTTTCAGGGTTTAGGGCAGAGCAGTGGTGCTCGGGCAGGGTAGGGGTCGTGCTGGGGCTGGTGTTTCAGGGTGTAGGGCAGAGCAGTGCTGTTCGGGCAGTGAGGGGTTGTGCTGGGGATGGAGTTTCAGGACTTAGGGCAGGGCAGTGGTGTTCGGGCAGTGTAGGGGGTCTTGCTGCGGGTGGTGTTTCATGGTTTAAGGCAGTGGAGTTTGGGCAGTGTAGGGGTTCTTGCTGGGGGTGGTGTTTCAGGGTTTAGGGCAGTGCAGTGTTATTCGGGCAGTGTAGTGGGTCATGGAGGGGGGAGGTGTTTCAGGGTTTAGGGCAGTGGTGTTCGGGCAGTGTAGGGGGTCTTGCTGGGGGTGGTGCTTCAGGGTTTAGGGCAATGCAGTGGTGTTCGAGCAGTGTAGGGGGCCGTGCTGGGTGTGGTGTTTCAGGGTTTAGGGCAGTGCAGTGGTGTTCGGGCAGTGTGAGGGGTCATGCTGGGGCTGCTTTTTCAGGGTTTAGGGCAGTGCAGTGGTGTTCGGGCAGTGTAGGGGGTCTTGCTGGGGGTGGTGCTTCAGGGTTTAGGGCAATGCAGTGGTGTTCGAGCAGTGTAGGGGGCCGTGCTGGGTGTGGTGTTTCAGGGTTTAGGGCAGTGCAGTGGTGTTCGGGCAGTGTGAGGGGTCATGCTGGGGCTGCTTTTTCAGGGTTTAGGGCAGTGCAGTGGTGTTCGGGCAGTGTAGGGGGTCGTGCTGGGGGCGGTGTTTCAGGGTTTAGGGCAGTGGTGCAGTGGTGTTCGGGCAGTGTAGGGGGTCTTGCAGGGGGTGGTGTTTCAGGGTTTAGGCAGTGGTGTACGGGTAGTGTAGGGGGTTCTCTGGGGGTGCTGTTTCATGGTTTAGGGCAGTGGTGTTTGGGCAGTGTAGTGGGTCTTGCTGGGGGTGGTGTTTCAGGGTTTAGGACAGTGCAGTGGTGTTCGGGAATTGTAGGGGGTGGTGCTGGGGGTGGTGTTTCAGTGTTTAGGGCAGTACATTGGTGTTCAGGCAGTGTAGGCGGTCGTGCTGGGGCTGGTGCTTCAGGGTTTAGGGCAGTGCAGTGGTGTTCGGGCAGTGTAGGGGACCGTGCTGGAGGTGGTGTTTCAAGGTTTAGGGCAGAGCAGTGATGTTCGGGCAGTGTAGGGGGTCGTGCTGGTGCTTGTGTTTCAGGGTTTAGGGCTGAGGAGTGTTGTTTGGGCAGTGTAGGGGGTCGTGCGGGGGCTGGTGTTTCAGGGTTTAGGGCAGTGGTCTTTGGGAAGTGTAGGGGGTCTTGCTGGGGGTGGTGTTTCAGGGTTTAAGGCAGTGCAGTGGTTTTCGGGCAGTGTAGGGGGTCTTGCTAAGGGGGTGGTGTTTCAGTGTTTAGGGCAGTGGTGTTTGGGCCGTGTAGGATGTCTTGCTGGGGATTGTGTTTCATGGTTTAGGGCAGTGCAGTGGTGTTTGGGCAGTGTTGGTTGTCGTGCTGGTGCTGATGTTTCAGGGTTTAGGGCAGAGCAGTGGTGTTTGGGCAGTATAGGGGGTCGTGCTGGGGTGGTGTTTCAGAGTTTAGGGCAGAGCAGTGGTATTCGGGCAGTGTAGGAGGTCATGCTGGGGGAGGTGTTTCAGGGTTTAGAGCAGTGCAGTGGTGTTCGGGCAGTGTAGGGGGTCGTGCTGGGGGTGGTGTTTCAGGGTTTAGGCAGTGGTGTTCGGGCAGTGTAGGGGGTCTTGCTGGGGGTGGTGTTTCAGGGTTTAGGGCAGTGCAGTGGTGTTCGAGCAGTGTAGGGGGTCTTGCTGGGGGTGGTGCTTCAGGGTTTAGGGCAATGCAGTGGTGTTCGAGCAGTGTAGGGGGCCGTGCTGGGTGTGGTGTTTCAGGGTTTAGGGCAGTGCAGTGGTGTTCGGGCAGTATGAGGGGTCATGCTGGGGCTGCTTTTTCAGGGTTTAGGGCAGTGCAGTGGTGTTCGGGCAGTGTAGGGGGTCGTGCTGGGGGCGGTGTTTCAGGGTTTAGGGCAGTGGTGCAGTGGTGTTCGGGCAGTGTAGGGGGTCTTGCAGGGGGTGGTGTTTCAGGGTTTAGGCAGTGGTGTACGGGTAGTGTAGGGGGTTCTCTGGGGGTGCTGTTTCATGGTTTAGGGCAGTGGTGTTTGGGCAGTGTAGTGGGTCTTGCTGGGGGTGGTGTTTCAGGGTTTAGGACAGTGCAGTGGTGTTCGGGAATTGTAGGGGGTGGTGCTGGGGGTGGTGTTTCAGTGTTTAGGGCAGTACATTGGTGTTCAGGCAGTGTAGGCGGTCGTGCTGGGGCTGGTGCTTCAGGGTTTAGGGCAGTGCAGTGGTGTTCGGGCAGTGTAGGGGACCGTGCTGGAGGTGGTGTTTCAAGGTTTAGGGCAGAGCAGTGATGTTCGGGCAGTGTAGGGGGTCGTGCTGGTGCTTGTGTTTCAGGGTTTAGGGCAGAGGAGTGTTGTTTGGGCAGTGTAGGGGGTCGTGCGGGGGCTGGTGTTTCAGGGTTTAGGGCAGTGGTCTTTGGGAAGTGTAGGGGGTCTTGCTGGGGGTGGTGTTTCAGGGTTTAAGGCAGTGCAGTGGTTTTCGGGCAGTGTAGGGGGTCTTGCTAAGGGGGTGGTGTTTCAGTGTTTAGGGCAGTGGTGTTTGGGCCGTGTAGGATGTCTTGCTGGGGATTGTGTTTCATGGTTTAGGGCAGTGCAGTGGTGTTTGGGCAGTGTTGGTTGTCGTGCTGGTGCTGATGTTTCAGGGTTTAGGGCAGAGCAGTGGTGTTTGGGCAGTATAGGGGGTCGTGCTGGGGTGGTGTTTCAGAGTTTAGGGCAGAGCAGTGGTATTCGGGCAGTGTAGGAGGTCATGCTGGGGGAGGTGTTTCAGGGTTTAGAGCAGTGCAGTGGTGTTCGGGCAGTGTAGAGGACCGTGCTGGAGGTGGTGTTTCAAGGTTTAGGGCAGAGCAGTGATGTTCGGGCGGTGTAGGGGGTCGTGCTGGTGCTGGTATTTCAGCGTTTAGGGCAGAGGAGTGGTGTTTGGGCAGTGTAGGGGGTCGTGCGGGGGCTGGTGTTTCAGGGTTTAGGGCAGTGCAGTGGTTTTTGAGCAGTGTAGGTGGTCTTGCTGGGGGCGGTGTTTCAGGGTTTACGGCAGTGGTCTTTGGGAAGTGTAGGGGGTCTTGCTGGGGGTGGTGTTTTAGGGTTTAAGGCAGTGCAGTGGTTTTTGGGCAGTGTAGGGGGTCTTGCTAAGGGGGTGGTGTTTCAGTGTTTAGGGCAGTGGTGTTTGGGCAGTGTCGGAGGTCTTGCTGGGGGTTGTGTTTCATGGTTTAGGGCAGTGCAGTGGTGTTTGGGCAGTGTAGGTTGTCGTGCTGGTGCTGATGTTTCAGTGTTTAGGGCAGAGCAGTGGTGTTCGGGCAGTGTAGGGGGTCGTGCTGGGGTGGTGTTTCAGGGTTTAGGGCAGAGCAGTGGTATTTGGGCAGTGTAGGAGGTCGTGCTGGGGGTGGTGTTTCAGGGTTTAGAGCAGTGCAGTGGTGTTCGGGCAGTGTATGGGGTCTTGTTGGGGGTGGTGTTTCAGGGGTTACGGCAGTGCAGTGGTGTTCGGTCAGTGTAGGGGGTCTTTCTGGGGGTGGTGTTTCAGGGTTTAGGGCAGTGCAGTGGTGTTCGAGCAGAGCAGGGGGTGATGTTTCAGAGTTTAGGGCACTGCACTGGTGTTCAGCCAGTGTAGGGTGTCGTGCTGGGGGTGGTTTTTCAGGGTTTAGGGCAGTGCAGTGGTATTCGGGCAGTGTGGGGTGTCATGCTGGGGCTTGTGTTTCAGGGTTTAGGGCAGTGCAGTGGTGTTCGGGCAGTGTAGGGGGTCATGCTGGGGCTGGTGTTTCAGGAGTTAGGGCAGTGCAGTGGTGTTCGGGCAGTGTAGGGGGTCGTGATGGGGCTGGTGTTTCAGGGTTTCGAGCAGTGCAGTGGTGTTCGGGCTGTGTAGGGGGTCATGTTGGAGGTGGTGTTTCAGGGTTTAGGGCAGTGCAGTGGTGTTCGGGCTGTGTAGGGGGTCATGTTGGAGGTGGTGTTTCAGGGTTTAGGGCAGTGCAGTGCTGTTCGGGCAGTGTAGGGGATAGTGCTGGTGGTGTTGTTTTAGGGTTTAGGGCAGTGCAGTGGTTTTCGGGCAGTGTAGGGGGTCTTGCTAAGGGGGTGGTGTTTCAGTGTTTAGGACAGTGGTGTTTGGGCAGTGTAGGAGGTCTTGCTGGGGGTTGTGTTTCATGGTTTAGGGCAGTGCAGTGGTGTTTGGGCTGTGTAGGTTTTCGTGCTGGTGCTGATGTTTCAGGGTTTAGGGCAGAGCAGTGGTGTTCGGGCAGTGTAGGGGGTCGTGCTGGGGTGGTGTTTCAGGATTTAGGGTAGAGCAGTGGTATTCGGGCAGTGTAGGAGGTTGTGCTGGGGGTGGTGTTTCAGGGTTTAGAGCAGTGCAGTGGTGTTCGGGCTGTGTAGGGGGTCCTGCTGGGGCTTGTGTTTCAGGGTTTAGGTCAGTGCAGTGGTGTTCGGGCAGTGTAGGGGGTCATGCTGGGGCTGGTGTTTTAGAGGATAGGGCAGTGCAGTGGTGTTCGGGCAGTGTAGGGGGTCATGATGGGGCTGGTGTTTCAGGGTTTAGAGCAGTGCAGTAGTGTTTGGGCTGTGTAGGGGGTCGTGTTGGAGGTGGTGTTTCAGGGTTTAGGGCAGTGCAGTGCTGTTCGGGCAGTGTAGGGGATCGTGCTGGGGGTGGTGTTTCAGGGTTTACGGCAGTGCAGTGGTGTTCGGTCAGTGTAGGGGGTCTTGCTGGGGGTGGGATTTCAGGGTTTGGGCAGTTCAGTGGTGTTTGGGCAGTGTAGGGGGTCTTTCTGGGGGTGGTGTTTCAGGGTTTAGGGCAGTGCAGTGGTGTTAGAGCAGAGCAGGGGGGTGGTGTTTCAGAGTTTAGGGCAGTGCACTGGTGTTTAGCCAGTGTAAGGTGTCGTGCTGGGGGTGGTTTTTCAGGGTTTAGGGCAGTGCAGTGGTATTCGGGCAGTGTGGGGAGTCATGCCGGGGCTGGTGTTTCATGGATTAGGGCAGTGCAGTGGTGTTCGCGCAGAGTAGGGGGTCATACTGGGGCTTGTGTTTCAGGGTTTAGGGCAGTGCAGTGGTGTTCGGGCAGTGTAGGGGGTCATGCTGGGGCTGGTGTTTCAGGGGTTAGGGCAGTGCAGTGGTATTCGGGCAGTGTAGGAGGTTGTGCTGGGGGTGGTGTTTCAGGGTTTAGAGCAGTGCAGTTGTGTTCGGGCAGTGTATGGGGTCTTGCTGGGGGTGGTGTTTCAGGGGTTACGGCAGTGCAGTGGTGTTCGGTCAGTGTAGGGGGTCTTGCTGGGGGTGGGATTTCAGGGTTTAGGGCAGTTCAGTGGTGTTTGGGCAGTGTAGGGGGTCTTTCTGGGGGTGGTGTTTCAGGGTTTAGGGCAGTGCAGTGGTGTTCGAGCAGAGCAGGGGGTGATGTTTCAGAGTTTAGGGCACTGCACTGGTGTTCAGCCAGTGTAGGGTGTCGTGCTGGGGGTGGTTTTTCAGGGTTTAGGGCCGTGCAGTGGTATTGGGCAGTGTGGGGTGTCATGCTGGGGCTGGTGTTTCATGGATTAGGGCAGTGCAGTGGTGTTCGCGCAGTGTAGGGGGTCATGCTGGGGCTTGTGTTTCAGGGTTTAGGGCAGTGCAGTGGTGTTCGGGCAGTGTAGGGGGTCATGCTGGGGCTGGTGTTTCAGGGGTTAGGGCAGTGCAGTGGTGTTCAGGCAGTGTAGGGGGTCATGATGGGGCTGGTGTTTCAGGGTTTAGAGCAGTGCAGTGGTGTTCGGGCTGTGTAGGGGTCATGTTGGAGGTGGTGTTTCAGGGTTTAGGGCAGTGCAGTGCTGTTCGGGCAGTGTAGGGGATCGTGCTGGTGGTGTTGTTTTAGGGTTTAGGGCAGTGCAGTGGTTTTCGGGCAGTGTAGAGGGTCTTGCTAAGGGGGTGGAGTTTCAGTGTTTAGGACAGTGGTGTTTGGGCAGTGTAGGAGGTCTTGCTGGGGGTTGTGTTTCATGGTTTAGGGCAGTGCAGTGGTGTTTGGGCAGTGTAGATTTTCGTGCTGGTGCTGATGTTTCAGGGTTTAGGGCAGAGCAGTGGTGTTCGGGCAGTGTAGGGGGTCGTGCTGGGCTGGTGTTTCAGGGTTTAGGGTAGAGCAGTGGTATTCGGGCAGTGTAGGAGGTTGTGCTGGGGGTGGTGTTTCAGGGTTTAGAGCAGTGCAGTGGTGTTCGGGCTGTGTAGGGGGTCATGCTGGGGCTTGTGTTTCAGGGTTTAGGTCAGTGCAGTGGTGTTCGGGCAGTGTAGGGGGTCATGCTGGGGCTGGTGTTTTAGGGGATAGGGCAGTGCAGTGGTGTTCGGGCAGTGTAGGGGGTCATGATGGGGCTGGTGTTTCAGGGTTTAGAGCAGTGCAGTGGTGTTCGGGCTGTGTAGGGGGTCTTGCTGGGGGTGGTGTTTCAGGGTTTAGGGCAGTTCAGTGGTGTTTGGGCAGTGTAGGGGGTCTTTCTGGGGGTGGTGTTTCAGGGTTTAGGGCAGTGCAGTGGTGTTCGAGCAGAGCAGGGGGGTGGTGTTTCAGAGTTTAGGGCAGTGCACTGGTGTATAGCCAGTGTAGGGTGTCGTGCTGGGGGTGGTTTTTCAGGGTTTAGGGCAGTGCAGTGGTATTCGGGCAGTGTGGGGAGTCATGCTGGGGCTGGTGTTTCATGGATAAGGGCAGTGCAGTGGTGTTCGGGCAGTGTAGGGGGTCATGCCAGGGCTGGTGTTTCAGGGGTTAGGGCAGTGCAGTGGTGTTCGGGCAGTGTAGGGGGTCATGCCGGGGCTGGTGTTTCAGGGGTTAGGGCAGTGCAGTGGTGTTCGGGCAGTGTAGGGGGTCGTGATGGGGCTGGTGTTTCAGGGTTTCGAGCAGTGCAGTGGTGTTCGGGCTGTGTAGGGGGTCGTGTTGGAGGTGGCGCTTCAGGGTTTAGGGCAGTGCAGTGCTGTTCGGGCAGTGTAGGGGATCGTGCTGGTGGTGTTGTTTCAGGGTTTAGGGCAGAGCAGTGCTGTTCGGGCAGTCTAGAGAGTTGAGCTGGTGCTGGTGTTTCAGGGTTTAGGGCAGAGCAGTGGTGTTCGGGCAGTGTACGGTGTCGTGCTGGGGGTGGTGTTTCAGGGTTTAGGGCACTGCAGTGGTGTTTGGGCCGTGCAGGGGGGCGTGCTAGGGGTGGTGTTTCAGGGTTTAGGGCAGAGCAGTGGTGTTCGGGCAGTGAAGGAGGTCGTGCATGGGGTGGTGTTTCATGGTTTACAGCTTTGCAGTGGTTTTCGGGCAGTGTAGGGGGTCTTGCTGGGGGAGGTGTTTCAGGGTTTAGGGCAGTGGTGTTCGGGATGTGTAGGGGGTCTTCCTGGGGGTGGTGTTTCAGGGTTTAGGGCAGTGCAGTGGTGTTCGGGCAGTGTAGGGGGTCTTGCTGGAGGTGGTGTTTCAGGGTTTTAGGCAGTGGTGTTTGGGCAGTGTAGGGGTTCTTGCTGGGGGTGGTGTTTCAGGGTTTTGGGCAGTGCAGTGGTATTCGGGCAGTGTAGTGGGTCGTGCAGGGGGGTTGTGTTTCAGGGTTTAGGGCAGTGCAGTGGTGTTCGGGCAGTGTAGTGGGTCTTGCTGGGGGTGGTGTTTCAGGGTTTTGGGCAGTGCATTGGTGTTCGAGCAGTGTAGGGGGCCGTTCTGGGTGTGGTGTTTCAGGGTTTAGGGCAGTGCAGTGGTGTTCGGGCAGTGTGCGGGGTCATGCTGGGGCTGGTTTTTCAGGGTTTAGGACGGTGCAGGGGTGTTCGGGCAGTGTAGGGGGCCGTGCTGGAGGGTGGTGTTTCAGGGTTTAGGGCAGTGCAGTGGTGTTCGGGCAGTGTAGGGTGTTGTGCTGGGGGTGGTGTTTCAGGGTTTAGGGCAGTGCAGTGCTGTTCGTGCAATGTAGGGGGTCTTGCTGGGGGTGGTGTTTCAGAGTTTAGGGCAGTGCACTGGTGTTTAGCCAGTGTAAGGTGTCGTGCTGGGGGTGGTTTTTCAGGGTTTAGGGCAGTGCAGTGGTATTCGGGCAGTGTGGGGAGTCATGCCGGGGCTGGTGTTTCATGGATTAGGGCAGTGCAGTGGTGTTCGCGCAGAGTAGGGGGTCATACTTGGGCTTGTGTTTCAGGGTTTAGGGCAGTGCAGTGGTGTTCGGGCAGTGTAGGGGGTCATGCTGGGGCTGGTGTTTCAGGGGTTAGGGCAGTGCAGTGGTATTCGGGCAGTGTAGGAGGTTGTGCTGGGGGTGGTGTTTCAGGGTTTAGAGCAGTGCAGTTGTGTTCGGGCAGTGTATGGGGTCTTGCTGGGGGTGGTGTTTCAGGGGTTACGGCAGTGCAGTGGTGTTCGGTCAGTGTAGGGGGTCTTGCTGGGGGTGGGATTTCAGGGTTTAGGGCAGTTCAGTGGTGTTTGGGCAGTGTAGGGGGTCTTTCTGGGGGTGGTGTTTCAGGGTTTAGGGCAGTGCAGTGGTGTTCGAGCAGAGCAGGGGGTGATGTTTCAGAGTTTAGGGCACTGCACTGGTGTTCAGCCAGTGTAGGGTGTCGTGCTGGGGGTGGTTTTTCAGGGTTTAGGGCCGTGCAGTGGTATTGGGCAGTGTGGGGTGTCATGCTGGGGCTGGTGTTTCATGGATTAGGGCAGTGCAGTGGTGTTCGCGCAGTGTAGGGGGTCATGCTGGGGCTTGTGTTTCAGGGTTTAGGGCAGTGCAGTGGTGTTCGGGCAGTGTAGGGGGTCATGCTGGGGCTGGTGTTTCAGGGGTTAGGGCAGTGCAGTGGTGTTCAGGCAGTTAGGGGGTCATGATGGGGCTGGTGTTTCAGGGTTTAGAGCAGTGCAGTGGTGTTCGGGCTGTGTAGGGGTCATGTTGGAGGTGGTGTTTCAGGGTTTAGGGCAGTGCAGTGCTGTTCGGGCAGTGTAGGGGATCGTGCTGGTGGTGTTGTTTTAGGGTTTAGGGCAGTGCAGTGGTTTTCGGGCAGTGTAGGGGGTCTTGCTAAGGGGGTGGTGTTTCAGTGTTTAGGACAGTGGTGTTTGGGCAGTGTAGGAGGTCTTGCTGGGGGTTGTGTTTCATGGTTTAGGGCAGTGCAGTGGTGTTTGGGCAGTGTAGATTTTCGTGCTGGTGCTGATGTTTCAGGGTTTAGGGCAGAGCAGTGGTGTTCGGGCAGTGTAGGGGGTCATGCTGGGCTGGTGTTTCAGGGTTTAGGGTAGAGCAGTGGTATTCGGGCAGTGTAGGAGGTTGTGCTGGGGGTGGTGTTTCAGGGTTTAGAGCAGTGCAGTGGTGTTCGGGCTGTGTAGGGGGTCATGCTGGGGCTTGTGATTCAGGGTTTAGGTCAGTGCAGTGGTGTTCGGGCAGTGTAGGGGGTCATGCTGGGGCTGGTGTTTTAGGGGATAGGGCAGTGCAGTGGTGTTCGGGCAGTGTAGGGGGTCATGATGGGGCTGGTGTTTCAGGGTTTAGAGCAGTGCAGTGGTGTTCGGGCTGTGTAGGGGGTCTTGCTGGGGGTGGTGTTTCAGGGTTTAGGGCAGTTCAGTGGTGTTTGGGCAGTGTAGGGGGTCTTTCTGGGGGTGGTGTTTCAGGGTTTAGGGCAGTGCAGTGGTGTTCGAGCAGAGCAGGGGGGTGGTGTTTCAGAGTTTAGGGCAGTGCACTGGTGTATAGCCAGTGTAGGGTGTCGTGCTGGGGGTGGTTTTTCAGGGTTTAGGGCAGTGCAGTGGTATTCGGGCAGTGTGGGGAGTCATGCTGGGGCTGGTGTTTCATGGATTAGGGCAGTGCAGTGGTGTTCGGGCAGTGTAGGGGGTCATGCCGGGGCTGGTGTTTCAGGGGTTAGGGCAGTGCAGTGGTGTTCGGGCAGTGTAGGGGGTCATGCCGGGGCTGGTGTTTCAGGGGTTAGGGCAGTGCAGTGGTGTTCGGGCAGTGTAGGGGGTCGTGATGGGGCTGGTGTTTCAGGGTTTCGAGCAGTGCAGTGGTGTTCGGGCTGTGTAGGGGGTCGTGTTGGAGGTGGCGCTTCAGGGTTTAGGGCAGTGCAGTGCTGTTCGGGCAGTGTAGGGGATCGTGCTGGTGGTGTTGTTTCAGGGTTTAGGGCAGAGCAGTGCTGTTCGGGCAGTCTAGAGAGTTGAGCTGGTGCTGGTGTTTCAGGGTTTAGGGCAGAGCAGTGGTGTGCGGGCAATGTAGGGGGTAGTGCTGGGGGTGGTGTTTCAGGGTTTAGGGCAGAGCAGTGGTGTTCGGGCAGTGTACGGTGTCGTGCTGGGGGTGGTGTTTCAGGGTTTAGGGCACTGCAGTGGTGTTTGGGCCGTGCAGGGGGACGTGCTAGGGGTGGTGTTTCAGGGTTTAGGGCAGAGCAGTGGTGTTCGGGCAGTGAAGGAGGTCGTGCATGGGGTGGTGTTTCATGGTTTACAGCTTTGCAGTGGTTTTCGGGCAGTGTAGGGGGTCTTGCTGGGGGAGGTGTTTCAGGGTTTAGGGCAGTGGTGTTCGGGATGTGTAGGGGGTCTTCCTGGGGGTGGTGTTTCAGGGTTTAGGGCAGTGCAGTGGTGTTCGGGCAGTGTAGGGGGTCTTGCTGGAGGTGGTGTTTCAGGGTTTTAGGCAGTGGTGTTTGGGCAGTGTAGGGGTTCTTGCTGGGGGTGGTGTTTCAGGGTTTTGGGCAGTGCAGTGGTATTCGGGCAGTGTAGTGGGTCATGCAGGGGGGTTGTGTTTCAGGGTTTAGGGCAGTGCAGTGGTGTTCGGGCAGTGTAGTGGGTCTTGCTGGGGGTGGTGTTTCAGGGTTTTGGGCAGTGCATTGGTGTTCGAGCAGTGTAGGGGGCCGTTCTGGGTGTGGTGTTTCAGGGTTTAGGGCAGTGCAGTGGTGTTCGGGCAGTGTGCGGGGTCATGCTGGGGCTGGTTTTTCAGGGTTTAGGACGGTGCAGGGGTGTTCGGGCAGTGTAGGGGGCCGTGCTGGAGGGTGGTGTTTCAGGGTTTAGGGCAGTGCAGTGGTGTTCGGGCAGTGTAGGGTGTTGTGCTGGGGGTGGTGTTTCAGGGTTTAGGGCAGTGCAGTGCTGTTCGTGCAATGTAGGGGGTCATGCTGGGGGCGCTGTTTCAGGGCTTAGGGCAGTGGGGCAGTAGTGTTTGGGCAGTGTAGGGGGTCTTGCAGGGGGTGGTGTGTCAGGGTTTAGGCAGTGATGTATGGGTAGTGTAGGAGGTTCTCTGGGGTTGCTGTTACATGGTTTAGGGCAGTGGTGTTTGGGCAGTATAGGGGGTCTTGCTGGGGGTGGTGTTTCAGGGTTTAGGACAGTGCAGTGGTGTTCGGGCTGTGTAGGGGGTCGTGTTGGAGGTGGTGTTTCAGGGTTTAGGGCAGTGCAGTGCTGTTCGGGCAGTGTAGGGGATCGTGCTGGGGGTGGTGTTTCAGGGTTTAGAGCAGTGCAGTGGTGTTCGGGCTGTGTAGGGGGTTGTTTTGGAGGTGGTGTTTCAGGGTTTAGGGCAGTGCAGTGCTGTTCGGGCAGTGTAGGGGATCATGCTGGGGGTGGTGTTTCAGGGTTTACGGCAGTGCAGTGGTGTTCGGTCAGTGTAGGGGGTCTTGCTGGGGGTGGGATTTCAGGGTTTAGGGCAGTGCAGTGGTGTTCGGGCAGTGTAGGGGGTCATGCTGGGGCTGGTGTTTCAGGAGTTAGGGCAGTGCAGTGGTGTTCGGGCAGTGTAGGGGGTCGTGATGGGGCTGGTGTTTCAGGGTTTAGAGCAGTGCAGTGGTGTTCGGGCTGTGTAGGGGGTCATGTTGGAGGTGGTGTTTCAGGGTTTAGGGCAGTGCAGTGCTGTGCGGGCATTGTAGGGGATCGTGCTGGTGGTGTTGTTTTAGGGTTTAGGGCAGTGCAGTGGTTTTCGGGCAGTGTAGGGGGTCTTGCTAAGGGGGTGGTGTTTCAGTGTTTAGGACAGTGGTGTTTGGGCAGTGTAGGAGGTCTTGCTGGGGGTTGTGTTTCATGGTTTAGGGCAGTGCAGTGGTGTTTGGGCAGTGTAGGTTTTCGTGCTGGTGCTGATGTTTCAGGGTTTAGGGCAGAGCAGTGGTGTTCGGGCAGTGTAGGGGGTCGTGCTGGGGTGGTGTTTCAGGATTTAGGGTAGAGCAGTGGTATTCGGGCAGTGTAGGAGGTTGTGCTGGGGGTGGTGTTTCAGGGTTTAGAGCAGTGTGTCGTACTTTAATATTCGGGACCGCGTAGGGGACAGGGCCTTACCCCTGTCTATCTTGGTATTAGCGAACCGCAAATGGTAAATGCGGCATGTACGAGTGCTTTATATATCGTTCTAGCTATGAATGCACTGTGTACACGTTCTTCTTCTCCACTACGCGGGTTCCATTTTGGAAACAGTGGCCATCTTGTCATTGCCCTCACATAGGCTATAATGGAGTAAATACG
The DNA here is from genome assembly GCF_964204655.1 of Triturus cristatus. Classification (NCBI taxonomy): domain Eukaryota; kingdom Metazoa; phylum Chordata; class Amphibia; order Caudata; family Salamandridae; genus Triturus; species Triturus cristatus. Next base: position 1,131,389,409 of record NC_140579.1, on the reverse strand, counting down.
GGCCTCACAGTACATGGGCTTCCCCTCTGACTTCTCTGTGACCTGGGCAGCTGGCTCTGCTGCCCTGGGTCAAACCGGTCTCACGAGCTCCCCTTCCTCCGTCCACCTGTGATTAGCATCAGGGTTTGACCCGTCATAAAGCCCTTTCATTCTACACAATCCCCCGGCTAATCTCTTCCACACCTGCTTGTTCCTGCTTTATGACTTGTTTCCCAAAACAGGAGATGCTCATGTTTATTGGGGGGTCTCTTTACATCAAACGTGGGATCTGAACCTTACTGTGTAAATCATTGTGGGCTGGCCGAATTGGAATGTGGGATGGTCATCATGACTCTGCTTTTTCGTTTGTAATGTATACCTTTATATGGCCATATCGTAAACCAAGGAATGTGCGCCTGGAGCATGATATTTTGTACTTAAGGAGAAGTCCGTTCCTATGATTTTCAGCAGTCTCCTGAGAACATACACGCTGTTGTACTTCTAGGATACCTGTCATTGGTCTGCAGCCAATAAACGATTCTTTGACTTCACCCAGAAGACTCTGTGTTTCTGTAGGTCCGGAACAGGGTGAAACCCAGAAGTCATAGGGTGTGTGCCCCTGCACCGCTGGGTCTAAAATACCCAGTACTTCAGTTTGGCGCCCAACTCGGGACGATTTCAGCGGTACCAGTCCAAGCCAGAGGTTCGTGAGGAGCTTCGTGTGGAAATTCCGGAGGAAGGCCGCCACTTCATCGACCCCTGCATGTCGACGTGGTCCGAAAGTCTTTTCTGCGAGGTTCTCCGCGTCCCGACGGCTACGAAGGACTGCTGCCCTGATTAATCGACCTGTTTTGGACCCTTGACGAGTTTGAGAGAGCGAAACAATCGAGAGAGTCTTCTGGTGACGCCATCGATCAGCAATATTCAGTTAAGTATAAGTGGAGCGTCTCCCATTTGTTTTGGTATCCTTCGGGATCATTTGAATTGGTACTTTGGAGTTTGCAAACGCCAAAACCAGAGGACTCGTGTATTCACGAGGCTATCGTAATCGATAATCCTTTGACGTTTGGATCTAGACTAGTGAGCGAAGATGCCTGGTTCTGGACTATTTGGTAGATTATTCTGTTTGGGTTGTGGAAAAGATTTCCAGCTAGAGGAATCATGTCCGGTTCCTCCGGTTGGAACTCCAACTTATGAGCTCTATGTGAAACATGGCGTAGGCCCCATTGCATATAACGAAGTGTGGATCCACTACACCAGGAAAGATGGTGTTTTAAAATGGCCCCAAAATGGTAGTTTCGATACTGATATTTTAGATAATCTGGAAATTAAATTGTTTAAGAAGAAAGCCCGGCCGGCGATGTTTGACTCTTTCCGCTTATGGCGAAAGGAAGCCAAACAGAAGGAAATTAAGTTAGCGAAAAAGAATAAGAGAGAGAGAGGTATGTCAGTAATGCAAGCAGCTGTACAATTTAAAGACAATGAGGAGGAGCAAATGAATGAGCAATTGCACAGGCAGCGTAAGTTAGGGATTGACAAATGTTACCCAGCTTTGCCACATTCTAAGCAGGATGAGTCAGAAGAAAAGGAGAAAGATCCCTTGATGTCACATTTGTTGAGTTCGCCACCCCCGTATGCTCAAACTGCCACGGCGCCTCCCCAGCTTGTAAATATGCCGCCTCCAGTGCATATACTGCAAGCCTTGCCGCAACCGCCAGTTGCTTTGCAGCCAGTTCCTATTCCTGTAGCGCAGCCCTCTCAAGCGCCGCCAGTTGTGCTTCCAACTGCCCCCGCACTTCCTGCGACTTTGCCTAATCCAGTAACTGCCTCCCCTAACACTCTTCCTTCCACCACTCCAGTACCTGTCTCTACATCCTCTTTTCTTCCCTCTGTTTTTCCCCCTGTTCTCGCCTCAGCTTCTCCTTCAGCGCGACAGCGCTTAGCTAATGTGGTTACTACATTAATGTCTCCTCTCTTTGGGTCATCTGGTGCAACTCCTGGTGTACAGCGTAAGCAGTTGCGCAGCCAATTGCCTAACCCCGATGAGAAAAAGGTAATAGATCACATGGCGCGTAGATGGATCGTTTTTCCTTCACTTTATGATGTGGAATCAGTTGTCAACACTTTCCATCAATGGGATGCCCCTAAACAGAGATATGTGTTTGAGAAAATGTGCGAAATTCTCTGTGAAGAATTGGAGGATAGTGGTAAAAATCCGAACCCGCAGGAGTTGTGTAGAGTGAGGTTCGATTTTGGAACTGGTATAATTGTGGACCGCGAAGTAGATAAAGCAGTTGCGGTTGTATTGTCACTTAGGAATGACGATTGCCAACAGTCATTGTTTGAACAAGAGGTCCTTGTGGGGAAAAAGGCAAAAGCGCGACAATACCCTATGAGAGAAGTTCCCCCGGTATGGAAGGAAGCGGTTGCAGCTGTCGGTGGTAACCCCGCTGTGGCAGCGCATTTCCAGCGTGTTTGGGTGCATGTTCCATGGAAGCGCTCTGAAGTGTTAGCGCTTAAGCAGTCCTTACCTGATCCCCGTAAGAACCCAGCAGGTTATTATAAAGAGTTGTCACAGACGGCAGGGTCATGCATTATGAATCTGGCCGATATAGACATGTTGTTTGGCAATGTTGTTCCACAGCCTCTATGGGGATCAATTCGTAATGTAGATCACAATGCAGAACTAGGGGATACATGGGCCAACATTGTTGCTGCTGATGCTAGACAAACTGGTGGTGCGAAACCAGAACCTTTAGTAGCTGAATTGCCTGGTAGAATCATCACGTATATGAAGACAATAATGCCTGCGATGCGCGTAAATTGGGACAAGTTATCTGCATGCAAGCAGAAGAAAGATGAGACAGTGTCAGACTTCTTTACTAGGTTTGAAGAAACGTTTATTGACCACAGTGGGCAGGATATGAGTACTGAGGGTGGCCAACGGTTATTTGTGGATAAGTTTGTGCAGAATCTACTTCCTGACCTGTGTAAAAAGTTAAAAGATTCAGAGAGTTCCTGGGCTGTTTCTTCTTCAGCGCAAATACTGGCTACTGCACAGTATTATGAAAATAGAGATAAGGACGAGAAAGATAGAACAGAAAAGAAAACGAAGGAACTGAAGACAAAGGTCCTTTTACAGCAGGCCTACCCGCCACGTGGAGGTGGTAATAATTATAGGCAACCCCAAGGTGTCTATCACCAACCCCAACAGTTTCAGACAAACCAGCAAATGAATGGGTATTATCAACCACGTGTCCCTGTAGGTCCCAACCAATGTTCATACTGCAAAGAGGAAGGTCATTATAAATATAGTTGCCCTAAATTAATGCAGCGGAACGGTAATGCGTATGGCGCAAGAGGTAGGGGTGGTCAGCAAGCTCCTAGAGGCAGAGGGCGTGGAAATGCTCCCCAGAACGCGCGTCCTCTGCCGCCTCAAAATACCATCAATAGTTTTGATCAGCAAGCTAACGCGACTAGTAATACGGCCCAGTATTATAATAATGATTATTATGCAGAGGACGGTGATGCAGAGAATAATGATTACTAGGACAGCCATAGACAAAGAGAGGGAGTTGTTTCAGTGCCAGTGGATCAGAGTGGACCGTATGTTGAGGTGACTACAGCAAATGTAACGGAGCCTTTTCTGCTAGATACTGGTGCTGCAAAGAGTTCAATCATGCATTCAAAACTTCCTGGCGCACCTTTGTCTGGCGGGATAAATGTTTCAGTAGGTTTTTCTGGCGCCCCAGTAAGGAGCCCGATTTCTAGTCCCATGTCACTTTCTGTTGGACCTTGTGAGCTGAAAGCACCCCTGATCCTAACAACGGGTTGTGGTGAGAATTTGCTGGGATTAGATTTGTTGAAAAGATTGCACGCTACACTGTATTGTTCTCCTTCAGGAGTACAACTTACATTAGGCAAGAAAGTGATTTCCCCGATGTACTTGTCTAAAAATACAATGCCGCCTGAATTGTCATCCCTTCCGGATGCCCTTTGGGCTACTGGTCCCAATGATGTGGGCCTCTTGGAGATACCGCCATACGTGGTAACTTTAAAGGCTAATGTCAGACTGCCACGTATTCCCCAGTACAAAATCTCTAATGAAGGCCAGAAAGCATTGTTAGACATTGTCAGCGACCTGATTAATAAAGGTGTGATTGAAGAGACAAGAGGCAACGTTTGCAATAGTCCGATTTTACCTGTCTTAAAACGGACGGATCCTTCACAGCCACCTGTTTACAGATTTGTGATTGATCTTAGAGAGGTTAATAAGATTGTTGTGCCACAGTTTCCAGTTGTCCCTGATATAACTGCCTTGTTAACGATGATTCCAGCCTCTGCTGTATGGTTTTCAGTGATCGATTTAAAGAATGCTTTCTTTAGCATCCCAATTGCAGAAAAGAGCAGAGACATTTTTGGTTTTAGTCTGGGAGGCCGAAGCTTCCGCTTCAAACGCGCTCCCCAGGGCTACTGTGAGAGTCCATCCATATACAGTCAAGCTTTGAAAGCGCAGCTTGATGCACTTATTCTACCTAGTGGCGCTATCCTGATTCAGTACGTGGACGATTTACTAATCGCTGCGGATACTGAGAAGATCTGTCAAGAAGCCACATTGTCACTGTTGCGCCATTTATCCGCTTTCCATCACAAAGTGTCTCTCTCTAAGCTGCAATATTGTCGACAAGAAGTGACCTACTTAGGTCATCTCTTATCGAAGGAGGGAAGGAAACTGACCCCAGAAAGAATTCAAGCCATTGCACAGTTGAGTGTGCCAAAGACACAGAGAGAAGTGCGTGCTTTCTTGGGCATCACTTCATACTGTAGGCATTGGATCCCTAGTTTTTCTTTGTTGGCAAAGCCTTTATTAGCCTTAACATGCAAAGACACGCCGAATCCTATCCCATGGTCTGAAGAGTGCCAGAAAAGTTTTGTGGAATTGCGTAATGCGTTATGTTCAGCTCCTGTGTTGGGCACTCCTGACTACAGCAAGCCTTTTACATTGTATGTTCATGAGAAAGATGGATGCGCATTATCAGTGTTAACACAGCCTTTTGGCGACAGACCGCGCCCATGCGCATATTTTTCATCAACCTTGGACCCTGTAGCGAGGGCATTGCCAAGCTGTCTGAGAGCGACAGCTGCTGCAGCGATGTCTATCCGACAATCTGCTGGTTTGGTAATGGACAATACATTGATTGTTATGGTTCCACATGCTGTAGACACATTATTAAATAGGACCAAGACACAACACTTGACTAGTGCGCGATTATCAGGTTATGAACTTACACTGTTAGCGAATCACATACACATAAAAAGATGTAATACGCTGAATCCAGCTACATTGTTGCCAATTCCAGCAGACTCAGATGAGATTGAGCAACATGATTGTCTGTTCAGAACAGAAGAAGAGACGAAAGGGAGAGTAGATCTAAAAGATACTCCCCTGACTGAGGGTGATGGCACTTTATGGGTAGATGGTTCATGCTTCAAGCTCCCTAATGGTGACACGACTGCTGCATATGCTATCACGACTTTGCACACGGTCGTGGAAACTGCACGAGTGCCACATAATTCGGCCCAAGCAGCAGAATTAATCGCCCTCACAAGAGCATGTGTGTTGTCTGAAGGAATGAGAGTGAACATATACACAGATAGCCAGTACGCCTTTGGCGTGGCTCATAATTTTGGGCGTTTGTGGAAAGAGCGTGGGTTCCTGACGTCGCATGGAGCTAAAATTCAGAATGGCAAGTTGGTGAATGATCTCCTTGAGTCACTGACCCTACCGTTGCAAGTTGCGATCATGAAATGCAGTGCGCACAGGAAAGTCACAGATGATGTTGGACGTGGGAATGCGTTTGCTGATGAGACCGCGAAAGAAACGGCACAGAATGTGAAGACTAGAATGTATGTTGCAGGCCCCGCAAGATGGGTTAATGATGTTGGGATGTGTGAGAACACAATAGAGAGTGTGAAGTCGCTTCAGGCTGAAGCCACAGAGGAAGAGTTAAGCAAGTGGAGAGAAAGTATGGGTAAGTTGGATGAGAATGGTTGTTGGACTGATCTGACAGAACATAGGCGATGGTTGTTGCCTGATGCATATGTGCTTCCAGTGGTTACTATGGCACATGGAATGGCACATATCAGTACGAAAGGTATATGCAAGTTGTTGGCTCCAGTATGGCAGAATGCTGGGATTCCCAAGTGTGCAGAGAATGTGGTCAAGAATTGCATAGTATGCTTGAAGTACAACCCTGGTAGGGGAACCCCAACTCCGGCTGGTCACTTTGCACCCCCATCATGTCCATTCGAAGTTTTGCAGCTGGACTTTATTCACATGGAAAGATGCAACAACCTGAAATATGTACTGGTGGTTGTTTGTGCTTTCTCAAAATGGATAGAGGCTTATCCTCTGAAAGATAACACTGCCCTATCCACAGCCAAAGCCCTTGTAAAGGAATTTTTCCCTAGGTTTGGGATGCCAAGAATGGTGTGGTGTGATAACGGAAGTGAGTTTGTGGGTAAAGTGATGAAGAATGTATGTGAAGGGCTAGGGATAAAGCAGAAGTTCCACGCTGCAAATCACCCCCAATCAGCTGGACTAGTAGAACGCTACAATGGAGCCTTAAAGCTCAAGCTGGCCAAAATTCAGGCGAGCACCGGTCTTAAATGGCCTGACGCTCTGCCCTTAGCACTCCTGTCCACTAGAATGACCATACACTCACGAGTGGGACTTAGTCCTTACGAGGTCGTTTTTGGCCGTCCCGCCAACGTATGGGGTGTACCGAGGCCTACGAAGTTCAGTGAGATAGAGCATCCAGTACTACTCGATTACCTGTATGATTTGACTGTTAAACTGCGTGTTTTGCACCAACAGGTACATGATACTCTTCCCCAAGCCTCTGAACCTCCTGGACACCCTATCAACCCTGGCTCGTGGGTCCTGGTCCGGAATTTCCAGCGTAAGGGCAACGACGAGCCTCGCTGGATCGGCCCTCATCTTGTTCTTCTGTCGACGAGATCAGCAGTGCGAGTGAAAGGGAAGAAGCACTGGATCCATGGTACCCACTGCAAAATAGTCCCCTTGCCTCTGCCATATGACCAGTGGGTCAAGGAGGGTATCGCCGACTCAGAGACAGACACTGTACCTCGTTTTGTACCATTCAGTGACGCACGCTTAAGAGACACAGTTTCAGACCAAGAGAGTGACAATATTCTGCAAGAAACTGTGCCACCATCAAATCGACTGGACACCACTGAGCCTGAACTTTTGTTTCAAGACCAAACAGCACCTGGCCGCCTTCGCTATAATTTGAGACCAAGGCCCATGGACAAATAAAGATTTTCCTCACTATTTCCCTTTTGACATTTTTTGCTCTCCCATCTGAAGGACTTTCTTGATTTTTGTTTTTCGAACCACCATCCGGGTTCTGCCGCAGGGTCGCGGTGCCAAGACTTTGGGGTACAGGCCGAAGACGCTAGGTCAACGGTTCTGGTTAGTCTAGGGCGTTTCCCTGGACTGACAGGCGTACTCCTTAGCAGAAGAAACTCATCCACCGCGAGCGGCCCGAGTAGAGGATGGAGTTTTTTAAGATGGAGAGACCGATTGAGGAAATGAACTCTAATGCAAGAATGTGTAGAATTGTGAAAAGTAAATGTTTTGTCTTTTTGTGCCTTTTTACACTATGTAGTATCATAATGTTTATTGTAGGATTTGTGTTCTTCTCCGCTCAAAAGCCCATTGAACCCACTCAACAGCCTATATCTCTTTCTACTGCCTCCTCTCACTCTTTTCACCCTTTGCCTGAGCACGAACAGACCAGACGATCAGAGTTTGTAAATAACTCGTTTATCCAACTCTTGCACCAGCACCAACTAGTAATGAATACGACCAATTGCTGGGTGTGTGGGTTAATGCCACATACCATTAACAAAGGTATTCCCTACCTGGTGCTACCGTACAGTTACAATGGATCGTCATGGGCATTCCAAACCATGTTTCTCTATGCCCTAGATACATACTCCCCTCGCCAACCGCGTTCCATCAGACCTATAACCAATAATAAGGCTTTAATGAAAGGAGTTGCCGATATGAGTAGAGATATTGATGCATACTCATCCATTCCCAAAGAAGAGCTGAGACCTTATGTAGGATGGAACGCGACGGGGTATAGTATTAGTCTGGGTGAAAGACAGCGAAAAATCTCATCTCCAATCTGGGTCGTACCCCACATGGGTCGGTTCTGCTTACAGGGTAATGGTCAGAATCCTAGAGCTCAACTGGGAAGAAGTGACTGTACTGAAACGTACACCTTCCCGTCACAGTTTTCCCCTGCGTTTCTAGCTGCCAAGGGCACATATTTCATCTGTAATGACCGAGCATATACATGGCTGCCCCCTGATTTCTCGGGCACATGTTATATTGCGAACTTGCTACCGCCGACATTTACTGCCGCCTCTGACTATCACAAGACCAGAGTTGTGAGAGGTGTGATTAGTAAGGAGGATACTGTCAGGAAGCGGGAGACTTCTTCTTGGGTTTCCTGCCGTTTTGGGGACCTATGGTCAATAGTAGGAACCTGAGACAGCTGACACGTGTGGTTGAATCCACTGTCAATGTAACGGCTGGTGCCCTTAGTAATCTGACAGCTGAGCTCCAAGCGGATCGCCTTATGACTCTGCAGAACCGCATGGTTCTAGACGTTATTCTTGCAGACCGCGGTGGGGTATGCAAGGTCATCCAATCCAGTTGCTGCATTTTCATACCAGATAATGCTCCAACAGTGTATCAAGCCATCTCCAAACTCCATAAAATATCTGAAGCCATACACGTGGATAAGGGAGATTGGTCACTGGTGGGGTGGTTCTGGGAATTGATATCTGCCTGGGGTTGGAAAGTTCTGATGGTCGTTGGAATGATCTTAGCCATTCTTTTCCTGTTCTGTCTGTGCATACAGTGTGCTCCTGCGATATGTGGCCTCTGTACTACCTTATGTGTAAGGAAACCTGTATCAAGGGACGAGCTAAGTAATAGGATGATGCTACAGCAACATCTCCATGACTTCATGAACATTGACCTAGACTCGGATTAAGATGAGTATAGTGATTGCCTATGTAAGGGCAAAAGGAGGGTCTGTCGTACTTTAATATTCGGGACCGCGTAGGGGACAGGGCCTTACCCCTGTCTATCTTGGTATTAGCGAACCGCAAATGGTAAATGCGGCATGTACGAGTGCTTTATATATCGTTCTAGCTATGAATGCACTGTGTACACGTTCTTCTGCTCCACTACGCGGGTTCCATTTTGGAAACAGTGGCCATCTTGTCATTGCCCTCACATAGGCTATAATGGAGTAAATACGGGCCTCACAGTACATGGGCTTCCCCTCTGACTTCTCTGTGACCTGGGCAGCTGGCTCTGCTGCCCTGGGTCAAACCGGTCTCACGAGCTCCCCTTCCTCCGTCCACCTGTGATTAGCATCAGGGTTTGACCCGTCATAAAGCCCTTTCATTCTACACAATCCCCCGGCTAATCTCTTCCACACCTGCTTGTTCCTGCTTTATGACTTGTTTCCCAAAACAGGAGATGCTCATGTTTATTGGGGGGTCTCTTTACATCAAACGTGGGATCTGAACCTTACTGTGTAAATCATTGTGGGCTGGCCGAATTGGAATGTGGGATGGTCATCATGACTCTGCTTTTTCGTTTGTAATGTATACCTTTATATGGCCATATCGTAAACCAAGGAATGTGCGCCTGGAGCATGATATTTTGTACTTAAGGAGAAGTCCGTTCCTATGATTTTCAGCAGTCTCCTGAGAACATACACGCTGTTGTACTTCTAGGATACCTGTCATTGGTCTGCAGCCAATAAACGATTCTTTGACTTCACCCAGAAGACTCTGTGTTTCTGTAGGTCCGGAACAGGGTGAAACCCAGAAGTCATAGGGTGTGTGCCCCTGCACCGCTGGGTCTAAAATACCCAGTACTTCAAGTGCAGTGGTGTTCGGGCTGTGTAGGGGGTCCTGCTGGGGCTTGTGTTTCAGGGTTTAGGTCAGTGCAGTGGTGTTCGGGCAGTGTAGGGGGTCATGCTGGGGCTGGTGTTTTAGAGGATAGGGCAGTGCAGTGGTGTTCGGGCAGTGTAGGGGGTCATGATGGGGCTGGTGTTTCAGGGTTTAGAGCAGTGCAGTGGTGTTTGGGCTGTGTAGGGGGTCGTGTTGGAGGTGGTGTTTCAGGGTTTAGGGCAGTGCAGTGCTGTTCGGGCAGTGTAGGGGATCGTGCTGGGGGTGGTGTTTCAGGGTTTACGGCAGTGCAGTGGTGTTCGGTCAGTGTAGGGGGTCTTGCTGGGGGTGGGATTTCAGGGTTTAGGGCAGTTCAGTGGTGTTTGGGCAGTGTAGGGGGTCTTTCTGGGGGTGGTGTTTCAGGGTTTAGGGCAGTGCAGTGGTGTTAGAGCAGAGCAGGGGGGTGGTGTTTCAGAGTTTAGGGCAGTGCACTGGTGTTTAGCCAGTGTAGGGTGTCGTGCTGGGGGTGGTTTTTCAGGGTTTAGGGCAGTGCAGTGGTATTCGGGCAGTGTGGGGAGTCATGCTGGGGCTGGTGTTTCATGGATTAGGGCAGTGCAGTGGTGTTCGCGCAGAGTAGGGGGTCATGCTGGGGCTTGTGTTTCAGGGTTTAGGGCAGTGCAGTGGTGTTCGGGCAGTGTAGGGGGTCATGCTGGGGCTGGTGTTTCAGGGGTTAGGGCAGTGCAGTGGTATTCGGGCAGTGTAGGAGGTCGTGCTGGGGGTGGTGTTTCAGGGTTTAGAGCAGTGCAGTTGTGTTCGGGCAGTGTATGGGGTCTTGCTGGGGGTGGGATTTCAGGGTTTAGGGCAGTTAAGTGGTGTTTGGTCAGTGTAGGGGGTCTTTCTGGGGGTGGTGTTTCAGGGTTTAGGGCAGTGCAGTGGTGTTCGAGCAGAGCAGGGGGTGATGTTTCAGAGTTTAGGGCACTGCACTGGTGTTCAGCCAGTGTAGGGTGTCGTGCTGGGGGTGGTTTTTCAGGGTTTAGGGCCGTGCAGTGGTATTGGGCAGTGTGGGGTGTCATGCTGGGGCTGGTGTTTCATGGATTAGGGCAGTGCAGTGGTGTTCGTGCAGTGTAGGGGGTCATGCTGGGGCTTGTGTTTCAGGGTTTAGAGCAGTGCAGTGGTGTTCGGGCTGTGTAGGGGTCATGTTGGAGGTGGTGTTTCAGGGTTTAGGGCAGTGCAGTGCTGTTCGGGCATTGTAGGGGATCGTGCTGGTGGTGTTGTTTTAGGGTTTAGGGCAGTGCAGTGGTTTTCGGGCAGTGTAGGGGGTCTTGCTAAGGGGGTGGTGTTTCAGTGTTTAGGACAGTGTTGTTTGGGCAGTGTAGGAGGTCTTGTTGGGGGTTGTGTTTCATGGTTTAGGGCAGTGCAGTGGTGTTTGGGCAGTGTAGGTTTTAGTGCTGGTGCTGATGTTTCAGAGTTTAGGGCAGAGCAGTGGTGTTCGGGCAGTGTAGGGGGTCGTGCTGGGCTGGTGTTTCAGGGTTTAGGGTAGAGCAGTGGTATTCGGGCAGTGTAGGAGGTTGTGCTGGGGGTGGTGTTTCAGTGTTTAGAGCAGTGCAGTGGTGTTCGGGCTGTGTAGGGGGTCATGCTGGGGCTTGTGTTTCAGGGTTTAGGTCAGTGCAGTGGTGTTCGGGCAGTGTAGGGGGTCATGCTGGGGCTGGTGTTTTAGGGGATAGGGCAGTGCAGTGGTGTTCGGGCAGTGTAGGGGGTCATGATGGGGCTGGTGTTTCAGGGTTTAGAGCAGTGCAGTGGTGTTCGGGCTGTGTAGGGGGTCGTGTTGGAGGTGGTGTTTCAGGGTTTAGGGCAGTGCAGTGCTGTTCGGGCATTGTAGGGGATCGTGCTGGGGGTGGTGTTTCAGGGTTTAGGGCAGTTCAGTGGTGTTTGGGCAGTGTAGGGGGTCTTTCTGGGGGTGGTGTTTCAGGGTTTAGGGCAGTGCAGTGGTGTTCGAGCAGAGCAGGGGGGTGGTGTTTCAGAGTTTAGGGCAGTGCACTGGTGTTTAGCCAGTGTAGGGTGTCGTGCTGGGGGTGGTTTTTCAGGGTTTAGGGCAGTGCAGTGGTATTCGGGCAGTGTGGGGAGTCATGCTGGGGCTGGTGTTTCATGGATTAGGGCAGTGCAGTGGTGTTAGCGCAGAGAAGGGGGTCATGCTGGGGCTTGTGTTTCAGGGTTTAGGGCAGTGCAGTGGTGTTCGGGCAGTGTAGGGGGTCATGCCGGGGCTGGTGTTTCAGGGGTTAGGGCAGTGCAGTGGTGTTCGGGCAGTGTAGGGGGTCGTGATGGGGCTGGTGTTTCAGGGTTTCGAGCAGTGCAGTGGTGTTCGGGCTGTGTAGGGGGTCGTGTTGGAGGTGGTGCTTCAGGGTTTAGGGCAGTGCAGTGCTGTTCGGGCAGTGTAGGGGATCGTGCTGGTGGTGTTGTTTCAGGGTTTAGGGCAGAGCAGTGGTGTTCGGGCAGTGTAGAGAGTTGAGCTGGTGCTGGTGTTTCAGGGTTTAGGGCAGAGCAGTGGTGTGCGGGCAATGTAGGGGGTAGTGCTGGGGGTGGTGTTTCAGGGTTTAGGGCAGAGCAGTGGTGTTCGGGCAGTGTACGGTGTCGTGCTGGGGGTGGTGTTTCAGGGTTTAGGGCACTGCAGTGGTGTTTGGGCCGTGCAGGGGGACGTGCTAGGGGTTGTGTTTCAGGGTTTAGGGCAGAGCAGTGGTGTTCGGGCAGTGAAGGAGGTCGTGCATGGGGTGGTGTTTCATGGTTTACAGCTTTGCAGTGGTTTTCGGGCAGTGTAGGGGGTCTTGCTGGGGGAGGTGTTTCAGGGTTTAGGGCAGTGGTGTTCGGGATGTGTAGGGGGTCTTCCTGGGGGTGGTGTTTCAGGGTTTAGGGCAGTGCAGTGGTGTTCGGGCAGTGTAGGGGGTCTTGCTGGAGGTGGTGTTTCAGGGTTTTAGGCAGTGGTGTTTGGGCAGTGTAGGGGTTCTTGCTGGGGGTGGTGTTTCAGGGTTTTGGGCAGTGCAGTGGTATTCAGGCAGTGTAGTGGGTCGTGCAGGGGGGTTGTGTTTCAGGGTTTAGGGCAGTGCAGTGGTGTTCGGGCAGTGTAGTGGGTCTTGCTGGGGGTGGTGTTTCAGGGTTTTGGGCATTGCATTGGTGTTCGAGCAGTGTAGGGGGCCGTTCTGGGTGTGGTGTTTCAGGGTTTAGGGCAGTGCAGTGGTGTTCGGGCAGTGTGCGGGGTCATGCTGGGGCTGGTTTTTCAGGGTTTAGGACGGTGCAGGGGTGTTCGGGCAGTGTAGGGGGCCGTGCTGGGGGGTGGTGTTTAAGGGTTTAGGGCAGTGCAGTGGTGTTCGGGCAGTGTAGGGGGTTGTGCTGGGGGTGGTGTTTCAGGGTTTAGGGCAGTGCAGTGCTGTTCGTGCAATGTAGGGGGTCATGCTGGGGGCGCTGTTTCAGGGCTTAGGGCAGTGGGGCAGTAGTGTTCGGGCAGTGTAGGGGGTCTTGCAGGGGGTGGTGTGTCAGGGTTTAGGCAGTGATGTATGGGTAGTGTAGGAGGTTCTCTGGGGTTGCTGTTACATGGTTTAGGGCAGTGGTGTTTGGGCAGTATAGGGGGTCTTGCTGGGGGTGGTGTTTCAGGGTTTAGGACAGTGCAGTGGTGTTCGGGCTGTGTAGGGGTCGTGTTGGAGGTGGTGTTTCAGGGTTTAGGGCAGTGCAGTGCTGTTCGGGCAGTGTAGGGGATCGTGCTGGGGGTGGTGTTTCAGGGTTTAGAGCAGTGCAGTGGTGTTCGGGCTGTGTAGGGGGTTGTGTTGGAGGTGGTGTTTCAGGGTTTAGGGCAGTGCAGTGCTGTTCGGGCAGTGTAGGGGATCATGCTGGGGGTGGTGTTTCAGGGTTTACGGCAGTGCAGTGGTGTTCGGTCAGTGTAGGGGGTCTTGCTGGGGGTGGGATTTCAGGGTTTAGGGCAGTTCAGTGGTGTTTGGGCAGTGTAGGGGGTCTTTTTGGGGGTGATGTTTCAGGGTTTAGGGCAGTGCAGTGGTGTTCGAGCAGAGCAGGGGGGTGGTGTTTCAGAGTTTAGGGCAGAGCACTGGTGTTTAGCCAGTATAGGGTGTCGTGCTGGGGGTGGTTTTTCAGGGTTTAGGGCAGTGCAGTGGTATTCGGGCAGTGTGGGGAGTCATGCTGGGGCTGGTGTTTTATGGATTAGGGCAGTGCAGTGGTGTTCGCGCAGAGTAGGGGGTCATGCTGGGGCTTGTGTTTCAGGGTTTAGGGCAGTGCAGTGGTGTTTGGGCTGTGTAGGGGGTCGTGTTGGAGGTGGTGTTTCAGGGTTTAGGGCAGTGCAGTGCTGTTCGGGTATTGTAGGGGATCGTGCTGGTGGTGGTGTTTCAGGGTTTACGGCAGTGCAGTGGTGTTCGGTCAGTGTAGGGGGTCTTGCTGGGGGTGGGATTTCAGGGTTTAGGGCAGTTCAGTGGTGTTTGGGCAGTGTAGGGGGTCTTTCTGGGGGTGGTGTTTCAGGGTTTAGGGCAGTGCAGTGGTGTTCGAGCAGAGCAGGGGCGTGGTGTTTCAGAGTTTAGGGCAGTGCACTGGTGTTTAGCCAGTGTAGGGTGTTGTGCTGGGGGTGGTTTTTCAGGGTTTAGGGCAGTGCAGTGGTATTTGGGCAGTGTGGGGAGTCATGCTGGGGCTGGTGTTTCATGGATTAGGGCAGTGCAGTGGTGTTCGGGCAGTGTAGGGGGTCATGCTGGGGCTGGTGTTTCATGGTTTACAGCATTGCAGTGGTTTTCAGGCAGTGTAGGGGGTCTTGCTGGGGGAGGTGTTTGAGGGTTTAGGGCAGTGGTGTTCGGGATGTGTAGGGGGTCTTCCTGGGGGTGGTGTTTCAGGGTTTAGGGCAGTGCAGTGGTGTTCGGGCAGTGTAGGGGGTCTTGCTGGAGGTGGTGTTTCAGGGTTTTAGGCAGTGGTGTTTGGGCAGTGTAGGGGTTCTTGCTGGGGGTGGTGTTTCAGGGTTTAGGGCAGTGCAGTGGTATTCGGGCAGTGTAGTGGGTCGTGCAGGGGGGTTGTGTTGCAGGGTTTAGGGCAGTGCAGTGGTGTTCGGGCAGTGTAGTGGGTCTTGCTGGGGGTGGTGTTTCAGGGTTTGGGGCAGTGCAGTGGTGTTCGAGCAGTGTAGGGAGCCGTTCTGGGTGTGGTGTTTCAGGGTTTAGGGCAGAGCAGTGGTGTTCGGGCAGTGTGCGGGGTCATGCTGGGGCTGGTTTTTCAGGGTTTAGGGCGGTGCAGTGGTGTTCGGGCAGTGTAGGGGGCCGTGCTGTGGGGTGGTGTTTCAGGGTTTAGGGCAGTGCAGTGGTGTTCGGGCAGTGTAGGGGGTTGTGCTGGGGGTGGTGTTTCAGGGTTTAGGGCAGTGCTGTTCGTGCAATGTAGGGGGTCATGCTGGGGGCGCTGTTTCAGGGCTTAGGGCAGTGGGGCAGTAGTGTTCGGGCAGTGTAGCGGGTCTTGCAGGGGGTGGTGTGTCAGGGTTTAGGCAGTGATGTATGGGTAGTGTAGGAGGTTCTCTGGGGTTGCTGTTACATGGTTTAGGGCAGTGGTGTTTGGGCAGTATAGGGGGTCTTGCTGGGGGTGGTGTTTCAGGGTTTAGGACAGTGCAGTGGTGTTCGGGCTGTGTAGGGGGTCGTGTTGGAGGTGGTGTTTCAGGGTTTAGGGCAGTGCAGTGCTGTTCGGGCAGTGTAGGGGATCGTGCTGGGGGTGGTGTTTCAGGGTTTAGAGCAGTGCAGTGGTGTTCGGGCTGTGTAGGGGGTTGTGTTGGAGGTGGTGTTTCAGGGTTTAGGGCAGTGCAGTGCTGTTCGGGCAGTGTAGGGGATCATGCTGGGGGTGGTGTTTCAGGGTTTACGGCAGTGCAGTGGTGTTCGGTCAGTGTAGGGGGTCTTGCTGGGGGTGGGATTTCAGGGTTTAGGGCAGTTCAGTGGTGTTTGGGCAGTGTAGGGGGTCTTTTTGGGGGTGATGTTTCAGGGTTTAGGGCAGTGCAGTGGTGTTCGAGCAGAGCAGGGGGGTGGTGTTTCAGAGTTTAGGGCAGAGCACTGGTGTTTAGCCAGTATAGGGTGTCGTGCTGGGGGTGGTTTTTCAGGGTTTAGGGCAGTGCAGTGGTATTCGGGCAGTGTGGGGAGTCATGCTGGGGCTGGTGTTTTATGGATTAGGGCAGTGCAGTGGTGTTCGCGCAGAGTAGGGGGTCATGCTGGGGCTTGTGTTTCAGGGTTTAGGGCAGTGCAGTGGTGTTTGGGCTGTGTAGGGGGTCGTGTTGGAGGTGGTGTTTCAGGGTTTAGGGCAGTGCAGTGCTGTTCGGGTATTGTAGGGGATCGTGCTGGTGGTGGTGTTTCAGGGTTTACGGCAGTGCAGTGGTGTTCGGTCAGTGTAGGGGGTCTTGCTGGGGGTGGGATTTCAGGGTTTAGGGCAGTTCAGTGGTGTTTGGGCAGTGTAGGGGGTCTTTCTGGGGGTGGTGTTTCAGGGTTTAGGGCAGTGCAGTGGTGTTCGAGCAGAGCAGGGGCGTGGTGTTTTAGAGTTTAGGGCAGTGCACTGGTGTTTATCCAGTGTAGGGTGTTGTGCTGGGGGTGGTTTTTCAGGGTTTAGGGCAGTGCAGTGGTATTTGGGCAGTGTGGGGAGTCATGCTGGGGCTGGTGTTTCATGGATTAGGGCAGTGCAGTGGTGTTCGGGCAGTGTAGGGGGTCATGCTGGGGCTGGTGTTTCATGGTTTACAGCATTGCAGTGGTTTTCAGGCAGTGTAGGGGGTCTTGCTGGGGGAGGTGTTTGAGGGTTTAGGGCAGTGGTGTTCGGGATGTGTAGGGGGTCTTCCTGGGGGTGGTGTTTCAGGGTTTAGGGCAGTGCAGTGGTGTTCGGGCAGTGTAGGGGGTCTTGCTGGAGGTGGTGTTTCAGGGTTTTAGGCAGTGGTGTTTGGGCAGTGTAGGGGTTCTTGCTGGGGGTGGTGTTTCAGGGTTTAGGGCAGTGCAGTGGTATTCGGGCAGTGTAGTGGGTCGTGCAGGGGGGTTGTGTTTCAGGGTTTAGGGCAGTGCAGTGGTGTTCGGGCAGTGTAGTGGGTCTTGCTGGGGGTGGTGTTTCAGGGTTTGGGGCAGTGCAGTGGTGTTCGAGCAGTGTAGGGAGCCGTTCTGGGTGTGGTGTTTCAGGGTTTAGGGCAGAGCAGTGGTGTTCGGGCAGTGTGCGGGGTCATGCTGGGGCTGGTTTTTCAGGGTTTAGGGCGGTGCAGTGGTGTTCGGGCAGTGTAGGGGGCCGTGCTGTGGGGTGGTGTTTCAGGGTTTAGGGCAGTGCAGTGGTGTTCGGGCAGTGTAGGGGGTTGTGCTGGGGGTGGTGTTTCAGGGTTTAGGGCAGTGCTGTTCGTGCAATGTAGGGGGTCATGCTGGGGGCGCTTTTTCTGGGCTTAGGGCAGTGGTGCAGTAGTGTTCGGGCAGTGTAGGGGGTCTTGCAGGGGGTGGTGTGTCAGGGTTTAGGCAGTGATGTATGGGTAGTGTAGGAGGTTCTCTGGGGTTGCTGTTACATGGTTTAGGGCAGTGGTGTTTGGGCAGTATAGGGGGTCTTGCTGCGGGTGGTGTTTGAGGGTTTAGGACAGTGCAGTGGTGTTCGGGCTGTGTAGGGGGTCGTGTTGGAGGTGGTGTTTCAGGGTTTAGGGCAGTGCAGTGCTGTTCGGGCAGTGTAGGGGATCGTGCTGGGGGTGGTGTTTCAGGGTTTAGAGCAGTGCAGTGGTGTTCGGGCTGTGTAGGGGGTCGTGTTGAAGGTGGTGTTTCAGAGTTTAGGGCAGTGCAGTGCTGTTCGGGCAGTGTAGGGGATCGTGCTGGTGGTGTTGTTTTAGGGTTTAGGGCAGTGCAGTGGTTTTCGGGCAGTGTAGGGGGTCTTGCTAAGGGGGTGGTGTTTCAGTGTTTAGGACAGTGGTGTTTGGGCAGTGTAGGAGGTCTTGCTGGGGGTTGTGTTTCATGGTTTAGGGCAGTGCAGTGGTGTTTGGGCAGTGTAGGTTTTCGTGCTGGTGCTGATGTTTCAGGGTTTAGGGCAGAGCAGTGGTGTTCGGGCAGTGTAGGGGGTCGTGCTGGAGTGGTGTTTCAGGATTTAGGGTAGAGCAGTGGTATTCGGGCAGTGTAGGAGGTTGTGCTGGGGGTGGTGTTTCAGGGTTTAGAGCAGTGCAGTGGTGTTCGGGCTGTGTAGGGGGTCCTGCTGGGGCTTGTGTTTCAGGGTTTAGGTCAGTGCAGTGGTGTTCGGGCAGTGTAGGGGGTCATGCTGGGGCTGGTGTTTTAGAGGATAGGGCAGTGCAGTGGTGTTCGGGAGGTGTAGGGGGTCATGATGGGGCTGGTGTTTCAGGGTTTAGAGCAGTGCAGTGGTGTTTGGGCTGTGTAGGGGGTCGTGTTGGAGGTGGTGTTTCACGGTTTAGGGCAGTGCAGTGCTGTTCGGGCAGTGTAGGGGATCGTGCTGGGGGTGGTGGTTCAGGGTTTACGGCAGTGCAGTGGTGTTCGGTCAGTGTAGGGGGTCTTGCTGGGGGTGGGATTTCAGGGTTTAGGGCAGTTCAGTGGTGTTTGGGCAG
The DNA here is from genome assembly GCF_964204655.1 of Triturus cristatus. Classification (NCBI taxonomy): domain Eukaryota; kingdom Metazoa; phylum Chordata; class Amphibia; order Caudata; family Salamandridae; genus Triturus; species Triturus cristatus. Next base: position 1,131,370,871 of record NC_140579.1, on the reverse strand, counting down.
TGTAGGGGGTCTTTCTGGGGGTGGTGTTTCAGGGTTTAGGGCAGTGCAGTGGTGTTAGAGCAGAGCAGGGGGGTGGTGTTTCAGAGTTTAGGGCAGTGCACTGGTGTTTAGCCAGTGTAGGGTGTCGTGCTGGGGGTGGTTTTTCAGGGTTTAGGGCAGTGCAGTGGTATTCGGGGATTGTGGGGAGTCATGCTGGGGCTGGTGTTTCATGGATTAGGGCAGTGCAGTGGTGTTCGTGCAGAGTAGGGGGTCATGCTGGGGCTTGTGTTTCAGGGTTTAGGGCAGTGCAGTGGTGTTCGGGCAGTTTAGGGGGTCATGCTGGGGCTGGTGTTTCAGGGGTTAGGGCAGTGCAGTGGTATTCGGGCAGTCTAGGAGGTCGTGCTGGGGGTGGTGTTTCAGGGTTTAGAGCAGTGCAGTTGTGTTCGGGCAGTGTATGGGGTCTTGCTGGGGGTGGTGTTTCAGGGGTTACGGCAGTGCAGTGGTGTTCGGTCAGTGTAGGGGGTCTTGCTGGGGGTGGGATTTCAGGGTTTAGGGCAGTTCAGTGGTGTTTGGGCAGTGTAGGGGGTCTTTCTGGGGGTGGTGTTTCAGGGTTTAGGGCAGTGCAGTGGTGTTCGAGCAGAGCAGGGGGTGATGTTTCAGAGTTTAGGGCACTGCACTGGTGTTCAGCCAGTGTAGGGTGTCGTGCTGGGGGTGGTTTTTCAGGGTTTAGGGCCGTGCAGTGGTATTGGGCAGTGTGGGGTGTCATGCTGGGGCTGGTGTTTCATGGATTAGGGCAGTGCAGTGGTGTTCGCGCAGTGTAGGGGGTCATGCTGGGGCTTGTGTTTCAGGGTTTAGGGCAGTGCAGTGGTGTTCGGGCAGTGTAGGGAGTCATGCTGGGGCTGGTGTTTCAGGGGTTAGGGCAGTGCAGTGGTGTTCGGGCAGTGTAGGGGGTCATGATGGAGCTGGTGTTTCAGGGTTTAGAGCAGTGCAGTGGTGTTCGGGCTGTGTAGGGGTCATGTTGGAGGTGGTGTTTCAGGGTTTAGGGCAGTGCAGTGCTGTTCGGGCAGTGTAGGGGATCGTGCTGGTGGTGTTGTTTTAGGGTTTAGGGCAGTGCAGTGGTTTTCGGGCAGTGTAGGGGGTCTTGCTAAGGGGGTGGTGTTTCAGTGTTTAGGACAGTGGTGTTTGGGCAGTGTAGGAGGTCTTGCTGGGGGTTGTGTTTCATGGTTTAGGGCAGTGCAGTGGTGTTTGGGCAGTGTAGGTTTTCGTGCTGGTGCTGATGTTTCAGGGTTTAGGGCAGAGCAGTGGTGTTCGGGCAGTGTAGGGGGTCGTGCTGGGCTGGTGTTTCAGGGTTTAGGGTAGAGCAGTGGTATTCGGGCAGTGTAGGAGGTTGTGCTGGGGGTGGTGTTTCAGGGTTTAGAGCAGTGCAGTGGTGTTCGGGCTGTGTAGGGGGTCATGCTGGGGCTTGTGTTTCAGGGTTTAGGTCAGTGCAGTGGTGTTCGGGCAGTGTAGGGGGTCATGCTGGGGCTGGTGTTTTAGGGGATAGGGCAGTGCAGTGGTGTTCGGGCAGTGTAGGGGGTCATGATGGGGCTGGTGTTTCAGGGTTTAGAGCAGTGCAGTGGTGTTCGGGCTGTGTAGGGGGTCGTGTTGGAGGTGGTGTTTCAGGGTTTAGGGCAGTGCAGTGCTGCTCGGGCATTGTAGGGGATCATGCTGGGGTTGTGTTTCAGGGTTTAGGGCAGTTCAGTGGTGTTTGGGCAGTGTAGGGGGTCTTTCTGGGGGTGGTGTTTCAGGGTTTAGGGCAGTGCAGTGGTGTTTGAGCAGAGCAGGGGGGTGGTGTTTCAGAGTTTAGGGCAGTGCACTGGTGTTTAGCCAGTGTAGGGTGTCGTGCTGGGGGTGGTTTTTCAGGGTTTAGGGCAGTGCAGTGGTATTCGGGCAGTGTGGGGAGTCATGCTGGGGCTGGTGTTTCATGGATTAGGGCAGTGCAGTGGTGTTCGCGCAGAGTAGGGGGTCATGCTGGGGCTTGTGTTTCAGGGTTTAGGGCAGTGCAGTGGTGTTCGGGCAGTGTAGGGGGTCATGCCGGGGCTGGTGTTTCAGGGGTTAGGGCAGTGCAGTGGTGTTCGGGCAGTGTAGGGGGTCGTGATGGGGCTGGTGTTTCAGGGTTTCGAGCAGTGCAGTGGTGTTCGGGCTGTGTAGGGGGTCGTGTTGGAGGTGGTGCTTCAGTGTTTAGGGCAGTGCAGTGCTGTTCGGGCAGTGTAGGGGATCGTGCTGGTGGTGTTGTTTCAGGGTTTAGGGCAGAGCAGTGGTGTTCGGGCAGTGTAGAGAGTTGAGCTGGTGCTGGTGTTTCAGGGTTTAGGGCAGAGCAGTGGTGTGCGGGCAATGTAGGGGGTAGTGCTGGGGGTGGTGTTTCAGGGTTTAGGGCAGAGCATTGGTGTTCGGGCAGTGTACGGTGTCGTGCTGGGGGTGGTGTTTCAGGGTTTAGGGTACTGCAGTGGTGTTTGGGCCGTGCAGGGGGACGTGCTAGGGGTGGTGTTTCAGGGTTTAGGGCAGAGCAGTGGTGTTCGGGCAGTGAAGGAGGTCGTGCATGGGGTGGTGTTTCAGGGTTTTAGGCAGTGGTGTTTGGGCAGTGTAGGGGTTCTTGCTGGGGGTGGTGTTTCAGGGTTTTGGGCAGTGCAGTGGTATTCGGGCAGTGTAGTGGGTCGTGCAGGGGGGTTGTGTTTCAGGGTTTAGGGCAGTGCAGTGGTGTTCGGGCAGTGTAGTGGGTCTTGCTGGGGGTGGTGTTTCAGGTTTTTGGGCAGTGCATTGGTGTTCGAGCAGTGTAGGGGGCCGTTCTGGGTGTGGTGTTTCAGGGTTTAGGGCAGTGCAGTGGTAATCGGGCAGTGTGCGGGGTCATGCTGGGGCTGGTTTTTCAGGGTTTAGGACGGTGCAGGGGTGTTCGGGCTGTGTAGGGGGCCGTGCTGGGGGGTGGTGTTTCAGGGTTTAGGGCAGTGCAGTGGTGTTCGGGCAGTGTAGGGGGTTGTGCTGGGGGTGGTGTTTCAGGGTTTAGGGCAGTGCAGTGCTGTTCGTGCAATGTAGGGGGTCATGCTGGGGGCGCTGTTTCAGGGCTTAGGGCAGTGGGGCAGTAGTGTTCGGGCAGTGTAGGGGGTCTTGCAGGGGGTGGTGTGTCGGGGTTTAGGCAGTGATGTATGGGTAGTGTAGGAGGTTCTCTGGGGTTGCTGTTACATGGTTTAGGGCAGTGGTGTTTGGGCAGTATAGGGGGTCTTGCTGGGGGTGGTGTTTCAGGGTTTAGGACAGTGCAGTATTGTTCGGGCTGTGTAGGGGGTCGTGTTGGAGGTGGTGTTTCAGGGTTTAGGGCAGTGCAGTGCTGTTCGGGCAGTGTAGGGGATCGTGCTGGGGGTGGTGTTTCAGGGTTTAGAGCAGTGCAGTGGTGTTCGGGCTGTGTAGGGGGTTGTGTTGGAGGTGGTGTTTCAGGGTTTAGGGCAGTGCAGTGCTGTTCGGGCAGTGTAGGGGATCATGCTGGGGGTGGTGTTTCAGGGTTTACGGCAGTGCAGTGGTGTTCGGTCAGTGTAGGGGGTCTTGCTGGGGGTGGGATTTCAGGGTTTAGGGCAGTTCAGTGGTGTTTGGGCAGTGTAGGGGGTCTTTTTGGGGGTGGTGTTTCAGGGTTTAGGGCAGTGCAGTGGTGTTCGAGCAGAGCAGGGGGGTGGTGTTTCAGAGTTTAGGGCAGTGCACTGGTGTTTAGCCAGTGTAGGGTGTCGTGCTGGGGGTGGTTTTTCAGGGTTTAGGGCAGTGCAGTGGTATTCGGGCAGTGTGGGGAGTCATGCTGGGGCTGGTGTTTCATGGATTAGGGCAGTGCAGTGGTGTTCGCGCAGAGTAGGGGGTCATGCTGGGTCTTGTGTTTCAGGGTTTAGGGCAGTGCAGTGGTGTTCGGGCAGTGTAGGGGGTCATGCTGGGGCTGGTGTTTCAGGGGTTAGGGCAGTGCAGTGGTATTCGGGCAGTGTAGGAGGTCATGCTGGGGGTGGTGTTTCAGGGTTTAGAGCAGTGCAGTTGTGTTCGGGCAGTGTATGGGGTCTTGCTGGGGGTGGTGTTTCAGGGTTTAGGGCAGTGCAGTGCTGTTGGGGCAGTGTAGGGGATCGTGCTGGTTGTGTTGTTTTAGGGTTTAGGGCAGTGCAGTGGTTTTCGGGCAGTGTAGGGGGTCTTGCTAAGGGGGTGGTGTTTCAGTGTTTAGGACAGTGGTGTTTGGGCAGTGTAGGAGGTCTTGCTGGGGGTTGTGTTTCATGGTTTATGGCAGTGCAGTGGTGTTTGGGCAGTGTAGGTTTTCGTGCTGGTGCTGATGTTTCAGGGTTTAGGGCAGAGCAGTGGTGTTCGGGCAGTGTAGGGGGTCATGCTGGGGCTTGTGTTTCAGGGTTTAGGTCAGTGCAGTGGTGTTCGGGCAGTGTAGGGGGTCATGCTGGGGCTGGTGTTTCAGGGTTTAGGTCAGTGCAGTGGTGTTTGGGCTGTGTAGGGGGTCGTGTTGGAGGTGGTGTTTCAGGGTTTAGGGCAGTGCAGTGCTGTTCAGGTATTGTAGGGGATCGTGCTGGGGTGGTGTTTCAGGGTTTACGGCAGTGCAGTGGTGTTCGGTCAGTGTAGGGGGTCTTGCTGGGGGTGGGATTTCAGGGTTTAGGGCAGTTCAGTGGTGTTTGGGCAGTGTAGGGGGTCTTTCTGGGGGTGGTGTTTCAGGGTTTAGGGCAGTGCAGTGGTGTTCGAGCAGAGCAGGGGGGTGGTGTTTCAGAGTTTAGGGCAGTGCACTGGTGTTTAGCCAGTGTAGGGTGTCGTGCTGGGGGTGGTTTTTCAGGGTTTAGGGCAGTGCAGTGGTATTCGGGCAGTGTGGGGAGTCATGCTGGGGCTGGTGTTTCATGGATTAGGGCAGTGCAGTGGTGTTCGCGCAGAGTAGGGGGTCATGCTGGGGCTTGTATTTCAGGGTTTAGGGCAGTGCAGTGGTGTTCGGGCAGTGTAGGGGTCATGCTGGGGCTGGTGTTTCAGGGGTTAGGGCAGAGAAGTGGTGTTCGGGCAATGTATGGTGTCGTGCTGGGGTTGGTGTTTCAGGGTTTAGGGCACTGCAGTGGTGTTTGGGCCGTGCAGGGGAACGTGCTAGGGGTGGTGTTTCAGGGTTTAGGGCAGAGCAGTGGTGTTCGGGCAGTGAAGGAGGTCGTGCATGGGGTGGTGTTTCATGGTTTACAGCATTGCAGTGGTTTTCAGGCAGTGTAGGGGGTCTTGCTGGGGGAGGTGTTTCAGGGTTTAGGGCAGTGGTGATCGGGATGTGTAGGGGGTCTTCCTGGGGGTGGTGTTTCAGGGTTTAGGGCAGTGCAGTGGTGTTCGGGCAGTGTAGGGGGTCTTGCTGGAGGTGGTGTTTCAGGGTTTTAGGCAGTGGTGTTTGGGCAGTGTAGGGGTTCTTGCTGGGGGTGGTGTTTCAGGGTTTAGGGCAGTGCAGTGGTATTCGGGCAGTGTAGTGGGTCGTGCAGGGGGGTTGTGTTTCAGGGTTTAGGGCAGTGCAGTGGTGTTCGGGCAGTGTAGTGGGTCTTGCTGGGGGTGGTGTTTCAGGGTTTGGGGCAGTGCAGTGGTGTTCGAGCAGTGTAGGGAGCCGTTCTGGGTGTGGTGTTTCAGGGTTTAGGGCAGAGCAGTGGTATTCAGGCAGTGTGCGGGGTCATGCTGGGGCTGGTTTTTCAGGGTTTAGGGCGGTGCAGTGGTGTTCGGGCAGTATAGGGGGCCGTGCTGGGGGGTGGTGTTTCAGGGTTTAGGGCAGTGCAGTGGTGTTCGGGCAGTGTAGGGGGTTGTGCTGGGGGTGGTGTTTCAGGGTTTAGGGCAGTGCAGTGCTGTTCGTGCAATGTAGGGGGTCATGCTGGGGGCGCTTTTTCTGGGCTTAGGGCAGTGGTGCAGTAGTGTTCGGGCAGTGTAGGGGGTCTTGCAGGGGGTGGTGTGTCAGGGTTTAGGCAGTGATGTATGGGTAGTGTAGGAGGTTCTCTGGGGTTGCTGTTACATGGTTTAGGGCAGTGGTGTTTGGGCAGTATAGGGGGTCTTGCTGCGGGTGGTGTTTCAGGGTTTAGGACAGTGCAGTGGTGTTCGGGCTGTGTAGGGGGTCGTGTTGGAGGTGGTGTTTCAGGGTTTAGGGCAGTGCAGTGCTGTTCGGGCAGTGTAGGGGATCGTGCTGGGGTGGTGTTTCAGGGTTTAGAGCAGTGCAGTGGTGTTCGGGCTGTGTAGGGGGTCGTGTTGGAGGTGGTGTTTCAGGGTTTAGGGCAGTGCAGTGCTGTTCGGGCAGTGTAGGGGATCATGCTGGGGGTGGTGTTTCAGGGTTTACGGCAGTGCAGTGGTGTTCGGTCAGTGTAGGGGGTCTTGCTGGGGGTGGGATTTCAGGGTTTAGGGCAGTTCAGTGGTGTTTGGGCAGTGTAGGGGGTCTTTCTGGGGGTGGTGTTTCAGGGTTTAGGGCAGTGCAGTGGTGTTCGAGCAGAGCAGGGGGGTGGTGTTTCACAGTTTAGGGCAGTGCACTGGTGTTTAGCCAGTGTAGGGTGTCGTGCTGGGGGTGGTTTTTCAGGGTTTAGGGCAGTGCTGTGGTATTCGGGCAGTGTGGGGAGTCATGCTTGGGCTGGTGTTTCATGGATTAGGGTAGTGCAGTGGTGTTCGCGCAGAGTAGGGGGTCATGCTGGGGCTTGTGTTTCAGGGTTTAGGGCAGTGCAGTGGTGTTCGGGCAGTGTAGGGGGTCATGCTGGGGCTGGTGTTTCAGGGGTTAGGGCAGTGCAGTGGTATTCGGGCAGTGTAGGAGGTCGTGCTGGGGGTGGTGTTTCAGGGTTTAGAGCAGTGCAGTTGTGTTCGGGCTGTGTATGGGGTCTTGCTGGGGGTGGTGTTTCATGGATTAGGGCAGTGCAGTGGTGTTCGCGCAGAGTAGGGGGTCATGCTGGGGCTTGTGTTTCAGGGTTTAGGGCAGTGCAGTGGTGTTCGGGCAGTGTAGGGGGTCATGCTGGGGCTGGTGTTTCAGGGGTTAGGGCAGTGCAGTGGTATTCGGGCAGTGTAGGAGGTCGTGCTGGGGGTGGTGTTTCAGGGTTTAGAACAGTGCAGTTGTGTTCGGGCAGTGTATGGGGTCTTGCTGGGGGTGGTGTTTCAGGGGTTACGGCAGTGCAGTGCTGTTCGGGCAGTGTAGGGGATCGTGCTGGTGGTGTTGTTTTAGGGTTTAGGGCAGTGCAGTGGTTTTCGGGCAGTGTAGGGGGTCTTGCTAAGGGGGTCGTGTTTCAGTGTTTAGGGCAGTGGTGTTTGGGCAGTGTAGGAGGTCTTGCTGGGGGTTGTGTTTCATGGTTTAGGGCATTGCAGTGGTGTTTGGGCAGTGTAGGTTTTCGTGCTGGTGCTGATGTTTCCGGGTTTAGGGCAGAGCGGTGGTGTTCAGGCAGTGTAGGGGGTCGTGCTGGGGTGGTGTTTCAGGGTTTAGAGCAGTGCAGTGGTGTTCGGGCTGTGTAGGGGGTCATGCTGGGGCTTGTGTTTCAGGGTTTAGGTCAGTGCAGTGGTGTTCGGGCAGTGTAGGGGGTCATGCTGGGGCTGGTGTTTTAGGGGATAGGGCAGTGCAGTGGTGTTCGGTCAGTGTAGGGGGTCATGATGGGGCTGGTGTTTCAGGGTTTAGAGCAGTGCAGTGGTGTTTGGGCTGTGTAGGGGGTCGTGTTGGAGGTGGTGTTCAGGGTTTAGGGCAGTTCAGTGGTGTTTGGGCAGTGTAGGGGGTCTTTCTGGGGGTGGTGTTTCAGGGTTTAGGGCAGTGCAGTGGTGTTCGAGCAGAGCAGGGGCGTGGTGTTTCAGAGTTTAGGGCAGTGCACTGGTGTTTAGCCAGTGTAGGGTGTCGTGCTGGGGGTGGTTTTTCAGGGTTTAGGGCAGTGCAGTGGTATTTGGGCAGTGTGGGGAGTCATGCTGGGGCTGGTGTTTCATGGATTAGGGCAGTGCAGTGGTGTTCACGCAGAGTAGGGGGTCATGCTGGGGCTTGTGTTTCAGGGTTTAGGGCAGTGCAGTGGTTGTCGGGCAGTGTAGGGGGTCATGCTGGGGCTGGTGTTTCAGGGGTTAGGGCAGTGCAGTGGTGTTCGGGCAGTGTAGGGGGTCGTGATGGGGCTGGTGGTTCAGGGTTTCGAGCAGTGCAGTGGTTTTCGGGCTGTGTAGGGGGTCGTGTTGGAGGTGGTGCTTCAGGGTTTAGGGCAGTGCAGTGCTGTTCGGGCAGTGTAGGGAATCGTGCTGGTGGTGTTGTTTCAGGGTTTAGGGCAGAGCAGTGGTGTTCGGGCAGTGTAGAGGGTCGAGCTGGTGCTTGTGTTTCAGGGTTTAGGGCAGAACAGTGGTGTGCGGGCAATGTAGGGGGTAGTGCTGGGGGTGGTGTTTCAGGGTTTAGGGCAGAGCAGTGGTGTTCGGGCAGTGTACGGTGTCGTGCTGGGGGTGGTGTTTCAGGGTTTAGGGCACTGCAGTGGTGTTTGGGCCGTACAGGGGGACGTGCTAGGGGTGGTGTTTCAGGGTTTAGGGCAGAGCAGTGGTGTTCGGGCAGTGAAGGAGGTCGTGCATGGGGTGGTGTTTCATGGTTTACAGCATTGCAGTGGTTTTCGGGCAGTGTAGGGGGTCTTGCTGGGGGAAGTGTTTCAGGGTTTAGGGCAGTGGTGTTCAGGATGTGTAGGGGGTCTTCCTGGGGGTGGTGTTTCAGGGTTTAGGGCAGTGCAGTGGTGTTCGGGCAGTGTAGGGGGTCTTGCTGGAGGTGGTGTTTCAGGGTTTTTATCAGTGGTGTTTAGGCAGTGTAGGGGTTCTTGATGGGGGTGGTGTTTCAGGGTTTAGGGCAGCGCAGTGGTATTCGGGCAGTGTAGTGGGTCGTGCAGGGGGGTTGTGTTTCAGGGTTTGGGGCAGTGCAGTGGTGTTCGAGCAGTGTAGGGGGCCTTTATGGGTGTGGTGTTTCAGGGTTTAGGGCAGTGCAGTGGTGTTCGGGCAGTGTGCGGGGTCATGCTGGGGCTGGTTTTTCAGGGTTTAGGGCGGTGCAGTGGTGTTCGGGCAGTGTAGGAGGCCATGCTGGGGGGTGGTGTTTCAGGGTTTAGGGCAGTGCAGTGGTGTTCGGGCAGTGCAGGGGGTTGTGCTGGGGGTGGTGTTTCAGGGTTTAGGGCAGTGCAGTGCTGTTCGGGCAGTGTAGGGGATCGTGCTGGGGGTGCTGTTTCAGGGTTTACGGCAGTGCAGTGGTGTTCGGTCAGTGTAGGGGGTCTTGCTGGGGGTGGGATTTCAGGGTTTAGGGCAGTGCAGTGCTGTTCGGGCAGTGTAGGGGATCGTGCTGGGGGTGGTGTTTCATGGTTTACGGCAGTGCAGTGGTGTTCGGTCAGTGTAGGAGGTCATGCTGGGGGCGCTGTTTCAGGGCTTAGGGCAGTGGTGCAGTAGTGTTCGGGCAGTGTAGGGGGTCTTGCAGGGGGTGGTGTGTCAGGGTTTAGGCAGTGATGTATGGGTAGTGGAGGAGGTTCTCTGGGGTTGCTGTTACATGGTTTAGGGCAGTGGTGTTTGGGCAGTATAGGGGGTCTTGCTGGGGGGTGTGTTTCAGGGTTTAGGACAGTGCAGTGGTGTTCGGGCTGTGTAGGGGGTCGTGTTGGAGGTGGTGTTTCAGGGTTTAGGGCAGTGCAGTGCTGTTCGGGCAGTGTAGGGGATCGTGCTTGGGGTGGTGTTTCTGGGTTTAGAGCAGGGCAGTGCTGTTCGGGCTGTGTAGGGGGTCGTGTTGGAGGTGGTGTTTCAGGGTTTAGGGCAGTGCAGTGCTGTTCGGGCAGTGTAGGGGATCGTGCTGGGGGTGGTGTTTCAGGGTTTACGGCAGTGCAGTGGTGTTCGGTCAGTGTAGGGGGTCTTGCTGGGGGTGGGATTTCAGGGTTTAGGGCAGTTCAGTGGTGTTTGGGCAGTGTAGGGGGTCTTTCTGGGGGTGGTGTTTCAGGGTTTAGGGCAGTGCCGTGGTGTTCGAGCAGAGCAGGGGGTGGTGTTTCAGAGTTTAGGGCAGTGCACTGGTGTTTAGTCAGTGTAGGGTGTCGTGCTGGGGGTGGTTTTTCAGGGTTTAGTGCAGTGCAGTGGTATACGGGCAGTGTGGGGAGTCATGCTGGGGCTGGTGTTTCATGGATTAGGGCAGTGCAGTGGTGTTCGCGCAGAGTAGGGGGTCATGCTGGGGCTTGTGTTTCAGGGCTTAGGGCAGTGCAGTGGTGTTCGGGCAGTGTAGGGGGTCATGCTGGGGCTGGTGTTTCAGGGGTTAGGGCAGTGCAGTGGTATTCGGGCAGTGTAGGAGGTCGTGCTGGGGGTGGTGTTTCAGGGTTTAGAGCAGTGCAGTTGTGTTCGGGCATTGTATGGGATCTTGCTGGGGGTGGTGTTTCAGGGGTTACGGCAGTGCAGTGGTGTTCGGTCAGTGTAGGAGGTCTTGCTGGGGGTGGGATTTCAGGGTTTAGGGCAGTTCGGTGGTGTTTGGGCAGTGTAGGGGGTCTTTCTGGGGTGGTGTTTCAGGGTTTAGGGCAGTGCAGTGGTGTTTGAGCAGAGCAGGGGGTGATGTTTCAGAGTTTAGGGCACTGCACTGGTGTTCAGCCAGTGTAGTGTGTTGTGCTGGGGGTGGTTTTTCAGGGTTTAGGGCAGTGCAGTGGTATTCGGGCAGTGTGGGGTGTCATGCTGGGGCAGGTGTTTCATGGATTAGGGCAGTGCAGTGGTGTTCGTGCAGTGTAGGGGGTCATGCTGGGGCTTGTGTTTCAGGGTTTAGGGCAGTGCAGTGGTGTTCGGGCAGTGTAGGGGGTCATGCTGGGGCTGGTGTTTCAGGGGTTAGGGCAGTGCAGTGGTGTTCGGGCAGTGTAGGGGGTCATGATGGGGCTGGTGTTTCAGGGTTTAGAGCAGTGCAGTGGTGTTCGGGCTTTGTAGGGGGTCATGTTGGAGGTGGTGTTTCAGGGTTTAGGGCAGTGCAGTGCTGTTCGGGCAGTGTAGGGGATCGTGCTGGTGGTGTTGTTTTAGGATTTAGGGCAGTGCAGTGGTTTTCGGGCAGTGTAGGGGGTCTTGCTAAGGGGGTGGTGTTTCAGTGTTTAGGACAGTGGTGTTTGGGCAGTGTAGGGTTGCTTGCTGGGGGTTGTGTTTCATGGTTTAGGGCAGTGCAGTGGTGTTTGGGCAGTGTAGGTTTTTGTGCTGGTGCTGACGTTTCATGGTTTAGGGCAGAGCAGTGGTGTTCGGGCAGTGTAGGGGGTCATGCTGGGGTGGTGTTTGAGGGTTTAGGGTAGAGCAGTGGTATTCGGGCAGTGTAGGAGGTTGTGCTGGGGGTGGTGTTTCAGGGTTTAGAGCAGTGCAGTGGTGTTCGGGCTGTGTAGGGGGTCATGCTGGGGATTGTGTTTCAGGGTTTAGGTCAGTGCAGTGGTGTTCGGGCAGTGTAGGGGGTCATGCTGGGGCTGCTGTTTTAGGGGATAGGGCAGTGCAGTGGTGTTCGGGCAGTGTAGGGGGTCATGATGGAGCTGGTGTTTCAGGGTTTAGAGCAGTGCAGTGGTGTTCGGGCTGTGTAGGGGGTCGTGTTGGAGGTGGTGTTTCAGGGTTTAGGGCAGTGCAGTGCTGTTCGGGCATTGTAGTGGATCGTGCTGGGGGTGGTGTTTCAGGGTTTACGGCAGTGCAGTGGTGTTCGGTCAGTGTAGGGGGTCTTGCTGGGGGTGGGATTTCAGGGTTTAGGGCAATTCAGTGGTGTTTGGGCAGTGTAGGGGGTCTTTCTGGGGGTGGTGTTTCAGGGTTTAGGGCAGTGCAGTGGTGTTCGAGCAGAGCAGGGGGGTGGTGTTTCAGAGTTTAGGGCAGTGCACTGGTGTTTAGCCAGTGTAGGGTGTCGTGCTGGGGGTGGTTTTTCAGGGTTTAGGGCAGTGCAGTGGTATTCGGGCAGTGTGGGGAGTCATGCTGGGGCTGGTGTTTCAGGGGTTAGGGCAGTGCAGTGGTGTTCGGGCAGTGTAGGGGGTCATGATGGGGCTGGTGTTTCAGGGTTTCGAGCAGTGCAGTGGTGTTCGGGCTGTGTAGGGGGTTGTGTTGGAGGTGGTGCTTCAGGGTTTAGGGCAGTGCAGTGCTGTTCGGGCAGTGTAGGGGATCGTGCTGGTGGTGTTGTTTCAGGGTTTAGGGCAGAGCAGTGGTGTTCGGGCTTTGTAGGGGGTCATGCTGGGGCTGGTGTTTCAGGGGTTAGGGCAGTGCAGTGGTGTTCGGGCAGTGTAGGGGGTCGTGATGGGGCTGGTGTTTCAGGGTTTCGAGCAGTGCAGTGGTGTTCGGGCTGTGTAGGGGGTAGTGTTGGAGGTGGTGCTTCAGGGTTTAGGGCAGTGCAGTGCTGTTCGGGCAGTGTAGGGGATCATGCTTGTGGTGTTGTTTCAGGGTTTAGGGCAGAGCAGTGGTGTTCGGGCAGTGTAGAGGGTCGAGCTGGTGCTGGTGTTTCAGGGTTTATGGCAGAGCAGTGGTGTGCGGGCAATGTAGGGGGTAGTGCTGGGGGTGGTGTTTCAGGGTTTAGGGCAGAGCAGTGGTGTTCGGGCAGTGTACGGTGTCGTGCTGGGGGTGGTGTTTCAGGGTTTAGGGCACTGCAGTGGTGTTTGGGCCGTGCAGGGGGACGTGCTAGGGGTGGTGTTTCAGGGTTTAGGGCAGAGCAGTGGTGTTCGGGCAGTGAAGGAGGTCGTGCATGGGGTGGTGTTTCATGGTTTACAGCATTGCAGTGGTTTTCGGGCAGTGTAGGGGGTCTTGCTGGGGGAGGTGTTTCAGGGTTTAAGGCAGTGGTGTTCGGGATGTGTAGGGGGTCTTCCTGGGGGTGGTGTTTCAGGGTTTAGGGCAGTGCAGTGGTGTTCGGGCAGTGTAGGGGGTCTTGCTGGAGGTGGTGTTTCAGGGTTTTAGGCAGTGGTGTTTGGGCAGTGTAGGGGTTCTTGCTGGGGGTGGTGTTTCAGGGTTTAGGGCAGTGCAGTGGTATTCGGGCAGTGTAGTGGATCGTGCAGGGGGGTTGTGTTTCAGGGTTTAGGGCAGTGCAGTGGTGTTCGGGCAGTGTAGTGGGTCTTGCTGGGGGTGGTGTTTCAGGGTTAGGGGCAGTGCAGTGGTGTTCGAGCAGTGTAGGGGGCCGTTCTGGGTGTGGTGTTTCAGGGTTTAGGGCAGTGCAGTGGTGTTCGGGCAGTGTGCGGGGTCATGCTGGGGCTGTTTTTTCAGGGTTTAGGGCGGTGCAGTGGTGTTCGGGCAGTGTAGGGGGCCGTGCTGGGGGGTGGTGTTTCAGGGTTTAGGGCAGTGCAGTGGTTGGGGCAGTGTAGGGGGTTGTGCTGGGGGTGGTGTTTCAGGGTTTAGGGCAGTGCAGTGCTGTTCGTGCAATGTAGGGGGTCATGCTGGGGGTGCTGTTTCAGGGCTTAGGAGAGTGGTGCAGTAGTGTTCGGGCAGTGTAGGGGGTCTTGCAGGGGGTGGTGTGTCAGGGTTTAGGCAGTGATGTATGGGTAGTGTAGGAGGTTCTCTGGGGTTGCTGTTACATGGTTTAGGGCAGTGGTGTTTGGGCAGTATAGGGGGTCTTGCTGGGGGTGGTGTTTCAGGGTTTAGGACAGTGCAGTGGTGTTTGGGAATTGTAGGGGGCCGTGCTGGGTGTGGTGTTTCAGGGTTTAGGGCAGTGCAGTGGTGTTCGGGCAGTGTAGGGGGCCGTGCTGGGCGTGGTGTTTCACGGTTTAGGGCAGAGCACTGGTGTTCGGGCAGTGTAGGGGGTCGTGCTGGGGGTGGTGTTTCAGGGTTTAGGGCAGTGGTGTTTGGGCAGTGTAGGAGGTCTTGCTGGGGTGGTGTTTCAGGGTTTAGGACAGGGCAGTGGTATTCAGGCAGTGTAGTGGGTTGTGCAGGGGGTGGTGGGTCAGGGTTTAGGGCAGAGCACTGGTGTTCGGGCAGTGTAGGGGGTCATGCAGGGGGTGGTGTTTCATGGTTTAGGGCAGTGCAGTGATTTTCGAGCAGTGTAGGCAGTCTTGCTGTGGGCGGTGTTTCAGGGTTTATGGCAGTGGTGTTTGGGAAGTGTAGGGGGTCTTGCTGGGGGAGGTGTTTCAGGGTTTAGGGCAGTGCAGTGGTGTTCGGGCAGAGTAGGGGTCTTGCTGGGGGTGGTGTTTCAGGGTTTAGGGCAGTGGTGTTTGGGCAGTGTAGGAGCTCTTGCTGGGGTGGTCATTCAGGGTTTAGGACAGGACAGTGGTATTCAGGCAGTGTAGTGGGTTGTGCAGGGGGTTGTGGGTTAGGGTTTAGGGCAGAGCACTGGTGTTCGGCAGTGTAGGGGGTCGTGCTGGGGGTTGTGTTTCAGGGTTTAGGGCAGTGCAGTGGTGTTCGGGCAGTGTAGGGGGTCGTGCTGTGGGTGGTGTTTCAGGGTTTAGGGCAGTGCAGTGGTGTTCTGGCAGTGTGAGGGGTCATGCTGGGGCTGGTGAATCAGGGTTTAGGACAGCGTAGTGGTGTTCAGGCAGTGTTGGGGGTCATGCTGGGGTTGGTGCTTTAGAGTTTAGGGCAGTGCAGTGGTGTTCGGGCAGTGTAGGGAATCGTGCTGGGGCTGATGTTTCAGGGATTAGGGCAGTGCAATGGTGTTCTGGCAGTGTAGGGAATCGTGCTGGGGCTGATGTTTCAGGGTTTAGGGCAGTGCAGTGGTGTTCGGGCAGTGTAGGGGGTTGTGCAGGGGGTGGTGGGTTAGGGTTTAGGGCAGAGCACTGGTGTTCGGCAGTGTAGGGGGTCGTGCTGGGGGTGGTGTTTCAGGGTTTAGGGCAGTGCAGTGGTGTTCGGGCAGTGTAGGGGGTCGTGCTGTAGGTGGTGTTTCAGGGTTTAGGGCAGTGCAGTGGTGTTCTGGCAGTGTGAGGGGTCATGCTGGGGCTGGTGAATCAGGGTTTAGGACAGTGTAGTGGTGTTCAGGCAGTTTTGGGGGTCATGCTGGGGTTGGTGCTTTAGAGTTTAGGGCAGTGCAGTGGTGTTCGGGCAGTGTAGGGGATCGTGCTGGGGCTGATGTTTTAGGGTTTGGGGCAGTGCAATGGTGTTCGGGCAGTGTAGGGAATCATGCTGGGGCTGATGTTTCAGGGTTTAGGGCAGTGCAGTGGTGTTCGGGCAGTGTAGGGGGTTGTGCAGGGGTGGTGTTTCAGGGTTTAGGGCAGTGCAGTGGTGCTCGGGCAGTATAGGGGGTCATGCTGGGGGTGGTGTGTCAGGGTTTAGGGCAGAGCTGTGGTGCTTGGGCAGGGTAGGGGTCATGCCGGGGCTGGTGTTTCATGGTTTAGGGCAGAGCAGTGCTGTCCGGGCAGTGAGGGGGTTGTGCTGGGGGTAGAGTTTCAGGGCTTAGGGTTAGGGCAGTGCAGTGGTGTTTGGCCAGTGTAGGAGGTTGTGCAGGGGTGGTGTTTCAGGGATTAGGGCAGTGCAGTGGTGTTCGGACAGTGTAGGGGGTCATGCTGGGGCTCGTATTTCAGGGTTTAGGGTAGGGCAGTGGTGTTCGGGCAGGGTAGGGGGTCGTGCTGGGGCTGGAGTTTCAGGGTTTAGGGCAGTGCAGTGGTGTTCGGGCAGTGTAGGGGGTTGTGCTGAGACTGGTGTTTCAGGGTTTAGGGCAGGGAAGTGGTGTTCGGGCAGTGTAGAGGGATGTGCGGGGGTGGTGTTTCGGGGATTAGGGCAGAGCACTGGTGTTCAGGCAGTGTGAGGGGTCATGCTGGGGCTGGTGTTTCAAGGTTTACGACAGTGTAGTGGTGTTCAAGCAGTGTTGGGGTCGTGCTGGGGGTGGTGCTTTAGGGTTTAGGGCAGTGCAGTGGTGTTCGGGCAGTGTAGGGGGTCTTGCAGGGGGTTGTGTTTCAGGGTTTAGGGCAGTGCAATGGTGTTCGGGCAGTGTAGGGGATCGTGCTGGGGCTGATGTTTCAGGGTTTATGTCAGTGCAGTGGTGTTCGGGCAGTGTAGGGGGTTGTGCAGGGGTGGTGTTTCAGGGTTTAGGGCATGGCAGTGGTGCTCGGGCAGTATAGGGGGTCGAGCTGTGGGTGGTGTTTCAGGGTTTAGGGCAGAGACGTGGTGCTCGGGCAGGGTAGGGGTCATGCTGGGGCTGGTGTTTCATGGTTTGGGGCAGAGCAGTGCTGTTCGGGCAGTGAGGCGGTCGTGCTGGGGGTGGAGTTTCAGGGTTTAGGGCAGTGCAGTGGTGTTTGGGCAGTGTAGGAGGTTGTGCAGGGGTGGTGTTTCAGGGTTTAGGGCAGTGCAGTGGTGTTCGGGCAATGTAGGGGGTCGTGCTGGTGCTCGTGTTTCAGGGTTTAGGGTAGGGCAGTGGTGTTCGGCAGGGTAGGGGGTCGTGCTGGGGCTGGAGATTCAGGGTTTAGGGCAGTGCAGTGGTGTTCGGGCAGTGTAGGGGGTCGTGCTGGGGCTGGTGTTTCATGGTTGAGGGCAGTGCAGTGGTGTTTGGGCAGTATAGGGGGTCGTGCTGGGGCTGGTGTTACATGGTTTAGGGCAGTGGAGTGGTGTTTTGGCAGTGTAGGGGGTCATGCTGGGGCTGGTGATTCATGGATTAGGGCAGTGCAGTGGTGTTCACGCAATGTAGGGGGTCATGCTGGGGCATGTGTTTCAGGGTTTAGGGCAGTGCAGTGGTGTTCGGGCAGTGTAGGGGGTCATGCTGGTGCTGGTGTTTCAGGGGTTAGGGCAGTGCAGTGGTGTTCGGGCTGTGTAGGGGGTCGTGTTGGAGGTGGTGTTTCAGGGTTTAGGGCAGTGCAGTGCTGTTCAGGCAGTGTAGGGGATCGTGCTGGTGGTGTTGTTTCAGGGTTTAGGGCAGAGCAGTGGTGTTCGGGCAGTGTAGAGGGTCGTGCTGGTGCTGGTGTTTCAGGGTTTAGGGCAGAGCAGTGGTGTGCGGGCAATGTAGGGGGTAGTGCTGGGGGTGGTGTTTCAGGGTTTAGGGCAGAGCAGTGGTGTTCGGGCAGTGTACGGTGTCATGCTGGGGGTGGTGTTTCAGGGTTTAGGGCAATGCAGTGGTGTTCGGGCAGTGCAGGGGGACTTGCTAGGGGTGGTGTTTCAGGGTTTAGGGCAGAGCAGTGGTGTTCGGGCAGTGAAGGAGGTCATGCAGGGGGTGGTATTTCATGGTTTACATCATTGCAGTGGTTTTCGGGCAGTGTAGGGGGTCTTGCTGGGGGAGGTGTTTCAGGGTTTAGGGCAGTGGTGTTCGGGATGTGTAGGGGGTCTTCCTGGGGGTGGTGTTTCAGGGTTTAGGGCAGTGCAGTCGTGTTCGGGCAGTGTAGGGGGTCTTGCTGGGGGTGGTGTTTCAGGGTTTTAGGCAGTGGTGTTTGGGCAGTGTAGGCGTTCTTGCTGGGGGTGGTGTTTCAGGGTTTAGGGCAATGCAGTGGTATTCGGGCAGTGTAGTGGGTCGTGCAGGGGGGTTGTGTTTCAGGGTTTAGGGTAGTGCAGTGGTGTTCGGGCAGTGTAGTGGGTCTTGCTGGGGGTGGTGTTTCAGGGTTTGGGGCAGTGCAGTGGTGCTCGAGCAGTGTAGGGGGCCGTTCTGGGTGTGGTGTTTTAGGGTTTAGGGAAGTGCAGTGGTGTTCGGGCAGTGTGCGGGGTCATGCTGGGGCTGGTTTTTCAGGGTTTAGGGCGGTGCAGTGGTGTTCGGGCAGTGTAGGGGGCCGTGCTGGGGGGTGGTGTTTCAGGGTTTAGGGCAGTGCAGTGGTGTTCGGGCAGTGTAGGGGGTTGTGCTGGGGGTGGTGTTTCAGGGTTTAGGGCAGTGCAGTGCTGTTCGTGCAATGTAGGGGGTCATTCTGGGGGCGCTGTTTCAGGGCTTAGGGCAGTGGTGCAGTAGTGTTCGGGCAGTGTAGGGGGTCTTGCAGGGGGTGGTGTGTCAGGGTTTAGGCAGTGATGTATGGGTAGTGTAGGGGGTTCTCTGGGGTTGCTGTTACATGGTTTAGGGCAGTGGTGTTTGGGCAGTATAGGGGGTCTTGCTGGGGGTGGTGTTTCAGGGTTTAGGACAGTGCAGTGGTGTTCGGGAATTGTAGGGGGTCGTGCTGGGTGTGGTGTTTTAGGGTTTAGGGCAGTGCATTGGTGTTCGGGCAGTGTAGGGGGCCGTGCTGGGGGTGGTGTTTCAGGGTTTAGGGCAGAGCACTGGTGTTCGGGCAGTGTAGGGGGTCGTGCTGGGGGTGGTGTTTCAGGGTTTAGGGCAGTGGTGTTTGGGCAGTGTAGGAGGTCTTGCTGGGGTGGTGTTTCAGGGTTTAGGACAGGGCAGTGGTATTCAGGCAGTGTAGTGGATTGTGCAGGGGGTGGTGGGTCAGGGTTTAGGGCAGAGCACTGGTGTTCGGGCAGTGTAGGGGGTCATGCAGGGGGTGGTGTTTCATGGTTTAGGGCAGTGCAGTGGTTTTCGAGCAGTGTAGGCAGTCTTGCTGTGGGCGGTGTTTCAGGGTTTATGGCATGGCAGTGGTGCTCGGGCAGTATAGGGGGTTGAGCTGTGGGTGGTGTTTCAGGGTTTAGGGCAGAGACGTGGTGCTCGGGCAGGGTAGGGGTCATGCCTGGGCTGGTGTTTCATGGTTTAGGGCAGAGCAGTGCTGTTCGGGCAGTGAGGGGGTCATGCTGGGGGTGGAGTTTCAGGGTTTAGGGCAGTGCAGTGGTGTTCGGGCAATGTAGGGGGTCGTGCTGGTGCTCGTGTTTCAGGGTTTAGGGTAGGGCAGTGGTGTTCGGCAGGGTAGGGGGTCGTGCTGGGGCTGGAGATTCAGGGTTTAGGGCAGTGCAGTGGTGTTCGGGCAGTGTAGGGGGTCATGCTGGGGCTGGTGTATCATGGTTGAGGGCGGTGCAGTGGTGTTTGGGCAGTATAGGGGGTCATGCTTGGGCTGGTGTTACATGGTTTAGGGCAGTGGAGTGGTGTTTGGGCAGTGTACGGTGTCGTGCTGGGTGTGGTGTTTCAGGGTTTAGGGCACTGCAGTGGTGTTCGGGCAGTGTAGGGGGACGTGCTGGGGGTGGTGTTTCAGGGTTTAGGGCAGAGCAGTGGTGTTCGGCAGTGTAGGGGGATGTGCGGGGGTGGTGTTTCAGGGATTAGGGCAGAGCAATGGTGTTCAGAAAGTGTAGGGTGTCGTGCTGGGGCTGGTGTTTCAGGGTTTAGGGCAGTGCAGTGGTGTTCGGGCACTGTAGGGGGTCTTGCTCGGGCTGGTGTTTCAGGGTTTAGGGCAGTGCAGTGGTGTTCGGGCCATTTATGGGGTCAGGCTGGGGGTGGTGTTTCAGGGTTTAAGGCAGTGCAGTGGTGTTTGGGCCATGTAGGGGGTCATGCTGGGGGTGGTGTTTCAGGGTTTAGGGCAGTGCAGTCGTGTTCGGGCAGTGTATGGGGCCATGCTGGGGGTGGTGTTTCAGGGTTTAGGGCAGAGTAGTGATGTTCGGGCAGTGTAGGGAATCATGCTGGTGCTGGTATTTCAGGGTTTACGGCAGAGCAGTCGTGTTCGGGCTGTGTAGGGAGTCGTGCTGGGGGTGGTGTTTCAGGGTTTAAGGCAGAGCAGTGGTTTTCTCAGTGTAGGAGGTCGTGCTAGGGGTGGTGTTTCAGGGTTTAGGGCACTGCAGTGGTGTTTGGGCAGTGTAGGGGGACGTGCTGGGGTGGTGTTTCAGGGTTTAGGGCAGAGCAGTGGTATTCGGGCAGTGTAGGAGGTCGTGCTGGGGGTGGTGTTTCAGGGTGTAGAGCAGTGCAGTGGTGTTCAGGCAGTGTAGGGGTCGTGCAGAGGGTGGTGTTTCATGGTTTAGGGCAGTGCAGTGGTTTTCAAGCAGTGTAGGCAGTCTTGCTGGGGGCGGTGTTTCAGGGTTTACGGCAGTGGTGTTTGGGAAGTGTAGGGGGTATTGCTGGGGGTGGTGTTTCAGGCTTTAGGGCAGTGCATTGGTGTTCGGGCAGAGGAGGGGGTCTTGCTAGGGATGGTGTTTCAGGGTTTAGGGCAGTGGTGTTTGGGCAGTGTAGGAGGTCTTGTTGGGGTGGTGTTTCATGGTTTAGGACAGGGCAGTGGTATTCAGGAAGTGTAGTGTGTTGTGCTGGGGGTGGTGTTTCAGGGTTTAGGGCAGAGCACTGGTGTTCGAGCAGTGTCGGGGGTCATGCTGGGGGTGGTGTTTCAGGGTTTAGGGCAGTGTACTGGTGTTTCGGCATTGTAGGGGGTCACGCTGTGGGTGGTGTTTCAGTGTTTAGGACAGTGCAGTGGTGTTCGGGCAGTGTGATGGATCAAGATGGGGCTGGTGTTTTGAAGGTGTAGAACAGTGCAGTGGAGTTCAGGCAGTGTTGGGGGTCGTGCTGGGTGTGGTGCTTTAGGGTTTAGGGCAGTGCAGTGGTTTTTGGGCAGTGTAGGGGGTCGTGCAGGGGGTGGTGTTTCAGGGTTTAGGGCAGTGCAGTGGTGTTCAGGCAGTGTAGGGGGTCGTGCTGGGGTTGATGTTTCAGGGTTTAGGGCAATGCAGTGGTGTTCGGGCAGTGTAGGGGGTTGTGCAGGGGTGGTGTTTCAGGGTTTAGGGCAGTGCAGTGATGCTCGGGCAGTATAGGGGGTCGTGCTGGGGGTGGTGTTTCAGGGTTTAAGGCAGTGCAGTGGTGTTTGGGCCATGTAGGGGGTCATGCTGGGGGTGGTGTTTCAGGGTTTAGGGCAGTGCAGTCGTGTTCGGGCAGTGTATGGGGCCATGCTGGGGGTGGTGTTTCAGGGTTTAGGGCAGAGTAGTGATGTTCGGGCAGTGTAGGGAGTCATGCTGGTGCTGGTATTTCAGGGTTTACGGCAGAGCAGTCGTGTTCGGGCTGTGTAGGGAGTCGTGCTGGGGGTGGTGTTTCAGGGTTTAAGGCAGAGCAGTGGTTTTCGCAGTGTAGGAGGTCGTGCTAGGGGTGGTGTTTCAGGGTTTAGGGCACTGCAGTGGTGTTTGGGCAGTGTAG
Source organism: Triturus cristatus (assembly GCF_964204655.1). Lineage (NCBI taxonomy): Eukaryota > Metazoa > Chordata > Amphibia > Caudata > Salamandridae > Triturus > Triturus cristatus. The sequence goes on along the minus strand of NC_140579.1, from coordinate 1,131,350,095 downwards.
GGGGATGTGCTGGGGTGGTGTTTCAGGGTTTAGGGCAGAGCAGTGGTATTCGGGCAGTGTAGGAGGTCGTGCTGGGGGTGGTGTTTCAGGGTGTAGAGCAGTGCAGTGGTGTTCAGGCAGTGTAGGGGTCGTGCAGAGGGTGGTGTTTCATGGTTTAGGGCAGTGCAGTGGTTTTCAAGCAGTGTAGGCAGTCTTGCTGGGGGCGGTGTTTCAGGGTTTACGGCAGTGGTTTTGGGAAGTGTAGGGGGTATTGCTGGGGGTGGTGTTTCAGGCTTTAGGGCAGTGCATTGGTGTTCGGGCAGAGTAGGGGGTCTTGCTAGGGGTGGTGTTTCAGGGTTTAGGGCAGTGGTGTTTGGGCAGTGTAGGAGGTCTTGTTGGGGTGGTGTTTCATGGTTTAGGACAGGGCAGTGGTATTCAGGAAGTGTAGTGTGTTGTGCTGGGGGTGGTGTTTCAGGGTTTAGGGCAGAGCACTGGTGTTCGAGCAGCGTCGGGGGTCATGCTGAGGGTGGTGTTTCAGGGTTTAGGGCAGTGTACTGGTGTTTCGGCATTGTAGGGGGTCACGCTGTGGGTGGTGTTTCAGTGTTTAGGACAGTGCAGTGGTGTTCGGGCAGTGTGATGGATCAAGATGGGGCTGGTGTTTTGAGGGTGTAGAACAGTGCAGTGGAGTTCAGGCAGTGTTGGGGGTCGTGCTGGGTGTGGTGCTTTAGGGTTTAGGGCAGTGCAGTGGTTTTTGGGCAGTGTAGGGGGTAGTGCAGGGGGTGGTGTTTCAGGGTTTAGGGCAGTGCAGTGGTGTTCAGGCAGTGTAGGGGGTCGTGCTGGGGTTGATGTTTCAGGGTTTAGGGCAATGCAGTGGTGTTCGGGCAGTGTAGGGGGTTGTGCAGAGGTGGTGTTTCAGGGTTTAGGGAAGTGCAGTGATGCTCGGGCAGTATAGGGGGTCGTGCTGGGGGTGGTGTTTCAGGGTTTAGGGCAGAGCAGTGGTGCTCGGGCAGGGTAGGGGTCGTGCTGGGGCTGGTGTTTCAGGGTTTAGGGCAGAGCAGTGCTGTTCGGGCAGTGAGGGGTTTTGCTGGGGATGGAGTTTCGGGGTTTAGGGCAGTGCAGTGGTGTTCGGGCAGTGTAGGGGGTTGTGCAGTGGGGGTGTTTCAGGGTTTAGGGCAGTGCAGTGATGTTCGGGCAGTGTAGGGGTCATGCTGGGGCTCGTGTTTCAGGGTTTAGGGTAGGGCAGTGGTGTTCTGGCAGGGTAGGGGGCCGTGCTGGGGCTGGAGATTCAGGGTTTAGGGCAGTGCAGTGGTGTTTGGGCAGTGTAGGGGGTCATGCTGGGGCTGGTGTTTCATGGTTTAGGGCAGTGCAGTGGTGTTTGGGAAGTGTAGGGGGTCATGATGGGGCTTGTGTTTCAGGGTTTAGGGCAGTGCAGTGGTGTTCGGGCACTGTAGGGGGTCTTGCTCGGGCTGGTGTTTCAGGGTTTAGGGCAGTGCAGTGGTGTTCGGGCCATTTAGGGGGTCATGCTGGGGGTGGTGTTTCAGGGTTTAAGGCAGTGCAGTGGTGTTTGGGCCATGTAGGGGGTCATGCTGGGGGTGGTGTTTCAGGGTTTAGGGCAGTGCAGTCGTGTTCGGGCAGTGTATGGGGCCATGCTGGGGGTGGTGTTTCAGGGTTTAGGGCAGAGTAGTGATGTTCGGGCAGTGTAGGGAGTGTTGCTGGTGCTGGTGTTTCAGGGTTTAAGGCAGAGCAGTGGTTTTCGCAGTGTAGGAGGTTGTGCTAGGGGTGGTTTTTCAGGGTTTAGGGCACTGCAGTGGTGTTTGGGCAGTGTAGGGGGACGTGCTGGGGTGGTGTTTCAGGGTTTAGGGCAGAGCAGTGGTATTCGGGCAGTGTAGAAGGTCGTGCTGGGGGTGGTGTTTCATGGTGTAGAGCAGTGCAGTGGTGTTCAGGCAGTGTAGGGGTCGTGCAGAGGGTGGTGTTTCATGGTTTAGGGCAGTGCAGTGGTTTTCGAGCAGTGTAGGCAGTCTTGCTGGGGGCGGTGTTTCAGGGTTTACGGCAGTGGTGTTTGGGAAGTGTAGGGGGTATTGCTGGGGGTGGTGTTTCAGGGTTTAGGGCAGTGGTGTTTGGGCAGTGTAGGAGGTCTTGTTGGGGTGGTGTTTCATGGTTTAGGACAGGGCAGTGGTATTCAGGAAGTGTAGTGGGTTGTGCAGGGGGTGGTGTTTCAGGGTTTAGGGCAGAGCACTGGTGTTCGAGCAGTGTCGGGGGTCATGCTGGGGGTGGTGTTTCAGGGTTTAGGGCAGTGTACTGGTGTTTCGGCATTGTAGGGGGTCACGCTGTGGGTGGTGTTTCAGTGTTTAGGACAGTGCAGTGGTGTTCGGGCAGTGTGATGGATCAAGATGGGGCTGGTGTTTTGAGGGTGTAGAACAGTGCAGTGGAGTTCAGGCAGTGTTGGGGGTCGTGCTGGGTGTGGTGCTTTAGGGTTTAGGGCAGTGCAGTGGTTTTTGGGCAGTGTAGGGGGTCGTGCAGGGGGTGGTGTTTCAGGGTTTAGGGCAGTGCAGTGGTGTTCTGGCAATGTAGGGGGTTGTGCGGGGGTGGTGTTTCAGGGTTTAGGGCAGTGCAGTGATGCTCGGGCAGTATAGGGGGTCGTGCTGGGGGTGGTGTTTCAGGGTTTAGGGCAGAGCAGTGGTGCTCGGGCAGGGTAGGGGTCGTGCTGGGGCTGGTGTTTCAGGGTTTAGGGCAGAGCAGTGCTGTTCGGGCAGTGAGGGGTTTTGCTGGGGATGGAGTTTCGGGGTTTAGGGCAGTGCAGTGGTGTTCGGGCAGTGTAGGGGGTTGTGCAGTGGTGGTGTTTCAGGGTTTAGGGCAGTGCAGTGGTGTTCGGGCAGTGTAGGGGTCATGCTGGGGCTCGTGTTTCAGGGTTTAGGGTAGGACAGTGGTGTTCGGGCAGGGTAGGGGGCCGTGCTGGGGCTGGAGATTCAGGGCTTCGGGCAGTGCAGTGGTGTTTGGGCAGTGTAGGGGGTCATGCTGGGGCTGGTGTTTCATGGTTTAGGGCAGTGCAGTGGTGTTTGGGAAGTGTAGGGGGTCATGCTGGGGCTTGTGTTTCAGGGTTTAGGGCAGTGCAGTGGTGTTCAGGCAGTGTAGGGGGTTGTGCTGGGGCTGGTGTATCATGGTTGATGGCGGTGCAGTGGTATTTGGGCAATATAGGGGGTCGTGCTTGGGCTGGTGTTACATGGTTTAGGGCAGTGGAGTGGTGTTTGGGCAGTGTACGGTGTCGTGCTGGGTGTGGTGTTTCAGGGTTTAGGGCACTGCAATGGTGTTCGGGCAGTGTAGGGGGATGTGCTGGGGGTGGTGTTTCAGGGTTTAGGGCAGAGCAGTGGTGTTCGGCAGTGTAGGGGGATGTGCGGGGGTGGTGTTTCAGGGATTAGGGCAGAGCAATGGTGTTTGGGCACTGTACGGGGTCTTGCTCGGGCTGGTGTTTCAGGGTTTAGGGCAGTGCAGTGGTGTTCGGGCCATGTAGGGGGTCATGCTGGGGGTGGTGTTTCAGGGTTTAAGGCAGTGCAGTGGTGTTTGGGCCATGTAGGGGGTCATGCTGGGGGTGGTGTTTCAGGGTTTAGGGCAGTGCAGTCGTGTTCGGGCAGTGTATGGGGCCATGCTGGGGGTGGTGTTTCAGGGTTTAGGGCAGAGTAGTGATGTTCGGGCAGTGTAGGGAGTCATGCTGGTGCTGGTATTTCAGGGTTTACGGCAGAGCAGTGGTGTTCGGGCTGTGTAGGGAGTCGTGCTGGGGGTGGTGTTTCAGGGTTTAAGGCAGAGCAGTGGTGTTCGGCAGTGTAGGAGGTCGTGTTGGGGGTGGTGTTTCAGGGTGTAGAGCAGTGGAGTGGTGTTCAGGCAGTGTAGGGGTCGTGCAGAGGGTGGTGTTTCATGGTTTAGGGCAGTGCAGTGGTTTTTGAGCAGTGTAGGCAGTCTTGGTGGGGGCGGTGTTTCAGGGTTTACGGCAGTGGTGTTTGGGAAGTGTAGGGGGTATTGCTGGGGGTGGTGTTTCAGGCTTTAGGGCAGTGCATTGATGTTCGGGCAGAGTAGGGGGTCTTGCTGGGGGTGGTGTTTCAGGGTTTAGGGCAGTGGTGTTTGGGCAGTGTAGGAGGTCTTGTTGGGGTGGTGTTTCATGGTTTTGGACAGGGCAGTGGTATTCAGGAAGTGTAGTGGGTTGTGCAGGGGGTGGTGTTTCAGGGTTTAGGGCAGAGCACTGGTGTTCGAGCAGTGTCGGGGGTCATGCTGGGGGTGGTGTTTCAGGGTCTAGGGCAGTGTACTGGTGTTTCGGCATTGTAGGGGGTCACGCTGTGGGTGGTGTTTCAGTGTTTAGGACAGTGCAGTGGTGTTCGGGCAGTGTGATGGTTCAAGATGGGGCTGGTGTTTTGAGGGTGTAGAACAGTGCAGTGGAGTTCAGGCAGTGTTGGGGGTCGTGCTGGGTGTGGTGCTTTAGGGTTTAGGGCAGTGCAGTGGTTTTTGGGCAGTGTAGGGGGTCGTGCAGGGGGTGGTGTTTCAAGGTTTAGGGCAGTGCAGTGGTGTTCAGGCAGTGTAGGGGGTCGTGCTGGGGTTGATGTTTCAGGGTTTAGGTCAGTGCAGTGGTGTTCGGGCAGTGTAGGGGGTTGTGCAGGGGTGGTGTTTCAGGGTTTAGGGCAGTGCAGTGATGCTCGGGCAGTATAGGGGGTCGTGCTGGGGGTGGTGTTTCAGGGTTTAGGGCAGAGCAGTGGTGCTCGGGCAGGGTAGGGGTCGTGCTGGGGCTGGTGTTTCAGGGTTTAGGGCAGAGCAGTGCTGTTCGGGCAGTGAGGGGTTTTGCTGGGGATGGAGTTTCGGGGTTTAGGGCAGTGCAGTGGTGTTCGGGCAGTGTAGAGGGTTGTGCAAGGGTGGTGTTTCAGGGTTTAGGGCAGTGCAGTGGTGTTCGGGCAGTGTAGGGGTCATGCTGGGGCTCGTGTTTCAGGGTTTAGGGTAGGGCAGTGGTGTTCGGGCAGGGTAGGGGGCCGTGCTGGGGCTGGAGATTCAGGGTTTAGGGCAGTGCAGTGGTGTGTGGGCAGTGTAGGGGGTCATGCTGGGGCTGGTGTTTCATGGTTTAGGGCAGTGCAGTGGTGTTTGGGAAGTGTAGGGGGTCATGCTGGGGCTTGTGTTTCAGGGTTTAGGGCAGTGCAGTGGTGTTCAGGCAGTGTAGGGGGTTGTGCTGGGGCTGGTGTTTCAGGGTTTAGGGCAGAGCAGTGGTGTTCGGGCAGTGTGGGGGGATGTGCGGGGTTGGTGTTTCAGGGATTAGGGCAGAGCACCGGTGTTCAGGCAGTGTAGGGGGTCGTGCTAGGGGTGGTGTTTCAGTGTTTAGGGCTGTGCAGTGGTCTTCGGGCAGTGTGGGGGGTTGTGCAGGGAGTGGTGTTTCAGGGTTTAGGGCAGTGCAGTGGTGTTCGAGCATTGTAGGGGGTCGTGCAGGGGGTGGTGTTTCAGGGTTTAAGGCAGTGCAGTGGTGTTCGGGCAGTGTTGGGGGTCTTGCTGGGGGTGGTATTTCAGGGGTTAGGGCAGCGGAGTTCAGGCAGTGTAGGTGGACTTTCTGGGGGTGGTGTTTCAGGGTTAGGGCAGTAGTGTTCGGGCAGTGTAGGGGGTCTTGCTGATGGTGGTATTTCAGGGTTTAGGGCAGTTCAGTGGTGTTTGGGCAGTGTAGGGGATCTTGCTGGGGGTGGTATTTCAGAGTTTAGGGCAGTGCAGTGGTGTTCGAGCAGTGCAGGGGGGGTGTTTCAGGGTTTAGGGCAATGCACCGGTGTTCAGCCAGTGTATGGTGTCATGCTGGGACTGGTGTTTCATGGTTTAGGGCAGTGCAGTGGTGTTCGCGCAGTGTAGAGGGTCGTGCTGGGGCTGGTGTTTCAGGGTTTAGGGCAGTGCAGTGGTGTTCGGGCAGTGCAGGGGGTCGTGCTGGGGCTGGTGTTTCAGCGGTTAGGTCAGAGCAGTGGTGTTCGGCAGTGTAGGATGTTGTGCTGGGGTGGTGTTTCAGGGTTTAGGGCACTGCAGTGGTGTTTGGGCACAGTAGGGGTTCTTGCTGAGGGTGGTATTTCAGGGTTTAGGGCAGTTCAGTGGTGTTCGGGCAGTGTAGGGGGTCTTGCCTGGGGTGGTATTTCAGGGTTTAGGGCAGTGCAGTGGTGTTCGAGCAGTGCAGGGGGATAGTGTTTCAGGGTTTAGGGCAGTGCACTGGTGTTCAACCAGTGTAGGGTGTCGTGCTGGTGTGGTTTTTCAGGGTTTTGGGCAGCGCAGTGGTGTTCGGGCAGTGTAGGGGGTCTTGCTTGGGGTGGTATTTCAGGGTAAGGGCAGTGCAGTGGTGTTCGAGCAGTGCAGGGGGTAGTGTTTCAGGGTTTAGGGCAGTGCACTGGTGTTCAGCCAGTGTAGGGTGTCGTGCTGTGGTGGTTTTTCAGGGTTTTGGGCAGTGCAGTGGTGTTCGGGCAGTGTGAGGAGTCGTGCTGGGACTGGTGTTTCATGGTTTAGGGCAGTGCAGTGGTGTTTGGGCAGTGTAGGGGGTCGTGCTGGGGCTGGTGTTTCAGGGTTTAGGGCATTGCAGTGGTGTTCGGGCAGTGTAGGGGGTTGTGCTGGGGCTGGTGTTTCAGGGTTTAGGGCAGAGCAGTGGTGTTCGGGCAGTGTAGGGGGATGTGCGGGGGTGGTGTTTCAGGGATTAGGGCAGAGCACTGGTGTTCAGGCAGTGTAGGGGGTCGTGCTAGGGGTGGTGTTTCAGTGTTTAGGGCAGTGCAGTGATGTTCGGGCAGTGTAGGGGGTTGTGCAGGGAGTGGTGTTTCAGGGTTTAGGGCAGAGCACTGGTGTTCAGGCAGTGTAGGGGGTCGTGCTGGGGGTGGTGTTTCAGTGTTTAGGGCAGTGCAGTGGTGTTCGAGCAGTGTTGGGGGTCTTGCTGGGGGTGATGTTTCAGGTTTTAGGGCAGTAGTGTTCGGGCAGTGTAGGGGGTCTTGCTGAGGATGGTATTTCAGGGTTTAGGGCAGTTCAGTGGTGTTCGGGCAGTGTAGGGGGTCTTGCTGGGGGTGGTATTTCAGGGTTTAGGGCAGTGCAGTGGTGTTCAGGCAGTGTAGGGGGTCATGCTGGGGCTGATGTTTCAGGGTTTAGGGCAGTGCAGTGGTGTTCGGGCAGTTTAGGGGGTCGTGCTGGGGGTGGTGTTTCAGGGTTAAGGGCAGAGCAGTGGTGCTCGGGCAGGGTAGGGGTCGTGCTGGGGCTGGTGTTTCAGGGTTTAGGGCAGAGCAGTGCTGTTCGGGCAGTGAGGGGTTGTGCTGGGGATGGAGTTTCAGGGTTTAGGGCGGTGCAGTGGTGTTCGGGCAGTGTAGGGGGTTGTGCAGGGGTGGTGTTTCAGGGTTTAGGGCAGTGCAGTGGTGTTTGGGCAGTGTAGGCGGTCATGCTGGGGTGGTTTTTCAGGCTTTAGGGCAGTGTGGTGGTGTTCGGGCGTTGTGGGGAGACATGCTGGGGCTGGTGTTTCAGGGGTTAGGGCAGTGCAGTGGTTTTCGGGCAGTGCAGGGGGTAGTGTTTCAGGGTTTAGGGCAGTGCACTGGTGTTCAGCCAGTGTAGGGTGTCGTGCTGGGGGTGGTTTTTCAGGCTTTAGGGCAGTGCGGTGGTGTTTGGGCAGTGTGGGGAGTCGTGCTGGGGCTGGTGTTTCAGGGGTTAGGGCAGTGCAGGGGTTTTCGGGCAGTGTAGGGGGTCGTGATGGGGCTGGGGTTTCAGGGTTTAGGGCAGTGCAGTGTTGTTCGGGCTGTGTAGGGGGTCGTGCTGGGGGTGTTGTTTCAGGGTTTAGGGCACTGCAGTGGTGTTCGGGCAGTGTAGGGGGTCGTGCTGGTGCTGGTGTTTCAGAGTTTAGGGCAGAGCAGTGGTGTGCGGGCAATGTAGCGGTTCGTGCTGGAGGTGGTGTTTCAGGGTTTAGAGCAGTGCAGTGGTGTTCGGGCAGTGCATTTGGTCGTGCAGGGGGTTGTGTTTTATGGTTTAGGGCAGTGCAGTGGTTTTCGAGCAGTGTAGGCGGTCTTTCTGTGGGCGGTGTTTCAGGGTTTACGACAGTGGTGTTTGGGAAGTGTAAGGGGTCTTGCTGGGGGTGGTGTTTCAGGGTTTAGGGCAGAGTAGTGATGTTCGGGCAGTGTAGGGAGTCATGCTGGTGCTGGTATTTCAGGGTTTACGGCAGAGCAGTGGTGTTCGGGCTGTGTAGGGAGTCGTGCTGGGGGTGGTGTTTCAGGGTTTAAGGCAGAGCAGTGGTGTTCGGCAGTGTAGGAGGTCGTGTTGGGGGTGGTGTTTCAGGGTGTAGAGCAGTGGAGTGGTGTTCAGGCAGTGTAGGGGTCGTGCAGAGGGTGGTGTTTCATGGTTTAGGGCAGTGCAGTGGTTTTTGAGCAGTGTAGGCAGTCTTGGTGGGGGCGGTGTTTCAGGGTTTACGGCAGTGGTGTTTGGGAAGTGTAGGGGGTATTGCTGGGGGTGGTGTTTCAGGCTTTAGGGCAGTGCATTGATGTTCGGGCAGAGTAGGGGGTCTTGCTGGGGGTGGTGTTTCAGGGTTTAGGGCAGTGGTGTTTGGGCAGTGTAGGAGGTCTTGTTGGGGTGGTGTTTCATGGTTTTGGACAGGGCAGTGGTATTCAGGAAGTGTAGTGGGTTGTGCAGGGGGTGGTGTTTCAGGGTTTAGGGCAGAGCACTGGTGTTCGAGCAGTGTCGGGGGTCATGCTGGGGGTGGTGTTTCAGGGTTTAGGGCAGTGTACTGGTGTTTTGGCATTGTAGGGGGTCACGCTGTGGGTGGTGTTTCAGTGTTTAGGACAGTGCAGTGGTGTTCGGGCAGTGTGATGGATCAAGATGGGGTTGGTGTTTTGAGGGTGTAGAACAGTGCAGTGGAGTTCAGGCAGTGTTGGGGGTCGTGCTGGGTGTGGTGCTTTAGGGTTTAGGGCAGTGCAGTGGTTTTTGGGCAGTGTAGGGGGTCGTGCAGGGGGTGGTGTTTCAAGGTTTAGGGCAGTGCAGTGGTGTTCAGGCAGTGTAGGGGGTCGTGCTGGGGTTGATGTTTCAGGGTTTAGGTCAGTGCAGTGGTGTTCGGGCAGTGTAGGGGGTTGTGCAGGGGTGGTGTTTCAGGGTTTAGGGCAGTGCAGTGATGCTCGGGCAGTATAGGGGGTCGTGCTGGGGGTGGTGTTTCAGGGTTTAGGGCAGAGCAGTGGTGCTCGGGCAGGGTAGGGGTCGTGCTGGGGCTGGTGTTTCAGGGTTTAGGGCAGAGCAGTGCTGTTCGGGCAGTGAGGGGTTTTGCTGGGGATGGAGTTTTGGGGTTTAGGGCAGTGCAGTGGTGTTCGGGCAGTGTAGGGGGTCTTGCTGATGGTGGTATTTCAGGGTTTAGGGCAGTTCAGTGGTGTTTGGGCAGTGTAGGGGATCTTGCTGGGGGTGGTATTTCAGAGTTTAGGGCAGTGCAGTGGTGTTCGAGCAGTGCAGGGGGGGGTGTTTCAGGGTTTAGGGCAATGCACCGGTGTTCAGCCAGTGTATGGTGTCATGCTGGGACTGGTGTTTCATGGTTTAGGGCAGTGCAGTGGTGTTCGCGCAGTGTAGAGGGTCGTGCTGGGGCTGGTGTTTCAGGGTTTAGGGCAGTGCAGTGGTGTTCGGGCAGTGCAGGGGGTCGTGCTGGGGCTGGTGTTTCAGCGGTTAGGTCAGAGCAGTGGTGTTCGGCAGTGTAGGATGTTGTGCTGGGGTGGTGTTTCAGGGTTTAGGGCACTGCAGTGGTGTTTGGGCACTGTAGGGGTTCTTGCTGAGGGTGGTATTTCAGGGTTTAGGGCAGTTCAGTGGTGTTCGGGCAGTGTAGGGGGTCTTGCCTGGGGTGGTATTTCAGGGTTTAGGGCAGTGCAGTGGTGTTCGAGCAGTGCAGGGGGATAGTGTTTCAGGGTTTAGGGCAGTGCACTGGTGTTCAACCAGTGTAGGGTGTCGTGCTGGTGTGGTTTTTCAGGGTTTTGGGCAGCGCAGTGGTGTTCGGGCAGTGTAGGGGGTCTTGCTTGGGGTGGTATTTCAGGGTAAGGGCAGTGCAGTGGTGTTCAGCCAGTGTAGGGTGTCGTGCTGTGGTGGTTTTTCAGGGTTTTGGGCAGTGCAGTGGTGTTCGGGCAGTGTGAGGAGTCGTGCTGGGACTGGTGTTTCATGGTTTAGGGCAGTGCAGTGGTGTTTGGGCAGTGTAGGGGGTCGTGCTGGGGCTGGTGTTTCAGGGTTTAGGGCATTGCAGTGGTGTTCGGGCAGTGTAGGGGGTTGTGCTGGGGCTGGTGTTTCAGGGTTTAGGGCAGAGCAGTGGTGTTCGGGCAGTGTAGGGGGATGTGCGGGGGTGGTGTTTCAGGGATTAGGGCAGAGCACTGGTGTTCAGGCAGTGTAGGGGGTCGTGCTAGGGGTGGTGTTTCAGTGTTTAGGGCAGTGCAGTGATGTCCGGGCAGTGTAGGGGGTTGTGCAGGGAGTGGTGTTTCAGGGTTTAGGGCAGAGCACTGGTGTTCAGGCAGTGTAGGGGGTCGTGCTGGGGGTGGTGTTTCAGTGTTTAGGGCAGTGCAGTGATGTTCGGGCAGTGTAGGGGGTTGTGCAGGGAGTGGTGTTTCAGGGTTTAGGGCAGTGCAGTGGTGTTCGAGCAGTGTTGGGGGTCTTGCTGGGGGTGATGTTTCAGGTTTTAGGGCAGTAGTGTTCGGGCAGTGTAGGGGGTCTTGCTGAGGATGGTATTTCAGGGTTTAGGGCAGTTCAGTGGTGTTCAGGCAGTGTAGGGGGTCTTGCTGGGGGTGGTATTTCAGGGTTTAGGGCAGTGCAGTGGTGTTCAGGCAGTGTAGGGGGTCATGCTGGGGCTGATGTTTCAGGGTTTAGGGCAGTGCAGTGGTGTTCGGGCAGTTTAGGGGGTCGTGCTGGGGGTGGTGTTTCAGGGTTAAGGGCAGAGCAGTGGTGCTCGGGCAGGGTAGGGGTCGTGCTGGGGCTGGTGTTTCAGGGTTTAGGGCAGAGCAGTGCTGTTCGGGCAGTGAGGGGTTGTGCTGGGGATGGAGTTTCAGGGTTTAGGGCGGTGCAGTGGTGTTCGGGCAGTGTAGGGGGTTGTGCAGGGGTGGTGTTTCAGGGTTTAGGGCAGTGCAGTGGTGTTTGGGCAGTGTAGGCGGTCATGCTGGGGTGGTTTTTCAGGCTTTAGGGCAGTGTGGTGGTGTTCGGGCGTTGTGGGGAGACATGCTGGGGCTGGTGTTTCAGGGGTTAGGGCAGTGCAGTGGTTTTCGGGCAGTGCAGGGGGTAGTGTTTCAGGGTTTAGGGCAGTGCACTGGTGTTCAGCCAGTGTAGGGTGTCGTGCTAGGGGTGGTTTTTCAGGCTTTAGGGCAGTGCGGTGGTGTTTGGGCAGTGTGGGGAGTCGTGCTGGGGCTGGTGTTTCAGGGGTTAGGGCAGTGCAGGGGTTTTCGGGCAGTGTAGGGGGTCGTGATGGGGCTGGGGTTTCAGGGTTTAGGGCAGTGCAGTGTTGTTCGGGCTGTGTAGGGGGTCGTGCTGGGGGTGTTGTTTCAGGGTTTAGGGCACTGCAGTGGTGTTCGGGCAGTGTAGGGGGTCGTGCTGGTGTTTCAGAGTTTAGGGCAGAGCAGTGGTGTGCGGGCAATGTAGCGGTTCGTGCTGGAGGTGGTGTTTCAGGGTTTAGAGCAGTGCAGTGGTGTTCGGGCAGTGCATGGGGTCGTGCAGGGGGTTGTGTTTTATGGTTTAGGGCAGTGCAGTGGTTTTCGAGCAGTGTAGGCGGTCTTACTGTGGGCGGTGTTTCAGGGTTTACGACAGTGGTGTTTGGGAAGTGTAAGGGGTCTTGCTGGGGGTGGTGTTTCAGGGTTTAGGGCAGTGCAGTGGTGTTCAAGCAGTGTAGGGGGTCGTGCAGGGGGTGGTGTTTCAGGGTTTAGGGCAGTGCAGTGTTGTTCGGGCAGTGTTGGGGGCCATGCTGGGGGTGGTGTTTCAGGGTTTAGGGCAGAGTAGTGATGTTCGGGCAGTGTAGGGAGTCATGCTGGTGCTGGTATTTCAGGGTTTACGGCAGAGCAGTGGTGTTCGGGCTGTGTAGGGAGTCGTGCTGGGGGTGGTGTTTCAGGGTTTAAGGCAGAGCAGTGGTGTTCGGCAGTGTAGGAGGTCGTGTTGGGGGTGGTGTTTCAGGGTGTAGAGCAGTGGAGTGGTGTTCAGGCAGTGTAGGGGTCGTGCAGAGGGTGGTGTTTCATGGTTTAGGGCAGTGCAGTGGTTTTTGAGCAGTGTAGGCAGTCTTGGTGGGGGCGGTGTTTCAGGGTTTACGGCAGTGGTGTTTGGGAAGTGTAGGGGGTATTGCTGGGGGTGGTGTTTCAGGCTTTAGGGCAGTGCATTGATGTTCGGGCAGAGTAGGGGGTCTTGCTGGGGGTGGTGTTTCAGGGTTTAGGGCAGTGGTGTTTGGGCAGTGTAGGAGGTCTTGTTGGGGTGGTGTTTCATGGTTTTGGACAGGGCAGTGGTATTCAGGAAGTGTAGTGGGTTGTGCAGGGGGTGGTGTTTCAGGGTTTAGGGCAGAGCACTGGTGTTCGAGCAGTGTCGGGGGTCATGCTGGGGGTGGTGTTTCAGGGTTTAGGGCAGTGTACTGGTGTTTCGGCATTGTAGGGGGTCACGCTGTGGGTGGTGTTTCAGTGTTTAGGACAGTGCAGTGGTGTTCGGGCAGTGTGATGGATCAAGATGGGGTTGGTGTTTTGAGGGTGTAGAACAGTGCAGTGGAGTTCAGGCAGTGTTGGGGGTCGTGCTGGGTGTGGTGCTTTAGGGTTTAGGGCAGTGCAGTGGTTTTTGGGCAGTGTAGGGGGTCGTGCAGGGGGTGGTGTTTCAAGGTTTAGGGCAGTGCAGTGGTGTTCAGGCAGTGTAGGGGGTCGTGCTGGGGTTGATGTTTCAGGGTTTAGGTCAGTGCAGTGGTGTTCGGGCAGTGTAGGGGGTTGTGCAGGGGTGGTGTTTCAGGGTTTAGGGCAGTGCAGTGATGCTCGGGCAGTATAGGGGGTCGTGCTGGGGGTGGTGTTTCAGGGTTTAGGGCAGAGCAGTGGTGCTCGGGCAGGGTAGGGGTCGTGCTGGGGCTGGTGTTTCAGGGTTTAGGGCAGAGCAGTGCTGTTCGGGCAGTGAGGGGTTTTGCTGGGGATGGAGTTTCGGGGTTTAGGGCAGTGCAGTGGTGTTCGGGCAGTGTAGGGGGTCTTGCTGATGGTGGTATTTCAGGGTTTAGGGCAGTTCAGTGGTGTTTGGGCAGTGTAGGGGATCTTGCTGGGGGTGGTATTTCAGAGTTTAGGGCAGTGCAGTGGTGTTCGAGCAGTGCAGGGGGGGGTGTTTCAGGGTTTAGGGCAATGCACCGGTGTTCAGCCAGTGTATGGTGTCATGCTGGGACTGGTGTTTCATGGTTTAGGGCAGTGCAGTGGTGTTCGCGCAGTGTAGAGGGTCGTGCTGGGGCTGGTGTTTCAGGGTTTAGGGCAGTGCAGTGGTGTTCGGGCAGTGCAGGGGGTCGTGCTGGGGCTGGTGTTTCAGCGGTTAGGTCAGAGCAGTGGTGTTCGGCAGTGTAGGATGTTGTGCTGGGGTGGTGTTTCAGGGTTTAGGGCACTGAAGTGATGTTTGGGCACTGTAGGGGTTCTTGCTGAGGGTGGTATTTCAGGGTTTAGGGCAGTTCAGTGGTGTTCGGGCAGTGTAGGGGGTCTTGCCTGGGGTGGTATTTCAGGGTTTAGGGCAGTGCAGTGGTGTTCGAGCAGTGCAGGGGGATAGTGTTTCAGGGTTTAGGGCAGTGCACTGGTGTTCAACCAGTGTAGGGTGTCGTGCTGGTGTGGCTTTTCAGGGTTTTGGGCAGCGCAGTGGTGTTCGGGCAGTGTAGGGGGTCTTGCTTGGGGTGGTATTTCAGGGTAAGGGCAGTGCAGTGGTGTTCAGCCAGTGTAGGGTGTCGTGCTGTGGTGGTTTTTCAGGGTTTTGGGCAGTGCAGTGGTGTTCGGGCAGTGTGAGGAGTCGTGCTGGGACTGGTGTTTCATGGTTTAGGGCAGTGCAGTGGTGTTTGGGCAGTGTAGGGGGTCGTGCTGGGGCTGGTGTTTCAGGGTTTAGGGCATTGCAGTGGTGTTCGGGCAGTGTAGGGGGTTGTGCTGGGGCTGGTGTTTCAGGGTTTAGGGCAGAGCAGTGGTGTTCGGGCAGTGTAGGGGGATGTGCGGGGGTGGTGTTTCAGGGATTAGGGCAGAGCACTGGTGTTCAGGCAGTGTAGGGGGTCGTGCTAGGGGTGCTGTTTCAGTGTTTAGGGCAGTGCAGTGATGTCCGGGCAGTGTAGGGGGTTGTGCAGGGAGTGGTGTTTCAGGGTTTAGGGCAGAGCACTGGTGTTCAGGCAGTGTAGGGGGTCGTGCTGGGGGTGGTGTTTCAGTGTTTAGGGCAGTGCAGTGATGTTCGGGCAGTGTAGGGGGTTGTGCAGGGAGTGGTGTTTCAGGGTTTAGGGCAGTGCAGTGGTGTTCGAGCAGTGTTGGGGGTCTTGCTGGGGGTGATGTTTCAGGTTTTAGGGCAGTAGTGTTCGGGCAGTGTAGGGGGTCTTGCTGAGGATGGTATTTCAGGGTTTAGGGCAGTTCAGTGGTGTTCAGGCAGTGTAGGGGGTCTTGCTGGGGGTGGTATTTCAGGGTTCAGGGCAGTGCAGTGGTGTTCAGGCAGTGTAGGGGGTCATGCTGGGGCTGATGTTTCAGGGTTTAGGGCAGTGCAGTGGTGTTCGGGCAGTTTAGGGGGTCGTGCTGGGGGTGGTGTTTCAGGGTTAAGGGCAGAGCAGTGGTGCTCGGGCAGGGTAGGGGTCGTGCTGGGGCTGGTGTTTCAGGGTTTAGGGCAGAGCAGTGCTGTTCGGGCAGTGAGGGGTTGTGCTGGGGATGGAGTTTCAGGGTTTAGGGCGGTGCAGTGGTGTTCGGGCAGTGTAGGGGGTTGTGCAGGGGTGGTGTTTCAGGGTTTAGGGCAGTGCAGTGGTGTTTGGGCAGTGTAGGCGGTCATGCTGGGGTGGTTTTTCAGGCTTTAGGGCAGTGTGGTGGTGTTCGGGCGTTGTGGGGAGACATGCTGGGGCTGGTGTTTCAGGGGTTAGGGCAGTGCAGTGGTTTTCGGGCAGTGCAGGGGGTAGTGTTTCAGGGTTTAGGGCAGTGCACTGGTGTTCAGCCAGTGTAGGGTGTCGTGCTGGGGGTGGTTTTTCAGGCTTTATGGCAGTGCGGTGGTGTTTGGGCAGTGTGGGGAGTCGTGCTGGGGCTGGTGTTTCAGGGGTTAGGGCAGTGCAGGGGTTTTCGGGCAGTGTAGGGGGTCGTGATGGGGCTGGGGTTTCAGGGTTTAGGGCAGTGCAGTGTTGTTCGGGCTGTGTAGGGGGTCGTGCTGGGGGGTGTTGTTTCAGGGTTTAGGGCACTGCAGTGGTGTTCGGACAGTGTAGGGGGTCGTGCTGGTGCTGGTGTTTCAGAGTTTAGGGCAGAGCAGTGGTGTGCGGGCAATGTAGCGGTTCGTGCTGGAGGTGGTGTTTCAGGGTTTAGAGCAGTGCAGTGGTGTTCGGGCAGTGCATGGGGTCGTGCAGGGGGTTGTGTTTTATGGTTTAGGGCAGTGCAGTGGTTTTTGAGCAGTGTAGGCGGTCTTACTGTGGGCGGTGTTTCAGGGTTTACGACAGTGGTGTTTGGGAAGTGTAAGGGGTCTTGCTGGGGTTGGTGTTTCAGGGTTTAGGGCAGTGCAGTGGTGTTCAAGCAGTGTAGGGGGTCGTGCAGGGGGTGGTGTTTCAGGGTTTAGGGCAGTGCAGTGTTGTTCGGGCAGTGTTGGGGGTCTTGCTGGGGGTGGTGTTTCAGGGGTTAGGGCAGTAGTGTTCGGGTAGTGTAGGGGGTCTTGCTGAGGGTGGTTCTTCAGGGTTTAGGGCAGTTCAGTGGTGTTTGGGCAGTGTAGGGGATCTTGCTGGGGGTGGTATTTCAGGGTTTAGGGCAGTGCAGTGGTGTTCGAGCAGTGCAGGGGGGTGGTGTTTCAGGGTTTAGGGCAGTGCACTGGTGTTAAGCCAGTGTATGGTGTCGTGCTGGGGGTGGTTTTTCAGGGCTTAGGGCAGTGCAGTGGAGTTCGGGCAGTGTGGGGAGTCGTGCTGGGACTGGTATTTCATGGTTTAGGGCAGTGCAGTGGTGTTCGCGCAGTGTAGAGGGTCGTGCTGGGGCTGGTGTTTCAGGGTTAAGGGCAGTGCAGTGGTGTTTGGGCAGTGTAGGGGGTCGTGCTAGGGCTGGTGTGTCAGGGGTTAGGGCAAAGCAGTGGTGTTCAGCAGTGTAGGATGTTGTACTGGGGTGGTGTTTCAGGGTTTAGGGCACTGCAGTGGTGTTTGGGCAGTGTAGGGGGACGTGCTGGGGTGGTGTTTCAGGGTTTAGAGCAGTGCAGTGGTGTTCGGGCAGTGTAGGGGGTCGTGCAGGGGGTAGTGTTTCATGGTTTGGGGCATGGCAGTTGTTTTCGAGCCGTGTAGGCAGTCTTGCTGTGGGCGGTGTTTCAGGGTTTACGTCAGTGGTGTTTGGGAAGTGTAAGGGGTCTTGCTGGGGGTGGTGTTTCAGGGTTCAGGACAGTGCAGTGGTGTTCGGGCAGTGTAGGGGGTCTTGCTGGGGGTGGTGTTTCAGGGTTTAGGGCAGTGATGTTTGGGCAGTGTAGGAGGTCTTGCTAGGGTGGTGTTTCAGGGTTTAGGACAGGGCAGTGGTATTCAGGCAGTGTAGTGGGCTGTGCAGGGTGTGGTGGGTCAGGGTTTAGGGCAGAGCACTGGTGTTCGGGCAGAGTAGGGGGTCGTGCTGGCGGTGTTGTTTCAGGGTTTAGGGCAGTGCAGTGGTGTTCGGGCAGTGTGATGGGTCATGCTGGGGCTGGTGTTTCAAGGTTTAGGACAGTGTAGTGGTGTTCAGACAGTCTTGGGGGTCGTGCTGGATGTGGTGTTTCAGGGTTTAGGGCAGTGCAGTGGTGTTCGGACAGTGTAGGTGGTCTTGCAGGGGGTTGTGTTTCAGGGTTTAGGGCAGTGCAATGGTGTTCGGGCAGTGTAGGGGATCGTGCTGGGGCTGATGTTTCAGGGTTTAGGGCAGTGCAGGGGTGTTCGGGCAGTGTATGGGGTTGTGCAGGGGTGGTGTTTCAGGGTTTAGGGCATGGCAGTGGTGCTCGGGTAGTATAGGGGGTCGAGCTGTGGGTGGTGTTTAAGGGTTTAGGGCAGAGCCGTGGTGCTCGAGCAGGGTAGGGGTCTTGCCGGGGCTGGTGTTTCATGGTTTAGGGCAGAGCAGTGCTGTTCGGGCAGTGAGGGGGTCGTGCTGTGGGTGGAGTTTCAGGGTTTAGGGCAGTGCAGTGGTGTTTGGGCAGTGTAGGAGGTTGTGCAGGGGTGGTGTTTCAGGGTTTAGGTCAGTGCACTGGTGTTCGGGCAATGTAGGGGGTCTTGCTGGTGCTCGTGTTTCAGGGTTTAGGGTAGGGCAGTGGTGTTCGGCAGGGTAGGGGGTCATGCTGGGGCTGGAGATTCAGGGTTTATGGCAGTGCAGTGGTGTTCGGGCAGTGTAGGGGGTCGTGCTGGGGCTGGTGTTTCATGGTTGAGGGCAGTGCAGTGGTGTTTGGGCAGTGTAGGGGGTCGTGCTGGGGCTGGGGTTTCAGGGTTTAGTGCATTGCAGGGGTGTTCGGGCAGTGTAGGGGGTTGTGCTGGGGCTGGTGTTTCAGGGTTTAGGGCAGAGCAGTGGTGTTCGGGTAGTGTAGGGGGATGTGCGGGGTGGTGTTTCAGGGTTTAGGGCAGTGCACCGGTGTTCAGCCAGTGTATGGTGTCGTGCTGGGGGTGGTTTTTCAGGGTTTAGGGCAGTGCAGTGGAGTTTGGGCATTGTGGGAGTCATGCTGGGACTGGTGTTTCATGGTTTAGGGCAGTGCAGTGGTGTTTGCGCAGTGTAGAGAGTCGTGCTGGGGCTGGTGTTTCAGGGTTTAGGGCAGTGCAGTGGTGTTCGGGCAGTGTAGGGGGTCGTGCTGGGGCTGGTGTTTCAGCGGTTAGGGCAGAGCAGTGGTGTTCGGCAGTGTAGGATGATGTGCTGGGGTGGTGTTTCAGGGTTTAGGGCACTGCAGTGGTGTTTGGGCACTGTAGGGGGTCTTGCTGAGTGTGGTATTTCAGGGTTTAGGGCAGTTCAGTGGTGTTCGGGCAGTGTAGGGGGTCTTGCTTGGGGTGGTATTTCAGGGTTTAGGGCAGTGCAGTGGTGTTCGAGCAGTGCAGGGGGTAGCGTTTCAGGGTTTAGGGCAGTGCACTGGTGTTCAACCAGTGTAGGGTGTCGTGCTGGTGTGGTTTTTCAGGGTTTTGGGCAGCGCAGTGGTGTTCAGGCAGTGTAGGGGGTCTTGCTTGGGGTGGTATTTCAGGGTTTAGGGCAGTGCAGTGGTGTTCGAGCAGTGCAGGTGGGTAGGTTTTCAGGGTTTAGGGCAGTGCACTGGTGTTCAGCCAGTGTAGGGTGTCGTGCTGGGGTGGTTTTTCAGGGTTTTGGGCAGTGCAGTGGTGTTCGGGCAGTGTGAGGAGTCGTGCTGGGACTGGTGTTTCATGGTTTAGGGCAGTGCAGTGGTGTTTGGGCAGTGTAGGGGGTCGTGCTGGGGCTGGTGTTTCAGGGTTTAGGGTATTGCAGTGGAGTTCGGGCAGTGTGGGGAGTCGTGCTGGGACTGGTATTTCATGGTTTAGGGCAGTGCAGTGGTGTTCGCGCAGTGTAGAGGGTCGTGCTGGGGCTGGTGTTTCAGGGTTAAGGGCAGTGCAGTGGTGTTTGGGCAGTGTAGGGGGTCGTGCTAGGGCTGGGATTTCAGGGTTTAGGGCAGAGCAGTGGTGTTCGGGCAGTGTAGGGGGTCGTGCTGGGGGTGGTGTTTCAGGGGTTAGGGCAGAGCAGTGGTGTTCGGCAGTGTAGGAGGTCATACTGGGGGTGGTGTGTCAGGGGTTAGGGCAAAGCAGTGGTGTTCAGCAGTGTAGGATGTTGTACTGGGGTGGTGTTTCAGGGTTTAGGGCACTGCAGTGGTGTTTGGGCAGTGTAGGGGGACGTGCTGGGGTGGTGTTTCAGGGTTTAGAGCAGTGCAGTGGTGTTTGGGCAGTGTAGGGGGTCGTGCAGGGGGTAGTGTTTCATGGTTTGGGGCAGTGCAGTGGTTTTCGAGCCGTGTAGGCGGTCTTGCTGTGGGCGGTGTTTCAGGGTTTACGTCAGTGGTGTTTGGGAAGTGCAAGGGGTCTTGCTGGGGGTGGTGTTTCAGGGTTCAGGACAGTGCAGTGGTGTTCGGGCAGTGTAGGGGGTCTTGCTGGGGGTGGTGTTTCAGGGTTTAGGGCAGTGATGTTTGGGCAGTGTAGGAGGTCTTGCTAGGGTGGTGTTTCAGGGTTTAGGACACGGCAGTGGTATTCAGGCAGTGTAGTGGGCTGTGCAGGGTGTGGTGGGTCAGGGTTTAGGGCAGAGCACTGGTGTTCGGGCAGAGTAGGGGGTCGTGCTGGCGGTGTTGTTTCAGGGTTTAGGGCAGTGCAGTGGTGTTCGGGCAGTGTGAGGGGTCATGCTGGGGCTGGTGTTTCAAGGTTTAGGACAGTGTAGTGGTGTTCAGACAGTGTTGGGGGTCGTGCTGGGGGTGGTGTTTCAGGGTTTAGGGCAGTGCAGTGGTGTTCGGACAGTGTAGGTGGTCTTGCAGGGGGTTGTGTTTCAGGGTTTAGGGCAGTGCAATGGTGTTCGGGCAGTGTAGGGGATCGTGCTGGGGCTGATGTTTCAGGGTTTAGGGCAGTGCAGTGGTGTTCGGGCAGTGTAGGGGGTTGTGCAGGGGTGGTGTTTCAGGGTTTAGGGCATGGCAGTGGTGCTCGGGCAGTATAGGGGGTCGAGCTGTGGGTGGTGTTTAAGGGTTTAGGGCAGAGCCGTGGTGCTCGGGCAGGGTAGGGGTCTTGCCGGGGCTGGTGTTTCATGGTTTAGGGCAGAGCAGTGCTGTTTGGGCAGTGAGGGGGTCGTGCTGTGGGTGGAGTTTCAGGGTTTAGGGCAGTGCAGTGGTGTTTGGGCAGTGTAGGAGGTTGTGCAGGGGTGGTGTTTCAGGGTTTAGGTCAGTGCAGTGGTGTTCGGGCAATGTAGGGGGTCTTGCTGGTGCTCGTGTTTCAGGGTTTAGGGTAGGGCAGTGGTGTTCGGCAGGGTAGGGGGTCATGCTGGGGCTGGAGATTCAGGGTTTATGGCAGTGCAGTGGTGTTCGGGCAGTGTAGGGGGTCGTGCTGGGGCTGGTGTTTCATGGTTGAGGGCAGTACAGTGGTGTTTGGGCAGTGTAGGGGGTCGTGCTGGGGCTGGGGTTTCAGGGTTTAGCGCATTGCAGGGGTGTTCGGGCAGTGTAGGGGGTTGTGCTGGGGCTGGTGTTTCAGGGTTTAGGGCAGAGCAGTGGTGTTCGGGCAGTGTAGGGGGATGTGCGGGGTGGTGTTTCAGGGTTTAGGGCAGTGCACCGGTGTTCAGCCAGTGTAGGGTGTCGTGCTGGGGGTGGTTTTTCAGGGTTTAGGGCAGTGCAGTGGAGTTTGGGCATTGTGGGAGTCATGCTGGGACTGGTGTTTCATGGTTTAGGGCAGTGCAGTGGTGTTCGCGCAGTGTAGAGGGTCGTGCTGGGGCTGGTGTTTCAGGGTTTAGGGCAGTGCAGTGGTGTTTGGGCAGTTTAGGGGGTCGTGCTGGGGCTGGTGTTTCAGCGGTTAGGGCAGAGCAGTGGTGTTCGGCAGTGTAGGATGATGTGCTGGGGTGGTGTTTCAGGGTTTAGGGCACTGCAGTTGTGTTTGGGCACTGTAGGAGGTCTTGCTGAGGGTGGTATTTCAGGGTTTAGGGCAGTTCAGTGGTGTTCGGGCAGTGTAGGGGGTCTTGCTTGGGGTGGTATTTCAGAGTTTAGGGCAGTGCAGTGGTGTTCGAGCAGTGCAGGGGGGTAGCGTTTCAGGGTTTAGGGCAGTGCACTGGTGTTCAACCAGTGTAGGGTGTCGTGCTGGTGTGGTTTTTCAGGGTTTTGGGGAGCGCAGTGGTGTTCGGGCAGTGTAGGGGGTCTTGCTTGGGGTGGTATTTCAGGGTTAGGGCAGTGCAGTGGTTTTCGAGCAGTGCAGGGGAGGTAGTGTTTCAGGGTTTAGGGCAGTGCACTGGTGTTCAGCCAGTGTAGGGTGTCGTGCTGGGGTGGTTTTTCAGGGTTTTGGGCAGTGCAGTGGTGTTCGGGCAGTGTGAGGAGTCATGCTGGGACTGGTGTTTCATGGTTTAGGGCAGTGCAGTGGTGTTTGGGCAGTGTAGGGGTCGTGCTGGGGATGGTGTTTCAGGGTTTAGGGCATTGCAGTGGTGTTCGGGCAGTGTAGGGGGTTGTGCTGGGGCTGGTGTTTCAGGGTTTAGGGCAGAGCAGTGGTGTTCGGGCAGTGTAGGGGGATGTGCGGGGGTGGTGTTTCAGGGATTAGGGCAGAGCACTGGTGTTCAGGAAGTGTAGGGGGTCATGCTGGGGGTGGTGTTTCAGTGTTTAGGGCAGTGCAGTGATGTTCGGGCAGTGTAGGGGGTTGTGCAGGGAGTGGTGTTTCAGGGTTTAGGGCAGAGCACTGGTGTTCAGGCAGTGTAGGGGGTTGTGCTGGGGGTGGTGTTTCAGTGTTTACGGCAGTGCAGTGATGTTCGGGCAGTGTAGGGGGTTGTGCAGGGAGTGGTGTTTCAGGGTTTAGGGCATTGCAGTGGTGTTCGGGCAGTGTTGGGGGTCTTGCTGGGGGTGATGTTTCAGGTTTTAGGGCAGTAGTGTTCGGGCAGTGTAGGGGGTCTTGCTGAGGATGGTATTTCAGGGTTTAGGGCAGTTCAGTGGTGTTCGGGCAGTGTAGGGGGTCTTGCTGGGGGTGGTATTTCAGGGTTTAGGGCAGTGCAGCGGTGTTCAGGCAGTGTAGGGGGTCATGCTGGGGCTGATGTTTCAGGGTTTAGGGCAGTGCAGTGGTGTTCGGGCAGTTTAGGGGGTCGTGCTGGGGGTGGTGTTTCAGGGTTAAGGGCAGAGCAGTGGTGCTCGGGCAGGGTAGGGGTCGTGCTGGGGCTGGTGTTTCAGGGTTTAGGACAGAGCAGTGCTGTTCGGGCAGTGAGGGGTTGTGCTGGGGATGGGGTTTCAGGGTTTAGGGCAGAGCAGTGGTGTTCGGGCAGTGTAGGGGGTTGTGCAGGGGTGGTGTTTCAGGGTTTAGGGCAGTGCAGTGGTGTTTGGGCAGTGTAGGCGGTCATGCTGGGGTGGTTTTTCAGGCTTTAGGGCAGTGCAGTGGTGTTCGGGCAGTGTAGGGGGTCGTGCTGGGGCTGGTGTTTCAGCGGTTAGGGCAGAGCAGTGGTGTTCGGCAGTGTAGGATGATGTGCTGGGGTGGTGTTTCAGGGTTTAGGGCACTGCAGTGGTGTTTGGGCACTGTAGGGGGTCTTGCTGAGTGTGGTATTTCAGGGTTTAGGGCAGTTCAGTGGTGTTCGGGCAGTGTAGGGGGTCTTGCTTGGGGTGGTATTTCAGGGTTTAGGGCAGTGCAGTGGTGTTCGAGCAGTGCAGGGGGTAGCGTTTCAGGGTTTAGGGCAGTGCACTGGTGTTCAACCAGTGTAGGGTGTCGTGCTGGTGTGGTTTTTCAGGGTTTTGGGCAGCGCAGTGGTGTTCAGGCAGTGTAGGGGGTCTTGCTTGGGGTGGTATTTCAGGGTTTAGGGCAGTGCAGTGGTGTTCGAGCAGTGCAGGTGGGTAGGTTTTCAGGGTTTAGGGCAGTGCACTGGTGTTCAGCCAGTGTAGGGTGTCGTGCTGGGGTGGTTTTTCAGGGTTTTGGGCAGTGCAGTGGTGTTCGGGCAGTGTGAGGAGTCGTGCTGGGACTGGTGTTTCATGGTTTAGGGCAGTGCAGTGGTGTTTGGGCAGTGTAGGGGGTCGTGCTGGGGCTGGTGTTTCAGGGTTTAGGGTATTGCAGTGGAGTTCGGGCAGTGTGGGGAGTCGTGCTGGGACTGGTATTTCATGGTTTAGGGCAGTGCAGTGGTGTTCGCGCAGTGTAGAGGGTCGTGCTGGGGCTGGTGTTTCAGGGTTAAGGGCAGTGCAGTGGTGTTTGGGCAGTGTAGGGGGTCGTGCTAGGGCTGGGATTTCAGGGTTTAGGGCAGAGCAGTGGTGTTCGGGCAGTGTAGGGGGTCGTGCTGGGGGTGGTGTTTCAGGGGTTAGGGCAGAGCAGTGGTGTTCGGCAGTGTAGGAGGTCATACTGGGGGTGGTGTGTCAGGGGTTAGGGCAAAGCAGTGGTGTTCAGCAGTGTAGGATGTTGTACTGGGGTGGTGTTTCAGGGTTTAGGGCACTGCAGTGGTGTTTGGGCAGTGTAGGGGGACGTGCTGGGGTGGTGTTTCAGGGTTTAGAGCAGTGCAGTGGTGTTTGGGCAGTGTAGGGGGTCGTGCAGGGGGTAGTGTTTCATGGTTTGGGGCAGTGCAGTGGTTTTCGAGCCGTGTAGGCGGTCTTGCTGTGGGCGGTGTTTCAGGGTTTACGTCAGTGGTGTTTGGGAAGTGCAAGGGGTCTTGCTGGGGGTGGTGTTTCAGGGTTCAGGACAGTGCAGTGGTGTTCGGGCAGTGTAGGGGGTCTTGCTGGGGGTGGTGTTTCAGGGTTTAGGGCAGTGATGTTTGGGCAGTGTAGGAGGTCTTGCTAGGGTGGTGTTTCAGGGTTTAGGACACGGCAGTGGTATTCAGGCAGTGTAGTGGGCTGTGCAGGGTGTGGTGGGTCAGGGTTTAGGGCAGAGCACTGGTGTTCGGGCAGAGTAGGGGGTCGTGCTGGCGGTGTTGTTTCAGGGTTTAGGGCAGTGCAGTGGTGTTCGGGCAGTGTGAGGGGTCATGCTGGGGCTGGTGTTTCAAGGTTTAGGACAGTGTAGTGGTGTTCAGACAGTGTTGGGGGTCGTGCTGGGGGTGGTGTTTCAGGGTTTAGGGCAGTGCAGTGGTGTTCGGACAGTGTAGGTGGTCTTGCAGGGGGTTGTGTTTCAGGGTTTAGGGCAGTGCAATGGTGTTCGGGCAGTGTAGGGGATCGTGCTGGGGCTGATGTTTCAGGGTTTAGGGCAGTGCAGTGGTGTTCGGGCAGTGTAGGGGGTTGTGCAGGGGTGGTGTTTCAGGGTTTAGGGCATGGCAGTGGTGCTCGGGCAGTATAGGGGGTCGAGCTGTGGGTGGTGTTTAAGGGTTTAGGGCAGAGCCGTGGTGCTCGGGCAGGGTAGGGGTCTTGCCGGGGCTGGTGTTTCATGGTTTAGGGCAGAGCAGTGCTGTTCGGGCAGTGAGGGGGTCGTGCTGTGGGTGGAGTTTCAGGGTTTAGGGCAGTGCAGTGGTGTTTGGGCAGTGTAGGAGGTTGTGCAGGGGTGGTGTTTCAGGGTTTAGGTCAGTGCAGTGGTGTTCGGGCAATGTAGGGGGTCTTGCTGGTGCTCGTGTTTCAGGGTTTAGGGTAGGGCAGTGGTGTTCGGCAGGGTAGGGGGTCATGCTGGGGCTGGAGATTCAGGGTTTATGGCAGTGCAGTGGTGTTCGGGCAGTGTAGGGGGTCGTGCTGGGGCTGGTGTTTCATGGTTGAGGGCAGTACAGTGGTGTTTGGGCAGTGTAGGGGGTCGTGCTGGGGCTGGGGTTTCAGGGTTTAGCGCATTGCAGGGGTGTTCGGGCAGTGTAGGGGGTTGTGCTGGGGCTGGTGTTTCAGGGTTTAGGGCAGAGCAGTGGTGTTCGGGCAGTGTAGGGGGATGTGCGGGGTGGTGTTTCAGGGTTTAGGGCAGTGCACCGGTGTTCAGCCAGTGTAGGGTGTCGTGCTGGGGGTGGTTTTTCAGGGTTTAGGGCAGTGCAGTGGAGTTTGGGCATTGTGGGAGTCATGCTGGGACTGGTGTTTCATGGTTTAGGGCAGTGCAGTGGTGTTCGCGCAGTGTAGAGGGTCGTGCTGGGGCTGGTGTTTCAGGGTTTAGGGCAGTGCAGTGGTGTTTGGGCAGTTTAGGGGGTCGTGCTGGGGCTGGTGTTTCAGCGGTTAGGGCAGAGCAGTGGTGTTCGGCAGTGTAGGATGATGTGCTGGGGTGGTGTTTCAGGGTTTAGGGCACTGCAGTTGTGTTTGGGCACTGTAGGAGGTCTTGCTGAGGGTGGTATTTCAGGGTTTAGGGCAGTTCAGTGGTGTTCGGGCAGTGTAGGGGGTCTTGCTTGGGGTGGTATTTCAGGGTTTAGGGCAGTGCAGTGGTGTTCGAGCAGTGCAGGGGGGTAGCGTTTCAGGGTTTAGGGCAGTGCACTGGTGTTCAACTAGTGTAGGGTGTCGTGCTGGTGTGGTTTTTCAGGGTTTTGGGGAGCGCAGTGGTGTTCGGGCAGTGTTGGGGGTCTTGCTTGGGGTGGTATTTCAGGGTTAGGGCAGTGCAGTGGTTTTCGAGCAGTGCAGGGGAGGTAGTGTTTCAGAGTTTAGGGCAGTGCACTGGTGTTCAGCCAGTGTAGGGTGTCGTGCTGGGGTGGTTTTTCAGGGTTTTGGGCAGTGCAGTGGTGTTCGGGCAGTGTGAGGAGTCATGCTGGGACTGGTGTTTCATGGTTTAGGGCAGTGCAGTGGTGTTTGGGCAGTGTAGGGGTCGTGCTGGGGATGGTGTTTCAGGGTTTAGGGCATTGCAGTGGTGTTCGGGCAGTGTAGGGGGTTGTGCTGGGGCTGGTGTTTCAGGGTTTAGGGCAGAGCAGTGGTGTTCGGGCAGTGTAGGGGGATGTGCGGGGGTGGTGTTTCAGGGATTAGGGCAGAGCACTGGTGTTCAGGCAGTGTAGGGGGTCATGCTGGGGGTGGTGTTTCAGTGTTTAGGGCAGTGCAGTGATGTTCGGGCAGTGTAGGGGGTTGTGCAGGGAGTGGTGTTTCAGGGTTTAGGGCAGAGCACTGGTGTTCAGGCAGTGTAGGGGGTTGTGCTGGGGGTGGTGTTTCAGTGTTTACGGCAGTGCAGTGATGTTCGGGCAGTGTAGGGGGTTGTGCAGGGAGTGGTGTTTCAGGGTTTAGGGCAGTGCAGTGGTGTTCGGGCAGTGTTGCGGGTCTTGCTGGGGGTGATGTTTCAGGTTTTAGGGCAGTAGTGTTCGGGCAGTGTAGGGGGTCTTGCTGAGGATGGTATTTCAGGGTTTAGGGCAGTTCAGTGGTGTTCGGGCAGTGTAGGGGGTCTTGCTGGGGGTGGTATTTCAGGGTTTAGGGCAGTGCAGCGGTGTTCAGGCAGTGTAGGGGGTCATGCTGGGGCTGATGTTTCAGGGTTTAGGGCAGTGCAGTGGTGTTCGGGCAGTTTAGGGGGTCGTGCTGGGGGTGGTGTTTCAGGGTTAAGGGCAGAGCAGTGGTGCTCGGGCAGGGTAGGGGTCGTGCTGGGGCTGGTGTTTCAGGGTTTAGGACAGAGCAGTGCTGTTCGGGCAGTGAGGGGTTGTGCTGGGGATGGGGTTTCAGGGTTTAGGGCAGAGCAGTGGTGTTCGGGCAGTGTAGGGGGTTGTGCAGGGGTGGTGTTTCAGGGTTTAGGGCAGTGCAGTGGTGTTTGGGCAGTGTAGGCGGTCATGCTGGGGTGGTTTTTCAGGCTTTAGGGCAGTGTGGTGGTGTTCGGGCAGTGTGGGGAGACATGCTGGGGCTGGTGTTTCAGGGGTTAAGGCAGTGCAGTGGTTTTCGGGCAGTGCAGGGGTTACTGTTTCAGGGTTTAGGGCAGTGCACTGGTGTTCAGCCAGTGTAGGGTGTTGTGCTGGGGGTGGTTTTTCAGGCTTTAGGGCAGTGCGGTGGTGTTTGGGCAGTGTGGGGAGTCGTGCTGGGGCTGGTGTTTCAGGGGTTAGGGCAGTGCAGTGGTTTTCGGGCAGTGTAGGGGGTTGTGATGGGGCTGGTGTTTCAGGGTTTAGGGCAGTGCAGTGTTGTTCGGGCTGTGTAGGGGGTCGTGCTGGGGGGTGGTGTTTCAGGGTTTAGGGCACTGCAGTGGTGTTCGGGCAGTGTAGGGGGTCGTGCTGGTGCTGGTGTTTCAGAGTTTAGGGCAGAGCAGTGGTGTGCGGGCAATATGGCGGGTCGTGCTGGAGGTGGTGTTTCAGAGTTTAGAGCAGTGCAGTGGTGTTCGGGCAGTGTATGGGGTCGTGCAGGGGGTTGTATTTTATGGTTTAGGGCAGTGCAGTGGTTTTCGAGCAGTGTAGGCGGTCTTACTGTGGGCGGTGTTTCAGGGTTTACGACAGTGGTGTTTGGGAAGTGTAAGGGGTCTTGCTGGGGGTGGTGTTTCAGGGTTTAGGGCAGTGCAGTGGTGTTCAAGCAGTGTAGGGGGTCGTGCAGGAGGTGGTGTTTCAGGGTTTAGGGCAGTGCAGTGTTGTTCGGGCAGTGTTGGGGGTCTTGCTGGGGGTGGTGTTTCAGGGGTTAGGGCAGTAGTGTTCGGGTAGTGTAGGGGGTCTTGCTGAGGGTGATTCTTCAGGGTTTAGGGCAGTTCAGTGGTGTTTGGGCAGTGTAGGGGATCTTGCGGGGGGTGGTATTTCAGGGTTTAGGGCAGTGCAGTGGTGTTCGAGCAGTGCAGGGGGGTGGTGTTTCAGGGTTTAGGGCAGTGCACTGGTGTTAAGCCAGTGTATGGTGTCGTGCTGGGGGTGGTTTTTCAGGGTTTAGGGCAGTGCAGTGGAGTTCGGGCAGTGTGGGGAGTCATGCTGGGACTGGTGTTTCATGGTTTAGGGCAGTGCAGTGGTGTTTGCGCAGTGTAGAAGGTCGTGCTGGGGCTGGTGTTTCAGGGTTAAGGGCAGTGCAGTGGTGTTTGGGCAGTGTAGGGGGTCATGCTAGGGCTGGTGTGTCAGGGGTTAGGGCAAAGCAGTGGTGTTCAGCAGTGTAGGATGTTGTACTGGGGTGGTGTTTCAGGGTTTAGGGCACTGCAGTGGTGTTTGGGCAGTGTAGGGGGACGTGCTGGGGTGGTGTTTCAGGGTTTAGAGCAGTGCAGTGGTGTTCGGGCAGTGTAGGGGGTCGTGCAGGGGGTAGTGTTTCATGGTTTGGGGCAGTGCAGTGGTTTTCAATCAGTGTAGGCGGTCTTGCTGTGGGCGGTGTTTCAGGGTTTACGTCAGTGGTGTTTGGGAAGTGTAAGGGGTCTTGCTGGGGGTGGTGTTTCAGGGTTCAGGACAGTGCAGTGGTGTTCGGGCAGTGTAGGGGATCTTGCTGGGGGTGGTATTTCAGGGTTTAGGGCAGTGCAGTGGTGTTCGAGCAGTGCAGGGGGGTGGTGTTTCAGGGTTTAGGGCAGTGCACTGGTGTTAAGCCAGTGTATGGTGTCGTGCTGGGGGTGATTTTTCAGGGCTTAGGGCAGTGCAGTCGAATTCGGGCAGTGTGGGGAGTCGTGCTGGGACTGGTATTTCATGGTTTATGGCAGTGCAGTGGTGTTTGCGCAGTGTAGAGGGTCGTGCTGGGGCTGGTGTTTCAGGGTTAAGGGCAGTGCAGTGGTGTTTGGGCAGTGTAGGGGGTCGTGCTAGGGCTGGTGTGTCAGGGGTTAGGGCAAAGCAGTGGTGTTCAGCAGTGTAGGATGTTGTACTGGGGTGGTGTTTCTGGGTTTAGGGCACTGCAGTGGTGTTTGGGCAGTGTAGGGGGACGTGCTGGGGTGGTGTTTCAGGGTTTAGAGCAGTGCAGTGGTGTTCGGGCAGTGTAGGGGGTCATGCAGGGGGTAGTGTTTCATGGTTTGGGGCAGTGCAGTGGTTTTCGAGCCGTGTAGGCGGTCTTGCTGTGGGCGGTGTTTCAGGGTTTACGTCAGTGGTGTTTGGGAAGTGTAAGGGGTCTTGCTGGGGGTGGTGTTTCAGGGTTCAGGACAGTGCAGTGGTGTTCGGGCAGTGTAGGGGGTCTTGCTGGGGGTGGTGTTTCAGGGTTTAGGGCAGTGATGTTTGGGCAGTGTAGGAGGTCTTGCTAGGGTGGTGTTTCAGGGTTTAGGGCAGGGCAGTGGTATTCAGGCAGTGTAGTGGGCTGTGCAGGGTGTGGTGGGTCAGGGTTTAGGGCAGAGCACTGGTGTTCGGGCAGAGTAGGGGGTCGTGCTGGCGGTGTTGTTTCAGGGTTTAGGGCAGTGCAGTGGTGTTCGGGCAGTGTGAGGGGTCATGCTGGGGCTGGTGTTTCAAGGTTTAGGACAGTGTAGTGGTGTTCAGACAGTGTTGGGGGTCGTGCTGGGGGTGGTGTTTCAGGGTTTAGGGCAGTGCAGTGGTGTTCGGACAGTGTAGGTGGTCTTGCAGGGGGTTGTGTTTCAGGGTTTAGGGCAGTGCAATGGTGTTCGGGCAGTGTAGGGGATCGTGCTGGGGCTGATGTTTCAGGGTTTAGGGCAGTGCAGTGGTGTTCGGGCAGTGTAGGGGGTTGTGCAGGGGTGGTGTTTCAGGGTTTAGGGCATGGCAGTGGTGCTCGGGCAGTATAGGGGGTCGAGCTGTGGGTGGTGTTTAAGGGTTTAGGGCAGAGCCGTGGTGCTCGGGCAGGGTAGGGGTCTTGCCGATGGTTGTGTTTTATGGTTTAGGGCAGTGCAGTGGTTTTCGAGCAGTGTAGGCGGTCTTACTGTGGGCGGTGTTTCAGGGTTTACGACAGTGGTGTTTGGGAAGTGTAAGGGGTCTTGCTGGGGGTGGTTTTTCAGGGTTTAGGGCAGTGCAGTGGTGTTCAAGCAGTGTAGGGGGTCGTGCAGGGGGTGGTGTTTCAGGGTTTAGGGCAGTGCAGTGTTGTTCGGGCAGTGTTGGGGGTCTTGCTGGGGCTGGTGTTTCAGGGGTTAGGGCAGTGCAGTGGTTTTCGGGCAGTGTAGGGGGTTGTGATGGGGCTGGTGTTTCAGGGTTTAGGGCAGTGCAGTGTTGTTCGGGCTGTGTAGGGGGTCGTGCTGGGGGGTGGTGTTTCAGGGTTTAGGGCACTGCAGTGGTGTTCGGGCAGTGTAGGGGGTCGTGCTGGTGCTGGTGTTTCAGAGTTTAGGGCAGAGCAGTGGTGTGCGGGCAATGTAGCGGGTCGTGCTGGAGGTGGTGTTTCAGAGTTTAGAGCAGTGCAGTGGTGTTCGGGCAGTGTATGGGGTCGTGCAGGGGGTTGTATTTTATGGTTTAGGGCAGTGCAGTGGTTTTCGAGCAGTGTAGGCGGTCTTACTGTGGGCGGTGTTTCAGGGTTTACGACAGTGGTGTTTGGGAAGTGTAAGGGGTCTTGCTGGGGGTGGTGTTTCAGGGTTTAGGGCAGTGCAGTGGTGTTCAAGCAGTGTAGGGGGTCATGCAGGAGGTGGTGTTTCAGGGTTTAGGGCAGTGCAGTGTTGTTCGGGCAGTGTTGGGGGTCATGCTGGGGGTGGTGTTTCAGGGGTTAGGGCAGTAGTGTTCGGGTAGTGTAGGGGGTCTTGCTGAGGGTGATTCTTCAGGGTTTAGGGCAGTTCAGTGGTGTTTGGGCAGTGTAGGGGATATTGCTGGGGGTGGTATTTCAGGGTTTAGGGCAGTGCAGTGGTGTTCGAGCAGTGCAGGGGGGTGGTGTTTCAGGGTTTAGGGCAGTGCACTGGTGTTAAGCCAGTGTATGGTGTCGTGCTGGGGGTGGTTTTTCAGGGTTTAGGGCAGTGCAGTGGAGTTCGGGCAGTGTGGGGAGTCGTGCTGGGACTGGTGTTTCATGGTTTAGGGCAGTGCAGTGGTGTTTGCGCAGTGTAGAAGGTCATGCTGGGGCTGGTGTTTCAGGGTTAAGGGCAGTGCAGTGGTGTTTGGGCAGTGTAGGGGGTCATGCTAGGGCTGGTGTGTCAGGGGTTAGGGCAAAGCAGTGGTGTTCAGCAGTGTAGGATGTTGTACTGGGGTGGTGTTTCAGGGTTTAGGGCACTGCAGTGGTGTTTGGGCAGTGTAGGGGGACGTGCTGGGGTGGTGTTTCAGGGTTTAGAGCAGTGCAGTGGTGTTCGGGCAGTGTAGGGGGTCGTGCAGGGGGTAGTGTTTCATGGTTTGGGGCAGTGCAGTGGTTTTCAATCAGTGTAGGCGGTCTTGCTGTGGGCGGTGTTTCAGGGTTTACGTCAGTGGTGTTTGGGAAGTGTAAGGGGTCTTGCTGGGGGTGGTGTTTCAGGGTTCAGGACAGTGCAGTGGTGTTCGGGCAGTGTAGGGGATCTTGCTGGGGGTGGTATTTCAGGGTTTAGGGCAGTGCAGTGGTGTTCGAGCAGTGCAGGGGGGTGGTGTTTCAGGGTTTAGGGCAGTGCACTGGTGTTAAGCCAGTGTATGGTGTCGTGCTGGGGGTGATTTTTCAGGGCTTAGGGCAGTGCAG
This sequence comes from Triturus cristatus, assembly GCF_964204655.1. NCBI lineage: Eukaryota > Metazoa > Chordata > Amphibia > Caudata > Salamandridae > Triturus > Triturus cristatus. The sequence goes on along the minus strand of NC_140579.1, from coordinate 1,131,319,102 downwards.
TGGAATTCGGGCAGTGTGGGGAGTCGTGCTGGGACTGGTATTTCATGGTTTATGGCAGTGCAGTGGTGTTTGCGCAGTGTAGAGGGTCGTGCTGGGGCTGGTGTTTCAGGGTTAAGGGCAGTGCAGTGGTGTTTGGGCAGTGTAGGGGGTCGTGCTAGGGCTGGTGTGTCAGGGGTTAGGGCAAAGCAGTGGTGTTCAGCAGTGTAGGATGTTGTACTGGGGTGGTGTTTCTGGCTTTAGGGCACTGCAGTGGTGTTTGGGCAGTGTAGGGGGACGTGCTGGGGTGGTGTTTCAGGGTTTAGAGCAGTGCAGTGGTGTTCGGGCAGTGTAGGGGGTCATGCAGGGGGTAGTGTTTCATGGTTTGGGGCAGTGCAGTGGTTTTCGAGCCGTGTAGGCGGTCTTGCTGTGGGCGGTGTTTCAGGGTTTACGTCAGTGGTGTTTGGGAAGTGTAAGGGGTCTTGCTGGGGGTGGTGTTTCAGGGTTCAGGACAGTGCAGTGGTGTTCGGGCAGTGTAGGGGGTCTTGCTGGGGGTGGTGTTTCAGGGTTTAGGGCAGTGATGTTTGGGCAGTGTAGGAGGTCTTGCTAGGGTGGTGTTTCAGGGTTTAGGGCAGGGCAGTGGTATTCAGGCAGTGTAGTGGGCTGTGCAGGGTGTGGTGGGTCAGGGTTTAGGGCAGAGCACTGGTGTTCGGGCAGAGTAGGGGGTCGTGCTGGCGGTGTTGTTTCAGGGTTTAGGGCAGTGCAGTGGTGTTCGGGCAGTGTGAGGGGTCATGCTGGGGCTGGTGTTTCAAGGTTTAGGACAGTGTAGTGGTGTTCAGACAGTGTTGGGGGTCGTGCTGGGGGTGGTGTTTCAGGGTTTAGGGCAGTGCAGTGGTGTTCGGACAGTGTAGGTGGTCTTGCAGGGGGTTGTGTTTCAGGGTTTAGGGCAGTGCAATGGTGTTCGGGCAGTGTAGGGGATCGTGCTGGGGCTGATGTTTCAGGGTTTAGGGCAGTGCAGTGGTGTTCGGGCAGTGTAGGGGGTTGTGCAGGGGTGGTGTTTCAGGGTTTAGGGCATGGCAGTGGTGCTCGGGCAGTATAGGGGGTCGAGCTGTGGGTGGTGTTTAAGGGTTTAGGGCAGAGCCGTGGTGCTCGGGCAGGGTAGGGGTCTTGCCGGGGGTTGTGTTTTATGGTTTAGGGCAGTGCAGTGGTTTTCGAGCAGTGTAGGCGGTCTTACTGTGGGCGGTGTTTCAGGGTTTACGACAGTGGTGTTTGGGAAGTGTAAGGGGTCTTGCTGGGGGTGGTTTTTCAGGGTTTAGGGCAGTGCAGTGGTGTTCAAGCAGTGTAGGGGGTCGTGCAGGGGGTGGTGTTTCAGGGTTTAGGGCAGTGCAGTGTTGTTCGGGCAGTGTTGGGGGTCTTGCTGGGGGTGGTGTTTCAGGGGTTAGGGCAGTAGTGTTCGGGTAATGTAGGGGGTCTTGCTGAGGGTGGTTCTTCAGGGTTTAGGGCAGTTCAGTGGTGTTTGGGCAGTGTAGGGGATCTTGCTGGGGGTGGTATTTCAGGGTTTAGGGCAGTGCAGTGGTGTTCGAGCATTGCAGGGGGGTGGTGTTTCAGGGTTTAGGGCAGTGCACTGGTGTTAAGCCAGTGTATGGTGTCGTGCTGGGGGTGGTTTTTCAGGGTTTAGGGCAGTGCAGTGGAGTTCGGGCAGTGTGGGGAGTCGTGCTGGGACTGGTGTTTCATGGTTTAGGGCAGTGCAGTGGTGCTCGCGCAGTGTAGAAGGTCGTGCTGGGGCTGGTGTTTCAGGGTTAAGGGCAGTGCAGTGGTGTTTGGGCAGTGTAGGGGGTCGTGCTAGGGCTGGTGTGTCAGGGGTTAGGGCAAAGCAGTGGTGTTCAGCAGTGTAGGATGTTGTACTGGGGTGGTGTTTCAGGGTTTAGGGCACTGCAGTGGTGTTTGGGCAGTGTAGGGGGACGTGCTGGGGTGGTGTTTCAGGGTTTAGAGCAGTGCAGTGGTGTTCGGGCAGTGTAGGGGGTCGTGCAGGGGGTAGTGTTTCATGGTTTGGGGCAGTGCAGTGGTTTTCAATCAGTGTAGGCGGTCTTGCTGTGGGCGGTGTTTCAGGGTTTACGTCAGTGGTGTTTGGGAAGTGTAAGGGGTCTTGCTGGGGGTGGTGTTTCAGGGTTCAGGACAGTGCAGTGGTGTTCGGGCAGTGTAGGGGATCTTGCTGGGGGTGGTATTTCAGGGTTTAGGGCAGTGCAGTGGTGTTCGAGCAGTGCAGGGGGGTGGTGTTTCAGGGTTTAGGGCAGTGCACTGGTGTTAAGCCAGTGTATGGTGTCGTGCTGGGGGTGATTTTTCAGGGCTTAGGGCAGTGCAGTGGAATTCGGGCAGTGTGGGGAGTCGTGCTGGGACTGGTATTTCATGGTTTATGGCAGTGCAGTGGTGTTTGCGCAGTGTAGAGGGTCGTGCTGGGGCTGGTGTTTCAGGGTTAAGGGCAGTGCAGTGGTGTTTGGGCAGTGTAGGGGGTCGTGCTAGGGCTGGTGTGTCAGGGGTTAGGGCAAAGCAGTGGTGTTCAGCAGTGTAGGATGTTGTACTGGGGTGGTGTTTCTGGCTTTAGGGCACTGCAGTGGTGTTTGGGCAGTGTAGGGGGACGTGCTGGGGTGGTGTTTCAGGGTTTAGAGCAGTGCAGTGGTGTTCGGGCAGTGTAGGGGGTCATGCAGGGGGTAGTGTTTCATGGTTTGGGGCAGTGCAGTGGTTTTCGAGCCGTGTAGGCGGTCTTGCTGTGGGCGGTGTTTCAGGGTTTACGTCAGTGGTGTTTGGGAAGTGTAAGGGGTCTTGCTGGGGGTGGTGTTTCAGGGTTCAGGACAGTGCAGTGGTGTTCGGGCAGTGTAGGGGGTCTTGCTGGGGGTGGTGTTTCAGGGTTTAGGGCAGTGATGTTTGGGCAGTGTAGGAGGTCTTGCTAGGGTGGTGTTTCAGGGTTTAGGGCAGGGCAGTGGTATTCAGGCAGTGTAGTGGGCTGTGCAGGGTGTGGTGGGTCAGGGTTTAGGGCAGAGCACTGGTGTTCGGGCAGAGTAGGGGGTCGTGCTGGCGGTGTTGTTTCAGGGTTTAGGGCAGTGCAGTGGTGTTCGGGCAGTGTGAGGGGTCATGCTGGGGCTGGTGTTTCAAGGTTTAGGACAGTGTAGTGGTGTTCAGACAGTGTTGGGGGTCGTGCTGGGGGTGGTGTTTCAGGGTTTAGGGCAGTGCAGTGGTGTTCGGACAGTGTAGGTGGTCTTGCAGGGGGTTGTGTTTCAGGGTTTAGGGCAGTGCAATGGTGTTCGGGCAGTGTAGGGGATCGTGCTGGGGCTGATGTTTCAGGGTTTAGGGCAGTGCAGTGGTGTTCGGGCAGTGTAGGGGGTTGTGCAGGGGTGGTGTTTCAGGGTTTAGGGCATGGCAGTGGTGCTCGGGCAGTATAGGGGGTCGAGCTGTGGGTGGTGTTTAAGGGTTTAGGGCAGAGCCGTGGTGCTCGGGCAGGGTAGGGGTCTTGCCGGGGGTTGTGTTTTATGGTTTAGGGCAGTGCAGTGGTTTTCGAGCAGTGTAGGCGGTCTTACTGTGGGCGGTGTTTCAGGGTTTACGACAGTGGTGTTTGGGAAGTGTAAGGGGTCTTGCTGGGGGTGGTTTTTCAGGGTTTAGGGCAGTGCAGTGGTGTTCAAGCAGTGTAGGGGGTCGTGCAGGGGGTGGTGTTTCAGGGTTTAGGGCAGTGCAGTGTTGTTCGGGCAGTGTTGGGGGTCTTGCTGGGGGTGGTGTTTCAGGGGTTAGGGCAGTAGTGTTCGGGTAATGTAGGGGGTCTTGCTGAGGGTGGTTCTTCAGGGTTTAGGGCAGTTCAGTGGTGTTTGGGCAGTGTAGGGGATCTTGCTGGGGGTGGTATTTCAGGGTTTAGGGCAGTGCAGTGGTGTTCGAGCATTGCAGGGGGGTGGTGTTTCAGGGTTTAGGGCAGTGCACTGGTGTTAAGCCAGTGTATGGTGTCGTGCTGGGGGTGGTTTTTCAGGGTTTAGGGCAGTGCAGTGGAGTTCGGGCAGTGTGGGGAGTCGTGCTGGGACTGGTGTTTCATGGTTTAGGGCAGTGCAGTGGTGCTCGCGCAGTGTAGAAGGTCGTGCTGGGGCTGGTGTTTCAGGGTTAAGGGCAGTGCAGTGGTGTTTGGGCAGTGTAGGGGGTCGTGCTAGGGCTGGTGTGTCAGGGGTTAGGGCAAAGCAGTGGTGTTCAGCAGTGTAGGATGTTGTACTGGGGTGGTGTTTCAGGGTTTAGGGCACTGCAGTGGTGTTTGGGCAGTGTAGGGGGACGTGCTGGGGTGGTGTTTCAGGGTTTAGAGCAGTGCAGTGGTGTTCGGGCAGTGTAGGGGGTCGTGCAGGGGGTAGTGTTTCATGGTTTGGGGCAGTGCAGTGGTTTTCAATCAGTGTAGGCGGTCTTGCTGTGGGCGGTGTTTCAGGGTTTACGTCAGAGGTGTTTGGGAAGTGTAAGGGGTCTTGCTGGGGGTGGTGTTTCAGGGTTCAGGACAGTGCAGTGGTGTTCGGGCAGTGTAGGGGATCTTGCTGGGGGTGGTATTTCAGGGTTTAGGGCAGTGCAGTGGTGTTCGAGCAGTGCAGGGGGGTGGTGTTTCAGGGTTTAGGGCAGAGCCGTGGTGCTCGGGCAGGGTAGGGGTCTTGCCGGGGCTGGTGTTTCATGGTTTAGGGCAGAGCAGTGCTGTTCGGGCAGTGAGGGGGTCGTGCTGTGGGTGGAGTTTCAGGGTTTAGGGCAGTGCAGTGGTGTTTGGGCAGTGTAGGAGGTTGTGCAGGGGTGGTGTTTCAGGGTTTAGGTCAGTGCAGTGGTGTTCGGGCAATGTAGGGGGTCTTGCTGGTGCTCGTGTTTCAGGGTTTAGGGTAGGGCAGTGGTGTTCGGCAGGGTAGGGGGTCATGCTGGGGCTGGAGATTCAGGGTTTATGGCAGTGCAGTGGTGTTCGGGCAGTGTAGGGGGTCGTGCTGGGGCTGGTGTTTCATGGTTGAGGGCAGTGCAGTGGTGTTTGGGCAGTGTAGGGGGTCGTGCTGGGGCTGGGGTTTCAGGGTTTAGCGCATTGCAGGGGTGTTCGGGCAGTGTAGGGGGTTGTGCTGGGGCTGGTGTTTCAGGGTTTAGGGCAGAGCAGTGGTGTTCGGGGAGTGTAGGGGGATGTGCGGGGTGGAGTTTCAGGGTTTAGGGCAGTGCACCGGTGTTCAGCCAGTGTATGGTGTCGTGCTGGGGGTGGTTTTTCAGGGTTTAGGGCAGTGCAGTGGAGTTTGGGCATTGTGGGAGTCATGCTGGGACTGGTGTTTCATGGTTTAGGGCAGTGCAGTGGTGTTCGCGCAGTGTAGAGGGTCGTGCTGGGGCTGGTGTTTCAGGGTTTAGGGCAGTGCAGTGGTGTTCGGGCAGTGTAGGGGGTCGTGCTGGGGCTGGTGTTTCAGCGGTTAGGGCAGAGCAGTGGTGTTCGGCAGTGTACGATGATGTGCTGGGGTGGTGTTTCAGGGTTTAGGGCACTGCAGTGGTGTTTGGGCACTGTAGGGGGTCTTGCTGAGGGTGGTATTTCAGGGTTTAGGGCAGTTCAGTGGTGTTCGGGCAGTGTAGGGGGTCTTGCTTGGGGTGGTATTTCAGGGTTTAGGGCAGTGCAGTGGTGTTTGAGCAGTGCAGGGGGGTAGCGTTTCAGGGTTTAGGGCAGTGCACTGGTGTTCAACCAGTGTAGGGTGTCGTGCTGGTGTGGTTTTTCAGGGTTTTGGGCAGCGCAGTGGTGTTCGGGCAGTGTAGGGGGTCTTGCTTGGGGTGGTGTTTCAGGGTTTAGGGCAGTGCAGTGGTGTTCGAGCAGTGCAGGGGGGTAGTGTTTCAGGGTTTAGGGCAGTGCACTGGTGTTCAGCCAGTGTAGGGTGTCGTGCTGGGGTGGTTTTTCAGGGTTTTGGGCAGTGCAGTGGTGTTTGGGCAGTGTGAGGAGTCGTGCTGGGACTGGTGTTTCATGGTTTAGGGCAGTGCAGTGGTGTTTGGGCAGTGTAGGGGGTCGTGCTGGGGCTGGTGATTCAGGGTTTAGGGCATTGCAGGGGTGTTCGGGCAGTGTAGGGGGTTGTGCTGGGGCTGGTGTTTCAGGGTTTAGGGCAGAGCAGTGGTGTTCGGGCAGTGTAGGGGGATGTGCGGGGGTGGTGTTTCAGGGATTAGGGCAGAGCACTGGTGTTGAGGCAGTGTAGGGGGTCGTGCTGGGGGTGGTGTTTCAGTGTTTACGGCAGTGCAGTGATGTTCGGGCAGTAGAGAGGGTTGTGCAGGGAGTGGGGTTTTAGGGTTTAGGGCAGAGCACTGGTGTTGAGGCAGTGTAGGGGGTCGTGCTGGGGGTGGTGTTTCAGTGTTTACGGCAGTGCAGTGATGTTCGGGCAGTGTAGGGGGTTGTGCAGGGAGTGGTGTTTCAGGGTTTAGGGCAGTGCAGTGGTGTTCGGGCAGTGTTGGGGGTCTTGCTGGGGGTGATGTTTCAGGGTTTAGGGCAGTAGTGTTCGGGCAGTGTAGGGGGTCTTGCTGAGGATGGTATTTCAGGGTTTAGGGCAGTTCAGTGGTGTTCGGGCAGTGTAGGGGGTCTTGCTGGGGGTGGTATTTCAGGGTTTAGGGCAGTGCAGTGGTGTTCAGGCAGTGTAGGGGGTCATGCTGGGGCTGATGTTTCAGGGTTTAGGGCAGTGCAGTGGTGTTCGGGCAGTTTAGGGGGTCGTGCTGGGGGTGGTGTTTCAGGGTTAAGGGCAGAGCAGTGGTGCTCGGGCAGGGTAGGGGTCGTGCTGGGGCTGGTGTTTCAGGGTTTAGGGCAGAGCAGTGCTGTTCGGGCAGTGAGGGGTTGTGCTGGGGATGGAGTTTCAGGGTTTAGGGCAGTGCAGTGGTGTTCGGGCAGTGTAGGGGGTTGTGCAGGGGTGGTGTTTCAGGGTTTAGGGCAGTGCAGTGGTGTTTGGGCAGTGTAGGCGGTCATGCTGGGGTGGTTTTTCAGGCTTTAGGGCAGTGTGGTGGTGTTCGGGCAGTGTGGGGAGACATGCTGGGGCTGGTGTTTCAGGGGTTAAGGCAGTGCAGTGGTTTTCGGGCAGTGCAGGGGGTAGTGTTTCAGGGTTTAGGGCAGTGCACTGGTGTTCAGCCAGTGTAGGGTGTCGTGCTGGGGGTGGTTTTTCAGGCTTTAGGGCAGTGCGGTGGTGTTTGGGCAGTGTGGGGAGTCGTGCTGGGGCTGGTGTTTCAGGGGTTAGGGCAGTGCAGTGGTTTTCGGGCAGTGTAGGGGGTCGTGATGGGGCTGGTGTTTCAGGGTTTAGGGCAGTGCAGTGTTGTTCGGGCTGTGTAGGGGGTCGTGCTGGGGGTGGTGTTTCAGGGTTTAGGGCACTGCAGTGGTGTTCGGGCAGTGTAGGGGGTCGTGCTAGTGCTGGTGTTTCAGAGTTTAGGGCAGAGCAGTGGTGTGCGGGCAATGTAGCGGGTCGTGCTGGAGGTGGTGTTTCAGAGTTTAGAGCAGTGCAGTGGTGTTCGGGCAGTGTATGGGGTCGTGCAGGGGGTTGTGTTTTATGGTTTAGGGCAGTGCAGTGGTTTTCGAGCAGTGTAGGCGGTCTTACTGTGGGCGGTGTTTCAGGGTTTACGACAGTGGTGTTTGGGAAGTGTAAGGGGTCTTGCTGGGGGTGGTGTTTCAGGGTTTAGGGCAGTGCAGTGGTGTTCAAGCAGTGTAGGGGGTCGTGCAGGGGGTGGTGTTTCAGGGTTTAGGGCAGTGCAGTGTTGTTCGGGCAGTGTTGGGGGTCTTGCTGGGGGTGGTGTTTCAAGGGTTAGGGCAGTAGTGTTCGGGTAGTGTAGGGGGTCTTGCTGAGGGTGGTTCTTCAGGGTTTAGGGCAGTTCAGTGGTGTTTGGGCAGTGTAGGGGATCTTGCTGGGGGTGGTATTTCAGGGTTTAGGGCAGTGAAGTGGTGTTCGAGCAGTGCAGGGGGGTGGTGTTTCAGGGTTTAGGGCAGTGCACTGGTGTTAAGCCAGTGTATGGTGTCGTGCTGGGGGTGGTTTTTCAGGGTTTAGGGCAGTGCAGTGGAGTTCGGGCAGTGTGGGGAGTCGTGCTGGGACTGGTGTTTCATGGTTTAGGGCAGTGCAGTGGTGTTCGCGCAGTGTAGAAGGTCGTGCTGGGGCTGGTGTTTCAGGGTTAAGGGCAGTGCAGTGGTGTTTGGGCAGTGTAGGGGGTCGTGCTAGGGCTGGTGTGTCAGGGGTTAGGGCAAAGCAGTGGTGTTCAGCAGTGTAGGATGTTGTACTGGGGTGGTGTTTCAGGGTTCAGGGCACTGCAGTGGTGTTTGGGCAGTGTAGGGGGACGTGCTGGGGTGGTGTTTCAGGGTTTAGAGTAGTGCAGTGGTGTTCGGGCAGTGTAGGGGGTTGTGCAGGGGGTAGTGTTTCATGGTTTGGGGCAGTGCAGTGGTTTTCGAGCAGTGTAGGCGGTCTTGCTGTGGGCGGTGTTTCAGGGTTTACGTCAGTGGTGTTTGAGAAGTTTAAGGGGTCTTGCTGGGGGTGGTGTTTCAGGGTTCAGGACAGTGCATTGGTGTTCGGGCAGTGTAGGGGGTCTTGCTGGGGGTGGTGTTTCAGGGTTTAGGGCAGTGATGTTTGGGCAGTGTAGGAGGTCTTGCTAGGGTGGTGTTTCAGGGTTTAGGACAGGGCAGTGGTATTCAGGCAGTGTAGTGGGCTGTGCAGGGTGTGGTGGGTCAGGGTTTAGGGCAGAGCACTGGTGTTCGGGCAGAGTAGGGGGTCATGCTGGCTGTGTTGTTTCAGGGTTTAGGGCAGTGCAGTGGTGTTCGGGCAGTGTGAGGGGTCATGCTGGGGCTGGTGTTTCAAGGTTTAGGACAGTGTAGTGGTGTTCAGACAGTGTTGGGGGTCGTGCTGGGGGTGGTGTTTCAGGGTTTAGGGCAGTGCAGTGGTGTTCGGGCAGTGTAGGGGGTTGTGCAGGGGTGGTGTTATAGGGTTTAGGGCATGGCAGTGGTGCTCGGGCAGTATAGGGGGTCGAGCTGTGGGTGGTGTTTCAGGGTTTAGGGCAGAGCCGTGGTGCTCGGGCAGGGTAGGGGTCTTGCCGGGGCTGGTGTTTCATGGTTTAGGGTAGAGCAGTGCTGTTCGGGCAGTGAGGGGGTCGTGCTGGGGGTGGAGTTTCAGGGTTTAGGGCAGTGCAGTGGTGTTTGGGCAGTGTAGGAGGTTGTGCAGGGGTGGTGTTTCAGGGTTTAGGTCAGTGCAGTGGTGTTCGGGCAATGTAGGGGGTCGTGCTGGTGCTCGTGTTTCAGGGTTTAGGGTAGGGCAGTGGTGTTCGGCAGGGTAGGGGGTCATGCTGGGGCTGGAGATTCAGGGTTTATGGCAGTGCAGTGGTGTTCGGGCAGTGTAGGGGGTCGTGCTGGGGCTGGTGTTTCATGGTTGAGGGCAGTGCAGTGGTGTTTGGGCAGTGTAGGGGGTCGTGCTGGGGCTGGGGTTTCAGGGTTTATCGCATTGCAGGGGTGTTCGGGCAGTGTAGGGGGTTGTTCTGGGGCTGGTGTTTCAGGGTTTAGGGCAGAGCAGTGGTGTTCGGGCAGTGTAGGGGGATGTGCGGGGGTGGTGTGTCAGGGATTAGGGCAGAGCGCTGGTGTTCAGGCAGTGTAGGGGGTCGTGCTGGGGCTGGTGTTTCATGGTTGAGGGCAGTGCAGTGGTGTTTGGGCAGTGTAGGGGGTCGTGCTGGGCCTGGGGTTTCAGGGTTTAGGGCATTGCAGGGGTGTTCGGGCAGTGTAGGGGGTTGTGCTGGGACTGGTGTTTCAGGGTTTAGGGCAGAGCAGTGGTGTTCGGGCAGTGTAGGGGGATGTGTGGGGGTGGTGTGTCAGGGATTAGGGCAGAGCACTGGTGTTCAGGCAGTGTAGGGGGTCGTGCTGGGGGTGGTGTTTCAGTGTTTAGGGCAGTGCAGTGATGTTCGGGCAGTGTAGGGGGTTGTGCAGGGAGTGGTGTTTCAGGGTTTAGGGCAGAGCACTGGTGTTCAGGCAGTGTAGGGGGTCTTGCTGGGGGAGGTGTTTCAGTGTTTAGGGCAGTGCAGTGATGTTCGGGCAGTGTAGGGGGTTGTTCAGGGAGTGGTGTTTCAGAGTTTAGGGCAGTGCAGTGGTGTTCGAGCAGTGTAGGGGGTTGTGCAGGGGGTGGTGTTTCAGGGTTTAGGGCAGTGCAGTGGTGTTCGGGCAGTGTTGGGGGTCTTGCTGGGGGTGATGTTTCAGGGGTTAGGGCAGCAGAGTTCAGGCAGTGTAGGGGGTCTTGCTGGGGTGGTGTTTCAGGGTTTAGGGCAGTAGTGTTCGGGCCGGGTAGGGGGTCTTGCTGAGGATGGTATTTCAGGGTTTAGGGCAGTTCAGTGGTGTTTGGGCAGTGTAGGGGGTCATGCTGGGGCTGATGTTTCAGGGTTTAGGGCAGTGCAGTGGTGTTCAGGCAGTGTAGGGGGTTGTGCAGGGGTGGTGTTTCAGGGTTTAGGGCAGTGCAGTGATGCTCGGGCAGTATAGGGGGTCGTGCTGGGGGTGGTGTTTCAGGGTTTAGGGCAGTGCAGTGATGCTCGGGCAGTATAGGGGGTCGTTCTGGGGGTGGTGTTTGAGGTTTTAGGGCAGAGCAGTGGTGCTCGGGCAGGGTAGGGGTAGTGCTGGGGCTGGTGTTTCAGGGTTTAGGGCAGAGTAGTGCTGTTCGGGCAGTGAGGGGTTGTGCTGGGGATGGAGTTTCAGGGTTTAGGGCAGTGCAGTGGTGTTCGGGCAGTGTAGGGGGTTGTGCAGGGGTGGTGTTTCAGGGTTTAGGGCAGTGCAGTGATGCTCGGGCAGTATAGGGGGTCGTGCTGGGGGTGGTGTTTCAGGGTTTAGGGCAGAGCAGTGGTGCTCGGGCAGGGTAGGGGTCGTGCTGGGGCTGGTGTTTCAGGGTTTAGGGCAGAGCAGTGCTGTTCGGGCAGTGAGGGGTTGTGCTGGGGATGGAGTTTCAGGCTTTAGGGCAGTGCGGTGGTGTTCGGGCAGTGTGGGGAGACATGCTGGGGCTGGTGTTTCAGGGGTTAGGGCAGTGCAGTGGTTTTCGGGCAGTGCAGGGGGTAGTGTTTCAGGGTTTAGGGCAGTGCACAGGTGTTCAGCCAGTGTAGGGTGTCGTGCTGGGGGTGGTTCTTCAGGCTTTAGGGCAGTGCGGTGGTGTTCGTGCTGTGGAGGGGGTAGTGCTGGGGGGTGGTGTTTCAGGGTTTAGGGCAGTGCAGTGGTGTGTGGGCAGTGTAGGGGGTTGTGCTGGTGCTGGTGTTTCAGAGTTTAGGGCAGAGCAGTGGTGTGCGGGCAATGTAGCGGGTCGTGCTGGGGGTGGTGTTTCAGAGTTGAGGGCAGAGCAGTGGTCTTAGGGCAGTGTACGGGGTCGTGCTGGGCATGGTGTTTCAGGGTTTAGGGCACTGCAGTGGTGTTCGGGCAGTGTAGGGGAATATGCTGGGGGTGGTGTTTCAGGGTTTATGGCAGAGCAGTGGTGTTCGAGCAGTGTAGGGGGTCGTGCAGGGGGTGGTGTTTTTCAGGGTTTAAGGCAGTGCAGTGGTGTTTGGGCAGTGTTGGGGGTCTTGCTGGGGGTGGTGTTTCAGGGGTTAAGGCAGCGGAGTTCAGGCAGTGTAGGGGGTCTTGCGGGGGGTGGTGTTTCAGGGTTGAGGGCAGTAGTGTTCGGGCAGTGTAGGGTGTCTTGCTGAGGGTGGTATTTTAGGGTTTAGGCAGTTCAGTGGTGTTTGGGCAGTGTGGGGGATCTTGCTGGGGGTGGTATGCCAGGGTTTAGGGCAGTGCAGTGGTGTTCGAGCAGCGCAGGGGGGTGGTTTTTCAGGGTTTAGGGCAGTGCACTGGTGTTCAGCCAGTGTATGGTGTCGTGCTGGGGGTGGTTTTTCAGGGTTTAGGGCAGTGCAGTCATGTTTGCGCAGTGTAGAGGGTCGTGCTGGGGCTGGTGTTTCATGGTTTAGGGCAGTGCAGTGGTGTTCGGGCAGTGTAGGGGGTCGTGCTGGGGCTGGTGTTTCAGGGGTTAGGGCAGAGCAGTGGTGTTTGGCAGTGTAGGATGTTGTGCTGGGGTGGTGTTTCAGGGTTTAGGGCACTGCAGTGGTGTTTGGGCAGTGTAGGGGGACGTGCTGGGGTGGTGTTTCAGGGTTTAGGGCAGAGCAGTGTTATTCGGGCAGTGTAGGAGGTCGTGCTGGGGGTGGTGTTTCAGGGTTTAGAGCAGTGCAGTGGTGTTCGGGCAGTGTAGGGGGTCGTGCAGGGGGAGTTGTTTCATGGTTTAGGGCAGTGCAGTGGTTTTCGAGCAGTGTAGGCGGTCTTACTGTGGGCGGTGTTTCAGGGATTACGGCAGAGGTGTTTGGGAAGTATAAGGGGTCTTGCTGCGGGTGGTGTTTCAGGGTTTAGGGCAGTGCAGTGGTGTTCGAGCAGTGTAGGGGGTCGTGCAGGGGGTGGTGTTTAAGGGTTTAGGGCAGTGCAGTGGTGTTCGGGCAGTGTTGGGGTCTTGCTGGGGGTGGTGTTTCAGGGTTTAGGGCAGTGCAGTGGTGTTCGAGCAGTGTAGGGGGTCGTGCTGGGCGTGGTGTTTCAGGGTGTAGGGCAGAGCAGTGATATTCGGGCAGTGTAGGAGGTCGTGCTGGGGGTGGTGTTTCAGGGTTTAGGGCAGTGCAGTGGTGTTTGAGCAGTGTAAGGGGTCGTGCTGGGGCTGGTGTTTCAGGGTTTAGGGCAGTGAAGCGGTGTTCGGGCAGTGTTGGAGGTTTTGCTGGGGGTGGTGTTTCAGGGTTTAGGGGAGTGCAGTGGTTTTCGAGTAGTGTATGCGGTCTTACTGTGGGCGGTGTTTCAGGGTTTACGGCAGTGGTGTTTGGGAAGTGTAAGGGGTCTACCTGGGGGTTGTGTTTCAGGGTTTAGGGCAGGGCAGTGGTGTTTGAGCAGTGTAGGCGGTCGTGCAGGGGGTGTTGTTTCAGGGTTTAGGGCAGTGAAGCGGTGTTCGGGCAGTGTTGGAGGTCTTGCTGGGGGTGGTGTTTCAGGGTTTAGGGCAGTGCAGTGGTGTTCGAGCAGTGTAGGGGGTCGTGCTGGGTGTGGTGTTTCAGGGTTTAGGGCACTGCAGTGGTGTTCGGGCAGTGTAGGGGGACGTGCTGGGGGTGGTGTTTCAGGGTTTAGGGCAGTGCAGTGGTGTTCGGGCAGTGTTGGAGGTCTTGCTGGGGGGGGTGTTTCAAAGGTTAGTACAGCGGAGTACAGGCAGTGTAGGGGGTCTTGCTGGGGTGGTGTTTCAGGGTTTAGGGCAGTAGTGTTCGGGCAGTGTAGGGGGTCTTGCTGAGGGTGGTATTTCAGGGTTTAGGGCAGTTCAGTGGTGTTCGGGCAGTGTAGGGGGTCTTGCTTGGGGTGGTATTTCAGGGTTTAGGGCAGTGCAGTGGTGTTCGAGCAGTGCAGGGGGGTAGTGTTTCAGGGTTTAGGGCAGTGCACTGGTGTTCAGCCAGTGTAGGGTGTCGTGCTGGGGTGGTTTTTCAGGGTTTTGGGCAGTGCAGTGGTGTACGGGCAGTGTGGGGAGTTGTGCTGGGACTGGTGTTTCAGGGTTTAGGGCATTGCAGTGGTGTTCGGGCAGTGTAGGGGGTTGTGCTGGGGCTGGTGCTTCAGGGTTTAGGGCAGAGAAGTGGTGTTTGGGCAGTGTAGGGGGATGTGCGGGGGTGGTTTTTCAGGGATTAGGGCAGAGCACTGGTGTTCAGGCAGTGTAGGGGGTCGTGCTGGGGGTGGTGTTTCAGTGTTTAGGGCAGTGCAGTGATGTTCGGGCAGTGTAGGGGGCTGTGCAGGGAGTGGTGTTTCAGGGTTTAGGGCAGTGCAGTGGTGTTCGAGCAGTGTAGGGGGTCGTGCAGGGGGTGGTGTTTCAGGGTTTAAGACAGTGCAGTGGTGTTCGGGCAGTGATGGGGGTCTTGCTGGGGGTGGTGATTCAGGGTTTAGGGCAGCGGAGTTCAGGCAGTGTAGGGGGTCTTGCTGGGGTGGTGTTTCAGGGTTTAGGGCAGTAGTGTTCGGGCAGTGTAGGGGGTCTTGCTGAGGATGGTTTTTCATGGTTTAGGGCAGTGCAGTGGTGTTTGGGCAGTGTAGGGGGTCTTGCTGGGGGTTGCGTTTCAGGGTTTAGGCAGTGGTGTTTGGGCAGTGTAGGGGTTCTTGCTGGGGGTGTTGTTTCAGGGTTTAGGGCAGTGCAGTGGTAATCGTGCATTGTAGTGGGTTTTGCAGGGCGGTGGTGTTTCAGGGATTAGGGCAGTGCAGTGGTGTTCGGGCAGTGTAGGGGGTCTTGCTGGGGGTGGTGTTTCAGGGTTTAGGGCAGTGTATGGGGTCGTGCTGGGGGTGGTGTTTAAGGGTTAGGGCAGAACAATGGTGTTCGGGCAGTGTAGGGGGTCGTTCTGGGGGTGGTATTTCAGGGTTTAGGGCAGTGCAGTGGTGTTTGGGCTGTGTAGGGGGTCGTGCTGGGGGTGGTGTTTCAGGGTTTAGGGCAGTGCAGTGGTGTTCGGGCAGTGTAGGAGGTCGTGCTGGTGCTGTTGTTTCAGGGTTTAGGGCAGTGCAGTGGTGTTCGGGCAGTGTAGGGGGTTGTGCTGGTGTTTCAGTGTTTAGGGCAGAGCAGTGGTGTGTGGGCAATGTAGGGGGTCGTGCTGGGGGTGGTGTTTCAGGGTTTAGGGCAGAGCAGTGGTGTTCGGAAAGTGTACCGGGTCGTGCTGGGGTTTGGTGTTTCAGGGTTTAGGGCACTGCAGTGGTGTTCGGGTAGTGTAGGGGGACATGCTGGGGGTGGTGTTTCAGGGTTTAGGCAGTGGTGTTTGGGCAGTGTAGGGGTTCTTGCTGGGGTGGTGTTTCAGGGTTTAGGGCAGTTCAGTGGTATTCGGGCAGTGCAGTGGGTCGTGCAGGGGGGTGGTGTTTCAGGGTTTAGGGCAGTGCAGTGGTGTTCGAGCAGTGTAGGGGGTCTTGCTGGGGGTGGTGTTTCAGGGTTTAGGGCAGTGCAGTGGTGTTCGGGCAGTGTAGGGGGTCTTGCTGGGTGTGGTGTTTCACGGTTTAGGCAGTGGTGTTCGGGATGTGTAGGGGGTCTTGCTGGGTGTTGGACTTGGCCCTTTTTGCAGGGTCATCCCTAAACTTTTTGCCTTCCTCCTGTATTTTTTCTGACCTGGTGTTGGCTGTTTTATGACTCTGGGCACCTTACCACTGTTGACCAGTGCTAAGGTGCATATGCTCTCCCTATGGTAAAATGTATTATGTGAATTGACTTCCATGTTTGGCTTATTTGGTTTACTATCAGTCCCTAGTAGAGTGCACCCGGGGTGCCAAGGGCTTGTATATCCAAATGCTTTTGTGGGCTTGCAGCACTGGTTGTGACACCCACAGAAGCAGTCTGGTAAAATGTGTCTAAGGTCTGCCATTGCAGAACCTGCATGCAGTCTGGTACTGTCATGTTGACTGGGCAAGTGTCCCCACTTGCCAGTCCCTAAACCTTCCCTTACCTTCATAATAGTCACCCCTATGGTAGGCCCTAGGGCAGGGTGCATTGTAAGGATACGGTAGGACATGCCCTGAGGTGTGTGGCATGTCCTAATAGTGACTTACAGCCATTTTTGTTTTTCACTATTGTAAGGCTACCTGCTCTCTATAGGCCAGAATGGGCTGCTGGAATTACTACACGCTGTAATCCCAGTGGACTCAGAGAGCATGGTAGAAAGTCAAATTTAGTATGCCTGAACTCAGAATAATAAAATACTTCTTTTAGTAAAGTTTATTTTAATATCCTGTGTTTGTAAATACTACTTTTAGAAAGTTAGTATTTAGTGACCTGGCCATTTCAGTCCGCCTCTGCTGTGTGTGTGTGTTCTGCCTAGTAACAGTAAAGGAGCAGGGCTGGGGAATTCCAGGAGACAGGCTGGCTGCCAGGTGGTGGGTAGAGAGATTACACCAGGATGGGTGGGAGGAGTACACCTTTGACTCTGAATAGACCTGTGCTCTGCCACCACAATGCCGGCTCTGCCCCCTGTGGAGCGGCTGATGTCTCTGCCCTGCTGCTGAAAGGAAAGAGCAGAGTCACCACAACAAAGTGCTCCAAAACTGGACTGAGCCAGGCCCAGGCCCCCTGGCGACAAAGAACAAAAGAATTGTGCTATAAAAGAAGGAGCCCTGCTCCTAAGAAATCAGATCCTGATTGAACCACGAAGAAACTCTGCCTGACTAGAAGGACCTGGAAGAAGCTGAAGGAGGAGTAACTTTCCCTGACCTGGGGGATTGGCCTGCAGTTGGTGCCTTGCTGAGAAAGGAGAGGAAAAGACTAAAAGAGACTTTGCACTTTTTTTTTCAACTATCTCCAAGGGCTTGGAAGAAGAGCTTGCCCCCTGAACTGAGTCCCAGGACCATTGGACTCATCTGCCTTCAAAAATTGAGTTGCCTGGATGATCTGTGCTTGTTTCCTGCTGGATTTGGCCCCAGTACGCCTCGTACACCATCCGCCGCGAAGCTGTGTCTTTGCTGCCCGGCACCGTGCGTCTACGCTGATCCAAAAGCGTTAGTACGCACCGTATCCCTACCGGCTGCATCGCACCTAACCTTCCCCGCCCATTCGAGACGTACATCACTGGCTGCCGAACCCTGTACGCCGGACCCAAGTTCCATCGTCCCGCAGGTACGGTCCGTACGCTGTTAACGTACTGCACCGTGCCGTACTCAGAGCCGGGAAGCCGCAGTACGCTGATCCTCCCCGTACGCTGTACGGCGCCGAGAAGTGTCGCCGCCCATCCGCACCGAAGGTACGGCTCGAAAGCCGAACACCACGGACTTCGCAAGCTGCTCCGGGCCATCCGCACGTATCCCTGAAGGTCCAGTACCAACGCCGCGTACCGACGCCGCGATCCGACCAGACCGAATACCCTGCCGAACTACGACCCGGACCCATCAACTTGTCCCGCACTGTCCGTCGCGGACCCCACAAACTTATGGTACTTTGTTCTGTTCGCACCGCAGCGTGCGCGTCACGGACCCCGGAGTCCGCACCGATGGTTTGACTCGTACTTTCCTTGTTTTTAATGCGGACGAGTCGCACACCCAGGTACGAACCGTACAAAGCCTGAAAAGAAGCAGAATTGACTAAAAGAAGCCTATTTTTGTATTTTAAGCCTTTTTACAAGAACATTGAACTTTAAAATAATACTGTGGTCATTTTATTCCTTATTCTGGTCTTGTGCTAAGCCTTATATAAAGAAACCTATTTTTGATATAACCTTGACTGGTGTCCATTTGTGGTGTGTCATTGTATTACTGTATGTGTTCACAAATGCTTATCCTATGACGCCCCGAGAATAGTCTTGACTGCTTGTGCCACACTACCTAAAGGGTGAGCAGGGGTTATTTAAAAGGGTGATCCCCTTATCCTGACTTAGAATTAAAGAGTCCCTGCTTGTCGCAAGTGCATACCTGTGCCAACTACAGACCCCCATTTCTAACACTCGGGGTGCTGTTTCAGGGTTTAGGGCAGTGCAGTGGTGTTCGGGAAGTGTAGGGGGTCTTTCTGGGGGTGGTGTTTCAGGGTTTAGGCAGTGGTGTTTGGGCAGTGTAGGGGTTCTTGCTGGGGGTGGTGTTTCAGGGTTTAGGGCAGTGCAGTGGTATTCGTGCAGTGTAGTGGGTTGTGCAGGGGGGTGGTGTTTCAGGGGTTAGGGCAGTGCAGTGGTGTTCGGGCAGTGTCGGGGGTCTTGCTGGGGGTGGTGTTTCAGGGTTTAGGGCAGTGTAGGGGGTCGTGCTGGGGGTGGTGTTTAAGGGTTAGGGCAGTGCAATGGTGTTCGGGCAGTGTAGGGGGTCATGCTGGGGGTGGTGTTTCAGGGTTTAGGGCAGTGTAGGGGGTCGTGCTGGGGGTGGTGTTTAAGGGTTAGGGCAGTGCAATGGTGTTTGGGCAGTGTAGGGGGTCGTGCAGGGGGTGGTGTTTCAGGGTTTAGGGCAGTGCAGTGGTGTTCAGGCAGTGTTGAGGTCTTGCTGGGGGTGGTGTTTCAGGGTTTAGGGCAGTGCAGTGGTGTTCGAGCAGTGTAGGGGGTCGTGCTGGGCGTGGTGTTTCAGGGTGTAGGGCAGAGCAGTGATATTCGGGCAGTGTAGGAGGTCGTGCTGGGGGTGGTGTTTCAGGGTTTAGAGCAGTGCAGTGGTGTTCGAGCAGTGTAGGGGGTCGTGCAGGGGGTGGTGTTTCATGGTTTAGGGGAGTGCAATGGTTTTCGAGCAGTGTAGGCGGTCTTACTGTGGGCGGTGTTTCAGGGTTTACGGCAGTGGTGTTTGGGAAGTGTAAGGGGTCTAGCTGGGGGTTGTGTTTCAGGGTTTAGGGCAGTGCAGTGGTGTTTGAGCAGTGTAGGGGGTCGTGCTGGGGCTGGTGTTTCAGGGTTTAGGGCAGTGAAGTGGTGTTCGGGCAGTGTTGGAGGTCTTGCTGGGGGTGGTGTTTCAGGGTTTAGGGGAGTGCAGTGGTTTTCGAGCAGTGTAGGCGGTCTTACTGTGGGCGGTGTTTCAGGGTTTACGGCAGTGGTGTTTGGGAAGTGTAAGGGGTCTAGCTGGGGGTTGTGTTTCAGGGTTTAGGGCAGGGCAGTGGTGTTTGAGCAGTGTAGGCGGTCGTGCAGGGGGTGGTGTTTCAGGGTTTAGGGCAGTGAAGCGGTGTTCGGGCAGTGTTGGAGGTCTTGCTGGGGGTGGTGTTTCAGGGTTTAGGGCAGTGCAGTGGTGTTCGAGCAGTGTAGGGGGTCGTGCTGGGCGTGGTGTTTCAGGGTTTCGGGCACTGCAGTGGTGTTCGGGCAGTGTAGGGGGACGTGCTGGGGGTGGTGTTTCAGGGTTTAGGGCAGTGCAGTGGTGTTCGGGCAGTGTTGGAGGTCTTGCTGGGGGGGGTGTTTCAAAGGTTAGGACAGCGGAGTACAGGCAGTGTAGGGGGTCTTGCTGGGGTGGTGTTTCAGGGTTTAGGGCAGTAGTGTTCGGGCAGTGTAGGGGGTCTTGCTGAGGGTGGTATTTCAGGGTTTAGGGCAGTTCAGTGGTGTTCGGGCAGTGTAGGGGGTCTTGCTTGGGGTGGTATTTCAGGGTTTAGGGCAGTGCAGTGGTGTTCGAGCAGTGCAGTGGGGTAGTGTTTCAGGGTTTAGGGCAGTGCACTGGTGTTCAACCAGTGTAGGGTGTCGTGCTGGGGTGGTTTTTCAGGGTTTTGGGCAGTGCAGTGGTGTTCGGGCAGTGTGGGGAGTCGTGCTGGGACTGGTGTTTCAGGGTTTAGGGCAGTGCACTGGTGTTCAGCCAGTGTAGGGTGTCGTGCTGGGGTGGTTTTTCAGGGTTTTGGGCAGTGCAGTGGTGTTCGGGCAGTGTGGGGAGTCGTGCTGGGACTGGTGTTTCAGGGTTTAGGGCATTGCACTGGTGTTCAGCCAGTGTAGGGTGTCGTGCTGGGGTGGTTTTTCAGGGTTTTGGGCAGTGCAGTGGTGTTCGGGCAGTGTGGGGAGTCGTGCTGGGACTGGTGTTTCAGGGTTTAGGGCAGAGAAGTGGTGTTTGGGCAGTGTAGGGGGATGTGCGGGGGTGGTTTTTCAGGGATTAGGGCAGAGCACTGGTGTTCAGGCAGTGTAGGGGGTCATGCTGGGGGTGGTGTTTCAGTGTTTAGGGCAGTGCAGTGATGTTCGGGCAGTGTAGGGGGTCGTGCAGGGGGTGGTGTTTCAGGGTTTAAGACAGTGCAGTGGTGTTCGGGCAGTGATGGGGGTCTTGCTGGGGGTGGTGATTCAGGGTTTAGGGCAGCGGAGTTCAAGCAGTGTAGGGGGTCTTGCTGGGGTGGTGTTTCAGGGTTTAGGGCAGTAGTGTTCGGGCAGTGTAGGGGGTCTTGCTGAGGATGGTTTTTCATGGTTTAGGGCAGTGCAGTGGTGTTCGGGCAGTGTAGGGGGTCTTGCTGGGGGTGGTGTTTCAGGGTTTAGGCAGTGGTGTTTGGGCAGTGTAGGGGTTCTTGCTGGGGGTGTTGTTTCAGGGTTTAGGGCAGTGCAGTGGTAATCGTGCATTGTAGTGGGTTTTGCAGGGCGGTGGTGTTTCAGGGATTAGGGCAGTGCAGTGGTGTTCGGGCAGTGTAGGGGGTCTTGCTGGGGGTGGTGTTTCAGGGTTTAGGGCAGTGTATGGGGTCGTGCTGGGGGTGGTGTTTAAGGGTTAGGGCAGAACAATGGTGTTCGGGCAGTGTAGGGGGTCGTGATGGGGGTGGTATTTCAGGGTTTAGGGCAGTGCAGTGGTGTTTGGGCTGTGTAGGGGGTCGTGCTGGGGGTGGTGTTTCAGGGTTTAGGGCAGTGCAGTGGTGTTCGGGCAGTGTAGGAGGTCGTGCTGGTGCTGTTGTTTCAGGGTTTAGGGCAGAGCAGTGGTGTTCGGGCAGTGTAGGGGGTTGTGCTGGTGTTTCAGTGTTTAGGGCAGAGCAGTGGTGTGTGGGCAATGTAGGGGGTCGTGCTGGGGGTGGTGTTTTAGGGTTTAGGGCAGAGCAGTGGTGTTCGGAAAGTGTACCGGGTCGTGCTGGGGTTTGGTGTTTCAGGGTTTAGGGCACTGCAGTGGTGTTCGGGCAGTGTAGGGGGACATGCTGGGGGTGGTGTTTCAGGGTTTAGGCAGTGGTGTTTGGGCAGTGTAGGGGTTCTTGCTGGGGTGGTGTTTCAGGGTTTAGGGCAGTTCAATGGTATTCGGGCAGTGCAGTGGGTCCTGCAGGGGGGTGGTGTTTCAGGGTTTAGGGCAGTGCAGTGGTGTTCGAGCAGTGTAGGGGGTCTTGCTGGGGGTGGTGTTTCAGGGTTTAGGGCAGTGCAGTGGTGTTCGGGCAGTGTAGGGGGTCTTGCTGGGTGTGGTGTTTCACGGTTTAGGCAGTGGTGTTCGGGATGTGTAGGGGGTCTTGCTGGGTGTTGGACTTGGCCCTTTTTGCAGGGTCATCCCTAAAATTTTTGCCTTCCTCCTGTATTTTTTCTGACCTGGTGTTGGCTGTTTTATGACTCTGGGCACCTTACCACTGCTGACCAGTGCTAAGGTGCATATGCTCTCCCTATGGTAAAATGTATTATGTGAATTGACTTCCATGTTTGGCTTATTTGGTTTACTATCAGTCCCTAGTAGAGTGCACCCGGGGTGCCAAGGGCTTGTATATCCAAATGCTGCTAGTGGGCTTGCAGCACTGGTTGTGCCACCCACAAAAGCTGTCTGGTAAAATGTGTCTAAGGTCTGCCATTGCAGAACCTGCATGCAGTCTGGTACTGTCATGTTGACTGGGCAAGTGTCCCCACTTGCCAGTCCCTAAACCTTCCCTTACCTTCATAATAGTCACCCCTATGGTAGGCCCTAGGGCAGGGTGCATTGTAAGGATACGGTAGGACATGCCCTGAGGTGTGTGGCATGTCCTAATAGTGACTTACAGCCATTTTTGTTTTTCACTATTGTAAGGCTACCTGCTCTCCATAGGCCAGAATGGGCTGCTGGAATTACTACACGCTGTAATCCCAGTGGACTCGGAGAGCATGGTAGAAAGTCAAATTTAGTATGCCTGAACTCAGAATAATAAAATACTTCTTTTAGTAAAGTTTATTTTAATATCCTGTGTTTGTAAATACTACTTTTAGAAAGTTAGTATTTAGTGACCTGGCCATTTCAGTCCGCCTCTGCTGTGTGTGTGTGTTCTGCCTAGTAACAGTAAAGGAGCAGGGCTGGGGAATTCCAGGAGACAGGCTGGCTGCCAGGTGGTGGGTAGAGAGATTACACCAGGATGGGTGGGAGGAGTACACCTTTGACTCTGAATAGACCTGTGCTCTGCCACCACAATGCAGGCTCCGCCCCCTGTGGAGCGGCTGATGTCTCTGCCCTGCTGCTGAAAGGAAAGAGCAGAGTCACCACAACAAAGTGCTCCAAAACTGGACTGAGCCAGGCCCAGGCCCCCTGGCGACAAAGAACAAATGAATTGTGCTATAAAAGAAGGAGCCCTGCTCCTAAGAAATCAGATCCTGATTGAACCACGAAGAAACTCTGCCTGACTAGAAGGACCTGGAAGAAGCTGAAGGAGGAGTAACTTTCCCTGACCTGGGGGATTGGCCTGCAGTTGGTGCCTTGCTGAGAAAGGAGAGGAAAAGACTAAAAGAGACTTTGCACTTTTTTTTTCAACTATCTCCAAGGGCTTGGAAGAAGAGCTTGCCCCCTGAACTGAGTCCCAGGACCATTGGACTCATCTGCCTTCAAAAATTGAGTTGCCTGGACGATCTGTGCTTGTTTCCCGCTGGATTTGGCCCCAGTACGCCTCGTACACCATCCGCCGCGAAGCCGTGTCTTTGCTGCCCGGCACCGTGCGTCTACGCTGATCCAAAAGCGTTAGTACGCGCCGTATCCCTACCGGCTGCATCGCACCTAACCTTCCCCGCCCATTCGAGACGTACATCACTGGCTGCCGAACCCTGTACGCCGGACCCAAGTTCCATCGTCCCGCAGGTACGGTCCGTACGCTGTTAACGTACTGCACCGTGCCGTACTCAGAGCCGGGAAGCCACAGTACGCTGATCCTCCCCGTACGCTGTACGGCGCCGAGAAGTGTCGCCGCCCATCCGCACCGAAGGTACGGCTCGAAAGCCGAACACCACGGACTCGGCAAGCTGCTCCGGGCCATCCGCACGTATCCCTGAAGGTCCAGTACCAACGCCGCGTACCGACGCCGCGATCCAACCAGACTGAATACCCTGCCGAACTACAACCCGGACCCATCAACTTGTCCCGCACTGTCCGTCGCGGACCCCACAAACTTATGGTACTTTGTTCTGTTCGCACCGCAGCGTGCGCGTCACGGACCCCGGAGTCCGCACCGATGGTTTGACTCGTACTTTCCTTGTTTTTAATGCGGACGAGTCGCACACCCAGGTACGAACCGTACAAAGCCTGAAAAGAAGCAGAATTGACTAAAAGAAGCCTATTTTTGTATTTTAAGCCTTTTTACAAGAACATTGAACTTTAAAATAATACTGTGGTCATTTTATTCGTTATTCTGGTCTTGTGCTAAGCTTTATATAAAGAAACCTATTTTTGATATAACCTTAACTGGTGTCCATTTGTGGTGTGTCATTGTATTACTGTATGTGTTCACAAATGCTTATCCTATGACGCCCCAAGAATAGTCTTGACTGCTTGTGCCACACTACCTAAAGGGTGAGCAGGGGTTATTTAAAAGGGTGATCCCCTTATCCTGACTTAGAATTAAAGAGTCCCTGCTTGTCGCAAGTGCATACCTGTGCCAACTACAGACCCCCATTTCTAACACTGGGGGTGCTGTTTCAGGGTTTAGGGCAGTGCAGTGGTGTTCAGGCAGTGTAGGGGGTCTTTCTGGGGGTGGTGTTTCAGGGTTTAGGCAGTGGTGTTTGGGCAGAGTAGGGGTTCTTGCTGGGGGTGGTGTTTCAGGGTTTAGGGCAGTGCAGTGGTATTCGTGCAGTGTAGTGGGTTGTGCAGGGGGGTGGTGTTTCAGGGGTTAGGGCAGTGCAGTGGTGTTCGGGCAGTGTCGGGGGTCTTGCTGGGGGTGGTGTTTCAGGGTTTAGGGCAGTGTAGGGGGTCGTGCTGGGGGTGGTGTTTAAGGGTTAGGGCATTGCAATGGTGTTCGGGCAGTGTAGGGGGTCATGCTGGGGGTGGTGTTTCAGGGTTTAGGGCAGTGTAGGGGGTCGTGCTGGGGGTGGTGTTTAAGGGTTAGGGCAGTGCAATGGTGTTTGGGCAGTGTAGGGGGTCGTGCTGGGGTGGTGTTTCAGGGTTTAGGGCAGTGGTGCAGTGGTGTTCGGGCAGTGTAGGGGGTCTTGCAGGGGGTGGTGTTTCAGGGTTTAGGCAGTGGTGTTCGGGTAGTGTAGGGGGTTCTCTGGGGGTGCTGTTTCATGGTTTAGGGCAGTGGTGTTCGGGCAGTGTGGGGGGTCTTGCTGGGGGTGGTTTTTCAGGGTTTAGGGCAGTGCAGTGGTGTTCGGGCAGTGTAGGGGGTCTTTCTGGGGGTGGTGTTTCAGGGTTTAGGCAGTGGTGTTTGGGCAGTGTAGGGGTTCTTGCTGGGGGTGGTGTTTCAGGGTTTAGGGCAGTGCAGTGGTATTCGTGCAGTGTAGTGGGTTGTGCAGGGGGGTGGTGTTTCAGGGGTTAGGGCAGTGCAGTGGTGTTCGGGCAGTGTAGGGGGTCTTGCTGGGGGTGGTGTTTCAGGGTTTAGGGCAGTGTAGGGGGTCGTGCTGGGGGTGGTGTTTCAGGGTTTAGGGCAGTGGTGCAGTGGTGTTCGGGCAGTGTAGGGAATCTTGCAGGGTGTGGTGTTTCAGGGTTTAGGCAGTGGTGTTCGGGTAGTGTAGGGGGTTCTCAGGGGGTGCTGTTTCATGGTTTAGGGCAGTGGTGTTCGGGCAGTGTAGGGGGTCTTGCTGGGGGTGGTGTTTCAGGGTTTAGGGCTAGTGGTGTTCGGGCAGTGTAAGGGTCTTGCTGGAGGTGGTGTTTCAGGGTTTAGGGCAGTAGTGTTCGGGCAGTGTAGGGGGTCTTGCTGGGGGTGGTATTTCAGGGTTTAGGGCAGTTCAGTAGTGTTCGGGCAGTGTAGGGGGTCTTCCTGAGGGTGGTGTTTCAGGGTGTAGGGCAGTGCAGTGGTGTTCGGGCAGTGTTGGGGGTCTTGCTGGGGGTGGTGTTTCAGGGGTTAGGGCGAGTGGTTTTCGGGCAGTGTAAGGGTCTTGCTGGGGGTGGTGTTTCAGGGTTTAGGGCAGTAGTGTTCGGGCAGTGTAGGGGGTCTTGCTGGGGGTGGTATTTCAGGGTTTAGGGCAGTCCAGTCGTTTTCGGGCAGTGTAGGGGGTCTTCCTGATGGTGGTGTTTCAGGGTTTAGGGCAGTGCAGTGGTGTTCGAGCAGTGTAGGGGGTCGTGCAGGGTGGTGGTGTTTCAGGGTTTAGGGCAGTGCACTGGTGTTCACCCAGTGTAGGGTGTCGTGCTGGGGGTGGTTTTTCAGGGTTTAGGGCAGTGCAGTGGTGTTCGAGCTGTGTGGGGAGTCGTGCTGGGGCTGGTGTTTCATGGTTTAGGGCAGTGCAGTGGTGTTCGAGCAGTGTAGGGGGTCATGCTGGGGCTGGTGTTTCAGGGTTTAGGGCAGTGCAGTGGTGTTCGGGCAGTGTAGGGTGTCGTGCTGGTGTTTCAGAGTTTAGGGCAGTGCACTGGTGTTCAGCCAGTGTAGGGTGTCATGCTGGGGGTGGTTTTTCAGGGTTTAGGGCAGTGCAGTGGTGTTCAGGCTGTGTGGTGAGTCATGCTGGGGCTGGTGTTTCAGGGTTTAGGGCAGTGCAGTGGTGTTCGGGCAGTGTAGGGGGTCGTGCTGGGGTTGGTGTTTCAGGGTTTAGGGCAGAGCAGTGGTGTTCAGGCAGTGTAGGAAGTCATGCTGGGGCTGGTGTTTCAGGGTTTAGGGCAGTGCAGTGGTGTTCGGCGTGATGAGGCTGGTGTTTCAGGGTTTAGGGTTGTGCAGTGGTGTTCGGGCAGTGTAGGGGGTTATGCTAGTGCTGGTGTTTCAGGGTTTAGGGCAGTGTAGTGGTGTTTGGGCAGTGTAGGGGGTCGTGCTGGGGCTGGGGTTTCAGGGTTTAGGGCAGAGCAGTGACGTTCGGGCAGTGTAGGGCGTCATGCTGGGGGTGGTGTTTCAGGGTTTAGGGCAGTGCAGTGGTGTTCAGGCAGTGTAGGGGGTCGTGCTGGTGCTGTTGTTTCAGGGTTTAGGGCAGAGCAGTGGTGTTCGGGCAGTGTAGGGGGTCGTGCTGGTTCTGGTGTTTCAGGGTTTAGGGCAGACCAGTGGTGTGCGGGCAATATAGGGGGTCGTGCTGGGGGTGGTGTTTCAGGGTTTAGGGCAGAGCAGTGGTTTTCGGGCAGTGTACGGGGTCGTGCTGGGGGTTGTGTTTCAGGGTTTAGGGCACTGCAGTGGTGTTCGGGCAGTGTAGGGGGATGTGCTGGGGGTGGTGTTTCAGGGTTTAGGGGAGAGCAGTGGTATTCGGGCAGTGTAGGAGGTCGTGCAGGGGGTGGTTTTCACGGTTTACGGCATTGCAGTGGTTTTCGGGCAGTGTAGGGGGTCTTGCTGGGGGCGGTGTTTCAGGGTTTATGGCAGTGCAGTGGTGTTCGGGCAGTGTAGGGGGTCGTGCTGGGGGTGGTGTTTCAGGGTTTAGGGCAGTGCAGTGGTATTCGGGCAGTGTAGTGGGTCGTGCAGGGGCTAGTGTTTCAGGGATTAGGGCAGTGCAGTGGTGTTCGGGCAGTGTAGGGGTTCTTGCTGGGGGTGGTATCTCAGGGTTTAGGGCAGTGCAGTGGTGTTCGAGCAGTGTAGGGGGCCGTCCTGGGTGTGGTGTTTCAGGGTTTAGGGCAGTGCAGTGATGTTCGGGCAGTGTGAGGGGTTGTGCTGGGGCTGGTTTTTCAGGGTTTTGGGCAGTACAGTGGTGTTCGGGCAGTGTAGGGGGTCGTCATGGGGCTGGTGTTTCAGGGTTTAGGGCAGTGCAGTGGTGTTCGGGCAGTGAAGAGGCTCGAGCTGGGGCTGGGGTTTCAGGGTTTAGGGTAGAGCAATGATGTTCGGGCAGTGTAGAGGGTTGTGTAGGGAGTGGTGTTTCAGAGTTTAGGGCAGTGCAGTGGTGTTTGGGCAGTGTAGGGGTCGTGATGGGGGTGGTGTTTCAGGGTTTATGGCAGTGCAGTGGTGTTCGGGCTGTGTAGTGAGTCGTGCTGTGGGTGGTGTTTCAGGGTTTAGGGCAGTGCAGTGGTGTTCGGGCAGTGTAGGGGGTCGTGCTGGTGCTGTTGTTTCAGGGTTTAGGGAAGAGCAGTGGTTTTCGGGCAGTGTAGGGGGTCGTGCTGGCTCTGGTGTTTCAGGGTTTAGGGCAGACCAGTGGTGTGCGGGCAATATAGGGGGTCGTGCTGGGGGGGTGTTTCAGGGTTTAGGGCAGAGCAGTGGTGTTCGGGCAGTGTACGGGGTCGTGCTGGGGGTGGTGTTTCAGGGTTTAGGGCACTGCAGTGGTGTTCGGGCAGTGTAGGGGGACGTGCTGGGGGTGGTGTTTCAGGGTTTAGGGCAGAGCAGTGGTGTTCGGGCAGTGTAGGAGGTCGTGCAGGGGGTGGTGTTTCACGGTTTACGGCATTGCAGTGGTTTTCTGGCAGTGTAGGGGGTCTTGCTGGGGACGGTGTTTCAGGGTTTAGAGCAGTGGTGTTCGTGATGTTTAGGGGGTCTTGCTGGGGGTGGTGTTTCAGGGTTTATGGCAGTGCAGTGGTGTTCGGGCAGTGTAGGGGGTCGTGCTGGGGGTGGTGTTTCAGGGTTTAGGCAGTGGTGTTTGGGCAGTGTAGGGGTTCTTGCTGGGGGTGGTGTTTCAGGGTTTATGGCAGTGCAGTGGTGTTCGGGCAGTGTAGGGGGTCGTGCTGGGGGTGGTGTTTCAGGGTTTAGGCAGTGGTGTTCGGGCAGTGTAGGGGGTCTTGCTGGGGGTGGTGTTTCAGGGTTTAGGGCAGTGCAGTGGTGTTCGAGCAGTGTAGGGGGCTGTGCTGGGTGTGGTGTTTCAGGGTTTAGGGCAGTGCAGTGGTGTTCAGGCAGTGTGAGGGGTTGTGCCGGGGCTGGTTTTTCAGGGTTTAGGGCAGTGCAGTGATGTTCGGGTAGTGTATGGGGTCATGCTGGGGGGTGGTGTTTCAGGGTTTTGGACAGTGCAGTGTTGTTTGGGCAGTGTAGGGGGTCGTGCTGGGGGTGGTGTTTCAGGGTTTAGGGCAGTGCAGTGGTGTTTGGGCAGTGTAGGGGGTCTTGCAGGGGGTGGTGTTTCAGGGTTTAGGCAGTGGTGTTCGGGTTGTGTAAGGGGTTCTCCGGGGGTGCTGTTTGATGGTTTAGGGCAGTGGTGTTCGGACAGTGTAGGGGGTCTTGCTGGGGGTGGTGTTTCAGGGTTTATTGCAGTGCTGTGGTGTTCGGGAATTGAAGGGGGTCGTGCTGGGGGTGGTGTTTCAGGGTTTAGGCAAGTGCAGGGGTGTTCGGGCAGTGTAGCGGGTCGTGCTGGGGCTGGTGTTTCAGGGTTTAGGGCAGTGCAGTGGTGTTGGGGCAGTGTGGGTTGTTGTGCGGGGGCTGTTGTTTCAGGGTGTAGGGCAGTGCAGTGGTGTTTGGGCAGTGTAGGGGGTCGTGCACGGGGTGGTGTTTCAGGGTTTAGGGCAGTGCAGTGGTGTTCGGGCAGAGTAGGGGGTCATGCAGGGGGTGGTGTTTCAGGGTTTAGGGCAGTGCAGTGGTGTTCGGGCAGTGTGGGGGGTGGTGCTGGGCTGATGTTTCAGGGTTTAGGGCAGTACAGTGGTGTTCGGGCAGTGTAGGGGGTTGTGCAGGGGTGGTGTTTCAGGGTTTAGGGCAGTGCAGTGGTGCTCTGGCAGTGTAGGGGGTCGTGCTGGGAGTTGTGTTTCAGGGTTTAGGGCAGAGCAGTGGTGCTCGGGCAGGGTAGGGGTCGTGCTGGGGCTGGTGTTTCAGGGTTTAGAGCAGAGCAGTGGTGTACTGGCAGTGAGGGGGTCATGCTGGGGGTGGAGTTTCAGGGTTTAGGGCAGTGCAGTGGTGTTCGGGCAGTGTAGGGGGTCGTGCTGGGGCTGGTGTTTCAGGGTTTAGGGCAGTGCAGTGGTGTTCGGGCAGTGTAGGGGGTCGTGCTGGGGCCGGTGTTTCAGGGTTTAGGGCAGAGCACTGGTGTTCAGGCAGTGGAGGGGGTCATACTGGGGGTGGTGTTTCAGTGTTTAGGGCAGTGCAGTGATGTTCGGACAGTGTAGGGGGTTGTGCATTGAGTGGTGTTTCAGGGTTTAGGGCAATGCAGTTGTGTTCAGCCAGTGTAGGGCGTCATGCTGGGGGTGGTTTTTCAGGGTTTACGGCAGTGCAGTGGTGTTCGGGCAGTGTGGGGAGTCGTGCTGGGGCTGGTGTTTCATGGTTTAGGGCAGTGCAGTGGTGTTCGTGCAGTGTAGGGGGTTGTGCTGGGGCTGGTGTTTCATGGTTTAGGGCAGTGCAGTGGTGTTCTGGCAGTGTAGGGGGTCGTGCTGGGGCTGGTGTTTCAGGGTTTAGAGCAGAGCAGTGGTGTTCGGGCAGTGAGGGGGTCATGCTGGGGGTGGAGTTTCAGGGTTTAGGGCAGTGCAGTGGTGTTCGGGTAGTGTAGGGTGATGTGCGGGAGTGGTGTTTCAGGGTTTAGGGCAGAGCACTGGTGTTCAGGCAGTGTAGGGGGTCATGCTGGGGGTAGTGTTTCAGTGTTTAGGGCAGTGCAGTGATGTTCGGGCAGTGTAGGGGGTTGTGCAGGGTGTGGTGTTTCAGGGTTTAGGGCAGTGCAGTGGTGTTCGGGCAGTATACGGGGTGTGCAGGGGGTGTTGTTTCATGGTTTAGGGCAGTGCAGTGGTGTTGGGCAGTATTGGGGGTCTTGTGGGGGGTGGTGTTTCAGGGGTTAGGGCAGCAGTGTTCGGGCAGTGTAGGGGGCCTTGCTGGTGCTGTTGTTTCAGGGTTTAGGGCAGAGCAGTTGTGTGTGGGCAACGTAGGGTTTTATGCTGGGGGTGGTGTTTCAGGGTTTTGGTTAGTGCAGTGGTGTTCGGCCAGTGTAGGGGGTCTTGCTGGGGGTGGTTTTTCAGGGTTTTGGGCAGTGCAGTGGTGTTTGGGCAGTGTAGGGGGTCTTCCTGGGGGTAGTGTTTCAGGTTTTACGGCAGTGCATTGGTGTTCTGGCAGTGTAGGGGTTCATGCACGGGGTGGTGTTTCAGGGTATAGGGCAGTGCAGTGGTGTTCAGGCAGTGTAGGGGGTCATGCAGGGGGTGGTGTTTCAGGGTTTACGGCAGTGCAGTGGTGTTCGGGCAGTGTAGGTGGTTGTGCAGGGGTGGTGTTTCAGGGTTTAGGGCAGTGCAGTGGTGCTCTGGCAGTGTAGGGGGTCGTGCTGGGGGTGGTGTTTCAGGGTTTAGGGCAGCGCAGTGGTGCTCGGGCAGGGTAGGGGTTGTGCTGGGGCTGGTGTTTCAGGGTTTAGAGCTGAGCAGTGGTGTTCGGGCAGTGAGAGGGTCGTGCTGGGGGTGGGGTTTCAGGGTTTAGGGCAGTGCCGTGGTGTTCGGGCAGTGTAGGGGGTCATGCTGGGGCTGGTGTTACAGGGTTTAGGGCAGTGTAGTGGTGTTTCGTTCAGTGTAGGGTGATGTTCGGGGGTGGTGTTTCAGGGCTTAGGGCAGAGCACTGGTGTTCAGCCAGTGTAGGTTGTCATGCTGGGGTGGTTTTTTCAGTGTTTAGGGCAGTGCAGTGATGTTCGGACAGTGTTGGGGGTTGTGCATTGAGTGGTGTTTCAGGGTTTAGGGCAGTGCAGTGGTGTTCGGGCTGTGTAGGGGGTGTGCAGGGGGTGGTGTTTCATGGTTTAGGGCAGTGCAGTGGTGTTCGGGCAGTGTTGGGGGTCTTGTGGGGGGTGGTGTTTCAGGGGTTAGGGCAGCGGTGTTCGGGCTGTGTAGCGGGTCTTGCTGGGGGTGGTGTTTCAGGGTTTAGGGCAGTAGTGTTTGGGCAGTGTAGGGGGTCATGCTGGGGGTGGTATTTCAGGTTTTAAGGCAGTTCAGTGGTGTTCGAGCAGTGTAAGGGGTCTTGCTGAGGGTGGTGTTTCAGGGTTTAGGACAGTGCAGTAGTGTTCTGGCAGTGTAGGGGGTCGTGCAGGGGGATGGTGTTTCAGGGTTTAGGGCAGTGCACTGGTGTTCAGCCAGTGTAGGGCGTCATGCTGGGGGTGGTTTTTCAGGGTTTAGGGCAGTGCAGTGGTGTTCGGGCAGTGTGAGGAGTCGTGCTGGGGCTGGTGTTTCATGTTTTAGGGCAGTGCAGTGGTGTTCGTGCAGTGTAGGGGGTCGTGCTGGGGCTGGTGTTTCATGGTTTAGGGCAGTGCAATGGTGTTCGGGCAGTGTAGGGGGTCATGCTGGGGCTGGTGTTTCAGGGTTTAGGGCAGTGTGGTGGTGTTCGGGCAGTGTAGGGGGCCATGATGGGGCTGGTGTTTCAGGGTTTAGGGCAGAGCAGTGGTGTTCGGGCAGTGTAGGAGTCGTGCTGGAGCTGGTGTTTCAGGGATTAGGACAGTGCAGTGATGTTCTGGCAGTGTACGGGGTTGTGCTGGAGCTGGTGTTTCAGGGTTTAGGGCAGAGCAGTGGTGTTCGGGCAGGGTAGGGGTCGTGCGGGGGCTGGTGTTTCAGGGTTTAGGGCAGAGCACTGGTGTTCAGGCAGTGTAGGGGGTCATGCTGGGGGTTGTGTTTCAGTGTTTAGGGCAGTGCAGTGATGTTCGGACAGTGTAGGGGTTGTGCATTGATTGGTTATTCAGGGTTTAGGGCAGTGCAGTGGTGTTCGGGCAGTGTAGGGGGTGTGCAGGGGGTGGTGTTTCATGGTTTAGGGCAGTGCAGTGGTGTTCGGGCAGTGTTGGGGGTCTTGTGGGGGGTGGTGTTTCAGGGGTTAGGGCAGCGGTGTTCAGGCAGTGTAGGGGGTCTTGCTGGGGGTGGTGTTTCAGGGTTTAGGGCAGTAGTGTTCAGGCAGTGTAGGGGGTCTTGCTGGGGGTGGTATTTCAGAGATTAGGGCAGTTCATTGGTGTTCGAGCAGTGTGGTGGGTCTTGCTGGGGGTGGTGTTTCAGGGTTTAGGACAGTGCACTGGTGTTCATCCAGTGTATGGCGTCATGCTGGGGGTGGTTTGTCAGGGTTTAGGGCAGTGCAGTGGTGTTCGGGCAGTGTGGGGATTCGTGCTGCGGCTGGTGTTTCATGGTTTAGGGCAGTGCAGTGGTGTTCGTGCAATGTAGGGGGTCGTGCTGTGGCTGGTGATTCATGGTTTAGGGCAGTGCAGTGGTGTTCGGGCAGTGTAGGGGTTCGTGCTGGGGCTGGTGTTTCAGGGTTTAGGGCAGTGCAGTGGTGTTTGGGCAGTGTAGGGGGCCGTGATGGGGCAGGTGTTTCAGGGTTTAGGGCAGTGCAGTGGTGTTCGGGCAGTGTAGGGGGTCGTGCTGGGGCTGGTGTTTCAGGGATTAGGACAGTGCAGTGGTGTTCGGGAAGTGTACGGGGTTGTGCTGGGGCTGGTGTTTCAGGGTTTAGGGCAGAGCAGTGGTGTTCAGGCAGTGTAGGGGGATGTGTGGGGGTGGTGTTTCAGGGGTAGGGCAGAGCACTTGTGTTCAGCCAGTGTAGGGGGTCGTGCTGGGGGTGGATTTTCAGAGTTTAGGGCAGTGCAGTGGTGTTCGGGCAGTGTGCGGAGTCGTGCTGGGGCTTGTGTTTCATGGTTTAGGGCAGTGCAATGGTGTTCGCACAGTGTAGGAGGTCATGCTGGGGCTGGTGTTTCATGATTTAGGGTAGTGCAGTTGTGTTCGGGCAGTGTAGGGGGTCGTACTGGGGCTGGTGTTTCAGGGTTTAGGGCAGTGCAGTGGTGTTCGGGCAGTGTAGGGGGTCGTGATGGGCCTGGTGTTATAGGAGTTTAGGGCAGTGCAGTGTTGTTCGGGTACTGTAGGGGTTCGTGCTGGGGTGGTGTTTCAGGGTTTAGGGCAGTGCAGTGGTGTTCGGGCAGTGTAGGGGGTTGTGTTGGGGCTGGTGTTTCAGGGTTTAGGGCAGTGCAGTGAAGTTCGGGCAGTGTAGGGGGTTGTGCATGGAGTGGTGTTTCAGGGTTTAGGGCAGTGTAGTGGTGTTTGGGCAGTGTAGGGGATTGTGCAGGGGTGGTGTTTCAGGGTTTAGGGCAGAGCACTGGTGTTCGGGCATTGTTGGGGGTCTTCCTGGGGTGGCGTTTCAGGGGTAAGGGCAGCGGTGTTCGGGTAGTGTAGGGGTTCTTGCTGGGGGTTTTGTTTCAGGGTATAGGGCAGTTTTGTTCAGGCATTGTAGAGGGTCTTGCTCTGGGTGGTATTTCAGGGTTTAGGGCAGTGCAGTTGTGTTCGAGCAGTGTAGGGGGTTGTGCAGGGGGGTGGTGTTTCAGGGTTTAGGGCAGTGCAGTTGTGTTCGAGCAGTGTAGGGGGTCATGCAGGGGGGTGGTGTTTCAGGGTTTAGGGCAGTGCACTGGTGTTCAGCCAGTGTAGGGTGTCATGCTGGGGGTGGTTTTTTAGGGTTTAGGGCAGTGCAGTGGTGTTCGAGCAGTGTGGGGAGTCGTGCTGGGGCTGGTGTTTCATGGTTTAGGGCAGTGCAGTGGTGTTTGTGCAGTGTAGGGGATCGTGCTGGGGCTGGTGTTTCATGATTTAGGGCAGTGCAGTGGTGTTCGAACAGTGTGGGGAGTCGTGCTGGGGCTGGTGTTTCATAATTTAGGGCAGTGCAGTGGTGTTTGCGCAGTGTAGGGGGTCGTGCTGGGGCTGGTGTTTCAGGGTTTAGGGCAGTGCAGTGGTGTTCGGGCAGTGTATGGGCTCGTGCTGGGGGTTTTGTTTCAGGGTTTAGGGCAGTGCAGTGCTATTCAGGCAGTGTAGGGGGTCATGCTGGTCCTGTTGTTTCAGGGATTAGGGCATAGCAGTGGTGTTCAGGCAGTGTAGGGGGTCGTGCTGGTGTTTCAGGGTTTAGGGCAGCGCAGTGGTGTGTGGGCAATGTAGGGGGTCATGCTGGGGGGGTGTTTCAGGGTTTAGGGCAGAGCAGTGGTGTTCGGGCAGTGTACGGGGTCGTGCTGGGTTTGGTGTTTCAGGGTTTAGGGCACTGCAGTGGTGTTCGGGCAGTGTAGGGGGAGATGCTGGGGGTGGTGTTTCAGGGTTTAGGGCAGTGCACTGGTGTTCAGCCAGTGTAGGGTGTCATGCTGGGGGTGGTTTTTCAGGGTTTAGGGCAGTGCAGTGGTGTTCGAGCAGTGTGGGGAGTCGTGCTGGGGCTGGTGTTTCATAGTTTAGGGCAGTGCAGTGGTGTTTGTGCAGTGTAGGGGGTCGTGCTGGGGCTGGTGTTTCAGGGTTTAGGGCAGTGCAGTGGTGTTCGAACAGTGTGGGGAGTCGTGCTGGGGCTGGTGTTTCATAGTTTAGGGCAGTGCAGTGGTGTTCGGGCAGTGTAGGGGGTCATGATGGGGCTGGTGTTTCAGCGTTTAGGGCAGTGCAGTGGTGTTCTGGCAGTGTAGGGGGTCGTGCTGGGGCTGGTGTTTCAGGGTTTAGGGTAGTGCAGTGGTGTGCGGGCTGTGTAGGGGGTCGTGCTGGGGATGGTGTTTCAGGGATTAGGGTAGTGCAGTGCTGTTCAGACAGTGTAGGGTGTTGTGCTGGGGCTGGTCTTTCAGGGTTAAAGGCAGTGCAGTACTGTTCGGGCAGTGTATGGGGTCGTGCTGGGGCTGGTGTTTCAGGGTTTAGGGCAGTGCAGTGGTGTTCGGGCAGGGAAGGGGGTCGTGCTGGGGCTGGTGCTTCAGGGTTTAGGGCACTGCAGTGGTGTTCGGGCACTGTAGGGGGTCGTGCTGGGGCTGGAGTTTCAGGGTTTAGGGCAGAGCAGTGGTGTCCGGGCAGTGTAGAGGGTCGTGGTGGGGCTGGTGTTTTAGGGTTTAGGGTAGAGCAGTGGTGCTCGGGCAGTGTAGGGGGATGTGCGGGGTAGTGTTTCAGGGTTTAGGGCAAAGCAGTGGTGTTCAGGCAGTGTAGGTGGTCGTCCTTGGGGTGGTGTTTCAGGGTTTAGGGCAGTGCAGTGATGTTCGGGCAGTGTAGGGGGTCATGCAGGGGGTGGTGTTCAGTGTTTAGGGCAGTGCAGTCGTGTTCGGGCAGTGTAAGCAGTTGTGCAGGGGGTGGTGTTTCAGGGTTTGGCAGTGCAGTGGTGTTCTGGCAGTGTAGGGGGTGGTGATGGGTCTGGTGTTTCAGGGTTTAGGGCAGAGCAGTGGTGTGTGGGCAATGTAGGGGGTTGTACTGGGGGTGGTGTTTCAGGGTTTAGGGCAGAGCAGTGGTGTTCGGGCAGTTTACGGGGTCATGCTGGGGGTGGTGTTTCAGGGTTTAGGGTACTGCAGTGGTGTTTGGGCAGTGTAGGGGGACGTGCTGGGGGTGGAGTTTCAGGGTTTAGGGCAGTGCAGTGGTGTTCGGGCAGTGTAGGGGGTTGTCCTGGGGCTGGTGATTCAGAGTTTAGGACAGTGCAGCGGTCTTCGGGCAGTGTAGGGGGTTGTGCAGGGAGTGGTGTTTCAGGGTTTAGGGCAGTGCTGTGGTGTTCGAGCAGTGTAGGGGGTCATGGAGGGGGTGGTGTTTCAGGGTTTAAGGCAGTGCAGTTGTGTTCGGGCAGTGTTGGGGGTCTTGCTGGGGGTGGTATTTCAGGGGTTAGGGCAGCAGAGTTCAGGCAGTGTAGGGAGACTTTCTGGGGGTGGTGTTTCAGGGTTCGGGCAGTAGTGTTCGGGCACTGTAGGGTTTCTTGCTGACGGTGGTATTTGAGGGTTTAGGGCAGTTCAGTGGTGTTTGGGCAGTGTAGGGGATCTTGCTGGGGGTGGTATTTCAGAGTTTAGGGCAGTGCAGTGGTGTTCGAGCAGTGCAGGGGGGTGGTGTTTCAGGGTTTAGGGCAGTGCACCGGTGTTCAGCCAGTGTATGGTGTCGTGCTGGGGTGGTTTTTCAGGGTTTAGGGCAGTGCAGTGGAGTTTGGGCATTGTGGGGAGTCATGCTGGGACTGGTGTTTCATGGTTTAGGGCAGTGCAGTGGTGTTCGCGTAGTGTAGAGAGTCGTGCTGGGGCTGGTGTTTCAGGGTTTAGGGCAGTGCAGTGGTGTTCGGGCAGTGTAGGGGGTCGTGCTGGGGCTGGTGTTTCAGCGGTCAGGGCAGAGCAGTGGTGTTCGGCAGTGTAGGATGTTGTGCTGGGGTGGTGTTTCAGGGTTTAGGGCACTGCAGTGGTGTTTGGGCACTGTAGGGGGTCTTGCTGAGGGTGGTATTTCAGGGTTTAGGGCAGTTCAGTGGTGTTCGGGCAGTGTAGGGGGTCTTGCTTGGGGTGGTATTTCAGGGTTTAGGGCAGTGCAGTGGTGTTCGAGCAGTGCAGGGGTAGTGTTTCAGGGTTTAGGGCAGTGCACTGGTGTTCAACCAGTGTAGGGTGTCATGCTGGGGTGTTTTTTCAGGGTTTTGGGCAGTGCAGTGGTGTTCGGGCAGTGTAGGGGGTCTTGCTTGGGGTGGTATTTCAGGGTTTAGGGCAGTGCAGTGGTGTTCGAGCAGTGCAGGGGGGTAGTGTTTCAGGGTTTAGGGCAGTGCACTGGTGTTCAGCCAGTGTAGGGTGTCGTGCTGGGGTGGTTTTTCAGGGTTTTGGGCAGTGCAGTGGTGTTCGGGCAGTGTGAGGAGTTGTGCTGGGACTGGTGTTTCATGGTTTAGGGCAGTGCAGTGGTGTTTGGGCAGTGTAGGGGGTCGTGCTGGGGCTGGTGTTTCAGGGTTTAGGGCATTGCAGTGGTATTCGGGCAGTGTAGGGGGTTGTGCTGGGGCTGGTGTTTCAGGGTTTAGGGCAGAGCAGTGGTGTTCGGGCAGTGTAGGGGGATGTGCGGGGGTGGTGTTTCAGGGATTAGGGCAGAGCACTGGTGTTCAGGCAGTGTAGGGGGTCGTGCTGGGGGTGGTGTTTCAGTGTTTAGGGCAGTGCAGTGATGTTCGGGCAGTGTAGGGGGTTGTGCAGGGAGTGATGTTTCAGGGTTTATGGCAGAGCACTGGTGTTCAGGCGGTGTAGGGGGTCGTGCTGGGGGTGGTGTTTCAGTGTTTAGGGCAGTGCAGTGATGTTCGGGCAGTGTAGGGAGTTGTGCAGGGAGTGGTGTTTCAGGGTTTAGGGCAGTGCAGTGGTGTTCGTGCAGTGTAGGGGGTCGTGCAGGGGGTGGGTTTTCAGGGTTTAGGGCAGTGCAGTGGTGCTCGGGCAGTGTTGGGGGTCTTGCTGGGGGTGATGTTTCAGGGTTTAGGGCAGTAGTGTTCGGGCAGTGTAGGGGGTCTTGCTGAGGATGGTATTTCAGGGTTTAGGGCAGTTCAGTGGTGTTCGGGCAGTGTAGGGGGTCTTGCTGAGGGTGGTATTTCAGGGTTTAGGGCAGTGCAGTGGTGTTCGGGCAGTATAGGGGGTCGTGCTGGGGGTGGTGTTTCAGGGTTAAGGGCAGAGCAGTGGTGCTCGGGCAGGGTAGGGGTCGTGCTGGGGCTGGTGTTTCAGGGTTTAGGGCAGAGCGGTGCTGTTCGGGCAGTGAGGGGTTGTGCTGGGGATGGAGTTTCAGGGTTTAGGGCAGTGCAGTGGTGTTCGGGCAGTGTAGGGGGTTGTGCTGGGGCTGGTGTTTCAGGGTTTAGGGCAGAGCGGTGCTGTTCGGGCAGTGAGGGGTTGTGCTGGGGATGGAGTTTCAGGGTTTAGGGCAGTGCAGTGGTGTTCGGGCAGTGTAGGGGGTTGTGCAGGGGTGGTGTTTCAGGGTTTAGGGCAGTGCAGTGGTGTTTGGGCAGTGTAGGCGGTCATGCTGGGGTGGTTTTTCAGGCTTTAGGGCAGTGCGGTGGTGTTCGGGCAGTGTGGGGAGACGTGCTGGGGCTGGTGTTTCAGGGGTTAGGGCCGTGCAGTGGTTTTCGGGCAGTGCAGAGGGTAGTGTTTCAGGGTTTAGGGCAGTGCACTGGTGTTCAGCCAGTGTTGGGTGTCGTTCTGGGGGTGGTTTTTCAGGCTTTAGGGCAGTGCGGTGGTGTTCGGGCAGTGTGGGGAGTCGTGCTGGGGCTGGTGTTTCAGGGTTTAGGGCAGTGCAGTGGTTTTCGGGCAGTGTAGGGGGTCGTGATGGGGCTGGTGTTTCAGGGTTTAGGGCAGTGCAGTGTTGTTCGGGCTGTGTAGGGGGTCGTGCTGGGGGGTGGTGTTTCAGGGTTTAGGGCAGTGCAGTGGTGTTCGGGCAGTGTAGGGGGTCGTGCTGGTGCTGGTGTTTCAGAGTTTAGGGCAGAGCAGTGGTGTTCGAGCAGTGCAGGGGGGTGGTGTTTCAGGGTTTAGGGCAGTGCACCGGTGTTCAGCCAGTGTATGGTGTCGTGCTGGGGGTGGTTTTTCAGGGTTTAGGGCAGTGCAGTGGAGTTTGGGCATTGTGGGGAGTAATGCTGGGACTGGTGTTTCATGGTTTAGGGCAGTGCAGTGGTGTTCGCGCAGTGTAGAGGGTCGTGCTGGGGCTGGTGTTTCAGGGTTTAGGGCAGTGCAGTGGTGTTCGGGCAGTGTAGGGGGTCGTGCTGGGGCTGGTGTTTCAGTGGTTAGGGCAGAGCAGTGGTGTTCGGCAGTGTAGGATGTTGTGCTGGGGTGGTGTTTCAGGGTTTAGGGCACTGCAGTGGTGTTTGGGCACTGTAGGGGGTCTTGCTGAGGGTGGTATTTCAGGGTTTAGGGCAGTTCAGTGGTGTTCGGGCAGTGCAGGGGTAGTGTTTCAGGGTTTAGGGCAGTGCACTGGTGTTCAACCAGTGTAGGGTGTCGTGCTGGGGTGTTTTTTCAGGGTTTTGGGCAGTGCAGTGGTGTTCGGGCAGTGTAGGGGGTCTTGCTTGGGGTGGTATTTCAGGGTTTAGGGCAGTGCAGTGGTGTTCGAGCAGTGCAGGGGGGTAGTGTTTCAGGGTTTAGGGCAGTGCACTGGTGTTCAGCCAGTGTAGGGTGTAGTGCTGGGGTGGTTTTTCAGGGTTTTGGGCAGTGCAGTGGTGTTTGGGCAGTGTGAGGAGTTGTGCTGGGACTGGTGTTTCATGGTTTAGGGCAGTGCAGTGGTGTTTGGGCAGTGTAGGGGGTCGTGCTGGGGCTGGTGTTTCAGGGTTTAGGGCATTGCAGTGGTGTTCGGGCAGTGTAGGGGGTTGTGCTGGGGCTGGTGTTTCAGGGTTTAGGGCAGAGCAGTGGTGTTCGGGCAGTGTAGGGGGATGTGCGGGGGGTGGTGTTTCAGGGATTAGGGCAGAGCACTGGTGTTCAGGCAGTGTAGGGGGTCGTGCTGGGGTGGTGTTTCAGTGTTTAGGGCAGTGCAGTGATGTTCGGGCAGTGTAGGGGGTTGTGCAGGGAGTGATGTTTCAGGGTTTATGGCAGAGCACTGGTGTTCAGGCAGTGTAGGGGGTCGTGCTGGGGGTGGTGTTTCAGTGTTTAGGGCAGTGCAGTGATGTTCGGGCAGTGTAGGGAGTTGTGCAGGGAGTGGTGTTTCAGGGTTTAGGGCAGTGCAGTGGTGTTCGTGCAGTGTAGGGGGTCGTGCAGGGGGTGGTGTTTCAGGGTTTAGGGCAGTGCAGTGGTGCTCGGGCAGTGTTGGGGGTCTTGCTGGGGGTGATGTTTCAGGGTTTAGGGCAGTAGTGTTCGGGCAGTGTAGGGGGTCTTGCTGAGGATGGTATTTCAGGGTTTAGGGCAGTTCAGTGGTGTTCGGGCAGTGTAGGGGGTCTTGCTGGGGGTGGTATTTCAGGGTTTAGGGCAGTGCAGTGGTGTTCAGGCAGTGTAGGGGGTCATGCTGGGGCTGATGTTTCAGGGTTTAGGGCAGTGCAGTGGTGTTCGGGCAGTATAGGGGGTCGTGCTGGGGGTGGTGTTTCAGGGTTAAGGGCAGAGCAGAGGTGCTCGGGCAGGGTAGGGGTCGTGCTGGGGCTGGTGTTTCAGGGTTTAGGGCAGAGCGGTGCTGTTCGGGCAGTGAGGGGTTGTGCTGGGGATGGAGTTTCAGGGTTTAGGGCAGTGCAGTGGTGTTCGGGCAGTGTAGGGGGTTGTGCTGGGGCTGGTGTTTCAGGGTTTAGGGCAGAGCGGTGCTGTTCGGGCAGTGAGGGGTTGTGCTGGGGATGGAGTTTCAGGGTTTAGGGCAGTGCAGTGGTGTTCGGGCTGTGTAGGGGGTTGTGCTGGGGGGTGGTGTTTCAGGGTTTAGGGCAGTGCAGTGGTGTTCGGGCAGTGTAGGGGGTCGTGCTGGTGCTGGTGTTTCAGAGTTTAGGGCAGAGCAGTGGTGTGCGGGCAATGTAGCGGGTCGTGCTGGAGGTGGTGTTTCAGGGTTTAGAGCAGTGCAGTGGTGTTTGGGCAGTGTAGGGGGTCATGCAGGGGGTTGTGTTTCATGGTTTAGGGCAGTGCAGTGGTTTTCGAGCAGTGTAGGCGGTCTTACTGTGGGCGGTGTTTCAGGGTTTACGACAGTGGTGTTTGGGAAAAGTAAGTGGTCTTGCTGGGGGTGGTGTTTCAGGGTTTAGGGCAGTGCAGTGGTGTTCAAGCAGTATAGGGGGTCGTGCAGGGGGTGGTGTTTCAGGGTTTAGGGCAGTGCAGTGGTGTTCGGGCAGTGTTGGGGGTGTTGCTGGGGGTCGTGTTTCAGGGGTTAGGGCAGTAGTGTTCGGGTAGTGTAGGGGGTCTTGCTGAGGGTGGTACTTCAGGGTTTAGGGCAGTTCAGTGGTGTTTGGGCAGTGTAGGGGATCTTGCTGGGGGTGGTATTTCAGGGTTTAGGGCAGTGCAGTGGTGTTCGAGCAGTGCAGGGGGGTGGTGTTTCAGGGTTTAGGGCAGTGCACTGGTGTTCAGCCAGTGTATGGTGTCGTGCTGGGGGTGGTTTTTCAGGGTTTAGGGCAGTGCAGTGGAGTTCGGGCAGCGTGGGGAGTCGTGCTTGGACTGGTGTTTCATGGTTTAGGGCAGTGCAGTGGTGTTCGCGCAGTGTAGAGGGTCGTGCTGGGGCTGGTGTTTCAGGGTTAAGGGCAGTGCAGTGGTGTTCGGGCAGTGTAGGGGGTCGTGCTAGGGCTGGTGTTTCAGGGGTTAGGGTAAAGCAGTGGTGTTCAGCAGTGTAGGATGTTGTACTGGGGTGGTGTTTCAGGGTTTAGGGCACTGCAGTGGTGTTTGGGCAGTGTAGGGGGACGTGCTGGGGTGGTGTTTCAGGGTTTAGAGCAGTGCAGTGGTGTTCGGGCAGTGTAGGGGGTCGTGCAGAGGGAAGTGTTTCATGGTTTGGGGCAGTGCAGTGGGTTTCGAGCAGTGTAGGCAGTCTTGCTGTGGGCGGTGTTTCAGGGTTTACGTCAGTGGTGTTTGGGAAGTGTAAGGGGTCTTGCTGGGGGTGGTGTTTCAGGGTTCAGGACAGTGCAGTGGTGTTCGGGCAGTGTAGGGGGTCTTGCTGGGGGTGGTGTTTCAGGGTTTAGGGCAGTGATGTTTGGGCAGTGTAGGAGGTCTTGCTGGGGTGGTGTTTCAGGGTTTAGGACAGGCCAGTGGTATTCAGGCAGTGTAGGGGGCTGTGCAGGGGGTGGTGGGTCAGGGTTTAGGGCAGAGCACTGTTGTTTGGGCAGAGTAGGGGGTCGTGCTGGCGGTGTTGTTTCAGGGTTTAGGGCAGTGCAGTGGTGTTCGGGCAGTGTGAGGGGTCATGCTGGGGCTGGTGTTTCAAGGTTTAGGACAGTGTAGTGGTGTTCTGACAGTGTTGGGGTCGTGCTGGGGGTGGTGTTTCAGGGTTTAGGGCAGTGCAGTGGTGTTCGGGCAGTGTAGGTGGTCTTGCAGGGGGTTGTGTTTCAGGGTTTAGGGCAGTGCAATGGTGTTCGGGCAGTGTAGGGGATCTTGCTGGGGCTGATGTTTCAGGGTTTAGGGCAGTGCAGTGGTGTTCGGGCAGTGTAGGGGGTTGTGCAGGGGTGGTGTTTCAGGGTTTAGGGCATGGCAGTGGTGCTCGGGCAGTATAGGGGGTCGAGCTGTGGGTGGTGTTTTAGGGTTTAGGGCAGAGCCGTGGTGCTCGGGCAGGGTAGGGGTCTTGCCGGGGCTGGTGTTTCATGGTTTAGGGCAGAGCAGTGCTGTTCGGGCAGTGAGGGGGTCATGCTGGGGGTGGAGTTTCAGGGTTTAGGGCAGTGCAGTGGTGTTTGGGCAGCGTAGGAGGTTGTGCAGGGGTGGTGTTTCAGGGTTTAGGGCAGTGCAGTGGTGTTCGGGCAATGTAGGGGGTCGTGCTGGTGCTCGTGTATCAGGGTTTAGGGTAGGGCAGTGGTGTTCGGCAGGGTAGGGGGTCATGCTGGGGCTGGAGAATCAGGGTTTACGGCAGTGCAGTGGTGTTCGGGCAGTGTACGGGGTCATGCTGGGGTGGTGTTTCAGGGTTTAGGGTACTGCAGTGGTGTTCAGTCAGTGTAGGGGGACATGCTGGGGGTGGAGTTTCAGGGTTTAGGGCAGTGCAGTGGTGTTCGGGCAGTGTAGGGTGTTGTGCTGTGGCTGGTGATTCAGGGTTTAGGGCAGTGCAGTGGAGTTCTGGCAGTGTAGGGAGTCATGCTGGGGCTGGTGTTTCAGGGTTTAGGGCGGTGCAGTGGTGTTCGGGCTGTGTAAGGGGTCGTGCTGCGGGTTTTGTTTCAGGGTTTAGGGCATTGGTGCAGTGGTGTTCGGGCAGTGTAGGGGGTCTTGCAGGGGGTGGTGTTTCAGGGTTTAGGCAGTGGTGTTCGGGTAGTGTAGGGGGTTCTCTGAGGGTGCTGTGTCATGGTTAAGGGCAGTGGTGTTTGGGCAGTGTAGGGGGTCGTGCTGGGGGTGGTGTTTCAGGGTTTAGGGCAGTGCAGTGGTGTTTGGGCAGTGTTGGGGGTCTTGCTGGGGGTGGTGTTTCAGGGGTTAGGGCAGCAGTGCTCGGGCAGTGTAGGGGGTCTTGCTGGGGGTGGTGTTTCAGAGTTTAGGGCAGTAGTGTTCGGGCAGTGTAGAGGGTCTTGCTGGGGGTGGTATATCAGGGTTTAGGGCAAGTCAGTGGTGTTCGGGCAGTGTAGGGGGTCGTGCTTGGGCTGGTGTTTCAGGGTTTAGGGCAGTGCAGTGGTGTTCGGGCCGTGTAGGGGGTTGTGCTGGGGGTGGTGTTTCAGGGTTTAGGGCAGTGCAGTGGTGTTCGAGCCGTGTAGGGGGTCTTGCTGGGGGTGGTGTTTCAGGGTTTAGGGCAGAACAGTGGTGTGCAGGCAATGTAGGGGGTAGTTCTGGAGGTGGTGTTTCATGGTTTAGGGCAGAGCAGTGGTGTTTGGGCAGTGTTCGGTGTCATGCTGGGAGTGGTGTTTCAGGGTTTAGGGCACTTCAGTGGTGTTCGGGCAGTGTAGGGGGACGTGCTGGGGGAGTGTTTCAGGGTTTAGGGTACTGCAGTGGTGTTCGGACAGTGTAGGGGGATGTGCTGGGGGTGGTGTTTCAAGGTTTTGGGCAGAGCAGTGGTGTTCGGGCAGTGTAGGAGATCGTGCAGGGGTTGGTGTTTCACGGTTTATGGCATTGCAGTGCTTTTCTGGCAGTTTAGGGGGTCTTCCTGGGGGCGGTGTTTCAGGGTTTAGGGCAGTGGTGTTCGGGATGTGTAGGGGGTCTTGCTGAGGGTGGTGTTTCAGGGTTTAGGGCAGTGCAGTGGTGTTCAGGCAGTGTAGGGGGTCTTGCTGGGGGTGGTGTTTCATGGTTTAGAGCAGTGGTGTTCTGGCAGTGTAGGGGGTCATGCTGGGGTTGGTGTTTCAGGGTTTAGGGCAGTGCAGTGGTGTTCGGGCAGGGTAGGGGCTCATGCTGGGGCTGGTGTTTCAGGGTTTAGAGCACTGCAGTGGTGTTCGGGCACTGTAGGCGGTCGTGCTGGGGCCGGAGTTTCAGGGTTTAGAGCAGAGCAGTGGTGTTCAGGCAGTGTAAGGGGTCGTGCTGCTGGTGGTGTTTCAGGGTTTAGGGCAGTGGTGCAGTGGTGTTCGGGCAGTGTAGGGGGTCTTGCAGGGGGTGGTGTTTCAGGGTTTAGGGCAGTGCAATGGTGTTCAGGCAGTGTAAGGGGTCGTGCTGCGGGTTGTGTTTCAGGGTTTAGGGCAGTGGTGCAGTGGTGTTTGGGCAGTGTTGGGATTCTTGCTGGGGGTGGTGTTTCAGGGTTAAGGGCAGTGCAGTGGTATTCGGGCAGTGTAGTGGGTCATGCAGGGGGGTGGTGTTTCAGGTTTTAGGGCAGTGCA
Source organism: Triturus cristatus (assembly GCF_964204655.1). Taxonomy (NCBI): domain Eukaryota; kingdom Metazoa; phylum Chordata; class Amphibia; order Caudata; family Salamandridae; genus Triturus; species Triturus cristatus. The sequence goes on along the minus strand of NC_140579.1, from coordinate 1,131,275,657 downwards.
GTGGTGTTCGGGCAGTGTAGGGGGTTGTGATGGGGCTGGTGTTTCAGGGTTTGCGGCAGACCAGTCTTGTGCGGGCAATGTAGGGGGTCATGCTGGGGGTGGTCTTTCAGGGTTTCGGGCAGTGCAGTGGTATTCGGGCCATGTAGCGGGTCATGCTGGGTGAGGTGTTTCAGGGTTTAGGGCAGTGCAGTGGAGTTCGGGCAGTGTAGTGGGCCGTGCTGGGGGTGGTGTTTCAGGGTTTAGGGCAGAGCAGTGATGTTCAGGCAGTGTAGGGGGTCGTGCTTGTGCTGGTATTTCAGGGTTTAGGGCAGAGCAGTGGTGTTCGGGCAGTGTAGGGGGTCGTGCTGGGGGTGGTGTTTCAGGATTTAGGTCAGAGCAGTGGTGTTCGGCAGTGTAGGAGGTTGTGCTGGGGGTGGTGTTTCAGGGTTTAGAGCACTGTAGTGGTGTTCGGGCAGTGTAGGGGGTCTTGCTGGGGGTGGTGTTTCAGGGTTTAGGGCAGTGCAGTGGTGTTCGGGCAGTGTAGGGGGTCATGCTGGGGCTGGTGTTTCAGGGTTTAGGGCAGTGCAGTAGTGTTCAGGCAGTGTAGGGGGTCGTGATGTGGCTGGTGTTTCAGGGTTTAAGGCAGTACAGTGGTGTTCGGGCTGTGTAGGGGGTCGTGCTGGGGCCGGAGTTTCAGGGTTTAGGGCAGAGCAGTGGTGTGCGGGCAATGTAGGGGGTCGTGCTGGTGGTGGTGTTTCAGGGTTTAGGGCAGAGCAGTGGTGTTCGGGCAGTGTACGGTGTCGTGCTGGGGATGGTGTTTCAGGCTTTAGGGTACTGCAGTGGTGTTCGGAAAGTGCAGGGGGACGTGCTTGGGGTGGTGTTTTAGGGTTTAGGGCACTGCAGTGGTGTTCAGGCAGTGTAGGAGGTCGTGCAGGGGGTGGTGTTTCACGGTTTACGGCATTGCAGTGTTTTTCGGGCAGTGTAGGGGGTCTTCCTGTGGGCGGTGTTTCAGGGTTTAGGGCAGTGGTGTTCGGGATGTGTAGGGGGTCTTCCTGGGGTTGGTGTTTAAGGGTTTAGGGCAGCGCAGTTGTGTTCGCGGGTGAAGGTGTCTTGCAGGGGGTGGTGTTTCAGGGTTTAGGCAGTGGTGTTTGGGCAGTGTAGGTGTTCTTGCTGGGGGTGGTGTTTTAGGGTTTAGGGCAGTGCAGTGGTATTCGGGCAGAGTAGTGGGTCGTGCAGGGGGGTGGTGTTTCAGGGTTTGGGCAGTGCAGTGGTGTTCAGGTAGTGTAGGGGGTTCTCTGGGGGTGCTGTTTTATGGTTTACGGCAGTGGTGTTAGGGCAGTGTAGGGGGTCTTGCTGGGGGTGGTGTTTCAGGGTTTAGGACAGTGCAGTGGTGTTCGTGAATTGTAGGGGGTCGTGCTGGGGGTGGTGATTCTGTGTTTAGGGCAGTGCAGTGGTGTTCGGGCAGTGTAGGCGGTCTTGCTGGGGCTGGTGTTTCAGGGTTTAGGGCAGTGCAGTGGTGTTCAGGCAGTGTGGAGAGTCGTGCTGGGGCTGGAGTTTCATTGTTTAGGGCAGTGCAGTTGTGGTCGCGCATTGTAGGGGTCGTGCTGGGGCAGGTGTTTCATGATTTTGGGCAGTAGTGTTCGGGCAGTGTAGGGGGTCTTGCTAGGGGTGGTATTTCAGGGTTTAGGGCAGTTCAGAGGTGTGCAGGCCGTGTAGGGGGTCTTGCTGGGGGTGGTGTTTCAGGGGTTAGGGCAGTGCAGTGGTGTTTGACCAGTGTAGGGGGTCGTGAAGGGGGGTGGTGTTTCAGGGTTTAGGGCAGTGCAGTGGTGTTCAGGCAGTGTAGGGGGTCATGCTGGGGCTGATGTTTCAGGGTTTAGGGCAGTGCAGTGGTGTTCGGGCAGTATAGGGGGTCGTGCTGGGGGTGGTGTTTCAGGGTTAAGGGCAAAGCAGTGGTGCTCGGGCAGGGTAGGGGTCGTGCTGGGGCTGGTGTTTCAGGGTTTAGGGCAGAGCAGTGCTGTTCGGGCAGTGAGGGGTTGTGCTGGGGATGGAGTTTCAGGGTTTAGGGCAGTGCAGTGGTGTTCGGGCAGTGTAGGGGGTTGTGCAGGGGTGGTGTTTCAGGGTTTAGGGCAGTGCAGTGGTGTTTGGGCAGTGTAGGCGGTCATGCTGGGGTGGTTTTTCAGGCTTTAGGGCAGTGCGGTGGTGTTCGGGCAGTGTGGGGAGACGTGCTGGGGCTGGTGTTTCAGGGGTTAGGGCAGTGCAGTGGTTTTCGGGCAGTGCAGGGGGTAGTGTTTCAGGGTTTAGAGCAGTGCACTGGTGTTCAGCCAGTGTTGGGTGTCGTGCTGGGGGTGGTTTTTCAGGCTTTAGGGCAGTGCGGTGGTGTTCGGGCAGTGTGGGGAGTCGTGCTGGGGCTGGTGTTTCAGGGGTTAGGGCAGTGCAGTGGTTTTCGGGCAGTGTAGGGGGTCGTGATGGGGCTGGTGTTTCAGGGTTTAGGGGAGTACAGTGTTGTTCGGGCTGTGTAGGGGGTCGTGCTGGGGGTGGTGTTTCAGGGTTTAGGGCAGTGCAGTGGTGTTCGGGCAGTGTAGGGGGTCGTGCTGGGGGTGGAGTTTCAGGGTTTAGGGCAGTGCAGTGGTGTTTGGGCAGTGTAGGAGGTTGTGCAGGGGTGGTGTTTCAGGGTTTAGGGCAGTGCAGTGGTGTTCGGGCAATGTAGGGGGTCGTGCTGGTGCTCGTGTATCAGGGTTTAGGGTAGGGCAGTGGTGTCCGGCAGGGTAGGGGGTCATGCTGGGGCTGGAGATTTAGGGTTTATGGCAGTGCAGTGGTGTTCGGGAAGTGTACGGGGTCATGCTGGGGTGGTGTTTCAGGGTTTAGGGCAGTGCAGTGGTGTTTGGGCAGTGTAGGGGGTCGTGCTGGGGGTGGAGTTTCAGGGTTTAGGGCACTGGTGTTTGGGCAGTGTAGGAGGTTGTGCAGGGGTGGTGTTTCAGGGTTTAGGGCAGTGCAGTGGTGTTCGGGCAATGTAGGGGGTCGTGCTGGTGCTCGTGTATCAGGGTTTAGGGTAGGGCAGTGGTGTTCGGCAGGGTAGGGGGACATGCTGGGGGTGGATTTTCAGGGTTTAGGGCAGTGCAGTGGTGTTCGGGCAGTGTAGGGTGTTGTGCTGTGGCTGGTGATTCAGGGTTTAGGGCCGTGCAGTGGAGTTCTGGCAGTGTAGGGAGTCATGCTGGGGCTGGTGTTTCAGGGTTTAGGGCGGTGCAGTGGTGTTCGGGCTGTGTAAGGAGTCGTGCTGCGGGTGGTGTTTCAGGGTTTAGGGCATTGGTGCAGTGGTGTTCGGGCAGTGTAGGGGGTCTTGCAGGGGGTGGTGTTTCAGGGTTTAGGCAGTGGTGTTCGGGTAGTGTAGGGGGTTCTCTGAGGGTGCTGTGTCATGGTTAAGGGCAGTGGTGTTTGGGCAGTGTAGGGGGTCGTGCTGGGGGTGGTGTTTCAGGGTTTAGGGCAGTGCAGTGGTGTTTGGGCAGTGTTGGGGGTCTTGCTGGGGGTGGTGTTTCAGGGGTTAGGGCAGCAGTGCTCGGGCAGTGTAGGGGGTCTTGCTGGGGGTGGTGTTTCAGAGTTTAGGGCAGTAGTGTTCGGGCAGTGTAGAGGGTCTTGCTGGGGGTGGTATATCAGGGTTTAGGGCAAGTCAGTGGTGTTCGGGCAGTGTAGGGGGACGTGCTGGGGGTGGTGTTTCAGGGTTTAGGGTACTGCAGTGGTGTTCGGGCAGTGTAGGGGGATGTGCTGGGGTGGTGTTTCAAGGTTTTGGGCAGAGCAGTGGTGTTCGGGCAGTGTAGGAGGTCGTGCATGGGGTGGTGTTTCACGGTTTATGGCATTGCAGTGCTTTTCTGGCAGTTTAGGGGGTCTTCCTGGGGGCGGTGTTTCAGGGTTTAGGGCAGTGGTGTTCGGGATGTGTAGGGGGTCTTGCTGAGGGTGGTGTTTCAGGGTTTAGGGCAGTGCAGTGGTGTTCAGGCAGTGTAGGGGGTCTTGCTGGGGGTGGTGTTTCAAGGTTTAGAGCAGTGGTGTTCTGGCAGTGTAGGGGGTCATGCTGGTGTTGGTGTTTCAGGGTTTAGGGCAGTGCAGTGGTGTTCGGGCAGGGTAGGGGGTCATGCTGGGGCTGGTGTTTCAGGGTTTAGAGCACTGCAGTGGTGTTCGGGCACTGTAGGCGGTCGTGCTGGGGCTGGAGTTTCAGGGTTTAGAGTAGAGCAGTGGTGTTCAGGCAGTGTAAGGGGTCGTGCTGCGGGATGTGTTTCAGGGTTTAGGGCAGTGGTGCAGTGGTGTTCGGGCAGTGTAGGGGGTCTTGCAGGGGGTGGTGTTTCAGGGTTTAGGCAGTGGTGTTCGGGTAGTTTAGGGGGTTCTCTGAGGGTGCTGTGTCATGGTTAAGGGCAGTGGTGTTGGGGCAGTGTAGGGGGTCGTGCTGGGGGTGGTGTTTCAGGGTTAAGGCAGTGCAGTGGTGTTTGGGCAGTGTTGGGGGTGTTGCTGGGGCTGGTGTTTCAGGGTTTAGGGCAGTGGTGTTCGGGATGTGTAGGGGGTCTTGCTGAGGGTGGTGTTTCAGGGTTTAGGGCAGTGCAGTGGTGTTCGGGCAGTGTAGGGGGTCTTGCTGGGGGTGGTGTTTAGGGTTTAGGCAGTGGTGTTTGGGAAATGTAGGGATTCTTGCTGGGGGTGGTGTTTCAGGGTTTAGGGCAGTGCAGTGGTATTCGGGCAGTGTAGTGGGTCGTGCAGGGGGGTGGTGTTTCAGGTTTTAGGGCAGTGCAGTGGTGTTCGGGCAGTGTAGGGGGTTGTGATGGGGCTGGTGTTTCAGGGTTTGCGGCAGACCAGTCTTGTGCGGGCAATGTAGGGGGTCATGCTGGGGGTGGTCTTTCAGGGTTTCGGGCAGTGCAGTGGTATTCGGGCCATGTAGCGGGTCATGCTGGGTGAGGTGTTTCAGGGTTTAGGGCAGTGCAGTGGAGTTCGGGCAGTGTAGGGGGCCGTGCTGGGGGTGGTGTTTCAGGGTTTAGGGCAGAGCAGTGATGTTCAGGCAGTGTAGGGGGTCGTGCTTGTGCTGGTATTTCAGGGTTTAGGGCAGAGCAGTGGTGTTCGGGCAGTGTAGGGGGTCGTGCTGGGGGTGGTGTTTCAGGATTTAGGTCAGAGCAGTGGTGTTCGGCAGTGTAGGAGGTTGTGCTGGGGGTGGTGTTTCAGGGTTTAGGGCACTGTAGTGGTGTTCGGGCAGTGTAGGGTCTTGCTGGGGGTGGTGTTTCAGGGTTTAGGGCAGTGCAGTGGTGTTCGGGCAGTGTAGGGGGTCATGCTGGGGCTGGTGTTTCAGGGTTTAGGGCAGTGCAGTAGTGTTCGGGCAGTGTAGGGGGTAGTGATGGGGCTGGTGTTTCAGGGTTTAAGGCAGTACAGTGGTGTTCGGGCTGTGTAGGGGGTCGTGCTGGGGCCGGAGTTTCAGGGTTTAGGGCAGAGCAGTGGTGTGCGGGCAATATAGGGGGTCGTGCTGGTGGTGGTGTTTCAGGGTTTAGGGCAGAGCAGTGGTGTTCGGGCAGTGTACGGTGTCGTGCTGGGGATGGTGTTTCAGGCTTTAGGGTACTGCAGTGGTGTTCGGACAGTGCAGGGGGACGTGCTTGGGGTGGTGTTTCAGGGTTTAGGGCACTGCAGTGGTGTTCGGGCAGTGTAGGAGGTCGTGCAGGGGGTGGTGTTTCACGGTTTACGGCATTGCAGTGTTTTTCGGGCAGTGTAGGGGGTCTTCCTGTGGGCGGTGTTTCAGGGTTTAGGGCAGTGGTGTTCGGGATGTGTAGGGGGTCTTGCTGGGGTTGGTGTTTCAGGGTTTAGGGCAGCGCAGTTGTGTTCGGGGGTGAAGGTGTCTTGCAGGGGGTGGTGTTTCAGGGTTTAGGCAGTGGTGTTTGGGCAGTGTAGGTGTTCTTGCTGGGGGTGGTGTTTTAGGGTTTAGGGCAGTGCAGTGGTATTCGGGCAGAGTAGTGGGTCGTGCAGGGGGGTGGTGTTTCAGGGTTTGGGCAGTGCAGTGGTGTTCAGGTAGTGTAGGGGGTTCTCTGGGGGTGCTGTTTTATGGTTTAGGGCAGTGGTGTTAGGGCAGTGTAGGGGGTCTTGCTGGGGGTGGTGTTTCATGGTTTAGGACAGTGCAGTGGTGTTCGTGAATTGTAGGGGGTCGTGCTGGGGGTGGTGATTCTGTGTTTAGGGCAGTGCAGTGGTGTTCGGGCAGTGTAGGCGGTCTTGCTGGGGCTGGTGTTTCAGGGTTTAGGGCAGTGCAGTGGTGTTCGGGCAGTGTGGAGAGTCGTGCTGGGGCTGGAGTTTCATTGTTTAGGGCAGTGCAGTTGTGTTCGCGCATTGTAGGGGGTCGTGCTGGGGCTGGTGTTTCATGATTTTGGGCAGTAGTGTTCGGGCAGTGTAGGGGGTCTTGCTAGGGGTGGTATTTCAGGGTTTAGGGCAGTTCAGAGGTGTGCAGGCCGTGTAGGGGGTCTTGCTGGGGGTGGTGTTTCAGGGGTTAGGGCAGTGCAGTGGTGTTTGACCAGTGTAGGGGGTCGTGCAGGGGGGTGGTGTTTCAGGGTTTAGGGCAGTGCAGTGGTGTTCAGGCAGTGTAGGGGGTCATGCTGGGGCTGATGTTTCAGGGTTTAGGGCAGTGCAGTGGTGTTCGGGCAGTATAGGGGGTCGTGCTGGGGGTGGTGTTTCAGGGTTAAGGGCAAAGCAGTGGTGCTCGGGCAGGGTAGGGGTCGTGCTGGGGCTGGTGTTTCAGGGTTTAGGGCAGAGCAGTGCTGTTTGGGCAGTGAGGGGTTGTGCTGGGGATGGAGTTTCAAGGTTTAGGGCAGTGCAGTGGTGTTCGGGCAGTGTAGGGGGTTGTGCAGGGGTGGTGTTTCAGGGTTTAGGGCAGTGCAGTGGTGTTTGGGCAGTGTAGGCGGTCATGCTGGGGTGGTTTTTCAGGCTTTAGGGCAGTGCGGTGGTGTTCGGGCAGTGTGGGGAGGTGTGCTGGGGCTGGTGTTTCAGGGGTTAGGGCAGTGCAGTGGTTTTCGGGCAGTGCAGGGGGTAGTGTTTCAGGGTTTAGGGCAGTGCACTGGTGTTCAGCCAGTGTTGGGTGTCGTGCTGGGGGTGGTTTTTCAGGCTTTAGGGCAGTGCGGTGGTGTTAGGGCAGTGTGGGGAGTCGTGCTGGGGCTGGTGTTTCAGGGGTTAGGGCAGTGCAGTGGTTTTCGGGCAGTGTAGGGGGTCGTGATGGGGCTGGTGTTTCAGGGTTTAGGGCAGTGCAGTGTTGTTCGGGCTGTGTAGGGGGTCGTGCTGGGGGTGGTGTTTCAGGGTTTAGGGCAGTGCAGTGGTGTTCGGGCAGTGTAGGGGGTCGTGCTGGTGCTGGTGTTTCAGAGTTTAGGGCAGAGCAGTGGTGTGCGGGCAATGTAGCGGGTCGTGCTGGAGGTGGTGTTTCAGGGTTTAGAGCAGTGCAGTGGTGTTCGGGAAGTGTAGGGGGTCGTGCAGGGGGTTGTGTTTCATGGTTTAGGGCAGTGCAGTGGTTTTCGAGCAGTGTAGGCGGTCTTACTGTGGGCGGTGTTTAAGGGTTTACGACAGTGGTGTTTGGGAAGTGTAAGTGGTCTTGCTGGGGGTGGTGTTTCAGGATTTAGGGCAGTGCAGTGGTGTTCAAGCAGTATAGGGGGTCGTGCAGGGGGTGGTGTTTCAGGGTTTAGGGCAGTGCAGTGGTGTTCGGGCAGTGTTGGGGGTGTTGCTGGGGGTGGTGTTTCAGGGGTTAGGGCAGTAGTGTTCGAGTAGTGTAGGGGGTCTTGCTGAGGGTGGTACTTCAGGGTTTAGGGCAGTTCAGTGGTGTTTGGGCAGTGTAGAGGATCTTGCTGGGGGTGGTATTTCAGGGTTTAGGGCAGTGCAGTGGTGTTCGAGCAGTGCAGGGGGGTGGTGTTTCAGGGTTTAGGGCAGTGCACTGGTGTTCAGCCAGTGTATGGTGTCGTGCTGGGGGTGGTTTTTTAGGGTTTAGGGCAGTGCAGTGGAGTTTGGGCAGTGTGGGGAGTCGTGCTGGGACTGGTGTTTCATGGTTTAGGGCAGTGCAGTGGTGTTCGCGCAGTGTAGAGGGTCGTGCTGGGGCTGGTGTTTCAGGGTTAAGGGCAGTGTAGTGGTGTTCGGGCAGTGTAGGGGGTCGTGCTAGGGCTGGTGTTTCAGGGGTTAGGGCAAAGCAGTGGTGTTCAGCAGTGTAGGATGTTGTACTGAGGTGGTGTTTCAGGGTTTAGGGCACTGCAGTGGTGTTTGGGCAGTGTGGGGGGATGTGCTGGGGTGGTGTTTCAGGGTTTAGAGCAGTGCAGTGGTGTTCGGGCAGTGTAGGGGGTCATGCAGGGGGTAGTGTTTCATGGTTTGGGGCAGTGCAGTGGTTTTCGAGCAGTGTAGGCAGTCTTGCTGTGGGCGGTGTTTCAGGGTTTACGTCAGTGGTGTTTGGGAAGTGTAAGGGGTCTTGCGGGGGGTGGTGTTTCAGGGTTCAGGACAGTGCAGTGGTGTTCGGGCAGTGTAGGGGGTCTTGCTGGGGGTGGTGTTTCAGGGTTTAGGGCAGTGATGTTTGGGCAGTGTAGGAGGTCTTGCTGGGGTGGTGTTTCAGGGTTTAGGACAGGGCAGTGGTATTCAGGCACTGTTTCATGATTTTGGGCAGTAGTGTTCGGGCAGTGTAGGGGGTCTTGCTAGGGGTGGTATTTCAGGGTTTAGGGCAGTTCAGAGGTGTGCAGGCCGTGTAGGGGGTCTTGCTGGGGGTGGTGTTTCAGGGGTTTGGGCAGTGCAGTGGTGTTTGACCAGTGTAGGGGGTCGTGCAGGGGGGTGGTGTTTCAGGGTTTAGGGCAGTGCAGTGGTGTTCATGCAGTGTAGGGTGTCATGCTGGGGGTGGTTTTTCAGGGTTTGCGGCAGATCAGTGGTGTTTGGGCAGTGTAGGAAGTAATGCTGGGGCTGGTGTTTCATGGTTTAGGGCAGTGCAGTGGTGTTCGAGCAGTGTAGGGGGTCGTGCTGGGGCTGGTGTTTCAGGGTTTAGGGCAGTGTAGTGGTGTTCGGGCAGTGTAGGAGGTCATGCAGGGCTGGTGTTTCAGGGTTTAGGGCAGTGTAGTGGTGTTCAGGCAGTGTAGGGGTTTGTGCTGGGGCTGGTGTTTCAGGGTTTAGGGCAGTGCAGTGGTGTGCAGGCAGTGTAGGCGGTCATGCTGGGGTGGTTTTTCAGGCTTTAGGGCAGTGCGGTGGTGTTCGGGCTGTGTAGGGGGTCGTGCTGGGGTGGTGTTTCAGGGTTAAGGGCACTGCAGTGGTGTTAGGGCAGTGTAGGGGGCCGTGCTGGTGCTGAGTTTCACATTTTAGGGCAGAGCAGTGGTGTGCGGGCAATGTAGGGGGTCATGCTGGGGGTGGTGTTTCATGGTTTAGGGCACTGCAGTGGTGTTCGGGCAGTGTAGGGGGCGTGCTGGGGTTGGTGTTTCAGGGTTTAGGGCAGAGCAGTGGTGTTCGGGCAGTATAGGAGGTCGTGCAGGGGGTGGTGTTTCACGGTTTATGGCATTGCAGTGGTTTTCGGGCAGTGTAGGGGGTCTTGCTGGGGACGGTGTTTCAGGGTTTAGGGCAGTGGTGTTCGTGATGTGTAGGGGGTCTTGTTGGGGGAGGTGTTTCAGGGATTAGGGCAGTGCAGTGGTGTTTGGGCAGTGTAGGGGGTCTTGCTGGGGGTGGTGTTTCAGGGTTTAGGGCAGTGCAGTGGTGTTCGAGCAGTGTGAGTAGTTGTGCTGGGGCTGGTTTTTCACGGTTTAGGGCAGTGCAGTGGTGTTCGGACCGTGTAGGGGGTCGTGCTAGGGGTGGTGTTTCAGGGTTTAGGGTAGTGCAGTGGTGTTTGGGCAGTGTAGGGGTTCATGCTTGGGGTGGTGTTTCAGGGTTTAGGGCAGTGGTTCAGTGGTGTTCGGGCAGTGTGGGGGTCTTGCAGGGGCTGGTGTTTCAGGGTTTAGGGCAGTGCAGTGGTGTTCGGGCAGTGTGTGGGGTTGTGCGGGGCCTGTTGTTTCAGGGTTTAGGGCAGTGCAGTGGTGTTCGGGCAGTGTAGGGGGTTGTACGGGGGATGTTGTTTCAGGGTTTAGGGCAGTGCAGTGGTGTTCGGGCAGTGTAGGGGGTCATGCTGGGGGTGGTGTTTCAGGGTTTAGGGCAGTGGTGCAGTGGTGTTCGGGCAGTGTGGTGGTCTTGCAGGGGCTGGTGTTTCAGGTTTTAGGGCAGTGCAGTGGTGTTCGGGCAGTGTGTGGGGTTGTGCGGGGGCTGGTGTTTCAGGGTTTAGGGCAGTGCAGTGGTGTTCGGGCAGTGTAGGGGGTTCTCTGGGGGTGGGGTTTCATGGTTTAGGGCAGTGGTGTTCGGGCAGTGTAGGATGTCTTGCTGGGGGTGGTGTTTCAGGGTTTAGGACAGTGCAGTGGTGTTCGGGAATTGTAGGGGGTCGTGCTGGGGTTGGTGATTCAGTGTTTAGGACAGTGCAGTGGTGTTCGGGCAGTGTAGGCGGTAGTGCTGGGGCTGGTGTTTCAGGGTTTAGGGCAGTGCAGTGGTGTTCAGGCAGTGTGAGGGGTTATGCTGGGGCTGGTTTATCGGGGTTTAGGGCAGTGCAGTGGTGTTCAGGAAGTCTAGGGGGTCGTGCTGCGGGGTGGCGTTTCAGAGTTTAGAGAAGTGCTGTGGTGTTCGGACAGTGTAGGGGGTCATGCTGGGGGTGGTGTTTCACGGTTTAGGGCAGTGCAATGGTGTTCGGGCAGTGTAGGGGGTTGTGCTGCGGGTGGTGTTTCAGGGTTTAGGGCAGTGGTGCAGTGGTGTTCGGGCAGTGTAGGGGTTCTTGCAGGGGATGGTGTTTCAGGGTTTAGGCAGTGGTGTTTGGGTAGTTTAGGGGGTTCTCTGAGGGTGCTGTTTCATGGTTAAGGGTAGTGGTGTTCGGGCAGTGTAGGGGGTCTTGCTGGGGGTATAGTTTCAGGGTTTAGGGCAGTGCAGTGTTGTTCGGGAATTGTAGGGGATCGTGCTGGGGTGGTGTTTCAGGGTTTAGGGCAGTGCAGTGGTGTTTGGGCAGTGTTGGGGGTCTTGCTGGGGGTGGTGTTTCAGGGGTTAGGGCAGCAGTGCTCAGGCAGTGTAGGGGGTCTTGCTGGGGGTGGTGTTTCAGGGTTTAGGGCACTAGTGTTCGGGCAGTGTAGGGGGTCTTGCTGGGGGTAGTATTTCAGGGTTTAGGGCAAGTCAGTGGTGTTCGGGCAGTGTAGTTGGTCGTGCTCGGGCTGGTGTTTCAGGGTTTAGGGCAGTGCAGTGGTGTTTGGGCAGTGTAGGGGGTCGTGCTGGGGGTGGTGTTTCAGGGTTTAGGGCAGTGCAGTGGTGTTCGGGCTGTGTAGGGGCTCATGCTGGGGGTGGTGTTTCAGGGTTTAGGGCAAAGCAGTGGTGTGCGGGCAATGTAGGGGGTCGTTCTGGGGGTGGTATTTCAGGGTTTACTGCATTGCAGTGGTTTTCGGGCAGTGTAGGGGGTCTTCCTGTGGCGGTGTTTCAGGGTTTAGGGCAGTGGTGTTCAGGATGTGTAGGGGGTCTTGATGGGGGTGGTGTTTCAGTGTTTAGGGCAGTGCAGTGGTATTCAGGCAGTGTAGTGGGTCGTGCAGGGGAGAGGGGTTTCAGGGTTTAGGGCAGTGCAGTGGTGTTCGGGCAGTGTAGGGGGTTGTGATGGGGCTGGTGTTTCAGGGTTTAGGGCAGAGCAGTGGTGTGCGGGCAATGTAGGGGGTAGTGCTGGGGGTGGTGTTTCAGGGTTTAGGGAAGAGCAGTGGTGTTCGGGCAATGTAGGGGGTAGTGCTGGGGGTGGTGTTTCAGGGTTTAGGGAAGAGCAGTGGTGTTAGGGCAGTGTAGGGGGTTGTGATGGGGCTGGTGTTTCAGGGTTTAGGGCAGAGCAGTGGTGTGCGGGCAATGTAGGGGGTAGTGCTGGGGGAGGTGTTTCAGGGTTTAGGGCAGTGCAGTGGTGTTCGGGCAGTGTAGGGGGTTGTGATGGGGCTGGTGTTTCAGGGTTTAGGGCAGAGCAGTGGTGTGCGGGCAATGTAGGGGGTAGTGCTGGGGGTGGTGTTTCAGGGTTTAGGGAAGAGCAGTGGTGTTCGGGCAGTTTACGGGGTCATGCTGGGCTGGTGTTTCAGGGTTTAGGCTAGTGCAGTGGTGTTCGGGAAGTGTAGGTGGTCATGCCGGGGCTGGTGTTTCAGGGTTTAGGGCAGTGCAGTGGTGTTCGGGCTGTGTAGGGCGTCATGCTGGGGCTGGTGTTTCAGGGTTTAGGGCAGTGCAGTGCTCTTCAGACAGTGTAGGGGGTTGTGCTGGGGCTGGCATTTCAGGGTTTAAGGCAGTGCAGTGCTGTTCGGGCAGTGTAGGGGGTCATGCTGGGGCTGGTGTTTCAGGGTTTAGGGCAGGGCAGTGGTGTTCGGGCAGGTTAGGGGGTCGTGCTGGGGCTGGTGTTTCAGGGTTTAGGGCACTGCAGTGGTGTTCGGGCACTGTAGGGGGTCGTGCTGGGGCTGGAGTTTCAGGTTTTAGGGCAGAGCAGTGGTGTCCGGGCAGTGCAGAGGGTCTTGGTGGGGCTGGTGTTTTAGGGTTTAGGGTAGAGCAGTGGTGTTCAGGCAGTGTAGGGGGATGTGCAGGGTAGTGTTTCAGGGTTTAGGGCAGAGCAGTGGTGTTCAGGCAGTGTAGGTGGTCGTGCTTGGGGTGGTGTTTCAGGGTTTAGGGCAGTGTATTGATGTTCGGGCAGTGTAGGGAGTCGGGCAGGGGGTGGTGTTTCAGGCTTTAGGGCAGTGCAGTCGTGTTTGGGCAGTGTAAGGGGTTGTGCAGGGGGTGGTGTTTCAGGGTTTAGGACAGTGCAGTGGTGTTCGGACAGTGTTGGAGGTCTTGCTGGGGGTGGTGTTTCAGGGTTTAGGGCAGTGGTGTTCGGGCAGTGTAGGGGGGCTTGCTGGGGGTTGTTTTCAGGGTTTAGGGCAGTGCGGTGGTGCTCGGGCAATGTCGGGGGTCGTGCAGGGGGGTGGTATTTCAAGGTTTAGGGCAGTGCACTGGTGTTCAGGCAGTGTAGGGGGTCGTGCTGGGGGTGGTGTTTCAGGGTTTAGGCAGTGGTGTTTGGGCAGTGTAGGGGGTCGTGCTGGGGGTGGTGTTTCAGGGTTTAGGCAGTGGTGTTTGGGCAGTGTAGGGGTTCATGCTCGGGCTGGTGTTTCAGGGTTTAGGGCAGTGCAGTGGTGTTCGGGCCGTGTAGAGGGTCGTGCTGGGGGTGGTGTTTCAGGGTTTAGGGCAGTGCAGTGGTGTTCAGGCCGTGTAGGGGGTCATGCTGGGGGTGGTGTTTCAGGGTTTAGGGCAGAGCAATGGTGTGCGGGCAATGTAGGGTGTCGTTCTGGGGGTGGTGTTTCAGGGTTTAGGGCAGAGCAGTGGTGTTTGGGCATTGTACGGTGTCGTGCTGGGGGTGGTGTTTCAGGTTTAGGGCACTGCAGTGGTGTTCGGGTAGTGTAGGGGGACGTGCTGGGGGTGGTGTTTCAGGGTTTAGGGCACTGCAGTGGTGTTCGGGCAGTGTAGGGGGATGTGCTGGGGGTGGTGTTTCAGGGTGTAGGGCGGAGCAGTGGTGTTCGGGCAGTGTAGGAGGACATGCAGGGGGTGGTGTTTCACGGTTCACTGCATTGCAGTGGTTTTCGGGCAGTGTAGGGGGTCTTCCTGGGGCGGTGTTTCAGGGTTTAGGGCAGTGGTGTTCGGGATGTGTAGGGGGTCTTGCTGGGGGGTGGTGTTTCAGGGTTTAGAGCAGCGCAGTGGTTTTCGGGCAGTGTAGTGGGTCGTGCAGGGGGGAGGTGTTTCAGCGTTTAGGGCAGTGCAGTGGTGTTCGGGCAGTGAAGGGGGTTGTGATGGGGCTGGTTTTTCAGGGTTTAGGGCAGAGCAGTGTTGTGCAGGCAATGTAGGGGGTCATGCTGGGGGTGGTGTTTCAGGGTTTAGGGCAGAGCAGTTGTGTTCGGGCAGTGTATGGGGTCATGCTGGGGGTGGTGTTTCAAGGTTTAGGGTACTGCAGTGGTGTACAGGCAGTATAGGGGGACGTGCTGGGGGTGAAGTTTCAGGGTTTAGGGCAGGGCAGTGGTGTTCGGGCAGTGTAGGGGGTTGTGCTGGGGCTGGTGATTCAGGGTTTAGGGCAGTGCACTGGTGTTCTGGCAGTGTAGGGGGTCATGCTGGGGCTGGTGTTTCAGGGTTTAGGGCAGTGCAGTGGTGTTCGGGCTGTGTAGGGCGTCATGCTGGGGCTGGTGTTTCAGGGTTTAGGGAGTGCAGTGCTGTTCAGACAGTGTAGGGGGTTGTGCCGGGGCTGGTATATCAGGGTTTAAGGCAGTGCAGTGCTGTTCAGGAAGTGTAGGGGGTCGTGCTGGGGCTGATGTTTCAGGGTTTAGGGCAGTGCAGTGGTGTTCGGGCAGGTTAGGGGGTCGTGCTGGGGCTGGTGTTTCAGGGTTTAGGGCACTGCAGTGGTGTTCGGGCACTGTAGGGAGTCGTGCTGGGGCTGGAATTTCAGGGTTTAGGGCAGAGCATTGGTGTCCGGGAAGTGTAGAGGGTCGTGGCGGGGCTGGTGTTTTAGGGTTTAGGGTAGAGCAGTGGTGCTCAGGCAGTGTATTGGGATGTGCAGGGTAGTGTTTCAGGGTTTAGGGCAGAGCAGTGGTGTTCGGGCAGTGTAGGTGGTCGTGCTTGGGGTAGTGTTTCAGGGTTTAGGGCAGTGCAGTAATGTTCGGGCAGTGTAGGGGGTCGTGCAGGGGATGGTGTTTCAGGGTTTAGGGCAGTGCAGTGGTGTTCGGACAGTGTTGGGTGTCTTGCTGGGGGTGGTGTTTCAGGGTTTAGGGCAGTGGTGTTCGGGCAGTGTAGGGGGTCTTGCTGGTTTTTTTCCAGGGTTTAGGGCAGTGCGGTGGTGTTCAGGCAATGTAGGGGGTCGTGCGGGGGGTGGTATTTTAGGGTTTAGGGCAGTGCACTGGTGTTCAGGCAGTGTAGGGGGTCGTGCTGGGGGTGGTGTTTCAGGGTTTAGGCAGTGGTGTTTGGGCAGTGTAGGGGTTCTTGCTGGGGGTGGTGTTTCGGGGCTTAGGGCTGTGCAGTGATATTCGGGCAGTGTAGTGGGTCGTGCAGGGGGGTGGTGTTTCAGGGTTTAGGGCAGTGCAGTGGTGTTCGGGCAGTGTAGGGGGTCGTGCTGGGGGTGGTGTTTCAGGGTTTAGGGTAGTGCAGTGGTGTTTGGGCAGTGTAGGGGGTCATGCTGGGGGTGGTGTTTCAGGGTTTAGGGCAGTGGTTCAGTGGTGTTCGGGCAGTGTGGGGGTCTTGCAGGGGCTGGTGTTTCAGGGTTTAGGTCAGTGCAGTGGTGTTCGGGCAGTTTGTGGGGTTGTGCGGGGCCTGTTGTTTCAGGGTTTAGGTCAGTGCAGTGGTGTTCGGGCAGTGTAGGGGGTTGTACGGGGGATGTTGTTTCAGGGTTTAGGGCAGTGCAGTGGTGTTCAGGCAGTGTAGGGGGTCATGCGGGGGCTGGTTTTTCAGGGTTTATGCTAGTGCAGTGGTGTTTGGGAAGTGTAGGGGGTCGTGCTGGGGGTGGTGTTTCAGGGTTTAGGCAGTGGTGTTCGGGCAGTGTAGGGGGTCGTGCTCGGGCTGGTGTTTCAGGGTTTAGGGCAGTGCAGTGGAGTTCGGGCCGTGTAGGGGGTCGGCCGTGTAGGGGGTCATGCTGGGGGTGGTGTTTCAGGGTTTAGGGCAGTGGTTCAGTGGTGTTCGGGCAGTGTGGGTGTCTTGCAGGGGCTGGTGTTTCAGGGTTTAGGGCAGTGCAGTGGTGTTCGGGCAGAGTGTGGGGTTGTGCGGGGCCTGTTGTTTCAGGGTTTAGGGCAGTGCAGTGGTGTTCGGGCAGTGTAGGGGGTTGTACGGGGGATGTTGTTTCAGGGTTTAGGGCAGTGCAATAGTGTTCAGGCAGTGTAGGGGGTCATGCGGGTGCTGGTGTTTCATGGTTTAGGGCAGTGCAGAGGTGTTGGGGAAGTCTAGGGGGTCATGCGGGGCTGGTGTTTCAGGGTTTAGGGCAGTGCACTGGGGTTCAGCCAATGTAGGGGGTCATGCTGGGGATGGTTTTTCAGGGTTTCTGGCAGTGCAGTGGTGTTCGGGCAGTGTGGGGAGTCGTGCTGGGGCTGTTGTTTCATTGTTTAGTGCAGTGCAGTTGTGTCCGCACAGTGTAGGGGGTCGTGCTGGGGGTGGTGTTTCAGGGTTTAGGGTAGTGCAGTGGTGTTTGGGCAGTGTAGGGGGTCTTGCTGGGGGTGGTGTTTCAGGGTTTAAGGCAGTGCAGTGGTGTTTGAGCAGTGCAGGGCGTCATGCAGGGGGGGTGGTGTTTCAGGGTTTAGGGCAGTGCACTGGTGTTCAGCCAGTGTAGGGTGTCGTGCTGGGGGTGGTGTTTCAGGGTTTAGGGCAGTGCAGTGGTGTTCGAGCAGTGTAGGGGGTCGTGCTGGGTGTGGTGTTTCAGGGTTTAGGGCAGTACAGTGGTGTTTGGGCAGAGTAAGTAGTTGTGATGGGGCTGGCTTTTCAGGGTTTAGGGCAGTGCAGTGGTGTTCGGGCAGTGTAAGAGGTAGTGCGGGGGGGTGGTGTTTCAGGGTTTAGGGCAGTGCAGTGGTGTTCGGGCAGTGTAGGGGGTCGTGCTGGGGGTGGTGTTTCAGGGTTTAGGGTAGTGCAGTGGTGTTTGGGCAGTGTAGGGGTTCATGCTTGGGGTGGTGTTTCAGGGTTTAGGGCAGTGGTTCAGTGGTGTTCGGGCAGTGTGGGGGTCTTGCAGGGGCTGGTGTTTCAGGGTTTAGGGCAGTGCAGTGGTGTTCGGGCAGTGTGTGGGGTTGTGCGGGGCCTGTTGTTTCAGGGTTTAGGGCAGTGCAGTGGTGTTCGGGCAGTGTAGGGGGTTGTACGGGGGATGTTGTTTCAGGGTTTAGGGCAGTGCAGTGGTGTTCAGGCAGTGTAGGGGGTCATGAGGGGGCTGGTGTTTCAGGGTTTAGGCCAGTGCAGAGGTGTTCGGGCTGTCTAGGGGGTCGTGCGGGCTGGTGTTTCAGGGTTTAGGCTAGTGATGTGGTGTTTGGGAAGTGTAGAGGGTCGTGCTGGGGGTGGTGTTTCAGGGTTTAGGCAGTGGTGTTCGGGCAGTGTAGGGGGTCGTGCTCGGGCTGGTGTTTCAGGGTTTAGGGCAGTGCAGTGGTGTTTGGGCCGTGTAGGGGGTCGTGCTGGGGGTGTTGTTTCAGGGTTTAGGGCAGTGCAGTGGTGTTCGGGCCGTGTAGGGGGTCATGCTGGGGGTGGTGTTTCAGGGTTTAGGGCAGTGGTTCAGTGGTGTTCGGGCAGTGTGGGGGTCTTGCAGGGGCTGGTGTTTCAGGGTTTAGGGCAGTGCAGTGGTGTTCGGGCAGAGTGTGGGGTAGTGCGGGGCCTGTTGTTTCAGGGTTTAGAGCAGTGCAGTGGTGTTCGGGCAGTGTAGGGGGTTGTACGGGGGATGTTGTTTCAGGGTTTAGGGCAGTGCAGTGGTGTTCAGGCAGTGTAGGGGGTCATGCGGGGACTGGTGTTTCATGGTTTAGGGCAGTGCAGAGGTGTTCGGGCAGTCTAGGGGTCGTGCGGGGCTGGTGTTTCAGGGTTTAGGCTAGTGCAGTGGTGTTTGGGAAGTGTAGGGGGTCGTGCTGGGGGTGGTGTTTCAGGGTTTAGGCAGTGGTGTTCGGGCAGTGTAGGGGGTCATGCTCGGGCTGGTGTTTCAGGGTTTAGGGCAGTGCAGTGGTGTTCGGGCCATGTAGGGGGTCATGCTGGGGGTGTTGTTTCAGGGTTTAGGGCACTGCAGTGGTGTTCGGGCCGTGTAGGGGGTCGTTCTGGGGGTGGTGTTTCAGGGTTTAGAGCAGAGCAGTGGTGTTTGGGCAGTGTACGGTGTCGTGCTGGGGGTGGTGTTCAGGGTTTAGGGCACTGCAGTGGTGCTCGGGTAGTGTAAGGGGACATGCTGGGGGTGGTGTTTCAGGGTTTAGGGCACTGCAGGGGTGTTTGGGCAGTGTAAGGGGATGTGCTGGGGGTGGTGTTTCAGGGTTTAGGGTAGAGCAGTGGTGTTCGGGCAGTGTATGAGGTCATGCAGGGGGTGGTGTTTCATGGTTTACTGCATTGCAGTGGTTTTCGGGCAGTGTAGGGGGTCTTCCTTGGTCGGTGTTTCAGGGTTTAGGGCAGGGGTGTTCGGGATGTGTAGGGGGTCTTGCTGGGGGTGTTGTTTCAGGGTTTAGGGCAGAGCAGTGGTGTTCGGGCAGTGTAGGGGGTCTTGCTGGGGGTGGTGTTTCAGGGTTTAGGCAGTGGTGTTTGGGCAGTGTAGGGATTCTTGCTGGGGGTGGTGTTTCAGGGTTTAGGGCAGCGCAGTGGTTTTCGGGCAGAGTAGTGGGTCGTGCAGGGGGGAGGTGTTTCAGCGTTTAGGGCAGTGCAGTGGTGTTCGGGCAGTGTAGGGGGTTGTGATGGGACTGGTTTTTCAGGGTTTAGGGCAGAGCAGTGGTGTGCGGGCAATGTAGGGGGTCGTGCTGGGGGTGGTGTTTCAGGGTTTAGGGCAGAGCAGTGGTGTTCGGGCAGTGTACGGGGTCATGCTAGGGGTGGTGTTTCAGGGTTTAGGGTACTGCAGTGGTGTTCGGGCAGTATAGGGGGACATGCTGGGGGTGAAGTTTCAGGGTTGAGGGCAGTGCAGTGGTGTTCGGGCAGTGTAGGGGGTTGTGCTGGGGCTGGTGTTTCAGGGTTTAGGGCAGTGCAGTTGTGTTCTGGCAGTGTAGGGGGTCATGCTGGGGCTGGTGTTTCAGGGTTTAGGGCAGTGCAGTGGTGTTCGGGCTGTGTAGGGCGTCATGCTGGGTCTGGTGTTTCAGGGTTTAGGGCAGTGCTGTGCTGTTCAGACAGTATACTTTGTTGTGCTGGGGCTGGTATTTCAGGGTTTAAGGCAGTGCAGTGCTGTTCAGGCAGTGTAGGGGGTCGTTCTGGGGCTGGTGTTTCAGGGTTTAGGGCAGTGCAGTGGTGTTCGGGCAGGTTAGGGAGTCGTGCTGGGGCTGGTATTTCAGGGTTTAGGGCACTGCAGTGGTGTTCGGGCACTGTAGGGGGTTGTGCTGGGGCTGGAGTTTCAGGGTTTAGGGCAGAGCAGTTGTGTCCGGGCAGTGTAGAGGGTCGTGGTGGGGCTGGTGTTTTAGGGTTTAGGGTAGAGCAGTGGTGCTCAGGCAGTGTAGGTGGATGTGCAGGGTAGTGTTTCAGGGTTTAGGGCAGAGCAGTGGTGTTCAGGCAGTGTAGGTGGTCGTGCTTGGGGTGGTGTTTCAGGGTTTAGGGCAGTGCAGTGATGTTCGGGCAGTGTAGGGGGTCGTGCAGGGGGTGGTGTTTCAGGGTTTAGGGCAGTGCAGTAGTGTTCGGACAGTGTTGGGGGTCTTGCTGGGGGTGGTGTTTCAGGGTTTAGGGCAGTGGTGTTCGGGCAGTGTAGGGGGTCTTGCTGGGGGTTGTTTTCAGGGTTTAGGGCAGTGCGGTGGTGTTCGGGCAATGTAGGGGGTCGTGCAGGGGGGTGGTATTTCAGGGTTTAGGGCAGTGCACTGGTGTTCAGGCAGTGTAGGGGGTCGTGCTGGGGGTGGTGTTTCAGGGTTTAGGCAGTGGTGTTTGGGCAGTGTAGGGGTTCTAGCAGGGGGTGGTGTTTCAGGGTTTAGGGCTGTGCAGTGATATTCGGGCAGTGTAGTGGGTCGTGCAGGGGGGTGGTGTTTCAGGGTTTAGGGCAGTAAAGCGGTGTTTGGGCAGTGTAAGTAGTTGTGATGGGTCTGGTTTTTCAGGGTTTAGGGCAGTGCAGTGGTGTTTGGGCAGTGTAGGGGGTCGTGGGGGGGTGGTGTTTCAGGGTTTAGAGCGGTGCAGTGGTGTTCGGGCAGTGTACGGGGTTGTGTTGGGGGTGGTGTTTCAGGGTTTAGGGTAGTGCAGTGGTGTTTGGGCAGTGTAGGGGTCATGCTGGGGGTGGTGTTTCAGGGTTTAGGGTAGTGGTTCAGTGGAGTTCGGGCAGTGTGGGGGTCTTGCAGGGGCTGGTGTTTCAGGGTTTAGGGCAGTGCAGTGGTGTTCGGGCAGTGTGTGGGGTTGTGCGGGGACTGTTGTTTCAGGGTTTAGGGCAGTGCAGTGGTGTTCGGGCAGTGTAGGGGGTTGTACGGGGGATGTTGTTTCAGGGTTTAGGGCAGTGCAGTGGTGTTCAGGCAGTGTAGGGGGTCATGCGGGAGCTGGTCTTTCAGGGTTTAGGGCAGTGCAGGGGTGTTCGGGCAGTCTAGGGGGTCGTGCGGGGCTGGTGTTTCAGGGTTTAGGCTAGTGCAGTGGTTTTCGGGAAGTGTAGGGGGTCGTGCGGGGGCTGGTGTTTCAGGGTTTAGGGCAGTGCAGAGGTGTTTGGGCATTCTAGGGGGTCATGCTAGGCTGGTGTTTTTAGGGCAGTAAAGTGGTGTTTGGGCAGTGTAAGTAGTTGTGATGGGTCTGGTTTTTCAGGGTTTAGGGCAGTGCACTGGTGTTCAGCCAATGTAGGGGGTCGTGCTGGGGATGGTTTTTCAGGGTTTCGGGCAGTGCAGTGATGTTCGGGCAGTGTGGGGAGTCGTGCTGGGGCTGTTGTTTCATTGTTTAGTGCAGTGCAGTTGTGTCCGCACAGTGTAGGGGTCGTGCTGGGGCTGGTGTTTCATGATTTTGGGCAGTAGTGTTGGGGCAGTGTAGGGGGTCTTGCTGGGGGTGGTATTTCAGGGTTTAGGGCAGTGCAGTGGTTTTCGGGCCGTGTAAGGGGTCATGCTGGGGGTAGTGTTTCAGGGTTTAGGGCAGAGCAGTGGTGTTTTGGCAGTGTTGGTTGTCGTGCTTGTGGTGGTGTTTCAGGGTTTCGGGCAGTGCAGTGATGTTTGGGCAGAGTAGGGGGTCGTGCAGGGGGTGGTGTTTCAGGGTTTAGGGCAGTGCAGTCATGTTCGGGCAGTGTAAGGGGTTGTGCAGGGGGTGGTGTTTCAGGGTTTAGGGCAGTGCAGTGGTGTTTGGGCAGTGTTGGGGGTCTTGCTGGGGGTGGTGTTTCAGAGTTTAGGGCAGTGGTGTTCGGGCAGTGTGAGGGGTCTTGCTGGGGGTTGTTTTCAGGGTTTAGGGCAGTGCGGTGGTGTTCGGGCAATGTAGGGGGTCGTGCAGGGGGTGGTATTTCTGGGTTTAGGGCAGATCACTGGTGTTCAGGCAGTGTAGGGGGTCCTGCTGGGGGTGCTGTTTCAGGGTTTAGGCAGTGGTGTTTGGGCAGTGTAAGGGCTCTTGGTGGGGGTGGTGTTTCAGGGTTTAGGGCTGCGCAGTGTTGTTCGGGCAGGTTAGGGGGTCGTGCTGGGGCTGGTATTTCAGGGTTTAGGGCACTGCAGTGGTGTTCGGGCACTGTAGGGGGTTGTGCTGGGGCTGGATTTTCAGGGTTTAGGGCAGAGCAGTTGTGTCCGGGCAGTGTAGAGGGTCGTGGTGGGGCTGGTGTTTTAGGGTTTAGGGTAGAGCAGTGGTGCTCAGGCAGTGTAGGTGGATGTGCAGGGTAGTGTTTCAGGGTTTAGGGCAGAGCAGTGGTGTTCAGGCAGTGTAGGTGGTCGTGCTTGGGGTGGTATTTCAGGGTTTAGGGCAGTGCAGTGATGTTCGGGCAGTGTAGGGGGTCGTGCAGGGGGTGGTGTTTCAGGGTTTAGGGCAGTGCAGTAGTGTTCGGACAGTGTTGGGGGTCTTGCTGGGGGTGGTGTTTCAGGGTTTAGGGCAGTGGTGTTCGGGCAGTGTAGGGGGTCTTGCTGGGGGTTGTTTTCAGGGTTTAGGGCAGTGCGGTGGTGTTCGGGCAATGTAGGGGGTCGTGCAAGGGGGTGGTATTTCAGGGTTTAGGGCAGTGCACTGGTGTTCAGGCAGTGTAGGGGGTCGTGCTGGGGGTGGTGTTTCAGGGTTTAGGCAGTGGTGTTTGGGCAGTGTAGGGGTTCTAGCAGGGGGTGGTGTTTCAGGGTTTATGGCTGTGCAGTGATATTCGGGCGGTGTAGTGGGTCGTGCAGGGGGGTGGTGTTTCAGGGTTTAGGGCAGTAAAGCGGTGTTTGGGCAGTGTAAGTAGTTGTGATGGGTCTGGTTTTTCAGGGTTTAGGGCAGTGCAGTGGTGTTTGGGCAGTGTAGGGGGTCGTGGGGGGGGTGGTGTTTCAGGGTTTAGAGCGGTGCAGTGGTGTTCGGGCAGTGTACGGGGTTGTGTTGGGGGTGGTGTTTCAGGGTTTAGGGTAGTGCAGTGGTGTTTGGGCAGTGTAGGGGTCATGCTGGGGGTGGTGTTTCAGGGTTTAGGGTAGTGGTTCAGTGGAGTTCGGGCAGTGTAGGGGGTCGTGCGGGGGCTGGTGTTTCAGGGTTTAGGGCAGTGCAGAGGTGTTTGGGCATTCTAGGGGGTCATGCGGGGCTGGTGTTTTTAGGGCAGTAAAGTGGTGTTTGGGCAGTGTAAGTAGTTGTGATGGGTCTGGTTTTTCAGGGTTTAGGGCAGTGCACTGGTGTTCAGCCAATGTAGGGGGTCGTGTTGGGGATGGTTTTTCAGGGTTTCGGGCAGTGCAGTGGTGTTCGGGCAGTGTGGGGAGTCGTGCTGGGGCTGTTGTTTCATTGTTTAGTGCAGTGCAGTTGTGTCCGCACAGTGTAGGGGGTCGTGCTCGGGCTGGTGTTTCATGATTTTGGGCAGTAGTGTTGGGGCAGTGTAGGGGGTCTTGTTGGGGGTGGTATTTCAGGGTTTAGGCCAGTGCAGTGGTTTTCGGGCCGTGTAAGGGGTCATGCTGGGGGTAGTGTTTCAGGGTTTAGGGCAGAGCAGTGATGTTTGGGCAGAATAGGGGGTCGTGCAGGGGGTGGTGTTTCAGGGTTTAGGGCAGTGCAGTCATGTTCGGGCAGTGTAAGGGGTTGTGCAGGGGGTGGTGTTTCAGGGTTTAGGGCAGTGCAGTGGTGTTCGGGCAGTGTTGGGGACTTGCTGGGGGTGGTGTTTCAGAGTTTAGGGCAGTGGTGTTCGGGCAGTGTAGGGGGTCTTGCTGGGGGTTGTTTTCAGGGTTTAGGGCAGTGCGGTGGTGTTCGGGCAATGTAGGGGGTCGTGCAGGGGGTGGTATTTCTGGGTTTAGGGCAGATCACTGGTGTTCAGGCAGTGTAGGGGGTCCTGCTGGGGGTGGTGTTTCAGGGTTTAGGCAGTGGTGTTTGGGCAGTGTAAGGGCTCTTGCTGGGGGTGGTGTTTCAGGGTTTAGGGCTGTGCAGTGATATTCGGGCAGTGTAATGGGTCGTGCAGGGGGGTGGTGTTTCAGGGTTTAGGGCAGTGCAGTGGTGTTCGGGCAGTGTAGGGGGTCTTGCTGGGGGTGGTGTTTCAGGGTTTAGGGCAGTGCAGTATTGTCCGAGCAGTGTAGGGGGCTGTGCTGGGTGTGGTGTTTCAGGGTTTAGGACATTACAGTGGTGTTTGGGCAGTGTGAGTAGTTGTGATGGGGCTGGTTTTTCAGGGTTTAGGGCAGTGCAGTAGTGTTTGGGCACTGTAGGGGGTCGTGCTGGGGTGTGGTGTTTCAGGGTTTAGGGCAGTGCAGTGGTGTTCGGGCAGTGTAGGGGGTCGTGCTGGGGGTGGTGTTTCAGGGTTTAGGGTAGTGCAGTGGTGTTCGGGCAGTGTAGGGGGTCATGCTGGGGGTGGTGTTTCAGGGTTTAGGGCAGTGGTTCAGTGGTGTTTGGGCAGTGTGGGGGTCTTGCAGGGGCTGGTGTTTCAGGGTTTAGGGCATTGCAGTGGTGTTCAGGAAAGGTGTGTGGGGTCGTGCGGGGGCTGGTGTTTCAGGGTTTAGGGCAGTGCAGTGGTGTTCGGGCAGTGTAGGGGGTTGTACGGGGAATGTTGTTTCAGGGTTGGGGGTCTTGCTGGGGTGTGGTGTTTCAGGGTTTAGGGCAGTGCAGTGGTGTTCGGGCAGTGTAGGGGGTCGTGCTGGGGGTGGTGTTTCAGGGTTTAGGGTAGTGCAGTGGTGTTCGGGCAGTGTAGGGGGTCATGCTGGGGGTGGTGTTTCAGGGTTTAGGGCAGTGGTTCAGTGGTGTTTGGGCAGTGTGGGGGTCTTGCAGGGGCTGGTGTTTCAGGGCTTAGGGCATTGCAGTGGTGTTCGGGAAAGGTGTGTGGGGTTGTGCGGGGGCTGGTGTTTCAGGGTTTAGGGCAGTACAGTGGTGTTCGGGCAGTGTAGGGGGTTGTACGGGGAATGTTGTTTCAGGGTTTAGGGCAGTGCAGTGGAGTTCTGGCAGTGTAGGGGGTCGTGCGGGGGCTGGTGTTTCAGGGTTTAGGGCAGTGCAGAGGTGTTCGGGCAGTCTAGGGGGTCGTGCGGGGCTGGTGTTTCAAGGTTTAGGGTAGTGCAGTGGTGTTTGGGAAGTGTAGGGTGTCGTGCGGGGGCTGGTGTTTCAGGGTTTAGGGCATTGCAGAGGTGTTTGGGCAGTCTAGGGGGTCATGCCGAGCTGGTGTTTCAGGGTTTAGGGCAGTGCACTGGTGTTCAGCCAGTGTAGGGTGTCGTGCTGTGGGTGGTTTTTCAGGGTTTAGGGCAGTGCAGTGGTGTTCGAGCAGTGTAGGGGTCGTGCTGGGGCTGGTGTTTCAGGGTTTAGGGCAGTGCAGTGGTGTTCGGGCAGTGTAGGGGGTCGTGCTGGGTCCGGTGTTTCAGGGCTTAGGGCAGTGCAGTGGTGTTCGGGCAGTGTAGGGAGTCATGCTGGGGCTGGTTGTTCGAGGTTTAGGGCAGTGCAGTAGTGTTCGGGCTGTGTAGGGGGTCATGCTGAGGGTGGTGTTTCAGGGTTTAGGGCAGTGCAGTGGTGTTCGGGCAGTGTAGGGGGTCATGCTGGGGGTGGGGTTTCAGGGTGTAGGGCAGTGGTGCAGTGGTGTTCGGGCAGTGTGGGGGTCTTGCAGGGGCTGGTGTTTCAGGGTTTAGGGCAGTGCAGTGGTGTTCGGGCAGTGTAGGGGGTTCTCTGGTGGTGCTGTTTCATGGTTTAGGGCAGTGGTGTTCGGGAAGTGTAGGGGGTCTTGCTGGGAGTGGTGTTTCACGGTTTAGGGCAGTGCAGTGGTGTTCAGGCAGTGTAGGGGGTCGTGCTGGGGGTGGTGTTTCAGGGTTTAGGGCAGTGCAGTGGTGTTCGGGCAGTGTAGGGGGTCATGCTGGGGGTGGGGTTTCAGGGTGTAGGGCAGTGGTGCAGTGGTGTTCGGGCAGTGTGGGGGTCTTGCAGGGGCTGGTGTTTCAGGGTTTAGGGCAGTGCAGTGGTGTTCGGGCAGTGTAGAGGGTTCTCTGGTGGTGCTGTTTCATGGTTTAGGGCAGTGGTGTTCGGGAAGTGTAGGGGGTCTTGCTGGGAGTGGTGTTTCAGGGTTTAGAACAGTGCAGTGGTGTTCGGGAATTGTAGGGGGTCGTGCTGGGGTTGGTGATTCCGTGTTTAGGAGAGTGCAATGGTTTTCGGGCAGTGTAGGCGGTAGTGCTGGTGTTTCAGGGTTTAGGGCAGTGCAGTGGTGTTCGGGCAGTGTAGGGGGTCGTGCGCGGTCTTGTGTTTCAGGGTTTAGGGCAGTGCACTGGTGTTCGGGCAGTGTGGGGGTCGTGCGGGGGCTGGTGTTTCAGGGTTTAGGGCAGTGCAGTGGTGTTCGAGCAGTGTAGAGGGCCGTGCTGGGTGTGATGTTTCAGGGTTTAGGGCAGTGCAGTGGTGTTCGGGCAGTGTGAGGAGTCATGCTGGGGCTGGTTTATCAGGGTTTAGGAAGTGCAGTGGTGTTCGGGCAGTCTAGGGGGTCTTTCTGGGTGTGGTGTTTCAGAGTTTAGGGAAGTGCTGTGGTGTTCGGGCAGTGTAGGGGGTCGTGCTGGGGGTGGTGTTTCAGGGTTTAGGGCAGTGCAGTGGTGTTCGGGCAGTGTAGGGGGTCATGCTGGGGGTGGGGTTTCAGGGTTTAGGGCAGTGGTGCAGTGGTGTTCGGGCAGTGTGGGGGTCTTGCAGGGGCTGGTGTTTCAGGGTTTAGGGCAGTGCAGTGGTGTTCGGGCAGTGTAGGGGGTCTTGCTGGGAGTGGTGTTTCAGGGTTTAGAACAGTGCAGTGGTGTTCGGGAATTGTAGGGGGTCGTGCTGGGGTTGGTGATTCCGTGTTTAGGACAGTGCAATGGTTTTCGGGCAATGTAGGCGGTAGTGCTGCGGCTGGTGTTTCAGGGTTTAGGGCAGTGCAGTGGTGTTTGGGCAGTGTAGGGGGTCGTGCGGGGTCTTGTGTTTCAGGGTTTAGGGCAGTGCACTGGTGCTCGGGTAGTGTGGAGGTCATGCGTGGGCTGGTGTTTCAGGGTTTAGGGCAGTGCAGTGGTGTTCGAGCAGTGTAGGGGGCCATGCTGGGTGTGCTGTTTCAGGGTTTAGGGCAGTGCAGTGGTGTTCGGGCAGTGTGAGGGGTCATGCTGGGGCTGGTTTATCAGGGTTTAGGGCAGTGGTGTTCGGGCAGTCTAGGGGGTCGTGCTGGGGGGTGGTGTTTCAGAGTTTAGGGAAGTGCTGTGGTGTTCGGACAGTGTAGGGGGTCATGCTGGGGGTGGTGTTTCAGGGTTTAAGGCAGTGCAATGGTGTTTGGGCAATGTAGGGGGTCGTGCTGCGGGTGGTGTTTCAGGGTTTAGGGCAGTGGTGCAGTGGTGTTCGGGCAATGTAGGGGGTCTTGCAGGGGGTGGTGTTTCAGGGTTTAGGCAGTGGTGTTTGGGTAGTGTAGGGGGTTCTCTGAGGGTGCTGTTTCATGGTTAAGGGCAGTGGTGTTCGGGCAGTGTAGGGGGTCACGATGGGGGTGGTGTTTAAGGGTTTAGGGCAGTGCAGTGTTGTTCGGGAATTGTTGGGGGTCGTGCTGGGGGTGGTGTTTCAGGGTTTAGGGCAGTGCAGTGGTGTTTGGGCAGTGTTGGGGGTCTTGCTGAGGGTGGTGTTTCAGGGATTAGGGTAGCGGTGCTCGGGCAGTGTAGGGGGTCTTGCTGGGGTTGGTGTTTCAGGGTTTAGGGCACTAGTGTACGGGCAGTGTAGGGGGTCTTGCTGGGGGTAGTATTTCAGGGTTTAGGGCAAGTCAGTTGTGTTTGGGCAGTGTAGGGGGTCGTGCTCGGGCTGGTGTTTCAGGGTTTAGGGCAGTGCAGTGGTGTTCGGGCCGTGTA
This sequence comes from Triturus cristatus, assembly GCF_964204655.1. NCBI lineage: Eukaryota > Metazoa > Chordata > Amphibia > Caudata > Salamandridae > Triturus > Triturus cristatus. The sequence goes on along the minus strand of NC_140579.1, from coordinate 1,131,248,661 downwards.
GGGGGTCATGCTGGGGGTGGTGTTTCAGGGTTTAGGGCAGTGCAGTAGTGTTCGGGCCACGTAGGGGGTCATGCTGGGGGTGGTGTTTCAGGGTTTAGGGCAGAGCAGGGGTGTGCGGCCAATGTAGGGGGTTGTTCTGGGGGTGGTGTTTCAGGGTTTAGGGCAGAGCAGTGGTGTTTGGGCAGTGTACGGTGTAGTGCTGGGTGTGGTGTTTCAGGGTTTAGGGCAGTGCAGTGGTGTTTGGGCAGTGTGAGTGGTTGTGCTGGGGCTGGTTTTTCACGGTTTAGGGCAGTGCAGTGGTGTTCTGGCAGTGCAGGGGGTCGTGCTGGGGGGGTGATTCAGGGTTTAGGGCAGTGCAGTGGTGTTCGGGCAGTGTAGGGGGTCATGCTGGGGGTGGGGTTTCAGGGTTTAGGGCAGTGGTGCAGTGGTGTTCGGGCAGTGTAGGGGGTCATGCTGGGGGTGGGGTTTCAGGGTTTAGGGCAGTGGTGCAGTGGTGTTCGGGCAGTGTAGGCGGTAGTGCTGGGGCTGGCGTTTCAGGGTTTAGGGCAGTGCAGTGGTGTTCGGGCAGTGTGGGGGTCATGCGGGGGCTTGTGTTTCAGGGTTTAGGGCAGAGCAGTCGTGTTCGGGCAGTGTTGGGGGTCTTGCTGGGGGTGGTGTTTCAGGGTTTAGGGCAGTGGTGTTCGGGCAGTGTAGGGGGTCTTGCTGGGGGTGGTGTTTCACGGTTTAGGGCAGTGCAGTGATGTTCGGGCAGTGTAGGGGGTCATGCAGGGGGTGGTGTTTCGGGGTTTAGGGCAGTGCAGTCGTGTTCGGGCAGTGTAAGGGATTGTGCAGGGGGTGGTGTTTCAGAGTTAGGGCAGTGCAGTGGTGTTCGGGCAGTGTTGGGGGTCTTGCTGGGGGTGGTGTTTCAGGGTTTAGGGCAGTGGTGTTCGGGCAGTGTAGGGGGTCTTGCTGGGGGGGTGTGTCAGGGTTTAGGGCAGTGCGGTGGTGTTCGGGCAATGTCGGGGGTCGTGCAGGGGGGTGGTATTTCAGGGTTTAGGGCAGTGCACTGGTGTTCAGGCAGTGTAGGGGTCGTGCTGAAATGGTTTTTTAGGGATTAGGGCAGTGCAGTTGTGTTTGGGCAGTGTGGGGGTTCGTGCTCTGGCTGGTATTTCATGGTGTAGGGCAGTGCAGTGGTGTTCCGGCAATGTAGGGGGTTCTCTGGGGGTGCTGTTTCATGGTTTTGGGCAGTGGTGTTAGGGCAGTGTAGGGGGATGTGCTGGGGGGGTGTTTCAGGGTTTAGGGCAGAGCAGTGGTGTTCGGGCAGTGTAGGAGGTCGTTATGGGGGTGGTGTTTCAGGGTTTAGGGCAGTGCAGTGGTGTTAGGGCCGTGTAGGGGGTCATGCTGGGGGTGGTGTTTCAGGGTTTAGGGCAGTGCAGTGGTGTTCGGGCAGTGTAGGGGGTCGTTATGGGGGTGGTGTTTCAGGGTTTAGGGCAGTGCAGTGGTGTTAGGGCCATGTAGGGGGTCATGCTGGGGGTGGTGTTTCAGGGTTTAGGGCAGTGCAGTGGTGTTCGGGCAGTGTAGGGGGCCGTGCAGGGGGTGGTGTTTCAGGGTTTAGGGCAGAGCAGTGATGTTCGGGCAGTGTAGGGGGTCGTGCTTGTGCTGGGATTTCAGGGTTTAGGGCAGAGCAGTGGTGTTCGGGCAGTGTAGGGGGTCGTGCTGGGGGTGGTGTTTCAGGGGTTAGGGCAGAGCAGTGGTGTTCGGCAGTGTAGGAGGTCATACTGGGGGTGGTGTTTCAGGGTTTAGGGCACAGTAGTGGTGTTCGGGCAGTGTAGGGGGTCTTGCTGGGCGTAGAGTTTCAGGGTTTAGGGCACTGGAGTGGTGTTTGGGCAGTGTAGGGGGTCATGCTGGGGCTGGTGTTTCAGGGTTTAGGGAAGTGCAGTAGTGTTTGGGCAGTGTATGTGGTCGTGATGGGGCTGGTGTTTCAGGGTTTAGGGCAGTGCAGTGGTGTTCGGGCTGTGTAGGGGGTCAAGATGGGGGTGGTGTTTAAGGGTTTAGGGCAGAGCAGTGGTGTGCGGGCAATGTAGGGGGTTGTGCTGGTGGTGGTGTTTCAGGGTTTAGGGCAGAGCAGTCGTGTTCAGGCAGTGTACGGTGTCGTGCTGAGGGTGGTGTTTCAGGGTTTAGGGCACTGCAGTGGTGTTCGGGCAGTGTAGGGGGACGTGCTGGGGGTGGTGTTTCAGGGTTTAGGGCACTGCAGTGGTGTTCGGGCAGTGTAGGAGGTCGTGCAGGGGGAGGTGTTTTACAGTTTACGGCATTACAGTGGTTTTCGGGCAGTGTAGTGGGTGTTCCTTGGGGCAGTGTTTCAGGGTTTAGGGCAGTGGTGTTCGGGATGTGTAGGGGGTCTTGCTGGGGGTGGTGTTTAAGGGTTTAGGGCAGTGCAGTGGTATTCGGGGGTAAAGGGGTCTTGCTGGGGGTGGTGTTTCAGGGTTTAGGCAGTGGTGTTTGTGCAGTGTAGGGGTTCTTTCGGGGGGTGGTGTTTCAGGGTTTAGGGCAGTGCAGTGGTATTTGGGCAGTGTAGTGGGTCGTGCAGGGGGGGTGGTGTTTCAGGGTTTAGGGCAGTGCAGTGGTGTTCGGGCAGTGTAGGGGGTTCTCTGGGGGTGCTGTTTCATGGTTTAGGGCAGTGGTGTTAGGGCAGTGTAGGGGGTCTTGCTGGGGGTGGTGTTTCAGCGTTTAGGACAGTGCAGTGGTGTTCGGGAATTGAAGGGGGTCATGATGGGGGTGGTGATTCTGTGTTTAGGGCAGTGCAGTGGTGTTCAGGCAGTGTAGGCGGTCGTGCTGGGGCTGGTGTTTCAGAGTTTAGGGCAGTGCAGTGGTGTTCGGGCATTGTAGTGGGTTGTGCGGGGGCTGGTGTTTCAGGGTTTAGAGCTGTGTAGTGGTGTTCGGGCAGTGTGGGGGGTCATGCGGGGACTGGTGTTTCAGGGTTTAGGGCAGTATAGTGGTGTTCGGGCAGTGTAGTGGGTTGTACGGGGGTTGGTGTTTCAGGGTTTAGGGCAGTGCAGTGGTATTCGGACAGTGTAGTGGATCGTGCAGGGGGGTGGTGTTTCAGGGTTTAGGACAGTGCAGTGGTGTTTGGGAATTGTAGGAGGTCATGCAGGGGTTGGTGATTCAGTGTTTAGGGCAGTGCAGTGGTGTTCGGGCAGTGTAGGTGGTAGTGCTGGGGCTGGTGTTTCAGGGTTTAGGGCAGTGCAGTGGTGTTCGGGCTGTGTGGGGGTCACGCTGGGGGTGGTGTTTCAGGGTTTAGGGCAGAGCAGTGGTGTGCGGGCAATGTAGGGCGTCGTGGTGGTGTTTCAGAGTTTAGGGCAGAGCAGTGGTGTTCGGGCAATGTACAGTGTCATGCTGGGGGTGGTGTTTCAGGGTTTAGGGCACTGCAGTGGTGTTCGGGCACTGTAGGGGGACGTGCTGGGGGTGGTGTTTCAGGGTTTAGGGCACTGCAGTGGTGTTCGGGCAGTGTAGGGGGATGTGCTGGGGGTGGTGTTTCAGGGTTTAGGGCAGAGCAGTGGTGTTCGGGCAGTGTAGGAGGTCGTACAGGGGGTGGTGTTTCACTGTTTACGGCATTGCAGTGGTTTTCGGGCAGTGTAGGGGGTCTTCCTGTGGGCGGTGTTTCAGGGTTTAGGGCAGTGGTGTTCGGTATGTGTAGGGGGTCTTGCTGTGGGTGGTGTTTCAGGGTTTAGGGCAGTGCAGTGGTGTTCAGGGGGTGAAGGGGTTTTGCTGGGGTGGTGTTTCAGGGTTTAGGCAATGGTGTTTGGGCAGTGTAGGGGTTCTTGCGGGGGTGGTGTTTCAGGGTTTAGGGCAGTGCAGTGGTATTCGGGCAGTGTAGTGGGTTGTGCAGGGGGGTGGTGTTTCAGGGTTTAGGGCAGTGCAGTGGTGTTCGGGCCGTGTAGGGGGTTCTCTGGGGGTGCTGTTTCATGGTTTAGGTCAGTGGTGTTAGGGCAGTGTAGGGGGCCTTCCTGGGGGTGGTGTTTCAGGGATTAGGACAGTGCAGTGGTGTTCAGGAATTGTAGGGGGTCGTGCTGGGGGTGGTGATTCTGTGTTTTGGGCAGTGCAGTGGTGTTAGGGCAGTGTAGGCGGTCGTGCTGGGGATGGATTTCAGAGTTTAGGGTAGTGCAGTGGTGTTTGGGCAGTGCAGTGGGTCGTGCAGGGGCTGGTGTTTCAGGGTTTAGAGCAGTGCAGTGGTGTTCGGGCAGTGTGGGGGGTCGTGCGGGGCTGGTATTTCAGGGTTTAGGGCAGTGCAATGGTGTTCGGGCAGTGAAGGGGTCATGCAGGGGATGGTGTTTCAGGGTTTAGGGCAGTGCAGTGGTGTTCGGGCAGTGTAGGGTGTCGTGTGGGGCTGGTGTTTCAGGGTTTAGGGCAGTGCAGTGGTGTTCGGGCAGTGTGGGTTGTCGTGCGGGGGCAGGTGTTTCAGGGTTTAGGGCAGTGCATTGGTGTTCGGGCAGTGTAGGGGGTCATGCTGGGGCTGGCGTTTCAGGGTTTTGGACAGTGCAGTGGTGTTTGGGCAGTGTAGGGGGTCTTGCTGGGGGTGTTGTATCAGGATTTTGGGCAGGGCAGTGGTGTTCGGGCAGTGTGGGTTGTCGTGCGGGGGCTGGTGTTTCAGGGTTTAGGGCAGTGCATTGGTGTTCGGGCAGTGTAGGGGGTCATGCTGGGGCTGGCGTTTCAGGGTTTTGGGCAGTGCAGTGGTGTTCGGACAGTGTAGGGGGTCTTGCTGGGGGTGGTGGATCAGGATTTTGGGCAGTGCAGTGGTGTTCGGGCAGTGTAGGGGGTCTTGCTGGGGGTAGTGTTTCAGGGTTTAGGGCAGTGCATTGGTGTTCAGGCAGTGTAGGGTGTCGTGCACGGGGTGGTGTTTCAGAGCTTAGGGCAGTGCAGTGGTGTTTGTACAGTGTATGGGGACGTGCAGGGGGTGATGTTTCAGGGTTTAGGGCAGTTCAGTGGTATTCGGGCAGTGTAGGGGGTCATGCTAGGGCTGATGTTTCAAGGTTTACGGCAGTGCAGTGGTGTTCGGGCAGTGTAGGGGGTCTTGCTGGGGGTTGTTTTCATGGTTTAGGGCAGTGCGGTGGTGTTCGGGCAATGTAGGTGGTCGTGCAGGGGAGTGGTATTTCAGGGTTTAGGGCAGTGCAGTGGTGTTTGGGCAGTGTGGGGGTCGTGCTTTGGCTGGTGTTTCATGGTTTAGGGCAGTAGAGTGGTGTTCGGGCAGTGTAGGGGGTCTTGCTGGTCCTGGTGTTTCAGGGTATAGTGCTGTGCAGTGGTGTTCGGGCAGGGTAGGGTGTCGTGCTGGGGCTGTTTTTTCAGGGTTTAGGTCAGTGCAGTGGTGTTCGGACAGTGTAGGGGGTCGTGGTCGGGCTGGTGTTTCATGGTTTAGGGCAGTGCAGTGGTGTTCGGGCCGTGTAGGGGGTCGTGCTGGGGCTGGTATTTCAGGGTTTAGGGCAGTGCAGTGGTGTTCGGGCCGTGTAGGGGGTCATGCTGGGGGAGGTTTTTTAGGGTTTAGGGCAGTGCAGTGGTGTTCGGGCAGTGTAGGGGGCCGTGCTGGGGGTGTTGTTTCAGGGTTTAGGGCAGAGCAGTAATGTTCAGGCAGTGTAGGGGGTCGTGCTTGTGCTGGTATTTCAGGGTTTAGGGCAGAGCTGTGGTGTTCGGGCAGTGTAGGGGGTTGTGCTGGGGGTGGTGTTTCAGGGTTTAGGGCACTGTAGTGGTGTTCGGGCAGTGTAGGGGGTCTTGCTGGGCGTGGTGTTTCAGGGTTTAGGGCAGTGCAGTGGTGTTCGGGCAGTGTAGGGGGTTGTGCGGGGGATGGTGTTTCAGGGATTAGGGCAGTGCAGTGGTGTTCGGGCAGTGTAGTGGGTCATGCAGGGGATGTTGTTTCAGGGATTAGGGCAGTGCAGAGGTGTTTGGGCAGTTTAGGGGGTCGTGCGGGGCTGGTGTTTCAGGGTTTAGGGCAGTGCAGTGGTGTTTGGGCAGTGTAGGGGGTCGTGTGTGGGCTGGTGTTTCAGGGTTTAGGGCAGTGCAGTAGTGTTCGGGCAGTGTAGGGGGTCATGCTGGGGCTGGCGTTTCAGGGTTTTGGGCAGTGCAGTGGTGTTCGGGCAGTGTAGGGGGTCTTGCTGGGGTGGTGTATCAGGGTTTTGGGAAGTGCAGTGGTGTTCGGGCAGTGTAGGGGGTCTTGCTGGGGGTAGTGTTTCAGGGTTTATGGCAGTGCATTGGTGTTCAGGCAGTGTAGGGTGTCGTGCACGGGGTGGTGTTTCAGAGCTTAGGGCAGTGCAGTGGTGTTTGTACAGTGTATGAGGACGTGCAGGGGTGATGTTTCAGGGTTTAGGGCAGTGCAGTGGTGTTTGGGCAGTGTAGGGGGTCGTGATCGGGCTGGTGTTTCATGGTTTAGGGCAGTGCAGTGGTGTTCGGGCCGTGTAGGGGGTCGTGCTGGGGGTGGTGTTTCAGGGTTTAGGGCAGAGCAGTAATGTTTGGGCAGTGTAGGGGACGTGCTTGTGCTGGTATTTCAGGGTTTAGAGCAGAGCTGTGGTGTTGGGGCAGTGTAGGAGTTCATGCTGGGGGTGGTGTTTCAGGGTTTAGGGCACTGTAGTGGTGTTCGGGCAGTGTAGAGGGTCTTGCTGGGTGTGGTGTTTCAGGGTTTAGGGCAGTGCAGTGGTTTTCGGGCAGTGTAGGGGGTTGTACGGGGGATGGTGTTTCAGGGTTTAGGGCAGTGCAGTGGTGTTCGGGCAGTGTAGGGGGTCATGCAGGGGCTGGTGTTTCAGGGATTAGGGCAGTGCAGAGGTGTTTGGGCAGTTTAGGGGGTCGTGCGGGGCTGGTGTTTGAGGGTTTAGGGCAGTGCAGTGGTGTTCGGGCAGTGTAGGGGGTCGTGTGTGGGCTGGTGTTTCAGGGTTTAGGGCAGTGCAGTAGTGTTCGGGCAGTGTAGGGGGTCATGCTGGGGCTGGCGTTTCATGGTTTAGGGCAGTGCAGTGCTGTTCGGGCCATGTAGGGGGTCGTGCTGGGGGTGGTGTTTCAGGGTTTATGGCAGTGCAGTTGTGTTCGGACCGTGTAGGGGGTCATGATGGGGGAGGTTTTTCAGGATTTAGGGCAGTGCAGTGGTGTTCGGGCAGTGTAGGGGGCCGTGCTGGTGGTGGTGTTTCAGGGTTTAAGGCAGAGCAGTAATGTTCGGGCAGTGTAGGGGGTCGTGCTTGTGCTGGTATTTCAGGGTTTAGGGCAGAGCTGTGGTGTTCGGGCAGTGTAGGGGGTCATGCTGGGGGTGGTGTTTCAGGGTTTAGGGCAGAGCAGTGGTGTTTGGCAGTGTAGGAGGTCATGCTGGGGGTGGTGTTTCAGGGTTTAGGGCACTGTAGTGGTGTTCGGGCAGTGTAGGGGGTCTTGCTGGGTGTGGTGTTTCAGGGTTTAGGGCAGTGCAGTGGTGTTCGGGCAGTGTAGGGGGTTGTACGGGGGATGGTGTTTCAGGGTTTAGGGCAGTGCAGTGGTGTTCGGGCAGTGTAGGGGGTCATGCAGGGGCTGGTGTTTCTGGGATTAGGGCAGTGCAGAGGTGTTTGGGCAGTTTAGGGGGTCGTGCGGGGCTGGTGTTTCAGGGTTCAGGGCAGTGCAGTGGTGTTCGGGCAGTGTAGGGGGTCATGTGTGGGCTGGTGTTTCAGGGTTTAGGGCAGTGCAGTAGTGTTCGGGCTTTGTAGGGGGTCATGCTGGGGCTGGCGTTTCAGGGTTTTGGGCAGTGCAGTGGTGTTCGGGCAGTGTAGGGGGTCTTGCTGGGGTGGTGTATCAGGGTTTTGGGCAGTGCAGTGGTGTTCGGGCAGTGTAGGGGGTCTTGCTGGGGGTAGTGTTTCAGGGTTTAGGGCAGTGCATTGGTGTTCAGGCAGTGTAGGGTGTCATGCACGGGGTGGTGTTTCATTGCTTAGGGCAGTGCAGTGGTGTTTGTACAGTGTATGAGGACGTGCAGGGGGTGATGTTTCAGGGTTTAGGGCAGTGCAGTGGTATTCGGGCAGTGTAGGGGGTCGTGCTGGGGCTGATGTTTTAGGGTTTACGGCAGTGTAGTGGTGTTCGGGCAGTGTAGGGGGTCTTGCTGGGGGTTGTTTTCATGGCTTAGGGCAGTGCAGTGGTGTTCGGGCAATGTAGGGGGTCGTGCATGGGAGTGGTATTTCAGGGTTTAGGGCGGTGCACTTGTGTACAGGCAGTGTAGAGGGTCGTGCTGGTATGGTTTTTAGGGTTTAGGGCAGTGCAGTGGTGTTTGGGCAGTGTGGGGGGTCGTGCTTTGGCTGGTGTTTCATAGTTTAGGGCAGTGCAGTGGTGTTCGGGCAGTGCAGGGGGTCTTGCTGGTGCTGGGATTTCAGGGTATAGTGCAGTGCAGTGGTGTTCGGGCAGGGTAGGGTGTCATGCTGGGGCTGGTGTTTCAGGGTTTAGGGCAGTGCAGTGGTGTTCGGGCAGTGTAGGGGGTCGTGCTCGGGCTGGTGTTTCATGGTTTAGGGCAGTGCAGTGGTGTTCGGGCCATGTAGGGGGTCGTGCTGGGGGTGGTGTCTCAGGGTTTAGGGCAGTGCAGTGGTGTTCGGGCCGTTTAGGGGGTCATGCTGGGGGAGGTTTTTCAGGGTTTAGGGCAGGCAGTGGTGTTCGGGCAGTGTAGGGGGCCGTGCTGGGGGTGGTATTTCAGGGTTTAGGGCAGAGCAGTAATGTTAGGGCAGTGAAGGGGGTCGTGCTTGTGCTGGTATTTCAGGGTTTAGGGCAGAGCAGTGGTGTTCGGGCAGTGTAGGGGGTCGTGCTAGGGGTAGTGTTTCAGGGTTTAGGGCAGAGCAGTGGTGTTCGGCAGTGTAGGAGGTCATGCCGGGGGTGGTGTTTCAGGGTTTAGGGCACTGTAGTGGTGTTCGGGCAGTGTAGGGTGTCTTGCTGGGCATGGTGTTTCAGGGTTTAGGGCAGTTCAGTGGTGTTCGGGCAGTGTAGGGGTCATGCTGGGGCTGGTGTTTCAGGGTTTAGGGCAGTGCAGTAGTGTTCGGGCAGTGAAGGGGGTCGTGATGGGGCTGGTGTTTCAGGGTTTAGGGCAGTGCAGTGGTGTTCGCGCTGTGTAGGGGGTCACGCTGGGGGTGGTGTTTCAGGGTTTAGGGCAGAGCAGTGCTGTGCGGGCAATGTAGGGGGTCCTGCTGGGGCTGATGTTTCAGGGTTTACGGCAGTGCAGTGGTGTTCGGGCAGTGTAGGGGGTCTTGCTGGGGGTTGTTTTCATGGTTTAAGGCAGTGCGGTGGTGTTCGGGCAATGTAGGGGGTCGTGCAGGGGAGTGGTATTTCTGGGTTTAGGGCAGTGCACTGGTGTAAAGGCAGTGTAGGGGGGCGTGCTGGCATGGTTTTTTAGGGTTTAGGGCAGTGCAGTGGTGTTTTGGCAGTGTGGGGGGTCGTGCTTTGGCTGGTGTTTCATGGTTAAGGGCAGTGCAGTGGTGTTCGGGCAGTGTAGGGGGTCTTGCTGGTGCTGGTGTTTCAGGGTATAGTGCAGTGCAGTGGTGTTCGGGCAGGGTAGGGTGTCGTGCTGGGGCTGGTGTTTCAGAGTTTAGGGCAGTGCAGTGGTGTTCGGGCAGTGTAGGGGGTCGTGCTCGGGCTGGTGTTTCATGGTTTAGGGCAGTGCAGTGGTGTTCGGGCAGTGTAGGGGGTCGTGCTGGGGGTGGTGTTTCAGGGTTTAGGGCAGTGCAGTGGTGTTCGGGCCATGTAGGGGGTCATGCTGGGGGAGGTTTTTCAGGGTTTAGTGCAGTGCAGTGGTGTTCGGGCAGTGTAGGAGGCCATGCTGGGGGTGGTGTTTCAGGGTTTAGGGCAGAGCAGTAATGTTCGGGCAGTGTAGGGGGTCGTGCTTGGGCTGGTATTTCAGGGTTTAGGGCAGAGCAGTGGTGTTCGGGCAGTGTAGGGGGTTGTGCTGGTGGTGGTGTTTCAGGGTTTAGGGCAGAGCAGTGGTGTTCGGCAGTGTAGGAGGTCATGCTGGGGGTGGTGTTTCAGGGTTTAGGGCAGTGCAGTAGTGTTCGGGATGTGTAGGGGGTCGTGATGGGGCTGGTATTTCAGGGTTTAGGGCAGTGCAGTGGTGTTCGTGCTGTGTAGGGGGTCATGCTGGGGGTGGTGTTTAAGGGTTTAGGGCTGAGCAGTGGTGTGCGGGCAATGTAGGGGGTCGTGCTGGTGGTGGTGTTTCAGGGTTTAGGGCAGAGCAGTGGTGTTCGGGCAGTGTACGGTGTCGTGCTGGGGGTGGTGTTTGAGGGTTTAGGGCACTGCAGTGGTGTTCGGGCAGTGTAGGGTGACGTGCTGGGGTAGTGTGTCTGGGTTTAAAGCACTGCAGTGGTGTTCAGGCAGTGTAGGGGGATGTGCTGGGGGAGGTGTTTCAGGGTTTACGGCATTACAGTGGTTTTCGGGCAGTGTAGGGGGTGTTCGTGGGGGCGGTGCTTCAGGGTTTAGGGCAGTGGTGTTCAGGATGTGTAGGGGGTCTTGCTGGGGGTGTTGTTTCAGGGTTTAGGGCAGTGCAGTGGTGTTCGGGGGTTAAGGGGTCTTGCTGGGGTGGTGTTTCAGGGTTTAGGCAGTGGTGTTTGGGCAGTGTAGGGGTTCTTGCGGGGGGTGGTGTTTCAGGGTTTAGGGCAGTGCATTGGTATTCGGGCAGTGTAGTGGGTCGTGCAGGGGGTGGTGTTTCAGGGTTTAGGAGAGTGCAGTGGTGTTCGGCAGTTTAGGGGGTTCTCTGGGGGTGCTGTTTCATGGTTTAAGGCAGTGGTGTTAGGGCAGTGTAGGGGTCTTGCTGGGGGTGGTGTTTCAGGGTTTAGGACAGTTCAGTGGTGTTCGGGAATTATAGGGGGTCATGCTGGGGGTGGTGATTCTGTGTTTAGGGCAGTGCAGTGGTGTTCGGGCAGTGTAGGCGGTCGTGCTGGGTCTGGTGTTTCAGAGTTTAGGGCAGTGCAGTGGTGTTCGGGCAGTGTAGGGGGTCTTGCTGGGGGTGGTGTTTCAGGGTTTAGGCAGTGGTATTTGGGCAGTGTAGGGGTTCTTGCTGGGGGTGGTGTTTCAGGGTTTAGGGCAGTGCAGTGGCATTCGGGCAGTGTAGTGGATCGTGCAGGGGGTGGTGTTTCAGGGTTTAGGGCAGTGCAGTGGTGTTCGGGCAGTGTAGGGGGTTCTCTGGGGGTGCTGTTTAATGGTTTAGGGCAGTGGTGTTAGGGCAGTGTAGGGGGTCTTGCTGGGGGTGGTGTTTCAGGGTTTAGGACAGTGCAGTGGTGTTCGGGAATTGTAGGGGGTCGTGCTGGGGTTGGTGATTCGGTGTTTAGGGCAGTGCAGTGGTGTTCGGGCAGTGTAGGGGGTCGTGCTCGGGCTGGTGTTTCATGGTTTAGGGCAGTGCAGTGGTGTTCTGGCAGTGTATGGTGTCGTGCTGAGGCTGGTGTTTCAGGGTTTAGGGCAGTGCAGTGGTGTTCGGGCAGTGTAGGGGGTCGTGCTCGGGCTGGTGTTTCATGGTTTAGGGCAGTGCAGTGGTGTTCGGGCCGTGTAGGGGGTCGTGCTGGGGGTGGTGTTTCAGGGTTTAGGGCAGAGCAGTAATGTTCGGGCAGTGTAGGGGGTCGTGCTTGTGCTGGTATTTCAGGGTTTAGGGCAGAGCAGTGGTGTTCGGGCAGTGTAGGGGGCCATGCTGGGGGTGGTGTTTCAGGGTTTAGGGCAGAGCAGTAATGTTCGGGCAGTGTAGGGGGTCGTGCTTGTGCTGGTATTTCAGGGTTTAGGGCAGAGCAGTGGTGTTCGGGCAGTGTAGGGGGTCGTGCTGGGGGTGGTGTTTCAGGGTTTAGGGCAGAGCAGTGGTGTTCGGCTGTGTAGGAGGTCATGCTGGGGGTGGTGTTTCAGGGTTTAGGGCACTGTAGTGGTGTTCGGGCAGTGTAGGGGGTCTTGCTGGACATGGTGTTTCAGGGTTTAGGGCAGTGCAGTAGTGTTCGGGCAGGGTAGGGGGTCGTGATGCGGCTGGTGTTTCAGGGTTTAGGGCAGTGCAGTGTTGTTCGCGCTGTGTAGGGGGTCACGCTGGGGGTGGTGTTTCAGGGTTTAGGGCAGAGCAGTGGTGTACGGGCAATGTAGGGGGTCGTGCTGGTGGTGGTGTTTCAGGGTTTAGGGCAGAGCAGTGGTGTTCGGGCAGTGTACGGTGTCGTGCTGGGGGTGGTGTTTTAGGGTTTAGGGCACTGCAGTGGTGTTCAGGCAGTGTAGGGTGACGTGCTGGGGGTAGTGTTTCAGGGTTTAGGGCACTGCAGTGGTGTTCGGGCAGTGTAGGAGGTCGTGCAGGGGGTGTTGTTTCATGGTTTACGGCATTACTGTGGTTTTTGGGCAGTGTAGGGGGTGTTCCTGGGGGCGGTGCTTCAGGGTTTAGGGCAGTGGTGTTCGGGATGTGTAGGGGGTCTTGCTGGGGGTGTTGTTTCAGGGTTTAGGGCAGTGCATTGGTGTTCGGGGGTTAAGGGGTCTTGCTGGGGGTGGTGTTTCAGGGTTTAGGCAGTGGTGTTTGGGCAGTGTAGGGGTTCTTGCGGGGGGTGGTGTTTCAGGGTTTAGGGCAGTGCAGTGGTATTCGGGCAGTGTAGTGGGTCGTGCAGGGGGTGGTGTTTCAGGGTTTAGGGGAGTGCAGTGGTGTTCTGCAGTTTAGGGGGTTCTCTGGGGGTGCTGTTTCCTGGTTTAGGGCAGTGTAGGGGATCTTGCTGGGGGAGGTGTTTCAGGGTTTAGGACAGTGCAGTTTTGTTCGGGAATTGTAGGGGTTCGTGCTGGGGGTGGTGATTCTCTGTTTAGGGCAGTGCAGTGGTGTTCGGGCAGTGTAGGCGGTCGTGCTGGGGCTGGTGTTTCAGAGTTTAGAGCAGTGCAGTGGTGTTCGGGCAGTGTAGTGGGTCGTGCGGGGGCTTGTTTTTCAGGGTTTAGAGAAGTACAGTGGTGTTTGGGCAGTGTGGGGGGTCGTGCGGGGGCTGGTGTTTCAGGGTTTAGGGCAATGCAGTGGTGTACGGGCAGTGTAGGGGGTCGTGCGGGGGCTGGTGTTTCAGGGTTTAGGGCAGTGCAGAGGTGTTTGGGCAGTTTAGGGGTCTTGCTGGGGGTGGTGTTTCAGGGTTTAGGCAGTGGTATTTGGGCAGTGTAGGGGTTCTTGCTGGGGGTGGTGTTTCAGGGTTTAGGGCAGTGGTGCAGTGGGGTTCGGGCAGTGTAGGGGGTCTTGCATGGGGGCGGTGTTCAGGGTTTAGGCAGTGGTGTTCGGGTAGTGTAGGGGGTTCTCTGAGGGTGCTGTTTCATGGTTAAGGGCAGTGGTGTTTGGGCAGTATAGGGGGTCTTGCTGGGGGTATGGTTTCAGGGTTTAAGGCAGTGCAGTGTTGTTCGGAAATTGTAGGGGGTCGTGCTGGGGGTGGTGTTTCAGGGTTTAGGGCAGTGCAGTGGTGTTTGGGCAGTGTTGGGGGTCTTGCTGGGGGTGGTGTTTCAGGGGTTAGGGCAGCATTGTTCGGGCAGTGTAGGGGGTCTTGCTGGGGGTGGTATAACAGGGTTTAGGGCACGTCAGTGGTGTTTGGGCAGTGTAGAGGGTCGTGCTCGGGCTGGTGTTTCAGGGTTTAGGGCAGTGCAGTGGTGTTCGGGCCGTCTAGGGGGTCGTGCTGGGGGTGGTGTTTCAGGGTTTAGGGCAGTGCAGTGGGATTCGGGCCGTGTAGGGGGTCATGCTGGGGGTGGTGTTTCAGGGTTTAGGGCAGAACAGTGGTGTGCGGGCAATGTAGGGGGTTGTTCTGGGGGTGGTGTTTCATGGTTTAGGGCAGAGCAGTGGTGTTTGGGCAGTGTACGGTGTCATGCTGGAGGTGGTGTTTCAGGGTTTAGGGCACTGCAGTGGTGTTCGGGCAGTGTAGAGGGACGTGCTGGGGGTGGTGTTTCAGGGTTTAGGGCACTGCAGTGGTGTTCGGGCAGTGTAGGGGGATGTGCTTGGGGTGGTGTTTCAGGGTTTAGGGCAGAGCAGTGGTGTTCGGGCAGTGTAGGAGGTCGTGCAGGGGTGGTGTTTCACGGTTTATGGCATTGCAGTGGTTTTCAGGCAGTGTAGGGGGTCTTCCTGGGGGTGGTGTTTCAGGGTTTAGGCAGTGGTGTTTGGGCAATGTAGGGGTTCTTGCTGGGGGTGGTGTTTCAGGGTTTAGGGCAGTGCAGTGGTGTTCAGGCAGTGTAGGGGGTTGTGATGGGGCTGGTGTTTCAGGGTTTGCGGCAGACCAGAGGTGTGCGGGCAATGTAGGGGGTCGTGCTGGGGGTGGAGTTTCAGGGTTTAGGGCAGAGCAGTGGTGTTCGGGCAGTGTACGGGGTCATGCTGGGGGTGGTGGTTTAGGGTACTGCAGTGGTGTTCGGTCAGTGTAGGGGGTTGTGCTGGGGCTGGTGATTCAGGGTTTAGGGCATTGCAGTGGTGTTCTGGCAGTGTAGGGAGTCATGCTGGGGGTGGAGTTTCAGGGTTTAGGGCAGTGCAGTGGTGTTCGGGCAGTGTAGGGGGTTGTGCTGGGGCTGGTGATTCAGGGTTTAGGGCAGTGCAGTGGTGTTCTGGCAGTGTAGGGAGTCATGCTGGGGCTGGTGTTTGAGGGTTTAGGGCGGTGCAGTGGTGTTCGGGCTGTGTATGGCGTTGTGCTGGGGCTGGTATTTCAGGGTTTAGGGCAGTGCAGTGCTGTTCAGACAGTGTAGGGGGTTGTGCTGGGGCTGGTATTTCAGGGTTTAAGGCAGTGCAGTGCTCTTCGGGCAGTGTAGGGGGTCGTGCTGGGGCTGGTGTTTCTGGGTTTAGGGCAGTGCAGTGGTGTTCGGGCAGGGTAGGGGGTCTTGCTGGGGGTGGTGTTTCAGGGTTTAGGGCTGTGGTGTTTGGGCTGTGTAGGGGGTCTTGCTGGGGGTTGTTTTCAGGGTTTAGTGCAGTGCACTGGTGTTCAGGCAGTGTAGGGGGTTGTGCTGGTATGGTTATTTAGGGTTTAGGGCAGTGCAGTGGTGTTTGGGCAGTGTGGGGGGTCGTGCTCTGGCTGGAGTTTCATGGTTTAGGGCAGTGCAGTGGTGTTCGGGCAGTGTAGGGGGTCTTGCTGGTGCTGGTGTTTCAGGGTATAGTGCAGTGCAGTGGTGTTCTGGCAGTGTATGGTGTCGTGCTGGGGCTGGTGTTTCAGGGTTTAGGGCAGTGCAGTGGTGTTCGGGCAGTGTAGGGGGTCGTGCTGGGGGTGGTGTTTCAGGGTTTGCGGCAGTGCAGTGGTGTTCCGGCCGTGTAGCGGGTCATGCTGGGGGACGTGTTTCAGGGTTTAGGGCAGTGCAGTGGTGTTCGGGCAGTGTAGGGGGCCGTGCTGGGGGTGGTGTTCAGGGTTTAGGGCAGAGCAGTGATGTTTCTTGCAGTGTACGGTATCATGCTGGGGGTGGTGTTTCAGGGTTTAGGGCACTGCAGTGGTGTTCGGGCAGTGTAGGGGGACGTGCTGGGGGTGGTGTTTCAGGGTTTAGGGCAGTGCAGTGGTGTTCGGGCAGTGTAGGGGGCCGTGCTGGGGGTGGTGTTTCAGGGTTTAGGGCACAGCAGTGATGTTCGGGCAGTGTAGGGGGTCGTGCTTGAGCTGGTATTTCAGGGTTTAGGGCACAGTAGTGGTGTTCGGGCAGTGTAGGGGGTCGTGCTGGGGGTGGTGTTTCAGGGTTTAGGGCAGAGCAGTGGTGTTCGACAGTGTAGGAGGTTGTGCTGGGGGTGGTGTTTCAGGGTTTAGGGCACTGTAGTGGTGTTTGGGCAGTGTAGGGGGTCATGCGGGGGGTTGGTGTTTCAGGGTTTAGGGCAGTTTAGTGGTGTTCGGGCAGTGTAGGGCGTTGTACGGGGGATGGTGTTTCAGGGTTTAGGGCAATGCATTGGTGTTCGGGCAGTGAGGGGGTCCTGCGGGGGCTGCTGTTTCAGGGTTTAGGGCAGTGCACAGGTGTTTGGGCAGTTTAGGGGGTCTTGCCTGGGGTGGGGTTTCAGGGTTTAGGCAGTGGTATTTGGGCAGTGTAGGGGTTCTTGCTGGGGGTGGTGTTTCAGGGTTTAGGGCAGTGGTGCAGTGGTGTTCGGGCAGTGTAGGGGGTCTTGCAGGGGGTGGTGTTTCAGGGTTTAGGCAGTGGTGTTCGGGTAGTGTAGGGCGTTCTCTGAGGGTGCTGTTTCATGGTTAAGGGCAGTGGTGTTTGGGCAGTGTAGGGGGTCTTGCTGGGGGTATAGTTTCAGGGTTTAGGGCAGTGCAGTGTTGTTCGAGAATTGTAGGGGGTCATGCTGGGGGTGGTGTTGCAGGGTTTAGGGCAGTGCAGTGGTGTTCGGGCAGGGTAGGGGGTCTTGCTGGGGGTGGTGTTTCAGGGTTTAGGGCTGTGGTGTTTGGGCTGTGTAGGGGGTCTTGCTGGGGGTTGTTTTCAGGTTTTAGGGCAGTGCAGTGGTGTTCAGGCAATGTAGGGGGTCGTGCAGAGGGGGTGGTATTTCAGGGTTTAGTGCAGTGCACTGGTATTCAGGCAGTGTAGGGGGTTTTGGTGGTATGGTTATTTAGGGTTTAGGGCAGTGCAGTGGTGTTCGGGCAGTGTAGGGGGTCTTGCTGGTGCTGGTGTTTCAGGGTATAGTGCAGTGCAGTGGTGTTCTGGCAGTGTATGGTGTCGTGCTGGGGCTTGTGTTTCAGGGTTTAGGGCAGTGCAGTGGTGTTCGGGCAGTGTAGGGGGTCGTGCTGGGGGTGGTGTTTCAGGGTTTCCAGCAGTGCAGTGGTGTTCCGGCCGTGTAGCGGGTCATGCTGGGGGACGTGTTTCAGGGTTTAGGGCAGTGCAGTGGTGTTCGGGCAGTGTAGGGGGCCGTGCTGGGGGTGGTGTTTCAGGGTTTAGGGCAGAGCAGTCATGTTTCTTGCAGTGTACGGTGTCATGCTGGGGGTGGTCTTTGAGGGTTTAGGGCACTGCAGTGGTGTTCGGGCAGTGTAGGGGGACGTGCTGGGGGTGGTGTTTCAGGGTTTAGGGCAGTGCAGTGGTGTTCGGGCAGTGTAGGGGGCCGTGCTGGGGGTGGTGTTTCAGGGTTTAGGGCACAGTAGTGGTGTTCGGGCAGTGTAGGGGGTCGTTCTGGGGGTGGTGTTTCAGGGTTTAGGGCAGAGCAGTGGTGTTCGGCAGTGTAGGAGGTTGTGCTGGGGGTGGTGTTTCAGGGTTTAGGGCACTGTAGTGGTGTTCGGGCAGTGTAGGGGGTCATGTGGAGGGTTGGTGTTTCAGGGTTTAGGGCAGTTTAGTGGTGTTCGGGCAGTGTAGGGCGTTGTACGGGGGATGGTGTTTCAGGGTTTAGGGCAATGCATTGGTGTTCGGGCAGTGAGGGGGTCGTGCGGGGGCTGGTGTTTCAGGGTTTAGGGCAGTGCACAGGTGTTTGGGCAGTTTAGGGGGTCTTGCTGGGGGTGGTATTTCAGGGTTTAGGACAGTGCAGTGGTGTTCGGGCAGTGTAGGGGGCCGTGCTGGTGGTGGTGTTTCAGGGTTTAGGGCACAGCAGTGATGTTCGGGCAGTGTAGGGGGTCGTGCTTGTGCTGGTATTTCAGGGTTTAGGGCACAGTAGTGGTGTTCGGGCAGTATAGGGGGTCGTTCTGGGCGTGGTGTTTCAGGGTTTAGGGCAGAGCAGTGGTGTTCGGCAGTGTAGGAGGTTGTGCTGGGGGTGGTGTTTCAGGGTTTAGGGCACTGTAATGGTGTTCGGGCAGTGTAGGGGGTCATGCGGGGGGTTGGTGTTTCAGGGTTTAGGGCAGTTTAGTGGTGTTCGGGCAGTGTAGGGCGTTGTACGGGGGATGGTGTTTCAGGGTTTAGGGCAATGCATTGGTGTTCGGGCAGTGAGGGGGTTGTGCGGGGGCTGGTGTTTCAGGGTTTAGGGCAGTGCACAGGTGTTTGGGCAGTTTAGGGGGTCTTGCTGGGGGTGGGGTTTCAGGGTTTAGGCAGTGGTATTTGGGCAGTGTAGGGGTTCTTCCTGGGGGTGGTGTTTCAGGGTTTAGGGCAGTGGTGCAGTGGTGTTCGGGCAGTGTAGGGGGTCTTGCAGGGGGTGGTGTTTCAGGGTTTAGGCAGTGGTGTTCGGGTAGTGTAGGGCGTTCTCTGAGGGTGCTGTTTCATGGTTAAGGGCAGTGGTGTTTGGGCAGTGTAGGGGGTCTTGCTGGGGGTATAGTTTCAGGGTTTAGGGCAGTGCAGTGTTGTTCGGGAATTGTAGGGGGTCATGCTGGGGGTGGTGTTACAGGGTTTAGGGCAGTGCAGTGGTGTTTGGGCAGTGTTGGGGGTCTTGCTGGGGGTGGTGTTTCAGGGGTTAGGACAGCAGTGCTCGGGCAGTGTAGGGGGTCTTGCTGGGGGTGGTGTTTCAGGGTTTAGGGCACTAGTGTTCGGGCAGTTTAGGGGGTCTTGCTGGGGGTGGTTTATCAGGGTTTAGGGCAAGTCAGTGGTGTTCGGGCAGTGTAGGGGTCGTGCTCGGGCTAGAGTTTCAGGGTATGGGCAGTGCAGTGGTGTTCGGGCCGTGTAGGGGGTCATGGTGGGGGTGGTGTTTCAGGGTTTAAGGCAGTGCAGTGCTGTTCGGGCAGTGTAGGGGGTCGTGCTGGGGCTGGTGTTTCAGGGTTTAGGGCACTAGTGTTCGGGCAGTTTAGGGGGTCTAGCTGGGGGTGGTATATCAGGGTTTAGGGCAAGTCAGTGGTGTTCGGGCAGTGTAGGGGTCGTGCTCGGGCTGGAGTTTCAGGGTTTAGGGCAGTGCAGAGGTGTTCGGGCCGTGTAGGGGGTCATGGTGGGGGTGGTGTTTCAGGGTTTAAGGCAGTGCAGTGCTGTTCGGGCAGTGTAGGGGGTCTTGCTGGGGGTGGAGTTTCAGGGATTAGGGCACTAGTGTTCGGGCAGTTTAGGTGGTCTTGCTGGGGGTGGTATATCAGGGTTTAGGGCAAGTCAGTGGTGTTCGGGCAGTGTAGGGGTCGTGCTCGGGCTGGAGTTTCAGGGTTTAGGGCAGTGCAGTGGTGTTCGGGCCGTGTAGGGGGTCATGGTGGGGGTGGTGTTTCAGGGTTTAAGGCAGTGCAGTGCTGTTCGGGCAGTGTAGGGGGTCGTGCTGGGGCTGGTGTTTCAGGGTTTAGGGCAGTGCAGTGGTGTTCGGGCAGGGTAGGGGGTCTTGCTGGGGGTGGTGTTTCAGGGTTTAGGGCTGTGGTGTTTGGGCTGTGTAGGGTGTCTTGCTGGGGGTTGTTTTCAGGTTTTAGGGCAGTGCAGTGGTGTTCAGGCAATGTAGGGGTCGTGCAGAGGGGGTGGTATTTCAGGGTTTAGGGCAGTGCACTGGTGTTCAGGCAGTGTAGGGGGGTTGTGCTGGTGTGGTTATTTAGGGTTTAGGGCAGTGCAGTGGTGTTTGGGCAGTGTGGGGTGTCGTGCTCTGGCTGGAGTTTCATGGTTTAGGGCAGTGCAGTGGTGTTCGGGCAGTGTAGGGGGTCTTGCTGGTACTGGTGTTTCAGGGTATAGTGCAGTGCAGTGGTGTTCTGGCAGTGTATGGTGTCGTGCTGGGGCTGGTGTTTCAGGGTTTAGGGCAGTGCAGTGGTGTTCGGGCAGTGTAGGGGGTCGTGCTGGGGGTGGTGTTTCAGGGTTTCGGGCAGTGCAGTGGTGTTCCGGCCGTGTAGCGGGTCATGCTGGGGGACGTGTTTCAGGGTTTAGGGCAGTGCAGTGGTGTTCGGGCAGTGTAGGGGGTCGTGCTGGGGGTGGTGTTTCAGGGTTTCGGGCAGTGCAGTGGTGTTCCGGCCGTGTAGCGGGTCATGCTGGGGGACGTGTTCCAGGGTTTAGGGCAGAGCAGTGGTGTTCGGGCAGTGTAGGGGGACGTGCTGGGGGTGGTGTTTCAGGGTTTAGGGCAGTGCAGTGGTGTTCGGGCAGTGTAGGGGGCCGTGCTGGGGGTGGTGTTTCAGGGTTTAGGGCACAGCAGTGATGTTCGGGCAGTGTAGGGGGTCGTGCTTGTGCTGGTATTTCAGGGTTTAGGGCACAGCAGTGGTGTTCGGGCAGTGTAGGGGGTCGTGCTGGGGGTGGTGTTTCAGGGTTTAGGGCAGAGCAGTGGTGTTCGGCAGTGTAGGAGGTTGTGCTGGGGGTGGTGTTTCAGGGTTTAGGGCACTGTAGTGGTGTTCGGGCAGTGTAGGGGGTCATGCGGGGGGTTGGTGTTTCAGGGTTTAGGGCAGTTTAGTGGTGTTCGGGCAGTGTAGGGCGTTGTACGGGGTTGGTGTTTCAGGGTTTAGGACAATGCATTGGTGTTCGGGCAGTTTAGGGGGTCTTGCCTGGGGTGGGGTTTCAGGGTTTAGGCAGTGGTATTTGGGCAGTGTAGGGGTTCTTGCTGGGGGTGGTGTTTCAGGGTTTAGGGCAGTGGTGCAGTGGTGTTCAGGCAGTGTAGGGGGTCTTGCAGTGGGTGGTGTTTCAGGGTTTAGGCAGTGGTGTTCGGGTAGTGTAGGGCGCTCTCTGAGGGTGCTGTTTCATGGTTAAGGGCAGTGGTGTTTGGGCAGTGTAGGGGGTTTTGCTGGGGGTATAGTTTCAGGGTTTAGGGCAGTGCAGTGTTGTTCGGAAATTGTAGGGGGTCATGCTGGGGGTGGTGTTTCAGGGTTTAGGGCAGTGCAATGGTGTTTGGGCAGTGTTGGGGGTCTTGCTGGGGGTGGTGTTTCAGGGTTTAGGCGGTGGTGTTTGGGCAATGTAGGGGTTCTTGCTGGGGGTGGTGTTTCAGGGTTTAGGGCAGTGCAGTGGTATTCAGGCAGTGTAGTGGGTCGTGCAGGGGGTGGTGTTTCAGGGTTTAGGGCAGTGGTGTTTGGGCAATGTAGGGGTTCTTGCTGGGGGTGGTGTTTCAGGGTTTAGGGCAGTGCAGTGGTATTCAGGCAGTGTAGTGGGTCGTGCAGGGGGTGGTGTTTCAGGGTTTAGGGCAGTGCAGTGGTGTTCGGGCAGTGTAGGAGATTGTGATGGCGCTGGTGTTTCAGGGTTTGCAGCAGACCAGTGGTGTGCGGGCAATGTAGGGGGTCGTGCTGGTGGTGGTGTTTCAGGGTTTAGGGCAGAGCAGTGGTGTTGGGGCAGTGTATGGGGTCATGCTGGGGGTGCTGTTTCAGGGTTTACGGTACTGCAGTGGTGTTCGGTCAGTGTAGGGGGACATGCTGGGGGTGGAGTTTCAGGGTTTAGGGCAGTGCAGTGGTGTTCGGGCAGTGTAGGGGGTCGTGCTGGGGGTGGTGTTTCAGGGTTTAGGGCAGAGCAGTGGTGTTCGGCAGTGTAGGAGGTTGTGCTGGGGGTGGTGTTTCAGGGTTTAGGGCACTGTAGTGGTGTTCGGGCAGTGTAGGGGGTCATGCGGGGGGTTGGTGTTTCAGGGTTTAGGGCAGTTTAGTGGTGTTCGGGCAGTGTAGGGCGTTGTACGGGGTTGGTGTTTCAGGGTTTAGGACAATGCATTGGTGTTCGGGCAGTTTAGGGGGTCTTGCCTGGGGTGGGGTTTCAGGGTTTAGGCAGTGGTATTTGGGCAGTGTAGGGGTTCTTGCTGGGGGTGGTGTTTCAGGGTTTAGGGCAGTGGTGCAGTGGTGTTCAGGCAGTGTAGGGGGTCTTGCAGTGGGTGGTGTTTCAGGGTTTAGGCAGTGGTGTTCGGGTAGTGTAGGGCGCTCTCTGAGGGTGCTGTTTCATGGTTAAGGGCAGTGGTGTTTGGGCAGTGTAGGGGGTTTTGCTGGGGGTATAGTTTCAGGGTTTAGGGCAGTGCAGTGTTGTTCGGAAATTGTAGGGGGTCATGCTGGGGGTGGTGTTTCAGGGTTTAGGGCAGTGCAATGGTGTTTGGGCAGTGTTGGGGGTCTTGCTGGGGGTGGTGTTTCAGGGTTTAGGCGGTGGTGTTTGGGCAATGTAGGGGTTCTTGCTGGGGGTGGTGTTTCAGGGTTTAGGGCAGTGCAGTGGTATTCAGGCAGTGTAGTGGGTCGTGCAGGGGGTGGTGTTTCAGGGTTTAGGGCAGTGGTGTTTGGGCAATGTAGGGGTTCTTGCTGGGGGTGGTGTTTCAGGGTTTAGGGCAGTGCAGTGGTATTCAGGCAGTGTAGTGGGTCGTGCAGGGGGTGGTGTTTCAGGGTTTAGGGCAGTGCAGTGGTGTTCGGGCAGTGTAGGAGATTGTGATGGCGCTGGTGTTTCAGGGTTTGCAGCAGACCAGTGGTGTGCGGGCAATGTAGGGGGTCG
Source organism: Triturus cristatus (assembly GCF_964204655.1). NCBI lineage: Eukaryota > Metazoa > Chordata > Amphibia > Caudata > Salamandridae > Triturus > Triturus cristatus. The sequence continues at coordinate 1,131,226,599 of NC_140579.1, read as the reverse complement.
TGCTGGTGGTGGTGTTTCAGGGTTTAGGGCAGAGCAGTGGTGTTGGGGCAGTGTATGGGGTCATGCTGGGGGTGCTGTTTCAGGGTTTACGGTACTGCAGTGGTGTTCGGTCAGTGTAGGGGGACATGCTGGGGGTGGAGTTTCAGGGTTTAGGGCAGTGCAGTGGTGTTCGGGCAGTGTAGGGGGTTGTGCTGGGGCTGGTGATTCAGGGTTTAGGGCAGTGCAGTGGTGTTCTAGCAGTGTAGGGAGTCATGCTGGGGCGGGTGTTTCAGGGTTTAGGGCGGTGCAGTGGTGTTCGGGCTGTGTAGGGTGTTGTGCTGGTGTTCAGGGTTTAGGGCAGAGCAGTGGTGTCTGGGCAGTGTAGAGGGTCATGGTGGGGCTGATTTTTTAGTGTTTAGGGTAGAGCAGTGGTACTCGGGCAGTGTAGGGGGATGTGCGGGGTAGTGTTTCAGGGTTTAGGGCAGAGCAGTGGTGTTCGGGCAGTGTAGGGGGTCGTGCAGGGGGTGGTGTTTCAGGGTTTAGGGCAGTGCAGTCGTGTTCGAGCAGTGTAAGGGGTTGTGCAGGGGGTGGTGTTTCAGGGTTTAGGGCAGTGCAGTAGTGTTCGGGCTGTGTTGGGGGTCTTGCTGGGGGTGGTGTTTCAGGGTTTAGGGCTGTGGTGTTTGGGCTGTGTAGGGGGTCTTGCTGGGGGTTGTTTTCAGGTTTTAGGGCAGTGCAGTGGTGTTCAGGCAATGTAGGGGGTCGTGCAGAGGGGGTGGTATTTAAGGATTTAGGGCAGTGCACTGGTGTTCAGGCAGTGTAGGGGTCGTGCTGGTATGGTTTTTTAGGGTTTAGGGAAGTGCAGTGGTGTTTGGGCAGTGTGGGGGGTCGTGCTCTGGCTGGTGTTTCATGGTTTAGGGCAGTGCAGTGGTGTTCGGGCAGTGTAGGGGGTCTTGCTGGTGCTGGTGTTTCAGGGTATAGTGCAGTGCAGTGGTGTTCTGGCAGTGTATGGTGTCGTGCTGGGGCTGGTGTTTCAGGGTTTAGTGCAGTGCAGTGTTGTTCGGGCAGTGTAGGGGGTCGTGCTCGGGCTGGTGTTTCAGGGTTTAGGGCAGTGCAGTGGTGTTCGCGCCGTGTAGGGGGTCGTGCTGGGGGTGGCGTTTCAGGGTTTCGGGCAGTGCAGTGGTGTTCGGGCCATGTAGTGGGTCATGCTGGGGGAGGTGTTTCAGGGTTTAGGGCAGTGCAGTGGTGTTCGGGCAGTGTAGGGGGCCGTGCTGGGGGTGGTGTTTCAGGGTTTAGGGCAGAGCAGTGATGTTCGGACAGTGTAGGGGTCGTGCTGGGGGTGGTGTTTCAGGGTTTAGGGCAGAGCAGAGGTGTTCGGGCAGTGTAGGGGGCCGTGCTGGGCGTGGTGTTTCAGGGTTTAGGGCAGAGCAGTGGTGTTCGGCAGTATAGGAGGTTGTGCTGGGGGTGGTGTTTCAGGGTTTAGGGCACTGTAGTGGTGTTCGGGCAGTGTAGGGGGTCGTGCTGGGGGTGGTGTTTCAAGGTTTAGGGCAGTGCAGTGGTGTTCAGGCAGTGTAGGGGGTCATGCTGGGGCTGGTGTTTCAGGGTTTAGGGCAGTGCAGTAGTGTTCGGGCAGTGTAGGGGGTCGTGATGGGGCTGGTGTTTCAGGGTTTAGGGCAGTGCAGTGGTGTTCGGGCTGTGTAGGGGGTCATGCTGGGGGTGGTGTTTCAGGGTTTAGGGCAAAGCAGTGGAGTGTCGGCAATGTAGGGGGGCGTGCTGGTGGTGGTGTTTCAGGGTTTAGGGCAGAGCAGTGGTGTTCGGGCAGTGTATGGTGTCGGGATGGTGTTTCAGGGTTTAGGGCACTGCAGTGGTGTTCGGGCAGTGCAGGGGGACGTGCTTGGGGTGGTGTTTCAGGGTTAAGGGCACTGCAGTGGTGTTCGGGCACTGTAGGGGGATGTCCTGGGGGTGGTGTTTAAGGGTTTAGGGCAGAGCAGTGGTGTTCGGGCAGTGTAGGAGGTCGTGCAGGGGGTGGTGTTTCACGGTTTACGGCATTGCAGTGGTTTTCGGGCAGTGTAGGGGGTCTTCCTGGGGGCGGTGTTTCAGCGTTTAGGGCAGTGGTGTTCGGGATGTATAGGGGGTCTTGCTGGGGGTGGTGTTTCAGGGTTTAGGGCAGTGCACAGGTGTTTGGGCAGTTTAGGGGGTCTTGCTGGGGGTGGGGTTTCAGGGTTTAGGCAGTGGTATTTGGGCAGTGTAGGGGTTCTTCCTGGGGGTGGTGTTTCAGGGTTTAGGGCAGTGGTGCAGTGGTGTTCGGGCAGTGTAGGGGGTCTTGCAGGGGGTGGTGTTTCAGGGTTTAGGCAGTGGTGTTCGGGTAGTGTAGGGCGTTCTCTGAGGGTGCTGTTTCATGGTTAAGGGCAGTGGTGTTTGGGCAGTGTAGGGGGTCTTGCTGGGGGTATAGTTTCAGGGTTTAGGGCAGTGCAGTGTTGTTCGGGAATTGTAGGGGGTCATGCTGGGGGTGGTGTTACAGGGTTTAGGGCAGTGCAGTGGTGTTTGGGCAGTGTTGGGGGTCTTGCTGGGGGTGGTGTTTCAGGGGTTAGGACAGCAGTGCTCGGGCAGTGTAGGGGGTCTTGCTGGGGGTGGTGTTTCAGGGTTTAGGGCACTAGTGTTCGGGCAGTTTAGGGGGTCTTGCTGGGGGTGGTATATCAGGGTTTAGGGCAAGTCAGTGGTGTTCGGGCAGTGTAGGGGTCGTGCTCGGGCTAGAGTTTCAGGGTATGGGCAGTGCAGTGGTGTTCGGGCCGTGTAGGGAGTCATGGTGGGGGTGGTGTTTCAGGGTTTAAGGCAGTGCAGTGCTGTTCGGGCAGTGTAGGGGGTCGTGCTGGGGCTGGTGTTTCAGGGTTTAGGGCACTAGTGTTCGGGCAGTTTAGGGGGTCTAGCTGGGGGTGGTATATCAGGGTTTAGGGCAAGTCAGTGGTGTTCGGGCAGTGTAGGGGTCGTGCTCGGGCTGGAGTTTCAGGCTTTAGGGCAGGGCAGAGGTGTTCGGGCCGTGTAGGGGGTCATGGTGGGGGTGGTGTTTCAGGGTTTAAGGCAGTGCAGTGCTGTTCGGGCAGTGTAGGGGGTCTTGCTGGGGGTGGAGTTTCAGGGTTTAGGGCACTAGTGTTCGGGCAGTTTAGGGGGTCTTGCTGGGGGTGGTATATCAGGGTTTAGGGCAAGTCAGTGGTGTTCGGGCAGTGTAGGGGTCGTGCTCGGGCTGGAGTTTCAGGGTTTAGGGCAGTGCAGTGGTGGTCGGGCCGTGTAGGGGGTCATGGTGGGGGTGGTGTTTCAGGGTTTAAGGCAGTGCAGTGCTGTTCGGGCAGTGTAGGGGGTCGTGCTGGGGCTGGTGTTTCAGGGTTTAGGGCAGTGCAGTGGTGTTCGGGCAGGGTAGGGGGTCTTGCTGGGGGTGGTGTTTCAGGGTTTAGGGCTGTGGTGTTTGGGCTGTGTAGGGTGTCTTGCTGGGGGTAGTTTTCAGGTTTTAGGGCAGTGCAGTGGTGTTCAGGCAATGTAGGGGTCGTGCAGAGGGGGTGGTATTTCAGGGTTTAGGGCAGTGCACTGGTGTTCAGGCAGTGTAGGGGGGTTGTGCTGGTGTGGTTATTTAGGGTTTAGGGCAGTGCAGTGGTGTTTGGGCAGTGTGGGGTGTCGTGCTCTGGCTAGAGTTTCATGGTTTAGGGCAGTGCAGTGGTGTTCGGGCAGTGTAGGGGGTCTTGCTGGTACTGGTGTTTCAGGGTATAGTGCAGTGCAGTGGTGTTCTGGCAGTGTATGGTGTCGTGCTGGGGCTGGTGTTTCAGGGTTTAGGGCAGTGCAGTGGTGTTCGGGCAGTGTAGGGGGTCGTGCTGGGGGTGGTGTTTCAGGGTTTCGGGCAGTACAGTGGTGTTCCGGCCGTGTAGCGGGTCATGCTGGGGGATGTGTTTCAGGGTTTAGGGCAGTGCAGTGGTGTTCGGGCAGTGTAGGGGGTCGTGCTGGGGGTGGTGTTTCAGGGTTTCGGGCAGTGCAGTGGTGTTCCGGCCGTGTAGCGGGTCATGCTGGGGGACGTGTTCCAGGGTTTAGGGCAGAACAGTGGTGTTCGGGCAGTGTAGGGGGACGTGCTGGGGGTGGTGTTTCAGGGTTTAGGGCAGTGCAGTGGTGTTCGGGCAGTGTAGGTGGCCGTGCTGGGGGTGGTGTTTCAGGGTTTAGGGCACAGCAGTGATGTTCGGGCAGTGTAGGGGGTCGTGCTTGTGCTGGTATTTCAGGGTTTAGGGCACAGCAGTGGTGTTCGGGCAGTGTAGGGGGTCGTGCTGGGGATGGTGTTTCAGGGTTTAGGGCAGAGCAGTGGTGTTCGGCAGTGTAGGAGGTTGTGCTGGGGGTGGTGTTTCAGGGTTTAGGGCACTGTAGTGGTGTTCGGGCAGTGTAGGGGGTCATGCGGGGGGTTGGTGTTTCAGGGTTTAGGGCAGTTTAGTGGTGTTCGGGCAGTGTAGGGCCTTGTACGGGGGATGGTGTTTCAGGGTTTAGGGCAATGCATTGGTGTTCGGGCAGTGAGGGGGTTGTGCGGGGGCTGCTGTTTCAGGGTTTAGGGCAGTGCACAGGTGTTTGGGCAGTTTAGGGGGTCTTGCCTGGGGTGGGGTTTAAGGGTTTAGGCAGTGGTATTTGGGCAGTGTAGGGGTTCTTGCTGGGGGTGGTGTTTCAGGGTTTAGGGCAGTGGTGTTCAGGCAGTGTAGGGGGTCTTGCAGGGGGTGGTGTTTCAGGGTTTAGGCAGTGGTGTTCGGGTAGTATAGGGCGCTCTCTGAGGGTGCTGTTTCATGGTTAAGGGCAGTGGTGTTTGGGCAGTGTAGGGGGTTTTGCTGGGGGTATAGTTTCAGGGTTTAGGGCAGTGCAGTGTTGTTCGGAAATTGTAGGGGGTCATGCTGGGGGTGGTGTTTCAGGGTTTAGGGCAGTGCAATGGTGTTTGGGCAGTGTTGGGGGTCTTGCTGGGGGTGGTGTTTCAGGGTTTAGGCAGTGGTGTTTGGGCAATGTAGGGGTTCTTGCTGGGGGTGGTGTTTCAGGGTTTAGGGCAGTGCAGTGGTATTCAGGCAGTGTAGTGGGTCGTGCAGGGGGTGGTGTTTCAGGGTTTAGGGCAGTGGTGTTTGGGCAATGTAGGGGTTCTTGCTGGGGGTGGTGTTTCAGGGTTTAGGGCAGTGCAGTGGTATTCAGGCAGTGTAGTGGGTCGTGCAGGGGGTGGTGTTTCAGGGTTTAGGGCAGTGCAGTGGTGTTCGGGCAGTGTAGGAGATTGTGATGGCGCTGGTGTTTCAGGGTTTGCAGCAGACCAGTGGTGTGCGGGCAATGTAGGGGGTCGTGCTGGTGGTGGTGTTTCAGGGTTTAGGGCAGAGCAGTGGTGTTGGGGCAGTGTATGGGGTCATGCTGGGGGTGCTGTTTCAGGGTTTAGGGTACTGCAGTGGTGTTCGGTCAGTGTAGGGGGACATGCTGGGGGTGGAGTTTCAGGGTTTAGGGCAGTGCAGTGGTGTTCGGGCAGTGTAGGGGGTTGTGCTGGGGCTGGTGATTCAGGGTTTAGGGCAGTGCAGTGGTGTTCTAGCAGTGTAGGGAGTCATGCTGGGGCTGGTGTTTCAGGGTTTAGGGCGGTGCAGTGGTGTTCGGGCTGTGTAGAGGGTCATGGTGGGGCTGATTTTTTAGGGTTTAGGGTAGAGCAGTGGTACTCGGGCAGTGTAGGGGGATGTGCGGGGTAGTGTTTCAGGGTTTAGGGCAGAGCAGTGGTGTTCGGGCAGTGTAGGGGGTCGTGCAGGGGATGGTGTTTCAGGGTTTAGGGCAGTGCAGTCGTGTTCGAGCAGTGTAAGGGGTTGTGCAGGGGGTGGTGTTTCAGGGTTTAGGGCAGTGCAGTAGTGTTCGGGCTGTGTTGGGGGTCTTGCTGGGGGTGGTGTTTCAGGGTTTAGGGCTGTGGTGTTTGGGCTGTGTAGGGGGTCTTGCTGGGGGTTGTTTTCAGGTTTTAGGGCAGTGCAGTGGTGTTCAGGCAATGTAGGGGGTCGTGCAGAGGGGGTGGTATTTAAGGATTTAGGGCAGTGCACTGGTGTTCAGGCAGTGTAGGGGTCGTGCTGGTATGGTTTTTTAGGGTTTAGGGCAGTGCAGTGGTGTTTGGGCAGTGTGGGGGGTCGTGCTCTGGCTGGTGTTTCATGGTTTAGGGCAGTGCAGTGGTGTTCGGGCAGTGTAGGGGGTCTTGCTGGTGCTGGTGTTTCAGGGTATAGTGCAGTGGTGTTCTGGCAGTGTATGGTGTCGTGCTGGGGCTGGTGTTTCAGGGTTTAGGGCAGTGCAGTGGTGTTCGGGCAGTGTAGGGGGTCGTGCTCGGGCTGGTGTTTCAGGGTTTAGGGCAGTGCCGTGGTGTTCGCGCCGTGTAGTGGGTCGTGCTGGGGGTGGCGTTTCAGGGTTTCGGGCAGTGCAGTGGTGTTCGGGCCATGTAGTGGGTCATGCTGGGGGAGGTGTTTCAGGGTTTAGGGCAGTGCAGTGGTGTTCGGGCAGTGTAGGGGGCCGTGCTGGGGGTGGTGTTTCAGGGTTTAGGGCAGAGCAGTGATGTTCGGACAGTGTAGGGGGTCGTGCTGGGGGTGGTGTTTCAGGGTTTAGGGCAGAGCAGAGGTGTTCGGGCAGTGTAGGGGGCCGTGCTGGGCGTGGTGTTTCAGGGTTTAGGGCTGAGCAGTGGTGTTCGGCAGTATAGGAGGTTGTGCTGGGGGTGGTGTTTCAGGGTTTAGGGCACTGTAGTGGTGTTCGGGCAGTGTAGGGGGTCGTGCTGGGGGTGGTGTTTCAAGGTTTAGGGCAGTGCAGTGGTGTTCAGGCAGTGTAGGGGGTCATGCTGGGGCTGGTGTTTCAGGGTTTAGGGCAGTGCAGTAGTGTTCGGGCAGTGTAGGGGGTCGTGATGGGGCTGGTGTTTCAGGGTTTAGGGCAGTGCAGTGGTGTTCGGGCTGTGTAGGGGGTCATGCTGGGGGTGGTGTTTCAGGGTTTAGGGCAGAGCAGTGGAGTGTCGGCAATGTAGGGGGGCGTGCTGGTGGTGGTGTTTCAGGGTTTAGGGCAGAGCAGTGGTGTTCGGGCAGTGTATGGTGTCGGGATGGTGTTTCAGGGTTTAGGGCACTGCAGTGGTGTTCGGGCAGTGCAGGGGGACGTGCTTGGGGTGGTGTTTCAGGGTTAAGGGCACTGCAGTGGTGTTCGGGCACTGTAGGGGGATGTCCTGGGGGTGGTGTTTAAGGGTTTAGGGCAGAGCAGTGGTGTTCGGGCAGTGTAGGAGGTCGTGCAGGGGGTGGTGTTTCACGGTTTACGGCATTGCAGTGGTTTTCGGGCAGTGTAGGGGGTCTTCCTGGGGGCGGTGTTTCAGCGTTTAGGGCAGTGGTGTTCGGGATGTGTAGGGGGTCTTGCTGGGGGTGGTGTTTCAAGGTTTAGGGCAGTGCAGTGGTGTTCGGGGGGTGAAGGGGTCTTGCTGGGGGTGGTTTTTCAGGGTTTAGGCAGTGGTGTTTGGGCAGTGTAGGGGTTCTTGCTGGGGGTGGTGTTTCAGTGTTTAGGGCAGTGCAGTGGTATTCGGGCAGTGTAGTGGGTCGTGCAGGGGGGTGGTGTTTCAGGGTTTATGGCAGTGCAGTGGTGTTCGGGCAGTGTAGGGAGTTCTCTGGGGGTGCTGTTTCATGGTTTAGGGCAGTGGTGTTAGGGCAGTGTAGGAGGTCTTGCTGGGGGTGGTGTTTCAGGGTTTAGGACAGTGCAGTGGTGTTCGGGAATAGTAGGGGGTCGTGCTGGGGGTGGTGATTATGTGTTTAGGGCAGTGCAGTGGTGTTCGGGCAGTTTATGCGGTCGTGCTGGGGCTGGTGTTTCAGGGTTTAGGGCAGTGCAGTGGTGTTCGGGCAGTGTGGGGAGTCAAGCTGGGGCTGGTGTTTCATTGTTTAGGGCAGAGCAGTTGTGTTCGTGCAGTGTAGGGGGTTGTGCTGGGGCTGGTGTTTCATGATTTTGGGCAATAGTGTTTGGGCAGTGTAGGGGGTCTTTCTGGGGGTGGTGTTTCAGGGTTTAGGGCAGTGGTGTTTGACCAGTGTAGGGGGTCATGCAGGGGGGTGGTGTTTCAGGGTTTAGGGCAGTGCACTGGTGTTCATGCAGTGTAGGGTGTCATGCTGGGGGTGGTTTTTCAGGGTTTGGGGCAGATCAGTGGTGTTCGGGCAGTGTAGGGAGTCATGCTGGGGCTGGTGTTTCATGATTTAGGGCAGTGCAGTGGTGTTCGAACAGTGTAGGGGGTCGTGCTGGGGCTGGTGTTTCAGGGTTTAGGGCAGTGCAGTGGTGTTCGGGCAGAGTAGGGGGTCATGCTGGGGCTGGTGTTCCAGGGTTTAGGGCAGTGCAGTGGTGTTCGGGCAGTGTAGGGGTTGTGCTGGGGCTGGTGTTTCAGGGTTTAGGGCAGTGCAGTGGTGTGCGGGCTGTGTAGGGGGTCGTGATGGGGCTGGTGTTTTAGGGTTTAGGGCAGTACAGTGGTGTTCGGGCTGTGTAGGGGGTCGTGCTGGGCATGGTGTTTCAGGGTTCATGGCAGTGCAGTGGTGTTCGGGCAGTGTAGGGGGTCATGCTGGTGCTGTTGTTTCAGGGTTTAGGGCAGAGCAGTGGTGTTCAGGCAGTGTAGGGGTTCGTGCTGGTGCTGGAGTTTCACATTTTAGGGCAGAGCAGTGGTGTGCGGGCAATGTAGGGGGTCATGCTGGGGGTGGTGTTTCAGGGTTTAGGGCACTGCAGTGGTGTTCGGGCAGTGTAGGTGGACGTGCTGGGGGTGGTGTTTCAGGGTTTAGGGCAGTGCAGTGGTGTTTGGGCAGTGTAGGGGGTTGTGCTGGGGCTGATGATTCAGGGTTTAGGGCAGTGCAGTGGTGTTCTGGCAGTGTAGGGAGTCATGCTGCGGCTGGTGTTTCAGGGTTTAGGGCGGTGCAGTGGTGTTCGGGCTGTGTAGGGCGTTGTGCTGGGGCTGGTGTTTCAGGGTTTAGGGCAGTGCAGTGCTGTTCAGACAGTGTATTGGGTTGTGCTGGGGCTGGTATTTCAGGGTTTAAGGCAGTGCAAGGCTGTTCGGGCAGAGGAGGGGGTCGTACTGGGGCTGGTGTTTAAGGGTTTAGGGTAGTGCAGTGCTGTTCGGGAAGTGTAGGGGGTCGTGCGGGGGCTGGTGTTTCAGAGTTTAGGGCAGTGCAGAGGTGTTTGGGCATTCTAGGGGGTCATGCGGGGCTGGTGTTTCAGGGTTTAGGGCAGTGCACTGGTGTTCAGCCAATGTAGGGGGTCCTGCTGGGGCTGGTGTTTCATGGTTTAGGGCAGTGCAGTGGTGTTCGGGCAGTGTGGGGAGTCATGCTGAGGCTGGTGATTCATTGTTTAGGGCAGTGCAGTTGTGTTCGCGCAGTGTAGGGGGTTGTGCTGGGGCTGGTGTTTCATGATTTTGGGCAGTAGTGTTCGGGCAGTGTAGGGGGTCTTGCCGGGGGTGGTGTTTCAGGGTTTAGGGCAGTGGTGTTTGACAAGTGTAGTGGGTCGTGCAGGGGGGTGGTGTTTCAGGGTTTAGGGCAGTGCACTGGTGTTCATTCAGTGTAGGGTGTCATGCTGGGGGTGGTTTTTCATGGTTTGGGGCAGATCAGTGGTGTTCGGGCAGTGTAGGGGGTCGTGCTGGGGCTGGTGTTTCAGGGTTTTGGGCAGTGCAGTTGTGTTCGGGCAGTGTAGGGGGTCATGCTGGGACTGGTGTTCCAGGGTTTAGGGCAGTGCAGTGGTGTTCGGGCAGTTTAGGGGGTTGTGCTGGGGCTGGTGTTTCAGGGTTTAGGGCAGTGCAGTGGTGTGCGGGCAGTGTAGGGGGTCGTGATGGGGCTGTTGTTTTAGGGTTTAGGGCAGTACAGTGGTGTTCGGGCTATGTAGGGGGTCGTGCTTAGGGGTGGTGTTTCAGGGTTCATGGCAGTGCAGTGGTGTTCGGGCAGTGTAGGGGGTCATGCTGGTGCTGTTGTTTCAGGGTTTAGAGCAGAGCAGTGGTGTTCGGGCAGTGTAGGGGTTCGTGCTGGTGCTGGAGTTTCACATTTTAGGGCAGAGCAGTGGTGTGCGGGCAATGTAGGGGGTCATGCTGGGGGTGGTGTTTCAGGGTTTAGGGCACTGCAGTGGTGTTCGGGCAGTGTAGGGGGACGTGCTGGGGGTGGTGTTTCAGGGTTTAGGGCAGTGCAGTGGTGTTCGGGCAGAGTAGGGGGTTGTGCTGGGGCTGGTGATTCAGGGTTTAGGGCAGTGCAGTGGTGTTCTGGCAGTGTAGGGAGTCATGCTGGGGCTGGTGTTTCAGGGTTTAGGGCGGTGCAGTGGTGTTCGGGCTGTGTAGGGCGTTGGGCTGGGGCTGGTGTTTCAGGGTTTAGGGCACTGCAGTAGTGTTCGGGCACTGTAGGCGTTCGTGCTGGGGCTGGAGTTTCAGGGTTTAGGGCAGAGCAGTGGTGTCTGGGCAGTGTAGAGGGTCGTGGTGGGGCTGGTGTTTTAGGGTTTAGGGTAGAGCAGTGGTACTCGGCCAGTGTAGGGGGATGTGCGGGGTAGTGTTTCAGGGTTTAGGGCAGAGCAGTGGTGTTCAGGCAGTGTAGGGGGTCGTGCAGAGGGGGTGGTATTTCAGGGTTTAATGCAGTGCACTGGTGGTCAGGCAGTGTAGGGGTCGTGCTGGTATGGTTTTTTAGGGTTTAGGGCAGTGCAGTGGTGTTTGGGCAGTGTGGGGGGTCGTGCTCTGGCTGGTGTTTCATGGTTTAGGGCAGTGCAGTGGTGTTCGGGCAGTGTAGGGGGTCCTGCTTGTGCTGGTGTTTCAGGGTATAGTGCAGTGCAGTGGTGTTCTGGCAGTGTATGGTGTCGTGCTGGGGCTGGTGTTTCAGGGTTTAGGGCAGTGCAGTGGTGTTCGGGCAGTGTAGGGGGTCGTGCTCGGGCTGGTGTTTCAGGGTTTAGGGCAGTGCAGTGGTGTTCGGGCCGTGTAGGGGGTCGTGCTGGGGGTGGTGTTTCAGTGTTTCAGGCAGTGCAGTGGTGTTCGGGCCGTTTAGCGGGTCATGCTGGGGGAGGTGTTTCAGGGTTTAGGGCAGTGCAGTGGTGTTCGGGCAGTGTAGGGGGCCGTGCTGGGTGTGGTGTTTCAGGGTTTAGGGCAGAGCAGTGATGTTTGGGCAGTGTAGGGGGTCGTGCTGGTGGTGGTGTTTCAGGGTTTAGGGCAGAGAAGAGGTGTTCGGGCAGTGTAGGGGGCCGTGCTGGGGGTGGTGTTTCAGGGTTTCGGGCAGAGCAGTGGTGTTCGGGCAGTGTAGGGGGTAGTGCTGGGGGTGGTGTTTCAGGGTTTAGGGCAGCGCAGTGGTGTTCGGCAGTATAGGAGGTTGTACTGCTGGTGGTGTTTCAGGGTTTAGGGCACTGTAGTGGTGTTCGGGCAGTGTAGGGGGTCGTGCTGGTGGTGGTGTTTCAGGGTTTAGGGCAGTGCAGTGGTGTTTCGGGCAGTGTAGGTTGTCATGCTGGGGCTGGTGTTTCAGGGTTTAGGGCAGTGCAGTAGTGTTCGGGCAGTGTAGGGGGTCATGATGGGGCTGGTGTTTCAGGGTTTAGGGCAGTGCAGTGGTGTTCGGGCTGTGTAGGGGGTCATGCTGGGGCTGGTGTTTCAGGGTTTAGGGCAGGGCAGTGGAGTGTCTGCAATGTAGGGGGTCTTGCTGGTGGTGGTGTTTCAGGGTTTAGGGCAGAGCAGTGGTGTTCGGTGTCGTGCTGGGGATGGTGTTTCAGGGTTTAGGGCACTGCAGTGGTGTTCGGGCAGTGCAGGGGGATGTGCTTGGGGTGGTGTTTCAGGGTTTAGGGCACTGCAGTGGTGTTCGGGCAGTGTAGGGGGATGTGCTGGGGGTGGTGTTTAAGGGTTGAGGGCAGAGCAGTGGTGTTCGGGCAGTATAGGAGGACGTGCAGGAGGTGGTGTTTCACGGTTTACGGCATTGCAGTGGTTTTCGGGCAGTGTAGGGGGTCTTCCTGGGGGCGGTGTTTCAGGATTTAGGGCAGTGGTGTTCGGGATGTGTAGGGGGTCTAGCTGGGGGTGGTGTTTCAGGGATTAGGGCAGTGCAGTGGTGTTTGGGGGGTGAAGGGGTCTTGCTGAGGGTGGTGTTTCAGGGTTTAGGCAGTGGTGTTAGGGCAGTGTAGGGGGTCCTGCTGGCGGCGGTGTTTCAGGGTTTAGGACAGTGCAGTGGTGTTCGGGAATTGTAGGGGGTCGTGCTGGGGGTGGTGATTCGGTGTTTACGGCAGTGCAGTGGTGTTCGGACAGTGTAGGTGGTCGTGCTGGGGCTGGTGTTTCAGGGTTTAGGGCAGTGCAGTGGTGTTCAGGCAGTGTGGGGAGTCATGCTGGGGCTGGTGTTTCATTGTTTAGGGCAGTGCAGTTGTGTTCGCGCAGTGTAGGGTGTTGTGCTAGGGCTGGTGTTTCATGATTTTGGGCAGTAGTGTTCGGGCAGTGTAGGGGGTCTTGCTGGGGGTGGTATTTCAGGGTTTAGGGCAGTTCAGTGGTGTGCAGGCAGTGTAGGGGGTATTGCTGGGCGTGGTGTTTCAGGGTTTAGGGCAGTGGTGTTTGACCAGTGTAGGGGGTCGTGCGGGGGGTGGTGTTTCAGGGTTTAGGACAGTGCACTGGTGTTCATGCAGTGTAGGGTGTCACGCTGGGGGTGGTTTTTCAGGGTTTGGGGCAGATCAGTGGTGTTCGGGCAGTGTAGGGAGTCATGCTGGGGCTGGTGTTTCATGATTTAGGGCAGTGCAGTGTTGTTAGAGCAGTGTAGGGGGTCGTGCTGGGGCTGGTGTTTCAGGGTTTAGGGCAGTGCAGTGGTGTTCGGGCAGTGTAGGGGGTCATGCTGGGGCTGGTGATCCAGGGTTTAGGGCAGAGCAGAGGTGTTCGGGCAGTGTAGGGGGCCGTGCTGGGGGTGGTGTTTCAGGGTTTAGGGCAGAGCAGTTGTGTTCGGCAGTATAGGAGGTTGTGCTGGGGGTGGTGTTTCAGGGTTTAGGGCACTGTAGTGGTGTTCGGGCAGTGTAGGGGGTCGTGCTGGGGGTGGTGTTTCAAGGTTTAGGGCAGTGCAGTGGTGTTCGGGCAGTGTAGGGGGTCATGCTGGGACTGGTGTTTTCAGGGTTTAGGGAAGTGCAGTAGTGTTCGGGCAGTGTAGGGGTCGTGATGGGTCTGGTGTTTTTGGGTTTAGGGCAGTGCAGTGGTGTTCGGGCTGTGTAGGGGGTCATGCTGGGGGTGGTGTTTCAGGGTTTAGGGCAGAGCAGTGGAGTGTCGGCAATGTAGGGGGTCGTGCTGGTGGTGGTGTTTAAGGGTTTAGGGCAGAGCAGTGGTGTTCGGGCAGTGTACGGTGTCGTGCTGGGGATGGTGTTTCAGGGTTTAGGGCACTGCAGTGGTGTTCGGGCAGTGCAGGGGGATGTGCTTGGGGTGGTGTTGCAGGGTTTAGGGCACTGCAGTGGTGTTTGGGCAGTGTAGGGGGATGTGCTGGGGGTGGTGTTTAAGTGTTTAGGGCAGAGCAGTGGTGTTCGGGCAGTGTAGGAGGTCGTGCAGGGGGTAGTGTTTCACAGTTTACGGCATTGCAGTGGTTTTCGGGCAGTGTAGGGGGTCTTCCTGGGGGCGGTGTTTCAGGGTTTAGGGCAGTGGTGTTCGGGATGTGTAGGGGGTCTTGCTGGGGGTGGTGTTTCAGGGTTTAGGGCAGTGCAGTGGTGTTCGGGGGTGAAGGGGTCTTGCTGGGGGTGGTGTTTAAGGGATTAGGCAGTGGTGTTTGGGCAGTGTAGGGGTTCTTGCTGGGGGTGGTGTTTCAGTGTTTAGGGCAGTGCAGTGGTATTCGGGCAGTGTAGTGGGTCGTGCAGGGGGGTGGTGTTTCAGGGTTTATGGCAGTGTAGTGGTGTTCGGGCAGTGTAGGGGGTTCTCTGGGGGTGCTGTTTCATGGTTTAGGGCAGTGGTGTTAGGGCAGTGTAGGAGGTCTTGCTGGGGGTGGTGTTTCAGGGTTTAGGACAGTGCAGTGGTGTTCGGGAATAGTAGGGGGTCGTGCTGGGGGTGGTGATTCTGTGTTTAGGGCAGTGCAGTGGTGTTCGGGCAGTGTAGGCGGTCGTGCTGGGGCTGGTGTTTCAGGGTTTAAGGCAGTGCAGTGGTGTTCGGGCAGTGTGGGGAGTCATGCTGGGGCTGGTGTTTCATTGTTTAGGGCAGTGCAGTTGTGTTCGTGCAGTGTAGGGTGTTGTGCTGGGGCTGGTGTTTCATGATTTTGGGCAATAGTGTTCGAGCAGTGTAGGGGGTCTTGCTGGGGGTGGTGTTTCAGGGTTTAGGGCAGTGGTGTTTGACCTGTGTAGGGGGTCGTGCAGGGGGTGGTGTTTCAGGGTTTAGGGCAGTGCACTGGTGTTCATGCAGTGTAGGGTATCATGCTGGGGTTGGTTTTTCAGGGATTGGGGCAGATCAGTGGTGTTCGGGCAGTGTAGGGAGTCATGCTGGGACTGGTGTTTCATGATTTAGGGCAATGCATTGGTGTTCGAGCAGTGTAGGGGGTCGTGCTGGGGCTGGTGGGGGCCAGGGTTTAGGGCAGTGCAGTGGTGTTCGGGCAGTGTAGGGGGTTGTGCTGGGGCTGGTGTTTCAGGGTTTAGGGCAGTGCAGTGGTGTGCGGGCAGTGTAGGGGGTCATGATGGGGCTGGTGTTTTAGGGTTTAGGGCAGTACAGTGGTGTTCCGGCTGTGTAGGGGGTCGTGCTGGGGGTGGTGTTTCAGGGTTAAGGGCAGTGCAGTGGTGTTCGGGTAGTGTAGGGGGTCATGCTGGTGCGTTTGTTTCAGGGTTTAGGGCAGAGCAGTGGTGTTCGGGCAGTGTAGGGGTTCATGCTGGTGCTGGAGTTTCACATTTTAGGGCAGAGCAGTGGTGTGCGGGCAATTTAGGGGGTCATGCTGGGGGTGGTGTTTCAGAGTTTAGGGCACTGCAGTGGTGTTCGGGCAGTGTAGGGGGACGTGCTGGGGGTGTTGTTTCAGGGTTTAGGGCAGTGCAGTGGTGTTCGGGCAGTGTAGGGGGTTGTGCTGGGGCTGGTGATTCAGGGTTTAGGGCAGTGCAGTGGTGTTCCGGCAGTGTAGGGAGTCATGCTGGGGCTGGTGTTTCAGGGTTTAGAGCGGTGCAGTGGTGTTCAGGCTGTGTAGGGCGTTGTGCTGGGGCTGGTGTTTCAGGGTTTAGGGCAGTGCAGTGCTGTCCAGACAGTGTATTGGGTTGTGCTGGGGCTGGTATTTCAGGGTTTAAGGCAGTGCAGTGCTGTTCGGGCAGTGTAGGGGGTCGTACTGGGGCTGGTGTTTCAGGGTTTAGGGCAGTGTAGTGGTGTTCGGGCAGGGTAGGGGGTCATGCTGGGGCTGGTGTTTCATGGTTTAGGGCACTGCAGTGGTGTTCGGGCACTGTAGGCGGTCGTGCTGGGGCCTGAGTTTCAGGGTTTAGGGCAGAGCAGTGGTGTCTGGGCAGTGTAGAGGGTCGTGGAGGGGCTGGTGTTTTAGGGTTTAGAGTAGAGCAGTGGTACTCAGGCAGTGTAGGGGGATGTGCGGGGTAGTGTTTCAGGGTTTAGGGCAGAGCAGTGGTGTTCAGGCAGTGTAGGTGGTCGTGCTTGGGGTGGTGTTTCAGGGTTTAGGGCAGTGCAGTGATGTTCGGGCAGTGTAGGGGGTCGTGCAGGGGGTGGTGTTTCAGGGTTTAGGGCAGTGCAGTCGTGTTCGAGCAGTGTAAGGGGTTGTGCAGGGGGTGGTGTTTCAGGGTTTTGGGCAGTGCAGTAGTGTTCGGGCTGTGTTGGGGGTCTTGCTGGGGGTGGTGTTTTAGGGTTTAGGGCCGTGCAGTGGTGTTCAGGCAATGTAGGGAGTCGTGCAGAGGGGGTGGTATTTCAGTGTTTAGGGCAGTGCACTGGTGTTCAGGCAGTGTAGGGGTCGTGCTGGTATGGTTTTTTAGGGTTTAGGGCAGTGCAGTGGTGTTTGGGCAGTGTGGGGGGTCGTGCTCTGGCTGGTGTTTCATGGTTTAGGGCAGTGCAGTGGTGTTCGGGCAGTGTAGGGGGTCTTGCTGGTGCTGGTGTTTCAGGGTATAGTGCAGTGCAGTGGTGTTCTGGCAGTGTATGGTGTCGTGCTGGGGCTGGTGTTTCAGGGTTTAGGGCAGTGCAGTGGTGTTCGGGCAGTGTAGGGGGTCGTGCTTGGGCTGGTGTTTCAGGGTTTAGGGCAGTGCAGTGGTGTTCGGGCAGTGTAGGGGGTCGTGCTTGGGCTGGTGTTTCAGGGTTTAGGGCAGAGCAGAGGTGTTCGGGCAGTGTAGGGGGCCGTGCTGGGGGTGGTGTTTCAGGGTTTAGGGCAGAGCAGTGGTGTTCGGGCAGTGTAGGGGGTAGTGCTGCGGGGTGGTGTTTCAGGGTTTAGGGCAGAGCAGTGGTGTTCGGCAGTATAGGAGGTTGTGCTGGGGGTGGTGTTTCAGGGTTTAGGGCACTGTGGTGGTGTTCGGGTAGTGTAGGGGGTCGTGCTGGGGGTGGTGTTTCAGGGTTTAGGGCAGTGCAGTGGTGTTCGGGCAATGTAGGCGATCATGTTGGGGCTGGTGTTTCAGGGTTTAGGGCAGTGCAGCAGTGTTCGGGCAGTGTAGGGTGTCGTGATGGGGCTGGTGTTTCAGGGTTTAGAGCAGTGCAGTGGTGTTCGGACTGTGTAGGGGGTCATGCTGGGGGTGGTGTTTCAGGGTTTAGGGCAGAGCAGTGGAGTGTCGGCAATGTAGGGGGTCGTGCTGGTGGTGGTGTTTCAGGGTTTAGGGCAGAGCAGTGGTTTTCGGGCAGTGTACGGTGTCGTGCTGGGGATGGTGTTTCAGGGTTTAGGGCACTGCAGTGGTGTTCGGGCAGTGCAGGGGGACATGCTTGGGGTGGTGTTTCAGGGTTTTAGGGCACTGCAGTGGTGTTCGGGCAGTGTAGGGGGATGTGCTGGGGGTTGTGTTTAAGGGTTTAGGGCAGAGCAGTGGTGTTCGGGCAGTGTAGGAGGTCGTGCAGGGGGTGGTGTTTCACGGTTTACGGCATTGCAGTGGTTTTCGGGCAGTGTAGGGGGTCTTCCTGGGGGCGGTGTTTCAGGCTTTAGGGCAGTGGTTTTCGGGATGTGTAGGGGGTCTTGCTGGGGGTGGTGTTTCAGGGATTAGGGCAGTGCAGTGGTGTGCGGGGAGTGAAGGGGTCTTGCTGGGGGTGGTGTTTCAGGGTTTAGGCAGTGGTATTTGGGCAGTGTAGGGGTTCTTGCTGGGGGTGGTGTTTCAGTGTTTAGGGCAGTGCAGTGGTATTCGGGCAGTATAGTGGGTCGTGCAGGGGGGTGGTGTTTCAGGGTTTAGGGCAGTGCAGTGGTGTTCGGGCAGTGTAGGGGGTTCTCTGGGGGTGCTGTTTCATGGTTTAGGGCAGTGGTGAAGGGGTCTTGCTGGGGGTGGTGTTTCATGGTTTAGGCAGTGGTATTTGGGCAGTGTAGGGGTTCTTGCTGGGGGTGGTGTTTTAGTGTTTAGGGCAGTGCAGTGGTATTCGGGCAGTATAGGGGGTCTTGCTGGGGGTGGTGTTTCAGGGTTAGGACAGTGCAGTGGTGTTCGGGAATTGTAGGGGGTCGTGCTGGGGGTGGTGATTCGGAGTTTAGGGCAGTGCAGTGGTGTTCGGGCAGTGTAGGAGGTCGTGCTGGGGCTGGTGTTTCAGGGTTTAGGTCAGTGCAGTGGTGTTCGGGCAGTGTGGGGAGTCATGCTGGGGCTGGTGTTTCATAATTTTGGGCAGTAGTGTTCTGGCAGTGTAGGGGGTCTTGCTGGGGGTGGTATTTCAGGGTTTAGGGCAGTTCAGTGGTGTGCAGGCAGTGTAGGGGGTCTTGCTGGGGGGTGGTGTTTCAGGGTTTAGGGCAATGCACTGGTGTTCATGCAGTGTAGGGTGTCATGCTGGGGGTGGTGTTTCAGGGTTTAGGGCAGTGCAGTGGTGTGCGGGCAGTGTAGGGGGTCGTGAATGGGCTGGTGTTTTAGGGTTTAGGGCAGTACAGTGGTGTTCGGGCTGTGTAGGGGGTCGTGCTGGGGGTGGTGTTTCAGGGTTAAGGGCAGTGTAGTGGTGTTCGGGCAGTGTAGGGGGTCATGCTGGTGCTGTTGTTTCAGGGTTTAGGGCAGAGCAGTGGTGTTCGGGCAGTGTAGGGGTTCGTGCTGGTGCTGGAGTTTCACATTTCAGGGCAGAGCAGTGGTGTGCGGGCAATGTAGGGGGTCATGCTGGGGGTGGTGTTTCAGGGTTTAGGGCACTGCAGTGGTGTTCGGGCAGTGTAGGGGGACGTGCTAGGGGTGGTGTTTCAGGGTTTAGGGCAGAGCAGTGGTTTTCGGGCAGTATAGGAGGTCGTGCAGGGGGTGGTGTTTCACGGTATACGGCATTGCAGTGGTGTTCGAGCAGTGGAGGGGGCCCTGATGGGGCTGGTGTTTCAGGGTTTAGGGCAGTGCAGTGGTGTTCGAGCAGTGTAGGGGGCCCTGATGGGGCTGGTGTTTCAGGGTTTAGGGCGCTGCAGTGGTGTTCGGGCAGTGTGTGGGGTTGTGCGGGGGCTGGTGTTTCAGGGTTTAGGGCAGTGCAGTGGTGTTTGGGCAGTGTAGGGGGTTCTCTGGGGGGTGCTGTTTCATGGTTTAGGGCAGTGGTGTTCGGGCCATGTAGGATGTCTTGCTGGGGGTGGTGTTTCAGGGTTTAGGACAGTGCAGTGGTGTTCGGGAATTGTAGGGGGTCGTGCTGGGGTTGGTGATTCAGTGTTTAGGACAGTGCAGTGGTGTTCGGGCAGTGTAGGCGGTAGTGCTGGGGCTGGTGTTTCAGGGTTTAGGGCAGTGCAATGGTGTTCGGGCAGTGTAGGGAGTCGTGCGGGGTCTGTGTTTCAGGGTTTAGGGCAGTGCAGTGGTGTTCGGGCAGTGTGAGGGGTCATGCTGGGGCTGGTTTATCAGGGTTTAGGGCAGTGCAGTGGTGTTCAGGCAGTCTAGGGGGTGGTGCTGGGGGGTGGTGTTTCAGAGTTTAGGAAAGTGCTGTGGTGTTCGGACAGTGTAGGGAGTCATGCTGGGGGTGGTGTTTCAGTGTTTAGGGCAGTGCAATGGTGTTCGGGCAGTGTAGGGGGTTGTGCTGCGGGTGGTGTTTCAGGGTTTAGGGCAGTGGTGCAGTGGTGTTTGGGCAGTGTAGGGGGTCTTGCAGGGGGTGGGGTTTCAGGGTTTAGGCAGTGATGTTTGGGTAGTTTAGGGGGTTCTCTGAGGGTGCTGTTTCATGGTTAAGGGTAGTGGTGTTCGGGCAGTGTAGGGGGTCTTACTGGGGGCATGGTTTCAGGGTTTAGGGCAGTGCAGTGTTGTTCAGGAATTGTAGGGGGTCGTGCTGGGGGTGGTGTTTCAGGGTTTAGGGCACTGCAGTGGTGTTTGGGCAGTGTTAGGGGTCTTGCTGGGGGTGGTGTTTCAGGGGTTAGGGCAGCAGTGCTCGGGCAGTGTAGGGTGTCTTGCTGGGGGTGGTGTTTCAGGGTTTAGGGCATTAGTGTTCGGGCAGTGTAGGGGGTCTTGCTGGGGGTAGTATTTCAGGGTTTAGGGCAAGTTAGTGGTGTTTGGGCAGTGTAGGGGGTCGTGCTCAGGCTGGTGATTCAGGGTTTAGGGCAGTGCTGTGGTGTTTGGGCCGTGTAGGGGGTCGTGCTGGGGGTGGTGTTTCAGGGTTTAGGTCAGTGCAGTGGTGTTCGGGCCGTGTAGGGGGTCATGTTGGGGGTGGTGTTTCAGGGTTTAGGGCAGAGCAGTGGTGTTCGGGCAATTTAGGGGGTCGTTCTGGGGGTGGTGTTTCAGGGTTTAGGGCCCTGCAGTGGTGTTCGGGCAGTGTAGGGGGACGTGCTGGGGTGGTGTTTCAGGGTTTAGGGCACTGCAGTGGTGTTCGGGCAGTGTAGGGTGATGTGCTGGGGGTTGTGTTTCAGGGTTTAGGGTAGAGCAGTGGTGTTCGGGCAGTGTAGGAGGTCATGCAGGGGGTGGTGTTTCACGGTTTACTGCATTGCAGTGGTTTTCGGGCAATGTATGGGGTCTTACTGGGGCGGTGTTTCAGGGTTTAGGGCAGTGATGTTCGGGATGTGTAGGGGGTCTTGCTGGGGTGGTGTTTCAGGGTTTACGGCAGTGCAGTGGTATTCGGGCAGTGTAGTGGGTCGTGCAGTGGGGAGGTGTTTCAGGGTTTAGGGCAGTGCAGTGGTGTTCGGGCAGTGTAGGGGGTTGTGATGGGGCTGGTGTTTCAGGGTTTAGGGCAGAGCAGTGGTGTGCGGGCAGTGTAGTGGGTCGTGCTGAGGGTGGTGTTTCAGGGTTTAGGGCAGAGCAGTGGTGTTTGGGCAGTGTACGGGGTCATGCTGGGGGTGGTGTTTCAGGGTTTAGGGTACTGCAGTGGTGTTCGGGCAGTATAGGGGGACGTGCTGTTGGTGAAGTTTCAGGGTTTAGGGCAGTGCAGTGGTGTTCGGACAGTGTAGGTGGTTGCGCTGGGGCTGGTGATTCAGGGTTTGGGCAGTGCAGTGGTGTTCTGGCAGTGTAGGGGGTCATGCCGAGGCTGGTGTTTCAGGGTTTAGGGCAGTGCAGTGGTGTTCAGACAGTGTAGGGGGTTGTGCTGGGGCTGGTATTTCAGGGTTTAAGGCAGTGCAGTGCTGCTCGGGCAACGTAGGGGGTCGTGCTAGGGCTGGTGTTTCAGGGTTTACGGCAGTGCAGTGGTGTTCGGGGAGGTTAGGGGGTCGTGCTGGGGCTGGTGTTTCAGGGTTTAGGGCACTGCAGTGGTGTTCGGGCACTGTAGGGGGCTGTGCTGAGGCTGGAGTTTCAGGGTTTAGGGCAGAGCAGTGGTGTCCGGGCAGTGTAGAGGGTCGTGGTGGGGCTGGTGTTTTATGGTTTAGGGTAGAGCAGTGGTGCTCAGGCAGTGTAGGGGGATGTGCAGGGTAGTGTTTCAGGGTTTAGGGCAGAGCAGTGGCGTTCAGGCAGTGTAGGTGGTCGTGCTTGGGGTGGTGATTCAGGGTTTAGGGCAGTGTATTGATGTTCGGGCAGTGTAGGGGGTCGTGCAGGGGGTGGTGTTTCAGGGTTTAGGGCAGTGCAGTGGTGTTCGGACAGTGTTGGGGGTCTTGCTGGGGGTGGTGTTTCAGGGTTTAGGGCAGTGGTGTTCGGGCAGTGTAGGGGGTCTTGCTGGGGGTTGTTTTCAGGGTTTAGGGCAGTGCGGTGGTGTTCGGGCAATGTCGGGGGTCATGCAGGGGGGTGGTATTTCAGGGTTTAGGGCAGTGCACTGGTGTTCAGGCAGTGTAGAGGGTCGTGCTGGGGGTGGTGTTTCAGGGTTTAGGCAGTGTTGTTTGGGCAGTGTAGGGGGTCATGCTGGGGGTGGTGTTTCAGGGTTTAGGCAGTGGTGTTCGGGCAGTGTAGGGGGTCGTGCTCGGGCTGGTGTTTCAGGGTTTAGGGCAGTGCAGAGGTGTTCGGGTAGTGTAGGGGGATGTGCTGGGGGTGGTGTTTCAGGGTTTAAGGCAGAGCAGTGGTGTTCGAGCAGTGTAGGAGGTCATGCATGCGGTGTTGTTTCACGGTTTACTGCATTGCAGAGGTTTTCGGGCAGTGTAGGGGGTCTTCCTGGGGCGGTGTTTCAGGGTTTAGGGCAGTGGTGTTCGGGATGTGTAGGGGGTCTTGCTGGGGGTGGTGTTTCAGGGTTTAGGGCAGTGCAGTGGTGTCTGGGCAGTGTAGAGGGTCGTGGTGGGGCTGGTGTTTTAGGGTTTAGGGTAGAGCAGTGGTGCTCAGGCAGTGTAGGGGGATGTGCAGGGTAGTGTTTCAAGGTTTAGGGCAGAGCAGTGGTGTTCAGGCAGTGTAGGTGGTCGTGCTTGGGGTGGTGTTTCAGGGTTTAGGGCAGTGTATTGATGTTCGGGCAGTGTAGGGGGTCGTGCAGGGGGTGGTGTTTCAGGGTTTAGGGCAGTGCAGTGGTGTTCGGACAGTGTTGGGGGTCTTGCTGGGGGTGGTGTTTCAGGGTTTAGGGCAGTGGTTTTCGGGCAGTGTAGGGGGTCTTGCTGGGGGTTGTTTTCAGGGTTTAGGGCAGTGCGGTGGTGTTCGGGCAATGTCGGGGGTCATGCAGGGGGGTGGTATTTCAGGGTTTAGGGCAGTGCACTGGTGTTCAGGCAGTGTAGGGGGTTGTGCTGGGGTGGTGTTTCAGGGTTTAGGCAGTGTTGTTTAGGCAGTGTAGGGGGTCGTGCTGGGGGTGGTGTTTCAGGGTTTAGGCAGTGGTGTTCGGGCAGTGTAGGGGGTCGTGCTCGGGCTGGTGTTTCAGGGTTTAGGGCAGTGCAGTGGTGTTCGAGCTGTGTAGGGGGTTGTGCTGGGGGTGGTGTTTCAGGGTTTATGGCAGTGCAGTGGTGTTCGGGCCGTGTAGGGGGTCATGCTGCGGGTGGTGTTTCAGGGTTTAGGGCAGAGCAGTGGTGTGCGGGCAATGTAGGGGGTCGTTCTGGGGGTGGTGTTTCAGGGTTTAGGGCAGAGCAGTGGTGTTTGGGCAGTGTACGGTGTCGTGCTTGGGGTGGTATTTCAGGGTTTAGGGCACTGAATTGGTGTTCGCGTAGTGTAGGGGGACGTGCTGGGGGTCGTGTTTCAGGGTTTAGGGCACTGCAGTGGTGTTCGGGCAGTGTAGGGGGATGTGCTGGGGGTGGTGTTTCAGGGTTTAGGGCAGAGCAGTGGTGTTCGGGCAGTGTAGGAGGTCATGCAGGCGGTGTTGTTTCACGGTTTACTGCATTGCAGTGGTTTTCGGGCAGTGTAGGGGGTCTTCCTGGGGCGGTGTTTCAGGGTTTAGGGCAGTGGTGTTCGGGATGTGTAGGGGGTCTTGCTGGGGGTGGTGTTTCAAGGTTTAGGGCAGTGCAGTGGTGTTCGGGCAGTGTAGGGGGTCTTGCTGGGGGTGGTGTTTCAGGGTTTAGGCAGTGGTGTTTGGCCAGTGTAGGGGTTCTTGCTGGGGGTGGTGTTTCAGCGTTTAGGGCAGTGCAGTGGTGTTCGGGCAGTGTAGGGGGTTGTGATGGGGCTGGTTTTTCAAGGTTTAGGGCAGAGCAGTGGTGTGCGGGTGTTAGAAATGGGATTTCTGATTGACTAGGGCTTGCGCCAAAGCCAGGCAGAAACCACCACTCTAGTCAGGGCTGGGGAGTTACACGCCAAAGATAACCCCTGCTCACCCCCTTGGTAGCTTGGCACGAGCAGTCAGGCTTATCCCGGAGGCGATGTGTAAAGCGTTTGCGCGCGCACCCAGCAACAACACCCAAGGCCCACCACAAAGGAAACTCCACACAAGGTATTATATAAAAATAGCCTTTGTATTATACCAAACACATTAGATAAAAACACACACTCCACAATGTGCCAACAGGCACGGGCAGAATTTACAAGGGACTATTTACACGGGACAGGGCCACATGGGCCACTGTCAGAATTAGCACCAATCACCAAGTGTACATGTAGAACACAACACAAATTAGCACTGTAGAACACAACCAGTAACTAATGGCGCAATAATGACCTCAGCGTCATCACACTAGCATCAGGTATAAAACCTATCCTGCATCCATCACAGGGGCATAAAGACATTTATGCAATTTCTCATCCGTCTAGCATTAGACCTAACCACCTAAGTATAGCTACTCTAGGGGCGTATATCGCACAGGGAAGTACCATCTCCCTAACACCAACCTAACCAGGTAAAACAACCTCCTAGGCAGAAATCCTATCTAGAGGTATGAAATACAGGGTGCGCAAAACATACTATACACAGTACATTTCCTAACTCCATAAGCATGAACACAGGGTGCGCAAAACATACTACACAGTACATTTCCTAGCACCAAAATCACATTATAGTCCAGGTTGCGCCAAAACCTAAACGTAGCAGCTGCCCACTACTTGCTGGGCAGCTGGGGACAAGCACAGGGCCTAAACGCTGCAGCTGGCACTAAGTGCTGCGCAGCTGTGGTAGGCAAATAAGGCATGGGCTCTCAATGGCCCTTCAAATGATGTCACAGACGTTGGAGCCACCTAGGCTCTAGAACGACATGTCCCCCTAGCGTTGGAGCCACCTAGGCTCAAAGAACAAACTGGCACACGTGCTAGAGCCACTCAGGGCTCTGACTAACAATATTGGTCGGCGTTGGAGTCCCCTATGGACTCTAAATGCAGAATGCCCGCCTCGTTGGAGCCATCTGGCTCTAGAAACAATCGTGCCCACAACTACAGTGGCCCGCTACGGCGGCGCCACTGGCAACACTGGCCCCCCTCTGAGGCTCTAAGCATACTGATGCCCAGGTCGTTGGAGCGGCCCGCTGCACACACGGGGCCGCTCTGACTCGGTGCCTTGCACCAACACCAAGCTTGCTCCCTTGGGGGAGCGCGAGCACTGTGCAGCCCTGTCCCCTGCCCAGCCCTTACTCACCGGGCTCTGGCGCAGGGGACTCTTCTTCTTGTGGGCGGCAGCACTTCTCCGGCGGCGCAGGGCTTCCCTCGCAGACGGGAGCCTCGCGCTGCTCTCCTACTTCACCCGGGCTTCCTCTCCCGGAAGTGGAGGCACTTCCCCTTCCGTCCCGTGGCCCCGCCCACAACCAGGCGTGGGCACCCGCTAGGAGCACAATCGCGGGGTGGGCACCCACAATTTAGAAACAAGATGAAGCGGGGTGGGCTCCCGCTCGACAAGGCAAATGCGGGGGAATTCCTACGCTGGGGATTCCCTCCCTCTAAGGTGACGTGCAGCCCAGTGCTGCGACGATCCAGCGCTCCTCAAAGAAATAAAACACCATAGCGCTCCCAGGGCGCAAAAACGGCTGCATGAAGACTCTGTAAAGTCCTGGAGGCACAAAGAAATGGAGCAAAAAGCTCCCAGCAAAGAGGTCTTTAGAAAGTAAGGGGCAATGGCAAAGAATGGTCCCAGAAGTCCTCCAGCGTCCAGGGCATCCAGGGGCTGGGCAGGGCCCAGGGAGGCAAGCCTTCCCCTGGGCCCCAGCAGCAGCACGCCCCTGGCAGATTCAAGTACAGAACGAGAACATTTTCAAGGAGTCACAGCCCCTCTTTTATACACCAAATCCCTTTGTCTCAAGGGTGCAGGGAAGGGGCGAACCAGATACAACTGGTTCCTGAGCACTTTGTTTTGCTCAGCCCCTCTCCCTATTCACAGCACAGGCCAGGGTCATCAGTCGCACCACAGGGGGCGGAGCCAGCATTGTGTGGGGAAAGCCCAGCCCTATTCAGGACCCAGGTGTACTCCTCCCACCCATCTAGCTGCTGATCTTCCTATTCACCACTGGGTGACTCCTCCTGACTCTGGGGATTCCCTAGCCCGTCACCTGACCTCAGCCAGCCAATCACCAGACAAGGCACTCATTTCACACTGCACACAGAAGTGCCCACTTCTAGAAGTCGCATTTCCACACTAGATACATGCACGCCGCACACATCATCGCGCAGCATTTTATCACACGAGTCCGTACATACCAAACTCGCACCTGCACTCCCCACGCATCAGGAACTACTAGGACACATACATTCCTCCATGCATTCCTATGGGAGGGCAGGCCAACCTCACTACACGCACGCACTTTACCCTGGGACACAGTGGTAAAGTGCGCAGAAACCAAAAATCACTAACACAAGTCACAGCTAAAAAGCAAAAAGTTTCAGGGGTGAACCTGCCAGAAGGGCCAAGTCCAACACAACCCCCTTCCAGCCAAAATGCAGGGCAGACCAATCACCATGTGATGGTCTTCCCTGCTTGGGGCGATAGAACACGGATGCAGGCCCGCACTGCAGGAACACTCTCCGGTTCTACGCCATTCTCAATCAACATGGTTCCATCTGAAAAAAACAACCGGAAAAAAACTCAGGCCCAACTAGGCTACCCCACTGGTACTACCTAGTTGTCCACGGCTAGGACCAGGCCCTAGGCCACCCAGATACCACTGGTCCTTGCCAATCCCAGAGTGGGGGTAGTAACCCCTGGCATACAAGCCATTCTCCACTCTCCCTCTCAGTGTAGTTCCCAACTACCACTGATCCTTCAACCTAGGGTCCGCACCCTCAGGCTGACCAGAGGTCACGGGCAAGAATGCCCCACCCTACCTCTACTTCTGGGGTTCCGCACCCTCCCAGGGAAGCACCCACCAGAACACAACTCTCCCACCAGTTCAGGACCTCTCTCCACCAACTGGTCTACCACCTGGGATCCAAGGGGTCAGAGGCGAGGACTCCCTCCCTCTGCACCCCCTTCCACTGTAGAGCAGGGTCTCTTCACCTAAGATGAGCCCCACCTGCCCTCAGGACTACATCTGCCCTTACGTCCAGATCCGGAAACACCGACTACTGGCTCCCCAACCGAGGGACGTACCCTTTGGTCAGATGCCTGGCGAACCAGGACGTAACGAGGGTGACACATACCTAATGGGTCGTGTGACAGTGTGCCTGGCGCTGATCTCATGACCTCCTGTCCATCTGACAGTGCGTGCAGACCCCCCAGGACAGAAGTGGCGACACCACGGTCACTCAGTGGCGACTCATCCCTCCCGGCTGGTCCCTGACCTACTGGTTCCCACTGGGGAATCCCTCCCCCTCTCACCCCTCCCTCTGGACTTCCGCACCCTCCCAACTGGAGTGGTACCACCAGACACCAGGACTACTGGAGCTCTGATTACAGACACTCCACGTCCTCTAGACACTGGGAGATCCTCCTCAAATGACCTATTGGTACAGCCTAGGCCCCCGACCTGATGTTCCCTAAAGAAACCATCCAGGCCCTGAGACTGGGTTTCGGGCACCTGGAGACACGCAGTCCCACCCACTCCTTCTCCGCAGAGACAGGACGTGAGCCCCTACACCGAGACCTAGCTGGGCTACTCTGAACCTCTTCCGCCACGCTGGGCTGGAAGACACCTCAGCCACTACTTTTGGAATCACTCCCCAATGCAAGTTCCCTATCCCAGAGAACTCACACCCAATCAACCAGCAAGCTCGTTATTTCAGAGAACTCACACCATTCATCCACATACACACACCCCCCAGACTAGTAAGACAGTTTCTACCGCCCCTGATTTCTCAACCTGACCACCACGTGACACAGGTACTATTACTCTGGGAACTGGGAATGGGACGTTCACCTTCATCCAGCGCATTACACATTCATCCCCAAACCCCTCCCAAGACTGGTAAGACAGTTTCTACCGCCCCTGATTTCTCAACCTGACCACCACGTGACACAGGTACCATTACTCCGGGAACTGGGAATGGGACATCCACTGGACACACATCTGCTGTCACCACTGGATCCCACCCTTACTGGTGAATCCAGAAACACATTTCCACAGAAATGACACTTAAAAACAAACTTAGAACAATAATCCCTATACCATGTGACTATCTAAATGCAGAGTTTTGTAGTGCGGCCAGTTGCTGCTGCGGTACTGCGCAAACGCAAGTCCAAATCCCACCGCTGATCACCAATGTTAGAAATGGGATTTCTGGTTGGCTAGGGCTTGCGCCAAAGCCAGGCAGAAACCAGCACTCTAGTCAGGGCTGGGGAGTTACACGCCAAAGATAACCCCTGCTCACCCCCTTGGTAGCTTGGCACGAGCAGTCAGGCTTATCCCGGAGGCGATGTGTAAAGCGTTTGCGCGCGCACCCAGCAACAACACCCAAGGCCCACCACAAAGGAAACTCCACACAAGGTATTATATAAAAATAGCCTTTGTATTATACCAAAACACATTAGATAAAAACACACACTCCACAATGTGCCAACAGGCACGGGCAGAATTTACAAGGGACTATTCACACGGGACAGGGCCACATGGGCCACTGTCAGAATTAGCACCAATCACCAAGTGTACATGTAGAACATAACACAAATTAGCACTGTAGAACACAACCAGTAACTACTGGCGCAATAATGACCTCAGCGTCATCACACTAGCATCAGGTATAAAACCTATCCTGCATCCATCACAGGGGCATAAAGACATTTATGCAATTTCTCATCCGTCTAGCATTAGACCTAACCACCTAAGTATAGCTATTCTAGGGGCGTATATCGCACAGGGAGGTACCATCTCCCTAACACCAACCTAACCAGGTAAAACAACCTCCTAGGCAGAAATCCTATCTAGAGGTATGAAATACAGGGTGCGCAAAACATACTATACACAGTACATTTCCTAACCCCATAAGCATGAACACAGGGTGCGCAAAACATACTACACAGTACATTTCCTAGCACCAAAATCACATTATAGTCCAGGTTGCGCCAAAACCTAAACGTAGCAGCTGCCCACTACTTGCTGGGTAGCTGGGGACAAGCACAGGGCCTAAACGCTGCAGCTGGCACTAAGTGCTGCGCAGCTGTGGTAGGCAAATAAGGCATGGGCTCTCAATGGCCCTTCAAATGATGTCACACACGTTGGAGCCACCTAGGCTCTAGAACGACATGTCCCCCTAGCGTTGGAGCCACCTAGGCTCAAAGAACAAACTGGCAACCGTGCCAGAGCCACTCAGGGCTCTGACTAACAATATTGGCCGGCGTTGGAGTCACCTATGGACTCTAAATGCAGAATGCCCGCCTCGTTGGAGCCATCTGGCTCTAGAAACAATCGTGCCCACAACTACAGTGGCCCGCTACGGCGGCGCCACTGGCAACACTGGCCCCCCTCTGGGGCTCTAAGCATACTGATGCCCAGGTCGTTTGAGCGGCCCGCTGCACACACGGGGCCGCTCTGACTCGGTGCCTTGCACCAACACCAAGCTTGCTCCCTTGGGGGAGCGCGAGCACTGTGCAGCCCTGTCCCCTGCCCAGCCCTTACTCACTGGGCTCCGGCGCAGGGGACTCTTCTTCTTGTGGGCGGCAGCACTTCTCCGGCGGCGCGGGGCTTCCCTCGCAGACGGGAGCCTCGCGCTGCTCTCCTACTTCACCCGGGCTTCCTCTCCCAGAAGTGGCGGCACTTCCCCTTCCATCCCGCGGCCCCGCCCACAACCAGGCGGGCCGCGGGCTGAGTGATGATTTTTAAATGCAGCTCGGGCCGCGGCGGTGATTTTCTTCTGTAAGAGGGGTAGGCTCCCTCCAAATTCAAGATACAAGGCGGGGTGGCACCCGCCGGACACGGCCAACCGCGGGGTGGACTCCCGCCGCACATAGCAGATCGCGGGGTGGGCACCCGCCATTCCCAAATAAAGATGAAGCGGGGTGGGCTCCCGCTAGGAGCACAATCGCGGGGTGGGCACCCGCAATTTAGAAACAAGATGAAGCGGGGTGGGCTCCCGCTCGACAAGGCAAATGCGGGGGAATCCCTACGCTGGGGATTCCCTCCCTCTAAGGTGACGTGCAGCCCAGTGCTGCGACGATCCAGCGCTCCTCAAAGAAATAAAGCACCATAGCGCTCCCAGTCCCAGGGCGCAAAAACGGCTGCATGAAGTCTCTGTAAAGTCCTGGAGGCACAAAGAAATGGAGCAAAAAGCTCCCAGCAAAGAGGTCTTTAGAAAGTAAGGGGTAATGGCAAAGAATGGTCCCAGAAGTCCTCCAGCGTCCAGGGCATCCAGGGGCTGGGCAGGGCCCAGGGAGGCAAGCCTTCCCCTGGCCCCCAGCAGCAGCACGCCCCTGGCAGATTCAAGTACAGAACGAGAACATTTTCATGGGGTCACAGCCCCTCTTTTATACACCAAATCCCTTTGTCTCAAGGGTGCAGGGAAGGGGCGAACCAGATACAACTGGTTCCTGAGCACTTTGTTTTGCTCAGCCCCTCTCCCTATTCACAGCACAGGCCAGGGTCATCAGTCGCACCACAGGGGGCGGAGCCAGCATTGTGTGGGGAAAGCCCAGCCCTATTCAGGACCCAGGTGTACTCCTTCCACCCATCTAGCTGCTGATCTCCCTATTCACCACTGGGTGACTCCTCCTGACTCTGGGGATTCCCTAGCCCGTCACCTGACCTCAGCCAGCCAATCACCAGACAAGGCACTCATTTCACACTGCACACAGAAGTGCCCACTTCTAGAAGTGGCACTTCCACACTAGATACATGCACGCCGCACACATCATCGCGCAGCATTTTATCACACGAGTCCGTACATACCAAACTCGCACCTGCACTCCCCACACATCAGGAACTACTAGGGACACATACATTCCTCCATGCATTCCTATGGGAGGGCAGGCCAACCTCACTACACGCACGCACTTTACCCTGGGACACAGTGGTAAAGTGCGCAGAAACCAAAAATCACTAACACAAGTCGCAGTTAAAAAGCCAAAAGTTTCAGGGGTGAACCTGCCAGAAGCGCCAAGTCCAACACAGGGCAATGTAGGGGGTCGTGCTGGGGGTGGTGTTTCAGGGTTTAGGGCAGAGCAGTGGTGTTCGGGCAGTGTACGGGGTCATGCTGGGGGTGGTGTTTCAGGGTTTAGGGCACTGCAGTGGTGTTCGGGCAGTATAGGGGGACGTGCTGGGGGTGAAGTTTCAGGGTTTAGGGCAGTCCAGTGGTGTTCGGGCAGTGTAGGGGGTTGTGCTGGGGCTGGTGATTCAGGGTTTAGGGCAGTGCAGTGGTGTTCTGGCAGTGTAGGGGGTCATGCTGGGGCTGGTGTTTCAGGGTTTAGGGCAGTGTAGTGGTGTTCGGGCTGTGTAGGGCGTCGTGCAGGGGCTGATGTTTCAGGATTTAGGGCAGTGCAGTGTTGTTCAGACAGTGTAGGGGGTTGTGCTGGGGCTGGTATTTCAGGGTTTAAGGCAGTGCAGTGCTGTTCAGGCAGTGTAGGAGGTCGTGCTCCGGCTGGTGTTTCAGGGGTTAGGGCACTGCAATGGTGTTCGGGCACTGTAGGGGGTCGTGCTGGGGCTGGAGTTTCAGGGTTTAGGGCAGAGCAGTGGTGTTCAGGCAGTGTAGAGGGTCGTGGTGGGGCAGGTGTTTTAGGGTTTAGGGTAGAGCAGTGGTGCTTGGGCAGTGTAGGGGGATGTGCTTGGGGTGGTGTTTCAGGGTTTAGGGCAGTGCAGTTATGTTCGGGCAGTGTAGGGGGTCGTGCAGGGGGTGGTGTTTCAGGGTTTAGGGCAGTGCAGTGGTGTTCGGACAGTGTTGGGGGTCGTGCTGGGGGTGGTGTTTCAGGGTTTAGGGCAGTGGTGTTCGGGCAGTGTAGGGGGTCTTGCTGGGGGTTGTTTTCAGGGTTTAGGGCAGTGTGGTGGTGTTCGGGCAATGTAGGGGGTCGTGCAGGGGGTGGTATTTCAGGGTTTAGGGCAGTGCACTGCTGTTCAGGCAGTGTAGGGGGTCGGGCTGGGGGTGGGGTTTCAGGGTTTAGGCAGTGGTGTTTGGGAAGTGTAGGGGTTCTTGCTGGGGGTGGTGTTTCAGGGTTTAGGGCTGTGCAGTGATATTCGGGCAGTGTAGTGGGTCGTGCAGGGGGGTGGTGTTTCAGGGTTTAGGGCAGTGCAGTGTGTTCGGGCAGTGTAGGGGTCTTGCTGGGGGTGGTGTTTCAGGGTTTAGGGCAGTGCAGTGGTGTTAGAGCAGTGTAGGGGGCCGTGCTGGGTGTGGTGTTTCAGGGTTTAGGGCAGCACAGTGGTGTTTGGGTAGTGTAAGTAGTTGTGATGGGGATGGTTTTTCAGGATTTAGGGCAGTGTAGTGCTGTTCGGGCAGTGTAGGGGGTCGTGATGGGGGTGGTGTTTCAGGGTTTAGGGCAGTGCAGTGCTGTAAGGGCAGTGTAGGGGGTCGTGCTGGGGGTGGTGTTTCAGGGTTTAGGGTAGTGCAGTGGTGTTTGGGCAGTGTAGGGGGTCATGCTGGGGGTGGTGTTTCAGGGTTTTGGGCAGTGGTTCAGTGGTGTTCGGGCAGTGTGGGGGTCTTGCAGGGGCTGGTGTTTTAGGGTTTAGGGCAGTGCAGTGGTGTTCGGGCAGTGTGTGGGGTTGTGCGGGGCCTGTTGTTTCAGGGTTTAGGGCAGTGCAGTGGTTTTCGGGCAGTGTAGGGGGTTGTACGGGGGATGGTGTTTCAGGGTTTAGGGCAGTGCAGTGGTGTTCAAGCAGTGTAGGGGGTCATGCGGGGGCTGGTGTTTCAGGGTTTAGGGCAGTGCAGAGGTGTTCGGGCAGTCTAGGCGATCGTGCTGGGCTGGTGTTTCAGGGTTTAGGGTAGTGCAATGGTGTTCGGGAAGTGTAGGGGGTCATGCGGGGGCTGGTGTTTCAGGGTTTAGGGCAGTGCAGAGGTGTTTGGGCATTCTAGGGGGTCATGCGGGGCTGGTGTTTCAGGGTATAGGGGCAGTGCACTGGTGTTCAGCCAATGTAGGGTGTCGTGCTGGGGATGGTTTTTCAGGGTTTCGGGAGGTGCAGTGGTGTTCGGGCAGAGTGGGAAGTCGTGCTGGGGCTGTTGTTTCATTGTTTAGGGCAGTGCAGTTGTGTTCGCGCAGTGTAGGGGGTCGTGCTGGGGTGGTATTTCAGGGTTTAGGGCAGTTCAGTGGTGTGCGGGCAGTGTAGGGGGTCTTGCTGGGGGTGGTGTTTCAGGGTTTAGGGCAGTGCAGTGGTGTTTGAGCAGTGTAGGGCGTCGTGCAGGGGGGTGGTGTTTCAGGGTTTAGGGCAGTGCACTGGTGTTCAGCCAGTGTAGCGTGTCGTGCTGGGGGTGGTTTTTCAGGGTTTAGGGCAGGGCAGTGGTATTCGGGCAGTATAGGGGGACGTGCTGGGGGTGAAGTTTCAGGGTTTAGGGCAGTCCAGTGGTGTTCGGGCAGTGTAGGGGGTTGTGCTGGCGCTGGTGATTCAGGGTTTAGGGCAGTGCAGTGGTGTTCTGGCAGTCTAGGGGGTCATGCTGGGGCTGGTGTTTCAGGGTTTAGGGCAGTGCAGTGGTGTTCGGGTTATGTAGGGCGTCGTGCTGGGGCTGGTGTTTCAGGGTTTAGGGCAGTGCAGTGTTGTTCAGACAGTGTAGGGGGTTGTGCTGGGGCTGGTATTTCAGGGTTTAAGGCAGTGCAGTGCTGTTCAGGCAGTGTAGGGGGTCGTGCTGGGGCTGGTGTTTCAGGGTTTAGGGCAGTGCAGTGGTGTTCGGGCAGGTTAGGGGGTCGTGCTGAGGCTGATATTTCAGGGTTTAGGGCACTGCAGTGGTGTTCGGGCACTGTAGGGGGTCGTGCTGGGGCTGGAGTTTCAGGGTTTAAGGCAGAGCAGTGGTGTCCGGGCAGTGTAGAGGGTCGTGGTGGGGCTGGTGTTTTAGGGTTTAGG
Source organism: Triturus cristatus (assembly GCF_964204655.1). Lineage (NCBI taxonomy): Eukaryota > Metazoa > Chordata > Amphibia > Caudata > Salamandridae > Triturus > Triturus cristatus. Next base: position 1,131,193,546 of record NC_140579.1, on the reverse strand, counting down.
GTAGAGCAGTGGTGCTCAGGCCTTGTAGGGGGATGTGCAGGGTAGTGTTTCAGGCTTTAGGGCAGAGCAGTGGTGTTCAGGCCGTGTAGGTGGTCGTGCTTGGGGTGGTGTTTCAGGGTTTAGGGCAGTGTAGTGATGTTCGGGCAGTGTAGGGGGTCGTGCAGGGGGTGGTGTTTCAGGATTTAGGGCAGTGCAGTGGTGTTCGGACAGTGTTGGGGTCTTGCTGGGGGTGGTGTTTCAGGGTTTTGGGCCGTGGTGTTCGGGCAGTGTAGGGGGTCTTGCTGGGGGTTGTTTTCAGGGTTTAGGGCAGTGCGGTGGTGTTCGGGCAATGTAGGGGGTCGTACAGGGGGCTGGTATTTCAGGGTTTAGGGCAGTGCACTGGTGTTCAGGAAGTGTAGGGTGTTATGCTGGGGGTGGTGTTTCAGGGTTTAGGCAGTGGTGTTTGGGCAGTGGAGGGGTTCTTGCTGGGGGTGGTGTTTCAGGGTTTAGGGCTGTGCAGTGCAGTGATATTCGGGCAGTTTAGTGGGTCGTGCCGGGGGTTGGTGTTTCAGGGTTTAGGACAGTGCAGTGTGTTCGGGCAGTGTAGGGGTATTGCTGGGGGTGGTGTTTTAGGGTTTAGGGCAGTGCAGTGGTGTTCGAGCAGTGTAGGGGGCCGGGCTGGGTGTGGTGTTTCAGGGTTTAGGGCAGTACAGTTGTGTTTGGGTAGTGTAAGTAGTTGTGATGGGGACGGTTTTTCAGGGTTGAGGGCAGTGCAGTGGTGTTTGGGCAGTGTAGGGGGTTGTGCTGGGGGTGGTGTTTCGGGGTTTAGGGCGGTGCAGTGGTGTTCGAGCAGTGTAGGGGGTCGTGCTGGGGGGTGGTATTTCAGGGTTTAGGGCAGTGCACTGGTGTTCAGGCAGTGTAGGGGGTCGTGCTGGGGTGGTGTTTCAGGGTTTAGGCAGTGTTGTTTAGGCAGTGTAGGGGGTCGTGCTGGGGGTGGTGTTTCAGGGTTTAGGCAGTGGTGTTCGGGCAGTGTAGGGGGTCGTGCTCGGGCTGGTGTTTCAGGGTTTAGGGCAGTGCAGTGGTGTTCGAGCTGTGTAGGGGGTTGTGCTGGGGGTGGTGTTTCAGGGTTTATGGCAGTGCAGTGGTGTTCGGGCCGTGTAGGGGGTCATGCTGCGGGTGGTGTTTCAGGGTTTAGGGCAGAGCAGTGGTGTGCGGGCAATGTAGGGGGTCGTTCTGGGGGTGGTGTTTCAGGGTTTAGGGCAGAGCAGTGGTGTTTGGGCAGTGTATGGTGTCGTGCTTGGGGTGGTATTTCAGGGTTTAGGGCACTGCATTGGTGTTCGCGTAGTGTAGGGGGACGTGCTGGGGGTGGTGTTTCAGGGTTTAGGGCACTGCAGTGGTGTTTGAGCAGTGTAGGGTGTCGTGCAGGGGGGTGGTGTTTCAGGGTTTAGGGCAGTGCACTGGTGTTCAGCCAGTGTAGCGTGTCGTGCTGGGGGTGGTTTTTCAGGGTTTAGGGCAGGGCAGTGGTATTCGGGCAGTATAGGGGGATGTGCTGGGGGTGAAGTTTCAGGGTTTAGGGCAGTCCAGTGGTGTTCGGGCAGTGTAGGGGGTTGTGCTGGCGCTGGTGATTCAGGGTTTAGGGCAGTGCAGTGGTGTTCTGGCAGTGTAGGGGGTCATGCTGGGGCTGGTGTTTCAGGGTTTAGGGCAGTGCAGTGGTGTTCGGGTTATGTAGGGCGTCGTGCTGTGGCTGGTGTTTCAGGGTTTAGGGCAGTGCAGTGTTGTTCAGACAGTGTAGGGGGTTGTGCTGGGGCTGGTATTTCAGGGTTTAAGGCAGTGCAGTGCTGTTCAGGCAGTGTAGGGGGTCGTGCTGGGGCTGGTGTTTCAGGGTTTAGGGCAGTGCAGTGGTGTTCGGGCAGGTTAGGGGGTCGTGCTGAGGCTGATATTTCAGGGTTTAGGGCACTGCAGTGGTGTTCGGGCACTGTAGGGGGTCGTGCTGGGGCTGGAGTTTCAGGGTTTAAGGCAGAGCAGTGGTGTCCGGGCAGTGTAGAGGGTCGTGGTGGGGCTGGTGTTTTAGGGTTTAGGGTAGAGCAGTGGTGCTCAGGCCTTGTAGGGGGATGTGCAGGGTAGTGTTTCAGGCTTTAGGGCAGAGCAGTGGTGTTCAGGCCGTGTAGGTGGTCGTGCTTGGGGTGGTGTTTCAGGGTTTAGGGCAGTGTAGTGATGTTCGGGCAGTGTAGGGGGTCGTGCAGGGGGTGGTGTTTCAGGGTTTAGGGCAGTGCAGTGGTGTTCGGACAGTGTTGGGGTCTTGCTGGGGGTGGTGTTTCAGGGTTTTGGGCCGTGGTGTTCGGGCAGTGTAGGGGGTCTTGCTGGGGGTTGTTTTCAGGGTTTAGGGCAGTGCGGTGGTGTTCGGGCAATGTAGGGGGTCGTACAGAGGGCTGGTATTTCAGGGTTTAGGGCAGTGCACTGGTGTTCAGGAAGTGTAGGGTGTTATGCTGGGGGTGGTGTTTCAGGGTTTAGGCAGTGGTGTTTGGGCAGTGGAGGGGTTCTTGCTGGGGGTGGTGTTTCAGGGTTTAGGGCTGTGCAGTGCAGTGATATTCGGGCAGTTTAGTGGGTCGTGCCGGGGGTTGGTGTTTCAGGGTTTAGGACAGTGCAGTGTGTTCGGGCAGTGTAGGGGTATTGCTGGGGGTGGTGTTTTAGGGTTTAGGGCAGTGCAGTGGTGTTCGAGCAGTGTAGGGGGCTGGGCTGGGTGTGGTGTTTCAGGGTTTAGGGCAGTACAGTTGTGTTTGGGTAGTGTAAGTAGTTGTGATGGGGACGGTTTTTCAGGGTTGAGGGCAGTGCAGTGGTGTTTGGGCAGTGTAGGGGGTTGTGCTGGGGGTGGTGTTTCGGGGTTTAGGGCAGTGCAGTGGTGTTAGAGCAGTGTAGGGGGTCGTGCTGGGGGTGGTGTTGCAGGGTTTAGGGTAGTGCAGTGGTGTTTGGGCAGTGTAGGGGGTCATGCTGGGGGTGGTGTTTCAGGGTTTAGGGCAGTGGTTCAGTGGTGTTCGGGCAGTGTGGGGGTCTTGCAGGGGCTCGTGTTTCAGGGTTTAGGGCAGTGCAGTGGTGTTCGGGCAGTGTGTGGGGTTGTGCGGGGCCTGTTGTTTCAGGGTTTAGGGCAGTGCAGTGGTGTTCGGGCAGTGTAGGGGGTTGTACGGGGGATGGTGTTTCAGGGTTTAGGGCAGTGCATTGGTGTTCAGGCAGTTTAGGGGGTCACGCGGGGGCTGGTGTTTCAGGGTTTAGGGCAATGCAGAGGTGTTCGGGCAGTCTAGGGGGTCATGCGGGCTGGTGTTTCAGGGTTTAGGGTATTGCAGTGGTGTTCGGGAAGTGTAGGGGGTCGTGCGGGGGCTAATGTTTCAGGGTTTAGGGCAGTGCAGAGGTGTTTGGGCATTCTAGGGGGTCATGCGGGGCTGGTGTTTCAGGGTTTAGGGCAGTGCACTGGTGTTCAGCCAATGTAGGGGGTCGTGCAGGGAATGGTTTTTCAGGGTTTCGGGCAGTGCAGTGGTGTTCGAGCAGTGTAGGGGGCCGTGCTGGGTGTGGTGTTTCAGGGTTTAGGGCAGTGCAGTGGTGTTCGGGCAGTGTAAGGAGTCATGCTGGGGCTGGTGTTTCATGGTTTAGGGCAGTGCAGTGGTTTTCGAGCAGTGTAGGGGGTCGTGCCGGGGCTGGTGTTTCAGGGTTTAGGGCAGTGCAGTGGTGTTCGGGCAGTGTAGGGGGTCGTGCGGGGTCTTGTGTTTAAGGGTTTAGGGCAGTGCAGTGGTGTTCGGGCAGTGTGGGGGGTCGTGCAGGGGCTGGTGTTTCAGGGTTTAGGGCAGTGCAGTGGTGTTCGAGCAGTGTAGGGGGCCGTGCTGGGTGTGGTGTTTCAGGGTTTAGGGCAGTGCAGTGGTGTTCGGGCAGTGTGAGGGGTCATGCTGGGGCTGGTTTTTCAGGGTTTAGGGCAGTGCAGTGGTGTTCGGGCAGTCTAGGGGGTCATGCTGGGGGGTGGTGTTTCAGTGTTTAGGGAAGTGCTGTGGTGTTCGGACAGTGTAGGGTGTCATGCTGGGGTGGTGTTTCAGGGTTTAGGGCAGTGCAATGGTGTTCGTGCAGTTTAGGGGGTCGTGCTGCGGGTGGTGTTTCAGGGTTTAGGCAGTGGTGCAGTGGTGTTCGGGCAGTGTAGGGGGTCTTGCAGGGGGTGGTGTTTCAGGGATTAGGCTGTGGTGTTTGGGTAGTGTAGGGGGATCTTTGAGGGTGCTGTTTCTTGGTTAAGGGCAGTGGTGTTCGGGCAGTGTAGGCGTTCGTGCTGGGGGTGGTGTTTCAGGGTTTAGGGTAGTGCAGTGGTGTTTGGGCAGTGTAGGGGGTCTTGCTGGGGGTGGTGTTTCAGGGGTTAGGGCAGCAGTGCTCGGGCAGTGTAGGGGGTATTGCTGGGGGTGGTGTTTCAGGGCTTAGGGCACTAGTGTTCGGGCAGTGTAGGGGATTTTGCTGGGGGTGGTATTTCAGGGTTTAGGGCAAGTCAGTGGTGTTTTGGCAGTGTTGGTGGTCGTGCTTGGGGTGGTGTTTTAGGGTTTAGGGCAGTGCAGTGATGTTCGGGCAGAGTAGGGGGTCATGCAGGGGGTGGTGTTTCTGGGTTTAGGGCAGGGCAGTCATGTTTGGGCAGTGTAAGGGGTTGTGCAGGGGGTGGTGTTTCAGGGTTTAGGGCAGTGCAGTGGTGTTCGGGCAGTGTTGGGGGTCTTGCTGGGGGTGGTGTTTCAGGGTTTAGGGCAATGGTGTTCGGGCAGTGTAGGGGTCTTGCTGGGGGTTGTTTTCAGGGTTTAGGGCAGTGTGGTGGTGTTCGGGCAATGTAGGGGGTCGTGCAGGGGGGTGGTATTTCAGGGTTTAGGGCAGTGCACTGGTGTTCAGGCAGTGTAGGGGGTCCTGCTGGGGGTGGTGTTTCAGGGTTTAGGCAGTGGTGTTTGGGCAGTGTAGGGGTTCTTGCTGGGGGTGGTGTTTCAGGGTTTAGGGCTGTGCAGTGATATTCGGGCAGTGTAGTGGGTCGTGCAGGGGGGTGGTGTTTCAGGGTTTAGGGCAGTGCAGTGGTGTTCGGGCAGTGTAGGGGGCTGTGCTGGGTGTGGTGTTTCAGGGTTTAGGGCAGTAAAGTGGTGTTTGGGCAGTGTGAGCAGTTGTGATGGGGCTGGTTTATCAGGGTTTAGGGCAGTGCAGTGGTGTTTGGGCAGTGTAGGGGGTCGTGCTGGGGGTGGTGTTTCAGGGTTTAGGGCAGTGCAGTGGTGTTCGGGCAGTGTAGGGGGTCGTGCTGGGGGTGGTGTTTCAGGGTTTAGGGTAGTGCAGTGGTGTTCGGGCAGTGTAGGGGGTCATGCTGGGGATGGTGTTTCAGGGTTTAGGGCAGTGGTTCAGTGGTGTTCGGGCAGTGTGGGGGTCTTGCAGGGGCTGGTGTTTCAGGGTTTAGGGCAGGGCAGTGGTGTTCGGGCAGTGTGTGGGGTCGTGCGGGGGCTGGTGTTTCAGGGTTTAGGGCAGTGCAGTGGTGTTCTGGCAGTGTAGGGGGTTGTACGGGGGATGGTGTTTCAGGGTTTAGGGCAGTGCAGTGGTGTTCGGGCAGTGTAGGGGGTCATGCGGAGGCTGGAGTTTCAGGGTTTAGGGCAGTGCAGAGGTGTTCAGGCAGTCTAGGGGGTCGTGCGGGGCTGGTGTTTCAGGGTTTAGGGTAGTGCAGTGATGTTCGGGAAGTGTAGGGGTTCATGCGGGGGCTGGTGTTTCAGGGTTTAGGGCAGTGCAGAGGTGTTTGGGCAGTCTAGGGGGTCATGCGGGGCTGGTGTTTCAGGGTTTAGGGCAGTGCACTGGTGTTCAGCCAGTGTAGGGGGTCGTGCTGGGGATAGTTTTTTAGGGTTTCGGCAGTGCAGTGGTGTTCGCACAGTGTGGGGAGTCGTGCTGGGGCTGGTGATTCATTGTTTAGGGCAGTGCAGTTGTGTTCGAGCAGTGTCGGGGGTTGTGCGGAGGCTGGTATTTCAGGGTTTAGGGCAGTTCAGTGGTGTGCGGGCAGTGTAGGGTGTCGTGCTGGGCGTGGGTTTTCAGGGTTTAGGGCAGTGCAGAGGTGTTGGGGCAGTGTAAGGAGTCATGCCGGGGCTGGTGTTTCATGGATTAGGGCAGTTCAGTGGTGTTTGAGCAGAGTTGGGGGCAGTGCTGGGGCTGGTGTTTCAGGGTTTAGGGCAGTGAAGTGGTGTTCGGGCATTGTAGAGGGGGTCGTGCTGGGTCTGGTGTTTTAGGGTTTAGGGCAGTGCAGTGGTGTTCGGGCAGTGTAGGGAGTCATGCTGGGGCTGGTGTTTCATGGTTTAGGGCAGTGCAGTGGTGTTCGGGCAGTGTAGGGGGTCATGCTGGGGGTGGTGTTTCAGGGTTTAGGGCAGTGGTGCAGTGGTGTTCGGGCAGTGTGGGGGTCTTGCAGGGGCTGGTGTTTCAGGGTTTAGGGCAGTGCAGTGGTGTTCGGGCAGTGCGTGGGGTCATGCGAGGGCTGGTGTTTCAGGGTTTAGGGCAGTGCAGTGGTGTTCGGGCAGTGTATGGGGTTCTCTGGGGGTGCTGTTTCAGGGTTTAGGGCAGTGGTGTCGTGATGTGTAGGGGGTCTTGCTGGGGGAGGTGTTTCAGGGATTAGGGCAGTGCAGTGGTGTTTGGGCAGTGTAGGTGTTCTTGCTGGGGGTTTGTGTTTCATGGTTTAGGCAGTGGTGCTTGGGCAGTGTAGGGGTTCTTGCTGGGGGTGGTGTTTCAGGGTTTAGGGCAGTGCAGTGATATTTGGGGAGTGTAGTGGGTCGTGCAGGGGGTGGTGTTTCAGTGTTTAGGGCAGTGCAGTGGTGTTCGAGCAGTGTAGGGGGCCCTGCTGGGTGTGGTGTTTCAGTGTTTAGGGCAGTGCAGTGGTGTTCGAGCAGTGTAGGGGGTCATGCTGGGGGTGGTGTTTCAGGGTTTAGGGCAGTGGTGCAATGGTGTTCGGGCAGTGTGGGGGACTTGCAGGGGCTGGTGTTTCAGGGTTTAGGGCAGTGCAGTGGTGTCCGGGCAGTGTAGGGGGTTCTCTGGGGGTGCTGTTTCATGGTTTAGGGCAGAGGTGTTCGGGAAGTGTAGGGGGTCTTGCTGGGGGTGGTGTGTCACAGTTTACGACAGTGCAGTGGTGTTCGAGAATTGTAGGGGGTCGTGCTGGGGTTGGTGATTCCGTGTTTAGGACAGTGCAGTGGTGTTCGGGCAGTGTAGGTGGTAGTGCTGGGGCTGGTGGTTTAGGGCAGTGCAGTGGTGTTCGGGCAGTGTAGGGGGTCGTGCGGGGTCTTGTGTTTCAGGGTTTAGGGCAGTGCAGTGGTGTTCGGGCAGTGTGGGTGTCGTGCGGGGGCTGGTGTTTCAGGGTTTAGGGCAGTGCAGTGGTGTTCGAGCAGTGTAGGGGGCTGTTTTGGGTGTGGTATTTCAGGGTTTAGGGCAGTGCAGTGGTGTTCGGGCAGTGTGAGGGGTCATGCTGGGGCTGGTTTATCAGGGTTTAGGGCAGTGCAGTGGTGTTCGGGCAGTCTAGGGGGTTGTGCTGGGGGGTGGTGTTTCAGGGTTTAAGGCAGTGCAATGGTGTTCGGGCAGTGTAGGGGGTCGTGCTGCGGTGGTGTTTCAGGGTTTAGGGCAGTGGTGCAGTGGTGTTCGGGCAGTGTAGGGGGTTTGCAGGGGGTGGTGTTTCAGGGTTTTGGCAGTGGTGTTTGTTTAGTGTAGGGGGTCCTCTGAGGGTGCTGTTTCATGGTTAAGGGCAGTGGTGTTCGGGCAGTGTAGGGGGTCTTGCTGGGGGTATGGTTTCAGGGTTTAGGGCAGTGCAATGTTGTTCGGGAATTGTAGGGGGTCGTGCTGGGTGTGGTGTTTCAGGGTTTAGGGCAGTGCAGTGGTGTTTGGGCAGTGTTGGGGGTCTTGCTGGGGGTGGTGTTTCAGGGATTCGGGTAGCAGTGCTCGGGCAGTGTTGGGGGTCTTGCTGGGGGTGGTGTTTCAGGGTTTAGGGCACTAGTGTACGGGCAGTGTAGGGGGTCTTGCTGGGGGAGGTATTTCAGGGTTTAGGGCAAGTCTGTTGTGTTCGGGAAGTGTAGCGGGTCGTGCTTGGGCTGGTGTTTCAGGGTTTAGGGCAGTGCAGTGGTGTTCGTGCCATGTAGGGGGTCATGCTGGGAGTGGTGTTTCAGGGTTTAGGCAGTGTTGTTTAGGCAGTGTAGGGGGTCGTGCTGGGGGTGGTGTTTCAGGGTTTAGGCAGTGGTGTTCGGGCAGTGTAGGGGGTCGTGCTCGGGCTGGTGTTTCAGGGTTTAGGGCAGTGCAGTGGTGTTCGAGCTGTGTAGGGGGTTGTGCTGGGGGTGGTGTTTCAGGGTTTATGGCAGTGCAGTGGTGTTCGGGCCGTGTAGGGGGTCATGCTGCGGGTGGTGTTTCAGGGTTTAGGGCAGAGCAGTGGTGTGCGGGCAATGTAGGGGGTCGTTCTGGGGGTGGTGTTTCAGGGTTTAGGGCAGAGCAGTGGTGTTTGGGCAGTGTATGGTGTCGTGCTTGGGGTGGTATTTCAGGGTTTAGGGCACTGCATTGGTGTTCGCGTAGTGTAGGGGGACGTGCTGGGGGTGGTGTTTCAGGGTTTAGGGCACTGCAGTGGTGTTTGAGCAGTGTAGGGTGTCGTGCAGGGGGGTGGTGTTTCAGGGTTTAGGGCAGTGCACTGGTGTTCAGCCAGTGTAGCGTGTCGTGCTGGGGGTGGTTTTTCAGGGTTTAGGGCAGGGCAGTGGTATTCGGGCAGTATAGGGGGATGTGCTGGGGGTGAAGTTTCAGGGTTTAGGGCAGTCCAGTGGTGTTCGGGCAGTGTAGGGGGTTGTGCTGGCGCTGGTGATTCAGGGTTTAGGGCAGTGCAGTGGTGTTCTGGCAGTGTAGGGGGTCATGCTGGGGCTGGTGTTTCAGGGTTTAGGGCAGTGCAGTGGTGTTCGGGTTATGTAGGGCGTCGTGCTGTGGCTGGTGTTTCAGGGTTTAGGGCAGTGCAGTGTTGTTCAGACAGTGTAGGGGGTTGTGCTGGGGCTGGTATTTCAGGGTTTAAGGCAGTGCAGTGCTGTTCAGGCAGTGTAGGGGGTCGTGCTGGGGCTGGTGTTTCAGGGTTTAGGGCAGTGCAGTGGTGTTCGGGCAGGTTAGGGGGTCGTGCTGAGGCTGATATTTCAGGGTTTAGGGCACTGCAGTGGTGTTCGGGCACTGTAGGGGGTCGTGCTGGGGCTGGAGTTTCAGGGTTTAAGGCAGAGCAGTGGTGTCCGGGCAGTGTAGAGGGTCGTGGTGGGGCTGGTGTTTTAGGGTTTAGGGTAGAGCAGTGGTGCTCAGGCCTTGTAGGGGGATGTGCAGGGTAGTGTTTCAGGCTTTAGGGCAGAGCAGTGGTGTTCAGGCCGTGTAGGTGGTCGTGCTTGGGGTGGTGTTTCAGGGTTTAGGGCAGTGTAGTGATGTTCGGGCAGTGTAGGGGGTCGTGCAGGGGGTGGTGTTTCAGGGTTTAGGGCAGTGCAGTGGTGTTCGGACAGTGTTGGGGTCTTGCTGGGGGTGGTGTTTCAGGGTTTTGGGCCGTGGTGTTCGGGCAGTGTAGGGGGTCTTGCTGGGGGTTGTTTTCAGGGTTTAGGGCAGTGCGGTGGTGTTCGGGCAATGTAGGGGGTCGTACAGAGGGCTGGTATTTCAGGGTTTAGGGCAGTGCACTGGTGTTCAGGAAGTGTAGGGTGTTATGCTGGGGGTGGTGTTTCAGGGTTTAGGCAGTGGTGTTTGGGCAGTGGAGGGGTTCTTGCTGGGGGTGGTGTTTCAGGGTTTAGGGCTGTGCAGTGCAGTGATATTCGGGCAGTTTAGTGGGTCGTGCCGGGGGTTGGTGTTTCAGGGTTTAGGACAGTGCAGTGTGTTCGGGCAGTGTAGGGGTATTGCTGGGGGTGGTGTTTTAGGGTTTAGGGCAGTGCAGTGGTGTTCGAGCAGTGTAGGGGGCTGGGCTGGGTGTGGTGTTTCAGGGTTTAGGGCAGTACAGTTGTGTTTGGGTAGTGTAAGTAGTTGTGATGGGGACGGTTTTTCAGGGTTGAGGGCAGTGCAGTGGTGTTTGGGCAGTGTAGGGGGTTGTGCTGGGGGTGGTGTTTCGGGGTTTAGGGCAGTGCAGTGGTGTTAGAGCAGTGTAGGGGGTCGTGCTGGGGGTGGTGTTGCAGGGTTTAGGGTAGTGCAGTGGTGTTTGGGCAGTGTAGGGGGTCATGCTGGGGGTGGTGTTTCAGGGTTTAGGGCAGTGGTTCAGTGGTGTTCGGGCAGTGTGGGGGTCTTGCAGGGGCTCGTGTTTCAGGGTTTAGGGCAGTGCAGTGGTGTTCGGGCAGTGTGTGGGGTTGTGCGGGGCCTGTTGTTTCAGGGTTTAGGGCAGTGCAGTGGTGTTCGGGCAGTGTAGGGGGTTGTACGGGGGATGGTGTTTCAGGGTTTAGGGCAGTGCATTGGTGTTCAGGCAGTTTAGGGGGTCACGCGGGGGCTGGTGTTTCAGGGTTTAGGGCAATGCAGAGGTGTTCGGGCAGTCTAGGGGGTCATGCGGGCTGGTGTTTCAGGGTTTAGGGTATTGCAGTGGTGTTCGGGAAGTGTAGGGGGTCGTGCGGGGGCTAATGTTTCAGGGTTTAGGGCAGTGCAGAGGTGTTTGGGCATTCTAGGGGGTCATGCGGGGCTGGTGTTTCAGGGTTTAGGGCAGTGCACTGGTGTTCAGCCAATGTAGGGGGTCGTGCAGGGAATGGTTTTTCAGGGTTTCGGGCAGTGCAGTGGTGTTCGAGCAGTGTAGGGGGCCGTGCTGGGTGTGGTGTTTCAGGGTTTAGGGCAGTGCAGTGGTGTTCGGGCAGTGTAAGGAGTCATGCTGGGGCTGGTGTTTCATGGTTTAGGGCAGTGCAGTGGTTTTCGAGCAGTGTAGGGGGTCGTGCCGGGGCTGGTGTTTCAGGGTTTAGGGCAGTGCAGTGGTGTTCGGGCAGTGTAGGGGGTCGTGCGGGGTCTTGTGTTTAAGGGTTTAGGGCAGTGCAGTGGTGTTCGGGCAGTGTGGGGGGTCGTGCAGGGGCTGGTGTTTCAGGGTTTAGGGCAGTGCAGTGGTGTTCGAGCAGTGTAGGGGGCCGTGCTGGGTGTGGTGTTTCAGGGTTTAGGGCAGTGCAGTGGTGTTCGGGCAGTGTGAGGGGTCATGCTGGGGCTGGTTTTTCAGGGTTTAGGGCAGTGCAGTGGTGTTCGGGCAGTCTAGGGGGTCATGCTGGGGGGTGGTGTTTCAGTGTTTAGGGAAGTGCTGTGGTGTTCGGACAGTGTAGGGTGTCATGCTGGGGTGGTGTTTCAGGGTTTAGGGCAGTGCAATGGTGTTCGTGCAGTTTAGGGGGTCGTGCTGCGGGTGGTGTTTCAGGGTTTAGGCAGTGGTGCAGTGGTGTTCGGGCAGTGTAGGGGGTCTTGCAGGGGGTGGTGTTTCAGGGATTAGGCTGTGGTGTTTGGGTAGTGTAGGGGGATCTTTGAGGGTGCTGTTTCTTGGTTAAGGGCAGTGGTGTTCGGGCAGTGTAGGCGTTCGTGCTGGGGGTGGTGTTTCAGGGTTTAGGGTAGTGCAGTGGTGTTTGGGCAGTGTAGGGGGTCTTGCTGGGGGTGGTGTTTCAGGGGTTAGGGCAGCAGTGCTCGGGCAGTGTAGGGGGTATTGCTGGGGGTGGTGTTTCAGGGCTTAGGGCACTAGTGTTCGGGCAGTGTAGGGGATTTTGCTGGGGGTGGTATTTCAGGGTTTAGGGCAAGTCAGTGGTGTTTTGGCAGTGTTGGTGGTCGTGCTTGGGGTGGTGTTTTAGGGTTTAGGGCAGTGCAGTGATGTTCGGGCAGAGTAGGGGGTCATGCAGGGGGTGGTGTTTCTGGGTTTAGGGCAGGGCAGTCATGTTTGGGCAGTGTAAGGGGTTGTGCAGGGGGTGGTGTTTCAGGGTTTAGGGCAGTGCAGTGGTGTTCGGGCAGTGTTGGGGGTCTTGCTGGGGGTGGTGTTTCAGGGTTTAGGGCAATGGTGTTCGGGCAGTGTAGGGGTCTTGCTGGGGGTTGTTTTCAGGGTTTAGGGCAGTGTGGTGGTGTTCGGGCAATGTAGGGGGTCGTGCAGGGGGGTGGTATTTCAGGGTTTAGGGCAGTGCACTGGTGTTCAGGCAGTGTAGGGGGTCCTGCTGGGGGTGGTGTTTCAGGGTTTAGGCAGTGGTGTTTGGGCAGTGTAGGGGTTCTTGCTGGGGGTGGTGTTTCAGGGTTTAGGGCTGTGCAGTGATATTCGGGCAGTGTAGTGGGTCGTGCAGGGGGGTGGTGTTTCAGGGTTTAGGGCAGTGCAGTGGTGTTCGGGCAGTGTAGGGGGCTGTGCTGGGTGTGGTGTTTCAGGGTTTAGGGCAGTAAAGTGGTGTTTGGGCAGTGTGAGCAGTTGTGATGGGGCTGGTTTATCAGGGTTTAGGGCAGTGCAGTGGTGTTTGGGCAGTGTAGGGGGTCGTGCTGGGGGTGGTGTTTCAGGGTTTAGGGCAGTGCAGTGGTGTTCGGGCAGTGTAGGGGGTCGTGCTGGGGGTGGTGTTTCAGGGTTTAGGGTAGTGCAGTGGTGTTCGGGCAGTGTAGGGGGTCATGCTGGGGATGGTGTTTCAGGGTTTAGGGCAGTGGTTCAGTGGTGTTCGGGCAGTGTGGGGGTCTTGCAGGGGCTGGTGTTTCAGGGTTTAGGGCAGGGCAGTGGTGTTCGGGCAGTGTGTGGGGTCGTGCGGGGGCTGGTGTTTCAGGGTTTAGGGCAGTGCAGTGGTGTTCTGGCAGTGTAGGGGGTTGTACGGGGGATGGTGTTTCAGGGTTTAGGGCAGTGCAGTGGTGTTCGGGCAGTGTAGGGGGTCATGCGGAGGCTGGAGTTTCAGGGTTTAGGGCAGTGCAGAGGTGTTCAGGCAGTCTAGGGGGTCGTGCGGGGCTGGTGTTTCAGGGTTTAGGGTAGTGCAGTGATGTTCGGGAAGTGTAGGGGTTCGTGCGGGGGCTGGTGTTTCAGGGTTTAGGGCAGTGCAGAGGTGTTTGGGCAGTCTAGGGGGTCATGCGGGGCTGGTGTTTCAGGGTTTAGGGCAGTGCACTGGTGTTCAGCCAGTGTAGGGGGTCGTGCTGGGGATAGTTTTTTAGGGTTTCGGCAGTGCAGTGGTGTTCGCACAGTGTGGGGAGTCGTGCTGGGGCTGGTGATTCATTGTTTAGGGCAGTGCAGTTGTGTTCGAGCAGTGTCGGGGGTTGTGCGGAGGCTGGTATTTCAGGGTTTAGGGCAGTTCAGTGGTGTGCGGGCAGTGTAGGGTGTCGTGCTGGGCGTGGGTTTTCAGGGTTTAGGGCAGTGCAGTGGTGTTGGGGCAGTGTAAGGAGTCATGCCGGGGCTGGTGTTTCATGGATTAGGGCAGTTCAGTGGTGTTTGAGCAGAGTTGGGGGCAGTGCTGGGGCTGGTGTTTCAGGGTTTAGGGCAGTGAAGTGGTGTTCGGGCATTGTAGAGGGGGTCGTGCTGGGTCTGGTGTTTTAGGGTTTAGGGCAGTGCAGTGGTGTTCGGGCAGTGTAGGGAGTCATGCTGGGGCTGGTGTTTCATGGTTTAGGGCAGTGCAGTGGTGTTCGAGCAGTGTAGGGGGTCGTGCTGGGGCTGGTGTTTCAGGGTTTAGGGCAGTGCAGTGGTGTTCGGGCAGTGTAGGGGGTCGTGCTGGGTCTGGTGTTTCAGGGTTTAGGGTAGTGCAGTGGTGTTCAGGCAGTGTAGGGGGTCGTGATGAGGCTGGTCGTTCAGGGTTTAGGGCAGTGCAGTGGTGTTCGGGCAGTGTATGGGGTCGTGCTGGTGCTGTTGTTTCAGGGTTTAGGGCAGAGCAGTGGTGTTCGGGCAGTGTAGAGGGTCATGCTGGTGCTGGTGTTTCACATTTTAGGGCAGTGCAGTGGTGTGCGGGCAACATAGGGGGTTATGCTGGGGGTGGTGTTTGAGGGTTTAGGGCAGTGCAGTGGTGTTCGGGCAGTGTAGGGGGTCATGCTGGGGGTGGTGTTTCAGGGTTTAGGGCAGTGGTGCAGTGGTGTTCGGGCAGTGTGGGGGTCTTGCAGGGGCTGGTGTTTCAGGGTTTAGGGCAGTGCAGTGGTGTTCGGGCAGTGCGTGGGGTCATGCGAGGGCTGGTGTTTCAGGGTTTAGGGCAGTGCAGTGGTGTTCGGGCAGTGTATGGGGTTCTCTGGGGGTGCTGTTTCAGGGTTTAGGGCAGTGGTGTCGTGATGTGTAGGGGGTCTTGCTGGGGGAGGTGTTTCAGGGATTAGGGCAGTGCAGTGGTGTTTGGGCAGTGTAGGTGTTCTTGCTGGGGGTTTGTGTTTCAGGGTTTAGGCAGTGGTGCTTGGGCAGTGTAGGGGTTCTTGCTGGGGGTGGTGTTTCAGGGTTTAGGGCAGTGCAGTGATATTTGGGGAGTGTAGTGGGTCGTGCAGGGGGTGGTGTTTCAGTGTTTAGGGCAGTGCAGTGGTGTTCGAGCAGTGTAGGGGGCCCTGCTGGGTGTGGTGTTTCAGTGTTTAGGGCAGTGCAGTGGTGTTCGAGCAGTGTAGGGGGTCATGCTGGGGGTGGTGTTTCAGGGTTTAGGGCAGTGGTGCAATGGTGTTCGGGCAGTGTGGGGGACTTGCAGGGGCTGGTGTTTCAGGGTTTAGGGCAGTGCAGTGGTGTCCGGGCAGTGTAGGGGGTTCTCTGGGGGTGCTGTTTCATGGTTTAGGGCAGAGGTGTTCGGGAAGTGTAGGGGGTCTTGCTGGGGGTGGTGTGTCACAGTTTACGACAGTGCAGTGGTGTTCGAGAATTGTAGGGGGTCGTGCTGGGGTTGGTGATTCCGTGTTTAGGACAGTGCAGTGGTGTTCGGGCAGTGTAGGTGGTAGTGCTGGGGCTGGTGGTTTAGGGCAGTGCAGTGGTGTTCGGGCAGTGTAGGGGGTCGTGCGGGGTCTTGTGTTTCAGGGTTTAGGGCAGTGCAGTGGTGTTCGGGCAGTGTGGGTGTCGTGCGGGGGCTGGTGTTTCAGGGTTTAGGGCAGTGCAGTGGTGTTCGAGCAGTGTAGGGGGCTGTTTTGGGTGTGGTATTTCAGGGTTTAGGGCAGTGCAGTGGTGTTCGGGCAGTGTGAGGGGTCATGCTGGGGCTGGTTTATCAGGGTTTAGGGCAGTGCAGTGGTGTTCGGGCAGTCTAGGGGGTTGTGCTGGGGGGTGGTGTTTCAGGGTTTAAGGCAGTGCAATGGTGTTCGGGCAGTGTAGGGGGTCGTGCTGCGGTGGTGTTTCAGGGTTTAGGGCAGTGGTGCAGTGGTGTTCGGGCAGTGTAGGGGGTTTGCAGGGGGTGGTGTTTCAGGGTTTTGGCAGTGGTGTTTGTTTAGTGTAGGGGGTCCTCTGAGGGTGCTGTTTCATGGTTAAGGGCAGTGGTGTTCGGGCAGTGTAGGGGGTCTTGCTGGGGGTATGGTTTCAGGGTTTAGGGCAGTGCAATGTTGTTCGGGAATTGTAGGGGGTCGTGCTGGGTGTGGTGTTTCAGGGTTTAGGGCAGTGCAGTGGTGTTTGGGCAGTGTTGGGGGTCTTGCTGGGGGTGGTGTTTCAGGGATTCGGGTAGCAGTGCTCGGGCAGTGTTGGGGGTCTTGCTGGGGGTGGTGTTTCAGGGTTTAGGGCACTAGTGTACGGGCAGTGTAGGGGGTCTTGCTGGGGGAGGTATTTCAGGGTTTAGGGCAAGTCTGTTGTGTTCGGGAAGTGTAGCGGGTCGTGCTTGGGCTGGTGTTTCAGGGTTTAGGGCAGTGCAGTGGTGTTCGTGCCATGTAGGGGGTCATGCTGGGAGTGGTGTTTCAGGGTTTAGGGCAGTGCAGTAGTGTTCGGGCCGTGTAGGGGGTCGTTCTGGGGGTGGTGTTTCAAGGATTAGGACAGAGCAGTGGTGTTTGGACAGTGTGAGGGGTCATGCTGGGGCTGGTTTATCAGGGTTTAGGGCAGTGCAGTGGTGTTCGGGCAGTCTAGGGGGTTGTGCTGGGGGGTGGTGTTTCAGAGTATAGGGAAGTGCTGTGGTGTTCGTACAGTGTAGGGGGTCATGCTGGGGGTGGTGTTTCAGGGTTTAAGGCAGTGCAATGGTGTTCGGGCAGTGTAGGGGGTCGTGCTGTGGTGGTGTTTCAGGGTTTAGGGCAGTGGTGCAGTGGTGTTCGGTCAGTGTAGGGGGTTTGCAGGGGGTGGTGTTTCAGGGTTTTGGCAGTGGTGTTTGGGTAGTGTAGGGGGTCCTCTGAGGGTGCTGTTTCATGGTTAAGGGCAGTGGTGTTCGGGCAGTGTAGGGGGTCTTGCTGGGGGTATGGTTTCAGGGTTTAGGGCAGTGCAATGTTGTTCGGGAATTGTAGGGGGTCGTGCTGGGTGTGGTGTTTCAGGGTTTAGGGCAGTGCAGTGGTGTTTGGGCAGTGTTGGGGGTCTTGCTGGGGGTGGTGTTTCAGGGATTTGGGTAGCAGTGCTCGGGCAGTGTTGGGGGTCTTGCTGGGGGTGGTGTTTCAGGGTTTAGGGCACTAGTGTTTGGGCAGTGTAGGGGGTCTTGCTGGGGGTGGTATTTCAGGGTTTAGGGCAAGTCTGTTGTGTTCGGGAAGTGTAGCGGGTCATGCTGGGAGTGGTGTTTCAGGGTTTAGGGCAGTGCAGTAGTGTTCGGGCCGTGTAGGGGGTCGTTCTGGGGGTGGTGTTTCAGGGTTTAGGGCAGAGCAGTGGTGTTTGGACAGTGTACGGTGTAGTGCTGGGGGTGGTGTTTCAGGGTTTAGGGCACTGCAGTGGTGTTCGGGCAGTGTAGGGGGACCTGCTGGGGGTGGTTTTTCAGGGTTTAGGGCACTGCAGTGGTGTTCGGGCAGTGTAGGGGGATGTGCTGGGGGTGTTGTTTCAGGGTTTAGGGCAGAGCAGTGGTATTCGGGCAGTGTAGGAGGTCATGCAGGGGGTGGTGTTTCACGGTTTACTGCATAGCAGTGGTTTTCGGGCAGTGTAGGGGGTCTTCCGGCGGCGGTGTTTCAGGGTTTAGGGCAGTGGTGTTCGGGATGTGTAGGGGGTCTTGCTGGGGGTGGTGTTTCAGGGTTTAGGGCAGTGCAGTGGTGTTTGGGCAGTGTAGGGGGTCTTGCTGGGGGTGGTGTTTCAGGGTTTAGGCAGTGGTGTTTGGGCAGTGTTGGGGTTCTTGCTGAGGGTGGTGTTTCAGGGTTTAGGGCAGTGCAGTGGTATTCGGGCAGTGTAGGGGGTCATGCAGGGGGGAGGTGTTTCAGGGTTTAGGGCATTGCAGTGGTGTTCTGGCAGTGTAGGGGGTTGTGATGGGTCTGGTGTTTCAGGGTTTAGGGCAGAGCAGTGGTGTTCGGGCAATGTAGGGGGTCGTGCTGGGGGTGGTGTTTCAGGGTTTAGGGCAGAGCAGTGGTGTTCGGGCAGTGTACGGGGTCATGCTGGGGGTGGTGTTTCAGGGTTTAGGGTACTGCAGTGGTGTTTGGGCAGTGTAGGGGGACATGCTGGGGGTGGAGTTTCAGGGCTTAGGGCAGTGCAGTGGTGTTCGGGCAGTGTAGGGGGTTGTGCTGTGGCTGGTGATTCAGGGTTTAGGGCAGTGCAGTGGTGTTCTGGAAGTGTAGGGGGTCATGCTGGGGCTGGTGTTTCAGGGTTTAGGGCAGTGCAGTGGTGTTCGGGCTGTGTAGGGCGTCGTGCTGGGGCTGGTGTTTCAGGGTATAGGGCAGTGCAGTGCTGTTCAGACAGTGTAGGGGGTTGTGCTGGGGCTGGTATTTCAGGGTTTAAGGCAGTGCAGTGCTGTTCGAACAGTGTAGGGGGTCGTGCTGGGGCTGGTGTTTCAGGGTTTAGGGCAGTGCAGTGGTGTTCGGGCAGGTTAGGGGGTCGTGCTGGGGCTGGTGTTTCAGGGTTTAGGGCACTGCAGTGGTGTTCGGGCACTGTAGGGGGTCGTGCTGGTGCTGGAGTTTCAGGGTTTAGGGCAGAGCAGTGGTGTCCAGGCAGTGTAGAGGGTCGTGGTGGGGCTGGTGTTTTAGGGTAGAGCAGTGGTGCTCAGGCAGTGTAGGGGGATGTGCAGGTTAGTGTTTCAGGGTTTAGGGCAGAGCAGTGGTGTTCCGGCAGTGTAGGTGGTCGTGCTTGGGGTGGTGTTTCACGGTTTAGGGCACTGCAGTGATGTTTGGGCAGTGTAGGGGGTCATGCAGGGAGTGGTGTTTCAGGGTTTAGGGCAGTGCAGTCGTGTTCGGGCAGTGTAAGCAGTTGTGCAGGGGGTGGTGTTTCAGGGTTTGGCAGTGCAGTGGTGTTCGGGCAGTGTTGGGGGTCTTGCTGGGGGTGGTGTTTCAGGGTTTAGGGCGGTGGTGTTCGGGCAATGTAGGGGGTCGTGCATGGGGGTGGTATTTCAGGGTTTAGGGCAGTGCACTGGTGTTCAGGCATTGTAGGGGTCATGCTGGTATGGTTTTTTAGGGTTTAGGGCAGTGCAGTGGTGTTTGGGCAGTGTGGGGGTTCATGCTCTGGCTGGTGTTTCATGGTTTAGGGCAGTGCAATGGTGTTCGGGCAGTGTAGGGGGTCTTGCTGGTACTGGTGTGTCAGGGTATAGTGCAGTGCAGTGGTGTTCGGGCAGTGTAGGGGGTCGCACTCGGGCTGGTGTTTCAGGGTTTAGGGCAGTGCAGTGCTGTTCGGGCCGTGTATGGGGTCATGCTGGGGGAGGTTTTTCAGGGTTTAGGGCAGTGCAGTTGTGTTCGGGCAGTGTAGGGGGCCGTGCTGGGGGTGGTGTTTCAGGGTTTAGGGCAGAGCAGTGATGTTCGGGCAGTGTAGGGGGTCGTGCTTGTGCTGGTATTTCAGGGTTTAGGGCAGAGCAGTGGTGTTCGGGCAGTGTAGGGGGTCGTGCTGGGGGTGGTGTTTCAGGGTTTAGGGCAGAGCAGTGGTGTTCGGCAGTGTAGGAGGTCGTGCTGGGGGTGGTGTTTCAGGGTTTAGGGCACTGTAGTGGTGTTCGGGCAGTGTAGGGGGTCTTGCTGGGCGTTGTGTTTCATGGTTTAGGGCAGTTCAGTGGTGTCCGGGCAGTGTAGGGGGTCATGCTGGGGCTGGTGTTTCAGGGTTTAGGGCAGTGCAATAGTGTTTGGGCAGTGTAGGGGGTCGTGCATGGGGGTGGTGTTTCAGGGTTTAGGGCAGTGCACTGGTGTTCAGCCAGTGTAGGGTGTCGTGCTGGGCGTGGGTTTTCAGGGTTTAGGGCAGTGCAGTGGTGTTGGGACAGTGTAAGGAGTCATGCCGGGGCTGGTGTTTCATGGATTAGGGCAGTTCAGTGGTGTTTGAGCAGTGTTGGGGGTCGTGCTGGGGCTGGTGTTTCAGGGTTTAGCGCAGTGAAGTGGTGTTCGGGCATTGTAGCAGGGGTCGTGCTGGGTCTGGTGTTTTAGGGTTTAGGGCAGTGCAGTGGTGTTCGGGCAGTGTAGCGAGTCATGCTGGGGCTGGTGTTTCATGGTTTAGGGCAGTGCAGTGGTGTTCGAGCAGTGTAGGGGGTCGTGCTGGTGCTGGTGTTTCAGGGTTTAGGGCAGTGCAGTGGTGTTCGGGCAGTGTAGGGGGTCATGCTGGGTCTGGTGTTTCAGGGTTTAGGGCAGTGCAGTGGTGTTCAGGCAGTGTAGGGGGTCGTGATGAGGCTGGTCGTTCAGGGTTTAGGGCAGTGCAGTGGTGTTCGGGCAGTGTATGGGGTCGTGCTGGTGCTGTTGTTTCAGGGTTTAGGGCAGAGCAGTGGTGTTCGGGCAGTGTAGGGGGTCATGCTGGTGCTGGTGTTTCACATTTTAGGGCAGTGCAGTGGTGTGCGGGCAACATAGGGGGTTGTGCTGGGGCTGGTATTTCAGGGTTTAAGGCAGTGCAGTGCTGTTCGAACAGTGTAGGGGGTCGTGCTGGGGCTGGTGTTTCAGGGTTTAGGGCAGTGCAGTGGTGTTCGGGCAGGTTAGGGGGTCGTGCTGGGGCTGGTGTTTCAGGGTTTAGGGCACTGCAGTGGTGTTCGGGCACTGTAGGGGGTCGTGCTGGTGCTGGAGTTTCAGGGTTTAGGGCAGAGCAGTGGTGTCCGGGCAGTGTAGAGGGTCGTGGTGGGGCTGGTGTTTTAGGGTAGAGCAGTGGTGCTCAGGCAGTGTAGGGGGATGTGCAGGTTAGTGTTTCAGGGTTTAGGGCAGAGCAGTGGTGTTCCGGCAGTGTAGGTGGTCGTGCTTGGGGTGGTGTTTCACGGTTTAGGGCACTGCAGTGATGTTCGGTCAGTGTAGGGGGTCATGCAGGGAGTGGTGTTTCAGGGTTTAGGGCAGTGCAGTCGTGTTCGGGCAGTGTAAGCAGTTGTGCAGGGGGTGGTGTTTCAGGGTTTGGCAGTGCAGTGGTGTTCGGGCAGTGTTGGGGGTCTTGCTGGGGGTGGTGTTTCAGGGTTTAGGGCAGTGGTGTTCGGGCAGTGTAGGGGGTCTTGCTGGGGGTTGTTTTCAGGGTTTAGGGCAGTGCGGTGGTGTTCGGGCAATGTAGGGGGTCGTGCAGCGGGGTGGTATTTCAGGGTTTAGGGCAGTGCACTGGTGTTCAGGCATTGTAGGGGTCATGCTGGTATGGTTTTTTAGGGTTTAGGGCAGTGCAGTGGTGTTTGGGCAGTGTGGGGGTTCATGCTCTGGCTGGTGTTTCATGGTTTAGGGCAGTGCAGTGGTGTTTGGGCAGTGTAGGGGGTCTTGCTGGTGCTGGTGTGTCAGGGTATAGTGCAGTGCAGTGGTGTTCGGGCAGTGTAGGGGGTCGCGCTCGGGCTGGTGTTTCAGGGTTTAGGGCAGTGCAGTGCTGTTCGGGCCGTGTATGGGGTCATGCTGGGGGAGGTTTTTCAGGGTTTAGGGCAGTGCAGTTGTGTTCGGGCAGTGTAGGGGGCCGTGCTGGGGGTGGTGTTTCAGGGTTTAGGGCAGAGCAGTGATGTTCGGGCAGTGTAGGGGGTCGTGCTGGGGGTGGTGTTTCAGGGTTTAGGGCAGAGCAGTGGTGTTCGGCAGTGTAGGAGGTCATGCTGGGGGTGGTGTTTCAGGGTTTAGGGCAGAGCAGTGATGTTCGGGCAGTGTAGGGGGTCTTGCTGGGCGTTGTGTTTCATGGTTTAGGGCAGTTCAGTGGTGTCCGGGCAGTGTAGGGGGTCATGCTGGGGCTGGTGTTTCAGGGTTTAGGGCAGTGCAATAGTGTTTGGGCAGTGTAGGGGGTCCTGCATGGGGGTGGTGTTTCAGGGTTTAGGGCAGTGCACTGGTGTTCAGCCAGTGTAGGGTGTCGTGCTGGGCATGGGTTTTCAGGGTTTAGGGCAGTGCAGTGGTGTTGGGGCAGTGTAAGGAGTCATGCCGGGGCTGGTGTTTCATGGATTAGGGCAGTTCAGTGGTGTTTGAGCAGTGTTGGGGGTCGTGCTGGGGCTGGTGTTTCAGGGTTTAGGGCAGTGAAGTGGTGTTCGGGCATTGTAGCAGGGGTCGTGCTGGGTCTGGTGTTTTAGGGTTTAGGGCAGTGCAGTGGTGTTCGGGCAGTGTAGGGAGTCATGCTGGGGCTGGTGTTTCATGGTTTAGGGCAGTGCAGTGGTGTTCGAGCAGTGTAGGGGGTCGTGCTGGGGCTGGTGTTTCAGGGTTTAGGGCAGTGCAGTGGTGTTTGGGCAGTGTAGGGGGTCATGCTGGTTCTGGTGTTTCAGGGTTTAGGGCAGTGCAGTGGTGTTCAGGCAGTGTAGGGGGTCGTGATGAGGCTGGTCATTCAGGGTTTAGAGCAGTGCAGTGGTGTTCGGGCAGTGTATGGGGTCGTGCTGGTGCTGTTGTTTCAGGGTTTAGGGCAGAGCAGTGGTGTTCAGGCAGTGTAGGGGGTCATGCTGGTGCTGGTGTTTCACATTTTAGGGCAGTGCATTGGTGTGCGGGCAACATAATGGGTTATGCTGGGGGTGGTGTTTGAGGGTTTAGGGCAGTGCAGTGGTGTTCGGGCAGTGTAGGGGGTCATGCTGGGGGTGGTGTTTCAGGGTTTAGGGCAGTGGTGCAGTGGTGTTCGGGCAGTGTGGGGGTCTTGCAGGGGCTGGTGTTTCAGGGTTTAGGGCAGTGCAGTGGTGTTCGGGCAGTGTGTGGGGTCATGCGGGGGCTGGTGTTTCAGGGTTTAGGGCAGTGCAGTGGTGTTCGGGCAGTGTATGGGGTTCTCTGGGGGTGCTGTTTCAGGGTTTAGGGCAGTGGTGTTCGTGATGTGTAGGGGGTCTTGCTGGGGGAGGTGTTTCAGGGATTAGGGCAGTGCAGTGGTGTTCGGGCAGTGTAGGTGTTCTTGCTGGGGGTTTGTGTTTCAGGGTTTAGGCAGTGGTGCTTGGGCAGTGTAGGGGTTCTTGCTGGGGGTGGTATTTCAGGGTTTAGGGCAGTGCAGTGATATTTGGGGAGTGTAGTGGGTCGTGCAGGGGGTGGTGTTTCAGTGTTTAGGGCAGTGCAGTGGTGTTCGAGCAGTGTAGGGGGCCCTGCTGGGTGTGGTGTTTCAGTGTTTAGGGCAGTGCAGTGGTGTTCGAGCAGTGTAGGGGGTCATGCTGGGGGTGGTGTTTCAGGGTTTAGGGCAGTGGTGCAATGGTGTTCGGGCAGTGTGGGGGTCTTGCAGGGGCTGGTGTTTCAGGGTTTAGGGCAGTGCAGTGGTGTTCTGGCAGTGTAGGGGGTTCTCTGGGGGTGCTGTTTCACGGTTTAGGGCAGAGGTGTTCGGGAAGTGTAGGGGGTCTTGCTGGGGGTGGTGTTTCACGGTTTACGACAGTGCAGTGGTGTTCGAGAATTGTAGGGGGTCGTGCTGGGGTTGGTGATTCCGTGTTTAGGACAGTGCAGTGGTGTTCGGGCAGTATAGCCGGTAGTGCTGGGGCTGGTGGTTTAGGGCAGTGCAGTGGTGTTCGGGCAGTGTAGGGGGTCGTGCGGGGTCTTGTGTTTCAGGGTTTAGGGCAGTGCAGTGGTGTTCGGGCAGTGTGGGTGTAGTGCGGGGGCTGGTGTTTCAGGGTTTAGGGCAGTGCAGTGGTGTTCAAGCAGTGTAGGGGGCTGTGCTGGGTGTGGTGTTTCAGGGTTTAGGGCAGTGCAGTGGTGTTCGGGCAGTGTGAGGGGTCATGCTGTGGCTGGTTTATCAGGGTTTAGGGCAGTGCAGTGGTGTTCGGGCAGTCTAGGGGGTCGTGCTGGGGGGTGGTGTTTCAGAGTATAGGGAAGTGCTGTGGTGTTCGGACAGTGTAGGGGGTCATGCTGGGGGTGGTGTTTCAGGGTTTAAGGCAGTGCAATGGTGTTCGGGCAGTGTGGGGGGCGTGCTGCGGTGGTGTTTCAGGGTTTAGGGCAGTGGTGCAGTGGTGTTCGGGCAGTGTAGGGGGTTTGCAGGGGGTGGTGTTTCAGGGTTTTGGCAGTGGTGTTTGGGTAGTGTAGGGGGTCCTCTGAGGGTGCTGTTTCATGGTTAAGGGCAGTGGTGTTCGGGCAGTGTAGGGGGTCTTGCTGGGGGTATGGTTTCAGGGTTTAGGGCAGTGCAATGTTGTTCGGGAATTTTAGGGGGTCGTGCTGGGTGTGGTGTTTCAGGGTTTAGGGCAGTGCAGTGGTGTTTGGGCAGTGTTGGGGGTCTTGCTGGGGGTGGTGTTTCAGGGATTCGGGTAGCAGTGCTCGGGCAGTGTTGGGGGTCTTGCTGGGGGTGGTGTTTCAGGGTTTAGGGCACTAGTGTTCGGGCAGTGTAGGGGGTCTTGCTGGGGGTGGTATTTCAGGGTTAAGGGCAAGTCTGTTGTGTTCGGGAAGTGTAGCGGGTCGTGCTTGGGCTGGTGTTTCAGGGTTTAGGGCAGTGCAGTGGTGTTCGTGCCATGTAGGGGGTCATTCTGGGAGTGGTGTTTCAGGGTTTAGGGCAGTGCAGTAGTGTTCGGGCCGTGTAGGGGGTCGTTCTGGGGGTGGTGTTTCAGGGTTTAGGGCAGAGCAGTGGTGTTTGGACAGTGTACGGTGTAGTGCTGGGGGTGGTGTTTCAGGGTTTAGGGCACTGCAGTGGTGTTCGGGCAGTGTAGGGGGACCTGCTGGGGGTGGTTTTTCAGGGTTTAGGGCACTGCAGTGGTGTTCGGGCAGTGTAGAGGGATGTGCTGGGGGTGTTGTTTCAGGGTTTAGGGCAGAGCAGTGGTATTCGGGCAGTGTAGGAGGTCATGCAGGGGGTGGTGTTTCACGGTTTACTGCATAGCAGTGGTTTTCGGGCAGTGTAGGGGGTCTTCCGGCGGCGGTGTTTCAGGGTTTAGGGCAGTGGTGTTCGGGATGTGTAGGGGGTCTTGCTGGGGGTGGTGTTTCAGGGTTTAGGCAGTGGTGTTCTGGCAGTGTAGGGGGTTGTGATGGGTCTGGTGTTTCAGGGTTTAGGGCAGTGCAGTGGTGTTTGGGCAGTGTAGGGGGTCTTGCTGGGGGTGGTGTTTCAGGGTTTAGGCAGTGGTGTTTGGGCAGTGTTGGGGTTCTTGCTGAGGGTGGTGTTTCAGGGTTTAGGGCAGTGCAGTGGTATTCGGGCAGTGTAGGGGGTCATGCAGGGGGGAGGTGTTTCAGGGTTTAGGGCATTGCAGTGGTGTTCTGGCAGTGTAGGGGGTTGTGATGGGTCTGGTGTTTCAGGGTTTAGGGCAGAGCAGTGGTGTTCGGGCAATGTAGGGGGTCGTGCTGGGGGTGGTGTTTCAGGGTTTAGGGCAGAGCAGTGGTGCTCGGGCAGTGTACGGGGTCATGCTGGGGGTGGTGTTTCAGGGTTTAGGGTACTGTAGTGGTGTTCGGGCAGTGTAGGGGGACATGCTGGGGGTGGAGTTTCAGGGCTTAGGGCAGTGCAGTGGTGTTCGGGCAGTGTAGGGGGTTGTGCTGGGGCTGGTGATTCAGGGTTTAGGGCAGTGCAGTGGTGTTCTGGAAGTGTAGGGGGTCATGCTGGGGCTGGTGTTTCAGGGTTTAGGGCAGTGCAGTGGTGTTCGGGCTGTGTAAGGCGTCGTGCTGGGGCTGGTGTTTCAGGGTATAGGGCAGTGCAGTGCTGTTCAGACAGTGTAGGGGGTTGTGCTGGGGCTGGTATTTCAGGGTTTAAGGCAGTGCAGTGCTGTTCGAACAGTGTAGGGGGTCGTGCTGGGGCTGGTGTTTCAGGGTTTAGGGCAGTGCAGTGGTGTTCGGGCAGGTTAGGGGGTCGTGCTGGGGCTGGTGTTACAGGGTTTAGGGCACTGCAGTGGTGTTCGGGCACTGTAGGGGGTCGTGCTGGTGCTGGAGTTTCAGGGTTTAGGGCAGAGCAGTGGTGTCCGGGCAGTGTAGAGGGTCGTGGTGGGGCTGGTGTTTTAGGGTAGAGCAGTGGTGCTCAGGCAGTGTAGGGGGATGTGCAGGTTAGTGTTTCAGGGTTTAGGGCAGAGCAGTGGTGTTCCGGCAGTGTAGGTGGTCGTGCTTGGGGTGGTGTTTCACGGTTTAGGGCACTGCAGTGATGTTCGGGCAGTGTAGGGGGTCATGCAGGGAGTGGTGTTTCAGGGTTTAGGGCAGTGCAGTCGTGTTCGGGCAGTGTAAGCAGTTGTGCAGGGGGTGGTGTTTCAGGGTTTGGCAGTGCAGTGGTGTTCGGGCAGTGTTGGGGGTCTTGCTGGGGGTGGTGTTTCAGGGTTTAGGGCAGTGGTGTTCGGGCAGTGTAGGGGGTCTTGCTGGGGGTTGTTTTCAGGGTTTAGGGCAGTGCGGTGGTGTTCGGGCAATGTAGGGAGTCGTGCAGGGGGGTGGTATTTCAGGGTTTAGGGCAGTGCACTGGCGTTCAGGCATTATAGGGGTCATGCTGGTATGGTTTTTTAGGGTTTAGGGCAGTGCAGTGGTGTTTGGGCAGCGTGGGGGTTCATGCTCTGGCTGGTGTTTCATGGTTTAGGGCAGTGCAGTGGTGTTCGGGCAGTCTAGGGGGTCTTGCTGGTGCTGGTGTGTCAGGGTATAGTGCAGTGCAGTGGTGTTCGGGCAGTGTAGGGGGTCGCGCTCGGGCTGGTGTTTCAGGGTTTAGGGCAGTGCAGTGATGTTCGGGCCTTGTATGGGGTCATGCTGGGGGAGGTTTTTCAGGGTTTAGGGCAGTGCAGTTGTGTTCGGGCAGTGTAGGGGGCCGTGCTGGGGGTGGTGTTTCAGGGTTTAGGGCAGAGCAGTGATGTTCGGGCAGTGTAGGGGGTCGTGCTTGTGCTGGTATTTCAGGGTTTAGGGCAGAGCAGTGGTGTTCGGGCAGTGTAGGGGGTCGTGCTGGGGGTGGTGTTTCAGGGTTTAGGGCAGAGCAGTGGTGTTCGGCAGTATAGGAGGTCGTGCTGGGGGTGGTGTTTCAGGGTTTAGGGCACCGTAGTGGTGTTCGGGCAGTGTAGGGGGTCTTGCTGGGCGTTGTGTTTCATGGTTTAGGGCAGTTCAGTGGTGTCCGGGCAGTGTAGGGGGTCATGTTGGGGCTGGTGTTTCAGGGTTTAGGGCAGTGCAATAGTGTTTGGGCAGTGTAGGGGGTCGTGCATGGGGGTGGTGTTTCAGGGTTTAGGGCAGTGCACTGGTGTTCAGCCAGTGAAGGGTGTCGTGCTGGGCGTGGGTTTTCAGGGTTTAGGGCAGTGCAGTGGTGTTGGGGCAGTGTAAGGAGTCATGCCGGGGCTGGTGTTTCATGGATTAGGGCAGTTCAGTGGTGTTTGAGCAGTGTTGGGGGTCGTGCTGGGGCTGGTGTTTCAGGGTTTAGGGCAGTGAAGTGGTGTTCGGGCATTGTAGCAGGGGTCGTGCTGGGTCTGGTTTTTTAGGGTTTAGGGCAGTGCAGTGGTGTTCGGGCAGTGTAGGGAGTCATGCTGGGGCTGGTGTTTCATGGTTTAGGGCAGTGCAGTGGTGTTCGAGCAGTGTAGGGGGTCGTGCTGGGGCTGGTGTTTCAGGGTTTAGGGCAGTGCAGTGGTGTTCGAGCAGTGTAGGGGGTCGTGCTGGGGCTGGTGTTTCAGGGTTTAGGGCAGTGCAGTGGTGTTCGGGCAGTGTAGGGGGTCATGCTGGGTCTGGTGTTTCAGGGTTTAGGGCAGTGCAGTGGTGTTCAGGCAGTGTAGGGGGTCGTGATGAGGCTGGTCGTTCAGGGTTTAGGGCAGTGCAGTGGTGTTTGGGCAGTGTATGGGGTCGTGCTGCTGCTGTTGTTTCAGGGTTTAGGGCAGAGCAGTGGTGTTCGGGCAGTGTAGGGGGTCATGCTGGTGCTGGTGTTTCACATTTTAGGGCAGTGCAATGGTGTGCGGGCAACATAGGGGGTTATGCTGGGGGTGGTGTTTGAGGGTTTAGGGCAGTGCAGTGGTGTTCGGGCAGTGTAGGGGGTCATGCTGGGGGTGGTGTTTCAGGGTTTAGGGCAGTGGTGCAGTGGTGTTCGGGCAGTTTGGGGGTCTTGCAGGGGCTGGTGTTTCAGGGTTTAGGGCAGTGCAGTGGTGTTCGGGCAGTGTGTGGGGTCATGCGGGGGCTGGTGTTTCAGGGTTTAGGGCAGTGCAGTGGTGTTCGGGCAGTGTATGGGGTTCTCTGGGGGTGCTGTTTCAGGGTTTAGGGCAGTGGTGTTCGTGATGTGTAGGGGGTCTTGCTGGGGGAGGTGTTTCAGGGATTAGGGCAGTGCAGTGGTGTTCGGGCAGTGTAGGTGTTCTTGCTGGGGGTTTGTGTTTCAGGGTTTAGGCAGTGGTGCTTGGGCAGTGTAGGGGTTCTTGCTGGGGGTGGTGTTTCAGGGTTTAGGGCAGTGCAGTGATATTTGGGGAGTGTAGTGGGTCGTGCAGGGGGTGGTGTTTCAGTGTTTAGGGCAGTGCAGTGGTGTTCGAGCAGTGTAGGGGGCCCTGCTGGGTGTGGTGTTTCAGTGTTTAGGGCAGTGCAGTGGTGTTCGAGCAGTGTAGGGGGTCATGCTGGGGGTGGTGTTTCAGGGTTTAGGGCAGTGGTGCAATGGTGTTCGGGCAGTGTGGGGGTCTTGCAGGGGCTGGTGTTTCAGGGTTTAGGGCAGTGCAGTGGTGTTCTGGCAGTGTAGGGGGTTCTCTGGGGGTGCTGTTTCATGGTTTAGGGCAGAGGTGTTCGGGAAGTGTAGGGGGCCTTGCTGGGGGTGGTGTTTCACGGTTTACGACAGTGCAGTGGTGTTTGAGAATTGTAGGGGGTCGTGATGGGGTTGGTGATTCCGTGTTTAGGACAGTGCAGTGGTGTTCGGGCAGTATAGGCGGTAGTGCTGGGGCTGGTGGTTTAGGGCAGTGCAGTGGTGTTCGGGCAGTGTAGGGGGTCGTGCGGGTCTTGTGTTTCAGGGTTTAGGGCACTGCAGTGGTGTTCGGGCAGTGTGGGTGTCGTGCGGGGGCTGGTGTTTCAGGGTTTAGGGCAGTGCAGTGGTGTTCTGGCAGTGTAGGGGGTTCTCTGGGGGTGCTGTTTCATGGTTTAGGGCAGAGGTGTTCGGGAAGTGTAGGGGGTCTTGCTGGGGGTGGTGTTTCACGGTTTACGACAGTGCAGTGGTGTTCGAGAATTGTAGGGGGTCGTGCTGGGGTTGGTGATTCCGTGTTTAGGATAGTGCAGTGGTGTTCGGGCAGTATAGGCGGTAGTGCTGGGGCTGGTTGTTTAGGGCAGTGCAGTGGTGTTCGGGCAGTGTAGAGGGTCGTGCGGGGTCTTGTGTTTCAGGGTTTAGGGCAGTGCAGTGGTGTTCGGGCAGTGTGGGTGTCGTGCGGGGGCTGGTGTTTCAGGGTTTAGGGCAGTGCAGTGGTGTTCGAGCAGTGTAGGGGGCTGTGCTGGGTGTGGTGTTTCAGGGTTTAGGGCAGTGCAGTGGTGTTCGGGCAGTGTGAGGGGTCATGCTGGGGCTGGTTTATCAGGGTTTAGGGCAGTGCAGTGGTGTTCGGGCAGTCTAGGGGGTCGTGCTGGGGGGTGGTGTTTCAGAGTATAGGGAAGTGCTGTGGTGTTCGGACAGTGTAGGGGGTCATGCTGGGGGTGGTGTTTCAGGGTTTAAGGCAGTGCAATGGTGTTCGGGCAGTGTAGGGGGTCGTGCTGCGGTGGTGTTTCAGGGTTTAGGGCAGTGGTGCAGTGGTGTTCGGGCAGTGTAGGGGGTTTGCAGGGGGTGGTGTTTCAGGGTTTTGGCGGTGGTGTTTGGGTAGTGTAGGGGGTCCTCTGAGGGTGCTGTTTCATGGTTAAGGGCAGTGGTGTTCGGGCAGTGTAGGGGGTCTTGCTGGGGGTATGGTTTCAGGGTTTAGGGCAGTGCAATGTTGTTCGGGAATTGTAGGGGGTCGTGCTGGGTGTGGTGTTTCAGGGTTTAGGGCAGTGCAGTGGTGTTTGGGCAGTGTTGGGGGTCTTGCTGGGGGTGGTGTTTCAGGGATTCGGGTAGCAGTGCTCGGGCAGTGTTGGGGGTCTTGCTGGGGGTGGTGTTTCAGGGTTTAGGGCACTAGTTTTCGGGCAGTGTAGGGGGTCTTGCTGGGGGTGGTATTTCAGGGTTTAGGGCAAGTCTGTTGTGTTCGGGAAGTGTAGCGGGTCGTGCTTGGGCTGGTGTTTCAGGGTTTAGGGCAGTGCAGTGGTGTTCGTGCCATGTAGGGGGTCATGCTGGGAGTGGTGTTTCAGGGTTTAGGGCAGTGCAGTAGTGTTCGGGCCATGTAGGGGGTCATGCTGGGGGTGGTGTTTCAGGGATTAGGACAGAGCAGTGGTGTGAGGTCAGTGTAGGGGGTCGTTCTGGGGGTGGTGTTTCAGGGTTTAGGGCAGAGCAGTGGTGTTTGGACAGTGTAAGGTGTAGTGCTGGGGGTGGTGTTTCAGGGTTTAGGGCACTGCAGTGGTGTTCGGGCAGTGTAGGGGGACCTGCTGGGGGTGGTTTTTCAGGGTTTAGGGCACTGCAGTGGTGTTCGGGCAGTGTAGGGGGATGTGCTGGGGGTGTTGTTTCAGGGTTTAGGGCAGAGCAGTGGTATTCGGGCAGTGTAGGAGGTCATGCAGGGGGTGGTGTTTCACGGTTTACTGCATAGCAGTGGTTTTCGGGCAGTGTAGGGTGTCTTCCGGTGGCGGTGTTTTAGGGTTTAGGGCAGTGGTGTTCGGGATGTGTAGGGGGTCTTGCTGGGGGTGGTGTTTCAGGGTTTAGGGCAGTGCAGTGGTGTTTGGGCAGTGTAGGGGGTCTTGCTGGGGGTGGTGTTTCAGGGTTTAGGCAGTGGTGTTTGGGCAGTGTAGGGGTTCTTGCTGAGGGTGGTGTTTCAGGGTTTAGGGCAGTGCAGTGGTATTCGGGCAGTGTAGTGGGTCATGCAGGGGGAAGGTGTTTCAGGGTTTAGGGCATTGCAGTGGTGTTCTGGCAGTGTAGGGGGTTGTGAAGGGTCTGGTGTTTCAGGGTTTAGGGCAGAGCAGTGGTGTTCGGGCAATGTAGGGGGTCGTGCTGGGGGTGGTGTTTCAGGGTTTAGGGCAGAGCAGTGGTGTTCGGGCAGTGTACGGGGTCATGCTGGGGGTGGTGTTTCAGGGTTTAGGGTACTGCAGTGGTGTTCGGGCAGTGTAGGGGACATGCTGGGGGTGGAGTTTCAGGGCTTAGGGCAGTGCAGTGGTGTTCGGGCAGTGTAGGGGGTTGTGCTGGGGCTGGTGATTCAGGGTTTAGGGCAGTGCAGTGGTGTTCCGGAAGTGTAGGGGGTCATGCTGGGGCTGGTGTTTCAGGGTTTAGGGCAGTGCAGTGGTGTTCGGCAGTGTAGGAGGTCGTGCTGGGGGTGGTGTTTCAGGGTTTAGGGCACTGTAGTGGTGTTCGGGCAGTGTAGGGGGTCTTGCTGGGCGTTGTGTTTCAGGGTTTAGGGCAGTTCAGTGGTGTCCGGGCAGTGTAGGGGGTCATGCTGGGGCTGGTGTTTCAGGGTTTAGGGCAGTGCAATAGTGTTTGTGCAGTGTAGGGGGTCGTGCATGGGGGTGGTGTTTCAGGGTTTAGGGCAGTGCACTGGTGTTCAGCCAGTGTAGGGTGTCGTGCTGGGCGTGGGTTTTCAGGGTTTAGGGCAGTGCAGTGGTGTTGGGGCAGTGTAAGGAGTCATGCCGGGTCTGGTGTTTCATGGATTCGGGCAGTTCAGTGGTGTTTGAGCAGTGTTGGGGGTCGTGCTGGGGCTGGTGTTTCAGGGTTTAGGGCAGTGAAGTGGTGTTCGGGCATTGTAGCAGGGGTCGTGCTGGGTCTGGTGTTTTAGGGTTTAGGGCAGTGCAGTGGTGTTCGGGCAGTGTAGGGAGTCATGCTGGGGCTGGTGTTTCATGGTTTAGGGCAGTGCAGTGGTGTTCGAGCAGTGTAGGGGGTCGTGCTGGGGCTGGTGTTTCAGGGTTTAGGGCAGTGCAGTGGTGTTCGGGCAGTGTAGGGGGTCGTGCTGGGTCTGGTGTTTCAGGGTTTAGGGCAGTGTAGTGGTGTTCAGGCAGTGTAGGGGGTCGTGATGAGGCTGGTCGTTCAGGGTTTAGGGCAGTGCAGTGGTGTTCGGGCAGTGTATGGGGTCGTGCTGGTGCTGTTGTTTCAGGGTTTAGGGCAGAGCAGTGGTGTTCGGGCAGTGTAGGGGGTCATGCTGGTGCTGGTGTTTCACATTTTAGGGCAGTGCAGTGGTGTGCGGGCAACATAGGGGGTTATGCTGGGGGTGGTGTTTGAGGGTTTAGGGCAGTGCAGTGGTGTTCGGGCAGTGTAGGGAGTCATGCTGGGGGTGGTGTTTAAGGGTTTAGGGCAGTGGTGCAGTGGTGTTCGGGCAGTGTGGGGGTCTTGCAGGGGCTGGTGTTTCAGGGTTTAGGGCAGTGCAGTGGTGTTCGGGCAGTGTGTGGGGTCATGCGGGGGCTTGTGTTTCAGGGTTTAGGGCAGTGCAGTGGTGTTCGGGCAGTGTATGGGGTTCTCTGGGGGTGCTGTTTCAGGGTTTAGGGCAGTGGTGTTCGTGATGTGTAGGGGGTCTTGCTGGGGGAGGTGTTTCAGGGATTAGGGCAGTGCAGTGGTGTTCGGGCAGTGTAGGTGTTCTTGCTGGGGGTTTGTGTTTCAGGGTTTAGGCAGTGGTGCTTGGGCAGTGTAGGGGTTCTTGCTGGGGGTGGTGTTTCAGGGTTTAGGGCAGTGCAGTGATATTTGGGGAGTGTAGTGGGTCGTGCAGGGGGTGGTGTTTCAGTGTTTAGGGCAGTGCAGTGGTGTTCGAGCAGTGTAGGGGGTCATGCTGGGGGTGGTGTTTCAGGGTTTAAGGCAGTGGTGCAATGGTGTTCGGGCAGTGTGGGGGTCTTGCAGGGGCTGGTGTTTCAGGGTTTAGGGCAGTGCAGTGGTGTTCTGGCAGTGTAGGGGGTTCTCTGGGGGTGCTGTTTCATGGTTTAGGGCAGAGGTGTTCGGGAAGTGTAGGGGGTCTTGCTGGGGGTGGTGTTTCACGGTTTACGACAGTGCAGTGGTGTTTGAGAATTGTAGGGGGTCGTGATGGGGTTGGTGATTCCGTGTTTAGGACAGTGCAGTGGTGTTCGGGCAGTATAGGCGGTAGTGCTGGGGCTGGTGGTTTAGGGCAGTGCAGTGGTGTTCGGGCAGTGTAGGGGGTCGTGCGGGTCTTGTGTTTCAGGGTTTAGGGCACTGCAGTGGTGTTCGGGCAGTGTGGGTGTCGTGCGGGGGCTGGTGTTTCAGGGTTTAGGGCAGTGCAGTGGTGTTCGAGCAGTGTAGGGGGCTGTGCTGGGTGTGGTGTTTCAGGGTTTAGGGCAGTGCAGTGGTGTTCGGGCAGTGTGAGGGGTCATGCTGGGGCTGGTTTATCAGGGTTTAGGGCAGTGCAGTGGTGTTCGGGCAGTCTAGGGGGTCGTGCTGGGGGGTGGTGTTTCAGAGTATAGGGAAGTGCTGTGGTGTTCGGACAGTGTAGGGGGTCATGCTGGGGGTGGTGTTTCAGGGTTTAAGGCAGTGCAATGGTGTTCGGGCAGTGTAGGGGGTCGTGCTGCGGTGGTGTTTCAGGGTTTAGGGCAGTGGTGCAGTGGTGTTCGGGCAGTGTAGGGGGTTTGCAGGGGGTGGTGTTTCAGGGTTTTGGCAGTGGTGTTTGGGTAGTGTAGGGGGTCCTCTGAGGGTGCTGTTTCATGGTTAAGGGCAGTGGTGTTCGGGCAGTGTAGGGGGTCTTGTTGGGGGTATGGTTTCAGGGTTTAGGGCAGTGCAATGTTGTTCGGGAATTGTAGGGGGTCGTGCTGGGTGTGGTGTTTCAGGGTTTAGGGCAGTGCAGTGGTGTTTGGGCAGTGTTGGGGGTCTTGCTGGGGGTGGTGTTTCAGGGATTTGGGTAGCAGTGCTCGGGCAGTGTTGGGAGTCTTGCTGGGGGTGGTGTTTCAGGGTTTAGGGCACTAGTGTTCGGGCAGTGTAGGGGGTGTTGCTGGGGGTGGTATTTCAGGGTTTAGGGCAAGTCTGTTGTGTTCGGGAAGTGTAGCGGGTCGTGCTTGGGCTGGTGTTTCAGGGTTTAGGGCAGTGCAGTGGTGTTCGTGCCATGTAGGGGGTCATGCTGGGAGTGGTGTTTCAGGGTTTAGTGCAGCAGTGTTCGGGCCGTGTAGGGGGTCATGCTGGGGGTGGTGTTTCAGGGATTAGGACAGAGCAGTGGTGTGAGGTCAGTGTAGGGGGTCGTTCTGGGGGTGGTGTTTCAGGGTTTAGGGCAGAGCAGTGGTGTTTGGACAGTGTACGGTGTAGTGCTGGGGGTGGTGTTTCAGGGTTTAGGGCACTGCAGTGGTGTTCGGGCAGTGTAGGGGGACCTGCTGGGGGTGGTTTTTCAGGGTTTAGGGCACTGCAGTGGTGTTCGGGCAGTGTAGGGGGATGTGCTGGGGGTGTTGTTTCAGGGTTTAGGGCAGAGCAGTGGTATTCGGGCAGTGTAGGAGGTCATGCAGGGGGTGGTGTTTCACGGTTTACTGCATAGCAGTGGTTTTCGGGCAGTGTAGGGGGTCTTCCGGCGGCGGTGTTTCAGGGTTTAGGGCAGTGGTGTTCGGGATGTGTAGGGGGTCTTGCTGGGGGTGGTGTTTCAGGGTTTAGGGCAGTGCAGTGGTGTTTGGGCAGTGTAGGGGGTCTTGCTGGGGGTGGTGTTTCAGGGTTTAGGCAGTGGTGTTTGGGCAGTGTAGGGGTTCTTGCTGAGGGTGGTGTTTCAGGGTTTAGGGCAGTGCAGTGGTATTCGGGCAGTGTAGTGGGTCATGCAGGGGGAAGGTGTTTCAGGGTTTAGGGCATTGCAGTGGTGTTCTGGCAGTGTAGGGGGTTGTGATGGGTCTGGTGTTTCAGGGTTTAGGGCAGAGCAGTGGTGTTCGGGCAATGTAGGGGGTCGTGCTGGGGGCTGTGTTTCAGGGTTTAGGGCAGAGCAGTGGTGTTTGGGCAGTGTACGGGGTCATGCTGGGGGTGGTGTTTCAGGGTTTAGGGTACTGCAGTGGTGTTCGGGCAGTGTAGGGGGTCATGCTGGGGCTGGTGTTTCAGGGTTTAGGGCAGTGCAGTGGTGTTCGGCAGTGTAGGAGGTCGTGCTGGGGTGGTGTTTCAGGGTTTAGGGCACTGTAGTGGTGTTCGGGCAGTGTAGGGGGTCTTGCTGGGCGTTGTGTTTCAGGGTTTAGGGCAGTTCAGTGGTGTCCGGGCAGTGTAGGGGGTCATGCTGGGGCTGGTGTTTCAGGGTTTAGGGCAGTGCAATAGTGTTTGGGCAGTGTAGGGGGTCGTGCATGGGGGTGGTGTTTCAGGGTTTAGGGCAGTGCACTGGTGTTCAGCCAGTGTAGGGTGTCGTGCTGGGCGTGGGTTTTCAGGGTTTAGGGCAGTGCAGTGGTGTTGGGGCAGTGTAAGGAGTCATGCCGGGTCTGGTGTTTCATGGATTCGGGCAGTTCAGTGGTGTTTGAGCAGTGTTGGGGGTCGTGCTGGGGCTGGTGTTTCAGGGTTTAGGGCAGTGAAGTGGTGTTCAGGCATTGTAGCAGGGGTCGTGCTGGGTCTGGTGTTTTAGGGTTTAGGGCAGTGCAGTGGTGTTCGGGCAGTGTAGGGAGTCATGCTGGGGCTGGTGTTTCATGGTTTAGGGCAGTGCAGTGGTGTTCGAGCAGTGTAGGGGGTCGTGCTGGGGCTGGTGTTTCAGGGTTTAGGGCAGTGCAGTGGTGTTCGGGCAGTGTAGGGGGTCGTGCTGGGTCTGGTGTTTCAGGGTTTAGGGCAGTGTAGTGGTGTTCAGGCAGTGTAGGGGGTCGTGATGAGGCTGGTCGTTCAGGGTTTAGGGCAGTGCAGTGGTGTTCGGGCAGTGTATGGGGTCGTGCTGGTGCTGTTGTTTCAGGGTTTAGGGCAGAGCAGTGGTGTTCGGGCAGTGTAGGGGGTCATGCTGGTGCTGGTGTTTCACATTTTAGGGCAGTGCAGTGGTGTGCGGGCAACATAGGGGGTTATGTTGGGGGTGGTGTTTGAGGGTTTAGGGCAGTGCAGTGGTGTTCGGGCAGTGTAGGGAGTCATGCTGGGGGTGGTGTTTCAGGGTTTAGGGCACTGCAGTGGTGTTCGGGCAGTGTAGGGGGACCTGCTGGGGGTGGTTTTTCAGGGTTTAGGGCACTGCAGTGGTGTTCGGGCAGTGTAGGGGGATGTGCTGGGGGTGTTGTTTCAGGGTTTAGGGCAGAGCAGTGGTATTCGGGCAGTGTAGGAGGTCATGCAGGGGGTGGTGTTTCACGGTTTACTGCATAGCAGTGGTTTTCGGGCAGTGTAGGGGGTCTTCCGGCGGCGGTGTTTCAGGGATTAGGGCAGTGGTGTTCGGGATGTGTAGGGGGTCTTGCTGGGGGTGGTGTTTCAGGGTTTAGGGTAGTGCAGTGGTGTTTGGGCAGTGTAGGGGGTCTTGCTGGGGGTGGTGTTTCAGGGTTTAGGCAGTGGTGTTTGGGCAGTGTAGGGGTTCTTGCTGAGGGTTGTGTTTCAGGGTATAGGGCAGTGCAGTGGTATTCGGGCAGTGTAGTGGGTCATGCAGGGGGAAGGTGTTTCAGGGTTTAGGGCATTGCAGTGGTGTTCTGGCAGTGTAGGGGGTGGTGATGGGTCTGGTGTTTCAGGGTTTAGGGCAGAGCAGTGGTGTTCGGGCAATGTAGGGGGTCGTGCTGGGGGTGGTGTTTCAGGGTTTAGGGCAGAGCAGTGGTGTTTGGGCAGTGTACGGGGTCATGCTGGGGGTGGTGTTTCAGGGTTCAGGGTACTGCAGTGGTGTTCGGGCAGTGTAGGGGGACATGCTGGGGGTGGAGTTTCAGGGCTTAGGGCAGTGCAGTGGTGTTCGGGCAGTGTAGGGGGTTGTGCTGGGGCTGGTGATTCAGGGTTTAGGGCAGTGCAGTGGTGTTCTGGAAGTGTAGGGGGTCATGCTGGGGCTGGTGTTTCAGGGTTTAGGGCAGTGCAGTGGTGTTGGGGCAGTGTAAGGAGTCATGCCGGGTCTGGTGTTTCATGGATTCGGGCAGTTCAGTGGTGTTTGAGCAGTGTTGGGGGTCGTGTTGGGGCTGGTGTTTCAGGGTTTAGGGCAGTGAAGTGGTGTTCGGGCATTGTAGCAGGGGTCGTGCTGGGTCTGGTGTTTTAGGGTTTAGGGCAGTGCAGTGGTGTTCGGGCAGTGTAGGGAGTCATGCTGGGGCTGGTGTTTCATGGTTTAGGGCAGTGCAGTGGTGTTCGAGCAGTGTAGGGGGTCGTGCTGGGGCTGGTGTTTCAGGGTTTAGGGCAGTGCAGTGGTGTTCGGGCAGTGTAGGGGGTCGTGCTGG
Source organism: Triturus cristatus (assembly GCF_964204655.1). Taxonomy (NCBI): domain Eukaryota; kingdom Metazoa; phylum Chordata; class Amphibia; order Caudata; family Salamandridae; genus Triturus; species Triturus cristatus. Next base: position 1,131,157,180 of record NC_140579.1, on the reverse strand, counting down.
GTCTGGTGTTTCAGGGTTTAGGGCAGTGTAGTGGTGTTCAGGCAGTGTAGGGGGTCGTGATGAGGCTGGTCGTTCAGGGTTTAGGGCAGTGCAGTGGTGTTCGGGCAGTGTATGGGGTCGTGCTGGTTCTGTTGTTTCAGGGTTTAGGGCATTGCAGTGGTGTTCTGGCAGTGTAGGGGGTTGTGATGGGTCTGGTGTTTCAGGGTTTAGGGCAGAGCAGTGGTGTTCGGGCAATGTAGGGGGTCGTGCTGGGGGCTGTGTTTCAGGGTTTAGGGCAGAGCAGTGGTGTTTGGGCAGTGTACGGGGTCATGCTGGGGGTGGTGTTTCAGGGTTTAGGGTACTGCAGTGGTGTTCGGGCAGTGTAGGGGGTCATGCTGGGGCTGGTGTTTCAGGGTTTAGGGCAGTGCAGTGGTTTTCGGCAGTGTAGGAGGTCGTGCTGGGGGTGGTGTTTCAGGGTTTAGGGCACTGTAGTGGTGTTCGGGCAGTGTAGGGGGTCTTGCTGGGCGTTGTGTTTCAGGGTTTAGGGCAGTTCAGTGGTGTCCGGGCAGTGTAGGGGGTCATGCTGGGGCTGGTGTTTCAGGGTTTAGGGCAGTGCAATAGTGTTTGGGCAGTGTAGGGGGTTGTGCATGGGGGTGGTGTTTCAGGGTTTAGGGCAGTGCACTGGTGTTCAGCCAGTGTAGGGTGTCGTGCTGGGCGTGGGTTTTCAGGGTTTAGGGCAGTGCAGTGGTGTTGGGGCAGTGTAAGGAGTCATGCCGGGTCTGGTGTTTCATGGATTCGGGCAGTTCAGTGGTGTTTGAGCAGTGTTGGGGGTCGTGCTGGGGCTGGTGTTTCAGGGTTTAGGGCAGTGAAGTGGTGTTCGGGCATTGTAGCAGGGGTCGTGCTGGGTCTGGTGTTTTAGGGTTTAGGGCAGTGCAGTGGTGTTCGGGCAGTGTAGGGAGTCATGCTGGGGCTGGTGTTTCATGGTTTAGGGCAGTGCAGTGGTGTTCGAGCAGTGTAGGGGGTCGTGCTGGGGCTGGTGTTTCAGGGTTTAGGGCAGTGCAGTGGTGTTCGGGCAGTGTAGGGGGTCGTGCTGGGTCTGGTGTTTCAGGGTTTAGGGCAGTGTAGTGGTGTTCAGGCAGTGTAGGGGGTCGTGATGAGGCTGGTCGTTCAGGGTTTAGGGCAGTGCAGTGGTGTTCGGGCAGTGTATGGGGTCGTGCTGGTGCTGTTGTTTCAGGGTTTAGGGCAGAGCAGTGGTGTTCGGGCAGTGTAGGTGGTCATGCTGGTGCTGGTGTTTCACATTTTAGGGCAGTGCAGTGGTGTGCGGGCAACATAGGGGGTTATGTTGGGGGTGGTGTTTGAGGGTTTAGGGCAGTGCAGTGGTGTTCGGGCAGTGTAGGGAGTCATGCTGGGGGTGGTGTTTCAGGGTTTAGGGCACTGCAGTGGTGTTCCGGCAGTGTAGGGGGACCTGCTGGGGGTGGTTTTTCAGGGTTTAGGGCACTGCAGTGGTGTTCGGGCAGTGTAGGGGGATGTGCTGGGGGTGTTGTTTCAGGGTTTAGGGCAGAGCAGTGGTATTCGGGCAGTGTAGGAGGTCATGCAGGGGGTGGTGTTTCACGGTTTACTGCATAGCAGTGGTTTTCGGGCAGTGTAGGGGGTCTTCCGGCGGCGGTGTTTCAGGGATTAGGGCAGTGGTGTTCGGGATGTGTAGGGGGTCTTGCTGGGGGTGGTGTTTCAGGGTTTAGGGCAGTGCAGTGGTGTTTGGGCAGTGTAGGGGGTCTTGCTGGGGGTGGTGTTTCAGGGTTTAGGCAGTGGTGTTTGGGCAGTGTAGGGGTTCTTGCTGAGGGTTGTGTTTCAGGGTTTAGGGCAGTGCAGTGGTATTCGGGCAGTGTAGTGGGTCATGCAGGGGGAAGGTGTTTCAGGGTTTAGGGCATTGCAGTGGTGTTCTGGCAGTGTAGGGGGTTGTGATGGGTCTGGTGTTTCAGGGTTTAGGGCAGAGCAGTGGTGTTCGGGCAATGTAGGGGGTCGTGCTGGGGGTGGTGTTTCAGGGTTTAGGGCAGAGCAGTGGTGTTTGGGCAGTGTACGGGGTCATGCTGGGGGTGGTGTTTCAGGGTTTAGGGTACTGCAGTGGTGTTCGGGCAGTGTAGGGGGACATGCTGGGGGTGGAGTTTCAGGGCTTAGGGCAGTGCAGTGGTGTTCGGGCAGTGTAGGGGGTTGTGCTGGGGCTGGTGATTCAGGGTTTAGGGCAGTGCAGTGGTGTTCTGGAAGTGTAGGGGGTCATGCTGGGGCTGGTGTTTCAGGGTTTAGGGCAGTGCAGTGGTGTTCGGCAGTGTAGGAGGTCGTGCTGGGGGTGGTGTTTCAGGGTTTAGGGCACTGTAGTGGTGTTCGGGCAGTGTGGGGGGTCTTGCTGGGTGTTGTGTTTCAGGGTTTAGGGCAGTTCAGTGGTGTCCAGGCAGTGTAGGGGGTCATGCTGGGGCTGGTGTTTCAGGGTTTAGGGCAGTGCAATAGTGTTTGGGCAGTGTAGGGGGTCGTGCATGGGGGTGGTGTTTCAGGGTTTAGGGCAGTGCACTGGTGTTCAGCCAGTGTAGGGTGTCGTGCTGGGCATGGGTTTTCAGGGTTTAGGGCAGTGCAGTGGTGTTGGGGCAGTGTAAGGAGTCATGCCGGGTCTGGTGTTTCATGGATTCGGGCAGTTCAGTGGTGTTTGAGCAGTGTTGGGGGTCGTGTTGGGGCTGGTGTTTCAGGGTTTAGGGCAGTGAAGTGGTGTTCGGGCATTGTAGCAGGGGTCGTGCTGGGTCTGGTGTTTTAGGGTTTAGGGCAGTGCAGTGGTGTTCGGGCAGTGTAGGGAGTCATGCTGGGGCTGGTGTTTCATGGTTTAGGGCAGTGCAGTGGTGTTCGAGCAGTGTAGGGGGTCGTGCTGGGGCTGGTGTTTCAGGGTTTAGGGCAGTGCAGTGGTGTTCGGGCAGTGTAGGGGGTCGTGCTGGGTCTGGTGTTTCAGGGTTTAGGGCAGTGTAGTGGTGTTCAGGCAGTGTAGGGGGTCGTGATGAGGCTGGTCGTTCAGGGTTTAGGGCAGTGCAGTGGTGTTCGGGCAGTGTATGGGGTCGTGCTGGTGCTGTTGTTTCAGGGTTTAGGGCAGAGCAGTGGTGTTCGGGCAGTGTAGGGGGTCATGCTGGTGCTGGTGTTTCACATTTTAGGGCAGTGCAGTGGTGTGCGGGCAACATAGGGGGTTATGTTGGGGGTGGTGTTTGAGGGTTTAGGGCAGTGCAGTGGTGTTCGGGCAGTGTAGGGAGTCATGCTGGGGGTGGTGTTTAAGGGTTTAGGGCAGTGGTGCAGTGGTGTTCGGGCAGTGTGGGGGTCTTGCAGGGGCTGGTGTTTCAGGGTTTAGGGCAGTGCAGTGGTGTTCGGCAGTGTAGGAGGTCGTGCTGGGGGTGGTGTTTCAGGGTTTAGGGCACTGTAGTGGTGTTCGGGCAGTGTAGGGGGTCTTGCTGGGCGTTGTGTTTCAGGGTTTAGGGCAGTTCAGTGGTGTCCGGGCAGTGTAGGGGGTCATGCTGGGGCTGGTGTTTCAGGGTTTAGGGCAGTGCAATAGTGTTTGGGCAGTGTAGGGGGTTGTGCATGGGGGTGGTGTTTCAGGGTTTAGGGCAGTGCACTGGTGTTCAGCCAGTGTAGGGTGTCGTGCTGGGCGTGGGTTTTCAGGGTTTAGGGCAGTGCAGTGGTGTTGGGGCAGTGTAAGGAGTCATGCCGGGTCTGGTGTTTCATGGATTCGGGCAGTTCAGTGGTGTTTGAGCAGTGTTGGGGGTCGTGCTGGGGCTGGTGTTTCAGGGTTTAGGGCAGTGAAGTGGTGTTCGGGCATTGTAGCAGGGGTCGTGCTGGGTCTGGTGTTTTAGGGTTTAGGGCAGTGCAGTGGTGTTCGGGCAGTGTAGGGAGTCATGCTGGGGCTGGTGTTTCATGGTTTAGGGCAGTGCAGTGGTGTTCGAGCAGTGTAGGGGGTCGTGCTGGGGCTGGTGTTTCAGGGTTTAGGGCAGTGCAGTGGTGTTCGGGCAGTGTAGGGGGTCGTGCTGGGTCTGGTGTTTCAGGGTTTAGGGCAGTGTAGTGGTGTTCAGGCAGTGTAGGGGGTCGTGATGAGGCTGGTCGTTCAGGGTTTAGGGCAGTGCAGTGGTGTTCGGGCAGTGTATGGGGTCGTGCTGGTGCTGTTGTTTCAGGGTTTAGGGCAGAGCAGTGGTGTTCGGGCAGTGTAGGTGGTCATGCTGGTGCTGGTGTTTCACATTTTAGGGCAGTGCAGTGGTGTGCGGGCAACATAGGGGGTTATGTTGGGGGTGGTGTTTGAGGGTTTAGGGCAGTGCAGTGGTGTTCGGGCAGTGTAGGGAGTCATGCTGGGGGTGGTGTTTCAGGGTTTAGGGCACTGCAGTGGTGTTCCGGCAGTGTAGGGGGACCTGCTGGGGGTGGTTTTTCAGGGTTTAGGGCACTGCAGTGGTGTTCGGGCAGTGTAGGGGGATGTGCTGGGGGTGTTGTTTCAGGGTTTAGGGCAGAGCAGTGGTATTCGGGCAGTGTAGGAGGTCATGCAGGGGGTGGTGTTTCACGGTTTACTGCATAGCAGTGGTTTTCGGGCAGTGTAGGGGGTCTTCCGCCGGCGGTGTTTCAGGGATTAGGGCAGTGGTGTTCGGGATGTGTAGGGGGTCTTGCTGGGGGTGGTGTTTCAGGGTTTAGGGCAGTGCAGTGGTGTTTGGGCAGTGTAGGGGGTCTTGCTGGGGGTGGTGTTTCAGGGTTTAGGCAGTGGTGTTTGGGCAGTGTAGGGGTTCTTGCTGAGGGTTGTGTTTCAGGGTTTAGGGCAGTGCAGTGGTATTCGGGCAGTGTAGTGGGTCATGCAGGGGGAAGGTGTTTCAGGGTTTAGGGCATTGCAGTGGTGTTCTGGCAGTGTAGGGGGTTGTGATGGGTCTGGTGTTTCAGGGTTTAGGGCAGAGCAGTGGTGTTCGGGCAATGTAGGGGGTCGTGCTGGGGGTGGTGTTTCAGGGTTTAGGGCAGAGCAGTGGTGTTTGGGCAGTGTACGGGGTCATGCTGGGGGTGGTGTTTCAGGGTTTAGGGTACTGCAGTGGTGTTCGGGCAGTGTAGGGGGACATGCTGGGGGTGGAGTTTCAGGGCTTAGGGCAGTGCAGTGGTGTTCGGGCAGTGTAGGGGGTTGTGCTGGGGCTGGTGATTCAGGGTTTAGGGCAGTGCAGTGGTGTTCTGGAAGTGTAGGGGGTCATGCTGGGGCTGGTGTTTCAGGGTTTAGGGCAGTGCAGTGGTGTTCGGCAGTGTAGGAGGTCGTGCTGGGGGTGGTGTTTCAGGGTTTAGGGCACTGTAGTGGTGTTCGGGCAGTATGGGGGGTCTTGCTGGGTGTTGTGTTTCAGGGTTTAGGGCAGTTCAGTGGTGTCCAGGCAGTGTAGGGGGTCATGCTGGGGCTGGTGTTTCAGGGTTTAGGGCAGTGCAATAGTGTTTGGGCAGTGTAGGGGGTCGTGCATGGGGGTGGTGTTTCAGGGTTTAGGGCAGTGCACTGGTGTTCAGCCAGTGTAGGGTGTCGTGCTGGGCATGGGTTTTCAGGGTTTAGGGCAGTGCAGTGGTGTTGGGGCAGTGTAAGGAGTCATGCCGGGTCTGGTGTTTCATGGATTCGGGCAGTTCAGTGGTGTTTGAGCAGTGTTGGGGGTCGTGTTGGGGCTGGTGTTTCAGGGTTTAGGGCAGTGAAGTGGTGTTCGGGCATTGTAGCAGGGGTCGTGCTGGGTCTGGTGTTTTAGGGTTTAGGGCAGTGCAGTGGTGTTCGGGCAGTGTAGGGAGTCATGCTGGGGCTGGTGTTTCATGGTTTAGGGCAGTGCAGTGGTGTTCGAGCAGTGTAGGGGGTCGTGCTGGGGCTGGTGTTTCAGGGTTTAGGGCAGTGCAGTGGTGTTCGGGCAGTGTAGGGGGTCGTGCTGGGTCTGGTGTTTCAGGGTTTAGGGCAGTGTAGTGGTGTTCAGGCAGTGTAGGGGGTCGTGATGAGGCTGGTCGTTCAGGGTTTAGGGCAGTGCAGTGGTGTTCGGGCAGTGTATGGGGTCGTGCTGGTGCTGTTGTTTCAGGGTTTAGGGCAGAGCAGTGGTGTTCGGGCAGTGTAGGGGGTCATGCTGGTGCTGGTGTTTCACATTTTAGGGCAGTGCAGTGGTGTGCGGGCAACATAGGGGGTTATGTTGGGGGTGGTGTTTGAGGGTTTAGGGCAGTGCAGTGGTGTTCGGGCAGTGTAGGGAGTCATGCTGGGGGTGGTGTTTAAGGGTTTAGGGCAGTGGTGCAGTGGTGTTCGGGCAGTGTGGGGGTCTTGCAGGGGCTGGTGTTTCAGGGTTTAGGGCAGTGCAGTGGTGTTCGGGCAGTGTGTGGGGTCATGCGGGGGCTGGTGTTTCAGGGTTTAAGGCAGTGCAGTGGTGTTCGGGCAGTGTATGGGGTTCTCTGGGGGTGCTGTTTCAGGGTTTAGGGCAGTGGTGTTCGTGATGTGTAGGGGGTCTTGCTGGGGGAGGTGTTTCAGGGATTAGGGCAGTGCAGTGGTGTTTGGGCAGTGTAGGTGTTCTTGCTGGGGGTTTGTGTTTCAGGGTTTAGGCAGTGGTGCTTGGGCAGTGTAGGGGTTCTTGCTGGGGGTGGTGTTTCAGGGTTTAGGGCAGTGCAGTGATATTTGGGGAGTGTAGTGGGTCATGCAGGGGGTGGTGTTTCAGTGTTTATGGCAGTGCAGTGGTGTTCGAGCAGTGTAGGGGGCCCTGCTGGGTGTGGTGTTTCAGTGTTTAGGGCAGTGCAGTGGTGTTCGAGCAGTGTAGGGGGTCATGCTGGGGGTGGTGTTTCAGGGTTTAGGGCAGTGGTGCAATGGTGTTCGGGCAGTGTGGGGGTCTTGCAGGGGCTGGTGTTTCAGGGTTTAGGGCAGTGCAGTGGTGTTCGGGCAGTGTAGGGGGTTCTCTGGGGGTGCTGTTTCATGGTTTAGGGCAGAGGTGTTCGGGAAGTGTAGGGGGTGTGCTGGGGTGGTGTTTCACGGTTTACGACAGTGCAGTGGTGTTCGAGAATTGTAGGGGGTCGTGCTGGGGTTGGTGATTCCGTGTTTAGGACAGTGCAGTGGTGTTCGGGCAGTGTAGGCGGTAGTGCTGGGGCTGGTGGTTTAGGGCAGTGCAGTGGTGTTCGGGCAGTGTAGGGGGTCGTGCGGGGTCTTGTGTTTCAGGGTTTAGGGCAGTGCAGTGGTGTTCGGGCAGTGTGGGTGTCGTGCGGGGGCTGGTGTTTCAGGGTTTAGGGCAGTGCAGTGGTGTTCGAGCAGTGTAGGGGGCTGTGCTGGGTGTGGTGTTTCAGGGTTTAGGGCAGTGCAGTGGTGTTCGGGCAGTGTGAGGGGTCATGCTGGGGCTGGTTTATCAGGGTTTAGGGCAGTGCAGTGGTGTTCGGGCAGTCTAGGGGGTCGTGCTGGGGGGTGGTGTTTCAGAGTATAGGGAAGTGCTGTGGTGTTCGGACAGTGTAGGGGGTCATGCTGGGGGTGGTGTTTCAGGGTTTAAGGCAGTGCAATGGTGTTTGGGCAGTATAGGGGGTCGTGCTGCAGTGGTGTTTCAGGGTTTAGGGCAGTGGTGCAGTGGTGTTCGGGCAGTGTAGGGGGTTTGCAGGGGGTGGTGTTTCAGGGTTTTGGCAGTGGTGTTTGGGTAGTGCAGGGGGTCCTCTGAGGGTGCTGTTTCATGGTTAAGGGCAGTGGTGTTCGGGCAGTGTAGGGGGTCTTGCTGGGGGTATGGTTTCAGGGTTTAGGGCAGTGCAATGTTGTTCGGGAATTGTAGGGGGTCGTGCTGGGTGTGGTGTTTCAGGGTTTAGGGCAGTGCAGTGGTGTTTGGGCAGTGTTGGGGGTCTTTCTGGGGGTGGTGTTTCAGGGATTCGGGTAGCAGTGCTCGGGCAGTGTTGGGGGTCTTGCTGGGGGTGGTGTTTCAGGGTTTAGGGCACTAGTGTTCGGGCAGTGTAGGGGTTCTTGCTGGGGGTGGTATTTCAGGGCTTAGGGCAAGTCTGTTGTGTTCGGGAAGTGTAGCGGGTCGTGCTTGGGCTGGTGTTTCAGGGTTTAGGGCAGTGCAGTGGTGTTCGTGCCATGTAGGGGGTCATGCTGGGAGTGGTGTTTCAGGGTTTAGGGCAGTGCAGTAGTGTTCGGGCCGTGTAGGGGGTCATGCTGGGGGTGGTGTTTCAGGGATTAGGACAGAGCAGTGGTGTGAGGTCAGTGTAGGGGGTCGTTCTGGGGGTGGTGTTTCAGGGTTTAGGGCAGAGCAGTGGTGTTTGGACAGTGTACGGTGTAGTGCTGGGGGTGGTGTTTCAGGGTTTAGGGCACTGCAGTGGTGTTCGGGCAGTGTAGGGGGACCTGCTGGGGGTGGTTTTTCAGGGTTTAGGGCACTGCAGTGGTGTTCGGGCAGTGTAGGGAGATGTGCTGGGGGTGTTGTGTCAGGGTTTAGGGCAGAGCAGTGGTATTCGGGCAGTGTAGGAGGTCATGCAGGGGGTGGTGTTTCACGGTTTACTGCATAGCAGTGGTTTTCGGGCAGTGTAGGGGGTCTTCCGGCGGCGGTATTTCAGGGTTTAGGGCAGTGGTGTTCGGGATGTGTAGGGGGTCTTGCTGGGGGTGGTGTTTCAGGGTTTAGGGCAGTGCAGTGGTGTTTGGGCAGTGTAGGGGGTCTTGCTGGGGTGGTGTTTCAGGGTTTAGGCAGTGGTGTTTGGGCAGTGTAGGGGTTCTTGCTGAGGGTGGTGTTTCAGGGTTTAGGGCAGTGCAGTGGTATTCGGGCAGTGTAGTGGGTCATGCAGGGGGGAGGTGTTTCAGGGTTTAGGGCATTGCAGTGGTGTTCTGGCAGTGTAGGGGGTTGTGATGGGTCTGGTATTTCAGGGTTTAGGGCAGAGCAGTGGTGTTCGGGCAATGTAGGGGGTCATGCTGGGGGTGGTGTTTCAGGGTTTAGGGCAGAGCAGTGGTGTTCGGGCAGTGTACGGGGTCATGCTGGGGGTGGTGTTTCAGGGTTTAGGGTACTGCAGTGGTGTTCGGGCAGTGTAGGGGGACATGCTGGGGGTGGAGTTTCAGGGCTTAGGGCAGTGCAGTGGTGTTCGGGCAGTGTAGGGGGTTGTGCTGGGGCTGGTGATTCAGGGTTTAGGGCAGTGCAGTGGTGTTCTGGAAGTGTAGGGGGTCATGCTGGGGCTGGTGTTTCAGGGTTTAGGGCAGTGCAGTGGTGTTCGGGCTGTGTAGGGCATCGTGCTGGGGCTGGTGTTTCAGGGTATAGGGCAGTGCAGTGCTGTTCAGACAGTGTAGGGGGTTGTGCTGGGGCTGGTATTTCAGGGTTTAAGGCAGTGCAGTGCTGTTCGAACAGTGTAGGGGGTCGTGCTGGGGCTGGTGTTTCAGGGTTTAGGGCAGTGCAGTGGTGTTCGGGCAGGTTAGGGGGTCGTGCTGGGGCTGGTGTTTCAGGGTTTAGGGCACTGCAGTGGTGTTCGGGCACTGTAGGGGGTCGTTCTGGTGCTGGAGTTTCAGGGTTTAGGGCAGAGCAGTGTTGTCCGGGCAGTGTAGAGGATCGTGGTGGGGCTGGTGTTTTAGGGTAGAGCAGTGGTGCTCAGGCAGTGTAGGGGGATGTGCAGGTTAGTGTTTCAGGGTTTAGGGCAGAGCAGTGGTGTTCCGGCAGTGTAGGTGGTCGTGCTTGGGGTGGTGTTTCACGGTTTAAGGCAGTGCAGTGATGTTCGGGCAGTGTGGGGGGTCATGCAGGGAGTGGTGTTTCAGGGTTTAGGGCAGTGCAGTCGTGTTCGGGCAGTGTAAGCAGGTGTGCAGGGGGTGGTGTTTCAGGGTTTGGGCAGTGCAGTGGTGTTCAGGCAGTGTTGGGGGTCTTGCTGGGGGTGGTGTTTCAGGGTTTAGGGCAGTGGTGTTCGGGCAGTGTAGGGGGGTCTTGCTGGGGGTTGTTTTCAGGGTTTAGGGCAGTGCGGTGGTGTTCGGGCAATGTAGGGGGTCGTGCAGGGGGGTGGTATTTCAGGGTTTAGGGCAGTGCACTGGCGTTCAGGCATTGTAGGGGTCGTGCTGGTATGGTTCTTTAGGGTTTAGGGCAGTGCAGTGGTGTTTGGGCAGTGTGGGGGTTCATGCTCTGGCTGGTGTTTCATGGTTTAGGGCAGTGCAGTGGTGTTCGGGCAGTGTAGGGGGCCGTGCTGGGGGTGGTGTTTCAGGGTTTAGGGCAGAGCAGTGATGTTCGGGCAGTGTAGGGGGTCGTGCTTGTGCTGGTATTTCAGGGTTTAGGGCAGAGCAGTGGTGTTCGGGCAGTGTAGGGGGTCGTGCTGGGGGTGGTATTTCAGGGTTTAGGGCAGTGCAGTGGTGTTCAGGCAGTGTAGGGGGTCATGCTGGGGCTGATGTTTCAGGGTTTAGGGCAGTGCAGTGGTGTCCGGGCAGTGTAGGGGGTCATGCTGGGGCTGGTGTTTCAGGGTTTAGGGCAGTGCAATAGTGTTTGGGCAGTGTAGGGGGTCGTGATGGGGTTGGTGTTTCAGGGTTTAGGGCAGTGCAGTGGTGTTCGGGCTGTGTAGGGGGTCACGCTGGGGGTGGTGTTTCAGGGTTTAGGGCAGTTTAGTGGTGTTAGGGCAGTGTAGGGGGTTGTACAGGGGATAGTGTTTCAGGGTTTGGGGCAATGCAGTGGTGTTCGGGCAGTGTAGGGGGATGTGCTGGGGGTGGTGTTTCAGGGTTTAGGGCAGAGCAGCGGTGTTCTGGCAGTGTAGGAGGTCGTGCAGGGGGTGGTGTTTCATGGTTTACGGCATTACAGTGGTTTTCGGGCAGTGTAGGGGTTCTTGCTGGGGGTGGTGTTTCAGGGTTTAGGGCAGTGCAGTGGTGTTTGTGCAGTGTAGGGGTTCTTGTGGGGGGTGGTGTTTCAGGGTTTAGGCAGTGGTATTCGGGCAGTGTAGTGGGTCGTGCAGGGGGGTGGTGTTTCAGGGTTTAGGGCAGTGCAGTTGTGTTCGGGCAGTGTAGGGGGTTCTCTGGGGGTCCTGTTTCATGGTTTAGGGCAGTGGTGTTAGGGCAGTGTGGGGGGTCTTCCTGGGGGTGGTGTTTCAGCATTTAGGACAGTGCAGTGGTGTTCGGGAATTGTAGGGGGTCGTGCTGGGGTGGTGATTCTGTGTTTAGGGCAGTGCAGTGGTGTTCGGGCAGAGTAGGCTTTTGTGCTGGGGCTGGTGTTTCAGAGTTTAGGGCAGTGCAGTGGTGTTCGGGAAGTGTAGGGGGTTATACGGGGGATGGTGTTTCAGGGTTTAGGGCAATGCAGTGGTGTTCGGGCAGTGTAGGGGGTCGTGCCGGGGCTGGTGTTTCAGGGTTTAGGGCAGTGCAGAGGTGTTTGGGCGGTTTAGGGTGTTTTTGCTGGGGGTGGTGTTTCAGGGTTTAGGAAGTGGTATTTTGGTCAGTCTAGGGGTTCTTGCTGGGGGTGGTGTTTCAGGGTTTAGGGCAGTGCAGTGGTGTTCGTGCAGTGTAGGGGGTCTTGCTGGGGGTGGTGTTTCAGGGTTTAGGCTGTGGTATTTGGGCAGTGTAGGGGTTCTTGCTGGGGGAAGTGTTTCAGGGTTTAGGGCAGTGCAGTGGTATTCGGGCAGTGTAGTGGATCGTGCAGGGGGTGGTGTTTCAGGGTTTAGGGCAGTTTAGTGGTGTTCGGGCAGTGTAGGGGGTCGTGCGGGGGCTGGTGTTTCAGGGTTTAGGGCAGTGCAGAGGTGTTTGGGCAGTTTAGGGGGTTTTGCTGGGGGTGGTGTTTCAGGATTTAGGCAGTGGTATTTGGGCAGTGTAGGGGTTCTTGCTGGGGGTGGTGTTTCAGGGTTTAGGGCAGTGCAGTGGTGTTCGGGCAGTGTAGGGGTCTTGCTGGGGGTGATGTTTCAGGGTTTAGTCAGTGGTATTTGGGCAGTGTAGGGGTTCTTGCTGGGGGTGGTGTTTCAGGGTTTAGGGCAGTGCAGTGGCAATCGGGCAGTGTAGTGGATCGTGCAGGGGTGGTGTTTTAGGGTTTAGGGCAGTGCAGTGGTGTTCGGGCAGTGTAGGGGGTTCTCTGGGGGTGCTGTTTCATGGTTTACGGCAGTGGTGTTTGGGCAGTGTAGGGGGTCTTGCTTGGGGTGGTGTTTTAGGGTTTAGGACAGTGCAGTGGTGTTCGGGAATTGTAGGGGGTCATGCTGGGGTTGGTGATTCAGTGTTTAGGGCAGTGCAGTGGTGTTCGGGCAGTGTAGGTGGTAGTGCTGGGGCTGGTGTTTCAGGGTTAAGGGCAGTGCAGTGGTGTTCGGGCTGTGTACGGGGTCACGCTGGGGGTGGTGTTTCAGGATTTAGGGCAGAGCAGTGGTGTGCGGGCAATGTAGGGGTTCGTGCTGGTGGTGGTGTTTCAGGGTTTAGGGCAGAGCAGTGGTGTACGGGCAGTGTACGGTGTCATGCTGGGGGTGGTGTTTCAGGGTTTAGGGCACTGCAGTGGTGTTCGCGCAGTGTAGGGGGATGTGCTTGGGGTGGTGTTTCAGGGTTTAGGGCACTGCAGTGGTGTTCGAGCAGTGTAGGGGGATGTGCTGGGGGTGGTGTTTCAGGGTTTAGGGCATTGCAGCGGTTTTCGGGCAGTGTAGGGGGTCTTCCTGGTGGTGGTGTTTCAGGGTTTAGGGCAGTGGTGTTCGGGATGTGTAGGGGGTCTTGCTGGGGGTGGTGTTTCAGGGTTTAGGCAGTGGTGTTTGGGCAGTGTAGAGGTTCTTGTGGGGGGTGGTGTTTCAGGGTTTAGGGCAGTGCAGTGGTATTCGGGCAGTGTAGTGGGTCATGCAGGGGGGTGGTGTTTCAGGGTTTAGGGCAGTGCAGTGGTGTTCGGGCAGTGTAGGGGGTTCTCTGGGGGTGCTGTTTCATGGTTTAGGGCAGTGGTGTTAGGGCAGTGTAGGGGGTCTTGCTGGGGGTGGTGTTTCAGGGTTTAGGACAGTGCAGTGGTGTTCGGGAATTGTAGGGGGTCATGCTGGGGGTGGTGATTCTGTGTTTAGGGAAGTGCAGTGGTGTTCGGGCAGTGTAGGCGGTCGTACTGGGGCTGGTGTTTCAGAGTTTAGGGCAGTGCAGTGGTGTTCGGGCAGTGTACGGGGTCACGCTGGGGGTGGTGTTTCAGGGTTTAGGGCAGAGCAGTGGTGTGCGGGCAATGTAGGGGTTCGTGCTGGTGGTGGTGTTTCAGGGTTTAGGGCAGAGCAGTGGTGTACGGGCAGTGTACGGTGTCATGCTGGGGGTAGTGTTTCAGGGTTTAGGGCACTGCAGTGGTGTTCGCGCAGTGTAGGGGGATGTGCTTGGGGTGGTGTTTCAGGGTTTAGGGCACTGCAGTGGTGTTCGAGCAGTGTAGGGGGATGTGCTGGGGGTGGTGTTTCAGGGTTTAGGGCATTGCAGCGGTTTTCGGGCAGTGTAGGGGGTCTTCCTGGTGGTGGTGTTTCAGGGTTTAGGGCAGTGGTGTTCGGGATGTGTAGGGGGTCTTGCTGGGGGTGGTGTTTCAGGGTTTAGGCAGTGGTGTTTGGGCAGTGTAGAGGTTCTTGTGGGGGGTGGTGTTTCAGGGTTTAGGGCAGTGCAGTGGTATTCGGGCAGTGTAGTGGGTCATGCAGGGGGTGGTGTTTCAGGGTTTAGGGCAGTGCAGTGGTGTTCGGGCAGTGTAGGGGGTTCTCTGGGGGTGCTGTTTCATGGTTTAGGGCAGTGGTGTTAGGGCAGTGTAGGGGGTCTTGCTGGGGGTGGTGTTTCAGGGTTTAGGACAGTGCAGTGGTGTTCGGGAATTGTAGGGGGTCATGCTGGGGGTGGTGATTCTGTGTTTAGGGAAGTGCAGTGGTGTTCGGGCAGTGTAGGCGGTCGTACTGGGGCTGGTGTTTCAGAGTTTAGGGCAGTGCAGTGGTGTTCGGGCAGTGTAGTGGATCGTGCGGGGGCTGGTGTTTCAGGCTTCAGAGCAGTGCAGTGGTGTTCGGGCAGTGTGGGGGGTCGTGCGGGGGCTGGTGTTTCAGGGTTTAGGGCAGTTTAGTGGTGTTAGGGCAGTGTAGGGGTTGTACAGGGGATGGTGTTTCAGGTTTTAGGGCAATGCAGTGGTGTTCGGGCAGTGTAGGGGGTCGTGCGGGGGCTGGTGTTTCAGGGTTTAGGGCAGTGCAGAGGTGTTTGGGCAGTTTAGGGGGTCTTGCTGGGGGTGGTGTTTCAGGGTTTAGGCAGTGGTATTTGGGCAGTGTAGGGGTTCTTGCTGGGGGTGGTGTTTCAGGGTTTAGGGCAGTGCAGTGGTGTTTGGGCAGTGTAGGGGATCTTGCTGGGGGTGGTGTTTCAGGGTTTAGGCAGTGGTATTTGGGCAGTGTAGGGGTTCTTGGTGGGGGTGGTGTTTCAGGGTTTAGGGCAGTGTAGTGGTATTCAGGCAGTGTAGTGGATCGTGCAGTGGGTGGTGTTTCAGGGTTTAGGGCAGTGCAGTGGTGTTTGGGCAGTGTAGGGGGTTCTCTGGGGGTGCTGTTTCATGGTTTAGGGCAGTGGTGTTAGGGCAGTGTAGGGGGTCTTGCTGGGGGTGGTGTTTCATGGTTTAGGACAGTGCCAGTTGTGTTCGGGAATTGTAGGGGATTTTGCTGGGGGTGGTGTTTCAGGGTTTAGGCAGTGGTATTTGGGCAGTGTAGGGGTTCTTGCTGGGGGTGGTGTTTCAGGGTTTAGGGCAGTGCAGTGGTGTTCGGGCAGTGTAGGGGGTTCTCTGGGGGTGCTGTTTCATGGTTTAGGGCAGTGGTGTTCGGGAAGTGTTGGGGGTCTTGCTGGGGGTGGTGTTTCAGGGTTTAGGACACTGCAGTGGTGTTCGGGAATTGTAGGGGGTCATGCTGGGGTTGGTGATTCAGTGTTTAGGGCAGTGCAGTGGTGTTCGGGCAGTGTAGGGGGTCGTGCGGGGGCTGGTGTTTCAGGGTTTAGGGCACTGCAGTGGTGTTCGAGCAGTGTAGGGGATGTGCTGGGGGTGGTGTTTCAGGGTTTAGGGCAGAGCAGTGGTGTTTGGGCAGTGTAGGAGGTCGTGCAGGGGGTGGTGTTTCACGGTTTACAGCATTGCAGTGGTTTTCGGGCAGTGTAGGGGGTCTTCCTGGTGGTGGTGTTTCAGGGTTTAGGGCAGTGGTGTTCGGGATGTGTAGGGGGTCTTGCAGGGGGTGGTGTTTCAGGGTTTAGGCAGTGGTGTTTGGGCAGTGTAGGGGTTCTTGCGGGGGGTGGTGTTTCAGGGTTTAGGGCAGTGCAGTGGTATTCGGGCAGTGTAGTGGGTCATGCAGGGGGGTGGTGTTTCAGGGTTTAGGGCAGTGCAGTGGTGTTCGGGCAGTGTAGGGGGTTCTCTGGGGGTGCTGTTTCATGGTTTAGGACAGTGGTGTTAGGGCAGTGTAGGGGGTCTTGCTGGGGGTGGTGTTTCAGGGTTTAGGACAGTGCAGTGGTGTTCGGGAATTGTAGGGGGTCATGCTGGGGGTGGTGATTCTGTGTTTAGGGCAGTGCAGTGGTGTTCGGCAGTGTAGGCGGTCGTACTGGGGCTGGTGTTTCAGAGTTTAGGGCAGTGCAGTCGTGTTCGGGCAGTGTAGTGGGTCGTGCGGGGGCTGGTGTTTCAGGCTTCAGAGCAGTGCAGTGGTGTTCGGGCAGTGTGGGGGGTCGTGCGGGGACTGGTGTTTCAGGGTTTAGGGCAGTTTAGTGGTGTTAGGGCAGTGTAGGGGGTTGTACAGGGGATGGTGTTTCAGGGTTTAGGGCAATGCAGTGGTGTTCGGGCAGTGTAGGGGGTCGTGCGGGGGCTGGTGTTTCAGGGTTTAGGGCAGTGCAGAGGTGTTTGGGCAGTTTAGGGGGTCTTGCTGGGGGTGGTGTTTCAGGGTTTAGGCAGTGGTATTTGGGCAGTGTAGGGGTTCTTGCTGGGGGTGGTGTTTCAGGGTTTAGGGCTGTGCAGTGGTGTTTGGGCAGTGTAGGGGATCTTGCTGGGGTGGTGTTTCAGGGTTTAGGCAGTGGTATTTGGGCAGTGTAGGGGTTCTTGCTGGGGGTGGAGTTTCAGGGTTTAGGGCAGTGTAGTGGTATTCGGGCAGTGTAGTGGATCGTGCAGGGGGTGGTGTTTCAGGGTTTAGGGCAGTGCAGTGGTGTTCAGGCAGTGTACGGGGTTCTCTGGGGGTGCTGTTTCATGGTTTAGGGCAGTGGTGTTCGGGAAGTGTTGGGGGTCTTGCTGGGGGTGGTGTTTCAGGGTTTAGGACACTGCAGTGGTGTTCGGGAATTGTAGGGGGTCATGCTGGGGTTGGTGATTCAGTGTTTAGGGCAGTGCAGTGGTGTTCGGGCAGTGTAGGGGGTCGTACGGGGGCTGGTGTTTCAGGGTTTAGGGCACTGCAGTGGTGTTCGAGCAGTGTAGGGGATGTGCTGGGGGTGGTGTTTCAGGGTTTAGGGCAGTGGTGTTCGGGAAGTGTTGGGGGTCTTGCTGGGGGTGGTGTTTCAGGGTTTAGGACACTGCAGTGGTGTTCGGGAATTGTAGGGGGTCATGCTGGGGTTGGTGATTCAGTGTTTAGGGCAGTGCAGTGGTGTTCGGGCAGTGTAGGGGGTCGTGCGGGGGCTGGTGTTTCAGGGTTTAGGGCACTGCAGTGGTGTTCGAGCAGTGTAGGGGATGTGCTGGGGGTGGTGTTTCAGGGTTTAGGGCAGAGCAGTGGTGTTCAGGCAGTGTAGGAGGTCGTGCAGGGGGTGGTGTTTCACGGTTTACGGCATTGCAGTGGTTTTCAGGCAGTGTAGGGGGTCTTCCTGGTGGTGGTGTTTCAGGGTTTAGGGCAATGGTGTTCGGGATGTGTAGGGGGTCTTGCAGGGGATGGTGTTTCAGGGTTTAGGCAGTGGTGTTTGGGCAGTGTAGGGGTTCTTGCGGGGGGTGGTGTTTCAGGGTTTAGGGCAGTGCAGTGGTATTCGGGCAGTGTAGTGGGTCATGCAGGGGGGTGGTGTTTCAGGGTTTAGGGCAGTGCAGTGGTGTTCGGGCAGTGTAGGGGGTTCTCTGGGGGTGCTGTTTCATGGTTTAGGGCAGTGGTGTTAGGGCAGTGTAGGGGGTCTTGCTGGGGGTGGTGTTTCAGGGTTTAGGACAGTGCAGTGGTGTTCGGGAATTGTAGGGGGTCATGCTGGGGGTAGTGATTCTGTGCTTAGGGAAGTGCAGTGGTGTTCGGGCAGAGTAGGCGGTCGTACTGGGGCTGGTGTTTCAGAGTTTAGGGCAGTGCAGTGGTGTTCGGGCAGTGTAGTGGGTCGTGCGGGGGCTGGTGTTTCAGGCTTCAGAGCAGTGCAGTGGTGTTCGGGCAGTGTGGGGGGTCGTGCGGGGGCTGGTGTTTCAGGGTTTAGGGCAGTTTAGTGGTGTTAGGGCAGTGTAGGGGTTGTACAGGGGATGGTGTTTCAGGGTTTAGGGCAATGAAGTGGTGTTCGGGCAGTGTAGGGGGTCGTGCGGGGGCTGGTGTTTCAGGGTTTAGGGCAGTGCAGAGGTGTTTGGGCAGTTTAGGGGGTCTTCCTGGTGATGGTGTTTCAGGGTTTAGGGCAGTGGTGTTCGGGATGTGTAGGGGGTCTTACAGGGGGTGGTGTTTCAGGGTTTAGGCAGTGGTGTTTGGGCAGTGTAGGGGTTCTTGCGGGGGGTGGTGTTTCAGGGTTTAGGGCAGTGCAGTGGTGTTCGGGAATTGTAGGGCGTCATGCTGGGGGTGGTGATTCTGTGTGTAGGGAAGTGCAGTGGTGTTCGGGCAGTGTAGGCGGTCGTACTGGGGCTGGTGTTTCAGAGTTTAGGGCAGTGCAGTGGTGTTCGGGCAGTGTAGTGGGTCGTGCGGGGGCTGGTGTTTCAGGCTTCAGAGCAGTGCAGTGGTGTTCGGGCAGTGTGGGGGGTCGTGCGGGGGCTGGTGTTTCAGGGTTTAGGGCAGTTTAGTGGTGTTAGGGCAGTGTAGGGGTTGTACAGGGGATGGTGTTTCAGGGTTTAGGGCAATGAAGTGGTGTTCGGGCAGTGTAGGGGGTCGTGCGGGGGCTGGTGTTTCAGGGTTTAGGGCAGTGCAGAGGTGTTTGGGCAGTTTAGGGGGTCTTGCTGGGGGTGGTGTTTCAGGGTTTAGGCAGTGGTATTTGGGCAGTGTAGGGGTTCTTGCTGGGGGTGGTGTTTCAGGGTTTAGGGCAGTGCAGTGGTGTTTGGGCAGTGTAGGGGATCTTGCTGGGGGTGGTGTTTCAGGGTTTAGGCAGTGGTATTTGGGCAGTGTAGGGGTTCTTGCTGGGGGTGGTGTTTCAGGGTTTAGGGCAGTGTAGTGGTATTCAGGCAGTGTAGTGGATCGTGCAGTGGGTGGTGTTTCAGGGTTTAGGGCAGTGCAGTGGTGTTCGGGCAGTGTAGGGGGTTCTCTGGGGGTGCTGTTTCATGGTTTAGGGCAGTGGTGTTAGGGCAGTGTAGGGGGTCTTGCTGGGGGTGGTGTTTCAGGGTTTAGGACAGTGCCAGTTGTGTTCGGGAATTGTAGGGGATTTTGCTGGGGGTGGTGTTTCAGGGTTTAGGCAGTGGTATTTGGGCAGTGTAGGGGTTCTTGCTGGGGGTGGTGTTTCAGGGTTTAGGGCAGTGCAGTGGTGTTCGGGCAGTGTAGGGGGTTCTCTGGGGGTGCTGTTTCATGGTTTAGGGCAGTGGTGTTCGGGAAGTGTTGGGGGTCTTGCTGGGGGTGGTGTTTCAGGGTTTAGGACACAGCAGTGGTGTTCGGGAATTGTAGGGGGTCATGCTGGGGTTGGTGATTCAGTGTTTAGGGCAGTGCAGTGGTGTTCGGGCAGTGTAGGGGGTCGTGCGGGGGCTGGTATTTCAGGGTTTAGGGCACTGCAGTGGTGTTCGAGCAGTGTAGGGGATGTGCTGGGGGTGGTGTTTCAGGGTTTAGGGCAGAGCAGTGGTGTTCGGGCAGTGTAGGAGGTCGTGCAGGGGGTGGTGTTTCACGGTTTACGGCATTGCAGTGGTTTTCGGGCAGTGTAGGGGGTCTTCCTGGTGGTGGTGTTTCAGGGTTTAGGGCAGTGGTGTTCGGGATGTGTAGGGGGTCTTGCAGGGGGTGGTGTTTCAGGGTTTAGGCAGTGGTGTTTGGGCAGTGTAGGGGTTCTTGCGGGGTGTGGTGTTTCAGGGTTTAGGGCAGTGCAGTGGTATTCGGGCAGTGTAGTGGGTCATGCAGGGGGGTGGTGTTTCAGGGTTTAGGGCAGTGCAGTGGTGTTCGGGCAGTGTAGGGGGTTCTCTGGGGGTGCTGTTTCATGGTTTAGGGCAGTGGTGTTAGGGCAGTGTAGGGGGTCTTGCTGGGGGTGGTGTTTCAGGGTTTAGGACAGTGCAGTGGTGTTCGGGAATTGTAGGGGGTCATGCTGGGGGTGGTGATTCTGTGTTTAGGGCAGTGCAGTGGTGTTCGGCAGTGTAGGCGGTCGTACTGGGGCTGGTGTTTCAGAGTTTAGGGCAGTGCAGTGGTGTTCGGGCAGTGTAGTGGGTCGTGCGGGGGCTGGTGTTTCAGGCTTCAGAGCAGTGCAGTGGTGTTCGGGCAGTGTGGGGGGTCGTGCGGGGGCTGGTGTTTCAGGGTTTAGGGCAGTTTAGTGGAGTTAGGGCAGTGTAGGGGGTTGTACAGGGGATGGTGTTTCAGGGTTTAGGGCAATGCAGTGGTGTTCGGGCAGTGTAGGGGGTCGTGCGGGGGCTGGTGTTTCAGGGTTTAGGGCAGTGCAGAGGTTTTTGGGCAGTTTAGGGGGTCTTGCTGGGGGTGGTGTTTCAGGGTTTAGGCAGTGGTATTTGGGCAGTGTAGGGGTTCTTGCTGGGGGTGGTGTTTCAGGGTTTAGGGCTGTGCAGTGGTGTTTGGGCAGTGTAGGGGATCTTGCTGGGGTGGTGTTTCAGGGTTTAGGCAGTGGTATTTGGGCAGTGTAGGGGTTCTTGCTGGGGGTGGAGTTTCAGGGTTTAGGGCAGTGTAGTGGTATTCGGGCAGTGTAGTGGATCGTGCAGGGGTGTTGTTTCAGGGTTTAGGGCAGTGCAGTGGTGTTCAGGCAGTGTAGGGGGTTCTCTGGGGGTGCTGTTTCATGGTTTAGGGCAGTGGTGTTCGGGAAGTGTTGGGGGTCTTGCTGGGGGTGGTGTTTCAGGGTTTAGGACACTGAAGTGGTGTTCGGGAATTGTAGGGGGTCATGCTGGGGTTGGTGATTCAGTGTTTAGGGCAGTGCAGTGGTGTTCGGGCAGTGTAGGGGGTCGTGCGGGGGCTGGTGTTTCAGGGTTTAGGG
This sequence comes from Triturus cristatus, assembly GCF_964204655.1. Taxonomy (NCBI): domain Eukaryota; kingdom Metazoa; phylum Chordata; class Amphibia; order Caudata; family Salamandridae; genus Triturus; species Triturus cristatus. The sequence continues at coordinate 1,131,137,073 of NC_140579.1, read as the reverse complement.
CACTGCAGTGGTGTTCGAGCAGTGTAGGGGATGTGCTGGGGGTGGTGTTTCAGGGTTTAGGGCAGAGCAGTGGTGTTCAGGCAGTGTAGGAGGTCATGCAGGGGGTGGTGTTTCACGGTTTACGGCATTGCAGTGGTTTTCGGGCAGTGTAGGGGGTCTTCCTGGTGGTGGTGTTTCAGGGTTTAGGGCAGTGGTGTTCGGGATGTCTAGGGGATCTTGCTGGGGGTGGTGTTTCAGGGTTTAGGCAGTGGTATTTGGGCAGTGTAGGGGTTCTTGCTGGGGGTGGTGTTTCAGGGTTTAGGGCAGTGTAGTGGTATTCAGGCAGTGTAGTGGATCGTGCAGTGGGTGGTGTTTCAGGGTTTAGGGCAGTGCAGTGGTGTTCGGGCAGTGTAGGGGGTTCTCTGGGGGTGCTGTTTCATGGTTTAGGGCAGTGGTGTTAGGGCAGTGTAGGGGGTCTTGCTGGGGGTGGTGTTTCAGGGTTTAGGACAGTGCCAGTTGTGTTCGGGAATTGTAGGGGATTTTGCTGGGGGTGGTGTTTCAGGGTTTAGGCAGTGGTATTTGGGCAGTGTAGGGGTTCTTGCTGAGGTTGGTGTTTCAGGGTTTAGGGCAGTGCAGTGGTGTTCGGGCAGTGTAGGGGGTTCTCTGGGGGTGCTGTTTCATGGTTTAGGGCAGTGGTGTTCGGGAAGTGTTGGGGGTCTTGCTGGGGGTGGTGTTTCAGGGTTTAGGACACAGCAGTGGTGTTCGGGAATTGTAGGGGGTCATGCTGGGGTTGGTGATTCAGTGTTTAGGACAGTGCAGTGGTGTTCGGGCAGTGTAGGGGGTCGTGCGGGGGCTGGTATTTCAGGGTTTAGGGCACTGCAGTGGTGTTCGAGCAGTGTAGGGGATGTGCTGGGGGTGGTGTTTCAGGGTTTAGGGCAGAGCAGTGGTGTTCGGGCAGTGTAGGAGGTCGTGCAGGGGGTGGTGTTTCACGGTTTACGGCATTGCAGTGGTTTTCGGGCAGTGTAGGGGGTCTTCCTGGTGGTGGTGTTTCAGGGTTTAGGGCAGTGGTGTTCGGGATGTGTAGGGGGTCTTGCAGGGGGTGGTGTTTCAGGGTTTAGGCAGTGGTGTTTGGGCAGTGTAGGGGTTCTTGCGGGGGGTGGTGTTTCAGGGTTTAGGGCAGTGCAGTGGTATTCGGGCAGTGTAGTGGGTCATGCAGGGGGGTGGTGTTTCAGGGTTTAGGGCAGTGCAGTGGTGTTCGGGCAGTGTAGGGGGTTCTCTGGGGGTGCTGTTTCATGGTTTAGGGCAGTGGTGTTAGGGCAGTGTAGGGGGTCTTGCTGGGGGTGGTGTTTCAGGGTTTAGGACAGTGCAGTGGTGTTCGGGAATTGTAGGGGGTCATGCTGGGGGTGGTGATTCTGTGTTTAGGGCAGTGCAGTGGTGTTCGGCAGTGTAGGCGGTCGTACTGGGGCTGGTGTTTCAGAGTTTAGGGCAGTGCAGTGGTGTTCGGGCAGTGTAGTGGGTCGTGCGGGGGCTGGTGTTTCAGGCTTCAGAGCAGTGCAGTGGTGTTCGGGCAGTGTGGGGGGTCGTGCGGGGGCTGGTGTTTCAGTGTTTAGGGCAGTTTAGTGGAGTTAGGGCAGTGTAGGGGGTTGTACAGGGGATGGTGTTTCAGGGTTTAGGGCAATGCAGTGGTGTTCGGGCAGTGTAGGGGGTCGTGCGGGGGCTGGTGTTTCAGGGTTTAGGGCAGTGCAGAGGTGTTTGGGCAGTTTAGGGGGTCTTGCTGGGGGTGGTGTTTCAGGGTTTAGGCAGTGGTATTTGGGCAGTGTAGGGGTTCTTGCTGGGGGTGGTGTTTCAGGGTTTAGGGCTGTGCAGTGGTGTTTGGGCAGTGTAGGGGATCTTGCTGGGGTGGTGTTTCAGGGTTTAGGCAGTGGTATTTGGGCAGTGTAGGGGTTCTTGCTTGGGGTGGAGTTTCAGGGTTTAGGGCAGTGTAGTGGTATTCGGGCAGTGTAGTGGATCGTGCAGGGGGTGTTGTTTCAGGGTTTAGGGCAGTGCAGTGGTGTTCAGGCAGTGTAGGGGGTTCTCTGGGGGTGCTGTTTCATGGTTTAGGGCAGTGGTGTTCGGGAAGTGTTGGGGGTCCTTCTGGGGGTGGTGTTTCAGGGTTTAGGACACTGCAGTGGTATTCGGGAATTGTAGGGGGTCATGCTGGGGTTGGTGTTTCAGTGTTTAGGGCAGTGCAGTGGTGTTCGGGCAGTGTAGGGGGTCGTGCGGGGGCTGGTGTTTCAGGGTTTAGGGCACTGCAGTGGTGTTCGAGCAGTGTAGGGGATGTGCTGGGGTGGTGTTTCAGGGTTTAGGGCAGAGCAGTGGTGTTCAGGCAGTGTAGGAGGTCGTGCAGGGGGTGGTGTTTCACGGTTTACGGCATTGCAGTGGTTTTCGGGCAGTGTAGGGGGTCTTCCTGGTGGTGGTGTTTCAGGGTTTAGGACAGTGGTGTTCAGGATGTCTAGGGGGTCTTGCAGGGGGTGGTGTTTCAGGGTTTAGGCAGTGGTGTTTGGGGAGTGTAGGGGTTCTTGCGGGGGTTGGTGTTTCAGGGTTTAGGGCAGTGCAGTGGTATTCGGGCAGTGTAGTGGGTCATGCAGGGGGGTGGTGTTTCAGGGTTTAGGGCAGTGCAGTGGTGTTCGGGCAGTGTAGGGGGTTCTCTGGGGGTGCTGTTTCATGGTTTAGGGAAGTGGTGTTAGGGCAGTGTAGGGGGTCTTGCTGGGGGTGGTGTTTCAGGGTTTAGGACAGTGCAGTGGTGTTCGGGAATTGTAGGGGGTCATGCTGGGGGTGGTGATTCTGTGTTTAGGGCAGTGCAGTGGTGGTCGGCAGTGTAGGCGGTCGTACTGGGGCTGGTGTTTCAGAGTTTAGGGCAGTGCAGTGGTGTTCGGGCAGTGTAGTGGGTCGTGCGGGGGCTGGTGTTTCAGGCTTCAGAGCAGTGCAGTGGTGTTCGGGCAGTGTGAGGGGTCGTGCGGGGGCTGGTGTTTCAGGGTTTAGGGCAGTTTAGTGGTGTTAGGGCAGTGTAGGGGGTTGTACAGGGGATGGTGTTTCAGGGTTTAGGGCAATGCAGTGGTGTTCGGGCAGTGTAGGGGGTCGTGCGGGGGCTGGTGTTTCAGGGTTTAGGGCAGTGCAGAGGTGTTTGGGCAGTTTAGGGGGTCTTGCTGGGGGTGGTGTTTCAGGGTTTAGGCAGTGGTATTTGGGCAGTGTAGGGGTTCTTGCTGGGGGTGGTGTTTCAGGGTTTAGGGCTGTGCAGTGGTGTTTGGGCAGTATAGGGGATCTTGCTGGGGTGGTGTTTCAGGGTTTAGGCAGTGGTATTTGGGCAGTGTAGGGGTTCTTGCTGGGGGTGGAGTTTCAGGGTTTAGGGCAGTGTAGTGGTATTCGGGCAGTGTAGTGGATCGTGCAGGGGGTGGTGTTTCAGGGTTTAGGGCAGTGCAGTGGTGTTCAGGCAGTGTAGGGGGTTCTCTGGGGGTGCTGTTTCATGGTTTAGGGCAGTGGTGTTAGGGCAGTGTAGGGGGTCTTGCTGGGGGTGGTGTTTCAGGGTTTAGGACAGTGCAGTTGTGTTCGGGAATTGTAGGGGGTCATGCTGGGGGTGGTGATTCTGTGTTTAGGGCAGTGCAGTGTTTTCGGGCAGTGTAGGCGGTCATACTGGGGCTGGTGTTTCAGAGTTTAGGGCAGTGCAGTGGTGTTCGGGCAGTGTAGTGGGTCGTGCGGGGGCTGGTGTTTCAGGCTTCAGAGCAGTGCAGTGGTGTTCGGGCAGTGTGGGGGGTCGTGCGGGGGCTGGTGTTTCAGGGTGTAGGGCAGTTTAGTGGTGTTAGGGCAGTGTAGGGGGTTACAGGGGATGGTGTTTCAGGGTTTAGGGCAATGCAGTGGTGTTCGGGCAGTGTAGGGGGTCGTGCGGGGGCTGGTGTTTCAGGGTTTGGGGGAGTGCAGAGGTGTTTGGGCAGTTTAGGGGGTCTTGCTGGGGGTGGTGTTTCAGGGTTAAGCAGTGGTATTTGGGCAGTGTAGGGGTTCTTGCTGGGGGTGGTGTTTCAGGGTTTAGGGCAGTGCAGTGGTGTTTGGGCAGTGTAGGGGATTTTGCTGGGGGTGGTGTTTCAGGGTTTAGGCAGTGGTATTTGGGCAGTGTAGGGGTTCTTGCTGGGGGTGGTGTTTCAGGGTTTAGGACAGTGCAGTGGTGTTCGGGAATTGTAGGGGGTCATGCTGGGGTTGGTGATTCAGTGTTTAGGGCAGTGCAGTGGTGTTCGGGCAGTGTAGGGGGTCATGCGGGGGCTGGTGTTTCAGGGTTTAGGGCAATGCAGTGGTGTTCGGGCAGTGTAGGGTGTCGTGCGGGGCTGGTGTTTCAGGGTTTAGGGCAGTGTAGTGGTGTTCGGGCAGAGTGGGTTGTCGTGCGGGGGCTGGTGTTTCAGGGTTTAGGGCAGTGCAGTGGTGTTCAGGCAGTGTAGGGTGTCGTGCGGGGCTGGTGTTTCAGGGTTTAGGGCAGTGCAGTGGTGTTCGGGCAGAGTGGGTTATCGTGCGGGGGCTAGTGTTTCAGGCTTTAGGGCAGTGCATTGGTATTTGGGCAGTGTAGGGGGTCGTGTGTGGGCTGGTGTTTCAGGGTTTAGGGCAGTGCAGTGGTGTTCAGGCAGTGTAGGGTGTCATGCTGGGGGTGGCATTTCAGGGTTTTGGGCAGTGCAGTGGTGTTCGGGCAGTGTAGAGGGTCTTGCTGGGGGTGGTGTATCAGGGTTTTAGGCAGTGCAGTGGTGTTCGGGCAGTGTAGGGGGTCTTGCTGGGGGTAGTGTTTCAGGGTTTAGGGCAGTGCATTGGTGTTCGAGCAGTGTAGGGTGTCATGCATGGGGTGGTGTTTCAGGGCTTAGGGCAGTGCAGTGGTGTTTGGGCAGTGTAGGGGACGTGCTGGGGCTGATGTTTCAGGGTTTACGGCAGTGCAGTGGTGTTCGGGCAGTTTAGGGGGTTGTGCAGGGGTGGTGTTTCAGGGTTTTGGGCAGTGCAGTGGTGTTCGGGCAGTGTAGGGGGTCGTGCAGGGGGTGGTGTTTCAGGGTTTAGGGCAGTGCAGTGGTGTTCGGGCACTGTGGGTTGTCGTGCGGGGGCTGGTGTTTCAGGGTATAGGGCAGAGCAGTGGTGCTCGGGCAGGGTAGGGGTTGTGCTTGGGCTGGTCTTTCAGGGTTTAGGGCAGAGCAGTGGTTTTCGGGTAGTGAGGGGGTCGTGCTGGGGGTGGAGTTTGAGGGTGTAGGGCAGTGCAGTGGTGTTCGGGCAGTGTAGGGGGTGGTGCTGGGGCTGGAGTTACAGGGTTTAGGGCATTGCAGTGGTGTTCGGGCAGTGTAGGGGGTCGTGCTGTGGCTGGTGTTTCATGGTTAAGGGCAGTGCAGTGGTGTTCGAGCAGTGTAAGGTGTCATGCTGGGGCTGGTGTTTCAGGGTTTAGGCAGAGCAGTGGTGTTCAGGCAGGGTAGGTGGTCATGCTGGGGGTGGTGTTTCAGTGTTTAGGGCAGTGCAGTGATGTTTGGGCAGTGTAGGGGGTTGTGCAGGGAGTGGTGTTTCAGGGTTTAGGGCAGTGGAGTGGTGTTCGGGCAGTGTAGGGGGTCGTGCAGTGGGTGATTTTTCAGGGTTTAGGGCAGTGCAGTGGTGTTTGGGCAGTGTTGGGGGTCTTGTTGGAGGTGGTGTTTCAGGGGTTAGGGCAGCGGTGTTCGGGCAGTGTAGGAGTACTTGCTAGGGGTGGTATTTCAGGGTTTAGGGCAGTTCAGTGATGTTCGAGCAGTGTAGGGGATATTGCAGGGGGTGGAGTTTCAAGCTTTAGGGCAGTGGAGTGGTGTTCGGGCAGTGTAGGGGGTCATGCTGGGGGTGGTTTTTCAGGGTTTAGGGCAGTGCAGTGGTGTTCGGGCAGTGTAGGGGGTCTTGCTGGGGGTGGTGTTTCAGGGTTTAGGGCAGTGCAGTGGTGTTTGAGCAGTGTAGGGGGTCGTGCAGGGGGGTGGTGTTTCAGGGTTTAGGGCAGTGCGCTTGTGTTCAGCCACTGTGGGTTGTCGTGCTGGGGGTGGTTTTTCAGGGTTTAGGGCAGTGCAGTGGTGTTTGGGCAGTGTGGGGAGTCATGCTGGGGCTGGTGTTTCATGGTTTAGGGCAGTGCAGTGGTGTTTGGGCAGTGTAGGGGGTCGTGCTGGGGCTGGTGTTTCAGGGTTTAAGGAAGTGCAGTGGTGTTCGGGCAGTGTAGGGGGTCGTGCTGGGGCTAGTGTTTCAGGGTTTAGGGCAGTGCAGTGGTGTTTGGGCAGTGTAGGGGGTCGTGATGGGGCTGGTGTTTCAGGGTTTAGGGCAGTGCAGTGGTGTTCCTGCTGTGTAGGGAGTCGTGCTGGGGGTGGTGTTTCAGGGTTAAGGGCAGTGCAGTGGTGTTCGGGCAGTATAGGGGGTCGTTCTGTTGCTGTTGTTTCAGGGTGTAGGCCAGAGCAGCGGTTTTCGGGCAGTGTAGGGGGTCGTGCTGGTGCTGGTGTTTCACATTTTAGGGCAGACCAGTGGTGTGCGGGCAATGTAGGGGGTCATGCTGGGGGTGGTGTCTCAGGGTTTAGGGCAGAGCAGTGGTGTTCGGGCAGTGTGGGGAGTCATGCTGGGGCTGGTGTTTCATGGTTTAGGGCAGTGCAGTGGTGTTTGGGCAGTGTAGGGGGTCGTGCTGGGGCTGGTGTTTCAGGGTTTAAGGAAGTGCAGTGGTGTTCGGGCAGTGTAGGGGGTCGTGCTGGGGCTAGTGTTTCAGGGTTTAGGGCAGTGCAGTGGTGTTTGGGCAGTGTAGGGGGTCGTGATGGGGCTGGTGTTTCAGGGTTTAGGGCAGTGCAGTGGTGTTCATGCTGTGTAGTTAGTCGTGCTGGGGGTGGTGTTTCAGGGTTAAGGGCAGTGCAGTGGTGTTCGGGCAGTATAGGGGGTCGTTCTGTTGCTGTTGTTTCAGGGTTTAGGGCAGAGCAGCGGTTTTCGGGCAGTGTAGGGGGTCGTGCTGGTGCTGGTGTTTCACATTTTAGGGCAGACCAGTGGTGTGCGGGCAATGTAGGGGGTCATGCTGGGGGTGGTGTCTCAGGGTTTAGGGCAGAGCAGTGGTGTTCGGGCAGTGTACGGAGTCGTGCTGGGGTGGTGTTTCAGGGTTTAGGGCACTGCAGTGGTGTTCAGACAGTGTAGGGGGTTTTGCAGGGGGGTGGTGTTTCAGGGTTTAGGGCAGTGCACTGGTGTTCAGCCAGTGTAGGGGGTCGTGCTGGGGATGGTTTTTCAGGGTTTAGGGCAGTGCAGTGGTGTTCGGGCAGTGTGGGGAGTCATGCTGGGGCTGGTGTTTCATTGTTTAGGGCAGTGCAGTTGTGTTCGCGCAGTGTAGGGGGTCGTGCTGTGGGTGGTATTTCAGGGTTTAGGGTAGTTCAGTGGTGTGCGGGCAGTGCAGGGGTTCTTGCTGGGGGTGGTATTTCAGGGTTTAGAGCAGTGCAGTGATATTTGGGCACTGTAGTGGGTCGTGCAGGGGTGTGGTGTTTCAGGGTTTAGGGCAGTGCAGTGGTGTTTGGGCAGTGTAGGGGGTCTTGCTGGGGGTGGTGTTTCAGGGTTTAGGGCAGTGCAGTGGTGTTCGAGCAGTGTAGGGGGCCGTGCTGGGTGTGGTATTTCAGGGTTTAGGGCAGTGCAGTGATATTCGGGGAGTGTAGTGGGTCATGCAGGGGGTGGTGTTTCAGGGTTTAGGGCAGTGGTGTTAGGGCAGTGTAGGGGGTCTTGCTGGGGGTGGTGTTTCAGGGTTTAGGACAGTGCAGTTGTGTTCGGGAATTGTAGGGGGTCATGCTGGGGGTGGTGATTCTGTGTTTAGGGCAGTGCAGTGTTTTCGGGCAGTGTAGGCGGTCATACTGGGGCTGGTGTTTCAGAGTTTAGGGCAGTGCAGTGGTGTTCGGGCAGTGTAGTGGGTCGTGCGGGGGCTGGTGTTTCAGGCTTCAGAGCAGTGCAGTGGTGTTCGGGCAGTGTGGGGGGTCGTGCGGGGGCTGGTGTTTCAGGGTGTAGGGCAGTTTAGTGGTGTTAGGGCAGTGTAGGGGGTTACAGGGGATGGGGTTTCAGGGTTTAGGGCAATGCAGTGGTGTTCGGGCAGTGTAGGGGGTCGTGCGGGGGCTGGTGTTTCAGGGTTTGGGGGAGTGCAGAGGTGTTTGGGCAGTTTAGGGGGTCTTGCTGGGGGTGGTGTTTCAGGGTTAAGCAGTGGTATTTGGGCAGTGTAGGGGTTCTTGCTGGGGGTGGTGTTTCAGGGTTTAGGACAGTGCAGTGGTGTTCGGGAATTGTAGGGGGTCATGCTGGGGTTGGTGATTCAGTGTTTAGGGCAGTGCAGTGGTGTTCGGGCAGTGTAGGGGGTCATGCGGGGGCTGGTGTTTCAGGGTTTAGGGCAATGTAGTGGTGTTCGGGCAGTGTAGGGTGTCGTGCTGGGCTGGTGTTTCAGGGTTTAGGGCAGTGTAGTGGTGTTCGGGCAGAGTGGGTTGTCGTGCGGGGGCTGGTGTTTCAGGGTTTAGGGCAGTGCAGTGGTGTTCAGGCAGTGTAGGGTGTCGTGCGGGGCTGGTGTTTCAGGGTTTAGGGCAGTGCAGTGGTGTTCGGGCAGAGTGGGTTATCGTGCGGGGGCTAGTGTTTCAGGCTTTAGGGCAGTGCATTGGTATTCGGGCAGTTTAGGGGGTCGTGTGTGGGCTGGTGTTTCAGGGTTTAGGGCAGTGCAGTGGTGTTCAGGCAGTGTAGGGTGTCATGCTGGGGGTGGCATTTCAGGGTTTTGGGCAGTGCAGTGGTGTTCGGGCAGTGTAGAGGGTCTTGCTGGGGGTGGTGTATCAGGGTTTTAGGCAGTGCAGTGGTGTTCGGGCAGTGTAGGGGGTCTTGCTGGGGGTAGTGTTTCAGGGTTTAGGGCAGTGCATTGGTGTTCGAGCAGTGTAGGGTGTCATGCATTGGGTGGTGTTTCAGGGCTTAGGGCAGTGCAGTGGTGTTTGGGCAGTGTAGGGGACGTGCTGGGGCTGATGTTTCAGGGTTTACGGCAGTGCAGTGGTGTTCGGGCAGTTTAGGGGGTTGTGCAGGGGTGGTGTTTCAGGGTTTTGGGCAGTGCAGTGGTGTTCGGGCAGTGTAGGGGGTCGTGCAGGGGGTGGTGTTTCAGGGTTTAGGGCAGTGCAGTGGTGTTCGGGCACTGTGGGTTGTCGTGCGGGGGCTGGTGTTTCAGGGTATAGGGCAGAGCAGTGGTGCTCGGGCAGGGTAGGGGTTGTGCTTGGGCTGGTCTTTCAGGGTTTAGGGCAGTGCAGTGGTGTTTGAGCAGTGTAGGGGGTCGTGCAGGGGGGTGGTGTTTCAGGGTTTTGGGCAGTAGTGTTCGGGCAGTGTAGGGGGTCTTGCTGGGGGTGGTATTTCAGGGTTTAGGGCAGTTCAGTGGTGTTCGGGCAGTGTAGGGGGTCTTGCTGGGGGTGGTGTTTCAGGGTTTAGGGCAGTGCAGTGGTGTTTGAGCAGTGTAGGGGGTCGTGCAGGGGGGTGGTGTTTCAGGGTTTAGGGCAGTGCGCTTGTGTTCAGCCACTGTAGGTTGTCGTGCTGGGGGTGGTTTTTCAGGGTTTAGGGCAGTACAGTGGTGTTTGGGCAGTGTGGGGAGTCATGCTGGGGCTGGTGTTTCATGGTTTAGGGCAGTGCAGTGGTGTTTGGGCAGTGTAGGGGGTCGTGCTGGGGCTGGTGTTTCAGGGTTTAAGGAAGTGCAATAGTGTTCGGGCAGTGTAGGGGGTCGTGCTGGGGCTAGTGTTTCAGGGTTTAGGGCAGTGCAGTGGTGTTTGGGCAGTGTAGGGGGTCGTGATGGGGCTGGTGTTTCAGGGTTTAGGGCAGTGCAGTGGTGTTCCTGCTGTGTAGGGAGTCGTGCTGGGGGTGGTGTTTCAGGGTTAAGGGCAGTGCAGTGGTGTTCGGGCAGTATAGGGGGTCGTTCTGTTGCTGTTGTTTCAGGGTTTAGGGCAGAGCAGCGGTTTTCGGGCAGTGTAGGGGGTCGTGCTGGTGCTGGTGTTTCACATTTTAGGGCAGACCAGTGGTGTGCGGGCAATGTAGAGGGTCATGCTGGGGGTGGTGTCTCAGGGTTTAGGGCAGAGCAGTGGTGTTCGGGCAGTGTGGGGAGTCATGCTGGGGCTGGTGTTTCATGGTTTAGGGCAGTGCAGTGGTGTTTGGGCAGTGTAGGGGGTCGTGCTGGGGCTGGTGTTTCAGGGTTTAAGGAAGTGCAGTGGTGTTCGGGCAGTGTAGGGGGTCGTGCTGGGGCTAGTGTTTCAGGGTTTAGGGCAGTGCAGTGGTTTTTGGGCAGTGTAGGGGGTCGAGATGGGGCTGGTGTTTCAGGGTTTAGGTCAGTGCAGTGGTGTTCGTGCTGTGTAGTTAGTCGTGCTGGGGGTGGTGTTTCAGGGTTAAGGGCAGTGCAGTGGTGTTCGGGCAGTATAGGGGGTCGTTCTGTTGCTGTTGTTTCAGGGTTTAGGGCAGAGCAGCGGTTTTCGGGCAGTGTAGGGGGTCGTGCTGGTGCTGGTGTTTCACATTTTAGGGCAGACCAGTGGTGTGCGGGCAATGTAGGGGGTCCTGCTGGGGGTGGTGTCTCAGGGTTTAGGGCAGAGCAGTGGTGTTCGGGCAGTGTACGGAGTCGTGCTGGGGTGGTGTTTCAGGGTTTAGGGCACTGCAGTGGTGTTCAGACAGTGTAGGGGGTTTTGCAGGGGGGTGGTGTTTCAGGGTTTAGGGAAGTGCACTGGTGTTCAGCCAGTGTAGGGGGTCGTGCTGGGGGTGGTTTTTCAGGGTTTAGGGCAGTGCAGTGGTGTTCGGGCAGTGTGGGGAGTCATGCTGGGGCTGGTGTTTCATTGTTTAGGGCAGTGCAGTTGTGTTCGCGCAGTGTAGGGGGTCGTGCTGTGGGTGGTATTTCAGGGTTTAGGGTAGTTCAGTGGTGTGCGGGCAGTGCAGGGGTTCTTGCTGGGGGTGGTATTTCAGGGTTTAGAGCAGTGCAGTGATATTTGGGCACTGTAGTGGGTCGTGCAGGGGTGTGGTGTTTCAGGGTTTAGGGCAGTGCAGTGGTGTTTGGGCAGTGTAGGGGGTCTTGCTGGGGGTGGTGTTTCAGGGTTTAGGGCAGTGCAGTGGTGTTCGAGCAGTGTAGGGGGCCGTGCTGGGTGTGGTATTTCAGGGTTTAGGGCAGTGCAGTGATATTCGGGGAGTGTAGTGGGTCATGCAGGGGGTGGTGTTTCAGGGTTTAGGGCAGTGGTGTTAGGGCAGTGTAGGGGGTCTTGCTGGGGGTGGTGTTTCAGGGTTTAGGACAGTGCAGTTGTGTTCGGGAATTGTAGGGGGTCATGCTGGGGGTGGTGATTCTGTGTTTAGGGCAGTGCAGTGTTTTCGGGCAGTGTAGGCGGTCATACTGGGGCTGGTGTTTCGGAGTTTATGGCAGTGCAGTGGTGTTCGGGCAGTGTAGTGGGTCGTGCGGGGGCTGGTGTTTCAGGCTTCAGAGCAGTGCAGTGGTGTTCGGGCAGTGTGGGGGGTCGTGCGGGGGCTGGTGTTTCAGGGTGTAGGGCAGTTTAGTGGTGTTAGGGCAGTGTAGGGGGTTACAGGGGATGGTGTTTCAGGGTTTAGGGCAATGCAGTGGTGTTCGGGCAGTGTAGCGGGTCATGCGGGGGCTGGTGTTTCAGGGTTTGGGGGAGTGCAGAGGTGTTTGGGCAGTTTAGGGGGTCTTGCTGGGGGTGGTGTTTCAGGGTTAAGCAGTGGTATTTGGGCAGTGTAGGGGTTCTTGCTGGGGGTGGTGTTTCAGGGTTTAGGGCAGTGCAGTGCAGTGGTGTTTGGGCAGTGTAGGGGATTTTGCTGGGGGTGGTGTTTCAGGGTTTAGGCAGTGGTATTTGGGCAGTGTAGGGGTTCTTGCTGGGGGTGGTGTTTCAGGGTTTAGGACAGTGCAGTGGTGTTCGGGAATTGTAGGGGGTCATGCTGGGGTTGGTGATTCAGTGTTTAGGGCAGTGCAGTGGTGTTCGAGCAGTGTAGGGGGTCATGCGGGGGCTGGTGTTTCAGGGTTTAGGGCAATGTAGTGGTGTTCGGGCAGTGTAGGGGGTCTTGCTGGGGGTAGTGTTTCAGGGTTTAGGGCAGTGCATTGGTGTTCGAGCAGTGTAGGGTGTCATGCATGGGGTGGTGTTTCAGGGCTTAGGGCAGTGCAGTGGTGTTTGGGCAGTGTAGGGGACGTGCTGGGGCTGATGTTTCAGGGTTTACGGCAGTGTAGTGGTGTTCGGGCAGTTTAGGGGGTTGTGCAGGGGTGGTGTTTCAGGGTTTTGGGCAGTGCAGTGGTGTTCGGGCAGTGTAGGGGGTCGTGCAGGGGGTGGTGTTTCAGGGTTTAGGGCAGTGCAGTGGGGTTCGGGCACTGTGGGTTGTCGTGCGGGGGCTGGTGTTTCAGGGTATAGGGCAGAGCAGTGGTGCTCGGGCAGGGTAGAGGTTGTGCTTGGGCTGGTCTTTCAGGGTTTAGGGCAGAGCAGTGGTTTTCGGGTAGTGAGGGGGTCGTGCTGGGGGTGGAGTTTGAGGGTGTAGGGCAGTGCAGTGGTGTTTGGGTAGTGTAGGGGGTCGTGCTGGGGCTGGTGTTTCATGGTTTAGGGCAGTGCAGTGGTGTTCGGGCAGTGTAGAGGGTGGTGCTGGGGCTGGAGTTACAGGGTTTAGGGCATTGCAGTGGTGTTCGGGCAGTGTAGGGGGTCGTGCTGGGGCTGGTGTTTCATGGTTTAGGGCAGTGCAGTGGTGTTTGGGTAGTGTAGGGGGTCGTGCTAGGGCTGGTGTTTCATGGTTAAGGGCAGTGCAGTGGTGTTCGAGCAGTGTAGGGGGTCATGCTGGGGCTGGTGTTTCAGGGTTTAGGCAGAGCAGTGGTGTTCAGGCAGGGTAGGTGGTCATGCTGGGGGTGGTGTTTCAGTGTTTAGGGCAGTGCAGTGATGTTTGGGCAGTGTAGGGGGTTGTGCAGGGAGTGGTGTTTCAGGGTTTAGGGCAGTGGAGTGGTGTTCGGGCAGTGTAGGGGGTCGTGCAGTGGGTGGTTTTTCAGGGTTTAGGGCAGTGCAGTGGTGTTTGGGCAGTGTTGGGGGTCTTGTTGGGGGTGGTGTTTCAGGGGTTAGGGCAGCGGTGTTCGGGCAGTGTAGGAGTACTTGCTAGGGGTGGTATTTCAGGGTTTAGGGCAGTTCAGTGATGTTCGAGCAGTGTAGGGGATATTGCAGGGGGTGGAGTTTCAAGCTTTAGGGCAGTGGAGTGGTGTTCGGGCAGTGTAGGGGTCATGCTGGGGGTGGTTTTTCAGGGTTTAGGGCAGTGCAGTCGTGCTCAGGCAGTGTGGGGAGTCGTGCTGGGGCTGGTGTTTCATGGTTTTGGGCAGTAGTGTTCGGGCAGTGTAGGGGGTCTTGCTGGGGGTGGTATTTCAGGGTTTAGGGCAGTTCAGTGGTGATCGGGCAGTGTAGGGGGTCTTGCTGGGGGTGGTGTTTCAGGGTTTAGGGCAGTGCAGTGGTGTTTGAGCAGTGTAGGGGGTCGTGCAGGGGGGTGGTGTTTCAGGGTTTAGGGCAGTGCGCTGGTGTTCAGCCAGTGTAGGTTGTCGTGCTGGGGGTGGTTTTTCAGGGTTTAGGGCAGTGCAGTGGTGTTTGGGCAGTGTGGGGAGTCATGCTGGGGCTGGTGTTTCATGGTTTAGGGCAGTGCAGTGGTGTTTGGGCAGTGTAGGGGGTCGTGCTGGGGCTGGTGTTTCAGGGTTTAAGGAAGTGCAGTGGTGTTCGGGCAGTGTAGGGGGTCGTGCTGGGGCTAGTGTTTCAGGGTTTAGGGCAGTGCAGTGGTGTTTGGGCAGTGTAGGGGGTCGTGATGGGGCTGGTGTTTCAGGGTTTAGGGCAGTGCAGTGGTGTTCCTGCTGTATAGGGAGTCGTGCTGGGGGTGGTGTTTCAGGGTTAAGGGCAGTGCAGTGGTGTTCGGGCAGTATAGGGGGTCGTTCTGTTGCTGTTGTTTCAGGGTTTATGGCAGAGCAGCGGTTTTCGGGCAGTGTAGGGGGTCGTGCTGGTGCTGGTGTTTCACATTTTAGGGCAGACCAGTGGTGTGCGGGCAATGTAGGGGGTCATGCTGGGGGTGGTGTCTCAGGGTTTAGGGCAGAGCAGTGGTGTTCGGGCAGTGTGGGGAGTCATGCTGGGGCTGGTGTTTCATGGTTTAGGGCAGTGCAGTGGTGTTTGGGCAGTGTAGGGGGTCGTGCTGGGGCTGGTGTTTCAGGGTTTAAGGAAGTGCAGTGGTGTTCGGGCAGTGTAGGGGGTCGTGCTGGGGCTAGTGTTTCAGGGTTTAGGGCAGTGCAGTGGTGTTTGGGCAGTGTAGGGGGTCGTGATGGGGCTGGTGTTTCAGGGTTTAGGGCAGTGCAGTGGTGTTCGTGCTGTGTAGTTAGTCGTGCTGGGGGTGGTGTTTCAGGGTTAAGGGCAGTGCAGTGGTGTTCGGGCAGTATAGGGGGTCGTTCTGTTGCTGTTGTTTCAGGGTTTAGGGCAGAGCAGCGGTTTTCGGGCAGTGTAGGGGGTCGTGCTGGTGCTGGTGTTTCACATTTTAGGGCAGACCAGTGGTGTGCGGGCAATGTAGGGGGTCATGCTGGGGGTGGTGTCTCAGGGTTTAGGGCAGAGCAGTGGTGTTCGGGCAGTGTACGGAGTCGTGCTGGGGTGGTGTTTCAGGGTTTAGGGCACTGCAGTGGTGTTCAGACAGTGTAGGGGGTTTTGCAGGGGGGTGGTGTTTCAGGGTTTAGGGCAGTGCACTGGTGTTCAGCCAGTGTAGGGGGTCGTGCTGGGGGTGGTTTTTCAGGGTTTAGGGCAGTGCAGTGGTGTTCGGGCAGTGTGGGGAGTCATGCTGGGGCTGGTGTTTCATTGTTTAGGGCAGTGCAGTTGTGTTCGCGCAGTGTAGGGGGTCGTGCTGTGGGTGGTATTTCAGGGTTTAGGGTAGTTCAGTGGTGTGCGGGCAGTGCAGGGGTTCTTGCTGGGGGTGGTATTTCAGGGTTTAGAGCAGTGCAGTGATATTTGGGCACTGTAGTGGGTCGTGCAGGGGTGTGGTGTTTCAGGGTTTAGGGCAGTGCAGTGGTGTTTGGGCAGTGTAGGGGGTCTTGCTGGGGGTGGTGTTTCAGGGTTTAGGGCAGTGCAGTGGTGTTCGAGCAGTGTAGGGGGCCGTGCTGGGTGTGGTATTTCAGGGTTTAGGGCAGTGCAGTGGTGTTCGGGCAGTGAAGGGGGTCGTGCTGGTGTTTCACATTTTAGGGCAGACCAGTGGTGTGCGGGCAATGTAGGGGGTCATGCTGGGGGTGGTGTTTCAGGGTTTAAGGCAGAGCAGTGGTGTTCAGGCAGAGTACGGAGTCGTGCTGGGGGTGGTGTTTCAATGTTTAGGGCACTGCAGTGGTGTTCGGGCAGTGTAGGGGGACATGCTGGGGTTGGTGTTTCAGGGTTTAGGGCAGAGCAGTGGTGTTTGGGCAGTGTAGGAGGTCGTGCAGGGGGTGGTGTTTCACGGTTTACGGCATTGCAGTGGTTTTCGGGCAGTGTAGGGGGTCTTGCTGGAGACGGTGTTTCAGGGTTTAGGGCAGTGCAGTGATATTCGGGGAGTGTAGTGGGTCATGCAGGGGGTGGTGTTTCAGGGTTTAGGGCAGTGCATTGGTGTTCGGGCAGTGTAGGGGGTCTTGCTGGGGGTGGTGTTTCAGGGTTTAGGGCAGTGTAGTGGTGTTCGAGCAGTGTAGGGGGCCCTGCTGGGTGTGGTGTTTCAGGGTTAAGGGCAGTGCAGTGGTGTTTGGGCAGTGTGCGTGGTTGTGCTGGGGCTAGTTTTTCAGGATTTAGGACAATGCAGTGGTGTTTGGGCAGTGCAGGGGGTCGTGCTGGGGGGTGGTGTTTCAGGGTTTAGGGCAGTGCATTGGTGTTCGGGCAGTGTAGTGGGTCGTGCTGTCGGTGGTGTTTCAGGGTTTAGGGCATTGCAGTGGTGTTCGGGCAGTGTAGGGGGTCATGTTGGGGGTGGTGTTTTAGGGTTCAGGGCAGTGGTGCAGTGGTGTTCGGGCAGTGTGGGGGTCTTGCAGGGGCTGGTGTTTCAGGGTTTAGGGCAGTGCAGTGGTGTTCGGGCAGTGGGTGGGGTCATGCGGGGGCTGCTGTTTCAGGGTTTAGGGCAGTGCAGTGGTGTTCGGGCAGTGTAGGGGGTTCTCTGGGGTGCTGTTTCATGGTTTAGGGCAGTGGTGTTCGGGCAGTGTAGGGGGTCTTGCTGGGGGTTTTGTTTCAGGGTTTAGGACAGTGCAGTGGTGTTCGGGAATTGTAGGGTGTCGTGCTGGCGTTGGTGATTCAGTGTTTAGGGCAGTGCAGTGGTGTTCGGGCAGTGTAGGCGGTAGCGCTGGGGCTGATGTTTCAGGGTTTAGGGCAGTGCAGTGGTGTTCGGGCAGTGTAGGGGGTCGTGCGGGGGCTTGTGTTTCAGTGTTTTCGGCAGTGCAGTGGTGTTCGGGCAGTGTGGGGGGTCATGCGGGGGCTGGTTTTTCAGGGTTTATGGCAGTGCAGTTGTGTTCGAGCAGTGTAGGGGGCCGTGCTGGGTGTGGTGTTTCAGGGTTTAGGGCAGTGCACTGGTGTTCAGGCAGTGTGAGGGGTCATACTGGGGCTGGTTTTTCAGGGTTTAGGGCAGTGCAGTTGTAGGAAGGTGGAATCTGACTATATGGTTGCCCCCAGCTTTTTGCCGGGTATTTGGATGGTTTTTGACTAGTCTGGCTGGGATCCTGCTATCCAGGACCCCAGCCTATCTGCTTCCTCCCTAAAACTGATGTGAGTACCCTAGGTACATTCCAATTGGATACTGAGGACACCCTACCAGCCCCTTGTAGATGATACCCTAGGTACCCAGGGCATGGGACCCTCAGAGGCCTACCAGGGCTGCTGCACTTATTGTGCCACCCTGGGACAGCCATGCCAAATGACACCCCCAGACCACTACTGTAGTCTGGGTAAGGTGGTGCTTGCACCCCCTTACAGGGATACAGGTACCCTGTATCCCACCTATGTACAACACATGTATTCTCATTGGTCACCCCTCAAACAGGCCTTGCTAATCCTACAAGGCAGGGTGCTGAGATATGTGTGAGGGGGACCCCTACCTGAGTAGGGCCCCTCTGCAACCCTCGTTAAAAATTATTGCTGGGTTGTTTGTAGTGTAGCCATACCATATACTCTTAACCACATTATAAGTATATCGCGATAGCGTGATAACTTGAGAATGGCTACACAGAACCATATTGTGTTTGGTGTCAAACATGTAGGAATCATACCCCCAGTCCAGCCATGGGCATGAGGGCATGATTCCCCCCTGCTAGAGGGGCGATATGGGAAAAACGGCAGAATTTAGACACCAATTTAAAAGTGCACACGTATCACAAAATGGATGCTACTCGCCACCCACACGACTCTGGCTGCCTGTTGCTGGGGAAAACCCCAGCCTCGGCAGCTGGACAATAGGGATCCTGTTGCAGGGAGGTGCCAGCACCTTCCCAGACAGGCTATGTGGATTGGAACTGGGTGGGTGCACCATAGGATACCTTTCAGAGTTGCACGTAGGCTACTACTGCGCCTACATTCTGCATACACCGCCTGGAACTGGTTCAGGGGCATCCTGCCCCTCGCCCAGGCTGGAAACACACAAAGGCGAGAGGGTGTAGCCACCCTTTCCCGCCTCAACTACCATTGGTGGACACTGATCTGGACACTCCTCTAATCTTGTGGATAAAGGTGAATAACGTGTCCCCGGAGAATCAGATTAATCTTGGACTTCACAGACTTGACCTTCAACAAGCTGCTGCCCAACTGACTGAAGAAATCTCCCTTGGGGTAAAGGAGTTACCCCCCTGCTTGGCAGGCACCTGAAACACTGCAAGTGACCCAGTTTGAACTTCACTGCTCCTTCGGACATCGACGACTCCTCTCAACCTTGAGGTGGGTTTCCTAGCATCCCAGAGGCCAGTGAGCGTGCCCAGCAAGTCTGAGCACCGTGGACCGCGTGGGTGCCGAGATCCCCGATACCCCAGGACACCGGCCACCTCTTACATAGCACACGACCCTGACCAGTGGGGAAGTTGTGCTTTGGCTCAATATTGAGCCAACCTCTCAGCAGCAACTGTGCCAAAGATCAGTGCCCTAGCTCACTCCGGTGGCCTGTGGTCACCCTTTTATGCACTCCAAATTGCTGCCTTCCACGGTCCCTTGTCTCTCGACTTGTGGGCCCTGGCGGAGGACAATCCTTACTTTTAAGAGTTCCCCTGGTTGCTCTAGGCCTGCTTTACAGTCTCCTTGAAGGAGACCTCTCACAGACCTCGTGGGTCTGCACCAGTAGCTGATTTGTTCATCTTACGTGGGTTGCGGTTGCCAGGGCTTAGTGGATTCAATCCAGACACTAACACCGCAGCGACCCTCATCCTTTGTGGGAGAGTCGTCCTCCAGAAGCTGGCCTTCCTTGAAGCCTCCCGGAGCCCGTGGCTGCAGATCCAAGCTACACCTTTTCCACTTGAAGCACCCGACATTGAAGGGCTCTTTTCCTTGAGCTCCCTGGTCATTGTGCCGTGACCCAGACTCTGTCCCCTCTGCTTTCAGGTTCTTCTCTACAAGATCTACAACTTCACCCTTCACGGCATCATCAACGCTTTTGGATAGCAGCAGTTTTGTACATTTTCCCATTGAAAATCAGCCCGCGACCCGACATCGAAAACGACCTATGCACCCGGCTTCCCTGGGGCAGGTAACAGTGGTACCTCGGTACTCCCGTGGTAGTGGGCTCCTCAAAAGCTTAACTCTAAGTTTTTAACTTTGAACTCCTGCTAGAAGTGTCTTTAATCTGTTTAAATCAAACCGCGACATTCTCCAAAGGCTTTAATAGAGATCCCGATAGCAGCTATTTCCACTGCACGTGCCTCCCGTGGGTCCCCTTCCTCATAACCTGGGGTGGATTCTCAAGGGGCCAGCGATCCTAAATGCCCTAGGCATTGTCTGTAAAATTGTCGTGGTTCTTATACCACTTTTTTAATATATGGTTTGGTCCCCCCTGGGGCCCTGTGATTCCAGTGCTATTTATTGTATCTATAAATGCTTGTTTGAATTGTAACTTTACCTCTAGCCTCATAAAGAGACTTGTGGGATTCTGTTTAGAATAAATACATATATTTTATATATATACCTGTGTGGACTACTCTTTCATTTGGTCATTCAAGAGGTTATCTATGGTAAAACAATAAGCTTAAGACTCCTTCAAGACTTAGCCTGAAGGCTGCTCTCCACAGCTACCACTAGGATAGCTTTCTTTAAAGTTTGTCTTTTAACCCTATCACCTTAAGAGTCGAATTGGACTGGTGCAAGGTGGCCACTATAACTAGTGACCAGCATATGCCAGGCCAACTTCTCACATTGGTGTGCAGCGGTTGGATTCAAGCTTGCCATTGTTTTACCAGATAACAAATTGAATTTCTAAAGTGAAAGCCACTTGGTACTAAAGGTACATATAAATTCAAGCTTAGAATATAATAAGTTCTACTGAACTTAGGAGTTGTGTGTAGAGGGTTTAGCACACCTTGACTACAACTCAAGAAAGGGTTCAGTAGGCCACACCTAGTGTAGGTAGATACACCAGTACCACTACACTAGAAATGTCTTTAAGTTCAGGTGCCCATAAGGCTCTGGGAGGACCCCATAGGGTTCCAGTTGACAAATATGATCATCTCTCCTTTGCTGAGCTTAGGTAGATGTGCACCACTAGGCAACTTAAGACAAACAAAGGTGCCAATACTCAACGTCTCAGGGAAATCCTGCTCATAGCAGACTTTAAGCAGACTTTAGTGTCTGATGGGGTAGACAGGTTGGGTGGGCATCCCCCAGAAGAGGACACCCCTGGGGTGGACTCTGATAATAATAATAATAAGGGAATTTTGTAAAGCGCTTGGTTACGCTCGGAAGCGTGTCCCCGCGCTGAAACTGAAAAACTCAGAAACAGAAGTGAGGAGTGGGCCCGGTTATCTAGAGAAAAGATGTGTTTTTAGTTTCTTGCGGAAGCTAGATTCAGATGGATCCAGGCGAAGGTTAAGAGGTAGAGCATTCCAGCTCTTCGACACCAAGTCGTGAAAGGATCTTCCTCCCATGCGGGCCCTTCTCACCCTAGGGACCTTTAATAGGCCTCCATGTGAGGAGCGCAAAGCGCGTGATGGTACATACCTGGTGACTAGGTTCTGGAGTGGTGCTGGAGCCTTCCCAGTAAGGATGCGATAACAAGTACAGAGGGCTTTAAATTCAACTCTGCTCCTTACTGGCAGCCAATGGAGGGTCTGAAGGGCAGCTTTGGAGGCCGATCTTTTGGGGAATTTTAAAATGAGGCGGGCTGCCGCATTCTGTAACACCTGAAGGCGATTTATTGCCTTACAGGTTGCTCCCAAGTACAATAGGTTGCCATAGTCTAGACGCGATGTGACGAGGGCGTGCACCAGCGTTCTACGGGCGGACGTAGGGAGGAGAATTAGGACCTTCCGTAGGCTTTTTAAAATGCTAAAACAGACACCCGCCACCCGGTCTATCTGGGGTCCAAAAGACAGGTCAGCATCAAGCCAGACCCCAAGGTTTCTGACTTCCTGACGAGGTGTTGGGACCTCACCTAAGCATGGGGGCCACCACGCCGACGACCAAACAGATGGGTTCCTCCCCACCACGAGCACCTCGGTCTTGTTGCCATTTAATTTAAGGCAATTAGTGGACATCCAGGTTGCGAGATCTTACATGCAAGCCCTGAAACTGTCCATGGCAAGGCCGGGCGCGCGTGAAAGGGAGATAACCAGCTGCGTGTCATCTGCGTAGGTCACAATTTGCAGCCCATGGCCCACAGCAATTGGAGCCACTGGGGAGACATAAAGATTAAAAAGGGTGGGGCTCAGGGACGATCCCTGGGGAACGCCCTGGCCCAATCCTATGTCCCTGGAGTAGTGATCACCCTGGCGGACCTGGAAGCTTCTCCCAGTCAGGAACGATTGGATCCATTGGAGTGCAGCTCCAGATATTCCTCCACTGTTCAGACACTGTAGCAAGGTGGTATGAGCTACAGTGTCGAATGCTGCACTCAGATCCAATAGGATGAGGGCCATAGTATGACCCTCATCCACCCCCTGACGTAGGGTCTCCACAGCCATCAGGAGCGCAGATTCCGTTGAATGGCGGGGACGGAAGCCAAATTGGGTATCGTGTAATAAGGCAGCCTTTTCCACGAAATCCATCAATTGCAGATTGACCGTTTTTTCAGCCACTTTGGCCAGGTAGGGTAGAAGGAAAATTGGCCGGAGGTTCTCTAGTTTATAAAAACTGATATTAGGTTTCTTCCTAAGGGGTAGAACCACCGCCTTTTTCCAGTCTTTGGGCACGGTCTTGGTGCTGAAGGACACGTCTAATAGATGTCTAATGTAAGGTTCCAATACCATAGGCTATCCGCTAGACGTTTTGGTGTAGTAGGGTCCCGCGGAGATCCCGACTTCACAGATCTGCAGATTTTTAAGAGATCTTCTGGAGGCGGGGTGACAAAGTTGGTCAATCTATGTCTATCCCCCCATTCCCTAGGGCTTTCCACAAATTCTCTCCCATTAATGGGTTGAATCGGAAATGCCGAATACATTTTGGATATTTTTTCAGCAAAAAAATCTGCGATCCTATTGCAGGATTCAGGCGAGCAGTCATCTGGGGCAGTAGCTGGTTTTCCACTCGAGAGAGTTTTATAGAGCGAAAAAAGCTCTTTCATCGAGTTACCAGCTTCGCTAATTCTAGTCGTGTAATATGCTGTTTTAGACTTCCTAATTAGCCCATGGTAAAGTCGCCTCTCAATCAAGTAGGCATCTCTAGTTTCTTTGGAAAGAGCCCCGCGCCATTGTCTTTCAACTCTCTTCAGTGCGGCTTTCATGACTCGTAGTTCATCGTTGAACCATGGGGCAGTTTTTTGAACCCGGCCACCTAATTTGGCTTTTGAGAGAGGAGCTGTGCAATCTAGCGCCTCGTTGATGCGCTTACAAAGATTAGTGTTAGCCGTGTCTACATCATCCCCCCCAGGGCCCCCCCCTTTAGTCAACGCCTCGCAAAATTTAGACTGGGAGAAGGTGGCCCATCTCCGCCTGAGGTGGTACAATGCCGTTGGCTGCGGAGATCTTCCTCCAGGAATTCGTATAGAGAAAGGTACTATGTGATGATCCGACCAGGGGATAGGGATAGAGGTCATGGCTTCTACTTCCCCCCAATTAACAAATATAGGATCGAGCAAGTGTCGTAACTGATGAGTGGGACCATTTACAATTTGATTCAATTGGAGGGCTCCTAATGCCTGACAGAAATTCTTGCTAACATTGTCTAAGGGGTTGTTAAGGTGTAAATTAAGATCTCCAAGCACCAGAAATTTGTCTTTACATAGCGCAGTCTCCATAATGCCCTCAACCAGGCTCTCCTCAAACCTGGCTATAGGGCCTGGGGGTCTATAGATTAACATGCCCTTCAGCGTGCAGCCGTTATTCACTTTAATAGTGAAACTCCCTGCCTCGCTGTCCAGGATGGGGGAATAGTCTAGTTGGCATCGTAGACTTTCCTGGACTACAATTGCAATACCCCCTCCTCTACCTGTGGGTCTATCCAGTCTATGTATTGTATATCCCTCTGGGAGCGCCTCCAGGGCGTCAGGTGTAGATCCTTCATCTAGCCATGTCTCAGTTAGAAACACAAGATCCCACTGTTTCTCAGTGAGTAGATCATATAAGTCCAACTTGTGTTTCCGTAGCGAGCGTACATTAAGCAGTCCACAATGCATGATGTAGTCCGTAGTGGCCATATTCCTACCAGGATCATAGGACAAGTGACAATATTCACAGCCTATGTTATCCTCCACTCGCAAGTTGTGCTTACAAGACTCAGCAATGTTGCAGCGGAAGGTTAGTAGTTTCTGCTTGCTCCATCGTATGGGGTCCTCCCTAGGGGCATAGGGTATGGCCCTGGACCGCGTATGATCGCGGACGGGCGCAGACGGGCTTGCCGTAGGCGCGCCTTCGGCGCGCTGACGGCGCGCCCGCTGTACTCGTCCGCTGCGCTTACGTGAGAAGCACATTTGTAGGTGGTAGTGAATGGGCGTGGCATCAAGAGTGGGCGTGTCCCAGCGTTCGAGCCGCGATGGCGGCAGTGGAATCCTTCCCTGTAACAGCGCTCAAATCCGCTGTAACAGGGTTAATAACTGGCGTTTTTTCAGGGAAAAGTGCTCAGGGTAAGTGGACAAAAGGATTTAAAAGCACAGAAATACACTTCAATTTTTTTAAAGTTCGAGCAGTCTCTCCCACCATCCGCCTCAGGAGTCGATCAGTTACGTGTTTGGTGCGCTAGCAGATCAGCGTTTTTGAAGAGAGTTGAGGAGAGTGGGCGTGGCCTCAAGAGTGGGCGTGTCCCAGCGTTCGAGCCGCGATGGCGGCAATGGAATCCTTCCCTGTAACAGCGCTCAAATCCGCTGTAACAGGGTTAATAACTGGCGTTTTTTCAGGGAAAAGTGCTCAGGGTAAGTGGACAAAAGGATTTAAAAGCACAGAAATACATTTCAATTTTTAAAAAGTTCGAGCTGTCTCTCCCGGCATCCGCCTCAGGAGTCGATCAGTTACGTGTTTGGCGCGCTAGCAGATCAGCGCTTTTGAAGGGAGTTGAGGAGAGTGGGCGTGGCCTAAATAGTGGGTGTGTCCCAGCGTTCGAGCCGCGGTGGCGGCAGTGGAATCCTTCCCTGTAACAGCGCTCAAATCCGCTGTAACAGGGTTAATAACTGGCGTTTTTTCAGGGAAAAGTGCTCAGGGTAAGTGGACAAAAGGATTTAAAAGCACAGAAATACACTTCAATTTTTAAAAAGTTCGAGCAGTCTCTCCCGGCATCCGCCTCAGGAGGCGATCAGTAACGTGTTGAGGACCAGGAAGAGGAAGAGGAACTTGACCTGGATGAACAAAACCATTCACAACATGGAGGTGATGGCCCAAGAGGCACTCTCTCCATCCCTAAAGGGAGAATGGTGGATCCAAACAGAAGGAACAGATCCCCCTCAGCGGTGTCCAACCATTCTGAGAGATCCAAAGGAACCTCTGCCTCTTCTCAGAGAAGAGAATCCTCCCAAGAGAGGAAATGCAGACTGGTCCAGTTTGAGCAGGCTAAGCTACAGCTCAGGAGAGAACAGTTAGCATTGGACAGGGAATCCCTGGAGCTTCAGAAAGCTTTAAGAAAATGGGGTCTAGAGACCCCTGGTGGCAGTAATACCCCTAGAGTTAGAGAGAAAGCTCCTAACAATAGGAACCTACATAAGATTGTGCCCCCCTATAAGTCAGGGGATGATATCCACAAATGGATCACTGCACATGAGAGGGCCTGTAAAGTTCAGAGGGTCCCAGTAGAGCAGTGGGCAGCAATCTTATGGCTCTCTTTTGCAGACAAAGATAGAGACAAGCTCCTCTCTGTCAGAGAAGAGGATGCAGATGATTATTATATCTTGAGAGATGCTTTGATAGATGGGTTTGGCTTAACCACGAATCAATATAGATTAAAGTTCAGAGACACCCAGAAAGCACAGGATCAAGATTGGGTAGACTTTGTGGATTGTGGTACCAAGGCTCTGGAAGGTTGGTTAACTGGCAGTAAAGTAAATGATTATCAAGGATTGTACAATCTCATCATGAGGGAGCAGATTCTTAATAATTGTCAAAACCAACTCTTACACCAGTACCTGGTGGACTCTGATCTGACCTCTCCCCAAGAATTGGGTAAGAAGGCAGACAAATGGGTCAGAACCAGGATTAAGCCCAAGAACCAAGGTGGTGACCAGAAGAAAGATTCCACAAAGCCCAAAGAGAAAATTGGGGATAATAAAACAGAAAAATCTCCTGAAGGGCCCCAAAAATGCAGTTCTGGGGGTGGGTCCCAAAATCCTTCCTCTACCAATAAGAAACCATATTGCCATGTGTGTAAGCAACCTGGCCACTGGAAAACTGACTCCAGTTGTCCAAAGAATGGCAATAAAGAAAATGTTCCTCCTATTGCAGCTCCAACACCTCCTGTTACTACTAGTAGTAATCCCCCAGGTGGTGGGAGTGCACCCAAAAATTTAGTTGGGTTTTCTTGGGGAACTCAGGTGGACTCTGGCCTAACCAGGTCCCCTACACAAGCAACTCTAGTCTGTGATGGTGGCATGGGGTTTGCCAACTTTACCATGAGTCCCAATATCTTGGGCAGGTACAGACAAGAGCCCATGATCAATGGTCAGAAGGCTGTGGCCTACAGGGACTCAGGGGCTAGTTTCACCATGGTGACAAAGAGGCTAGTGCCCCTAGAACAGCTTTTACCTGAGTTTAGCTACCAGGTGACCAATATTGATGGAATTAGGACAGATCATCCCATGGCAGTGGTAAATCTCAGCTGGGGAGGGGTCACTGGCCCAAAGAGAGTGGCAGTGTCCCCAACCTTACCTGTAGATTGTCTACTGGGGAATGACCTGGAAATCTAAGCCGGGGCTGAGGTAGAACACAATGCCCATTTAAGAATGTTAGGCATCCCTGAGAGAGTGGATGGGACCCTGAGGGCCTCACCTCCACCCCAGGAAGAATTAAAGGGAGTGAAGCCTGAAACTATGGATCACTCCACCCAGACAGAGAGCATAGGGGGTGAGGAACAGTCCTCCCCCACCAGACTAAAGGTAAGGGTCAGCTTCCTAAGGGAACTGATCCTGCCCCTTGTGAAGTAAGTGCCCCAGAAGTTGTCAGGCCTGTCCTGAATACAGCTCTGATGGCAGGGGATCCTTCCAAGGTGGTACCCAGTCTGGAGCAGGTAGCCTGCCCCTCTCTACTCTGCCTCAGTCAGCCCAGGGCTGCAGAGGTCAGGGAGGTCAGTGGACCCTTAATGGGCCCCTGTCCAGAGGAACCCCCTCATCAGCAGATTAGGGACACCCAGCAGAGTAGTTCTAGCCAGGTGACCATTCCTCTACAAACTGAGGGATCCCCTTTACCCCTAGGTACAGGTACCCCCCAGATGAACTTTGTTGGGCACAGGGAAACCTGGAGCATAGTTGCCCCAAACCTTCCAGTGCCCTCCGCTATTCTCTCCAGAGGGACCCAACCCCCAGCTGTAGGTAGCCAGAGGTTGACCCTTATGGCCAGATATGACACAGTCATGGACAGAAAGGCTTCCATGGTGACCAGTGACCTGAGGAGGTTGAGACCACCCCAAATAGGGCCTCACTTCTAGACTCAGACACCCCACCAGCCTGCTTCTGTACCAAAACCCAATACAGGTAATTTCCCTAGACTTTGGAGAAACTCTAAAACCCCTTGGGGTAGGATTTCCCAAGTGGACCATGAGACAGGGAGCAACCATGCTAGTGCAGGTTCTTCCTTATATGGCCACTCAGGAAATAAAGGCTTATCTGGACAAGGTTAGCCGTATCTCCTTTCGTTTGGGGGGGGGGGTTATGTAGGAAGGTGGAATCTGACTATATGGTTGCGCCCAACTTTTTGCCTGGTATTTGGATGGTTTTTGACTAGTCTGGCTGGGATCCTGCTATCCAGCACCCCAGCCTATCTGCTTCCTCCCTAAACTGATGTGAGTACCCTAGGTACATTCCAATTGGATACTGAGGACACCCTACCAGCCCCTTGTAGATGGTACCCTAGGTACCCAGGGCATGGGTCCCTCAGAGGCCTACCAGGGCTGCAGCACTTATTGTGCCACCTTGGGACAGCCATACCAAATGACACCCCCAGACCACTACTGTAGTCTGGGTAAGGTGGTGCTTGCACCCCCTTACAGGGATACAGAAACCCTGTATCCCACCTATGTACAACACATGTATTCTCATTGGTCACCCCTCAAGCAGGCTTTGCTAATCCTACAAGGCAGGGTGCTGAGATATGTGTGAGGGGGGACCCCTACCTGAGTAGGGCCCCTCTGTAACCCTCGTAAAAATCATTGCTGGGTTGTTTGTCGTGTAGCCATACCATATACTCTTAACTGCATTATAAGTCTATCGCGATAGCGTGATAACTTGAGAATGGCTAAACAGAACCATATCGTGTTTGGTGTCAAACATGTAGGAATCATATCCCCAGTCCAGCCATGGGCATGAGGGCATGATTCCCCCCTGCTAGAGGGGCGATATGGGAAAAGCGGCAGAATTTAGACACCAATTTAAAAGTGCACACGTATCATAAAATGGATGCTACTCGCCACCCACACGACTCTTGCTGCCTGTTGCTGGGGAAAACCCCAGCCTCTGCATCTGGACAGTAGGGATCATGTTGCAAGGAGGTGCCAGCACCTTCCCAGGCAGGCTATGTGGATTGGAACTGGGTGGGTGCACCATAGGATACCTTTCAGAGTTGCACGTAGGCTGCTACAGTGCCTACATTCTGCATACACCGCCTGGAACCGGTTCAGGGGCATCCTGCCCCTCGCCCAGGTGGGAAACACACAAAGGGGAGAGGGTGTAGCCACCCTTTCCCGCCTCAACTACCATTGGTGGACACTGATCTGGACACTCCCCTAATCTTGTGGATAAAGGTGAATAACGTGTCCCCGGAGAATCAGATTAATCTTGGACTTCACAGACTTGACCTTCGACGAGCTGCTGCACAGCTGACTGAAGAAATCTCCCTTGGGGTAAAGGAGTTACCCCCCTGCTTGGCAGGCACCTGAAACACTGCAAGTGACCCAGTTGGAACTTTGCTGCTCCTTCGGACATTGATGACTCCTCTCGTTTCCTAGCATCCCAGAGGCCAGTGAGCGTGTCCAGCAAGTCTGAGCACCGTGAACCGCGTGGGTGCCAAGATCCCCGATACCCCAGGACACCAGTCACCTCTTGCATAGCACACGACCCTGACCAGTGGGGAAGTTGTGCTTTGGTCCAATATTGAGCCAACCTCTCAGCAGCAACTGTGCCAAAGATCAGCACCCTAGCTCACTCCAGTGGCCCGTGGGCACCCTTTTATGCACTCCAAATTGCTGCCTTCCACGGTCCCTTGTCTCTCAACTTGTGGGCCCTGGCGGAGGACAATCCCTACTTTTAAGAATCCCCTGGTTGCTCTAGGCCTGCTCTACAGTCTCCTTGAAGGAGACCTCTCACAGACCTCGTGGGTCTGCACCAGTAGCTAATTTGTTCATCTTGCGTGGGTTGCGGTTGCCAAGGCTTATTGGATCAAATCAGGACACTAACACCGCAGCGACCCTCATCCTTTGTGGGACAGTCGCCCTCCAGAAGCTGGCCTTCCTTGAAGCCTCCCAGAGCCCGTGGCTGCAGATCCAAGCTACACCTTTTCCACTTGAAGCACCCGACATTGAAGGGCTCTTTTCCTTGAGCTCCCTGGTCACTGTGCCGTGACCCAGACTCTGTCCCCTCTGCTTTCAGGTTCTTCTCTACAAGATCTAC
Source organism: Triturus cristatus (assembly GCF_964204655.1). Lineage (NCBI taxonomy): Eukaryota > Metazoa > Chordata > Amphibia > Caudata > Salamandridae > Triturus > Triturus cristatus. Next base: position 1,131,108,711 of record NC_140579.1, on the reverse strand, counting down.
AACTTCACCCTTCATGGCATCATCGACGCTTTTGGCTAGCAGCAGTTTTGTACATTTTCCCATTGAAAATCAGCCCGCGACCCGACATCGAAAACGATCTATGCACCCGGCTTCCCTGGGGCAGGTAATAGTGGTACCTCAGTACTCCCGTGGTAGTGGGCTCCTCAAAAGCTTAACTCTAAGTTTTTAACTTTGAACTTCTGCTAGAAGTGTCTTTAATCTGTTTAAATCAAACCGCGACATTCTCCATAGGCTTTAATAGAGATCCCAATAGCAGCTATTTCCACTGCACGCGCCTCCCGTGGGTCCCCTACCTCCTAACCTGGGGTGGATTCTTAAGGAGCCAGTGATCCTAAATGCCCTAGGCATTGTCTGTAGAATTGTCGTGGTTCTTATACCACTTTTTTAATATATGGTTTGGTCCCCCCCTGGGGCCCTGTGATTCCAGTGCTATTTATTGTATCTATAAATGCTTGTTTGAATTGTAACTTTACCTCTAGCCTCATAAAGAGACTTGTGAGATTCTGACTAGAATAAATACATATATTTTACATATATACCTGTGTGGACTACTCTTTCATTTGGTCATTCAAGAGGTTATCTATGGTAAAACAATAAGCTTAACACTCCTTCAAGACTTAGCCTGAAGGTTGCTCTCCACAGCTACCACTAGGATAGCTTTCTTTAAAGATTGTCTTTTAAACCTATCACCTTAAGAGTGGAATTGGACTGGTGCAAGGTGGCCACTATAACTAGTGACCAGCATATGCCAGGCCAACTTCTCACATTGGTGTGCAGCGGTTGGATTGAAGCTTGCCATTGTTTTACCAGATAACAAATTGAGTTTCTAAAGTGAAAGCCACTTGGTACTAAAGGTACATATAAATTCAAGCTTAGAATATAATAAGTTCTACTGAACTTAGGAGTTGTGTGTAAAGGGTTTAGCACACCTTGACTACAACTCAAGAAAGGGTTCAGTAGGCCACACCTAGTGTAGGTAGATACACCAGTACCACTACACTAGAAATGTCTTTAAGTTCAGGTGCCCATAAGGCTCTGGAAGGACCCCATAGGGTTCCAGTCGACAAATATGATCATCTCTCCTTTGCTGAGCTTAGGGAGATGTGCACCACTAGGCAATTTAAGACAAACAAAGGTGCCAATACTCAACGTCTCAGGGAAATCCTGCTCATAGCAGACTTTAAGCAGACTTTAGTGTCTGATGGGGTAGACAGGTTGGGTGGGCATCCCCCAGAAGAGGACACCCCTGGGGTGGACTCTGATGAGGACCAGGAAGAGGAAGAGGATCTTGACCTGGATGAACAAAACCATTCACAACATGGAGGTGATGGCCCAAGAGGCACTCTCTCCATCCCTAAAGGGAGAATGGTGGATCCAAACAGAAGGAACAGATCCCCCTCAGTGGGGTCCAACCATTCTGAGAGATCCAAAGGGACCTCTGCCTCTTCTCAGAGAAGAGAATCCTCCCAAGAGAGGAAATGCAGACTGATCCAGTTTGAGAAGGCTAAGCTACAGCTCAGGAGAGAACAGTTAGCATTGGACAGGGAATCCCTGGAGCTTCAGAAAGCTTCAAGAAAATGGGGTCTAGAGACCCCTGGTGCCAGTAATACCCCTAGAGTTAGAGAGAAAAGCTCCTGACAATAGGACCCTACATAAGATTGTGCCCCCCTATCAGTCAGGGGATGATATCCACAAATGGATCACTGCACTTGAGAGGGCCTGTAAAGTTCAGAGAGTCCCAGTAGTGCAGTGGGCAGCAATCTGATGGCTCTCCTTTGCAGACAAAGGTAGAGACAAGCTCCTCTCTGTCATAAAAGAGGATGCAGATGATTATTATATCTTGAGAGATGCTTTGATAGATGGGTTTGGCTTAACCACTGATCAATATAGATTAAAGTTCAGAGACACCCAGAAAGCTGCTCTCCACAACTACCACTAGGATAGCTTTCTTTAAATGTTGTCTTTTAAACCTATCACCTTAAGAGTCGAATTGGACTGGTGCAAGGTGGCTACTATAACTAGTGACCAGCATATGCCAGGCCAACTTCTCACAGCAGTGGTGTTCGGGCAGCCTAGGGGGTCGTGCTGGGGGATGGTGTTTCAGAGTTTAGGGAAGTGCTGTGGTGTTCGGACAGTGTAGGGGGTCGTGCTGGGGGTGGTGTTTCAGTGTTTAGGGCAGTGCAATGGTGTTCGGGCAGTGTAGGGGGTCATGCTGCTGGTGGTGTGTAGGAAGGTGGAATCTGACTAATGGTTGCCCCCAACTTTTTGCCTGGTATTTGAATGGTTTTTGACTAGTCTGGCCGGGATCCTGCTATCCAGGACCCCAGCCTATCTGCTTTCTCCCTAAAACTAATGTGAAGTAACCTAGGTACAAACCAATTGGATGCTGAGGATGCACTGACAGTCCCTTGTAGATGGTACCCTAGGTACCCAGGGCATGGGTCCCTCAGTAGGCCTACCAGGGCTGCAGCACTTGTTGTGCCACCCTGGGACAGCCATACAAACTGACACCACCAGACCACTACTGTAGACTGGGTAAGGTGGTGCTAGCACCCCTTACAGGGATATAGGTACCCTATATCCCACCCCATTACAACACATATACTCTCATAGGTCACCCCTATAGCAGGCCTTGGTAATCCTACAAGGCAGGGTGCTGAGGTATGTGTGAGGGGTAGGGCCTCTCTGCAACCCTCGTAAAATCATTGCTGGGTTGTTTGTAGTGTAGCCATACCATATACTCTTAACCGCATTATGAGGGTACGATTCCCCCCTGCTAGAGGGGCGATATGGGAAAAGCGGTAGATTTCGGACACCAACTTAAAAGTGCACAAGTAACACAAAATGGCTACTGCCCGCCACCTACACGACCCTGGCTGGCTGTTGCTGGGGAAAACCCCAGCCTCGCCAGCTGGACAATAGGGCTCCTGTGGCAGGGAGGTGCTAGCATCTCCCCAGACAGGATAAAGTGGATTGGAACAGGGTGGGTGCACCAAATGTCAGAGTTGCACGTAGGCAGCTGCAGAGACCTCATTCTGCATACCCCACTTGGAACCGGTTCAGTGGCATCCTGCCCCTCGCCCAGGCGGGAAACACACAAAGGGGAGAGGGTGTAGCCACCCTTTCCCGCCTCACCTCCCATTGGTGGGCACTACTCTGGACACTCCCCTAATCTTGGGGATAAAGGTGAATAACGTGGCCCCAGAGCCTCAGATTAATCTTGAACTTTACAGTCTTGACCTTCGACTTGCTGCTGCCCAGCTGACGGAAGAAATCTCCCTTGGGATAAAGGAGTTATCCCCCTGCTTGGCAGGCACCTGAAATACTGCAAGTGACCCGGTTGGAACTTCGCTGCTCTCATGAACTTTGACGACTTCCAGAAACCTTGAGGTGGGTTTCCAGCACATCCCAGAGGCCAGTGAGTGTGCTCAACGAGTTTGGGCACCGTGGACCGCGTGGGTGCCGAGATCCCCAGTACCCCAGACACCGGCAACCTCTTGCGTAGCACACGACCCTGACCAGTGGGGAAGCTGTGCTTTGGCCCGTTTTTGAGCCAACCACTCTACAGCAATTGTGCCAAAGACCAGCACCCTAGCCTCCTCCGGTGGCCCGTGGGTGCCCTTTTACGCACTCCAATTTGCCGCCTCCCGCGGTCCATTGTCTCTCGACTTGTGGGCCCTAGTGGAGGTCTATTTCAAGAAACAAGAGTTCCTCTGGTTGCTCCAGGCCTGCTCTACAGTCTCTCCAAAGGAGACCTCTCCCAGACATCGTGGGTCTGCACTGTAGCCGATTTGTTTATCCTTCGTGGGTTGCGGTTGCCAAGGCTTAGTGGATCCAATCCGGACACTAACACCGCAGCACCCCTTATCCAACAAGGGACAGTCACCCTCCCGAAGCTGGCCTTCCTTGAAGCCTCCTGGAGCCCGTGGCTGCAGATCCAAGCGACACCACTTTCCACCTGAAGCACCCGACATCGAAGGGCTCTTTGCTTTGAGCTTCCTGGTCACTTTGCCATGACCCAGACTCTGTCCCCTCTGCTTTCAGGTTCTTCTCTACAATCTTCCTATCTTTGATCTTCACGGCATCATCGACGCTTTTGGCTAGCAGAACTTTTGACTATTTTCCCATTGAAAATCAGCCCGCGACCCGACAGCAGAAACGACCTATGCACCCGGCTTCCCTGGGGCAGGTAACAGTGGTACCTCGGTACTCTTGTGGTAGTGGGCTCCTCAAATGCTTAAGTCTAAAGTTTTAACTTTGTACTCCTGCTAGAAGTATTTTTAAACTGTTTATTTCCAACCGCGACATTCTCCATAGGCTGTAATAGAGATCCCGATAGCAGCTACTTGCACTGCACGCGCCTCCCGTGGGTCCCCTTCCTCATAACCTGGGGTGGATTCTTAAGGGGCCAGCGATCCTGAATGCCCTAGGCATTGCCTGTAGAATTGTCGTGGTTCTTATACCACTTTTTTAGTATATGGTTTGGTCCCCCCCGGGGCCCAATGTTAATAGTGCTATTTATTGTGTCTATCAATGCTTGTTTGATATTGTAAATTTGCCACAGCTTCATAAAGAGACTGTGGGATTCTGTCTAGAATAAATACATATATTTTATATATATACCTGTGTGGGCTACTCTTTCATTTGGTTATTCAAGAGATTATTATGGTAAAACAATAAGCTTAACACTCCTTCAAGACTTAGCCTGACGGCTGCTCTCCACAGCTACCACTAGGATAGCTTTCTTTAAAGGTTGTCTTAAACCTATCATCAATAAGAGTCGAATTGGACTGGCGCAAGGTGTCCCTATAACTAGGAGACAGCATATGCCAGGCCAACTTCTCACATGGTGTTTCAGGGTTTAGGGCAGTGGTGCAGTGGTGTTCGGGCAGTGTAGGGGGTCTTGCAGGGAGTGGTGTTTCAGGGTTTAGGCAGTGGTGTTTGTGTAGTGTAGGGGGTTCTCTGAGGGTGCTGTTTCATGGTTAAGGGAAGTGGTGTTCGGGCAGTGTAGGGGGTCTTGCTGGGGGTATGGTTTCAGGGTTTAGGGCAGTGCAGTGTTGTTCGGGAATTGTAGGGGGTCGTGCTGGGGTGGTGTTTCAGGGTTTAGGGCAGTGCAGTGTTGTTTGGGCAGTGTTGGGGGTCTTGCTGTGGGTGGTGTTTCAGGAGTTAGGGCAGCAGTGCTCGGGCAGTGTAGGGGGTCTTGCAGGGGGTGGTGTTTCAGGGTTTAGTGCGCTAGTGTTCGGGCAGTGTAGGGGGTCTTTCTGGGGCTGGTATTTCAGGGTTTAGGGCAAGTCACTGGTGTTGGGGCAGTGTAGGAGGTCGTGCTCGGGCTGGTGTTTCAGGGTTTAGGGCAGTGCAGTGGTGTTCGGGCCGTTTAGGGGGTCGTGCTGGGGGTGGTGTTTCAGGGTATAGGGCAGTGCAGTGGTGTTCGGGCCATGTAGGGGGTAATGCTGGGGGTGGTGTTTCAGGGTTTAGGGCAGAGCAGTGGTGTGCGGGCAATGTAGGGGGTCGTTCTGGGGGTGGTGTTTCAGGGTTTAGGGCAGAGCAGTGGTGTCTGGGCAGTGTACGGTGTCGTGCTGGGGGTGGTGTTTTAGGGTTTAGGGCACTGCAGTGGTGTTCGGGCAGTGTAGGGGGACGGGCTGGGTGTGATGTTTCAGGGTTTAGGGCACTGCAGTGGTGTTCGGGCAGTGTAGGGGGATGTGCTGGAGGTGGAGTTTCAGGGTTTAGGGCAGAGCAGTGGTGTTCGGGCAGTGTAGGAGGTCGTGCAGGGGGTGGTGTTTCATGGTTTTCGGCATCACAGTGGTTTTTGGGCAGCGTAGGGGGTCTTCCTGGGGGCGGTGTTTCAGGGTTTAGGGCAGTGGTGTTCGGGATGTACAGGGGGTCTTGCTGGGGTTGGAGTTTCAGGGTTTAGGGCAGTGCAGTTGTGTTCGGGCAGTGTAGGGGGTCTTGCTGGGGGTGGTGTTTCAGGGTTTACGCCGTGGTGTTTGGGCAGTGTAGGGGTTCTTGCTGGGGGTGGTGTTTCAGAGTTTAGGGCAGTGCTGTGGTATTCGGGCAGTGTAGTGGGTCTTATAGGGGGTGGTGTTTCAGGGTTTGGGGCAGAGCAGTGGTGTTCAGGCAGTGTAGGGGGTTGTGATGGGGCTGGTGTTTCAGGGTTTAGGGCAGAGCAGTGGAATGCGGGCAATGTAGGGGGTCATGCTGGGGGTGGTGTTTCAGGGTTTAGGGCAGAGCAGTGGTGTTCGGGCAGTGTACGGGGTCATGCTGGGGGTGGTGTTTCAGGGTTTTGGGTACTGCAGTGGTGTTTGGGCAGTGTAGAAGGACGTGCTGCCGGTGGAGTTTCAGGGTTTAGGGCAGTGCAGTGGTGTTTGGGCAGAGTAGGGGGTTGTGCTGGGGCTGGTGTTTCAGGGTTGAGGGCAGTGCAGTGGTGTTCGGGCTGTGTAGGGTTTCGTGCTGGGGCTGGTGTTTCAGGGTTTAGGGCACTGCAGTGGTGTTCGGGCACTGTAGGGGGTCGTGGTGGGGCTGGAGTATCAGGGTTTAGGGCAGAGCAGTGGTGTCCAGGCAGTGTAGAGGGTCGTGGTGGGGCTGGTATTTTAGGGTTTAGGGTAGAGCAGTGGTGCTCGGGCAGTGTAGGGGGATGTGTGGGGTAGTGTTTCAGGGTTTAGGGCAGAGCAGTGGTGTTCAGGCAGTGTAGGTGGTCGTGCTTGGGGTGGTGTTTCAGGGTTTAGGGCAGTGCAGTGATGTTCGGGCAGTGTAGGGGGTCGTGCAGGGGGTGGTGTTTCAGGGTTTAGGGCAGTGCAGTCATGTTCGGGCAGTGTAAGGGGTTGTGCAGGGGGTGGTGTTTCAGGGTTTAGGGCAGTGCAGTGGTGCTCGGGCAGTGTTGGGGGTCTTGCTGGGGGTGGTGTTTCAGGGTTTTGGGCAGTGGTGTTCGGGCAGTGTAGGGGGTCTTGCTGGGGGTTGTTTTCAGGGTTTAGGGCAGTGCAGTGGTGTTCGGGCAATGTAGGGGGTCGTGCATGGGGGTGGTATTTCAGGGTTTAGGGCAGTGCACTGGTGTTCAGGAGGTGTAGGGGGTCGTGCTGGTATGGTTTTTTAGGGTTTAGGGCAGTGCAGTGGTGTTTGGGCAGTGTGGGGGGTCATGCTCTGGCTGGTGTTTCATGGTTTAGGGCAGTGCAGTGGTGTTCGGGCAGTGTAGGGGGTCGTGCTGGTGCTGGTGTTTCAGGGTTTAGGGCAGTGCTGTGGTGTTCGGGCAGTGTAGGGGGTCGTGCTCGGGCTGGTGTTTCAGGCTCTAGGGCAGTGCAGTGGTGTTCGGGCCGTGTAGGGGGTCGTGCTGGGGGTGGTGTTTCAGGGTTTAGGGCAGTGCAGTGGTTTTCGGGCTGTGTAGGGTGGCATGCTGGGGGTGGTGTTTCAGGGTTTAGGGCAGTGCAGTGTTGTTCGGGCAGTGTAGGGGGTAATGCTGGGGGTGGTGTTTCAGGGTTTAGGGCAGAGCAGTGATGTTCGGGCAGTGTAGGGGGTCGTGCTGGTGCTGGTGTTTCAGGGTTTAGGGCGAGCAGTGGTGTTCGGCCGTGTAGGAGGTTGTGCTGGGGTTGGTGTTTCAGGGTTTAGGGCACTGCAGTGGTGTTCGGGCAGTATAGGTGGTCTTGCTGGGGGTGGTGTTTCAGGGTTTAGGGCAGTGCAGTGGTGTTTGGGCATTGTAGGTGGTCATGCTCGGGATGGTGTTTCAGGGTTTAGGGCAGTGCAGTAGTGTTCGGGCAGTGTAAGGGGTTGTGAATGGTGAAATGTTTCAGGGATTAGGGCAGAGCAGTGGTGTGCGGGCAATGTAGGGGGTCATGCTGGGGGTGATGTTTCAGGGTTTAGGTCACTGCAGTGGTGTTCAGGCAGTGTAGGGGGTCGTGCTGGGGGTGGTGTTTCAGGGTTTAGGGCACTGCAGTGGTGTTCGGGCAGTGTAGGTGGATGTGCTGGGGGTGGTGTTTCAGGGTTTAGGGCAGAGCTGTGGTGTATGGGCAGTGTAGGAGGTCGTGCAGGGGTTGGTGTTTCACGGTTTACGGCATTGCAGTGGTTTTCGGGCAGTGTAGGGTGTCTTCCTGGGGGTGGTGTTTCAGGGTTTAGGGCAAGTCAGTGGTGTTCAGGCAGTGTAGGAGGTCGTGCTCGGACTGGTGTTTCAGGGTTTATGGCAGTGCATCGGTGTTCGGGCCGTTTAGGGGGTCGTGCTGTGGGTGGTGTTTCAGGGTTTAGGGTAGTGCAGTGGTGTTCGGGCCGTGTAGGGCGTCATGCTGGGGGTGGTGTTTCAGGGTTTAGGGCAGAGCAGTGGTGTGCGGGCAATGTAGGGGGTCGTTCTGGGGGCGGTGTTTCAGGGTTTAGGGCAGAGCAGTGGTGTCTGGGCAGTGTACGGTGTTGTGCTGGGGGTGGTGTTTTAGGGTTTAGGGCACTGCAGTGGTGTTCGGGCAGTGTAGGGGGATGTGCTGGGGGTGATGTTTCAGGGTTTTGGGCACTGCAGTGGTGTTTTCGGGCAGTGTAGGGGAATGTGCTGGGGGTGGTGTTTCAGGGCTTAGGGCAGAGCAGTGGTGTTCGGGCAGTGTAGGAGGTCGTGCAGGGGGTGGTGTTTTATGGTTTACTGCATTGCAGTGGTTTTCGGGCAGTGTAGGGGGTCTTCCTGGGGGAGGTGTTTCAGGGTTTAGGGCAGTGGTGTTCGGGATGTATAGAGGGTCTTGCTGGGGGTGGTGTTTCAGGGTTTAGGGCAGTGCAGTGGTGTTCGGGCAGTGTAGGGGGTCTTGCTGGGGGTGGTGTTTCAGGGTTTAGGCAGTGGTGTTTGGGCAGTGTAGTGGTTCTTGCTGGGTGTGGTGTTTCAGGGTTTAGGGCAGAGCAGTGGTGTTCGGGCAGTGTACGGGGTCATTCTGGGGGTGGTGTTTCAGGGTTTAGGGTACTGCAGTGGTGTTCGGGCAGTGTAGGGGGACGTGCTGGGGGTGGAGTTTCAGGGTTTAGGGCAGTGCAGTGGTGTTCGGGCAGTGTAGGGGGTTGTGCTGGGGCTGGTGATTCAGGGTTTAGGGCAGTGCAGTGGTTGTCTGGCAGCGTAGGAGGTCATGCTGGGGCTGGTGTTTCAGGGTTTAGGGCAGAGCAGTGGTGTGCGGGCAATGTATGGGGTCATGCTGGGGGTGATGTTTCAGGGTTTAGGGCACTGCAGTGGTGTTCGGGCAGTGTAGGGGGACGTGCTGGGGGTGGTGTTTCAGGGTTTCGGGCAGAGCAGTGGTGTACGGGCAGTGTAGGAAGTCGTGCAGGGGTTGGTGTTTCACGGTTTATGGCATTGCAGTGGTTTTCGGGCAGTGTAGGGTGTCTTCCTGGGGGTGGTGTTTCAGGGTTTAGGGCAAGTCAGTGGTGTTCGGGCAGTGTAGGAGGTCGTGCTCGGACTGGTGTTTCAGGGTTTAGGGCAGTGCAGTGGTGTTCGGGCCGTTTAGGGGGTCGTGCTGTGGGTGGTGTTTCAGGGTTTAGGGTAGTGCAGTGGTGTTCGGGCCGTGTAGGGCATCATGCTGGGGGTGGTGTTTCAGGGTTTAGGGCAGAGCAGTGGTGTGCGGGCAATGTAGGGGGTCATTCTGGGGGTGGTGTTTCAGGGTTTAGGGCAGTGCAGTGGTGTCTGGGCAGTGTACGGTGCCGTGCTGGGGGTGGTGTTTTAGGGTTTAGGGCACTGCAGTGGTGTTCGGGCAGTGTAGGGGGACGTGCTGGGGGTGATGTTTCAGGTTTTTGGGCACTGCAGTGGTGTTTTCGGGCAGTGTAGGGGGATGTGCTTGGGGTCGTGTTTCAGGGTTTAGGGCAGAGCAGTGGTGTTCGGGCAGTGTAGCCGGCCGTGCAGGGGGTGGTGTTTCATGGTTTACGGCATTCATCGGTTTTCGGGCAGTGTAGGGGGTCTTCCTGGGGGCGGTGTTTCAGGGTTTAGGGCAGTGGTGTTCGGGATGTATAGAGGGTCTTGCTGGGGGTGGTGTTTCAGGGTTTAGGGCAGTGCAGTGGTGTTCGGGCAGTGTAGGGGGTCTTGCTGGGGGTGGTGTTTCAGGGTTTAGGCAGTGGTGTTTGGGCAGTGTAGGGGTTCTTGCTGGGTGTGGTGTTTCAGGGTTTAGGGCAGTGCAGTGGTATTTGGGAAGTGTAGTGGGTCATACAGGGGGGTGGTGTTTCAGGGTTTAGGGCAGTGCAGTGGTGTTTGGGCAGTGTAGGGGGTTGTGATGGGGCTGGTGTTTCAGGGTTTAGGGCAGAGCAGTGGTGTGCGGGCAATGTAGGGGGTCATGCTGGGGGTGCTGTTTCAGGGTTTAGGGCAGAGCAGTGGTGTTCGGGCAGTGAAAGGGGTCATGCTGGGGGTGGTGTTTCAGGGTTTAGGGTACTGCAGTGGTGTTCGGGCAGTGTAAGGGGACGTGCTGGGGGTGGAGTTTCAGGGTTTAGGGCAGTGCAGTGGTGTTCGGGCAGTGTAGGGGGTTGTGCTGGGGCTGGTGATTCAGGGTTTAGGGCAGTGCAGTGGTGTTCTGGCAGTGTAGGGAGTCATGCTGGGGCTGGTGTTTCAGGGTTTAGGGCAGTGCAGTGGTGTTCGGGCTGTGTAGGACGTCGTGCTGGGGCTGGTGTTTTAGGGTTTAGGGCAGTGCAGTGCTGTTCAGGCAGTGTAGGGGGTGGTGCTGGGGCTGGTATTTCAGGGTTTAGGGCAGTGCAGTGGTGTTCGGGCCGTGTAGGGCATCATGCTGGGGGTGGTGTTTCAGGGTTTAGGGCAGAGCAGTGGTGTGCGGGCAATGTAGGGGGTCGTTCTGGGGGTGGTGTTTCAGGGTTTAGGGCAGTGCAGTGGTGTCTGGGAAGTGTACGGTGTCGTGCTGGGGGTGGTGTTTTAGGGTTTAGGGCACTGCAGTGGTGTTCGGGCAGTGTAAGGGGACGTGCGGGGGGTGATGTTTCAGGGTTTTGGGCACTGCAGTGGTGTTTTCGGGCAGTGTAGAGGGATGTGCTGGGGGTCGTGTTTCAGGGTTTAGGGCAGAGCAGTGGTGTTCGGGCAGTGTAGCAGGTCGTGCAGGGGGTGGTGTTTCATGGTTTACGGCATTGCAGTGGTTTTCGGGCAGTGTAGGGCGTCTTCCTGGGGGTGGTGTTTCAGGGTTTAGGGCAGTGGTGTTCGGGATGTATAGAGGGTCTTGCTGGGGGTGGTGTTTCAGGGTTTAGGGCAGTGCAGTGGTGTTCGGGCAGTGTAGGGGGTCTTGCTGGGGGTGGTGTTTCAGGGTTTAGGCAGTGGTGTTTGGGCAGTGTAGGGGTTCTTGCTGGGTGTGGTGTTTCAGGGTTTAGGGCAGTGCAGTGGTATTCGAGCAGTGTAGTGGGTCGTACAGGGGGGTGGTGTTTCAGGGTTTAGGGCAGTGCAGTGGTGTTTGGGCAGTGTAGGGGGTTGTGATGGGGCTGGTGTTTCAGGGTTTAGGGCAGAGCAGTGGTGTGCGGGCAATGTAGGGGGTCATGCTGGGGGTGCTGTTTCAGGGTTTAGGGCAGAGCAGTGGTGTTCGGGCAGTGAAAGGGGTCATGCTGGGGGTGGTGTTTCAGGGTTTAGGGTACTGCAGTGGTGATCGGGCAGTGTAGGGGGACATGCTGGGGGTGGAGTTTTAGGGTTTAGGGCAGTGCAGTGGTGTTCGGGCAGTGTAGGCGGTTGTGCTGGGTCTGGTGATTCAGGGTTTAGGGCAGTGCAGTGGTGTTCTGGCAGTGTAGGGAGTCATGCTGGGGCTGGTGTTTCAGGGTTTAGGGCAGTGCAGTGGTGTTCGGGCTGTGTAGGACGTCGTGCTGGGGCTGGTGTTTTAGGGTTTAGGGCAGTGCAGTGCTGTTCAGACAGTGTAGGGGGTTGTGCTGGGGCTGGTATTTCAGGGTTTAAGGCAGTGCAGTGCTGTTCGGGCAGTGTAGGGGGTCGTCCTGGGGCTGGTGTTTCAAAGTTTAGGGCAGTGCAGTGGTGTTCGGGCAGGGTAGGGGTTCGTGCTGGGGCTGGTGTTTCAGGGTTTAGGGCACTGCAGTGGTGTTCGGGCACTGTAGGGGGTCGTGGTGGGGCTGGAGTATCAGGGTTTAGGGCAGAGCAGTGGTGTCCAGGCAGTGTAGAGGGTCGAGGTGGGGCTGGTGTTTTAGGGTTTAGGGTAGAGCAGTGGTGCTCGGGCAGTGTAGGGGGATGTGCGGGTTAGTGTTTCAGGGTTTAGGGCAGAGCAGTAGTGTTCAGGCAGTGTAGGTGGTCGTGCTTGGGGTGGTGTTTCAGGGTTTAGGGCAGTGCAGTGATGTTCGGGCAGTGTAGGGGGTCGTGCAGGGGGTGGTGTTTCAGGGTTTAGGGCAGTGCAGTCGTGTTCGGGCAGTGTAAGGGCTTGTGCAGGGGGTGGTGTTTCAGGGTTTAGGGCAGTGCAGAGGCGCTCGGGCAGTGTTGGGGGTCTTGCTGGGGGTGGTGTTTCAGGGTATAGGGCAGTGGTGTTCGGGCAGTGTTGCGGGTCTTGCTGGGGGTTGTTTTCAGGGTTTAGGGCAGTGCAGTGGTGTTCGGGCAATGTAGGGGGTCGTGCAGGGGGTGGTATTTCAGGGTTTAGGGCAGTGCACTGGTGTTCAGGCAGTGTAGGGGTCGTGCTGGAATGGATTTTTTGGGTTTAGGGCAGTGCAGTGGTGTTCAGGCAGTGTAGGGGGTCGTGCTCGGGCTGGTGTTTCAGGGTTTAGGGCAGTGCAGTGGTGTTCGGGCCGTGTAGGGGGTCGTGCTGGGGGTGGTGTTTCAGGGTTTAGGGCAGTGCAGTGGTGTTCGGGCCGTGTAGGGGGTCTTGCTGGGGGTGGTGTTTCAGGGTTTAGGGCAGAGCAGTGATGGTCGGGCAGTGTAGGGGGTCGTGCTGGGGGTGGTGTTTCAGGGTTAAGGGCAGTGCAGAGGTGTTCGGGCAGTGTAGGGGGTCTTGCTGGGGGTGGTGTTTCAGGGTTTAGGGCAGAGCAGTGATGGTCGGGCAGTGTAGGGGGTCGTGCTGGTGCTGGTGTTTCAGGGTTTAGGGCAGAGCAGTGGTGTTCGGCAGTGTAGGAGGTCGTGCTGGGGTTGGTGTTTCAGGGTTTAGGGCACTGCAGTGGTGTTCGGGCGGTGTAGGGGGTCTTGCTGGGGGTGGTGTTTCAGGGTTTAGGGCAGTGCAGTGGTGTTTGGGCAGTGTAGGTGGTCATGCTCGGGCTGGTGTTTCAGGGTTTAGGGCAGTGCAGTAGTGTTCGGGCAGCGTAGGGGGTTGTGAAGGGGGTGGTGTTTCAGGGATTAGGGCAGAGCAGTGGTGTGCGGACAATGTAGGGGGTTGTGCTGGTGGTGGTGTTTCAGGGTTTAGCGCAGAGCATTGGTGTTGGGGCAGTGTACGGTGTCATGCTGGGGGTGGTGTTTCAGGGTTTAGGGCACTGCAGTGGTGTTCGGGCAGTGTAGGGGGACGTGCTGGGGCTGGTGTTTCAGGGTTTAGGGCACTGCATTGGTGTTCGGGCAGTGTAGGGGGATTTGCTGGGGGAGGTGTTTCAGGGTTTAGGGCAGAGCAGTGGTGTTCGGGCAGTGTAGGAGGTCGTGCAGGGGTTGGTGTTTCACGTTTTACGGCATTGCAGTGGTTTTCGGGCAGTGTAGGGTGTCTTCCTGGGGGCGGTGTTTCAGGGTTTAGGGCAGTGGTGTTCGGGATGTGTACGGGGTCTTGCTGGGGGTTTGGTTTTTCAGGGTTTAGGGCAGTGCAGAGGTGTTCGGGCAGTGTAGGGGGTCTTGCTGGGGGTGGTGTTTCAAGGTTTAGGCAGTGGTGTTTGGGCAGTGTAGGGGTTCTTGCTGGGGGTGGTATTTCGGGGTTTAGAGCAGTGCAGTGGTATTCGGGCAGTGCAGTGGGTCATGCAGGGGGGTGGTGTTTCAGGGTTTAGGGCAGTGCGGTTCGGGCAGTGTAGGGGGTCGTGCTGGGGGTGGTGTTTCAGGGTTTAGGGCAGTGCAGAGGTGTTCGGGCAGTGTAGGGGGTCTTGCTGGGGGTGGTGTTTCAGGGTTTAGGGCAGAGCAGTGATGGTCGGGCATTGTGGGGGGTCGTGCTGGTGCTGGTGTTTCAGGGTTTAGGGCAGAGCAGTGGTGTTCGGCAGTGTAGGAGGTCGTGCTGGGGTTGGTGTTTCAGGGTTTAGGGCACTGCAGTGGTGTTCGGGCGGTGTAGGGGGTCTTGCTGGGGGTGGTGTTTCAGGGTTTAGGGCAGTGCAGTGGTGTTTGGGCAGTGTAGGTGGTCATGCTCGGGCTGGTGTTTCAGGGTTTAGGGCAGTGCAGTAGTGTTCGGGCAGCGTAGGGGGTTGTGAAGGGGGTGGTGTTTCAGGGATTAGGGCAGAGCAGTGGTGTGCGGACAATGTAGGGGGTTGTGCTGGTGGTGGTGTTTCAGGGTTTAGCGCAGAGCAGTGGTGTTGGGGCAGTGTACGGTGTCATGCTGGGGGTGGTGTTTCAGGGTTTAGGGCACTGCAGTGGTGTTCGGGCAGTGTAGGGGGACGTGCTGGGGCTGGTGTTTCAGGGTTTAGGGCACTGCATTGGTGTTCGGGCAGTGTAGGGGGATGTGCTGGGGGAGGTGTTTCAGGGTTTAGGGCAGAGCAGTGGTGTTCGGGCAGTGTAGGAGGTCGTGCAGGGGTTGGTGTTTCACGTTTTACGGCATTGCAGTGGTTTTCGGGCAGTGTAGGGTGTCTTCCTGGGGGCGGTGTTTCAGGGTTCAGGGCAGTGGTGTTCGGGATGTGTACGGGGTCTTGCTGGGGGTGGTGTTTCAGGGTTTAGGGCAGTGCAGAGGTGTTCGGGCAGTGTAGGGGGTCTTGCTGGGGGTGGTGTTTCAAGGTTTAGGCAGTGGTGTTTGGGCAGTGTAGGGGTTCTTGCTGGGGGTGGTATTTCGGGGTTTAGAGCAGTGCAGTGGTATTCGGGCAGTGCAGTGGGTCATGCAGGGGGGTGGTGTTTCAGGGTTTAGGGCAGTGCAGTGCGGTTCGGGCAGTGTAGGGGGTTCTCTGGGGGTGCTGTTTCATGGTTTAGGGCAGTGGTGTTAGGGCAGTGTAGGGGGTCTTGCTGGGGGTGGTGTTTCAGGGTTTAGGACAGTGCAGTGGGGTTCGGGAATTGTAGGGGGTCGTGCTGGGGAGGTTATTCTGTGTTTAGGGTAGTGCAGTGGTGTTCGGGCAGTGTAGGCGGTCGTGCTGGGGCTGGTGTTTCAGGGTTTAGAGCAGTGCAGTGGCGTTCGGGCAGTGTGGGGGGTCGTGCAGGGACTGGTGTTTCAGGGTTTAGGGCAGTGCAGTGGTGTTCGAGCCGTGTAGGGGGTCATGCTGGGGGTGGTGTTTCAGGGTTTAGGGCAGTTTAGTGGTGTTCGGGCACTGTAGGGGGTTGTACGGGGGATGGTGTTTCAGGGTTTAGGGCAATGCAGTGGTGTTCGGGCAGTGTAGGGGGTTGTGCGGGGGCTGGTGTTTCAGGGTTTAGAGCAGTGCAGAGGTGTTTGGGCAGTCTATGGGGTCATGCGGGGCTGGTGTTTCAGGGTTTAGGGCAGTGCATTGGTGTTCGGGCAGTGTAGGGGGTCGTGCGTGGGCTGGTGTTTCAGGAATTAGGGCAGTGCAGTGGTGTTCGGGTAGCGAAGGGGGTCGTGCTGGGGCTGGCTTTTCAGGGTTTACGGCATTGCAGTGGTTTTCGGGCAGTGTAGGGGGTCTTGCTGTGTGTGGTGTTTCAGGGTTTAGGCAGTGGTGTTTGGGCAGTGTAGGGGTTCTTGCTGGGGGTGGTGTTTCAGGGTTTAGGGCAGTGCAGTGGTATTCGGGCGGTATAGTGGGTCGTGCAGGGGGGTGGTGTTTCAGGGTTTAGGGCAGTGCAGTGGTGTTCGGGCAGTGTAGGGGGTTCTCTGGGGGTGCTGTTTCAGGGTTTAGAGCAGTGCAGTGGTGTTCGGCAGTGTGGGAGGTCGTGCGGGGGCTGGTGTTTCAGGGTTTAGGGCAGTGCAGAGGTGTTTGGGCAGTCTAGGGGGTCATGCGGGGCTGGTGTTTCAGGGTTTAGGGCAGTGCAGTGGTGTTCGGGCAGTGTAGGGGGTCATGCAGGGGATGGTGTTTCAGGGTTATGGCAGTGAAGTGGTGTTCGGGATGTGTAGGGGGTCGTGCGGGCACGTGTTTCAGGGTTTAGGGCAAAGCAGTGGTGTTCGGGCAGTGTGGGTTGTCGTGCGTGGGCTGGTGTTTCAGGGTTTAGGGCAGTGCAGTGGTGTTCGGGCAGTATAGGGGGTCGTGCTGGGGCTGGCGTTTCAGGGTTTCTGGCATTGCACTGGTTTTCGGGCAGAGTAGGGGATCTTGCTGCTGGTGGTGTTTCAGGGTTTAGGCAGTGGTGTTTGGGCAGTGTAGGGGTTCTTGCTGGGGGTAGTGTTTCAGTCTTTAGGGCAGTGCAGTGGTATTCAGGCAGTGTAGTGGGTCGTGCAGGGGGGTGGTGCTTTAGGGTGTAGGGCAGTGCAGTGGTGTTCGGGCAGTGTAGGGGGTCCTCTGGGGGTGCTGTTTCATGGTTTAGGTCAGTGGTGTTCGGGCAGTGTAGGGGGTCTTGCTGGGGTTGGTGATTCAGTGTTTAGGGCAGTGCAGTGTTGTTCGGGCAGTGTAGGCGGTAGTGCTGGGGCTGGTGTTTCAGGGTTTAGGGCAGTGCAGTGGTGAGCGGGCAGTGTAGGGGGTTGTGCGGGGGCTAGTGTTTCAGGGTTTAGGGCAGTGCAGTGGTGTTCGGGCAGTGTGGGAAGTCGTACGGGTGCTGGTCTTTCAGGGTTTAGGGCAGTGCAGTGGTGTTCGGGCTGTGTAGGGGGTCATATGGGGGATGGTATTTCAGGGTTTAGGGCAGTGTAGTGGTGTTTGGGCAGTGTAGGGGGTTGTGCGGGGGCTGGAGTTTCAGGGTTTAGGGCAGTGCAGAGGTGTTCGGCCCGTCTAGAGGGATGTGCAGGCTGGTGTTTCAGGGTTTAGGGCAGTGCAGTTGTGTTCAGGCAGTGTAGGGGGTTATGCAGGGGATGGTGTTTCAGGGTTTAGGGCAGTGCAGTGGTGTTCGGGCAGTGTAGAGTGTCGTGCGATGCTGGTGTTTCAGGGTTTAGGGCAGTGCATTGGTGTTGGGGCAGTGTAGGTGGTCGTGCGTGGGCTGGTGTTTCAGGGTTTAGGACAGTGCAGTGGTGTTCGGGCAGTGTAGGGGGTCTTGCTGGGGGTGGTGTATCAGGGTTTTGGGCATTGCAGTGGTGTTCGGGCAGTGTAGGAAGTCTTGCTGGGGGTAGTGTTTCAGGGTTTAGGGCAGTGAATTGGTGTTCGAGCAGTGTAGGGTGTCGTGCATGGGGTGGTGTTTCAGGGCTTAGGGCAGTGCAGTGGTGTTCGTGCAGTGTATGGGGACGTGCAGGGGGTGGTGTTTCAGGGTTTAGGGCAGTGCAGTGATATTCGGGCAGTGTAGGGGGTCGTGCTGGGGCTGATGTTTCAGGGTTTAGGCAGTGGTGTTTGGGCAGTGTAGGGGTTCTTGCTGGGTGTGGTGTTTCAGGGTTTAGGGCAGTGCAGTGGTATTCGGGCAGTGTAGTGGGTCGTACAGGGGGTGGTGTTTCAGGGTTTAGGGCAGTGCAGTGGTGTTCGGGCATTGTAGGGGGTTGTGATGGGGCTGGTGTTTCAGGGTTTAGGGCAGAGCAGTGGTGTGCGGGCAATGTAGGGGGTCATGCTGGGGGTGGTGTTTCAGGGTTTAGGGCAGAGCAGTGGTGTTCGGGCAGTGTATGGGGTCATGCTGGGGGTGGTGTTTCAGGGTTGAGGGTACTGCAGTGGTGTTCGGGCAGTGTAGGGGGACGTGCTGGGGTTGTTTTTCAGGGTTTAGGGCAGTGCAGTGGTGTTCGGGCAGTGTAGGGGGTTGTGCTGGGGCTGGTGATTCAGGGTTTAGGGCAGTGCAGTGGTGTTCTGGCAGTGTAGGGGGTCATGCTGGGGCTGGTGTTTCAGGGTTTAGGGCAGTGCAGTGGTGTTCGGGCTGTGTAGGGCATCATGCTGGGGCTGGTGTTTCAGGGTTTAGGGCAGTGCAGTGCTGTTCAGACAGTGTAGGGGGTTGTGCTGGGGCTGGTATTTCAGGGTTTAAGGCAGTGCAGTGCTGTTCGGGCAGTGTAGGGGGTCGTCCTGGGGCTGGTGTTTCAAAGTTTAGGGCAATGCAGTGGTGTTCGGACAGGGTAGGGGGTCGTGCTGGGGCTGGTGTTTCAGGTTTTAGGGCACTGCAGTGGTGTTCGGGCACTGTAGGGGGTCGTGGTGGGGCTGGAGTATCAGGGTTTAGGGCAGAGCAGTGGTGTCCAGGCAGTGTAGAGGGTCGTGGTGGGGCTGGTGTTTTAGGGTATAGGGTAGAGCAGTGGTGCTCGGGCAGTGTAGGGGGATGTGCTGTGTAGTGTTTCAGGGTTTAGGGCACAGCAGTGGTGTTCAGGCAGTGTAGGTGGTTGTGCTTGGGGTGGTGTTTCAGGGTTTAGGGCAGTGCAGTGATGTTCGGGCAGTTTAGGGTGTGGTGCAGGGGGTGGTGTTTCAGGGTTTAGGGCAGTGCAATCGTGTTCGGGCAGTGTAAGGGCTTGTGCAGGGGGTGGTGTTTCAGGGTTTAGGGCAGTGCAGTGGTGCTCGGGCAGTGTTGGGGGTCTTGCTGGGGGTGGTGTTTCAGGGTTTAGGGCAGTGGTGTTCGGGCAGTGTTGCGGGTCTTGCTGGGGGTTGTTTTCAGGGTTTAGGGTAGTGCAGTGGTGTTCGGTCAATGTAGGGGGTCGTGCAGGGGGGTGGTATTTCAGGGTTTAGGGCAGTGCACTGGTGTTCAGGCAGTGTAGGGGTCGTGCTGGTATGGTTTTTTAGGGTTTAGGGCAGTGCAGTGGTGTTCAGGCAGTGTAGGGGGTCGTGCTTGGGCTGGTGTTTCAGGGTTTAGGGCAGTGCAGTGGTGTTTGGGCAGTGTAGGGGGTCGTGCTGGGGGTGGTGTTTCAGGGTTTAGGGCAGTGCAGTGGTGTGCGGGCCGTGTAGGGGGTCATGCTGGGGGTGGTATTTTAGGGTTTAGGGCAGTGCAGTGGTGTTCGGGCAGTGCAGGGGGCCGTGCTGGGAGTGGTGTTTCAATGTTTAGGGCAGTGCAGTGGTGTTCGGGCAGGGTAGGGGGTCGTGCTGGGGCTGGTGTTTCAGGGTATAGGGCACTGCAGTGGTGTTCGGGCACTGTAGGGGGTAGTGGTGGGGCTGGAGTATCAGGGTTTAGGGCAGAGCAGTGGTGTCCAGGCATTGTAGAGGGTCGTAGTGGGGCTGGTGTTTTAGGGTATAGGGTAGAGCAGTGGTGCTCGGGCAGTGTAGGGGGATGTGCGGGGTAGTGTTTCATGGTTTAGGGCAGAGCAGTGGTGTTCAGGCAGTGTAGGTGGTCGTGCTTGGGGTGGTGTTTCAGGGTTTAGGACAGTGCAGTGATGTTCGGGCAGTTTAGGGGGTCGTGCAGGGGGTGGTGTTTCAGGGTTTAGGGCAGTGCAGTCGTGTTCGGGCAGTGTAAGGGCTTGTGCAGGGGGTGGTGTTTCAGGGTTTAGGGCAGTGCAGTGGTGCTCGGGCAGTGTTGGGGGTCTTGCTGGGGGTGGTGTTTCAGGGTTTAGGGCAGTGGTGTTCGGGCAGTGTTGTGGGTCTTGCTGGGGGTTGTTTTCAGAGTTTAGGGCAGTGCAGTGGTGTTCGGGCAATGTAGGGGGCCGTGCAGGGGGATGGTATTTCATGGTTTAGGGCAGTGCACTGGTGTTCAGGCAGTGTAGGGGTCGTGCTGGTATGGTTTTTTAGGGTTTAGGGCAGTGGAGTGGTGTTCAGGCAGTGTAGGGGGTTGTGTTCGGGCTGGTGTTTCAGGGTTTAGGGCAGTGCAGTGGTGTTCGGGCCTTGTAGGGGGTCGTGCTGGGGGTGGTGTTTCAGGGTTTAGGGCAGTGCAGTGGTGTTCGGGCCGTGTAGGGGGTCATGCTGGGGGTGGTATTTCAGGGTTTAGGGCAGAGCAGTGATGGTCAGGCAGTGTAGGTGGTCGTGCTAGTGCGTGTGTTTCAGGGTTTAGGGCAGAGCAGTGGTGTTCGGCAGTGTAGGAGGTCGTGCTGGGGTTGCTGTTTCAAGGTTTAGGGCACTGCAGTGGTGTTCGGGCGGTGTAGGGGGTCTTGCTGGGGGTGGTGTTTCAGGGTTTAGGGCAGTGCAGTGGTGTTTGGGCAGTGTAGGTGGTCATGCTCGGGCTGGTGTTTCAGGGTTTAGGGCAGTGCAGTAGTGTTCGGGCAGTGTAGGGGGTTGTGAAGGGGGTGGTGTTTCAGGGATTAGGGCAGAGCAGTGGTGTGCGGACAATGTAGGGGGTCGTGCTGGTGTTTCAGGGTTTAGGGCACTGCAGTGGTTTTCGGGCAGTGTAGGGGGGACGTGCTGGGGCTGGTGTTTCAGGGTTGAGGGCACTGCAGTGGTGTTTGGGCATTGTAGGGGGATGTGCTGGGGGTGGTGTTTCAGTGTTTAGGGCAGAGCAGTGGTGTTCGGGCAGTGTAGGAGGTCGTGCAGGGGTTGGTGTTTCACGGTTTACGGCATTGCAGTGTTTTTCGGGCAGTGTAGGGTGTCTTCCTGGGGGCGGTGTTTCAGGGTTTAGGGCAGTGGTGTTCGGGATGTGTAGGGGGTCTTGCTGGGGGTGGTGTTTCAGGGTTTAGGGCAGTGCAGAGGTGTTCGGGCAGTGTAGGGGGTCTTGCTGGGGGTGGTGTTTTAGGGTTTAGGCAGTGGTGTTTGGGCAGTGTAGGGGTTCTTGCTGGGGGTGGTATTTCGGGGTTTAGGGCAGTGCAGTGGTATTCGGGCAGTGCAGTGGGTCATGCAGGGGGGTGGTGTTTCAGGGTTTAGGGCAGTGCAGTGCTATTCGGGCAGTGTAGGAGGTTCTCTGGGGGTGCTGTTTCATGGTTTAGGGCAGTGGTGTTAGGGCAGTGTAGGGGGTCTTGCTGGGGGTGGTGTTTCAGGGTTTAGGACAGTGCAGTGGGGTTCGGGAATTGTAGGGGGTCGTGCTGGGGGTGGTTATTCTGTGTTTAGGGCAGTGCAGTGGTGTTCGGGCAGTGTAGGGGGTCATGCAGGGGCTGGTGTTTCAGGGTTTAGAGCAGTGCAGTGGTGTTCGGGCAGTGTGGGGGGTCGTGCGGGGGCTGGTGTTTCAGGGTTTAGGGCAGTTTAGTGGTGTTCGGGCAGTGTATGGGGTTGTACAGGGGATGGTGTTTCAGGGTTTAGGCCAATGCAGTGGTGTTCGGGCAGTGTAGGGGGTTTTGCGGGGGCTGGTGTTTCAGGGTTTAGAGCAGTGCAGAGATGTTTGGGCAGTCTATGAGGTCATGCGGGGCTGGTGTTTTAGGGTTTAGGGCAGTGCATTAGTGTTCGGGCAGTGTAGGGGGTCGTGCGTGGGCTGGTGTTTCAGGGTTTAGGGCAGTGCAGTGGTGTTCGGGCAGTGAAGGGGGTCGTGCTGGGGCTGGCTTTTCAGGATTTACGGCATTGCAGTGGTTTTCGGGCAGTGTAGGGGGTCTTGCTGTGGGTGGTATTTCAGGGTTTAGGCCGTGGTGTTTGGGCAGTGTAGGGGTTCTTGCTGGGGTTGGTGTTTCAGGGTTTAGGGCAGTGCAGTGGTATTCGGGCAGTATAGTGGGTCGTGCAGGGGGGTGGTGTTTCAGGGTTTAGGGCAGTGCAGTGGTGTTCGGACAATGTAGGGGGTTCTCTGGGGGTGCTGTTTCAGGGTTTAGAGCAGTGCAGTGGCGTTCGAGCAGTGTGGGGGGTCATGCGGGGGCTGGTGTTTCAGGGTTTAGGGCAATGCAGTGGTGTTCGGGCAGTGTAGGGGGTTGTGCGGGGGTTGGTGTTTTAGGGTTATGGCAGTGAAGTGGAGTTCGGGATGTGTAGGGGGTCGTGCGGGCAGGTGTTTCAGTGTTTAGGGCAAAGCAGTGGTGTTCGGACAGTGTGGGTTGTCGTGCGGGGGCTGGTGTTTCAGGGTTTAGGGCAGTGCATTGGTGTTCGGGCCGTGTAGGGGGTCGTGCATGGGCTGGTGTTTCAGGGTTTAGGGCAGTGCAGTGGTGTTCAGGCAGTGTAGGGAGTCGTGCTGGGGCTGGCGTTTCAGGGTTTACGGCATTGCAGTGGTTTTTGGGCAGAGTAGGGGATCTTGCTGCGGGTGGTGTTTCAGGGTTTAGGCAGTGGTGTTTGGGCAGTGTAGGGGTTCTTGCTGGGGGTGGTGTTTCAGTCTTTAGGGCAGTGCAGTGGTATTCGGGCAGTGTAGTGGGTCGTGCAGGGGGGTGGTGCTTTAGGGTGTAGGGCAGTGCAGTGGTGTTCGGGCAGTGTGGGGGGTTCTCTGGGGGTGCTGTTTCATGGTTTAGGGCAGTGGTGTTCGGGCAGTGTAGGGGGTCTTGCTGGGGTTGGTGATTCAGTGTTTAGGGCAGTGCAGTGGTGTTCGGGCAGTGTAGGCGGTAGTGCTGGGGCTGGTGTTTCAGGGTTTAGGGCAGTGCAGTGGTGTTTGGGCAGTGTAGGGGGTTGTGCGGGGGCTAGTGTTTCAGGGTTTAGGGCAGTGGAGTGGTGTTCGGGCAGTGTGGAAAGTCGTACGGGGGCTGGTGTTTCAGGGTTTAGGGCAGTGCAGTGGTGTTCGGGCAGTGTAGGGTGTCATATGGGGGATGGTGTTTCAGGGTTTAGGGCAGTGCAGTGGCGTTCGGGCAGTGTAGGGGGTCGTGCGGGGGCTGGAGTTTCAGGGTTTAGGGCAGTGCAGAGGTGTTCGGGCCGTCTAGAGGGATGTGCAGGCTGGTGTTTCAGGGTTTAGGGCAGTGCAGTTGTGTTCAGGCAGTGTAGGGGGTCGTGCTGGGGGTGGTGTTTCAGGGTTTAGGGCAGAGCAGTGATGTTCGGGCAGTGTAGGGGGTCGTGCTGGTGTTTCAGGGTTTAGGGCAGAGCAGTGGCGTTTGGCAGTGTAGGAGGTTGTGCTGGGGTTGGTGTTTCAGGGTTTAGGGCACTGCAGTGGTGTTCGGGCAGTATAGGGGTTCTTGCTGGGGGTGGTGTTTCAGGGTTTAGGGCAGTGCAGTGGTGTTTGGGCATTGTAGGTGGTCATGCTAGGGATGGTGTTTCAGGGTTTAGGGCAGTGCAGTAGTGTTCGGGCAGTGTAAGGGGTTGTGAATAGTGTGATGTTTCAGGGAATAGGGCAGAGCAGTGGTGTGCGGGCAATGTAGGGGGACGTGCTGGGGGTGGTGTTTCAGGGTTTTGGGCACTGCAGTGATGTTCGGGCAGTGTAGGTGGATGTGCTGGGGGTGGTGTTTCAGGGTTTAGGGCAGTGCAGTGGTGTACGGGCAGTGTAGGAGGTCGTGCAGGGGTTGGTGTTTCACGGTTTACGGCATTGCAGTGGTTTTCGGGCAGTGTAGGGTGTCTTCCTGGGGGTGGTGTTTCAGGGTTTAGGGCAAGTCAGTGGTGTTCGGGCAGTGTAGGAGGTCGTGCTCAGAGTGGTGTTTCAGGGTTTAGGGCAGTGCAGTGGTGTTCGGGCCGTTTAGGGGGTCGTGCTGTGGGTGGTGTTTCAGGGTTTAGGGCAGTGCAGTGGTGTTCGGGCCGTGTAGGGCATCATGCTGGGGGTGGTGTTTCAGGGTTTAGGGCAGAGCAGTGGTGTGCGGGCAATGTAGGGGGTCGTTCTGGGGGTGGTGTTTCAGGGTTTAGGGCAGAGCAGTGGTGTCTGGGCAGTGTATGGTGTCGTGCTGGGGGTGGTGTTTTAGGGTTTAGGGCACTGCAGTGGTGTTCGGGCAGTGTAGGGGGACGTGCTGAGGGTGATGTTTCAGAGTTTTGGGCACTGCAGTGGTGTTTTCGGGCAGTGTAGGGGGATGTGCTGGGGGTCGTGTTTCAGGGTTTAGGGCAGAGCAGTGGTGTTCGGGCAGTGTAACAGGTCGTGCAGGGGGTGGTGTTTCATGGTTTACTGCATTGCAGTGGTTTTCGGGCAGTGTAGGGGGTCTTCCTGGGGGCGGTGTTTCAGGGTTTAGGGCAGTGGTGTTCGGGATGTATAGAGGGTCTTGCTGGGGGTGGTGTTTCAGGGTTTAGGGCAGTGCAGTGGTGTTCGGGCAGTGTAGGGGGTCTTGCTGGGGGTGGTGTTTCAGGGTTTAGGCAGTGGTGTTTGGGCAGTGTAGGGGTTCTTGCTGGGTGTGGTGTTTCAGGGTTTAGGGCAGTGCAGTGGTATTCGGGCAGTGTAGTGGGTCGTACAGGGGGGTGGTGTTTCAGGGTTTAAGGCAGTGCAGTGGTGTTCGGGCAGTGTAGGGGGTTGTGATGGGGCTGGTGTTTCAGTGTTTAGGGCAGAGCAGTGGTGTGCGGGCAATGTAGGGGGTCATGCTGGGGGTGCTGTTTCAGGGTTTAGGGCAGAGCAGTGGTGTTCGGGCAGTGAAAGGGGTCATGCTGGGGGTGGTGTTTCAGGGTTTAGGGTACTGCAGTGGTGTTCGGGCAGTGTATGGGGACGTGCTGGGGGTGGAGTTTCAGGGTTTAGGGTAGTGCAGTGGTGTTCGGGCAGTGTTGGGGGTTGTGCTGGGGCTGGTGATTCAGGGTTTAGGGCAGTGCAGTGGTGTTCTGGCAGTGTAGGGAGTCATGCTGGGGCTGGTGTTTCAGGGTTTAGGGCAGTGCAGTGGTGTTCGGGCTGTGTAGGACGTCGTGCTGGGGCTGGTGTTTTAGGGTTTAGGGCAGTGCAGTGCTGTTCAGACAGTGTAGGGGGTTTTGCTGGGGCTGGTATTTCAGGGTTTAAGGCAGTGCAGTGCTGTTCGGGCTGTGTAGGGGGTCGTCCTGGGGCTGGTGTTTCAAAGTTTAGGGCATTGCAGTGGTGTTCGGGCAGGGTAGGGGTTTGTGCTGGGGCTGGTGTTTCAGGGTTTAGGGCACTGCAGTGGTGTTCGGGCACTGTGGGGGGTCGTGGTGGGGATGGAGTATCAGGGTTTAGGGCAGAGCAGTGGTGTCCAGGCAGTGTAGAGGGTCGTGGTGCGGCTGGTGTTTTAGGGTTTAGGGTAGAGCAGTGGTGCTCGGGCAGTGTAGGGGGATGTGCGGGTTAGTGTTTCAGGGTTTAGGGCAGAGCAGTAGTGTTCAGGCAGAGTAAGTGGTCGTGCTTGGGGTGGTGTTTCAGGGTTTAGGGCAGTGCAGTGATGTTCGGGCAGTGTAGGGGGTCGTGCAGGGAGTTTTTTTCAGGGTTTAGGGCAGTGCAGTCGTGTTCGGGCAGTGTAAGGGCTTGTGCAGGGGGTGGTGTTTCAGGGTTTAGGGCAGTGCAGTGGCGCCCGGGCAGTGTTGGGGGTCTTGCTGGGGGTGGTGTTTCAGGGTTTAGGGCAGTGGTGTTCGGGCAGTGTTGCGGGACTTGCTGGGGGTTGTTTTCAGGGTTTAGGGCAGTGCAGTGGTGTTCGGGCAATGTAGAGGGTCATGCAGGGGTGGTATTTCAGGGTTTAGGGCAGTGCACTGGTGTTCAGGCAGTGTAGGGGTCGTGCTGGAATGGATTTTTTGGGTTTAGGGCAGTGCAGTGGTGTTCAGGCAGTGTAGGGGGTCGTGCTCGGGCTGGTGTTTCAGGGTTTAGGGCAGTGCAGTGGTGTTCGGGCCGTGTAGTGGGTCGTGCTGGGGTTGGTGTTTCAGGGTTTAGGGCAGTGCAGTGGTGTTCGGGCCGTGTAGGGGGTCATGCTGGGGGTGGTATTTCAGGGTTTAGGGCAGTGCAGTGGTGTTCGGGCAGTGTAGAGGGCCATGCTGGGGGTGGTGTTTCAGGGTTTAGGGCAGAGCAGTGATGGTCGGGCAGTGTAGGGGGTCGTGGTGGTGCTGGTGTTTCAGGGTTTAGGGCAGAGCAGTGGTGTTCGGCAGTGTAGGAGGTCGTGCTGGGGTTGGTGTTTCAGGGTTTAGGGCACTGCAGTGGTGTTCGGGCGGTGTAGGGGGTCTTGCTGGGGGTGGTGTTTCAGGGTTTAGGGCAGTGCAGTGGTGTTTATGCAGTGTAGGTGGTCATGCTCGGGCTGGTGTTTCAGGGTTTAGGGCAGTGCAGTAGTGTTCGGGCAGCGTACGGTGTCATGCTGGGGGTGGTGTTTCAGGGTTTAGGGCACTGCAGTGGTGTTCGGGCAGTGTACGGTGTCATGCTGGGGGTGGTGTTTCAGGGTTTAGGGCACTGCAGTGGTGTTCGGGCAGTGTAGGGGGACGTGCTGGGGCTGGTGTTTCAGGGTTTAGGGCACTGCAGTGGTGTTTATGCAGTGTAGGTGGTCATGCTCGGGCTGGTGTTTCAGGGATTAGGGCAGAGCAGTGGTGTGCGGACAATGTAGGGGGTCATGCTGGTGGTGGTGTTTCAGGGTTTAGGGCAGAGCAGTGGTGTTGGGGCAGTGTACGGTGTCATGCTGGGGGTGGTGTTTCAGGGTTTAGGGCACTGTAGTGGTGTTCGGGCAGTGTAGGGGGACGTGCTGGGGCTGGTGTTTCAGGGTTTAGGGCACTGCAGTGGTGTTCGGGCAGTGTAGGGGGATGTGCTGGGGGTGGTGTTTCAGGGTTTAGGGCAGAGCAGTGGTGTTCGGGCAGTGTAGGGGGATGTGCAGGGGGTGCTGTTTCATGGTTTAGGGCAGTGGTGTTCGGGCAGTGTAGGGGGTCTTGCTGGGGTTGGTGATTCAGTGTTTAGGGCAGTGCAGTGGTGTTCGGGCAGTGTAGGCGGTAGTGCTGGGGCTGGTGTTTCAGGGTTTAGGGCAGTGCAGTGGTGTTTGGGCAGTGTAGGGGGTTGTGCGGGGGCTAGTGTTTCAGGGTTTAGGGCAGTGGAGTGGTGTTCGGGCAGTGTGGAAAGTCGTACGGGGGCTGGTGTTTCAGGGTTTAGGGCAGTGCAGTGGTGTTCGGGCAGTGTAGGGTGTCATATGGGGGATGGTGTTTCAGGGTTTAGGGCAGTGCAGTGGCGTTCAGGCAGTGTAGGGGGTCGTGCTGGGGGTGGTGTTTCAGGGTTTAGGGCAGAGCAGTGATGTTCGGGCAGTGTAGGGGGTCGTGCTGGTGTTTCAGGGTTTAGGGCAGAGCAGTGGCGTTTGGCAGTGTAGGAGGTCGTGCTGGGGTTGGTGTTTCAGGGTTTAGGGCACTGCAGTGGTGTTCGGGCAGTATAGGGGTTCTTGCTGGGGGTGGTGTTTCAGGGTTTAGGGCAGTGCAGTGGTGTTTGGGCATTGTAGGTGGTCATGCTAGGGATGGTGTTTCAGGGTTTAGGGCAGTGCAGTAGTGTTCGGGCAGTGTAAGGGGTTGTGAATAGTGTGATGTTTCAGGGAATAGGGCAGAGCAGTGATGTGCGGGCAATGTAGGGGGACGTGCTGGGGGTGGTGTTTCAGGGTTTTGGGCACTGCAGTGATGTTCGGGCAGTGTAGGTGGATGTGCTGGGGGTGGTGTTTCAGGGTTTAGGGCAGAGCAGTGGTGTACGGGCAGTGTAGGAGGTCGTGCAGGGGTTGGTGTTTCACGGTTTACGGCATTGCAGTGGTTTTCGGGCAGTGTAGGGTGTCTTCCTGGGGGTGGTGTTTCAGGGTTTAGGGCAAGTCAGTGGTGTTCGGGCAGTGTAGGAGGTCGCGCTCAGACTGGTGTTTCAGGGTTTAGGGCAGTGCAGTGGTGTTCGGGCCGTTTAGGGGGTCGTGCTGTGGGTGGTGTTTCAGGGTTTAGGGCAGTGCAGTGGTGTTCGGGCCATGTAGGGCATCATGCTGGGGGTGGTGTTTCAGGGTTTAGGGCAGAGCAGTGGTGTGCGGGCAATGTAGGGGGTCATTCTGGGGGTGGTGTTTCAGGGTTTAGGGCAGAGCAGTGGTGTCTGGGCAGTGTATGGTGTCGTGCTGGGGGTGGTGTTTTAGGGTTTAGGGCACTGCAGTGGTGTTCGGGCAGTGTAGGGGGACGTGCTGAGGGTGATGTTTCAGGGTTTTGGGCACTGCAGTGGTGTTTTCGGGCAGTGTAGGGGGATGTGCTGGGGGTCGTGTTTCAGGGTTTAGGGCAGAGCAGTGGTGTTCGGGCAGTGTAACAGGTCGTGCAGGGGGTGGTGTTTCATGGTTTACGGCATTGCAGTGGTTTTCGGGCAGTGTAGGGGGTCTTCCTGGGGGCGGTGTTTCAGGGTTTAGGGCAGTGGTGTTCGGGATGTATAGAGGGTCTTGCTGGGGGTGGTGTTTCAGGGTTTAGGGCAGTGCAGTGGTGTTCGGGCAGTGTAGGGGGTCTTGCTGGGGGTGGTGTTTCAGGGTTTAGGCAGTGGTGTTTGGGCAGTGTAGGGGTTCTTGCTGGGTGTGGTGTTTCAGGGTTTAGGGCAGTGCAGTGGTATTCGGGCAGTGTAGTGGGTCGTACAGGGGGGTGGTGTTTCAGGGTTTAAGGCAGTGCAGTGGTGTTCGGGCAGTGTAGGGGGTTGTGCTGGGGCTGGTGATTCAGGGTTTAGGGCAGTGCAGTGGTGTTCTGGCAGTGTAGGGAGTCATGCTGGGGCTGGTGTTTCAGGGTTTAGGGCAGTGCAGTGGTGTTCGGGCTGTGTAGGACGTCGTGCTGGGGCTGGTGTTTTAGGGTTTAGGGCAGTGCAGTGCTGTTCAGACAGTGTAGGGGGTTTTGCTGGGGCTGGTATTTCAGGGTTTAAGGCAGTGCAGTGCTGTTCGGGCTGTGTAGGGGGTCGTCCTGGGGCTGGTGTTTCAAAGTTTAGGGCAGTGCAGTGGTGTTCGGGCAGGGTAGGGGTTCGTGCTGGGGCTGGTGTTTCAGGGTTTAGGGCACTGCAGTGGTGTTCGGGCACTGTAGGGGGTCGTGGTGGGGCTGGAGTATCAGGGTTTAGGGCAGAGCAGTGGTGTCCAGGCAGTGTAGAGGGTCGTGGTGGGGCTGGTGTTTTAGGGTTTAGGGTAGAGCAGTGGTGCTCGGGCAGTGTAGGGGGATGTGCGGGTTAGTGTTTCAGGGTTTAGGGCAGAGCAGTAGTGTTCAGGCAGAGTAAGTGGTCGTGCTTGGGGTGGTGTTTCAGGGTTTAGGGCAGTGCAGTGATGTTTGGGCAGTGTAGGGGGTCGTGCAGGTTTTTTTTTTCAGGGTTTAGGGCAGTGCAGTCGTGTTCGGGCAGTGTAAGGGCTTGTGCAGGGGGTGGTGTTTCAGGGATTAGGGCAGTGCAGTGGCGCCCGGGCAGTGTTGGGGGTCTTGCTGGGGGTGGTGTTTCAGGGTTTAGGGCAGTGGTGTTCGGGCAGTGTTGCGGGACTTGCTGGGGGTTGTTTTCAGGGTTTAGGGCAGTGCAGTGGTGTTCGGGCAATGTAGAGGGTCATGCAGGGGTGGTATTTCAGGGTTTAGGGCAGTGCACTGGTGTTCAGGCAGTGTAGGGGTCGTGCTGGAATGGATTTTTTGGGTTTAGGGCAGTGCAGTGGTGTTCAGGCAGTGTAGGGGGTCGTGCTCGGGCTGGTGTTTCAGGGTTTAGGGCAGTGCAGTGGTGTTCGGGCCGTGTAGGGGGTCGTGCTGGGGTTGGTGTTTCAGGGTTTAGGGCAGTGCAGTGGTGTTCGGGCCGTGTAGGGGGTCATGCTGGGGGTGGTATTTCAGGGTTTAGGGCAGTGCAGTGGTGTTCGGGCAGTGTAGAGGGCCATGCTGGGGGTGGTGTTTCAGGGTTTAGGGCAGAGCAGTGATGGTCGGGCAGTGTAGGGGGTCGTGCTGGTGCTGGTGTTTCAGGGTTTAGGGCAGAGCAGTGGTGTTTGGCAGTGTAGGAGGTCGTGCTGGGGTTGGTGTTTCAGGGTTTAGGGCACTGCAGTGGTGTTCGGGCGGTGTAGGGGGTCTTGCTGGGGGTGGTGTTTCAGGGTTTAGGGCAGTGCAGTGGTGTTTATGCAGTGTAGGTGGTCATGCTCGGGCTGGTGTTTCAGGGTTTAGGGCAGTGCAGTAGTGTTCGGGCAGCGTACGGTGTCATGCTGGGGGTGGTGTTTCAGGGTTTAGGGCACTGCAGTGGTGTTCGGGCAGTGTACGGTGTCATGCTGGGGGTGGTGTTTCAGGGTTTAGGGCACTGCAGTGGTGTTCGGGCAGTGTAGGGGGACGTGCTGGGGCTGGTGTTTCAGGGTTTAGGGCACTGCAGTGGTGTTTATGCAGTGTAGGTGGTCATGCTCGGGCTGGTGTTTCAGGGATTAGGGCAGAGCAGTGGTGTGCGGACAATGTAGGGGGTCATGCTGGTGGTGGTGTTTCAGGGTTTAGGGCAGAGCAGTGGTGTTGGGGCAGTGTACGGTGTCATGCTGGGGGTGGTGTTTCAGGGTTTAGGGCACTGTAGTGGTGTTCGGGCAGTGTAGGGGGACGTGCTGGGGCTGGTGTTTCAGGGTTTAGGGCACTGCAGTGGTGTTCGGGCAGTGTAGGGGGATGTGCTGGGGGTGGTGTTTCAGGGTTTAGGGCAGAGCAGTGGTGTTTGGGCAGTGTAGGAGGTCGTGCAGGGGTTGGTGTTTCACGGTTTACGGCATTGCAGTGGTTTTCGTGCAGTGTAGGGTGTCTTCCTGGGGGCGGTGTTTCAGGGTTTAGGGCAGTGGTGTTCGGATGTGTAGGGGGTCTTTCTAGGGGTGGTGTTTCAGGGTTTCGGGCAGTGCAGAGGTGTTCGGGCAGTGTAGGGGGTCTTGCTGGGGGTGGTGTTTGAGGGTTTAGGCAGTGGTGTTTGGGCATTGTAGGGGTTCTTGCTGGGGGTGGTATTTCGGGGTTTAGAGCAGTGCAGTGGTATTCGGGCAGTGCAGTGGGTCATGCAGGGGGGTGGTGTTTCAGGGTTTAGGGCAGTGCAGTGCTGTTCGGGCAGTGTAGGGGGTTCTCCGGGGGTGCTATTTCATGGTTTAGGGCAGTGGTGTTAGGGCAGTGTAGGGGGTCTTGCTGGGGGTGGTGTTTCAGGGTTTAGGACAGTGCAGTGGGTTTCGGGAATTGTAGGGGGTCGTGCTGGGGGACGTTATTCTGTGTTTAGGGTAGTGCAGTGGTGTTCGGGCAGTGTAGGCGGTCGTGCTGGGGCTGGTGTTTCAGGGTTTAGAGCAGTGCAGTGGTGTTCGGGCAGTGTGGGGGGTCGTGCAGGGGCTGGTGTTTCAGGGTTTAGGGCAGTTTAGTGGTGTTCGGGCACTGTAGGGGGTTGTACGGGGGATGGTGTTTCAGGGTTTAGGGCAATGCAGTGGTGTTTGGGCAGTGTAGGGGGTTGTGCGGGGGCTGGTGTTTCAGGGTTTAGAGCAGTGCAGAGGTGTTTGGGCAGTCTATGGGGTCATGCGGGGCTGGTGTTTCAGGGTTTAGGGCAGTGCATTGGTGTTCGGGCAGTGTAGGGGGTCGTGCGTGGGCTGGTGTTTCAGGAATTAGGGCAGTGCAGTGGTGTTCGGGCAGTGAAGGGGTCATGCTGGGGCTTGCTTTTCAGGGTTTACGGCATTGCAGTGGTTTTCGGGCAGTGTAGGGGGTCTTGCTGGGGGTTGTGTTTCAGGGTTTAGGCAGTGGTGTTTGGGCAGTGTAGGGGTTCTTGCTGGGTGTGGTGTTTCAGGGTTTAGGGCAGTGCAGTGGTATTCGGGCAGTGTAGTGGGTCGTACAGGGGGGTGGTGTTTCAGTGTTTAAGGCAGTGCAGTGGTGTTCGGGCAGTGTAGGGGGTTGTGATGGGGCTGGTGTTTCAGGGTTTAGGGCAGAGCAGTGGTGTGCGGGCAATGTAGGGGGTCATGCTGGGGGTGCTGTTTCAGGGTTTAGGGCAGAGCAGTGGTGTTCGGGCAGTGAAAGGGGTCATGCTGGGGGTGGTGTTTCAGGGTATAGGGTACTGCAGTGGTGTTCGGGCAGTGTATGGGGACGTGCTGGGGGTGGCGTTTCAGGGTTTAGGGCAGTGCAGTGGTGTTCGGGCAGTGTTGGGGGTTGTGCTGGGGCTGGTGATTCAGGGTTTAGGGCAGTGCAGTGGTGTTCTGGCAGTGTAGGGAGTCATGCTGGGGCTGGTGTTTCAGGGTTTAGGGCAGTGCAGTGGTGTTCGGGCTGTGTAGGACGTCGTGCTGGGGCTGGTGTTTTAGGGTTTAGGGCAGTGCAGTGCTGTTCAGACAGTGTAGGGGGTTTTGCTGGGGCTGGTATTTCAGGGTTTAAGGCAGTGCAGTGCTGTTCGGGCTGTGTAGGGGGTCATCCTGGGGCTGGTGTTTCAAAGTTTAGGGCAGTGCAGTGGTGTTCGGGCTGGGTAGGGGTTCATGCTGGGGCTGGTGTTTCAGGGTTTAGGGCACTGCAGTGGTGTTCGGGCACTGTAGGGGGTCGTGGTGGGGCTGGAGTATCAGGGTTTAGGGCAGAGCAATGGTGTCCAGGCAGTGTAGAGGGTCGTGGTGGGGCTGGTGTTTTAGGGTTTAGGGTAGAGCAGTGGTGCTCGGGCAGTGTAGGGGGATGTGCGGGTTAGTGTTTCAGGGTTTAGGGCAGAGCAGTAGTGTTCAGGCAGAGTAAGTGGTCGTGCTTGGGGTGGTGTTTCAGGGTTTAGGGCAGTGCAGTGATGTTCGGGCAGTGTAGGGGGTCGTGCAGGGGGTGGTGTTTCAGGGTTTAGGGCAGTGCAGTCGTGTTCGGGCAGTGTAAGGGCTTGTGCAGGGGGTGGTGTTTCAGGGTTTAGGGCAGTGCAGTGGCGCTCGGGCAGTGTTGGGGGTCTTGCTGGGGGTTGTTTTCAGGGTTTAGGGCAGTGCAGTGGTGTTCGGGCAATGTAGAGGGTCATGCAGGGGGTGGTATTTCAGGGTTTAGGGCAGTGCACTGGTGTTCAGGCAGTGTAGGGGTCGTGCTGGAATGGATTTTTTGGGTTTAGGGCAGTGCAGTGGTGTTCAGGCAGTGTAGGGGGTCGTGCTCGGGCTGGTGTTTCAGGGTTTAGGGCAGTGCAGTGGTGTTCGGGCCGTGTAGGGGGTCGTGCTGGGGTTGGTGTTTCAGGGTTTAGGGCAGTGCAGTGGTGTTCGGGCCGTGTAGGGGGTCATGCTGGGGGTGGTATTTCAGGGTTTAGGGCAGTCCAGTGGTGTTCGGGCATTGTAGAGGGCCATGCTGGGGGTGGTGTTCCAGGGTATAGGGCAGAGCAGTGATGGTCAGGCAGTGTAGGGGGTCGTGCTGGTGCTGGTGTTTCAGGGTTTAGAGCAGAGCAGTGGTGTTCGGCAGTGTAGGAGGTCGTGCTGGGGTTGGTGTTTCAGGGTTTAGGGCACTGCAGTGGTGTTCGGGCGGTGTAGGGGGTCTTGCTGGGGGTGGTGTTTCAGGGTTTAGGGCAGTGCAGTGGTGTTTATGCAGTGTAGGTGGTCATGCTCGGGCTGGTGTTTCAGGGTTTAGGGCAGTGCAGTAGTGTTCGGGCAGCGTACGGTGTCATGCTGGGGGTGGTGTTTCAGGGTTTAGGGCACTGCAGTGGTGTTCGGGCAGTGTACGGTGTCATGCTGGGGGTGGTGTTTCAGGGTTTAGGGCACTGCAGTGGTGTTCGGGCAGTTTAGGGGGACGTGCTGGGGCTGGTGTTTCAGGGTTTATGGCACTGCAGTGGTGTTTATGCAGTGTAGGTGGTCATGCTCGGGCTGGTGTTTCAGGGATTAGGGCAGAGAAGTGGTGTGCGGCCAATGTAGGGGGTCATGCTGGTGGTGGTGTTTCAGGGTTTAGGGCAGAGCAGTGGTGTTGGGGCAGTGTACGGTGTCATGCTGGGGGTGGTGTTTCAGGGTTTAGGGCACTGCAGTGGTGTTCGGGCAGTGTAGGGGGACGTGCTGGGGCTGGTGTTTCAGGGTTTAGGGCACTGCAGTGGTGTTCGGGCAGTGTAGGGGGATGTGCTGGGGGTGGTGTTTCAGGGTTTAGGGCAGAGCAGTGGTGTTCGGGCAGTGTAGGAGGTCGTGCAGGGGTTGGTGTTTCACGGTTTACGGCATTGCAGTGGTTTTCGTGCAGTGTAGGGTGTCTTCCTGGGGGCGGTGTTTCAGGGTTTAGGGCAGTGGTGTTCGGGATGTGTAGGGGGTCTTGCTAGGGGTGGTGTTTCAGGGTTTAGGGGAGTGCAGTGGTGTTCGGGCAGTGTAGGGGGACGTGCTGGGGCTGGTGTTTCAGGGTTTAGGGCACTGCAGTGGTGTTCGGGCAGTGTAGGGGGATGTGCTGGGGGTGGTGTTTCAGGGTTTAGGGCAGAGCAGTGGTGTTCGGGCAGTGTAGGAGGTCGTGCAGGGGTTGGTGTTTCACGGTTTACGGCATTGCAGTGGTTTTCGTGCAGTGTAGGGTGTCTTCCTGGGGGCGGTGTTTCAGGGTTTAGGGCAGTGGTGTTCGGGATGTGTAGGGGGTCTTGCTAGGGGTGGTGTTTCAGGGTTTAGGGGAGTGCAGAGGTGTTCGGGCAGTGTAGGGGGTCTTGCTGGGGGTGGTGTTTCAGGGTTTAGGCAGTGGTGTTTGGGCATTGTAGGGGTTCTTGCTGGGGGTGGTATTTCAGGGTTTAGAGCAGTGCAGTGGTATTCGGGCAGTGCAGTGGGTCATGCAGGGGGGGTGGTGTTTGAGGGTTTAGGGCAGTGCAGTGCTGTTCGGGCAGTGTAGGGGGTTCTCTGGGGGTGCTGTTTCATGGTTTAGGGCAGTGGTGTTAGGGCAGTGTAGGGGGTCTTGCTGGGGGTGGTGTTTCAGGGTTTAGGACAGTGCAGTGGGTTTCGGGAATTGTAGGGGGTCGTGCTGGGGGACGTTATTCTGTGTTTAGGGTAGTGCAGTGGTGTTCGGGCAGTGTAGACGGTCGTGCTGGGGCTGGTGTTTCAGGGTTTAGAGCAGTGCAGTGGTGTTCGGGCAGTGTGGGGGGTCGTGCAGGGGCTGGTGTTTCAGGGTTTAGGGCAGTTTAGTGGTGTTCGGGCACTGTAGGGGGTTGTACGGGGGATGGTGTTTCAGGGTTTAGGGCAATGCAGTGGTGTTCGGGCAGTGTAGGGGGTTGTGCGGGGGCTGGTGTTTCAGGGTTTAGAGCAGTGCAGAGGTGTTTGGGCAGTCTATGGGGTCATGCGGGGCTGGTGTTTCAGGGTTTAGGGCAGTGCATTGGTGTTCGGGCAGTGTAGGGGGTCGTGCGTGGGCTGGTGTTTCAGGAATTAGGGCAGTGCAGTGGTGTTCGGGCAGTGAAGGGGGTCGTGCTGGGGCTTGCTTTTCAGGGTTTACGGCATTGCAGTGGTTTTCGGGCAGTGTAGGGGGTCTTGCTGTGTGTGGTGTTTCAGGGTTTAGGCAGTGGTGTTTGGGCAGTGTAGGGGTTCTTGCTTGGGGTGGTATTTCAGGGTTTAGGGCAGTGCAGTGGTATTCGGGCGGTATAGTGGGTCGTGCAGGGGGGTGGTGTTTCAGGGTTTAGGGCAGTGCAGTGGTGTTCGGACAGTGTAGGGGGTTCTCTGGGGGTGCTGTTTCAGGGTTTAGAGCAGTGCAGTGGTGTTCGGCAGTGTGGGGGGTCGTGCAGGGGCTGGTGTTTCAGGGTTTAGGTCAGTTTAGTGGTGTTCGGGCAGTGTAGGGGGTTGTACGGGAGATGGTGTTTCAGGGTTTAGAGCAATGCAGTGGTGTTCGGGCAGTGTAGGGGGTTGTGCGGGGGCTGGTGTTTCAGAGTTTAGGGCAGTGCAGAGGTGTTTGGGCAGTCTAGGGGGTCATGCGGGGCTGGTGTTTCAGAATATAGGGCAGTGCAGTGGTGTTCGGGCAGTATAGGGGGTCATGCAGGGGATGGTGTTTCAGGGTTATGGCAGTGAAGTGGTGTTCGGGATGTGTAGGGGGTCGTGCGGGCAGGTGTTTCAGGGTTTAGGGCAAAGCAGTGGTGTTCGGGCAGTGTGGGTTGTCGTGCGTGGGCTGGTGTTTCAGGGTTTAGGGCAGTGCAGTGGTGTTCGGGCAGTGTAGGGGGTCGTGCTGGGGCTGGCGTTTCAGGGTTTCCGGCATTGCAGTGGTTTTCGGGCAGAGTAGGGGATCTTGCTGCGGGTGGTGTTTCAGGGTTTAGGCAGTGGTGTTTGGGCAGTGTAGGGGTTCTTGCTGGGGGTGGTGTTTCAGTCTTTAGGGCAGTGCAGTGGTATTCGGGCAGTGTAGTGGGTCGTGCAGGGGGGTGGTGCTTTAGGGTGTAGGGCAGTGCAGTGGTGTTCGGGCAGTGTAGGGGGTTCTCTGGGTGTGCTGTTTCATGGTTTAGGGCAGTGGTGTTTGGGCAGTGTAGGGGGTCTTGCTGGGGTTGGTGATTCAGTATTTAGGGCAGTGCAGTGGTGTTCGGGCAGTGTAGGCGGTAGTGCTGGGGCTGGTGTTTCAGGGTTTAGGGCAGTGCAGTGGTGTTCGGGCAGTGTAGGGGGTTGTGCGGGGGCTAGTGTTTCAGGGTTTAGGGCAGTGCAGTGGTGTTCGGGCAGTGTGGGAAGTCGTACGGGGGCTGGTGTTTCAGGGTTTAGGGCAGTGCAGTGGTGTTCGGGCAGTGTAGGGGGTCGTATGGGGGATGGTGTTTCAGGGTTTAAGGCAGTGTAGTGGTGTTCGGGCAGTGTAGGGGGTCGTGCGGGGGCTGGAGTTTCAGGGTTTAGGGCAGTGCAGAGGTGTTCGGGCCGTCTAGAAAGATGTGCAGGCTGGTGTTTCAGGGTTTAGGGCAGTGCAGTTGTGTTCAGGCAGTGTAGGGGGTTATGCAGGGGATGGTGTTTCAGGGTTTAGGGCAGTGCATTGGTGTTGGGGCAGTGTAGGTGGTCGTGCGTGGGCTGGTGTGTCAGGGTTTAGGGCAGTGCAGTGGTGTTCGGGCAGTGTAGGGGGTTTTGCTGGGGGTGGTGTATCAGGGTTTTGGGCATTGCAGTGGTGTTCGGGCAGTGTAGGAAGTCTTGCTGGGGGTAGTGTTTCAGGGTTTAGGGCAGTGAATTGGTGTTCGGGCAGTGTTGGGTGTCGTGCATGGGGTGGTGTTTCAGGGCTTAGGGCAGTGCAGTGGTGTTCGTGCAGTGTATGGGGACGTGCAGGGGGTGGTGTTTCAGGGTTTAGGGCAGTGCAGTGGTATTCGGGCAGTGTAGGGGGTCGTGCTGGGGCTGATGTTTCAGGGTTTAGGCAGTGGTGTTTGGGCAGTGTAGGGGTTCTTGCTGGGTGTGGTGTTTCAGGGTTTAGGGCAGTGCAGTGGTATTCGGGCAGTGTAGTGGGTCGTACAGGGGGGTGGTGTTTCAGGGTTTAGGGCAGTACAGTGGTGTTCGGGCATTGTAGGGGGTTGTGATGGGGCTGGTGTTTCAGGGTTTAGGGCAGAGCAGTGGTGTGCGGGCAATGTAGGGGGTCATGCTGGGGGTGGTGTTTCAGGGTTTAGGGCAGAGCAGTGGTGTTCGGGCAGTGTACGGGGTCATGCTGGGGGTGGTGTTTCAGGGTTTAGGGTACTGCAGTGCTGTTCGGGCAGTGTAGGGGGACGTGCTGGGGTTGTTTTTCAGGGATTAGTGCAGTGGTGTTCGGGCAGTGTAGGGGGTTGTGCTGGGGCTGGTGATTCAGGGTTTAGGGCAGTGCAGTGGTGTTCTGGCAGTGTAGGGGGTCATGCTGGGGCTGGTGTTTCAGGGTTTAGGGCAGTGCAGTGGTGTTCGGGCTGTGTAGGGCGTCGTGCTAGGGCTGGTGTTTCAGGGTTTAGGGCAGTGCAGTGCTGTTCAGACAGTGGAGGGGGTTGTGCTGGGGCTGGTATTTCAGGGTTTAAGGCAGTGCAGTGCTGTTCGGGCAGTGTAGGGGGTCGTCCTGGGGCTGGTGTTTCAAAGTTTAGGGCAATGCAGTGGTGTTCGGGCAGGGTAGGGGGTCGTGCTGGGGCTGGTGTTTCAGGGTTTAGGGCACTGCAGTGGTGTTCGGGCACTGTAGGGGGTCGTGGTGGGGCTGGAGTATCAGGGTTTGGGACAGAGCAGTGGTGTCCAGGCAGTGTAGAGGGTTGTGGTGGGGCTGGTGTTTTAGGGTATAGGGTAGAGCAGTGGTGCTCGGGCAGTGTAGGGGGATGTGCTGGGTAGTGTTTCAGGGTTTAGGGCACAGCAGTGGTGTTCAGGCAGTGTAGGTGGTCGTGCTTGGGGTGGTGTTTCAGGGTTTAGGGCAGTGCAGTGATGTTCGGGCAGTTTAGGGGGTCGTGCAGGGGGTGGTGTTTCAGGGTTTAGGGCAGTGCAGTCGTGTTCGGGCAGTGTAAGGGCTTGTGCAGGGGGTAGTGTTTCAGGGTTTAGGGCAGTGCAGTGGTGCTCGGGCAGTGTTCGGGGTCTTGCTGGGGGTGGTGTTTCAGGGTTTAGGGCAGTGGTGTTCGGGCAGTGTTGCGGGTCTTGCTGGGGGTTGTTTTCAGGGTTTAGGGCAGTGCAGTGGTGTTCGGTCAATGTAGGGGGTTGTGCAGGGGGGTGGTATTTCAGGGTTTAGGGCAGTGCACTGGTGTTCAGGCAGTGCAGGGGCCGTGCTGGTATGGTTTTTTAGGGTTTAGGGCAGTGCAGTGGTGTTCAGGCAGTGTAGGGGGTCGTGCTCGGGCTGGTGTTTCAGGGTTTAGGGCAGTGCAGTGGTGTTCGGGCAGTGTAGGGGGTTGTGCTGGGGGTGGTGTTTCAGGGTTTAGGGCAGTGCAGTGGTGTTCGGGCCGTGTAGGGGGTTATGCTGGGGGTGGTATTTTAGGGTTTAGGGCAGTGCAGTGGTGTTCGGGCAGTGCAGGGGCCGTGCTGGGAGTGGTGTTTCAATGTTTAGGGCAGTGCAGTGGTGTTCGGGCAGGGTAGGGGGTCGTGCTGTGGCTGGTGTTTCAGGGTTTAGGGCACTGCAGTGGTGTTCGGGCCGTCTAGAAAGATATGCAGGCTGGTGTTTCAGGGTTTAGGGCAGTGCAGTTGTGTTCAGGCAGTGTAGGGGGTTATGCAGGGGATGGTGCTCCAGGGTTTAGGGCAGTGCAGTGGTGTTCGGGCAGTGTAGGAGGTCGTGCTGGGGTTGCTGTTTCAGGGTTTAGGGCACTGCAGTGGTGTTCGGGCGGTGTAGGGGGTCTTGCTGGGGTGGTGTTTCAGGGTTTAGGGCAGTGCAGTGGTGTTTGGGCAGTGTAGGTGGTCATGCTCGGGCTGGTGTTTCAGGGTTTAGGGCAGTGCAGTAGTGTTCGGGCAGTGTAGGGGGTTGTGAAGGGGGTGGTGTTTCAGGGATTAGGGCAGAGCAGTGGTGTGCGGACAATGTAGGGGGTCGTGCTGGTGGTGGTGTTTCAGGGTTTAGGGCAGTGCAGAGGTGTTCGGGCCATCTAGAAAGATGTGCAGGCTGGTGTTTCAGGGTTTAGGGCAGTGCAGTTGTGTTCAGGCAGTGTAGGGGGTTATGCAGGGGATGGTGTTTCAGGGTTTAGGGCAGTGCAGTGGTGTTCGGGCAGTGTAGAGTGTCGTGCGATGCTGGTGTTTCAGGGTTTAGGGCAGTGCATTGATGTTGGGGCAGTGTAGGTGGTCGTGCGTGGGCTGGTGTGTCTGGGTTTAGGGCAGTGCAGTGGTGTTCGGGCAGTGTAGGGGGTCTTGCTGGGGGTGGTGTATCAGGGTTTTGGGCATTGCAGTGGTGTTCGGGCAGTGTAGGAAGTCTTGCTGGGGGTATTGTTTCAGGGTTTAGGGCAGTGAATTGGTGTTCGGGCAGTGTTGGGTGTCGTGCATGGGGTGGTGTTTCAGGGCTTAGGGCAGTGCAGTGGTGTTCGTGCAGTGTATGGGGACGTGCAGGGGGTGGTGTTTCAGGGTTTAGGGCAGTGCAGTGGTATTCGGGCAGTGTAGGGGGTCGTGCTGGGGCTGATGTTTCAAGGTTTAGGCAGTGGTGTTTGGGCAGTGTAGGGATTCTTGCTGGGTGTGGTGTTTCAGGGTTTAGGGCAGTGCAGTGGTATTCGGGCAGTGTAGTGGGTCGTACAGGGGGGTGGTGTTTCAGGGTTTAGGGCAGTACAGTTGTGTTCGGGCATTGTAGGGGGTTGTGATGCGGCTGGTGTTTCAGGGTTTAGGGCAGAGCAGTGGTGTGCGGGCAATGTAGGGGGTCATGCTGGGGGTGGTGTTTCAGGGTTTAGGGAAGAGCAGTGGTGTTCGGGCAGTGTACGGGGTCATGCTGGGGGTGGTGTTTCAGGGTTTAGGGTACTGCAGTGGTGTTCGGGCAGTGTAGGGGGACGTGCTGGGGTTGTTTTTCAGGGTTTAGGGCAGTGCAGTGGTGTTCGGGCAGTGTAGGGGGTTGTGCTGGGGCTGGTGATTCAGGGTTTAGGGCAGTGCAGTGGTGTTCTGGCAGTGTAGGGGGTCATGCTGGGGCTGGTGTTTCAGGGTTTAGGGCAGTGCAGTGGTGTTCGGGCTGTGTAGGGCGTCGTGCTAGGGCTGGTGTTTCAGGGTTTAGGGCAGTGCAGTGCTGTTCAGACAGTGTAGGGGGTTGTGCTGGGGCTGGTATTTCAGGGTTTAAAGTAGTGCAGTGCTGTTCGGGCAGTGTAGGGGGTCGTCCTGGGGCTGGTGTTTCAAAGTTTAGGGCAGTGCAGTGGTGTTCGGGCAGGGTAGGGGGTCGTGCTGGGGCTGGTGTTTCAGGGTTTAGGGCACTGCAGTGGTGTTCGGGCACTGTAGGGCGTCGTGGTGGGGCTGGAGTATCAGGGTTTGGGGCAGAGCAGTGGTGTCCAGGCAGTGTAGAGGGTCGTGGTGGGGCTGGTGTTTTAGGGTATAGGGTAGAGCAGTGGTGCTCGAGCAGTGTAGGGGGATGTGCTGGGTAGTGTTTCAGGGTGTAGGGCACAGCAGTGGTGTTCAGGCAGTGTAGGTGGTCGTGCTTGGGGTGGTGTTTCAGGGTTTAGGGCAGTGCAGTGATGTTCGGGCAGTTTAGGGGGTCGTGCAGGGGGTGGTGTTTCAGGGTTTAGGGCAGTGCAGTCGTGTTCGGGCAGTGTAAGGGCTAGTGCAGGGGGTAGTGTTTCAGGGTTTAGGGCAGTGCAGTGGTGCTCGGGCAGTGTTGGGGGTCTTGCTGGGGGTGGTGTTTCAGGGTTTAGGGCAGTGGTGTTCGGGCAGTGTTGCGGGTCTTGCTGGGGGTTGTTTTCAGGGTTTAGGGCAGTGCAGTGGTGTTCGGTCAATGTAGGGGGTCGTGCAGGGGGGTGGTATTTCAGGGTTTAGGGCAGTGCACTGGTGTCCAGGCAGTGTAGGGGCCGTGCTGGTATGGTTTTTTAGGGTTTAGGGCAGTGCAGTGGTGTTCAGGCAGTGTAGGGGGTCGTGCTCGGGCTGGTGCTTCAGGGTTTAGGGCAGTGCAGTGGTGTTCGGGCAGTGTAGGGGGTCGTGCTGGGGGTGGTGTTTCAGGGTTTAGGGCAGTGCAGTGGGGTTCGGGCCGTGTAGGGGGTTATGCTGGGGGGTGGTATTTTAGGGTTTAGGGCAGTGCAGTGGTGTTCGGGCAGTGCAGGGGGCCGTGCTGGGAGTGGTGTTTGAATGTTTAGGGCAGTGCAGTGGTGTTCGGGCAGGGTAGGGGGTCGTGCTGTGGCTGGTGTTTCAGGGTTTAGGGCACTGCAGTGGTGTTCGGGCACTGTAGGGGGTCGTGGTGGGGCTGGTGTTTTAGGGTATAGGGTAGAGCAGTGGTGCTCGGGCAGTGTAGGGGGATGTGCGGGGTAGTGTTTCAGGGTTTAGGGCAGAGCAGTGGTGTTCAGGCAGTGTAGGTGGTCGTGCTTGGGGTGGTGTTTCAGGGTTTAGGGCAGTGCAGTGATGTTCGGGCAGTTTAGGGGGTCGTGCAGGGGGTGGTGTTTCAGGGTTTAGGGCAGTGCAGTCGTGTTCGGGCAGTGTAAGGGCTTGTGCAGGGGGTGGTGTTTCAGGGTTTAGGGCAGTGCAGGGGTGCTCGGGCAGTGTTGGGGGTCTTGCTGGGGGTGGTGTTTCAGGGTTTAGGGCAGTGGTGTTCGGGCAGTGTTGCGGGTCTTGCTGGGGGTTGTTTTCAGGGTTTAGGGCAGTGCAGTGGTGTTCGGGCAATGTAGGGGGCCATGCAGGGGGGTGGTATTTCAAGGTTTAGGGCAGTGCACTGGTGTTCAGGCAGTGTAGGGGTCGTGATGGTATGGTTTTTTAGGGTTTAGGGCAGTGCAGTGGTGTTCAGGCAGTGTAGGGGGTCGTGCTCGGGCTGGTGTTTCAGGGTTTAGGGCAGTGCAGTGGTGTTCGGGCCGTGTAGGGGGTCATGCTGGGGGTGGTGTTTCAGGGTTTAGGGCAGTGCAGTGGTGTTCGGGCCATGTAGGGGGTCATGCTGGGGTTGGTATTTCAGGGTTTAGGGCAGTGCAGTGGTGTTCGGGCAGTGCAGGGGGCCGTGCTGGGGGTGGTGTTTCAGGGTTTAGGGCAGAGCAGTGATGGTCGGGCAGTGTAGGGGGTCGTGCTGGTGCTGGTGTTTCAGGGTTTAGGGCAGAGCAGTGGTGTTCGGCAGTGTAGGAGGTCGTGCTGGGGTTGCTGTTTCAGGGTTTAGGGCACTGCAGTGGTGTTCGGGCATTGTAGGGGGATGTGCTGGGGGTGGTGTTTCAGGGTTTAGGGCAGTGCAGTGGTGTTTGGGCAGTGTAGGTGGTCATGCTCGGGCTGGTGTTTCAGGGTTTAGGGCACTGCAGTGGTGTTCGGGCATTGTAGGGGGATGTGCTGGGGGTGGTGTTTCAGGGTTTAGGGCAGAGCAGTGGTGTGCGGACATTGTAGGGGGTCGTGCTGGTGGTGGTGTTTCAGGGTTTAGGGCACTGCAGTGGTTTTCGGGCAGTGTAGGGGGACGTGCTGGGGCTGGTGTTTCAGGGTTTAGGGCACTGCAGTGGTGTTCGGGCATTGTAGGGGGATGTGCTGGGGGTGGTGTTTCAGGGTTTAGGGCAGAGCAGTGGTGTTCGGGCAGTGTAGGAGGTCGTGCAGGGGGTGGTGTTTTAGGGTTTAGGCAGTGGTGTTTGGGCAGTGTAGGGGTTCTTGCTGGGGGTGGTATTTCTGGCTTTAGGGCAGTGCAGTGGTATTCGGGCAGTGTAGGGTGTCTTCCTGGGGGCGGTGTTTCAGGGTTTAGGGCAGTGGTGTTCGGGATGTGTAGGGTGTCTTGCTGGGGGTGGTGTTTCAGGGTTTAGGGCAGTGCAGAGGTGTTCGGGCAGTGTAGGGGGTCTTGCTGGGGGTGGTGTTTCAGGGTTTAGGGCAGAGCAGTGGTGTTCGGCAGTGTAGGAGGTCGTGCTGGGGTTGCTGTTTCAGGGTTTAGGGCACTGCAGTGGTGTTCGGGCGGTGTAGGGGGTCTTGCTGGGGGTGGTGTTTCAGGGTTTAGGGCAGTGCAGTGGTGTTTGGGCAGTGTAGGTGGTCTTGCTCGGGCTGGTGTTTCAGGGTTTAGGGCAGTGCAGTAGTGTTCGGGCAGTGTAGGGGGTTGTGAAGGGGGTGGTGTTTCAGGGATTAGGGCAGAGCAGTGGTGTGCGGACAATGTAGGGGGTCGTGCTGGTGGTGGTGTTTCAGGGTTTAGGGCACTGCAGTGGTTTTCGGGCAGTGTAGGGGGACGTGCTGGGGCTGGTGTTTCAGGGTTTAGGGCACTGCAGTGGTGTTCGGGCATTGTAGGGGGATGTGCTGGGGGTGGTGTTTCAGGGTTTAGGGCAGAGCAGTGGTGTTCGGGCAGTGTAGGAGGTCGTGCAGGGGGTGGTGTTTTAGGGTTTAGGCAGTGGTGTTTGGGCAGTGTAGGGGTTCTTGCTGGGGGTGGTATTTCTGGGTTTAGGGCAGTGCAGTGGTATTCGGGCAGTGTAGGGTGTCTTCCTGGGGGCGGTGTTTCAGGGTTTAGGGCAGTGGTGTTCGGGATGTGTAGGGTGTCTTGCTGGGGGTGGTTTTTCAGGGTTTAGGGCAGTGCAGAGGTGTTCGGGCAGTGTAGGGGGTCTTGCTGGGGGTGGTGTTTTAGGGTTTAGGTAGTGGTGTTTGGGCAGT
Source organism: Triturus cristatus (assembly GCF_964204655.1). NCBI lineage: Eukaryota > Metazoa > Chordata > Amphibia > Caudata > Salamandridae > Triturus > Triturus cristatus. The sequence goes on along the minus strand of NC_140579.1, from coordinate 1,131,065,224 downwards.
GTAGGGGTTCTTGCTGGGGGTGGTATTTCTGGGTTTAGGGCAGTGCAGTGGTATTCGGGCAGTGCAGTGGGTCATGCAGGGGGGTGGTGTTTCAGGGTTTAGGGCAGTGCAGTGCTATTCGGGCAGTGTAGGGGGTTCTCTGGGGGTGCTGTTTCATGGTTTAGGGCAGTGGTTTTAGGGCAGTGTAGGGGGTCTTGCTGGGGGTGGTGTTTCAGGGTTTAGGACAGTGCAGTGGGGTTCGGGAATTGTAGGGGGTCGTGCTGGGGGTGGTTATTCTGTGTTTAGGGCAGTGCAGTGGTGTTCGGGCAGTGTAGGGGGTCGTGCGGGGGCTGGTGTTTCAGGGTTTAGAGCAGTGCAGTGGTGTTCGGGCAGTGTGGGGGGTCGTGCGTGGGCTGGTGTTTCAGGGTTTAGGGCAGTTTAGTGGTGTTCGGGCAGTGTAGGGGGTCGTGCGGGGGCTGGTGTTTCAGGGTTTAGAGCAGTGCAGTGGTGTTTGGGCAGTGTGGGGGTTCATGCGGGGGCTGGTGTTTCAGGGTTTAGGGCAGTGCATTGGTGTTCGGGCAGTGTAGTGGGTCGTGCGTGGGCTGGTGTTTCAGGGTTTAGGGCAGTGCAGTGGTGTTCGGGCAGTGAAGGGGGTCGTGCTGGGGCTGGCTTTTCAGGGTTTACGGCATTGCAGTGGTTTTCGGGCAGTGTAGGGGGTCTTGCTGGGGGTGGTGTTTCAGGGTTTAGGGCAGTGCAGTGGTATTCGGGCAGTATAGTGGGTCGTGCAGGGGGGTGGTGTTTCAGGGTTTAGGGCAGTGCAGTGGTGTTCGGGCAGTGTAGGGGGTTCTCTGGGGGTGCTGTTTCAGGGTTTAGAGCAGTGCAGTGGCGTTCGGGCAGTGTGGGAGGTCATGCGGGGGATGGTGTTTCAGGGTTTAGGGCAATGCAGTGGTGTTCGGGCAGTGGAGGGGGTCATGCAGGGGATGGTGTTTCAGGGTTATGGCAGTGAAGTGGTGTTCGGGATGTGTAGGGGGTCGTGCGGGCAGGTGTTTCAGTGTTTAGGGCAAAGCAGTGGTGTTCGGACAGTGTGGGTTGTCGTGCGGGGGCTGGTGTTTCAGGGTTTAGGGCAGTGCATTGGTGTTCGGGCAGTGTAGGGGGTCATGCAGGGGATGGTGTTTCAGGGTTATGGCAGTGAAGTGGTGTTCGGGATGTGTAGGGGGTCGTGCGGGCAGGTGTTTCAGTGTTTAGGGCAAAGCAGTGGTGTTCGGACAGTGTGGGTTGTCGTGCGGGGGCTGGTGTTTCAGGGTTTAGGGCAGTGCATTGGTGTTCGGGCAGTGTAGGGGGTCGTGCTTGGGATGGTGTTTCAGGGTTTAGGGCAGTGCAGTGGTGTTCAGGCAGTGTAGGGGGTGATGCTGGGGCTGGCGTTTCAGGGTTTACGGCATTGCAGTGGTTTTCGGGCAGAGTAGGGGATCTTGCTGCGGGTGGTGTTTCAGGGTTTAGGCAGTGGTGTTTGGGCAGTGTAGGGGTTCTTGCTGGGGGTGGTGTTTCAGTCTTTAGGGCAGTGCAGTGGTATTCGGGCAGTGTAGTGGGTCGTGCAGGGGGGTGGTGCTTTAGGGTGTAGGGCAGTGCAGTGGTGTTCGGGCAGTGTAGGGGGTTCTCTGGGGGTGCTGTTTCATGGTTTAGGGCAGTGGTGTTCGGGCAGTGTAGGGGGTCTTGCTGGGGTTGGTGATTCAGTGTTTAGGGCAGTGCAGTGGTGTTCGGGCAGTGTAGGCGGTAGTGCTGGGGCTGGTGTTTCAGGCTTTAGGGCAGTGCAGTGGTGTTCGGGCAGTGTAGGGGGTTGTGCGGGGGCTAGTGTTTCAGGGTTTAGGGCAGTGCAGTGGTGTTCGGGCAGTGTGGGAAGTCGTACGGGGGCTGGTGTTTCAGGGTTTAGGGCAGTGCAGTGGTGTTCGGGCAGTGTAGGGGGTCATATGGGGGATGGTGTTTCAGGGTTTAGGGCAGTGCAGTGGCGTTCGGGCAGTGTAGGGGGTCGTGCGGGGGCTGGAGTTTCAGGGTTTAGGGCAGTGCAGAGGTGTTCGGGCCGTCTAGAGGGATGTGCAGGCTGGTGTTTCAGGGTTTAGGGCAGTGCAGTGGTGTTCGGGCCGTGTAGGGCGTCATGCTGGGGGTGGTGTTTCAGGGTTTAGTGCAGAGCAGTGTTGTGCGGGCAATGTAGGGGGTCGTTCTGGGGGTGGTGTTTCAGGGTTTAGGGCAGAGCAGTGGTGTCTGGGCAGTGTACGGTGTCGTGCTGGGGGTGGTGTTTTAGGGTTTAGGGCACTGCAGTGGTGTTCGGGCAGTGTAGGGGGACGTGCTGGGGGTGATGTTTCAGGGTTTTGGGTACTGCAGTGGTTTTTTCGGGCAGTGTAGGGGGACGTGCTGGGGGTGGTGTTTCAGGGTTTAGGGCAGAGCAGTGGTGTTCGGGCAGTGTAGGAGGTCATGCAGGGGGTGGTGTTTCATGGTTTACGGCATTGCAGTGGTTTTCGGGCAGTGTAGGGGGTCGTGCTGGTGTTTCAGGGTTTAGGGCAGAGCAGTGGTGTTTGGCAGTGTAGAAGGTCGTGCTGGGGTTGGTGTTTCAGGGTTTAGGGCACTGCAGTGGTGTTCGGGCAGTTTAGGGGTTCTTGCTGAGGGTGGTGTTTCAGGGTTTAGGGCAGTGCAGTGGTGTTTGGGCATTGTAGGTGGTCATGCTCGGGATGGTGTTTCAGGGTTTAGGGCAGTGCAGTAGTGTTCGGGCAGTGTAAGGGGTTGTGAATGGTGTGATGTTTCAGGGATTAGGGCAGAGCAGTGGTGTGCGGGCAATGTAGTGGGTCATGCTGGGGGTGATGATTCAGGGTTTAGGGCACTGCAGTGGTGTTTGGGCAGTGTAGGGGGACGTGCTGGGGGTGGTGTTTCAGGGTTTTGGGCACTGCAGTGATGTTCGGGCAGTGTAGGTGGATGTGCCTGGGGGTGGTGTTTCAGGGTTTAGGGCAGAGCAGTGGTGTACGGGCAGTGTAGGAGGTCGTGCATGGGTTGGTGTTTCACGGTTTACGGCATTGCAGTGGTTTTCGGGCAGTGCAGGGTTTCTTCCTGGGGTGGTGTTTCAGAGTTTAGGGCAAGTCAGTGGTGTTCGGGCAGTGTAGGAGGTCGTGCTCGGACTGGTGTTTCAGGGTTTAGGACAGTGCAGTGGTGTTCGGGCCATTTAGGGGGTCGTGCAGTGGGTGGTGTTTCAGGGTTTAGGGCAGTGCAGTGGTGTTCGGGCCGTGTAGGGCGTCACGCTGGGGGTGGTGTTTCAGGGTTTAGTGCAGAGCAGTGTTGTGCGGGCAATGTAGGGGGTCGTTCTGGGGGTGGTGTTTCAGGGTTTAGGGCAGAGCAGTGGTGTCTGGGCAGTGTACGGTGTCGTGCTGGGGGTGGTGTTTTAGGGTTTAGGGTACTGCAGTGGTGTTCGGGCAGTGTAGGGGGACGTGCTGGGGGTGATGTTTCAGGGTTTTGGGTACTGCAGTGGTTTTTTCGGGCAGTGTAGGGGGACGTGCTGGGGGTGGTGTTTCAGGGTTTAGGGCAGAGCAGTGGTGTTCGGGCAGTGTAGGAGGTCATGCAGGGGGTGGTGTTTCATGGTTTACGGCATTGCAGTGGTTTTCGGGCAGTGTAGGGGGTCTTCCTGGGGGCGGTGTTTCAGGGTTTAGGGCAGTGGTGTTTGGGATGTATAGAGGGTCTTGCTGGGGGTGGTGTTTCAGGGTTTAGGGCAGTGCAGTGGTGTTCGGGCAGTGTAGGGGGTCTTGCTGGGGGTGGTGTTTCAGGGTTTAGGCAGTGGTGTTTGGGCAGTGTAGGGGTTCTTGTTGGGTGTGGTGTTTCAGGGTTTAGGGCAGTGCAGTGGTATTCGTGCAGTGTAGTGGGTCGTACAGGGGGGTGGTGTTTCAGGGTTTAGGGCAGTGCAATGGTGTTGGGGCAGTGAAGGGGGTTGTGATGGGGCTGGTGTTTCAGGGTTTAGGGCAGAGCAGTGGTGTGCGGGCAATGTAGGGGGTCATGCTGGGGGTGGTGTTTCAGGGTTTAGGGCAGAGCAGTGGTGTTCGGGCAGTGTACGGGGTCATGCTGGGGGTGGTGTTTCAGGGTTTAGGGTACTGCAGTGGTGTTCGGGCAGTGTAAGGGGACGTGCTGGGGGTGGAGTTTCAGGGTTTAGGGCTGTGCAGTGGTGTTCGGGCTGTGTAGGGGGTTGTGCTGGGGCTGGTGATTCAGGGTTTAGGGCAGTGCAGTGGTGTTCTGGCAGTGTAGGGGGTCATGCTGGGGCTGGTGTTTCAGGGTTTAGGGCAGTGCAGTGGTGTTCGGGCTGTGTAGGGCGTCGTGCTGGGACTGGTGTTTCAGGGTTTAGGGCAGTGCAGTGCTGTTCAGACAGTGTAGGTGGTTGTGCTGGGGCTGGTATTTCAGGGTTTAAAGTAGTGCAGTGCTGTTCGGGCAGTGTAGGGGGTCGTCCTGGGGCTGGTGTTTCAAAGTTTAGGGCAGTGCAGTGGTGTTCGGGCAGGGTAGGGGGTCGTGCTGGGGCTGGTGTTTCAGGGTTTAGGGCACTGCAGTGGTGTTCGGGCACTGTAGGGGGTTGTGGTGGGGCTGGAGTATCAGGGTTTAGGGCAGAGCAGTGGTGTCCAGGCAGTGTAGAGGGTCGTGGTGGGGCTGGTGTTTTAGGGTTTAGGGTAGAGCAGTGGTGCTCGGGCAGTGTAGGGGGATGTGCGGGGTAGTGTTTCAGGGTTTAGGGCAGAGCAGTGGTGTTCAGGCAGTGTAGGTGGTCGTGCTTGGGGTGGTGTTTCAGGGTTTAGGGCAGTGCAGTGATGTTCGGGCACTGTAGGGGGTCGTGGTGGGGCTGGAGTATCATGGTTTAGGGTAGAGCAGTGGTGTCCAGGCAGTGTAAAGGGTCGTGATGGGGCTGGTGTTTCAGGGTTTAGGGCAGAGCAGTGGTGTGCGGGCAATGTAGGGGGTCATGCTGGGGGTGGTGTTTCAGGGTTTAGGGCAGAGCAGTGGTGTTCGGGCAGTGTACGGGGTCATGCTGGGGGTGGTGTTTCAGGGTTTAGGGTACTGCAGTGGTGTTCAGGCAGTGTAGGGGGATGTGCTGGGGGTGGAGTTTCAGGGTTTAGGGCAGTGCAGTGGTGTTCGGGCTGTGTAGAGGGTTGTGCTGGGGCTGGTGATTCAGGGTTTAGGGCAGTGCAGTGGTGTTCTGGCAGTGTAGGGGGTCATGCTGGGGCTGGTGTTTCAGGGTTTAGGGCAGTGCAGTGCTGTTCAGACAGTGTAGGGGGTTGTGCTGGGGCTGGTATTTCAGGGTTTAAGGCAGTGCAGTGCTGTTCGGGCAGTGTAGGGGGCCGTCCTGGGGCTGGTGTTTCAAAGTTTAGGGCAGTGCAGTGGTGTTCGGGCAGGGTAGGGGGTTCTCTGGGGGTGCTGTTTCAGGGTTTAGAGCAGTGCAGTGGCGTTCGGGCAGTGTGGGGGGTCATGCGGGGGCTGGTGTTTCAGGGTTTAGGGCAATGCAGTGGTGTTCGGGCAGTGTAGGGGGTTGTGCGGGGGGTGGTGTTTCAGGGTTTAGGGCAGTGCAGAGGTGTTTGGGCAGTCTAGGGGGTCATGCGGGGCTGGTGTTTCAGGGTTTAGGGGAGTGCAGTGGTGTTCAGGCAGTGTAGGGGCTCATGCAGGGGATGGTGTTTCAGGGTTATGCAGTGAAGTGGTGTTCGGGATGTGTAGGGGGTCGTGCGGGCAGATGTTTCAGGGTTTAGGGCAAAGCAGTGGTGTTCGGACAGTGTGGGTTGTCGTGTGGGGGCTGGTGTTTCAGGGTTTAGGGCAGTGCATTGGTGTTAGGGCAGTGTAGGGGGTCGTGCATGGGCTGGTGTTTCAGGGTTTAGGGCAGTGCAGTGGTGTTCGGGCAGTGTAGGGGGTCATATGGGGGATGGTGTTTCAGGGTTTAGGGCAGTGCAGTGGCGTTCGGGCAGTGTAGGGGGTTGTGCGGGGGCTGGAGTTTCAGGGTTTAGGGCAGTGCAGAGGTGTTCGGGCCGTCTAGAGGGATGTGCAGGCTGGTGTTTCAGGGTTTAGGGCAGTGCAGTGGTGTTCGGGCCGTGTAGGGCGTCATGCTGGGGGTGGTGTTTCAGGGTTTAGTGCAGAGCAGTGTTGTGCGGGCAATGTAGGGGGTCGTTCTGGGGGTGGTGTTTCAGGGTTTAGGGCAGAGCAGTGGTGTCTGGGCAGTGTACGGTGTCGTGCTGGGGGTGGTGTTTTAGGGTTTAGGGCACTGCAGTGGTGTTCGGGCAGTGTAGGGGGACGTGCTGGGGGTGATGTTTCAGGGTTTTGGGTACTGCAGTGGTTTTTTCGGGCAGTGTAGGGGGACGTGCTGGGGGTGGTGTTTCAGGGTTTAGGGCAGAGCAGTGGTGTTCGGGCAGTGTAGGAGGTCATGCAGGGGGTGGTGTTTCATGGTTTACGGCATTGCAGTGGTTTTCGGGCAGTGTAGGGGGTCGTGCTGGTGTTTCAGGGTTTAGGGCAGAGCAGTGGTGTTTGGCAGTGTAGAAGGTCGTGCTGGGGTTGGTGTTTCAGGGTTTAGGGCACTGCAGTGGTGTTCGGGCAGTTTAGGGGTTCTTGCTGAGGGTGGTGTTTCAGGGTTTAGGGCAGTGCAGTGGTGTTTGGGCATTGTAGGTGGTCATGCTCGGGATGGTGTTTCAGGGTTTAGGGCAGTGCAGTAGTGTTCGGGCAGTGTAAGGGGTTGTGAATGGTGTGATGTTTCAGGGATTAGGGCAGAGCAGTGGTGTGCGGGCAATGTAGTGGGTCATGCTGGGGGTGATGATTCAGGGTTTAGGGCACTGCAGTGGTGTTTGGGCAGTGTAGGGGGACGTGCTGGGGGTGGTGTTTCAGGGTTTTGGGCACTGCAGTGATGTTCGGGCAGTGTAGGTGGATGTGCCTGGGGGTGGTGTTTCAGGGTTTAGGGCAGAGCAGTGGTGTACGGGCAGTGTAGGAGGTCGTGCATGGGTTGGTGTTTCACGGTTTACGGCATTGCAGTGGTTTTCGGGCAGTGCAGGGTTTCTTCCTGGGGGTGGTGTTTCAGAGTTTAGGGCAAGTCAGTGGTGTTCGGGCAGTGTAGGAGGTCGTGCTCGGACTGGTGTTTCAGGGTTTAGGACAGTGCAGTGGTGTTCGGGCAATTTAGGGGGTCGTGCAGTGGGTGGTGTTTCAGGGTTTAGGGCAGTGCAGTGGTGTTCGGGCCGTGTAGGGCGTCACGCTGGGGGTGGTGTTTCAGGGTTTAGTGCAGAGCAGTGTTGTGCGGGCAATGTAGGGGGTCGTTCTGGGGGTGGTGTTTCAGGGTTTAGGGCAGAGCAGTGGTGTCTGGGCAGTGTACGGTGTCGTGCTGGGGGTGGTGTTTTAGGGTTTAGGGTACTGCAGTGGTGTTCGGGCAGTGTAGGGGGACGTGCTGGGGGTGATGTTTCAGGGTTTTGGGTACTGCAGTGGTTTTTTCGGGCAGTGTAGGGGGACGTGCTGGGGGTGGTGTTTCAGGGTTTAGGGCAGAGCAGTGGTGTTCGGGCAGTGTAGGAGGTCATGCAGGGGGTGGTGTTTCATGGTTTACGGCATTGCAGTGGTTTTCGGGCAGTGTAGGGGGTCTTCCTGGGGGCGGTGTTTCAGGGTTTAGGGCAGTGGTGTTTGGGATGTATAGAGGGTCTTGCTGGGGGTGGTGTTTCAGGGTTTAGGGCAGTGCAGTGGTGTTCGGGCAGTGTAGGGGGTCTTGCTGGGGGTGGTGTTTCAGGGTTTAGGCAGTGGTGTTTGGGCAGTGTAGGGGTTCTTGTTGGGTGTGGTGTTTCAGGGTTTAGGGCAGTGCAGTGGTATTCGTGCAGTGTAGTGGGTCGTACAGGGGGGTGGTGTTTCAGGGTTTAGGGCAGTGCAATGGTGTTGGGGCAGTGAAGGGGGTTGTGATGGGGCTGGTGTTTCAGGGTTTAGGGCAGAGCAGTGGTGTGCGGGCAATGTAGGGGGTCATGCTGGGGGTGGTGTTTCAGGGTTTAGGGCAGAGCAGTGGTGTTCGGGCAGTGTACGGGGTCATGCTGGGGGTGGTGTTTCAGGGTTTAGGGTACTGCAGTGGTGTTCGGGCAGTGTAAGGGGACGTGCTGGGGGTGGAGTTTCAGGGTTTAGGGCTGTGCAGTGGTGTTCGGGCTGTGTAGGGGGTTGTGCTGGGGCTGGTGATTCAGGGTTTAGGGCAGTGCAGTGGTGTTCTGGCAGTGTAGGGGGTCATGCTGGGGCTGGTGTTTCAGGGTTTAGGGCAGTGCAGTGGTGTTCGGGCTGTGTAGGGCGTCGTGCTGGGACTGGTGTTTCAGGGTTTAGGGCAGTGCAGTGCTGTTCAGACAGTGTAGGTGGTTGTGCTGGGGCTGGTATTTCAGGGTTTAAAGTAGTGCAGTGCTGTTCGGGCAGTGTAGGGGGTCGTCCTGGGGCTGGTGTTTCAAAGTTTAGGGCAGTGCAGTGGTGTTCGGGCAGGGTAGGGGGTCGTGCTGGGGCTGGTGTTTCAGGGTTTAGGGCACTGCAGTGGTGTTCGGGCACTGTAGGGGGTTGTGGTGGGGCTGGAGTATCAGGGTTTAGGGCAGAGCAGTGGTGTCCAGGCAGTGTAGAGGGTCGTGGTGGGGCTGGTGTTTTAGGGTTTAGGGTAGAGCAGTGGTGCTCGGGCAGTGTAGGGGGATGTGCGGGGTAGTGTTTCAGGGTTTAGGGCAGAGCAGTGGTGTTCAGGCAGTGTAGGTGGTCGTGCTTGGGGTGGTGTTTCAGGGTTTAGGGCAGTGCAGTGATGTTCGGGCACTGTAGGGGGTCGTGGTGGGGCTGGAGTATCAGGGTTTAGGGTAGAGCAGTGGTGTCCAGGCAGTGTAAAGGGTCGTGATGGGGCTGGTGTTTCAGGGTTTAGGGCAGAGCAGTGGTGTGCGGGCAATGTAGGGGGTCATGCTGGGGGTGGTGTTTCAGGGTTTAGGGCAGAGCAGTGGTGTTCGGGCAGTGTACGGGGTCATGCTGGGGGTGGTGTTTCAGGGTTTAGGGTACTGCAGTGGTGTTCAGGCAGTGTAGGGGGATGTGCTGGGGGTGGAGTTTCAGGGTTTAGGGCAGTGCAGTGGTGTTCGGGCTGTGTAGAGGGTTGTGCTGGGGCTGGTGATTCAGGGTTTAGGGCAGTGCAGTGGTGTTCTGGCAGTGTAGGGGGTCATGCTGGGGCTGGTGTTTCAGGGTTTAGGGCAGTGCAGTGCTGTTCAGACAGTGTAGGGGGTTGTGCTGGGGCTGGTATTTCAGGGTTTAAGGCAGTGCAGTGCTGTTCGGGCAGTGTAGGGGGCCGTCCTGGGGCTGGTGTTTCAAAGTTTAGGGCAGTGCAGTGGTGTTCGGGCAGGGTAGGGGGTTCTCTGGGGGTGCTGTTTCAGGGTTTAGAGCAGTGCAGTGGCGTTCGGGCAGTGTGGGGGGTCATGCGGGGGCTGGTGTTTCAGGGTTTAGGGCAATGCAGTGGTGTTCGGGCAGTGTAGGGGGTTGTGCGGGGGGTGGTGTTTCAGGGTTTAGGGCAGTGCAGAGGTGTTTGGGCAGTCTAGGGGGTCATGCGGGGCTGGTGTTTCAGGGTTTAGGGGAGTGCAGTGGTGTTCAGGCAGTGTAGGGGCTCATGCAGGGGATGGTGTTTCAGGGTTATGCAGTGAAGTGGTGTTCGGGATGTGTAGGGGGTCGTGCGGGCAGATGTTTCAGGGTTTAGGGCAAAGCAGTGGTGTTCGGACAGTGTGGGTTGTCGTGTGGGGGCTGGTGTTTCAGGGTTTAGGGCAGTGCATTGGTGTTAGGGCAGTGTAGGGGGTCGTGCATGGGCTGGTGTTTCAGGGTTTAGGGCAGTGCAGTGGTGTTCAGGCAGTGTAGGGGGTCGTGCTGGGGCTGGCGTTTCAGGGTTTACGGCATTGCAGTGGTTTTCGGGCAGAGTAGGGGGTCTTGCTGCGGGTGGTGTTTCAGGGTTTAGGCAGTGGTGATTGGGCAGTGTAGGGGTTCTTGCTGTGGGTGGTGTTTCAGTCTTTAGGGCAGTGCAGTGGTATTTGGGCAGTGTAGTGGGTCATGCAGGGGGGTAATGCTTTAGGGTGTAGGGCAGTGCAGTGGTGTTCGGGCAGTGTAGGGGGTTCTCTGGGGGTGCTGTTTCATGGTTTAGGGCAGTGGTGTTCGGGCCGTGTAGGGGGTCTTGCTGGGGTTGGTGATGCAGTGTTTAGGGCAGTGCAGTGGTGTGCGGGCAGTATAGGCGGTAGTGCTGGGGCTGCTGTTTCAGGGTTTAGGGCAGTGCAGTGGTGTTCTGGCAGTGTAGGGGGTTGTGCGGGGGCTAGTGTTTCAGGGTTTAGGGCAGTGCAGTGGTGTTCGGGCAGTGTGGGAAGTCATACGGGGGCTGGTGTTTCAGGGTTTAGGGCAGTGCAGTGGTGTTCGGGCAGTGTAGGGGGTTGTGCGGGGGCTAGTGTTTCAGGGTTTAGGGCAGTGCACTGGTGTTCAGGCAGTGTGGGAAGTCGTACGGGGGCTGGTGTTTCAGGGTTTAGGGCAGTGCAGTGGTGTTCGGGCAGTGTAGGGGGTCATATGGGGGATGGTGTTTCAGGGTTTAGGGCAGTGCAGTGGCGTTCGGGCAGTGTAGGGGGTCGTGCGGGGGCTGGAGTTTCAGGGTTTAGGGCAGTGCAGAGGTGTTCGGGCCGTCTAGAGGGATGTGCAGGCTGGTGTTTCAGGGTTTAGGGCAGTGCAGTTGTGTTCAGGCAGTGTAGGGGGTCGTGCTGGGGTGGTGTTTCAGGGTTTAGGGCAGAGCAGTGATGTTCGGGCAGTGTAGGGGGTCGTGCTGGTGTTTCAGGGTATAGGGCAGAGCAGTGGTGTTTGGCAGTGTAGGAGGTCGTGCTGGGGTTGGTGTTTCAGGGTTTAGGGCACTGCAGTGGTGTTCGGGCAGTATAGGGGTTCTTGATGGGGGTGGTGTTTCAGGGTTTGGGGCAGTGCAGTGGTGTTTGGGCATTGTAGGTGGTCATGCTCGGGATGGTGTTTCAGGGTTTAGGGCAGTGCAGTAGTGTTCGGGCAGTGTAAGGGGTTGAGAATGGTGTGATGTTTCAGGGATTAGGGCAGAGCAGTGGTGTGCGGGCAATGTAGGGGGTCATGCTGGGGGTGATGTTTCAGGGTTTAGGGCACTGCAGTGGTGTTTGGGCAGTGTAGGGGGACGTGCTGGGGGTGGTGTTTCAGGGTTTCGGGCACTGCAGTGATGTTCGGGCAGTGTAGGAGGTCGTGCAGGGGTTGGTGTTTCACGGTTTACGGCATTGCAGTGGTTTTCGGGCAGTGTAGGGTGTCTTCCTGGGGGTGGTGTTTCAGGGTTTAGGGCAAGTCAGTGGTGTTCGGGCAGTGTAGGAGGTCGTGCTTGGACTGGTATTTCAGGGTTTAGGGCAGTGCAGTGGTTTTCGGGCCATTTAGGGGGTCGTGCTGTGGGTGGTGTTTCAGGGTTTAGGGCAGTGCAGTGGTGTTCGGGCCGTGTAGGGCGTCATGCTGGGGGTGGTGTTTCAGGGTTTAGGGCAGAGCAGTGGTGTCTGGGCAGTGTACGGTGTTGTGCTGGGGGTGGTGTTTTAGGGTTTAGGGCACTGCAGTGGTGTTCGGGCAGTGTAGGGGGACGTGCTGGGGGTGATGTTTCAGGGTTTTGGGCACTGCAGTGGTGTTTTCGGGCAGTGTAGGGGGATGTGCTGGGGGTGGTGTTTCAGGGTTTAGGGCAGAGCAGTGGTGTTTGGGCAGTGTAGGAGGTCATGCAGGGGGTGGTGTTTCATGGTTTACGGCATTGCAGTGATTTTCGGGCAGTGTAGCGGGTCTTCCTGGGGGCGGTGTTTCAGGGTTTAGGGCAGTGGTGTTCTGGATGTATAGAGGGTCTTGCTGGGGGTGGTGTTTCAGGGTTTAGGGCAGTGCAGTGGTGTTCGGGCAGTGTAGTGGGTCGTACAGGGGGGTGGTGTTTCAGGGTTTAGGCAGTGGTGTTTGGGCAGTGTAGGGGTTCTTGCTGGGTACGGTGTTTCAGGGTTTAGGGCAGTGCAGTGGTATTCGGGCAGTGTAGTGGGTCGTACAGGGGGGTGGTGTTTCAGGGTTTAGGGCAGTGCAGTGGTGTTGGGGCAGTGAAGGGGGTTGTGATGGGGCTGGTGTTTCAGGGTTTAGGGCAGAGCAGTGGTGTGCGGGCAATGTAGGGGGTCATGCTGGGGGTGGTGTTTCAGGGTTTAGGGCAGAGCAGTGGTGTTCGGACAGTGTACGGGGTCATGCTGGGGGTGGTGTTTCAGAGTTTACGGTACAGCAGTGGTGTTCGGGCAGTGTAGGGGGACATGCTGGGGGTGGAGTTTCAGGGTTTAGGGCAGTGCAGTGGTGTTCGGGCTGTGTAGGGGGTTGTGCTGGGGCTGGTGATTCAGGGTTTAGGGCAGTGCAGTGGTGTTCTGGCAGTGTAGGGGGTCATGCTGGGGCTGGTGTTTCAGGGTTTAGGGCAGTGCAGTGGTGTTCGGGCTGTGTAGGGCGTCGTGCTGGGACTTGTGTTTCAGGGTTTAGGGCAGTGCAGTGCTGTTCAGACAGTGTAGGGGGTTGTGCTGGGGCTGGTATTTCAGGGTTTAAGGCAGTGCAGTGCTGTTCGGGTAGTGTAGGGGGTCGTCCTGGGGCTGGTGTTTCAAAGTTTAGGGCAGTGCAGTGGTGTTCGGGCAGGGTAGGGGGTCGTGCTGGGGCTGGTGTTTCAGGGTTAAGGGCAGTTTAGTGGTGTTCGGGCTGTGTAGGGGGTCATGCTGGGGGTGGTATTTCAGGGTTTAGGGCAGTGCAGTGGTGTTCGGGCAGTGCAGGGGGCCGTGCTGGGGGTGGTGTTTCAGGGTTTAGGGCAGAGCAGTGATGGTCCGGCAGTGTAGGGGGTCGTGCTGGTGTTTCAGGGTTTAGGGCAGAGCAGTGGTGTTCGGCAGTGTAGGAGGTCGTGCTGGGGTTGCTGTTTCAGGGTTTAGGGCACTGCAGTGGTGTTCGGGCGGTGTAGGGGGTCTTGCTGGGGGTGGTGTTTCAGGGTTTAGGGCAGTGCAGTGGTTTTTGGGCAGTGTAGGTGGTCATGCTCGGGCTGGTGTTTCAGGGTTTAGGGCAGTGCAGTAGTGTTCGGGCAGTGTAGGGGGTTGTGCTGGGGCTGGTGATTCAGGGTTTAGGGCAGTGCAGTGGTGTTCTGGCAGTGTAGGGGGTCATGCTGGGGCTGGTGTTTCAGGGTTTAGGGCAGTGCAGTGGTGTTCGGGCTGTGTAGGGCGTCGTGCTGGGACTTGTGTTTCAGGGTTTAGGGCAGTGCAGTGCTGTTCAGACAGTGTAGGGGGTTGTGCTGGGGCTGGTATTTCAGGGTTTAAGGCAGTGCAGTGCTGTTCGGGTAGTGTAGGGGGTCGTCCTGGGGCTGGTGTTTCAAAGTTTAGGGCAGTGCAGTGGTGTTCGGGCAGGGTAGGGGGTCGTGCTGGGGCTGGTGTTTCAGGGTTAAGGGCAGTTTAGTGGTGTTCGGGCTGTGTAGGGGGTCATGCTGGGGGTGGTATTTCAGGGTTTAGGGCAGTGCAGTGGTGTTCGGGCAGTGCAGGGGGCCGTGCTGGGGGTGGTGTTTCAGGGTTTAGGGCAGAGCAGTGATGGTCCGGCAGTGTAGGGGGTCGTGCTGGTGTTTCAGGGTTTAGGGCAGAGCAGTGGTGTTCGGCAGTGTAGGAGGTCGTGCTGGGGTTGCTGTTTCAGGGTTTAGGGCACTGCAGTGGTGTTCGGGCGGTGTAGGGGGTCTTGCTGGGGGTGGTGTTTCAGGGTTTAGGGCAGTGCAGTGGTGTTTGGGCAGTGTAGGTGGTCATGCTCGGGCTGGTGTTTCAGGGTTTAGGGCAGTGCAGTAGTGTTCGGGCAGTGTAGGGGGTTGTGCTGGTGGTGGTGTTTCAGGGTTTAGGGCACTGCAGTGGTTTTCGGGCAGTGTAGGGGGACGTGCTGGGGCTGGTGTTTCAGGGTTTAGGGCACTGCAGTGGTGTTCGGGCATTGTAGGGGGATGTGCTGGGGGTGGTGTTTCAGGGTTTAGGGCAGAGCAGTGGTGTTCGGGCAGTGTAGGAGGTCGTGCTCGGACTGGTGTTTCAGAGATTAGGGCAGTGCAGTAGTGTTCGGGCCATTTAGCGGGTCGTGCTGTGGGTGGTGTTTCAGGGTTTAGGGCAGTGCAGTGGTGTTCGGGCCGTGTAGGGCGTCATGCTGGGGGTGGTGTTTCAGGGTTTAGAGCAGAGCAGTGTTGTGCGGGAAATGTAGGGGGTCGTTCTGGGGGTTGTATTTCAGGGTTTAGGGAAGAGCAGTGGTGTCTGGGCAGTGTACGGTGTCGTGCTGGGGGTGGTGATTTAGGGTTTAGGGCACTGCAGTGGTGTTCGGGCAGTGTAGGGGGACGTGCTGGGGGTGATGTTTCAGGGTTTAGGGCAGAGCAGTGGTGTTTGGGCAGTGTAGGAGGTCATGCAGGGGGTGGTGTTTCATGGTTTACGGCATTGCAGTGATTTTCGGGCAGTGTAGCGGGTCTTCCTCGGGGCGGTGTTTCAGGGTTTAGGGCAGTGGTGTTCAGGATGTATAGAGGGTCTTGCTGGGGGTGGTGTTTCAGGGTTTAGGGCAGTGCAGTGGTGTTCGGGCAGTGTAGTGGGTCGTACAGGGGGTGGTGTTTCAGGGTTTAGGGCACTGCAGTGGTGTTCGGGCAGTGTAGGGGGTTGTGCTGGTGGTGGTGTTTCAGGGTTTAGGGCACTGCAGTGGTTTTCGGGCAGTGTAGGGGGACGTGCTGGGGCTGGTGTTTCAGGGTTTAGGGCACTGCAGTGGTGTTTGGGCAGTGTAGGGGGACGTGCTGGGGGTGGTGTTTCAGGGTTTCGGGCACTGCAGTGATGTTCGGGCAGTGTAGGAGGTCGTGCAGGGTTTGGTGTTTCACGGTTTACGGCATTGCAGTGGTTTTCGGGCAGTGTAGGGTGTCTTCCTGGGGGTGGTGTTTCAGGGTTTAGGGCAAGTCAGTGGTGTTCGGGCAGTGTAGGAGGTCGTGCTCGGACTGGTGTTTCAGGGTTTAGGGCAGTGCAGTGGTTTTCGGGCCATTTAGGGGGTCGTGCTGTGGGTGGTGTTTCAGGGTTTAGGGCAGTGCAGTGGTGTTCGGGCCGTGTAGGGCGTCATGCTGGGGGTGGTGTTTCAGGGTTTAGGCGAGAGCAGTGGTGTCTGGGCAGTGTACGGTGTCGTGCTGGGGGTGGTGTTTTAGGGTTTAGGGCACTGCAGTGGTGTTCGGGCAGTGTAGGGGGACGTGCTGGGGGTGATGTTTCAGGGTTTTGGGCACTGCAGTGGTGTTTTCGGGCAGTGTAGGGGGATGTGCTGGGGGTGGTGTTTCAGGGTTTAGGGCAGAGCAGTGGTGTTTGGGCAGTGTAGGAGGTCATGCAGGGGGTGGTGTTTCATGGTTTACGGCATTGCAGTGATTTTCGGGCAGTGTAGCGGGTCTTCCTGGGGGCGGTGTTTCAGGGTTTAGGGCAGTGGTGTTCGGGATGTATAGAGGGTCTTGCTGGGGGTGGTGTTTCAGGGTTTAGGGCAGTGCAGTGGTGTTCGGGCAGTGTAGTGGGTCATACAGGGGGGTGGTGTTTCAGGGTTTAGGCAGTGGTGTTTGGGCAGTGTAGGGGTTCTTGCTGGGTGCGGTGTTTCAGGGTTTAGGGCAGTGCAGTGGTATTCGGGCAGTGTAGTGGGTCGTACAGGGGGGTGGTGTTTCAGGGTTTAGGGCAGTGCAGTGGTGTTGGGGCAGTGAAGGGGGTTGTGATGGGGCTGGTGTTTCAGGGTTTAGGGCAGAGCAGTGGTGTGCGGGCAATGTAGGGGGTCATGCTGGGGGTGGTGTTTCAGGGTTTAGGGCAGAGCAGTGGTGTTCGGACAGTGTACGGGGTCATGCTGGGGGTGGTGTTTCAGAGTTTACGGTACAGCAGTGGTGTTCGGGCAGTGTAGGGGGACATGCTGGGGGTGGAGTTTCAGGGTTTAGGGCAGTGCAGTGGTGTTCGGGCTGTGTAGGAGGTTGTGCTGGGGCTGGTGATTCAGGGTTTAGGGCAGTGCAGTGGTGTTCTGGCAGTGTAGGGGGTCATGCTGGGGCTGGTGTTTCAGGGTTTAGGGCAGTGCAGTGGTGTTCGGGCTGTGTAGGGCGTCGTGCTGGGACTTGTGTTTCAGGGTTTAGGGCAGTGCAGTGCTGTTCAGACAGTGTAGGGGGTTGTGCTGGGGCTGGTATTTCAGGGTTTAAGGCAGTGCAGTGCTGTTCGGGTAGTGTAGGGGGTCGTCCTGGGGCTGGTGTTTCAAAGTTTAGGGCAGTGCAGTGGTGTTCGGGCAGGGTAGGGGGTCGTGCTGGGGCTGGTGTTTCAGGGTTAAGGGCAGTTTAGTGGTGTTCGGGCTGTGTAGGGGGTCATGCTGGGGGTGGTATTTCAGGGTTTAGGGCAGTGCAGTGGTGTTCGGGCAGTGCAGGGGGCCGTGCTGGGGGTGGTGTTTCAGGGTTTAGGGCAGAGCAGTGATGGTCCGGCAGTGTAGGGGGTCGTGCTGGTGCTGGTGTTTCAGGGTTTAGGGCAGAGCAGTGGTGTTCGGCAGTGTAGGAGGTCGTGCTGGGGTTGCTGTTTCAGGGTTTAGGGCACTGCAGTGGTGTTCGGGCGGTGTAGGGGGTCTTGCTGGGGGTGGTGTTTCAGGGTTTAGGGCAGTGCAGTGGTGTTTGGGCAGTGTAGGTGGTCATGCTCGGGCTGGTGTTTCAGGGTTTAGGGCAGTGCAGTAGTGTTCGGGCAGTGTAGGGGGTTGTGCTGGTGGTGGTGTTTCAGGGTTTAGGGCACTGCAGTGGTTTTCGGGCAGTGTAGGGGGACGTGCTGGGGCTGGTGTTTCAGGGTTTAGGGCACTGCAGTGGTGTTCGGGCATTGTAGGGGGATGTGCTGGGGGTGGTGTTTCAGGGTTTAGGGCAGAGCAGTGGTGTTCGGGCAGTGTAGGAGGTTGTGCTCGGACTGGTGTTTCAGAGTTTAGGGCAGTGCAGTGGTGTTCGGGCCATTTAGCGGGTCGTGCTGTGGGTGGTGTTTCAGGGTTTAGGGCAGTGCAGTGGTGTTCGGGCTGTGTAGGGCGTCATGCTGGGGGTGGTGTTTCAGGGTTTAGAGCAGAGCAGTGTTGTGCGGGAAATGTAGGGGGTCGTTCTGGGGGTTGTATTTCAGGGTTTAGGGCAGAGCAGTGGTGTCTGGGCAGTGTACGGTGTCGTGCTGGGGGTGGTGATTTAGGGTTTAGGGCACTGCAGTGGTGTTCGGGCAGTGTAGGGGGACGTGCTGGGGGTGATGTTTCAGGGTTTTGGGCACTGCAGTGGTGTTTTCGGGCAGTGTAGGGGGATGTGCTGGGGGTGGTGTTTCAGGGTTTAGGGCAGAGCAGTGGTGTTTGGGCAGTGTAGGAGGTCATGCAGGGGGTGGTGTTTCATGGTTTACGGCATTGCAGTGATTTTCGGGCAGTGTAGCGGGTCTTCCTCGGGCAGTGGTGTTCGGGATGTATAGAGGGTCTTGCTGGGGGTGGTGTTTCAGGGTTTAGGGCAGTGCAGTGGTGTTCGGGCAGTGTAGTGGGTCGTACAGGGGGTGGTGTTTCAGGGTTTAGGCAGTGGTGTTTGGGCAGTGTAGGGGTTCTTGCTGGGTGTGGTGTTTCAGGGTTTAGGGCAGTGCAGTGGTATTCGGGCAGTGTAGTGGGTCGTAGAGGGGGGTGGTGTTTCAGGGTTTAGGGCAGTGCAGTGGTGTTGGGGCAGTGAAGGGGGTTGTGATGGGGCTGGTGTTTAAGGGTTCAGGGCAGAGCAGTGGTGTGCGGGCAATGTAGGGGGTCATGCTGGGGGTGGTGTTTCAGGGTTTAGGGCAGAGCAGTGGTGTTCCGGCAGTGTACGGGGTCATGCTGGGGGTGGTGTTTCAGGGTTTAGGGTACTGCAGTGGTGTTCGGGCAGTGTAGGGGGACGTGCTGGGGGTGGAGTTTCAGGGTTTAGGGCAGTGCAGTGGTGTTCGGACTGTGTAGGGGGTTGTGCTGGGGCTAGTGATTCAGGGTTTAGGGCAGTGCAGTGGTGTTCTGGCAGTGTAGGGGGTCATGCTTGGGCTGGTGTTTCAGGGTTTAGGGCAGTGCAGTGGTGTTCGGGCTGTGTAGGGCGTCGTGCTGTGACTG
Source organism: Triturus cristatus (assembly GCF_964204655.1). NCBI lineage: Eukaryota > Metazoa > Chordata > Amphibia > Caudata > Salamandridae > Triturus > Triturus cristatus. The sequence continues at coordinate 1,131,047,146 of NC_140579.1, read as the reverse complement.
GTGTTTCAGGGTTTAGGGCAGTGCAGTGCTGTTCAGACAGTGTAGGGGGTTGTGCTGGAGCTGGTATCTCAGGGTTTAAGGCAGTGCAGTGCTGTTCGGGCAGTGTAGGGGGTCGTCCTGGGGCTGGTGTTTCAAAGTTTAGGGCAGTGCAGTGGTGTTCGGGCAGGGTAGGGGGTCGTGCTGGGGCTGGTGTTTCAGGGTTTAGGGCACTGCAGTGGTGTTTGGGCACTGTAGGGGGTCGTGGTGGGGCTGGAGTATCAGGGTTTAGGGCAGATCAGTGGTGTCCAGGCAGTGTAGAGGGTTGTGGTGGGGCTGGTGTTTTAGGGTTTAGGGTAGAGCAGTGGTGCTCGGGCAGTATAGGGGGATGTGCGGGGTAGTGTTTCAGGGTTTAGGGCAGAGCAGTGGTGTTCAGGCAGTGTAGGTGGTCGTGCTTGGGGTGGTGTTTCAGGGTTTAGGGCAGTGCAGTGATGTTCGGGCACTGTAGGGGGTGGTGTTTCAGGGTTTAGGGCAGAGCAGTGGTGTTCGGGCAGTGTACGGGGTCATGCTGGGGGTGGTGTTTCAGGGTTTAGGGGACTGCAGTGGTGTTCGGGCAGTGTAGGGGGACGTGCTGGGGGTAGAGTTTCAGGGTTTAGGGCAGTGCAGTGGTGTTCGGGCTGTGTAGGGGGTTGTGCTGGGGCTGGTGATTCAGGGTTTAGGGCAGTGCAGTGGTGTTCGGGCAGTGTAGGTGGTCATGCTGGGGCTGGTGTTTCAGGGTTTAGGGCAGTGCAGTGGTGTTCGGGCTGTGTAGGGCGTCGTGCTGGGACTGGTGTTTCAGGGTTTAGGGCAGTGCAGTGCTGTTCAGACAGTGTAGGGGGTTGTGCTGGGGCTGGTATTTCAGGGTTTAAGGCAGTGCAGTGCTGTTCGGGCAGTGTAGGGGGTCGACCTGGGGCTGGTGTTTCAAAGTTTAGGGCAGTGCAGTGGTGTTCGGGCAGGGTAGGGGGTCGTGCTGGGGCTGGTGTTTTCCGGGTTTAGGGCACTGCAGTGGTGTTCGGGCACTGTAGGGGGTCGTGGTGGGGCTGGAGTATCAGGGTTTATGGCAGAGCAGTGGTGTCCAGGCAGTGTAGAGGGTCGTGGTGGGGCTGGTGTTTTAGGGATTAGGGTAGAGCAGTGGTGCTCGGGCAGTGTAGGGGGATGTGCGGGGTAGTGTTTCAGGGTTTAGGGCAGAGCAGTGGTGTTCAGGCAGTGTAGGTGGTCGTGCTTGGGGTGGTGTTTCAGGGTTTAGGGCAGGGCAGTAATGTTCGGGCAGTGTAGGGGGTCGTGCAGGGGGTGGTGTTTCAGGGTTTAGGGCAGTGCAGTCGTGTTCGGGCAGTGTAAGGGCTTGTGCAGGGGGTGGTGTTTCAGGGTTTAGGGCAGTGCAGTGGTGCTCGGGCAGTGTTGGGGGTCTTGCTGGGGGTGGTGTTTCAGGGTTTAGGGCAGTGGTGTTCAGGCAGTGTAGGGGTCTTGCTGGTATGGTTTTTTAGGATTTAGGGCAGTGCAGTGGTGTTCAGGCAGTGTAGGGGGTCGTGCTCGGGCTGGTGTTTCAGGGTTTAGGGCAGTGCAGTGGTGTTCGGGCTGTGTAGGGGGTCGTGCTGGGGGTGGTGTTTCTGGGTTTAGGGCAGTGCAGTGGTGTTCGAGCCGTGTAGGAGGTCATGCTGGGGGTGGTATTTCAGGGTTTAGGGCAGTGCAGTGGAGTTCGGGCAGTGTAGGGGGCCGTGCTGGGGGTGGTGTTTCAGGGTTTAGGGCAGAGCAGTGATGGTCGGCCAGTGTAGGGGGTCGTGCTGGTGCTGGTGTTTCAGGGTTTAGGGCAGAGCAGTGGTGTTCGGCAGTGTAGGAGGTCGTGCTGGGGTTGGTGTTTCAGGGTTTAGGGCACTGCAATGGTGTTCGGGCGGTGTAGGGGGTCTTGCTGGGGGTGGTGTTTCAGGGTTTAGGGCAGTGCAGTGGTGTTTGGGCAGTGTAGGCGGTCATGCTCGGGCTGGTGTTTCAGGGTTTAGGGCAGTGCAGTAGTGTTCGGGCAGCGTAGGGGGTTGTGAAGGGGGTGGTGTTTCAGGGATTAGGGCAGAGCAGTGGTGTGCGGACAATGTGGGGGTTGTGCTGGTGGTGGTGTTTCAGGGTTTAGGGCAGAGCAGTCGTGTTGGGGCAGTGTACGGTGTCATGCTGGGGGTGGTGTTTCAGGGTTTAGGGCACTGCAGTGGTGTTCGGGCAGTGTAGGGGGACGTGCTGGGGCTGGTGTTTCAGGGTTTAGGGCACTGCAGTGGTGTTCGGGAAGTGTAGGGGGATGTGCTGGGGGTGGTGTTTCAGGGTTTAGGGCAGAGCAGTGGTGTTCGGGCAGTGTAGGAGGTCGTGCAGGGGTTGGTGTTTCACGGTTTACAGCATTGCAGTGGTTTTCGGGCAGTGTAGGGTGTCTTCCTGGGGGCAGTGTTTCAGGGTTTAGGGCAGTGGTGTTCGGGATGTGTAGGGGGTCTTGCTGGGGGTGGTGTTTCAGGGTTTAGGGCAGTGCAGAGGTGTTCGGGCAATGTAGGGGGTCTTGCTGGGGGTGGTGTTTCAGGGTTTAGGCAGTGGTGTTTGCGCAGTGTAGGGGTTCTTGCTGGGGGTGGTATTTCGGGGTTTAGGGCAGTGCAGTGGTATTCGGGCAGTGCAGTGGGTCATGCACGGGGGTGGTGTTTCAGGGTTTAGGGCAGTGCAGTGCTGTTCGGGCAGTGTAGGGGGTTCTCTGGGGGTGCTGTTTCATGGTTTAGGGCAGTGGTGTTAGGGCAGTGTAGGGGGTCTTGCTGGGGGTGGTGTTTCAGGGTTTAGGACAGTGCAGTGGGGTTCGGGCAGTGTAGGTGGTCGTGCATGGGCTGGTGTTTTAGGGTTTAGGGCAGTGCAGTGGTGTTTGGGCAGTGTAGGGGGTCTTGCTGGGGGTGGTGTATCAGGGTTTTGGGCATTGCAGTGGTGTTCGGGCAGTGTAGGAAGTCTTGCTGGGGGTAGTGTTTCAGGGTTTAGGGCAGTGAATTGGTGTTTGGGCAGTGTAGGGTGTCGTGCACGGGGTGGTGTTTCAGGGCTTAGGGCAGTGCAGTGGTGTTCGTGCAGTGTATGGGGACGTGCAGGGGGTGGTGTTTCAGGGTTTAGGGCAGTGCAGTGGTATTCGGGCAGTGTAGGGGGTCGTGCTGGGGCTGATGTTTCAGGGTTTAGAGCAGTGCAGTGGTGTTCAGGCAGTGTGGGGGGGTCGTGCGGGGGCTGGTGTTTCAGGGTTTAGGGCAGTTTAGTGGTGTTCGGGAAGTGTAGGGGGTTGTACGGGAGATGGTGTTTTAGGGTTTAGGGCAATGCAGTGGTGGTCGGGCAGTGTAGGGGGTTGTGCGGGGGCTGGTGTTTCAGGGTTTAGGGCAGTGCAGAGGTGTTTGGGCAGTCTAGGGGGTCATGCGGGGCTGGTGTTTCAGGGTTTAGGGCAGTGCAGTGGTATTCGGGCAGTGTAGGGTTTCATGCAGGGGATGGTGTTTCTGGGTTAGGGCAGTGAAGTGGTGTTCGGGATGTGTAGGGGGTAGTGCGGGGCTGGTGTTTCAGGGTTTAGGGCAAAGCAGTGGTGTTTGGGCAGTGTGGGTTGTCGTGCGGGGGCTGGTGTTTCAGGGTTTAGGGCAGTGCATCGGTGTTCGGGCAGTGTAGGGGGTCTGCGTGGGCTGGTGTTTCAGGGTTTAGGGCAGTGCAGTGGTGTTTGGGCAGTGAATGGGGGTCGTGTTGGGGCTGGCGTTTCAGGGTTTACGGCATTGCAGTGTTTTTTGGGCAGTGTAGGGGGTCTTGCTGCGGGTGGTGTTTCAGGGTTTAGGCAGTGGTTTTTGGGCAGTGTAGGGGTTCTTGCTGGAGGTGGTGTTTCAGGGTTTAGGGCAGTGCAGTGGTATTCGGGCAGTGTAGTGGGTCGGGCAGGGGGGTGGTGTTTCAGGGTTTAGGGCAGTGCAGTGTTGTTCGGGCAGTGTGGCGGGTTCTCAGGGGGTGCTGTTTCAGGGTTTAGAGCAGTGCAGTGGTGTTCGGGCAGTGTGCGGGGTCGTGCGGGGGCTGGTGTTTCAGGGTTTAGGGCAGTTTAGTAGTGTTTGGGCAGTGTAGGGGGTTGTACGTGGGATGGTGTTTCAGGGTTTAAGGCAGTGTAGAGGTGTTTGGGCAGTCTAGGGGGTAATGCGGGGCTGGTGTTTCAGGGTTTAGGGCAGTGCAGTGGTGTTCGGGCAGTGTAGAGTGTCTTCCTGGGGGCGGTGTTTCAGGGTTTAGGGCAGTGCAGAGGTGTTCGGTCAATGTAGGGGGTCTTGCTGGGGGTGGTGTTTCAGGGTTTAGGAAGTGGTGTTTGGGCAGTGTAGGGGGTCATGCAGGGGATCATGTTTCAGGGTTATGGCAGTGAAGTGGTGTTCGGGATGTGTAGGGGGTCGTGCGGGGCTGGTGTTTCAGGGTTTAGGGCAGTGCAGTGGTATTCGGGCAGTGTAGTGGGTCGTGCAGGGGGGTGGTGTTTCAGGGTGTAGGGTAGTGCAGTGGTGTTCGGGCAGTGTAGGGAGTTCTCTGGGGGTGCTGTTTCATGGTTTAGGGCAGTGGTGTTCGGGCAGTGTAGGGGGTCTTGCTGGGGTAGGTGATTCAGTGTTTAGGGCAGTGCAGTGGTGTTCGGGCAGTGTAGGCGGTAGTGCTGGGGCTGGTGTTTCAGGGTTTAGGGCAGTGCAGTGGTGTTCGGGCAGTGTAGGGGGTCGTGCGGGGGCTAGTGTTTCAGGGTTTAGGGCAGTGCAGTGGTGTTCGGGCAGTGTGGGGGGTTGTGCGGGCGCTGGTGTTTCAGTGTTTAGGGCAGTGCAGTGGTGTTCGGACAGTGTAGGGGGTCATATGGGGGATGGTGTTTCAGGGTTTAGGGCAGTGGTGTTCGGTCAGTGTAGGGGGTCTTGCTGGGGGTGGTGTTTCAGGGTTTAGGACAGTGCAGTGGGGTTCGGGAATTGTAGGGGGTTGTGCTGGGGGTGGTTATTCTGTGTTTAGGGCAGTGCAGTGGTGTTCGGGCAGTGTAGGCGGTCGTGCTGGGGCTGGTGTTTCAGGGTTTAGGGCAGTGCAGTGGTGTTCGGGCAGTGTAGGGGGACTTGCTGTGGGTGGTGTTTCAGGGTTTAGGCAGTGGTAGTCGGGCAGTGTAGTGGGTCGTGCAGGGGGGTGGTGTTTCAGGGTGTAGGGCAGTGCAGTGGTGTTCGGGCAGTTTAGGGGGTCGTGCGGGGGCTAGAGTTTCAGGGTTTAGGGCAGTGCAGTGGTGTTCGGGCAGTGTGGGGGGTTGTGCGGGGGCTGGTGTTTCAGGGTTTAGGGCAGTGCAGTGGTGTTCGGACAGTGTAGGGGGTCATATGGTGGATGGTGTTTCAGGGTTTAGGGCAGTGCAGTGGTGTTCGGGCAGTGTAGGGGGTCTTGCTGGGGGTGGTGTTTCAGGGTTTAGGACAGTGCAGTGGGGTTCGGGAATTGTAGGGGATTGTGCTGGGGGTGGTTATTCTGTGTTTAGGGCACTGCAGTGGTGTTCGGGCAGTGTAGGCGGTCGTGCTGGGGCTGGTGTTTCAGGATTTAGGGCAGTGCAGTGGTGTTCGGGCAGTGTAGGGGGTCGTGCGGGGGCTGGTGTTTCAGGGTTTAGAGCAGTGCAGTGGTGTTCGGGCAGTGTGGGGGGTCATGCGGGGGCTGGTGTTTCAGGGTTTAGGGCAGTTTAGTGGTGTTCGGGCAGTGTAGGGGGTTGTACGGGGGATGGTGTTTCAGGGTTTAGGGCAATGCAGTGGTGTTCGGGCAGTGTAGGGGGTTGTGCGGGGGCTGGTGTTTCAGGGTTTAGAGCAGTGCAGAGGTGTTTGGGCAGTGTATGGGGTCATGATGGGCTGATGTTTCAGGGTTTAGGGCAGTGGATTGGTGTTCGGGCAGTGTAGGGGGTCGTGCGTGGGCTGGTGTTTCAGGAATTAGGGCAGTGCAGTGGTGTTCGGGCAGTGAAGGGGGTCGTGCTGGGGATGGCTTTTCAGGGTTTACGGCATTGCAGTGGTTTTCGGGCAGTGTAGGGGGACTTGCTGTGGGTGGTGCTTCCGGGTTTAGGCAGTGGTGTTTGGGCAGTGTAGGGGTTCTTGCTAGGGGGTGGTGTTTCAGGGTTTAGGGCAGTGTAGTGGTATTCGGGCAGTATAGTGGGTCGTGCAGGGGGGTGGTGTTTCAGGGTTTAGGGCAGTGCAGTGGTGTTCAGGCAGTGTAGGGTGTTCTCTGGGGGTGCTGTTTCAGGGTTTAGAGCAGTGCAGTGGTGTTCGGGCAGCGTGGGGGGTCGTGCGGGGGCTGGTGTTTCAGGGTTTAGGTCAGTTTAGTGGTGTTTGGGCAGTGTAGGGGGTTGTACGGGGGATGGTGTTTCAGGGTTTATGGCAATGCAGTGGTGGTCTGGCAGTGTAGGGGTTCTTGCTGGGGGTGGTGTTTCAGTCTTTAGGGCAGTGCAGTGGTTTTTGGGCAATGTAGTGGGTCGTGCAGGGGGTGGTGCTTTAGGGTGTAGGGCAGTGCAGTGGTGTTCGGGCAGTGTAGGGGGTTCTCTGGGGGTGCTGTTTTATGGTTTAGGGCAGTGGTGTTCGGGCAGTGTAGGCGTTAGTGCTGGGGCTGGTGTTTCAGTGTTTAGGGCAGTGCAGTGGTGTTCGGGCAGTGTAGGGGGTTGTGCGGGGGTTGGTGTTTCAGGGATTAGGGCAGTGCAGTGGTGTTCGGGCAGTGTGGAAAGTCGTACGGGGGCTGGTGTTTCAGGGTTTAGGGCAGTGCAGTGGTGTTAGGGCAGTGTAGGGGGTCATGTGGGGGATGGTGTTTCAGGGTTTAGGGCAGTGCAGTGGTGTTCGGGCAGTGTAGGGGGTCGTGCGGGGGCTGGAGTTTCAGGGTTTAGGGCAGTGCAGAGGTGTTCGGGCCATCTAGAGGGATGCGCAGGCTGGTGTTTCAGGGTTTAGGGCAGTGCAGTTGTGTTCAGGCAGTGTAGGGGGTTATGCAGGGGATGGTGTTTCAGGGTTTAGGGCAGTGCAGTGGTGTTCGGGCAGTGTAGAGTGTCGTGCGATGCTGGTGTTTCAGGGTTTAGGGCAGTGCATTGATGTTGGGGCAGTGTAGGTGGTCGTGCGTGGGCTGGTGTGTCAGGGTTTAGGGCAGTGCAGTGGTGTTCGGGCAGTGTAGGGGGTCTTGCTGGGGGTGGTGTATCAGGGTTTTGGGCATTGCAGTGGTGTTCGGGCAGTGTAGGAAGTCTTGCTGGGGGTATTGTTTCAGGGTTTAGGGCAGTGAATTGGTGTTCGGGCAGTGTAGGGGGTCGTGCGGGGGCTGGAGTTTCAGGGTTTAGGGCAGTGCAGAGGTGTTCGGGCCATCTAGAGGGATGCGCAGGCTGGTGTTTCAGGGTTTAGGGCAGTGCAGTTGTGTTCAGGCAGTGTAGAGGGTTATGCAGGGGATGGTGTTTCAGGGTTTAGGGCAGTGCAGTGGTGTTCGGGCAGTGAAGGGGGTTCTCTGGGGGTGCTGTTTCAGGGTTTAGAGCAGTGCAGTGGTGTTCGGGCAGTGTGGGGGGTCATGCGGGAGCTGGTGTTTCAGGGTTTAGGTCAGTTTAGTGGTGTTCGGGCAGTGTAGGGGGTTGTACGGGGGATGGTGTTTCAGGGTTTAGGGCAATGCAGTGGTGTTCGGGCAGTGTAGGGGGTTGTGCTGGGGTTGGCGTTTCAGGGTTTACGGCATTGCAGTGATTTTTGGGCAGTGTAGGGGGTTTTACTGCGGGTTGTGTTTCAGGGTTTAGGCAGTGGTGTTTGTGCAGTGTAGGGGTTCTTGCTGGGGGTGGTGTTTCAGGGTTTAGGGCAGTGCAGTGGTATTCGGGCAGTGTAGTGGGTCGTGCAGGGGGGAGGTGTTTCAGGGTGTAGGGCAGTGCAGTGGTGTTCGGGCAGTGTAGGGGGTTCTCTGGGGGTGCTGTTTCATGGTTTAGGGCAGTGGTGTTCGGGCAGAGTAGGGGGTCTTGCTGGGGTTGGTGATTCAGTGTTTAGGGCAGTGCAGTGGTGTTCGGGCAGTGTAGGCGGTAGTGCTGGGGCTGGTGTTTCAGAGTTTAGGACAGTGCAGTGGTGTTCGGGCAGTGTAGGGGGTCGTGCGGGGGCTAGTGTTTCAGGGTTTAGGGCAGTGCAGTGGTGTTCGGGCAGTGTGGGAGGTTGTGCGGGGGCTGGTGTTTCAGGGTTTAGGGCAGTGCAGTGGTGTTCGGACAGTGTAGGGGGTCATATGGGGGATGGTGTTTCAGGGTTTAGGGCAGTGCAGTGGTGTTCGGGCAGTGTAGGGGGTCTTGCTGGGGGTGGTGTTTCAGGGTTTAGGACAGTGCAGTGGGGTTTGGGAATTGTAGGGGATTGTGCTGGGGATGGTTATTCTGTGTTTAGGGCATTGCAGTGGTGTTCGGGCAGTGTAGGCGGTCGTGCTGGGGCTGGTGTTTCAGGGTTTAGGGCAGTGCAGTGGTGTTCGAGCAGTGTAGGGGGTTGTGCGGGGGCTGGTGTTTCAGGGTTTAGAGCAGTGCAGTGGTGTTCGGGCAGTGTGGGGGGTCATGCGGGGGCTGGTGTTTCAGGGTTTAGGGCAGTTTAGTGGTGTTCGGGCAGTGTAGGGGGTTGTACGGGGGATGGTGTTTCAGGGTTTAGGGCAATGCAGTGGTGTTCGGGCAGTGTAGGGGGTTGTGCGGGGGCTGGTGTTTCAGGGTTTAGAGCAGTGCAGAGGTGTTTGGGTAGTGTATGGGGTCATGAGGGGCTGATGTTTCAGGGTTTAGGGCAGTGGATTGGTGTTCGGGCAGTGTAGGGGTCGTGCGTGGGCTGTTGTTTCAGGAATTAGGGCAGTGCAGTGGTGTTCGGGCAGTGAAGGGGGTCGTGCTGGGGATGGCTTTTCAGGGTTTACGGCATTGCAGTGGTTTTCGGGCAGTGTAGGGGGACTTGCTGTGGGTGGTGTTTCCGGGTTTAGGCAGTGGTGTTTGGGCAGTGTAGGGGTTCTTGCTAGGGGGTGGTGTTTCAGGGTTTAGGGCAGTGTAGTGGTATTCGGGCAGTATAGTGGGTCGTGCAGGGGGGTGGTGTTTCAGGGTTTAGGGCAGTGCAGTGGTGTTCAGGCAGTGTAGGGTGTTCTCTGGGGGTGCTGTTTCAGGGTTTAGAGCAGTGCAGTGGTGTTCGGGCAGCGTGGGGGGTCGTGCGGGGGCTGGTGTTTCAGGGTTTAGGTCAGTTTAGTGGTGTTCGGGCAGTGTAGGGGGTTGTACGGGGGATGGTGTTTCAGGGTTTATGGCAATGCAGTGGTGTTCTGGCAGTGTAGGGGTTCTTGCTGGGGGTGGTGTTTCAGTCTTTAGGGCAGTGCAGTGGTTTTTGGGCAATGTAGTGGGTCGTGCAGGGGGTGGTGCTTTAGGGTGTAGGGCAGTGCAGTGGTGTTCGGGCAGTGTAGGGGGTTCTCTGGGGGTGCTGTTTCATGGTTTAGGGCAGTGGTGTTCGGGCAGTGTAGGCGTTAGTGCTGGGGCTGGTGTTTCAGTGTTTAGGGCAGTGCAGTGGTGTTCGGGCAGTGTAGGGGGTTGTGCGGGGGTTGGTGTTTCAGGGTTTAGGGCAGTGCAGTGGTGTTCGGGCAGTGTGGAAAGTCGTACGGGGGCTGGTGTTTCAGGGTTTAGGGCAGTGCAGTGGTGTTAGGGCAGTGTAGGGGGTCATATGGGGGATGGTGTTTCAGGGTTTAGGGCAGTGCAGTGGTGTTCGGGCAGTGTAGGGGGTCGTGCGGGGGCTGGAGTTTCAGGGTTTAGGGCAGTGCAGAGGTGTTCGGGCCATCTAGAGGGATGCGCAGGCTGGTGTTTCAGGGTTTAGGGCAGTGCAGTTGTGTTCAGGCAGTGTAGGGGGTTATGCAGGGGATGGTGTTTCAGGGTTTAGGGCAGTGCAGTGGTGTTCGGGCAGTGTAGGGGGTTCTCTGGGGGTGCTGTTTCAGGGTTTAGAGCAGTGCAGTGGTGTTCGGGCAGTGTGGGGGGTCATGCGGGGGCAGGTGTTTCAGGGTTTAGGTCAGTTTAGTGGTGTTCGGGCAGTGTAGGGGGTTGTACGGGGGATGGTGTTTCAGGGTTTAGGGCAATGCAGTGGTGTTCGGGCAGTGTAGGGGGTTGTGCGGGGGCTGGTGTTTCAGTGTTTAGGGCAGTGCAGTGGTGTTCGGGCAGTGTAGGGGGTTGTGCGGGGGTTGGTGTTTCAGGGTTTAGGGCAGTGCAGTGGTGTTCGGGCAGTGTGGAAAGTCGTACGGGGGCTGGTGTTTCAGGGTTTAGGGCAGTGCAGTGGTGTTAGGGCAGTGTAGGGGGTCATATGGGGGATGGTGTTTCAGGGTTTAGGGCAGTGCAGTGGTGTTCGGGCAATGTAGGGGGTCGTGCGGAGGCTGGAGTTTCAGGGTTTAGGGCAGTGCAGAGGTGTTCGGGCCATCTAGAGGGATGCGCAGGCTGGTGTTTCAGGGTTTAGGGCAGTGCAGTTGTGTTCAGGCAGTGTAGGGGGTTATGCAGGGGATGGTGTTTCAGGGTTTAGGGCAGTGCAGTGGTGTTCGGGCAGTGTAGGGGGTTCTCTGGGGGTGCTGTTTCAGGGTTTAGAGCAGTGCAGTGGTGTTCGGGAAGTGTGGGGGGTTGTACGGGGGATGGTGTTTCAGGGTTTAGGGCAATGCAGTGGTGTTCGGGCAGTGTAGGGGGTTGTGCTGGGGCTGGCGTTTCAGGGTTTACGGCATTGCAGTGATTTTTGGGCAGTGTAGGGGGTTTTACTGCGGGTTGTGTTTCAGGGTTTAGGCAGTGGTGTTTGTGCAGTGTAGGGGTTCTTGCTGGGGGTGGTGTTTCAGGGTTTAGGGCAGTGCAGTGGTATTCGGGCAGTGTAGTGGGTCGTGCAGGGGGGAGGTGTTTCAGGGTGTAGGGCAGTGCAGTGGTGTTCGGGCAGTGTAGGGGGTTCTCTGGGGGTGCTGTTTCATGGTTTAGGGCAGTGGTGTTCGGGCAGAGTAGGGGGTCTTGCTGGGGTTGGTGATTCAGTGTTTAGGGCAGTGCAGTGGTGTTCGGGCAGTGTAGGCGGTAGTGCTGGGGCTGGTGTTTCAGAGTTTAGGACAGTGCAGTGGTGTTCGGGCAGTGTAGGGGTCGTGCGGGGGCTAGTGTTTCAGGGTTTAGGGCAGTGCAGTAGTGTTCGGGCAGTGTGGGAGGTTGTGCAGGGGCTGGTGTTTCAGGGTTTAGGGCAGTGCAGTGGTGTTCGGACAGTGTAGGGGGTCATATGGGGGATGGTGTTTCAGGGTTTAGGGCAGTGCAGTGGTGTTTGGGCAGTGTAGGGGGTCTTGCTGGGGGTGGTGTTTCAGGGTTTAGGACAGTGCAGTGGGGTTCGGGAATTGTAGGGGATTGTGCTGGGGATGGTTATTCTGTGTTTAGGGCATTGCAGTGGTGTTCGGGCAGTGTAGGCGGTCGTGCTGGGGCTGGTGTTTCAGGGTTTAGGGCAGTGCAGTGGTGTTAGGGCAGTGTAGGGGGTTGTGCGGGGGCTGGTGTTTCAGGGTTTAGAGCAGTGCAGTGGTGTTCGGGCAGTGTGGGGGGTCATGCGGGGGCTGGTGTTTCAGGGTTTAGGGCAGTTTAGTGGTGTTCGGGCAGTGTAGGGGGTTGTACGGGGGATGGTGTTTCAGGGTTTAGGGCAATGCAGTGGTGTTCGGGCAGTGTAGGGGGTTGTGCGGGGGCTGGTGTTTCAGGGTTTAGAGCAGTGCAGAGGTGTTTGGGCAGTGTATGGGGTCATGAAGGGCTGATGTTTCAGGGTTTAGGGCAGTGGATTGGTGTTCGGGCAGTGTAGGGGGTCGTGCGTGGGCTGGTGTTTCAGGAATTAGGGCAGTGCAGTGGTGTTCGGGCAGTGAAGGGGGTCGTGCTGGGGATGGCTTTTCAGGGTTTACGACATTGCAGTGGTTTTCGGGCAGTGTAGGGGGACTTGCTGTGGGTGGTGTTTCCGGGTTTAGGCAGTGGTGTTTGGGCAGTGTAGGGGTTCTTGCTAGGGGGTGGTGTTTCAGGGTTTAGGGCAGTGTAGTGGTATTCGGGCAGTATAGTGGGTCGTGCAGGGGGGTGGTGTTTCAGGGTTTAGGGCAGTGCAGTGGTGTTCAGGCAGTGTAGGGTGTTCTCTGGGGGTTCTGTTTCAGGGTTTAGAGCAGTGCAGTGGTGTTCGGGCAGCGTGGGGGGTCGTGCGGGGGCTGGTGTTTCAGGGTTTAGGTCAGTTTAGTGTTGTTCGGGCAGTGTAGGGGGTTGTACGGGGGATGGTGTTTCAGGGTTTATGGCAATGCAGTGGTTGTTCTGGCAGTGTAGGGGTTCTTGCTGGGGGTGGTGTTTCAGGGTTTAGGGCTTTGCAGTGGTTTTTAGGCAATGTAGTGGGTCGTGCAGGGGGTGGTGCTTTAGGGTGTAGGGCAGTGCAGTGGTGTTCGGGCAATGTAGGGGGTTCTCTGGGGGTGCTGTTTCATGGTTTAGGGCAGTGGTGTTCGGGCAGTGTAGGCGTTAGTGCTGGGGCTGGTGTTTCAGTGTTTAGGGCAGTGCAGTGGTGTTCGGGCAGTGTAGGGGGTTGTGCGGGGGTTGGTGTTTCAGGGTTTAGGGCAGTGCAGTGGTGTTCGGGCAGTGTGGAAAGTCGTACGGGGGCTGGTGTTTCAGGGTTTAGGGCAGTGCAGAGGTGTTCGGGCCATCTAGAGGGATGCGCAGGCTGGTGTTTCAGGGTTTAGGGCAGTGCAGTTGTGTTCAGGCAGTGTAGGGGGTTATGCAGGGGATGGTGTTTCAGGGTTTAGGGCAGTGCAGTTGTGTTCGGGCAGTGTAGGGGGTTCTCTGGGGGTGCTGTTTCAGGGTTTAGAGCAGTGCAGTGGTGTTCGGGCAGTGTGGGGGGTCATGCGGGGGCTGGTGTTTCAGGGTTTAGGTCAGTTTAGTGGTGTTCGGGCAGTGTAGGGGGTTGTACGGGGGATGGTGTTTCAGGGTTTAGGGCAATGCAGTGGTGTTCGGGCAGTGTAGGGGGATGTGCTGGGGCTGGCATTTCAGGGTTTACGGCATTGCAGTGATTTTTGGGCAGTGTAGGGGGTTTTACTGCGGGTTGTGTTTCAGGGTTTAGGCAGTGGTGTTTGTGCAGTGTAGGGGTTCTTGCTGGGGGTGGTGTTTCAGGGTTTAGGGCAGTGCAGTGGTATTCGGGCAGTGTAGTGGGTCGTGCAGGGGGGAGGTGTTTCAGGGTGTAGGGCAGTGCAGTGGTGTTCGGGCAGTGTAGGGGGTTCTCTGGGGGTGCTGTTTCATGGTTTAGGGCAGTGGTGTTCGGGCAGAGTAGGGGGTCTTGCTGGGGTTGGTGATTCAGTGTTTAGGGCAGTGCAGTGGTGTTCGGGCAGTGTAGGCGGTAGTGCTGGGGCTGGTGTTTCAGAGTTTAGGACAGTGCAGTGGTGTTCGGGCAGTGTGGGAGGTTGTGCGGGGGCTGGTGTTTCAGGGTTTAGGGCAGTGCAGTGGTGTTCGGACAGTGTAGGGGGTCATATGGGGGATGGTGTTTCAGGGTTTAGGGCAGTGCAGTGGTGTTCGGGCAGTGTAGGGGGTCTTGCTGGGGGTGGTGTTTCAGGGTTTAGGACAGTGCAGTGGGGTTCGGGAATTGTAGGGGATTGTGCTGGGGATGGTTATTCTGTGTTTAGGGCATTGCAGTGGTGTTCGGGCAGTGTAGGCGGTCGTGCTGGGGCTGGTGTTTCAGGGTTTAGGGCAGTGCAGTGGTGTTCGGGCAGTGTAGGGGGTTGTGCGGGGGCTGGTGTTTCAGGGTTTAGAGCAGTGCAGTGGTGTTCGGGCAGTGTGGGGGGTCATGCGGGGGCTGGTGTTTCAGGGTTTAGGGCAGTTTAGTGGTGTATGGGCAGTGTAGGGGGTTGTACGGGGGATGGTGTTTCAGGGTTTCGGGCAATGCAGTGGTGTTCGGGCAGTGTAGGGGGTTGTGCGGGGGCTGGTGTTTCAGGGTTTAGAGCAGTGCAGAGGTGTTTGGGCAGTGTATGGGGTCATGAGGGGCTGATGTTTCAGGGTTTAGGGCAGTGGATTGGTGTTCGGGCAGTGTAGGGGGTCGTGCGTGGGCTGGTGTTTCAGGAATTAGGGCAGTGCAGTGGTGTTCGGGCAGTGAAGGGGGTCGTGCTGGGGATGGCTTTTCAGGGTTTACGGCATTGCAGTGGTTTTCGGGCAGTGTAGGGGGACTTGCTGTGGGTGGTGTTTCCGGGTTTAGGCAGTGGTGTTTGGGCAGTGTAGGGGTTCTTGCTAGGGGGTGGTGTTTCAGGGTTTAGGGCAGTTTAGTGGTATTCGGGCAGTATAGTGGGTCGTGCAGGGGGGTGGTGTTTCAGGGTTTAGGGCAGTGCAGTGGTGTTCAGGCAGTGTAGGGTGTTCTCTGGGGGTTCTGTTTCAGGGTTTAGAGCAGTGCAGTGGTGTTCGGGTCGTGCGGGGGCTGGTGTTTCAGGGTTTAGGTCAGTTTAGTGTTGTTCGGGCAGTGTAGGGGGTTGTACGGGGGATGGTGTTTCAGGGTTTATGGCAATGCAGTGGTGTTCTGGCAGTGTTGGGGTTCTTGCTGGGGGTGGTGTTTCAGTCTTTAGGGCAGTGCAGTGGTTTTTGGGCAATGTAGTGGGTCGTGCAGGGGGTGGTGCTTTAGGGTGTAGGGCAGTGCAGTGGTGTTCGGGCAGTGTAGGGGGTTCTCTGGGGGTGCTGTTTCATGGTTTAGGGCAGTGGTGTTCGGGCAGTGTAGGCGTTAGTGCTGGGGCTGGTGTTTCAGTGTTTAGGGCAGTGCAGTGGTGTTCGGGCAGTGTAGGGGGTTGTGCGGGGGTTGGTGTTTCAGGGTTTAGGGCAGTGCAGTGGTGTTCGGGCAGTGTGGAAAGTCGTACAGGGGCTGGTGTTTCAGGGTTTAGGGCAGTGCAGTGGTGTTAGGGCAGTGTAGGGGGTCATATGGGGGATGGTGTTTCAGGGTTTAGGGCAGTGCAGTGGTGTTCGGGCAGTGTAGGGGGTCGTGCGGGGGCTGGAGTTTCAGGGTTTAGGGCAGTGCAGAGGTGTTCGGGCCATCTAGAGGGATGCGCAGGCTGGTGTTTCAGGGTTTAGGGCAGTGCAGTTGTGTTCAGGCAGTGTAGGGGGTTATGCAGGGGATGGTGTTTCAGGGTTTAGGGCAGTGCAGTGGTGTTCGGGCAGTGTAGGGGGTTCTCTGGGGGTGCTGTTTCAGGGTTTAGAGCAGTGCAGTTGTGTTCGGGCAGTGTGGGGGGTCATGCGGGGGCTGGTGTTTCAGGGTTTAGGTCAGTTTAGTGGTGTTCGGGCAGTGTAGGGGGTTGTACGGGGGATGGTGTTTCAGGGTTTAGGGCAATGCAGTGGTGTTCGGGCAGTGTAGGGGGTTGTGCGGGGGCTGGTGTTTCAGGGTTTAGGGCAGTGCAGAGGTGTTTGGGCAGTCTAGGGGGTCATGCGGGGCTGGTGTTTCAGGGTTTAGGGCAGTGAAGTGGTGTTCGGGATGTGTAGGGGGTCGTGCGGGCAGGTGTTTCAAGGTTTAGGGCAAAGCAGTGGTGTTCGGACAGTGTGGGTTGTCGTGCGGGGGCTGGTGTTTCAGGGTTTAGGGCAGTGCATTGGTGTTCGGGCAGTGTAGGGAGTTGTGTGTGGGCAGGTGTTTCAGGGTTTAGTGCAGTGGTGTTCGGGCAGTGTAGGGGGTCGTGCTGGGGCTGACGTTTCAGGGTTTATGGCATTGCATTGGTTTTCGGGCAGAGTAGGGGGTCTTGCTGCGGTTGGTGTTTCAGGGTTTAGGCAGTGGAGTTTGGGCAGTGAAGGGGTTCTTGCTGGGGGTGGTGTTTCAGTCTTTAGGGCAGTGCAGTGGTTTTCAGGCAGTGTAGTGGGTCGTGCAGGGGGGTGGTGCTTTAGGGTGTAGGGCAGTGCAGTGGTGTTTGGGCAGTGTAGGGGGTTCTCTGGGGGTGCTGTTTCATGGTTTAGGGCAGTGGTGTTCGGGCAGTGTAGGGGTCTTGCTGGGGTTGGTGATTCAGTGTTTAGGGCAGTGCAGTGGTGTGAGAAGTTGGCCTGGTATATGATGCTCACTAGTTAAAGTGATCACCTTGTACCATGCCAAGCAACCCTTATGGTGTGGTTGTAAGTCAACCTGTTCGGACTATCTGCCCTAGTGGTAGCGTAGGCTAAGCAGTCTTTGAGGCTAAACTCGTGAAGCGTGTTAAGCCAGCTGTTTTACCAAATGCAACCCCCTTTTATACCAATGAAAGGACACCACACAGATATATATTCAAAATATATATGTATTTATTTCTCAAAGTAACCCCTAGTCTCTTTATGAGCACAGGAGCACAAATCGTCAAACAAGATTATCACAGAATACACAGAAGTTGCACGTTATATGGATAGGCCCTGGTGGCCACTCAAACCATATACTAAAATAGTGGTATAAGTACCACGAGCAGAAAAGGGAAAAGGCCTAGGGCCTCTAGAATCGCTGGGCCTACAAGGAGCTAACGTCAGTTAGTGACCAGGAGGTCCACGGGTGGCGTGTGCAGAGCAAATAGTCACACGCGTGCTCCCATAGGTTTCAATGGGTGCGTAAAAAGTACAAAGTTACTGCAAAGAGGATCTTCCGGATGGACTAGGAACTCAAGATTTGGAACACAGGCACTAGAGATGTAATACTACACTTGGGCACAGGTGTGCCAGCTTTACCTCACCCACAGGAAGCGGGTGCATAGGCCTCGAAGTGCGTCGGGTTTCTTCTATCTGTTCCGTGGAACTTGAAGACAAAGATGCTGCAGGCGGTCGGTCCGGGAGAGATGCAGTGGATCCAAGAGTGGATCGGAGATGTTGAAGACCTGTAAGCAGAGGGGACAGTGTTCACAGTCACTAGCCAGTGACCAGGTGGGTACCAGGCAATGTCGGGTGCAAACAGGAAGAAAGGGGTAGCTTGTCTCTGCAGCCACGTGGTCCCTGGAGGTCGACGACGTCCAGGAGTCGAGTCACGAGCTGTCCCACGCAGGCTCTCGCTGTCGGCAGTGTCGGCGACTTGATTGAAGCAAACAAGCCTTGGCAAAAGCAATTGTTGTAGGAAAAGGAAATAAGCTGATGGTTCTGACCAGCAAGGTCAGAAGGACTGCTCCTTTGGAGGGGAGCAAGGGCCAGTCTGGAGCAACCAGACCAGCAGTGTATTTCTTGAAGTTCGTTGCCAAGATGGCTACTAGCCAGCGGGCCAGCAACCGGTTAGGCGCGTCGAGTGGCAAAATGCAGAAGGGCCCCACGCAGATCGTGGAGATGCTGGAGGGCTCACCTTTGGTGCAGATGCTGCTCGGGTGTTGGGCTTCTCAGATCCCAAAGCACAACTTGGAGGGAGCCTCGGTTGTTTCACTTGTCAGCTTGTCGTAGTCGTTCCAAGATGGCTGGCTCCACGTGTCTCGGTGCCTCCACGGGTCTCCTCTTTTCAGGGACTGTGGATCGGGCGGTGAGAGGTCTGGAGGTCCAGGTCTTGTCAGTCTCTGGGCTCGGGCTCCGGCGGGAGGCGGCGGCAAAGCAGACGTTGATTCGCTGGATGGTGCTTGCGTTAGCAAGGTGGTCACTCCCTGACCACAGGGGAGATTGGCTTCAGTCCTCTGTGCAGCAGAGCGTCGAAGTTCCCGTCTTCTTCTTAGTTTTAAGTTGATTCCAGGATGTCTGAAGTCTTAGGACACAGCTCCTACCTTTAAGCGGATTCTAGGGGCCGGACTACCTGCTAGGTCCCTCCCTATGGGTGGGACCAGGAAGGGGGGTGGTTACACCCCCAATCCTTTGTCCAGCTCGCCCCAGGCCTGGGACTGGCGTGCCCCAGGACCGGTTTGAACTGGCATATGCACCGAGGCTCCTTGTGAGCCACAGGCATGTCTGGTTTCTTTCAAGCCCTACCTGACCAATACACAAAATCCTGTCTGGGGTGGTGCATGCACCTCCCCTGGCAGGAAACCCTTTGTCCACACCTCCCAAGCTGGAAGGACTCCCAGCAGCAGGAGGGCAGACTTGTGTCTGTGGTGGCAGCATCCATTTTGTGGAGCTGAGGCTATGTCTGATTTTACCCGGGTTTCAGGTACTGTACATGTCGTGTCCCTCTAGAAGGGTGGAATGCTAACCCCGTCGCCAGAATTGGCGAGGGGTTAGTATTCCAATTTGTATGACACCTTACTCGACATGTTTTGATAAAGCCAAACCAAAGTTAGCATTTAACCGCGAGGTTCATAATGCACTTAAGAGTATATGGTATGACGATATCTGGAAACAGTAGAAGGAAGTTGTTCCGACCACTGCAGACAGGCTCAGCTCATGCCGGAGCACCATCTCACATGGAACCAAGCACTCTGCCTTCAGGATTGTTAAGGCCTGCCATAGGAGTGACTTATAGGTTACCAGGTGTCCCATTTAAGGTTAGGTATAGGTATACTACACCTAAGTAAGAGGTGATTACACCAACTTACCCCAGCTGAGTGATCAGCCAGTTGTGTCAGATTGTTAGGCCAAGCCTGGGGTGGCATAATACATGCTGCAGCCCCTGGCAGGCCTTGGGTACACCAATGCCCTGGGTACCTAGTGTACACTGGTACAGGGGCTGACAGGGTGATCCATTTCCAATTGGTTATGCACCTAGGGTGCATAGTTGTAATTTAGTAGAGAGAACAGCAGGCTGGGGGTCTGATTGGCAGGCCCACAGCCTCAATATGTCAAAAACCAGTGAAGCAAAAAGCAAAAATTTGGGGTGACCATAGGATAGCAGACCCTACTCTCCTACACAACCCCCCCCCAAACGCTGGGACATTAAACTAGCCTTGACCAGTCTCGTCTTCATGTCCTAAGTGGAAGTACCTGGAGAGACCATCTGCATTCCCATGGTCAGTACCTGGCCGGTGCTCCACTGTAAAGTCCATCCCCTGTAGGGAAATGGACCACCTAAGCAGTTTGGGGTTTTCACCCTTCATCTGATTTAGCCACAAGAGGGGCTTATGGTCGGTCTGAATCTTGAAGTGAGTGCCAAACAAGTATGGCCTCAGCTTCTTCAGGGCCCACACCACAGCAAAGGCCTCCCTCTCAATAGCTGACCAATTCTTCTCTCTGGGGGTCAACCTTCTGCTAATAAAAGCAATGGGTTGGTCTTGACCATCTACATTAAGTTGTGACAGCACAGCTCCCACACCCAACTCAGAAGCATCTGTTTGGACAATAAACTCTTTGGAGTAGTCAGGACTTTTCAGGATAGGTGCAGAGCACATGGCCTCCTTCAGGTCATCAAATGCCTTTTGACAGCTTACTGTCCACTGAACCTTTTTGGGCATCTTCTTGGATGTCAGATCATTAAGAGGAGTCACAATGGACCCATAGTTCTTAACAAACTTCCTGTAGTACCCAGTCAAGCCCAAGAAAGCTCGAACTTGAGTCTGGGTGGTTGGAGGGGACCAGTCCTTGATGGATTGTATCTTACTCTCCAGTGGTTGAACTTGGCCTCCACCTACAAGGTGGCCCAAATATACAACCTTACTCTGCCCTATCTGGCACTTAGTAGCCTTGATAGTGAGGCCTGCCCTTTGCAGAGCCTCAAGAGCCTTCTTCAGGTGGATCAGGTGATCCTCCCAGGTGGAGCTAAAGACAGCAATGTCATCCAGATATGCTGCGCAAAAGTCATCCAACCCAGTAAGGACTTGGTTCACCAGCCTTTGGAAGGTGGCAGGTGCATTCTTCAGACCAAAGGGCATCACCACAAACTGGTAGTGCCCACCTGGGGTTGAGAATGCTGTTTTGGCCTTAGACTCCTCAGCTAATCTGATTTGCCAATAGCCAGCTGTTAAGTCAAATGTGCTCAAAAACTTTGCAGAAGCTAGTTTGTCTATGAGCTCATCTGCCCTTGGAATAGGGTGTGCATCTGTCCTGGTGACAGCATTGAGTCCTCTGTAATCCACACAGAACCTCATCTCTCTCTTGCCATCTTTGGTGTGAGGTTTGGGGACCAGAACCACTGGGCTAGCCCAGGGGCTCTCTGAGGGTTCAATGACACCTAATTCCAGCATTTTATGTACCTCAGCCTTTATACAGTCCCTGACGTGGTCAGGTTGTCTGTAAAGCTTGTTCTTTACAGGCAGACTGTCACCAGTGTCCACCACATGGGTACACCAGTCAGTTTGACTAGGTATCAAGGAAAACATATGTGAAAATGATTGTAGAACCTGTCTACATTCAGTCTGCTGATGGGCAGTGAGGTTGCCTCCAAGGGTCACTCCTTCAACTGAGCCATCTTCAGGGTTCTGAGACAACAGGTCTGGGAGAGGGTCACTCTCTTCCTCCTGTACCTCATCTGTAGCCATGAGCAAGCCCATGTCTGCCCTGTCAACATATGCTTTAAGCCTGTTAACATGGAGTACCCTGTGGGGACTCCTGGGAGTTCCTAGGTCGACCAAGTAGGTGACCTCTCCCTTCTTTTCCAGGATTGTATGGGGTCCAGACCATTTGTCTTGGAGTGCTGATGGGGCCACTGGCTCCAACACCCATACCTTCTGTCCTGGCTGAAACTCAACCAAGACAGCCTTTTGGTCATGCCAAGCTTTCTGTAAGGCCTGGCTTGCCTCAAGGTTTTTGGATGCCTTCTCCATATACTCAGCCATCCTGGAGCGGAGACCAAGTACATAGTCCACTATGTCTAGCTTAGGCTTTTTGAGAGGTAACTCCCATCCTTCCTTCACCAAACACAGTGGGCCTCTCACAGGGTGCCCAAACAACAATTCAAAGGGGCTGTAGCCAACCCCCTTTTGTGGGACCTCTCTGTAAGCAAACAGAAGGCAGGGTAGAAGGATGTCCCATCTTCGCCTGAGCTTTTCAGGTAATCCTTTGATCATACCCTTTAGGGTCTTGTTGAATCTCTCAACAAGCCCATTGCATTGTGGGTGATAAGGGGAGTTGAACTTGTAGTTGACACCACATTCCTTCCACATAGCTGTCAAGTATCCTGACATAAAGTTGGTACCTCTGTCAGATACTACCTCCTTAGGAAACCCCACTCTGGAGAATACTCCCAGCAGGGCCCTGGCCACAACAGGTGCTGTAGTGGTCCTAAGGGGAATTGCCTCTGGGTACCTGGTGGCATGATCCACTACCACCAGTATAAATCTGTGCCCAGATGCAGTGGGAGGATCCATGGGACCCACTATATCTATTCCCACTCTTTCAAAGGGGACCCCCACCACAGGTAGTGGTATCAGGGGGGCCCTTGTTGTGCCACCTGATTTGCCACTGGCTTGGCAGGTAACACAGGAGCGACAAAACTCCTTTGTATCTTCATTCATATGAGGCCAGTGAAAGTGAGGGACAAGTCTGTCCCAGGTCTTATTCTGGCCTAGGTGTCCTGCTAAGGGAATATCATGGGCCAAGGTAAGAATGAAGCCCCTAAATTGCAGAGGTATAACCAACCTCCTGGTTGCACCAGGCTTGGGGTCTCTAGCCTCTGAATAAAGGAGCCCTTCATCCCAATACACTTTATGGGTACCTTGAGCATTCCCAGCAGCCTCAGCAGCAGCCAGCTGTCTGAGGGGTTCAAGAGAGGGACAGGATAACTGAGCCTGCCTCAAGTCAGCCCTTGAAGGTCCCCCTGTCCCCAGAAACTCAACCTGATCAGGTTTAAGCTCTTCAGGGACAGTTCCTTCAGGGTCCTCTAGATCAGCTTCCTGGGAAGGCTGATCATCACTCTGAGGCAGGGGGGAAGGCACAGCCTTGACCCTCCTGTTCTTCTTCTTGGTAGGTGCTTGGTCCATTGTTCCAGGATCCAAGACCTGAGGTTCAGTGAGGCACTTTTTGGCCTGTGACCTGGTCACAGCAAGGACATGTGATGATATACCTAACATCTCTGCATGAGTCCTGTACTCCACTTCTGACCATAGAGAACTCTCTAGGTCATTGCCCAACAAACATTCTACTGGGAGGTCTGCACTAACCACAACCCTTTTGAGGCCAGTTACCCCTCCCCATGAGAAGTTAACAACTGCCACACTATGTGAAGTAGTGGCATTGCTGGCATTGGTCACCAGGTAGTTCTCACCTGGTATGTACTGTCCAGGGTCCACAAAGCCTGGTGTCACCATAGTGACACTGGCACATGTGTCCCTGTAGGCTTGAGCCACTTTTTCATTAATTAAAGGAGTCTGTCTGTACTTGCCCAGGTTACTGGGGCTCACAGTCAGGGACAAATCAATGTCCCCATCACAGATCAAGACTGCCTGTGTCAGGGTTCTGTCTAAGTCAGAATCTCCTTCAGTTCCCATAGTGATTCCCACTACACCCTTTGTCTGGGGACCAACACTGCTAACAGTAGTACTGGGAGCAGGTGCCTTAGGGGCAACAGTGTTGGGGGCTCCACCCTTTTTGCAATCACTAGTCCAGTGAGTTGTATTTTTGCAATGATTGCACCAGGGTTTCTTTTGACCTTCTTTCTTCTTTTTGGACTGTTGTTGGGACCCACCCTCCTTAGCAGTAGTTTGGGGCCCTGTTGAAGACTTCTGGTCTTTAGATTTCTGATCCCCACCCTTCTGGTCTGTTTTCTTCTGATCACCCCCTTGGCCCTGGTTCTGGTTCTTTTGCTTAACCCTGGTTCTGACCCATTTGTCTGCCTTCTTTCCCAATTCTTGGGGAGAGGTCAGATCAGAGTCAACCAAGTGTTGATGCAGGTGCTGGTTTTGACAGTTATTTAAAATCTGTTCTCTCATCATCAAATTATACAATCCTGTAAAATCAGATACCTTACTTCCCAGCAACCAACCCTCCAAAGCCTTAGTGGCACATTCAACATATTCAGACCAGTCCTGAGTCTGTGTCTTTTGGGTGTCTCTGAACATTAACCTGTACTGTTCAGTGGTTAAGCCTAACCCATCTACCAGAACACTCTTCAGGACTCTGTAGTTTCTGACATCCTCTTCTCTAACAGTGAGGAGTCTGTCTCTGCCTCTTCCTTCAAAGGAGAGCCAGAGGATTGCTGCCCACTGGTCTTCAGGAACCTGCTGTACTTTGCAGGCTCTCTCAAGAGCAGTTATCCATTTGTGGATGTCATCCCCACTTTTGTAGGGGGGCACAACCTTAGACAGGTTCCTATTATCAAAGACCCTATCTTTGTCCTTAGTGACAATGCTGCCACCAGTGGGTATAGACCCACTCTCTCTAGGTTGCCTAGCCTTGTTCAGTTTTTCTTCCATCAGGGCTACTTCTAGCTCCTGCTTCCTGATCCTCAGCTGGGCTTCCTGCATTCTGGCCTCATGTTCCCTCCTCTGAGGGGTGGTCAGTCTCCTTCTGGAGTGACCTTGAGAGCCTCTAGAGCCATGGGAAGCATTGGAGTCACCTGAGCGATTCCTTTTCCTTCCAAGCCCTGTGTTAAGTCCACTGGGGAGATCCAATGGGGTGAACCCACTGTCAGTCCCCAATAGCCTTAGTTTAGCTGGGCCAAGTATAACACTTGGCACTGGGCTAGTTCTCCCTTCATCCCCACTCACATCTGTATCCCCATCACTTTCTTCCTCTGTGGTAGGCATCCCATCTAAGGGGTGACTATTGAAAGGGGGTACCTCTGTGGCATCTTCAGAAGGGGGGCCTCCTGTTCCTGACCCTAAGGGGGCTAACTGGGAAGCTTTCCTGAGTTCTCTCTGATTCTCATCATTTTGTAAGAGTTCTCTGAGCTCAGCAGAGGTAGGGTTCTTGGGCTGTTTAAGGCCTTTAAGAGTTGCCAAATGCCTGAGCTCATTCTGGTTAAGGGTAGCAAAGCTGGATGGTGCCCTCTGGGGGTCACTCTCAACAGAGATGGGTACAGTGGACCCCTCTGCCCCGGCCATTGCTCTTAAGTGTGGGTGGATGTGTTGCAATCTACCTACACTTGGGTTTGCCTACTAAACCTATCTAGCAGTTGTAGTCAGGGTGTGCTACTCCCTTTGCTCTACAACAACTAAGTTCAGTAGAACTTATGTATATCTAATCTTGTTTTATATGTACCTACAGGTACCTATGTGATCTTTCAATTGGTAACCAAGAGATTACAATGGTAAAACACAGCAAGCTCAAATCCAACCGCTGCTCACCAATGTGAGAAGTTGGCCTGGTATATGATGCTCACTAGTTAAAGTGATCACCTTGTACCATGCCAAGCAACCCTTATGGTGCATTTGGTAAAACAGCTGGCTTAACACGCTTCACGAGTTTAGCCTCAAAGACTGCTTAGCCTACGCTACCACTAGGGCAGCTAGTCCGAACAGGTTGACTTACAACCACACCATAAGGGTTGCTTGGCATGGTACAAGGTGATCACTTTAACTAGTGAGCATCATATACCAGGCCAACTTCTCACAAGTGGTGTTCGGGCAGTGTAGGCGGTAGTGCTGGGGCTGGTGTTTCAGGGTTTAGGGCAGTGCAGTGATGTTCGGGCAGTGTAGGGGGTTGTGCGGGGGCTATTGTTTCAGGGTTTAGGGCAGTGCAGTGGTGTTCGGGCAGTATGGGAAGTCGTACGGGGGCTGGTGTTTCAGGGTTTAGGGCAGTGCAGTGGTGTTCGGGCAGTGTAGGGGGTCATATGGGGGATGGTGTTTCAGGGTTTAGGGCAGTGCAGTGGTGTTCGGGAAGTGTAGGGGGTCATGCGGGGGCTGGAGTTTCAGGGTTTAGGGCAGTGCAGAGGTGTTTGAGCCGTCTAGAGGGATGTGCAGGCTGGTGTTTCAGGGTTAAGGGCAGTGCAGTTGTGTTCAGGCACTGTAGGAGGTTATGCAGGGGATGGTGTTTCAGGGTTTAGGGCAGTGCAGTGGTGTTCGGGCAGTGTAGGGTGTCGTGCAACGCTGGTGTTTCAGGGTTTAGGGCAGTGCTTTGGTGTTGGGGCAGTGTAGGTGGTCGTGCGTGGGCTGGTGTTTCAGGGTTTAGGGCAGTGCAGTGGTGTTCGGGCAGTCTAGGGGGTCTTGCTGGGGGTGGTGTATCAGGGTTTTGGGCATTGCAGTGGTGTTCTGGCAGTGTAGGAAGTCTTGCCGGGGGTAGTGTTTCAGGGTTTAGGGCAGTGAATTGGTGTTCGGGCAGTGTAGGGTGTCGTGCACGGGGAGGTGTTTCAGGGCTTAGGGCAGTGCAGTGGTGTTCGTGCAGTGTATGGGGACGTGCAGGGGGTGGTGTTTCAGGGTTTAGGGCAGTGCAGTGGTATTCGGGCAGTGTAGGGGGTCGTGCTGGGGCTGATGTTTCAGGGTTTAGAGCAGTGCAGTGGTGTTTGGGCAGTGTGGGGGTCGTGCGGGGGCTGGTGTTTCAGGGGTTAGGGCAGTTTAGTGGTGTTCGGGAAGTGTAGGGGGTTGTACGGGAGATGGTGTTTCAGGGTTTAGGGCAATGTTGTGGTGTTTGGGCAGTCTAGGGGGTCATGCGGGGCTGGTGTTTCAGGGTTTAGGGCAGTGCAGTGGTGTTCGGGCAGTGTAGGGGGTCATGCAGGGGATGGTGTTTCAGGGTTATGGCAGTGAAGTGGTGTTCGGGATGTGTAGGGGGTTGTGCGGGGCTGGTGTTTCAGGGTTTAGGGCAAAGCAGTGGTGTTCGGGCAGTGTGGGTTGTCGTGCGGGGCTGGTGTTTCAAGGTTTAGGGCAGTGCATTGGTGTTCGGGCAGTGTAGAGGGTCGTGCGTGGGCTGGTGTTTCAGGGTTTAGGGCAGTGCAGTGGTGTTTGGGCAGTGTAGGGGGTCGTGCTGGGGCTGGCGTTTTAGGGTTTACGGCATTGCAGTGATTTTTGGGCAGTGTAGGGGGTTTTACTGTGGGTTGTGTTTCAGGGTTTAGGCAGTAGTGTTTGTGCAGTGTAGGGGTTCTTGCTGGGGGTGGTGTTTCAGGGTTTAGGGCAGTGCAGTGGTATTCGGGCAGTGTAGTGGGTCGTGCAGGGGGGAGGTGTTTCAGGGTGTAGGGCAGTGCAGTGGTGTTCGGGCAGTGTAGGGGGTTCTCTGGGTGTGCTGTTTCATGGTTTAGGGCAGTGGTGTTCGGGCAGAGTAGGGGGTCTTGCTGGGGTTGGTGATTCAGTGTTTAGGGCAGTGCAGTGGTGTTCGGGCAGTGTAGGCGGTAGTGCTGGGGCTGGTGTTTCAGAGTTTAGGACAGTGCAGTGGTGTTCGGGCAGTGTAGGGGGTCGTGCGGGGGCTAGTGTTTCAGGGTTTAGGGCAGTGCAGTGGTGTTCGGGCAGTGTGGGGGGTTGTGCGGGGGCTGGTGTTTCAGGGTTTAGGGCAGTGCAGTGGTGTTCGGACAGTGTAGGTGGTCATATGGGGGATGGTGTTTCAGGGTTTAGGGCAGTGCAGTGGTGTTCGGGCAGTGTAGGGGGTCCTGCGGGGGCTGGAGTTTCAGGGTTTAGGGCAGTGCAGAGGTGTTCGGGCAGTCTAGAGGGATGTGCAGGCTGGTGTTTCAGGGTTTAGGGCAGTGCAGTTGTGTTCGGGCAGTGTAGGGGGTCATGCAGGGGATGTTGTTTTAGGGTTTAGGGCAGTGCAGTGGTGTTCGGGCAGTGTAGGGTGTCGTGCGAGCCTGGTGTTCCAGGGTTTAGAGCAGTGCAATGGTGTTCGGGGAGTGGAGGGGGTCTTGATGGGGGTGGTGTATCAGGGTTTTGGGCATTGCAGTGGTGTTCGGGCAGTGTAGGAGGTCTTGCTGGGGGTAGTGTTTCAGGGTTTAGGGCAGTGCATTGGTGTTCGGGCAGTGTAGGGTGTCGTGCACGGGGTGGTGTTTCATGGCTTAGGGCAGTGCAGTGGTGTTCGTGCAGTGTATGGGGATGTACAGGGGTGGTGTTTCAGGGTTTAGGGCAGTGCAGTGGTATTCGGGCAGTGTAGGGGGTCGTGCTGGGGCTGATGTTTCAGGGTTTACGGCAGTGCAGTGGTGTTCGGGCAGTGTAGGGGGTTGTGCAGGGTTTGTGTTTCAGGGATTAGGGCAGTGCAGTGCAGTGGTGTTCGGGCAGTCTAGGGGGTCATGCGGGGCTGGTGTTTCAAGGTTTAGGGCAGTGCAGTGGTGTTCGGGCAGTGTTGGGGGTCGTATGGTGTTTCAGGGTTTAGGGCAGTGTAGTAGTGTTCAGGCAGTGTAGGGGGTTGTACGTGGGATGGTGTTTCAGGGTTTAGGGCAATGCAGTGGTGTTCGGGCAGTCTAGGGGTTCATGCGGGGCTGGTGTTTCAAGGTTTAGGACAGTGCAGTGGTGTTCGGGCAGTGTAGGGGGTCATGCAGGGGATGGTGTTTCAGGGTTATGGCAGTGAAATGGTGTTCGGGATGTGTAGGGGGTCGTGCGGGGCTGGTGTTTCAGGGTTTAGGGCAAAGCAGTGGTGTTCGGGCAGTGTGGGTTGTCGTGCGGGGGCTGGTGTTTCAGGGTTTAGGGCAGTGCATTGGTGTTCGGGCAGTGTAGGGGGTCATGCAGGGGATGGTGTTTCAGGGTTATGGCAGTGAAATGGTGTTCGGGATGTGTAGAGGGTCGTGCGGGGCTGGTGTTTCAGGGTTTAGGGCAAAGCAGTGGTGTTCGGGCAGTGTGGGTTGTCGTGCGGGGGCTGGTGTTTCAGGGTTTAGGGCAGTACATTGGTGTTCGGGCAGTGTAGGGGGTCGTGCGTGGGCTGGTGTTTCAGGGTTTAGGGCAGTGCAGTGGTGTTCGGGCAGTGTAGGGGGTCGTGCTGGGGCTGGCGTTTTAGGGTTTACGGCATAGCAGTGTTTTTCAGGCAGTGTAGGGGGTCTTGCTGCGGGTGGTGTTTCAGGGTTTAGGCAGTGGTGTTTGGGCAGTGTAGGGGTTCTTGCTGGGGGTGGTGTTTCAGGGTTTAGGGCAGTGCAGTGGTATTCGGGCAGTGTAGTGGGTTGTGCAGGGGGGTGGTGTTTCTGGGTGTAGGGCAGTGCAGTGGTGTTCGGGCAGTGTAGGGGGTTCTCTGGGGGTGCTGTTTCATGGTTTAGGGCAGTGGTGTTCAGGCAGTGTAGGGGGTCTTGCTGGGGTTGGTGATTCAGTGTTTAGGGCAGTGCAGTGGTGTTCGGGCTGTGTAGGCAGTAGTGCTGGGGCTGGTGTTTCAGGATTTAGGGCAGTGCAGTGGTGTTGGGGCAGTGTGGGGGGTTGTGCGGGGGCTGGTGTTTCAGGGTTTAGGGTGGTGCAGTGGTGTTAGGGCAGTGTAGGGGGTCGTTAGGGGGGATGGTGTTTCAGGGTTTAGGGCAATGCAGTGGTGTTCGGGCAGTGTAGGGGGTCGTGCGGGGGCTAGTGTTTCAGGGTTTAGGGCAGTGCAGTGGTGTTCGGGCAGTGTGGGGGGTTGTGCGGGGGCTGGTGTTTCAGGGTTTAGGGCAGTGCTGTGGTGTTCGGGCAGTGTAGGGGGTCATATGGGGGCTGGTGTTTCAGGGTTTAGGGCAGTGCAGTGGTGTTCGGGCAGTGTAGGGGGTCGTGCGGGGGCTGGAGCTTCAGGGTTTAGGGCAGTGCAGAGGTGTTCGGGCAGTCTAGAGGGATGTGCAGGCTGGTGTTTCAGGGTTTAGGGCAGTGCAGTTGTGTTCGGGCAGTGTAAGGGGTCATGCAGGGTATGGTGTTTCAGGGTTTAGGGCAGTGCAGTGGTGTTCGGGCAGTGTAGGGTGTCGTGCGAGGCTGGTGTTCCATGGTTTAGGGCAGTGCAGTGGTGTTCGGGCAATGTGGGTTGTTGTGCGGGGGCTGGTGTTTCAGGGTTTAGGGCAGTGCATTGGTGTTCGGGCAGTGTAGGTGGTCATGCGTGGGCTGGTGTTTCAGGGTTTAGGGCAGTGCAGTGGTGTTCGGGCAGTGTAGGGGGTCCTGATGGGGGTGGTGTATCAGGGTTTTGGGCATTGCAGTGGTGTTCGGGCAGTGTAGGAGGTCTTGCTGGGGATAGTGTTTCAGGGTTTAGGGGCAGTGCAGTGGTATTCGGGCAGTGTAGGGGTCGTGCTGGGGCTGATGTTTCAGGGTTTACGGCAGTGCAGTGGTTTTTGGGCAGTGTAGGGTGTTGTGCAGGGTTGGTGTTTCAGGGATTAGGGGAGTGCAGTGGTGTTCGGCCAGTGTAGTGGGTCTTGCTGGGGGTAGTGTTTCAGGGTTTAGGGCAGTGCTTTGGTGTTCGGGCATTGTAGGGTGTCGTGCACAGGGTGGTGTTTCAGGGCTTAGGGCAGTGGTGTTCGTGCAGTGTATGGGGACGTGCAGGGGGTGGTGTTTCATGGTTTGGACAGTGCAGTGGTGTTCGGGCAGTGTAGGGGTTCGTGCTGGGGCTGGTGTTTCAGGCTTTAGGGAAGTGCAGTGGTCTTCGGGCAGTGTAGGGGGTCTTGCTGGGGGTAGTGTTTCAGGGTTTAGGGCAGTGCTTTGGTGTTCGGGCAGTGTAGGGTGTCGTGCACAGGGTGGTGTTTCAGGGCTTAGGGCAGTGGTGGTCGTGCAGTGTATGGGGACGTGCAGGGGGTGGTGTTTAATGGTTTGGGCAGTGCAGTGGTGTTCGGGCAGTGTAGGGGGTCGTGCTGGGGCTGGTGTTTCAGGGTTTAGGGTAGTGCATTGTTGTTCGGGCTGTGTAGGGTGTCGTGCAAGGGGTGGTGTTTTAGGGCTTAGGGCAGTGCAGTGGTGTTCGTGCAGTGTATGGGGATGTGCAGGGGGTGGTGTTTCAGGGTTTAGGGCAGTGCAGTGGTATTCGGGCAGTGTAGGGGGTCGTGCTGGGGCTGATGTTTCAGGGTTTAGAGCAGTGCAGTGGTGTTCGGGCAGTGTGGGGGGTCGTGCGGGGGCTGGTTTTTCAGGGTTTAGGGCAGTTTAGTGGTGTTCGGGCAGTGTAGGGGGTTGTACGGGAGATGGTGTTTCAGGGTTTAGGGCAATGCAGTGGTGTTCGGGCAGTGTAGGGGGTTGTGTGGGGGCTGGTGTTTCAGGGTTTAGGGCAGTGCAGAGGTGTTTGGGCAGTCTAGGGGGTCATGCGGGGCTGGTGTTTCAGGGTTTAGGGCAGTGCAGTGGTGTTCGGGCAGTGTAGGGGGTCATGCAGGGGATGGTGTTTCAGGGTTAGGGCAGTGAAGTGGTGTTCGGGATTTGTAGGGGGTCGTGCGGGGCTGGTGTTTCAGGGTTTAGGGCAAAGCAGTGGTGTTCGGGCAGTGTGGGTTGTCATGCAGGGGCTGGTGTTTCAGGGTTTAGGGCAGTGCATTGGTGTTTGGGCAGTGTAGGGGGTCGTGCGTGGGCTGGTGTTTCAGGGTTTAGGGCAGTGCAGTGGTGTTCGGGCAGTGAGGAGGTGGTGCTGGGGCTGGCGTTTCAGGGTTTACGGCATTGCAGTGGTTTTCGGGCAGTGTAGGGGGTCTTGCTGCGGGTGGTGTTTCAGGGTTTAAGCAGTGGTGTTTGGGCAGTGTAGTGGGTCTTGCAGGGGGGTGGAGTTTCAGGGTTTAGGGCAGTGCAGTGGTGTTCGGGCAGTGTAGGGGGTTCTCTGGGGGTGCTGTTTCAGGGTTTAGAGCAGTGCAGTGGTGTTCGGGCAGTGTGGGGGGTCGTGCGGGGGATGGTGTTTCAGGGTTTAGGGCAATGCAATGGTGTTCGGGCAGTGTAGGGGGTTGTGCGGGGGCTGGTGTTTCAGGGTTTAGAGCAGTGCAGAGGTGTTTGGGCAGTCTAGGGGGTCATGCGGGGCTGGTGTTTCAGGGTTTAGGGCAGTGCAGTGGTGTTCGGGCAGTGTGGGTTGTCGTGCGGGGGCTGGTGATTCAGGGTTTAGGGCAGTGCATTGGTGTTCGGGCAGTGTAGGGGTCATGCGTGGGCTGGTGTTTCAGGGTTTAGGGCAGTGCAGTGGTGTTCGGGCAGTGTGGGGGGTCGTGCTGGGGCTGGCGTTTCAGGGTTTACGGCATAGCAGTGTTTTTCGGGCAGTGTAGGGGGTCTTGCTGCGGGTGGTGTTTCAGGGTTTAGGCAGTGGTGTTTGGGCAGTGTAGGGGTTCTTGCTGGGGGTGGTGTTTCAGGGTTTAGGGCAGTGCAGTGGTATTCGGGCAGTGTAGTGGGTTGTGCAGGGGGGTGGTGTTTCAGGGTTTAGGGCAGTGCAGTGGTGTTCGGGCAGTGTAGGGGGTTCTCTGGGGGTGCTGTTTCATGGTTTAGGGCAGTGGTGTTCGGGCAGTGTAGGGGGTCTTGCTGGGTTTGGTGATTCAGTGTTTAGGGCAGTGCAGTGATGTTCGGGCAGTGTAGGCGGTAGTGCTGGGGCTGGTGTTTCAGGATTTAGGGCAGTGCAGTGGTGTTGGGGCAGTGTGGGGGTCGTGCGGGGGCTGGTGTTTCAGGGTTTAGGGCAGTGCAATGGTGTTCGAGGGTGTAGGGGGTCGTATGGGGGATGGTGTTTCAGGGCTTAGGGCAGTGCAGTGGTGTTCGGGCAGTGTAGGGGGTTCTCTGGGGGTGCAGTTTCATGGTTTAGGGCAGTGGTGTTAGGGCAGTGTAGGGTGTCTTGCACGGGGTGGTGTTTCATGGCTTAGGGCAGTGCAGTGGTGTTTGTTCAGTGTATGGGGATGTGCAGGGGGTGGTGTTTCAGGGTTTAGGGCAGTGCAGTGGTATTCAGGCAGTGTAGGGGGTCGTGCTGGGGCTGATGTTTCAGGGTTTACGGCAGTGCAGTGGTGTTTGGGCAGTGTAGGGGGTTGTGCAGGGGTGGTGTTTCAGGGATTAGGGCAGTGAAGTGGTGTTAGGGCAGTGTAGGGGGTCTTGCTGGGGGTAGTGTTTCAGGGTTTAGGGAAGTACAGTGGTGTTCGGGCAGTGTAGGGGGTCGTGCTGGGGATAGTGTTTCAGGGTTTAGGGCAGTACAGTTGTGTTTGGGCAGTGAAGGGGGTCGTGATGGGGCTGGTGTTTCAGGGTTAAGGGCATTGCAGTGGTGTTAGGGCAGTATAGGGGGTCGTTCTGTTGCTGTTGTTTCAGGGTTTAGGGCAGAGCAGTGGTTTTCGGGCAGTGTAGGGGGTCGTGCTGGTGCTGCTGTTTCACATTTTATGGCAGACCAGTGGTGTGCTGGAAATGTAGGGGGTCATGCTAGGGGTGGTGTTTCAGGGTTTAGGGCACTGCAGTGGTGTTTGGGCAGTGTAGGGGGTCGTGATGGGAATGGTGCTTCATGGTTTAGGGCAGTGCAGTGGTGTTCGGGCAGTGTAGGGGGTCATGCTGGTGTTTCACATTTTAGGGCAGACCAGTGGTGTGCAGGCAATGTAGGGGGTCATGCTGGGGGTGGTGTATCAGGATTTAGGGCAGAGCAGTGGTGTTCGGGCAGTGTACGCAGTCGTGCTGGGGTGGTGTTTCAGGGTTTAGGGCACTGCAGTGGTGTTCGGGCAGTGTAGGTGGTTTTGCAGGGGGGTGGTGTTTCAGGGTTTAGGGCAGTGCACTGGTGTTCAGCCAGTGTACGTGTTCGTGCTGGGGGTGGTTTTTCAGGGTTTAGGGCAGTGCAGTGGTGTTCGGGCAGTGTGGGGAGTCGTGCTGGGGCTGGTGTTTCATTGTTTAGGGCAGTGCAGCTGTGTTCGCGCATTGTAGGTGGTCGTGCTGGGGCTGGTGTTTCATGATTTTAGGCAGTAGTGTTTGGGCAGTGTAGGGGGTCTTGCTGTGGGTGGTATTTCAGGGTTTAGGGCAGTTCAGTGGTGTGCGGTCAGTGTAGGGGTTCTTGCTGGGGGTGCTGTTTCAGGGATTCGGGCAGTGCAGTGATATTCGGGCAGTGTAGTGGGACGTGCAGGGGGGTGGTGTTTCAGGGTTTAGGGCAGTGCAGTGGTGTTTGGGCAGTGTAGGGGGTCGTGCTGGTGCTGCTGTTTCACATTTTATGGCAGACCAGTGGTGTGTGGGTAATGTACGGGGGCCATGCTGGGGGTGGTGTATCAGGGTTTAGGGCAGAGCAGTGGTGTTCAGGCAGTGTACGCAGTCGTGCTGGGGTGGTGTTTCAGGGTTTAGGGCAGTGCAGTGGTATTCGGGCAGTGTAGGGGGTCATGCTGGGGCTGATGTTTCAGGGTTTACGGCAGTGCAGTGGTGTTCGGGCAGTGTAGGGGGTTGTGCAGGGTTGGTGTTTCAGGGATTAGGGCAGTGCAGTGGTGTTCGGGCAGTGTAGGGGGTCTTGCTGGGGGTAGTGTTTCAAGGTTTAGGGCAGTGCTTTGGTGTTCGGGCAGTGTAGGGTGTCATGCACAGGGTGGTGTTTCAGGGCTTAGGGCAGTGGTGTTCGTGCAGTGTATGGGGACGTGCAGGGGGTGGTGTTTCATGGTTTAGGGCAGTGCAGTGGTGTTCGGGCAGTGTAGGGGGTCGTGCTGGGGCTGGTGTTTCAGGGTTTAGGGAAGTGCAGGTGTGTTCGGGCAGTGTAGGGGGTCGTGCTGGGGATAGTGTTTCAGGGTTTGGGCAGTACAGTGGTGTTTGGGCAGTGTAGGGTGTCGTGATGGGGCTGGTGTTTCAGGGTTTATGGTAGTGCATTGGTGTTCGGGCAGTGTAGGGTGTCGTGCACGGGGTGGTGTTTCAGGGCTTAGGGCAGTGCAGTGGTGTTGGTGCAGTGTATGGGGACGTGCAGGGGGTGGTGTTTCAGGGTTTAGGGCAGTGCAGTGGTGTTCGGGCAGTGTAGGGGGTCGTGCTGGGGCTGATGTTTCAGGGCTTAGAGCAGTGCAGTGGTGTTCGGGCAGTGTGGGGGGTCATGCGGGGGCTGGTGTTTCAGGGTTTAGGGCAATGCAGTGGTGTTCGGGCAGTGTAGGGGGTTTTGCGGGGGCTGGTGTTTCAGGGTTTAGGGCAGTGCAGAGGTGTTTGGGCAGTCTAGGGGGTCATGCGGGGCTGGTGTTTC
Source organism: Triturus cristatus (assembly GCF_964204655.1). NCBI lineage: Eukaryota > Metazoa > Chordata > Amphibia > Caudata > Salamandridae > Triturus > Triturus cristatus. The sequence continues at coordinate 1,131,013,554 of NC_140579.1, read as the reverse complement.
AGGGTTTAGGGCAGTGCAGTGGTGTTCGGGCAGTGTAGGGGGTCATGCAGGGGATGGTGTTTCAGGGTTAGGGCAGTGAAGTGGTGTTCGGGATGTGTAGGGGGTCGTGCAGGGCTGGTGTTTCAGGGTTTAGGGCAAAGCAGTGGTGTTCTGGCAGTGTGGGTTGTCGTGCAGAGGCTGGTGTATCAGGGTTTAGGGCAGTGCATTGGTGTTCGGGCAGTGTAGGGGTTGTGCGTGGGGTGGTGTTTCAGGGTTTAGGGCAGTGCAGTGGTGTTCGGGCAGTGAAGGGGGTCGTGCTGGGGCTGGCGTTTCAGGGTTTACGGCATTGCAGTGGTTTTCGGGCAGTGTAGGGGGTCTTGCTGCGGGTGGTGTTTCAGGGTTTAAGCAGTGGTGTTTGGGCAGTGTAGTGGGTCGTGCAGGGGGGTGGTGTTTCAGGGTTTAGGGCAGTGCAGTGGTGTTCGGGCAGTGTAGGGGGTTCTCTGGGGGTGCTGTTTCAGGGTTTAGAGCAGTGCAGTGGTGTTCGGGCAGTGTGGGGGGTCGTGCGGGGGATGGTGTTTCAGGGTTTAGGGCAGTGTAGTGGTGTTCGGGCAGTGTAGGGGGTTGTACGTGGGATGGTGTTTCAGGGTTTAGGGCAATGCAGTGGTGTTTGGGCAGTCTAGGGGGTCATGCGGGGCTGGTGTTTCAGGGTTTAGGGCAGTGCAGTGGTGTTCGGGCAGTGTAGGGGGTTATGCAGGGGCTGGCGTTTTAGGGTTTACGGCATGGCAGTGTTTTTCGGGCAGTGTAGGGGGTCCTGCTGCGGGTGGTGTTTCAGGGTTTAGGCAGTGGTGTTTGGGCAGTGTAGGGGTTCTTGCTGGGGGTGGTGTTTCAGCGATTAGGGCAGTGCAGTGGTGTTCGGACAGTGTAGGGGGTTCTCTGGGGGTGCTGTTTCAGGGTTTAGAGCAGTGCAGTGGTGTTCAGGCAGTGTTGGGGGTCGTGCGGGGATGGTGTTTCAGGGTTTAGGGCAGTGTAGTGGTGTTCGGGCAGTGTAGGGGGTTGTACGTGGGATGGTGTTTCAGGGTTTAGGGCAATGCAGTGGTGTTTGGGCAGTCTAGGGGGTCATGCGGGGCTGGTGTTTCAAGGTTTAGGGCAGTGCAGTGGTGTTCGGGCAGTGTAGGGGGTCATGCAGGGGATGGTGTTTCAGGGTTATGGCAGTGAAATGGTGTTCGGGATGTGTAGGGGGTCGTGCGGGGCTGGTGTTTCAGGGTTTAGGGCAAAGCAGTGGTGTTCAGGCAGTGTGGGTTGTCGTGCAGAGGCTGGTGTTTCAGGGTTTAGGGCAGTGCATTGGTGTTCGGGCAGTGTAGGGGGTCGTGCGTGGGCTGGTGTTTCAGGGTTTAGGGCAGTGCAGTGGTGTTCGGGCAGTGAAGGGGGTCGTGCTGGGGCTGGCGTTTCAGGGTTTACGGCATTGCAGTGGTTTTCGGGCAGTGTAGGGGGTCTTGCTGCGGGTGGTGTTTCAGGGTTTAAGCAGTGGTGTTTGGGCAGTGTAGTGGGTCGTGCAGGGGGGTGGTGTTTCAGGGCTTAGGGCAGTGCAGTGGTGTTCGGGCAGTGTAGGGGGTTCTCTGGGGGTGCTGTTTCAGGGTTTAGAGCAGTGCAGTGGTGTTTGGGCAGTGTGGGGGGTCGTGCGGGGGATGGTGTTTCAGGGTTTAGGGCAGTGTAGAGGTGTTCGGGCAGTGTAGGGGGTTGTACGTGGGATGGTGTTTCAGGGTTTAGGGCAATGCAGTGGTGTTCGGGCAGTCTTGGGGGTCATGCGGGGCTGGTATTTCAAGGTTTAGGGCAGTGCAGTGGTGTTCGGGCAGTGTAGGGGGTTATGCAGGGGATGGTGTTTCAGGGTTATGGCAGTGAAATGGTGTTCGGAATGTGTAGGGGGTCGTGCGGGGCTGGTGTTTCAGGGTTTAGGGCAAAGCAGTGGTGTTTGGGCAGTGTGGGTTGTCGTGCGGGGGCTCGTGTTTCAGGGTTTAGGGCAGTGCATTTGTGTTCGGGCAGTGTAGGGGGTCGTGCGTGGGCTGGTGTTTCAGGGTTTAGGGCAGTGCAGTGGTGTTCGGGCAGTGTAGGGGGTCGTGCTGGGGCTGGCGTTTTAGGGTTTACGGCATAGCAGTGTTTTTCGGGCAGTGTAGGGGGTCTTGCTGTGGGTGGTGTTTCAGGGTTTAGGCAGTGGTGTTTGGGCAGTGTAGGGGTTCTTGCTGGGGGTGGTGTTTCAGGGATTAGGGCAGTGCAGTGGTGTTCGGACAGTGTAGGGGGTTCTCTGGGGGTGCTGTTTCAGGGTTTAGAGCAGTGCAGTGGTGTTCAGGCAGTGTTGGGGGTCGTGCGGGGGATGGTGTTTCAGGGTTTAGGGCAGTGTAGTGGTGTTCGGGCAGTGTAGGGGGTTGTACGTGGGATGGTGTTTCAGGGTTTAGGGCAATGCAGTGGTGTTCGGGCAGTCTAGGGGGTCATGCGGGGCTGGTGTTTCAAGGTTTAGGGCAGTGCAGTGGTGTTCGGGCAGTGTACGGGGTCATGCAGGGGATGGTGTTTCAGGGTTATGGCAGTGAAATGGTGTTCGGGATGTGTAGGGGGTCGTGTGGGGCTGGTGTTTCAGGGTTTAGGGCAAGGCAGTGGTGTTCGGGCAGTGTGGGTTGTCGTGCGGGGGCTGGTGTTTCAGGGTTTAGGGCAGTGCATTGGTGTTCGGGCAGTTTAGGGGGTCGTGCGTGGGCTGGTGTTTCAGGGTTTAGGGCAGTGCAGTGGTGTTCGGGCAGTGTAGGGGGTCGTGCTGGGGCTGGCGTTTTAGGGTTTACGGCATAGCAGTGTTTTTCGGGCAGTGTAGGGGGTCTTGCTGCGGGTGGTGTTTCAGGGTTTAGGCAGTGGTGTTTGGGCAGTGTAGGGGTTCTTGCTGGGGGTGGTGTTTCATGGTTTAGGGCAGTGCAGTGGTATTCGGGCAGTGTAGTGGGTTGTGCAGGGGGGTGGTGTTTCTGGGTGTAGGGCAGTGCAGTGGTGTTCGGGCAGTGTAGGGGGTTCTCTGGGGGTGCTGTTTCATGGTTTAGGGCAGTGGTGTTCGGGCAGTGTAGGGGGTCTTGCTGGGGTTGGTGATTCAGTGTTTAGGGCAGTGCAGTGGTGTTCGGGCAGTGTAGGCGGTAGTGCTGTGGCTGGGGTTTCAGGATTTAGGGCAGTGCAGTGGTGTTGGGGCAGTGTGGGGGGTCGTGCGGGGGCTGGTGTTTCAGGGTTTAGGGCGGTGCAGTGGTGTTCGGGCAGTGTGGGGGGTTGTGCGGGGGCTGGTGTTTCAGGGTTTAGGGCAGTGCTGTGGTGTTCGGGCAGTGTAGGGGGTCGTGCGGGGGCTAGTGTTTCAGGGTTTAGGGCAGTGCAGTGGTGTTCGGGCATTGTGGGGGGTTGTGCGGGGGCTGGTGTTTCAGGGTTTAGGGCAGTGCTGTGGTGTTCGGGCAGTGTAGGGGGTCATGCGGGGGCAGGAGCTTCAGGGTTTAGGGCAGTGCAGAGGTGTTCGGGCAGTCTAGAGGGATGTGCAGGCTGGTGTTTCAGGGTTTAGGGCAGTGCAGTTGTGTTCAGGCAGTGTAGGGGGTCATGCAGGGGATGGTGTTTCAGGGTTTAGGGCAGTGCAGTGGTGTTCGGGCAGTGTAGGGTGTCGTGCGAGGCTGGTGTTCCATGGTTTAGGGCAGTGCAGTGGTGTTCGGGCAATGTGGATTGTTGTGCGGGGGCTGGTGTTTCAGGGTTTAGGGCAGTGCATTGGTGTTCGGGCAGTGTAGGTGGTCATGCGTGGGCTGGTGTTTCAGGGTTTAGGGCAGTGCAGTGGTGTTCGGGCAGTGTAGGGGGTCTTGATGGGGGTGGTGTATCAGGGTTTTGGGCATTGCAGTGGTGTTCGGGCAGTGTAGGAGGTCTTGCTGGGGGTAGTGTTTCAGGGTTTAGGGCAGTGCAGTGGTATTCGGGCAGTGTATGGGTCGTGCTGGGGCTGATGTTTCAGGGTTTACGGCAGTGCAGTGGTTTTCGGGCAGTGTAGGGTGTTGTGCAGGGTTGGTGTTTCAGGGATTAGGGGAGTCCAGTGGTGATCGGGCAGTGTAGGGGTCTTGCTGGGGGTAGTGTTTCAGGGTTTAGGGCAGTGCTTTGGTGTTCGGGCAGTGTAGGGTGTCGTGCACAGGGTGGTGTTTCAGGGCTTAGGGCAGTGGTGTTCGTGCAGTGTATGGGGAAGTGCAGGGGGTGGTGTTTCATGGTTTGGGCAGTGCAGTGGTGTTCGGGCAGTGTAGGGGTTCGTGCTGGGGCTGGTGTTTCAGGGTTTAGGGAAGTGCAGTGGTGTTCGGGCAGTGTAGGGGGTCTTGCTGGGGGTAGTGTTTCAGGGTTTAGGGCAGTGCTTTGGTGTTTGGGCAGTGTAGGGTGTCGTGCACAGGGTGGGGTTTCAGGGCTTAGGGCAGTGGTGTTCGTGCAGTGTATGGGGACGTGCAGGGGGTGGTGTTTCATGGTTTGGGCAGTGCAGTGGTGTGCGGGCAGTGTAGGGGGTCGTGCTGGGGCTGGTGTTTCAGGGTTTAGGGTAGTGCATTGTTGCTCGGGCTGTGTAGGGTGTCGTGCACGGGGTGGTGTTTTAGGGCTTAGGGCAGTGCAGTGGTGTTCGTGCAGTGTATGGGGATGTGCAGGGGTGGTGTTTTAGGGTTTAGGGCAGTGCAGTGGTATTCGGGCAGTGTAGGGGTCGTGCTGGGGCTGATGTTTCAGGGTTTAGAGCAGTGCAGTGGTGTTTGGGCAGTGTGGGGGGTCGTGCGGGGGCTGGTTTTTCAGGGTTTAGGGCAGTTTAGTGGTGTTCGGGCAGTGTAGGGGGTTGTACGGGAGATGGTGTTTCAGGGTTTAGGGCAATGCAGTGGTGTTCGGGCAGTGTAGGGGGTTGTGTGGGGGCTGGTGTTTCAGGGTTTAGGGCAGTGCAGAGGTGTTTGGGCAGTCTAGGGGGTCATGCGGGGCTGGTGTTTCAGGGTTTAGGGCAGTGCAGTGGTGTTCGGGCAGTGTAGGGGGTCATGCAGGGGATGGTGTTTCAGGGTTAGGGCAGTGAAGTGGTGTTCGGGATTTGTAGGGGGCCATGCGGGGCTGGTGTTTCAGGGTTTAGGGCAAAGCAGTGGTGTTCGGTCAGTGTGGGTTGTCGTGCAGGGGCTGGTGTTTCAGGGTTTAGGGCAGTGGATTGGTGTTTGGGCAGTGTAGGGGGTTGTGCGTGGGCTGGTGTTTCAGGGTTTAGGGCAGTGCAGTGGTGTTCGGGCAGTGAGGAGGTCGTGCTGGGGCTGGCGTTTCAGGGTTTACGGCATTGCAGTGGTTTTCGGGCAGTGTAGGGGGTCTTGCTGCGGGTGGTGTTTCAGGGTTTAGGCAGTGGTGTTTGGGCAGTGTAGTGGGTCGTGCAGGGGGGTGGAGTTTCAGGGTTTAGGGCAGTGCAGTGGTTTTTGGGCAGTGTAGGGGGTTCTCTGGGGGTGCTGTTTCAGGGTTTAGAGCAGTGCAGTGGTGTTCGGGCAGTGTGGGGGGTCGTGCGGGGGATGGTGTTTCAGGGTTTAGGGCAATGCAATGGTGTTTGGGCAGTGTAGGGGGTTGTGCGGGGGCTGGTGTTTCAGGGTTTAGAGCAGTGCAGAGGTGTTTGGGCAGTCTAGGGGGTCATGCGGGGCTGGTGTTTCAGGGTTTAGGGCAGTGCAGTGGTGTTCGGGCAGTGTGGGTTGTCATGCGGGGGCTGGTGTTTCAGGGTTTAGGGCAGTGCATTGGTGTTCGGGCAGTGTAGGGGTCGTGCGTGGGCTGGTGTTTCAGGGATTAGGGCAGTGCAGTGGTGTTCGGGCAGTGTAGGGGGTCGTGCTGGGGCTGGCGTTTCAGGGTTTACGGCATAGCAGTGTTTTTCGGGCAGTGTAGGGGGTCTTGCTGCGGGTGGTGTTTCAGGGTTTAGGCAGTGGTGTTTGGGCAGTGTAGGGGTTCTTGCTGGGGTGGTGTTTTAGGGTTTAGGGCAGTGCAGTGGTATTCAGGCAGTGTAGTGGGTTGTGCAGGGGGGTGGTGTTTCAGGGTGTAGGGCAGTGCAGTGGTGTTCGGGCAGTGTAGGGGGTTCTCTGGGGGTGCTGTTTCATGGTTTAGGGCAGTGGTGTTCGGGCAGTGTAGGGGGTCTTGCTGGGTTTGGTGATTCAGTGTTTAGGGCAGTGCAGTGGTGTTCGGGCAGTGTAGGCGGTAGTGCTGGGGCTGGTGTTTCAGGATTTAGGGCAGTGCAGTGGTGTTGGGGCAGTGTGGGGGGTCGTGCGGAGGCTGGTGTTTCAGGGTTTAGGGCAGTGCAATGGTGTTCGGGCCGTGTAGGGGGTCGTATGGGGGATGGTGTTTCAGGGTTTAGGGCAGTGCAGTGGTGTTCGGGCAGTGTAGGGGGTTCTCTGGGGGTGCAGTTTCATGGTTTAGGGCAGTGGTGTTAGGGCAGTGTAGGGTGTCTTGCACGGGGTGGTGTTTCATGGCTTAGGGCAGTGCAGTGGTGTTTGTGCTGTGTATGGGGATGTGCAGGGTGTGGTGTTTCAGGGTTTAGGGCAGTGCAGTGGTATTCAGGCAGTTTAGGGGGTCGTGCTGGGGCTGATGTTTCAGGGTTTACGGCAGTGCAGTGGTGTTCGGGCAGTGTAGGGGGTTGTGCAGGGGTGGTGTTTCAGGGATTAGGGCAGTGAAGTGGTGTTAGGGCAGTGTAGGGGGTCTTGCTGGGGGTAGTGTTTCAGGGTTTAGGGCAGCGCATTGGTGTTTGGGCAGTGTAGGGTGTCGTGCACAGGGTGGTGTTTCAGGGCTTAGGGCAGTGCAGTGGTGTTCGGGCAGTGTAGGGGAACGTGCAGTGGGTGGTGTTTCATGGTTTAGGGCAGTGCAGTGGTGTTCGGGCAGTGTAGGGGGTCGTGCTGGGGCTGGTGTTTCAGGGTTTAGGGAAGTACAGTGGTGTTTGGGCAGTGAAGGGGGTCGTGATGGGGCTGGTGTTTCAGGGTTAAGGGCATTGCAGTGGTGTTAGGGCAGTATAGGGGGTCGTTCTGTTGCTGTTGTTTCAGGGTTTAGGGCAGAGCAGTGGTTTTCGGGCAGTGTAGGGGGTCGTGCTGGTGCTGCTGTTTCACATTTTACGGCAAACCAGTGGTGTGCGGGAAATGTAGGGGGTCATGCTGGGGGTGGTGTATCAGGATTTAGGGCAGAGCAGTGGTGTTCGGGCAGTGTACGCAGTCGTGCTGGGGTGGTGTTTCAGGGTTTAGGGCACTGCAGTGTTGTTCGGGCAGTGAAGGTGGTTTTGCAGGGGGGTGGTGTTTCAGGGTTTAGGGCAGTGCACTGGTGTTCAGCCAGTGTACGTGTTCGTGCTGGGGGTGGTTTTTCAGGGTTTAGGGCAGTGCAGTGGTGTTCGGGCAGTGTGGGGAGTCGTGCTGGGGCTGGTGTTTCATTGTTTAGGGCAGTACAGCTGTGTTCGCGCATTGTAGGTGGTCGTGCTGGGGCTGGTGTTTCATGATTTTGGGCAGTAGTGTTTGGGCAGTGTAGGGGGTCTTGCTGTGGGTGGTATTTCAGGGTTTAGGGCAGTTCAGTGGTGTGCGGTCAGTGTAGGGGTTCTTGCTGGGGGTGCTGTTTCAGGGTTTCGGGCAGTGCAGTGATATTCGGGCAGTGTAGTGGGTCGTGCAGGGGGGTGGTGTTTCAGAGTTTAGGGCAGTGAAGTGGTGTTTGGGCAGTGTAGGGGGTCGTGCTGGTGCTGCTGTTTCACATTTTACAGCAGACCAGTGGTGTGCGGGAAATGTATGGGGGCCATGCTGGGGGTGGTGTATCAGGGTTTAGGGCAGAGCAGTGGTGTTCAGGCAGTGTACGCAGTCGTGCTGGGGTGGTGTTTCAGGGTTTAGGGCACTGCAGTGGTGTTCGGGCAGTGTAGGGGGTTTTGCAGGGGGGTGGTGTTTCAGGGTTTAGGGCAGTGCACTGGTGTTCAGCCAGTGTAGGTGTTCATGCTGGGGGTGGTTTTTCAGGGTTTAGGGCAGTGCAGGGGTGTTCTGGCAGTGTGGGGAGTCGTGCTGGGGCTGGTGTTTCATTGTTTAGGGCAGTGCAGCTGTGTTCGCGCATTGTAGGTGGTCGTGCTGGGGCTGGTGTTTCATGATTTTGGGCAGTAGTGTTTGGGCAGTGTAGGGGGTCTTGCTGTGGGTGGTATTTCAGGGTTTAGGGCAGTGCAGTGGTGTTTGGGCAGTGTAGGGGGGCTTGCTGGGGGTGGTGTTTCAGGGTGTAGGGCAGTGCAGTGGTGTTCGGGCAGTGTGGGTTGTCGTGCGGGGGCTGGTGTTTCAGGGTTTAGGGCAGTGCATTGGTGTTCGGGCAGTGTAGGGGGTCGTGCGTGGGCTGGTGTTTCATGGTTTAGGGAAGTGCAGTGGTGTTCGGGCAGTGTAGGGGGTCGCACTGGGGCTGGCGTTCTAGGGTTTACGGCATAGCAGTGTTTTTCGGGCAGTGTAGGGGTCTTGCTGCGGGTGGTGTTTCAGGGTTTAGGCAGTGGTGTTTGGGCAGTGTAGGGGTTCTTGCTGGGGGTGGTGTTTCAGGGATTAGGGCAGTGCAGTGGTGTTCGGGCAGTGTAGGGGGTTCTCTGGGAGTGCTGTTTCAGGGTTTAGAGCAGTGCAGTGGTGTTCGGGCAGTGTTGGGGGTCGTGCGGGGGATGGTGTTTCAGGGTTTAGGGCAGTGTACTGGTGTTCGGGCAGTGTAGGGGGTTGTACGTGGGATGGTGTTTCAGGGTTTAGGGCAATGCAGTGGTGTTCGGGCAGTCTAGGGGGTCATGCGGGGCTGGTGTTTCAGGGTTATGGCAGTGAAATGGTGTTCGGGATGTGTAGGGGGTCGTGCGGGGCTGGTGTTTCAGGGTTTAGGGCAAAGCAGTGGTGTTCGGGCAGTGTGGGTTGTCGTGCGGGGGCTGGTGTTTCAGGGTTTAGGGCAGTGCATTGGTGTTCGGGCAGTGTAGGGGGTCGTGCGTGGGCTGGTGTTTCAGGGTTTAGGGCAGTGCAGTGGTGTTCGGGCAGTGTAGGGGGTCGTGCTGGGGCTGGCGTTCTAGGGTTTACGGCATAGCAGTGTTTTTCGGGCAGTGTAGGGGTCTTGCTGCGGGTGGTGTTTCAGGGTTTAGGCAGTGGTGTTTGGGCAGTGTAGGGGTTCTTGCTGGGGGTGGTGTTTCAGGGATTAGGGCAGTGCAGTGGTGTTCGGGCAGTGTAGGGGGTTCTCTGGGAGTGCTGTTTCAGGGTTTAGAGCAGTGCAGTGATGTTCGGGCAGTGTTGGGGGTTGTACGTGGGATGGTCTTTCAGGGTTTAGGGCAATGCAGTGGTGTTCGGGCAGTCTAGGGGGTAATGCGGGGCTGGTGTTTCAGGGTTATGGCAGTGAAATGGTGTTCGGGATGTGTAGGGGGTCGTGCGGGGCTGGTGTTTCAGGGTTTAGGGCAAAGCAGTGGTGTTCGGGCAGTGTGGGTTGTCGTGCGGGGGCTGGTGTTTCAGGGTTTAGGGCAGTGCATTGGTGTTCAGGCAGTGTAGGGGGTCGTGCGTGGGCTGGTGTTTCAGGGTTTAGGGCAGTGCAGTGGTGTTCGGGCAGTGTAGGGGGTCGTGCTGGGGCTGGCCTTTTAGGGTTTACGGCATAGCAGTGTTTTTCGGGCAGTGTAGGGGGTCTTGCTGTGGGTGGTGTTTCAGGGTTTAGGCAGTGGTGTTTGGGCAGTGTAGGGGTTCTTGCTTGGGGTGGTGTTTCAGGGTTTAGGGCAGTGCATTGGTGTTCAGGCAGTGTAGTGGGTTGTGCGAGGCTGGTGATCCATGGTTTAGGGCAGTGCAGTGGTGTTCGGGCAATGTGGGTTGTTGTGCGGGGGCTGGTGTTTCAGGGTTTAGGGCAGTGCATTGGTGTTCGGGCAGTGTAGGGGGTCGTGCGTGGGCTGGTGTTTCATGGTTTAGGGCAGTGCAGTGGTGTTCGGGCAGTGTAGGGGGGCTTGCTGGGGGTGGTGTTTCAGGGTGTAGGGCAGTGCAGTGGTGTTCGGGCAGTGTGGGTTGTCGTGCGGGGGCTGGTGTTTCAGGGTTTAGGGCAGTGCATTGGTGTTCGGGCAGTGTAGGGGGTCGTGCGTGGGCTGGTGTTTCATGGTTTAGGGCAGTGCAGTGGTGTTCGGGCAGTGTAGGGGGTCGTGCTGGGGCTGGCGTTCTAGGGTTTACGGCATAGCAGTGTTTTTCGGGCAGTGTAGGGGTCTTGCTGCGGGTGGTGTTTCAGGGTTTAGGCAGTGGTGTTTGGGCAGTGTAGGGGTTCTTGCTGGGGGTGGTGTTTCAGGGATTAGGGCAGTGCAGTGGTGTTCGGGCAGTGTAGGGGGTTCTCTGGCAGTGCTGTTTCAGGGTTTAGAGCAGTGCAGTGGTGTTCGGGCAGTGTTGGGGGTCGTGCGGGGGATGGTGTTTCAGGGTTTAGGGCAGTGTACTGGTGTTCGGGCAGTGTAGGGTGTTGTACGTGGGATGGTGTTTCAGGGTTTAGGGCAATGCAGTGGTGTTCGGGCAGTCTAGGGGGTCATGCGGGGCTGGTGTTTCAGGGTTATGGCAGTGAAATGGTGTTCGGGATGTGTAGGGGGTCGTGCGGGGCTGGTGTTTCAGGGTTTAGGGCAAAGCAGTGGTGTTCGGGCAGTGTGGGTTGTCGTGCGGGGGCTGGTGTTTCAGGGTTTAGGGCAGTGCATTGGTGTTCGGGCAGTGTAGGGGGTCATGCAGGGGATGGTGTTTCAGGGTTATGGCAGTGAAATGGTGTTCGAGATGTGAAGGGGGTCGTGCGGGGCTGGTGTTTCAGGGTTTAGGGCAAAGCAGTGGTGTTCGGGCAGTGTGGGTTGTCGTGCGGGGGCTGGTGTTTCAGGGTTTAGGGCAGTGCATTGGTGTTCGGGCAGTGTAGGGGGTCGTGCGTGGGCTGGTGTTTCAGGGTTTAGGGCAGTGCAGTGGTGTTCGGGCAGTGTAGGGGGTCGTGCTGGGGCTGGCGTTCTAGGGTTTATGGCATAGCAGTGTTTTTCGGGCAGTGTAGGGGTCTTGCTGCGGGTGGTGTTTCAGGGTTTAGGCAGTGGTGTTTGGGCAGTGTAGGGGTTCTTGCTGGGGGTGGTGTTTCAGGGATTAGGGCAGTGCAGTGGTGTTCGGGCAGTGTAGGGGGTTCTCTGGGAGTGCTGTTTCAGGGTTTAGAGCAGTGCAGTGGTGTTCGGGCAGTGTTGGGGGTCGTGCGGGGGATGGTGTTTCAGGGTTTAGGGCAGTGTAGTGGTGTTCGGGCAGTGTAGGGGGTTGTACGTGGGATGGTGTTTCAGGGTTTAGGGCAATGCAGTGGTGTTCGGGCAGTCTAGGGGGTCATGCGGGGCTGGTGTTTCAGGGTTATGGCAGTGAAATGGTGTTCGGGATGTGTAGGGGGTCGTGCGGGGCTGGTGTTTCAGGGTTTAGGGCAAAGCAGTGGTGTTCGGGCAGTGTGGGTTGTCGTGCGGGGGCTGGTGTTTCAGGGTTTAGGGCAGTGCATTGGTGTTCGGGCAGTGTAGGGGGTCATGCAGGGGATGGTGTTTCAGGGTTATGGCAGTGAAATGGTGTTCGGGATGTGTAGGGGGTCGTGCGGGGCTGGTGTTTCAGGGTTTAGGGCAAAGCAGTGGTGTTCGGGCAGTGTGGGTTGGCGTGCGGGGGCTGGTGTTTCAGGGTTTAGGGCAGTGCATTGGTGTTTGGGCAGTGTAGGGGGTCGTGCGTGGGCTGGTGTTTCAGGGTTTAGGGCACTGCAGTGGTGTTCGGGCAGTGTAGGGGGTCGTGCTGGGGCTGGCGTTTTAGGGTTTACGGCATAGCAGTGTTTTTCGGGCAGTGTAGGGGGTCTTGCTGTGGGTGGTGTTTCAGGGTTTAGGCAGTGATGTTTGGGCAGTGTAGGGGTTCTTGCTGGGGGTGGTGTTTCAGGGTTTAGGGCAGTGCAGTGGTATTCGGGCAGTGTAGTGGGTTGTGCGAGGCTGGTGTTCCATGGTTTAGGGCAGTGCAGTGGTGTTCGGGCAATGTGGGTTGTTGTGCGGGGGCTGGTGTTTCAGGGTTTAGGGCAGTGCATTGGTGTTCGGGCAGTGTAGGTGGTCATGCGTGGGCTGGTGTTTCAGGGTTTAGGGCAGTGCAGTGGTGTTTGGGCAGTGTAGGGGGTCTTGATGGGGGTGGTGTATCAGGGTTTTGGGCATTGCAGTGGTGTTCGGGCAGTGTAGGAGGTCTTGCTGGGGGTAGTGTTTCAGGGTTTAGGGCAGTGCAGTGGTATTCGGGCAGTGTAGGGGGTCGTGCTGGGGCTGATGTTTCAGGGTTTACGGCAGTGCAGTGGTTTTCGGGCAGTGTAGGGTGTTGTGCAGGGTTGGTGTTTCAGGGATTAGGGGAGTGGTGTTCGTGCAGTGTATGGGGACGTGCAGGGGGTGGTGTTTCATGGTTTGAGCAGTGCAGTGGTGTTCCGGCAGTGTAGGGGGTCGTGCTGGGGCTGGTGTTTCAGGGTTTAGGGAAGTGCAGTGGTGTTCGGGCAGTGTAGGGGGTCTTGCTGGGGGTAGTGTTTTAGGGTTTAGGGCAGTGCTTTGGTGTTCGGGCAGTGTAGGGTGTCGTGCACAGGGTGGTGTTTCAGGGCTTAGGGCAGTGGTGTTCGTGCAGTGTATGGGGACGTGCAGGGGGTGGTGTTTCATGGTTTGGGCAGTGCAGTGGTGTTCGGGCAGTGTAGGGGGTCGTGCTGGGGCTGGTGTTTCAGGGTTAAGGGTAGTGCATTGTTGTTTGGGCTGTGTAGGGTGTCGTGCACGGGGTGGTGTTTTAGGGCTTGGGGCAGTGCAGTGGTGTTCGTGCAGTGTATGGGGATGTGCAGGGGGTGGTGTTTCAGGGTTTAGGGCAGTGCAGTGGTATTCGGGCAGTGTAGGGGGTCGTGCTGGGGCTGATGTTTCAGGGTTTAGAGCAGTGCAGTGGTGTTCGGGCAGTGTGGGGGGTCGTGCGGGGGCTGGTTTTTCAGGGTTTAGGGCAGTTTAGTGGTGTTCGGGCAGTGTAGGAGGTTGTACGGGAGATGGTGTTTCAGGGTTTAGGGCAATGCAGTGGTGTTCGGGCAGGGTAGGGGTTTGTGTGGGGGCTGGTGTTTCAGGGTTTAGGGCAGTGCAGAGGTGTTTCGGCAGTCTAGGGGGTCATGCGGGGCTGGTGTTTCAGGGTTTAGGGCAGTGCAGTGGTGTTCGGGCAGTGTAGGGGGTCATGCAGGGGATGGTGTTTCAGGGTTAGGGCAGTGAAGTGGTGTTCGGGATTTGTAGGGGGTCGTGCGGGGCTGGTGTTTCAGGGTTTAGGGCAAAGCAGTGGTGTTTGGGCAGTGTGGGTTGTCGTGCAGGGGCTGGTGTTTCAGGGTTTAGGGCAGTGCATTGGTGTTTGGGCAGTGTAGGGGGTCGTGCGTGGGCTGGTGTTTCAGGGTTTAGGGCAGTGTAGTGGTGTTCGGGCAGTGTAGAGGGTCTTGCTGCGGGTGGTGTTTCAGGGTTTAAGCAGTGGTGTTTGGGCAGTGTAGTGGGTCGTGCAGGGGGATGGAGTTTCAGGGTTTAGGGCAGTGCAGTGGTGTTCTGGCAGTGTAGGGGTTTCTCTGGGGGTGCTGTTTCAGGGTTTAGAGCAGTGCAGTGGTGTTCGGGCAGTGTAGGGGGTCGTGCTGGGGCTGGCGTTCTAGGGTTTACGGCATAGCAGTGTTTTTCGGGCAGTGTAGGGGTCTTGCTGCGGGTGGTGTTTCAGGGTTTAGGCAGTGGTGTTTGGGCAGTGTAGGGGTTCTTGCTGGGGGTGGTGTTTCAGGGATTAGGGCAGTGCAGTGGTGTTCGGGCAGTGTAGGGGGTTCTCTGGGAGTGCTGTTTCAGGGTTTAGAGCAGTGCAGTGATGTTCGGGCAGTGTTGGGGGTTGTACGTGGGATGGTCTTTCAGGGTTTAGGGCAATGCAGTGGTGTTCGGGCAGTCTAGGGGGTAATGCGGGGCTGGTGTTTCAGGGTTATGGCAGTGAAATGGTGTTCGGGATGTGTAGGGGGTCGTGCGGGGCTGGTGTTTCAGGGTTTAGGGCAAAGCAGTGGTGTTCGGGCAGTGTGGGTTGTCGTGCGGGGGCTGGTGTTTCAGGGTTTAGGGCAGTGCATTGGTGTTCAGGCAGTGTAGGGGGTCGTGCGTGGGCTGGTGTTTCAGGGTTTAGGGCAGTGCAGTGGTGTTCGGGCAGTGTAGGGGGTCGTGCTGGGGCTGGCCTTTTAGGGTTTACGGCATAGCAGTGTTTTTCGGGCAGTGTAGGGGGTCTTGCTGTGGGTGGTGTTTCAGGGTTTAGGCAGTGGTGTTTGGGCAGTGTAGGGGTTCTTGCTTGGGGTGGTGTTTCAGGGTTTAGGGCAGTGCATTGGTGTTCAGGCAGTGTAGTGGGTTGTGCGAGGCTGGTGATCCATGGTTTAGGGCAGTGCAGTGGTGTTCGGGCAATGTGGGTTGTTGTGCGGGGGCTGGTGTTTCAGGGTTTAGGGCAGTGCATTGGTGTTCGGGCAGTGTAGGGGGTCGTGCGTGGGCTGGTGTTTCATGGTTTAGGGCAGTGCAGTGGTGTTCGGGCAGTGTAGGGGGGCTTGCTGGGGGTGGTGTTTCAGGGTGTAGGGCAGTGCAGTGGTGTTCGGGCAGTGTGGGTTGTCGTGCGGGGGCTGGTGTTTCAGGGTTTAGGGCAGTGCATTGGTGTTCGGGCAGTGTAGGGGGTCGTGCGTGGGCTGGTGTTTCATGGTTTAGGGCAGTGCAGTGGTGTTCGGGCAGTGTAGGGGGTCGTGCTGGGGCTGGCGTTCTAGGGTTTACGGCATAGCAGTGTTTTTCGGGCAGTGTAGGGGTCTTGCTGCGGGTGGTGTTTCAGGGTTTAGGCAGTGGTGTTTGGGCAGTGTAGGGGTTCTTGCTGGGGGTGGTGTTTCAGGGATTAGGGCAGTGCAGTGGTGTTCGGGCAGTGTAGGGGGTTCTCTGGCAGTGCTGTTTCAGGGTTTAGAGCAGTGCAGTGGTGTTCGGGCAGTGTTGGGGGTCGTGCGGGGGATGGTGTTTCAGGGTTTAGGGCAGTGTACTGGTGTTCGGGCAGTGTAGGGTGTTGTACGTGGGATGGTGTTTCAGGGTTTAGGGCAATGCAGTGGTGTTCGGGCAGTCTAGGGGGTCATGCGGGGCTGGTGTTTCAGGGTTATGGCAGTGAAATGGTGTTCGGGATGTGTAGGGGGTCGTGCGGGGCTGGTGTTTCAGGGTTTAGGGCAAAGCAGTGGTGTTCGGGCAGTGTGGGTTGTCGTGCGGGGGCTGGTGTTTCAGGGTTTAGGGCAGTGCATTGGTGTTCGGGCAGTGTAGGGGGTCATGCAGGGGATGGTGTTTCAGGGTTATGGCAGTGAAATGGTGTTCGAGATGTGAAGGGGGTCGTGCGGGGCTGGTGTTTCAGGGTTTAGGGCAAAGCAGTGGTGTTCGGGCAGTGTGGGTTGTCGTGCGGGGGCTGGTGTTTCAGGGTTTAGGGCAGTGCATTGGTGTTCGGGCAGTGTAGGGGGTCGTGCGTGGGCTGGTGTTTCAGGGTTTAGGGCAGTGCAGTGGTGTTCGGGCAGTGTAGGGGGTCGTGCTGGGGCTGGCGTTCTAGGGTTTATGGCATAGCAGTGTTTTTCGGGCAGTGTAGGGGTCTTGCTGCGGGTGGTGTTTCAGGGTTTAGGCAGTGGTGTTTGGGCAGTGTAGGGGTTCTTGCTGGGGGTGGTGTTTCAGGGATTAGGGCAGTGCAGTGGTGTTCGGGCAGTGTAGGGGGTTCTCTGGGAGTGCTGTTTCAGGGTTTAGAGCAGTGCAGTGGTGTTCGGGCAGTGTTGGGGGTCGTGCGGGGGATGGTGTTTCAGGGTTTAGGGCAGTGTAGTGGTGTTCGGGCAGTGTAGGGGGTTGTACGTGGGATGGTGTTTCAGGGTTTAGGGCAATGCAGTGGTGTTCGGGCAGTCTAGGGGGTCATGCGGGGCTGGTGTTTCAGGGTTATGGCAGTGAAATGGTGTTCGGGATGTGTAGGGGGTCGTGCGGGGCTGGTGTTTCAGGGTTTAGGGCAAAGCAGTGGTGTTCGGGCAGTGTGGGTTGTCGTGCGGGGGCTGGTGTTTCAGGGTTTAGGGCAGTGCATTGGTGTTCGGGCAGTGTAGGGGGTCATGCAGGGGATGGTGTTTCAGGGTTATGGCAGTGAAATGGTGTTCGGGATGTGTAGGGGGTCGTGCGGGGCTGGTGTTTCAGGGTTTAGGGCAAAGCAGTGGTGTTCGGGCAGTGTGGGTTGGCGTGCGGGGGCTGGTGTTTCAGGGTTTAGGGCAGTGCATTGGTGTTTGGGCAGTGTAGGGGGTCGTGCGTGGGCTGGTGTTTCAGG
This sequence comes from Triturus cristatus, assembly GCF_964204655.1. Classification (NCBI taxonomy): domain Eukaryota; kingdom Metazoa; phylum Chordata; class Amphibia; order Caudata; family Salamandridae; genus Triturus; species Triturus cristatus. The sequence goes on along the minus strand of NC_140579.1, from coordinate 1,130,997,283 downwards.
GTTTAGGGCACTGCAGTGGTGTTCGGGCAGTGTAGGGGGTCGTGCTGGGGCTGGCGTTTTAGGGTTTACGGCATAGCAGTGTTTTTCGGGCAGTGTAGGGGGTCTTGCTGTGGGTGGTGTTTCAGGGTTTAGGCAGTGATGTTTGGGCAGTGTAGGGGTTCTTGCTGGGGGTGGTGTTTCAGGGTTTAGGGCAGTGCAGTGGTATTCGGGCAGTGTAGTGGGTTGTGCGAGGCTGGTGTTCCATGGTTTAGGGCAGTGCAGTGGTGTTCGGGCAATGTGGGTTGTTGTGCGGGGGCTGGTGTTTCAGGGTTTAGGGCAGTGCATTGGTGTTCGGGCAGTGTAGGTGGTCATGCGTGGGCTGGTGTTTCAGGGTTTAGGGCAGTGCAGTGGTGTTTGGGCAGTGTAGGGGGTCTTGATGGGGGTGGTGTATCAGGGTTTTGGGCATTGCAGTGGTGTTCGGGCAGTGTAGGAGGTCTTGCTGGGGGTAGTGTTTCAGGGTTTAGGGCAGTGCAGTGGTATTCGGGCAGTGTAGGGGGTCGTGCTGGGGCTGATGTTTCAGGGTTTACGGCAGTGCAGTGGTTTTCGGGCAGTGTAGGGTGTTGTGCAGGGTTGGTGTTTCAGGGATTAGGGGAGTGGTGTTCGTGCAGTGTATGGGGACGTGCAGGGGGTGGTGTTTCATGGTTTGAGCAGTGCAGTGGTGTTCCGGCAGTGTAGGGGGTCGTGCTGGGGCTGGTGTTTCAGGGTTTAGGGAAGTGCAGTGGTGTTCGGGCAGTGTAGGGGGTCTTGCTGGGGGTAGTGTTTTAGGGTTTAGGGCAGTGCTTTGGTGTTCGGGCAGTGTAGGGTGTCGTGCACAGGGTGGTGTTTCAGGGCTTAGGGCAGTGGTGTTCGTGCAGTGTATGGGGACGTGCAGGGGGTGGTGTTTCATGGTTTGGGCAGTGCAGTGGTGTTCGGGCAGTGTAGGGGGTCGTGCTGGGGCTGGTGTTTCAGGGTTAAGGGTAGTGCATTGTTGTTTGGGCTGTGTAGGGTGTCGTGCACGGGGTGGTGTTTTAGGGCTTGGGGCAGTGCAGTGGTGTTCGTGCAGTGTATGGGGATGTGCAGGGGGTGGTGTTTCAGGGTTTAGGGCAGTGCAGTGGTATTCGGGCAGTGTAGGGGGTCGTGCTGGGGCTGATGTTTCAGGGTTTAGAGCAGTGCAGTGGTGTTCGGGCAGTGTGGGGGGTCGTGCGGGGGCTGGTTTTTCAGGGTTTAGGGCAGTTTAGTGGTGTTCGGGCAGTGTAGGAGGTTGTACGGGAGATGGTGTTTCAGGGTTTAGGGCAATGCAGTGGTGTTCGGGCAGGGTAGGGGTTTGTGTGGGGGCTGGTGTTTCAGGGTTTAGGGCAGTGCAGAGGTGTTTCGGCAGTCTAGGGGGTCATGCGGGGCTGGTGTTTCAGGGTTTAGGGCAGTGCAGTGGTGTTCGGGCAGTGTAGGGGGTCATGCAGGGGATGGTGTTTCAGGGTTAGGGCAGTGAAGTGGTGTTCGGGATTTGTAGGGGGTCGTGCGGGGCTGGTGTTTCAGGGTTTAGGGCAAAGCAGTGGTGTTTGGGCAGTGTGGGTTGTCGTGCAGGGGCTGGTGTTTCAGGGTTTAGGGCAGTGCATTGGTGTTTGGGCAGTGTAGGGGGTCGTGCGTGGGCTGGTGTTTCAGGGTTTAGGGCAGTGTAGTGGTGTTCGGGCAGTGTAGAGGGTCTTGCTGCGGGTGGTGTTTCAGGGTTTAAGCAGTGGTGTTTGGGCAGTGTAGTGGGTCGTGCAGGGGGATGGAGTTTCAGGGTTTAGGGCAGTGCAGTGGTGTTCTGGCAGTGTAGGGGTTTCTCTGGGGGTGCTGTTTCAGGGTTTAGAGCAGTGCAGTGGTGTTCGGGCAGTGTGGGGGGGTCGTGCGGGGGATGGTGTTTCAGGGTTTAGGGCAGTGTAGTGGTGTTCGGGAAGAGTAGGGGGTTGTACGTGGGATGGTGTTTCAGGGTTTAGGGCAATGCAATGGTGTTCGGGCAGTGTAGGGGGTTGTGCGGGGGCTGGTGTTTTATGGTTTAGGGCAGTGCAGAGGTGTTTGGGCAGTCTAGGGGGTCATGCGGGGCTGGTGTTTCAGGGTTTAGGGCAGTGCAGTGGTGTTCGGGCAGTGTGGGTTGTCGTGCAGGGGCTGGTGTTTCAGGGTTTAGGGCAGTGCAATGGTGTTCGGGCAGGGTAGGGGTCGTGCGTGGGCTGGTGTTTCAGGGTTTAGGGCAGTGCAGTGGTGTTCGGGCAGTGTAGGGGGTCGTGCTGGGGCTGGCGTTTCAGGGTTTACGGCATAGCAGTGTTTTTCGGGCAGTGTAGGGGTTCTTGCTGGGGGTGGTGTTTCATGGTTTAGGGCAGTGCAGTGGTATTCGGGCAGTGTAATGGGTTATGCAGGGGGGTGGTGTTTCAGGGTGTAGGGCAGTGCAGTTGTGTTCGGGCAGTGTAGGGGGTTCTCTGGGGGTGCTGTTTCATGGTTTAGGGCAGTGGTGTTCGGGCAGTGTAGGGGGTAGTGCTGGGGCTGGTGATTCAGTGTTTAGGGCAGTGCAGTGGTGTTCGGGCAGTGTAGGCAGTAGTGCTGGGGCTGGTGTTTCAGGGTTTAGGGCAGTGCAATGGTGTTCGGGCAGTGTAGGGGGTCGTATGGGGGATGGTGTTTCAGGGTTTAGGGCAGTGCATTGGTGTTCGGGCAGTGTAGGGGGTTCTCTGGGGGTGCAGTTTCATGGTTTAGGGCAGTGGTGTTCGGGCAGTGTAGGGTGTCTTGCAAGGGGTGGTGTTTCATGGCTTAGGGCAGTGCAGTGGTGTTTGTTCAGTGTATGGGGATGTGCAGGGGGTGGTGTTTCAGGGTTTAGGGCAGTGCAGTGGTATTCAGGCAGTGTAGGGGGTCGTGCTGGGGCTGATGTTTCAGGGTTTACGGCAGTGCAGTGGTGTTTGGGCAGTGTAGGGGGTTGTGCAGGGGTGGTGTTTCAGGGATTAGGGCAGTGAAGTGGTGTTAGGGCAGTGTAGGGGGTCTTGCTGGGGGTAGTGTTTCAGGGTTTAGGGCAGCGCATTGGTATTTGGGCAGTGAGGATGTTGTGCACAGGGTGGTGTTTCAGGGCTTAGGGCAGTGCAGTGGTGTTCGTGCAGTGTATGGGAACGTACAGGGGGTGGTGTTTCATGGTTTAGGGCAGTGAAGTGGTGTTCGGGCAGTGTAGGGGGTCGTGCTGGGGCTGGTGTTTCAGGGTTTAGGGAAGTACAGTGGTGTTTGGGCAGTGTAGGGGGTCGTGCTGGGGATAGTGTTTCAGGGTTTAGGGCAGTACAGTTGTGTTTGGGCAGTGAAGGGGTCGTGATGGGGCTGGTGTTTCAGGGTTAAGGGCATTGCAGTGGTGTTCGGGCAGTATAGGGGGTCATTCTGTTGCTGTTGTTTCAGGGTTTAGGGAAGAGCAGTGGTTTTTGGGCAGTGTAGGGGGTCGTGCTGGTGCTGCTGTTTCACATTTTATGGCAGACCAGTGGTGTTCGGGAAATGTAGGGGGTCATGCTGGGGGTGGTGTTTCAGGGTTTAGGGCACTGCAGTGGTGTTTGGGCAGTGTAGGGGGTCGTGATGGGAATGGTGCTTCATGGTTTAGGGCAGTGCAGTGGTGTTCGGGCAGTGTAGGGGGTTGTGCTGGTGTTTCACATTTTAGGGCAGACCAGTAGTGTGCGGGCAATGAAGGGGTCATGCTGGGGGTGGTGTATCAGGATTTAGGGCAGAGCAGTGGTGTTCGGGCAGTGTACGCAGTCGTGCTGGGGTGGTGTTTCAGGGTTTAGGGCACTGCAGTGGTGTTCGGGCAGTGTAGGTGGTTTTGCAGGGGGGTGGTATTTCAGGGTTTAGGGCAGTTCAGTGGTGTGCGGTCAGTGTAGGGGTTCTTGCTGGGGGTGCTGTTTCAGGGTTTCGGGCAGTGCAGTGATATTCAGGCAGTGTAGTGGGTCGTGCAGGGGGGTGGTGTTTCAGGGTTTAGGGCAGTGCAGTGGTGTTTAGGCAGTGTAGGGGGTCGTGCTGGTGCTGCTGTTTCACATTTTACGGCAGACCAGTGGTGTGCGGGAAATGTACGGGGGCCATGCTGGGGGTGGTGTATCAGGGTTTAGGGCAGAGCAGTGGTGTTCAGGCAGTGTACGCAGTTGTGCTGGGGTGGTGTTTCAGGGTTTAGGGCACTGCAGTGGTGTTCGGGCAGTGCAGGGGGTTTTGCAAGGGGGTGGTGTTTCAGGGTTTAGGGCAGTGCACTGGTGTTCAGCCAGTGTAGGTGTTTGTGCTGGGAGTGGTTTTTCAGGGTTTAGGGCAGTGCAGTGGTGTTCGGGCAGTGTGGGGAGTCGTGCTGGGGCTGGTGTTTCATTGTTTAGGGCAGTGCAGCTGTGTTCGCGCATTGTAGGTGGTCGTGCTGGGGCTGGTGTTTCATGATTTTGGGCAGTAGTGTTTGGGCAGTGTAGGGGGTCTTGCTGTGGGTGGTATTTCAGGGTTTAGGGCAGTGCAGTGGTGTTTGGGCAGTGTAGGGGGGCTTGCTGGGGGTGGTGTTTCAGGGTTTAGGGCAGTGCAGTGGTGTTCGAGCAGTGTAGGGGACCGTGCTGGGTGTTGTGTTTCAGGGTTTAGGGCAGTGCAGTGGTGTTGGAACAGTGTAGGGGGCCGTGCTGGGGGTGGTGTTTCAGGGTTTAGGGCAGTGCAGTGGTGTTCGGGCAGTGTAGGGGGTTGTGCTGGGGGGTGGTGTTTCAGGGTTTAGGGCAGTGCAGTGGTGTTTGGGCAGTGTAGGGGGGCTTGCTGGGGGTGGTGTTTCAGGGTTTAGGGCAGTGCAGTGGTGTTCGAGCAGTGTAGGGGGCCGTGCTGGGTATTGTGTTTCAGGGTTTAGGGCAGTGCAGTGGTGTTGGAGCAGTGTAGGGGGCCGTGCTGGGGGTGGTGTTTCAGGGTTTAGGGCAGTTCAGTGGTGTGCGGTCAGTGTAGGGGTTCTTGCTGGGGGTGCTGTTTCAGGGTTTCGGGCAGTGCAGTGATATTCGGGCAGTGTAGTGGGTCGTGCAGGGGGGTGGTGTTTCAGAGTTTAGGGCAGTGAAGTGGTGTTTGGGCAGTGTAGGGGGTCGTGCTGGTGCTGCTGTTTCACATTTTACAGCAGACCAGTGGTGTGCGGGAAATGTACGGGGGCCATGCTGGGGGTGGTGTATCAGGGTTTAGGGCAGAGCAGTGGTGTTCAGGCAGTGTACGCAGTCGTGCTGGGGTGGTGTTTCAGGGTTTAGGGCACTGCAGTGGTGTTCGGGCAGTGCAGGGGGTTTTGCAAGGGGGTGGTGTTTCAGGGTTTAGGGCAGTGCACTGGTGTTCAGCCAGTGTAGGTGTTTGTGCTGGGGGTGGTTTTTCAGGGTTTAGGGCAGTGCAGTGGTGTTCGGGCAGTGTGGGGAGTCGTGCGGGGGCTGGTGTTTCATTGTTTAGGGCAGTGCAGCTGTGTTCGCGCATTGTAGGTGGTCGTGCTGGGGCTGGTGTTTCATGATTTTGGGCAGTAGTGTTTGGGCAGTGTAGGGGGTCTTGCTGTGGGTGGTATTTCAGGGTTTAGGGCAGTGCAGTGGTGTTTGGGCAGTGTAGGGGGGCTTGCTGGGGGTGGTGTTTCAGGGTTTAGGGCAGTGCAGTGGTGTTCGAGCAGTGTAGGGGGCCGTGCTGGGTGTTGTGTTTCAGGGTTTAGGGCAGTGCAGTGGTGTTGGAGCAGTGTAGGGGGCCGTGCTGGGGGTGGTGTTTCAGGGTTTAGGGCAGTGCAGTGGTGTTCGGGCAGTGTAGGGGGTCGTGCTGGGGGGTGGTGTTTCAGGGTTTAGGGCAGTGCAGTGGTGTTTGGGCAGTGTAGGGGGGCTTGCTGGGGGTGGTGTTTCAGGGTTTAGGGCAGTGCAGTGGTGTTCGAGCAGTGTAGGGGGCCGTGCTGGGTGTTGTGTTTCAGGGTTTAGGGCAGTGCAGTGGTGTTGGAGCAGTGTAGGGGGCCGTGCTGGGGGTGGTGTTTCAGGGTTTAGGGCAGTGCAGTGGTGTTCGGGCAGTGTAGGGGGTCGTGCTGGGGGTGGTGTTTCATGGTTTAGGGCAGTGCAGTGGTGTTCGGGTAGTATAGGGGGTCATGCTTTAGGGTGGTGTTTCAGGGTTTAGGGCAGTGGTTCAGTGGTGTTCGGGCAGTGTGGGGGTCTTGCAGGGGCTGGTGTTTCAGGGTTTAGAGCAGTGCAGTGGTGTTCGGGTAGTGTGTGGGGTCGTGCAGGGGCTGGTGTTTCAGGGTTTAGGGCAGTGCAGTGGTGTTCGGGCAGTGTAGGGGGTTGTACGGGGGATGGTGTTTCAGGGTTTAGGGCAGTGCAGTGATGTTCGGGCAGTGTAGGGGGTCATGCAGGGTCTGGTGTTTCAGGGTTTAGGGCAGTGCAGAGGTGTTCAGGCAGTCTAGGGGGTCGTGCTGGGTGTGGTGTTTCAGGCTTTAGGGCAGTGCAGTGGTGTTCGGGCAGTGTGAGGGGTCATGCTGGGGCTGGTTTTTCAGGGTTTAGGGCAGTGCAGTGGTGTTTGGGCAGTCTAGGGGGTCGTGCTGGGGGGTGGTGTTTCAGAGTTTAGGTAAGTGCTGTGGTGTTCGGACAGTGTAGGGGATCGTGCTGGGAGTGGTGTTTCAGGGTTTAGGGCAGTGCAATTTTGTTCGGGCAGTGTAGGGGTCGTGCTGCGGGTGGAATTTCAGGGATTAGGGCAGTGGTGCAGTGGTGTTCAGGCAGTGTAGGGGGTCTTGCAGTGGGTGGTGTTTCAGGGATTAGGCAGTGGTGTTCGGGTAGTGTAGGGTGTTCTATGAGGGTGCTGTTAAATGGTTAAGAGGAGTGGTGTTTGGGCAGTGTAGGGGGTCTTGTTGGGGTATGGTTTGAGGGTTTAGGGCAGTGCAGTGTTGTTCGGGAATTGTAGGGGGTCGTGCTGGGGGTGGTGTTACAGGGTTTAGGGCAGTGCAGTGTTGTTTGGGCAGTGTTGGGGGTCTTGCTGGGGGTGGTGTTTCAGGGGTTAGGGCGCTAGTGTTCGGGCAGTGTAGGGGGTCTTGCTGGGGGTGGTATTTCAGGGTTTAGGGCAAGTCATTGGTGTTTGGGCAGTGTAGGGGGTCGTGCTTGGGCTGGTGTTTTAGGGTTTAGGGCAGTGCAGTGGTGTTCGGGCCGTGTAGGGGGTAGTGCTGGGGGTGGTGTTTCAGGGTTTAGGGCAGAGCAGTGGTGTGCATGCACTGTAGGGGGTCGTTCGGGGGGTGGTGTTTCAGGGTTAAGGGCAGAGCAGTGGTGTTCAGGCAGTGTACGCAGTCGTGCTGGGGTGGTGTTTCAGGGTTTAGGGCACTGCAGTGGTGTTCGGGCAGTGTAGGGGGTTTTACAAGGGGGTGGTGTTTCAGGGTTTAGGGCAGTGCACTGGTGTTCAGCCAGTGTAGGTGTTCGTGCTGGGGGTGGTTTTTCAGGGTTTAGGGCAGTGCAGTGGTGTTCGGGCAGTGTGGGGAGTCGTGCTGGGGCTGGTGTTTCATTGTTTAGGGCAGTGCAGCTGTGTTCGCGCATTGTAGGTGGTCGTGCTGGGGCTGGTGTTTCATGATTTTGGGCAGTAGTGTTTGGGCAGTGTAGGGGGTCTTGCTGTGGGTGGTATTTCATGGTTTAGGGCAGTGCAGTGGTGTTTGGGCAGTGTAGGGGGGCTTGCTGGGGGTGGTGTTTCAGGGTTTAGGGCAGTGCAGTGGTGTTCGAGCAGTGTAGGGGGCCGTGCTGGGTGTTGTGTTTCAGAGTTTAGGGCAGTGCATTGGTGTTGAAGGAGTGTAGGGGGCCGTGCTGGGGGTGGTGTTTCAGGGTTTAGGGCAGTGCAGTGGTGTTCGGGCAGTGTAGGGGGTCGTGCTGGGGGGTGGTGTTTCAGGGTTTAGGGCAGTGCAGTGGTGTTCGGGCAGTGTAGGGGGTCGTGCTGGGGGTGGTGTTTCATGGTTTAGGGCAGTGCAGTGGTGTTCGGGTGGTATAGGGGGTCATGCTTTAGGGTGGTGTTTCAGGGTTTAGGGCAGTGGTTCAGTGGTGTTCGGGCAGTGTGGGGGTCTTGCAGGGGCTGGTGTTTCAGGGTTTAGAGCAGTGCAGTGGTGTTCGGGTAGTGTGTGGGGTCGTGCAGGGGCTGGTGTTTCAGGGTTTAGGGCAGTGCAGTGGTGTTCGGGCAGTGTAGGGGGTTGTACGGGGGATGGTGTTTCAGGGTTTAGGGCAGTGCAGTGGTGTTCGGGCAGTGTAGGGGGTCATGCGGGGTCTTGTGTTTCAGGGTTTAGGGCAGTGCAGAGGTGTTCAGGCAGTCTAGGGGGTCGTGCGGGCTAGTGTTTCAGGGTTTAGGGCAGTGCAGTGGTGTTCGGGCAGTGTGGGGGGTCGTGCGGGGGCTGGTGTTTCAGGGTTTAGGGCAGTGCAGTGGTGTTCGGGCAGTGTAGGGGGTTTTGCAGGGGGGTGGTGTTTCAGGGTTTAGGGCAGTGCACTGGTGTTCAGCCAGTGTAGGTGTTCGTGCTGGGGTGGTTTTTCAGGGTTTAGGGCAGTGCAGTGGTGTTCGAGCAGTGTGAGGAGTCGTGCTGGGGCTGGTGTTTCATTGTTTAGGGCAGTGCAGCTGTGTTCGCGCATTGCAGGTGGTCGTGCTGGGGCTGGTGTTTCATGATTTTGGGCAGTAGTGTTTGGGCAGTGTAGGGGGTCTTGCTGTGGGTGGTATTTCAGGGTTTAAGGCAGTGCAGTGGTGTTTGGGCAGTATAGGGGGGCTTGCTGGGGGTGGTGTTTCAGGGTTTAGGACAGTGCAGTGGTGTTCAGGAAATGTAGGGGGCCGTGCTGGGTGTGGTGTTTCAGGGTTTAGGGCAGTGCAGTGGTGTTGGAGCAGTGTAGGGGGCTGTGCTGGGGGTGGTGTTTCAGGGTTTAGGACAGTGCAGTGGTGTTCGGGAAATGTAGGGGGTCGTGCTGGGGTGGTGATTCTGTGTTTAGGGCAGTGCAGTGGTGTTCGGGCAGTGTAGGCGGTCGTGCTGGGGCTGGTGTTTTAGGGTTTAGGGCAGTGCAGTGGTGTTCGGGCAGTGTAGGGGGTCGTGCGGGAGCTAGTGTTTCAGGGTTTAGAGCGGTGCAGTGGGGTTCAGGCAAGGTGGGGGGTCGTGCGGGGGCTGGTGTTTCAGGGATTAGGGCAGTTTAGTGGTGTTCAGGCAGTGTAGGGGGTTGTACGGGGGATAGTGTTTCAGGGTTTAGGGCAGTGCAGAGGTGTTTGGGTAGTCTAGGGGGTCATGCGGGCTGGTGTTTCAGGGTTTAGAGCAGTGCAGTGGTGTTTGGGCAGTGTAAGGGGTCATGCAGGGGGGCAGTGAAGTGGTGTTCGGGATGTGTAGGGGGTCGTGCAGGGCTGGTGTTTCAGGGTTTAGGTCAAAGCAGTGGTGTTCGGGCAGTGTAGGGGGTCGTGCGAGAGCTGGTGTTTCAGGGTTTAGGGCAGTGCAGTGATGTTCGGGCAGTGTAGGGGGTCGTGCTGGGGCTGGCGTTTCAGGGTTTAGGGCTGTGCAGTGGTATTTGGGCAGTGTAGTGGGTCATGCAGGGGGGTGGTGTTTCAGGGTTTAGGGCGGTGCAGTGGTGTTCGGGCAGTGTAGGGGGTTCTCTGGGTGTGCTGTTTCATGGTTTAGGGCAGTGGTGTTCGGGCAGTGTAGGGGGTCTTGCTGGGGTTGATGATTCAGTGTTTAGGGCAGTGCAGTGGTGTACGGAAAGTGTAGGCGGTAGTGCTGGGGCTGGTGTTTCAGGGTATAGAGCAGTGCAGTGGTGTTCAGGCAGTGTAGGGGGTCAGGCGGGGGCTGGTGTTTCAGGGTTTAGGGCAGTGCAGTGGTGTTCGGGCATTGTGGGGGGTCGTGCACGGGCTGGTTTTTCAGGGTTTAGGGCAGTGCAGTGGTGTTTGGGCAGTCTAGGGGGTCGTGCTGGGGGGTGGTGTTTCAGAGTTTAGGTAAGTGCTGTGGTGTTCGGACAGTGTAGGGGATCGTGCTGGGAGTGGTGTTTCAGGGTTTAGGGCAGTGCAATTTTGTTCGGGCAGTGTAGGGGTCGTGCTGCGGGTGGAATTTCAGGGATTAGGGCAGTGGTGCAGTGGTGTTCAGGCAGTGTAGGGGGTCTTGCAGTGGGTGGTGTTTCAGGGATTAGGCAGTGGTGTTCGGGTAGTGTAGGGTGTTCTATGAGGGTGCTGTTAAATGGTTAAGAGGAGTGGTGTTTGGGCAGTGTAGGGGGTCTTGTTGGGGTATGGTTTGAGGGTTTAGGGCAGTGCAGTGTTGTTCGGGAATTGTAGGGGGTCGTGCTGGGGGTGGTGTTACAGGGTTTAGGGCAGTGCAGTGTTGTTTGGGCAGTGTTGGGGGTCTTGCTGGGGGTGGTGTTTCAGGGGTTATGGCGCTAGTGTTTGGGCAGTGTAGGGGGTCTTGCTGGGGGTGGTATTTCAGGGTTTAGGGCAAGTCATTGGTGTTTGGGCAGTGTAGGGGGTCGTGCTCGGGCTGGTGTTTCAGGGTTTAGGGCAGTGCAGTGGTGTTCGGGCCGTGTAGGGGGTAGTGCTGGGGGTGGTGTTTCAGGGTTTAGGGCAGAGCAGTGGTGTGCATGCAATGTAGGGGGTCGTTCGGGGGGTGGTGTTTCAGGGTTTAGGGCAGAGCAGTGGTGTTCAGGCAGTGTACGCAGTCGTGCTGGGGTGGTGTTTCAGGGTTTAGGGCACTGCAGTGGTGTTCGGGCAGTGTAGGGGGTTTTACAAGGGGGTGGTGTTTCAGGGTTTAGGGCAGTGCACTGGTGTTCAGCCAGTGTAGGTGTTCGTGCTGGGGGTGGTTTTTCAGGGTTTAGGGCAGTGCAGTGGTGTTCGGGCAGTGTGGGGAGTCGTGCTGGGGCTGGTGTTTCATTGTTTAGGGCAGTGCAGCTGTGTTCGCGCATTGTAGGTGGTCGTGCTGGGGCTGGTGTTTCATGATTTTGGGCAGTAGTGTTTGGGCAGTGTAGGGGGTCTTGCTGTGGGTGGTATTTCATGGTTTAGGGCAGTGCAGTGGTGTTTGGGCAGTGTAGGGGGGCTTGCTGGGGGTGGTGTTTCAGGGTTTAGGGCAGTGCAGTGGTGTTCGAGCAGTGTAGGGGGCCGTGCTGGGTGTTGTGTTTCAGAGTTTAGGGCAGTGCATTGGTGTTGAAGGAGTGTAGGGGGCCGTGCTGGGGGTGGTGTTTCAGGGTTTAGGGCAGTGCAGTGGTGTTCGGGCAGTGTAGGGGGTCGTGCTGGGGGGTGGTGTTTCAGGGTTTAGGGCAGTGCAGTGGTGTTCGGGCAGTGTAGGGGGTCGTGCTGGGGGTGGTGTTTCATGGTTTAGGGCAGTGCAGTGGTGTTCGGGTGGTATAGGGGGTCATGCTTTAGGGTGGTGTTTCAGGGTTTAGGGCAGTGGTTCAGTGGTGTTCGGGCAGTGTGGGGGTCTTGCAGGGGCTGGTGTTTCAGGGTTTAGAGCAGTGCAGTGGTGTTCGGGTAGTGTGTGGGGTCGTGCAGGGGCTGGTGTTTCAGGGTTTAGGGCAGTGCAGTGGTGTTCGGGCAGTGTAGGGGGTTGTACGGGGGATGGTGTTTCAGGGTTTAGGGCAGTGCAGTGGTGTTCGGGCAGTATAGGGGGTCATGCGGGGTCTTGTGTTTCAGGGTTTAGGGCAGTGCAGAGGTGTTCAGGCAGTCTAGGGGGTCGTGCGGGCTAGTGTTTCAGGGTTTAGGGCAGTGCAGTGGTGTTCGGGCAGTGTGGGGGGTCGTGCGGGGGCTGGTGTTTCAGGGTTTAGGGCAGTGCAGTGGTGTTCGGGCAGTGTAGGGGGTTTTGCAGGGGGGTGGTGTTTCAGGGTTTAGGGCAGTGCACTGGTGTTCAGCCAGTGTAGGTGTTCGTGCTGGGGTGGTTTTTCAGGGTTTAGGGCAGTGCAGTGGTGTTCGGGCAGTGTGAGGAGTCGTGCTGGGGCTGGTGTTTCATTGTTTAGGGCAGTGCAGCTGTGTTCGCGCATTGCAGGTGGTCGTGCTGGGGCTGGTGTTTCATGATTTTGGGCAGTAGTGTTTGGGCAGTGTAGGGGGTCTTGCTGTGGGTGGTATTTCAGGGTTTAAGGCAGTGCAGTGGTGTTTGGGCAGTATAGGGGGGCTTGCTGGGGGTGGTGTTTCAGGGTTTAGGACAGTGCAGTGGTGTTCGGGAAATGTAGGGGGGCGTGCTGGGTGTGGTGTTTCAGGGTTTAGGGCAGTGCAGTGGTGTTGGAGCAGTGTAGGGGGCTGTGCTGGGGGTGGTGTTTCAGGGTTTAGGACAGTGCAGTGGTGTTCGGGAAATGTAGGGGGTCGTGCTGGGGTGGTGATTCTGTGTTTAGGGCAGTGCAGTGGTGTTCGGGCAGTGTAGGCGGTCGTGCTGGGGCTGGTGTTTTAGGGTTTAGGGCAGTGCAGTGGTGTTCGGGCAGTGTAGGGGGTCGTGCGGGAGCTAGTGTTTCAGGGTTTAGAGCGGTGCAGTGGGGTTCAGGCAAGGTGGGGGGTCGTGCGGGGGCTGGTGTTTCAGGGATTAGGGCAGTTTAGTGGTGTTCAGGCAGTGTAGGGGGTTGTACGGGGGATAGTGTTTCAGGGTTTAGGGCAGTGCAGAGGTGTTTGGGTAGTCTAGGGGGTCATGCGGGCTGGTGTTTCAGGGTTTAGAGCAGTGCAGTGGTGTTTGGGCAGTATAAGGGGTCATGCAGGGGGGCAGTGAAGTGGTGTTCGGGATGTGTAGGGGGTCGTGCAGGGCTGGTGTTTCAGGGTTTAGGTCAAAGCAGTGGTGTTCGGGCAGTGTAGGGGTTCGTGCGAGAGCTGGTGTTTCAGGGTTTAGGGCAGTGCAGTGATGTTCGGGCAGTGTAGGGGGTCGTGCTGGGGCTGGCGTTTCAGGATTTAGGGCTGTGCAGTGGTATTTGGGCAGTGTAGTGGGTCATGCAGGGGGGTGGTGTTTCAGGGTTTAGGGCGGTGCAGTGGTGTTCGGGCAGTGTAGGGGGTTCTCTGGGTGTGCTGTTTCATGGTTTAGGGCAGTGGTGTTCGGGCAGTGTAGGGGGTCTTGCTGGGGTTGATGATTCAGTGTTTAGGGCAGTGCAGTGGTGTACGGAAAGTGTAGGCGGTAGTGCTGGGGCTGGTGTTTCAGGGTATAGAGCAGTGCAGTGGTGTTCAGGCAGTATAGGGGGTCAGGCGGGGGCTGGTGTTTCAGGGTTTAGGGCAGTGCAGTGGTGTTCGGGCATTGTGGGGGGTCGTGCACGGGCTGGTGTTTCAGGGTTTAGGGCAGTGCAGTGGTGTTCGGGCAGTGTAGGGGGTTGTACCGGGGATGGTGTTTCAGTGTTTAGGGCAGTGCAGTGGTGTTCGGGCAGTGTAGGGGGTCGTGCGGGGGCTACAGTTTCAGGGTTTAGGGCAGTGCAGAGGTGTTCGGGCAGTCTAGGGGGTCGTGCGGGGCTGGTGTTTCAGGGTTTAGGGCAGTGCACTGGTGTTCAGCCAGTGTAGGTGTTCGTGCTGCGGGTGGTTTTTCAGGGTTTAGGGCAGTGCAGTGGTGTTCGGGCAGTGTGGGGAGTCGTGCTGGGGCTGGTGTTTCATTGTTTAGGGCAGTGCAGCTGTGTTCGCGCATTGTAGGTGGTCGTGCTGGGGCTGGTGTTTCATGATTTTGGGCAGTAGTGTTTGGGCAGTGTAGGGGGTCTTGCTGTGGGTGGTATTTCATGGTTTAGGGCAGTGCAGTGGTGTTTGGGCAGTGTAGGGGGGCTTGCTGGGGGTGGTGTTTCAGGGTTTAGGGCAGTGCAGTGGTGTTCGAGCAGTGTAGGGGGCCGTGCTGGGTATTGTGTTTCAGAGTTTAGGGCAGTGCATTGGTGTTGAAGGAGTGTAGGGGGCCGTGCTGGGGGTGGTGTTTCAGGGTTTAGGGCAGTGCAGTGGTGTTCGGGCAGTGTAGGGGGTCGTGCTGGGGGGTGGTGTTTCAGGGTTTAGGGCAGTGCAGTGGTGTTCGGGCAGTGTAGGGGGTCGTGCTGGGGGTGGTGTTTCATGGTTTAGGGCAGTGCAGTGGTGTTCGGGTAGTATAGGGGGTCATGCTTTAGGGTGGTGTTTCAGGGTTTAGGGCAGTGGTTCAGTGGTGTTCGGGCAGTGTGGGGGTCTTGCAGGGGCTGGTGTTTCAGGGTTTAGAGCAGTGCAGTGGTGTTCGGGTAGTGTGTGGGGTCGTGCAGGGGCTGGTGTTTCAGGGTTTAGGGCAGTGCAGTGGTGTTCGGGCAGTGTAGGGGGTTGTACGGGGGATGGTGTTTCAGGGTTTAGGGCAGTGCAGTGGTGTTCGGGCAGTGTAGGGGGTCATGCGGGGTCTTGTGTTTCAGGGTTTAGGGCAGTGCAGAGGTGTTCAGGCAGTCTAGGGGGTCGTGCGGGCTAGTGTTTCAGGGTTTAGGGCAGTGCAGTGGTGTTCGGGCAGTGTGGGGGGTCGTGCGGGGGCTGGTGTTTCAGGGTTTAGGGCAGTGCAGTGGTGTTCGGGCAGTGTAGGGGGTTTTGCAGGGGGGTGGTGTTTCAGGGTTTAGGGCAGTGCACTGGTGTTCAGCCAGTGTAGGTGTTCGTGCTGGGGTGGTTTTTCAGGGTTTAGGGCAGTGCAGTGGTGTTCGGGCAGTGTGAGGAGTCGTGCTGGGGCTGGTGTTTCATGATTTTGGGCAGTAGTGTTTGGGCAGTGTAGGGGGTCTTGCTGTGGGTGGTATTTCAGGGTTTAAGGCAGTGCAGTGGTGTTTGGGCAGTATAGGGGGGCTTGCTGGGGGTGGTGTTTCAGGGTTTAGGACAGTGCAGTGGTGTTCAGGAAATGTAGGGGGCCGTGCTGGGTGTGGTGTTTCAGGGTTTAGGGCAGTGCAGTGGTGTTGGAGCAGTGTAGGGGGCTGTGCTGGGGGTGGTGTTTCAGGGTTTAGGACAGTGCAGTGGTGTTCGGGCAGTGTAGGGGGTCGTGCGGGAGCTAGTGTTTCAGGGTTTAGAGCGGTTCAGTGGGGTTCAGGCAAGGTGGGGGGTCGTGCGGGGGCTGGTGTTTCAGGGATTAGGGCAGTTTAGTGGTGTTCAGGCAGTGTAGGGGGTTGTACGGGGGATAGTGTTTCAGGGTTTAGGGCAGTGCAGAGGTGTTTGGGTAGTCTAGGGGGTCATGCGGGCTGGTGTTTCAGGGTTTAGAGCAGTGCAGTGGTGTTTGGGCAGTGTAAGGGGTCATGCAGGGGGGCAGTGAAGTGGTGTTCGGGATGTGTAGGGGGTCGTGCAGGGCTGGTGTTTCAGGGTTTAGGTCAAAGCAGTGGTGTTCGGGCAGTGTAGGGGGTCGTGCGAGAGCTGGTGTTTCAGGGTTTAGGGCAGTGCAGTGATGTTCGGGCAGTGTAGGGGGTCGTGCTGGGGCTGGCGTTTCAGGGTTTAGGGCTGTGCAGTGGTATTTGGGCAGTGTAGTGGGTCATGCAGGGGGGTGGTGTTTCAGGGTTTAGGGCGGTGCAGTGGTGTTCGGGCAGTGTAGGGGGTTCTCTGGGTGTGCTGTTTCATGGTTTAGGGCAGTGGTGTTCGGGCAGTGTAGGGGGTCTTGCTGGGGTTGATGATTCAGTGTTTAGGGCAGTGCAGTGGTGTACGGAAAGTGTAGGCGGTAGTGATGGGGCTGGTGTTTCAGGGTATAGAGCAGTGCAGTGGTGTTCAGGCAGTGTAGGGGGTCAGGCGGGGGCTGGTGTTTCAGGGTTTAGGGCAGTGCAGTGGTGTTCGGGCATTGTGGGGGGTCGTGCACGGGCTGGTTTTTCAGGGTTTAGGGCAGTGCATTGGTGTTTGGGCAGTCTAGGGGGTCATGCTGGGGGGTGGTGTTTCAGAGTTTAGGTAAGTGCTGTGGTGTTCGGACAGTGTAGGGGATCGTGCTGGGAGTGGTGTTTCAGGGTTTAGGGCAGTGCAATTTTGTTCGGGCAGTGTAGGGGTCGTGCTGCGGGTGGAATTTCAGGGATTAGGGCAGTGGTGCAGTGGTGTTCAGGCAGTGTAGGGGGTCTTGCAGTGGGTGGTGTTTCAGGGATTAGGCAGTGGTGTTCGGGTAGTGTAGGGTGTTCTATGAGGGTGCTGTTAAATGGTTAAGAGGAGTGGTGTTTGGGCAGTGTAGGGGGTCTTGTTGGGGTATGGTTTGAGGGTTTAGGGCAGTGCAGTGTTGTTCGGGAATTGTAGGGGGTCGTGCTGGGGGTGGTGTTACAGGGTTTAGGGCAGTGCAGTGTTGTTTGGGCAGTGTTGGGGGTCTTGCTGGGGGTGGTGTTTCAGGGGTTAGGGCGCTAGTGTTTGGGCAGTGTAGGGGGTCTTGCTGGGGGTGGTATTTCAGGGTTTAGGGCAAGTCATTGGTGTTTGGGCAGTGTAGGGGGTCGTGCTCGGGCTGGTGTTTCAGGGTTTAGGGCAGTGCAGTGGTGTTCGGGCCGTGTAGGGGGTAGTGCTGGGGGTGGTGTTTCAGGGTTTAGGGCAGAGCAGTGGTGTGCATGCAATGTAGGGGGTCGTTCGGGGGGTGGTGTTTCAGGGTTTAGGGCAGAGCAGTGGTGTTCAGGCAGTGTACGCAGTCGTGCTGGGGTGGTGTTTCAGGGTTTAGGGCACTGCAGTGGTGTTCGGGCAGTGTAGGGGGTTTTACAAGGGGGTGGTGTTTCAGGGTTTAGGGCAGTGCACTGGTGTTCAGCCAGTGTAGGTGTTCGTGCTGGGGGTGGTTTTTCAGGGTTTAGGGCAGTGCAGTGGTGTTCGGGCAGTGTGGGGAGTCGTGCTGGGGCTGGTGTTTCATTGTTTAGGGCAGTGCAGCTGTGTTCGCGCATTGTAGGTGGTCGTGCTGGGGCTGGTGTTTCATGATTTTGGGCAGTAGTGTTTGGGCAGTGTAGGGGGTCTTGCTGTGGGTGGTATTTCATGGTTTAGGGCAGTGCAGTGGTGTTTGGGCAGTGTAGGGGGGCTTGCTGGGGGTGGTGTTTCAGGGTTTAGGGCAGTGCAGTGGTGTTCGAGCAGTGTAGGGGGCCGTGCTGGGTGTTGTGTTTCAGAGTTTAGGGCAGTGCATTGGTGTTGAAGGAGTGTAGGGGGCCGTGCTGGGGGTGGTGTTTCAGGGTTTAGGGCAGTGCAGTGGTGTTCGGGCAGTGTAGGGGGTCGTGCTGGGGGGTGGTGTTTCAGGGTTTAGGGCAGTGCAGTGGTGTTCGGGCAGTGTAGGGGGTCGTGCTGGGGGTGGTGTTTCATGGTTTAGGGCAGTGCAGTGGTGTTCGGGTAGTATAGGGGGTCATGCTTTAGGGTGGTGTTTCAGGGTTTAGGGCAGTGGTTCAGTGGTGTTCGGGCAGTGTGGGGGTCTTGCAGGGGCTGGTGTTTCAGGGTTTAGAGCAGTGCAGTGGTGTTCGGGTAGTGTGTGGGGTCGTGCAGGGGCTGGTGTTTCAGGGTTTAGGGCAGTGCAGTGGTGTTCGGGCAGTGTAGGGGGTTGTACGGGGGATGGTGTTTCAGGGTTTAGGGCAGTGCAGTGGTGTTCGGGCAGTGTAGGGGGTCATGCGGGGTCTTGTGTTTCAGGGTTTAGGGCAGTGCAGAGGTGTTCAGGCAGTCTAGGGGGTCGTGCGGGCTAGTGTTTCAGGGTTTAGGGCAGTGCAGTGGTGTTCGGGCAGTGTGGGGGGTCGTGCGGGGGCTGGTGTTTCAGGGTTTAGGGCAGTGCAGTGGTGTTCGGGCAGTGTAGGGGGTTTTGCAGGGGGGTGGTGTTTCAGGGTTTAGGGCAGTGCACTGGTGTTCAGCCAGTGTAGGTGTTCGTGCTGGGGTGGTTTTTCAGGGTTTAGGGCAGTGCAGTGGTGTTCGGGCAGTGTGAGGAGTCGTGCTGGGGCTGGTGTTTCATTGTTTAGGGCAGTGCAGCTGTGTTCGCGCATTGCAGGTGGTCGTGCTGGGGCTGGTGTTTCATGATTTTGGGCAGTAGTGTTTGGGCAGTGTAGGGGGTCTTGCTGTGGGTGGTATTTCAGGGTTTAAGGCAGTGCAGTGGTGTTTGGGCAGTATAGGGGGGCTTGCTGGGGGTGGTGTTTCAGGGTTTAGGACAGTGCAGTGGTGTTCGGGAAATGTAGGGGGCCGTGCTGGGTGTGGTGTTTCAGGGTTTAGGGCAGTGCAGTGGTGTTGGAGCAGTGTAGGGGGCTGTGCTGGGGGTGGTGTTTCAGGGTTTAGGACAGTGCAGTGGTGTTCGGGAAATGTAGGGGGTCGTGCTGGGGTGGTGATTCTGTGTTTAGGGCAGTGCAGTGGTGTTCGGGCAGTGTAGGCGGTCGTGCTGGGGCTGGTGTTTTAGGGTTTAGGGCAGTGCAGTGGTGTTCGGGCAGTGTAGGGGGTCGTGCGGGAGCTAGTGTTTCAGGGTTTAGAGCGGTGCAGTGGGGTTCTGGCAAGGTGGGGGGTCGTGCGGGGGCTGGTGTTTCAGGGATTAGGGCAGTTTAGTGGTGTTCAGGCAGTGTAGGGGGTTGTACGGGGGATAGTGTTTCAGGGTTTAGGGCAGTGCAGAGGTGTTTGGGTAGTCTAGGGGGTCATGCGGGCTGGTGTTTCAGGGTTTAGAGCAGTGCAGTGGTGTTTGGGCAGTATAAGGGGTCATGCAGGGGGGCAGTGAAGTGGTGTTCGGGATGTGTAGGGGGTCGTGCAGGGCTGGTGTTTCAGGGTTTAGGTCAAAGCAGTGGTGTTCGGGCAGTGTAGGGGTTCGTGCGAGAGCTGGTGTTTCAGGGTTTAGGGCAGTGCAGTGATGTTCGGGCAGTGTAGGGGGTCGTGCTGGGGCTGGCGTTTCAGGATTTAGGGCTGTGCAGTGGTATTTGGGCAGTGTAGTGGGTCATGCAGGGGGGTGGTGTTTCAGGGTTTAGGGCGGTGCAGTGGTGTTCGGGCAGTGTAGGGGGTTCTCTGGGTGTGCTGTTTCATGGTTTAGGGCAGTGGTGTTCGGGCAGTGTAGGGGGTCTTGCTGGGGTTGATGATTCAGTGTTTAGGGCAGTGCAGTGGTGTACGGAAAGTGTAGGCGGTAGTGCTGGGGCTGGTGTTTCAGGGTATAGAGCAGTGCAGTGGTGTTCAGGCAGTATAGGGGGTCAGGCGGGGGCTGGTGTTTCAGGGTTTAGGGCAGTGCAGTGGTGTTAGGGCATTGTGGGGGGTCGTGCACGGGCTGGTGTTTCAGGGTTTAGGGCAGTGCAGTGGTGTTCGGGCAGTGTAGGGGGTTGTACCGGGGATGGTGTTTCAGTGTTTAGGGCAGTGCAGTGGTGTTCGGGCAGTGTCGGGGGTCGTGCGGGGGCTACAGTTTCAGGGTTTAGGGCAGTGCAGAGGTGTTCGGGCAGTCTAGGGGGTCGTGCGGGGCAGGTGTTTCAGGGTTTAGGGCAGTGCATTGGTGTTCGAGCAGTGTAGGGGGCCGTGCTGGGTGTGGTGTTTCAGGGTTTAGGGCAGTGCAGTGGTGTTCGGGCATTGTGGGGGGTCGTGCACGGGCTGGTGTTTCAGGGTTTAGGGCAGTGCAGTGGTGTTCGGGCAGTGTAGGGGGTTGTACCGGGGATGGTGTTTCAGTGTTTAGGGCAGTGCAGTGGTGTTCGGGCAGTGTAGGGGGTCGTGCGGGGGCTACAGTTTCAGGGTTTAGGGCAGTGCAGAGGTGTTCGGGCAGTCTAGGGGGTCGTGCGGGGCTGGTGTTTCAGGGTTTAGGGCAGTGCAGTGGTGTTCGGGCAGTGTAGGGGGTCATGCAGGGGATGATGTTTCAGGATTTAGCGCAGTGCAGTGGTGTTTGGGCAGTGTAGGGTGTCGTGCGAGGCTGGTGTTTCAGGGTTTTGGGCAGTGCAGTGGTGTTCGGGCAGTGTGGGTTGTTGTGCGGGGGCTGGTGTTTCAGGGTTTAGGGCAGTGCATTGGTGTTCCGGCAGTGTAGGGGGTCGTGCGTGGGCTGGTGTTTCAGGGTTTAGGGCAGTGCAGGGGTGTTCGGGCAGTGTAGGGGGTCGTGCTAGGGCTGGCGTTTCAGGGTTTTGGGCAGTGCAGTGGTGTTCGGGCAGTGTAGGGGGTCTTGCTGGGGGTGGTGTATCAGGGATTTGGGCTTTGCAGTGGTGTTTGTGCAGTGTATGGGGACGTGCAGGGGGTGGTGTTTCAGGGTTTAGGGCAGTGCAGTGGTATTAGGGCAGTTTAGGGTGTTGTGCACGGGGTGGTGTTTCAGGGCTTAGGGCAGTGCAGTGGTGTTCGTGCAGTGTATGGGGACGTTCAGGGGGTGGTGTTTTTTGGGTTTAGGGCAGTGCAGTGGTATTCGGGCAGTGTAGGGGGTCATGCTGGGGCTGATGTTTCAGGGTTTACGGCAGTGCAGTGGTGTTCGGGCAGTGTAGGGGGTTGTGCAGGGGAGGTGTTTCTGGGTTTTGGGCAGTGCAGTGGTGTTCGGGCAGTGTAGGGGTCTTGCTGGGGGTAGTGTTTCAGGGTTTAGGGCAGTGCATTGGTGTTCGGGCAGTGTAGGGTGTCGTGCATGGCGTGGTGTTTCAGGGCTTAGGGCAGTGCAGTGGTGTTCGGGCAGTGTAGGGGGTCGTGCAGAGGGTCGTGTTTCAGGGTTTAGGGCAGTGCAGTGTTGTTCGGGCAGTGTAGGTTGTCGTGCGGGGGCTGGTGTTTTTTAGGGTTTAGGGCAGAGCAGTGGTGCTCGGGCAGGGTAGGGGTTGTGCTGGGGTTGGTGTTTCAGGGTTTAGGGCAGAGGAGTGGTTTTCGGGTAGTGAGTGGGTCATGCTGGGGGTGGAGTTTGAGGGTGTAGGGAAGTGCAGTGGTGTTCGGGCCGTGTAGGGGGTCATGCTGGGGCTGGTATTTCAGGGTTTAGGGCAGTGCAGTGGTGTTCGGGCAGTAAAGGGGGTCGTGCTGGGGCTGGTGTTTCAGGGTTTACGGCAAGGCAGTTGCGTTCAGGCAGTGTAGGGGGTGGTGCTGGGGCTGGAGTTTCAGGGTTTAGGGCAGTGCAGTGGTGTTCGGGCAGTGTAGGGGGTCATGCTGGGGCTGGTGTTTCATGGTTTAGGGCAGTGCAGTGGTGTTTGGGTAGTGTAGGGGGTCGTGCTGGGGCTGGTGTTTCAGGGTTTAGGGCAGTGCAGTGGTGTTCGGGCATTGTAGGGGGTCATGCTGGGGGTGGAGTTTCAGTGTTTAGGGCAGTGCAGTGATGTTTGGGCAGTGTAGGGGGTTTTGCAGGGAGTGGTGTTTTCGGGTTTAGGGCAGTGCAGTGGTGTTCGGGCAGTGTAGGGGGTTGTGCAGGGGGTGGTGTTTCAGGGTTTAGGGCAGTGCAGTGGTGTTCGGGCATTGTTGGGGGTCTTGTTCGGGGTTGTGTTTTAGGGGTTAGGGCAGCGGTGTTCGGGCAGTGTAGGAGTACTTGCTGGGGGTGGTATTTCAGGGTTTAGGGCAGATCAGTGGTGTTCGAGCAGTGTAGGGGATCTTGCTGGGGGTGGTGTTTCAGGGTTTAGGGCAATGGAGTCATGTTCGGGCAGTGTAGGGGGTCGTGCAGGGGGGTGGTGTTTCAGGGTTTAGGGCAGTGCAGTGGTGTTTGGTCAGTGTGGGGAGTCGTGCTGGGGCTGGTGTTTCATGATTTTGGGCAGTAGTGTTCGGGCAGTATAGGGGATCTTGCTGGGGGTGGTATTTCAGGGTTTAGGGCAGTTCAGTGGTGTTCGGGCAGTGTAGGGGGTCTTGCTGGGGGTTGTTGTTTCAGGGTTTAGGGCAGGGCAGTGGTGTTTGAGCAGTGTAGGGGGTCGTGCAGGGGGGTGTTGTTTCAGGGTTTAGGGCAGTGCACTTGTGTTCAGTCAGTGTAGGGTGTCATGCTGGGGGTGGTTTTTCATGGTTTAGGGCAGTGCAGTTGTGATCGGGCAGTGTAGAGGGTCGTGCTGGGGCTGGTGTTTCAGGGCTTAGGGAAGTGCAGTGGTGTTCGGGCAGTGTAGGGGGTCGTGCTGGGGCTAGTGTTTCAGGGTTTAGGGCAGTGCAGTGATATTCGGGCAGTGTAGGGGGTCGTGCTGGGGCTGGCGTTTCAGGGTTTATGGCATTGCAGTGGTTTTTGGGCAGTGTAGGGGGTCTTGCTGGGGGTGGTGTTTCAGGGTTTAGGCAGTGGTGTTTGGGCAGTGTAGGGGTTCTTGCTGGGGGTGGTGTTTCAGGGTTTAGGGCTGTGCAGTGGTATTCGGGCAATGTAGTGGTCGTGCAGGGGGGTGGTGTTTCAGGGTTTAGGGCGGTGCAGTGGTGTTCGGGCAGTGTAGGGGGTTCTCTGGGGGTGCTGTTTCATGGTTTAGGGCCGTGGTGTTCGGGCAGTGTAGGGGGTCTTGCTGGGGTTGATGATTCAGTGTTTAGGGCAGTGCAGTGGTGTTCGGGCAGTGTAGGCGGTAGTGCTGGGGCTGGTGTTTCAGGGTTTAGGGTAGTGCAATGATGTTCAGGCAGTGTAGGGGGTCATGCAGGGGATGGTGTTTCAGAATTTAGGGCAGTGCAGTGGTGTTTGGGCAGTGTAGGGTGTCATGCAGGGGATGGTGTTTCAGGATTTAGGGCAGTGCAGTGGTGTTTGGGCAGTGTAGGGTGTCGTGCGAGGCTGGTATTTCAGGGTTTTGGGCAGTGCAGTGGTGTTTGGGCAGTGTAGGGTTTCTTGCTGGCGGTGGTATTTCAGGGTTTAGGGCAGTGCAGTGGTATTCGGGCAGTGTAGTGGGTCGTGCATGGGGGTGGTGTTTCAGGGATTAGGGCAGTGCAGTGGTGTTTGGGCAGTGTAGGGGGTCATGCGGGAGCTAGTTTTTCATGGTTTAGAGCAGTGCAGTGGTGTTCAGGCAGGGTGGGGGGTCATGCGGGGGCTGGTGTTTCAGGGGTTAGGGCAGTTTAGTGGTGTTCAGGCAGTGTAGGGGGTTGTACGGGGGATGGTGTTTCAGGGTTTAGGGCAATGCAGAGGTCTTCGAGCAGTGTAGGGGGTTGTGCGGGGGCTGGTGTTTCAGGGTTTAGGGCTGTGCAGAGGTGTTTGGGTAGTCTAGGGGGTCATGCAGGCTGGTGTTTCAGGGTTTAGAGCAGTGCAGTGGTGTTCGGGCAGTGTAAGGGGTCATGCAGGGGGGCAGTGAAGTGGTGTTCAGGATGTGTAGGGGGTCGTGCAGGGCTGGTGTTTCAGTGTTTAGGGCAATGCATTGGTGTTCGGGCAGTGTAGGGGGTCGTGGGTGAGCTGGTTTTTCAGGGTTTAGGGCAGTGCAGTGATGTTCGGGCAGTGTAGGGGGTCGTGCTGGGGCTGGCGTTTCAGGGTTTACGGCATTGCAGTGGTTTTCGGGCAGTGTAGGGGGTCTTGCTGGGGGTGGTGTTTCAGTGTTTATGCAGTGGTGTTTGGGCAGTGTAGGGGTTCTTGCTTGGGGTGGTGTTTCAGGGTTTAGGGCTGTGCAGTGTTATTCAGGCAGTGTAGTGGTTCGTGCAGGGGGGTGGTGTTTCAGGGTTTAGGGCGGTGCAGTGGTGTTCGGGCAGTGTAGGGGGTTCTCTGGGGGTGCTGTTTCATGGTTTAGGGCAGTGGTGTTCGGGCAGTGTAGGGGGTCCTGCTGGGGTTGATGATTCAGTGTTTAGGGCAGTGCAGTGGTGTTCGGGCAGTGTAGGCAGTAGTGCTGGGGCTGGTGTTTCTGGGTTTAGGGCAGTGCAGTGGTGTTCAGGCAGTGTAGGGGGTCAGGCGGGGGCTGGTGTTTCAGGGTTTAGGGCAGTGCAGTGGTGTTCGGGCATTGTAGGGGGTCGTGCGCAGGCTGGTGTTTCAGGGTTTAGGGCAGTGCAGTGGTGTTCGGGCAGTGTAGGGGGTTGTACCGGCGATAGTGTTTCAGGGTTTAGGGAAGTGCAGTGGTTTTCGGGCAGTGTAGGGGGTCATGCGGGGGCTGCAGTTTCTGGGTTTAGGGCAGTGCAGAGGTGTTCTGGCAGTCTAGGGGGTCGTGCGTGGGCTGGTGTTTCAGGTTTTAGGGCAGTGCAGTGGTGTTCGGGCAGTGTAGGGGGTCATGCGAGTCTGGTGGGGCAGTGCATTGGTGTTCGGGCTGTGTAGGGGGTCGTGCAAGGGCTGGTGTTTCAGGGTTTAGGGCAGTGGTGTTCGGGCAGTGTAGGGGGTCGTGTTGGGGCTGGTGTTTCAGGGTTTTGGGCAGTGCAGTGGTGTTCGGGCAGTGCAGGGGGTCTTGCTGGGGGTGGTGTATCAGGGTTTTGGGCTTTGCAGCGGTGTTCGGGCAGTGTAGGGGGTCTTGCTGGGGGTAGTGTTTCAGGGTTTAGGGCAGTGCATTGGTGTTCGGGCAGTTTAGGGTGTTGTGCACGGGGTGGTGTTTCAGGGTTTAGGGCAGTGCAGTGGTATTCCGGCAGTGTAGGGGGTCATGCTGGGGCTGATGTTTCAGGGTTTACGGCAGTGCAGTGGTGTTCGGGCAGTGTAGGGGGTCTCGCTGGGGCTGGTGTTTCATGGTTTAGGGCAGTGCAGTGGTGTTTGGGTAGTGTAGGGTGTCGTGCATGGCGTGGTGTTTCAGGGCTTAGGGCAGTGCAGTGGTGTTCGGGCAGTGTAGGGGGTCATGCAGGGGGTGGTGTTTCAGGGTTTATGGCAGTGCAGTGGTGTTCGGGCAGTGTGGGTTGTCGTGCGGGGGCTGGTGTTTCAGGGTTTAGGGGAGATTAGTGGTGCTCGGGCAGGGTAGGGGTTGTGCTGGGGTTGGTGTTTCAGGGTTTAGGGCAGAGGAGTGGTTTTCGGGTAGTGAGGGGGTCATGCTGAGGGTGGAGTTTGAGGGTGTAGGGCAGTGCATTGGTGTTCTTGCAGTGTAGGGGGTCGTGCTGGGGCTGGTGTTTCATGGTTTAGGGCAGTGCAGTGGTGTTTGGGTAGTGTAGGGGGTCGTGCTGGGGCTGGTGTTTCAGGGCTTCGGGCAGTGCAGTGGTGTTCTGGCAGTGTAGGGGGTCATGCTGGGGGTGGTGTTTCAGTGTTTAGGGCAGTGCAGTGATGTTTGGGCTGTGTAGGGGGTTGTGCAGGGAGTGGTGTTTTCAGGTTTAGGGCAGTGCAGTGGTGTTCGGGCAGTGTAGGAGGTTGTGCAGGGGGTGGTGTTTCAGGGTTTAGGGCAGTGCAGTGGTGTTCGGACAGTGTTGGGGGTCTTGTTCGGGGTGGTGTTTCAGGGGTTAGGGCAGCTGTGTTCGGGCAGTGTAGGAGTACTTGCTGGGGGTGGTTTTTCATGGTTTAGGGCAGTGCAGTTGTGATCGGGCAGTGTAGGGGGTCTTGCTGGGGGTGGTGTTTCAGGGTTTAGGGCAGTGCAGTGGTGTTTGAGCAGTGTAGGGGGTCGTGCAGGGGGGTGGTGTTTCAGGGTTTAGGGCAGTGCACTGGTGATCAGCCAGTGTAGGGTGTCGTGATGGGGCTGGTGTTTCAGGGTTTAGGGCAGTGCAGTGGTGTTCAGGCAGCGTAGGGGGTCGTGCTGGGGCTGGTGTTTCAGGGTTTAGGGCAGTGCAGTGGTGTTCGGGCAGTGTAGGGGGTCGTGCTGGGGCTGGTGTTTCATGGTTTAGGGCAGTGCAGTGGTGTTTGGGTAGTGTAGAGGGTCGTGCGGGGGCTCGTCTTTCAGGGTTTAGGGCAGTGCAGTGGTGTTCGGGCAGTGTAGGGGGTCATGCTGGGGCTGGTGTTTCAGGGTTTAGGGCAGAGCAGTGGTGTTCAGGCAGTGTAGGTGGTCATGCTGGGGGTGGTGTTTCAGTATTTATGGCAGTGCAGTGATGTTTGGGCAGTGTAGGGGGTTGTGCAGGGAGTGGTGTTTCAGGGTTTAGGGCAGTGGAGTGGTGTTCGGGCAGTGTAGCGGGTTGTGCAGGGGGCTGTGTTTCAGGGTTTAGGGCAGTGCAGTGGTGTTCGGGCAGTGTTGGGGGTCTTGTTTTGGGTGGTGTTTCAGGGGTTAGGGCAGCGGTGTTCGGGCAGTGTAGGAGAACTTGCTGGGGGTGGTATTTCAGGGTTTATGGCAGTTCAGTGGTGTTCGAGCAGTGTAGGGGATCTTTCTGGGGGTGGTGTTTCAGGGTTTAGGGCAGTGGAGTGGTGCTCGGGCAATGTAGGGGGTCATGCAGGGGGTGGTGTTTCAGGGTTTAGGGCAGTGCACTGGTGTTCATCCAGTGTAGGGGGTCATGCTGGGGGTGGTATTTCAGGGTTTAGGGCAGTTCAGTGGTGTTCGGGCAGTGTAGGGGGTCTTGCTGGGGGTGGTGTTTCAGGGTTTAGGGCAGTGCAGTGGTGTTTGAGCAGTGTAGGGGGTCGTGCAGGGGGTTGGTGTTTCAGGGTTTAGGGCAGTGCACTGGTGTTCAGCCAGTGTAGGGTGTCGTGCTGGGTGTGGTTTTTCAGGGTTTAGGTCAGTGCAGTGGTGTTCGGGCAGTGTGGGGAGTCATGCTGGGGCTGGTGTTTCATGGTTTAGGGCAGTGCAGTGGTGTTTGGGCAGTGTAGGGGGTCGTGATGGGGCTGGTGTTTCAGAGTTTAGGGCAGTGCAGTGGTGTTCGGGCTGTGTAGGGGGTTGTGCTGGGGGTGGTGTTTCAGGGTTAAGGGCAGTGCAGTGGTGTTCGGGCAGTATAGGGGGTCATTCTGTTGCTGTTGTTTCAGGGTTTAGGGCAGAGCAGCGGTTTTCGGGCAGTGTAGGGGGTCGTGCTGGTGCTGGTGTTTCACATTTTAGGGCAGACCAGTGGTGTGCGGGCAATGTAGGGGGTCATGCTGGGGGTGGTGTCTCAGGGTTTAGGGCAGAGCAGTGGTGTTCGGGCAGTGTACGGAGTTGTGCTGGGGGTGGTGTTTCAGGGTTTAGGGCACTGCAGTGGTGTTCGTGCAGTGTAGGGGGTTGTGCAGGAGGGTGGTGTTTCAGGGTTTAGGGCAGTGCACTGGTATTCAGCCAGTGTAGGGGGTCGTGCTGGGGATGGTTTTTCAGGGTTTAGGGCAGTGCAGTGGTATTTGGGCAGTGTGGGGAGTCGTGCTGGGGCTGGTGTTTCATTGTTAAGGGCAGTGCAGTTCATTCGCACAATGTAGGGGTCGTGCTGGGGCTGGTGTTTCATGATTTTGGGCAGTAGTGTTCGTGCAGTGTAGGGGGTCTTGCTGTGGCTAGTATTTCAAGGTTTAGGGCAGTTCAGTGGTGTGCGGGCAGTGCAGGGGTTCTTGCTGGGGGTGGTGGTTCAGGGTTTAGGGTAGTGCCGTGATATTTGGGCACTGTAGTGGGTCATGCAGGGGTGTGGTGTTTCAGAGTTTAGGACAGTGCAGTGGTGTTTGGGCAGTGTAGGGGGTCTTTCTGGGGGTGGTATTTCAGGGTTTAGGGCCGTGCAGTGGTGTTTGAGCAGTGTAGGGGGCCGTGCTGGGTGTGGTATTTCAGGGTTTAGGGCAGTGCAGTGGTGTTCGGGCAGTGTAAGTGGTCGTGCTGGTGTTTCACATTTTAGGGCAGACCAGTGGTGTGTGGGCAATGTAGCGGGTCATGCTGGGGGTGGTGTTTCAGGGTTTAGGGCAGAGCAGTGGTGTTCGGGCAGTGTACGGAGTCATGCTGGGGGTGGTGTTTCAATGTTTAGGGCACTGCAGTGGTGTTCGGGCAGTGTAGGGGGACGTGCTGGGGGTGGTGTTTCAGGGTTTAGGGCAGAGCAGTGGTGTTCGGGCAGTGTAGGAGGTCGTGCAGGGGGTGGTGTTTCACGGTTTACGGCATTGCAGTGGTTTTCAGGCAGTGTAGGGGGTCTTGCTGGGGACGGTGTTTCAGGGTTTAGGGCAGTGGTGTTCGTGATGTGTAGGGGGTCTTGCTGGCGGAGGTGTTTCAGAGATTAGGGCAGTGCAGTGGTGTTCGGGCAGTGTAGGGGGACTTGCTGGGTGTTTGTGTTTCAGGATTTAGGCAGTGGTGTTTGGGCAGTGTAGGGGTTCTTGCTGGGGGTGGTGTTTCAGGGTTTAGGGCAGTGCAGTGATGTTCGGGGAGTGTAGTGGGTCATGCAGGGGGTGGTGTTTCAGGGTTTAGGGCAGTGCAGTGGTGTTCGGGCAGTGTAGGGGGTCTTGCTGGGGGTGGTGTTTCAGGGTTTAGGGCAGTGTAGTGGTGTTCGAGCAGTGCAGGGGGCCCTGCTGGGTGTGGTGTTTCAGGGTTTAGGGCAGTGCAGTGGTGTTTGGGCAGTGTGCGTATTTGTGCCGGGGCTGGTTTTTCAGGGTTTAGGGCAGTGCAGTGGTATTCAGGCAGTGCAGGGGGTCGTGCTGGGGGGTGGTGTTTCAGGGTTTAGGGCAGTGCATTGGTGTTCAGGCAGTGTAGGGGGTCGTGCTGGGGGTGGTGTTTCAGGGTTTAGGGCAGTGGTGCAGTGGTGTTCGGGCAGTGTGGGGGTCTTGCAGGGGCTGGTGTTTTAGGGTTTAGGGCAGTGCAGTGGTGTTCGGGCAGTGGGTGGGGTCGTGCGGGGGCTGCTGTTTCAGGGTTTAGGGCAGTGCAGTGGTGTTCGGGCAGTGTAGGGGGTTCTCAGGGGTGCTGTTTCATGGTTTAGGGCAGTGGTGTTCCGGCAGTGTAGGGGGTCTTGCTGGGGGTTTTGTTTCAGGGTTTAGGACAGTGCAGTGGTTTCGGGAATTGTAGGGGGTCGTGCTGGGGTTGGTGATTCAGTGTTTAGGACAGTGCAGTGGTGTTCGGGCAGTGTAGGCGGTAGTGCTGGGGCTGATGTTTCAGGGTTTAGGAGAGTGCAGTGGTTTTCGGGCAGTGTAGGGGGTCGTGCGGGGGCTTGTGTTTCAGTGTTTAGGGCAGTGCAGTGGTGTTCGGGCAGTGTGGGGGGTCATGCGGGGGCTGGTGTTTCAGGGTTTATGGCAGTGCAGTGGTGTTCGAGCAGTGTAGGGGGCCATGCTGGGTGTGGTGTTTCAGGGTTTAGGGCAGTGCAGTGGTGTTCAGGCAGTGTGAGGGGTCATGCTGGGGCTGGTTTTTCAGGGTTTAGGGCAGTGCATTTGTAGGAAGGTGGAATCTGACTATATGGTTGCCCCCAGCTTTTTGCCTGGTATTTGGATGGTTTTTTACTAGTCTGGCTGGGATCCTGCTATCCAGGACCCCAGCCTATCTGCTTCCTCCCTAAAACTGATGTGAGTACCCTAGGTACATTCCAATTGGATACTGAGGACACCCTACCAGCCCCTTGTAGATGGTACCCTAGGTACCCAGGGCATGGGTCCCTCAGAGGCCTACCAGAGCTGCAGCACTTATTGTGCCACCCTGGGACAGCCCTACCAAATGACACCCCCAGACCACTACTGTAGTCTGGGTAAGGTGGTGCTTGCACCCCCTTACAGGGATACAGGTACCCTGTATCCCACCTATGTACAACACATGTATTCTCATTGGTCACCCCTCAAGCAGGCCTTGCTAATCCTACAAGGCAGGGTGCTGAGATATGTGTGAGGGGGGACCCCCACCTGAGTAGGGCCCCTCTGCAACCCTCGTAAAAATCATTGCTGGGTTGTTTGTAGTGTAGCCATACCACATACTCTTAACCACATTATAAGTATATCGCGATAGCGTGATAACTTGAGAATGGCTACACAGAACCATATCGTGTTTGGTGTCAAACATGTAGGAATCATACCCCCAGTCCAGCCATGGGCATGATGGCATGATTCCCCCCTGCTAGAGGGGCGATATGGGAAAAGCGGCAGAATTTAGACACCAATTTAAACGTGCACACGTATCACAAAATGGATGCTACTCGCCACCCACACGACTCTGGCTGCCTGTTGCTGGGGAAAACCCCAGCCTCGGCAGCTGGACAATAGGGATCCTGTTGCAGGGAGGTGCCAGCACCTTCCCAGACAGGCTATGAGGATTGGAACTGGGTGGGTGCACCATAGGATACCTTTCAGAGTTGCACGTAGGCTGCTACAGCGCCTACATTCTGCATACACCGCCTGGAACCGGTTCAGGGGAATCCTGCCCCTCCCCCAGGCGGGAAACACACAAAGATGAGAGGGTGTAGCCACCCTTTCCCGCCTCAACTACCATTGGTGGACACTGATCTGGACACTCCTCTAGTCTTGTGGATAAAGGTGAATAACGTGTCCCCGGAGAATCAGATTAATCTTGGACTTCACAGACTTGACCTTTGACGAGCTGCTGCCCAGCTGACTGAAGAAATCTCCCTTGGGGTAAAGGAGTTACCCCCCTGCTTGGCAGGCACCTGAAAAACTGCAAGTGACCCAGTTGGAACCTCGCTGCTCCTTCGGAGATCGACGACTCCTCTCAACCTTGAGGTGGGTTTCCTAGCATCCCAGAGGTCAGTGAGCATGCCCAGCAAGTCTGAGCACTGTGGACCGCGTGGGTGCCGAGATCCCCGATACCCCAGGACACCGGCCACCTCTTGCATAGCACATGACCCTGACCAGTGGGGAAGTTGTGCTTTGGTCCAATATTGAGCCAACCTCTCAGCAGCAACTGTGCCAAAGATCAGCACCCTAGCTCACTCCGGTGGCCCGTGAGCACCCTTTTACGCACTCCAAATTGCTGCCTTCCATGGTCCCTTGTATCTCGACTTGTGGGCCCTGGTGGAGGACAATCCTTACTTTTAAGAGTTCCCCTGGTTGCTCTAGGCCTGCTCTACAGTCTACTTGAAGGAGACCTCTCACAGACCTCGTGGGTCTACACCAGTAGCTGATTTGTTCATCTTACGTGGGTTGCGGATGCCAAGGCTTAGTGGATCCAATCTGGACACTAACACCGCAGCAACCCTCATCCTTTGTGGGACAGTCGCCCTCCAGAAGCTGGCCTTCCTTGAAGCCGCCCGGAGCCCGTGGCTGCAGATCCAAGCTATACCTTTTCCACTTGAAGCACCCGACATTGAAGGGCTCTTTTCCTTGAGCTCCCTGGTCACTGTGCCGTGACCCAGACTCTGTCCCCTCTGCTTTCAGGTTCTTCTCTACAAGATCTACAACGTCACCCTTCACGGCATCATCAACGCTTTTGACTAGCAGCAGTTTTGTACATTTTCCCATTGAAAAGCAGCCCGCGACCCGACATCGAAAACGACCTATACTCCCGGCTTCCCTGGGGCAGGTAACAGTGGTACCTCGGTACTCCCGTGGTAGTGGGCTCCTCAAAAGCTTAACTCTAAGTTTTTAACTTTGAACTCCTGCTAGAAGTGTCTTTAATCTGTTTAAATCAAACCGCGACATTCTCCAAAGGCTTTAATAGAGATCCCGATAGCAGCTATTTCCACTGCACGTGCCTCCCGTGGGTCCCCTTCCTCATAACCTGGGGTGGATTCTCAAGGGGCCAGCGATCCTAAATGCCCTAGGCATTGTCTGTAGAATTGTCGTGGTTCTTATACCACTTTTTTAATATATGGTTCGGTCCCCCCCTGGGGCCCTGTGATTCCAGTGCTATTTATTGTATCTATAAATGCTTGTTTGAATTGTAACTTTACCTCTAGCCTCATAAAGAGACTTGTGGGATTCTGTTTAGAATAAATACATATATTTTATATATATACCTGTGTGGACTACTCTTTCATTTGGTCATTCAAGAGGTTATCTATGGTAAAACAATAAGCTTAACACTCCTTCAAGACTTAGCCTGAAGGTTGCTCGCCACAGCTACCACTAGGATAGCTTTCTTTAAAGGTTGTCTTTTAAACCTATCACCTTAAGAGTCGAATTGGACTGGTGCAAGGTGGCCACTATAACTAGTGACCAGCATATGCCAGGCCAACTTCTCACATTGGTGAGCAGCGGTTGGATTCAAGCTTGCCATTGTTTTACCAGATAACAAATTGAATTTCTAAAGTGAAAGCCACTTGGTACTAAAGGTACATATAAATTCAAGCTTAGAATATAATAAGTTCTACTGAACTTAGGAGTTGTGTGTAGAGGGTTTAGCACACCTTGACTACAACTCAAGAAAGGGTTCAGTAGGCCACACCTAGTGTAGGTAGATACACCAGTACCACTACACTAGAAATGTCTTTAAGTTCAGGTGCCCATAAGGCTCTGGAAGGACCCCATATGATCATCTCTCCTTTGCTGAGCTTAGGGAGATGTGCAACACTAGGCAACTTAAGACAAACAAAGGTGCCAATACTCAACGTCTCAGGGAAATCCTGCTCATAGCAGACTTTAAGCAGACTTTAGTGTCTGATGGGGTAGACAGGTTGGGTGGGCATCCCCCAGAAGAGGACACCCCTGGGGTGGACTCTGATGAGGACCAGGAAGAGGAAGAGGAACTTGACCTGAATGAAAAAAACCATTCACAACATGGAGGTGATGGCCCAAGAGGCACTCTCCCCATCCCTAAAGAGAGAATGGTGGATCCAAACAGAAGGAACAGATCCCCCTCAGTGGGGTCCAACCATTCTGAGAGATCCAAAGGGACCTCTGCCTCTTCTCAGAGAAGAGAATCCTCCCAAGAGAGGAAATGCAGACTGATCCAGTTTGAGCAGGCTAAGCTACAGCTCAGGAGAGAACAGTTAGCATTGGACAGGGAATCCCTGGAGCTTCGGAAAGCTTCAAGAAAATGGGGTCTAGAGACCCCTGGTGGCAGTAATACCCCTAGAGTTAGAGAGAAAGCTCCTGACAATAGGAACCTACATAAGTTTGTGCCCCCCTATCAGTCAGGGGATGATATCCACAAATGGATCACTGCACTTGAGAGGGCCTGTAAAGTTCAGAGTCCCAGTAGTGCAGTGGGCAGCAATCTTATGGCTCTCCTTTGCAGACAAAGGTAGAGACAAGCTCCTCTCTGTCAGAGAAGAGGATGCAGAAGATTATTATATCTTGAGAGATGCTTTGATAGATGGGTTTGGCTTAACTACTGATCAATATAGATTAAAGTTCAGAGACACCCAGAAGGCTGCTCTCTACAGCTACCACTAGGATAGCTTTCTTTAAATGTTGTCTTTTAAACCTATCACCTTAAGAGTCGAATTGGACTGGTGCAAGGTGGCCACTATAACTAGTGACCAGCATATGCCAGGCAAACTTCTCACAGCAGTGGTGTTCGGGCAGCCTAGGGGGTCGTGCTGGGGGGTGGTGTTTCAGAGTTTAGGGAAGTGCTGTGGTGTTCGGACAGTGTAGGGGGTCGTGTAGGGGGTGGTGTTTCAGTGTTTAGGGCAGTGCAATTGTGTTCGGGCAGTTTAGGGGCTCTTGCAGGGAGTGGTGTTTCAGGATTTAGGCAGTGGTGTTTGGGTAGTGTAGGGGGTTCTCTGAGGGTGCTGTTTCATGGTTAAAGGGAGTGGTGTTCGGGCAGTGTAGGGGGTCGTGCTGGGGGTGGTGTTTCAGGGTTTAGGGCAGTGCAGTGTTGTTTGGGCAGTGTTGGGGGTCTTGCTGTGGGTGGTGTTTCAGGGGTTAGGGCAGCAGTGCTCGGGCAGTGTAGGAGGTCTTGCAGGGGGTGGTGTTTCAGGGTTTAGGGTGCTAGTGTTCGGGCAGTGTAGGGGGTCTTTCTGGGGGTGGTATTTCAGGGTTTAGGGCAAGTCAGTGGTGTTTGGGCAGTGTAGGAGGTCGTGCTCGGGCTGGTGTTTCAGGGTTTAGGGCAGTGCAGTGGTGTTCGGGCTGTTTAGGGGGTCGTGCTGGGGTGGTGTTTCAGGGTATAGGGCAGTGCAGTGGTGTTCGGGCCGTGTAGGGGGTCATGCTGGGGGTGGTGTTTCAGGGTTTAGGGCAGAGCAGTGGTGTGCGGGCAATGTAGGGGGTCGTTCTGGGGGTGGTGTTTCAGGGTTTAGGGCAGAGCAGTGGTGTCTGGGCAGTGTACGGTGTCGTGCTGGGGGTGGTGTTTTAGGGTTTAGGGCACTGCAGTGGTGTTCAGGCAGTGTAGGGGGACGTGCTGGGTGTGATGTTTCAGGGTTTAGG
The DNA here is from genome assembly GCF_964204655.1 of Triturus cristatus. Taxonomy (NCBI): domain Eukaryota; kingdom Metazoa; phylum Chordata; class Amphibia; order Caudata; family Salamandridae; genus Triturus; species Triturus cristatus. Next base: position 1,130,963,700 of record NC_140579.1, on the reverse strand, counting down.
GCACTGCAGTGGTGTTCGGGCAGTGTAGGGGGATGTGCTGGGGGTGGTGTTTCAGGGTTTAGGGCAGAGCAGTGGTGTTCGGGCAGTGTAGGAGGTCGTGCAGGGGGTGGTATGTCATGGTTTACGCCATTGCAGTGGTTTTCGGGCAGCGTAGGCGGTCTTCCTGGGGGCAGTGTTTCAGGGTTTAGGGCAGTGGTGTTCGGGATGTATAGGGGGTCTTGCTGGGGGTGGAGTTTCAGGGTTTAGGGCAGTGCAGTGGTGTTCGGGCAGTGTAGGTGCTCTTGCTGGGGGTGGTGTTTCAGGGTTTAGGCAGTGGTGTTTGGGCAGTGTAGGGGTTCTTGCTGGGGGTGGTGTTTCAGGGTTTAGGGCAGTGCAGTGGTATTCGGGCAGTGTAGTGGGTCGTACAGGGGGGTGGTGTTTCAGGGTTTAGGGCAGTGCAGTGGTGTTCGGGCAGTGAAGGGTGTTGTGATGGGGCTGGTGTTTCAGGGTTTAGGACAGAGCAGTGGTGTGCGGGCCATGTAGGGGGTCATGCTGGGGGTGGTGTTTCAGGGTTTAGGGCAGAGCAGTGGTGTTCGGGCAGTGTACGGGGTCATGCTGGGGGTGGTGTTTCAGGGTTTAGGGTACTGCAGTGGTGTTTGGGAAGTGTAGGGGGACGTGCTGGGGGTGGAGTTTCAGGGTTTAGGGCAGTGCAGTGGTGTTTGGGCAGTGTAGGGGGTTGTGCTGGGGCTGGTGATTTAGGGTTTAGGGCAGTGCAGTGGTGTTCTGGCGAGTGTAGGGGTCATGCTGGGGCTGGTGTTTCAGGGTTTAGGGCAGTGCAGTGGTGTTCGGGCTGTGTAGGGCGTCGTGCTGGGGCTGGTGTTTCAGGGTTTAGGGCACTGCAGTGGTGTTCGGGCACTGTAGGGGGTCATGGTGGGGCTGGAGTATCAGGGTTTAGGGCAGAGCAGTGGTGTCCAGGCAGTGTAGAGGGTTGTGGTGGGGCTGGTGTTTTGGGGTTTAGGGTAGAGCAGTGGTGCTCGGGCAGTGTAGGGGGATGAGCGGAGTAGTGTTTCAGGGTTTAGGGCAGAGCAGTGGTGTTCAGGCAGTGTAGGTGGTCGTGCTTGGGGTGGTGTCTCAGGGTTTAGGGCAGTGCAGTGATGTTCGGGCAGTGTAGGGGTATTGCAGGGGGTGGAGTTTCAGGGTTTAGGGCAGTGCAGTCGTGTTCGGGCAGTGTAAGGGGTTGTGCAGGGGGTGGTGTTTCAGGGTTTAGGGCAGTGCAGTGGTGCTCGGCCATTGTTGGGGGTCTTGCAGGGGGTGGTGTTTCAGGGTTTAGGGTAGTGGTGTTCGGGCAGTGTAGGGGGTCTTGCTGGGGGTTGTTTTCAGGGTTTAGGGCAGTGCAGTGGTGTTCGGGCAACGTAGGGGGTCGTGCAGGGGGGTGGTATTTCAGGGTTTAGGGCAGTGCACTGGTGTTCAGGAAGTGTAGGGGGTCGTGCTGGTATGGTTTTTTAGGGTTTAGGGCAGTGCAGTGGTGTTTGGGCAGTGTGGGGGGTCATGCTCTGGCTGGTGTTTCAGGCTTTAGGGCAGTGCAGTGGTGTTTGGGCCGTGTAGGGGGTCATGCTGGGGGTAGTGGTTTAGGGTTTAGGGCAGTGCAGTGGTATTCGGGCCGTGTAGGGGATCATGCTGGGGGTGGTGTTTCAGGGTTTAGGGCAGTGCAGTGGTGTTCGGGCAGTGTAGGGGGCCGTGCTGGGGGTGGTGTTTCAGGGTTTAGGGCAGAGCAGTGATGTTCGGGCAGTGTAGGTGGTCATGCTCGGGCTGGTGTTTCAGGGTTTAGGGCAGTGCAGTAGTGTTCGGGCAGTGTAGGGGTTTGTGATGGGGGTGGTGTTTCAGGGATAAGGGCAGAGCAGTGGTGTGCGGGCAATGTAGGGGGTCATGCTGGGGGCGATGTTTCAGGGTTTAGGGCACTGCAGTGGTGTTCGGGCAGTGTAGGTGGATGTGCTGGGGGTGGTGTTTGTGTTCGGGCCATTTAGGGGGTCATGCTGTGGGTGGTGTTTCAGGGTTTAGGGCAGTGCAGTGGTGTTTGGGCCGGGTAGGGGGTCATGCTGGGGGTGGTGTTTTAGGGTTTAGGGCAGAGCAGTGGTGTGCGGGCAATGTAGGGGGTCGTTCTGGGGGTGGTGTTTCAGGGTTTAGTGCAGAGCAGTGGTGTCTGGGCAGTGTACGGTGTCGTGCTGGGGGTGGTGTTTTAGGGTTTAGGGCACTGCAGTGGTGTTTGGGCTGTGTAGGGGGATGTGCTGGGGGTGATGTTTCAGGGTTTTGGGCACTACAGTGGTGTTTTAGGGCAGTGTAGGGGGATGTGCTGGGGGTGGTGTTTCAGGGTTTAGGGCAGAGCAGTGGTGTTCGGGCAGTGTAGGAGGTCATGCAGGGGGTGGTGTTTCATGGTTTACGGCATTGCAGTGGATTTCGGGCAGTGTAGGGGGTCTTCCTGGGGGCGGTGTTTCAGGGTTTAGGGCAGTGGTGTTCGGGATGTATAGAGGGTCTTCCTGGGGGTGGTGTTTCAGGGTTTAGGGCAGTGCAGTGGTGTTCGGGCAGTGTAGGGGGTCTTGCTGGGGGTGGTGTTTCAAGGTTTAGGCAGTGGTGTTTGGGCAGTGTAGGGGTTCTTGCTGGGTGTGGTGTTTCAGGGTTTAGGGCAGTGCAGTGGTATTCGGGCAGTGTAGTGGGTCGTACAGGGGGGTGGTGTTTCAGGGTGTAGGGCAGTGCAGTGGTGTTCGGGCAGTGTAGGGGGTTGTGATGGGGCTGGTGTTTCAGGGTTTAGGGTAGAGCAGTGGTGTGCGGGCAATGTAGGGGGTCATGCTGGGGGTGGTGTTTCAGGGTTTAGGGCAGAGCAGTGGTGTTCGGGCAGTGCACGGGTTCATACTGGGGGTGGTGTTTCAGGGTTTAGGGTACTGCAGTGGTGTTTGGGCAGTGTAGGGGGACATGCTGGAGGTAGAGTTTCAGGGTTTAGGGCAGTGCAGTGGTGTTCGGGCAGTGTAGGGGGTTGTGCTGGGGCTGGTGATTCAGGGTTTAGGGCAGTGCAGTGGTGTTCTGGCAGTGTAGGGTGGCATGCTGGGGCTGGTGTTTCAGGGTTTAGGGCAGTGCAGTGGTGTTCGGGCTGTGTAGGGTGTCGTGCTGGGGCTGGTGTTTCAAGGTTTAGGGCAGTGCAGTGCTGTTCAGACAGTGTAGGGGGTTGTGTTGGGGCTGGTATTTCAGGGTTTAAGGCAGTGCAGTGCTGTTCGGGCAGTGTAGGGGGTATTGCTGGGGCTGGTGTTTCAGGGTTTAGGGCACTGCAGTGGTGTTCGGGCACTGTAGGGGGTCGTGGTGGGGCTGGAGTATCAGGGTTTAGGGCAGAGCAGTGGTGTCCAGGCAGTGTAGAGGGTCGTGGTGGGGCTGGTGTTTTAGGGTTTAGGGTAGAGCAGTGTTGCTCGGGTAGTGTAGGGGAATGTGCGGGGTAGTGTTTCAGGGTTTAGGGCAGAGCAGTGGTGTTCAGGCAGTGTAGGTGGTAGTGCTTGGGGTGGTGTTTCAGGGTTTAGGGCAGTGCAGTGATGTTCGGGCAGTGTAGGGGTCGTGCAGGGGGTGGTGTTTCAGGGTTTAGGGCAGTGCAGTCTTGTTCGGGCATTGTAAGGGGTTGTGCAGGGGATGGTGTTTCAGGGTTTAGGGCAGTGCAGTGGTGCTCGGGCAGTGTTAGGGGTCCTGCTGGGGGTGGTGTTTCAGGGTTTAGGGCAGTGGTGTTCGGGCAGTGTTGGGGGTCTTGCTGGGGGTTGTTTTCAGGGTTTAGGGCAGTGCAGTGGTGTTCGGGCAATGTAGGGGGTCGGGCAGGGGGGTGATATTTCAGGGTTTAGGGCAGTGCACTGGTGTTCAGGCAGTGTAGGGGGTCGTGCTGGTATGGTTTTTAGGGTTTAGGGAAGTGCAGTGGTGTTTGGGCAGTGTGGGGGGTCATGCTCTGGCTGGTGTTTCATGGTTTAGGTCAGTGCAGTGGTGTTTGGGCAGTGTAGGGGGTCTTGCTGGTGCTGGTGTTTCAGGGTACAGTGCAGTGCAGTAGTGTTCGGGCAGTGTAGGGTGTCATGCTGGGGCTGGAGTTTCAGGGTTTAGGGCAGTGCAGTGGTGTTCAGGCAGTGTAGGGGGTCGTGCTCGGGCTGGTGTTTCAGGGTTTAGGGTAGTGCAGTGGTGTTCGGGCCGTGTAGGGGGTCATGCTGGGGGTGGTGTTTCAGGGTTTAGGGCAGTGCAGTGGTGTTCGGACCGTGTAGGGGGTCATGCTGGGGGTGGTGTTTCAGGGTTTAGGGCAGTGCAGTGGTGTTCGGGCAGTGTAGGGGGCCGTGCTGGGGGTGGTGTTTTAGGGTTTAGGGCAGAGCAGTGATGTTCGGACATGGTAGGGGGTCATGCTGGTGCTGGTGTTTCAGGGTTTAGGGCAGAGCACTGGTGTTCGGCAGTGTAGGAGGTCATGCTGGGGTTGGTGTTTCAGGGTTCAGGGCACTGCAGTGGTGTTCGGGCAGTGTAGGGGGTCTTGCTGGGGGTGGTGTTTCAGGGTTTATGGCATTGCAGTGGTGTTTGGGCAGTGTAGGTGGTTATGCTCGGGCTGGTGTTTCAGGGTTTAGGGCAGTGCAGTAGTGTTCGGGCAGTGTAGGGGGTTGTGAAGGGGGTGGTGTTTCAGGGATTAGGGCAGAGCAGTGATGTGCGGGCAATGTAGGGGGTCGTGCTGGTGGTGGTGTTTCAGGGTTTAGGGCAGAGCAGTGGTGTTGGGGCAGTGTACTGTGTCATGCTGGGGGTGGTGTTTCAGGGTTTAGGGCACTGCAGTGGTGTTCGGGCAGTGTAGGGGGCCGTGCTGGGGGTGGTGTTTTAGGGTTTAGGGCAGAGCACTGGTGTTCGGCACTGTAGGAGGTCATGCTGGGGTTGGTGTTTCAGGGTTCAGGGCACTGCAGTGGTGTTCGGGCAGTGTAGGGGGTCTTGCTGGGGGTGGTGTTTCAGGGTTTATGGCATTGCAGTGGTGTTTGGGCATTGTAGGTGGTTATGCTCGGGCTGGTGTTTCAGGGTTTAGGGCAGTGCAGTAGTGTTCGGGCAGTGTAGGGGGTTGTGAAGGGGGTGGTGTTTCAGGGATTAGGGCAGAGCAGTGATGTGCGGGCAATGTAGGGGGTCGTGCTGGTGGTGGTGTTTCAGGGTTTAGGGCAGAGCAGTGGTGTTGGGGCAGTGTACTGTGTCATGCTGGGGGTGGTGTTTCAGGGTTTAGGGCACTGCAGTGGTGTTCGGGCAGTGTAGGGGGACGTGCTGAGGCTGGTGTTTCCGGCTTTAGGGCACTGCAGTGGTGTTCGGGCAGTGTAGGGGGATGTGCTGGGGGTGGTGTTTCAGGGTTTAGGGCAGATCAGTGGTGTTCGGGCAGTGTAGGAGGACGTGCAGGGGTTGGTGTTTCACGGTTTACGGCATCACAGTGATTTTCGGGCAGTGTAGGGTGTCTTCCTGGGGCCGGTGTTTCAGGGTTTAGGGTAGTGGTGTTCGGGATGTGTAGGGGGTCTTGCTGGGGGTGGTGTTTCAGGGTTTAGGGCAGTGCAGTGGTGTTCGGGCAGTGTAGGGGTCTTCCTGGGGGTGGTGTTTCAGGGTTTTGGCAGTGGTGTTTGGGCAGTATAGGGGTTCTTGCTGGGGGTGGTGTTTCGGGGTTTAGGGCAGTGCAGTGGTATTCGGGCAGTGCAGTGGGTCATGCAGGGGGGTGGTGTTTCAGGGTTTAGGGCAGTGCAGTGATGTTCGGACACGGTAGGGGGTCATGCTGGTGCTGGTGTTTCAGGGTTTAGGGCAGAGCACTGGTGTTCGGCAGTGTAGGAGGTCATGCTGGGGTTGGTGTTTCAGGGTTCAGGGCACTGCAGTGGTGTTCGGGCAGTGTAGGGGGTCTTGCTGGGGGTAGTGTTTCAGGGTTTATGGCATTGCAGTGGTGTTTGGGCAGTGTAGGTGGTTATGCTCGGGCTGGTGTTTCAGGGTTTAGGGCAGTGCAGTAGTGTTCGGGCAGTGTAGGGGGTTGTGAAGGGGGTGGTGTTTCAGGGATTAGGGCAGAGCAGTGATGTGCGGGCAATGTAGGGGGTCGTGCTGTTGGTGGTGTTTCAGGGTTTAGGGCAGAGCAGTGGTGTTGGGGCAGTGTACTGTGTCATGCTGGGGGTGGTGTTTCAGGGTTTAGGGCACTGCAGTGGTGTTCGGGCAGTGTAGGGGGCCGTGCTGGGGGTGGTGTTTTAGGGTTTAGGGCAGAGCACTGGTGTTCGGCAGTGTAGGAGGTCATGCTGGGGTTGGTGTTTCAGGGTTCAGGGCACTGCAGTGGTGTTCGGGCAGTGTAGGGGGTCTTGCTGGGGGTGGTGTTTCAGGGTTTATGGCATTGCAGTGGTGTTTGGGCAGTGTAGGTGGTTATGCTCGGGCTGGTGTTTCAGGGTTTAGGGCAGTGCAGTAGTGTTCGGGCAGTGTTGGGGGTCATGCTGGTGGTGGTGTTTCAGGGTTTAGGGCAGAGCAGTGGTGTTGGGGCAGTGTACTGTGTCATGCTGGGGGTGGAGTTTCAGGGTTTAGGGCACTGCAGTGGTGTTCGGGCAGTGTAGGGGGACGTGCTGAGGCTGGTGTTTCCGGCTTTAGGGCACTGCAGTGGTGTTCGGGCAGTGTAGGGGGATATGCTGGGGGTGGTGTTTCAGGGTTTAGGGCAGAGCAGTGGTGTTCGGGCAGTGTAGGAGGACGTGCAGGGGTTGGTGTTTCACGGTTTACGGCATCACAGTGGTTTTCGGGCAGTGTAGGGTGTCTTCCTGGGGGCGGTGTTTCAGGGTTTAGGGTAGTGGTGTTCGGGATGTGTAGGGGGTCTTGCTGGGGGTGGTGTTTCAGGGTTTAGGGCAGTGCAGTGGTGTTCGGGCAGTGTAGGGGTCTTCCTGGGGGTGGTGTTTCAGGGTTTTGGCAGTGGTGTTTGGGCAGTATAGGGGTTCTTGCTGGGGGTGGTGTTTCGGGTTTAGGGCAGTGCAGTGGTATTCGGGCAGTGCAGTGGGTCATGCAGGGGGGTGGTGTTTCAGGGTTTAGGGCAGTGCAGTAGTGTTCGGGCAGTGTAGGGGGTTGTGAAGGGGGTGGTGTTTCAGGGATTAGGGCAGAGCAGTGATGTGCGGGCAATGTAGGGGGTCGTGCTGGTGGTGGTGTTTCAGGGTTTAGGGCAGAGCAGTGGTGTTGGGGCAGTGTACTGTGTCATGCTGGGGGTGGTGTTTCAGGGTTTAGGGCACTGCAGTGGTGTTCGGGCAGTGTAGGGGGACGTGCTGAGGCTGGTGTTTCCGGCTTTAGGGCACTGCAGTGGTGTTCGGGCAGTGTAGGGGGATGTGCTGGGGGTGGTGTTTCAGGGTTTAGGGCAGAGCAGTGGTGTTCGGGCAGTGTAGGAGGACGTGCAGGGGTTGGTGTTTCACGGTTTACGGCATCACAGTGATTTTCGGGCAGTGTAGGGTGTCTTCCTGGGGCCGGTGTTTCAGGGTTTAGGGTAGTGGTGTTCGGGATGTGTAGGGGGTCTTGCTGGGGGTGGTGTTTCAGGGTTTAGGGCAGTGCAGTGGTGTTCGGGCAGTGTAGGGGTCTTCCTGGGGGTGGTGTTTCAGGGTTTTGGCAGTGGTGTTTGGGCAGTATAGGGGTTCTTGCTGGGGGTGGTGTTTCGGGGTTTAGGGCAGTGCAGTGGTATTCGGGCAGTGCAGTGGGTCATGCAGGGGGGTGGTGTTTCAGGGTTTAGGGCAGTGCAGTGATGTTCGGACACGGTAGGGGGTCATGCTGGTGCTGGTGTTTTAGGGTTTAGGGCAGAGCACTGGTGTTCGGCAGTGTAGGAGGTCATGCTGGGGTTGGTGTTTCAGGGTTCAGGGCACTGCAGTGGTGTTCGGGCAGTGTAGGGGGTCTTGCTGGGGGTAGTGTTTCAGGGTTTATGGCATTGCAGTGGTGTTTGGGCAGTGTAGGTGGTTATGCTCGGGCTGGTGTTTCAGGGTTTAGGGCAGTGCAGTAGTGTTCGGGCAGTGTAGGGGGTTGTGAAGGGGGTGGTGTTTCAGGGATTAGGGCAGAGCAGTGATGTGCGGGCAATGTAGGGGGTCGTGCTGTTGGTGGTGTTTCAGGGTTTAGGGCAGAGCAGTGGTGTTGGGGCAGTGTACTGTGTCATGCTGGGGGTGGTGTTTCAGGGTTTAGGGCACTGCAGTGGTGTTCGGGCAGTGTAGGGGGCCGTGCTGGGGGTGGTGTTTTAGGGTTTAGGGCAGAGCACTGGTGTTCGGCAGTGTAGGAGGTCATGCTGGGGTTGGTGTTTCAGGGTTCAGGGCACTGCAGTGGTGTTCGGGCAGTGTAGGGGGTCTTGCTGGGGGTGGTGTTTCAGGGTTTATGGCATTGCAGTGGTGTTTGGGCAGTGTAGGTGGTTATGCTCGGGCTGGTGTTTCAAGGATTAGGGCAGTGCAGTAGTGTTCGGGCAGTGTAGGGGGTCATGCTGGTGGTGGTGTTTCAGGGTTTAGGGCAGAGCAGTGGTGTTGGGGCAGTGTACTGTGTCATGCTGGGGGTGGAGTTTCAGGGTTTAGGGCACTGCAGTGGTGTTCGGGCAGTGTAGGGGGACGTGCTGAGGCTGGTGTTTCCGGCTTTAGGGCACTGCAGTGGTGTTCGGGCAGTGTAGGGGGATATGCTGGGGGTGGTGTTTCAGGGTTTAGGGCAGAGCAGTGGTGTTCGGGCAGTGTAGGAGGAAGTGCAGGGGTTGGTGTTTCACGGTTTACGGCATCACAGTGGTTTTCGGGCAGTGTAGGGTGTCTTCCTGGGGGCGGTGTTTCAGGGTTTAGGGTAGTGGTGTTCGGGATGTGTAGGGGGTCTTGCTGGGGGTGGTGTTTCAGGGTTTAGGGCAGTGCAGTGGTGTTCGGGCAGTGTAGGGGTCTTCCTGGGGGTGGTGTTTCAGGGTTTTGGCAGTGGTGTTTGGGCAGTATAGGGGTTCTTGCTGGGGGTGGTGTTTCGGGTTTAGGGCAGTGCAGTGGTATTCGGGCAGTGCAGTGGGTCATGCAGGGGGGTGGTGTTTCAGGGTTTAGGGCAGTGCAGTGCTGTTCGGGCAGTGTAGGGGGTTCTCTGGGGGTGCTGTTTCATGGTTTAGGGGAGTGGTGTTAGGGCAGTGTAGGGGGTCTTGCTGGGGGTGGTGTTTCAGGGTTTAGGACAGTGCAGTGGTATTCGGGAATTGTAGGGGGTCGTGCTGGTTGTGGGTATTATGTGTTTAGGGCAGTCCAGTGGTGTTCGGGCAGTGTAGGTGGTCATGCTCGGGCTGGTGTTTCAGGGTTTAGGGCAGTGCAGTAGTGTTCGGGCAGTGTAGGGGGTTGTGATGGGGGTGGTGTTTCAGGGATAAGGGCAGAGCAGTGGTGTGCGGGCAAAGTAGGGGGTCATGCTGGGGGCGATGTTTCAGGGTTTAGGGCACTGCAGTGGTGTTCGGGCAATGTAGGGGGTCAGGCAGGGGGGTGATATTTCAGGGTTTAGGGCAGTGCACTGGTGTTCAGGCAGTGGAGGGGGTCGTGCTGGTATGGTTTTTAGGGTTTAGGGCAGTGCAGTGGTGTTTGGGCAGTGTGGTGGGTCATGCTCTGGCTGGTGTTTCATGGTTTAGGTCAGTGCAGTGGTGTTCGGGCAGTGTAGGGGGTCTTGCTGGTGCTGGTGTTTCAGGGTACAGTGCAGTGCAGTAGTTTTCGGGCAGTGTAGGGTGTCGTGCTGGGGCTGGAGTTTCAGGGTTTAGGGCAGTGCAGTGGTGTTCAGGCAGTGTAGGGGGTTGTGCTCGGGCTGGTGTTTCAGGGTTTAGGGCAGTGCAGTGGTGTTCCGGCCGTGTAGGGGGTCGTGCTGGGGGTGGTGTTTCAGGGTTTAGGGCAGTGCAGTGGTGTTCGGACAGTGTAGGGGGTCATGCTGGGGGTGGTGTTTCAGGGTTTAGGGCAGTGCAGTGGTGTTCGGGCAGTGTAGGGGGCCGTGCTGGGGGAGGTGTTTCAGGGTTTAGGGCAGAGCAGTGATGTTCGGGCAGTGTAGGGGGTCATGCTGGTGCTGGTGTTTCAGGGTTTAGGGCAGAGCACTGGTTTTCGGCAGTGTAGGAGGTCATGCTGGGGTTGGTGTTTCAGGGTTTAGGGCACTGCAGTGGTGTTCGGGCAGTGTAGGGGGTCTTGCTGGGGGTGGTGTTTCAGGGTTTATGGCATTGCAGTGGTGTTTGGGCAGTGTAGGTGGTCATGCTCGGGCTGGTGTTTCAGGGTTTAAGGCAGTGCAGTAGTGTTCGGGCAGTGTAGGGGGTTGTGAAGGGGGTGGTGTTTCAGGGATTAGGGCAGAGCAGTGATGTGCGGGCAATGTAGGGGGTCGTGCTGGTGGTGGTGTTTCAGGGTTTAGGGCAGAGCAGTGGTGTTGGGGCAGTGTACGGTGTCATGCTGGGGGTGGTGTTTCAGGGTTTAGGGCACTGCAGTGGTGTTCGGGCAGTGTAGGGGGACGTGCTGAGGCTGGTGTTTCAGGCTTTAGGGCACTGCAGTGGTGTTTGGGAAGTGTAGGGGGATGTGCTGGGGGTGGTGTTTCAGGGTTTAGGGCAGAGCAGTGGTGTTCGGGCAGTGTAGGAGGTCGTGCAGGGGTTGGTGTTTCATGGTTTACGGCATCGCAGTGGTTTTCGGGCAGTGTAGGGTGTCTTCCTGAGGGCGGTGTTTCAGGGTTTAGGGTAGTGGTGTTCGGGATGTGTAGGGGGTCTTGCTGGGGGTGGTGTTTCAGGGTTTAGGGCAGTGCAGTGGTGTTCGGGCAGTGTAGGGGTCTTCCTGGGGGTGGTGTTTCAGGGTTTTGGCAGTGGTGTTTGGGCAGTGTAGGGGTCCTTGCTGGGGGTGGTGTTTCGGGGTTTAGGGCAGTGCAGTGGTATTCGGGCAGTGCAGTGGATCATGCAGGGGGGTGGTGTGTCAGGGTTTAGGGCAGTGCAGTGCTGTTCGGGCAGTGTAGGGGGTTCTCTGGGGGTGCTGTTTCATGGTTTAGGGGAGTGGTGTTAGGGCAGTGTAGGGGTCTTGCTGGGGGTGGTGTTTCAGGGTTTAGGACAGTGCAGTGGTGTTCGGGAATTGTAGGGGGTCGTGCTGGGGGTGGGTATTATGTGTTTAGGGCAGTCCAGTGGTGTTCGGGCAGTGTAGGTGGTCATGCTCGGGCTGGTGTTTCAGGGTTTAGGGCAGTGCAGTAGTGTTCGGGCAGTGTAGGGGGTTGTGATGGGGGTGGTGTTTCAGGGATAAGGGCAGAGCAGTGGTGTGCGGGCAATGTAGGGGGTCATGCTGGGGGCGATAATTCAGGGTTTAGGGCACTGCAGTGGTGTTCGGGCAGTGTAGGTGGATGTGCTGGGGGTGGTGTTTGTGTTCGGGCCGTTTAGGGGGTCATGCTGTGGGTGGTGTTTCAGGGTTTAGGACAGTGCAGTGGTGTTCGGGCCGGGTAGGGGGTCATGCTGGGGGTGGTGTTTCAGGGTTTAGGGCAGAGCAGTGGTGTGCGGGCAATGTAGGGGGTCGTTCTGGGGGTGGTGTTTCAGGGTTTAGGGCAGAGCAGTGGTGTCTGGGCAGTGTACGGTGTCGTGCTGGGGGTGGTGTTTTAGGGTTTAGGGCACTGCAGTGATGTTCGGGCAGTGTAGGGGGATGTGCTGGGGGTGATGTTTCAGGGTTTTGGGCACTGCAGTGGTGTTTTCGGGCAGTGTAGGGGGATGTGCTGGGGGTGGTGTTTCAGGGTTTAGGGCAGAGCAGTGGTGTTCGGGCAGTGTAGGAGGTCGTGCAGGGGGTGGTGTTTCATGGTTTACGGCATTGCAGTGGATTTTGGGCAGTGTAGGGGGTCTTCCTTGGGGCGGTGTTTAAGGGTTTAGGGCAGTGGTGTTCGGGATGTATAGAGGGTCTTCCTGGGGGTGGTGTTTCAGGGTTTAGGGCACTGCAGTGGTGTTCGGGCAGTGTAGGGGGTCTTGCTGGGGGTGGTGTTTCAAGGTTTAGGCAGTGGTGTTTGGGCAGTGTAGGGGTTCTTTTGGGTGTGGTGTTTCAGGGTTTAGGGCAGTGCAGTGGTATTCGGGCAGTGTAGTGGGTCATACAGGGGGGTGGTGTTTCAGGGTGTAGGGCAGAGCAGTGGTGTTCGGGCAGTGCACGGGGTCATACTGGGGGTGGTGTTTCAGGGTTTAGGGTACTGCAGTGGTGTTCGGGCAGTGTAGGGGGACATGCTGGAGGTGGAGTTTCAGGGTTTAGGGCAGTGCAGTGGTGTTCGGGCAGTGTAGGGGGTTGTGCTGGGGCTGGTGATTCAGGGTTTAGGGCAGTGCAGTGGTGTTATGGCAGTGTAGGGTGTCATGCTGGGGCTGGTGTTTCAGGGTTTAGGGCAGTGCAGTGGTGTTCGGGCTGTGTAGGGTGTCGTGCTGGGGCTGGTGTTTCAAGGTTTAGGGCAGTGCAGTGCTGTTCAGACAGTGTAGGGGGTTGTGTTGGGGCTGGTATTTCAGGGTTTAAGGCAGTGCAGTGCTGTTCGGGCAGTGTAGGGGGTCGTGCTGGGGCTGGTGTTTCAGGGTTTAGGGCAGAGTAGTGGTGTCCAGGCAGTGTAGAGGGTCGTGGTGGGGCTGGTGTTTTAGGGTTTAGGGTAGAGCAGTGGTGCTCGGGTAGTGTAGGGGAATGTGCGGGGTAGTGTTTCAGGGTTTAGGGCAGAGCAGTGGTGTTCAGGCAGTGTAGGTGGTAGTGCTTGGGGTGGTGTTTCAGGGTTTAGGGCAGTGCAGTGATGTTCGGGCAGTGTAGGGGGTCGTGCAGGGGGTGGTGTTTCAGGGTTTAGGGCAGTGCAGTCTTGTTCGGGCATTGTAAGGGGTTGTGCAGGGGATGGTGTTTCAGGGTTTAGGGCAGTGCAGTTTTGCTCGGGCAGTGTTAGGAGTCCTGCTGGGGGTGGTGTTTCAGGGTTTAGGGCAGTGGTGTTCGGGCAGTGTTGGGGGTCTTGCTGGGGGTTGTTTTCAGGGTTTAGGGCAGTGCAGTGGTGTTCGGGCAATGTAGGGGGTCGGGCAGGGGGGTGATATTTCAGGGTTTAGGGCAGTGCACTGGTGTTCAGGCAGTGTAGGGGGTCGTGCTGGTATGGTTTTTAGGGTTTAGGGCAGTGCAGTGGTGTTTGGGCAGTGTGGGGGGTTATGCTCTGGCTGGTGTTTCATGGTTTAGGTCATTGCAGTGGTGTTCGGGCAGTGTAGGGGGTCTTGCCGGTGCTGGTGTTTCAGGGTACAGTGCAGTGCAGTAGTGTTTGGGCAGTGTAGGGTGTCGTGCTGGGGCTGGAGTTTCAGAGTTTAGGGCAGTGCAGTGGTGTTCAGGCAGTGTAGGGGGTCGTGCTCGGGCTGGTGTTTCAGGGTTTAGGGCAGTGCAGTGGTGTTCGGGCCGTGTAGGGGGTCGTGCTGGGGGTGGTGTTTCAGGGTTTAGGGCAGTGCAGTGGTGTTTGGACCGTATAGGGGGTCATGCTGGGGGTGGTGTTTCAGGGTTTAGGGCAGTGCAGTGGTGTTCGGGCAGTGTAGGGGGCCGTGCTGGGGGTGGTGTTTCAGGGTTTAGGGCAGAGCAGTGATGTTCGGGCAGTGTAGGGGGTCATGCTGATGCTGGTGTTTCAGGGTTTAGGGCAGAGCACTGGTGTTCGGCAGTGTAGTAGGTCATGCTGGGGTTGGTGTTTCAGGGTTTAGGGCACTGCAGTGGTGTTCGGGCAGTGTAGGGGGTCTTGCTGGGGGTGGTGTTTCAGGGTTTATGGCATTGCAGTGGTGTTTGGGCAGTGTAGGTGGTCATGCTCGGGCTGGTGTTTCAGGGTTTAGGGCAGTGTTCGGGCAGTGTAGGGGGTTGTGAAGGGGGTGGTGTTTCAGGGATTAGGGCAGAGCAGTGGTGTTGGGGCAGTGTACGGTGTCATGCTGGGGGTGGTGTTTCAGGGTTTAGGGCACTGCAGTGGTGTTCGGGCAGTGTAGGGGGACGTGCTGAGGCTGGTGTTTCAGGCTTTAGGGCACTGCAGTGGTGTTCGGGCAGTGTAGGGGGATATGCTGGGGGTGGTGTTTCAGGGTTTAGGGCAGAGCAGTGGTGTTCGGGCAGTGTAGGAGGTCGTGCAGGGGTTGGTGATTCACAGTTTACGGCATCGCAGTGGTTTTCGGGCAGTGTAGGGTGTCTTCCTGGGGGCGGTGTTTCAGGGGTTAGGGTAGTGGTGTTCGGGATGTGTAGGGGGTCTTGCTGGGGGTGGTGTTTCAGGGTTTAGGGCAGTGCAGTGGTGTTCGGGCAGTGTAGGGGTCTTCCTGGGGGTGGTGTTTCAGGGTTTTGGCAGTGGTGTTTGGGCAGTGTAGGAGTTCTTGCTGGGGGTGGTGTTTCGGGGTTTAGGGCAGTGCAGTGGTATTCGGGCAGTGCAGTGGGTCATGCAGGGGGGTGGTGTTTCAGGGTTTAGGGCAGTGCAGTGCTGTTCGGGCAGTGTAGGGGGTTCTCTGGGGGTGCTGTTTCATGGTTTAGGGGAATGGTGTTAGGGCAGTGTAGGGGGTCTTGCTGGGGGTGGTGTTTCAGGGTTTAGGACAGTGCAGTGGTGTTCGGGAATTGTAGAGGGTCGTGCTGGGGGTGGGTATTATGTGTTTAGGGCAGTCCAGTGGTGTTCGGGCAGTGTAGGCGGTCGTGCTGGGGCTGGTGTTTCAGGGTTTAGGGCAGTGCAGTGGTGTTCGGGCAGTGTAGGGGGTCGTGCGGGGGCTGGTTTTTCAGGGTTTAGAGCAGTGCAGTGGTGTTCGGGCAGTGTAGAGGGTTGTGCGGGGGCTGGTGTTTCAGGGTTTATGGCAGTGCAGAGGTGTTTGGGCAGTCTAGGGGGTCATGCGTGGCTGGTGTTTCAGGGTTTAGGGCAGTGCAGTGGTGTTCGGGCAGTGTAGGGGGTCATGCAGGGGATGGTGTTTCAGGGTTAGGGCAGTGAAGTGGTGTTCGGGATGTGTAGGGGGTCATGCGGGGCTGGTGTTTCAGGGTTTAGGGCAAAGCAGTGGTGTTCGAGCAGTGTGGGTTGTCGTGCGGGGGCTGGTGTTTCAGGGTTTAGGGCAGTGCATTGGTGATCGGGCAGTGTAGGGGGTCGTGCGTGGGCTGGTGTTTCAGGGTTTAGGGCAGTCCAGTGGTGTTCGGGCAGTGAAGGGGGTCGTGCTGGGGCTGGCTTTTCAGGGTTTACGGCATTGCAGTGGTTTTCGGGCAGTGTATTGGGTCTTGCTGTGGGAGGTGTTTCAGAGTTTATGCAGTGGTGTTTGGGCAGTGTAGGGGTTCTTGCTGGGGGTGGTGTTTCAGGGTTTAGGGCAGTGCAGTGGTATTCGGGCAGCATAGTGGGTCGTGCAGGGGGGTTGTGTTTCAGGGTTTAGGGCAGTGCAGTGGTGTTCGGGCAGTGTAGGGGGTTCTCTGGGGGTGCTGTTTCAGGGTTTAGAGCAGTGCAGTGGTGTTCGGGCAGTGTGGGGGGTCATGCGGGGGCTGGTGTTTCAGGGTTTAGGTCAGTTTAGTGGTATTCGGGCAGTGTAGGGGGTTGTACGGGGGATGGTGTTTCAGGGTTTAGGGCAATGCAGTGGTGTTCGGGCAGTGTAGGGGGTTGTGCGGGGGCTGGTGTTTCAGGGTTTTGTTCAGTGCAGAGGTCTTTGGGCAGTCTAGGGGGTCATGACGGCTGGTGTTTCAGGGATTAGGGCAGTGCAGTTGTGTTCGGGCAGTGTAGGGGGTCATGCAGGGGATGGTATTTCAGGGTTATGGCAGTGAAGTGGTGTTCGGGATGTGTAGGGGGTTGTGCGGGCTAAAGTTTCAGGGTTTAGGGCAAAGCAGTGGTGTTCGGGCAGTGTGGGATGTCGTGCGGGGGCTGGTGTTTCAGGGTTTAGGGCAGTGCATTGGTGTTCGGGCAGTGTAGGGGGTCATGCGTGGGCTGGTGTTTCAGGGTTTAGGGCAGTGCACTGTTGTTCGGGCAGTGTAGGGGGTCGTGCTGGGGCTGGCATTTCAGGGTTTACAGCATTGCAGTGGCTTTCGGGCTGTGTAGGGGGTCTTGCTGCGGGTGGTGTTTCAGTGTTTAGGCAGTGGTGTTTGGGCAGTGTAGGGGTTCTTGCTGGGGGTGGTGTTTCAGGGTTTAGGGCAGTGGTAGTCGGGCAGTGTAGTGGGTCGTGCAGGGGGGTGGTGTCTTAGGGTGTAGGGCAGTGCAGTGGTGTTCGGGCAGTGTAGGGGGTTCTCTGGGGGTGCTGTTTCATGGTTTAGGGCAGTGGTGTTCGGGCAATGTATGGGGTCTTGCTGGGGTTGGTGATTCAGTGTTTAGGGCAGTGCAGTGGTGTTCGGGCAGTGTAGACCGTAGTGCTGGGGCTGGTGTTTCAGAATTTAGGGCAGTGTAGTGGTGTTCGTGCAGTGTAGGGGGTTGTGCGGGGGCTAGTGTTTCAGGGTTTAGGGAAGTGCAGTGGTGTTCGGAAAGTGTGTGGGAAGTTGTACGGAGGCTGGTGTTTCAGGGTTTAGGGCAATGCAGTGGTGTTCGGGCAGTGTAGGGGATTGTGTGGGGGCTGGTGTTTCAGGGTTTAGGGCAGTGCAGAGGTGTTTGGGCAGTCTAGGGGGTCATGCGGGGCTGGTGTTTCAGGGTTTAGGGCAGTGCAGTGGTGTTCGGGCAGTGTAGGGGGTCATGCAGGGGATGGTGTTTCTGGGTTAGGGCAGTGAAGTGGTGTTTGGGATGTGTAGGGGGTCGTGCTGGGGCTGGCGTTTCAGGGTTTATGGCATTGCAGTGGTTTTTGGGCAGTGTAGGGGGTCTTGCTGCGGGTGGTGTTTCAGGGTTTAGGCAGTGGTGTTTGGGCAGTGTAGGTGTTCTTGCTGGGGGTGGTGTTTCAGGGTTTAGGGCAGTGCAGTGGTATTCGGGCAGTGTAGTGGGTCATGCAGGGGGGTGGTGTTTCAGGGTTTAGGGCAGTGCAGTGGTGTTCGGGCAGTGTAGCGGGTTCTCTGGGGGTGCTGTTTCAGGGTTTAGAGCAGTGCAGTGGTGTTCGGGCAGTGTGGGGGGTCATGCGGGTGCTGGTGTTTCAGGGTTTAGGGCAGTTTAGTGGTGTTCGGGCAGTGTAGGGGGTTGAACGTGGGATGGTGTTTCAGGGTTTAGGGCAATGTAGTGGTGTTTGGGCAGTCTAGGGGGTCATGCGGGGCTGGTGTGTCAGGGTTTAGGGCAGTGCAGTGGTATTCGGGCAGTGTAGTGGGTCATGCAGGGGGTGGTGTTTCAGGGTTTAGGGCAGTGCAGTGGTGTTCGGGCAGTGTAGCGGGTTCTCTGGGGGTGCTGTTTCAGGGTTTAGAGCAGTGCAGTGGTGTTCGGGCAGTGTGGGGGGTCGTGCGGGGGCTGGTGTTTCAGGGTTGAGGGCAGTTTAGTGGTGTTCGGGCAGTGTAGGGGGTTGTATGTGGGATTTGCTCTTGCTCACCCCTGAGGCGGAAGCCGGGGGCTCTTTCTTCACTATCCCTTTGCCCACGGGCACCCACTCGCTGAAGGCAGAATTACTTTAAAAAATTTGTAAAATATTTTAGACAGCTCGTTTTTACCTACTTGCTCCACTGACACCTCGGACCAGGTTACACGCTGCTACGAGCCCCCTTGATGCCACTTCCTAACCGCTGCAGCCGAGTCAGGTGCTGACGCCGGTAGGCGAGGAGGGACGCCATCTTGGGGGAAGGAATACGGTAGCGGTCCAGTAGTTGGACGCTTCCCGCTTGGACGACAGGTATTTTAACTCGTTCCTCAGTCAGAGCTCAGATTTGCTCTTGCTCACCCCTGAGGCGGAAGCCGGGGGCTCTTTCTTCACTATCCCTTTGCCCACGGGCACCCACTCGCTGAAGGCAGAATTACTTTTAAAAATTTGTAAAATATTTTAGACAGCTCGTTTTTACCTACTTGCTCCACTGACACCTCGGACCAGGTTACACGCTGCTACGAGCCCCCTTGATGCCACTTCCTAACCGCTGCAGCCGAGTCAGGTGCTGACGCCGGTAGGCGAGGAGGGACGCCATCTTGGGGGAAGGAATACGGTAGCGGTCCAGTAGTCGGACGCTTCCCTCTCGTATTCCACTGGATATAAAGATGACGCATCCCCGTCCGCGCAGCGGGCGGGCGCAGCGGGCGCACCGAAGGCGTGCCAAAGGCAAGCCCGTCTGCGCCCGTCCGCGGACGACCGGGGCACAGGGCCAGAACCCCTGCTTCTTTTACCCCTAATAACAGAAATAATAAAACATATATCAGATACACTTCAGGTGACCTACATGCCCTCCGCCCCAGTGTGGAAGATAGCTGCCGCCACACCATGTCTATGGCACCTCTCACATCTCAATGTGCGACATGCCGCTTTCACATTGGGGGGGAGAAAGGATGACTTGAGGCTGCTAAATTTGAAGCTGACATTAAATTGTAGATCCCTCAAAAAGCACAAATTAGAGATACATGACTTGGTGCTAGAGGGTAATCTCGATGTCCTCTTCCTAACAGAGACCTGGTTAGATGAATCCTCTACTCCCGAAACTCTAGAAGCTGTCCCTATAGGTTACAGCCTGCTCAGAATTGACAGAGATAAGCAGAGAGGAGGGGGATTGGCAATGATCTATAAATATGACCTACATTGTACCTTAGAAAAGGCTATATTGCCCAACAGTGAAGGTGGCTTTTTTACGATTAAAGCTAACCCTACTAACATTATTAATGGACTCCTCTTATACCGGCCTCCAGGCAAGACTTCTCAGTTCTGCAACAAATTGGCAGAGCTGATAACTCAGCATGCACTTAGGTACAAGAAATTTCTCATTTTAGGAGACCTCAATTTCCACTTTGAGGACCATAATTGTAAGGAGGCACAGGCTGTGATAGACGTTCTGAAATCACAGTCGCTTAGACTGCAATCTATATCCCCGACGCATCAACTAGGCCACCTTCTAGACCCCATTTTTGCTAACTGGGAAGGGCTTAAAGTTGCCACACCAATGCAAATTATATGGTCTGATCACTACGTTATTCCATTTGAAGTTGAATTAGGCCCTCAGGAACACAGCAGGAACAAACCTAGGCCTCTGAAACGTAGAGACTGGAAGAAGTTTACGCAGGAAAACTTCAGAGCCACTCTACTTAAAGAATCCCCGCTTCCCAGCGATACCCTGCTTAAAGCATGGGATGATTATGAAAAATGGTTGTCTAGGGCTTTGGATATAGTCGCGCCATGGACACTCAAGCCCCCCGCCAGGAAAACTAAGACTGCCCCCTGGTTCTCTAAAGAACTCAAAGATGCGATAGCCAAATGTAAAAACACTGAACGTAGATGGAGGAAACACTACAACCCAGAGGATAAGCTGAGCTATAAAAATGAATTAAAAACATATCACAAACTTGTGAGAGCAGCCAAAGGCGCTCATTTCAAAGAGCGTATTGAATCTGCTAAATATCCCACCAAGGAACTTTTCTCGATCTATAAGGAGCTTACGGCTTCAACCAGACTAGAGGCCCAAGATACCTTCTCTAATGATCTATGCGATGACATTGCAGATTATTTCACAAATAAAGTGGATTTAATACACGCCACCTTCACAAGTAGCACGCCGACCAATTACTCGGTAGTGAGAAATGACGCTGCTACCAGGTCCCCTTTGACATGCTTTAGAGTTCCTGAGAGGCTAGATCTACATACCATCGTTAATGGTATCCAGTCCGGCTCTCCCCTTTATGTGATTTCTCCAATTCGCTGTAAGGGAATCCTTGATTGTATGATCGAACAGATTAAACACCTGATTTCTCTATCTTTTCAGGAGTGCCATGTGCCTAACGTCTGGAAAATGGCACAGGTTTTACCCCTGAAAAAAAAGCCTAATACACACATTTCCCAGCTACAAAATCTCCGCCCTATCTCTCTCCTCCCCTTTTGTGGAAAAGTCGTGGAGAAGGTAGTGAATAGTCAACTTATGAAATTCATTGAGGAGAACTCTCTTCTCCACTCCACACAGTCAGGTTTTAGAGCAGGTCACTCTACAGAATCGGCAGTTCTGTTCTCCACTGAATGTCTGAGGCAACTTGCTGATGAGGGGCAGACGGCAGCGCTGATTCTATTAGATCTCAGTGCAGCTTTTGACACCGTGCTGCACTCGACGCTGCTGTCTCGCCTCTCGGACTTGGGAGTTGAAGGATCAGCCCTGAAATGGATAAAATCCTTCCTAGAAAACAGGAGTTTTCAGGTACACTGCCCTCCTCACAAATCATCTCTTCGTAAGCTGAGACATGGGTTCCACAGGGCTCAAGTCTGAGCCCTACGCTATTCAATCTCTATATGGAGCACCTAGCCCATATTGTGGAAGCCTTTGGTGTGGATATCGTCACATATGCTGACGATACCCAACTAATAATTAAACTTACCCACAATCAGGTAGAAGATGCCAATAACTTCTCGGTCGTGCTGGGGCTGGTGTTTCAGGGTTTAGGGCAGTGCAGTGGTGTTCGGGCAGTTTAGGGGGTCGTGCGGGGGCTGGTTTTTCAGGGTTTAGAGCAGTGCAGTGGTGTTCGGGCAGTGTAGGGGGTTGTGCGGGGGCTGGTGTTTCAGGGTTTATGGCAGTGCAGAGGTGTTTGGGCAGTCTAGGGGGTCATGCGCGGCTGGTGTTTCAGGGTTTAGGGCAGTGCAGTGGTGTTCGGGCAGTGTAGGGGGTCATGCAGGGGATGGTGTTTCAGGGTTAGGGCAGTGAAGTGGTGTTCGGGATGTGTAGGGGGTCATGCGGGGCTGGTGTTTCAGGGTTTAGGGCAAAGCAGTGGTGTTCGAACAGTGTGGGTTGTCGTGCGGGGGCTGGTGTTTCAGGGTTTAGGGCAGTGCATTGGTGTTCGGGCAGTGTAGGGGGTCGTGCGTGGGCTGGTGTTTCAGGGTTTAGGGCAGTGCAGTGGTGTTCGGGCAGTGAAGGGGGTCATGCTGGGGCTGGCTTTTCAGTTTTTACGGCATTGCAGTGGTTTTCGGGCAGTGTATTGGGTCGTGCTGTGGGAGGTGTTTCAGGGTTTATGCAGTGGTGTTTGGGCAGTGTAGGGTTTCTTGCTGGGGGTGGTGTTTCAGGGTTTAGGGCAGTGCAGTGGTATTCGGGCAGTATAGTGGGTCGTGCAGGGGGGTTGTGTTTCAGGGTTTAGGGCAGTGCAGTGGTGTTCGGGCAGTGTAGGGGGTTCTCTGGGGGTGCTGTTTCAGGGTTTAGAGCAGTGCAGTGGTGTTCGGGCAGTGTGGGGGGTCATGCGGGGGCTGGTGTTTCAGGGTTTAGGTCAGTTTAGTGGTGTTCGGGCAGTGTAGGGGGTTGTACGGGGGATGGTGTTTCAGGGTTTAGGGCAATGCAGTGGTGTTCGGGCAGTGTAGGGGGTTGTGCGGGGGCTGGTGTTTCAGGGTTTTGTTCAGTGCAGAGGTCTTTGGGCAGTCTAGGGGGTCATGACGGCTGGTGTTTCAGGGATTAGGGCAGTGCAGTTGTGTTCGGGCAGTGTAAGGGGTCATGCAGGGGATGGTATTTCAGGGTTATGGCAGTGAAGTGGTGTTCGGGATGTGTAGGGGGTTGTGCGGGCTAAAGTTTCAGGGTTTCGGGCAAAGCAGTGGTGTTCGGGCAGTGTGGGATGTCGTGCGGGGGCTGGTGTTTCAGGGTTTAGGGCAGTGCATTGGTGTTCGGGCAGTGTAGGGGGTCATGCGTGGGCTGGTGTTTCAGGGTTTAGGGCAGTGCACTGGTGTTCGGGCAGTGTAGGGGGTCGTGCTGGGGCTGGCATTTCAGGGTTTACAGCATTGCAGTGGCTTTCGGGCTGTGTAGGGGGTCTTGCTGCGGGTGGTGTTTCAGGGTTTAGGCAGTGGTGTTTGGGCAGTGTAGGGGTTCTTGCTGGGGGTGGTGTTTCAGGGTTTAGGGCAGTGCAGTGGTATTCGGGCAGTGTAGTGGGTCGTGCAGGGGGATGGTGTCTTAGGGTGTAGGGCAGTGCAGTGGTGTTCGGGCAGTGTAGGGGGTTCTCTGGGGGTGCTGTTTCATGGTTTAGGGCAGTGGTGTTTGGGCAGTGTATGGGGTCTTGCTGGGGTTGCTGATTCAGTGTTTAGGGCAGTGCAGTGGTGTTCGGGCAGTGTAGGCCGTAGTGCTGGGGCTGGTGTTTCAGAATTTAGGGCAGTGCCGTGGTGTTCGGGCAGTGTAGGGGGTTGTGCGGGGGCTAGTGTTTCAGGGTTTAGGGCAGTGCAGTGGTGTTCGGAAAGTGTGTGGGAAGTTGTACGGAGGCTGGTGTTTCAGGGTTTAGGGCAATGCAGTGGTGTTCGGGCAGTGTAGGGGATTGTGTGGGGGCTGGTGTTTCAGGGTTTAGGGCAGTGCAGAGGTGTTTGGGCAGTCTAGAGGGTCATGCGGGGCTGGTGTTTCAGGGTTTAGGGCAGTGCAGTGGTGTTCGGGCAGTGTAGGGGGTCATGCAGGGGATGGTGTTTCTGGGTTAGGGCAGTGAAGTGGTGTTCGGGATGTGTAGGGGG
The DNA here is from genome assembly GCF_964204655.1 of Triturus cristatus. Classification (NCBI taxonomy): domain Eukaryota; kingdom Metazoa; phylum Chordata; class Amphibia; order Caudata; family Salamandridae; genus Triturus; species Triturus cristatus. Next base: position 1,130,941,319 of record NC_140579.1, on the reverse strand, counting down.
TCGTGCTGGGGCTGGCGTTTCAGGGTTTACGGCATTGCAGTGGTTTTTGGGCAGTGTAGGGGTCTTGCTGCGGGTGGTGTTTCAGGGTTTAGGCAGTGGTGTTTGGGCAGTGTAGGTCTTCTTGCTGGGGGTGGTGTTTCAGGGTTTAGGGCAGTGCAGTGGTATTCGGGCAGTGTAGTGGATCATGCAGGGGGGTGGTGTTTCAGGGTTTAGGGCAGTGCAGTGGTGTTCGGGCAGTGTAGCGGGTTCTCTGGGGGTGCTGTTTCAGGGTTTAGAGCAGTGCAGGGGTGAGCAATTTCTCATTTTAGGAGACCTCAATTTCCACTTTGAGGACCATAATTGTAAGGAGGCACAGGCTGTGATAGACGTTCTGAAATCACAGTCGCTTAGACTGCAATCTATATCCCCGACGCATCAACTAGGCCACCTTCTAGACCCCATTTTTGCTAACTGGGAAGGGCTTAAAGTTGCCACACCAATGCAAATTATATGGTCTGATCACTACGTTATTCCATTTGAAGTTGAATTAGGCCCTCAGGAACACAGCAGGAACAAACCTAGGCCTCTGAAACGTAGAGACTGGAAGAAGTTTACGCAGGAAAACTTCAGAGCCACTCTACTTAAAGAATCCCCGCTTCCCAGCGATACCCTGCTTAAAGCATGGGATGATTATGAAAAATGGTTGTCTAGGGCTTTGGATATAGTCGCGCCATGGACACTCAAGCCCCCCGCCAGGAAAACTAAGACTGCCCCCTGGTTCTCTAAAGAACTCAAAGATGCGATAGCCAAATGTAAAAACACTGAACGTAGATGGAGGAAACACTACAACCCAGAGGATAAGCTGAGCTATAAAAATGAATTAAAAACATATCACAAACTTGTGAGAGCAGCCAAAGGCGCTCATTTCAAAGAGCGTATTGAATCTGCTAAATATCCCACCAAGGAACTTTTCTCGATCTATAAGGAGCTTACGGCTTCAACCAGACTAGAGGCCCAAGATACCTTCTCTAATGATCTATGCGATGACATTGCAGATTATTTCATAAATAAAGTGGATTTAATACACGCCACCTTCACAAGTAGCACGCCGACCAATTACTCGGTAGTGAGAAATGACGCTGCTACCAGGTCCCCTTTGACATGCTTTAGAGTTCCTGAGAGGCTAGATCTACTTACCATCGTTAATGGTATCCAGTCCGGCTCTCCCCTTTATGTGATTTCTCCAATTCGCTGTAAGGGAATCCTTGATTGTATGATCGCACAGATTGAACACCTGATTTCTCTATCTTTTCAGGAGTGCCATGTGCCTAACGTCTGGAAAATGGCTCTCGGACTTGGGAGTTGAAGGATCAGCCCTGAAATGGATAAAATCCTTCCTAGAAAACAGGAGTTTTCAGGTACACTGCCCTCCTCACAAATCGTCTCTTCGTAAGCTGAGACATGGGGTTCCACAGGGCTCAAGTCTGAGCCCTACGCTATTCAATCTCTATATGGAGCACCTAGCCCATATTGTGGAAGCCTTTGGTGTGGATATCGTCACATATGCTGACGATACCCAACTAATAATTAAACTTACCCACAATCAGGTAGAAGATGCCAATAACTTCTCAAACTGCATGCGATCTGTGGCAGGATGGATGAACCACAACTGCCTACGCCTTAATGGCGATGAAACAGAACTGTTAGTGGTCGGAAAATAGCCCTCTGCCTGGTCGCCGGCCTGGTGGCCTACAGAATTAGGTGCGATCCCCTCCCCGCGGACTCCGTTAGAAACCTTGGTATATGGTTGGATGCGGAGCTTTCTTTTAGCAGCAGGTCAGCAAAATCACAGGAAAATGTTTTGGTATATTAAAAACACTTCGTAAAGTCCTCAACCTGCTCCCCATCAGTGCCAGGAAAACATTGATTCATGCCCTGGTCACTCCACATTTGGACTACGGCAATGCCCTACTCCTAGGACTAAGTAGAAAAGGCATACACCAATTGCAGTGCGTCCAAAATGCCGCCGCACGCCTGGTACTTAACCTTCCACGCAGGGCATCCGGAACAATGGCATTACATAAACTCCACTGGCTCCCTATTGAGGAACGCTTCAAGTTGAAGGCACTTTGTTTTGCCCATCGCATTGCCCAGGGTAAAGGTCCTGGTTACCTGCGAAACCTTCTCACGATCCATCGCCCCACCCGTAGCCTCCGATCTACTGGAGCGATGCTATTTCAGCTTCCTCGCGTTCGCAGGGCCAGGATGGGAGGTAGCTCCTTTCGCTTTCTAGTGAGCAAGCACTGGAACAATCTCCCTCTCGACTAGCGCATGGAGCCTTCCGAAATTAGATTCAGACTTAAATTAAAAACTTACCTTTTCCCAAAGTAATTTTGTTCCTTGTAGCCTTAAGATCTTCCGCTCCGGACCTCGGCCTTTTTCAGGGAGCTATCAGCATTTCTTAGCGCGGGGACACACCGTCTTGAGCGTAACCAAGCGCTCTAAAAGAGGCTTTATTATTATTATTATTATTATGGTGTTTCAGGGTTTAGGGCAATGTAGTGGTGTTTGGGCAGTCTAGGGGGTCATGCGGAGCTGGTGTTTCAGGGTTTAGGGCAGTTTAGTGGTGTTCGGGCAGTGTAGGGGGTTGTGCGGGGGCTGGTGTTTCAGGGTATAGGGCAGTGCAGAGGTGTTTGGGCAGTCTAGGAGGTCATGCGGGGCTGGTGTTTCAGGGTTTAGGGCAGTGCAGTGGTGTTCGGGCAGTGTAGGGGTCATGCAGGGGATGGTGTTTCAGGGTTATGGCAGTGAAGTGGTGTTCGGGATGTGTAGGGGGTCGTGCGGGGCTGGTGTTTCAGGGTTTAGGGCAAAGCAGTGGTGTTCGGGCAGTGTGGGTTGTCGTGCGGGGGCTGGTGTTTCAGGGTTTAGGGCAGTGCATTGGTGTTCGGGCAGTGTAGGGGGTCGTGCGTGGGCTGGTGTTTCAGGGTTTAGGGCAGTGCAGTGGTGTTCGGGCAGTGTAGGGGGTCGTGCTGGGGCTGGCGTTTCAGGGTTTACGCATTGCAGTGGTTTTCGGGCAGTGTAGGGGGTCTTGCTGCGGGTGGTGTTTCAGGGTTAAGGCAGTAGTGTTTGGGCAGGGTAGGGGTTCTTGCTGGGGGTGGTGTTTCAGGGTTTAGGGCAGTGCAGTGGTATTCGGGCAGTGTAGGGGGTCGTGCAGGGGGGTGGTGTTTCAGGGTGTATGGCAGTGCAGTGGTGTTCGGGCAGTGTAGGGGGTTCTCTGGGGGTGCTGTTTCATGGTTTAGGGCAGTGGTGTTCGGGCAGTGTAGGGGGTCTTGCTGGGGTTGGTGATTCAGTGTTTAGGGCGGTGCAGTGGTGTTTGGGCAGTGTAGGCGGTATTGCTGGGACTGGTGTTTCAGGGTTTAGAGCAGTGCAGTGGTGTTCGGGCAGTGTAGGGGGTCATGCGGGGGCTAGTGTTTCAGGGTTTGGGGCAGTGCAGTGGTGTTCGGGCAGTGTGGGGGGTTGTGCGGGGGATGGTGTTTCAGGGTTTAGGGCAGTGCAGTGGTGTTCGGTCAGTGTAGGGGGTCATATGGGGGATGGTGTTTCAGGGTTTAGGGCAGTGCAGAGGTGTTCGGGCAGTCTAGAGGGATGTGCAGGCTGGTGTTTCAGGGTTTAGGGCAGTGCAGTTGTGTTCGGGCAGTGTAGGGGGTCATGCAGGGGATGGTGTTCCAGGGCTTAGGGCAGTGCAGTGGTGTTCAGGCAGTGTGGGTTGTCGTGCGGGGGCTGGTGTTTCAGGGTTTAGGGCAGTGCATTGGTGTTCGGGCAGTGTAGGTGGTCGTGCGTGGGCTGGTGTTTCAGGGTTTAGGGCAGTGCAGTGGTGTTTGGGCAGTGTATGGGGTCTTGCTGGGGGTGGTGCATCAGGGTTTTGGGCATTGCAGTGGTGTTCGGGCAGTGTAGGAGGTCTTGCTGGGGGTAGTGTTTCAGGGTTTAGGGCAGTGCATTGGTGTTCGGGCAGTGTAGGGTGTTGTGCATGGGGTGGTGTTTCATGGCTTAGGGCAGTGCAGTGGTGTTTGTGCAGTGTATGGGGACGTGCAGGGGGTGGTGTTTCAGGGTTTAGGGCAGTGCAGTGGTATTCGGGCAGTGTAGGGGGTCGTGCTGGGGCTGATGTTTCAGGGTTTACGGCAGTGCAGTGGTGTTCGGGCAGTGTAGGGGGTTGTGCAGGGGTGGTGTTTCAGGGATTAGGGCAGTGCAGTGGTGTTCGGGCAGTGTAGGGGGTCTTGTTGGGGGTAGTGTTTCAGTGTTTAGGGCAATGCATTGGTGTTCGGGCAGTGTAGGGTGTCGTGCACAGGGTGGTCTTTCAGGGCTTAGGCAGTGCAGTGGTGTTTGTGCAGTGTATGGGGACGTGCAGGGGGTAGTGTTTCATGGTTTAGGGCAGTGCAGTTTTGTTCGGGCAGTGTAAGGGGTCGTGCTGGGGCGGGTGTTTCAGGGTTTAGGGAAGTGCAGTGGTGTTCGGGCAGTGTAGGGGATCGTGCTGGGGATAGTGTTTCAGGGTTTAGGGCATTACAGTGTTGTTTGGGCGGTGTAGGGGGTTTTGATGGGGCTGGTGTTTCAGGGTTTAGGGCAGTGCATTGGTGTTCGGGCAGTGTAGGGTGTCGTGCACGGGGTGGTGTTTCAGGGCTTAGGGCAGTGCAGTGGTGTTCGTGCAGTATATGGGGACGTGCAGGGGGTGGTGTTTCAGGGTTTAGGGCAGTGCAATGGTATTCGGGCAGTGTAGGGGGTCGTGCTGGGGCTGACGTTTCAGGGTTTAGAGCAGTGCAGTGGTGTTCGGGCAGTGTGGGGGGTCGTGCGGGGGCTGGTGTTTTAGTGTTTAGGGCAGTTTAGTGGTGTTCGGGCAGTGTAGGGGGTTGTACGGGAGATGGTGTTTCAGGGTTTAGGGCAGTGCAGAGGTGTTTGGGCAGTCTAGGGGGTCATGCGGGGCTGGTGTTTCAGGGTTTAGGGCAGTGCAGTGGGGTTCGGCCAGTGTAGGGGGTCATGCAGGGGATGGTGTTTCAGGGTTAGGGCAGTGAAGTGGTGTTTGGGATGTGTAGGGGGTCGTGCGGGGCTGGTGTTTCAGGGTTTAGGGCAAAGCAGTGGTGTTCGGGCAGTGTGGGTTGTCGTGCAGGGGCTGGTGTTTCAGGGTTTAGGGCAGTGCAGTGGCGTTCAGGCAGTGTAGGGGGTCGTGCGTGGGCTGGTGTTTCAGGGTTTAGGGCAGTGCAGTGGTGTTCGGGCAGTGAAGGGGGTCGTGCTGGGGCTGGCGTTTCAGGGTTTATGGCATTGCAGTCGTTTTTGGGCAGTGTAGGGGGTCTTGCTGCGGGTGGTGTTTCAGGGTTTAGGCAGTGGTGTTTGGGCAGTGTAGGGGTTCTTGCTGGGGGTGGTGTTTCAGGGCTTAGGGCAGTACAGTGGTATTCGGGCAGTGTAGTGGGTCGTGCAGGGGATGGTGTTTCAGGGTTTAGGGCAGTTTAGTGGTGTTCGGGCAGTGTAGGGGGTTGTACGTGGGATGGTGTTTCAGGGTTTAGGGCAGTGGTCTTCAATCTGTGGGGCGCGACCCCCAGGGGGGGCCGTGGAGGCATGGGAAGGGGGTCGCGCTATTCATTGGATAAAAGAAAACTTCCCAGATGGTTAATTCCGGGAATCTCCTGTGCTGGGGAATCGTAGTCAGCTAAAGACATCTTTCTACCAGTGTGTTGCTGGCCTGTGAAAGAAATGCAAACGTGTGTAATGAGTTAATCTGCAAATGTAAAGGATTTGCAGATTAACTCGTTGTGAACATTTGCATTTCTTTCAGGCCAGCAGCACACTGTCAGAAAGGTGTGTTCAGATGTCTGCCTGGCTTTGATTTCTCAGAGAGTGCAGTTGCATTAAAATGATCAAATCACTTGACGTTTTTGAGTGGGTAGTGCAATGCGTTCAAGAGGCCGGGAGGGCTCTATGTATTGAAAGCGCAAAAAGTGATTTAAAAACAAATAGCACTTGAAATGCGATCAGAAGAGACATTATAGAACAGGACAATATTGGAGTGCAGAGTGCTAAGAAGTGCTTAGAATTTAAATAGAGAAGAGGGTGGGCTTATTTAAGCATCGTTTCTTTAAGAGCAAAAAAAAAAGAAGATTTTGTCACAACCCTGGGTGAGTATCCTGGGGAGGGCAGCAGTGGGGCGAGGGCATCTTCGGGCATATAAAATAGAAACAACTCAGACAGCATTCTTTATAAAGGGGCAAAAACGGCCCATTGCCTGCGTTAGGAACAGCATTTGCCATCCCTGCCTTTACCATTTGAAATCATTTTATGGTTTGTTGTTAAAAGGGGAAAGTAATGCAACACGTGAGCGGCTAATCCTGTGGGGGGTCTTCTGAAACAATTGCATTTTTAATTGCCCCCCCCAACACATGCCAGCACACAAAAGAAGGGGTGGGGGGTTCATTTTAGATAAGAAATGACGTTACTGCTATCCACTATCTCAGGGTGGATGGTATGCACCATATCAAACAAGGGCTGAACACTGCCTGGGTTAAAAATATGTCCTTCCACCTTGGATTCTGTGTATATCTCTGTAGGGGTTGGGGTCATGAGAACTGCATCTAAAGTCAGAAAACTAGAGGGGCACAGGGCGGCTCTTCACCCATGTCCTCGGAAGAGCACCAATGATGGGGTGAAGTAATGAGCAAATTAACAGAAAAGAAAGAAAACGCACATTGTAAAACTCCGGCATATGAACTAGCTTGGAGATCAGGATAGGAGCACCCCAGGAAGCAGAACCCCTGGTTATGCTCGGAAAAGACTGTCGGCAGTTTTATGGTGGGGAAAAAGCACAAATGTTAATAAAAGAGTAAAATGGAGAGGTTGTCAAAACTGACTATGTAAAGCATTGCTACAAATTGAGCAAACATGGCATGTTCTTACTTACAGCACCAAGTGATCAAAATGTGTATCTATATATATAGATACACATACACACGAATACGCCGTTTAAAACTACCTATTTCCTCCCAAACTGAAGGCGCGGCATCACAAATTCTTTTTTGGGGGGGTGAGGGTCAATCAGGGCAATTCAGTTTGATTCTCACGAGGAGATGTGCGTTTTCCAATGAGTGTGTATTGGAGAAGGGGTGGGGGCAACCATCCATCCACGGCCCCCACCGCCAAACACCCCTTTAAGCATAACAAGGCGACGGCATAACAATGCAGATGTGACTCAGTGCCAGGCACGTAGTTCATGGGCTAAAAAGGGATGTTGTAAACACTTTTTGGGGGTTGGTGATCAAATGTAACCAACATGGGAGGCTAAACAGAAGGAGAGATTACCTGGGGGAGTCATACTGAAAAGTGGGGGTGAGGGGGCTGTAGAAGACCTGTAAATATATAAAGGTACTGTTGTCTCGCCAGTGCGAGGTGATAGGCCAGTTCTGGCATGTAGTACGGCTTCAGGGTTCAAAGGCTCCTCAAGACACAGCACAGGAGCTACATTTTTAAAAATGTATGGACGCCAACGGAAAGGGCAAATGAATCAAATGTCAAATTGCAGGAAAGGGAATATTGGCGCAGCTGGCCGAGGGGGTGGGGGCGCTGAGGAGAACAAGAGAATGGCTGTAACTCTCCGATGATGGCAGGGAGGCGAGGACTTTCCGGGGGGGCGGGGAGGGGGGACAAAGATACCACAGAACGGTTTGAAACATGGCGGTTCTCGCAGTTGGAAGAACCCGAATGGCTCACAGCCTTTCAAGTATGAAATGGAGTTCACACCATGGTGCAAGACGAAGGGGACCCAGATCTCTCACCAAAAAATCAAATACCTAATTTAAACATACCATTTCCTGCATAATGGACTTTGTGAGGGTAGTCCACGTTCAGAACTACTGTTTATACCAAGGTGTCCAGAGTGATATGCTGCACATTACGAGCATACACAGCTTTTCTTACCACGGTTATGTCTCGCAGTGCTTTCACTCTGAGAGCCCTTTTCAGGCGTAGAATTCTGGGAAAACATGAGACAACAAAAACAAACAAACATTTTGTCCACATATACGCGGCAAAGCACGCACACAATGGAAGGGTGTTTCAGGGTTTAGGGCAGTGCAGAGGTGTTTGGGCAGTCTAGGGGGTCATGCGGGGCTGGTGTTTCAGGGTTTAGGGCAGTGCAGTGGTGTTCGGGCAATGTAGGGGGTCATGCAGGGGATGGTGTTTCAGGGTTATGGCAGTGAAATGGTGTTCGGGATGTGTAGGGGGTCGTGCGGGGCTGGTGTTTCAGGGTTTAGGGCAAAGCAGTGGTGTTTGGGCAGTGTGGGTTGTCGTGCGGGGGCTGGTGTTTCAGGGTTTAGGGCAGTGCATTGGTGTTCGGGCAGTGTAGGGGGTCGTGCGTGGGCTGGTGTTTCAGGGTTTAGGGCAGTGCAGTGGTGTTCGGGCAGTGTAGGGGGTCGTGCTGGGGCTGGCGTTTCAGGGTTTACAGCATTGCAGTGGTTTTCGGGCAGTGTAGGGGGTCTTGCTGCGGGTGGTGTTTCAGGGTTTAGGGCAGTGCAGTGGTGTTTGGGCAGTCTAGAGGGTCGTGCTGGGGGGTGGTGTTTCAGAGTTTAGGTAAGTGCTGTGGTGTTCGGACAGTGTAGGGGGTCATGCTGGGGATAGTGTTTCAGGGTGTAGGGCAGTACAGTTGTGTTTGGGCAGTGTAGGGGGTCGTGACGGGGCTGGTGTTTCAGGGTTTAGGGCAGTTTAGTTGTGTTCGGGCTGTGTAGGGGGTCATGCTGGGGGTGGTGTTTCAGGGTTAAGGGCAGTGCAGTGATGTTCGGGCAGTATAGGGGGTCGTTCTGTTGCTGTTGTTTCAGGGTTTAGGGCAGACCAGTGGTGTGCGGGCAATGTAGAGGGTCATGCTAGGGGTGGTGTTTCAGGGATTAGGGCAGAGCAGTGGTGTTCGGGCAGTGTATGGAGTCATGCTGGGGGTGGTGTTTCATGGTTTAGGGCACTGCAGTGGTGTTCGGGCAGTGTAGGGGGTCGTGCTGGGGCTAGTGTTTTAGGGTTTAGGGCAGTGCAGTGGTGTTTGGGCAGTGTAGGGGGTCGTGATGAGAATGGTGCTTCAAGGTTTAGGGCAGTGCAGTGGTGATCAGGCAGTGTAGGGGGTCGTGCTGGTGCTGGTGTTTCACATTTTAGGGCAGACCAGTGGTGTACGGGCAATGTAGGGGGTCATGCTGGGGGTGGTGTATCAGGGTTTAGGGCAGAGCAGTGGTGTTCGGGCAGTGTACGGAGTCGTGCTGGGGTGGTGTTTCAGGGTTTAGGGCACTGCAGTGGTGTTCGGGCAGTGTAGGGGGTTTTGCAGGGGGGTGGTGTTTCAGGGTTTAAGGCAGTGCACTGGTGTTCAGCCAGTGTAGGGGTTCGTGCTGGGGGTGGTTTTTCAGGGTTTAGGGCAGTGCAGTGGTGTTCGGGCAGTGTGGGGAGTCATGCTGGGGCTGGTGTTTCATTGTTTAGGGCAGTGCAGTTGTGTTCGCGCAGTGTAGGGGGTCGTGCTGTGGGTGGTATTTCAGGGTTTAGGACAGTTCAGTGGTGTGCGGTCAGTGTAGGGGTTCTTGCTGGGGGTGGTGTTTTAGGGTTTAGGGCAGTGCAGTGATATTCGGGCAGTGTAGTGGGTCGAGCAGGGGGGTGGTGTTTCAGGGTTTAGGGCAGTGCAGTGGTATTTGGGCAGTGTAGGGGGTCTTGCTGGGGGTGGTGTTTTAGGGTTTAGGGCAGTTCAGTGGTGTTTGAGCAGTGTAGGGGGCCGTGCTGGGTGTGGTGTTTCAGGGTTTAGGGCAGTGCAGTGGTGTTTGGGCAGTGTGAGTAGTTGTGATGTGGCTGGTTTATCAGGGTTTAGGGCAGTGCAGTGGTGTTCGGGCAGTGTAGGGGGTCGTGCTGGGGGGTAGTGTTTCAGGCTTTAGGGCAGTGCAGTGGTGTTCGGGCAGTGTAGGGGGTCGTGCTGGGGGTGGTGCTTCAGGGTTTAGGGCAGTGCAGTGGTGTTCGGGTAGTGTAGGGGGTCATGCTGGGGGTGGTGTTTCAGGGTTTAGGGCAGTGGTTCAGTGGTGTTCGGGCAGTGTGGGGGTCTTGCAGGGGCTGGTGTTTCAGGGTTTAGAGCAGTGCAGTGGTGTTCAGATAGTGTGTGGGGTCGTGCAGGGGCTGGTGTTTCAGGGTTTAGGGCAGTGCACTGGTGTTCAGCCAGTGTATGGGGTCGTGCTAGGGGTGGTTTTTCAGGGTTTAGGGCAATGCAGTGGTGTTCGGGCAGTGTGGGGAGTCGTGCTGGGACTGGTGTTTCATTGTTTAGGGCAGTGCAGTTGTGTTATCACAGTGTAGGGGGTCGTGCTGGGGCTGGTGTTTCATGATTTTGGGCAGTAGTGTTCGGGCAGTGTAGGGGGTCTTGCTATGGGTATATTTCAGGGTTTAGGGCAGTTCAGTGGTGTGCGGTCAGTATAGGGGTTCTTGCTGGGGGTGGTGTTTCAGGGTTTAGGGCAGTGCAGTGATATTCGGGCAGTGTAGTGGGTCGTGCAGGGGGGTGGTGTTTCAGGTATTAGGGCAGTGCAGTGGTGTTTGGGCAGTGTAGGGGGTCTTGCTGGGGGTGGTGTTTCAGGGTTTAGGGCAGTGCAGTGGTGTTCGAGCAGTGTAGGGGGCCGTGCTGGGTGTGGTGTTTCAGGGTTTAGGGCAGTGCAGTGATGTTTGGGCAGTGTGAGTAGTTGTGATGGGGCTGGTTTTTCAAGGCTTAGGGCAGTGCAGTGGTGTTCGGGCAGTGTAGGGTATCGTGCTGGGGGTGGTGTTTCAGGGTTTAGGGCAGTGCAGTGGTGTTCGGGCAGTGTAGGGGGTCATGCTTTAGGGTGGTGTTTCAGGGTTTAGGGCAGTGGTTCAGTGGTGTTCGGGCAGTGTGGGGGTCTTGCAGGGGCTAGTGATTCAGGGTTTAGAGCAGTGCAGTGGTGTTCGGGTAGTGTGTGGGGTTGTGCAGGGGCTGGTGTTTCAGGGTTTAGGGCAGTGCAGTGGTGTTCGAGCAGTGTAGGAGGTTGTACGAGGGATGGTGTTTCAGGGTTTAGGGCAGTGCAGTGGTGTTCGGGAAGTGTAGGGGGTCATGCGGGGGCTGGTGTTTCAGGGTTTAGGGCAGTGCAGCTGTGTTCAGGCAGTCTAGGGGGTCGTGCGGGGCTAGTGTTTCAGGGTTTAGGGCAGTGCAGTGGTGTTCGGGCAGTGTGGGGGGTCGTGCGGGGGCTGGTGTTTCAGGGTTTAGGGCAGTGCAGTAGTGTTCGGGCAGTGTAGGGGGTCGTGCGGGGGCTGGAGTTTCAGGGTTTAGGGCAGTGCAGAGGTGTTTGGCCAGTCTAGAGGGATGTGCAGGCTGGTGTTTCAGGGTTTAGGGCAGTGCTGTTTTGTTCGGACAGAGTAGGGGGTCATGCAGAGGATGGTGTTCCAGGGATTAGAGCAGTGCAGTGGTGTTCGGGCAGTGTAGGGGGTCGTGCTGGGGGTGGTATTTCAGGGTTTAGGGCAGTGCAGTGGTGTTCGGCAGTGTAGGGGGTCATGCTGGGGGTGGTGTTTCAGGGATTAGAGCAGTGCAGTGGTGTTCGGGCAGTGTAGGGGGTCGTGCTGGGGGTGGTATTTCAGGGTTTAGGGCAGTGGTTCAGTGGTGTTCGGGCAGTGTGGGGGTCTTGCAGGGTCTGGTGTTTCAGGGTTTAGAGCAGTGCAGTGGTGTTCGGATAGTGTGTGGGGTCATGCAGGGGCTGGTGTTTCAGGGTTTAGGGCAGTGCACTGGTGTTCAGCCAGTGTATGGGGTCGTGCTAGGGGTGGTTTGTGAAGGTTTAGGGCAGTGCAGTGGTGTTCGGGCAGTGTGGGGAGTCATGCTGGGGCTGGTGTTTCATTGTTTAGGGCAGTGCAGTTGTGTTCGCGCAGTGTAGGGGGTCGTGCTGGGGCTGGTGTTTCATGATTTTGGGCAGTAGTGTTTGGGCCGTGTAGGGGGTCTCACTGTGGGTGGTATTTCAGGGTTTAGGACAGTTCAGTGGTGTGCTGTCAGTGTAGGGGTTCTTGCTGGGGGTGGTGTTTCAGGGTTTAGGGCAGTGCAGTGATAATTCGGGCAGTGTAGTGGGTCGTGCAGGGGGGTGTTGTTTCAGGGTTTAGGGCAGGGCAGTGGTATTTGGGCAGTATAGGGGGTCTTGCTGGGGGTGGTGTTTCAGGGTTTAGGGCAGTGCAGTGGTGTTTGAGCAGTGTAGGGGGCCGTGCTGGGTGTGGTGTTTCAGGGTTGAGGGCAGTGCAGTGGTGTTTGGGCAGTGTGAGTAGTTGTGATGGGGCTGGTTTTTCAGGGTTGAGGGCAGTGTAGTGGTGTTTGGGCAGTGTAGGGCGTCCTGCGAGGCTCGTGTTTCAGGGTTTAGGGCAGTGCATTGGTTTTCAGGCAGTAAGGGTTGTCGTGCAGGGGCTGGTGTTTCAGGGTTTAGGGCAGTGCATTGGTGTTCGGGCAGTGTAGGTGGTCGTGCGTGGGCTGGTGTTTCAGGGTTTAGGGCAGTGCAGTGGTGTTCGGGCGGTGTAGGGGGTCTTGCTGGGGGTGGTGTATCAGGTTTTTGGGCAGTGCAGTGGTGTTCGGGCTGTGTAGGGGGTCGTGCTGGGGGTGGTGTTTCATGGTTTAGGGCAGTGCAGTGGTGTTCGAGCAGTGTAGGGTGTCTTGCACAGGGTGGTGCTTCATGGCTTAGGGCAGTGCAGTGGTGTTCGTGCAGTGTATGGGGACGTGCAGGGGGTGGTGTTTCAGGGTTTAGGGCAGTGCATTGGTGTTCGGGCAGTGTAGGGTGTCTTGCACAGGGTGGTGCTTCATGGCTTAGGGCAGTGCAGTGGTGTTCGTGCAGTGTATGGGGACGTGCAGGGGGTGGTGTTTCAGGGTTTAGGGCAGTGCAGTGGTATTCGGGCAGTGTAGCGGGTCATGCTGGGGCTGATGTTTCAGGGCTTACGGCAGTGCAGTGGTGTTCGGGCAGTGTAGGGGGTTGTGCAGGGGTGGTGTTTCAGGGATTAGGGCAGTGAAGTGGTGTTCGGGCAGTGTAGGGCGTCTTGCTGGGGGTAGTGTTTCAGGGTTTAGGGCAGTGCATTGGTGTTCGGGCAGTGTAGGGTGTCGTGCACAGGGTGGTATTTCAGGGCTTAGGGCTGTGCAGTGGTGTTCGTGCAGTGTATGGGAACGTGCAGGGGGTGGTGTTTCATGGTTTAGGGCAGTGCAGTGGTGTTCGGGCAGTGTAGGGGGTCGTGCTGGGGCCGGTGTTTCAGGGTTTAGGGAAGTGCAGTGGTGTTCGGGCAGTGTAGGGGGTCGTGCTGGGGATAGTGTTTCAGGGTGTAGGGCAGTACAGTTGTGTTTGGGCAGTGTAGGGGGTTGTGATGGGGCTGGTGTTTCAGGGTTTAGAGCAGTTTAGTTGTGTTCGGGCTGTGTAGGGGGTCGTGCTGGGGGTGGTGTTTCAGGGTTATGGGCAGTGTAGTGATGTTCGGGCAGTATAGGGGGTCGTTCTGTTGCTGTTGTTTCAGGGTTTAGGGCAGAGCAGTGGTTTTCAGGCAGTGTAGGGGGTCATGCTGGTGCTGCTGTTTCACATTTTAGGGCAGACCAGTGGCGTGCGGGCAATGTAGGGGTCATGCTGGGGGTGGTGTTTCAGGGTTTAGGGCAGAGCAGTGGTGTTCGGGCAGTGTATGGAGTCATGCTGGGGGTGGTGTTTCATGGTTTAGGGCACTGCAGTGGTGTTCGGGCAGTGTAGAGGGTCGTGCTGGGGCTAGTGTTTTAGGGTTTAGGGTAGTGCAGTGGTGTTTGGGCAGTGTAGGGGGTCGTGATGGGAATGGTGCTTCAAGGTTTAGGGCAGTGCAGTGGTGATCAGGCAGTGTAGGGGGCCGTGCTGGTGCTGGTGTTTCACATTTTAGGGCAGACCAGTGGTGTACGGGCAATGTAGGGGGTCATGCTGGGGGTGGTGTATCAGGGTTTAGGGCAGAGCAGTGGTGTTCGGGCAGTGTACGGAGTCGTGCTGGGGTGGTGTTTCAGGGTTTAGGGCACTGCAGTGGTGTTCGGGCAGTGTAGGGGGTTTTGCAGGGGGGTGGTGTTTCAGGGTTTAGGGCAGTGCACTGGTGTTCAGCCAGTGTAGGGGTTCGTGCGGGGGGTGGTTTTTCAGGGTTTAGGGCAGTGCAGTGGTGTTCGGGCAGTGTGGGGAGTCATGCTGGGGCTGGTGTTTCATTGTTTAGGGCAATGCAGTTGTGTTCGCGCAGTGTAGGGGGTCGTGCTGGGGCTAGTGTTTCATGATTTTGGGCAGTAGTGTTTGCGCAGTGTAGGGGTCTCGCTGTGGGTGGTATTTCAGGGTTTAGGACAGTTCAGTGGTGTGCGGTCAGTGTAGGGGTTCTTGCTGGGGGTGATGTTTCAGGGTTTAGGGCAGTGCAGTGATATTCGGGCAGTGTAGTGGGTCGAGCAGGGGGGTGGTGTTTCAGGGTTTAGGGCAGTGCAGTGGTATTTGGGCAGTGTAGGGGGTCTTGCTGGGGGTGGTGTTTCAGGGTTTAGGGCAGTGCAGTGGTGTTTGAGCAGTGTAGGGGGCCGTGCTGGGTGTGGTGTTTCAGGGTTTAGGGCAGTGCTGTGGTGTTTGGGCAGTGTGAGTAGTTGTGATGGGGCTGGTTTTTCAGGGTTTAGGGCAGTGCAGTGGTGTTCGGGCAGTGTAGGGGGTCGTGCTGGGGGGTGATGTTTCAGGCTTTAGGGCAGTGCAGTGGTGTTCAGGCAGTGTAGGGGGTTGTGCTGGGGGTGGTGTTTCAGGGTTTAGGGCAGTGCAGTGGTGTTCGGGCAGTGTAGGGGGTCATGCTGGGGGTGGTGTTTCAGGGTTTAGGGCAGTGGTTCAGTTGTGTTCCGGCAGTGTGGGGGTCTTGCAGGGGCTGGTGTTTCAGGGTTTAGAGCAGTGTAGTGGTGTTCAGATAGTGTGTGGGGTCGTGCAGGGGCTGGTGTTTCAGGGTTTAGGGCAGTGCACTGGTGTTCAGCCAGTGTATGGGGTCGTGCTAGGGGTGGTTTTTCAGGGTTTAGGGCAGTTCAGTGGTGTTCAGGCAGTGTGGGGAGTCATGCTGGGACTGGTGTTTCATTGTTTAGGGCAGTGCAGTTGTGTTAGCACAGTGTAGGGGGTCGTGCTGGGGCTGGTGTTTCATGATTTTGGGCAGTAGTGTTCGGGCAGTGTAGGGGGTCTTGCTGTGGGTGGTATTTCAGGGTTTAGGGCAGTTCAATGGTGTGCGGTCAGTGTAGGCGTTCTTGCTGGGGGTGGTGTTTCAGGGTTTAGGGCAGTGCAGTGATATTCGGGCAGTGTAGTGGGTCGTGCAGGGGGGTGGTGTTTCAGGTATTAGGGCAGTGCAGTGGTGTTTGGGCAGTGTAGGGGGTCATGCTGGGGGTGGATTTTCAGGGTTTAGGGCAGTGCAGTGGTGTTCGAGCAGTGTAGGGGGCCGTGCTGGGTGTGGTGTTTCAGGGTTTAGGACAGTGCAGTGATGTTTGGGCAGTGTGAGTAGTTGTGATGGGGCTGGTTTTTCAGGGCTTAGGGCAGTGCAGTGGTGTTCGGGCAGTGTAGGGTATCATGCTGGGGGTGGTGTTTCAGGGTTTAGGGCAGTGCAGTGGTGTTCGGGCAGTATAGGGGGTCATGCTTTAGGGTGGTGTTTCAGGGTTTAGGGCAGTGGTTCAGTGGTGTTCGGGCAGTGTGGGGGTCTTGCAGGGGATGGTGTTTCAGGTTTTAGAGCAGTGCAGTGGTGTTCGGGTAGTGTGTGGGGTCATGCAGGGGCTGGTGTTTCAGGGTTTAGGGCAGTGCAGTGGTGTTCGGGCAGTGTAGGGGGTTGTACGAGGGATGGTGTTTCAGGGTTTAGGGCAGTGCAGTGGTGTTCGGGCAGTGTAGGGGGTCATGCGGGGGCTGGTGTTTCAGGGTTTAGGGCAGTGCAGAGGTGTTCAGGCAGTGTAGGGGGTCGTGCGGGGGCTTGAGTTTCAGGGTTTAGGGCAGTGCAGAGGTGTTCGGGCAGTCTAGAGGGATGTGCAGGCTGGTGTTTCAGGGTTTAGGGCAGTGCTGTTTTGTTCGGGCAGAGTAGGGGGTCATGCTGGGGATGGTGTTTCAGGGATTAGAGCAGTGCAGTGGTGTTCGGGCAGTGTAGGGGGTCGTGCTGGGGGTGGTATTTCAGGGTTTAGGGCAGTGCAGTGGTGTTCGGGCAGTGTAGGGGGTCATGCTGGGGGTGGTGTTTCAGGGTTTAGGGCAGTGGTTCAGTGGTGTGCGGGCAGTGTGGGGGTCTTGCAGGGGCTGGTGTTTCAGGGTTTAGAGCAGTGCAGTGGTGTTCGGATATTGTGTGGGGTCGTGCAGGGGCTGGTGTTTCAGGGTTTAGGGCAGTGCACTGGTGTTCAGCCAGTGTATGGGGTCGTGCTAGGGGTGGTTTGTGAGGGTTTAGGGCAGTGCAGTGGTGTTCGGGCAGTGTGGGGAGTCATGCTGGGGCTGGTGTTTTATTGTTTAGGGCAGTGCTGTTGTGTTCACGCAGTGTAGGGGGTTGTGCTGGGGCTGGTGTTTCATGATTTTTGGCAGTAGTGTTTGGGCCGTGTAGGGGGTCTCACTGTGGGTGGTATTTCAGGGTTTAGGACAGTTCAGTGGTGTGCTGTCAGTGTAGGGGTTCTTGCTGGGGGTGGTGTCTCAGGGTTTAGGGCAGTGCAGTGATAATTCGGGCAGTGTAGTGGGTCGTGCAGGGGGGTGGTGTTTCAGGGTTTAGGGCAGTGCAGTGGTGTTTGGGCAGTGTAGGGGGTCTTGCTGGGGGTGGTGTTTCAGGGTTTAGGGCAGTGCAGTGGTGTTTGAGCAGTGTAATGGGCCGTGCTGGGTGTGGTGTTTCAGGGTTTAGGGCAGTGCAGTGGTGTTTGGGCAGTGTGAGTAGTTGTGATGGGGCTGGTTTTTCAGGGTTTAGGGCAGTGCAGTGGTGTTCGGGCAGTGTAGGGGGTTGTGCTGGGGGTGGTGTTTCAGGCTTTAGGGCAGTGCAGTGGTGTTCGGGCAGTGTAGGGGGTCATGCTGGGGGTGGTGTTTCAGGGTTTAGGGCAGTGCAGTGGTGTTCGGGCAGTGTAGGGGGTCATGCTGGGGGTGGTGTTTCAGGGTTTAGGGCAGTGGTTCAGTGGTGTTCGGGCAGTGTGGGGGTCTTGCAGGGGCTGGTGTTTCAGGGTTTAGAGCAGTGCAGTGGTGTTCGGATAGTGTGTGGGGTCGTGCAGGTGCTGGTGTTTCAGGGTTTAGGGCAGTGCACTGGTGTTCAGCCAGTGTATGGGGTTGTGCTAGGGGTGGTTTTTCAGGGTTTAGGGCAGTGCAGTGGTGTTCGGGCAGTGTGGGGAGTCATGCTGGGACTGGTGTTTCATTGTTTAGGGCCGTGCAGTTGTGTTAGCACAGTGTAGGGGGTCGTGCTGGGGCTGGTGTTTCATGATTTTGGGCAGTAGTGTTCGGGCAGTGTAGGGGGTCTTGCTGTGGGTGGTATTTCAGGGTTTAGGGCAGTTCAGTGGTGTGCGGTCAGTGTAGGGGTTCTTGCTGGGGATGGTGTTTCAGGGTTTAGGGCAGTGCAGTGATATTCGGGCAGTGTAGTGGGTTGTGCAGACGGGTGGTGTTTCAGGGATTAGGGCAGTGCAGTGGTGTTCGGGCAGTGTAGGGGATTGTGCTGGGGGGTGGTGTTTCAGGGTTTAGGGCAGTGCAGTGGTGTTCGGGCTGTGTAGGGGGTCGTGCTGGGGGTGGTGTTTCATGGTTTAGGGCAGTGCAGTGGTGTTCGGGCAGTGTAGGGGGTCATGCTTTAGGGTGGTGTTTCAGGGTTTAGGGCAGTGGTTCAGTGGTGTTCGGGCAGTGTGGGGGTCTTGCAGGGGCTGGTGTTTCAGGGTTTACAGCAGTGCAGTGGTGTTCGGGTAGTGTGTGGGGTCGTGCAGGGGCTGGTGTTTCAGGGTTTAGGGCAGTGCAGTGGTGTTCGGGCAGTGTAGGGGGTTGTACGATGGATGGTGTTTCAGGGTTTAGGGCAGTGCAGTGGTGTCTGGGCAGTGTACGGTGTCGTGCTGGGGGTGGTGTTTCATTGTTTAGGTCAGTGCAGTTGTGTTCGCGCAGTGTAGGGGGTCGTGCTGGGGCTGGTGTTTCATGATTTTGGGCAGCAGTGTTTGGGGAGTGTAGGGGGTCTCGCTGTGGGTGGTATTTCAGGGTTTAGGACAGTTCAGTGGTGTGCGGTCAGTGTAGGGATACTTGCTGGGGGTGGTGTTTCAGGGTTTAGGGCAGTGCAGTGATATTCGGGCAGTGTAGTGGGTCGAGCAGGGGGGTGGTGTTTCAGGGTTTAGGGCAGTGCAGTGGTATTTGGGCAGTGTAGGGGGTCTTGCTGGGGGTGGTGTTTCAGGGTTTAGGGCAGTGCAGTGGTGTTTGAGCAGTGTAGGGGGCCGTGCTGGGTGTGGTGTTTCAGGGTTTAGGGCAGTGCAGTGGTGTTTGGGCAGTGTGAGTAGTTGTGATGGGGCTGGTTTTTCAGGAATTAGGGCAGTGCAGTGGTGTTCAGGCAGTGTAGGGGGTCGTGCGGGGGGGTGGTGTTTCAGGCTTGAAGGCAGTGCAGTGGTGTTCGGGCAGTGTAGGGGGTCGTGCTGGGGGTGGTGTTTCAGGGTTTAGGGCAGTGCAGTGGTGTTCGGGCAGTGTAGGGGGTCATGCTGGGGGTGGTGTTTCAGGGTTTAGGGCAGTGGTTCAGTGGTGTTCGGGCAGTGTGGGGGTCTTGCAGGGGCTGGTGTTTCAGGGTTTAGAGCAGTGCAGTGGTGTTCAGATAGTGTGTGGGGTCGTGCAGGGGCTGGTGTTTCAGGGTTTAGGGCAGTGCACTGGTGTTCAGCCAGTGTATGGGGTCGTGCTAGGGGTGGTTTTTCAGGGTTTAGGACAGTGCAGTGGTGTTTGGGCAGTGTGGGGAGTCGTGCTGGGACTGGTGTTTCATTGTTTAGGGCAGTGCAGTTTTGTTAGCACAGTGTAGGGGGTCGTGCTGGGGCTGGTGTTTCATGATTTTGGGCAGTAGTGTTCGGGCAGTGTAGGGGGTCTTGCTGTGGGTGATATTTCAGGGTTTAGGGCAGTTCAGTGGTGTGCGGTCAGTGTAGGGGTTCTTGCTGGGGGTGGTGTTTCAGGGTTTAGGGCAGTGCAGTGATATTCCGGCAGTGTAGTGGGTCCTGCAGGGGGGTGGTGTTTCAGGTATTAGGGCAGTGCAGTGGTGTTTGGGCAGTGTAGGGGGTCTTGCTGGGGGTGGTGTTTCAGGGTTTAGGGCAGTGCAGTGGTGTTCGAGCAGTGTAGGGGGCCGTGCTGGGTGTGGTGTTTCAGGGTTTAGGGCAGTGCAGTGATGTTTGGGCAGTGTGAGTAGTTGTGATGGGGCTGGTTTTTCAGGGTTTAGGGCAGTGCAGTGGTGTTCGGGCAGTGTAGGGTATCGTGCTGGGGGTGGTGTTTCAGGGTTTAGGGCAGTGCAGTGGTGTTTGGGCAGTGTGAGTAGTTGTGATGGGGCTGGTTTTTCAGGGTTTAGGGCAGTGCAGTGGTGTTCGGGCAGTGTAGGGGGTCGTGCTGGGGGGTGGTTCTTCAGGCTTTAGGGCAGTGCAGTGGTGTTCGGGCAGTGTAGGGGGTCATGCTGGGGGTGGTGTTTCAGGGTTTAGGGCAGTGCAGTGATGTTCGGGCAGTGTAGGGGGTCATGCTGGGGGTGGTGTTTCAGGGTTTAGGGCAGTGGTTCAGTGGTGTTCGGGCAGTGTGGGGGGTCGTGCTGGGGGTGGTGTTTCATGGTTTAGGGCAGTGCAGTGGTGTTCGGGCAGTGTAGGGGGTCATGCTTTAGGGTGGTTTTTCAGGGTTTAGGGCAGTGGTTCAGTGGTGTTCGGGCAGTGTGGGGGTCTTGCAGGGGCTGGTGTTTCAGGGTTTAGAGCAGTGCAGTGGTGTTCGGGTAGTGTGTGGGGTCGTGCAGGGGCTGGTGTTTCAGGGTTTAGAGCAGTGCAGTGGTGTTCGGGTAGTGTGTGGGGTCGTGCAGGGGCTGGTGTTTCAGGGTTTAGGGCAGTGCAGTGGTGTTTGGGCAGTGTAGGGGGTTGTACGAGGGATGGTGTTTGGGGTTTAGGGCAGTGCAGTGGTGTTCGGGCAGTGTAGGGGGTCATGCGGGGGCTGGTGTTTCAGGGTTTAGGGCAGTGCAGTGGTGTTCGGGCAGTGTAGGGTATCATGCTGGGGGTGGTGTTTCAGGGTTTAGGGCAGTGCAGTGGTGTTCGGGCTGTGTAGGGGGTCGTGCTGGGGGTGGTGTTTCATGGTTTAGGGCAGTGCAGTGGTGTTCGGGCAGTGTAGGGGGTCATGCTTTAGGGTGGTTTTTCAGGGTTTAGGGCAGTGGTTCAGTGGTGTTCGGGCAGTGTGGGGGTCTTGCAGGGGCTGGTGTTTCAGGGTTTAGAGCAGTGCAGAGGTGTTCGGGTAGTGTGTGGGGTCGTGCAGGGGCTGGTGTTTCAGGGTTTAGGGCAGTGCAGTGGTGTTCGGGCAGTGTAGGGGGTTGTACGAGGGATGGTGTTTGGGGTTTAGGGCAGTGCAGTGGTGTTCGGGCAGTTTAGGGGGTCATGCGGGGGCTGGTGTTTCAGGGTTTAGGGCGGTGCAGAGGTGTTCGGGCAGTGTAGGGGGTCGTGCGGGGCTGGAGTTTCAGGGTTTAGGGCAGTGCAGAGGTGTTCGTGGAGTCTAGAGGGATGTGCAGGCTGGTGTTTCAGCGTTTAGGGCAGTGCTGTTTTGTTCGGGCAGAGTAGGGGGTCATGCAGGGGATGGTGTTTCAGGGATTAGAGCAGTGCAGTGGTGTTTGGGCAGTGTAGGGGGTCATGCTGGGGGTGGTATTTCAGGGTTTAGGACAGTGCAGTGGTGTTCGGGCAGTGTAGGGGGCCATGCTGGGGGTGGTGTTTCAGGGTTTAGGGCAGTGGTTCAGTGGTGTTCGGGCAGTGTGGGGGTCTTGCAGGGGCTGGTGTTTCAGGGTTTAGAGCAGTGCAGTGGTGTTCGGATAGTGTGTGGGGTCGTGCAGGGGCTGGTGTTTCAGGGTTTAGGGCAGTGCACTGGTGTTCAGCCAGTGTATGGGGTCGTGCTAGGGGTGGTTAGTGAGGGTTTAGGGCAGTGCAGTGGTGTTCGGGCACTGTGGGGAGTCAAGCTGGGGCTGGTGTTTCATTGTTTAGGGCAGTGCAGTTGTGTTCGCGCAGTGTAGGGGGTCGTGCTGGGGCTGGTGTTTCAGCGTTTAGGGCAGTGCTGTTTTGTTCGGGCAGAGTAGGGGGTCATGCAGGGGATGGTGTTTCAGGGATTAGAGCAGTGCAGTGGTGTTTGGGCAGTGTAGGGGGTCATGCTGGGGGTGGTATTTCAGGGTTTAGGACAGTGCAGTGGTGTTCGGGCAGTGTAGGGGGCCATGCTGGGGGTGGTGTTTCAGGGTTTAGGGCAGTGGTTCAGTGGTGTTCGGGCAGTGTGGGGGTCTTGCAGGGGCTGGTGTTTCAGGGTTTAGAGCAGTGCAGTGGTGTTCGGATAGTGTGTGGGGTCGTGCAGGGGCTGGTGTTTCAGGGTTTAGGGCAGTGCACTGGTGTTCAGCCAGTGTATGGGGTCGTGCTAGGGGTGGTTAGTGAGGGTTTAGGGCAGTGCAGTGGTGTTCGGGCACTGTGGGGAGTCAAGCTGGGGCTGGTGTTTCATTGTTTAGGGCAGTGCAGTTGTGTTCGCGCAGTGTAGGGGGTCGTGCTGGGGCTGGTGTTTCATAATTTTGGGCAGTAGTGTTTGGGCCGTGTAGGGGTCTCACTGTGGGTGGTATTTCAGGGTTTAGGACAGTTCAGTGGTGTGCTGTCAGTGTAGGGGTTCTTGCTGGGGGTGGGGATTCAGGGTTTAGGGCAGTGCAGTGATAATTCGGCCAGTGTAGTGGGTCGTGCAGGGGGTGGTGTTTCAGGGTTTAGGGCAGTGCAGTGGTATTTGGGCAGTGTAGGGGGTCTTGCTGGGGGTGGTGTTTCAGGGTTTAGGGCAGTGCAGTGGTGTTTGAGCAGTGTAGGGGGCCGTGCTGGGTGTGGTGTTTCAGGGTTTAGGGCAGTGCAGTGGTGTTTGGGCAGTGTGAGTAGTTGTGATGGGGCTGGTTTTTCAGGGTTTAGGGCAGTGCAGTGGTGTTCGGGCAGTGTAGGGGGTCGTGCTGGGGGGTGGTTCTTCAGGCTTTAGGGCAGTGCAGTGGTGTTCGGGCAGTGTAGGGGTTCATGCTGGGGGTGGTGTTTCAGGGTTTAGGGCAGTGCAGTGATGTTCGGGCAGTGTAGGGGGTCATGCAGGGGGTGGTGTTTCAGGGTTTAGGGCAGTGGTTCAGTGGTGTTCGGGCAGTGTGGGGGTCTTGCAGGGGCTGGTGTTTCAGGGTTTAGAGCAGTGCAGTGGTGTTCGGATAGTGTGTGGGGTCGTGCAGGTGCTGGTGTTTCAGCGTTTAGGGCAGTGCACTGGTGTTCAGCCAGTGTATGGGGTCGTGCTAGGGGTGGTTTGTGAGGGTTTAGGGCAGTGCAGTGGTGTTCGGGCAGTGTGGGGAGTCATGCTGGGGCTGGTGTTTCATAGTTTAGGGCAGTGCAGTTGTGTTCGCGCAGTGTAGGGGGTCGTGCTGGGGCTGGTGTTTCATGATTTTGGGCAGTAGTGTTTGGGCCGTGTAGGGGTCTCACTGTGGGTGGTATTTCAGGGTTTAGGACAGTTCAGTGGTGTGCTGTCAGTGTAGGGGTTCTTGCTGGGGGTGGGGATTCAGGGTTTAGAGCAGTGCAGTGATAATTCGGCCAGTGTAGTGAGTCGTGCAGGGGGGTGGTGTTTCAGGGTTTAGGGCAGTGCAGTGGTGTTTGAGCAGTGTAGGGGGCCGTGCTGGGTGTGGTGTTTCAGGGTTTAGGGCAGTGCAGTGGTGTTTGGGCAGTGTGAGTAGTTGTGATGGGGCTGGTTTTTCAGGGTTTAGGGCAGTGCAGTGGTGTTCGGGCAGTGTAGGGGGTCGTGCTGGGGGGTGGTTCTTCAGGCTTTAGGGCAGTGCAGTGGTGTTCGGGCAGTGTAGGGGGTCATGCTGGGGGTGGTGTTTCAGGGTTTAGGGCAGTGCAGTGATGTTCGGGCAGTGTAGGGGGTCATGCTGGGGGTGGTGTTTCAGGGTTTAGGGCAGTGGTTCAGTGGTGTTCGGGCAGTGTGGGGGTCTTGCAGGGGCTGGTGTTTCAGGGTTTAGAGCAGTGCAGTGGTGTTCGGATAGTGTGTGGGGCCGTGCAGGTGCTGGTGTTTCAGGGTTTAGGGCAGTGCACTGGTGTTCAGCCAGTGTATGGAGTCGTGCTAGGGGTGGGTTTTCAGGGTTTAGAGCAGTGCAGTGGTGTTCGGGCAGTGTGGGGAGTCGTGCTGGGACTGGTGTTTCATTGTTTAGGGCCGTGCAGTTGTGTTAGCACAGTGTAGGGGGTTGTGCTGGGGCTGGTGTTTCATGATCTTGGGCAGTAGTGTTTGGGCAGTGTAGGGGGTCTTGCTGTGGGTGGTATTTCAGGGTTTAGGGCAGTTCAGTGGTGTGCGGTCAGTGTAGGGGTTCTTGCTGGGGGTGGTGTTTCAGGGTTTCGGGCAGTGTTGTGGGTCGTGCAGGGGAGTGGTGTTTCAGGGATTAGGGCAGTGCAGTGGTGTTTGGGCAGTGTAGGGGGTCTTGCTGGGGGTGGTGTTTCAGGGTTTAGGGCAGTGCAGTGGTGTTTGAGCAGTGTAGGGGGCCGTGCTGGGTGTGGTGTTTCAGGGTTTAGGGCAGTGCAGTGATGTTTGGGCAGTGTGAGTAGTTGTGATGGGGCTGGTTTTTCAGGGTTTAGGGCAGTGCAGTGGTGTTCGGGCAGTGTAGGGGATCGTGCTGGGGAGTGGTGTTTCAGGGTTTAGGGCAGTGCAGTGGTGTTCGGGCTGTGTAGGGGGTCGTGCTGGGGGTGGTGTTTCATGGTTTAGGGCAGTGCAGTGGTGTTCGGGCAGTGTAGGGGGTCATGCTTTAGGGTGGTGTTTCAGGGTTTAGGGCAGTGGTTCAGTGGTGTTCGGGCAGTGTGGGGGTCTTGCAGGGGCTGGTGTTTCAGGGTTTACAGCATTGCAGTGGTGTTCAGGTAGTGTGTGGGGTCGTGCAGGGGCTGGTGTTTCAGGGTTTAGGGCAGTGCAGTGGTGTTCGGGCAGTGTAGGGGGTTGTACGATGGATGGTGTTTCAGGGTTTAGGGCAGTGCAGTGGTGTTCGGGCAGTGTACGGGGTCATGCGGGGGCTGGTGTTTCAGGGTTTAGGGCAGTTCAGAGGTGTTCAGGCATCTAGGGGGTCGTGCGGGGCTAGTGTTTCAGGGTTTAGGGCAGTGCAATGGTGTTCGGGCAGTGTGGGGGGTCGTGCGGGGGCTGGTGTTTCAGGGTTTAGGGCAGTGCAGTGGTGTTCGGGCAGAGTAGGGGGTCGTGCGGGGGCTGGAGTTTCAGGGTTTAGGGCAGTGCAGAGGTGTTCGGGCAGTCTAGAGGGATGTGCAGGCTGGTGTTTCAGGGTTTAGGGCAGTGCAGTTGTGTTCGGGCAGAGTAGGGGGTCATGCAGGGGATGGTGTTTCAGGGTTTAGAGCAGTGCAGTGGTGTTCGGGCAGTGTATGGGGTTGTGCTAGGGGTGGTTTTTCAGGGTTTAGGGTAGTGCAGTGGTGTTCGGGCAGTGTGGGGAGTCGTGCTGGGACTGGTGTTTCATTGTTTAGGGCAGTGCAGTTGTGTTAGCACAGTGTAGGGGGTCGTGCTGGGGCTGGTGTTTCATGATTTTGGGCAGTAGTGTTCGGGCAGTGTAGGGGGTCTTGCTGTGGGTGGTATTTCAGGGTTTAGGGCAGTTTAGTGGTGTGCGGTCAGTGTAGGGGTTCTTGCTGGGGGTGGTGTTTCAGGGTTTAGGGCAGTGCAGTGATATTCTGGCAGTTTAGTGGGTCGTGCAGGGGGGGTGGTGTTTCAGGGAGTAGGGCAGTGCAGTGGTGTTTGGGCAGTGTAGGGGGTCTTGCTGGTGGTGGTGTTTCAGGGTTTAGGGCAGTGCAGTGGTGTTCGAGCAGTGTAGGGGGCCGTGCTGGGTGTGGTGTTTCAGGGTTTAGGGCCGTGCAGTGATGTTTGGGCAGTGTGAGTAGTTGTGATGGGGCTGGTTTTTCAGGGTTTAGGGCAGTGCAGTGGTGTTCGGGCAGTGTAGGGGGTCGTGCTGGGGGGTGGTGTTTCAGGGTTTAGGGCAGTGCAGTGGTGTTCGGGCTGTTTAGGGGGTCGTGCTGGGGGTGGTGTTTCATGGTTTAGGGCAGTGCAATGGTGTTCGGGCAGTGTAGGGGGTCATGCTTTAGGGTGGTGTTTCAGGGTTTAGGGCAGTGGTTCAGTGGTGTTCGGGCAGTGTGGGGGTCTTGCAGGGGCTGGTGTTTCAGGGTTTAGAGCAGTGCAGTGGTGTTCGGGTAGTGTGTGGGGTCGTGCAGGGGCTGGTGTTTTAGGGTTTAGGGCATTGCAGTGGTGTTCGGGCAGTGTAGGGGGTTGTACGAGGGATATTGTTTCAGGGTTTAGGGCAGTGCAGTGGTGTTCGGGCAGTGTAGGGGGTCATGCGGGGGCTGGTGTTTCAGGGTTTAGGGCAGTGCAGAGGTGTTCAGGCAGTCTAGGTGGTCGTGCGGGGCTAGTGTTTCACGGTTTAGGGCAGTGCAGTGGTGTTCGGGTAGTGTGGGGGGTCGTGCGGGGGCTGGTGTTTCAGGGTTTAGAGCAGTGCATTGGTGTTCGGGCAGTGTAGGTGGTCGTGCGTGGGCTGGTGTTTCAGGGTTTAGGGCAGTGCAGTGGTGTTCGGGCAGTGTAGGGGGTCTTGCTGGGGGAGGTGTATCAGGGTTTTGAGCATTGCAGAGGTGTTCGGGCAGTGTAAGAGGTCTTACTGGGGGTAGTGTTTCAGGGTTTAGGGCAGTGCAGTGGTATTCGGGCAGTGTAGGGGGTCATGCAGAGGATGGTGTTTCAGGATTTAGGGCAGTGCAGTGGTGTTCGGGCAGTGTAGGGTGTCGTGCGAGGCTGGTGTTTCAGGGTTTAGGGCAGTGCATTGGTGTTCGGGCAGTGTAGGTGGTCGTGCGTGGGCTGGTATTTCTGGGTTTAGGGCAGTGCATTGCTGTTCGGGCAGTGTAGGGTGTCGTGCACGGGGTGGTGTTTCAGGGCTTAGGGCAGTGCAGTCATGTTCATGCAGTGTATGGGGACATGCAGGGGGTGGTGTTTCAGGGTTTAGGGCAGTGCTTTGGTATTCGGGCAGTTTGGGGGGTCGTGCAGGGGCTGGTGTTTCAGGGTTTAGGGCAGTTTAGTGGTGTTCGGGCAGTGTAGGGGGTTGTACGGGAGATGGTGTTTCAGGGTTTAGGGCAATGCAGTGGTGTTCGGGCAGTGTAGGGGGTTGTGCGGAGGCTGGTATTTCAGGGTTTAGGGCAGTGCAGAGGTGTTTGGGCAGTCTAGGGGGTCATGCAGGGGATGGTGTTTCAGGGTTAGGGCAGTGAAGTGGTGTGTGGGATGTTTAGGGGTCGTGCGGGGCTGGTGTTTCAGGGTTTAGGGCAAAGCAGTGGTGTTCGGGCAGTGTGGGTTGTCGTGCGGGGGCTGGTGTTTCAGGGTTTAGGGCAGTGCATTAGTGTTTGCGCAGTGTAGGGGGTCGTGCATGGGCTGGTGTTTCAGGGTTTAGGGCAGTGTAGTGGTGTTCGGGCAGTGAAGGGGGTCGTGCTGGGGCTGGCGTTTCAGGGTTTACGGCATTGCAGTGGTTTTCGGGCAGTGTAGGGGTCTTGCTGCGGGTGGTGTTTCAGGGTTTAGGCAGTGGTGTTTAGGCAGTGTAGGGGTTCTTGCTGGGGGTGGTGTTTCAGGGTTTAGGGCAGTGCAGTGGTATACGGGCAGTGTAGTGGGTCGTGCAGGGGGGTGGTGTTTCAGGGTTTTGGGCAGTGCAGTGGTGTTCGGGCAGTGTAGGGGGTTCTATGTGGGTGCTGTTTTAGGGTTTAGAGCAGTTCAGTGGTGTTCGGGCAGTGTGGGGGGTCATGCGGGCGGCTGGTGTTTCAGGGTTTAGGGCAGTTTAGTGGTGTTCGGGCAGTGTAGGGGGTTGTACGGGGGATGGTGTTTCAGGGTTTAGGACAAAGCAGTGGTTTTCGGGCAGTGTAGGGGGTTGTGCGGGGGCTGGTGTTTCAGGGTTGAGGGCAGTGCAGAGGTGTTTGGGCAGTGTAGGGGGTCATGCGGGGCTAGTGTTTCAGGGTTTAGGGCAGTGCAGTGGTGTTCGGGCAGTGTAGGGGGTCATGCAGGGGATGGTGTTTCAGGGTTATGGCAGTGAAGTGGTGTTCGGGATGTGTAGGGGTTCGTGCAGGGCTGGTGTTTCAGGGTTTAGGGCAAGGCAGTGGTGTTCGGGCAGTGTGGGTTGTCGTGGGGGGGCTGGTGTTTCAGGGTTTAGGGCAATGCATTGGTGTTCGGGCAGTGTAGGGGGTCGTGCGTGGGCTGGTGTTTCAGGGTTTAGGGCAGTGCAGTGGTGTTCGGGCAGTGTAGGGGGTCGTGCTGGGGCTGGCGCTTCAGGGTTTACGGCATTGCAGTGGTTTTCGGGCAGTGTAGGGGGTCTTGCTGCGGGTGGTGTTTCAGGGTTTAGGGCAGTGCAGTGGTGTTCGGGCAGTGTAGTGGGTCGTGCAGGGGGGTGGTGTTTCAGGGTGTAGGGCAGTGCAGTGGTGTTCGGGCAGTGTAGGGGGTTCTCTGGGGGTGCTGTTTCATGGTTTAGGGCTGTGGTGTTCGGGCAGTGTAGGGGGTCTTGCTGGGGTTGGTGATTCAGTGTTTAGGGCAGTGCAGTGATGTTCGGGCTGTGTAGGCTGTAGTGCTGGGGCTGGTGTTTCAGGGTTTAGGGCAGTGCAGTGGTGTTCGGGCAGTGTAGGGGGTCGTGCCGGGGCTAGTGTTTTAGGGTTTAGGGCAGTGCAGTGGTGTTCGGGCAGTGTGGGGGGTCGTGCAGGGGCTGGTGTTTCAGGGTTTAGGGCAGTGCAGTGGTGTTCGGGCAGTGTAGGGGGTCGTATAGGGGGATGGTGTTTCAGGGTTTAGGGCAATGCAGTGGTGTTCGGCAGTGTAGGGGGTCGTGCATGGGCTGGTGTTTCAGGGTTTAGGGCAGTGCAGTTGTGTTCGGGCAGTGTAGGGGGTCATGCAGGGGATGGTGTTTCAAGGTTTAGGGCAGTGCAGTGGTGTTCGGGCAGTGTAGGGTGTCGTGCGAGGCTGGTGTTTCAGGGTTTAGGGCAGTGCAGTGGTGTTCGGGCAGTGTGGGTTGTCGTGCGGGGGCTGGTGTTTCAGGGTTTAGGGCAGTGCATTGGTGTTCGGGCAGTGTAGGTGGTCGTGCGTTGGCTGGTGTTTCAGGGTTTATTGCAGTGCAGTGGTGTTCGGGAAGTGTAGGGGGTCTTGCTGGGGGTTGATGAATACAGGCCCCAGCTAGGCCCGCAGAATACAAGGGTTCGCTCTCCTGTAACGTAAACTAAAAGGAAGTTGGCACGGAAACTGCAAATACAAAGACAGAGTTTATTAACCCTTAAGGGTGGTCCTACAACCTATACAACACTCTTCAGTATTGCATAGAGTAGCACAAAGAACTTGCGTACACAGTCCCCTTTTATACACAACAGAGGGGCTCATAAGTGGGTGGATACAACATGAGGCAAAGAGTATTACCTTTTATGGACATTTTCGATACAGAACCAATATGTGGGCGGAGTAAACAATTTCCTGAGCCCGCGAAAACATGGTCAAGCAAGGACTAACTGATAACAGATGTGGTCAAGTCTGGGCATGCGCCAGATGTACAAAGGAGCTATTTATAGACTGTTACTAGGCAGATTACAAGAGCAACTAACACGAAGATAGGACTCTTCTCGTGCTGAGCACGTGGAGACACGACAATACAAAATGGAGTCCAGACATTAGTCAACATAGGAGAGAAACTTATTTTAAGAAAGGGAAATTCATGTCTTTAGTGAATGCTTAATCAGATCGCTGTTTTAGTTTTCAACAGACGACCCTTTCAGCATTTACTGAAGACATTCGGCTTATTAGGATAATCATCATATATATAAATTTTCATCATCTCTTCCACCTCTTTGGTTAAATGTTTCTGATAGGTGACATTGGCAATAGCTTTCTTATCAGGAATATAGAATGACACACATAAAGAACAGAGTAAAGGACCACACTGGACACAGATGCAGTAGGAAAACAGAATTGCCACAATAATGCAGAGACCAGTTAAAACCTTCTATCCCCATGTAATGATCAATGCCCAAAACCATCCAGAAAAGGTCCAAGTGCCATTTTCTGTGTGAATCTCAGCTGCGATTTTATGCAATTTATTAATAGCGTTATAAACTGATGGCGTATGGTCAGGAATAAACACACAACAACTACTCCCGATAATTTTACATGCTCCACCTCGGTCAGCTAACATAACATCTAATACCATACGATTCTGTAATGCAACAATTCTAGTAATTTGTAATTCTTCCGTAAGATTCCCAAGAGCAGCAGCGGTTTGATTCGTCACAGCCTCTACAACTCTCGTTGACCTTCGAACCTTCCTACTATTTAGGGCAGCTCCAACAAAGAAAAACGATCCTAAGTTAAAATCAATATACTGCTGTAAGCTAGTATCGGTTTGATCAACATCATCAATGGATAGAGTACGTTTATACCTATTTACAGTCACATTATTCAACAACTTCAAATCTTTATGATAGGATGCAGGTGCTAAAAATACAGGGGGTAATAAGAACGCTACATAACATACTCCGGACCAGCCGGCTGGCAAACGATAATAACCCTTATTCCCACATACAAAGTATGTATTATGGGAGGCTAAGAAAGTACTATTATTTAGACCATCTATATTCAAAACAATAATACAGTCACTAACACCAACTGGAATATAACCCACACTCTGGAGAAACAGGTCCGCTTGAGCTTGTGCCACTTGAATCACAAATTTCTCTTTGCCTACTGTGTCTCTAGTGTTCGTGAAAATGTAGGGGATCGATTCATTGTCTGGTCGATATTCTTCCCATTCCCATATTGTCCCATTCGCTTGTGGGTAGCCATCTTTATCCTGATGACATTCCTTATTAAGTCTGAAAAGTAGTCGTCCCACTGTAGGATTCCATGTGGCAAAAAGCAAAGTGTACCATGCTCTACAAGAGCCATTATGAGAGAAAGGGAGAGGTATGAACGGCGTTCCTCCTTTCTTCTGATGAGCTGGCATCATACCACATATCCAGCAGTTCGTAGCATTTGTAGCAACATGGGTATGATGCAACATCTGGATGAAAGTGTTATTCAAATAAGACTGACGATGCTTCAATTCTTGATACGGAAGGGTATAAAAGTAGTGCTCCTCAGGCACTGGAGTGGTCAAAACAAGCAACTCACGGGCAGGAGTCACGTCCTCCACAAACCATGTGGTTATACCCATAATAACCACAATGATAATAAAGCTTGTCGCACAGAGAATCTTCTTCTTCTCCATCCTGTAATAAGAAGTCAATATCTTCCTGAAACTAAAAGGTTGTCAGAACTCTTCCCCTTAGGCAGCCGTTGATTTCTTCACCAGCGGGCCAAGACGGGTGTCACTACACTAATGCAGGGCTGATCCCCCCCCCCGTTGCCACATTGGCTCTCCGTTTCACTAACCTAAGGGCCGTTCTGACAACGTCTTTGGATAAAAAAAAAAGAAAATCACTTCCTTGGTCTGAGATGATATCTTCCTCCTCCAGGAATCGATTGGTCCGGGAAGAGCTCCTCAGTGTCGTTCGGTTCCACAGCACGGCCTTTCTCCGCAGTCAGGATTTCTCGATGGTCGGTCAACACAGCAGGCTCCACCAATCCAGGCGGCACTTTACGACAGTGCAAGGAGTGGATCCAGTTCTTCCGATTGGAAACTCGCACAGCTGTCCTCGTTGCAAGCAGGACCTGCTCAGGAACAACCCATCTCGGCTCCAGACTGTTCGTCCTTTCGAATACTTTGATCATAACCTGATCGCCAGGTCGGAGATTATGACCTTCACCTGTGGACCGATCAGGGAGCGCTTCTCGAACCTGTTGATGAATAGAAACCAAATTATCCGTTAACTGTGCCAGATAATCATTCATCATTACACAAGGTACATCATGCACTGACTTTGGTTTTGGTGGACCCCAAATATTCATTGGGCGTCCGAATACAATCTCGTAGGGTGTGAGACCGGTCCGAGAATGCGGTATCGATCTAATTGACAATAATGCCAGCGGTAAAGCATCTGGCCAAGTCAAAGAAGTCGAAGCTTGGATCTTCGCGATCTTAAGCTTCAGAGTACCATTATATTTCTCGACCAATCCCGCAGACTGAGGGTGAAACACTGCATGAAATTTCTGGGTAATGCCTAGCCCTTTCAGGACATACTTGATAACGTCTGCTATGAAATGAGGTCCGTTATCACTCCACAACAATCTACAAACACCATATCGAGGGAAGAACTCCTTCAATAGCATCTTGGCTGAAGTCATTGCAGTATTGTCTTTCGTAGGGTATGCCTCAACCCATTTACTGAAGGCACAAACCACTACTAGAACATACTTCAGATTGTTACAGCGCTCAAGCTGGATGCAGTGGGTGTCGCAAATCCTCCTGCTGGAGTTCGTGTACCTTTTCCTGGGTTGTACCTCAGGCAAATCATGCAGGTCTGCACTACCCTCTTTGCCGTACTAGCGATCTCCGGATGCTCCCAAACTCGTGTGAGTAATTTAACAATTGCGGAAGCTCCGACATGCGCTAGTCCATGTGCCATCTGAACCATAGGTTGTACGAAGGCTGTGGGTAACTTCCATTTATCCATCTGCTTACTTCTCCAACACCCTTCATCATCTAACTCTCCATCATTGGACCATTGCTCCCGTTCCTTATCGGAAGCGGTCCTCTGTATCTCCAGCACTTCCCTCCTAGCATCGTGCCATCTTTCTGCCTGCGACTTCACAACATACATTGCAGTAGCACCAGGCTGCATCGCAGTCTCTCGTGCCACCCGGTCTGCTAAAGCATTCCCTTCTCCAACTTTATCAACCACTTTCTTATGGGTACTACATTTAACTATAGCAATCTTCTTTGGATATGTTAATGCAGTCAAAAGGTTGTGAACTAACTCCCCGTACATTATCTGTGCTCCATGTGACGTTAGAAACCCTCTCTCCTTCCAGAGTAGGCCGAAATTGTGCGCTACTCCGAAGGCATAACGACTATCTGTATAAACATTCACACACAATCCTGTACTGAGCTCACATGCTCGTGTTAATGCTATCAGTTCTGCTGCTTGAGCTGATTTCTGCGGTATGCGTGCTGTCTCCACTATTGTTTGTAATGTGGTAATTGCATACGCTGCTGAAGTCGTACCATCTGGTAGCTTCAGGCATGATCCGTCCACCCACAGTTCTCCATCTACATCTGTAAAGGGCATATCCTGGAGATCAATACGACCCTTTGTCTGTTCCTCAGTCACAAGAATACAGTTGTGTGCTTTCCGTGCTTCAGACTGAGTTTCCGGGAACGGCAACAATGTGGCTGGATTTAACGTTGCACACCTCTTTAACGTAATATGAGGAGCCAAAAGCGTCAACTCATATCCCGTTAAATGAGCACTGGTCAAATGCTGCGTCTTTGTCTGATTCAGCAGGGCATCAACAGCATGGGGACTAATACCAACAGTTTGTGAGATAACACAATCCCCTCGCTTTGGCGTATTGACACAGCTGTCGCCGCAACCGAGCGAAAACAACCTGGTAATGCTTGGGCAACAGGATCAAGTACAACCGAAAAATATGCACAAGGGCGCTGTTTGTCGCCGTGCATCTGTACTAAAACTGATAATGCGCATCCATCTTTCTCATGCACATACAGTGAAAAGGGCTTCGTATAATCAGGGGTACCTAACACTGGTGCTGAACAAAGGGCTTGTCGTAATTGCTGAAAGGCAATTTCACACTCATTTGACCAGGGAAGAGGGATCGGTGTGTCTTTTGTCAAAAGGGCTAACAATGGTTTAGCTATGTGTGAAAATCCCAATATCCATTGCCTACAGAAAGAAGCAAGACCCAAAAATGCACGCACGTCCTTCTGTGTGGAAGGTACTGGCGTGTCCAAAATTGCTTGAATACGATCTGGTGTGAGTGCACGCCCCTCCTTAGACAAAAGGTGACCCAAGTAAGTCACCTTTGGTCTACAGAATTGCAATTTCTTCCTCGACACTTTGTGATTGTGCGATGCCAAAAAGGAAAGCAAAGATAACGTACACTTCTCACACAGCTCAGGAGTGTCAGCCGCCAACAAGATGTCATCGACATATTGTATAAGGGCGACACCCTCAGGCAGAACAAAGGAATCCAATTGCCTCTTCAATGCTTGACTGTAAATACTAGGACTTTCTGTATAACCCTGAGGGACTCTACAAAATCTATAAGACCTATTATTTAAAGTAAAACCGAAAAGGTATCGGCTATCAGGGTGAATAGGAATCGAAAGAAGGCATTTTTCAAATCAATAACTGAAAACGTGGTCGCCGTTGGCAGGACCAGAGTAAGTAACGTCGTGATATCAGAAACCACTGGATATTGAGGTATCACTATCTTATTCACTTCCCTTAGGTCAATGATAAAACGATAAACCCTAGTATCGGTATCTTTCTTCAAAATGGGTAAAATAGGACTGTTGCAGACATTATAGGGAACTTCCTCCACTACTCCCACCTTAATCAAATCCTGCACAATCTGTATGAGTGCCTCCTCACCCTCCTGGGAAATGCGATACTGAGGGAGGCGCGGCAACACCGCACCCTCCTGGACACTGATGTGGACCGGCGGAATCACCATCTGTCCCACATCAGTATCCGAAGTAGCCCACAAAGAATGAGGGAGGGAAGCTAATACAGTATCCTCCGCAACCACACACATCCGGTCTGTCATTGGGTGATTATCGTTTAATATCACACGCACTCCAGTAGGGGAGCAGCAGATCGTAGCTCTAAAGTGCTTGAGCATATCAAGACCCATAATGTTGTCGGGCGTGTTCGGGGCAAGCAGGAACGGACATGGCGCAGAAAGGTTGTCAACATGGAATGCAAGGGGTCGGGAAAGAGGGCTTCGAGAGAGTGTACCATCAAACCCTACTGATGTAACCATTAAGCCAGATGGGGGAGCCCTCGGAACCAATTGTTTGGACAGCACACTGCGAGTAGCTCCTGTATCAACTAGGAACCGATCAGTAGAACCCAAAACATTTGCTGAAACATAAGGACCCTTCTGATCAACCGGCACTTCAACTGATTCAAACCCCCATCCAACGCAATCCTACGCATGCTGTGAGTCATGGTACCCAGAACGGTCGTTCCCAGACATTTGATACTGGTGTTGCCTATCAAACACATTAGGCCTATCCCGTTGCTGTATGTTAGGCTCAAATCGAGTACGATCATTAGAGTTCCCTCTATAATTCGAAAAGCCCTCTCTACCTCTCGGTGGTCCCTGACCACGTCCCTGACGAGATGCATATAATACCGGACAATCTCTGGCCCAATGACCCGACTGTTTACAATACGCACATTGATTTCTATTTACATCTGACCGACCCGAAGGGGGACCATAGAATCCTCCCCTACCTCTTTCTACACCCCGACGAGGCGGACCATATACTTGTGCTAACATCACCTTAGTTTTCAAATCTTTTGATTTCTTCTCCTCATTCCCCTTCGCTTCTTGTTCCTGACGCTCATAATACTGAGCCATAGTCAGGAGGGATGCCGGAGACGAGGTGGACCAAGAACTTTCACTTGCTTTTAAACGAGCTGCTATTCCCGGTAATAAATTCGCCACACATTTATCCACAAAAAGATGTCGGCCCGTATCGTCCGTAAGCGACTGACCACTGAAATCATGAAAGGTCTCCTCAAAGCGTGTAAAGAAATCTGAAACTGATTCATCAACCTTCTGTTTACACGAGGCTAACATATTCCAGTCAATCTTTTTAGGGGGAATAATCGTTTTCAACTTAGTCAAGATAGCAGCGGGGAGATCTAAAATAATCTGGGGCGGTTTTTGCGCGGGTTTTCTCTCCCTATCCTCATCCTCAATCTCAGACCATTTGGCCCTAAAAACGGCTTGATCATCCACCTTCCGCACAGAGCGCCACATATCTGGTGGTAAAATAAGCCCAAAAAACAAATCTATATCTGCTAAAGTCATAGTACAAGAATACAAGGCCCCTTCGACCTCTTCGTAAAAGGCCGCCGGATTCTTGCGGGGGTCAGGCAATGCATTCTTCAATGCCATAACATCAGCTCTATGCCAGGGAGTATAAACCCAATTATACACAAAATAACCCCTAGCATCGGGGGAAGACATATCTGAGCTAGTTCCTGCTCCTTTAGGAGCAACATACAAAGGTGCTGCCTCTCGCATTGGTTTAGCATGCACTAGTTCGCTCTTATCTGAGTGGGAGGTAGATTATTGGTCGCCGCCGATACGTGAATCCGATTGCTCCTCCTCCCCTGTCTTTAGGCACGCTCTCTCTTTAAGTTCAAACGCCGCGTCCCGCAATGCAAACAGCTGCCGGACCGCATCAGGTGCCTTAGAGGGAGAAAAAACACCGTTACGTAATGCTTTAGAATCTGATACTACATCATCAGGCTCGAAAACATCAGAATATTTCCGAAAGGCAGCAATCACGTCATGAGAAAAGGTTTCAAGAAAATACAGCCGCTCTTTATCCCGCCAATGGTCCAAAGATTCCAATAATTCAGAAAGAGGTAGCTTGTCCTTAAGCGCACGAAGAGAAATTTTCCGGAGCTCACCCATACGCTCAGTTGATAACATGGACCGCGTGTCTACCTTATCCGAAACCGATCCAGAATCCTGCGATCTCGGGGCGGACGCACCAACATAAGGGGGCGGAGAGCGATCTAATAAATAAAAATCATCTTCAAGATTAGTAAGGACAGGATAAAGTGGCTAGCGGACAGCATATTGACCCGAGACTTGCAACCTACGTTCTTTCTCTTGTTTCTCCGCCAGTTCTCTTTCCTCCTGACGCTTCGCTTCCTGCGCTCTCACATGATCATTTTTCCGTTGCTCTTTATCCAACAGCGCTTTCTCACGTTTCTCTCACTCACGCACTTCCTTCACCCATAACCGTACACATTCAAACATGTCTTGCCGAGCACGCCGTTTACACATACACTGTTCCACATACTCAATCTTGCGCATATCAAACGATCCATACAAAGGCCATTGTAACTCAGGATCCTTTTTGGTATATTTCCTCCACACTGAGCTGTACATTATAGAGGAAAGACCATGCTTCACATACATATCCCTATTAGGAGTCCCCTCGGGGGGGCTGGAGCAGATTCCTCGAGGTTTAACCGGTTTCCAAAACAGCAGCACCACTTACGGAGTGCGCTAAAAGCAGGCATGCTCAAAAATAATGCAAAATATGCAGTATTATCAAAAATGGCACTTAAACTTTGCGCCGTTCAGATTTACACAGCTCCGGAGAAATATCTCCACATTACCTGCCTATATGTGTTGCAACGCATATATTCTCACAGTAATCAATACAAAATATGACCGGTCATCACAAATCAAACTCAAATAGCCAACCCAGGCTTCAAAACTCGGAGCAAGTACCGTACAACGGTTCTTACCAATCAAGAGTGTCCAGATTCCAACTGCCAAGTTCCAAAATTCGCCCAAACGGCTGTCGCGGCAGACCGACAGAAGAGGTCTCAGTCGATGACCGGCGCCACCCAGAAGGTCAGTTCGGAAGGGAAGGAAGAAAACCTCGGGATGCCAGGACTAAAATGCCACTGGCAGTGATCACATCCCCGGCCAAATTCCTCACCTTCGTCACGACCAGTCCTTCGAGCATCCGAGTTGCCGATGAGGCCCACGTGACGGGCGCCAATTGATGAATACAGGCCCCAGCTAGGCCCGCAGAATACAAGGGTTCGCTCTCCTGTAACATAAACTAAAAGGAAGTTGGCACGGAAACTGCAAATACAAAGACAGAGTTTATTAACCCTTAAGGGTGGTCCTACAACCTATACAACACTCTTCAGTATTGCATAGAGTAGCACAAAGAACTTGCGTACACAGTCCCCTTTTATACACAACAGAGTGCTCATAAGTGGGTGGATACAACATGAGGCAAAGAGTATTACCTTTTATGGACATTTTCGATACAGAACCAATATGTGGGCGGAGTAAACAATTTCCTGAGCCCGCGAAAACATGGTCAAGCAAGGACTAACTGATAACAGATGTGGTCAAGTCTGGGCATGCGCCAGACAGACAAAGGAGCTATTTATAGACTGTTACTAGGCAGATTACAAGAGCAACTAACACGAAGATAGGACTCTTCTCCTGCTGAGCACGTGGAGACACGACAATACAAAATGGAGTCCAGACATTAGTCAACATAGGAGAGAAACTTATTTTAAGAAAGGGAAATTCATGTCTTTAGTGAATGCTTAATCAGATCGCTGTTTTAGTTTTCAACAGGGTGGTGTATCAGGGTTTTGGGCATTTCAGTGGTGTTCGGGCAGTGTAGGAGGTCTTGCTGGGGGTAGTGTTTCAGGGTTTAGGGCAGTGCATTGGTGTTCGGGCAGTGTAGGAGATCTTGCTGGGTGTAGTGTTACAGGGTTTAGGGCAGTGCATTGGTGTTTGGGCAGTGTAGGGTGTCGTGCACCAGGTGGTGTTTGATGGCTTAGGGCAGTGCAGTGGTGTTCGTGCAGTGTATGGGGACGTGCAGGGGTTGGTGTTTCATGGTTTAGGGCAGTGCAGTGGTGTTCGGGCAGTGTAGTGTGTCGTGCTGGGGCTGGTGTTTCAGGGTTTAGGGAAGTGCAGTGGTGTTCGGCCAGTGTAGGGGGTCATGCTGGGGATAGTGTTTCAGGGTTTAGGGCGGTACAGTGGTGTTTAGGCAGTGTAGGGGGTCATGATGGGGCTGGTGTTAAAGGGGTTTAGGGCAGTGCAGTGGTGTTCGGGCTGTGTAGGGGGTCGTGCTGGGGGTGGTGTTTCAGGGTTAAGGGCAGTGCAGTGGTGTTCGGGCAGTATAGGGGGTCGTTCCGTTGCTGGTGTTTCAGGGTTTAGGGCAGGGCAGTGGTTTTCGGGCAGTGTAGGGGGTCATGCTGGTGCTGGTGTTTCATGATTTTGGGCAGTAGTGTTCGGGCAGTGTAGGGGGTCTTGCTGTGGGTGGTATTTCAGGGTTTAGGGCAGTTCAGTGGTGTGCTGTCAGTGTAGGGGTTCTTGCCGGGGCTGGTGTTTCAGGGTTTAGGGCAAAGCAGTGGTGTTCGGGCAGTGTGGGTTGTCGTGCGGGGGCTGGTGTTTCAGGGTTTAGGGCAGTGCATTAGTGTTTGGGCAGTGTAGGGGGTCGTGCGTGGGCTGGTGTTTCAGGGTTTAGGGCAGTGCAGTGGTGTTCGGGCAGTGAAGGGGGTCGTGCTGGGGCTGGCGTTTCAGGGTTTACGGCATTGCAGTGGTTTTCGGGCAGTGTAGGGGGTCTTGCTGCGGGTGGTGTTTCAGGGTTTAGGCAGTGGTGTTTGGGCAGTGTAGGGGTTCTTGCTGGGGGTGGTGTTTCAGGGTTTAGGGCAGTGCAGTGGTATTTGGGCAGTGTAGTGGGTCGTGCAGGGGGGTGGTGTTTCAGGGTTTAGGGCAGTGCAGTGGTGTTCGGGCAGTGTAGGGGGTTCTATGGGGGTGCTGTTTCAGGGTTTAGAGCAGTGCAGTGGTGTTCGGACACTGTGGGGGGTCATGCGGGGGCTGGTGTTTCAGGGTTTAGGGCAGTTAGGGGTGTTCGGGCAGTGTAGGGGGTTGTACGGGGGATGGTGTTTCAGGGTTTAGGACAATGCAGTGGTGTTCGGGCAGTGTAGGGGGTTGTGCGGGGGCTGTTGTTTCAGGGTTGAGGGCAGTGCAGAGGTGTTTGGACAGTCTAGGGGGTCATGCGGGGCTAGTGTTTCAGGGTTTAGGGCAGTGCCGTGGTGTTCGGGCAGTGTAGGGGATCATGCAGGGGATGGTGTTACAGGGTTATGGCAGTGAAGTGGTGTTCGGGATGTGTAGGGGTTCGTGCAGGGCTGGTGTTTCAGGGTTTAGGGCAACGCAGTGGTGTTCGGGCAGTGTGGGTTGTCGTGGGGGGGCTGGTGTTTCAGGGTTTAGGGCAGTGCATTGGTGTTCGGGCAGTGTAGGGGGTCGTGCGTGGGCTGGTGTTTCAGGGTTTAGGGCAGTGCAGTGGTGTTCGGACAGTGTAGGGGGTCGTGCTGGGGCTGGCGCTTCAGGGTTTACGGCATTGCAGTTGTTTTCGGGCAGTGTAGGGGGTCTTGCTGCGGGTGGTGTTTCAGGGTTTAGGGCAGTGCAGTGGTATTCGGGCAGTGTAGTGGGTCGTGCAGGGGGGTGGTGTTTCAGGGTGTAGGGCAGTGCAGTGGTGTTCGGGCAGTGTAGGGGGTTCTCTGGGGGTGCTGTTTCATGGTTTAGGGCAGTGTAGGGGGTCTTGCTGGGGTTGGTGATTCAGTGTTTAGGGCAGTGCAGTGGTGTTCGGGCAGTGTAGGTGGTAGTGCTGGGGCTGGTGTTTCAGGGTTTAGGGCAGTGCAGTGGTGTTCGGGCAGTGTAGGGGGTCGTGCCGGGGCTAGTGTTTCAGGGTTTAGGGCAGTGCAGTGGTGTTCGGGCAGTGTGGGGGGGTCGTGCAGGGGCTGGTGTTTCAGGGTTTAGGGCAGTGCAGTGGTGTTCGGGCAGTGTAGGGGGTCGTATAGGGGGATGGTGTTTCAGGGTTTAGGGCAATGCAGTGGTGTTCGGCAGTGTACGGTGTCGTGCATGGGCTGGTGTTTCAGGGTTTAGGGCAGTGCAGTTGTGTTCGGGCAGTGTAGGGGGTCATGCAGGGGATGGTGTTTCAAGGTTTAGGGCAGTGCAGTGGTGTTCGGGCAGTGTAGGGTGTCGTGCGAGGCTTGTGTTTCAGGGTTTAGGGCAGTGCAGAGGTGTTAGGGCAGTGTGGGTTGTTGTGCGGGGGTTGGTGTTTCAGGGTTTAGGGCAGTGCATTGGTGTTCGGGCAGTGTAGGTGGTCGTGCGTGGGCTGGTGTTTCAGGGTTTATTGCAGTGCAGTGGTGTTCGGGAAGTGTAGGGGGTCTTGCTGGGGGTGGTGTATCAGGGTTTTGGGCATTTCAGTGGTGTTCGGGCCGTGTAGGAGGTCTTGCTGGGGGTAGTGTTTCAGGGTTTAGGGCAGTGCATTGGTGTTCGGGCAGTGTAGGAGATCTTGCTGGGTGTAGTGTTACAGGGTTTAGGGCAGTGCATTGGTGTTCGGGCAGTGTAGGGTGTCGTGCACCGGGTGGTGTTTGATGGCTTAGGGCAGTGCAGTGGTGTTCGTGCAGTGTATGGGGACGTGCAGGGGTTGGTGTTTCATGGTTTAGGGCAGTGCAGTGGTGTTCGGGCAGTGTAGTGGTTCGTGATGGGGCTGGTGTTACAGGGTTTAGGGCAGTGCAGTGGTGTTCGGGCTGTGTAGGGGGTCGTGCTGGGGGTGGTGTTTCAGGGTTAAGGGCAGTGCAGTGGTGTTCGGGCAGTATAGGGGGTCGTTCTGTTGCTGGTGTTTCAGGGTTTAGGGCAGGGCAGTGGTTTTCGGGCAGTGTAGGGGGTCATGCTGGTGCTGGTGTTTCATGATTTTGGGCAGTAATGTTCGGGCAGTGTAGGGGGGTCTTGCTGTGGGTGGTATTTCAGGGTTTAGAGCAGTTCAGTGGTGTGCGGTCAGTGTAGGGGTTCTTGCTGGGGGCGGTGTTTCAGGGTTTAGGGCAGTGCAGTGATATTAGAGCAGTGTAGTGGGTTGTGCAGGGGGGTGGTGTTTCAGGGTTTAGGGCAGTGCAGTGGTGTTTGAGCAGTGTAGGGGGTCTTGCTGGGGGTGGTGTTTCAGGGTTTATGGCAGTGCAGTGGTGTTCGAGCAGTGTAGGGAGCCATGCTGGGTGTGGTGTTTCAGGGTTTAGGGCAGTGCAGTGGTGTTTGGGCAGTGTGAGTAGTTGTGATGGGGCTGGTTTTTCAGGGTTTAGGGCAGTGCAGTGGTGTTCGGGCAGTGTAGGGGGTCATGCTGGGGGGTGGTGTTTCAGGGTTTAGGGCAGTGCAGTGGGGTTCGGGCAGTGTAGGGGATCGTGCTGGGGGTGGTGTTTCAGGGTTTAGGGCAGTGCAGTGGTGTTCGGGCAGTGTAGGGGGTTGTGCTGGGGGTGGTGTTTCAGGGTTTAGGGCAGTGGTTCAGTGGTGTTCGGCCGGTGTGGGGGTCTTGCAGGGGCTGTTTTTTTTAGGGTTTAGAGCAGTGCAGTGGTGTTCGGGTAGTGTGTGGGGTCGTGCAGGGGCTGGTGTTTCATGATTTTGGGCAGTAGTGTTCGGGCAGTGTAGGGGGTCTTGCTGTGGGTGGTATTTCAGGGTTTAGGGCAGTTCAGTGGTGTGCGGTCAGTGTAAGGGTTCTTGCTGGGGGTAGTGTTTCAGGGTTTAGGGCAGTGCAGTGGTGTTTGGGCAGTGTAGGGGGTCTTGCTGGGGGTGGTGTTTCAGGGTTTAGGGCAGTGCAGTGGTGTTCGAGCAGTGTAGGGGCCGTGCTGGGTGTGGTGTTTTAGGGTTTAGGGCAGTGCAGTAGTGTTTGGGCAGTGTGAGTATTTGTGATAGGGCTGGTTTTTCAGGGTTTAGGGCAGTGCTGTGGTGTTCGGGCAGTGTAGGGGGTCATGCTGGGGGTGGTGTTTCAGGGTTTAGGGCAGTGGTTCAGTGGTGTTCGGGCAGTGTGGGGGTCTTGCAAGGGCTGGTTTTTCAGGGTTTAGAGCAGTGCAGTTGTGTTCGGGTTGTGTGTGGGGTCGTGCAGGGGCTGGTGTTTCAGGGTTTAGGGCAGTGCAGTGGTGTTTGAGCAGTGTAGGGGGTTGTACGGGGGATGGTGTTTCAGGGTTTAGGGCAGTGCAGTGGTGTTCGGGCTGTGTAGGGGGTCGTGCTGGGGGTGGTGTTTCAGGGTTAAGGGCAGTGCAGTGGTGTTCAGGCAGTATAAGGGGTCGTTCTGTTGCTGGTGTTTCAGGGTTTAGGGCAGGGCAGTGGTTTTCGGGCAGTGTAGGGGGTCATGCTGGTGCTGGTGTTTCATGATTTTGGGCAGTAGTGTTCGGGCAGTGTAGGTGGTCTTGCTGTGGGTGGTATTTCAGGGTTTAGGGCAGTTCACTGGTGTGCGGTCAGTGTAGGGGTTCTTGCTGGGGGTGGTGTTTCAGGGTTTAGGGCAGTGCAGTGATATTCGGGCAGTGTAGTGGGTCGTGCAGGGGGGTGGTGTTTCAGGGTTTAGGGCAGTGCAGTGGTGTTTGAGCAGTGTAGGGGGTCTTGCTGGGGGTGGTGTTTCAGGGTTTATGGCAGTGCAGTGGTGTTCGAGCAGTGTAGGGAGCCGTGGTGGGTGTGGTGTTTCAGGGTTTAGGGCAGTGCAGTGGTGTTTGGGCAGTGTGAGTAGTTGTGATGGGGCTGGTTTTTCAGGGTTTAGGGCAGTGCAGTGGTGTTCGGGCAGTGTAGGGTGTCGTGCTGGGGGGTGGTGTTTCAGGGTTTAGGGCAGTGCAGTGGGGTTCGGGCAGTGTAGGGGATCGTGCTGGGGGTGGTGTTTCAGGGTTTAGGGCAGTACAGTGGTGTTCGGGCAGTGTAGGGGGTTGTGCTGGGGGTGGTGTTTCAGGGTTTAGGGCACTGGTTCAGTGGTGTTCGGCCAGTGTGGGGGTCTTGCAGGGGCTGTTTTTTTTAGGGTTTAGAGCAGTGCAGTGGTGTTCGGGTAGTGTGTGGGGTCGTGCAGGGGCTGGTGTTTCATGATTTTGGGCAGTAGTGTTCGGGCAGTGTAGGGGGTCTTGCTGTGGGTGGTATTTCAGGGTTTAGGCCAGTTCAGTGGTGTGCGGTCAGTGTAAGGGTTCTTGCTAGGGGTGGTGTTTCAGGGTTTAGGGCAGTGCAGTGATATTCGGGCAGTGTAGTGGGTCGTGCAGGGGGGTGGTGTTTCAGGGTTTAGGGCAGTGCAGTGGTGTTTGGGCAGTGTGAGTATTTGTGATAGGGCTGGTTTTTCAGGGTTTAGGGCAGTGCTGTGGTGTTCGGGCAGTGTAGGGGGTCATGCTGGGGGTGGTGTTTCAGGGTTTAGGGCAGTGGTTCAGTGGTGTTCGGGCAGTGTGGGGGTCTTGCAGGGGCTGGTTTTTCAGGGTTTAGAGCAGGGCAGTTGTGTTCGGGTTGTGTGTGGGGTCGTGCAGGGGCTGGTGTTTCAGGGTTTAGGGCAGTGCAGTGGTGTTTGGGCAGTGTAGGGGGTTGTACGGGGATGGTGTTTCAGGGTTTAGGGCAGTGCAGTGGTGGTCGGGCAGTGTAGGGGGTCATGCGGGGGCTGGTGTTTCAGGGTTTAGGGCAGTGCAGAGGTGTTCAGGCAGTCTAGGGGGTCGTGCGGGGCTGGTGTTTCAGGGTTTAGGGTAGTGCAGTGGTGTTCGGGAAGTGTAGGGGGTTGCGGGGGCTGGTGTTTCAGGGTTTAGGGCAGTGCAGAGGTGTTCGGGCAGTGTAGGGGGTCGTGCTGGGGCTGGTGTTTCAGGGTTTAGGGCAGTGCAGAGGTGTTCAGGCAGTCTAGGGGGTCGTGCGGGGCTGGTGTTTCAGGGTTTAGGGTAGTGCAGTGGTGTTCGGGAAGTGTAGGGGGTTGCGGGGGCTGGTGTTTCAGGGTTTAGGGCAGTGCAGAGGTGTTCGGGCAGTGTAGGGGGTCGTGCTGGGGCTGGTGTTTCAGGGTTTAGGGCAGTGCAGTGGTGTTCGGGCAGTGTAGGGGGTCGTGCTGGAGCTGGTGTTTCAGGGTTTAGGGCAGTGCAGTGGTGTTCGGACAGTGTAGGGGGTCGTTCTGGGGGTGGTGTTTCAGGGTTTAGGGCAGTGCAGTGGTGTTTGGGCAGTCTAGAGGGTCGTGCTGGGGAGTGGTGTTTCAGAGTTTAGGTAAGTGCTGTGGTGTTCGGACAGTGTAGGGGGTCGTGCTGGGGGTGGTGTTTCAGGGTTTAGGGCAGTGCAATTGTGTTCGGGCAGTGTAGGGGGTCGTGCTGCTGGTGGTATTTCAGGGTTTAGGGCAGTGGTGCAGTGGTGTTCGGGCAGTGTAGGGGGTCTTGCAGGGGGTGGTGTTTCAGGGTTTAGGCAGTGGTGTTCGGGTAGTATAGGGGGTTCTCTGAGGGTGCTGTTTCATGGTTAAGGGGAGTGGTGTTCGGGCAG
Organism: Triturus cristatus; assembly: GCF_964204655.1. Taxonomy (NCBI): domain Eukaryota; kingdom Metazoa; phylum Chordata; class Amphibia; order Caudata; family Salamandridae; genus Triturus; species Triturus cristatus. Next base: position 1,130,897,211 of record NC_140579.1, on the reverse strand, counting down.
TGAAGGGGGTCTTGCTGGGGATATGGTATCAGGGTTTAGGGCAGTGCAGTGTTGTTCGGGAATTGTAGGGGGTCGTGCTGGGGGTGGTGTTTCAGGGTTTAGGGCAGTGCAGTGTTGTTTGGGTAGTGTTGGGGGTCTTGCTGGGGGTGGTGTTTCAGGGGTTAGGGCAGCAGTGCTTGAACAGTGCAGGGGGTCTTGCTAGTGGTGGTGTTTCAGGGTTTAGGGTGCTTGTGTTCGGGCAGTGTAGGGGGTCTTGCTGGGGGTGGTATTTCAGGGTTTAGGGCAAGTCAGTGGTGTTCGGGCAGTGTAGGGGGTCGTGCTCGGGCTGGTGTTTCAGGGTATAGGGCAGTGCAGTGGTGTTCGGGCCGTGTAGAGGGTTATGCTGGGGGTGGTGTTTCAGGGTTTAGGGCAGAGCAGTGGTGTGCATGCAATGTAGGAGGTCGTTCTAGGGGTGGTGCTTCAGGGTTTAAGGCAGAGCAGTGGTGTTTGGGCAGTGTACGGTGTCATGCTGGGGGTGGTGTTTTAGGGTATAGGGCACTGCAGTGGTGTTCGGGCAGTGTAGGGGGATGTGCTGGGGGTGATGTTTCAGGGTTTAGGGCACTGCAGTGGTGTTCGGGCAGTTTAGGGGATGTGCTGGGAGTGGTGTTTCAGGGTTTAGGGCAGAGCAGTAGTGTTCGGGCAGTGTAGGAGGACGTGCAGGGGGTGGTGTTTCATGGTTAATGGCATTGCAGTGGTTTTCGGGTAGTGTAGGGGGTCTTCCTGGGGGCGGTGTTTCAGGGTTTAGGGCAGTGGTGTTTGGGATGTATAGGGGGTCTTGCTGGGGGTGGTGTTTCAGGGTTTAGGGCAGTGCAGTGGTGTTCGGGCAGTGTAGGGGGTCTTGCTGGGGGTGGTATTTCAGGGTTTTGGCAGTGGTGTTTGGGCAGTGCAGGGGTTCTTGCTGGGGGTGGTGTTTCAGGGTTTAGGGCAGTGCAGTGGTATTCGGGCAGTGTAGTGGGTCGCGCAGGGGGGTGGTGTTTCAGGGTTTAGGGCAGTGCAGTGGTGTTCAGGAAGAGTAGGGGGTTGTGATGGGGCTGGTGTTTCAGGGTTTAGGGCAGAGCAGTGGTGTGTGGGCAATGTAGGGGGTCATGCTGGGGGTGGTGTTTCAGGGTTTAGGGCAGAGCAGTGGTGTTCGGGCAGTGTACGGGGTCATGCTGGGGATGGTGTTTCAGGGTTTAGGTACTGCAGTGGTGTTCGGGCAGTGTAGGGGGACGTGCTGGGGGTGGATTTTCAGGGTTTAGGGCAGTGCAGTGGTGTTCGGGCAGTGTAGGGGGTTGTGCTGGGGCTGGTGATTCAGGGTTTAGGGCAGTGCAGTGGTTTTCTGGCAGTGTAGGGGGTCATGCTGGGGCTGGTGTTTCAGGGTTTAGGGCAGTGCAGTGGTGTTCGGGCTGTGTAGGGTGTCGTGCTGGGACTGGTTTTTTTAGGGTTTAGGGTGCTGCAGTGTTGTCCAGGCAGTGTAGAGGGTCGTGGTGGGGCTGGTGTTTTAGGGTTTAGGGTAGAGCAGTGGTGCTCGGGCAGTGTAGGGGGATGTGCGGGATAGTGTTTCAGGGTTTAGGACAGAGCAGTGGTGTTCAGGCAGTGTAGGTGGTCGTGTTTGGGGTGGTGTTTCAGGGTTTAGGGCAGTGCAGTGATGTTCGGGCTGTGTATGGGGTCGTGCAGGGGGTCGTGTTTCAGGGTTTAGGGCAGTGCAGTCGTGTTCGGGCAGTGTAAGGGGTCTTGCTGGGGGTGGTGTTTCAGGGTTTAGGGCAGTGGTGTTGGGGCAGTGTAGGGGGTCTTGCTGGGGATTGTTTTCAGGGTTTAGGGCAGTGCAGTGGTCTTCGGGCAAAGTAGGGGGTTGTGCAGGGGGGTGGTATTTCAGGGTTTAGAGCAGTGGTGTTCAGGCAGTGTAGGGGGTCGTGCTGGTATGGTTTTTTAGAGTTTAGGGCAGTGCAGTGGTGTTTGGGCCGTGTGGGGGTCATGCTCTGGCTGGTGGTTCATGGTTTAGGGAAGTGCAGTGGTGTTCGGGCAGTGTAGGGGGTCTTGCTGGTGCTGGTATTTCAGGGTTTAGGGCAGTGCACTGGTGTTCAGGCAGTGTAGGGGGTCATGCTGGGGCTGGTGTTTCAGGGTTTAGGGCAGTGCAGTGATGTTCGGGCAGTGTAGGGGGTCGTAAACGGGCTAGTGTTTCAGGGTTTAGGGCAGTGCAGTGGTGTTCGGGCAGTGTAGGGGGTTCTCCGAGGGTGCTGATTCATGGTTAAGGGGAGTGGTGTTCAGACAGTGTAGGGGGTCTTGCTGGGGGTATGGTTTCAGGGTATAGGGCAGTGCAGTGTTGTTTGGGAATTGTAGGGTGTCGTGCTGGGGGTGGTGTTTCAGGGTTTAGGGCAGTGCAGTGTTGTGTGAGCAGTGTTAGGGGTCTTGCTGAGGGTGGTGTTTCAGGGGATAGGGCAGCAGTGCTCGGGCAGTGTAAGGGGTCATGCTGGGGGTGGTGTTTCAGGGTTTAGGGCAGTGCAGTGGTGTTCGGGCAATGTAGGGGGTCGTGCAGGGGGGAGAGTTTCAGGGTTTAGGGCAGAGCAGTGTTGTTCGGGCAGTGTAGGAGGTCGTGCTGGAGTGGTGTTTCATGGTTAACGGCATTGCAGTGGTTTTCGGGCAGTGTATGGGGTCTTCCTGGGGGCAGTGTTTCAGGGTTTAGGGCAGTGGTGTTTGGGATGTATAGGGGGTCTTGCTGGGGGTGGTGTTTCAGGGTTTAGGGCAGTGCAGTGGTGTTCGGGGTGTATAGGGCGTCGTGCTGGGGCTGGTATTTCAGATTTAGGGCACTGCAGTGGTGTTCGGGCACTGTGGGGGGTCGTGCTGGGGCTGGAGTTTCAGGGTTTAGGGCAGAGCAGTGCTGTCCAGGCAGTGTAGAGGGTCGTGGTGGGGCTGGTGTTTTAGGGTTTAGGGTAGAGCAGTGGTGCTTGGGCAGTGTAGGGGGATGTGCGGGGTAGTGTTTCAGGGTTTAGGACAGAGCAGTGGTGTTCAGCCAGTGTAGGTGGTTGTGCTTTGGGTGGTGTTTCAGGGTTTAGGGCAGTGCAGTGATGTTCGGGCTGTGTAGAGGGTCGTGCAGGGGGTGGTGTTTCAGGGTTTAGGGCAGTGCAGTCGAGTTCGGGCAGTGTAGGGGGTTGTACGGGGGATGGTGTTTCAGGGTTTAGGGCAATGCAGTGGTGATCGGGCAGTGTAGGGGGTTGTGCGGGGGCTGGTGTTTCAGGGTTTAGGGCAGTGCAGAGGTGTTTGGGCAGTCTAGGGGGTCATGCAGGCTTGTGTTTCAGGGTTTAGGGCAGTGCAGTGGTGTTCGGGCAGTGTAGGGGGTCATGCAGGGGATGGTGTTTCAGGGTTAGTGCAGTGAATTGGTGTTCGGGATGTGTAGGGGGTCGTGCGGGGCTGGTGTTTCAAGGTTTAGGGCATAGCAGTGGTGTTCAGGCAGTGTGGGTTGTCGTGCGGGGGCTGGTGTTTCAGGGTTTAGGGCTGTGCATTGGTGTTCGGGCAGTGTAGGGGGTTGTGCGTGGGCTGGTGTTTCAGGGTTTAGGGCAGTGCAGTGGTGTTCGGGCTGTGTAGGGGGTCGTGCTGGGGTGGTGTTTCAGGGTTAAGGGCAGTGCAGTGGTGTTCGGGCAGTATAGGGGGTCGTTCTGTTGCTGGTGTTTCAGGGATTAGGGCAGGGCAGTGGTTTTCGGGCAGTGTAGGGGGTCATGCTGGTGCTGGTGTTTCATGATTTTGGGCAGTAGTGTTCGGGCAGTGTAGGGGGTCTTGCTGTGGGTGGTATTTCAGGGTTTAGGGCAGTTCAGTGGTGTGCGGTCAGTGTAGGGGTTCTTGCTGGGGGTGGTGTTTCAGGGTTTAGGGCAGTGCAGTGATATTCGGGCAGTGTAGTGGGTCGTGCAGGGGGGTGGTGTTTCAGGGTTTAGGGCAGTGCAGTGGTGTTTGGGCAGTGTAGGGGGTCTTGCTGGGGGTGGTGTTTCAGGGTTTATGGCAGTGCAGTGGTGTTCGAGCAGTGTAGGGAGCCGTGCTGGGTGTGGTGTTTCAGGGTTTAGGGCAGTGCTGTGGTGTTTGGGCAGTGTGAGTAGTTGTGATGGGGCTGGTTTTTCAGGGTTTAGGGCAGTGCAGTGGTGTTCGGGCAGTGTAGGGGGTCGTGCTGGGGGGTGGTGTTTCAGGGTTTAGGGCAGTGCAGTGGGGTTCGGGCAGTGTAGGGGGTCGTGCAGGGGGTGGTGTTTCAGGGTTTAGGGCAGTGCAGTGGTGTTCGGGCAGTGTAGGGGGTTGTGCTGGGGGTGGTGTTTCAGGGTTTAGGGCAGTGGTTCAGTGGTGTTCGGCCAGTGTGGGGGTCTTGCAGGGGCTGTTTTGTTTTAGGGTTTAGAGCAGTGCAGTGGTGTTCGGGTAGTGTGTGGGGTCGTGCAGGGGCTGGTGTTTCATGATTTTGGGCAGTAGTGTTCGGGCAGTGTAGGGGGTCTTGCTGTGGGTGGTATTTCAGGGTTTAGGGCAGTTCAGTGGTATGCGGTCAGTGTAAGGGTTCTTGCTGGGGGTGGTGTTTCAGGGTTTAGGGCAGTGCAGTGATATGCGGGCAGTGTAGTGGGTCGTGCAGGGGGGTGGTGTTTCAGGGTTTAGGGCAGTGCAGTGGTGTTTGGGCAGTGTAGGGGGTCTTGCTGGGGGTGGTGTTTCAGGGTTTAGGGCAGTGCAGTGGTGTTCGAGCAGTGTAGGGGCCGTGCTGGGTGTGGTGTTTTAGGGTTTAGGGCAGTGCAGTGGTGTTTGGGCAGTGTGAGTATTTGTGATGGGGCTGGTTTTTCAGGGTTTAGGGCAGTGCTGTGGTGTTCGGGCAGTGTAGGGAGTCATGCTGGGGGTGGTGTTTCAGGGTTTAGGGCAGTGGTTCACTGGTGTTCGGGCAGTGTGGGGGTCTTGCAGGGGCTGGTTTTTCAGGGTTTAGAGCAGTGCAGTTGTGTTCGGGTTGTGTGTGGGGTCGTGCAGGGGCTGGTGTTTCAGGGTTTAGGGCAGTGCAGTGGTGTTTGGGCAGTGTAGGGGGTCTTGCTGGGGGTGGTGTTTCAGGGTTTATGGCAGTGCAGTGGTGTTCGAGCAGTGTAGGGAGCCGTGCTGGGTGTGGTGTTTCAGGGTTTAGGGCAGTGCTGTGGTGTTTGGGCAGTGTGAGTAGTTGTGATGGGGCTGGTTTTTCAGGGTTTAGGGCAGTGCAGTGGTGTTCGGGCAGTGTAGGGGGTCGTGCTGGGGGGTGGTGTTTCAGGGTTTAGGGCAGTGCAGTGGGGTTCGGGCAGTGTAGGGGGTCGTGCAGGGGTAGGTGTTTCAGGGTTTAGGGCAGTGCAGTGGTGTTCGGGCAGTGTAGGGGGTTGTGCTGGGGGTGGTGTTTCAGGGTTTAGGGCAGTGGTTCAGTGGTGTTCGGCCAGTGTGGGGGTCTTGCAGGGGCTGTTTTGTTTTAGGGTTTAGAGCAGTGCAGTGGTGTTCGGGTAGTGTGTGGGGTCGTGCAGGGGCTGGTGTTTCATGATTTTGGGCAGTAGTGTTCGGGCAGTGTAGGGGGTCTTGCTGTGGGTGGTATTTCAGGGTTTAGGGCAGTTCAGTGGTATGCGGTCAGTGTAAGGGTTCTTGCTGGGGGTGGTGTTTCAGGGTTTAGGGCAGTGCAGTGATATGCGGGCAGTGTAGTGGGTCGTGCAGGGGGGTGGTGTTTCAGGGTTTAGGGCAGTGCAGTGGTGTTTGGGCAGTGTAGGGGGTCTTGCTGGGGGTGGTGTTTCAGGGTTTAGGGCAGTGCAGTGGTGTTCGAGCAGTGTAGGGGCCGTGCTGGGTGTGGTGTTTTAGGGTTTAGGGCAGTGCAGTGGTGTTTGGGCAGTGTGAGTATTTGTGATGGGGCTGGTTTTTCAGGGTTTAGGGCAGTGCTGTGGTGTTCGGGCAGTGTAGGGAGTCATGCTGGGGGTGGTGTTTCAGGGTTTAGGGCAGTGGTTCACTGGTGTTCGGGCAGTGTGGGGGTCTTGCAGGGGCTGGTTTTTCAGGGTTTAGAGCAGTGCAGTTGTGTTCGGGTTGTGTGTGGGGTCGTGCAGGGGCTGGTGTTTCAGGGTTTAGGGCAGTGCAGTGGTGTTTGGGCAGTGTAGGGGGTTGTAAGGGGGATGGTGTTTCAGGGTTTAGGGCAGTGCAGTGGTGTTCGGGCAGTGTAGGGGGTCATGCGGGGGCTGGTGTTTCAGGGATTAGAGCAGTGCAGAGGTGTTCAGGCAGTGTAGGGGGTCGTGCTGGGGCTGATGTTTCAGGGTTTAGAGCAGTGCAGTGGTGTTCGGGCAGTGTAGGGGGTCGTGCTGGGGCTGGTGTTTCAGGGTTTAGGGCAGTGCAGTGGTGTTCGTGCAGTGTAGGGGGTCGTGCTGGGGGTGGTGTTTCAGGGTTTAGGGCAGTGCAGTGGTGTTTGGGCAGTCTAGAGGGTCGTGCTGGGGGGTGGTGTTTCAGAGTTTAGGTAAGTGCTGTGGTGTTCGGACAGTGTAGGGGGTCGTGCTGGGGGTGGTGTTTCAGGGTTTAGGGCAGTGCAATTGTGTTCGGGCAGTGTAGGGGGTCGTGCTGCGGGTGGTATTTCAGGGTTTAGGGCAGTGGTGCAGTGGTGTTCGGGCAGTGTAGGGGGTCTTGCAGGGGGTGGTGTTTCAGGGTTTAGGCAGTGGTGTTCGGGTAGTATAGGGGGTTCTCTGAGGGTGCTGTTTCATGGTTAAGGGGAGTGGTGTTCGGGCAGTGAAGGGGGTCTTGCTGGGGATATGGTATCAGGGTTTAGGGCAGTGCAGTGTTGTTCGGGAATTGTAGGGGGTCGTGCTGGGGGTGGTGTTTCAGGGTTTAGGGCAGTGCAGTGTTGTTTGGGTAGTGTTGGGGGTCTTGCTGGGGGTGGTGTTTCAGGGGTTAGGGCAGCAGTGCTTGAACAGTGCAGGGGGTCTTGCTAGTGGTGGTGTTTCAGGGTTTAGTGTGCTTGTGTTCGGGCAGTGTAGGGGGTCTTGCTGGGGGTGGTATTTCAGGGTTTAGGGCAAGTCAGTGGTGTTCGGGCAGTGTAGGGGGTCGTGCTCGGGCTGGTGTTTCAGGGTATAGGGCAGTGCAGTGGTGTTCAGGCCGTGTAGGGGGTTATGCTGGGGGTGGTGTTTCAGGGTTTAGGGCAGAGCAGTGGTGTGCATGCAATGTAGGAGGTCGTTCTAGGGGTGGTGCTTCAGGGTTTAAGGCAGAGCAGTGGTGTTTGGGCAGTGTACGGTGTCATGCAGGGGGTGGTGTTTTAGGGTATAGGGCACTGCAGTGGTGTTCGGGCAGTGTAGGGGGATGTGCTGGGGGTGATGTTTCAGGGTTTAGGGCACTGCAGTGGTGTTCGGGCAGTTTAGGGGGATGTGCTGGGAGTGGCGTTTCAGGGTTTAGGGCAGAGCAGTAGTGTTCGGGCAGTGTAGGAGGACGTGCAGGGGGTGGTGTTTCATGGTTAATGGCATTGCAGTGGTTTTCGGGTAGTGTAGGGGGTCTTCCTGGGGGCGGTGTTTCAGGGTTTAGGGCAGTGGTGTTTGGGATGTATAGGGGGTCTTGCTGGGGGTGGTGTTTCAGGGTTTAGGGCAGTGCAGTGGTGTTCGGGCAGTGTAGGGGGTCTTGCTGGGGGTGGTATTTCAGGGTTTTGGCAGTGGTGTTTGGGCAGTGCAGGGGTTCTTGCTGGGGGTGGTGTTTCAGGGTTTAGGGCAGTGCAGTGGTATTCGGGCAGTGTAGTGGGTCGCGCAGGGGGGTGGTGTTTCAGGGTTTAGGGCAGTGCAGTGGTGTTCAGGAAGAGTAGGGGGTTGTGATGGGGCTGGTGTTTCAGGTTTTAGGGCAGAGCAGTGGTGTGTGGGCAATGTAGGGGGTCATGCTGGGGGTGGTGTTTCAGGGTTTAGGGCAGAGCAGTGGTGTTCGGACAGTGTACGGGGTCATGCTGGGGATGGTGTTTCAGGGTTTAGGTACTGCAGTGGTGTTCGGGCAGTGTAGGGGGACGTGCTGGGGGTGGATTTTCAGGGTTTAGGGCAGTGCAGTGGTGTTCGGGCAGTGTAGGGGGTTGTGCTGGGGCTGGTGATTCAGGGTTTAGGGCAGTGCAGTGGTTTTCTGGCAGTGTAGGGGGTCATGCTGGGGCTGGTGTTTCAGGGTTTAGGGCAGTGCAGTGGTGTTCGGGCAGTGTAGGGGGTCGTGCTGGGGCTGGTGTTTCAGGGTTTAGGGCAGTGCAGTGGTGTTCGTGCAGTGTAGGGGGTCGTGCTGGGGGTGGTGTTTCAGGGTTTAGGGCAGTGCAGTGGTGTTTGGGCAGTCTAGAGGGTCGTGCTGGGGGGTGGTGTTTCAGAGTTTAGGTAAGTGCTGTGGTGTTCGGACAGTGTAGGGGGTCGTGCTGGGGGTGGTGTTTCAGGGTTTAGGGCAGTGCAATTGTGTTCGGGCAGTGTAGGGGGTCGTGCTGCGGGTGGTATTTCAGGGTTTAGGGCAGTGGTGCAGTGGTGTTCGGGCAGTGTAGGGAGTTTTGCAGGGGGTGGTGTTTCAGGGTTTAGGCAGTGGTGTTCGGGTAGTATAGGGGGTTCTCTGAGGGTGCTGTTTCATGGTTAAGGGGAGTGGTGTTCGGGCAGTGAAGGGGGTCTTGCTGGGGATATGGTATCAGGGTTTAGGGCAGTGCAGTGTTGTTCGGGAATTGTAGGGGGTCGTGCTGGGGGTGGTGTTTCAGGGTTTAGGGCAGTGCAGTGTTGTTTGGGTAGTGTTGGGGGTCTTGCTGGGGGTGGTGTTTCAGGGGTTAGGGCAGCAGTGCTTGAACAGTGCAGGGGGTCTTGCTAGTGGTGGTGTTTCAGGGTTTAGGGTGCTTGTGTTCGGGCAGTGTAGGGGGTCTTGCTGGGGGTGGTATTTCAGGGTTTAGGGCAAGTCAGTGGTGTTCGGGCAGAGTAGGGGGTCGTGCTCGGGCTGGTGTTTCAGGGTATAGGGCAGTGCAGTGGTGTTCGGGCCGTGTAGGGGGTTATGCTGGGGGTGGTGTTTCAGGGTTTAGGGCAGAGCAGTGGTGTGCATGCAATGTAGGAGGTCGTTCTAGGGGTGGTGCTTCAGGGTTTAAGGCAGAGCAGTGGTGTTTGGGCAGTGTACGGTGTCATGCTGGGGGTGGTGTTTTAGGGTATAGGGCACTGCAGTGGTGTTCGGGCAGTGTAGGGGGATGTGCTGGGGGTGATGTTTCAGGGTTTAGGGCACTGCAGTGGTGTTCGGGCAGTTTAGGGGGATGTGCTGGGAGTGGTGTTTCAGGGTTTAGGGCAGAGCAGTAGTGTTCGGGCAGTGTAGGAGGACGTGCAGGGGGTGGTGTTTCATGGTTAATGGCATTGCAGTGGTTTTCGGGTAGTGTAGGGGGTCTTCCTGGGGGCGGTGTTTCAGGGTTTAGGGCAGTGGTGTTTGGGATGTATAGGGGGTCTTGCTGGGGGTGGTGTTTCAGGGTTTAGGGCAGTGCAGTGGTGTTCGGGCAGTGTAGGGGGTCTTGCTGGGGGTGGTATTTCAGGGTTTTGGCAGTGGTGTTTGGGCAGTGCAGGGGTTCTTGCTGGGGGTGGTGTTTCAGGGTTTAGGGCAGTGCAGTGGTATTCGGGCAATGTAGTGGGTCGCGCAGGGGGGTGGTGTTTCAGGGTTTAGGGCAGTGCAGTGGTGTTCAGGAAGAGTAGGGGGTTGTGATGGGGCTGGTGTTTCAGGGTTTAGGGCAGAGCAGTGGTGTGTGGGCAATGTAGGGGGTCATGCTGGGGGTGGTGTTTCAGGGTTTAGGGCAGAGCAGTGGTGTTCGGGCAGTGTACGGGGTCATGCTGGGGATGGTGTTTCAGGGTTTAGGTACTGCAGTGGTGTTCGGGCAGTGTAGGGGGACGTGCTGGGGGTGGATTTTCAGGGTTTAGGGCAGTGCAGTGGTGTTCGGGCAGTGTAGGGGGTTGTGCTGGGGCTGGTGATTCAGGGTTTAGGGCAGTGCAGTGGTTTTCTGGCAGTGTAGGGGGTCATGCTGGGGCTGGTGTTTCAGGGTTTAGGGCAGTGCAGTGGTGTTCGGGCAGTGTAGGGGGTCGTGCTGGGGCTGGTGTTTCAGGGTTTAGGGCAGTGCAGTGGTGTTCGGACAGTGTAGGGGGTCGTTCTGGGGGTGGTGTTTCAGGGTTTAGGGCAGTGCAGTGGTGTTTGGGCAGTCTAGAGGGTCGTGCTGGGGAGTGGTGTTTCAGAGTTTAGGTAAGTGCTGTGGTGTTCGGACAGTGTAGGGGGTCGTGCTGGGGGTGGTGTTTCAGGGTTTAGGGCAGTGCAATTGTGTTCGGGCAGTGTAGGGGGTCGTGCTGCGGGTGGTATTTCAGGGTTTAGGGCAGTGGTGCAGTGGTGTTCGGGCAGTGTAGGGGGTCTTGCAGGGGGTGGTGTTTCAGGGTTTAGGCAGTGGTGTTCGGGTAGTATATGGGGTTCTCTGAGGGTGCTGTTTCATGGTTAAGGGGAGTGGTGTTCGGGCAGTGAAGGGGGTCTTGCTGGGGATATGGTATCAGGGTTTAGGGCAGTGCAGTGTTGTTCGGGAATTGTAGGGGGTCGTGCTGGGGGTGGTGTTTCAGGGTTTAGGGCAGTGCAGTGTTGTTTGGGTAGTGTTGGGGGTCTTGCTGGGGGTGGTGTTTCAAGGGTTAGGGCAGCAGTGCTTGAACAGTGCAGGGGGTCTTGCTAGTGGTGGTGTTTCAGGGTTTAGGGTGCTTGTGTTCGGGCAGTGTAGGGGGTCTTGCTGGGGGTGGTATTTCAGGGTTTAGGGCAAGTCAGTGGTGTTCGGGCAGTGTAGGGGGTCGTGCTCGGGCTGGTGTTTCAGGGTATAGGGCAGTGCAGTGGTGTTCGGGCCGTGTAGGGGGTTATGCTGGGGGTGGTGTTTCAGGGTTTAGGGCAGAGCAGTGGTGTGCATGCAATGTAGGAGGTCGTTCTAGGGGTGGTGCTTCAGGGTTTAAGGCAGAGCAGTGGTGTTTGGGCAGTGTACGGTGTCATGCTGGGGGTGGTGTTTTAGGGTATAGGGCACTGCAGTGGTGTTCGGGCAGTGTAGGGGGATGTGCTGGGGGTGATGTTTCAGGGTTTAGGGCACTGCAGTGGTGTTCGGGCAGTTTAGGGGGATGTGCTGGGAGTGGTGTTTCAGGGTTTAGGGCAGAGCAGTAGTGTTCGGGCAGTGTAGGAGGACGTGCAGGGGGTGGTGTTTCATGGTTAATGGCATTGCAGTGGTTTTCGGGTAGTTTAGGGGGTCTTCCTGGGGGCGGTGTTTCAGGGTTTAGGGCAGTGGTGTTTGGGATGTATAGGGGGTCTTGCTGGGGGTGGTGTTTCAGGGTTTAGGGCAGTGCAGTCGTGTTCGGGCAGTGTAGGGGGTCTTGCTGAGGGTGGTATTTCAGGGTTTTGGCAGTGGTGTTTGGGCAGTGCAGGGGTTCTTGCTGGGGGTGGTGTTTCAGGGTTTAGGGCAGTGCAGTGGTATTCGGGTAGTGTAGTGGGTCGCGCAGGGGGGTGGTGTTTCAGGGTTTAGGGCAGTGCAGTGGTGTTCAGGAAGAGTAGGGGGTTGTGATGGGGCTGGTGTTTCAGGGTTTAGGGCAGAGCAGTGGTGTGTGGGCAATGTAGGGGGTCATGCTGGGGGTGGTGTTTCAGGGTTTAGGGCAGAGCAGTGGTGTTCGGGCAGTGTACGGGGTCATGCTGGGGATGGTGTTTCAGGGTTTAGGTACTGCAGTGGTGTTCGGGCAGTGTAGGGGGACGTGCTGGGGGTGGATTTTCAGGGTTTAGGGCAGTGCAGTGGTGTTCGGGCAGTGTAGGGGGTTGTGCTGGGGCTGGTGATTCAGGGTTTAGGGCAGTGCAGTGGTTTTCTGGCAGTGTAGGGGGTCATGCTGGGGCTGGTGTTTCAGGGTTTAGGGCAGTGCAGTGGTGTTCGGGCTGTGTAGGGTGTCGTGCTGGGGCTGGTATTTCAGGGTTTAGGGTGCTGCAGTGTTGTCCAGGCAGTGTAGAGGGTCGTGGTGGGGCTGGTGTTTTAGGGTTTAGGGTAGAGCAGTGGTGCTCGGGCAGTGTAGGGGGATGTGCGGGATAGTGTTTCAGGGTTTAGGACAGAGCAGTGGTGTTCAGGCAGTGTAGGTGGTCGTGTTTGGGGTGGTGTTTCAGGGTTTAGGGCAGTGCAGTGATGTTCGGGCTGTGTATAGGGTCGTGCAGGGGGTGGTGTTTCAGGGTTTAGGGCAGTGCAGTCGTGTTCGGGCAGTGTAAGGGGTCTTGCTGGGGGTGGTGTTTCAGGGTTTAGGGCAGTGGTGTTGGGGCAGTGTAGGGGGTCTTGCTGGGGATTGTTTTCAGGGTTTAGGGCAGTGCAGTGGTCTTCGGGCAAAGTAGGGGGTTGTGCAGGGGGGTGGTATTTCAGGGTTTAGAGCAGTGGTGTTCAGGCAGTGCAGGGGGTCGTGCTGGTATGGTTTTTTAGAGTTTAGGGCAGTGCAGTGGTGTTTGGGCCGTGTGGGGGGTCATGCTCTGGCTGGTGGTTCATGGTTTAGGGAAGTGCAGTGGTGTTCGGGCAGTGTAGGGGGTCTTGCTGGTGCTGGTATTTCAGGGTTTAGGGCAGTGCACTGGTGTTCAGGCAGTGTAGGGGGTCATGCTTGGGCTGGTGTTTCAGGGTTTAGGGCAGTGCAGTGATGTTCGGGCAGTGTAGGGGGTCGTAAACGGGCTAGTGTTTCAGGGTTTAGGGCAGTGCAGTGGTGTTCGGGCAGTGTAGGGGGTTCTCCGAGGGTGCTGATTCATGGTTAAGGGGAGTGGTGTTCAGACAGTGTAGGGGGTCTTGCTGGGGGTATGGTATCAGGGTATAGGGCAGTGCAGTGTTGTTCGGGAATTGTAGGGTGTCGTGCTGGGGGTGGTGTTTCAGGGTTTAGGGCAGTGCAGTGTTGTGTGAGCAGTGTTAGGGGTCTTGCTGAGGGTGGTGTTTCAGGGGATAGGGCAGCAGTGCTCGGGCAGTGTAAGGGGTCATGCTGGGGATGGTGTTTCAGGGTTTAGGGCAGTGCAGTGGTGTTCGGGCAATGTAGGGGGTCGTGCAGGGGGGATTGTTTCAGGGTTTAGGGCAGAGCAGTGTTGTTCGGGCAGTGTAGGAGGTCGTGCTGGGGGTGGTGTTTCATGGTTAACGGCATTGCAGTGGTTTTCGGGCAGTGTATGGGGTCTTCCTGGGGGCGGTGTTTCAGGGTTTAGGGCAGTGGTGTTTGGGATGTATAGGGGGTCTTGCTGGGGGTGGTGTTTCAGGGTTTAGGGCAGTGCAGTGGTGTTCGGGGTGTGTAGGGCGTCGTGCTGGGGCTGGTATTTCAGATTTAGGGCACTGCAGTGGTGTTCGGGCACTGTGGGGGGTCGTGCTGGGGCTGGAGTTTCAGGGTTTAGGGCAGAGCAGTGCTGTCCAGGCAGTGTAGAGGGTCGTGGTGGGGCTGGTGTTTTAGGGTTTAGGGTAGAGCAGTGGTGCTTGGGCAGTGTAGGGGGATGTGCGGGGTAGTGTTTCAGGGTTTAGGACAGAGCAGTGGTGTTCAGCCAGTGTAGGTGGTTGTGCTTGGGGTGGTGTTTCAGGGTTTAGGGCAGTGCAGTGATGTTCGGGCTGTGAAGAGGGTCGTGCAGGGGGTGGTGTTTCAGGGTTTAGGGCAGTGCAGTCGAGTTCGGGCAGTGTAGGGGGTTGTACGGGGGATGGTGTTTCAGGGTTTAGGGCAATGCAGTGGTGATCGGGCAGTGTAGGGGGTTGTGCGGGGGCTGGTGTTTCAGGGTTTAGGGCAGTGCAGAGGTGTTTGGGCAGTCTAGGGGGTCATGCAGGCTTGTGTTTCAGGGTTTAGGGCAGTGCAGTGGTGTTCGGGCAGTGTAGGGGGTCATGCAGGGGATGGTGTTTCAGGGTTAGTGCAGTGAATTGGTGTTCGGGATGTGTAGGGGGTCGTGCGGGGCTGGTGTTTCAAGGTTTAGGGCATAGCAGTGGTGTTCAGGCAGTGTGGGTTGTCGTGCGGGGGCTGGTGTTTCAGGGTTTAGGGCTGTGCATTGGTGTTCGGGCAGTGTAGGGGGTTGTGCGTGGGCTGGTGTTTCAGGGTTTAGGGCAGTGCAGTGGTGTTCAGGCTGTGTAGGGGGTCGTGCTGGGGTGGTGTTTCAGGGTTAAGGGCAGTGCAGTGGTGTTCGGGCAGTATAGGGGGTCGTTCTGTTGCTGGTGTTTCAGGGATTAGGGCAGGGCAGTGGTTTTCGGGCAGTGTAGGGGGTCATGCTGGTGCTGGTGTTTCATGATTTTGGGCAGTAGTGTTCGGGCAGTGTAGGGGGTCTTGCTGTGGGTGGTATTTCAGGGTTTAGGGCAGTTCAGTGGTGTGCGGTCAGTGTAGGGGTTCTTGCTGGGGGTGGTGTTTCAGGGTTTAGGGCAGTGCAGTGATATTCGGGCAGTGTAGTGGGTCGTGCAGGGGGGTGGTGTTTCAGGGTTTAGGGCAGTGCAGTGGTGTTTGGGCAGTGTAGGGGGTCTTGCTGGGGGTGGTGTTTCAGGGTTTATGGCAGTGCAGTGGTGTTCGAGCAGTGTAGGGAGCCGTGCTGGGTGTGGTGTTTCAGGGTTTAGGGCAGTGCAGTGGTGTTTGGGCAGTGTGAGTAGTTGTGATGGGGCTGGTTTTTCAGGGTTTAGGGCAGTGCAGTGGTGTTCGGGCAGTGTAGGGGGTCGTGCTGGGGGGTGGTGTTTCAGGGTTTAGGGCAGTGCAGTGGGGTTCGGGCAGTGTAGGGGGTCGTGCAGGGGGTGGTGTTTCAGGGTTTAGGGCAGTGCAGTGGTGTTCGGGCAGTGTAGGGGGTTGTGCTGGGGGTGGTGTTTCAGGGTTTAGGGCAGTGGTTCAGTGGTGTTCGGCCAGTGTGGGGGTCTTGCAGGGGCTGTTTTGTTTTAGGGTTTAGAGCAGTGCAGTGGTGTTCGGGTAGTGTGTGGGGTCGTGCAGGGGCTGGTGTTTCATGATTTTGGGCAGTAGTGTTCGGGCAGTGTAGGGGGTCTTGCTGTGGGTGGTATTTCAGGGTTTAGGGCAGTTCAGTGGTATGCGGTCAGTGTAAGGGTTCTTGCTGGGGGTGGTGTTTCAGGGTTTAGGGCAGTGCAGTGATATTCGGGCAGTGTAGTGGGTCGTGCAGGGGGGTGGTGTTTCAGGGTTTAGGGCAGTGCAGTGGTGTTTGGGCAGTGTAGGGGGTCTTGCTGGGGGTGGTGTTTCAGGGTTTAGGGCAGTGCAGTGGTGTTCGAGCAGTGTACGGGCCGTGCTGGGTGTGGTGTTTTAGGGTTTAGGGCAGTGCAGTGGTGTTTGGGCAGTGTGAGTATTTGTGATGGGGCTGGTTTTTCAGGGTTTAGGGCAGTGCTGTGGTGTTCGGGCAGTGTAGGGAGTCATGCTGGGGGTGGTGTTTCAGGGTTTAGGGCAGTGGTTCACTGGTGTTCGGGCAGTGTGGGGGTCTTGCAGGGGCTGGTTTTTCAGGGTTTAGAGCAGTGCAGTTGTGTTCGGGTTGTGTGTGGGGTCGTGCAGGGGCTGGTGTTTCAGGGTTTAGGGCAGTGCAGTGGTGTTTGGGCAGTGTAGGGGGTTGTAAGGGGGATGGTGTTTCAGGGTTTAGGGCAGTGCAGTGGTGTTCGGGCAGTGTAGGGGGTCATGCGGGGGCTGGTGTTTCAGGGATTAGGGCAGTGCAGAGGTGTTCAGGCAGTGTAGGGGGTCGTGCTGGGGCTGGTGTTTCAGGGTTTAGAGCAGTGCAGTGGTTTTCGGGCAGTGTAGGGGGTCGTGCTGGGGCTGGTGTTTCAGGGTTTAGGGCAGTGCAGTGGTGTTCGTGCAGTGAGGGGGTCGTGCTGGGGGTGGTGTTTCAGGGTTTAGGGCAGTGCAGTGGTGTTTGGGCAGTCTAGAGGGTCGTGCTGGGGGGTGGTGTTTCAGAGTTTAGGTAAGTGCTGTGGTGTTCGGACAGTGTAGGGGGTCGTGCTGGGGGTGGTGTTTCAGGGTTTAGGGCAGTGCAATTGTGTTCGGGCAGTGTAGGGGGTCGTGCTGCGGGTGGTATTTCAGGGTTTAGGGCAGTGGTGCAGTGGTGTTCGGGCAGTGTAGGGGGTCTTGCAGGGGGTGGTGTTTCAGGGTTTAGGCAGTGGTGTTCGGGTAGTATAGGGGGTTCTCTGAGGGTGCTGTTTCATGGTTAAGGGGAGTGGTGTTCGGGCAGTGAAGGGGGTCTTGCTGGGGATATGGTATCAGGGTTTAGGGCAGTGCAGTGTTGTTCGGGAATTGTAGGGGGTCGTGCTGGGGGTGGTGTTTCAGGGTTTAGGGCAGTGCAGTGTTGTTTGGGTAGTGTTGGGGGTCTTGCTGGGGGTGGTGTTTCAGGGGTTAGGGCAGCAGTGCTTGGGCAGTGTAGGGGGTCGTGCTAGGGGTGGTGTTTCAGGGTTTAGGGCGCTTGTGTTCGGGCAGTGTAGGGGGTCTTGCTGGGGGTGGTATTTCAGGGTTTAGGGCAAGTCAGTGGTGTTCGGGCAGTGTAGGGGGTCGTGCTCGGGCTGGTGTTTCAGGGTATAGGGCAGTGCAGTGGTGTTCGGGCCGTGTAGGGGGTTATGCTGGGGGTGGTGTTTCAGGGTTTAGGGCAGAGCAGTGGTGTGCATGCAATGTAGGAGGTCGTTTTGGGGGTGGTGCTTCAGGGTTTAAGGCAGAGCAGTGGTGTTTGGGCAGTGTACGGTGTCATGCTGGGGGTGGTGTTTTAGGGTATAGGGCACTGCAGTGGTGTTCGGGCAGTGTAGGGGATGTGCTAGGGGTGATGTTTCAGGGTTTAGGGCACTGCAGTGGTGTTCGGGCAGTTTAGGGGGATGTGCTGGGAGTGGTGTTTCAGGGTTTAGGGCAGAGCAGTGGTGTTCGGGCAGTGTAGGAGGTCGTGCAGGGGGTGGTGTTTCATGCTTAATGGCATTGCAGTGGTTTTCGGGTAGTGTAGGGGGTCTTCCTGGGGGCGGTGTTTAGGGGTTTAGGGCAGTGGTGTTTGGGATGTATAGGGGGTCTTGCTGGGGGTGGTGTTTCAGGGTTTAGGGCAGTGCAGTGGTTTTCGGGCAGTGTAGGGGGTCTTGCTGGGGGTGGTATTTCAGGGTTTTAGCAGTGGTGTTTGGGCAGTGTAGGGGTTCTTGCTGGGGGTGGTGTTTCAGGGTTTAGGGCAGTGCAGTGGTATTCGGGCAGTGTAGTGGGTCGCGCAGGGGGGTGGTGTTTCAGGGTTTAGGGCAGTGCAGTGGTGTTCAGGCAGAGTAGGGGGTTGTGATGGGGCTGGTGTTTCAGGGTTTAGGGCAGAGCAGTGGTGTGCGGGCAATGTAGGGGGTCGTGCTGGGGATGGTGTTTCAGGGTTTAGGGCAGAGCAGTGGTGTTCGGGCAGTGTACGGGGTCATGCTGGGGATGGTGTTTCAGGGTTTAGGGTACTGCAGTGGTTTTCGGGCAGTGTAGGGGGACGTGCTGGGGTGGATTTTCAGAGTTTAGGGCAGTGCAGTGGTGTTCGGGCAGTGTAGGGGGTTGTGCTGGGGCTGGTGATTCAGGGTTTAGGGCAGTGCAGTGGTTTTCTGGCAGTGTAGGGGGTCATGCTGGGGCTGGTGTTTCAGGGATTAGGGCAGTGCAGTGGTGTTCGGGCTGTGTAGGGCGTCGTGCTGGGGCTGGTATTTCAGGGTTTATGGTGCTGCAGTGTTGTTCAGGCACTGTAGGGGGTCATGCTGGGGCTGGAGTTTCAGGGTTTAGGGCAGAGCAGTGGTGTCCAGGCAGTGTAGAGGGTCGTGGTGGGGCTGGTGTTTTAGGGTTTAGGGTAGAGCAGTGGTGCTCGGACAGTGTAGGGGGATGTGCTGGGGTAGTGTTTCAGTGTTTAGGACAGAGCAGTGATTTTCGGGCTGTGTAGGGGGTCGTCCAGGGGGTGGTGTTTCAGGTTTTAGGGCAGTGCAGTTGTGTTCGGGCAGTGTAAGGGGTCTTGCTGGGGGTGGTGTTTCAGGGTTTAGGGCAGTGGTGTTCGGGCAGTGTAGGGGGTCTTGCTGGGGATTGTTTTCAGGGTTTAGGGCAGTGCAGTGGTGTTCGGGCAAAGTAGGGGGTTGTGCAGGGGGGTGGTATTTCAGGGTTTAGAGCAGTGCACTGGTGTTCAGGCAGTATAGGGGGTCGTGCTGGTATGGTTTTTTAGGGTTTAGGGCAGTGCAGTGGTGTTTGGGCAGTGTGGGAGGTCATGCTCTGGCTGGTGTTTCATGGTTTAGGGCAGTGCAGTGGTGTTCGGGCAGTGTAGGGGGTCTTGCTGGTGCTGGTATTTCAGGGTTTAGGGCAGTGCACTGGTGTTCAGGCAGTGTAGGGGGTCATGCTGGGGCTGGTGTTTCAGGGTTTAGGGCAGTGCAGTGATGTTCGGGCAGTGTAGGGGGTCGTGCACGGGCTAGTGTTTCAGGGTTTAGGGCAGTGCAGTGGTGTTCGGGCAGTGTGAGGGGTCATGCTGGGGCTGGATTTTCAGGGTTTAGGGCAGTGCAGTGGTGTTTGGGCAGTCTAGGGGGTCGTGCTGGGGGGTGGTGTTTCAGAGTTTAGGTAAGTGCTGTGGAGTTCGGACAGAGTAGGGGGTCATGCTGGGGTGGTGTTTCAGGGTTTAGGGCAGTGCAATGGTGTTCGGGCAGTGTAGGGGGTCGTGCTGTGGATGGTACTTCAGGGTTTAGGGCAGTGGTGCAGTGGTGTTCGGGCAGTGTAGGGGTCTTGCAGTGGGTGGTGTTTCAGGGTTTAGGCAGTGGTGTTCGGGTAGTGTAGGGGGTTCTCTGAGGGTGCTGATTCATGGTTAAGAGGAGTGGTGTTCAGACAGTGTAGGGGGGCTTGCTGGGGGTATGGTTTCAGGGTTTAGGGCAGTGCAGTGTTGTTCGGGAATTGTAGGGTGTCGTGCTGGGGGTGGTGTTTCAGGGTTTAGGGCAGTGCAGTGTTGTGTGAGCAGTGTTGGGGGTCTTGCTGGGGGTGGTGTTTCAGGGGTTAGGGCAGCAGTGCTCGGGCAGTGTAAGGGGTCATGCTGGGGGTGGTGTTTCAGGGTTTAGGGCAGTGCAGTTGTGTTCTGGCAATGTAGGGGGTCGTGCAGGGGGTGGATTTTCAGGGTTTAGGGCAGAGCAGTGTTGTTCGGGCAGTGTAGGAGGTCATGCCAGGGGTGGTGTTTCATGGTTAACGGCATTGCAGTGGTTTTCGGGCAGTGTATGGGGTCTTCCTGGGGGGGGTGTTTCAGGGTTTAGGGCAGTGGTGTTTGGGATGTATAGGGGGTCTTGCTGGGGGTGGTGTTTCAGGGTTTAGGGCAGTGCAGTGGTGTTCGGGCAGTGTAGGGGGTCTTGCTGGGGGTGGTGTTTCAGGGTTTAGGGCAGTGCAGTGTTGTGTGAGCAGTGTTGGGGGTCTTGCTGGGGGTGGTGTTTCAGGGGTTAGGGCAGCAGTGCTCGGGCAGTGTAAGGGGTCATGCTGGGGGTGGTGTTTCAGGGTTTAGGGCAGTGCAGTTGTGTTCTGGCAATGTAGGGGGTCGTGCAGGGGGTGGAGTTTCAGGGTTTAGGGCAGAGCAGTGTTGTTCGGGCAGTGTAGGAGGTCATGCCAGGGGTGGTGTTTCATGGTTAACGGCATTGCAGTGGTTTTCGGGCAGTGTATGGGGTCTTCCTGGGGGGGGTGTTTCAGGGTTTAGGGCAGTGGTGTTTGGGATGTATAGGGGGTCTTGCTGGGGGTGGTGTTTCAGGGTTTAGGGCAGTGCAGTGGTGTTCGGGCAGTGTAGGGGGTCTTGCTGGGGGTGATATTTAAGGGTTTTGGAAGTGGTGTTTGGGCAGTGTAGGGGTTCTTGCTGGGGGTGGTGTTTCAGGGTTTAGGGTAGTGCAGTGGTATTTGGGCAGTGTAGTGTGTTGTGCAGGGGGGTGGTGTTTCAGGGTTTAGGGCAGTGCGGTGGTGTTTGGGCAGTGTAGGGGGACGTGCTGGGGGTGGAGTTTCAGGGTTTAGGGCAGTGCAGTGGTGTTCGGGCAGTGTAGGGCGTTGTGCTGGGGCTGGTGATTCAGGGTTTAGGGCATGCAGTGGTGTTCTGGCAGTGTAGGGGGTCATGCTGGGGCTGGTGTTTCAGGGTTTAGGGCAGTGCAGTGGTGTTTGAGCAGTGTAGGGGGCTGTGCTGGGTGTGGTGTTTCAGGGTTTAGGGCAGTGCAGTGGTGTTTGGGCAGTGTGAGTAGTTGTGATGGGGCTGGTTTTTCAGGGTTTAGGGCAGTGCAGTGGTGTTCGGGCAGTGTAGGGGGTAGTGCTGGGGGGTGGTGTTTCAGGCTTTAGGGCAGTGCAGTGGTGTTCGGGCAGTGTAGGGGGTCGTGCTGGGGGTGGTGTTTCAGGGTTTAGGGCAGTGCATTGGTGTTCGGGCAGTGTAGGGGGTTGTGCTGGGGCTGGTGATTCAGGGTTTAGGGCATGCAGTGGTGTTCTGGCAGTGTAGGGGGTCATGCTGGGGCTGGTGTTTCAGGGTTTAGGGCAGTGCAGTGGTGTTCGGGCTGTGTAGGGCGTCGTCCTGGGGCTGGTATTTCAGATTTAGGGCACTGCAGTGGTGTTCGGGCACTGTAGGGGGTCGTGCTGGGGCTGGAGTTTCAGGGTTTAGGGCAGAGCAGTGGTGTCCAGGCAGTGTAGAGGGTCGTGGTGGGGCTGGTGTTTTAGGGTTTAGGGTAGAGCAGTGGTGCTCGGGCAGTGTAGGGGGATGTGCGGGGTAGTGTTTCAGGGTTTAGGACAGAGCAGTGGTTTTCAGGCAGTGTAGGTGGTTGTGCTTGGGGTGGTGTTTCAGGGTTTAGGGCAGTGCAGTGATGTTCGGGCTGTGTAGAGGGTCATGCAGGGGGTGGTGTTTCAGGGTTTAGGGCAGTGCAGTCGAGTTCGGGCAGTGTAGGGGGTTGTACGGGGGATGGTGTTTCAGTGTTTAGGGCAATTCAGTGGTGATCTGGCAGTGTAGGGGGTTGTGGGGGGGCTGGTGTTTCAGGGTTTAGGGCAGTGCAGAGGTATTTGGGCAGTCTAGGGGGTCATGCAGGCTTGTGTTTATGGGTTTAGGGCAGTGCAGTGGTGTTCGGGCAGTGTAGGGGGTCATGCAGGGGATGGTGTTTCAGGGTTAGGGCAGTGAATTGGTGTTCGGGATGTATAGGGGGTCGTGCGGGGCTGGTGTTTCAAGGTTTAGGGCAAAGCAGTGGTGTTCAGGCAGTGTGGGTTGTCGTGCGGGGGCTGGTTTTTCAGGGTTTAGGGCTGTGGATTGGTGTTCGGGCAGTGTAGGGGATTGTGCGTGGGCTGGTGTTTCAGGGTTTAGGGCAGTGCAGTGGTGTTCGGGCAGTGTAGGGGGTCGTGCTGGGGTTGGTGTTTTAGGGTTTAGGCAGTGGTGTTTGGGCAGTGTAGGGTTCTTGCTGGGGGTGGTGTTTCAGGGTTTAGGACAGTGCAGTGGTATTCGGGCAGTGTAGTGGGTCGTGAAGGGGGGTGGTGTTTCAAGGTTTAGGGCAGTGCAGTGTTTTTCGGACAGTGTAGGGGGTTCTCTGGGGGTGCTGTTTCATGGTTTAGGGCAGTGGTGTTCGGGCAGTGTAGGGGGTGTTCCTGGGGTTGGTGATTCAGTTTTTACGGCAGTGCAGTGGTGTTCGGGCAGTGTAGGCGGTAGTGCTGGGGCTGGTGTTTCAGGGTTTAGGGCAGTGCAGAGGTGTTCGGGCTGTGTAGGGGGTCGTGCGGGGCTGGTGTTTCAGGGTTTAGGGCAGTCCAGTGGTGTTCGGGCAGTGTGGGGGGTCGTGCGGGGGCTGGTGTTACAGGGTTTAGGGCAGTGCAGTGGTGTTCGGGCAGTGTATGGGGTTGTACGGGGAATGGTGTTTCAGGGTTTAGGGCAGTGCAGTGGTGTTCGGGCAGTGAAGAGGGTCATGCGGGGGGCTTGAGTTTCAGAGTTTAGGGCAGTGCAGAGGTGTTCGGGCAGTCTAGGGGGTTGAGCGGGCTGGTGTTTCAGGGTTTAGGGCAGTGCAGTGGTGTTCGGGCAGTGTAGGGGGTCATGCAGGGGATGGTGTTTCAGGGCTTAGGGCAGTGCAGTAGTGTTCGGGCAGTGTAGGGTGTCGTGCGAGGCTGGTGTTTCAGGGTTTAGGGCAGTGCAGTGGTGTTCGGGCAGTGTGGGTTGTCGTGCGGGGACTGGTGTTTCAGGGTTTAGGGCAGTGCATTGGTGTTCGGGCAGTGTAGGGGGTAGTGCGTGGGCTGGTGTTTCAGGGTTTAGGGCACTGCTGTGGTCTTCAGGCAGTGTAGGGGGTCGTGCTGGGGCTGGCGTTTCAGGGTTTTGGGCAGTGCAGTGGTGTTCGGGCAGTGTAGGGGGTCTTGCTGGGGGTAGTGTTTCAGGGTTTATGGCAGTGCATTGGTGTTCAGGCAGTGTAGGGTGTTGTGCACGGGGTGGTGTTTCAGGGCTTAGGGCAGTGCAGTGGTGTTCGTGCAGTGTATTGGGACATGCAGGGGGTGATGTTTCAGGGTTTAGGGCAGTGTAGTGGTATTCGGGCAGTGTAGGGGGTCGTGCTGGGGCTGATGTTTCAGGGTTTACGGCAGTGCAGTGGTGTTCGGGCAGTGTAGGGGGTTGTGCAGGGGTGGTGTTTCAGGGTTTTGGGCAGTGCAGTGGTGTTTGGGCAGTGTAGGGGGTCTTGCTGGGGGTAGTGTTTCAGGGTTTAGGGCAGTGCATTGGTGTTTGGGCAGTGCAAGGTGTCGTGCATGGCGTGATGTTTCAGGGCTTAGGGCAGTGCAGTGGTGTTGGGGAAGTGTAGGGGGTCGTGCTGGGGGGTGGTGTTTCAGGGTTTAGGGCAGTGCAGTGGTGTTCGGGCAGTGTAGGGGGTCATGCTGGGGGTGGTGTTTCAGGGTTTAGGGCAGTGCATTGGTGTTCGGGCAAGGTAGGGTGTTGTGCACCGGGTGGTGTTTGATGGCTTACGGCAGTGCAGTGGTGTTCGTGCAGTGTATGGGGACGTGCAGGGGGTGGTGTTTCATGGTTTAGGGCAGTGCAGGGGTGTTCGGGCAGTGTAGGGGGTCGTGCTGGGGCTGATGTTTTAGGGTTTAGGGAAGTGCAGTGGTGTTCGGGCAGTGTAGGGGGTCGTGCTGGGGATAGTGTTTCAGGGTTTAGGGCAGTACAGTGGTGTTTAGGCAGTGTAGGGGGTCGTGATGGGGCTGGTGTTTCAGGGTTTAGGGCAGTGCAGTGGTGTTCGGGCTGTGTAGGGGGTCGTGCTGGGGGTGGTGTTTCAGGGTTATGGGCAGTGCAGTGGTGTTCGGGCAATATAGGGGGTCGTTCTGTTGCTGTTGCTTCAGGGTTTAGGGCAGAGCAGTGGTTTTCGGGCAGTGTAGGGGGTCGTGCTGGTGTTTCACATTTTAGGGCAGACCAGTGGTGTGCGGGCAATGTAGGAGGTCATGCTGGGTGTGGTGTTTCAGGGTTTACGGCAGAGCAGTGGTGTTCGGGCAGTGTAAGGAGTCGTGCTGGGGATGTTGTTTCAGGGTTTAGGGCACTGCAGTGGTGTTCGGGCAGTGTAGAGGGTCGTGCTGGGGCTAGTGTTTCAGGGTTTAGGGCAGTGCAGTGGTGTTTGGGCAGTGTAGGGGGTCGTGATGGGGCTGGTGTTTCAGGGTTTAGGGCAGTGCAGTGGTGTTCGGGCAGTGTAGGGGGTCGTGCTGGTGCTGGCGTTTCACATTTTAGGGCAGACCAGTTGTGTGCGGGCAATGTAGGGTGTCATGCTGGGGGTGGTGTTTCAGGGTTTAAGGCAGAGCAGTGGTGTTCGGACAGTGTACGGAGTCGTGCTGGAGGTGGTATTTCAGAGTTTAGGGCACTGCAGTGGTGTTCGGGCAGTGTAGGGGGTTTTGCAGGGGGGTGGTGTTTCAGGGTTTAGGACAGTGCACTGGTGTTCAGCCATTGTAGGGGGTCGTGCTGGGGGTGGTTTTTCAGGGTTTAGGGCAGTGTAGTGTTGTTCGGGCAGTGTGGGGAATCGTGCTGGGGCTGGTGTTTCATTGTTTAGGGCAGTGCAGTTGTGTTCGCGCAGTGTAGGGGGTCGTGCTGGGGCTGGTGTTTCATGATTTTGGGCAATAGTGTTCGGGCAGTGTAGGGGGTCTTGCTGTGCGTGGTATTTCAGGGTTTAGGGCAGTTCAGTGTTGTGCGGTCAGTGTAGGGGTTCTTGCTGGGGGTGGTGTTTCAGGGTTTAGGGCAGTGCAGTGATATTCGGGCAGTGTAGTGGGTCGTGCAGGGGGGTGGTGTTTCAGGGTTTAGGGCAGTGCAGTGGTGTTTGGGCAGTGTAGGGGGTCTTGCTGGGGGTGGTGTTTCAGGGTTTAGGGCAGTGCAGTGGTGTTCGAGCAGTGTAGGGGCCGTGCTGGGTGTGGTGTTTCAGGGTTTAGGGCAGTGCAGTGGTGTTTGGGCAGTGTGAGTAGTTGTGATGGGGCTGGTTTTTCAGGGTTTAGGGCAGTGCTGTGGTGTTCGGGCAGTGTAGGGGGTCATGCTGGGGGGTGGTGTTTCAGGGTTTAGGGCAGTTCAGTGGTGTTTGGGCAGTGTGAGTAGTTGTGATGGGGCTGGTTTTTCAGGGTTTAGGGCAGTGCTGTGGTGTTTGGGCAGTGTAGGGGGTCATGCTGGGGGGTGGTGTTTCAGGGTTTAGGGCAGTGCAGTGGTGTTCGGGCAGTGTAGGGGGACGTGCTGGGGGTGGTGTTTCAGGGTTTAGGGCAGTGCAGTGGTGTTCGGGCAGTGTAGGGGGTCGTGCTGGGGGTGGTGTTTCAGGGTTTAGGGCAGTGGTTCAGTGGTGTTCGGGCAGTGTGGGGGTCTTGCAGGGGCTGGTTTTTTTAGGGTTTAGAGCAGTGCAGTGGTGTTCGGGTAGTGTGTGGCGTCATGCAGGGGCTGGTGTTTCATGATTTTGGGCAGTAGTGTTCGGGCAGTGTAGGGGGTCTTGCTGTGGGTGGTATTTCAGGGTTTAGGGCAGTTCAGTGGTGTGCGGTCAGTGTAGGGGTTCTTGCTGGGGGTGGTGTTTCAGGGTTTAGGGCAGTGCAGTGATATTCGGGCAGTGTATTGGGTTGTGCAGGGGAGTGGTGGTTCAGGGTTTAGGGCAGTGCAGTGGTGTTTGGGCAGTGTAGGGGGTCTTGCTGGGGGTGGTGTTTCAGGGTTTAGGGCAGTGCAGTGGTGTTCGAGCAGTGTAGGGGCCGTGCTGGGTGTGGTGTTTCAGGGTTTAGGGCAGTGCAGTGGTGTTTGGGCAGTGTGAGTAGTTGTGATGGGGCTGGTTTTTCAGGGTTTAGGGCAGTGCTGTGGTGTTCGGGCAGTGTAGGGGGTCATGCTGGGGGGTGGTGTTTCAAGGTTTAGGGCAGTGCAGTGGTGTTCGGGCAGTGTAGGGGGTCATGCTGGGGGTGGTGTTTCAGGGTTTAGGGCAGTGGTTCAGTGGTGTTCGGGCATTTTGGGGTCTTGCAGGGGCTGTTTTTTCAGGGTTTAGAGCAGTGCAGTTGTGTTCAGGTAGTGTGTGGGGTCGTGCAGGGGCTGGTGTTTCAGGGTTTAAGGCAGTGCAGTGGTGTTTGGACAGTGTAGGGGTTTGTAAGGGGGATGGTGTTTCAGGGTTTAGGGCAGTGGAGTGGTGTTCGGGCAGTGTAGGGGGTCATGCGGGGGGTGGTGTTTCAGGGTTTAGGGCAGTGCAGTGGTGTTTGGGCAGTCTAGGGGGTCGTGCTGGGGGGTGGTGTTTCAGAGTTTAGGTAAGTGCTGTGGAGTTCGGACAGAGTAGGGGGTCATGCTGGGGTGGTGTTTCAGGGTTTAGGGCAGTGCAATGGTGTTCGGGCAGTGTAGGGGGTCGTGCTGTGGATGGTACTTCAGGGTTTAGGGCAGTGGTGCAGTGGTGTTCGGGCAGTGTAGGGGTCTTGCAGTGGGTGGTGTTTCAGGGTTTAGGCAGTGGTGTTCGGGTAGTGTAGGGGGTTCTCTGAGGGTGCTGATTTATGGTTAAGAGGAGTGGTGTTCAGACAGTGTAGGGGGGCTTGCTGGGGGTATGGTTTCAGGGTTTAGGGCAGTGCAGTGTTGTTCGGGAATTGTAGGGTGTCGTGCTGGGGGTGGTGTTTCAGGGTTTAGGGCAGTGCAGTGTTGTGTGAGCAGTGTTGGGGGTCTTGCTGGGGGTGGTGTTTCAGGGGTTAGGGCAGCAGTGCTCGGGCAGTGTAAGGGGTCATGCTGGGGGTGGTGTTTCAGGGTTTAGGGCAGTGCAGTTGTGTTCTGGCAATGTAGGGGGTCGTGCAGGGGGTGGAGTTTCAGGGTTTAGGGCAGAGCAGTGTTGTTCGGGCAGTGTAGGAGGTCATGCCAGGGGTGGTGTTTCATGGTTAACGGCATTGCAGTGGTTTTCGGGCAGTGTATGGGGTCTTCCTGGGGGGGTGTTTCAGGGTTTGGGGCAGTGGTGTTTGGGATGTATAGGGGGTCTTGCTGGGGGTGGTCTTTCAGGGTTTAGGGCAGTGCAGTGGTGTTCGGGCAGTGTAGGGGGTCTTGCTGGGGGTGATATTTCAGGGTTTTGGAAGTGGTGTTTGGGCAGTGTAGGGGTTCTTGCTGGGGGTGGTGTTTCAGGGTTTAGGGTAGTGCAGTGGTATTTGGGCAGTGTAGTGTGTTGTGCAGGGGGGTGGTGTTTCAGGGTTTAGGGCAGTGCGGTGGTGTTTGGGCAGTGTAGGGGGACGTGCTGGGGGTGGAGTTTCAGGGTTTAGGGCAGTGCAGTGGTGTTTGGGCAGTGTAGGGCGTTGTGCTGGGGCTGGTGATTCAGGGTTTAGGGCATGCAGTGGTGTTCTGGCAGTGTAGGGGGTCATGCTGGGGCTGGTGTTTCAGGGTTTAGGGCAGTGCAGTGGTGTTCGGGCTGTGTAGGGCGTTGTGCTGGGGCTGGTATTTCAGATTTAGGGCACTGCAGTGGTGTTCGGGCACTGTAGGGGGTCGTGCTGGGGCTGGAGTTTCAGGGTTTAGGTCAGAGCAGTGGTGTCCAGGCAGTGTAGAGGGTCGTGGTGGGGCTGGTGTTTTAGGGTTTAGGGTAGAGCAGTGGTGCTCGGGCAGTGTAGGGGGATGTGCGGGGTAGTGTTTCAGGGTTTAGGACAGAGCAGTGGTTTTCAGGCAGTGTAGGTGGTTGTGCTTGGGGTGGTGTTTCAGGGTTTAGGGCAGTGCAGTGATGTTCGGGCTGTGTAGAGGGTCATGCAGGGGGTGGTGTTTCAGGGTTTAGGGCAGTGCAGTCGAGTTCGGGCAGTGTAGGGGGTTGTACGGGGGATGGTGTTTCAGGGTTTAGGGCAATTCAGTGGTGATCGGGCAGTGTAGGGGGTTGTGCGGGGGCTGGTGTTTCAGGGTTTAGGGCAGTGCAGAGGTGTTTGGGCAGTCTAGGGGGTCATGCAGGCTTGTGTTTCAGGGTTTAGGGCAGTGCAGTGGTGTTCGGGCAGTGTAGGGGGTCATGCAGGGGATGGTGTTTCAGGGTTAGGGCAGTGAATTGGTGTTCGGGATGTGTAGGGGGTCGTGCGGGGCTGGTGTTTCAAGGTTTAGGGCAAAGCAGTGGTGTTCAGGCAGTGTGGGTTGTCGTGCGGGGGCTGGTGTTTCAGGGTTTATGGCTGTGGATTGGTGTTCGGGCAGTGTAGGGGGTTGTGCGTGGGCTGGTGTTTCAGGGTTTAGGGCAGTGCAGTGGTGTTCGGGCAGTGTAGGGGGTTGTGCTGGGGTTGGTGTTTCAGGGTTTAGGCAGTGGTGTTTGGGCAGTGTAGGGGTTCTTGCTGGGGGAGGTGTTTCAGGGTTTAGGACAGTGCAGTGTTGTTCGGACAGTGTAGGGGGTTCTCTGGGGGTGCTGTTTCATGGTTTAGGGCAGTGGTGTTCGGGCAGTGTAGGGGGTCTTCCTGGGGTTGGTGATTCAGTTTTTACGGCAGTGCAGTGGTGTTCGGGCAGTGTAGGCGGTAGTGCTGGGGCTGGTGTTTCAGGGTTTAGGGCAGTCCAGTGGTGTTCGGGCAGTGTGGGGGGTCGTGCGGGGGCTGGTGTTACAGGGTTTAGGGCAGTGCAGTGGTGTTCGGGCATTGTATGGGGTTGTACGGGGAATGGTGTTTCAGGGTTTAGGGCAGTGCAGTGGTGTTCGGGCAGTGAAGAGGGTCATGCGGGGGCTTGAGTTTCAGAGTTTAGGGCAGTGCAGAGGTGTTCGGGCAGTCTAGGGGGTCGTGCGGGCTGGTGTTTCAGGGTTTAGGGCAGTGCAGTGGTGTTCGGGCAGTGTAGGGGGTCATGCAGGGGATGGTGTTTCAGGGCTTAGGGCAGTGCAGTAGTGTTCGGGCAGTGTAGGGTGTCGTGCGAGGCTGGTGTTTCAGGGTTTAGGGCAGTGCAGTGGTGTTCGGGCAGTGTGGGTTGTCGTGCGGGGACTGGTGTTTCAGGGTGTAGGGCAGTGCATTGGTGTTCGGGCAGTGTAGGGGGTAGTGCGTGGGCTGGTGTTTCAGTGTTTAGGGCACTGTTGTGGTCTTCAGGCAGTGTAGGGGGTCGTGCTGGGGCTGGTGTTTCAGGGTTTTGGGCAGTGCAGTGGTGTTCGGGCATTGTATGGGGTTGTACGGGGAATGGTGTTTCAGGGTTTAGGGCAGTGCAGTGGTGTTCGGGCAGTGTAGGGGGTCATGCAAGGGATGGTGTTTCAGGGCTTAGGGCAGTGCAGTAGTGTTCGGGCAGTGTAGGGTGTCGTGCGAGGCTGGTGTTTCAGGGTTTAGGGCAGTGCAGTGGTGTTCGGGCAGTGTGGGTTGTCGTGCGGGGACTGGTGTTTCAGGGTTTAGGGCAGTGCAATGGTGTTCGGGCAGTGTAGGGGGTAGTGCGTGGGCTGGTGTTTCAGGGTTTAGGGCACTGCTGTGGTCTTCAGGCAGTGTAGGGGGTCGTGCTGGGGCTGGTGTTTCAGGGTTTTGGGCAGTGCAGTGGTGTTCGGGCAGTGTAGGGGGTCTTGCTGGGGGTAGTGTTTCAGGGTTTATGGCAGTGCATTGGTGTTCAGGCAGTGTAGGGTGTTGTGCACGGGGTGGTGTTTCAGGGCTTAGGGCAGTGCAGTGGTGTTCGTGCAGTGTATTGGGACATGCAGGGGGTGATGTTTCAGGGTTTAGGGCAGTGTAGTGGTATTAGGGCAGTGTAGGGGGTCGTGCTGGGGCTGATGTTTCAGGGTTTACGGCAGTGCAGTGGTGTTCGGGCAGTGTAGGGGGTTGTGCAGGGGTGGTGTTTCAGGGTTTTGGGCAGTGCAGTGGTGTTCGGGCAGTGTAGGGGGTCTTGCTGGGGGTAGTGTTTCAGGGTTTAGGGCAGTGCATTGGTGTTTGGGCAGTGCAAGGTGTCGTGCATGGCGTGATGTTTCAGGGCTTAGGGCAGTGCAGTGGTGTTGGGGAAGTGTAGGGGGTCGTGCTGGGGGGTGGTGTTTCAGGGTTTAGGGCAGTGCAGTGGTGTTCGGGCAGTGTAGGGGTTCGTGCTGGGGGTGGTGTTTCAGGGTTTAGGGCAGTGCAGTGGTGTTCGGGCAGTGTAGGGGGTCATGCTCGGGGTGGTGTTTCAGGGATTAGGGCAGTGGTTCAGTGGTGTTTGGGCAGTGGGGGTGCCTTGCAGGGGCTGGTGTTTCAGGGTTTAGGGCAGTGCATTGGTGTTCGGGCAGTGTAGGGTGTTGTGCACCGGGTGGTGTTTGATGGCTTAAGGCAGTGCAGTGGTGTTCGTGCAGTGTATGGGGACGTGCAGGGGGTGGTGTTTCATGGTTTAGGGCACTGCAGGGGTGTTCGGGCAGTGTAGGGGGTCGTGCTGGGGCTGATGTTTTAGGGTTTAGGGAAGTGCAGTGGTGTTCGGGCAGTGTAGGGGGTCGTGCTGGGGATAGTGTTTCAGGGTTTAGGGCAGTACAGTGGTGTTTAGGCAGTGTAGGGGTCGTGATGGGGCTGGTGTTTCAGGGTTTAGGGCAGTGCAGTGGTGTTCGGGCTGTGTAGGGGGTCGTGCTGGGGGTGGTGTTTCAGGGTTATGGGCAGTGCAGTGGTGTTCGGGCAATATAGGGGTCGTTCTGTTGCTGTTGCTTCAGGGTTTAGGGCAGAGCAGTGGTTTTCGGGCAGTGTAGGGGGTCGTGCTGGTGTTTCACATTTTAGGGCAGACCAGTGGTGTGCGGGCAATGTAGGAGGTCATGCTGGGTGTGGTGTTTCAGGGTTTACGGCAGAGCAATGGTGTTCGGGCAGTGTAAGGAGTCGTGCTGGGGATGTTGTTTCAGGGTTTAGGGCACTGCAGTGGTGTTCGGGCAGTGTAGAGGGTCGTGCTGGGGCTAGTGTTTCAGGGTTTAGGGCAGTGCAGTGGTGTTTGGGCAGTGTAGGGGGTCGTGATGGGGCTGGTGTTTCAGGGTTTAGGGCAGTGCAGTGGTGTTCGGGCAGTGTAGGGGTTCGTGCTGGTGCTGGCGTTTCACATTTTAGGGCAGACCAGTTGTGTGCGGGCAATGTAGGGGGTCATGCTGGGGGTGGTGTTTCAGGGTTTAAGGCAGAGCAGTGGTGTTCGGACAGTGTACGGAGTCGTGCTGGAGGTGGTATTTCAGAGTATAGGGCACTGCAGTGGTGTTCGGGCAGTGTAGTGGGTTTTGCAGGGGGGTGGTGTTTCAGGGTTTAGGACAGTGCACTGGTGTTCAGCCATTGTAGGGGGTCGTGCTGGGGGTGGTTTTTCAGGGTTTAGGGCAGTGTAGTGGTGTTCGGGCAGTGTGGGGAATCGTGCTGGGGCTGGTGTTTCATTGTTTAGGGCAGTGCAGTTGTGTTCGCGCAGTGTAGGGGGTCGTGCTGGGGCTGGTGTTTCATGATTTTGGGCAGTAGTGTTCGGGCAGTGTAGGGGGTCTTGCTGTGGGTGGTATTTCAGGGTTTAGGGCAGTTCAGTGTTGTGCGGTCAGTGTAGGGGTTCTTGCTGGGGGTGGTGTTTCAGGGTTTAGGGCAGTGCAGTGATATTCGGGCAGTGTAGTGGGTCGTGCAGGCGGGTGGTGTTTCAGGGTTTAGGGCAGTGCAGTGGTGTTTGGGCAGTGTAGGGGGTCTTGCTGGGGGTGGTGTTTCAGGGTTTAGGGCAGTGCAGTGGTGTTCGAGCAGTGTAGGGGCCGTGCTGGGTGTGGTGTTTCAGGGTTTAGGGCAGTGCAGTGGTGTTTGGGCAGTGTGAGTAGTTGTGATGGGGCTGGTTTTTCAGGGTTTAGGGCAGTGCTGTGGTGTTCGGGCAGTGTAGGGGGTCATGCTGGGGGGTGGTGTTTCAGGGTTTAGGGCAGTTCAGTGGTGTTTGGGCAGTGTGAGTAGTTGTGATGGGGCTGGTTTTTCAGGGTTTAGGGCAGTGCTGTGGTGTTCGGGCAGTGTAGGGGGTCATGCTGGGGGGTGGTGTTTCAGGGTTTAGGGCAGTGCAGTGGTGTTCGGGCAGTGTAGGGGGATGTGCTGGGGGTGGTGTTTCAGGGTTTAGGGCAGTGCAGTGGTGTTCGGGCAGTGTAGGGGGTCGTGCTGGGGGTGGAGTTTCAGGGTTTAGGGCAGTGGTTCAGTGGTGTTCGGGCAGTGTGGGGGTCTTGCAGGGGCTGGTTTTTTTAGGGTTTAGAGCAGTGCAGTGGTGTTCGGGTAGTGTGTGGCGTCATGCAGGGGCTGGTGTTTCATGATTTTGGGCAGTATTGTTCGGGCAGTGTAGGGGGTCTTGCTGTGGGTGGTATTTCAGGGTTTAGGGCAGTTCAGTGGTGTGCGGTCAGTGTAGGGGTTCTTGCTGGGGGTGGTGTTTCAGGGTTTAGGGCAGTGCAGTGATATTCGGGCAGTGTATTGGGTTGTGCAGGGGAGTGGTGGTTCAGGGTTTAGGGCAGTGCAGTGGTGTTTGGGCAGTGTAGGGGGTCTTGCTGGGGGTGGTGTTTCAGGGTTTAGGGCAGTGCAGTGGTGTTCGAGCAGTGTAGGGGCCGTGCTGGGTGTGGTGTTTCAGGGTTTAGGGCAGTGCTGTGGTGTTCGGGCAGTGTAGGGGGTCATGCTGGGGGGTGGTGTTTCAGGGTTTAGGGCAGTGCAGTGGTGTTCGGGCAGTGTAGGGGGTCATGCTGGGTGTGGTGTTTCATGGTTTAGGGCAGTGCAGTGGTGTTCGGGCAGTGTAGGGGGTCATGCTGGGGGTGGTGTTTCAGGGTTTAGGGCAGTGGTTCAGTGGTGTTCGGGCATTTTGGGGTCTTGCAGGGGCTGGTTTTTCAAGGTTTAGAGCAGTGCAGTTGTGTTCCGGTAGATTGTGGGGTCGTGCAGGGGCTGGTGTTTCAGGGTTTAAGGCAGTGCAGTGGTGTTTGGGCAGTGTAGGGGTTTGTAAGGGGGATGGTGTTTCAGGGTTTAGGGCAGTGGAGTGGTGTTCGGGCAGTGTAGGGGGTCATGCGGGGGCTGGTGTTTCAGGGTTTAGGGCAGTGCAGAGGTGTTCAGGCAGTCTAGGGGGTCGTACGGGGTGGTGTTTTAGGGTTTAGGGTAGTGCAGTGGTGTTCGGGCAGTGTAGGGGGTCGTGCTGGGGCTGGTGTTTCAGGGTTTAGGGCAGTGCAATGGTGTTCGGGCAGTGTAAGGAGTCGTGCTGGGGATGTTGTTTCAGGGTTTAGGGCACTGCAGTGGTGTTCGGGCAGTGTAGAGGGTCGTGCTGGGGCTAGTGTTTCAGGGTTTAGGGCAGTGCAGTGGTGTTTGGGCAGTGTAGGGGGTCGTGATGGGGCTGGTGTTTCAGGGTTTAGGGCAGTGCAGTGGTGTTCGGGCAGTGTAGGGGTTCGTGCTGGTGCTGGCGTTTCACATTTTAGGGCAGACCAGTTGTGTGCGGGCAATGTAGGGGGTCATGCTGGGGGTGGTGTTTCAGGGTTTAAGGCAGAGCAGTGGTGTTCGGACAGTGTACGGAGTCGTGCTGGAGGTGGTATTTCAGAGTATAGGGCACTGCAGTGGTGTTCGGGCAGTGTAGGAGGTCGTGCAGGGGGTGGTGTTTCATGGTTAACGGCATTGCAGTGGTTTTCGGACAGTGTAGGGGGTCTTCCTGGGGGCGGTGTTTCAGGGTTTAGGGCAGTGGTGTTTGGGATGTATAGGGGGTCTTGCTGGGGGTGGTGTTTCAGGGTTTAGGGCAGTGAAGTAGTGTTTGGGCAGTGCAGGGGGTCTTGCTGGGGGTGGTATTTCAGGGTTTTGGCAGTGGTGTTTGGGCAGTGTAGGGGTTCTTGCTGGGGGTGGTGTTTCAGGGTTTAGGGCAGTGCAGTGGTATTCGGGCAGTGTAGTGGGTCGCGCAGGGAGGTGGTGTTTCAGGGTTTAGGGCAGAGCAGTGGTGTTCGGGCAGAGTAGGGGGTTGTGATGGGGCTGGTGTTTCAGGGATTAGGGCTGAGCAGTGGTGTGCGGGCAGTGTAGGGGGTCGTGCTGGGGGTGGTGTTTCAGGGTTTAGGGCAGTGCAGTGGTGTTCGGGCTGTGTAGGGGGTCGTGCTGGGGGTGGTGTTTCAGGGTTATGGGCAGTGCAGTGGTGTTCGGGCAATATAGGGGTCGTTCTGTTGCTGTTGCTTCAGGGTTTAGGGCAGAGCAGTGGTTTTCGGGCAGTGTAGGGGGTCGTGCTGGTGTTTCACATTTTAGGGCAGACCAGTGGTGTGCGGGCAATGTAGGAGGTCATGCTGGGTGTGGTGTTTCAGGGTTTACGGCAGAGCAATGGTGTTCGGGCAGTGTAAGGAGTCGTGCTGGGGATGTTGTTTCAGGGTTTAGGGCACTGCAGTGGTGTTTGGGCAGTGTAGAGGGTCGTGCTGGGGCTAGTGTTTCAGGGTTTAGGGCAGTGCAGTGGTGTTTGGGCAGTGTAGGGGTTCTTGCTGGGTGTGGTGTTTCAGGGTTTAGGGCAGTTCAGTGGTGTGCGGTCAGTGTAGGGGTTCTTGCTGGGTGTGGTGTTTCAGGGTTTAGGGCAGTGCAGTGATATTCGGGCAGTGTATTGGGTTGTGCAGGGGAGTGGTGGTTCAGGGTTTAGGGCAGTGCAGTGGTGTTTGGGCAGTGTAGGGGGTCTTGCTGTGGGTGGTGTTTCAGGGTTTAGGGCAGTGCAGTGGTGTTCGAGCAGTGTAGGGGCTGTGCTGGGTGTGGTGTTTCAGGGTTTAGGGCAGTGCAGTGGTGTTTGGGCAGTGTGAGTAGTTGTGATGGGGCTGGTTTTTCAGGGTTTAGGGCAGTGCTGTGGTGTTCGGGCAGTGTAGGGGGTCATGCTGGGGGGTGGTGTTTCAGGGTTTAGGGCAGTGCAGTGGTGTTCGGGCAGTGTAGGGGGTCATGCTGGCGGTGGTGTTTCATGGTTTAGGGCAGTGCAGTGGTGTTCGGGCAGTGTAGGGGGTCATGCTGGGGGTGGTGTTTCACGGTTTAGGGCAGTGGTTCAGTGGTGTTCGGGCATTTTGGGGGTCTTGCAGGGGCTGGTTTTTCAGGGTTTAGAGCAGTGCAGTTGTGTTCGGGTAGTGTGTGGGGTCGTGCAGGGGCTGGTGTTTCAGGGTTTAAGGCAGTGCAGTGGTGTTTGGGCAGTGTAGGGGGTCATGCGGGGGCTGGTGTTTCAGGGTTTAGGGTAGTGCAGTGGTGTTCGGGCAGTGTAGGGGGTCGTGCTGGGGCTGGTGTTTCAGGGTTTAGGGCAGTGCAGTGGTGTTCGGGCAGTGTAGGGGGTCGTGATGGGGCTGGTCGTTCAGTGTTTAGGACAGTGCAGTGGTGTTCAGGCTGTGTAGGGGGTCGTACTGAGGTTGGTGTTTCAGGGTTTAAGGCAGAGCAGTGGTGTTTGGGCAGTGTACGGAGTCGTGCTGAGGGTGGTGTTTCAGGGTTTAGGGCACTGCAGTGGTGTTCGGGCAGTGTAGGGGGACGTGCTGGGGTGGTGTTTCAGGGTTTAGGGCAGAGCAGTGGTGTTCGGGCAGTGTAGGTGGTCGTGCAGGAGGTGGTGTTTCAGGGTTTAGGGCAGAGCAGTGATATATCGCGGGGAGTGTAGTGGGTTGTGCAGGGGGGGTGTTTCAGGGTTTAGGGCAGTGCAGTGGTGTTCAGGCAGTGTAGGGGGTCATGCTGGGGCTGGTTTTTCAGGGTTTAGGGCAGTGCAGTGGTGTTTGGGCAGTCTAGAGGGTCGTGCTGGGGGGTGGTGTTTCAGAGTTTAGGTAAGTGCTGTGGTGCTCGGACAGTGTAGGGGGTCGTTCTGCGGGTGATGTT
Source organism: Triturus cristatus (assembly GCF_964204655.1). Taxonomy (NCBI): domain Eukaryota; kingdom Metazoa; phylum Chordata; class Amphibia; order Caudata; family Salamandridae; genus Triturus; species Triturus cristatus. The sequence continues at coordinate 1,130,862,265 of NC_140579.1, read as the reverse complement.
TCAGGGTTTAGGGCAGTGGTGCAGTTGTGTTCGGGCAGTGTAGGGGGTCTTGCAGGGGGTGGTGTTTCAGGGTTTAGGCAGTGGTGTTTGGGTAGTGTAGGGTGTTCTCTGAGGGTGCTGTTTCATGGTTAAGGGGAGTGGTGTTCAGGCAGTGTAGGGGGTCTTGCTGGGGGTATGGTATCAGGGTTTAGGGCAGTGCAGTGTTGTTAGGGAAGTGTAGGGGGTCGTGCTGGGGGTGGTGTTTAAGGGTTTTGGGCAGTGCAGTGTTGTTTGGGCAGTGTTGGGGGTCTTGCTGGGGGTGGTGTTTCAGGGGTTAGGGCAGCAGTGCTCGGACAGTGTAAGGGGTCATGCTGGGGGTGGTGTTTCAGGGTTTAGGGCGGTGCAGTGGTGTTCGGGCAATGTAGGGGGTCGTGCAGGGGGGTGGAGTTTCAGGGTTTAGGGCAGAGCAGTGTTGTTCGGGCAGTGTAGGAGGTCGTGCAGGGGGTGGTGTTTCATGGTTAACGGCATTGCAGTGGTTTTCGGACAGTGTAGGGGGTCTTCCTGGGGGCGGTGTTTCAGGGTTTAGGGCAGTGGTGTTTGGGATGTATAGGGGGTCTTGCTGGGGGTGGTGTTTCAGGGTTTAGGGCAGTGAAGTAGTGTTCGGGCAGTGTAGGGGGTCTTGCTGGGGGTGGTATTTCAGGGTTTTGGCAGTGGTGTTTGGGCAGTGTAGGGGTTCTTGCTGGGGGTGGTGTTTCAGGGTTTAGGGCAGTGCAGTGGTATTCGGGCAGTGTAGTGGGTCGCGCAGGGAGGTGGTGTTTCAGGGTTTAGGGCAGAGCAGTGGTGTTCGGGCAGAGTAGGGGGTTGTGATGGGGCTGGTGTTTCAGGGTTTAGGGCAGAGCAGTGGTGTGCGGGCAGTGTGGGGGGTCGTGCTGGGGGTGGTGTTTCAGGGTTTAGGGCAGAGCAGTGGTGTTCGGGCAGTGTACGGGGTCATGCTGGGGGTGGTGTTTCAGAGTTTAGGGTACTGCAGTGGTGTTCGGGCAGTGTAAGGGGACGTGCCGGGGTGGAGTTTCAGTGTTTAGGGCAGTGCAGTGGTGTTCGGGCAGTGTAGGGGGTTGTGCTGGGGCTGGTGATTCAGGGTTTAGGGCAGTGCAGTGGTTTTCTGGCAGTGTAGGGGGTCATGCTGGGGCTGGTGTTTCAGGGTTTAGGGCAGTGCAGTGGTGTTCGGGCTGTGTAGGGCGTCATGCTGGGGCTGGTATTTCAGGGTTTAGGGCACTGCAGTGTTGTTCAGGCACTGTAGGGGGTCGTGCTGGGGCTGGAGTTTCAGGGTTTAGGGCAGAGCAGTGGTGTCCAGGCAGTGCAGAGGGACGTGGTGGGGCTGGTGTTTTAGGGTTTAGGGTAGAGCAGTGGCGTTCTGGCAGTGTAGGGGGATGTGCGGGGTAGTGTTTCAGGGTTTAGGACAGTGCAGTGGTATTCGGGCAGTGTAGTGGGTCGTGAAGGGGGGTGGTGTTTCAGGGTTTAGGGCAGTGCAGTGTTGTTCGGGCAGTGTAGGGGGTTCTCTGGGGGTGTTGTTTCATGGTTTAGGGCAGTGGTGTTCGGGCAGTGTAGGGGGTCTTCCTGGGGTTGGTGATTCAGTTTTTACGGCAGTGCAGTGGTGTTCGGGCAGTGTAGGCGGTAGTGCTGGGGCTGGTGTTTCAGGGTTTAGGGCAGTGCAGAGGTGTTCGGGCAGTGTAGGGGGTCGTGCGGGGCTGGTGTTTCAGGGTTTAGGGCAGTCCAGTGGTGTTCGGGCAGTGTGGGGGGTCGTGCGGGGGCTGGTGTTTCAGGGTTTAGGGCAGTGCAGTGGTGTTCGGGCAGTGTATGGGGTTGTACGGGGAATGGTGTTTCAGGGTTTAGGGCAGTGCAGTGGTGTTCGGGCAGTGAAGGGGGTCATGCGGGGGCTTGAGTTTTAGAGTTTAGGGCAGTGCAGTGGTGTTCGGGCAGTGTAGGGGGTAGTGCGTGGGCTGGTGTTTCAGGGTTTAGGGCAGTGCTGTGGTCTTCGGGCAGTGTAGGGGGTCGTGCTGGGGCTGGCGTTTCAGGGTTTTGGGCAGTGCAGTGGTCTTTGGGCAGTGTAGGGGGTCTTGCTGGGGGTAGTGTTTCAGGGTTTATGGCAGTGCATTGGTGTTCGGGCAGTGTAGGGTGTCGTGCACGGGGTGGTGTTTCAGGGCTTAGGGCAGTGCAGTGGTGTTCGTGCAGTGTATGGGGACATGCAGGGGGTGGTGTTTCAGGGTTTAGGGCAGTGCAGTGGTATTCGGGCAGTGTAGGGGGTCGTGCTGGGGCTGATGTTTCAGGGTTTACGGCAGTGCAGTGGTGTTCGGGCAGTGTAGGGGGTTGTGCAGGGGTGGTGTTTCAGGGTTTTGGGCAGTGCAGTGGTGTTCGGGCAGTGTAGGGGGTCTTGCTGGGGGTAGTGTTTCAGGGTTGAGGGCAGTGCATTGGTGTTCGGGCAGTGCAAGGTGTCGGGCATGGCGTGATGTTTCAGGGCTTAGGGCAGTGCAGTGGTGTTGGGGAAGTGTAGGGGGTCGTGCTGGGGGGTGGTGTTTCAGGGTTTGGGGCAGTGCAGTGGTGTTCGGGCAGTGTAGGGGTTCGTGCTGGGGGTGGTGTTTCAGGGTTTAAGGCAGTGCAGTGGTGTTCGGGCAGTGTAGGGGGTCATGCTGGGGGTGGTGTTTCAGGGTTTAGGGCAGTGGTTCAGTGGTGTTCGGGCAGTGTGGGTGCCTTGCAGGGGCTGGTGTTTCAGGGTTTAGGGCAGTGCATTGGTGTTCGGGCAGTGTAGGGTGTCGTGCACTGGGTGGTGTTTGATGGCTTAGGGCAGTGCAGTGGTGTTCGTGCAGTGTATGGGGACGTGCAGGGGGTGGTGTTTCATGGTTTAGGGCAGTGCAGTGGTGTTCGGGCAGTGTAGGGTGTCGTGCACTGGGTGGTGTTTGATGGCTTAGGGCAGTGCAGTGGTGTTCGTGCAGTGTATGGGGACGTGCAGGGGGTGGTGTTTCATGGTTTAGGGCAGTGCAGTGGTGTTCGGGCAGTGTAGGGGTCGTGCAGGGGCTGGTGTTTCAGGGTTTAGGGAAGTGCAGTGGTGTTCGGGCAGTGTAGGGGGTCGTGCTGGGATAGTGTTTCAGGGTTTAGGGCAGTACAGTGGTGTTTAGGCAGTGTAGGGGGTCGTGATGGGGCTGGTGTTTCAGGGTTTAGGGCAGTGCAGTGGTGTTCGGGCTGTGTAGGGGGTCGTGCTGGGGGTGGTGTTTCAGGGTTAAGGGCAGTGCAGTGGTGTTCGGGCAGTATAGGGGGTCGTTCTGTTGCTGTTGTTTCAGGGTTTAGGGCAGAGCAGTGGTTTTCAGGCAGTGTAGGGGGTCGTGCTGGTGTTTCACATTTTAGGGCAGACCAGTGGTGTGCGGGCAATGTAGGAGGTCATTCTGGGGGTGGTGTTTCAGGGTTTACGGCAGAGCAGTGGTGTTCGGGCAGTGTACGGAGTCGTGCTGGGGATGGTGTTTCAGGGTTTAGGGCACTGCAGTGGTGTTCGGGCAGTGTAGGGGGTCGTCCTGGGGCTAGTGTTTCAGGGTTTAGGGCAGTGCAGTGGTGTTTGGGCAGTGTAGGGGGTCGTGATGGGGCTGGTGTTTCAGGGTTTAGGGCAGTGCAGTGGTGTTCGTGCAGTGTAGGGGGTCGTGCTTGTGCTTGTGTTTCACATTTTAGGGCAGACCAGTTGTGTGCGGGCAATGTAGGGGGTCATGCTGGGGGTGGTGTTTCAGGGTTTAAGGCAGAGGAGTGGTGTTCGGACAGTGTACGGAGTCGTGCTGGAGGTGGTATTTCAGAGTTTAGGGCACTGCAGTGGTGTTCGGGCAGTGTAGGGGGTTTTGCAGGGGGGTGGTGTTTCAGGGTTTAGGACAGTGCACTGGTGTTCAGCCATTGTAGGAGGTCGTGCTGGGGGTGGTTTTTCAGTGTTGAGGGCAGTGTAGTGGTGTTCGGGCAGTGTGGGGAATCGTGCTGGGGCTGGTGTTTCATTGTTTAGGGCAGTGCAGTTGTGTTCGCGCAGTGTAGGGGGTCGTGCTGGGGCTGGTGTTTCATGATTTTGGGCAGTAGTGTTCGGGCAGTGTAGGGGGTCTTGCTGTGGGTGGTATTTCAGGGTTTAGGGCAGTTCAGTGGTGTGCGGTCAGTGTAGGGGTTCTTGCTAGGGGTGGTGTTTCAGGGTTTAGGGCAGTGCAGTGATATTCGGGCAGTGTAGTGGGTCGTGCAGGGGGGTGGTGTTTCAGGGTTTAGGGCAGTGCAGTGGTGTTTGGGCAGTGTAGGGGGTCTTGCTGGGGGTGGTGTTTCAGGGTTTAGGGCAGTGCAGTGGTGTTCGAGCAGTGTAGGGGGCCGTGTTGGGTGTGGTGTTTCAGGGTTTAGGGCAGGCAATGCTGTTTGGGCAGTGTGAGTAGTTGTGATGGGGCTGGTTTTTCAGGGTTTAGGGCAGTGCAGTGGTATTTGGGCAGTGTAGGGGGTCATGCTGGGGGGTGGTGTTTCAGGGTTTAGGGCAGTGCAGTGGTGTTCGGGCAGTGTAGGGGGTCGTGCTGGGGGTGGTGTTTCAGGGTTTAGGGTAGTGGTTCAGTGGTGTTCGGGCAGTGTGGGGGTCTTGCAGGGGCTTGTTTTTTTAGGGTTTAGAGCAGTGCAGTGGTGTTCGGGTAGTGTGTGGCGTCATGCAGGGGCTGGTGTTTCATGATTTTGGGCAGTAGTGTTCGGGCAGTGTAGGGGGTCTTGCTGTGGGTGGTATTTCAGGGTTTAGGGCAGTTCAGAGGTGTGCGGTCAGTGTAGGGGTTCTTGCTGGGGGTGGTGTTTCAGGGTTTAGGGCAGTGCAGTGATATTCGGGCAGTGTATTGGGTTGTGCAGGGGAGTGGTGTTTCAGGGTTTAGGGCAGTGCAGTGGTGTTTGGGCAGTGTAGGGGGTCTTTCTGGGGGTGGTGTTTCAGGGTTTAGGGCAGTGCAGTGGTGTTCGAGCAGTGTAGGGGCCGTGCTGGGTGTGGTGTTTCAGGGTTTAGGGCAGTGCAGTGGTGTGCGGGCAATGTAGGGGGTCATGCTGGGGGTGGTGTTTCAGGGTTTAAGGCAGAGGAGTGGTGTTCGGACAGTGTACGGAGTCGTGCTGGAGGTGGTATTTCAGAGTTTAGGGCACTGCAGTGGTGTTCGGGCAGTGTAGGGGGTTTTGCAGGGGGGTGGTGTTTCAGGGTTTAGGACAGTGCACTGGTGTTCAGCCATTGTAGGAGGTCGTGCTGGGGGTGGTTTTTCAGTGTTGAGGGCAGTGTAGTGGTGTTCGGGCAGTGTGGGGAATCGTGCTGGGGCTGGTGTTTCATTGTTTAGGGCAGTGCAGTTGTGTTCGCGCAGTGTAGGGGGTCGTGCTGGGGCTGGTGTTTCATGATTTTGGGCAGTAGTGTTCGGGCAGTGTAGGGGGTCTTGCTGTGGGTGGTATTTCAGGGTTTAGGGCAGTTCAGTGGTGTGCGGTCAGTGTAGGGGTTCTTGCTAGGGGTGGTGTTTCAGGGTTTAGGGCAGTGCAGTGATATTCGGGCAGTGTAGTGGGTCGTGCAGGGGGGTGGTGTTTCAGGGTTTAGGGCAGTGCAGTGGTGTTTGGGCAGTGTAGGGGGTCTTGCTGGGGGTGGTGTTTCAGGGTTTAGGGCAGTGCAGTGGTGTTCGAGCAGTGTAGGGGGCCGTGTTGGGTGTGGTGTTTCAGGGTTTAGGGCAGGCAATGCTGTTTGGGCAGTGTGAGTAGTTGTGATGGGGCTGGTTTTTCAGGGTTTAGGGCAGTGCAGTGGTATTTGGGCAGTGTAGGGGGTCATGCTGGGGGGTGGTGTTTCAGGGTTTAGGGCAGTGCAGTGGTGTTCGGGCAGTGTAGGGGGTCGTGCTGGGGGTGGTGTTTCAGGGTTTAGGGTAGTGGTTCAGTGGTGTTCGGGCAGTGTGGGGGTCTTGCAGGGGCTTGTTTTTTTAGGGTTTAGAGCAGTGCAGTGGTGTTCGGGTAGTGTGTGGCGTCATGCAGGGGCTGGTGTTTCATGATTTTGGGCAGTAGTGTTCGGGCAGTGTAGGGGGTCTTGCTGTGGGTGGTATTTCAGGGTTTAGGGCAGTTCAGAGGTGTGCGGTCAGTGTAGGGGTTCTTGCTGGGGGTGGTGTTTCAGGGTTTAGGGCAGTGCAGTGATATTCGGGCAGTGTATTGGGTTGTGCAGGGGAGTGGTGTTTCAGGGTTTAGGGCAGTGCAGTGGTGTTTGGGCAGTGTAGGGGGTCTTTCTGGGGGTGGTGTTTCAGGGTTTAGGGCAGTGCAGTGGTGTTCGAGCAGTGTAGGGGCCGTGCTGGGTGTGGTGTTTCAGGGTTTAGGGCAGTGCAGTGGTGTTTGGGCAGTGTGAGTAGTTGTGATGGGGCTGGTTTTTCAGGGTTTAGGGCAGTGCTGTGGTGTTCGGGCAGCGTAGGGGGTCATGCGGGGAGGTGGTGTTTCAGGGTTTAGGGCAGTGCAGTGGTGTTCGGGCAGTGTAGGGGGTCATGCTGGGGGTGGTGTTTCATGGTTTAGGGCAGTGCAGTGGTGTTCGGGCAGTGTAGGGGGTCATGCTGGGGGTGGTGTTTCAGGGTTTAGGGCAGTGGTTCAGTGGTGTTTGGGAATTTTGGGGGTCTTGCAGGGGCTGGTTTTTCAGGGTTTAGAGCAGTGCAGTTGTGTTCGGGTAGTGTGTGGGGTCGTGCAGGGGCTGGTGTTTCAGGGTTTAAGGCAGTGCAGTGGTGTTTGGGCAGTGTAGGGGTTTGTACGGGGGATGGTGTTTCAGGGTTTAGGGCAGTGCAGTGGTGTTCGGGCAGTGTAGGGGGTCATGCGGGGGCTGGTGTTTCAGGGTTTAGGGCAGTGCAGAGGTGTTCAGGCAGTCTAGGGGGTCGTGCGGGGATGGTGTTTTAGGGTTTAGGGTAGTGCAGTGGTGTTCGGGCAGTGTAGGGGGTCGTGCTGGGGCTGGTGTTTCAGGGTTTAGGGCAGTGCAGTGGTGTTCGGGCAGTGTAGGGGGTCGTGATGGGGCTGGTCATTCAGTGTTTAGGGCAGTGCAGTGGTGTTCAGGCTGTGTAGGGGGTCGTACTGAGGATGGTGTTTCAGGGTTTAGGGCAGAGCAGTGGTGTTTGGGCAGTGTACGGAGTCGTGCTGAGGGTGGTGTTTCAGGGTTTAGGGCACTGCAGTGGTGTTCGGGCAGTGTAGGGGGATGTGCTGGGGTGGTGTTTCAGGGTTTAGGGCAGAGCAGTGGTGTTCGGGCAGTGTAGGTGGTCGTGCAGGGGGTGGTGTTTCAGGGTTTAGGGCAGAGCAGTGATATATCGCGGGGAGTGTAGTTGGTTGTGCAGGGGGTGGTGTTTCAGGGTTTAGGGCAGTGCAGTGGTGTTCAGGCAGTGTAGGGGGTCATGCTGGGGCTAGTTTGTCAGGGTTTAGGGCAGTGCAGTGGTGTTTGGGCAGTCCAGAGGGTCGTGCTGGGGGGTGGTGTTTCAGAGTTTAGGTAAGTGCTGTGGTGCTCGGACAGTGTAGGGGGTCGTGCTGCAGGTGGTGTTTCAGGGTTTAGGGCAGTGCAATTGTGTTCGGGCAGTGTAGGGGGTCGTGCTGCGGTGGTATTTCAGGGTTTAGGGCAGTGGTGCAGTGGTGTTCGGGCAGTGTAGGGGGTCTTGCAGGGGGTGGTGCTTCAGGGTTTAGGCAGTGGTGTTCGGGTAGTATAGGGGGTTCTCTGAGGGTGCTGTTTCATGGTTAAGGGGAGTGGTGTTCAGGCAGTGTAGGGGGTCTTGCTGGGGGTATGGTATCAGGGTTTAGGGCAGTGCAGTGTTGTTAGGGAAGTGTAGGGGGTCGTGCTGGGGGTGGTGTTTAAGGGTTTAGGGCAGTGCAGTGTTGTTTGGGCAGTGTTGGGGGTCTTGCTGGGGGTGGTGTTTCAGGGGTTATGGCAGCAGTGCTCGGACAGTGTAAGGGGTCATGCTGGGGGTGGTGTTTCAGGGTTTAGGGTGGTGCAGTGTTGTTCGGGCAATGTAGGGGGTCGTGCAGGGGGGTGGTGTTTCATGGTTAACGGCATTGCAGTGCTTTCGGGCAGTGTAGGGGGTCTTCCTGGGGGCGGTGTTTCAGGGTTTAGGGCAGTGGTGTTTGGGATGTATAGGGGGTCTTGCTGGGGGTGGTGTTTCAGGGTTTAGGGCAGTGAAGTAGTGTTCGGGCAGTGTAGGGGGTCTTGCTGGGGGTGGATTTTCAGGGTTTTGGCAGTGGTGTTTGGGCAGTGTAGGGGGTCTTGCTGGGGGTAGTGTTTCAGGGTTTAGGGCAGTGCATTGGTGTTCGGGCAGTGCAAGGTGTCGTGCATGGCGTGATGTTTCAGGGCTTAGGGCAGTGCAGTGGTGTTGGGGAAGTGTAGGGGGTCGTGCTGGGGGGTGGTGTTTCAGGGTTTAGTGCAGTGCAGTGGTGTTCAGGCAGTGTAGGGGTTCGTGCTGGGGGTGGTGTTTCAGGGTTTAGGGCAGTGCAGTGGTGTTCGGGCAGTGTAGGGGGTCATGCTGGGGGTGGTGTTTCAGGGTTTAGGGCAGTGGTTCAGTGGTGTTCGGGCAGTGTGGGTGCCTTGCAGGGGCTGGTGTTTCAGGGTTTAGGGCAGTGCATTGGTGTTCGGGCAGTGTAGGGTGTCGTCCACCGAGTGGTGTTTGATGGCTTAGGGCAGTGCAGTGGTGTTGTGCAGTGTATGGGGACGTGCAGGGGGTGGTGTTTCATGGTTTAGGGCAGCGCAGTGGTGTTCGGGCAGTGTAGGGGGTCGTGCTGGGGCTGGTGTTTCAGGGCTTAGGGAAGTGCAGTGGTGTTCGGGCAGTGTAGGTGGTCGTGCTGGGGATAGTGTTTCAGGGTTTAGGGCAGTACAGTGGTGTTTAGGCAGTGTAGGGGGTCGTGATGGGGCTGGTGTTTCAGGGTTTAGGGCAGTGCAGTGGTGTTCGGGCTGTGTAGGGGGTCGTGCTGGGGGTGGTGTTTCAGGGTTAAGGGCAGTGCAGTGGTGTTCGGGCAGTATAGGGGGTCGTTCTGTTGCTGTTGTTTCAGGGTTTAGGGCAGAGCAGTGGTTTTCAGGCAGTGTAGGGGGCGTGCTGGTGTTTCACATTTTAGGGCAGACCAGTGGTGTGCGGGCAATGTAGGAGGTCATGCTGGGGGTGGTGTTTCAGGGTTTACAGCAGAGCAGTGGTGTTCGGGCAGTGTACGGAGTCGTGCTGGGGATGGTGTTTCAGGGTTTAGGGCAGAGCAGTGGTGTTTGGGCAGTGTACGGAGTCGTGCTGAGGGTGGTGTTTCAGGGTTTAGGGCACTGCAGTGGTGTTCAGGCAGTGTAGGGGGACGTGCTGGGGTGGTGTTTCAGGGTTTAGGGCAGTGCAGTGGTGTTCGGGCAGTGTAGGGGGTCGTGCTGGTGCTGGTGTTTCACATTTTAGGGCAGACCAGTTGTGTGCCGGCAATGTAGGGGGTCATGCTGGGGGTGGTGTTTCAGGGTTTAAGGCAGAGCAGTGGTGTTCGGACAGTGTACGGAGTCGTGCTGGAGGTGGTATTTCAGAGTTTAGGGCACGGCAGTGGTGTTCAGGCAGTGTAGGGGGTTTTGCAGGGGGGTGGTGTTTCAGGGTTTAGGACAGTGCACTGGTGTTCAGCCATTGTAGGTGGTTGTGCTGGGGGAGGTTTTTTTAGGGCAGTGTAGTGGTGTTCGGGCAGTATGGGGAATCGTGCTGGGGCTGGTGTTTCATTGTTTAGGGCACTGCAGTTGTGTTCGCGCAGTGTAGGGGGTCGTGCTGGGGCTGGTGTTTCATAATTTTGGGCAGTAGTGTTCGGGCAGTGTAGGGGGTCTTGCTGTGGGTGGTATTTCAGGGTTTAGGGCAGTTCAGTGGTGTGCGGTCAGTGTAGGGGTTCTTGCTGGGGGTGGTGTTTCAGGGTTTAGGGCAGTGCAGTGATATTCGGGCAGTGTAGTGGGTCGTGCAGGGGGGTGGTGTTTCATGGTTTAGGGCAGTGCAGTGGTGTTTGGGCAGTGTAGGGGGTCTTGCTGGGGGTGGTGTTTCAGGGTTTAGGGCAGTGCAGTGGTGTTCGAGCAGTGTAGGGGGCCATGCTGGGTGTGGCGTTTCAGGGTTTAGGGCAGGCAATGGTGTTTGGGCAGTGTGAGTAGTTGTGATGGGGCTGGTTTTTCAGGGTTTAGGGCAGTGCAGTGGTATTTGGGCAGTGTAGGGGGTCGTGCTGGGGGGTGGTGTTTCAGGGTTTAGGGCAGTGCAGTGGTGTTCGGGCAGTGTAGGGGGACGTGCTGGGGGTGGTGTTTCAGGGTTTAGGGCAGTGCAGTGGTGTTCGGGCAGTGTAGGGGGTCGTGCTGGGGGTGGTGTTTCAGGGTTTAGGGCAGTGGTTCAGTGGTGTTCGGGCAGTGTGGGGGTCTTGCAGGGGCTTGTTTTTTTAGGGTTTAGAGCAGTGCAGTGGTGTTCGGGTAGTGTGTGGCGTCATGCAGGGGCTGGTGTTTCATGATTTTGGGCAGTAGTGTTCGGGCAGTGTAGGAGGTCTTGCTGTGGGTGGTGTTTCAGGGTTTAGGGCAGTGCAGTGATATTCGGGCAGTGTAGTGGGTTGTGCAGGGGAGTGGTGGTTCAGGGTTTAGGGCAGTGCAGTGCTGTTTGGGCAGTGTAGGGGGTCTTGCTGGGGGTGGTGTTTCAGGGTTTAGGGCAGTACAGTGGTGTTCGAGCAGTGTAGGGGCCGTGCTGGGTGTGGTGTTTCAGGGTTTAGGGCAGTGCAGTGGTGTTTGGGCAGTGTGAGTAGTTGTGATGGGGCTGGTTTTTCAGGGTTTAGGGCAGTGCTGTGGCGTTCTGGCAGTGTAGGGGGTCATGCTGGGGGGTGGTGTTTCAGGGTTTAGGGCAGTGCAGTGGTGTTCGGGCAGTGTAGGGGGTCGTGCTGGGGGTGGTGTTTCATGGTTTAGGGCAGTGCAGTGGTGTTCGGGCAGTGTAGGGGGTCATGCTGGGGGTGGTGTTTCAGGGTTTACGGCAGTGGTTCAGTGGTGTTCGGGCATTTTGGGGGTCTTGCAGGGGCTGGTTTTTCAGGGTTTAGAGCAGTGCAGTTGTGTTCGGGTAGTGTGTGGGGTCGTGCAGGGGCTGGTGTTTCAGGGTTTAAGGCAGTGCAGTGGTGTTTGGGCAGTGTAGGGGTTTGTACGGGGGATGGTGTTTCAGGGTTTAGGGCAGTGCAGTGGTGTTCGAGCAGTGTAGGGCATTTTGGGGGTCTTGCAGGGGCTGGTTTTTGAGGGTTTAGAGCAGTGCAGTTGTGTTAGGGTAGTGTGTGGGGTCGTGCAGGGGCTGGTGTTTCAGGGTTTAAGGCAGTGCAGTGGTGTTTGGGCAGTGTAGGGGTTTGTACGGGGGATGGTGTTTCAGGGTTTAGGGCAGTGCATTGGTGTTCGAGCAGTGTAGGTGGTCATGCGGGGGCTGGTGTTTCAGGGTTTAGGGCAGTGCAGAGGTGTTCAGGCAGTCTAGGGGGTCGTGCGGGGATGGTGTTTCAGGGTTTAGGGCAGTGGTTCAGTGGTGTTCGGGCAGTGTGGGTGCCTTGCAGGGGCTGGTGTTTCAGGGTTTAGGGCAGTGCATTGGTGTTCGGGCAGTGTAGGGTGTCATGCACCGAGTGGTGTTTGATGGCTTAGGGCAGTGCAGTGGTGTTCGTGCAGTGTATGGGGACGTGCAGGGGGTGGTGTTTCATGGTTTAGGGCAGCGCAGTGGTGTTCGGGCAGTGTAGGGGGTCGTGCTGGGGCTGGTGTTTCAGGGCTTAGGGCAGTGCAGTGGTGTTCGGGCAGTGTAGGGGGTCGTGCTGGGGATAGTGTTTCAGGGTTTAGGGCAGAACAGTGGTGTTTAGGCAGTGTAGGGGGTCGTGATGGGGCTGGTGTTTCAGGGTTTAGGGCAGTGCAGTGGTGTTCGGGCTGTGTAGGGGGTCGTGCTGGGGGTGGTGTTTCAGGGTTAAGGGCAGTGCAGTGGTGTTCGGGCAGTATAGGGGGTCGTTCTGTTGCTGTTGTTTCAGGGTTTAGGGCAGAGCAGTGGTTTTCAGGCAGTGTAGGGGGTCGTGCTGGTGTTTCACATTTTAGGGCAGACCAGTGGTGTGCGGGCAATGTAGGAGGTCATGCTGGGGGTGGTGTTTCAGGGTTTACAGCAGAGCAGTGGTGTTCGGGCAGTGTACGGAGTCGTGCTGGGGATGGTGTTTCAGGGTTTAGGGCAGAGCAGTGGTGTTTGGGCAGTGTACGGAGTCGTGCTGAGGGTGGTGTTTCAGGGTTTAGGGCACTGCAGTGGTGTTCGGGCAGTGTAGGGGGACGTGCTGGGGTGGTGTTTCAGGGTTTAGGGCAGTGCAGTGGTGTTCGGGCAGTGTAGGGGGTCGTGCTGGTGCTGGTGTTTCACATTTTAGGGCAGACCAGTTGTGTGCGGGCAATGTAGGGGGTCATGCTGGGGGTGGTGTTTCAGGGTTTAAGGCAGAGCAGTGGTGTTCGGACAGTGTACGGAGTCGTGCTGGAGGTGGTATTTCAGAGTTTAGGGCACGGCAGTGGTGTTCAGGCAGTGTAGGGGGTTTTGCAGGGGGGTGGTGTTTCAGGGTTTAGGACAGTGCACTGGTGTTCAGCCATTGTAGGTGGTTGTGCTGGGGGTGGTTTTTTTAGGGCAGTGTAGTGGTGTTCGGGCAGTGTGGGGAATCGTGCTGGGGCTGGTGTTTCATTGTTTAGGGCACTGCAGTTGTGTTCGCGCAGTGTAGGGGGTCGTGCTGGGGCTGGTGTTTCATAATTTTGGGCAGTAGTGTTCGGGCAGTGTAGGGGGTCTTGCTGTGGGTGGTATTTCAGGGTTTAGGGCAGTTCAGTGGTGTGCGGTCAGTGTAGGGGTTCTTGCTGGGGGTGGTGTTTCAGGGTCTAGGGCAGTGCAGTGATATTCGGGCAGTGTAGTGGGTCGTGCAGGGGGGTGGTGTTTCAGGGTTTAGGGCAGTGCAGTGGTGTTTGGGCAGTGTAGGGGGTCTTGCTGGGGGTGGTGTTTCAGGGTTTAGGGCAGTGCAGTGGTGTTCGAGCAGTGTAGGGGGCCGTGATGGGTGTGGCGTTTCAGGGTTTAGGGCAGGCAATGGTGTTTGGGCAGTGTGAGTAGTTGTGATGGGGCTGGTTTTTCAGGGTTTAGGGCAGTGCAGTGGTATTTGGGCAGTGTAGGGGGTCGTGCTGGGGGGTGGTGTTTCAGGGTTTAGGGCAGTGCAGTGGTGCTCGGGCAGTGTAGGGGGACGTGCTGGGGGTGGTGTTTCAGGGTTTAGGGCAGTGCAGTGGTGTTCGGGCAGTGTAGGGGGTCGTGCTGGGGGTGGTGTTTCAGGGTTTAGGGCAGTGGTTCAGTGGTTTTCGGGCAGTGTGGGGGTCTTGCAGGGGCTTGTTTTTTTAGGGTTTAGAGCAGTGAAGTGGTGTTCGGGTAGTGTGTGGCGTCATGCAGGGGCTGGTGTTTCATGATTTTGGGCAGTAGTGTTCGGGCAGTGTAGGGGGTCTTGCTGTGGGTGGTATTTCAGGGTTTAGGGCAGTTCAGTGGTGTGCGGTCAGTGTAAGGGTTCTTGCTGGGGGTGGTGTTTCAGGGTTTAGGGCAGTGCAGTGATATTCGGGCAGTGTATTGGGTTGTGCAGTGGAGTGGTGGTTCAGGGTTTAGGGCAGTGCAGTGCTGTTTGGGCAGTGTAGGGGGTCTTGCTGGGGGTGGTGTTTCAGGGTTTAGGGCAGTACAGTGGTGTTCGAGCAGTGTAGGGGCCGTGCTGGGTGTGGTGTTTCAGGGTTTAGGGCAGTGCAGTGGTGTTTGGGCAGTGTGAGTAGTTGTGATGGGGCTGGTTTTTCAGGGTTTAGGGCAGTGCTGTGGCGTTCTGGCAGTGTAGGGGGTCATGCTGGGGGGTGGTGTTTCAGGGTTTAGGGCAGTGCAGTGGTGTTCGGGCAGTGTAGGGGGTCGTGCTGGGGGTGGTGTTTCATGGTTTAGGGCAGTGCAGTGGTGTTCGGGCAGTGTAGGGGGTCATGCTGGGGGTGGTGTTTCAGGGTTTACGGCAGTGGTTCAGTGGTGTTCGGGCATTTTGGGGGTCTTGCAGGGGCTGGTTTTTCAGGGTTTAGAGCAGTGCAGTTGTGTTCGGTTAGTGTGTGGGGTCGTGCAGGGGCTGGTGTTTCAGGGTTTAAGGCAGTGCAGTGGTGTTTGGGCAGTGTAGGGGTTTGTACGGGGGATGGTGTTTAAGGGTTTAGGGCAGTGCAGTGGTGTTCGAGCAGTGTAGGTGGTCATGTGGGGGCTGGTGTTTCAGGGTTTAGGGCAGTGCAGAGGTGTTCAGGCAGTCTAGGGGGTCGTGCGGGGATGGTGTTTTAGGGTTTAGGGTAGTGCAGTGGTGTTCGGGCAGTGTAGGGGGTCGTGCTGGGGCTGGTGTTTCATTGTTTAGGGCACTGCAGTTGTGTTCGCGCAGTGTAGGGGGTCGTGCTGGGGCTGGTGTTTCATAATTTTGGGCAGTAGTGTTCGGGCAGTGTAGGGGGTCTTGCTGTGGGTGGTATTTCAGGGTTTAGGGCAGTTCAGTGGTGTGCGGTCAGTGTAGGGGTTCTTGCTGGGGGTGGTGTTTCAGGGTCTAGGGCAGTGCAGTGATATTCGGGCAGTGTAGTGGGTCGTGCAGGGGGGTGGTGTTTCAGGGTTTAGGGCAGTGCAGTGGTGTTTGGGCAGTGTAGGGGGTCTTGCTGGGGGTGGTGTTTCAGGGTTTAGGGCAGTGCAGTGGTGTTCGAGCAGTGTAGGGGGCCGTGCTGGGTGTGCCGTTTCAGGGTTTAGGGCAGGCAATGGTGTTTGGGCAGTGTGAGTAGTTGTGATGGGGCTGGTTTTTCAGGGTTTAGGGCAGTGCAGTGGTATTTGGCCAGTGTAGGGGGTCGTGCTGGGGGGTGGTGTTTCAGGGTTTAGGGCAGTGCAGTGGTGCTCGGGCAGAGTAGGGGGACGTGCTGGGGGTGGTGTTTCAGGGTTTAGGGCAGTGCAGTGGTGTTCGGGCAGTGTAGGGGGTCGTGCTGGGGGTGGTGTTTCAGGGTTTAGGGCAGTGGTTCAGTGGTTTTCGGGCAGTGTGGGGGTCTTGCAGGGGCTTGTTTTTTTAGGGTTTAGAGCAGTGCAGTGGTGTTCGGGTAGTGTGTGGCGTCATGCAGGGGCTGGTGTTTCATGATTTTGGGCAGTAGTGTTCGGGCAGTGTAGGGGGTCTTGCTGTGGGTGGTATTTCAGGGTTTAGGGCAGTTCAGTGGTGTGCGGTCAGTGTAAGGGTTCTTGCTGGGGGTGGTGTTTCAGGGTTTAGGGCAGTGCAGTGATATTCGGGCAGTGTATTGGGTTGTGCAGTGGAGTGGTGGTTCAGGGTTTAGGGCAGTGCAGTGCTGTTTGGGCAGTGTAGGGGGTCTTGCTGGGGGTGGTGTTTCAGGGTTTAGGGCAGTACAGTGGTGTTCGAGCAGTGTAGGGGCTGTGCTGGGTGTGGTGTTTCAGGGTTTAGGGCAGTGCAGTGGTGTTTGGGCAGTGTGAGTAGTTGTGATGGGGCTGGTTTTTCAGGGTTTAGGGCAGTGCTGTGGCGTTCTGGCAGTGTAGGGGGTCATGCTGGGGGGTGGTGTTTCAGGGTTTAGGGCAGTGCAGTGGTGTTCGGGCAGTGTAGGGGGTCGTGCTGGGGGTGGTGTTTCATGGTTTAGGGCAGTGCAGTGGTGTTCGGGCAGTGTAGGGGGTCATGCTGGGGGTGGTGTTTCAGGGTTTAGGGCAGTGGTTCAGTGGTGTTCGGGCATTTTGGGGGTCTTGCAGGGGCTGGTTTTTCAGGGTTTAGAGCAGTGCAGTTGTGTTCGGTTAGTGTGTGGGGTCGTGCAGGGGCTGGTGTTTCAGGGTTTAAGGCAGTGCAGTGGTGTTTGGGCAGTGTAGGGGTTTGTACGGGGGATGGTGTTTAAGGGTTTAGGGCAGTGCAGTGGTGTTCGAGCAGTGTAGGTGGTCATGCGGGGGCTGGTGTTTCAGGGTTTAGGGCAGTGCAGAGGTGTTCAGGCAGTCTAGGGGGTCGTGCGGGGATGGTGTTTTAGGGTTTAGGGTAGTGCAGTGGTGTTCGGGCAGTGTAGGGGGTCGTGCTGGGGCTGGTGTTTCAGGGTTTAGGGCAGTGCAGTGGTGTTCGGGCAGTGTAGGGGGTCCTGATGGGGCTGGCCGTTACGTGTTTAGGACAGTGCAGTGGTGTTCAGGCTGTGTAGGGGGTCGTACTGAGGATGGTGTTTCAGGGTTTAGGGCAGAGCAGTGGTGTTTGGGCAGTGTACGGAGTCGTGCTGAGGGTGGTGTTTCAGGGTTTAGGGAACTGCAGTGGTGTTTGGGCAGTGTAGGGGGACGTGCTGGGGTGGTGTTTCAGGGTTTAGGGCAGAGCAGTGGTGTTCGGGCAGTGTAGGTGGTCGTGCAGGAGGTGGTGTTTCAGGGTTTAGGGCAGAGCAGTGATATATCGTGGGGAGTGTAGTGGGTTATGCTGGGGCTGGTTTTTCAGGGTTTAGGGCAGTGCAGTGGTGTTTGGGCAGTCTAGAAGGTCGTGCTGGGGGGTGGTGTTTCAGAGTTTAGGTAAGTGCTGTGGTGCTCGGACAGTGTAGGGGGTCGTGCTGCGGGTGGTGTTTCAGGGTTTAGGGCAGTGCAATTGTGTTCAGGCAGTGTAGGGGGTCGTGCTGCGGTGGTATTTCAGGGTCTAGGGCAGTGGTGCCGTGGTGTTCGGGTAGTGTAGGGGTCTTGCAGGGGGTGGTGTTTCAGTGTTTAGGCAGTGGTGTTCGGGTAGTGTAGGGGGTTCTCTGAGGGTGCTGTTTCATGGTTAAAGGGAGTGGTGTTCAGGCAGTGTAGGGGGTCTTGCTGGGGGTATGGTATCAGGGTTTAGGGCAGTGCAGTGTTGTTAGGGAAGTGTAGGGGGTCGTGCTGGGGGTGGTGTTTAAGGGTTTAGGGCAGTGCAGTGTTGTTTGGGCAGTGTTGGGGGTCTTGCTGGGGGTGGTGTTTCAGGGGTTAGGGCAGCAGTGCTCGGAAAGTGTAAGGGGTCATGCTGGGGGTGGTGTTTCAGGGTTTAGGGCGGTGCAGTGGTGTTCGGGCAATGTAGGGGGTCGTGCAGGGGGTGGAGTTTCAGGGTTTAGGGCAGAGCAGTGTTGTTCGGGCAGTGTAGGAGGTTGTGCAGGGGGTGGTGTTTCATGGTTAACGGCATTGCAGTGGTTTTCGGACAGTGTAGGGGGTCTTCCTGGGGGCGGTGTTTCAGGGTTTAGGGCAGTGGTGTTTGGGATGTATAGGGGGTCTTGCTGGGGGTGGTGTTTCAGGGTTTAGGGCAGTGAAGTAGTGTTCGGGCAGTGGAGGGGGTCTTGCTGGGGGTGGTATTTCAGGGTTTTGGCAGTGGTGTTTGGGCAGTGTAGGGTTTCTTGCTGGGGGTGGTGTTTCAGGATTTAGGGCAGTGCAGTGATATTCGGGCAGTGTAGTGGGTCGCGCAGGGGGGTGGTGTTTCAGGGTTTAGGGCAGAGCAGTGGTGTTCGGGCAGAGTAGGTGGTTGTGATGGGGCTGGTGTTTCAGGGTTTAGGACAGAGCAGTGGTGTGCGGGCAGTGTAGGGGGTCGTGCTGGGGGTGGTGTTTCAGGGTTTAGGGCAGAGCAGTGGTGTTCGGGCAGTGTACGGGGTCATGCTGGGGGTGGTGTTTCAGGGTTTAGGGTACTGTAGTGGTGTTCGGGCAGTGTAAGGGGAGGTGCCGGGGGTGGAGTTTCAGTGTTTAGGGCAGTGCAGTGGTGTTTGGGCAGTGTAGGGGGTTGTGCTGGGGCTGGTGATTCAGGGTTTAGGGCAGTGCAGTGGTTTTCTGGCAGTGTAGGGGGTCATGCTTGGGCTGGTGTTTCAGGGTTTAGGGCAGTGCAGTGTTGTTCGGGCTGTGTAGGGCGTCATGCTGGGGCCGGTATTTCAGGGTTTAGGGCACTGCAGTGTAGTTCAGGCACTGTAGGGGGTCATGCTGGGGCTGGAGTTTCAGGGTTAAGGGCAGAGCAGTGGTGTCCAGGCAGTGTAGAGGGTCGTGGTGGGGCTGGTGTTTTAGGGTTTAGGGTAGAGCAGTGGCGTTCGGGCAGTGTAGTGGGTCGTGAAGGGGGGTGGTGTTTCAGGGTTTAGGGCAGTGCAGTGTTGTTCGGGCAGTGTAGGGGTTCTCTGGGGGTGCTGTTTCATGGTTTAGGGCAGTGGTGTTCGGGCAGTGTAGGGGGTCTTCCTGGGGTTGGTGATTCAGTTTTTATGGCAGTGCGGTGGTGTTCGGGCAGTGTAGGCGGTAGTGCTGGGGCTGGTGTTTTAGGGTTTAGGGCAGTGCATAGGTGTTCGGGCAGTGTAGGGGGTCGTGCGGGGCAGGTGTTTCAGGGTTTAGGGCAGTCCAGTGGTGTTCGGGCAGTGTGGGGGGTCGTGCGGGGGCTGGTGTTTCAGGGTTTAGGGCAGTGCAGTGGTGTTCGGGCAGTGTATGGGGTTGTACGGGGAATGGTGTTTCAGGGTTTAGGGCAGTGCAGTGGTGTTCGGGCAGTGAAGGGGGTCATGCGGAGGCTTGAGTTTCAGAGTTTAGGGCAGTGCAGAGGTGTTCGGGCAGTCTAGGGGGTCGTGCGGGCTGGTGTTTCAGGGTTTAGGGCAGTGCAGTGGTGTTCGGGCAGTGTAGGGGGTCATGCAGGGGATGGTGTTTCAGGGTTTAGGGCAGTGCAGTAGTGTTCGGGCAGTGTAGGGTGTCGTGCGAGGCTGGTGTTTCAGGGTTTAGGGCAGTGCAGTGGTGTTCGGGCAGTGTGGGTTGTCGTGCGGGGACTGGTGTTTCAGGGTTTAGGGCAGTGCATTGGTGTTCGGGCAGTGTAGGGGGTAGTGTTTGGGCTGGTGTTTCAGGGTTTAGGGCAGTGCTGTGGTCTTCGGGCAGTGTAGGGGGTCATGCTGGGGCTGGCGTTTCAGGGTTTTGGGCAGTGCAGTGGTGTTCGGGCAGTGTAGGGGGTCTTGCTGCAGGTGGTGTATCAGGGTTTTGGGCATTGCAGTGGTGTTCGGGCAGTGTAGGGAGTCTTGCTGCGGGTAGTGTTTCAGGGTTTATGGCAGTGCATTGGTGTTCGGGCAGTGTAGGGGGTCGTGCACGGGGTGGTGTTTCAGGGCTTAGGGCAGTGCAGTGGTGTTCGTGCAGTATATGGGGACATGCAGGGGGTGGTGTTTCAGGGTTTAGGGCAGTGCAGTGGTATTCGGGCAGTGTAGGGGGTCGTGCTGGGGCTGATGTTTCAGGGTTTACGGCAGTGCAGTGGTGTTCGGGCAGTGTAGGGGGTTGTGCAGGGGTGGTGTTTCAGGGTTTTGGGCAGTACAGTGGTGTTCGGGCAGTGTAGGGGGTCTTGCTGGGGGTAGTGTTTCAGGGTTTAGGGCAGTGCATTGGTGTTCGGGCAGTGCAAGGTGTCGTGCATGGCGTGATGTTTCAGGGCTTAGGGCAGTGCAGTGGTGTTGGGGAAGTGTAGGGGGTCGTGCTGGGGGGTGGTGTTTCAGGGTTTAGGGCAGTGCAGTGGTGTTCGGGCAGTGTAGGGGTTCGTGCTGGGGGTGGTGTTTCAGGGTTTAGGGCAGTGCAGTGGTGTTTGGGCAGTGTAGGGGGTCATGCTGGGGGTGGTGTTTCAGGGTTTAGGGCAGTGGTTCAGTGGTGTTCGGGCAGTGTGGGTGCCTTGCAGGGGCTGGTGTTTCAGGGTTTAGGGCAGTGCATTGGTGTTCGTGCAGTGTAGGGTGTCGTGCACCGGGTGGTGTTTGATGGCTTAGGGCAGTGCAGTGGTGTTCGTGAAGTGTATGGGGACGTGCAGGGGGTGGTGTTTAATGGTTTAGCGCAGTGCAGTGGTGTTCGGGCAGTGTAGGGGGTCGTGCTGGGGCTGGTGTTTCAGGGTTTAGGGAAGTGCAGTGGTGTTCGGGCAGTGTAGGGGGTCGTGCTGGGGATAGTGTTTCAGGGTTTAGGGCAGTACAGTGGTGTTTAGGCAGTGTAGGGGGTCTTGATGGGGCTGGTGTTTCAGGGTTTAGGGCAGTGCAGTGGTGTTCGGGCTGTGTAGGGGGTCGTGCTGGAGGTGGTGTTTCAGGGTTAAGGGCAGTGCAGTGGTGTTCGGGCAGTATAGGGGGTCGTTCTGTTGCTGTTGTTTCAGGGTTTAGGGAAGTGCAGTGGTGTTCGGGCAGTGTAGGGGGTCGTGCTGGGGATAGTGTTTCAGGGTTTTAGGGCAGTACAGTGGTGTTTAGGCAGTGTAGGGGGTCGTGATGGGGCTGGTGTTTCACATTTTAGGGCAGACCAGTGGTGTGCGGGCAATGTAGGGGGTCATGCTGGGGGTGGTGTTTCAGGGTTTATGGCAGAGCAGTGGTGTTCGGGCAGTGTACGGAGTCGTGCTGGGGATGGTGTTTCAGGGTTTAGGGCACTGCAGTGGTGTTCGGGCAGTGTAGGGATGCATGCTGGGGCTAGTGTTTCAGGGTTTAGGGCAGTGCAGTGGTGTTTGGGCAGTGTAGGGGGTCGTGCTGGTGCTGGTGTTTCACATTTTAGGGCAGACCAGTTGTGTGCAGGCAATATAGGGGGTCATGCTGGGGGTGGTGTTTCAGGGTTTAAGGCAGAGCAGTTGTGTTTGGGTAGTGTGTGGGGTCGTGCAGGGGCTGGTGTTTCAGGGTTTAATGCAGTGCAGTGGTGTTTGGGCAGTGTAGGGGTTTGTACGGGGGATGGTGTTTCAGGGTTTAGGGCAGTGCAGTGGTGTTCGGGCAGTGTAGGGGGTCGTGCTGGGGGTGGTGTTTCAGGGTTTAGGGCAGTGCAGTGGTGTTTGGGCAGTGTAGGGGGTTGTGCTGGGGGTGGTGTTTCAGGGTCTAGGGCAGTGGTTCAGTCGTGTTCGGGCAGTGTGGGGGTCTTGCAGGGGCTGTTTTTTTTAGGGTTTAGAGCAGTGCAGTGGTGTTCGGGTAGTGTGTGGCGTCATGCAGGGGCTGGTGTTTCATGATTTTGGGCAGTAGTGTTCGGGTAGTGTAGGGGGTCTTGCTGTGGGTGGTATTTCAGGGTTTAGGGCAGTTCAGTGGTGTGCAGTCAGTGTAGGGGTTCTTGCTGGGGGTGGTGTTTCAGGGTTTAGGGCAGTGCAGTGATATTCGGGCAGTGTATTGGGTTGTGCAGGGAAGTGGTGGTTCAGGGTTTAGGGCAGTGCAGTGGTGTTTGGGCAGTGTAGGGGGTCTTGCTGGGGGTGGTGTTTCAGGGTTTAGGGCAGTGCAGTGGTGTTCGAGCAGTGTAGGGGCCGTGCTGGGTGTGGTGTTTCAGGGTTTAGGGCAGTGCAGTGGTGTTTGGGCAGTGTGAGTAGTTGTGATGGGGCTGGTTTTTCAGTGTTTAGGGCAGTGCTGTGGTGTTCGGGCAGTGTAGGGGGTCGTGCTGGGGGTGGTGTTTCATGGTTTAGGGCAGTACAGTGGTGTTCGGGCAGTGTAGGGGGTCTTGCTGGGGGTGGTGTTTCAGGGTTTAGGGCAGTGCAGTGGTGTTCGAGCAGTGTAGGGGCCGTGCTGGGTGTGGTGTTTCAGGGTTTAGGGCAGTGCAGTGGTGTTTGGGCAGCATGAGTAGTTGTGATGGGGTTGGTTTTTCAGTGTTTAGGGCAGTGCTGTGGTGTTCGGGCAGTGTAGGGGGTCGTGCTGGGGGTGGTGTTTCATGGTTTAGGGCAGTGCAGTGGTGTTCGGGCAGTGTAGGGGGTCATGCTGGGGGTGGTGTTTCAGGGTTTAGGGCAGTGGTTCAGTGGTGTTCGGGCATTTTGGGGGTCTTGCAGGGGCTGGTTTTTCAGGGTTTAGAGCAGTGCAGTTGTGTTCGGGTAGTGTGTGGGTCGTCCAGGGGCTGGTGTTTTAGGGTTTAAGGCAGTGCAGTGGTGTTTGGGCAGTGTAGGGGTTTGTAAGGGGGATGGTGTTTCAGGGTTTAGGGCAGTGCAGTGGGGTTCAGGCAGTGTAGGGGGTCATGCGGGGGCTGGTTTTTCAGGGTTTAGGGCAGTGCAGAGGTGTTCAGGCAGTCTAGGGGGTCGTGCGGGGATGGTGTTTTAGGGTTTAGGGTAGTGCAGTGGTGTTCGGGCAGTGTAGGGGGTCGTGCTGGGGCTGGTGTTTCAGGGTTTAGGGCAGTGCAGTGGTGTTCGGGCAGTGTAGGGGGTTGTGATGGGGCTGGTCGTTCAGTGTTTAGGACAGTGCAGTGGTGTTCAGGCTGTGTAGGGGGTCGTACTGAGGATGGTGTTTCAGGGTTTAGGGCAGAGCAGTGGTGTTTGGGCAGTGTACGGAGTCGTGCTGAGGGTGGTGTTTCAGGGTTTAGGGCACTGCAGTGGTATTCGGGCAGTGTAGGGGGACGTGCTGGGGTGGTGTTTCAGGGTTTAGGGCAGAGCAGTGGTGTTCGGGCAGTGTAGGTGGTCGTGCAGGAGGTGGTGTTTCAGGGTTTAGGGCAGAGCAGTGATATATCGCGGGGAGTGTAGTGGGTTGTGCAGGGGGTGGTGTTTCAGGGTTTAGGGCAGTGCAGTGGTGTTCAGGCAGTGTAGGGGGTCATGCTGGGGCTGGTTTTTCAGGGTTTAGGGCAGTGCAGTGGTGTTTGGGCAGTCTAGAGGGTCGTGCTGGGGGGTGGTGTTTCAGAGTTTAGGTAAGTGCTGTGGTGCTCGGACAGTGTAGGGGGTCGTGCTGCGGGTGATGTTTCAGGGTTTAGGGCAGTGGTGCAGTGGTGTTCGGGCAGTGTAGGGGGTCTTGCAGGGGGTGGTGTTTCAGGGTTTAGGCAGTGGTGTTCGGGTAGTGTAGGGGGTTCTCTGAGGGTGCTGTTTCATGGTTAAGGGGAGTGGTGTTCATGCAGTGTAGGGGGTCTTGCTGGGGGTATGGCATATGGGTTTAGGGCAGTGCAGTGTTGTTAGGGAAGTGTAGGGGGTCGTGCTGGGGGTGGTGTTTAAGGGTTTAGGGCAGTGCAGTGTTGTTTGGGCAGTGTTGGGGGTCTTGCTGAGGGTGGTGTTTCAGGGGTTAGGGCAGCAGTGCTCGGACAGTGTAAGGGGTCATGCTGGGGGTGGTGTTTCAGGGTTTAGGGCGGTGCAGTGGTGTTCAGGCAATGTAGGGGGTCGTGCAGGGGGGTGGAGTTTCAGGGTTTAGGGCAGAGCAGTGTTGTTCGGGCAGTGTAGGAGGTTGTGCAGGGGGTGGTGTTTCATGGTTAACGGCATTGCAGTGGTTTTCGGACAGTGTAGGGGGTCTTCCTGGGGGCGGTGTTTCATGGTTTAGGGCAGTGGTGTTTGGGATGTATAGGGGGTCTTGCTGGGGGTGGTGTTTCAGGGTTTAGGGCAGTGAAGTAGTGTTCGGGCAGTGTAGGGGGTCGTGCTGGGGGTGGTGTTTCAGGGTTTTGGCAGTGGTGTTTGGGCAGTGTAGGGGTTCTTGCTGGGGGTGGTGTTTTAGGGTTTAGGGCAGTGCAGTTGTATTCGGGCAGTGTAGTGGGTCGCGCAGGAAGGTCGTGTTTCAGGGTTTAGGGCAGAGCAGTGGTGTTTGGGCAGAGTAGGGGGTTGTGATGGGGCTGGTGTTTCAGGGTTTAGGGCAGAGCAGTGGTGTGCGGGCAGTGTAGGGGGTCGTGCTGGGGGTGGTGTTTCAGGGTTTAGGGCAGAGCAGTGGTGTTCGGGCAGTGTACGGGGTCATGCTGGGGGTGGTGTTTCAGGGTTTAGGGTACTGCAGTGGTGTTCGGGCAGTGTAAGGGGACGTGCCGGGGGTGGAGTTTCAGTGTTTAGGGCAGTGCAGTGGTGTTCGGGCAGTGTAGGGGGTTGTGCTGGGCCTGGTGATTCAGGGTTTAGGGCAGTGCAGTGGTTTTCTGGCAGTGTAGGGGGTCATGCTGGGGCTGGTGTTTCAGGGTTTAGGGCAGTGCAGTGGTGTTCGGGCTGTGTAGGGCGTCATGCTGGGGCTGGTATTTCAGGGTTTAGGGCACTGCAGTGTTGTTCAGGCACTGTAGGGGGTCGTGCTGGGGCTGGAGTTTCAGGGTTTAGGGCAGAGCAGTGGTGTCCAGGCAGTGCAGAGGGTCGTGGTGGGGCTGGTGTTTTAGGGTTTAGGGTAGAGCAGTGCCGTTCGGGCAGTGTAGGGGGATGTGCGGGCTAGTGTTTCAGGGTTTAGGACAGTGCAGTGGTATTCGGGCAGTGTAGTGGGTCGTGAAGGGGGGTGGTGTTTCAGGGTTTAGGGCAGTGCAGTGTTGTTCGGGCAGTGTAGGGGGTTCTCTGGGGGTGCTGTTTCATGGTTTAGGGCAGTGGTGTTCGGGCAGTGTAGGGGGTCTTCCTGGGGTTGGTGATTCAGTTTTTACGGCAGTGCAGTGGTGTTCGGGCAGTGTAGGTGGTAGTGCTGGGGCTGGTGTTTCAGGGTTTAGGGCAGTGCAGAGGTGTTCGGGCAGTGTAGGGGGTCGTGCGGGGCTGGTGTTTCAGGGTTTAGGGCAGTCCAGTGGTGTTCGGGCAGTGTATGGGGTTGTACGGGGAATGGTGTTTCAGGGTTTAGGGCAGTGCAGTGGTGTTCGGGCAGTGAAGGGTGTCATGCGGGGGCTTGAGTTTCAGAGTTTAGGGCAGTGCAGAGGTGTTCGGGCAGTCTAGGGGGTCGTGCGGGCTGGTGTTTCAGGGATTAGGGCAGTGCAGTGGTGTTCGGGCAGTGTAGGGGGTCATGCAGGGGATGGTGTTTCAGGGTTTAGGGCAGTGCAGTAGTGTTCGGGCAGTGTAGGGTGTCGTGCGAGGCTGGTGTTTCAGGGTTTAGGGCAGTGCAGTGGTGTTCGGGCAGTGTGGGTTGTCATGCGGGGACTAGTGTTTCAGGGTTTAGGGCAGTGCATTGGTGTTCGGGCAGTGTAGGGGGTAGTGCGTGGGCTGGTGTTTCAGGGTTTAGGGCAGAGCAGTGGTTTTCGGCAGTGTAGGAGGTCGTGCTGGGGTTGGTGTTTCAGGGTTAAGGGCACTGCAGTAGTATTCATGCAGTGTAGGGGGTCTTGCTGGGGGTGGTGTTTCAGGGTTTTGGGCAGTGCAGTGGCGTTCGGGCAGTGTTGGGGTCTTGCTGCGGGTGGTGTATCAGGGGTTTGGGCATTGCAGTGGTGCTCGGGCAGTGTAGGGGGTCTTGCTGGGGGTAGTGTTTCAGGGTTTATGGCAGTGCATTGGTGTTCGGGCAGTGTAGGGTGTCGTGCACGGGGTGGTGTTTCAGGGCTTAGGGCAGTGCAGTGGTGTTCGTGCAGTGTATGGGGACATGCAGGGGGTGGTGTTTCAGGGTTTAGGGCAGTGCAGTGGTGTTCGGGCAGTGTAGGGGGTTGTGCAGGGGTGGTGTTTCAGGGTTTTGGGCAGTGCAGTGGTGTTCGGGCAGTGTAAGGGGTCTTGCTGGGGGTAGTGTTTCAGGGTTTAGGGCAGTGCATTGGTGTTCGGGCAGTGCAAGGTGTTGTGCATGGCGTGATGTTTCAGGGCTTAGGGCAGTGCAGTGGTGTTGGGGAAGTGTAGGGGGTCGTGCTGGGGGGTGGTGTTTCAGGGTTTAGGGCAGTGCAGTGGTGTTCGGGCAGTGTAGGGGTTCGTGCTGGGGGTGGTGTTTCAGGGTTTAGGGCAGTGCAGTGGTGTTCGGGCAGTGTAGGGGGTCATGCTGGGGGTGGTATTTCAGGGTTTAGGGCAGTGGTTCAGTGGTGTTCGGGCAGTGTGGGTGCCTTGCAGGGGTTGGTATTTCAGGGTTTAGGGCAGTGCATTGGTGTTCGGGCAGTGTAGGGTGTCGTGCACCGGGTGGTGTTTGATGGCTTAGGGCAGTGCAGTGGTGTTCGTGCAGTGTATGGGGACGTGCAGGGGGTGGTGTTTCATGGGTTAGGGCAGTGCAGTGGTGTTCGGGCAGTGTAGGGGGTCGTGCAGGGGCTGGTGTTTCAGGGTTTAGGGAAGTGCAGTGGTGTTCGGGAAGTCTAGGGGGTCATGCTGGGGATAGTGTTTCAGGGTTTAGGGCAGTACAGTGGTGTTTAGGCAGTGTAGGGGGTCGTGCTGGGGCTGGTGTTTCAGGGTTTAGGGCAGTGCAGTGGTGTTCGGGCTGTGTAGGGGGTCGTGCTGGGGGTGGTGTTTCAGGGTTAAGGCCAGTGCAGTGGTGTTCGGGCAGTATAGGGGGTCGTTCTGTTGCTGTTGTTTCAGGGTTTAGGGCAGAGCAGTGGTTTTCGGGCAGTGTAGGGGGTCTTGCTGGCGTTTCAGATTTTAGGGCAGACCAGTGGTGTGCGGGCAATGTAGGAGGTCATGCTGGGGGTGGTGTTTCAGGGTTTACGGCAGAGCAGTGGTATTCGGGCAGTGTACGGAGTCGTGCTGGGGATAGTGTTTCAGGGTTTAGGGCACTGCAGTGGTGTTTGGGCAGTGTAGGGGGTCGTGCGAGGCTGGTGTTTCAGGGTTTAGGGCAGTGCAGTGGTGTTCGGGCAGTGTGGGTTGTCATGCGGGGACTGGTGTTTCAGGGTTTAGGGCAGTGCATTGGTGTTCGGGCAGTGTAGGGGGTAGTGCGTGGGCTGGTGTTTCAGGGTTTAGGGCAGAGCAGTGGTGTTCGGCAGTGTAGGAGGTCGTGCTGGGGTTGGTGTTTCAGGGTTAAGGGCACTGCAATAGTATTCACGCAGTGTAGGGGGTCTTGCTGGGGGTGGTGTTTCAGGGTTTTGGGCAGTGCAGTGGTGTTCGGGCAGTGTTGGGGTCTTGCTGCGGGTGGTGTATCAGGGGTTTGGGCATTGCAGTGGTGTTCGGGCAGTGTAGGGGGTCTTGCTGGGGGTAGTGTTTCAGGGTTTATGGCAGTGCATTGGTGTTCGGGCAGTGTAGGGTGTCGTGCACGGGGTGGTGTTTCAGGGCTTAGGGCAGTGCAGTGGTGTTCGTGCAGTGTATGGGGAGATGCAGGGGGTGGTGTTTCAGGGTTTAGGGCAGTGCAGTGATGTTTGGGCAGTGTGAGTAGTTGTGATGGGGCTGGTTTTTCAAGGCTTAGGGCAGTGCAGTGGTGTTCGGGCAGTGTAGGGTATCATGCTGGGGGTGGTGTTTCAGGGTTTAGGGCAGTGCAGTGGTGTTCGGGCAGTGTAGGGGGTCATGCTTTAGGGTGGTGTTTCAGGGTTTAGGGCAGTGGTTCAGTGGTGTTCGGGCAGTGTGGGGGTCTTGCAGGGGCTGGAGTTTCAGGGTTTAGGGCAGAGCAGTGGGGTTCGGGTAGTGTGTGGGGTTGTGATGGGGCTGGTGTTTCAGGGTTTAGGGCAGAGCAGTGATGTGCGGGCAGTGTAGGGGGTCGTGCTGGGGGTGGTGTTTCAGGGTTTAGGGCAGAGGAGTGGTGTTCGGGCAGTGTACGGGGTCATGCTGGGGGTGGTGTTTCAGGGTTTAGGGTACTGCAGTAGTGTTCGGGCAGTGTAAGGTGACGTGCCGGGGGTAGAGTTTCAGTGTTTAGGGCAGTGCAGTGGTGTTCGGGCAGTGTAGGGGGTTGTTCTGGGGCTGGTGATTCAGGGTTTAGGGCATGCAGTGGTTTTCTGGCAGTATAGGGGGTCATGCTGGGGCTGGTGTTTCAGGGTTTAGTTCAGTGCAGTGGTGTTCGGGCTGTGTAGGGCGCCATGCTGGGGCTGGTATTTCAGGGTTTAGGGCACTGCAGTGTTGTTCGGGCACTGTAGGGGGTCGTGCTGGGGCTGGAGTTTCAGGGTTTAGGGCAGAGCAGTGGTGTCCAGGCAGTGTAGAGGGTCGTGGTGGGGCTGGTGTTTTAGAGTTTAGGGTAGAGCAGTGGTGTTCGGGCAGTGTAGGGGGATGTGCGGGGTAGTGTTTCAGGGTTTAGGACAGAGCAGTGGTGTTCAGGCAGTGTAGGTGGTCGTTTTTGGGGTGGTGTTTCAGGGTTTAGGGCAGTGCAGTGATGTTCGGGCTGTGTAGGGGGCCGTGCAGGGGGGGTGTTTCAGGGTTTAGGGAAGTGCAGTCGTGTTCGGGCAGTGTAAGGGGTCTTGCTGGGGGTGGTGTTTCAGGGTTTAGGGCAGTGGTGTTCGAGCAGTGTAGGGGTTTTTGCTGGGGATTGTTTTCAGGGTTTAGGGTAGTGCAGTGGTGTTCGGGCAATGTAGGGGGTTGTGCAGGGGGTGGTATTTCAGGGTTTAGAGCAGTGCACTGGTGTTCAGGCAGTGTAGGGCGTTGTGCTGGTATGTTTTTTTAGGGTTTAGGGCAGTGCAGTGGTGTTTCGGCAGTGCGGGGGTCATGCTCTGGCTGGTGTTTCATGGTTTAGGGCAGTGCAGTGGTGTTCGGGCAGTGTAAGTGGTCCTGCCGGTGCTGGTATTTCAGGGTTTAGGGCAGTGCACTGGTGTTTAGGCAGTGTAGGGGTTCATGCTGGGGCTGGTGTTTCAGGGTTTAGGGCAGTGCAGTGATGTTCGGGCAGATTAGGGGGTCGTGCTTGGGCTAGTGTTTCAGGGTTTAGGGCAGTGCAGTGGTGTTCGGGCAGTGTGAGGGGTCATGCTGGTTTTTCAGGGTTTAGGGCAGTGTAGTGGTTTTTGGGCAGTCTAGGGGGTCGTGTTGGGGGGTGGTGTTTCAGAGTTTAGGTAAGTGCTGTGGTGTTCGGACAGTGTAGGGGGTCATGCTGGGGGTGGTGTTTCAGGGTTTAGGGCAGTGCAATGGTGTTCGGGCAGTGTAGGGGGTCGTGCTGGGGCTGGTGTTTCAGGGTTTAGGGCAGTGCAGTGGTGTTCGGGCAGTGTAGGGGGTTGTGATGGGGCTGGTCGTTCAGTGTTTAGGACAGTGCAGTGGTGTTCAGGCTGTGTAGGGGGTCGTACTGAGGATGGTGTTTCAGGGTTTAGGGCAGAGCAGTGGTGTTTGGGCAGTGTACGGAGTCGTGCTGAGGGTGGTGTTTCAGGGTTTAGGGCACTGCAGTGGTATTCGGGCAGTGTAGGGGGACGTGCTGGGGTGGTGTTTCAGGGTTTAGGGCAGAGCAGTGGTGTTCGGGCAGTGTAGGTGGTCGTGCAGGAGGTGGTGTTTCAGGGTTTAGGGCAGAGCAGTGATATATCGCGGGGAGTGTAGTGGGTTGTGCAGGGGGTGGTGTTTCAGGGTTTAGGGCAGTGCAGTGGTGTTCAGGCAGTGTAGGGGGTCATGCTGGGGCTGGTTTTTCAGGGTTTAGGGCAGTGCAGTGGTGTTTGGGCAGTCTAGAGGGTCGTGCTGGGGGGTGGTGTTTCAGAGTTTAGGTAAGTGCTGTGGTGCTCGGACAGTGTAGGGGGTCGTGCTGCGGGTGATGTTTCAGGGTTTAGGGCAGTGGTGCAGTGGTGTTCGGGCAGTGTAGGGGGTCTTGCAGGGGGTGGTGTTTCAGGGTTTAGGCAGTGGTGTTCGGGTAGTGTAGGGGGTTCTCTGAGGGTGCTGTTTCATGGTTAAGGGGAGTGGTGTTCATGCAGTGTAGGGGGTCTTGCTGGGGGTATGGCATATGGGTTTAGGGCAGTGCAGTGTTGTTAGGGAAGTGTAGGGGGTCGTGCTGGGGGTGGTGTTTAAGGGTTTAGGGCAGTGCAGTGTTGTTTGGGCAGTGTTGGGGGTCTTGCTGAGGGTGGTGTTTCAGGGGTTAGGGCAGCAGTGCTCGGACAGTGTAAGGGGTCATGCTGGGGGTGGTGTTTCAGGGTTTAGGGCGGTGCAGTGGTGTTCAGGCAATGTAGGGGGTCGTGCAGGGGGGTGGAGTTTCAGGGTTTAGGGCAGAGCAGTGTTGTTCGGGCAGTGTAGGAGGTTGTGCAGGGGGTGGTGTTTCATGGTTAACGGCATTGCAGTGGTTTTCGGACAGTGTAGGGGGTCTTCCTGGGGGCGGTGTTTCATGGTTTAGGGCAGTGGTGTTTGGGATGTATAGGGGGTCTTGCTGGGGGTGGTGTTTCAGGGTTTAGGGCAGTGAAGTAGTGTTCGGGCAGTGTAGGGGGTCGTGCTGGGGGTGGTGTTTCAGGGTTTTGGCAGTGGTGTTTGGGCAGTGTAGGGGTTCTTGCTGGGGGTGGTGTTTTAGGGTTTAGGGCAGTGCAGTTGTATTCGGGCAGTGTAGTGGGTCGCGCAGGAAGGTCGTGTTTCAGGGTTTAGGGCAGAGCAGTGGTGTTTGGGCAGAGTAGGGGGTTGTGATGGGGCTGGTGTTTCAGGGTTTAGGGCAGAGCAGTGGTGTGCGGGCAGTGTAGGGGGTCGTGCTGGGGGTGGTGTTTCAGGGTTTAGGGCAGAGCAGTGGTGTTCGGGCAGTGTACGGGGTCATGCTGGGGGTGGTGTTTCAGGGTTTAGGGTACTGCAGTGGTGTTCGGGCAGTGTAAGGGGACGTGCCGGGGGTGGAGTTTCAGTGTTTAGGGCAGTGCAGTGGTGTTCGGGCAGTGTAGGGGGTTGTGCTGGGCCTGGTGATTCAGGGTTTAGGGCAGTGCAGTGGTTTTCTGGCAGTGTAGGGGGTCATGCTGGGGCTGGTGTTTCAGGGTTTAGGGCAGTGCAGTGGTGTTCGGGCTGTGTAGGGCGTCATGCTGGGGCTGGTATTTCAGGGTTTAGGGCACTGCAGTGTTGTTCAGGCACTGTAGGGGGTCGTGCTGGGGCTGGAGTTTCAGGGTTTAGGGCAGAGCAGTGGTGTCCAGGCAGTGCAGAGGGTCGTGGTGGGGCTGGTGTTTTAGGGTTTAGGGTAGAGCAGTGCCGTTCGGGCAGTGTAGGGGGATGTGCGGGCTAGTGTTTCAGGGTTTAGGACAGTGCAGTGGTATTCGGGCAGTGTAGTGGGTCGTGAAGGGGGGTGGTGTTTCAGGGTTTAGGGCAGTGCAGTGTTGTTCGGGCAGTGTAGGGGGTTCTCTGGGGGTGCTGTTTCATGGTTTAGGGCAGTGGTGTTCGGGCAGTGTAGGGGGTCTTCCTGGGGTTGGTGATTCAGTTTTTACGGCAGTGCAGTGGTGTTCGGGCAGTGTAGGTGGTAGTGCTGGGGCTGGTGTTTCAGGGTTTAGGGCAGTGCAGAGGTGTTCGGGCAGTGTAGGGGGTCGTGCGGGGCTGGTGTTTCAGGGTTTAGGGCAGTCCAGTGGTGTTCGGGCAGTGTATGGGGTTGTACGGGGAATGGTGTTTCAGGGTTTAGGGCAGTGCAGTGGTGTTCGGGCAGTGAAGGGTGTCATGCGGGGGCTTGAGTTTCAGAGTTTAGGGCAGTGCAGAGGTGTTCGGGCAGTCTAGGGGGTCGTGCGGGCTGGTGTTTCAGGGATTAGGGCAGTGCAGTGGTGTTCGGGCAGTGTAGGGGGTCATGCAGGGGATGGTGTTTCAGGGTTTAGGGCAGTGCAGTAGTGTTCGGGCAGTGTAGGGTGTCGTGCGAGGCTGGTGTTTCAGGGTTTAGGGCAGTGCAGTGGTGTTCGGGCAGTGTGGGTTGTCATGCGGGGACTAGTGTTTCAGGGTTTAGGGCAGTGCATTGGTGTTCGGGCAGTGTAGGGGGTAGTGCGTGGGCTGGTGTTTCAGGGTTTAGGGCAGAGCAGTGGTTTTCGGCAGTGTAGGAGGTCGTGCTGGGGTTGGTGTTTCAGGGTTAAGGGCACTGCAGTAGTATTCATGCAGTGTAGGGGGTCTTGCTGGGGGTGGTGTTTCAGGGTTTTGGGCAGTGCAGTGGCGTTCGGGCAGTGTTGGGGTCTTGCTGCGGGTGGTGTATCAGGGGTTTGGGCATTGCAGTGGTGCTCGGGCAGTGTAGGGGGTCTTGCTGGGGGTAGTGTTTCAGGGTTTATGGCAGTGCATTGGTGTTCGGGCAGTGTAGGGTGTCGTGCACGGGGTGGTGTTTCAGGGCTTAGGGCAGTGCAGTGGTGTTCGTGCAGTGTATGGGGACATGCAGGGGGTGGTGTTTCAGGGTTTAGGGCAGTGCAGTGGTGTTCGGGCAGTGTAGGGGGTTGTGCAGGGGTGGTGTTTCAGGGTTTTGGGCAGTGCAGTGGTGTTCGGGCAGTGTAAGGGGTCTTGCTGGGGGTAGTGTTTCAGGGTTTAGGGCAGTGCATTGGTGTTCGGGCAGTGCAAGGTGTTGTGCATGGCGTGATGTTTCAGGGCTTAGGGCAGTGCAGTGGTGTTGGGGAAGTGTAGGGGGTCGTGCTGGGGGGTGGTGTTTCAGGGTTTAGGGCAGTGCAGTGGTGTTCGGGCAGTGTAGGGGTTCGTGCTGGGGGTGGTGTTTCAGGGTTTAGGGCAGTGCAGTGGTGTTCGGGCAGT
This sequence comes from Triturus cristatus, assembly GCF_964204655.1. Classification (NCBI taxonomy): domain Eukaryota; kingdom Metazoa; phylum Chordata; class Amphibia; order Caudata; family Salamandridae; genus Triturus; species Triturus cristatus. The sequence continues at coordinate 1,130,830,312 of NC_140579.1, read as the reverse complement.
GTAGGGGGTCATGCTGGGGGTGGTATTTCAGGGTTTAGGGCAGTGGTTCAGTGGTGTTCGGGCAGTGTGGGTGCCTTGCAGGGGTTGGTATTTCAGGGTTTAGGGCAGTGCATTGGTGTTCGGGCAGTGTAGGGTGTCGTGCACCGGGTGGTGTTTGATGGCTTAGGGCAGTGCAGTGGTGTTCGTGCAGTGTATGGGGACGTGCAGGGGGTGGTGTTTCATGGGTTAGGGCAGTGCAGTGGTGTTCGGGCAGTGTAGGGGGTCGTGCAGGGGCTGGTGTTTCAGGGTTTAGGGAAGTGCAGTGGTGTTCGGGAAGTCTAGGGGGTCATGCTGGGGATAGTGTTTCAGGGTTTAGGGCAGTACAGTGGTGTTTAGGCAGTGTAGGGGGTCGTGCTGGGGCTGGTGTTTCAGGGTTTAGGGCAGTGCAGTGGTGTTCGGGCTGTGTAGGGGGTCGTGCTGGGGGTGGTGTTTCAGGGTTAAGGCCAGTGCAGTGGTGTTCGGGCAGTATAGGGGGTCGTTCTGTTGCTGTTGTTTCAGGGTTTAGGGCAGAGCAGTGGTTTTCGGGCAGTGTAGGGGGTCTTGCTGGCGTTTCAGATTTTAGGGCAGACCAGTGGTGTGCGGGCAATGTAGGAGGTCATGCTGGGGGTGGTGTTTCAGGGTTTACGGCAGAGCAGTGGTATTCGGGCAGTGTACGGAGTCGTGCTGGGGATAGTGTTTCAGGGTTTAGGGCACTGCAGTGGTGTTTGGGCAGTGTAGGGGGTCGTGCGAGGCTGGTGTTTCAGGGTTTAGGGCAGTGCAGTGGTGTTCGGGCAGTGTGGGTTGTCATGCGGGGACTGGTGTTTCAGGGTTTAGGGCAGTGCATTGGTGTTCGGGCAGTGTAGGGGGTAGTGCGTGGGCTGGTGTTTCAGGGTTTAGGGCAGAGCAGTGGTGTTCGGCAGTGTAGGAGGTCGTGCTGGGGTTGGTGTTTCAGGGTTAAGGGCACTGCAATAGTATTCACGCAGTGTAGGGGGTCTTGCTGGGGGTGGTGTTTCAGGGTTTTGGGCAGTGCAGTGGTGTTCGGGCAGTGTTGGGGTCTTGCTGCGGGTGGTGTATCAGGGGTTTGGGCATTGCAGTGGTGTTCGGGCAGTGTAGGGGGTCTTGCTGGGGGTAGTGTTTCAGGGTTTATGGCAGTGCATTGGTGTTCGGGCAGTGTAGGGTGTCGTGCACGGGGTGGTGTTTCAGGGCTTAGGGCAGTGCAGTGGTGTTCGTGCAGTGTATGGGGAGATGCAGGGGGTGGTGTTTCAGGGTTTAGGGCAGTGCAGTGATGTTTGGGCAGTGTGAGTAGTTGTGATGGGGCTGGTTTTTCAAGGCTTAGGGCAGTGCAGTGGTGTTCGGGCAGTGTAGGGTATCATGCTGGGGGTGGTGTTTCAGGGTTTAGGGCAGTGCAGTGGTGTTCGGGCAGTGTAGGGGGTCATGCTTTAGGGTGGTGTTTCAGGGTTTAGGGCAGTGGTTCAGTGGTGTTCGGGCAGTGTGGGGGTCTTGCAGGGGCTGGAGTTTCAGGGTTTAGGGCAGAGCAGTGGGGTTCGGGTAGTGTGTGGGGTTGTGATGGGGCTGGTGTTTCAGGGTTTAGGGCAGAGCAGTGATGTGCGGGCAGTGTAGGGGGTCGTGCTGGGGGTGGTGTTTCAGGGTTTAGGGCAGAGGAGTGGTGTTCGGGCAGTGTACGGGGTCATGCTGGGGGTGGTGTTTCAGGGTTTAGGGTACTGCAGTAGTGTTCGGGCAGTGTAAGGTGACGTGCCGGGGGTAGAGTTTCAGTGTTTAGGGCAGTGCAGTGGTGTTCGGGCAGTGTAGGGGGTTGTTCTGGGGCTGGTGATTCAGGGTTTAGGGCATGCAGTGGTTTTCTGGCAGTATAGGGGGTCATGCTGGGGCTGGTGTTTCAGGGTTTAGTTCAGTGCAGTGGTGTTCGGGCTGTGTAGGGCGCCATGCTGGGGCTGGTATTTCAGGGTTTAGGGCACTGCAGTGTTGTTCGGGCACTGTAGGGGGTCGTGCTGGGGCTGGAGTTTCAGGGTTTAGGGCAGAGCAGTGGTGTCCAGGCAGTGTAGAGGGTCGTGGTGGGGCTGGTGTTTTAGAGTTTAGGGTAGAGCAGTGGTGTTCGGGCAGTGTAGGGGGATGTGCGGGGTAGTGTTTCAGGGTTTAGGACAGAGCAGTGGTGTTCAGGCAGTGTAGGTGGTCGTTTTTGGGGTGGTGTTTCAGGGTTTAGGGCAGTGCAGTGATGTTCGGGCTGTGTAGGGGGCCGTGCAGGGGGGGTGTTTCAGGGTTTAGGGAAGTGCAGTCGTGTTCGGGCAGTGTAAGGGGTCTTGCTGGGGGTGGTGTTTCAGGGTTTAGGGCAGTGGTGTTCGAGCAGTGTAGGGGTTTTTGCTGGGGATTGTTTTCAGGGTTTAGGGTAGTGCAGTGGTGTTCGGGCAATGTAGGGGGTTGTGCAGGGGGTGGTATTTCAGGGTTTAGAGCAGTGCACTGGTGTTCAGGCAGTGTAGGGCGTTGTGCTGGTATGTTTTTTTAGGGTTTAGGGCAGTGCAGTGGTGTTTCGGCAGTGCGGGGGTCATGCTCTGGCTGGTGTTTCATGGTTTAGGGCAGTGCAGTGGTGTTCGGGCAGTGTAAGGGGTCCTGCCGGTGCTGGTATTTCAGGGTTTAGGGCAGTGCACTGGTGTTTAGGCAGTGTAGGGGTTCATGCTGGGGCTGGTGTTTCAGGGTTTAGGGCAGTGCAGTGATGTTCGGGCAGATTAGGGGGTCGTGCTTGGGCTAGTGTTTCAGGGTTTAGGGCAGTGCAGTGGTGTTCGGGCAGTGTGAGGGGTCATGCTGGTTTTTCAGGGTTTAGGGCAGTGTAGTGGTTTTTGGGCAGTCTAGGGGGTCGTGTTGGGGGGTGGTGTTTCAGAGTTTAGGTAAGTGCTGTGGTGTTCGGACAGTGTAGGGGGTCATGCTGGGGGTGGTGTTTCAGGGTTTAGGGCAGTGCAATGGTGTTCGGGCAGTGTAGGGGGTCGTGCTGTGGGTGGTATTTCAGGGTTTAGGGCAGTGGTGCAGTGGTGTTCGGGCAGTGTAGGGGGTCTTGCAGTGGGTGGTGTTTCAGGGTTTAGGCAGTGGTGTTCAGGTAGTGTAGGGGGTTCTCTGAGGGTGCTGATTCATGGTTAAGGGGAGTGGTGTTCAGGCAGTGTAGGGGGTCTTGCTGGGGGTATGGTTTCAGGGTTTAGGGCAGTGCAGTGTTGTTCGGGAAATGTAGGGTGTCGTGCTGGGGGTGGTGGTTCAGGGTTTAGGGCAGTGCAGTGTTGTGTGGGCACTGTTGGGGGTCTTGCTGGTGGTGGTGTTTCAGGGGTTAGGGCAGCAGTGCTCGGACAGTGTAAGGGGTCATGCTGGGAGTGGTGTTTCAGGGTTTAGGGCGGTGCAGTGGTGTTCGGGCAATGTAGGGGGTTGTGCAGGGGGGTGGAGTTTCAGGGTTTAGGGCAGAGCAGTGTTGTTCGGGCAGTGTAGGAGGTCGTGCAGGGGGTGGTGTTTCATAGTTAACGGCATTGCAGTGGTTTTCGGGCAGTGTAGGGGATCTTCCTGGGGGCGGTGTTTCAGGGTTTAGGGCAGTGGTGTTTGGGATGTATAGGGGGTCTTGCTGGAGGTGGTATTTCAGGGTTTAGGGGAGTGCAGTGGTGTTCGGGCAGTGTAGGGGGTCTTGCTGGAGGTGGTATTTCAGGGTTTTGGAAGTGGTGTTTGGGCAGTGTAGGGGTTCTTGCTGGGGGTGGTGTTTCAGGGTTTAGGGCAGTGCAGTGGTATTCGGGCAGTCTAGTGGGTCGTGCAGGTGGTGGTGTTTCAGGGTTTAAGGCAGTGCAGTGGTGTTCGGGCAGTGTAGGGGTTGTGATGGGGCTGGTGTTTCAGGGTTTAGGGCAGAGCAGTGGTGTGCGGGCAATGTAGGTGGTCGTGCTGGGGGTGGTGTTTCAGGGTTTAGGGCAGAGCAGTGGTGTTCGGGCAGTGTACGGGGTCATGCTGGGGGTGGTGTTTCAGGGTTTAGGGTACTGCAGTGGTGTTCGGGCAGTGTAGGGGGACGTGCTGGGGGTGGAGTTTCAGGGTTTAGGGCAGTGCAGTGGTGTTCGGGCAGTGTAGGGGGTCATGCTGGGGCTGGTGTTTCAGGGTTTAGGGCAGTGCAGTGGTGTTCGGGCTGTGTAGGGCGTCATGCTGGGGCTGGTATTTCAGGGTTTAGGGCTCTGCAGTGGTGTTTGGGCTCTGTAGGGGGTCGTGCTAGGGCTGGAGTTTCAGGGTTTAGGGCAGAGCAGTGGTGTCCAGGCAGTGTAGAGGGTCGTGGTGGGGCTGGTGTTTTAGGGTTTAGGGTAGAGCAGTGGTGCTCGGGCAGTGTAGGGGGATGTGCGGGGTAGTGTTTCAGGGTTTAGGACAGAGCAGTAGTGTTCATTCAGTGTAGGTGGTCGTGCTTGGGGTGGTTTTTCAGGGTTTAGGGCAGTGCACTGATGTTCGGGCTGTGTAGGGGGTCGTGCAGGGGGTAGTGTTTCAGGGTTAAGGGCAGTGCAGTCGAGTTCGGGCAGTGTAGGGGGTTGTACGGGGGATGGTGTTTCAGGGTTTAGGGCAGTGCAATGGTGTTCGGGCAGTGTAGGGGGTCGTGCTGTGGGTGGTATTTCAGGGTTTAGGGCAGTGGTGCAGTGGTGTTCGGGCAGTGTAGGGGGTCTTGCAGTGGGTGGTGTTTCAGGGTTTAGGCAGTTGTGTTCGGGTAGTGTAGGGGGTTCTCTGAGGGTGCTGATTCATGGTTAAGGGGAGTGGTGTTCAGGCAGTGTAGGGGGTCTTGCTGGGGGTATGGTTTCAGGGTTTAGGGCAGTGCAGTGTTGTTCGGGAATTGTAGGGTGTCGTGCTGGGGGTGGTGTTTCAGGGTTTAGGGCAGTGCAGTGTTGTGTGGGCACTGTTGGGGGTCTTGCTGGGGGTGGTGTTTCAGGGGTTAGGGCAGCAGTGCTCGGACAGTGTAAGGGGTCATGCTGGGAGTGGTGTTTCAGGGTTTAGGGCGGTGCAGTGGTGTTCGGGCAATGTAGGGGGTCGTGCAGGGGGGTGGAGTTTCAGGGTTTAGGGCAGAGCAGTGTTGTTCGGGCAGTGTAGGAGGTCGTGCAAGGTGTGGTGTTTCATGGTTAACGGCATTGCAGTGGTTTTCGGGCAGTGTAGGGGATCTTCCTGGGGGCGGTGTTTCAGGGTTTAGGGCAGTGGTGTTTGGGATGTATAGGGGGTCTTGCTGGGGGTGGTGTTTCAGGGTTTAGGGCAGTGCAGTGGTGTTCGGGCAGTGTAGGGGGTCTTGCTGGGGGTGGTATTTCAGGGTTTTGGAAGTGGTGTTTGGGCAGTGTAGGGGTTCTTGCTGGGAGTGGTGTTTCAGGGTTTAGGGCAGTGCAGTGGTATTCGGGCAGTCTAGTGGGTCGTGCAGGTGGTGGTGTTTCAGGGTTTAAGGCAGTGCAGTGGTGTTCGGGCAGTGTAGGGGTTGTGATGGGGCTGGTGTTTCAGGGTTTAGGGCAGAGCAGTGGTGTGCGGGCAATGTAGGGGGTCGTGCTGGGGGTGGTGTTTCAGGGTTTAGGGCAGAGCAGTGGTGTTCGGGCAGTGTACGGGGTCATGCTGGGGGTGGTGTTTCAGGGTTTAGGGTACTGCAGTGGTGTTCGGGCAGTGTAGGGGGACGTGCTGGGGGTGGAGTTTCAGGGTTTAGGGCAGTGCAGTGGTGTTCGGGCAGTGTAGGGGGTTGTGCTGGGGCTGTTGATTCAGGGTTTAGGGCAGTGCAGTGGTGTTCTGGCAGTGTAGGGGGTCATGCTGGGGCTGGTGTTTCAGGGTTTAGGGCAGTGCAGTGGTGTTCGGGCTGTGTAGGGCGTCATGCTGGGGCTGGTATTTAAGGGTTTAGGGCACTGCAGTGGTGTTTGGGCTCTGTAGGGGGTTGTGCTAGGGCTGGAGTTTCAGGGTTTAGGGCAGAGCAGTGGTGTCCAGGCAGTGTAGAGGGTCGTGGTGGGGCTGGTGTTTTAGGGTTTAGGGTAGAGCAGTGGTGCTCGGGCAGTGTAGGGGGATGTGCGGGGTAGTGTTTCAGGGTTTAGGACAGAGCAGTAGTGTTCATGCAGTGTAGGTGGTCGTGCTTGGGGTGGTGTTTCAGGGTTTAGGGCAGTGCAGTGATGTTCGGGCTGTGTAGGGGGTCGTGCAGGGGGTAGTGTTTCAGGGTTTAGGGCAGTGCAGTCGAGTTCGGGCAGTGTAGGGGGTTGTACGGGGGATGGTGTTTCAGGGTTTAGGGCAATGCAGTGGTGTTTGGGCAGTGTAGGGGGTTGTGCGAGGGCTGGTGTTTCAGGGTTTAGGGCAGTGCAGAGGTGTTTGGGCAGCCTAGGGGGTCATGCGGGCTTGTGTTTCAGGGTTTAGGGCAGTGCAGTGTTGTTCAGGCAGTGTAGGGGGTCATGCAGGGGATGGTGTTTCAGGGTTAGGGCAGTGAATTGGTGTTCGGGATGTGTAGGGGGTCATGCGGGGCTGGTGTTTCAAGGTTTAGGGCAAAGCAGTGGTGTTCAGGCAGTGTGGGTTGTCGTGCGGGGGCTGGTGTTTCAGGGTTTAGGGCAGTGCATTGGTGTCCGGGCAGTGTAGGGGGTTGTGCGTGGGCTGGTGTTTCAGGGTTTAGGGCAGTGCATTGGTGTTCGGGCAGTGCAAGGTGTCGTGCATGGCGTGGTGTTTCAGGGCTTAGGGCAGTGCCGTGGTGTTGGGAAAGTGTAGGGGGTCGTGCTGGGGGCTGGTGTTTCAGGGTTTAGGGCAGTGCAGTGGTGTTCAGGCAGTGTAGGGGTTCATGCTTGGGGTGGTGTATCAGGGTTTAGGGCAGTGCAGTGGTGTTCGGGCAGTATAGGGGGTCATGTTGGGGGTGGCGTTTCAGGGTTTAGGGCAGTGGTTCAGTGGTGTTCGGGCAGTGTGGGTGCCTTGCAGGAGCTGGTGTTTCAGGGTTTAGGGCAGTGCAGTGGTGTTCGGGAAGTGTGTGGGGTCGTGCGCGGGCTGGTGTTTCAGGGTTTAGGGCAGTGAATTGGTGTTTGGGCAGTGTAGGGGGTTGTACGGGGGATGGTGTTTCAGGGTTTAGGGCAGTGCAGTGGTGTTCGGGCAGTGTAGGGGGTCATGCGGGGGCTGGTGTTTCAGGGTTTAGGGCAGTGCAGAGGTGTTTGGGCAGTCTAGGGGGTCGTGCAGGGCTGGTGTTTCAGGGTTTAGGGTAGTGCAGTTGTGTTCGCGCAGTGTAGGGGGTCGTGCGGGGGCTGGTGTTTCAGGGTTTAGGGTAGTGCACTGGTGTTCAGCTAGTGTAGGTTGTCGTGCTGGGGGTGGTTTTTCAGGGTTTAGGGCAGTGCAGTGGTGTTCGGCAGTGTAGGGAGTCATGCTGGGGCTGGTGTTTCATGGTTTAGGGCAGTGCAGTGGTGTTCGAGCAGTGTAGGGGGTCGTGCTGGGGCTGGTGTTTCAGGGTTTAGGGCAGTGCAGTTGTGTTCGGGCAGTGTAGGGGGTCGTGATGGGGCTGGTCGTTCAGTGATTAGGGCAGTGCAGTGGTGTTCAGGCTGTGTAGGCGGTCGTACTGAGGATGGTGTTTCAGGGTTTAGGGCAGAGCAGTGGTGTTTGGGCAGTGTACGGAGTCGTGCTAAGGGTGGTGTTTCATGGTTTAGGGCACTGCAGTGGTGTTCGGGCAGTGTAGGGGGATGTGCTGGGGTGGTGTTTCAGGGTTTAGGGCAGAGCAGTGGTGTTCGGGCAGTGTAGGTGGTCGTGCAGGGGGTGGTGTTTCAGGGTTTAGGGCAGAGCAGTGATATATCGCGGGGAGTGTAGTGGGTTGTGCAGGGGGTGGTGTTTCAGGGTTTAGGGCAGTGCAGTGGTGTTCAGGCAGTGTAGGGGGTCATGCTGGGGCTGGTTTTTCAGGGTTTAGGGCAGTGCAGTGGTGTTTGGGCAGTCTAGAGGGTCGTGCTGGGGGGTGGTGTTTCAGAGTTTAGGTAAGTGCTGTGGTGCTCGGACAGTGTAGGGGGTCGTGCTGCAGGTGGTGTTTCAGGGTTTAGGGCAGTGCAATTGTGTTCGGGCAGTGTAGGGGTTCGTGCTGCGGTGGTATTTCAGGGTTTAGGGCAGTGGTGCAGTGGTGTTCGGGCAGTGTAGGGGGTCTTGCAGGGGGTGGTGTTTCAGGGTTTAGGCAGTGGTGTTCGGGTAGTGTAGGGGGTTCTCTGAGGGTGCTGTTTCATGGTTAAGGGGAGTGGTGTTCAGGCAGTGTAGGGGGTCTTGCTGGGGGTATGGTATCAGGGTTTAGGGCAGTGCAGTGTTGTTAGGGAAGTGTAGGGGGTCGTGCTGGTGGTGGTGTTTAAGGGTTTACGGCAGTGCAGTGTTGTTTGGGCAGTGCTGGGGGTCTTGCTGGGGGTGGTGTTTCAGGGGTTAGGGCAGCAGTGCTCGGACAGTGTAAGGGGTCATGCTGGGGGTGGTGTTTCAGGGTTTAGGGCGGTGCAGTGTTGTTCGGGCACTGTAGGGGGTCGTGCTGGGGCTGGAGTTTCAGGGTTTAGGGCAGAGCAGTGGTGTCCAGGCAGTGTAGAGGGTCGTGGTGGGGCTAGTGTTTTAGGGTTTAGGGTAGAGCAGTGGTGTTCGGGCAGTGTAGGGGGATGTGCGGGGTAGTGTTTCAGGGTTTAGGACAGAGCAGTGGTGTTCAGGCAGTGTAGGTGGTCGTTTTTGGGGTGGTGTTTCAGGGTTTAGGGCAGTGCAGTGATGTTCGGGCTGTGTAGGGGGCCGTGCAGGGGGTGGTGTTTCAGGGTTTAGGGAAGTGCAGTCGTGTTCGGGCAGTGTAAGGGGTCTTGCTGGGGGTGGTGTTTCAGGGTTTAGGGCAGTGGTGTTCGGGCAGTGTAGGGGGTCTTGCTGGGTATTGTTTTCAGGGTTTAGGGCAGTGCAGTGGTGTTCGGGCAATGTAGGGGGTTGTGCAGGGGGTGGTATTTCAGGGTTTAGAGCAGTGCACTGGTGTTCAGGCAGTGTAGGGCGTTGTGCTGGTATGGTTTTTTAGGGTTTAGGGCAGTGCAGTGGTGTTTGGGCAGTGCGGGGGTCATGCTCTGGCTGGTGTTTCATGGTTTAGGGCAGTGCAGTGGTGTTCGGGCAGTGTAAGGGGTCTTGCTGGTGCTGGTATTTCAGGGTTTAGGGCAGTGCACTGGTGTTCAGGCAGTGTAGGGGGTCATGCTGGGGCTGGTGTTTCAGGGTTTAGGGCAGTGCAGTGATGTTCGGGCAGTGTAGGGGGTCGTGCTCGGGCTAGTGTTTCAGGGTTTAGGGCAGTGCAGTGGTGTTCGGGCAGTGTGAGGGGTCATGCTGGGGCTGGTTTTTCAGGGTTTAGGGCAGTGTAGTGGTTTTTGGGCAGTCTAGGGGGTCGTGCTGGGGGGTGGTGTTTCAGAATTTAGGTAAGTGCTGAGGTGTTCGGACAGTGTAGGGGGTCATGCTGGGGGTGGTGTTTCAGGGTTTAGGGCAGTGCAATGGTGTTCAGGCAGTGTAGGGGGTCGTGCTGTGGGTGGTATTTCAGGGTTTAGGGCAGTGGTGCAGTGGTGTTCGGGCAGCGTAGGGGGTCTTGCAGTGGGTGGTGTTTCAGGGTTTAGGCAGTGGTGTTCGGGTAGTGTAGGGGGTTCTCTGAGGGTGCTGATTCATGGTTAAGGGGAGTGGTATTCAGGCAGTGTAGGGGGTCTTGCTGGGGGTATGGTTTCAGGGTTTAGGGCAGTGCAGTGTTGTTCGGGAATTGTAGGGTGTCGTGCTGGGGGTGGTGTTTCAGGGTTTAGGGCAGTGCAGTGTTGTGTGGGCACTGTTGGGGGTCTTGCTGGGGGTGGTGTTTCAGAAGTTAGGGCAGCAGTGCTCGGACAGTGTAAGGGGTCATGCTGGGAGTGGTGTTTCAGGGTTTAGGGCGGTGCAGTGGTGTTCGGGCAATGTAGGGGGTCGTGCAGGGGGGTGGAGTTTCAGGGTTTAGGGCAGAGCAGTGTTGTTCGGGCAGTGTAGGAGGTCGTGCAGCGGGTGGTGTTTCATGATTAACGGCATTGCAGTGGTTTTCGGGCAGTGTAGGGGATCTTCCTGGGGGCGGTGTTTCAGGGTTTAGGGCAGTGGTGTTTGGGATGTATAGGGGGTCTTGCTGGGGGTGGTGTTTCAGGGTTTAGGGCAGTGCAGTGGTGTTCGGGCAGTGTAGGGGGTCTTGCTGGGGGTGGTATTTCAGGGTTTTGGAAGTGGTGTTTGGGCAGTGTAGGGGTTCTTGCTGGGGGTGGTGTTTCAGGGTTTAGGGCAGTGCAGTGGTATTCGGGCAGTCTAGTGGGTCGTGCAGGTGGTGGTGTTTCAGGGTTTAAGGCAGTGCAGTGGTGTTCGGGCAGTGTAGGGGTTGTGATGGGGCTGGTGTTTCAGGGTTTAGGGCAGAGCAGTGGTGTGCGGGCAATGTAGGGGGTCGTGCTGGGGGTGGTGTTTCAGGGTTTAGGGCAGAGCAGTGGTGTTCGGGCAGTGTACGGGGTCATGCTGGGGGTGGTGTTTCAGGGTTTAGTGTACTGCAGTGGTGTTCGGGCAGTGTAGGGGACGTGCTGGGGGTGGAGTTTCAGGGTTTAGGGCAGTGCAGTGGTTTTCTGGCAGTGTAGGGGGTCATGCTGGGGCTGGTGTTTCAGGGTTTAAGGCAGTGCAGTGGTGTTTGGGCTGTGTAGGGCGTCATGCTGGGGCTGGTATTTCAGGGTTTAGGGCACTGCAGTGTTGTTCGGGCACTGTAGGGGGTCGTGCTGGGGCTGGAGTTTCAGGGTTTAGGGCAGAACAGTGGTGTCCAGGCAGAGTAGAGGGTCGTGGTGGGGCTGGTGTTTTAGGGTTTAGGGTAGAGCAGTGGTGTTCGGGCAGTGTAGGGGGATGTGCGGGGTAGTGTTTCAGGGTTTAGGACAGAGCAGTGGTGTTCAGTTAGTGTAGGTGGTCGTTTTTGGGGTGGTGTTTCAGGGTTTAGGGCAGTGCAGTGATGTTCGGGCTGTGTAGGGGGCCGTGCAGGGGGTGGTGTTTCAGGGTTTAGGGAAGTGCAGTCGTGTTCGGGCAGTGTAAGGGGTCTTGCTGGGGGTGGTGTTTCAGGGTTTAGGGCAGTGGTGTTCGGGCAGTGTAGGGGGTCTTGCTGGGTATTGTTTTCAGGGTTTAGGGCAGTGCAGTGGTGTTCGGGCAATGTAGGGGGTTGTGCAGGGGGTGGTATTTCAGGGTTTAGAGCAGTGCACTGGTGTTCAGGCAGTGTAGGGCGTTGTGCTGGTATGGTTTTTTAGGGTTTAGGGCAGTGCAGTGGTGTTTGGGCAGTGCGGGGGTCATGCTCTGGCTGATGTTTCATGGTTTAGGGCAGTGCAGTGGTGTTCGGGCAGTGTAAGGGGTCTTGCTGGTGCTGGTATTTCAGGGTTTAGGGCAGTGCACTGGTGTTCAGGCAGTGTAGGGGGTCATGCTGGGGCTGGTGTTTCAGGGTTTAGGGTAGTGCAGTGATGTTCGGGCAGTGTAGGGGTTGTGCTCGGGCTAGAGTTTCAGGGTTTAGGGCAGTGCAGTGGTGTTCGGGCAGTGTGAGGGGTCATGCTGGGGCTGGTTTTTCAGGGTTTAGGGCAGTGTAGTTGTTTTTGGGCAGTCTAGGGGGTCGTGCTGGGGGGTGGTGTTTCAGAGTTTAGGTAAGTGCTGTGGTGTTCGGACAGTGTAGGGGGTCATGCTGGGGGTGGTGTTTCAGGGTTTAGGGCAGTGCAATGGTGTTCGGGCAGTGTAGGGGGTCGTGCTGTGGGTGGTATTTCAGGATTTAGGGCAGTGGTGCAGTGGTGTTCGGGCAGTGTAGGGGGTCTTGCAGTGGGTGGTGTTTCAGGGTTTAGGCAGTGGTGTTCGGGTAGTGTAGGGGGTTCTCTGAGGGTGCTGATTCATGGTTAAGGGGAGTGGTGTTCAGGCAGTGTAGGGGGTCTTGCTGGGGGTATGGTTTCAGGGTTTAGGGCAGTGCAGTGTTGTTCGGGAATTGTAGGGTGTCGTGCTGGGGGTGGTGTTTCAGGGTTTAGGGCAGTGCAGTGTTGTGTGGGCACTGTTGGGGGTCTTGCTGGGGGTGGTGTTTCAGGGGTTAGGGCAGCAGTGCTCGGACAGTGTAAGGGGTCATGCTGGGAGTGGTGTTTCAGGGTTTAGGGCGGTGCAGTGGTGTTCGGGCAATGTAGGGGGTCGTGCAGGGGGGTGGAGTTTCAGGGTTTAGGGCAGAGCAGTGTTGTTCGGGCAGTGTAGGAGGTCGTGCAGGGGGTGGTGTTTCATGGTTAATGGCATTGCAGTGGTTTTCGGGCAGTGTAGGGGATCTTCCTGGGGGCGGTGTTTCAGGGTTTAGGGCAGTGGTGTTTGGGATGTATAGGGGGTCTTGCTGGGGGTGGTGTTTCAGGGTTTAGGGCAGTGCAGTGGTGTTCGGGCAGTGTAGGGGGTCTTGCTGGGGGTGGTATTTCAGGGTTTTGGAAGTGGTGTTTGGGCAGTGTAGGGGTTCTTGCTGGGGGTGGTGTTTCAGGGTTTAGGGCAGTGCAGTGGTATTCGGGCAGTCTAGCGGGTCGTGCAGGTGGTGGTGTTTCAGGGTTTAAGGCAGTGCAGTGGTGTTCGGGCAGTGTAGGGGTTGTGATGGGGCTGGTGTTTCAGGGTTTAGGGCAGAGCAGTGGTGTGCGGGCAATGTAGGGGGTCGTGCTGGGGGTGGTGTTTCAGGGTTTAGGGCAGAGCAGTGGTGTTCAGGCAGTGTACGGGGTCATGCTGGGGGTGGTGTTTCAGGGTTTAGGGTACTGCAGTGGTGTTCGGGCAGTGTAGGGGACGTGCTGGGGGTGGAGTTTCAGGGTTTAGGGCAGTGCAGTGGTGTTCGGGCAGTGTAGGGGGTTGTGCTGGTGCTGGTGATTCAGGATTTAGGGCAGTGCAGTGGTGTTCTGGCAGTGTAGGGGGTCATGCTGGGGCTGGTGTTTCAGGGTTTAGGGCAGTGCAGTGGTGTTCGGGCTGTGTAGGGCGTCATGCTGGGGCTGGTATTTCAGGGTTTAGGGCACTGCAGTGGTGTTTGGGCTCTGTAGGGGGTCGTGCTAGGGCTGGAGTTTCAGGGTTTAGGGCAGAGAAGTGGTGTCCAGGCAGTGTAGAGGGTCGTGGTGGGGCTGGTGTTTTAGGGTTTAGGGTAAAGCAGTGGTGCTCGGGCAGTGTAGGGGGATGTGCGGGGTAGTGTTTCAGGGTTTAGGACAGAGCAGTAGTGTTCATGCAGTGTAGGTGGTCATGCTAGGGTTGGTGTTTCAGGGTTTAGGGCAGTGCAGTGATGTTCGGGCTGTGTAGGGGGTCGTGCAGGGGGTAGTGTTTCAGGGTTTAGGGCAGTGCAGTCGAGTTCGGGCAGTGTAGGGGGTTGTACGGGGGATGGTGTTTCAGGGTTTAGGGCAATGCAGTGGTGTTCGGGCAGTGTAGGGGGTTGTGCGGGGGCTGGTGTTTCAGGGTTTAGGGCAGTGCAGAGGTGTTTGGGCAGTCTAGGGGGTCATGCGGGCTTGTGTTTCAGGGTTTAGGGCAGGGCAGTGTTGTTCAGGCAGTGTAGGGGGTCATGCAGGGGATGGTGTTTCAGGGTTAGGACAGTGAATTGGTGTTTGGGATGTGTAGGGGGTCATGCGGGGCTGGTGTTTCAAGGTTTAGGGCAAAGCAGTGGTGTTCAGGCAGTGTGGGTTGTCGTGCGGGGGCTGGTGTTTTAGGGTTTAGGGCAGTGCATTGGTGTCAGGGCAGTGTAGGGGGTTGTGCGTGGGCTGGTGTTTCATGGTTTAGGGCAGTGCAGTGGTGTTCGGGCAGTGTAGGGGGTCGTGCTGGGGCTGGCGTTTCAGGGTTTATGGCATTGCAGTGGTTTTCGGGCAGTGTAGGGTGTCTTGCTGGGGGTGGTGTTTCAGGGTTTAGGCAGTGGTGTTTGGGCAGTGTAGGGGTTCTTGCTGGGGGTGGTGTTTCAGGGTTTAGAGCAGTGCAGTGGTATTCGGGCAGTGTAGTGGGTCGTGCAGGGGGTGGTGTTTCAGGGTTTAGGGCAGTGCAGTGTTGTTCAGGCAGTGTAGAGGGTTCTCTGGGGGTGCTGTTTCATGGTTTAGGGCAGTGGTGTTCTGGCAGTGTAGGGGGTCTTCCTGGGGTTGGTGATTCAGTGTTTACGGCAGTGCAGTGGTGTTCAGGCAGTGTAGGTGGTAGTGCTGGGGCTGGTGTTTCAGGGATTAGGGCAGTGCCGTGGTGTTCGGGCAGTGTAGTAGGTCGTGCGGGGCTGGTGTTTCAGGGTTTAGGGCAGTCCAGTGGTGTTCGGGCAGTGTGGGGGGTCGTGCGGGGGCTGGTGTTTCAAGGTTTAGGGCAGTGCAGTGGTGTTCGGGCAGTGTATGGGGTTGTACGGGGAATGGAGTTTCAGGGTTTAGGGCAGTGCAGTGGTGTTCGGGCAGTGAAGGGGGTCATGCGGGGGCTTGAGTTTCAGGGTTTAGGGCAGTGCAGAGGTGTTCGGGCAGTCTAGGGGGTCGTGCGGGCTGGTGTTTCAGGGGTTAGGGCAGTGCAGTGGTGTTCGGGCAGTGTGGGTTGTCGTGCGGGGACTGGTGTTTCAGGGTTTAGGGCAGTGCATTGGTGTTCGGGCAGTGTAGGGGGTAGTACGTGGGCTGGTGTTTCAGGGTTCAGGGCAGTACAGTGGTCTTCGGGCAGTGTAGGGGGTCGTGCTGGGGCTGGTGTTTCAGGGTTTTGGGCAGTGCAGTGGTGTTCGGGCAGTGTAGGGGGTCTTGCTGGGGGTGGTGTATCAGGGTTTTGGGCATTGCAGTGGTGTTTGGGCAGTGTAGGCGGTCTTGCTGGGGGTAGTGTTTCAGGGTTTAGGGCAGTGCATTGGGGTTCAGGCAGTGTAGGGTGTCGTGCACGGGGTGGTGTTTCAGGGCTTAGAGCAGTGCAGTGGTGTTCGTGCAGTGTATGGGGACGTGCAGGGGGTGGTGTTTCCGGGTTTAGGGCAGTGCAGTGGTATTCGGGCAGTGTAGGGGGTCGTGCTGGGGCTGATGTTTCAGGGTTTACGGCAGTGCAGTGGTGTTCGGGCAGTGTAGGGGGTTGTGCAGGGGTGGTGTTTCAGGGTTTTGGGCAGTGCAGTGGGGATCGGGCAGTGTAGGGGGTCTTGCTGGGAGTAGTGTTTCAGGGTTTAGGGCAGTGCATTGGTGTTCGGGCAGTGCAAGGTGTCGTGCATGGCGTGGTGTTTCAGGGCTTAGGGCAGTGCCGTGGTGTTGGGGAAGTGTAGGGGGTCGTGCTGGGGGGTGGTGTTTCAGGGTTTAAGGCAGTGCAGTGGTGTTCAGGCAGTGTAGGGGTTCGTGCTGGGGTGGTGTTTCAGGGTTTAGCGCAGTGCAGTGGTGTTCGGGCAGTATAGGGGGTCATGTTGGGGGTGGTGTTTCAGGGTTTAGGGCAGTGGTTCAGTGGTGTTCGGGCAGTGTGGGTGCCTTGCAGGAGCTGGTGTTTCAGGGTTTAGGGCAGTGCAGTGGTGTTCGGGCAGTGTGTGGGGTCGTGCGCGGGCTGGTGTTTCAGGGTTTAGGGCAGTGAAGTGGTGTTTGGGCAGTGTAGGGGGTTGTACGGGGGATGGTGTTTCAGGGTTTAGGGCAGTGCAGTGGTGTTCGGGCCGTGTAGGGGGTCATGCGGGGGCTGGTGTTTCAGGGTTTAGGGCAGTGCAGAGGTGTTTGGGCAGTCTAGGGGGTCGTGCAGGGCTGGTGTTTCAGGGTTTAGTGTAGTGCAGTGGTTTTCGGAAAGTGTAGGGGGTCGTACGGGGGCTGGTGTTTCAGGGTTTAGGGAAGTGCAGAGGTGTTCGTGCAGTGTAGGGGGTCGTGCGGCGCTGGTGTTTCATTGTTTAGGGCAGTGCAGTTGTGTTCGCGCAGTGTAGGGGGTCGTGCAGGGGGTGGTGTTTCAGGGTTTAGGGCAGTGCACTGCTGTTCAGCCAGTGTAGGTTGTCGTGCTGGGTGTGGTTTTTCAGGGTTTAGGGCAGTGCAGTGGTGTTCGGCAGTGTAGGGAGTCATGCTGGGGCGGGTGTTTCATGGTTTAGGGCAGTGCAGTGGTGTTCGAGCAGTGTAGGGGGTCGTGCTGGGGCTGGTGTTTCAGGGTTTAGGGCAGTGCAGTGGTGTTCGGGCAGTGTAGGGCATCGTGCTGGGGCTGGTGTTTCAGGGTTTAGGGCAGTGCAGTGGTGTTCGGGCAGTGTAGGGGGTCGTGATGGGGCTGGTCATTCAGGGTTTAGGGCGGTGCATTGGTGTTTTAGCTGTGTAGGGGGTCGTGCTGGGGATGGTGTTTCAGGGTTAAAGGCAGTGCAGTGGTGTTCGGGCGGTGTAGGGGACGAGCTGGTGCTGTTGTTTCAGGGTTTAGGGCAGAGCAGTGGTGTTCGGGCAGTGTAAGGGGTCGTGCTGGTGCTGGTGTTTCACATTTTAGGGCAGACCAGTGGTGTGCGGGCAATGTAGGGGGTCATGCTGGGGGTGGTGTTTCAGGGTTTAGGGCAGAGCAGTGGTGTTCGGGCAGTGTACGGAGTCGTGCTGGGGGTGGTGTTTCAGGGTTTAGGGCACTGCAGTGGTGTTCGGGCAGTGTAGGGGGACATGCTGGGGGTGGTGTTTCAGGGTTTAGGGCAGTGCAGAGGTGTTCGGGCAGTCTAGGGGGTCGTGCGGGCTGGTGTTTCAGGGGTTAGGGCAGTGCAGTGGTGTTTGGGCAGTGTGGGTTGTCGTGCGGGGACTGGTGTTTCAGGGTTTAGGGCAGTGCATTGGTGTTCGGGCAGTGTAGGGTGTAGTACGTGGGCTGGTGTTTCAGGGTTCAGGGCAGTGCAGTGGTCTTCGGGCAGTGTAGGGGGTCGTGCTGGGGCTGGTGTTTCAGGGTTTTGGGCAGTGCAGTGGTGTTCGGGCAGTGTAGGGGGTCTTGCTGGGGGTGGTGTATCAGGGTTTTGGGCATTGCAGTGGTGTTCGGGCAGTGTAGGCGGTCTTGCTGGGGGTAGTGTTTCAGGGTTTAGGGCAGTGCATTGGGTTTCGGGCAGTGTAGGTTGTCGTGCACGGGGTGGTGTTTCAGGGCTTAGAGCAGTGCAGTGTGTTCGTGCAGTGTATGGGGACGTGCAGGGGGTGGTGTTTCTGGGTTTAGGGCAGTGCAGTGGTATTCGGGCAGTGTAGGGGGTCGTGCTGGGGCTGATGTTTCAGGGTTTACGGCAGTGCAGTGGTGTTCGGGCAGTGTAGGGGGTTGTGCAGGGGTGGTGTTTCAGGGTTTTGGGCAGTGCAGTGGGGTTCGGGCAGTGTAGGGGGTCTTGCTGGGAGTAGTGTTTCAGGGTTTAGGGCAGTGCATTGGTGTTCGGGCAGTGCAAGGTGTCGTGCATGGCGTGGTGTTTCAGGGCTTAGGGCAGTGCCGTGGTGTTGGGGAAGTGTAGGGGGTCGTGCTGGGGGTGGTGTTTTAGGGTTTAGGGCAGTGCCATGGTGTTGGGGAAGTGTAGGGGTTCATGCTGGGGGTGGTGTTTCAGGGTTTAGGGCAGTGCAGTGGTGTTCGGGCAGTATAGGGGGTCATGTTGGGGGTGGTGTTTCAGGGTTTAGGGCAGTGGTTCAGTGGTGTTCGGGCAGTGTGGGTGCCTTGCAGGAGCTGGTGTTTCAGGGTTTAGGGCAGTGGTGTTCGGGCAGTGTGTGGGGTCGTGCGCGGGCTGATGTTTCAGGGTTTAGGGCAGTGAAGTGGTGTTCGGGCAGTGTAGGGGGTCATGCGGGGGCTGGTGTTTCAGGGTTTAGGGCAGTGCAGAGGTGTTTGGGCAGTCTAGGGGGTCGTGCAGGGCTGGTGTTTCAGGGTTTAGGGTAGTGCAGTGGTTTTCGGGAAGTGTAGGGGGTCGTGCGGGGGCTGGTGTTTCAGGGTTTAGGGAAGTGCAGAGGTGTTCGTGCAGTGTAGGGGGTCGTGCGGGGCAGGTGTTTCAGGGTTTAGGGCAGTGCACTGGTGTTCAGCAAGTGTAGGGGTCGTGCTGGGGGTGGTTTTTCACGGTTTCGGGCAGTGCAGTGGTGTTCGGGCAGTGTGGGGAGTCGTGCTGGGGCTGGTGTTTCATTGTTTAGGGCAGTGCAGTTGTGTTCGCGCAGTGTAGGGGGTCGTGCAGGGGGTGGTGTTTCAGGGTTTAGGGCAGTGCACTGGTGTTCAGCCAGTGTAGGTTGTCGTGCTGGGTGTGGTTTTTCAGGGTTTAGGGCAGTGCAGTGGTGTTCGGCAGTGTAGGGAGTCATGCTGGGGCTGGTGTTTCATGGTTTAGGGCAGTGCAGTGGTGTTCGAGCAGTGTAGGGGGTCGTGCTGGGGCTGGTGTTTCAGGGTTTAGGGCAGTGCAGTGGTGTTAGGGCAGTGTAGGGGGTCGTGCTGGGGCTGGTGTTTCAGGGTTTAGGGCAGTGCAGTGGTGTTCGGGCAGTGTAGGAGGTCGTGATGGGGCTGGTCGTTCAGGGTTTAGGGCGGTGCATTGGTGTTTTGGCTGTGTAGGGGGTCGTGCTGGGGATGGTGTTTCAGGGTTAAAGGCAGTGCAGTGGTGTTCGGGCGGTGTAAGGGGACGTGCTGGTGCTGTTGTTTCAGGGTTTAGGGCAGAGCAGTGGTGTTCGGGCAGTGTAAGGGGTCGTGATGGTGCTGGTGTTTCACATTTTAGGGCAGACCAGTGGTGTGCGGGCAATGTAGGGGGTCATGCTGGGGGTGGTGTTTCAGGGTTTAGGGCAGAGCAGTGGTGTTCGGGCAGTGTACGGAGTCGTGCTGGGGGTGGTGTTTCAGGGTTTAGGGCACTGCAGTGGTGTTCGGGCAGTGTAGGGGGACATGCTGGGGGTGGTGTTTCACGGTTTACAGCATTGCAGTGGTTTTCGGCCAGTGTAGGGGGTCCTGCTGGGGACGGTGTTTCAGGGTTTAGGGCAGTGGTGTTCGTGCTGTGTAGGGGGTCTTGCTGGGGGAGGTGTTTCAGGGATTAGTTCAGTGCAGTGGTGTTTGGGCAGTGTAGGGGGTCTTGCTGGGGGTTTGTGTTTCAGGGTTTAGGCAGTGGTGTTTGGGCAGTGTAGGGGTTCTTGCTGGGGGTGGTGTTTCAGGGTTTAGGGCAGTGCACTGATATTCGGGGAGTGTAGTGGGTCGTGCAGGGGGTGGTGTTTCAGGGTTTAGGGCAGAGCAGTGGTGTTCGGTCAGTGTAGGGGCCTTGCTTGGGGGTGGTGTTTCAGGGTTTAGGGCAGTGCAGTGGTGTTCGAGCAGTGTAGGGGGCCCTGCTGGGTATGGTGTTTCAGGGTTTAGGGCAGTGCAGTGGTGTTTGGACAGTGTGAGTAGTTGTGCTGGGGCTGGTGTTTCACGGTTTAGGGCAGTGCAGTGCTGTTCGGGCAGTGTAGGGGGTCGTGCTGATGTGTGGTGTTTCAATGTTTAGGGCAGTGCAGTGGTGTTCGGGCAGTGTAGGGGGTCATGCTGGGGGTGGTGTTTCAGGGTTTAGGGCAGTGCAGTGGTGTTCGGGCAGTGTAGGGGGTCATGCTGGGGGTGGTGTTTCAGGGTTTAGGGCAGTGGTGCAGTGGTGTTCGGGCAGTGTGGGGGTCTTGCAGGGGTTGGTGTTTCAGGGTTTAGGGCAGTGCAGTGGTGTCCGGGCAGTGTGTGGGGTCGTGCGGGGGCTGCTGTTTCAGGGTTTAGGGCAGTGCAGTGGTGTTCGGGCAGTGTAGGGGGTTCTCTTGGGGTGCTGTTTCATGGTTTAGGGCAGTGGTGTTCGGGCAGTGTAGGGGGTCTTGCTGGGGGTGGTGTTTCAGGGTTCAGGACAGTGCAGTGGTGTTCCGGAATTGTAGGGGGTCGTGCTGGGGTTGGTGATTCAGTGTTTAGGGCAGTGCAGTGGTGTTCGGGCAGTGTAGGTGGTAGTGCTGGGGCTGATGTTTCAGGGTTTAGGGCAGTGCAGTGGTGTTCGGGCAGTGTGGGGGGTTGTGCGGGGGCTGGTGTTTCAGGATTTAGGGCAGTGCAGTGGTGTTAGAGCAGTGTAGGGGGCCGTGCTGGGTGTGGTGTTTCAGGGTTTAGGGCAGTGCAGTGGTGTGAGGGGTCATGCTGGGGCTGGTTTTTTAGGGTTTAGGGCAGTGCAGTGGTGTTCAGGCAGTCTAGGGGGTCGTGCTGGGGGGTGGTGTTTCAGAGTTTAGGTAAGTGCTATGGTGTTCGGACAGTGTAGGGGGTCGTGCTGGGGTTGTGTTTCAGGGTTTAGGGCAGTGCAATGGTGTTCGGACAGTGTAGGGGGTCGTGCTGGGGTGGTGTTTCAGGGTTTAGGGCAGTGCAATGGTGTTCGGGCAGTGTAGGGGGTCGTGCTGGTATGGTTTTTTAGGGTTTAGGGCAGTGCATGGTGTTTGGGCAGTTTGGGGGTTCATGCTCTGGCTGGTGTTTCATGGTTTAGGGCAGTGCAGTTGTGTACGGGCAGTGTAGGTGGTCCTGCTGGTGCTGGTGTTTCAGGGTATAGTGCAGTGCAGTGGTGTTCGGGCAGTGTAGGGTGTTGTGTTGGCGATGGTGTTTCCGGGTTTAGGACAGTGCAGTGGTGTTCAGGCATTGTAGGGGGTCGTGCTCGGGCTGGTGTTTCAGGGTTTAGGGCAGTGCAGTGGTGTTCGGGCCGTGTAGGGGGTCATGCTGGGGGTGGTGTTTCAGGGTTTAGGGCAGTGCAGTGGTGCTCGGGCAGTGTAGGGGGCCGTGCTGGGGGTGGTGTTTCAGGGTTTAGGGCAGAGCAGTGATGTACGGGCAGTGTAGAGGGTCGTGCTGGTGCTGTTATTTCAGGGTTTAGGGCAGAGCAGTGGTGTTTGGGCAGTGTAGGGGGTCATGCTGGGGGTGGTGTTTCAGGTTTTAGGGCAGAGCAGTGGTTTTCGGCAGTGTAGGAGGTCGTGCTGGGGTTGGTGTTTCAGGGTTAAGGGCACTGCAGTGGTATTTGGGCAGTGTAGGGGGTCTTGCTGGGGGTGGTGTTTCAGGGTTTAGGGCACTGAAGTAGTGTTCGGGCAGTGTAGGGGGATGTGCTGGAGGTGGTGTTTCAGGGTTTATGGCACTGCAGTGGTGATTGGCCAGTGTAGGGGGATGTGCTGGGGTGGTGTTTCAGGGTTTAGGGCAGAGCAGTGGTGTTCGGGCAGTGTAGGAGGTCGTGCAGGGGTTGGTGTTTCACGGTTTACGGCATTGCAGTTGTTTTCGGGCAGTGTAGGGGGTCTTCCTGGAGGCGGTGTTTCAGGGTTTAGGGCAGTGGTGTTTGGGATGTGTAGGGGGTCTTGCTGGGGGTGGTGTTTCAGGGATTAGGGCAGTGCAGTGGTGTTCGGGCAGTGTAGGGGGTCTTGCTGGGGGTGGTGTTTCAGGGTTTAGGCAGTGGTGTTTGGGCAGTGTAGGGGTTCTTGCTGGGGGTGGTGTTTCAGGGTTTAGGGCAGTGGTGCAGTGGTGTTCGGGCAGTGTGGGGGTCTTGCAGGGGTTGGTGTTTCAGGGTTTAGGGCAGTGCAGTGGTGTTCGGGCAGTGTGTGGGGTCGTGCGGGGCATGCTGTTTCAGGGTTTAGGGCAGTGCAGTGGTATTCGGGCAGTGTAGGGGGTTCTCTGGGGGTGCTGTTTCATGGTTTAGGGCAGTGGTGTTCGGGCAGTGTAGGGGGTCTTGCTGGGGGTGGTGTTTCAGGGTTTAGGACAGTGCAGTGGTGTTCGGGAATTGTAGGGGGTCGTGCTGGGGTTGGTGATTCAGTGTTTAGGGCAGTGCAGTGGTTTTTGGCAGTGTAGGAGGTCGTGCTGGGGTTGGTGTTTCAGGGTTAAGGGCACTGCAGTAGTATTCATGCAGTGTAGGGGGTCTTGCTGGGGGTGGTGTTTCAGGGTTTAGGGCACTGCAGTGGTGTTCGGGCAGTGTAGGGGGGTGTGCTGGGGGTGGTGTTTCAGGGTTTAGGGCAGTGCAGTGGTGTTCGGGCAGTGTGGGGGGTTGTGCGGGGGCTGGTGTTTCAGGATTTAGGGCAGTGCAGTGGTGTTCGAGCAGTGTAGGGGGCCGTGCTGGGTGTGGTGTTTCAGGGTTTAGGGCATTGCAGTGGTGTGAGGGGTCATGCTGGGGCTGGTTTTTCAGAGTTTAGGTAAGTGCTATGGTGTTCGGACAGTGTAGGGGGTCGTGCTGGGGTGGTGTTTCAGGGTTTAGGGCAGTGCAATGGTGTTCGGGCAGTGTAGTGGGTCGTGCTGGTATGGTTTTTTAGGGTTTAGGGCAGTGCATGGTGTTTGGGCAGTTTGGGGGTTCATGCTCTGGCTGGTGTTTCATGGTTTAGGGCAGTGCAGTTGTGTTCGGGCAGTGTAGGGGGTCCTGCTGGTGCTGGTGTTTCAGGGTATAGTGCAGTGCAGTGGTGTTCGGGCAGTGTAGGGTGTTGTGCTGGGGATGGTGTTTCCGGGTTTAGGACAGTGCAGTGGTGTTCAGGCAGTGTAGGGGGTCGTGCTCGGGCTGGTGTTTCAGGGTTTAGGGCAGTGCAGTGGTGTTCGGGCCGTGTAGGGGGTCATGCTGGGGGTGGTGTTTCAGGGTTTAGGGCAGTGCAGTGGTGTTTGGGCAGTGTAGGGGGCCATGCTGGGGGTGGTGTTTCAGGGTTTAGGGCAGAGCAGTGATGTACGGGCAGTGTAGAGGGTCGTGCTGGTGCTGTTATTTCAGGGTTTAGGGCAGAGCAGTGGTGTTCGGGCAGTGTAGGGGGTCATGCTGGGGGTGGTGTTTCAGGTTTTAGGGCAGAGCAGTGGTTTTTGGCAGTGTAGGAGGTCGTGCTGGGGTTGGTGTTTCAGGGTTAAGGGCACTGCAGTAGTATTCATGCAGTGTAGGGGGTCTTGCTGGGGGTGGTGTTTCAGGGTTTAGGGCACTGCAGTGGTGTTCGGGCAGTGTAGGGGGATGTGCTGGGGGTGGTGTTTCAGGGTTTAGGGCACTGCAGTGGTGTTCGGGCAGTGTAGGGGGATGTGCTGGGGGTGGTGTTTCAGGGTTTAGGGTAGAGCAGTGGTGTTCGGGCAGTGTAGGAGGTCGTGCAGGGGTTGGTGTTTCACGGATTACGGCATTGCAGTGGTTTTCGGGCAGTGTAGGGGGTTTTCCTGGAGGCGGTGTTTCAGGGTTTAGGGCAGTGGTGTTTGGGATGTGTAGGGGGTCTTGCTGTGGGTGGTGTTTCAGGGATTAGGGCAGTGCAGTGGTGTTTGGGCAGTGTAGGGGGTCTTGCTGGGGGTGGTGTTTCAGGGTTTAGGCAGTGGTGTTTGGGCAGTGTAGGGGTTCTTGCTGGCGGTGGTGTTTCAGGGTTTAGGGCAGTGCAGTGGTATTCGGGCAGTGTAGTGGGTCGTGCATGGGGGTGGTGTTTCAGGGTTTAGGGCAGTGCAGTGGTGTTCGGGCAGTGTAGGGGGTTCTCTGGGGGTGCTGTTTCATGGTGTAGGGCGGTGGTGTTAGGGCAGTGTAGGGGTTCTTGCTGGGGGTGGTGTTTCAGGGTTTAGGACAGTGCAGTGGTGTTCGGGAATTGTAGGGGGTCGTGCTGGGGGTGGTGATTCTGTGTTTAGGGCAGTGCAGTGGTGTTAGGGCAGTGTAGGCGGTCGTGCTGGGGCTGGTGTTTCAGGGTTTAGGGCAGTGCAGTGATGTTCGGGCAGTGTAGGGGGTCGTGCGGGAGCTGGTGTTTCAGGGTTTAGAGCAGTGCAGTGGTGTTTAGGCAGGGTGGGGAGTCGTGCGGGGGCTGGTGTTTCAGGGTTTAGACAGTTTATTGGTGTTCAGGCAGTGTAGGGGGTTGTACAGGGGATGGTGTTTCAGGGTTTAGGGCAATACAGTGGTGTTCGAGCAGTGTAAGGGGTTGTGCGGGGGCTGGTGTTTCAGGGTTTAGGGCAGTGCAGAGGTGTTTGGGTAGTCTAGGGGGTCATGCGGGCTGGTGTTTCAGGGTTTAGAGCAGTGCAGTGGTGTTCGGGCAGTGTAAGGGGTCATGCAGGGGGGCAGTGAAGTGGTGTTTGGGATGTGTAGGGGGTCGTGCGGGGCTGGTGTTTCAGGGTTTAGGGCAAAGCAGTGGTGTTCAGGCAGTGTGGGTTGTCGTGCGGGGGCTGGTGTTTCAGGGTTTAGGGCAGTGCATTGGTGTTCGGGCAGTGTAGGGGGTCGTGCGTTAGCTGGTGTTTCAGGGTTTAGGGCAGTGCAGTGGTTTTCTGGCAGTGTAGGGGGTCTTGCTGGGGGTGGTGTTTCAGGGTTTAGGCAGTGGTGTTTGGGCAGTGTAGGGGTTCTTGCTGGGAGTTGTGTTTCAGGGTTTAGGGCTGTGCAGTGGTATTCGGGCAGTGTAGGGGGTCGTGCTGGGGCTGGTGTTTCAGGGTTTAGGGCAGTGCAGTGGTGTTCGGGCAGTGTAGGGCATCGTGCTGGGGCTGGTGTTTCAGGGTTTAGGGCAGTGCAGTGGTGTTCGGGCAGTGTAGGGGGTCGTGATGGGGCTGGTCATTCAGGGTTTAGGGCGGTGCATTGGTGTTTTAGCTGTGTAGGGGGTCGTGCTGGGGATGGTGTTTCAGGGTTTAGGGCAGTGCAGTGGTGTTCGGGCGGTGTAGGGGACGAGCTGGTGCTGTTGTTTCAGGGTTTAGGGCAGAGCAGTGGTGTTCGGGCAGTGTAAGGGGTCGTGCTGGTGCTGGTGTTTCACATTTTAGGGCAGACCAGTGGTGTGCGGGCAATGTAGGGGGTCATGCTGGGGGTGGTGTTTCAGGGTTTAGGGCAGAGCAGTGGTGTTCGGGCAGTGTACGGAGTCGTGCTGGGGGTGGTGTTTCAGGGTTTAGGGCACTGCAGTGGTGTTCGGGCAATGTAGGGGGACATGCTGGGGGTGGTGTTTCAGGGTTTAGGGCAGTGCAGAGGTGTTCGGGCAGTCTAGGGGGTCGTGCGGGCTGGTGTTTCAGGGGTTAGGGCAGTGCAGTGGTGTTTGGGCAGTGTGGGTTGTCGTGCGGGGACTGGTGTTTCAGGGTTTAGGGCAGTGCATTGGTGTTCGGGCAGTGTAGGGGGTAGTACGTGGGCTGGTGTTTCAGGGTTCAGGGCAGTGCAGTGGTCTTCGGGCAGTGTAGGGGGTCGTGCTGGGGCTGGTGTTTCAGGGTTTTGGGCAGTGCAGTGGTGTTCGGGCAGTGTAGGGGGTCTTGCTGGGGGTGGTGTATCAGGGTTTTGGGCATTGCAGTGGTGTTCGGGCAGTGTAGGCGGTCTTGCTGGGGGTAGTGTTTCAGGGTTTAGGGCAGTGCATTGGGGTTCGGGCAGTGTAGGGTGTCGTGCACGGGGTGGTGTTTCAGGGCTTAGAGCAGTGCAGTGGTGTTCGTGCAGTGTATGGGGACGTGCAGGGGGTGGTGTTTCCGGGTTTAGGGCAGTGCAGTGGTATTCGGGCAGTGTAGGGGGTCGTGCTGGGGCTGATGTTTCAGGGTTTACGGCAGTGCAGTGGTGTTCGGGCAGTGTAGGGGGTTGTGCAGGGGTGGTGTTTCAGGGTTTTGGGCAGTGCAGTGGGGTTCGGGCAGTGTAGGGGGTCTTGCTGGGAGTAGTGTTTCAGGGTTTAGGGCAGTGGATTGGTGTTCGGGCAGTGCAAGGTGTCGTGCATGGCGTGGTGTTTCAGGGCTTAGGGCAGTGCCGTGGTGTTGGGGAAGTGTAGGGGGTCGTGCTGGGGGGTGGTGTTTCAGGGTTTAAGGCAGTGCAGTGGTGTTCAGGCAGTGTAGGGGTTCGTGCTGGGGTGGTGTTTCAGGGTTTAGCGCAGTGCAGTGGTGTTCGGGCAGTATAGGGGGTCATGTTGGGGGTGGTTTTTTGGGGTTTAGGGCAGTGGTTCAGTGGTGTTCGGGCAGTGTGGGTGCCTTGCAGGAGCTGGTGTTTCAGGGTTTAGGGCAGTGCAGTGGTGTTCAGGCAGTGTGTGGGGTCGTGCGCGGGCTGGTGCTTCAGGGTTTAGGGCAGTGAAGTGGTGTTTGGGCAGTGTAGGGGGTTGTACGGGGGATGGTGTTTCAGGGTTTAGGGCAGTGCAGTGGTGTTCGGGCAGTGTAGGGGGTCATGCGGGGGCCGGTGTTTCAGGGTTTAGGGCAGTGCAGAGGTGTTTGGGCAGTCTAGGGGGTCGTGCAGGGCTGGTGTTTCAGGGTTTAGTGTAGTGCAGTGGTTTTCGGGAAGTGTAGGGGGTCGTACGGGGGCTGGTGTTTCAGGGTTTAGGGAAGTGCAGAGGTGTTCGTGCAGTGTAGGGGGTCGTGCGGCGCTGGTGTTTCATTGTTTAGGGCAGTGCAGTTGTGTTCGCGCAGTGTAGGGGGTCGTGCAGGGGGTGGTGTTTCAGGGTTTAGGGCAGTGCACTGCTGTTCAGCCAGTGTAGGTTGTCGTGCTGGGTGTGGTTTTTCAGGGTTTAGGGCAGTGCAGTGGTGTTCGGCAGTGTAGGGAGTCATGCTGGGGCGGGTGTTTCATGGTTTAGGGCAGTGCAGTGGTGTTCGAGCAGTGTAGGGGGTCGTGCTGGGGCTGGTGTTTCAGGGTTTAGGGCAGTGCAGTGGTGTTCGGGCAGTGTAGGGCATCGTGCTGGGGCTGGTGTTTCAGGGTTTAGGGCAGTGCAGTGGTGTTCGGGCAGTGTAGGGGGTCGTGATGGGGCTGGTCATTCAGGGTTTAGGGCGGTGCATTGGTGTTTTAGCTGTGTAGGGGGTCGTGCTGGGGATGGTGTTTCAGGGTTAAAGGCAGTGCAGTGGTGTTCGGGCGGTGTAGGGGACGAGCTGGTGCTGTTGTTTCAGGGTTTAGGGCAGAGCAGTGGTGTTCGGGCAGTGTAAGGGGTCGTGCTGGTGCTGGTGTTTCACATTTTAGGGCAGACCAGTGGTGTGCGGGCAAAGGGGGACATGCTGGGGGTGGTGTTTCAGGGTTTAGGGCAGTGCAGAGGTGTTCGGGCAGTCTAGGGGGTCGTGCGGGCTGGTGTTTCAGGGGTTAGGGCAGTGCAGTGGTGTTTGGGCAGTGTGGGTTGTCGTGCGGGGACTGGTGTTTCAGGGTTTAGGGCAGTGCATTGGTGTTCGGGCAGTGTAGGGGGTAGTACGTGGGCTGGTGTTTCAGGGTTCAGGGCAGTGCAGTGGTCTGCGGGCAGTGTAGGGGGTCGTGCTGGGGCTGGTGTTTCAGGGTTTTGGGCAGTGCAGTGGTGTTCGGGCAGTGTAGGGGGTCTTGCTGGGGGTGGTGTATCAGGGTTTTGGGCATTGCAGTGGTGTTCGGGCAGTGTAGGCGGTCTTGCTGGGGGTAGTGTTTCAGGGTTTAGGGCAGTGCGTTGGGGTTCGGGCAGTGTAGGGTGTCGTGCACGGGGTGGTGTTTCAGGGCTTAGAGCAGTGCAGTGGTGTTTGTGCAGTGTATGGGGACATGCAGGGGGTGGTGTTTCCGGGTTTAGGGCAGTGCAGTGGTATTCGGGCAGTGTAGGGGGTCGTGCTGGGGCTGATGTTTCAGGGTTTACGGCAGTGCAGTGGTGTTCGGGAAGTGTAGGGGGTTGTGCAGGGGTGGTGTTTCAGGGTTTTGGGCAGTGCAGTGGGGTTCGGGCAGTGTAGGGGGTCTTGCTGGGAGTAGTGTTTCAGGGTTTAGGGCAGTGCATTGGTGTTCGGGCAGTGCAAGGTGTCGTGCATGGCGTGGTGTTTCAGGGCTTAGGGCAGTGCCGTGGTGTTGGGGAAGTGTAGGGGGTCGTGCTGGGGGTGGTGTTTCAGGGTTTAGGGCAGTGCCGTGGTGTTGGGGAAGTGTAGGGGTTCATGCTGGGGGTGGTGTTTCATGGTTTAGGGCAGTGCAGTGGTGTTCGGGCAGTATAGGGGGTCATGTTGGGGGTGGTGTTTCAGGGTTTAGGGCAGTGGTTCAGTGGTGTTCGGGCAGTGTGGGTGCTTTGCAGGAGCTGGTGTTTCAGGGTTTAGGGCAGTGGTGTTCGGGCAGTGTGTGGGGTCGTGCGCGGGCTGGTGTTTCAGGGTTTAGGGCAGTGAAGTGGTGTTCGGGCAGTGTAGGGGGTCATGCGGGGGCTGGTGTTTCAGGGTTTAGGGCAGTGCAGAGGTGTTTGGGCAGTCTAGGGGGTCGTGCAGGGCTGGTGTTTCAGGGTTTAGGGTAGTGCAGTGGTTTTCGGGAAGTGTAGGGGGTCGTGCGGGGGCTGGTGTTTCAGGGTTTAGGGAAGTGCAGAGGTGTTCGTGCAGTGTAGGGGGTCGTGCGGGGCAGGTGTTTCAGGGTTTAGGGCAGTGCACTGGTGTTCAGCAAGTGTAGGGGTCGTGCTGGGGGTGGTTTTTCACGGTTTCGGGCAGTGCAGTGGTGTTCGGGCAGTGTGGGGAGTCGTGCTGGGGCTGGTGTTTCATTGTTTAGGGCAGTGCAGTTGTGTTCGCGCAGTGTAGGGCGTCGTGCAGGGGGTGGTGTTTCAGGGTTTAGGGCAGTGCACTGGTGTTCAGCCAGTGTAGGTTGTCGTGCTGGGTGTGGTTTTTCAGGGTTTAGGGCAGTGCAGTGGTGTTCGGCAGTGTAGGGAGTCATGCTGGGGCTGGTGTTTCATGGTTTAGGGCAGTGCAGTGGTGTTCGAGCAGTGTAGGGGGTCGTGCTGGGGCTGGTGTTTCAGGGTTTAGGGCAGTGCAGTGGTGTTAGGGCAGTGTAGGGGGTCGTGCTGGGGCTGGTGTTTCAGGGTTTAGGGCAGTGCAGTGGTGTTCGGGCAGTGTAGGAGGTCATGATGGGGCTGGTCGTTCAGGGTTTAGGGCGGTGCATTGGTGTTTTGGCTGTGTAGGGGGTCGTGCTGGGGATGGTGTTTCAGGGTTAAAGGCAGTGCAGTGGTGTTCGGGCGGTGTAAGGGGACGTGCTGGTGCTGTTGTTTCAGGGTTTAGGGCAGAGCAGTGGTGTTCGGGCAGTGTAAGGGGTCGTGATGGTGCTGGTGTTTCACATTTTAGGGCAGACCAGTGGTGTGCGGGCAATGTAGGGGGTCATGCTGGGGGTGGTGTTTCAGGGTTTAGGGCAGAGCAGTGGTGTTCGGGCAGTGTACGGAGTCGTGCTGGGGGTGGTGTTTCAGGGTTTAGGGCACTGCAGTGGTGTTCGGGCAGTGTAGGGGGACATGCTGGGGGTGGTGTTTCACGGTTTACAGCATTGCAGTGGTTTTCGGCCAGTGTAGGGGGTCCTGCTGGGGACGGTGTTTCAGGGTTTAGGGCAGTGGTGTTCGTGCTGTGTACGGGGTCTTGCTGGGGGAGGTGTTTCAGGGATTAGTTCAGTGCAGTGGTGTTTGGGCAGTGTGTGGGGTCGTGCGCGGGCTGGTGCTTCAGGGTTTAGGGCAGTGAAGTGGTGTTTGGGCAGTGTAGGGGGTTGTACGGGGGATGGTGTTTCAGGGTTTAGGGCAGTGCAGTGGTGTTCGGGCAGTGTAGGGGGTCATGCGGGGGCCGGTGTTTCAGGGTTTAGGGCAGTGCAGAGGTGTTTGGGCAGTCTAGGGGGTCGTGCAGGGCTGGTGTTTCAGGGTTTAGTGTAGTGCAGTGGTTTTCGGGAAGTGTAGGGGGTCGTACGGGGGCTGGTGTTTCAGGGTTTAGGGAAGTGCAGAGGTGTTCGTGCAGTGTAGGGGGTCGTGCGGCGCTGGTGTTTCATTGTTTAGGGCAGTGCAGTTGTGTTCGCGCAGTGTAGGGGGTCGTGCAGGGGGTGGTGTTTCAGGGTTTAGGGCAGTGCACTGCTGTTCAGCCAGTGTAGGTTGTCGTGCTGGGTGTGGTTTTTCAGGGTTTAGGGCAGTGCAGTGGTGTTCGGCAGTGTAGGGAGTCATGCTGGGGCGGGTGTTTCATGGTTTAGGGCAGTGCAGTGGTGTTCGAGCAGTGTAGGGGGTCGTGCTGGGGCTGGTGTTTCAGGGTTTAGGGCAGTGCAGTGGTGTTCGGGCAGTGTAGGGCATCGTGCTGGGGCTGGTGTTTCAGGGTTTAGGGCAGTGCAGTGGTGTTCGGGCAGTGTAGGGGGTCGTGATGGGGCTGGTCATTCAGGGTTTAGGGCGGTGCATTGGTGTTTTAGCTGTGTAGGGGGTCGTGCTGGGGATGGTGTTTCAGGGTTAAAGGCAGTGCAGTGGTGTTCGGGCGGTGTAGGGGACGAGCTGGTGCTGTTGTTTCAGGGTTTAGGGCAGAGCAGTGGTGTTCGGGCAGTGTAAGGGGTCGTGCTGGTGCTGGTGTTTCACATTTTAGGGCAGACCAGTGGTGTGCGGGCAATGTAGGGGGTCATGCTGGGGGTGGTGTTTCAGGGTTTAGGGCAGAGCAGTGGTGTTCGGGCAGTGTACGGAGTCGTGCTGGGGGTGGTGTTTCAGGGTTTAGGGCACTGCAGTGGTGTTCGGGCAGTGTAGGGGGACATGCTGGGGGTGGTGTTTCAGGGTTTAGGGCAGTGCAGAGGTGTTCGGGCAGTCTAGGGGGTCGTGCGGGCTGGTGTTTCAGGGGTTAGGGCAGTGCAGTGGTGTTTGGGCAGTGTGGGTTGTCGTGCGGGGACTGGTGTTTCAGGGTTTAGGGCAGTGCATTGGTGTTCGGGCAGTGTAGGGGGTAGTACGTGGGCTGGTGTTTCAGGGTTCAGGGCAGTGCAGTGGTCTGCGGGCAGTGTAGGGGGTCGTGCTGGGGCTGGTGTTTCAGGGTTTTGGGCAGTGCAGTGGTGTTCGGGCAGTGTAGGGGGTCTTGCTGGGGGTGGTGTATCAGGGTTTTGGGCATTGCAGTGGTGTTCGGGCAGTGTAGGCGGTCTTGCTGGGGGTAGTGTTTCAGGGTTTAGGGCAGTGCGTTGGGGTTCGGGCAGTGTAGGGTGTCGTGCACGGGGTGGTGTTTCAGGGCTTAGAGCAGTGCAGTGGTGTTTGTGCAGTGTATGGGGACGTGCAGGGGGTGGTGTTTCCGGGTTTAGGGCAGTGCAGTGGTATTCGGGCAGTGTAGGGGGTCGTGCTGGGGCTGATGTTTCAGGGTTTACGGCAGTGCAGTGGTGTTCGGGAAGTGTAGGGGGTTGTGCAGGGGTGGTGTTTCAGGGTTTTGGGCAGTGCAGTGGGGTTCGGGCAGTGTAGGGGGTCTTGCTGGGAGTAGTGTTTCAGGGTTTAGGGCAGTGCATTGGTGTTCGGGCAGTGCAAGGTGTCGTGCATGGCGTGGTGTTTCAGGGCTTAGGGCAGTGCCGTGGTGTTGGGGAAGTGTAGGGGGTCGTGCTGGGGGTGGTGTTTCAGGGTTTAGGGCAGTGCCGTGGTGTTGGGGAAGTGTAGGGGTTCATGCTGGGGGTGGTGTTTCATGGTTTAGGGCAGTGCAGTGGTGTTCGGGCAGTATAGGGGGTCATGTTGGGGGTGGTGTTTCAGGGTTTAGGGCAGTGGTTCAGTGGTGTTCGGGCAGTGTGGGTGCTTTGCAGGAGCTGGTGTTTCAGGGTTTAGGGCAGTGGTGTTCGGGCAGTGTGTGGGGTCGTGCGCGGGCTGGTGTTTCAGGGTTTAGGGCAGTGAAGTGGTGTTCGGGCAGTGTAGGGGGTCATGCGGGGGCTGGTGTTTCAGGGTTTAGGGCAGTGCAGAGGTGTTTGGGCAGTCTAGGGGGTCGTGCAGGGCTGGTGTTTCAGGGTTTAGGGTAGTGCAGTGGTTTTCGGGAAGTGTAGGGGGTCGTGCGGGGGCTGGTGTTTCAGGGTTTAGGGAAGTGCAGAGGTGTTCGTGCAGTGTAGGGGGTCGTGCGGGGCAGGTGTTTCAGGGTTTAGGGCACTGCACTGGTGTTCATCAAGTGTAGGGGTCGTGCTGGGGGTGGTTTTTCACGGTTTCGGGCAGTGCAGTGGTGTTCGGGCAGTGTGGGGAGTCGTGCTGGGGCTGGTGTTTCATTGTTTAGGGCAGTGCAGTTGTGTTCGCGCAGTGTAGGGGGTCGTGCAGGGGGTGGTGTTTCAGGGTTTAGGGCAGTGCACTGGTGTTCAGCCAGTGTAGGTTGTCGTGCTGGGTGTGGTTTTTCAGGGTTTAGGGCAGTGCAGTGGTGTTCGGCAGTGTAGGGAGTCATGCTGGGGCTGGTGTTTCATGGTTTAGGGCAGTGCAGTGGTGTTCGAGCAGTGTAGGGGGTCGTGCTGGGGCTGGTGTTTCAGGGTTTAGGGCAGTGCAGTGGTGTTAGGGCAGTGTAGGGGGTCGTGCTGGGGCTGGTGTTTCAGGGTTTAGGGCAGTGCAGTGGTGTTCGGGCAGTGTAGGAGGTCATGATGGGGCTGGTCGTTCAGGGTTTAGGGCGGTGCATTGGTGTTTTGGCTGTGTAGGGGGTCGTGCTGGGGATGGTGTTTCAGGGTTAAAGGCAGTGCAGTGGTGTTCGGGCGGTGTAAGGGGACGTGCTGGTGCTGTTGTTTCAGGGTTTAGGGCAGAGCAGTGGTGTTCGGGCAGTGTAAGGGGTCGTGATGGTGCTGGTGTTTCACATTTTAGGGCAGACCAGTGGTGTGCGGGCAATGTAGGGGGTCATGCTGGGGGTGGTGTTTCAGGGTTTAGGGCAGAGCAGTGGTGTTCGGGCAGTGTACGGAGTCGTGCTGGGGGTGGTGTTTCAGGGTTTAGGGCACTGCAGTGGTGTTCGGGCAGTGTAGGGGGACATGCTGGGGGTGGTGTTTCACGGTTTACAGCATTGCAGTGGTTTTCGGCCAGTGTAGGGGGTCCTGCTGGGGACGGTGTTTCAGGGTTTAGGGCAGTGGTGTTCGTGCTGTGTACGGGGTCTTGCTGGGGGAGGTGTTTCAGGGATTAGTTCAGTGCAGTGGTGTTTGGGCAGTGTAGGGGGTCTTGCTGGGGGTTTGTGTTTCAGGGTTTAGGCAGTGGTGTTTGGGCAGTGTAGGGGTTCTTGCTGGGGGTGGTGTTTCAGGGTTTAGGGCAGTGCACTGATATTCGGGGAGTGTAGTGGGTCGTGCAGGGGGTGGTGTTTCAGGGTTTAGGGCAGAGCAGT
The DNA here is from genome assembly GCF_964204655.1 of Triturus cristatus. NCBI lineage: Eukaryota > Metazoa > Chordata > Amphibia > Caudata > Salamandridae > Triturus > Triturus cristatus. Next base: position 1,130,797,663 of record NC_140579.1, on the reverse strand, counting down.
GGTGTTCGGTCAGTGTAGGGGCCTTGCTTGGGGGTGGTGTTTCAGGGTTTAGGGCAGTGCAGTGGTGTTCGAGCAGTGTAGGGGGCCCTGCTGGGTATGGTGTTTCAGGGTTTAGGGCAGTGCAGTGGTGTTTGGACAGTGTGAGTAGTTGTGCTGGGGCTGGTGTTTCACGGTTTAGGGCAGTGCAGTGCTGTTCGGGCAGTGTAGGGGGTCGTGCTGATGTGTGGTGTTTCAATGTTTAGGGCAGTGCAGTGGTGTTCGGGCAGTGTAGGGGGTCATGCTGGGGGTGGTGTTTCAGGGTTTAGGGCAGTGCAGTGGTGTTCGGGCAGTGTAGGGGGTCATGCTGGGGGTGGTGTTTCAGGGTTTAGGGCAGTGGTGCAGTGGTGTTCGGGCAGTGTGGGGGTCTTGCAGGGGTTGGTGTTTCAGGGTTTAGGGCAGTGCAGTGGTGTTCGGGCAGTGTGTGGGGTCGTGCGGGGGCTGCTGTTTCAGGGTTTAGGGCAGTGCAGTGGTGTTCGGGCAGTGTAGGGGGTTCTCTTGGGGTGCTGTTTCATGGTTTAGGGCAGTGGTGTTCGGGCAGTGTAGGGGGTCTTGCTGGGGGTGGTGTTTCAGGGTTTAGGACAGTGCAGTGGTGTTCGGGAATTGTAGGGGGTCGTGCTGGGGTTGGTGATTCAGTGTTTAGGGCAGTGCAGTGGTGTTCGGGCAGTGTAGGCGGTAGTGCTGGGGCTTATGTTTCAGGGTTTAGGGCAGTGCAGTGGTGTTCGGGCAGTGTGGGGGGTTGTGCGGGGGCTGGTGTTTCAGGATTTAGGGCAGTGCAGTGGTGTTCGAGCAGTGTAGGGGGCCGTGCTGGGTGTGGTGTTTCAGGGTTTAGGGCAGTGCAGTGGTGTGAGGGGTCATGCTGGGGCTGGTTTTTTAGGGTTTAGGGCAGTGCAGTGGTGTTCAGGCAGTCTAGGGGGTCGTGCTGGGGGGTGGTGTTTCAGAGTTTAGGTAAGTGCTATGGTGTTCGGACAGTGTAGGGGGTCGTGCTGGGGTTGTGTTTCAGGGTTTAGGGCAGTGCAATGGTGTTCGGACAGTGTAGGGGGTCGTGCTGGGGTGGTGTTTCAGGGTTTAGGGCAGTGCAATGGTGTTCGGGCAGTGTAGGGGGTCGTGCTGGTATGGTTTTTTAGGGTTTAGGGCAGTGCATGGTGTTTGGGCAGTTTGGGGGTTCATGCTCTGGCTGGTGTTTCATGGTTTAGGGCAGTGCAGTTGTGTACGGGCAGTGTAGGTGGTCCTGCTGGTGCTGGTGTTTCAGGGTATAGTGCAGTGCAGTGGTGTTCGGGCAGTGTAGGGTGTTGTGTTGGCGATGGTGTTTCCGGGTTTAGGACAGTGCAGTGGTGTTCAGGCATTGTAGGGGGTCGTGCTCGGGCTGGTGTTTCAGGGTTTAGGGCAGTGCAGTGGTGTTCGGGCCGTGTAGGGGGTCATGCTGGGGGTGGTGTTTCAGGGTTTAGGGCAGTGCAGTGGTGTTCGGGCAGTGTAGGGGGCCGTGCTGGGGGTGGTGTTTCAGGGTTTAGGGCAGAGCAGTGATGTACGGGCAGCGTAGAGCGTCGTGCTGGTGCTGTTATTTCAGGGTTTAGGGCAGAGCAGTGGTGTTTGGGCAGTGTAGGGGGTCATGCTGGGGGTGGTGTTTCAGGTTTTAGGGCAGAGCAGTGGTTTTCGGCAGTGTAGGAGGTCGTGCTGGGGTTGGTGTTTCAGGGTTAAGGGCACTGCAGTGGTATTTGGGCAGTGTAGGGGGTCTTGCTGGGGGTGGTGTTTCAGGGTTTAGGGCACTGAAGTAGTGTTCGGGCAGTGTAGGGGGATGTGCTGGGGGTGGTGTTTCAGGGTTTATGGCACTGCAGTGGTGTTTGGGCAGTGTAGGGGGATGTGCTGGGGTGGTGTTTCAGGGTTTAGGGCAGAGCAGTGGTGTTCGGGCAGTGTAGGGGGTTGTGCTGGTATGGTTTTTTAGGGTTTAGGGCAGTGCATGGTGTTTGGGCAGTTTGGGGGTTCATGCTCTGGCTGGTGTTTCATGGTTTAGGGCAGTGCAGTTGTGTACGGGCAGTGTAGGTGGTCCTGCTGGTGCTGGTGTTTCAGGGTATAGTGCAGTGCAGTGGTGTTCGGGCAGTGTAGGGTGTTGTGTTGGCGATGGTGTTTCCGGGTTTAGGACAGTGCAGTGGTGTTCAGGCATTGTAGGGGGTCGTGCTCGGGCTGGTGTTTCAGGGTTTAGGGCAGTGCAGTGGTGTTCGGGCCGTGTAGGGGGTCATGCTGGGGGTGGTGTTTCAGGGTTTAGGGCAGTGCAGTGGTGTTCGGGCAGTGTAGGGGGCCGTGCTGGGTGTGGTGTTTCAGGGTTTAGGGCAGAGCAGTGATGTACGGGCAGTGTAGAGGGTCGTGCTGGTGCTGTTATTTCAGGGTTTAGGGCAGAGCAGTGGTGTTTGGGCAGTGTAGGGGGTCATGCTGGGGGTGGTGTTTCAGGTTTTAGGGCAGAGCAGTGGTTTTCGGCAGTGTAGGAGGTTGTGCTGGGGTTGGTGTTTCAGGGTTAAGGGCACTGCAGTGGTATTCGGGCAGTGTAGGGGGTCTTGCTGGGGGTGGTGTTTCAGGGTTTAGGGCACTAAAGTAGTGTTCGGGCAGTGTAGGGGGATGTGCTGGGGGTGGTGTTTCAGGGTTTATGGCACTGCAGTGGTGTTTGGGCAGTGTAGGGGGATGTGCTGGGGTGGTGTTTCAGGGTTTAGGGCAGAGCAGTGGTGTTCGGGCAGTGTAGGAGGTCGTGCAGGGGTTGGTGTTTCACGGTTTACGGCATTGCAGTTGTTTTCGGGCAGTGTAGGGGGTCTTCCTGGAGGCGGTGTTTCAGGGTTTAGGGCAGTGGTGTTTGGGATGTGTAGGGGGTCTTGCTGGGGGTGGTGTTTCAGGGATTAGGGCAGTGCAGTGGTGTTCGGGCAGTGTAGGGGGTCTTGCTGGGGGTGGTGTTTCAGGGTTTAGGCAGTGGTGTTTGGGCAGTGTAGGGGTTCTTGCTGGGGGTGGTGTTTCAGGGTTTAGGGCAGTGGTGCAGTGGTGTTCGGGCAGTGTGGGGGTCTTGCAGGGGTTGGTGTTTCAGGGTTTAGGGCAGTGCAGTGGTGTTCGGGCAGTGTGTGGGGTCGTGCGGGGCATGCTGTTTCAGGGTTTAGGGCAGTGCAGTGGTATTCGGGCAGTGTAGGGGGTTCTCTGGGGGTGCTGTTTCATGGTTTAGGGCAGTGGTGTTCGGGCAGTGTAGGGGGTCTTGCTGGGGGTGGTGTTTCAGGGTTTAGGACAGTGCAGTGGTGTTCGGGAATTGTAGGGGGTCGTGCTGGGGTTGGTGATTCAGTGTTTAGGGCAGTGCAGTGGTTTTTGGCAGTGTAGGAGGTCGTGCTGGGGTTGGTGTTTCAGGGTTAAGGGCACTGCAGTAGTATTCATGCAGTGTAGGGGGTCTTGCTGGGGGTGGTGTTTCAGGGTTTAGGGCACTGCAGTGGTGTTCGGGCAGTGTAGGGGGATGTGCTGGGGGTGGTGTTTCAGGGTTTAGGGCAGTGCAGTGGTGTTCGGGCAGTGTGGGGGGTTGTGCGGGGGCTGGTGTTTCAGGATTTAGGGCAGTGCAGTGGTGTTCGAGCAGTGTAGGGGGCCGTGCTGGGTGTGGTGTTTCAGGGTTTAGGGCATTGCAGTGGTGTGAGTGGTCATGCTGGGGCTGGTTTTTCAGAGTTTAGGTAAGTGCTATGGTGTTCGGACAGTGTAGGGGGTCGTGCTGGGGTGGTGTTTCAGGGTTTAGGGCAGTGCAATGGTTTTTCGGGCAGTGTAGTGGGTCGTGCTGGTATGGTTTTTTAGGGTTTAGGGCAGTGCATGGTGTTTGGGCAGTTTGGGGGTTCATGCTCTGGCTGGTGTTTCATGGTTTAGGGCAGTGCAGTTGTGTTCGGGCAGTGTAGGGGGTCCTGCTGGTGCTGGTGTTTCAGGGTATAGTGCAGTGCAGTGGTGTTCGGGCAGTGTAGGCTGTTGTGCTGGGGATGGTGTTTCCGGGTTTAGGACAGTGCAGTGGTGTTCAGGCAGTGTAGGGGGTCGTGCTCGGGCTGGTGTTTCAGGGTTTAGGGCAGTGCAGTGGTGTTCGGGCCGTGTAGGGGGTCATGCTGGGGTTGGTGTTTCAGGGTTTAGGGCAGTGCAGTGGTGTTTGGGCAGTGTAGGGGGCCATGCTGGGGGTGGTTTTTCAGGGTTTAGGGCAGAGCAGTGATGTACGGGCAGTGTAGAGGGTCGTGCTGGTGCTGTTATTTCAGGGTTTAGGGCAGAGCAGTGGGGTTCGGGCAGTGTAGGGGGTCTTGCTGGGAGTAGTGTTTCAGGGTTTAGGGCAGTGCATTGGTGTTCGGGCAGTGCAAGGTGTCGTGCATGGCGTGGCATTTCAGGGCTTAGGGCAGTGCCGTGGTGTTGGGGAAGTGTAGGGGGTCGTGCTGGGGGTGGTGTTTCAGGGTTTAGGGCAGTGCCGTGGTGTTGGGGAAGTGTAGGGGTTCATGCTGGGGGTGGTGTTTCAGGGTTTAGGGCAGTGCAGTGGTGTTCGGGCAGTATAGGGGGTTATGTTGGGGGTGGTGTTTCAGGGTTTAGGGCAGTGGTTCAGTGGTGTTCGGGCAGTGTGGGTGCCTTGCAGGAGCTGGTGTTTCAGGGTTTAGGGCAGTGTTGTTCGGGCAGTGTGTGGGGTCGTGCGCGGGCTGGTGTTTCAGGGTTTAGGGCAGTGAAGTGGTGTTCGGGCAGTGTAGGGGGTCATGCGGGGGCTGGTGTTTCAGGGTTTAGGGCAGTGCAGAGGTGTTTGGGCAGTCTAGGGGGTCGTGCAGGGCTGGTGTTTCAGGGTTTAGGGTAGTGCAGTGGTTTTCGGGAAGTGTAGGGGGTCGTGCGGGGGCTGGTGTTTCAGGGTTTAGGGAAGTGTAGAGGTGTTCGTGCAGTGTAGGGGGTCGTGCGGGGCAGGTGTTTCAGGGTTTAGGGCAGTGCACTGGTGTTCAGCAAGTGTAGGGGTCGTGCTGGGGGTGGTTTTTCACGGTTTCGGGCAGTGCAGTGGTGTTCGGGCAGTGTGGGGAGTCGTGCTGGGGCTGGTGTTTCATTGTTTAGGGCAGTGCAGTTGTGTTCGCGCAGTGTAGGGGGTCGTGCAGGGGGTGGTGTTTCAGGGTTTAGGGCAGTGCACTGGTGTTCAGCCAGTGTAGGTTGTCGTGCTGGGTGTGGTTTTTCAGGGTTTAGGGCAGTGCAGTGGTGTTCGGCAGTGTAGGGAGTCATGCTGGGGCTGGTGTTTCATGGTTTAGGGCAGTGCAGTGGTGTTCGAGCAGTGTAGGGGGTCGTGCTGGGGCTGGTGTTTCAGGGTTTAGGGCAGTGCAGTGGTGTTAGGGCAGTGTAGGGGGTCGTGCTGGGGTTGGTGTTTCAGGGTTTAGGGCAGTGCAGTGGTGTTCGGGCAGTGTAGGAGGTCATGATGGGGCTGGTCGTTCAGGGTTTAGGGCGGTGCATTGGTGTTTTGGCTGTGTAGGGGGTCGTGCTGGGGATGGTGTTTCAGGGTTAAAGGCAGTGCAGTGGTGTTCGGGCGGTGTAAGGGGACGTGCTGGTGCTGTTGTTTCAGGGTTTAGGGCAGAGCAGTGGTGTTCGGGCAGTGTAAGGGGTCGTGATGGTGCTGGTGTTTCACATTTTAGGGCAGACCAGTGGTGTGCGGGCAATGTAGGGGGTCATGCTGGGGGTGGTGTTTCAGGGTTTAGGGCAGAGCAGTGGTGTTCGGGCAGTGTACGGAGTCGTGCTGGGGGTGGTGTTTCAGGGTTTAGGGCACTGCAGTGGTGTTCGGGCAGTGTAGGGGGACATGCTGGGGGTGGTGTTTCATGGTTTACAGCATTGCAGTGGTTTTCGGCCAGTGTAGGGGGTCCTGCTGGGGACGGTGTTTCAGGGTTTAGGGCAGTGGTGTTCGTGCTGTGTACGGGGTCTTGCTGGGGGAGGTGTTTCAGGGATTAGTTCAGTGCAGTGGTGTTTGGGCAGTGTAGGGGGTCTTGCTGGGGGTTTGTGTTTCAGGGTTTAGGCAGTGGTGTTTGGGCAGTGTAGGGGTTCTTGCTGGGGGTGGTGTTTCAGGGTTTAGGGCAGTGCACTGATATTCGGGGAGTGTAGTGGGTCGTGCAGGGGGTGGTGTTTCAGGGTTTAGGGCAGAGCAGTGGTGTTCGGTCAGTGTAGGGGCCTTGCTTGGGGGTGGTGTTTCAGGGTTTAGGGCAGTGCAGTGGTGTTCGAGCAGTGTAGGGGGCCCTGCTGGGTATGGTGTTTCAGGGTTTAGGGCAGTGCAGTGGTGTTTGGACAGTGTGAGTAGTTGTGCTGGGGCTGGTGTTTCACGGTTTAGGGCAGTGCAGTGCTGTTCGGGCAGTGTAGGGGGTCGTGCTGATGTGTGGTGTTTCAATGTTTAGGGCAGTGCAGTGGTGTTCGGGCAGTGTAGGGGGTCATGCTGGGGGTGGTGTTTCAGGGTTTAGGGCAGTGCAGTGGTGTTCGGGCAGTGTAGGGGGTCATGCTGGGGGTGGTGTTTCAGGGTTTAGGGCAGTGGTGCAGTGGTGTTCGGGCAGTGTGGGGGTCTTGCAGGGGTTGGTGTTTCAGGGTTTAGGGCAGTGCAGTGGTGTTCGGGCAGTGTGTGGGGTCGTGCGGGGGCTGCTGTTTCAGGGTTTAGGGCAGTGCAGTGGTGTTCGGGCAGTGTAGGGGGTTCTCTTGGGGTGCTGTTTCATGGTTTAGGGCAGTGGTGTTCGGGCAGTGTAGGGGGTCTTGCTGGGGGTGGTGTTTCAGGGTTTAGGACAGTGCAGTGGTGTTCGGGAATTGTAGGGGGTCGTGCTGGGGTTGGTGATTCAGTGTTTAGGGCAGTGCAGTGGTGTTCGGGCAGTGTAGGCGGTAGTGCTGGGGCTTATGTTTCAGGGTTTAGGGCAGTGCAGTGGTGTTCGGGCAGTGTGGGGGGTTGTGCGGGGGCTGGTGTTTCAGGATTTAGGGCAGTGCAGTGGTGTTCGAGCAGTGTAGGGGGCCGTGCTGGGTGTGGTGTTTCAGGGTTTAGGGCAGTGCAGTGGTGTGAGGGGTCATGCTGGGGCTGGTTTTTTAGGGTTTAGGGCAGTGCAGTGGTGTTCAGGCAGTCTAGGGGGTCGTGCTGGGGGGTGGTGTTTCAGAGTTTAGGTAAGTGCTATGGTGTTCGGACAGTGTAGGGGGTCGTGCCGGGGTTGTGTTTCAGGGTTTAGGGCAGTGCAATGGTGTTCGGACAGTGTAGGGGGTCGTGCTGGGGTGGTGTTTCAGGGTTTAGGGCAGTGCAATGGTGTTCGGGCAGTGTAGGGGGTCGTGCTGGTATGGTTTTTTAGGGTTTAGGGCAGTGCATGGTGTTTGGGCAGTTTGGGGGTTCATGCTCTGGCTGGTGTTTCATGGTTTAGGGCAGTGCAGTTGTGTACGGGCAGTGTAGGTGGTCCTGCTGGTGCTGGTGTTTCAGGGTATAGTGCAGTGCAGTGGTGTTCGGGCAGTGTAGGGTGTTGTGTTGGCGATGGTGTTTCCGGGTTTAGGACAGTGCAGTGGTGTTCAGGCATTGTAGGGGGTCGTGCTCGGGCTGGTGTTTCAGGGTTTAGGGCAGTGCAGTGGTGTTCGGGCCGTGTAGGGGGTCATGCTGGGGGTGGTGTTTCAGGGTTTAGGGCAGTGCAGTGGTGTTCGGGCAGTGTAGGGGGCCGTGCTGGGGGTGGTGTTTCAGGGTTTAGGGCAGAGCAGTGATGTACGGGCAGCGTAGAGCGTCGTGCTGGTGCTGTTATTTCAGGGTTTAGGGCAGAGCAGTGGTGTTTGGGCAGTGTAGGGGGTCATGCTGGGGGTGGTGTTTCAGGTTTTAGGGCAGAGCAGTGGTTTTCAGCAGTGTAGGAGGTCGTGCTGGGGTTGGTGTTTCAGGGTTAAGGGCACTGCAGTGGTATTCGGGCAGTGTAGGGGGTCTTGCTGGGGGTGGTGTTTCAGGGTTTAGGGCACTGAAGTAGTGTTCGGGCAGTGTAGGGGGTCATGCGGGGGCTGGTGTTTCAGGGTTTAGGGCAGTGCAGAGGTGTTTGGGCAGTCTAGGGGGTCGTGCACGGCTGGTGTTTCAGGGTTTAGGGTAGTGCAGTGGTTTTCGGGAAGTGTAGGGGGTCGTGCGGGGGCTGGTGTTTCAGGGTTTAGGGAAGTGCAGAGGTGTTCGTGCAGTGTAGGGGGTCGTGCGGGGCAGGTGTTTCAGGGTTTAGGGCAGTGCACTGGTGTTCAGCAAGTGTAGGGGTCGTGCTGGGGGTGGTTTTTCACGGTTTCGGGCAGTGCAGTGGTGTTCGGGCAGTGTGGGGAGTCGTGCTGGGGCTGGTGTTTCATTGTTTAGGGCAGTGCAGTTGTGTTCGCGCAGTGTAGGGGGTCGTGCAGGGGGTGGTGTTTCAGGGTTTAGGGCAGTGCACTGGTGTTCAGCCAGTGTAGGTTGTCGTGCTGGGTGTGGTTTTTCAGGGTTTAGGGCAGTGCAGTGGTGTTCGGCAGTGTAGGGAGTCATGCTGGGGCTGGTGTTTCATGGTTTAGGGCAGTGCAGTGGTGTTCGAGCAGTGTAGGGGGTCGTGCTGGGGCTGGTGTTTCAGGGTTTAGGGCAGTGCAGTGGTGTTAGGGCAGTGTAGGGGGTCGTGCTGGGGCTGGTGTTTCAGGGTTTAGGGCAGTGCAGTGGTGTTCGGGCAGTGTAGGAGGTCATGATGGGGCTGGTCGTTCAGGGTTTAGGGCGGTGCATTGGTGTTTTGGCTGTGTAGGGGGTCGTGCTGGGGATGGTGTTTCAGGGTTAAAGGCAGTGCAGTGGTGTTCGGGCGGTGTAAGGGGACGTGCTGGTGCTGTTGTTTCAGGGTTTAGGGCAGAGCAGTGGTGTTCGGGCAGTGTAAGGGGTCGTGATGGTGCTGGTGTTTCACATTTTAGGGCAGACCAGTGGTGTGCGGGCAATGTAGGGGGTCATGCTGGGGGTGGTGTTTCAGGGTTTAGGGCAGAGCAGTGGTGTTCGGGCAGTGTACGGAGTCGTGCTGGGGGTGGTGTTTCAGGGTTTAGGGCACTGCAGTGGTGTTCGGGCAGTGTAGGGGGACATGCTGGGGGTGGTGTTTCATGGTTTACAGCATTGCAGTGGTTTTCGGCCAGTGTAGGGGGTCCTGCTGGGGACGGTGTTTCAGGGTTTAGGGCAGTGGTGTTCGTGCTGTGTACGGGGTCTTGCTGGGGGAGGTGTTTCAGGGATTAGTTCAGTGCAGTGGTGTTTGGGCAGTGTAGGGGGTCTTGCTGGGGGTTTGTGTTTCAGGGTTTAGGCAGTGGTGTTTGGGCAGTGTAGGGGTTCTTGCTGGGGGTGGTGTTTCAGGGTTTAGGGCAGTGCACTGATATTCGGGGAGTGTAGTGGGTCGTGCAGGGGGTGGTGTTTCAGGGTTTAGGGCAGAGCAGTGGTGTTCGGTCAGTGTAGGGGCCTTGCTTGGGGGTGGTGTTTCAGGGTTTAGGGCAGTGCAGTGGTGTTCGAGCAGTGTAGGGGGCCCTGCTGGGTATGGTGTTTCAGGGTTTAGGGCAGTGCAGTGGTGTTTGGACAGTGTGAGTAGTTGTGCTGGGGCTGGTGTTTCACGGTTTAGGGCAGTGCAGTGCTGTTCGGGCAGTGTAGGGGGTCGTGCTGATGTGTGGTGTTTCAATGTTTAGGGCAGTGCAGTGGTGTTCGGGCAGTGTAGGGGGTCATGCTGGGGGTGGTGTTTCAGGGTTTAGGGCAGTGCAGTGGTGTTCGGGCAGTGTAGGGGGTCATGCTGGGGGTGGTGTTTCAGGGTTTAGGGCAGTGGTGCAGTGGTGTTCGGGCAGTGTGGGGGTCTTGCAGGGGTTGGTGTTTCAGGGTTTAGGGCAGTGCAGTGGTGTTCGGGCAGTGTGTGGGGTCGTGCGGGGGCTGCTGTTTCAGGGTTTAGGGCAGTGCAGTGGTGTTCGGGCAGTGTAGGGGGTTCTCTTGGGGTGCTGTTTCATGGTTTAGGGCAGTGGTGTTCGGGCAGTGTAGGGGGTCTTGCTGGGGGTGGTGTTTCAGGGTTTAGGACAGTGCAGTGGTGTTTGGGAATTGTAGGGGGTCGTGCTGGGGTTGGTGATTCAGTGTTTAGGGCAGTGCAGTGGTGTTCGGGCAGTGTAGGCGGTAGTGCTGGGGCTTATGTTTCAGGGTTTAGGGCAGTGCAGTGGTGTTCGGGCAGTGTGGGGGGTTGTGCGGGGGCTGGTGTTTCAGGATTTAGGGCAGTGCAGTGGTGTTCGAGCAGTGTAGGGGGCCGTGCTGGGTGTGGTGTTTCAGGGTTTAGGGCAGTGCAGTGGTGTGAGGGGTCATGCTGGGGCTGGTTTTTTAGGGTTTAGGGCAGTGCAGTGGTGTTCAGGCAGTCTAGGGGGTCGTGCTGGGGGGTGGTGTTTCAGAGTTTAGGTAAGTGCTATGGTGTTCGGACAGTGTAGGGGGTCGTGCTGGGGTTGTGTTTCAGGGTTTAGGGCAGTGCAATGGTGTTCGGACAGTGTAGGGGGTCGTGCTGGGGTGGTGTTTCAGGGTTTAGGGCAGTGCAATGGTGTTCGGGCAGTGTAGGGGGTCGTGCTGGTATGGTTTTTTAGGGTTTAGGGCAGTGCATGGTGTTTGGGCAGTTTGGGGGTTCATGCTCTGGCTGGTGTTTCATGGTTTAGGGCAGTGCAGTTGTGTACGGGCAGTGTAGGTGGTCCTGCTGGTGCTGGTGTTTCAGGGTATAGTGCAGTGCAGTGGTGTTCGGGCAGTGTAGGGTGTTGTGTTGGCGATGGTGTTTCCGGGTTTAGGACAGTGCAGTGGTGTTCAGGCATTGTAGGGGGTCGTGCTCGGGCTGGTGTTTCAGGGTTTAGGGCAGTGCAGTGGTGTTCGGGCCGTGTAGGGGGTCATGCTGGGGGTGGTGTTTCAGGGTTTAGGGCAGTGCAGTGGTGTTCGGGCAGTGTAGGGGGCCGTGCTGGGGGTGGTGTTTCAGGGTTTAGGGCAGAGCAGTGATGTACGGGCAGCGTAGAGCGTCGTGCTGGTGCTGTTATTTCAGGGTTTAGGGCAGAGCAGTGGTGTTTGGGCAGTGTAGGAGGTCGTGCTGGGGTTGGTGTTTCAGGGTTAAGGGCACTGCAGTGGTATTTGGGCAGTGTAGGGGGTCTTGCTGGGGGTGGTGTTTCAGGGTTTAGGGCACTGAAGTAGTGTTCGGGCAGTGTAGGGGGATGTGCTGGGGGTGGTGTTTCAGGGTTTATGGCACTGCAGTGGTGTTTGGGCAGTGTAGGGGGATGTGCTGGGGTGGTGTTTCAGGGTTTAGGGCAGAGCAGTGGTGTTCGGGCAGTGTAGGGGGTCGTGCTGGTATGGTTTTTTAGGGTTTAGGGCAGTGCATGGTGTTTGGGCAGTTTGGGGGTTCATGCTCTGGCTGGTGTTTCATGGTTTAGGGCAGTGCAGTTGTGTACGGGCAGTGTAGGTGGTCCTGCTGGTGCTGGTGTTTCAGGGTATAGTGCAGTGCAGTGGTGTTCGGGCAGTGTAGGGTGTTGTGTTGGCGATGGTGTTTCCGGGTTTAGGACAGTGCAGTGGTGTTCAGGCATTGTAGGGGGTCGTGCTCGGGCTGGTGTTTCAGGGTTTAGGGCAGTGCAGTGGTGTTCGGGCCGTGTAGGGGGTCATGCTGGGGGTGGTGTTTCAGGGTTTAGGGCAGTGCAGTGGTGTTCGGGCAGTGTAGGGGGCCGTGCTGGGGGTGGTGTTTCAGGGTTTAGGGCAGAGCAGTGATGTACGGGCAGTGTAGAGGGTCGTGCTGGTGCTGTTATTTCAGGGTTTAGGGCAGAGCAGTGGTGTTTGGGCAGTGTAGGGGGTCATGCTGGGGGTGGTGTTTCAGGTTTTAGGGCAGAGCAGTGGTTTTCGGCAGTGTAGGAGGTTGTGCTGGGGTTGGTGTTTCAGGGTTAAGGGAACTGCAGTGGTATTCGGGCAGTGTAGGGGGTCTTGCTGGGGGTGGTGTTTCAGGGTTTAGGGCACTGAAGTAGTGTTCGGGCAGTGTAGGGGGATGTGCTGGGGGTGGTGTTTCAGGGTTTAAGGCACTGCAGTGGTGTTTGGGCAGTGTAGGGGGATGTGCTGGGGTGGTGTTTCAGGGTTTAGGGCAGAGCAGTGGTGTTCGGGCAGTGTAGGAGGTCGTGCAGGGGTTGGTGTTTCACGGTTTACGGCATTGCAGTTGTTTTCGGGCAGTGTAGGGGGTCTTCCTGGAGGCGGTGTTTCAGGGTTTAGGGCAGTGGTGTTTGGGATGTGTAGGGGGTCTTGCTGGGGGTGGTGTTTCAGGGATTAGGGCAGTGCAGTGGTGTTCAGGCAGTGTAGGGGGTCTTGCTGGGGGTGGTGTTTCAGGGTTTAGGCAGTGGTGTTTGGGCAGTGTAGGGGTTCTTGCTGGGGGTGGTGTTTCAGGGTTTAGGGCAGTGGTGCAGTGGTGTTCGGGCAGTGTGGGGGTCTTGCAGGGGTTGGTGTTTCAGGGTTTAGGGCAGTGCAGTGGTGTTCGGGCAGTGTGTGGGGTCGTGCGGGGCATGCTGTTTCAGGGTTTAGGGCAGTGCAGTGGTATTCGGGCAGTGTAGGGGGTTCTCTGGGGGTGCTGTTTCATGGTTTAGGGCAGTGGTGTTCGGGCAGTGTAGGGGGTCTTGCTGGGGGTGGTGTTTCAGGGTTTAGGACAGTGCAGTGGTGTTCGGGAATTGTAGGGGGTCGTGCTGGGGTTGGTGATTCAGTGTTTAGGGCAGTGCAGTGGTTTTTGGCAGTGTAGGAGGTCGTGCTGGGGTTGGTGTTTCAGGGTTAAGGGCACTGCAGTAGTATTCATGCAGTGTAGGGGGTCTTGCTGGGGGTGGTGTTTCAGGGTTTAGGGCACTGCAGTGGTGTTCGGGCAGTGTAGGGGGATGTGCTGGGGGTGGTGTTTCAGGGTTTAGGGCAGTGCAGTGGTGTTCGGGCAGTGTGGGGGGTTGTGCGGGGGCTGGTGTTTCAGGATTTAGGGCAGTGCAGTGGTGTTCGAGCAGTGTAGGGGGCCGTGCTGGCTGTGGTGTTTCAGGGTTTAGGGCATTGCAGTGGTGTGAGGGGTCATGCTGGGGCTGGTTTTTCAGAGTTTAGGTAAGTGCTATGGTGTTCGGACAGTGTAGGGGGTCGTGCTGGGGTGGTGTTTCAGGGTTTAGGGCAGTGCAATGGTTTTTCGGGCAGTGTAGTGGGTCGTGCTGGTATGGTTTTTTAGGGTTTAGGGCAGTGCATGGTGTTTGGGCAGTTTGGGGGTTCATGCTCTGGCTGGTGTTTCATGGTTTAGGGCAGTGCAGTTGTGTTCGGGCAGTGTAGGGGGTCCTGCTGGTGCTGGTGTTTCAGGGTATAGTGCAGTGCAGTGGTGTTCGGGCAGTGTAGGGTGTTGTGCTGGGGATGGTGTTTCCGGGTTTAGGACAGTGCAGTGGTGTTCAGGCAGTGTAGGGGGTCGTGCTCGGGCTGGTGTTTCAGGGTTTAGGGCAGTGCAGTGGTGTTCGGGCCGTGTAGGGGGTCATGCTGGGGTTGGTGTTTCAGGGTTTAGGGCAGTGCAGTGGTGTTTGGGCAGTGTAGGGGGCCATGCTGGGGGTGGTTTTTCAGGGTTTAGGGCAGAGCAGTGATGTACGGGCAGAGTAGAGGGTCGTGCTGGTGCTGTTATTTCAGGGTTTAGGGCAGAGCAGTGGTGTTCGGGCAGTGTAGGGGGTCTTGCTGGGAGTAGTGTTTCAGGGTTTAGGGCAGTGCATTGGTGTTCGGGCAGTGCAAGGTGTCGTGCATGGCGTGGCGTTTCAGGGCTTAGGGCAGTGCCGTGGTGTTGGGGAAGTGTAGGGGGTCGTGCTGGGGGTGGTGTTTCAGGGTTTAGGGCAGTGCCGTGGTGTTGGGGAAGTGTAGGGGTTCATCCTGGGGGTGGTGTTTCAGGGTTTAGGGCAGTGCAGTGGTGTTCGGGCAGTATAGGGGGTTATGTTGGGGGTGGTGTTTCAGGGTTTAGGGCAGTGGTTCAGTGGTGTTCGGGCAGTGTGGGTGCCTTGCAGGAGCTGGTGTTTCAGGGTTTAGGGCAGTGGTGTTCGGGCAGTGTGTGGGGTCGTGCGCGGGCTGGTGTTTCAGGGTTTAGGGCAGTGAAGTGGTGTTCGGGCAGTGTAGGGGGTCATGCGGGGGCTGGTGTTTCAGGGTTTAGGGCAGTGCAGAGGTGTTTGGGCAGTCTAGGGGGTCGTGCAGGGCTGGTGTTTCAGGGTTTAGGGTAGTGCAGTGGTTTTCGGGAAGTGTAGGGGGTCGTGCGGGGGCTGGTGTTTCAGGGTTTAGGGAAGTGTAGAGGTGTTCGTGCAGTGTAGGGGGTCGTGCGGGGCAGGTGTTTCAGGGTTTAGGGCAGTGCACTGGTGTTCAGCAAGTGTAGGGGTCGTGCTGGGGGTGGTTTTTCACGGTTTCGGGCAGTGCAGTTGTGTTCGCGCAGTGTAGGGGGTCGTGCAGGGGGTGGTGTTTCAGGGTTTAGGGCAGTGCACTGGTGTTCAGCCAGTGTAGGTTGTTGTGCTGGGTGTGGTTTTTCAGGGTTTAGGGCAGTGCAGTGGTGTTCGGCAGTGTAGGGAGTCATGCTGGGGCTGGTGTTTCATGGTTTAGGGCAGTGCAGTGGTGTTCGAGCAGTGTAGGGGGTCGTGCTGGGGCTGGTGTTTCAGGGTTTAGGGCAGTGCAGTGGTGTTAGGGCAGTGTAGGGGGTCGTGCTGGGGCTGGTGTTTCAGGGTTTAGGGCAGTGCAGTGGTGTTCGGGCAGTGTAGGAGGTCATGATGGGGCTGGTCGTTCAGGGTTTAGGGCGGTGCATTGGTGTTTTGGCTGTGTAGGGGGTCGTGCTGGGGATGGTGTTTCAGGGTTAAAGGCAGTGCAGTGGTGTTCGGGCGGTGTAAGGGGACGTGCTGGTGCTGTTGTTTCAGGGTTTAGGGCAGAGCAGTGGTGTTCGGGCAGTGTAAGGGGTCGTGATGGTGCTGGTGTTTCACATTTTAGGGCAGACCAGTGGTGTGCGGGCAATGTAGGGGGTCATGCTGGGGGTGGTGTTTCAGGGTTTAGGGCAGAGCAGTGGTGTTCGGGCAGTGTACGGAGTCGTGCTGGGGGTGGTGTTTCAGGGTTTAGGGCACTGCAGTGGTGTTCGGGCAGTGTAGGGGGACATGCTGGGGGTGGTGTTTCACGGTTTACAGCATTGCAGTGGTTTTCGGCCAGTGTAGGGGGTCCTGCTGGGGACGGTGTTTCAGGGTTTAGGGCAGTGGTGTTCGTGCTGTGTACGGGGTCTTGCTGGGGGAGGTGTTTCAGGGATTAGTTCAGTGCAGTGGTGTTTGGGCAGTGTAGGGGGTCTTGCTGGGGGTTTGTGTTTCAGGGTTTAGGCAGTGGTGTTTGGGCAGTGTAGGGGTTCTTGCTGGGGGTGGTGTTTCAGGGTTTAGGGCAGTGCACTGATATTCGGGGAGTGTAGTGGGTCGTGCAGGGGGTGGTGTTTCAGGGTTTAGGGCAGAGCAGTGGTGTTCGGTCAGTGTAGGGGCCTTGCTTGGGGGTGGTGTTTCAGGGTTTAGGGCAGTGCAGTGGTGTTCGAGCAGTGTAGGGGGCCCTGCTGGGTATGGTGTTTCAGGGTTTAGGGCAGTGCAGTGGTGTTTGGACAGTGTGAGTAGTTGTGCTGGGGCTGGTGTTTCACGGTTTAGGGCAGTGCAGTGCTGTTCGGGCAGTGTAGGGGGTCGTGCTGATGTGTGGTGTTTCAATGTTTAGGGCAGTGCAGTGGTGTTCGGGCAGTGTAGGGGGTCATGCTGGGGGTGGTGTTTCAGGGTTTAGGGCAGTGCAGTGGTGTTCGGGCAGTGTAGGGGGTCATGCTGGGGGTGGTGTTTCAGGGTTTAGGGCAGTGGTGCAGTGGTGTTCGGGCAGTGTGGGGGTCTTGCAGGGGTTGGTGTTTCAGGGTTTAGGGCAGTGCAGTGGTGTTCGGGCAGTGTGTGGGGTCGTGCGGGGGCTGCTGTTTCAGGGTTTAGGGCAGTGCAGTGGTGTTCGGGCAGTGTAGGGGGTTCTCTTGGGGTGCTGTTTCATGGTTTAGGGCAGTGGTGTTCGGGCAGTGTAGGGGGTCTTGCTGGGGGTGGTGTTTCAGGGTTTAGGACAGTGCAGTGGTGTTCGGGAATTGTAGGGGGTCGTGCTGGGGTTGGTGATTCAGTGTTTAGGGCAGTGCAGTGGTGTTCGGGCAGTGTAGGCGGTAGTGCTGGGGCTTATGTTTCAGGGTTTAGGGCAGTGCAGTGGTGTTCGGGCAGTGTGGGGGGTTGTGCGGGGGCTGGTGTTTCAGGATTTAGGGCAGTGCAGTGGTGTTCGAGCAGTGTAGGGGGCCGTGCTGGGTGTGGTGTTTCAGGGTTTAGGGCAGTGCAGTGGTGTGAGGGGTCATGCTGGGGCTGTTTTTTTAGGGTTTAGGGCAGTGCAGTGGTGTTCAGGCAGTCTAGGGGGTCGTGCTGGGGGGTGGTGTTTCAGAGTTTAGGTAAGTGCTATGGTGTTCGGACAGTGTAGGGGGTCGTGCTGGGGTTGTGTTTCAGGGTTTAGGGCAGTGCAATGGTGTTCGGACAGTGTAGGGGGTCGTGCTGGGGTGGTGTTTCAGGGTTTAGGGCAGTGCAATGGTGTTCGGGCAGTGTAGGGGGTCGTGCTGGTATGTTTTTTTAGGGTTTAGGGCAGTGCATGGTGTTTGGGCAGTTTGGGGGTTCATGCTCTGGCTGGTGTTTCATGGTTTAGGGCAGTGCAGTTGTGTACGGGCAGTGTAGGTGGTCCTGCTGGTGCTGGTGTTTCAGGGTATAGTGCAGTGCAGTGGTGTTCGGGCAGTGTAGGGTGTTGTGTTGGCGATGGTGTTTCCGGGTTTAGGACAGTGCAGTGGTGTTCAGGCATTGTAGGGGGTCGTGCTCGGGCTGGTGTTTCAGGGTTTAGGGCAGTGCAGTGGTGTTCGGGCCGTGTAGGGGGTCATGCTGGGGGTGGTGTTTCAGGGTTTAGGGCAGTGCAGTGGTGTTCGGGCAGTGTAGGGGGCCGTGCTGGGGGTGGTGTTTCAGGGTTTAGGGCAGAGCAGTGATGTACGGGCAGCGTAGAGCGTCGTGCTGGTGCTGTTATTTCAGGGTTTAGGGCAGAGCAGTGGTGTTTGGGCAGTGTAGGGGGTCATGCTGGGGGTGGTGTTTCAGGTTTTAGGGCAGAGCAGTGGTTTTCGGCAGTGTAGGAGGTCGTGCTGGGGTTGGTGTTTCAGGGTTAAGGGCACTGCAGTGGTATTCGGGCAGTGTAGGGGGTCTTGCTGGGGGTGGTGTTTCAGGGTTTAGGGCACTGAAGTAGTGTTCGGGCAGTGTAGGGGATGTGCTGGGGGTGGTGTTTCAGGGTTTATGGCACTGCAGTGGTGTTTGGGCAGTGTAGGGGGATGTGCTGGGGTGGTGTTTCAGGGTTTAGGGAAGAGCAGTGGTGTTCGGGCAGTGTAGGGGGTCGTTCTGGTATGGTTTTTTAGGGTTTAGGGCAGTGCATGGTGTTTGGGCAGTTTGGGGGTTCATGCTCTGGCTGGTGTTTCATGGTTTAGGGCAGTGCAGTTGTGTACGGGCAGTGTAGGTGGTCCTGCTGGTGCTGGTGTTTCAGGGTATAGTGCAGTGCAGTGGTGTTCGGGCAGTGTAGGGTGTTGTGTTGGCGATGGTGTTTCCGGGTTTGGGACAGTGCAGTGGTGTTCAGGCATTGTAGGGGGTCGTGCTCGGGCTGGTGTTTCAGGGTTTAGGGCAGTGCAGTGGTGTTCGGGCCGTGTAGGGGGTCATGCTGGGGGTGGTGTTTCAGGGTTTAGGGCAGTGCAGTGGTGTTCGGGCAGTGTAGGGGGCCGTGCTGGGGGTGGTGTTTCAGGGTTTAGGGCAGAGCAGTGATGTACGGGCAGTGTAGAGGGTCGTGCTGGTGCTGTTATTTCAGGGTTTAGGGCAGAGCAGTGGTGTTTGGGCAGTGTAGGGGGTCATGCTGGGGGTGGTGTTTCAGGTTTTAGGGCAGAGCAGTGGTTTTCGGCAGTGTAGGAGGTCGTGCTGGGGTTGGTGTTTCAGGGTTAAGGGCACTGCAGTGGTATTCGGGCAGTGTAGGGGGTCTTGCTGGGGGTGGTGTTTCAGGGTTTAGGGCACTGAAGTAGTGTTCGGGCAGTGTAGGGGGATGTGCTGGGGGTGGTGTTTCAGGGTTTATGGCACTGCAGTGGTGTTTAGGCAGTGTAGGGGGATGTGCTGGGGTGGTGTTTCAGGGTTTAGGGCAGAGCAGTGGTGTTCGGGCAGTGTAGGAGGTCGTGCAGGGGTTGGTGTTTCACGGTTTACGGCATTGCAGTTGTTTTCGGGCAGTGTGGGGGGTCTTCCTGGAGGCGGTGTTTCAGGGTTTAGGGCAGTGGTGTTTGGGATGTGTAGGGGGTCTTGCTGGGGGTGGTGTTTCAGGGATTAGGGCAGTGCAGTGGTGTTCGGGCAGTGTAGGGGGTCTTGCTGGGGGTGGTGTTTCAGGGTTTAGGCAGTGGTGTTTGGGCAGTGTAGGGGTTCTTGCTGGGGGTGGTGTTTCAGGGTTTAGGGCAGTGGTGCAGTGGTGTTCGGGCAGTGTGGGGGTCTTGCAGGGGTTGGTGTTTCAGGGTTTAGGGCAGTGCAGTGGTGTTCGGGCAGTGTGTGGGGTCGTGCGGGGCATGCTGTTTCAGGGTTTAGGGCAGTGCAGTGGTATTCGGGCAGTGTAGGGGGTTCTCTGGGGGTGCTGTTTCATGGTTTAGGGCAGTGGTGTTCGGGCAGTGTAGGGGGTCTTGCTGGGGGTGGTGTTTCAGGGTTTAGGACAGTGCAGTGGTGTTCGGGAATTGTAGGGGGTCGTGCTGGGGTTGGTGATTCAGTGTTTAGGGCAGTGCAGTGGTTTTTGGCAGTGTAGGAGGTCGTGCTGGGGTTGGTGTTTCAGGGTTAAGGGCACTGCAGTAGTATTCATGCAGTGTAGGGGGTCTTGCTGGGGGTGGTGTTTCAGGGTTTAGGGCACTGCAGTGGTGTTCGGGCAGTGTAGGGGGATGTGCTGGGGGTGGTGTTTCAGGGTTTAGGGCAGTGCAGTGGTGTTCGGGCAGTGTGGGGGGTTGTGCGGGGGCTGGTGTTTCAGGATTTAGGGCAGTGCAGTGGTGTTCGAGCAGTGTAGGGGGCCGTGCTGGGTGTGGTGTTTCAGGGTTTAGGGCATTGCAGTGGTGTGAGGGGTCATGCTGGGGCTGGTTTTTCAGAGTTTAGGTAAGTGCTATGGTGTTCGGACAGTGTAGGGGGTCGTGCTGCGGTGGTGTTTCAGGGTTTAGGGCAGTGCAATGGTTTTTCGGGCAGTGTAGTGGGTCGTGCTGGTATGGTTTTTTAGGGTTTAGGGCAGTGCATGGTGTTTGGGCAGTTTGGGGGTTCATGCTCTGGCTGGTGTTTCATGGTTTAGGGCAGTGCAGTTGTGTTCGGGCAGTGTAGGGGGTCCTGCTGGTGCTGGTGTTTCAGGGTATAGTGCAGTGCAGTGGTGTTCGGGCAGTGTAGGGTGTTGTGCTGGGGATGGTGTTTCCGGGTTTAGGACAGTGCAGTGGTGTTCAGGCAGTGTAGGGGGTCGTGCTCGGGCTGGTGTTTCAGGGTTTAGGGCAGTGCAGTGGTGTTCGGGCCGTGTAGGGGGTCATGCTGGGGTTGGTGTTTCAGGGTTTAGGGCAGTGCAGTGGTGTTTGGGCAGTGTAGGGGGCCATGCTGGGGGTGGTTTTTCAGGGTTTAGGGCAGAGCAGTGATGTACGGGCAGTGTAGAGGGTCGTGCTGGTGCTGTTATTTCAGGGTTTAGGGCAGAGCAGTGGTGTTCGGGCAGTGTAGGGGGTCATGCTGGGGGTGGTGTTTCAGGTTTTAGGGCAGAGCAGTGGTTTTTGGCAGTGTAGGAGGTCGTGCTGGGGTTGGTGTTTCAGGGTTAAGGGCACTGCAGTTGTATTCATGCAGTGTAGGGGGTCTTGCTGGGGGTGGTGTTTCAGGGTTTAGGGCACTGCAGTGGTGTTCGGGCAGTGTAGGGGGATGTGCTGGGGGTGGTGTTTCAGGGTTTAGGGCACTGCAGTGGTGTTCGGGCAGTGTAGGGGGATGTGCTGGGGGTGGTGTTTCAGGGTTTAGGGCACTGCAGTGGTGTTCGGGCAGTGTAGGGGGATGTGCTGGGGGTGGTGTTTCAGGGTTTAGGGGAGAGCAGTGGTGTTCGGGCAGTGTAGGAGGTCGTGCAGGGGTTGGTGTTTCACGGATTACGGCATTGCAGTGGTTTTCGGGCAGTGTAGGGGGTTTTCCTGGAGGCGGTGTTTCAGGGTTTAGGGCAGTGGTGTTTGGGATGTGTAGGGGGTCTTGCTGTGGGTGGTGTTTCAGGGATTAGGGCAGTGCAGTGGTGTTCGGGCAGTGTAGGGGGTCTTGCTGGGGGTGGTGTTTCAGGGTTTAGGCAGTGGTGTTTGGGCAGTGTAGGGGTTCTTGCTGGCGGTGGTGTTTCAGGGTTTAGGGCAGTGCAGTGGTATTCGGGCAGTGTAGTGGGTCGTGCATGGGGGTGGTGTTTCAGGGTTTAGGGCAGTGCAGTGGTGTTCGGGCAGTGTAGGGGGTTCTCTGGGGGTGCTGTTTCATGGTGTAGGGCGGTGGTGTTAGGGCAGTGTAGGGGTTCTTGCTGGGGGTGGTGTTTCAGGGTTTAGGACAGTGCAGTGGTGTTCGGGAATTGTAGGGGGTCGTGCTGGGGGTGGTGATTCTGTGTTTAGGGCCGTGCAGTGGTGTTAGGGCAGTGTAGGCGGTCGTGCTGGGGCTGGTGTTTCAGGGTTTAGGGCAGTGCAGTGATGTTCGGGCAGTGTAGGGGGTCGTGCGGGAGCTGGTGTTTCAGGGTTTAGAGCAGTGCAGTGGTGTTTAGGCAGGGTGGGGAGTCATGCGGGGGCTGGTGTTTCAGGGTTTAGAGCAGTTTATTGGTGTTCAGGCAGTGTAGATGGTTGTACAGGGGATGGTGATTCAGGGTTTAGGGCAATGCAGTGGTGTTCGAGCAGTGTAAGGGGTTGTGCGGGGGCTGGTGTTTCAGGGTTTAGGGCAGTGCAGAGGTGTTTGGGTAGTCTAGGGGGTCATGCGGGCTGGTGTTTCAGGGTTTAGAGCAGTGCAGTGGTGTTCGGGCAGTGTAAGGGGTCATGCAGGGGGGCAGTGAAGTGGTGTTTGGGATGTGTAGGGGGTCGTGCGGGGCTGGTGTTTCAGGGTTTATGGCAAAGCAGTGGTGTTCAGGCAGTGTGGGTTGTCGTGCGGGGGCTGGTGTTTCAGGGTTTAGGGCAGTGCATTGGTGTTCGGGCAGTGTAGGGGGTCGTGCGTTAGCTGGTGTTTCAGGGTTTAGGGCAGTGCAGTGGTTTTCTGGCAGTGTAGGGGGTCTTGATGGGGGTGGTGTTTCAGGGTTTAGGCAGTGGTGTTTGGGCAGTGTAGGGGTTCTTGCTGGGAGTTGTGTTTCAGGGTTTAGGGCTGTGCAGTGGTATTCGGGCAGTGTAGGGGGTCGTGCTGGGGCTGGTGTTTCAGGGTTTAGGGCAGTGCAGTGGTGTTCGGGCAGTGTAGGGCATCGTGCTGGGGCTGGTGTTTCAGGGTTTAGGGCAGTGCAGTGGTGTTCGGGCAGTGTAGGGGGTCGTGCTGGGGCTGGTGTTTCAGGGTTTAGGGCAGTGCAGTGGTGTTCGGGCAGTGTAGGGCATCGTGCTGGGGCTGGTGTTTCAGGGTCTAAGGCAGTGCAGTGGTGTTCGGGCGGTGTAGGGGACGAGCTGGTGCTGTTGTTTCAGGGTTTAGGGCAGAGCAGTGGTGTTCGGGCAGTGTAAGGGGTCGTGCTGGTGCTGGTGTTTCACATTTTAGGGCAGACCAGTGGTGTGCGGGCAATGTAGGGGGTCATGCTGGGGGTGGTGTTTCAGGGTTTAGGGCAGAGCAGTGGTGTTCGGGCAGTGTACGGAGTCGTGCTGGGGTGGTGTTTCAGGGTTTAGGGCACTGCAGTGGTGTTCGGGCAGTGTAGGGGGACATGCTGGGGGTGGTGTTTCAGGGTTTAGGGCAGTGCAGAGGTGTTCGGGCAGTCTAGGGGGTCGTGCGGGCTGGTGTTTCAGGGGTTAGGGCAGTGCAGTGGTGTTTGGGCAGTGTGGGTTGTCGTGCGGGGACTGGTGTTTCAGGGTTTAGGGCAGTGCATTGGTGTTCGGGCAGTGTAGGGGGTAGTACGTGGGCTGGTGTTTCAGGGTTCAGGGCAGTGCAGTGGTCTTCGGGCAGTGTAGGGGGTCGTGCTGGGGCTGGTGTTTCAGGGTTTTGGGCAGTGCAGTGGTGTTCGGGCAGTGTAGGGGGTCTTGCTGGGGGTGGTGTATCAGGGTTTTGGGCATTGCAGTGGTGTTCGGGCAGTGTAGGCGGTCTTGCTGGGGGTAGTGTTTCAGGGTTTAGGGCAGTGCATTGGGGTTCGGGCAGTGTAGGGTGTCGTGCACGGGGTGGTGTTTCAGGGCTTAGAGCAGTGCAGTGGTGTTCGTGCAGTGTATGGGGACGTGCAGGGGGTGGTGTTTCCGGGTTTAGGGCAGTGCAGTGGTATTCGGGCAGTGTAGGGGGTCGTGCTGGGGCTGATGTTTCAGGGTTTACGGCAGTGCAGTGGTGTTCGGGCAGTGTAGGGGGTTGTGCAGGGGTGGTGTTTCAGGGTTTTGGGCAGTGCAGTGGGGTTCGGGCAGTGTAGGGGGTCTTGCTGGGAGTAGTGTTTCAGGGTTTAGGGCAGTGCATTGGTGTTCGGGCAGTGCAAGGTGTCGTGCATGGCGTGGCGTTTCAGGGCTTAGGGCAGTGCCGTGGTGTTGGGGAAGTGTAGGGGGTCGTGCTGGGGGTGGTGTTTCAGGGTTTAGGGCAGTGCCGTGGTGTTGGGGAAGTGTAGGGGTTCATGCTGGGGGTGGTGTTTCAGGGTTTAGGGCAGTGCAGTGGTGTTCGGGCAGTATAGGGGGTTATGTTGGGGGTGGTGTTTCAGGGTTTAGGGCAGTGGTTCAGTGGTGTTCGGGCAGTGTGGGTGCCTTGCAGGAGCTGGTGTTTCAGGGTTTAGGGCAGTGGTGTTCGGGCAGTGTGTGGGGTCATGCGCGGGCTGGTGTTTCAGGGTTTAGGGCAGTGAAGTGGTGTTCGGGCAGTGTAGGGGGTCATGCGGGGGCAGGTGTTTCAGGGTTTAGGGCAGTGCAGAGGTGTTTGGGCAGTCTAGGGGGTCGTGCAGGGCTGGTGTTTCAGGGTTTAGGGTAGTGCAGTGGTTTTCGGGAAGTGTAGGGGGTCGTGCGGGGGCTGGTGTTTTAGGGTTTAGGGAAGTGTAGAGGTGTTCGTGCAGTGTAGGGGGTCGTGCGGGGCAGGTGTTTCAGGGTTTAGGGCAGTGCACTGGTGTTCAGCAAGTGTAGGGGTCGTGCTGGGGTGGTTTTTCACGGTTTCGGGCAGTGCAGTGGTGTTCGGGCAGTGTGGGGAGTCGTGCTGGGGCTGGTGTTTCATTGTTTAGGGCAGTGCAGTTGTGTTCGCGCAGTGTAGGGGGTCGTGCAGGGGGTGGTGTTTCAGGGTTTAGGGCAGTGCACTGGTGTTCAGCCAGTGTAGGTTGTCGTGCTGGGTGTGGTTTTTCAGGGTTTAGGGCAGTGCAGTGGTGTTCAGCAGTGTAGGGAGTCATGCTGGGGCTGGTGTTTCATGGTTTAGGGCAGTGCAGTGGTGTTCGAGCAGTGTAGGGGGTCGTGCTGGGGCTGGTGTTTCAGGGTTTAGGGCAGTGCAGTGGTGTTCGGGCAGTGTAGGGGGTCGTGCTGGGGCTGGTGTTTCAGGGTTTAGGGCAGTGCAGTGGTGTTCGGGCAGTGTAGGAGGTCGTGATGGGGCTGGTCGTTCAGGGTTTAGGGCGGTGCATTGGTGTTTTGGCTGTGTAGGGGGTCGTGCTGGGGATGGTGTTTCAGGGTTAAAGGCAGTGCAGTGGTGTTCGGGCGGTGTAAGGGGACGTGCTGGTGCTGTTGTTTCAGGGTTTAGGGCAGAGCAGTGGTGTTCGGGCAGTGTAAGGGGTCGTGATGGTGCTGGTGTTTCACATTTTAGGGCAGACCAGTGGTGTGCGGGCAATGTAGGGGGTCATGCTGGGGGTGGTGTTTCAGGGTTTAGGGCAGAGCAGTGGTGTTCGGGCAGTGTACGGAGTCGTGCTGGGGGTGGTGTTTCAGGGTTTAGGGCACTGCAGTGGTGTTCGGGCAGTGTAGGGGGACATGCTGGGGGTGGTGTTTCAGGGTTTAGAACAGAGCAGTGGTGTTCGGGCAGTGTAGGAGGTCGTGCAGGGGGTGGTGTTTCACGGTTTACAGCATTGCAGTGGTTTTCGGCCAGTGTAGGGGGTCCTGCTGGGGACGGTGTTTCAGGGTTTAGGGCAGTGGTGTTCGTGCTGTGTACGGGGTCTTGCTGGGGGAGGTGTTTCAGGGATTAGTTCAGTGCAGTGGTGTTTGGGCAGTGTAGGGGGTCTTGCTGGGGGTTTGTGTTTCAGGGTTTAGGCAGTGGTGTTTGGGCAGTGTAGGGGTTCTTGCTGGGGGTGGTGTTTCAGGGTTTAGGGCAGTGCACTGATATTCGGGGAGTGTAGTGGGTCGTGCAGGGGGTGGTGTTTCAGGGTTTAGGGCAGAGCAGTGGTGTTCGGTCAGTGTAGGGGCCTTGCTTGGGGGTGGTGTTTCAGGGTTTAGGGCAGTGCAGTGGTGTTCGAGCAGTGTAGGGGGCCCTGCTGGGTATGGTGTTTCAGGGTTTAGGGCAGTGCAGTGGTGTTTGGACAGTGTGAGTAGTTGTGCTGGGGCTGGTGTTTCACGGTTTAGGGCAGTGCAGTGCTGTTCGGGCAGTGTAGGGGGTCGTGCTGATGGGTGGTGTTTCAATGTTTAGGGCAGTGCAGTGGTGTGCGGGCAGTGTAGGGGGTCATGCTGGGGGTGGTGTTTCAGGGTTTAGGGCAGTGCAGTGGTGTTCGGGCAGTGTAGGGGGTCATGCTGGGGGTGGTGTTTCAGGGTTTAGGGCTGTGGTGCAGTGGTGTTCGGGCAGTGTGGGGGTCTTGCAGGGGTTGGTGTTTCAGGGGTTAGGGCAGTGTAGTGGTGTTCGGGCAGTGTGTGAGGTCGTGCGGGGGCTGCTGTTTCAGGGTTTAGGGCAGTGCAGTGGTGTTCGGGCATTGTAGGGGGTTCTCTGGGGCTGCTGTTTCATGGTTTAGGGCAGTGGTGTTCGGGCAGTGTAGGGGGTCTTGCTGGGGGTGGTGTTTCAGGGTTTAGGACAGTGCATGGGTGTTCGAGAATTGTAGGGGGTCGTGCTGGGGTTGGTGATTCAGTGTTTAGGGCAGTGCAGTGGTGTTCGGGCAGTGTAGGCGGTAGTGCTGGGGCTGATGTTTCAGGGTTTAGGGCAGTGCAGTGGTGTTCGGGCAGTGTAGGGGGTTGTGCGGGGGCTGGTGTTTCAGGATTTAGGGCAGTGCAGTAGTGTTCGAGCAGTGTAGGGGGCCGTGCTGGGTGTGGTGTTTCAGGGTTTAGGGCATTGCAGTGGTGTGAGGGGTCATGCTGGGGCTGGTTTTTCAGGGTTTAGGGCAGTGCAGTGGTGTTCAGGCAGTCTAGGGGGTCGTGCTGGGGGGTGGTGTTTCAGAGTTTAGGTAAGTGCTATGGTGTTCGGACAGTGTAGGGGGTCGTGCTGGGGTGGTGTTTCAGGGTTTATGGCAGTGCAATGGTGTGCGGGCAGTGTAGGGGGTCGTGCTGGTATGGTTTTTTAGGGTTTAGGGCAGTGCATGGTGTTTGGGCAGTTAGGGGGTTCATGCTCTGGCTGGTGTTTCATGGTTTAGGGCAGTGCAGTTGGGTTCGGGCAGTGTAGGGGGTCCTGCTGGTGCTGCTGTTTCAGGGTATAGTGCAGTGCAGTGGTGTTCGGGCAGTGTAGGGTGTTGTGCTGGGGATGGTGTTTCCAGGTTTAGGGCAGTGCAGTGGTGTTCAGGCAGTGTAGGGGTTCATGCTCAGGCTGGTGTTTCAGGGTTTAGGGCAGTGCAGTGGTGTTCGGGCCATGTAGGGGTTCGTGCTGGGGGTGGTGTTTCAGGGTTTAGGGCAGTGCAGTGGTATTCGGGCAGTGTAGGGGGTCTTGCTGGGGGTGGTCTTTCAGGGTTTAGGGCAGTGCAGTGGTGTTCGGGCAGTGTAGGGGGACGTGCTGGGGTTGGTGTTTCAGGGTTTAGGGCACTGCAGTGGTGTTCGGGCAGTGTAGGGGGATGTGCTGGGGGTGGTGTTTCAGGGTTTAGGGCAGAGCAGCGGTGTTCAGGCAGTGTAGGAAGTCATGCAGGGGTTGGTGTTTCACCCTTTTCGGCATTGCAGTGGTTTTCGGGCAGTGTAGGGGGTCTTCATGGAGGCAGTGTTTCAGGGTTTAGGGCAGTGGTGTTTGGGATGTGTAGGGGGTCTTGCTGGGGGTGGCGTTTCAGGGATTAGGGCAGTGCAGTGGTGTTCGGGCAGTGTAGGGGGTCTTGCTGGGGGTGGTGTTTCAGGGTTTAGGCAGTGGTGTTTGGGCAGTGTAGGGGTTCTTGCTGGCGGTGGTGTTTCAGGGGTTAGGGCAGTGCAGTGGTGTTCGGGCAGGGTTTGAGGTCGTGCGGGGGCTGCTGTTTCAGGGTTTAGGGCAGTGCAGTGGTGTTCGGGCAGTGTAGGGGGTTCTCTGGGGGTGCTGTTTCATGGTTTAGGGCAGTGGTGTTCGGGCAGTGTAGGGGGTCTTGCTGGGGGTGGTGTTTCAGGGTTTAGGACAGTGCATTGGTGTCCGAGAATTGTAGGGGGTCGTGCTGGGGTTGGTGATTCAGTGTTTAGGGCAGTGCAGTGGTGTTCGGGCAGTGTAGGCGGTAGTGCTGGGGCTGATGTTTCAGGGTTTAGGGCAGTGCAGTGGTGTTCGGGCAGTGTGGGGGGTTGTGCGGGGGCTGGTGTTTCAGGATTTAGGGCAGTGCAGTGGTGTTCGAGCAGTGTAGGGGGCTGTGCTGGGTGTGGTGTTTCAGGGTTTAGGGCATTGCAGTGGTGTGAGGGGTCATGCTGGGGCTGGTTTTTCAGGGTTTAGGGCAGTGCAGTGGTGTTCAGGCAGTCTACGGGGTCGTGCTGGGGGGTGGTGTTTCAGAGTTTAGGTAAGTGCTATGGTGTTCGGACAGTGTAGGGGGTCGTGCTGGGGTGGTGTTTCAGGGTTTATGGCAGTGCAATGGTGTGCGGGCAGTGTAGGGGGTCGTGCTGGTATGGTTTTTTAGGGTTTAGGGCAGTGCATGGTTTTTTGGGCAGTTTGGGGGTTCATGCTCTGGCTGGTGTTTCATGGTTTAGGGCAGTGCAGTTGGGTTCGGGCAGTGTAGGGGGTCCTGCTGGTGCTGCTGTTTCAGGGTATAGTGCAGTGCAGTGGTGTTCGGGCAGTGTAGGGTGTTGTGCTGGGGATGGTGTTTCCAGGTTTAGGGCAGTGCAGTGGTGTTCAGGCAGTGTAGGGGGTCATGCTCAGGCTGGTGTTTCAGGGTTTAGGGCAGTGCAGTGGTGTTCGGGCCGTGTAGGGGTTCGTGCTGGGGGTGGTGTTTCAGGGTTTAGGGCAGTGCAGTGGTATTCGGGCAGTGTAGGGGGTCTTGCTGGGGGTGGTGTTTCAGGGTTTAGGGCACTGCAGTGGTGTTCGGGCAGTGTAGGGGGACATGCTGGGGTTGGTGTTTCAGGGTTTAGGGCACTGCAGTGGTGTTCGGGCAGTGTAGAGTGATGTGCTGGGGGTGGGGTTTCAGGGTTTAGGGCAGAGCAGCGGTGTTCGGGCAGTGTAGGAGGTCATGCAGGGGTTGGTGTTTCACCCTTTTCGGCATTGCAGTGGTTTTCGGGCAGTGTAGGGGGTCTTTATGGAGGCAGTGTTTCAGGGTTTAGGGCAGTGGTGTTTGGGATGTGTAGGGGGTCTTGCTGGGGGTGGTGTTTCAGGGATTAGGGCAGTGCAGTGGTGTTCGGGCAGTGTAGGGGGTCTTGCTGGGGGTGGTGTTTCAGGGTTTAGGCAGTGGTGTTTGGGCAGTGTAGGGGTTCTTGCTGGCGGTGGTGTTTCAGGGTTTAGGGCAGTGCAGTGGTATTCGGGCAGTGTAGTGGGTCGTGCATGGGGTGGTGTTTCAGGGTTTAGGGCAGTGCAGTGGTGTTCGGGCAGTGTAGGGGGTTCTCTGGGGGTGCTGTTTCATGGTTTAGGGCGGAGATGTTAGGGCAGTGTAGGGGTTCTTGCTGGGGGTGGTGTTTCAGGTTTTAGAACAGTGCAGTGGTGTTCGGGAATTGTAGGGGGTTGTGCTGGGGGTAGTGATTCTGTGTTTAGGGCAGTGCAGTGGTGTTCGGGCAGTGTAGGCGGTCGTGCTGGGGCCGGTGTTTCAGGGTTTAGGGCAGTGCAGTGGTGTTTGGGCAGTGTAGGGGGTAGTGCGGGAGCTGGTGTTTCAGGGTTTAGAGCAGTGCAGTGGTGTTCAGGCAGGGTGGGGGGTCGTGCGGGGGCTGGTGTTTCAGGGTTTAGGGCAGTTTATTGGTGTTCAGGCAGTGTAGGGGGTTGTACGGGGATGGTGTTTCAGGGTTTAGGGCAATGCAGTGGTGTTCGTGCAGTGTAGGGGGTTGTGCGGGGGCTGGTGTTTCAGGGTTTAGGGCAGTACAGAGGTGTTTGGGTAGTCTATGGGGTCATGCGGGCTGGTGTTTCAGGGTTTAGAGCAGTGCAGTGGTTTTCGGGCAGTGTAAGGAGTCATGCAGGGGGGCAGTGAAGTGGTGTTCGGGATGTGTAGGGGGTCGTGCGGGGCTGGTGTTTCAGGGTTTATGGCAAAGCAGTGGTGTTCAGGCAGTGTGGGTTGTCGTGCGGGGGCTGGTGTTTCAGGGTTTAGGGCAGTGCATTGGTGTTCGGGCAGTGTAGGGGGTCGTGCGTGAGCTGGTGTTTCAGGGTTTAGGGCAGTGCAGTGATGTTCGGGCAGTGTAGGGGGTCGTGCTGGGGATGGCGTTTCAGGGTTTACGGCATTGCAGTGGTTTTCGGGCAGTGTAGGGGGTCTTGCTGGGGGTGGTGTTTCAGGGTTTAGGCAGTGGTGTTTGGGCAGTGTAGGGGTTCTTGCTGGGGGTGGTGTTTCAGGGTTTAGGGCTGTGCAGTGGTATTCGGGCAGTGTAGTGGGTTGTGCAGGGGGGTGGTGTTTCAGGGTTTAGGTGGGTGCAGTGGTGTTCGGGCAGTGTAAGGGGTTCTCTGGGGGTGCTGTTTCATGGTTTAGGGCAGTGGTGTTCGGGCAGTGTAGGGGGTCTTGGTGGGGTTGATGATTCAGTGTTTAGGGCAGCGCAGTGGTGTTCGGGAAGTGTAGGCGGTAGTGCTGGGGCTGGTGTTTCAGGGTTTAGGGCAGTGTAGTGGTGTTCGGGCAGTGTAGGGGGTCATGCGGGGGCTGGTGTTTCAGGGTTTAGGGCAGTGAAGTGGTGTTCGGTCATTGTGGGGGGTCGTGCGCGGGCTGGTGTTTCAGGGTTTAGGGCAGTGCAGTGGTGTTCGGGCAGTGTAGGGCGTTGTACGGGGGATGGTGTTTCAGGGTATAGGGCAGTGCAGTGGTGTTCGTGCAGTGTAGGGGGTCATGCGGGGGCTGCAGTTTCAGGGTTTAGGGCAGTGCCGCGGTGTTCGGGCAGTCTAGGGGGTCGTGCGGGGCTGGTGTTTCAGGGTTTAGGGCAGTG
Organism: Triturus cristatus; assembly: GCF_964204655.1. Classification (NCBI taxonomy): domain Eukaryota; kingdom Metazoa; phylum Chordata; class Amphibia; order Caudata; family Salamandridae; genus Triturus; species Triturus cristatus. Next base: position 1,130,768,129 of record NC_140579.1, on the reverse strand, counting down.
CAGTGGTGTTCGGGCAGTGTGGGGGGTCATGCAGGGGATGGTGTTTCAGGATTTAGGGCAGTGCAGTGGTGTTCGGGCAGTGTAGGGTGTCGTGCGAGGCTGGTGTTTCAGGGTTTTGGGCAGTGCAGTGGTGTTCGGGCAGTGTGGGTTGTCGTGCGGGGGCTGATGTTTCAGGGTTTAGGGCAGTGCATTGGTGTTCGGGCAGTGTAGGGGGTCTTGCTGGGGGTGGTGTATCAGGGTGTTGGACTTTGCATTGGTGTTCGGGCAGTGTAGGGTGTCTTGCTGGGGTAGTGTTTCAGGGTTTAGGGCAGTGCATTGGTGTTCGGGCAGTGTAGGGTGTCGTGCACGGGGTGGTGTTTCAGGGCTTAGGGCAGTGCAGTGGTGTTCGTGCAGTGTATGGGGACGTGCAGGGGGTGGTGTTTCAGGATTTAGGGCAGGGTAGGGGGTCATGCTGGGGCTGATGTTTCAGAGTTTACGGAAGTGCAGTGGTGTTCGGGCAGTGTAGGGGGTTGTCAGGGGTGGTGTTTCAGGGTTTTGGGCAGTGCAGTGGTGTTCGGGCAGTGTAGGGGGTCTTGCTGGCGGTAGTGTTTCAGGGTTTAGGGCAGTGCATTGGTGTTCGGGCAGTATAGGGTGTCGTGCATGGCGTGGTGTTTCAGGGCTTAGGGCAGTGCAGTGGTGTTCGGGCAGTGTAGGGGGTCATGCAGGGGGTGGTGTTTCAGGGTTTAGGGCAGTGCAGTGGTGTTCGGGTAGTGTGGGTTGTCGTGCGGTGGCTGGTGTTTCAGGGTTTAGGGCAGAGCAGTGGTGCTCGGGCAGGGTAGGGGTTGTGCTGGGGCTGGTGTTTCAGGGTTTAGGGCAGAGGAGTGGTTTTCGGGTAGTGAGGGGGTCATGCTGGGGGTGGAGTTTGAGGGTGTAGGGCAGTGTAGTGGTGTTCGGGCAGTGTAGGGGGTCATGCTGGGGCTGGTGTTTCAGGGTTTAGGGCAGTGCAGTGGTGTTCGGGCAGTAAAGGGGGTCGTGCTGGGGCTGGTGTTTCAGGGTTTAGGGCAGGGCAGTGGTGTTCGGGCAGTGTAGGGGGTCATGCTGGGGCTGGTGTTTTTTGGTTTAGGGCAGTGCAGTGGTGTTCGGGCAGTAAAGGGGGTCGTGCTGGGGCTGGTGTTTCAGGGTTTAGGGCAGGGCAGTTGCGTTCGGGCAGTGTAGGGGGGGTGCTGGGGCTTGAGTTTCAGGGTTTAAGGCAGTGCAGTGGTGTTCGGGCAGTGTAGGGGGTCGTGCTGGGGCTGGTGTTTTTTGGTTTAGGGCAGTGCAGTGGTGTTCGGGCAGTGTAGGTGTTCGTGCGGGGGCTGTAGTTTCAAGGTTTAGGGCAGTGCAGAGGTGTTCGGGCAGTCTAGGGGGTCGTGCGGGGCTGGTGTTTCAGGGTTTAGGGCAGTGCAGTGGTGTTTGGGCAGTTTTGGGTGTCGTGCGAGACTGGTGTTTCAGGGTTTTGGGCAGTGCAGTGGTGTTCGGGCAGTGTGGGTTGTCGTGTGGGGGCTGGTGTTTCAGGGTTTAGGGCAGTGCATTGGTGTTCGGGCAGTGTAGGGGGTCGTGCGTTGGCTGGTGTTTCAGGGTTTAGGGCAGTGCAGTGGTGTTCGGGCAGTGTAGGGGGTCGTGCTGGGGCTGGCGTTTCAGGGTTTTGGGCAGTGCAGTGGTGTTCGGACAGTATAGGGGGTCTTGATGGGGGTGGTGTATCAGGGTTTTGGGCTTTGCAGTGGTGTTTGGGCAGTGTAGGGGGTCTTGCTGGGGGTAGTGTTTCAGGGTTTAGGGCAGTGCATTGGTGTTTGGGCAGTGTAGGGTGTCCTGCACGGGGTGGTGTTTCAGGGCTTAGCGCAGTGCAGTGGTGTTCGTGCAGTGTATGGGGACGTGCAGGGGGTGGTATTTCAGGGTTTATGGCAAAGCAGTGGTGTTCAGGCAGTGTGGGTTGTCGTGCGGGGGCTGGTGTTTCAGGGTTTAGGGCAGTGCATTGGTGTTCGGGCAGTGTAGTGGGTTGTGCAGGGGGGTGGTGTTTCAGGGTTTAGGTGGGTGCAGTGGTGTTCGGGCAGTGTAAGGGGTTCTCTGGGGGTGCTGTTTCATGGTTCAGGGCAGTGGTGTTCGGGCAGTGCAGGGGGTCTTGGTGGGGTTGATGATTCAGTGTTTAGGGCAGTGCAGTGGTGTTCGGGCAGTGTAGGCGGTAGTGCTGGGGCTGGTGTTTCAGGGTTTAGGGCAGTGTAGTGGTGTTCGGGCAGTGTAGGGGGTCATGCGGGGGCTGGTGTTTCAGGGTTTAGGGCAGTGAAGTGGTGTTCGGTCATTGTGGGGGGTCGTGCGCGGGCTGGTGTTTCAGGGTTTAGGGCAGTGCAGTGGTGTTCGGGCAGTGTAGGGCGTTGTACGGGGGATGGTGTTTCAGGGTTTAGGGCAGTGCAGTGGTGTTCGTGCAGTGTAGGGGGTCATGCGGGGGCTGCAGTTTCAGGGTTTAGGGCAGTGCCGAGGTGTTCGGGCAGTCTAGGGGGTCGTGCGGGGCTGGTGTTTCAGGGTTTAGGGCAGTGCAGTGGTGTTCGGGCAGTGTGGGGGGTCATGCAGGGGATGGTGTTTCAGGATTTAGGGCAGTGCAGTGGTGTTCGGGCAGTGTAGGGTGTCGTGCGAGGCTGGTGTTTCAGGGTTTTGGGCAGTGCAGTAGTGTGCGGGCAGTGTGGGTTGTCGTGCGGGGGCTGATGTTTCAGGGTTTAGGGCAGTGCATTGGTGTTCGGGCAGTGTAGGGGGTCTTGCTGGGGGTGGTGTATCAGGGTTTTGGACTTTGCAGTGGTGTTCGGGCAGTGTAGGGTGTCTTGCTGGGGTAGTGTTTCAGGGTTTAGGGCAGTGCATTGGTGTTCGGGCAGTGTAGGGTGTCGTGCACGGGGTGGTGTTTCAGGGCTTAGGGCAGTGCAGTGGTGTTCGTGCAGTGTATGGGGACGTGCAGGGGGTGGTGTTTCAGGATTTAGAGCAGTGTAGGGGGTCATGCTGGGGCTGATGTTTCAGAGTTTATGGAAGTGCAGTGGTGTTCGGGCAGTGTAGGGGGTTGTGCAGGGGTGGTGTTTCAGGGTTTTGGGCAGTGCAGTGGTGTTCGGGCAGTGTAGGGGGTCTTGCTGGGGGTAGTGTTTCAGGGTTTAGGGCAGTGCATTGGTGTTCGGGCAGTATAGGGTATCGTGCATGGCGTGGTGTTTCAGGGCTTAGGGCAGTGCAGTGGTGTTCGGGCAGTGTAGGGGGTCATGCAGGGGGTGGTGTTTCAGGGTTTAAGGCAGTGCAGTGGTGTTCGGGTAGTGTGGGTTGTCGTGCGGGGGCTGGTGTTTCAGGGTTTAGGGCAGAGCAGTGGTGCTCGGGCAGGGTAGGGGTTGTGCTGGGGCTGGTGTTTCAGGGTTTAGGGCAGAGGAGTGGTTTTCGGGTAGTGAGGGGGTCATGCTGGGGGTGGAGTTTGAGGGTGTAGGGCAGTGCAGTGGTGTTCGGGCAGTGTAGGGGGTCATGCTGGGGCTGGTGTTTCAGGGTTTAGGGCAGTGCAGTGGTGTTCGGGCAGTAAAGGGGGTCGTGCTGGGGCTGGTGTTTCAGGGTTTAGGGCAGGGCAGTGGTGTTCGGGCAGTGTAGGGGGTCATGCTGGGGCTGGTGTTTTTTGGTTTAGGGCAGTGCAGTGGTGTTCGGGCAGTAAAGGGGGTCGTGCTGGGGCTGGTGTTTCAGGGTTTAGGGCAGAGCAGTTGCGTTCGGGCAGTGTAGGGGGGGTGCTGGGGCTTGAGTTTCAGGGTTTAAGGCAGTGCAGTGGTGTTCGGGCAGTGTAGGGGGTCGTGCTGGGGCTGGTGTTTTTTGGTTTAGGGCAGTGCAGTGGTGTTCGGGCAGTAAAGGTGTTCGTGCGGGGGCTGCAGTTTCAGGGTTTAGGGCAGTGCAGAGGTGTTCGGGCAGTCTAGGGGGTCGTGCGGGGCTGGTGTTTCAGGGTTTAGGGCAGTGCAGTGGTGTTTGGGCAGTTTTGGGTGTCGTGCGAGACTGGTGTTTCAGGGTTTTGGGCAGTGCAGTGGTGTTCGGGCAGTGTGGGTTGTCGTGTGGGGGCTGGTGTTTCAGGGTTTAGGGCAGTGCATTGGTGTTCGGGCAGTGTAGGGGGTCGTGCGTTGGCTGGTGTTTCAGGGTTTAGGGCAGTGCAGTGGTGTTCAGGCAGTATAGGGGGTCGTGCTGGGGCTGGCGTTTCAGGGTTTTGGGCAGTGCAGGGGTGTTCGGACAGTATAGGGGGTCTTGCTGGGGGTGGTGTATCAGGGTTTTGGGCTTTGCAGTGGTGTTTGGGCAGTGTAGGGGGTCTTGCTGGGGGTAGTGTTTCAGGATTTAGGGCAGTGCATTGGTGTTTGGGCAGTGTAGGGTGTCCTGCACGGGGTGGTGTTTCAGGGCTTAGGGCAGTGCAGTGGTGTTCGTGCAGTGTATGGGGACGTGCAGGGGGTGGTATTTCAGGGTTTATGGCAAAGCAGTGGTGTTCAGGCAGTGTGGGTTGTCGTGCGGGGGCTGGTGTTTCAGGGTTTAGGGCAGTGCATTGGTGTTCGGGCAGTGTAGGGGGTCGTGCGTGAGCTGGTGTTTCAGGGTTTAGGGCAGTGCAGTGATGTTCGGGCAGTGTAGGGGGTCGTGCTGGGGATGGCGTTTCAGGGTTTACGGCATTGCAGTGGTTTTCGGGCAGTGTAGGGGGTCTTGCTGGGGGTGGTGTTTCAGGGTTTAGGGCTGTGCAGTGGTATTCGGGCAGTGTAGTGGGTTGTGCAGGGGGGTGGTGTTTCAGGGTTTAGGTGGGTGCAGTGGTGTTCGGGCAGTGTAAGGGGTTCTCTGGGGGTGCTGTTTCATGGTTTAGGGCAGTGGTGTTCGGGCAGTGTAGGGGGTCTTGGTGGGGTTGATGATTCAGTGTTTAGGGCAGTGCAGTGGTGTTCGGGAAGTGTAGGCGGTAGTGCTGGGGCTGGTGTTTCAGGGTTTAGGGCAGTGTAGTGGTGTTCGGGCAGTGTAGGGGGTCATGCGGGGGCTGGTGTTTCAGGGTTTAGGGCAGTGAAGTGGTGTTCGGTCATTGTGGGGGGTCGTGCGGGGGCTGGTGTTTCAGGGTTTAGGGCAGTGCAGTGGTGTTCGGGCAGTGTAGGGCGTTGTACGGGGGATGGTGTTTCAGGGTATAGGGCAGTGCAGTGGTGTTTGGGCAGTGTAGGGGGTCTTGCTGGGGGTAGTGTTTCAGGATTTAGGGCAGTGCATTGGTGTTTGGGCAGTGTAGGGTGTCCTGCACGGGGTGGTGTTTCAGGGCTTAGGGCAGTGCAGTGGTGTTCGTGCAGTGTATGGGGACGTGCAGGGGGTGGTATTTCAGGGTTTATGGCAAAGCAGTGGTGTTCAGGCAGTGTGGGTTGTCGTGCGGGGGCTGGTGTTTCAGGGTTTAGGGCAGTGCATTGGTGTTCGGGCAGTGTAGGGGGTCGTGCGTGAGCTGGTGTTTCAGGGTTTAGGGCAGTGCAGTGATGTTCGGGCAGTGTAGGGGGTCGTGCTGGGGATGGCGTTTCAGGGTTTACGGCATTGCAGTGGTGTTTGGGCAGTGTAGGGGTTCTTGCTGGGGGTGGTGTTTCAGGGTTTAGGGCTGTGCAGTGGTATTCGGGCAGTGTAGTGGGTTGTGCAGGGGGGTGGTGTTTCAGGGTTTAGGTGGGTGCAGTGGTGTTCGGGCAGTGTAAGGGGTTCTCTGGGGGTGCTGTTTCATGGTTTAGGGCAGTGGTGTTCGGGCAGTGTAGGGGGTCTTGGTGGGGTTGATGATTCAGTGTTTAGGGCAGTGCAGTGGTGTTCGGGAAGTGTAGGCGGTAGTGCTGGGGCTGGTGTTTCAGGGTTTAGGGCAGTGTAGTGGTGTTCGGGCAGTGTAGGGGGTCATGCGGGGGCTGGTGTTTCAGGGTTTAGGGCAGTGAAGTGGTGTTCGGTCATTGTGGGGGGTCGTGCGTGGGCTGGTGTTTCAGGGTTTAGGGCAGTGCAGTGGTGTTCGGGCAGTGTAGGGCGTTGTACGGGGGATGGTGTTTCAGGGTATAGGGCAGTGCAGTGGTGTTCGTGCAGTGTAGGGGGTCATGCGGGGGCTGCAGTTTCAGGGTTTAGGGCAGTGCCGAGGTGTTCGGGCAGTCTAGGGGGTCGTGCGGGGCTGGTGTTTCAGGGTTTAGGGCAGTGCAGTGGTGTTCGGGCAGTGTGGGGGGTCATGCAGGGGATGGTGTTTCAGGATTTAGGGCAGTGCAGTGGTGTTCGGGCAGTGTAGGGTGTCGTGCGAGGCTGGTGTTTCAGGGTTTTGGGCAGTGCAGTGGTGTTCGGGCAGTGTGGGTTGTCGTGCGGGGGCTGATGTTTCAGGGTTTAGGGCAGTGCATTGGTGTTCGGGCAGTGTAGGGGGTCTTGCTGGGGGTGGTGTATCAGGGTGTTGGACTTTGCATTGGTGTTCGGGCAGTGTAGGGTGTCTTGCTGGGGTAGTGTTTCAGGGTTTAGGGCAGTGCATTGGTGTTCGGGCAGTGTAGGGTGTCGTGCACGGGGTGGTGTTTCAGGGCTTAGGGCAGTGCAGTGGTGTTCGTGCAGTGTATGGGGACGTGCAGGGGGTGGTGTTTCAGGATTTAGGGCAGGGTAGGGGGTCATGCTGGGGCTGATGTTTCAGAGTTTACGGAAGTGCAGTGGTGTTCGGGCAGTGTAGGGGGTTGTGCAGGGGTGGTGTTTCAGGGTTTTGGGCAGTGCAGTGGTGTTCGGGCAGTGTAGGGGGTCTTGCTGGCGGTAGTGTTTCAGGGTTTAGGGCAGTGCATTGGTGTTCGGGCAGTATAGGGTGTCGTGCATGGCGTGGTGTTTCAGGGCTTAGGGCAGTGCAGTGGTGTTCGGGCAGTGTAGGGGGTCATGCAGGGGGTGGTGTTTCAGGGTTTAGGGCAGTGCAGTGGTGTTCGGGTAGTGTGGGTTGTCGTGCGGTGGCTGGTGTTTCAGGGTTTAGGGCAGAGCAGTGGTGCTCGGGCAGGGTAGGGGTTGTGCTGGGGCTGGTGTTTCAGGGTTTAGGGCAGAGGAGTGGTTTTCGGGTAGTGAGGGGGTCATGCTGGGGGTGGAGTTTGAGGGTGTAGGGCAGTGCAGTGGTGTTCGGGCAGTGTAGGGGGTCATGCTGGGGCTGGTGTTTCAGGGTTTAGGGCAGTGCAGTGGTGTTCGGGCAGTAAAGGGGGTCGTGCTGGGGCTGGTGTTTCAGGGTTTAGGGCAGGGCAGTGGTGTTCGGGCAGTGTAGGGGGTCATGCTGGGGCTGGTGTTTTTTGGTTTAGGGCAGTGCAGTGGTGTTCGGGCAGTAAAGGGGGTCGTGCTGGGGCTGGTGTTTCAGGGTTTAGGGCAGGGCAGTTGCGTTCGGGCAGTGTAGGGGGGGTGCTGGGGCTTGAGTTTCAGGGTTTAAGGCAGTGCAGTGGTGTTCGGGCAGTGTAGGGGGTCGTGCTGGGGCTGGTGTTTTTTGGTTTAGGGCAGTGCAGTGGTGTTCGGGCAGTGTAGGTGTTCGTGCGGGGGCTGTAGTTTCAAGGTTTAGGGCAGTGCAGAGGTGTTCGGGCAGTCTAGGGGGTCGTGCGGGGCTGGTGTTTCAGGGTTTAGGGCAGTGCAGTGGTGTTTGGGCAGTTTTGGGTGTCGTGCGAGACTGGTGTTTCAGGGTTTTGGGCAGTGCAGTGGTGTTCGGGCAGTGTGGGTTGTCGTGTGGGGGCTGGTGTTTCAGGGTTTAGGGCAGTGCATTGGTGTTCGGGCAGTGTAGGGGGTCGTGCGTTGGCTGGTGTTTCAGGGTTTAGGGCAGTGCAGTGGTGTTCGGGCAGTGTAGGGGGTCGTGCTGGGGCTGGCGTTTCAGGGTTTTGGGCAGTGCAGTGGTGTTCGGACAGTATAGGGGGTCTTGATGGGGGTGGTGTATCAGGGTTTTGGGCTTTGCAGTGGTGTTTGGGCAGTGTAGGGGGTCTTGCTGGGGGTAGTGTTTCAGGGTTTAGGGCAGTGCATTGGTGTTTGGGCAGTGTAGGGTGTCCTGCACGGGGTGGTGTTTCAGGGCTTAGCGCAGTGCAGTGGTGTTCGTGCAGTGTATGGGGACGTGCAGGGGGTGGTATTTCAGGGTTTATGGCAAAGCAGTGGTGTTCAGGCAGTGTGGGTTGTCGTGCGGGGGCTGGTGTTTCAGGGTTTAGGGCAGTGCATTGGTGTTCGGGCAGTGTAGTGGGTTGTGCAGGGGGGTGGTGTTTCAGGGTTTAGGTGGGTGCTGTGGTGTTCGGGCAGTGTAAGTTGTTCTCTGGGGGTGCTGTTTCATGGTTTAGGGCAGTGGTGTTCGGGCAGTGCAGGGGGTCTTGGTGGGGTTGATGATTCAGTGTTTAGGGCAGTGCAGTGGTGTTCGGGCAGTGTAGGCGGTAGTGCTGGGGCTGGTGTTTCAGGGTTTAGGGCAGTGTAGTGGTGTTCGGGCAGTGTAGGGGGTCATGCGGGGGCTGGTGTTTCAGGGTTTAGGGCAGTGAAGTGGTGTTCGGTCATTGTGGGGGGTCGTGCGCGGGCTGGTGTTTCAGGGTTTAGGGCAGTGCAGTGGTGTTCGGGCAGTGTAGGGCGTTGTACGGGGAATGGTGTTTCAGGGTTTAGGGCAGTGCAGTGGTGTTCGTGCAGTGTAGGGGGTCATGCGGGGGCTGCAGTTTCAGGGTTTAGGGCAGTGCCGAGGTGTTCGGGCAGTCTAGGGGGTCGTGCGGGGCTGGTGTTTCAGGGTTTAGGGCAGTGCAGTGGTGTTCGGGCAGTGTGGGGGGTCATGCAGGGGATGGTGTTTCAGGATTTAGGGCAGTGCAGTGGTGTTCGGGCAGTGTAGGGTGTCGTGCGAGGCTGGTGTTTCAGGGTTTTGGGCAGTGCAGTAGTGTGCGGGCAGTGTGGGTTGTCGTGCGGGGGCTGATGTTTCAGGGTTTAGGGCAGTGCATTGGTGTTCGGGCAGTGTAGGGGGTCTTGCTGGGGGTGGTGTATCAGGGTTTTGGACTTTGCAGTGGTGTTCGGGCAGTGTAGGGTGTCTTGCTGGGGTAGTGTTTCAGGGTTTAGGGCAGTGCATTGGTGTTCGGGCAGTGTAGGGTGTCGTGCACGGGGTGGTGTTTCAGGGCTTAGGGCAGTGCAGTGGTGTTCGTGCAGTGTATGGGGACGTGCAGGGGGTGGTGTTTCAGGATTTAGGGCAGTGTAGGGGGTCATGCTGGGGCTGATGTTTCAGAGTTTATGGAAGTGCAGTGGTGTTCGGGCAGTGTAGGGGGTTGTGCAGGGGTGGTGTTTCAGGGTTTTGGGCAGTGCAGTGGTGTTCGGGCAGTGTAGGGGGTCTTGCTGGGGGTAGTGTTTCAGGGTTTAGGGCAGTGCATTGGTGTTCGGGCAGTATAGGGTATCGTGCATGGCGTGGTGTTTCAGGGCTTAGGGCAGTGCAGTGGTGTTCGGGCAGTGTAGGGGGTCATGCAGGGGGTGGTGTTTCAGGGTTTAAGGCAGTGCAGTGGTGTTCGGGTAGTGTGGGTTGTCGTGCGGGGGCTGGTGTTTCAGGGTTTAGGGCAGAGCAGTGGTGCTCGGGCAGGGTAGGGGTTGTGCTGGGGCTGGTGTTTCAGGGTTTAGGGCAGAGGAGTGGTTTTCGGGTAGTGAGGGGGTCATGCTGGGGGTGGAGTTTGAGGGTGTAGGGCAGTGCAGTGGTGTTCGGGCAGTGTAGGGGGTCATGCTGGGGCTGGTGTTTCAGGGTTTAGGGCAGTGCAGTGGTGTTCGGGCAGTAAAGGGGGTCGTGCTGGGGCTGGTGTTTCAGGGTTTAGGGCAGGGCAGTGGTGTTCGGGCAGTGTAGGGGGTCATGCTGGGGCTGGTGTTTTTTGGTTTAGGGCAGTGCAGTGGTGTTCGGGCAGTAAAGGGGGTCGTGCTGGGGCTGGTGTTTCAGGGTTTAGGGCAGAGCAGTTGCGTTCGGGCAGTGTAGGGGGGGTGCTGGGGCTTGAGTTTCAGGGTTTAAGGCAGTGCAGTGGTGTTCGGGCAGTGTAGGGGGTCGTGCTGGGGCTGGTGTTTTTTGGTTTAGGGCAGTGCAGTGGTGTTCGGGCAGTGTAGGTGTTCGTGCGGGGGCTGCAGTTTCAGGGTTTAGGGCAGTGCAGAGGTGTTCGGGCAGTCTAGGGGGTCGTGCGGGGCTGGTGTTTCAGGGTTTAGGGCAGTGCAGTGGTGTTTGGGCAGTTTTGGGTGTCGTGCGAGACTGGTGTTTCAGGGTTTTGGGCAGTGCAGTGGTGTTCGGGCAGTGTGGGTTGTCGTGTGGGGGCTGGTGTTTCAGGGTTTAGGGCAGTGCATTGGTGTTCGGGCAGTGTAGGGGGTCGTGCGTTGGCTGGTGTTTCAGGGTTTAGGGCAGTGCAGTGGTGTTCAGGCAGTATAGGGGGTCGTGCTGGGGCTGGCGTTTCAGGGTTTTGGGCAGTGCAGGGGTGTTCGGACAGTATAGGGGGTCTTGCTGGGGGTGGTGTATCAGGGTTTTGGGCTTTGCAGTGGTGTTTGGGCAGTGTAGGGGGTCTTGCTGGGGGTAGTGTTTCAGGATTTAGGGCAGTGCATTGGTGTTTGGGCAGTGTAGGGTGTCCTGCACGGGGTGGTGTTTCAGGGCTTAGGGCAGTGCAGTGGTGTTCGTGCAGTGTATGGGGACGTGCAGGGGGTGGTATTTCAGGGTTTATGGCAAAGCAGTGGTGTTCAGGCAGTGTGGGTTGTCGTGCGGGGGCTGGTGTTTCAGGGTTTAGGGCAGTGCATTGGTGTTCGGGCAGTGTAGGGGGTCGTGCGTGAGCTGGTGTTTCAGGGTTTAGGGCAGTGCAGTGATGTTCGGGCAGTGTAGGGGGTCGTGCTGGGGATGGCGTTTCAGGGTTTACGGCATTGCAGTGGTTTTCGGGCAGTGTAGGGGGTCTTGCTGGGGGTGGTGTTTCAGGGTTTAGGCAGTGGTGTTTGGGCAGTGTAGGGGTTCTTGCTGGGGGTGGTGTTTCAGGGTTTAGGGCTGTGCAGTGGTATTCGGGCAGTGTAGTGGGTTGTGCAGGGGGGTGGTGTTTCAGGGTTTAGGTGGGTGCAGTGGTGTTCGGGCAGTGTAAGGGGTTCTCTGGGGGTGCTGTTTCATGGTTTAGGGCAGTGGTGTTCGGGCAGTGTAGGGGGTCTTGGTGGGGTTGATGATTCAGTGTTTAGGGCAGTGCAGTGGTGTTCGGGCAGTGTAGGCGGTAGTGCTGGGGCTGGTGTTTCAGGGTTTAGAGCAGTGTAGTGGTGTTCGGGCAGTGTAGGGGGTCATGCGGGGGCTGGTGTTTCAGGGTTTAGGGCAGTGAAGTGGTGTTCGGTCATTGTGGGGGGTCGTGCGCGGGCTGGTGTTTCAGGGTTTAGGGCAGTGCAGTGGTGTTCGGGAAGTGTAGGGAGTTGTACGGGGGATGGTGTTTCAGGGTTTAGGGCAGTGCAGTGGTGTTCGTGCAGTGTAGGGGGTCATGCGGGGGCTGCAGTTTCAGGGTTTAAGGCAGTGCCGAGGTGTTCGGGCAGTCTAGGGGGTCGTGCGGGGCTGGTGTTTCAGGGTTTAGGGCAGTGCAGTGGTGTTCGGGCAGTGTGGGGGGTCATGCAGGGGATGGTGTTTCAGGATTTAGGGCAGTGCAGTGGTGTTCGGGCAGTGTAGGGTGTCGTGCGAGGCTGGTGTTTCAGGGTTTTGGGCAGTGCAGTAGTGTGCGGGCAGTGTGGGTTGTCGTGCGGGGGCTGATGTTTCAGTGTTTAGGGCAGTGCATTGGTGTTCGGGCAGTGTAGGGGGTCTTGCTGGGGATGGTGTATCAGGGTTTTGGACTTTGCAGTGGTGTTCGGGCAGTGTAGGGTGTCTTGCTGGGGTAGTGTTTCAGGGTTTAGGGCAGTGCATTGGTGTTCGGGCAGTGTAGGGTGTCGTGCACGGGGTGGTGTTTCAGGGCTTAGGGCAGTGCAGTGGTGTTCGTGCAGTGTATGGGGGACGTGCAGGGGGTGGTGTTTCAGGATTTAGGGCAGTGTAGGGGGTCATGCTGGGGCTGATGTTTCAGAGTTTACGGAAGTGCAGTGGTGTTCGGGCAGTGTAGGGGGTTGTGCAGGGGTGGTGTTTCAGGGTTTTGGGCAGTGCAGTGGTGTTCGGGCAGTGTAGGGGGTCTTGCTGGGGGTAGTGTTTCAGGGTTTAGGGCAGTGCATTGGTGTTCGGGCAGTATAGGGTGTCGTGCATGGCGTGGTGTTTCAGGGCTTAGGGCAGTGCAGTGGTGTTCGGGCAGTGTAGGGGGTCATGCAGGGGGTGGTGTTTCAGGGTTTAGGGCAGTGCAGTGGTGTTCGGGTAGTGTGGGTTGTCGTGCGGGGGCTGGTGTTTCAGGGTTTAGGGCAGAGCAGTGGTGCTCGGGCAGGGTAGGGGTTGTGCTGGGGCTGGTGTTTCAGGGTTTAGGGCAGAGGAGTGGTTTTCGGGTAGTGAGGGGGTCATGCTGGGGGTGGAGTTTGAGGGTGTAGGGCAGTGCAGTGGTGTTCGGGCAGTGTAGGGGGTCATGCTGGGGCTGGTGTTTCAGGGTTTAGGGCAGTGCAGTGGTGTTCGGGCAGTAAAGGGGGTCGTGCTGGGGCTGGTGTTTCAGGGTTTAGGGCAGGGCAGTGGTGTTCGGGCAGTGTAGGGGGTCGTGCTGGGGCTGGTGTTTTTTGGTTTAGGGCAGTGTAGTGGTGTTCGGGCAGTAAAGGGGGTCGTGCTGGGGCTGGTGTTTCAGGGTTTAGGGCAGGGCAGTTGCGTTCGGGCAGTGTAGGGGGGGTGCTGGGGCTTGAGTTTCAGGGTTTAGGGCAGTGCAGTGGTGTTCGGGCAGTGTAGGGGGTCGTGCTGGGGCTGGTGTTTTTTGGTTTAGGGCAGTGCAGTGGTGTTCGGGCAGTGTAGGTGTTCGTGCGGGGGCTGCAGTTTCAGGGTTTAGGGCAGTGCAGAGGTGTTCGGGCAGTCTAGGGGGTCGTGCGGGGCTGGTGTTTCAGGGTTTAGGGCAGTGCAGTGGTGTTTGGGCAGTTTTGGGTGTCGTGCGAGACTGGTGTTTCAGGGATTTGGGCAGTGCAGTGGTGTTCGGGCAGTGTGGGTTGTCGTGTGGGGGCTGGTGTTTCAGGGTTTAGGGCAGTGCATTGGTGTTCGGGCAGTGTAGGGGGTCGTGCGTTGGCTGGTGTTTCAGGGTTTAGGGCAGTGCAGTGGTGTTCGGGCAGTGTAGGGGGTTGTGCTGGGGCTGGCGTTTCAGGGTTTTGGGCAGTGCAGTGGTGTTCGGACAGTATAGGGGGTCTTGCTGGGGGTGGTGTATCAGGGTTTTGGGCTTTGCAGTGGTGTTTGGGCAGTGTAGGGGGTCTTGCTGGGGGTAGTGTTTCAGGGTTTAGGGCAGTGCATTGGTCTTTGGGCAGTGTAGGGTGTCCTGCACGGGGTGGTGTTTCAGGGCTTAGGGCAGTGCAGTGGTGTTCGTGCAGTGTATGGGGACGTGCAGGGGGTGGTATTTCAGGGTTTATGGCAAAGCAGTGGTGTTCAGGCAGTGTGGGTTGTCGTGCGGGGGCTGGTGTTTCAGGGTTTAGGGCAGTGCATTGGTGTTCGGGCAGTGTAGGGGGTCATGCGTGAGCTGGTGTTTCAGGGTTTAGGGCAGTGCAGTGATGTTCGGGCAGTTTAGGGGGTCGTGCTGGGGATGGCGTTTCAGGGTTTATGGCATTGCAGTGGTTTTCGGGCAGTGTAGGGGGTCTTGCTGGGGGTGGTGTTTCAGGGTTTAGGCAGTGGTGTTTGGGCAGTGTAGGGGTTCTTGCTGGGGGTGGTGTTTCAGGGTTTAGGGCTGTGCAGTGGTATTCGGGCAGTGTAGTGGGTTGTGCAGGGGGGTGGTGTTTCAGGGTTTAGGTGGGTGCAGTGGTGTTCGGGCAGTGTAAGGGGTTCTCTGGGGGTGCTGTTTCATGGTTTAGGGCAGTGGTGTTCGGGCAGTGTAGGGGGTCTTGGTGGGGTTGATGATTCAGTGTTTAGGGCAGTGCAGTGGTGTTCGGGCAGTGTAGGCGGTAGTGCTGGGGCTGGTGTTTCAGGGTTTAGGGCAGTGTAGTGGTGTTCGGGCAGTGTAGGGGGTCATGCGGGGGCTGGTGTTTCAGGGTTTAGGGCAGTGAAGTGGTGTTCGGTCATTGTGGGGGGTCGTGCGCGGGCTGGAGTTTCAGGGTTTATGGCAGTGCAGTGGTGTTCGGGCAGTGTAGGGCGTTGTACGGGGGATGGTGTTTCAGGGTTTAGGGCAGTGCAGTGGTGTTCGTGCAGTGTAGGGGGTCATGCGGGGGCTGCAGTGTCAGGGTTTAGGGCAGTGCCGAGGTGTTCGGGCAGTCTAGGGGGTCGTGCGGGGCTGGTGTTTCAGGGTTTAGGGCAGTGCAGTGGTGTTCGGGCAGTGTGGGGGGTCATGCAGGGGATGGTGTTTCAGGATTTAGGGCAGTGCAGTGGTGTTCAGGCAGTGTAGGGTGTCGTGCGAGGCTGGTGTTTCAGGGTTTTGGGCAGTGCAGTAGTGTGCGGGCAGTGTGGGTTGTCGTGCGGGGGCTGATGTTTCAGGGTTTAGGGCAGTGCATTGGTGTTCGGGCAGTGTAGGGGGTCTTGCTGGGGGTGGTGTATCAGGGTTTTGGACTTTGCAGTGGTGTTCGGGCAGTGTAGGGTGTCTTGCTGGGGTAGTGTTTCAGGGTTTAGGGCAGTGCATTGGTGTTCGGGCAGTGTAGGGTGTCGTGCACAGGGTGGTGTTTCAGGGCTTAGGGCAGTGCAGTGGTGTTCGTGCAGTGTATGGGGACGTGCAGGGGGTGGTGTTTCAGGATTTAGGGCAGTGTAGGGGGTCATGCTGGGGCTGATGTTTCAGAGTTTACGGAAGTGCAGTGGTGTTCGGGCAGTGTAGGGGGTTGTGCAGGGGTGGTGTTTCAGGGTTTTGGGCAGTGCAGTGGTGTTCGGGCAGTGTAGGGGGTCTTGCTGGGGGTAGTGTTTCAGGGTTTAGGGCAGTGCATTGGTGTTCGGGCAGTATAGGGTGTCGTGCATGGCGTGGTGTTTCAGGGCTTAGGGCAGTGCAGTGGTGTTCGGGCAGTGTAGGGGGTCATGCAGGGGGTGGTGTTTCAGGGTTTAGGGCAGTGCAGTGGTGTTCGGGTAGTGTGGGTTGTCGTGCGGGGGCTGGTGTTTCAGGGTTTAGGGCAGAGCAGTGGTGCTCGGGCAGGGTAGGGGTTGTGCTGGGGCTGGTGTTTCAGGGTTTAGGGCAGAGGAGTGGTTTTCGGGTAGTGAGGGGGTCATGCTGGGGGTGGAGTTTGAGGGTGTAGGGCAGTGCAGTGTTGTTCGGGCAGTGTAGGGGGTCATGCTGGGGCTGGTGTTTCAGGGTTTAGGGCAGTGCAGTGGTGTTCGGGCAGTAAAGGGGGTCGTGCTGGGGCTGGTGTTTCAGGGTTTAGGGCAGGGCAGTGGTGTTCGGGCAGTGTAGGGGGTCGTGCTGGGGCTGGTGTTTTTTGGTTTAGGGCAGTGCAGTGGTGTTCGGGCAGTAAAGGGGGTCGTGCTGGGGCTGGTGTTTCAGGGTTTAGGGCAGGGCAGTTGCGTTCGGGCAGTGTAGGGGGGGTGCTGGGGCTTGAGTTTCAGGGTTTAGGGCAGTGCAGTGGTGTTCGGGCAGTGTAGGGGGTCGTGCTGGGGCTGGTGTTTTTTGGTTTAGGGCAGTGCAGTGGTGTTCGGGCAGTGTAGGTGTTCGTGCGGGGGCTGCAGTTTCAGGGTTTAGGGCAGTGCAGAGGTGTTCGGGCAGTCTAGGGGGTCGTGCGGGGCTGGTGTTTCAGGGTTTAGGGCAGTGCAGTGGTGTTTGGGCAGTTTTGGGTGTCGTGCGAGACTGGTGTTTCAGGGTTTTGGGCAGTGCAGTGGTGTTCGGGCAGTGTGGGTTGTCGTGCGGGGGCTGGTGTTTCAGGGTTTAGGTCAGTGCATTGGTGTTCGGGCAGTGTAGGGGGTCGTGCGTTGGCTGGTGTTTCAGGGTTTAGGGCAGTGCAGTGGTGTTCGGGCAGTGTAGGGGGTCGTGCTGGGGCTGGCGTTTCAGTGTTTTGGGCAGTGCAGTGGTGTTCGGGCAGTAAAGGGGGTCGTGCTGGGGCTGGTGTTTCAGGGTTTAGGGCAGGGCAGTGGTGTTCGGGCAGTGTAGGGGGTCGTGCTGGGGCTGGTGTTTTTTGGTTTAGGGCAGTGCAGTGGTGTTCGGGCAGTAAAGGGGGTCGTGCTGGGGCTGGTGTTTCAGGGTTTAGGGCAGGGCAGTTGCGTTCGGGCAGTGTAGGGGGGGTGCTGGGGCTTGAGTTTCAGGGTTTAGGGCAGTGCAGTGGTGTTCGGGCAGTGTAGGGGGTCGTGCTGGGGCTGGTGTTTTTTGGTTTAGGGCAGTGCAGTGGTGTTCAGGCAGTGTAGGTGTTCGTGCGGGGGCTGCAGTTTCAGGGTTTAGGGCAGTGCAGAGGTGTTCAGGCAGTCTAGGGGGTCGTGCGGGGCTGGTGTTTCAGGGTATAGGGCAGTGCAGTGGTGTTTGGGCAGTTTTGGGTGTCGTGCGAGACTGGTGTTTCAGGGTTTTGGGCAGTGCAGTGGTGTTCGGGTAGTGTGGGTTGTCGTGCGGGGGCTGGTGTTTCAGGGTTTAGGGCAGAGCAGTGGTGCTCGGGCAGTATAGGGTGTCGTGCATGGTGTGGTGTTTCAGGGCTTAGGGCAGTGCAGTGGTGTTCGGGCAGTGTAGGGGGTCATGCAGGGGGTGGTGTTTCAGGGTTTAGGGCAGTGCAGTGGTGTTCGGGCAGTATAGGGTGTCGTGCATGGCGTGGTGTTTCAGGGCTTAGGGCAGTGCAGTGGTGTTCGGGCAGTGTAGGGGGTCATGCAGGGGGTGGTGTTTCAGGGTTTAGGGCAGTGCAGTGGTGTTCGGGTAGTGTGGGTTGTCGTGCGGGGGCTGGTGTTTCAGGGTTTAGGGCAGAGCAGTGGTGCTCGGGCAGGGTAGGGGTTGTGCTGGGGCTGGTGTTTCAGGGTTTAGGGCAGAGGAGTGGTTTTCGGGTAGTGAGGGGGTCATGCTGGGGGTGGAGTTTGAGGGTGTAGGGCAGTGCAGTGGTGTTCGGGCAGTGTAGGGGGTCATGCTGGGGCTGGTGTTTCAGGGTTTAGGGCAGTGCAGTGGTGTTCGGGCAGTAAAGGGGGTCGTGCTGGGGCTGGTGTTTCAGGGTTTAGGGCAGGGCAGTGGTGTTCGGGCAGTGTAGGGGGTCGTGCTGGGGCTGGTGTTTTTTGGTTTAGGGCAGTGCAGTGGTGTTCGGGCAGTAAAGGGGGTCGTGCTGGGGCTGGTGTTTCAGGGTTTAGGGCAGGGCAGTTGCGTTTGGGCAGTGTAGGGGGGGTGCTGGGGCTTGAGTTTCAGGGTTTAGGGCAGTGCAGTGGTGTTCGGGCAGTGTAGGGGGTCGTGCTGGGGCTGGTGTTTTTTGGTTTAGGGCAGTGCAGTGGTGTTCGGGCAGTGTAGGTGTTCGTGCGGGGGCTGCAGTTTCAGGGTTTAGGGCAGTGCAGAGGTGTTCGGGCAGTCTAGGGGGTCGTGCGGGGCTGGTGTTTCAGGGTTTAGGGCAGTGCAGTGGTGTTTGGGCAGTTTTGGGTGTCGTGCGAGACTGGTGTTTCAGGGTTTTGGGCAGTGCAGTGGTGTTCGGGCAGTGTGGGTTGTCGTGCGGGGGCTGGTGTTTCAGGGTTTAGGTCAGTGCATTGGTGTTCGGGCAGTGTAGGGGGTCGTGCGTTGGCTGGTGTTTCAGGGTTTAGGGCAGTGCAGTGGTGTTCGGGCAGTGTAGGGGGTCGTGCTGGGGCTGGCGTTTCAGTGTTTTGGGCAGTGCAGTGGTGTTCGGGCAGTAAAGGGGGTCGTGCTGGGGCTGGTGTTTCAGGGTTTAGGGCAGGGCAGTGGTGTTCGGGCAGTGTAGGGGGTCGTGCTGGGGCTGGTGTTTTTTGGTTTAGGGCAGTGCAGTGGTGTTCGGGCAGTAAAGGGGGTCGTGCTGGGGCTGGTGTTTCAGGGTTTAGGGCAGGGCAGTTGCGTTCGGGCAGTGTAGGGGGGGTGCTGGGGCTTGAGTTTCAGGGTTTAGGGCAGTGCAGTGGTGTTCGGGCAGTGTAGGGGGTCGTGCTGGGGCTGGTGTTTTTTGGTTTAGGGCAGTGCAGTGGTGTTCGGGCAGTGTAGGTGTTCGTGCGGGGGCTGCAGTTTCAGGGTTTAGGGCAGTGCAGAGGTGTTCAGGCAGTCTAGAGGGTCGTGCGGGGCTGGTGTTTCAGGGTATAGGGCAGTGCAGTGGTGTTTGGGCAGTTTTGGGTGTCGTGCGAGACTGGTGTTTCAGGGTTTTGGGCAGTGCAGTGGTGTTCGGGCAGTGTGGGTTGTCGTGCGGGGGCTGGTGTTTCAGGGTTTAGGTCAGTGCATTGGTGTTCGGGCAGTGTAGGGGGTCGTGCGTTGGCTGGTGTTTCAGGGTTTAGGGCAGTGCAGTGGTGTTTGGGCAGTGTAGGGGGTCGTGCTGGGGCTGGCGTTTCAGCATTTTGGGCAGTGCAGTGGTGTTCGGGCAGTATAGGGGGTCGTGCTGGGGGTGGTGTATCAGGGTTTTGGGCTTTGCAGTGGTGTTCGGGCAGTGTAGGGGGTCTTGCTGGGGGTAGTGTTTCAGGGTTTAGGGCAGTGCATTGGTGTTTGGGCAGTGTAGGGTGTCGTGCACAGGGTGGTGTTTCAGGGCTTAGGGCAGTGCAGTGGTGTTCGTGCAGTGTATGGGGACGTGCAGGGGGTGGTATTTCAGGGTTTAGGGCAGTGCAGTGGTATTCAGGCAGTGTAGGGGGTCATGCTGGGGCTGATGTTTCAGGGTTTACGGCAGTGCAGTGGTGTTTGGGCAGTGTAGGGGGTTGTGCAGGGGTGGTGTTTCAGGATTTTGGGCAGTGCAGTGGTGTTCGGGCAGTGTACGGGGTCTTGCTGGGGGTAGTGTTTCAGGATTTAGGGCAGTGCATTGGTGTTCGGGCAGTGTAGGGTGTCGTGCATGGCGTGGTGTTTCAGGGCTTAGGGCAGTGCAGTGGTGTTCGGGCAGTGTGGGTTGTCATGCGGGGGCTGGTGTTTCAGGGTTCAGGTCAGAGCAGTGGTGCTCGGGCAGGGTAGGGGTTGTGCTGGGGCTGGTGTTTCAGGGTTTAGGGCAGAGGAGTGGTTTTCGGGTAGTGAGGGGGTCATGCTGGGGGTGGAGTTTGAGGGTGTAGGGCAGTGCAGTGGTGTTCAGGCAGTGTAGGGGGTCATGCTGGGGCTGGTGTTTCAGGGTTTAGGGCAGTGGAGTAGTGTTCGGGCAGTAAAGGGGGTCGTGCTGGGGCTGGTGTTTCAAGGTTTAGGGCAGGGCAGTTGCGTTCAGGCAGTGTAGGGATGGCCCTGGGGCTGGAGTTTCAGGGTTTAGGGCAGTGCAGTGGTGTTCGGGCAGTGTAGGGGGTCGTGCTGGGGCTGATGTTTAATGGTTTAGGGCAGTGCAGTGGTGTTTGGGTAGTGTAGGGGGTCGTGCTGGGGCTGGTGTTTCAGGGTTTAGGGCAGTGCAGCGGTGTTCGGGCAGTGTAGGGGGGTCATGCTGGGGCTGGTGTTTCAGGGTTTAGGGCAGAGCAGTGGTGTTCAGGCAGTGTAGGGGGATTTGCGGGGGTGGTGTTTCAGGGTTTAGGTCAGAGCACTGGTGTTCAGGCAGTGTAGGGGGTCATGCAGGGGGTGGTGTTTTAGTGTTTAGGGCAGTGCAGTGATGTTTGGGCAGTGTAGGGGGTTGTGCAGGGAGTGGTGTTTCAGGGTTTAGGGCAGTGCAGTGGTGTTCGGGCAGTGTAGGGTGTCATGCGGGGGCTGGTGTTTCAGGGTTTAGGGCAGTGCAGTGGTGTTCGGTCATTGTGGGGGGTCGTGCGCGGGCTGGTGTTTCAGGGTTTAGGGCAGTGCAGTGGTTTTTGGGCAGTGTAGAGGGTTGTACGGGGGATGGTGTTTCAGGGTTTAGGGCAGTGCAGTGGTGTTCGTGCAGTGTAGGGGGTCGTGCGGGGGCTGCAGTTTCAGGGTTTAGGGCGGTGCAGAGGTGTTCGGGCAGTCTAGGGGGTCATGCGGGGCTGGTGTTTCAGGGTTTAGGGCAGTGCAGTGGTGTTCGGGCAGTGTAGGGGGTCATGCAGGGGATGGTGTTTCAGGATTTAGGGCAGTGCAGTGGTGTGCGGGCAGTGTGGGTTGTCGTGCGGGGGCTGGTGTTTCAGGGTTTAGGGCAGAGCAGTGGTGCTCGGGCAGGGTAGGGGTTGGGCTGGGGCTGGTGTGTCAGGGTTTAGGGCAGAGGAGTGGTTTTCGGGTAGTGAGGGGGTCATGCTGGGGGTGGAGTTTGAGGGTGTAGGGCAGTGCAGTGGTGTTCGGGCAGTGTAGGGGGTCATGCTGGGGCTGGTGTTTCAGGGTTTAGGGCAGTGCAGTGGCGTTCGGGCAGTAAAGGGCGTCGTGCTGGGGCTGGTGTTTCAGGGTTTAGGGCAGGGCAGTTGCGTTCGGGCAGTGTAGGGGGTGGTCCTGGGGCTGGAGTTTCAGGGTTTAGGGCAGTGCAGTGGTGTTTGGGTAGTGTAGGGGGTCGTGCTGGGGCTGGTGTTTCGGGGTTTAGGGCAGTGCAGTGGTGTTCGGGCAGTGTAGGGGGGTCGTGCTGGGGCTGGTGTTTCAGGGTTTAGGGCAGAGCAGTGGTGTTCAGGCAGTGTAGGGGGATTTGCGGGGGTGGTGTTTCAGGGTTTAGATCAGAGCACTGGTGTTCAGGCAGTGTAGGGGGTCATGCTGGGGGTGGTGTTTCAGTGTTTAGGGCAGTGCAGTGATGTTTGGGCAGTGTAGGGGGTTGTGCAGGGAGTGGTGTTTCAGGTTTAGGGCAGTGCAGTGGTGTTCGGTCATTGTGGAGGGTCGTGCGGGGGCTGGTGTTTCAGGGTTTAGGGCAGTGCAGTGGTGTTCGTGCAGTGTAGGGGGTTGTACGGGGGCTGCAGTTTCAGGGTTTAGAGCAGTGCAGAGGTGTTCAGGCAGTCTAGGGGGTCGTGCGGGGCTGGTGTTTCAGGGTTTAGGGCAGTGCAGTGGTGTTCGGGCAGGGTAGGGGGTCATGCAGGGGATGGTGTTTCAGGATTTAGGGCAGTGCAGTGGTGTTCGGGCAGTGTAGGGGGTCATGCAGGGGATGGTGTTTCAGGATTTAGGGCAGTGCAGTGGTGTTCGGGCAGTGTAGGGTGTCGTGCGAGGCTGGTGTTTCAGGGTTTTGGGCAGTGCAGTGGTGTGCTGGCAGTGTGGGTTGTCGTGCGCGGGCTGGTTTTTCAGGGTTTAGGACAGTGCATTGGTGTTCGGGCAGTGTAGGGGGTCGTGCGTGGGCTGGTGTTTCAGGGTTTAGGGCAGTGCAGTGGTGTTCGGGCAGTGTAGGGGGTCGTGCTGGGGCTGGTGTTTCAGGGTTTTGGGCAGTGCAGTGGTGTTCGGGCAGTGTAGGGGGTCTTGCTGGGGGTGGTGTATCAGGGTTTTGGGCTTTGCAGTGGTGTTCGGGCAGTGTAGGGGGTCTTGCTGGGATAGTGTTTCAGGGTTTAGGGCAGTGCATTGGTGTTCGGGCAGTGTAGGGTGTCGTGCACGGGGTGGTGTTTCAGGGCTTAGGGCAGTGCAGTGGTGTTCGTGCAGTGTATGGGGACGTGCAGGGGGTGTTGTTTTAGGGTTTAGGGCAGTGCAGTGGTATTCGGGCAGTGTAGGGGGTCATGCTGGGGCTGATGTTTCAGAGTTTACGGCAGTGCAGTGGTGTTCGGGCAGTGTAGGGGGTTGTGCAGGGGTGGTGTATCAGGGTTTTGGGCAGTGCAGTGATGTTCGGGCAGTGTAGGGGGTCTTGCTGGGGGTAGTGTTTCAGGGTTTAGGGCAGTGCATTGGTGTTCGGGCAGTGTAGGGTGTCGTGCATGGCGTGGTGTTTCAGGGCTTAGGGCAGTGCAGTGGTGTTCGGGAAGTGTAGGGGGTCGTGCAGGGGGTGGTGTTACAGGGTTTAGGGCAGTGCAGTGGTGTTCGAGTAGTGTGGGTTGTCGTGCGGGGGCTGGTGTTTCAGGGTTTAGGGCAGAGGAGTGGTTTTCGGGTAGTGAGGGGGTCATGCTGGGGGTGGAGTTTGAGGGTGTAGGGCAGTGCAGTGGTGTTCGGGCAGTGTAGGGGGTCATGCTGGGGCTGGTGTTTCAGGGTTTAGGGCAGTGCAGTGGTATTCGGGCAGTGTAGGGGGTCATGCTGGGGCTGATGTTTCAGAGTTTACGGCAGTGCAGTGGTGTTCGGGCACTGTAGGGGGTTGTGCAGGGGTGGTGTTTCAGGATTTTGGGCAGTGCAGTGGTGTTCGTGCAGTGTAGGGGGTCTTGCTGGGGGTAGTGTTTCAGGGTTTAGGGCAGTGCATTTGTGTTCGGGCAGTGTAGGTTGTCGTGCATGGCGTGGTGTTTCAGGGTTTAGGGCAGTGCAGTGGTGTTCGGGCAGTGTGGGTTGTCGTGCGGGGGCTGGTGTTTCAGAGTTTAGGGCAGAGCAGTGGTGCTCGGGCAGGGTAGGGGTTGTGCTGGGGCTGGTGTTTCAGGGTTTAGGGCAGAGGAGTGGTTTTCGGGTAGTGAGGGGGTAATGCTGGGGGTGGAGTTTGAGGGTGTAGGGCAGTGCAGTGGTGTTCGGGCAGTGTAGGGGGTCATGCTGTGTTGCAGGGATTCTGCTTATACACAGAACTATGCGTAGAACCCCAGGACCTCAGTGAGTTGTGGTGTACCAGAAACTCACCTCAGAACCCAGAACCCAGTATCCGGCTAGCATAAGTGTCCCATTCGTTATCCGAGATTTAGCTCGGAGGTCCCAATGAAAAGACAACCCAGAACACGCGACTCAGTACATACTCAGGAATGGTGGGAATCGGAAATACCTGTTCGTATATTATTCTCACATCAGTCCACAACAAGAATCAACAGAGACACGGTGAAAATAAAAAGAGTTTATTTTTATAGACCACGTGTCCTAATATGCAGTACTTTGGCTAATACAAGCAGACAAATGATTAAAATCAAAACCATCAACATAGTTACAATACCATAGAATATAAAAGGGGTGATCATGTTATAATGACAGTGGATACTACCACTTTCCCTTTACTAGGAGGCTAATATTATTATTAGACTAACAGAAGGTCTCTCAGGCTTGAATAGGGGACCCCATACCTCAAAGATCAGCTTAGTGAAATCACATCACAGGAGCATCAGGAGACTTCTCGCAGGAAGGCTCGTCTTCGGTCTGAATAATAAACATGATGTCCGTGATATTAAAAGCACCAACTTTCAGGTATGTGCAGCTGCTCGTGTGTTATGGCTAAATAGTGGGTCGATCAACCTAGAGTGGAAAACATGCATTGTCTAACAACTCAGACTGTTTGTCACATCGTGTGCAGACCAAGGTCGCTTCGCAGAGCTCGGGATGGTAACAACAGATTGCTCTCGTGTGAGGCAAAACTCGAGTCAGCAGTTCGTTTAAGCAATAACATGTAAATGCAGTGTCGTGTGCAAAAGCAGCAAGATGGCTTTCCAACTTCTAACGTGGTTATGCTAACTTAACAATGTATGTACGTATTAAGGGAGTCCTTACTACATGCCCCCTTGATCGAAGCACTACTTAGTATGCAAGAAAAGAGAGAGAACGCAGAGTTCAAGCGCGACAGAGCAGAACAAGGCGTATCCAATCGAA
This sequence comes from Triturus cristatus, assembly GCF_964204655.1. Lineage (NCBI taxonomy): Eukaryota > Metazoa > Chordata > Amphibia > Caudata > Salamandridae > Triturus > Triturus cristatus. The sequence continues at coordinate 1,130,744,556 of NC_140579.1, read as the reverse complement.
AAAGGAACTGGTCAGTTCAGGCAAAGTTCGAACAGGAAAAAACCTCAAAAATAGAGAGGAAAAACAAAAACAAAAAAAAATTCAAACTGGAATCGGGGAGGTGAAAAAATGAAAAAACGCCTCACCGGGCAGAAGTGCAGACGTACAGGGCCAGTCCAAGACAAGTGAGGAAAACACTGTGGACCAAGTTCACTTAATCCTTAAAAGTATATGCAGCATATGTGGCCACTGCTTCCAGCAGAAAATCATTGGCACGGCCACTGAAGGTTTCAGCCATCCAGTTAAGTAAAGAAAAGGAACATACGTGTTCTTCTATCAGCGGAGCCTCTAGCACCATCAGAGGGCAACCAGCGTGTACTTCCAAGTAACTCATATTCAAGAAGTCATATGCCGCTCTCACGATGTCCCAATTACCCAGGATACCATGTGCCGCACCGCAGGCCATAATCCGAACACCAGAACAGGCAGACTCGTGAGACACTAAGGGCCTCATCAGTCGATCAAAATCCGGGTCCGGAGACACCATGTTGGTTAAACACAAATCCATAGGCCATTCAAAGGGACAATCTAGGCAGTGGAAGACAGGTTGCACGCAGGTGAAGTAGGAATACCGGAAGGATAATCCATATGCCAGGCTCAAAGTCGCCAACGGCAGGACACCATAGTAATCAAGCATCCTGTCACGAAGAAGCCGCAGACGGGACAGGCTGACGTGTGGCACAGAAAGAGCAGCCATTCCGCAAGATGAAAAGTAAAAGTAGCACACCTGCCACTAGAGCCAGAATTAACGGGACACCTCCAAAGACGCTGGAGAAAATAGAATGAAAAAATGCCGGAATCACACCAAAGATAGTTTGGAAAGAGGTCACGAGGCCCGAGCCCACAAGTTTAAAAAAATGAGCCAGGCCAGTCGTAGACGAGGCATTGAAAATTGTTTGGATCAAAGCACCAAAATGCAGGGGGAGGTCAGTATTCAAAAGCGCCTGTACCTCGGTGCGCGTATTTGCTACGTGAAGGACAAATGTTTCTCGGGAGGAAGTCAATGGCACCTCCTTTTGGGACAATAGCGCTCTTATTCTGCTCATTTTGTCGAACTCTGCTTTCAAGGTTGGAATTGAAGGCCAGATAGAAGCATCCAGCCTCCCATGCGGGGGTGGAAACAGGACGTTATTGCAGCAGACAACCCTCTGTGTTACAGTTACTATATACGGGATCCCTACTAACATCCCGCAGCAAGCTTCATTATTCAAAATTAAATAACTACCGTTTGCAAGCAGCGTGAAAGATGGCGTAATCACTGGTACCGGGATACCTTTGAGGACGCAGGCCAAGTTCGGAGCGTGTACATTACAAGCACCGTGCAATTGAATGTGCCTACACACAACAGAATGATCAGGTGACGTTGTACATTCTTCACCCGTCAAGTAAACCTCAGTACCGTCCCTTGTACATCTATACGTAAAGGGGAGGGACCAGACTTCATGTATGAAAGCGGTACCCAGCCGTTCATATCTACCCAGAGCATAGTGTTTCATACAAGAGGTAAACTTAAAAAGCGCAAACGGTAGACTTATCAATCCGTGTAAGAGCCACACAGCGGAATCGACTTCCGCAACAGAAAAAGGTAACGGCTCCAATTTCTCAATATGGAGCAGGGAATATGTAGCATCTTTCATGGACATGAACTGCTGTTTGTCAGTAAGGTTAAAAGGAAGAAATAACGATGTTGTATTCAGATAGTCCCAAGGGACCTTCCCTGCCTTCAATGTTTGTAATGTCCAAGCAAACTGCATAACAGAACGCAACTGGTTTTGACCATGATACAACACAGACATATCATCCTGCACAATATCAACAATTGAAGACACAATATTATCTAATGTATAAATGCGAGAAGAAAGAGTGTTAATGCTGTTATCAATAACTGCTAATACTTTTTCCATATTAGCCTGATCAATAGCTCTCAATCTTGAAGCTGCCTCAATTTGCGACAGTTTCCATACTTCGTTGTAAATAGCATACGCCCATCTCCTGGATCTGCCACTCACAGGACCTTTAACAAAATCATTCAAATCTATTTTGTCATGTAACTTTGATAAATGAACTTTGACAGATGCCAAGGTGGAATGTCGCAGCCAGGACTGACATAATTTCCCTACAGAGTATGTAGTTACTGTATGTGACGACTCAAACCGGGGGTCCACTCGATCTTGAGTATACCCCGGTTTCAGTCCTAGAAAACGACGTTGACAGGTATCATAACTGCTTTGCCAAATTAACCATCCCTCACTATTAAATTTCGAAATGTTGAAGGACGAATTGGAAACCAATAACTGCAAAGCAGGAAGGGACAGATCTGTGTGATTATCCCAATTCGGGTAAGCACCCAGATCCGGCACAGAAGGCGAATTTAGTTTTTTAGAAGTGGCCAATCCGAAACAGGTGGTTTGGAAGATGGTTGCATTTAAAAACAACATATGATTTGGTACTAGACAGGCACGGTGTAAAGCTTCAGTTCCCTGAACCTGCCACGGTTTGGAACCCCAAACCGACTTAAGATCAATAGTAGCCTTCCATAGATCATAACCTTTGATTGACAACTCATCCATAAAGGACTTAGAATATAGCAATTTGGTGTGTGTCAGTCTAACCTTGGAGGTAGACTCAGGCTTAACTTTAAAATAAAAGGAAGCCGGGGCTGAAACACTGAAATCAGTAAAATAAGTAAACTTATCAACTAATGTGTGTGAACTGCCAAACGAGGGGGTGGGACAATGTTCCCACTGGGTAAAATTTACAAAATTTCTAAACGAATTTGATTTATGCAAGAAGTGATTGCCATAATGTTGAAAACAATACTGTTCCGCATAATTAGCCGCATTTTCATACAAATCCTCAGCATCAAAGGCGGCATAATATTTCAAATCTGAAAACAGTGCTTCAATGGCGTGTACATCCCAATCATCAGAACGTATGTTCTGTTTAACTACATCACCCATAGAAACACGAAATACATTAGGCACATTAATGACCTCTGTAGGCCCATGAATTTGAAATTTAACAGCATCCCATGCGATTCCATCCATGACGGGCCAGGCAGTAATATTCACAAAAGTCTGGTCCCTCTTCATGATGTGGGATGAGGAGTGGGGGGCCAAAGTTCCATTGATAAGTCTAATTGTCGATCTCTCTTTGAGATAATGTCCATCCACCAAACGGAAGAACACTATAACAAATCCAATGGACATAAACAAAAAAATACCAAAAAGCATCAACCAGATGTATGTCCAAGGAGCTATCAAAAAATGCTTCTTAAACCAGCTCACAAAAACAACAATGTTTGATGTGGGAGGTGAGGGCAAAGAGTTAGTGTCAAAGGAAAAACGGGACTGGCCAAGTGCTGTAGATTGTAAAACAGGCGAAGGTCCACGTGTAGGATAAGCATACTCAGTCTCAACGGACAAACCACCAGCCGGCGGTATCAGCAAGGGATCAGTAACTGAATGCATCTCGATTGCAACATCAGACAAGGTGGTAGAAGCAGGAACCATCATTGAATTTCTTTGCATTGTCTGGCATGAAACTGCCGGAGTCATACTAAGAAGTATCGGCCACTCGCTGAAGTTTGACATTGTCAATAGAGATGTACCTGTTTTCTTTGCGACCAGGAAGTGGAGGTAAAATGACTGTTCTTGTACCCTGCACTCCAAGCACTGGAACTGGTGCACGATAAGAGGGGCCGAACTCCTTCTTGTTCTCCACCTTCTCACGGACCAGATCACCAACTCGGGGTAGCCAGCCGACTACCGGAATCTGAACCTCAGCTTCAGACGTGGAGGGCAAATGTTCTTTCGAAAGAGAGTCTCTGGCTTCTTGTAGAGTCTGCAAAACAGCACAGTGATCATCTACGTCAAAGGGTGCGGTCGACGCCGCAATGTCTAGACCATCAAGGTCTGGAACAAACATTCTGATTCCGAAGAGCATCATGTACGGGGTCCGCCCACCCAGAGACCTTCTAGGGAGATTATTTAGTGCACGTTGAACGTTATACAAATGGGCTAGCCAGTTCCGGCCTGTGCCTAAAACACGTGCTGTCAATGATTGCTTTAAGTCACGGTTCATTCGCTCCACCACACTATTACCCTCAGGTCGGTAGGGAGACGAAAATTTGACAAGGACCCCCAAATTTTTCATAGCCTCCTTGTAAGCCTTAGAGGCGAACGCAGGGCCCTGGTCAGAATGGAAGGTACCACACGCAAAAGTTCCCACAAAGACACGCAAATCCCTGATGACAGTCCGCGAGTCAGCACTCCTTTGTGGCCACACCCATAGAAAACGTGTGCACGAATCCACTGCAACCAAGATGTACTTGTACGCAGTATCAGAAGAAAAAGGACCGCAGTGATCTAAATAAACACAACCAAATGGCTTATTAGAGATGTACAGCTGTGTCTGTGGTGGGCGCGCAACAGTAGAAGGTTTAATCTGTTGGCAAATGTCACAATCAAGAACATAAGCGCGCGCTTGTTTATATAAACAAAACCACCAGTAACGTTGTTGTAGCAGAGATATTGTAGCTGACACACCGGCGTGGGCAGACGCCAACCCCTCATGTGCAGCCAAGATCAGTGCTGGTCTGCAGTCCGCGTTGGGAATTATTCTATCACCAACGTTGTTAATCCTCACTAACGGGACGTTATCAGGACTTAAATGGTAAATATACCGAGAGGGAAAACCCTTCGGGTAATCTCCTCCCTTCTCTGTAGCAGCAATAGCTGCCAAGATGTCATCATCAATCTTACTTTTGGATCTTGTAACTGCTGCCACTAAGTATGTAGCCACTGCTGTTTTCGCTGCCTCGTCAGCTAAGCTGTTGCCGACAGCATGGACACCAAGCCGCTGGTGACCAAGAGTGTGTATAACACTTACGAGTGGGAGACGGTCTTTAAAGTCTGCCACTCGAACCCAAAGCGTTTTATGCTTAATTGTGCTACCTTTAGTGTCACGGTAATCATTCTGAGACCAGAAGTGTAAATTGTCATTGTAGGACTGGACACAGTAGAAGGAGTCACTCACTATAAGAGTAGTGACTCGGGGATCAGCAAACTCCAGTGCAAGCACTAGAGTCCGGAGCTCCGACAATTGCGCGGTACAATCACCCAATGATTGCGTATGCACTACATCAGATTGGAATTCACCATTTACGAATGTACCTACGACAATTGCGCAAGCCGCTGAATAAGCGTGTTTCGATCCAATTGCGGGTTGCGCAGACCCGTCAGTGTATATGACACAATGGTATTCTTCGAGCGGGCGCAAAGACAGAGGTGCCGGATGAACGAATTCATACTGCAAGTACTCTTGAGTCTGTAATGAGGCATCAAAGATGTAAGTGACGTCTGGCGACGTCAGTGTTGTAGCCCATTGTATCCACCGTGGATGCAAAGCTTTAGAATTTGGTACACTTGCTTTTGTCACTGCCTCTAAAGCAGGATATGGTGTTACAACCAGAATCTGTTTCCCATGCGACAGTGCGCGTTCCTTGAGGATCGCCATCTGCACAGCAGTCAGAACTTTTTCGACCGTGGAAAAACGTAATTCAGCAGAGGTGTACAAGTGGGATTTGTACGCAATGGGGACTGTGTCGCCCTCATTAAACGTCAAATACGTGAACCCCACGGCGCCTGGTACTATTCTGATCACCAGGTTAGTGCGGTTATCACGTGTCAGCAAGTATTGTGAAGCAAGAAGGTCAGCCTGTAAAGACTGTAAAATAGCAGAGTGTTCTAGCTGCCAGCTAGACTTCGAAAATGAAGGCTGTACCAAGGCGTAAAGCGGCTTGATACGCTGAGCATAATCAGGAATATACGTACGGCCGAAATTCGGAAAACCCAGCAGAGATTGTAATTTCTTCAGTGTCGTAGGAGCACTCAAGCGTGCACACTTTTCCAGAAAGTGGGGGGCTAACCCCTTACCTTCATTGTTGAGCTCGTAACCCAAAAACAACACTGTATATTCTGCGATGTGAGACTTCGCAAAATTGAATTTGTAGCCATAGTCTGCAAAACTCACGATAATATTGTCAACGCGAGACAGATGTGGCATCAGCTCATCATCCGTAAGATAGATATCGTCAACATATGAGTATGCTTCGGGTCTATTCTTTCTAAAAGAGAAACAACGCGAGCAGAAAAGACGCCAGGGCTATTTTTGTACCCCATGGCTAATCTGGTAAACTGTTTTTGTTTTCCGCCCGAAGTAAACGCTGTCCACTGGCTACTCAGTGTGGACAGGTTATGGCTAAAAAAGCCATTGGAAATGTCAAGTGTCGTTTTGAATCTTTTACGCACGAGACTGTCGACCAAAGCCGAACTATGTGTATTTTGTACCGCGCAGGTCCGGCAGTGGGAGTTTAGGTGCCGGTAATCCAAAACTAAACGGTACGAGCCGTCAGGCTTCGTTACAGTGAATAAAGGGTTATTCATAGGGGACACACATGTTTCAATAACACCCTGATATTCCAATTGTTCAAGGATTGCCGCGACGTGAGGTCTCGCTTCACGACGCATAGGATATTGGGGTTGAGGCTGGGGCATAGACCGCAATGGAATCTCATGGCAGGGGGACAATCTGTCCCATCCCACCTGAGTGCGATACACCGCCGGCGCAAGCGCAAGCGCCCACTCCTCAGCATACACTTCAGCTTGGTCCTTAGGCACTGTGTGCGCAAAGGACGGGAGGATTACTTCCTCCCCTCTAGGAGCCTCTAAAATGAAAGCTGGGGGCCAATCTGCCTCCGCTAGGAGGATATCATAGGTGGTGGTCAGATTATCCCAAAAAATCCCTTTTATTGTACGTTGTATGTCACCCTCAATTAATAAGACTATTTCATAAAGTCTATCAGGGGGAGCCACTCTGGTGTCAGCTGTTTCCACAGTAACTGAAATATCAGTTGCTGTCACCGCCAGAAATGGACGCAGAGCTTGACGGACTATGGTAATTTCCGCTGCGCTGTCCAGGAGCGTCAGCGCCCATGTCCGGTTCCGAAGCTGTGTCCGCACTATCTGAGGCATACCTTGCCGTCAGAGCCGCCACTTTCTTCTTCTGAAACGGGGGTCTTTGTCGTGCAAATTCGTCCTGCTTGCCTTTACCCTCAGTCTGTCGGGGCTGGTCACGCTGTTGTGGAGCACCCCGACCTTTGCCACCGCCTCCGCCACCGGACTGTGTAGCCGATGTTTCCTGTGAAGAACGAGGAGAGCGCTGTTCAGAAACCTGAAATCTATCAGGAGACTTGATAGCAGCACGATCGCGCAGATCATAAGTGCGTTCACTACTAGACTGTACGGGAGAGGCAGGCCGAGAGCCCTGTTTCTGCTGCTGCTGCTTCCCCTGTTGTTTAACCTGCCATTTTTGTTTAGGAAAAAAGGGCCGGTCGTCCTTACCAGACGTTTCTGCCTTACCCTGCTGCTTTAGATCGGGATTCTTTATGACAGGCTTAACTCCTAAAGAGCTACGACCCAAATCCCGATATGCCTCTGCGATTATTTTCGCAAATTCCTGCGGTTTGTCCTCCTCAGGAACTCGTTTCAGTTCATTACGAACCTGGAAATGCAAAGCATCACCCTTCAGGTTACCAATTATCATGGTAGCCACCAGGTCAAATTGCCCGAGGAGCCGCATCCCTAACTCTATCGCAGACTCCGCACCATGGTTCTCTTGAACTCTTTTGATTACGGAGGGCAGCTGCAACATAGACGGAGTGCCATAGCACTGCGCGTACGTCGCTGCAAAGACCTTGCCCCAATTTGTACAATCGTCAATGTGTGGGACCAAGTCCTTCGGCAAACTAATGGTGAGGATCCTGTGTTTCTCCACAGGTGAAGTATTCGGATAAACCGCTTCTATTTGGTCAAACTTCTCAGCAAGCCAAAAGGGGAAATCATCCCTAGTAAGGGGGCGCTTGCCCATAACAGAATTGACCATAACAGGACTAATGACCACCGCGTGATGATCAGTAGGCTGTCCCGCAACAGCAGGCGCCCCCGCCTGCATATTGCGCGAAACATACTGCACCAACGCCCTATATACCGTAATTAGGGCAGTGTGTAGTACACGCAGCTCAGCCACCGTCACCGTGAGGTAACGGGGATGAGGCGTAAATCCGGCTAGTACCGGCCAAGTGGCCCCTGCAATTGATAAAGGGCCCATTCTCGGCGGTATAACCACATGGGGAAGGGCGCCATTAAACCAAATAAGATGCTGCCAAGCAGATATTGGTATTTCCTGTGTCCTATACGGCGTATAGTTCGCCGGCACTGTTTAGGGCAGTGCTGGTTTAGGGCAGTGCAGTGGTGTTCGGGCAGTGTAGGGGGTCGTGCTGGGGCTGGTGTTTCAGGGTTTAGGGCAGTGCAGTGGTGTTCGGGCAGTGTAGGGGGGTCATGCTGGGGCTGGTGTTTCAGGGTTTAGGGCAGAGCAGTGGTGTTCAGGCAGTGTAGGGGGATTTGCGGGGGTGGTGTTTCAGGGTTTAGGTCAGAGCACTGGTGTTCAGGCAGTGTAGGGGGTCATGCTGGGGGTGGTGTTTCAGTGTTTAGGGCAGTGCAGTGATGTTTGGGCAGTGTAGGGGGTTGTGCAGGGAGTAGTGTTTCAGGGTGTAGGGCAGTCCAGTGGTGTTCGGGCAGTGTAGGGGGTCATGCGGGGGCTGGTGTTTCAGGGTTTAGGGCAGTGCAGTGGTGTTCGGTCATTGTGGGGGGTCGTGCGCGGGCTGGTGTTTCAGGGTTTAGGGCAGTGCAGTGGTGTTCGGGCAGTGTAGGTGGTTGTATGGGGGATGGTGTTTCAGGGTTTAGGGCAGTGCAGTAGTGTTCGTGCAGTGTAGGGGGTCATGAGGGGGCTGCAGTTTCAGGGTTTAGGGCAGTGCAGAGGTGTTCGGGCAGTCTAGGGGGTCTTGCGGGGCTGGTGTTTCAGGGTTTTGGGCAGTGCAGTGGTGTTCGGGCAGTGTTAGGGGTCATGCAGGGGATGGTGTTTTAGGATTTAGGGCAGTGCAGTGGTGTTCGGGCAGTGTAGGGTGTCGTGTGAGTTTGGTGTTTCAGGGTTTTGGGCAGTGCAGTGGTGTGCGGGCAGTGTGGGTTGTTGTGCGGGGGCTGGTGTTTCAGGGTTTAGGGCAGTGCATTGGTGTTCGGGCAGTGTAGGGGGTCGTGCGTGGGCTGGTGTTTCAGGGTTTAGGGCAGTGCAGTGGTGTTCGGGCAGTGTAGGGGGTCGTGCTGGGGCTGGTGTTTCAGGGTTTTGGGCAGTGCAGTGGTGTTCGGGCAGTGTAGGGGGTCTTGCTGGAGTAGTGTTTCAGGGTTTAGGGCAGTGCAGTGGTATTCGGGCAGTGTAGGGGGTCATGCTGGGGCTGATGTTTCAGAGTTTACGGCAGTGCAGTGGTGTTCGGGCAGTGTAGGGGGTTTTGCAGGGGTGCTGTTTTAGGATTTTGGGCAGTGCAGTGGTGTTCGGGCAGTGTAGGGGGTCTTGCTGGGGGTAGTGTTTCAGGGTTTGGGGCAGTGCATTGGTGTTCGGGCAGTGTAGGGTGTCGTGCATAGCGTGGTGTTTCAGGGCTTAGGGCAGTGCAGTGGTGTTCGGGAAGTGTAGGGGGTCGTGCAGGGGGTGGTGTTTCAGGGTTTAGGGCAGTGCAGTGGTGTTTGGGTAGTGTGGGTTGTCGTGCGGGGGCTGGTGTTTCAGGGTTTAGGGCAGAGCAGTGGTGCTCAGGCAGGGTAGGGGTTGTGCTGGGGCTGGTGTTTCAGGGTTTAGGGCAGAGGAGTGGTTTTCGGGTAGTGAGGGGGTCATGCTGGGGGTGGAGTTTGAGGGTGTAGGGCACTGCAGTGGTGTTCGGGCTGTGTAGGGGGTCATGCTGGGGCTGGTGTTTCAGGGTTTAGGGCAGTGCAGTGGTGTTCGGGCAGTAAAGGGCGTCCTTCTGGGGCTGGTGTTTCAGGGTTTAGGGCAGGGCAGTTGCGTTCGGGCAGTGTAGGGGGCTGGAGTTTCAGGGTTTAGGGCAGTGCAGTGGTGTTCGGGCAGTGTAAGGGGTCGTGCTGGGGCTGTTGTTCCATGGTTTAGGGCAGTGCAGTGGTGTTCGGGCCATGTAGGGGGTTGTACGGGGGATGGTGTTTCAGGGTTTAGGGCAGTGCAGTGGTGTTCGAGCAGTGTTGGGGGTCATGCGGGGGCTGCAGTTTCAGGGTTTAGGGCAGTGCAGAGGTGTTCGGGCAGTCTAGGGGGTCGTGCGGGGCTGGTGTTTCATGGTTTAGGGCAGTGCAGAGGTGTACGGGCAGTGTAGGGGGTCATGCACGGGATGGTGTTTCAGGATTTAGGGCAGTGCAGTGGTGTTCGGGCAGTGTAGGGTGTCGTGCGAGACTGGTGTTTCAGGGTTTTGGGCAGTGCAGTGGTGTTTGGGCAGTGTGGGTTGTCGTGCGGGGGCTGGTGTTTCAGGGTTTATGGCAATGCATTGGTGTTCGGGCAGTGTAGGGGGTCGTGCGTTGGCTGGTGTTTCAGGGTTTTGGGCAGTGCAGTGGTGTTCGGGGAGTGTAGGGGGTCTTGCTGGGGGTGGTGTATCAGGGTTTTGGGCTTTGCAGTGGTGTTCGGGCAGTGTAGGGGGTCTTGCTGGGGGTAGTGTTTCAGGGTTTAGGGCAGTGCATTGGTGTTCGGGCAGTGTAGGGTGTCGTGCACGGGGTGGTGTTTCAGGGCTTAGGGCAGTGCAGTGGGGTTCGTGCAGTATATGGGGACGTGCAGGGGGTGGTGTTTCAGGGTTTAGGGCAGTGCAGTGGTATTCGGGCAGTGTAGGGGGTCATGCTGGGGCTGATGTTTCAGGGTTTACGGCAGTGCAGTGGTGTTCGGACAGTGTAGGGGGTTGTGCAGGGGTGGTGTTTCAGGATTTTGGGCAGTGCAGTGGTGTTCGGGCAGTGTAGGGGTCTTGCTGGGGGTAGTGTGTCGGGGTTTAGGGCAGTGCATTGGTGTTCGGACAGTGTAGGGTGTCGTGCATGGCGTGGTGTTTCAGGGTTTAGGGCAGAGGAGTGGTTTTCGGGTAGTGAGGGGGTCATGCTGGGGGTGGAGTTTGAGGGTGTAGGGCAGTGCAGTGGTGTTCGGGCAGTGTAGGGGGTCATGCTGGGGCTGGTGTTTCAGGGTTTAGGGCAGTGCAGTGGTGTTCGGGCAGTAAAGGGGGTCATGCTGGGGCTGGTGTTTCAGGGTTTAGGGCAGGGCAGTTGCGTTCGGGCAGTGTAGGGGTGGTGCTGGGGCTGGAGTTTCAGGGTTTAGGGCAGTGCAGTGGTGTTCGGGCAGTGTAGGGGGTCGTGCTGGGGCTGGTGTTTCATGGTTTAGGGCAGTGCAGTGGTATTTGGGTAGTGTAGGGGGTCGTGCTGGGGCTGGTGTTTCAGGGTTTAGGGCAGTGCAGTGGTGTTCGGGCAGTGTAGGGGGGTCGTGCTGGGGCTGGTGTTTCAGGGTTTAGGGCAGAGCAGTGGTGTTCAGGCAGTGTAGGGGGGTTTGCGGGGGTGGTGTTTCAGGGTTTAGGTCAGAGCACTGGTAGTCAGGCAGTGTAGGGGGTCATGCTGGGGGTGGTGTTTCAGTGTTTAGGGCAGTGCAGTGATGTTTGGGCAGTGTAAGGGGTTGTGCAGGGAGTGGTGTTTTCGGGTTTAGGGCAGTGCAGTGGTGTTCGGGCAGTGTAGGGGGTTGTGCAGGGGGTGGTGTTTCAGGGTTTAGGCCAGTGCAGTGGTGTTCGGGCAGTGTTGGGGGTCTAGTTCGGGGTAGTGTTTCAGGGGATAGGGCCGCGGTGTTCGGGCAGCGTAGGAGTACTTGCTGGGGGTGGTATTTCAGGGTTTAGGGCAGATCAGTGGTGTTCGAGCAGTGTAGGAGATCTTGCTAGGGGTGGTGTTTCAGGGTTTAGGGCAATGGAGTCGTGTTCGGGCAGTGTAGGGGGTCGTGCAGGGGGGTGGTGTTTCAGGGTTTAGGGCAGTGCAGTTGTGTTTGGGCAGTGTGGGGAGTCGTGCTGGGGCTGGTGTTTCATGGTTTTGGGCAGTAGTGTTCGGGCAGTATAGGGGGTCTTGCTGGGGGTGGTGTTTCAGGGTTTAGGGCAGTGCAGTGGTGTTTGAGCAGTGTAGGGGTTCGTGCAGGGGGGTGGTGTTTCAGGGTTTAGGGCAGTGCACTGGTGTTCAGCCACTGTAGGGTGTCATGCTGGGCGTGGTTTTTCATGGTTTAGGGCAGTGCAGTTGTGATCGGGCAGTGTAGGGGGTCGTGCTGGGGCTGGTGTTTCAGGGTTTAGGGAAGTGCAGTGGTGTTCAGGCAGTGTAAGGGGTCATGTTGGGGCTAGTGTTTCAGGGTTTAGGGCAGTGCAGTGGTATTCGGGCAGTGTAGGGGGTCATGCTGGGGCTGATGTTTCAGAGTTTACGGCAGTGCAGTGGTGTTCGGGCAGTGTAGGGGGTTTTGCAGGGGTGCTGTTTTAGGATTTTGGGCAGTGCAGTGGTGTTCGGGCAGTGTAGGGGGTCTTGCTGGGGGTAGTGTTTCAGGGTTTGGGGCAGTGCATTGGTGTTCGGGCAGTGTAGGGTGTCGTGCATAGCGTGGTGTTTCAGGGCTTAGGGCAGTGCAGTGGTGTTCGGGAAGTGTAGGGGGTCGTGCAGGGGGTGGTGTTTCAGGGTTTAGGGCAGTGCAGTGGTGTTTGGGTAGTGTGGGTTGTCGTGCGGGGGCTGGTGTTTCAGGGTTTAGGGCAGAGCAGTGGTGCTCAGGCAGGGTAGGGGTTGTGCTGGGGCTGGTGTTTCAGGGTTTAGGGCAGAGGAGTGGTTTTCGGGTAGTGAGGGGGTCATGCTGGGGGTGGAGTTTGAGGGTGTAGGGCACTGCAGTGGTGTTCGGGCTGTGTAGGGGGTCATGCTGGGGCTGGTGTTTCAGGGTTTAGGGCAGTGCAGTGGTGTTCGGGCAGTAAAGGGCGTCCTTCTGGGGCTGGTGTTTCAGGGTTTAGGGCAGGGCAGTTGCGTTCGGGCAGTGTAGGGGGGTGCTGGGGCTGGAGTTTCAGGGTTTAGGGCAGTGCAGTGGTGTTCGGGCAGTGTAAGGGGTCGTGCTGGGGCTGTTGTTCCATGGTTTAGGGCAGTGCAGTGGTGTTCGGGCCGTGTAGGGGGTTGTACGGGGGATGGTGTTTCAGGGTTTAGGGCAGTGCAGTGGTGTTCGAGCAGTGTTGGGGGTCATGCGGGGGCTGCAGTTTCAGGGTTTAGGGCAGTGCAGAGGTGTTCGGGCAGTCTAGGGGGTCGTGCGGGGCTGGTGTTTCAGGGTTTAGGGCAGTGCAGAGGTGTACGGGCAGTGTAGGGGGTCATGCACGGGATGGTGTTTCAGGATTTAGGGCAGTGCAGTGGTGTTCGGGCAGTGTAGGGTGTCGTGCGAGACTGGTGTTTCAGGGTTTTGGGCAGTGCAGTGGTGTTTGGGCAGTGTGGGTTGTCGTGCGGGGGCTAGTGTTTCAGGGTTTATGGCAATGCATTGGTGTTCGGGCAGTGTAGGGGGTCGTGCGTTGGCTGGTGTTTCAGGGTTTTGGGCAGTGCAGTGGTGTTCGGGGAGTGTAGGGGGTCTTGCTGGGGGTGGTGTATCAGGGTTTTGGGCTTTGCAGTGGTGTTCGGGCAGTGTAGGGGGTCTTGCTGTGGGTAGTGTTTCAGGGTTTAGGGCAGTGCATTGGTGTTCGGGCAGTGTAGGGTGTCGTGCACGGGGTGGTGTTTCAGGGCTTAGGGCAGTGCAGTGGGGTTCGTGCAGTATATGGGGACGTGCAGGGGGTGGTGTTTCAGGGTTTAGGGCAGTGCAGTGGTATTCGGGCAGTGTAGGGGGTCATGCTGGGGCTGATGTTTCAGGGTTTACGGCAGTGCAGTGGTGTTCGGACAGTGTAGGGGGTTGTGCAGGGGTGGTGTTTCAGGATTTTGGGCAGTGCAGTGGTGTTCGGGCAGTGTAGGGGTCTTGCTGGGGGTAGTGTGTCGGGGTTTAGGGCAGTGCATTGGTGTTCGGACAGTGTAGGGTGTCGTGCATGGCGTGGTGTTTCAGGGTTTAGGGCAGAGGAGTGGTTTTCGGGTAGTGAGGGGGTCATGCTGGGGGTGGAGTTTGAGGGTGTAGGGCAGTGCAGTGGTGTTCGGGCAGTGTAGGGGGTCATGCTGGGGCTGGTGTTTCAGGGTTTAGGGCAGTGCAGTGGTGTTCGGGCAGTAAAGGGGGTCATGCTGGGGCTGGTGTTTCAGGGTTTAGGGCAGGGCAGTTGCGTTCGGGCAGTGTAGGGGTGGTGCTGGGGCTGGAGTTTCAGGGTTTAGGGCAGTGCAGTGGTGTTCGGGCAGTGTAGGGGGTCGTGCTGGGGCTGGTGTTTCATGGTTTAGGGCAGTGCAGTGGTATTTGGGTAGTGTAGGGGGTCGTGCTGGGGCTGGTGTTTCAGGGTTTAGGGCAGTGCAGTGGTGTTCGGGCAGTGTAGGGGGGTCGTGCTGGGGCTGGTGTTTCAGGGTTTAGGGCAGAGCAGTGGTGTTCAGGCAGTGTAGGGGGATTTGCGGGGGTGGTGTTTCAGGGTTTAGGTCAGAGCACTGGTGTTCAGGCAGTGTAGGGGGTCATGCTGGGGGTGGTGTTTCAGTGTTTAGGGCAGTGCAGTGATGTTTGGGCAGTGTAAGGGGTTGTGCAGGGAGTGGTGTTTTCGGGTTTAGGGCAGTGCAGTGGTGTTCGGGCAGTGTAGGGGGTTGTGCAGGGGGTGGTGTTTCAGGGTTTAGGGCAGTGCAGTGGTGTTCGGGCAGTGTTGGGGGTCTAGTTCGGGGTAGTGTTTCAGGGGATAGGGCCGCGGTGTTCGGGCAGCGTAGGAGTACTTGCTGGGGGTGGTATTTCAGGGTTTAGGGCAGATCAGTGGTGTTCGAGCAGTGTAGGAGATCTTGCTAGGGGTGGTGTTTCAGGGTTTAGGGCAATGGAGTCGTGTTCGGGCAGTGTAGGGGGTCGTGCAGGGGGGTGGTGTTTCAGGGTTTAGGGCAGTGCAGTTGTGTTTGGGCAGTGTGGGGAGTCGTGCTGGGGCTGGTGTTTCATGGTTTTGGGCAGTAGTGTTCGGGCAGTATAGGGGGTCTTGCTGGGGGTGGTGTTTCAGGGTTTAGGGCAGTGCAGTGGTGTTTGAGCAGTGTAGGGGTTTGTGCAGGGGGGTGGTGTTTCAGGGTTTAGGGCAGTGCACTGGTGTTCAGCCACTGTAGGGTGTCATGCTGGGCGTGGTTTTTCATGGTTTAGGGCAGTGCAGTTGTGATCGGGCAGTGTAGGGGGTCGTGCTGGGGCTGGTGTTTCAGGGTTTAGGGAAGTGCAGTGGTGTTCAGGCAGTGTAAGGGGTCATGTTGGGGCTAGTGTTTCAGGGTTTAGGGCAGTGCAGTGGTGTTTGGGCAGTGTAGGGGATCGTGATGGGGCTAGTGTTTCAGGGTTTAGGGCAGTGCAGTGGTGTTCGGGCTGTGTAGGGGGTCGTGCTGGGGGTGGTGTTTCAGGGTTAAGGGCAGTGCAGTGGTGTTCGGGCAGTATAGGGGTCGTTCTTTTGCTGTTGTTTCAGGGTTTAGGGCAGAGCAGTGGTTTTCGGGCAGTGTAGGGGGTCGTGCTGGTGCTGGTGTTTCACATTTTAGGGCAGACCAGTGGTGTGCGGGCAATGTAGGGGGTCATGCTGGGGGTGGTTTTTCAGGGTTTAGGGCAGAGCAGTGGTGTTCGGGCAGTGTACGGAGTCGTGCTGGGGGTGGTGTTTCATGGTTTAGGGCACTGCAGTGGTGTTCGGGCAGTGTAGGGGGTTGTGCAGGGGGTGGTGATTCCGAGTTTAGGGCAGTGCACTGGTGTTCAGCCAGTGTAGGGGGTCGTGCTGGGGGTGGTTTTTCAGGGTTTAGGGCAGTGCAGTGGTGTTCGGGCAGTGTGAGGGGTCGTGCTGGGGCTGGTGCTTCATTGTTTAGGGCAGTGCAGTTGTGTTCGCGCAGTGTAGGGGGTCGTGCTGGGGCTGGTGTTTCATGATTTTGGGCAGTAGTGTTCGGGCAGAGGAGGGGGTCTTGCTGGGGGTGGTATTTCAGGGTTTAGGGCAGTTCAGAGGTGTGCGGGCAGTGTAGGGGGTCTTGCTGGGGGTGGTGTTTCAGGGTTTAGGGCAAGGCAGTGGTGTTTGAGCAGTGTAGGGGTCGTGCAGGGGGGTGGTGTTTCAGGGTTTAGGGCAGTGCACTGGTGTTCAGCCAGTGTAGGGTGTCATGCTGGTGGTGGTTTTTCAGGGTTTGGGGCAGATCAGTGGTGTTCGGGCAGTGTAGGGGGTCGTGCTGGGGCTGGTGTGTCAGGGTTTAGGGCAGTGCAGTGGTGTTCGGGCAGTGTAGGGGGTCGTGCTGGGGCTGGTGTTTCAGGGTTTAGGGCAGTGCAGTGGTGTTCGGGCAGTGTAGGGGGTCATGATGGGGCTGGTGTTTCAGGGTTTAGGGCAGTGCAGTGGTGTTCGGGCTGTGTAGGGGGTCGTGCTGGGGGTGGTGTTTCAGGGTTAAGGGCAGTGCAGTGGTGTTCGGGCAGTGTAGGGGGTCGTGCTGGTGCTGTTGTTTCAGGGTTAGGGCAGAGCAGTGGTGTTCGTGCAGTGTAGGGGGTCATGCTGGTGCTGGAGTTTCACATTTTAGGGCAGACCAGTGGTGTGCGGGCAATGTTTGGGGTCATGCTAGGGGTGGTGTTTCAGGGTTTAGAGCACTGCAGTGGTGTTCGGGCAGTGTAGGGGGACGTGCTGGGGGTGGTGTTTCAGGGTTTATGGAGGAGCAGTGCTGTTCGGGCAGTGTAGGAGGTCGTGCAGGGGGTGGTGTTTCACGGTTTACGGCATGGTAGTGGTTTTCGGGCAGTGTAGGGGGTCTTGCTGGGGACGGTGTTTCAGGGTTAGGGCAGTGGTGTTCGTGATGTGTAGGGGGTCTAGCTGGGAGAGGTGTTTCAGGGATTAGGGCAGTGCAGTGGTGTTCAGGCAGTGTAGGGGGTCTTCAGGAGACGGTGTTTCAGGGTTTAGGCAGTGGTGCTTGGGCAGTGTAGGGGTTCTTGCTGGGGGTGGAGTTTCAGGGTTTAGGGCAGTGCAGTGATATTTGGGCAGTGTAGTGGGTCGTGCAGGGGGTGGTGTTTCAGGGTTTAGGGCAGTGCAGTGGTGTTCGGGCAGTGAAGGGGGTCTTGCTGGGGGTGGTGTTTCAGGGTTTAGGGCAGTGCAGTGGTGTTCGAACAGTGTAGGGTGCCGTGCTTGGTGTGGTGTTTCAGGGTTTAGGGCAGTGCAGTGGTGTTTGGGCAGTGTGAGTAGTTGTGATGGGGCTGGTTTTTCAGGGTTTAGGGCAGTGCAGTGGTGTTTGGGCAGTGTAGGGGGTTGTGCTGGGGGGTGGTGTTTCAGGGTTTAGGGCAGTGCAGTGGTGTTCAGGCAGTGTAGGGGGTAGTGCTGGAGGTGGTGTTTCAGGGTTTAGGGCAGTGCAGTGGTGTCCTGGCAGTGTAGGGGGTCATGCTGGGGGTGGTATTTCAGGGTTTAGGGCAGTGGTTCAGTGGTGTTCGGGCAGTGTGGGGGTCTTGCAGGGGCTGGTGTTTCAGGGGTTAGGTCAGTGCAGTGGTGTTCGGGCAGTGTGTCGGGTCATGCGGGGGCTGGTGTTTCAGGGTTTAGGGTAGTGCAGTGGTGTTCGGGCAGTGTAGGGGGTCGTGCGAGGGCTGGTGTTTCAGGGTTTAGGGCAGTGCAGAGGTGTTTGGGCAGTCTAGGGGGTCGTGCGGG
This sequence comes from Triturus cristatus, assembly GCF_964204655.1. Lineage (NCBI taxonomy): Eukaryota > Metazoa > Chordata > Amphibia > Caudata > Salamandridae > Triturus > Triturus cristatus. The sequence goes on along the minus strand of NC_140579.1, from coordinate 1,130,726,855 downwards.
GCTGGTGTTTCAGGGTTTAGGGCAGTGCACTGGTGTTTAGTCAGTGTAGGGGTTCGTGCTGGGGGTGGTTTTTCAGGGTTTAGGGCAGTGCAGTGGTGTTTGGGCAGTGTGGGGAGTCCTGCTGGGGCTGGTGTTTCATTGTTTAGGTCAGTGCAGTTGTGTTTGCGCAGTGTAGGGGTTCGTGCTGGGGCTGGTGTTTCATGATTTTGGGCAGACGTGTTTAGGCAGTGTAGGGGGTCTTGCTGGGGGTGGTATTTCAGTGTTTAGGGCAGTTCAGTGGTGTGCGGGCACTGTAGGAGGTCTTGCTGGGGGTGGTGTTTCATGATTTAGGGCAGCGCAGTGGTGTTCGAGCAGTGTAGGGGGTCGTGCTGGGGCTGGTGTTTTAGGGTTTAGGGCAGTGCAGTGGTGTTGGGGCAGTGTAGGGGATCGTGCTGGGGCTGGTGTTTCAGGGTTTAGGGCAGAGCAGTGGTGTTCAGGCCGTGTAGGGGGTCGTCATGGGGCTGGTCGTTCAGGGTTTAGGGCAGTGCAGTGGTGTTCGGGCTGTGTAGGGGTCATGCTGGGGGTGGTGTTTCAGGGTTAAGGGCAGTGCAGTGGTGTTCGGGCAATGTAGGGGGTCATGCTGGTGCTGTTGTTTCAGGGTTTAGGGCAGAGCAGTGGTGTTCGGGCAGTGTAGGGGGTCGTGCTGGTGCTGGTGTTTCACATTTTAGGGCAGACCAGTGGTGTGCGGGGAATGTAGGGGGTCCTGCTGGGGGTGGAGTTTCAGGGTTTAGGGCAGAGCAGTGGTGTTCGGGCAGTGTACGGAGTCGTGCTGGGGGTGGTGTTTCAGGGTTTAGGGCACTGCAGTGGTGTTCGGGCAATGTAGGGGGATGTGCTGGCGGTGGTGTTTCAGGGATTAGGGCAGTGCAGTGGTGTTCAGGCAGTGTAGGGTGTCTTGCTGGGGGTGGTGTTTCAGGGTTTAGGCAGTGGTGCTTGGGCAGTGTAGGGGTTCTTGCTGGGGGTGGTGTTTCAGGGTTTAGGGCAGTGCAGTGATATTTGGGCAGTGTAGTGGGTCGTGCAGGGGGTGGTGTTTCAGGGTTTAGGGCAGTGCAGTGGTGTTCGGGCAGTGAAGGGGGTCTTGATGGGGGTGGTGTTTCAGGGTTTAGGGCAGTGCGGTGGTGTTCGAACAGTGTAGGGTGCCGTGCTTGGTGTGGTGTTTCAGGGTTTAGGGCAGTGCAGTGGTGTTTGGGCATTGTGAGTAGTTGTCATGGGGCTGGTTTTTCAGGGTTTAGGGCAGTGCAGTGGTGTTCGGGCAGTGTAGGGGGTCATGCTGGGGGGTGGTGTTTCAGGGTTTAGGGCAGTGCAGTGGTGTTCGAGCAGTGTAGGGGGTAGTGCTGGAGATGGTGTTTCAGGGTTTAGGGCAGTCCAGTGGTGTTCGGGCAGTGTAGGGGGTCATGATGGGGGTGGTGTTTCAGGGTTTAGGGCAGTGGTTCAGTGGTGTTCGGGCAGCGTGGGGGTCTTGCAGGGGCTGGTGTTTTAGGGTTTAGGGCAGTGCAGTAGTGTTCGGGCAGTGTGAGGGTTCGTGCGGAGGCTGGTGTTTCAGGGTTTAGGACAGTGCAGTGGTGTTCGGGCAGTGTAGGGGGTTGTACGGGGGATGGTGTTTCAGGGTTTAGGGCAGTGCAGTTGTGTTCGGGCAGTGTAGGGGGTCATGCGGGTGCTGGTGTTTCAGGGTTTAGGGCAGTGCAGAGGTGTTCGGGCAGTCTAGGGAGTCGTGCGGGGATGGTGTTTCAGGGTTTAGGGCAGAGCAGTGGTGTTCAGGCAGTGTAGGGGGATTTGCGGGGGTGGTGTTTAAGGGTTTAGGTCAGAGCACTGGTGTTCAGGCAGTGTAGGGGGTCATTCTGGGGGTGGTGTTTCAGTGTTTAGGGCAGTGCAGTGATGTTTGGGCAGTGTAGGGGGTTGTGCAGGGAGTGGTGTTTCAGGGTTTAGGGCAGTGCAGTGGTGTTCGGGCAGTGTAGGGGGTCATGCGGGGGCTGGTGTTTCAGGGTTTAGGGCAGTGCAGTGGTGTTCGGTCATTGTGGGGGGTCGTGCGCGGGCTGGTGTTTCAGTGTTTATGGCAGTGCAGTGATGTTCGGGCAGTGTAACACCAATGCACTGCCCTAAACCCTGAAACACCAGCCTCGCACGACACCCTACACTGCCCGAACACCACTGCACTGCCCTAAATCCTGAAACACCATCCCCTGCATGACCCCCTACACTGCCAGAACACCACTGCACTGCCCTAAACCCTGAAACACCAGCCCCGCACGACCCCCTAGACTGCCCGAACACCTCTGCACTGCCCTAAACCCTGAAACTGCAGCCCCCGCACGACCCCCTACACTGCACGAACACCACTGTACTGCCCTAAACCCTGAAACACCATCCCCCGTACAACCCCCTACCTGCTGACCTGGTTCTTAGGCTGCAGAACAGCTCTGCTGACCTGGTTTTCTGGCTCTAAAGCAGCTCTGCTGACCTGGTTGTCCGGCTCGAAAGCGCCTCTGCTGACCTGGTTCTCTCCCTCTAAAGCAGCTCTGCTGACCTGGTTCTCTCCCTCTGAAGCAGCTCTGTTGACCTGGTTTCTCTGGCTCTATAGTAGCTCTGCTGACTTGGTTCTCTGGCTCAAGAGCAGCTCTTCAGACCTAGGTTCTTAGGCTCTAGAGCAGATCTGCTGACCTGGTTCTATGTCTTTACAGCAGCTCTGCTGACCTGGTTATCTGGCTTTGAAGCAGCTCTGCTGACCTGGTTGTCCGTCTCGAAAGCAGCTCTGATGACCTGGTTCTCTCCCTCTAAAGCAGCTCTGCTGACCTCGTTCTCTGGCTCTAGACCAGCTCTGCTCACCTGGTTCGTAGGCTATAGAGCAGCTCTGCTGACCTCGTTCTCTTGCTCTACAACGGCTCTGCTGACCTGGTTCTCTGGCTCTAAAGCAGGTCTGCTGACCTGGTTCTCTGGCTCTAAAGCAACTCTGCTGACCTGGTTCTCTGGCTCTAGAGCAGCTCTGCTGACCTGGTTCTCTGTCTCTAGAGCAGCTCTGCTGACCTGGTTCTTAGGCTCTAGAGCAGCTCTGCGGACCTGGTTCTCTGGCTCTACAACGGCTCTGCTGACCTGGTTCTCTAAAGCAGCTCTGCTGACCTGGTTCTCTGGCTCTTGAGCAGCTCTGCTGACCTGGTTCTTAGGCTCTAGAGCAGCTCTGCTGACCTGATTCTCTGGCTCTAGAGCAGCTCTGCTGACCTAGTTCTCTACCTCTAAAGCAGATCTGCTGACCTGGTTCTCTGGCTCTAGAGCAGCTCTTCTGACCTGGTTCTTGGGCTCTAAAGCAGCTCTGCTGACCTGCTTCTCTGGCTCTAGAGCAGCTCTGCTGACCTGTTTCTCTCACTCTAAAGCAGCTCTGCTGACCTGGTTATTAGACTGTAGAGCACCTCTGCTGACCTGGTTCTCTGGCTCTAAATTGGCTCTGCTGACCTGGTTCTCTGGCTTTGTAGCAGCTCTGCTGACCTGGTTCTCTGGCTCTAAAGCAGCTCTTCTGACCTGGTTCTATGGCTCTAAAGCAGCTCTGCTGACCTGGTTCTCTGGCTTTGAAGCAGCTCTGCTGACCTGGTTCTCTGGGTCTAGAACAGCTCTGCTGACCTGGTTCTCTGGCTCCAGAGCAGCTCTGCTGACCTGGTTCTCTGGCTCTAGAGCAGCTCTGCTGGCCTGGATCTCTGGCTCTAAAGCACCCCTAATGACCTGGTTCTCTGGCTCTAGAGCAGCTCTGCTGACCTGGTTCTCTGGCTCTAAGCAGCTCTGTTGACCTGGTTCTCTGGCTCTAAAGCAGCTCTGATGACCTGGTTCTCTCTCTCTAAAGCAGCTTTGCTGACCTGGTTTCTCTGGCTCTACAGCAGCTCTGCTGACCTGGTTCTCTGGCACTAGACCAGCCCTGTTGACCTGGTTCTTAGGATCTAGAGCAACTCTGCAGACCTGGTTCTCTGGCTTTGAAGCAGCTCTGCTGACCTGGTTCTCTGGCTCTAAAGCAGATCTGCTGACCTGGTTCTCTGGCTCTAAAGCAGATCTGCTGACCTGGGTCACTCCATATAAAGCAGCTCTGCTGACCTGGTTTCACTGGCTCTACAGCTGCTCTGCTGACCTTGTTCTCTGGCTCTAGAGCAGCTCTGCTGACCTGGTTCTTGGGCTCTAAAGCAGCTCTGCTGACCTTCTTCTCTGGCTCTAGAGCAGCTCTGCTGACCTGGTTCTCTCCCTCTAAAGCAGCTCTGCTGTCCCGGTTCTCTGGCTCTAATGTAACTCTGCTGACGTGGTTCTCTCCCTCTAAAGCAGCTCTGCTGACCTGGTTTCTCTGGCTCTACAGCAGCTCTGCTGACCTGGTTCTATGGCTCTAGAGCAACTCTGCTGACCTGGTTCTAAGGCTGCAGAGCAGCTCTGCTGACCTGGTTCACTGGCTCTACATTGGCTCTGCTGACCTGGTTCTCTGGCTTTGAAGCAACTCTGCTGACCTGGTTCTCTGGCTCTAAAGCAGCTCTGCTGACCTGGTTCTACGGCTCTAAAGCAGCTCTGCTGACCTGGTTCTCTCCCTCTAAAGCAGCTCTGCTGACCTGGTTTCTCTGGCTCTACAGCAGCTCTGCTGACCTGGTTCTCTGGCTCTAGAGCAACTCTGCTGACCTGGTTCTTAGGCAGCAGAGCAGCTCTGCTGACCTGGTTCTCTGGCTCTACATTGGCTCTGCTGACCTGGTTCTCTGGCTTCGAAGCAACTCTACTGACCTAGTTCTCTGGCTCTGGAGCAGCACTGCTGACCTGGTTCTCTGGGTCTAGAACAGCTCTGCTGACCTGGTTCTCTGGCTCTAGAGTAGCTCTGCTGATCTGGTTCTCTGGCTCTAAACCAGCACTGAGGACCTGGTTCTCTCCCTCTAAAGCAGCTTTGCTGACCTGGTTTCTCTGGCTCTACAGCAGCTCTGCTGACCTGGTTCTCTGGGTCTAGACCAGCTCTGCTGATCTGGTTCTAGGCTCTAGAGCAGCTCTGCTGACATGGTTGTCAAGCTCTACAACGACTCTGCTGACCTGGTTCTCTGGCTCTAAAGCAGTTCTGCTGACCTGGTTCTCTGGCTCTAGAGCAGCTCTGCTGACCTGCTTCTCTGGCTCTACAGCAGCTCTGCTGACCTGGTTCTCTGGCTTTGAAGCAGCTCTGCTGACCTGGTTCTCTGGCTTTGAAGCACCTCTGCTGACCTGGATGTCTGGCTCTAGAGCAGCTCTGCTGACTCGGTTCTCTCCCTCTAAAGCAGCTCTGCTGACCTGCTTCTCATGCTCTAGAGCAGCTCTGCTGACCTGGTTCTCTGGCTCTAGAGCAGCTCTGCTGACCTGCTTCTCTGGCTCTTGAGCAGCTCTGCAGACCTTGTTCTCTCCCTCTAAAGCAGCTCCGCTGACCTAGTTTCTCTGGCTCTACAGCAGCTCTGCTGACCTGGTTCTCTGGCTTTGAAGCAGCTATGCTGACCTGGATCTCTGGCTCTAGAGCAGCTCTGCTGACTCGGTTCTCTGGCTCTAAAGCAGCTCTGCTGACCTGCTTCTCAGGCTCTAAAGCACCTCTGCTGACCTGGGTCTTAGGCTCTAGAGCAGCTCTGCTGACCTGGTTCTCTGGCTCTAAAGCAGCTCTGCTGACCTGGTTCTCTCCATCTAAAGCAGCTCTGCTGACCTGGTTCTCTGGCTTTGAAGCAGCTCTGCTGACCTGGACCTCTGGCTCTAGAGCAGCTCTGCTGACCTGCTTCTCTGGCTCTTGAGCAGCTCTGCTGACCTTGTTCTCTCCCTCTACAGCAGCTCTGCTGACCTAGTTTCTCTGGCTCTACAGCAGCTCTGCTGACCTGGTTCTCTGCCTTTGAAGCAGCTATGCTGACCTGGATCTCTGGCTCTAGAGCAGCTCTGCTGACTCGGTTCTCTCCCTCTAAAGCAGCTCTGCTTACCTGCTTCTCAGGCTCTAAAGCACCTCTGCTGACCTGGGCCTTAGGCTCTAGAGCAGCTCTGCTGACTCGGTTCTCACCCTCTAAACCAGCTCTGCTGACCTGCTTCTCAGGCTCTAAAGCAGCTCTACTGACCTGGTTCTTAGGCTCTAGAGCGGCTCTGCTGACCTGGTTCTCTGGCTCTACAGCAGCTCTGCTGACCTGGTTCTCTGGCTTTGAAGCAGCTAGGCTGACCTGGGTCTCTGGCTCTAGAGCAGCTCTGCTGACTCGGTTCTCTCCCTCTAAAGCAGCTTTGCTGACCTGCTTCTCAGGCTCTAAAGCACCTCTGCTGACCTGGGTCTTAGGCTCTAGAGCAGCTCTGCTGACTTGGTTCTCACCCTTTAAACCAGCTCTGCTGACCTGCTTCTCAGGCTCTAAAGCAGCTCTACTGACCTGGTTCTTAGGCTCTAGAGCGGCTCTGCTGACCTGGTTCTCTGGCTCTAGAGCAACTCTGCTGACCTGGTTCTCAGGCTCTAAAGCAGCTCTGCTGACCTGGTTCTCTGGCTCTAGAGCAACTCTGCTAACCTGGTTCTCAGGCTGTAGAGCAGCTCTGCTGACCTGGTTCTCTGGCTCTACATTGGTTCTGCTGACCTGGTTCTCTGGCTTTGAAGCAGCAGCTCTGCTGACCTGTTCCTATGGCTCTAGAGCAGCTCTGCTGACCTGGTTCTCTGGCTCTAAAGCAGCTCTGATGTTCTGGTTCTCTCCCTCTAAAGCAGCTTTGCTGTCCTTTTTTCTCTGGCTGTACAGCAGCTCTGCTGACCTGGTTCTCTGGCTCTAGACGATCTCTGCTGACCTGGTTCTTAGGCTCTAGAGCAGCTCTGCTGACCTGGTTCTCTGGCTCTACAATGGCTCTGCTGACCTGGTTCTCTGGCTCTAAAGCAGCTCTGCTGACCTGGTCCTCCGGCTCAAGAGCTGCTCTGCTGACCTGGTTCTGTGGCTCTAAAGCAGATCTGCTGACCTGGTTCTCTGGCTTTGAAGCAGATCTGCTGACCTGATTCTCTGGCTCTAAACCAGCTCTGCTGGCCTGGTTCTCTGGCTCTAAAGCAGCTCTGCCGACCTGGTTGTCAGGCTCGAAAGCAGCTCTGCTGACCTGGTTCTCTCCCTCTAAAGCAGCTCTGCTGACCTGGTTTCTCTCCCTCTAAAGCAGCTCTGCTGAACTGGTTTCTCTGGCTCTACAGCAGCTCTGCAGACTTGGTTCTCTGGCTCAAGAGCAACTCTGCAGACCTGGTTGTTAGGCTCTAGAGCAGCTCTGCTGGCCTGGTTCTATGGCTCTAAAGCAGCTCTGCTGACCTGCTTATCTGTCTTTGAAGCAGCTCTGCTGACCTGATTCTCTGGCTCTAAAGCAGCTCTGCTGACCTGGCTCTCTGGCTTTGAAGCAGCTCTGCTGACCTGGTTCTCTGGCTCTAGAGCAGCTCTGCTGACCTGGTTCTCTTCCTCCAAAGCAGCTCTGCTGACTGGTTCTTTAGCTCTAAAGCAGCTCTGCTGACCTCTTTGTTAGGCTCTAGAGCATCTCTGCTGACCTGATTCTCTGGCTCTACAACGGCTCTGCTGACCTGGTTCTCTGGCATTAAAGCAGCTCTGTTGACCTAAATCTCTGGCTCTGAAGCAGGTCTGCTGACCTGGTTCTCTGACTTTGAAGCAGCTCTGTTGACCTGGTTCTCTGGCTCTAGAGCAGCTCTGCTGACTCGGTTCTCTCCCTCTAAACCAGCTCTGCTGACCTGCTTCTCAGGCTCTAAAGCAGCTCTGCTGACCTGGATTTTAGGCTCGAGAGCATCTCTGCTGACCTGGTTCTCTGGCTCTAAAGCAGCTCTGCTGACCTGGTTTCACTGGCTCTAGAGCAGCTCTGCTGACCTGGTTCTCTGGCTCTAGAGCAGCTCTGCTGACCTGGTTCTTGGGCTCTAAAGCAGCTCTGCGGACCTGCTTCTCTGGCTCTAGAGCAGCTCTGCTGACCTGTTTCTCTGGCTCTAAAGTAGATCTGTTTATCTGGTTCTCTCCCTCTAAAGCAGCTCTGCTGACCTGGTTTCTTTGGCTATACAGCAGCTCTGCTGACCTGGTTCTCTGGCTCTCGAGCAACTCTGCTGCCCTGGTTCTTAGGCTGTAGAGCAGCTCTGCTGACCTGGTTCTCTGGCTCTAAATTGGCTCTGCTGACCTGGTTCTCTGGCTTTGTAGCAGCTCTGCTGACCTGGTTCTCTCCCTCTACAGCAGCTCTGCTGACCTGGTTCTATGGGTCTAAAGCAGCTCTGCTGACCTGGTTCTCTGGCTTTGAAGCAGCTCTGCTTACCTGGTTCTTTGGATCTAGAGCAGCTCTTCTGACCTGGTTCTCTGGGTCTAGAGCAGTTCTGCTGACCTGGTTCTCTGGCTCTAGAGCAGCTCTGCTGATCTGGTTCTCTGGCTCTAAAGCAGCTCTGCTGACCTGGATCTCTGGCTCTAAAGCAGCCCTAATGACCTCATTCTCTGGCTCTAGAGCAACTCTGCTGACCTGGTTCTCTGGCTCTAAGTAGCTCTGCTGACCTGGTTCTCAGGATCTAAAGCAGCTCTGATGACCTGGTTCTCTCTCTCTAAAGCAGCTTGATGACCTGGTTTCTCTGGCTCTACAGCTGCTTTGCTGACCTGGTTCTCTGGCTCTAGACCAGCTCTGCTGACCTGGTTCTTAGGCTCTAGAGCAGCTCTGCTGACCTGGTTCTCGGGCTCTAGAGCAACTCTGCTGACCTGGTTCTTAGGCTGTAGAGCACCTCTGCTGACCTGGTTCTCTAGGTCTAGATTGGCTCTGCTGACCTGGTTCTCTGGGCTTTGTAGCAGCTCTGCTGACCTGGTTCTCTGGTCATAAAGCAGCTCTTCTGACCTGGTTCTATGGCTCTAAAGCAGCTCTGCTGACCTGGTTCTCTGGCTTTGAAGCAGCTCTGCTGACCTGGTTATTTGGCTCTAGAGCAGCTCTGCTGACCTGGTTCTCTGGGTCTAGAGCAGCTCTGCTGACCTGGTTCTCTGGCTCCAGAGCAGCTCTGTTGACCTGGTTCTCTGGCTCTAGAGCAGCTCTGCTGACCTGGTTCTTGGGCTCTAAAGCAGCTCTGCTGACCTGCTTCTCTGGCTCTAGAGCAGCTCTGCTGACCTGGTTCTATCCCTCTAAAGCAGCTCTGCTGACAAGGTTTTTGGCTCTAAAGTAACTCTGCTGACGTGGTTCTCTTCCTCTGAAGCATCTCTGCTGACCTGGTTTCTCTGGCTCTACAGCAGATCTGCTGACCTGGTTCTATGGCTCTAGAGCAACTCTGCTGACCTGGTTCTCAGGCTGCAGAGCAGCTCTGCTGACCTGGTTCACTGGCTCTACATTGGCTCTGCTGACCTGGTTCTCTGGCTTTGAAGCAACTCTGCTGACCTGGTTCTCTGGCTCTAAAGCAGCTCTGCTGACCTGGTTTTATGGCTCTAAAGCAGCTCCGCTGACCTGGTTCTCTCCCTCTAAAGCCTCTAAACCCTCTTCTTACGTGGTTTCTCTGGCTCTACAGCAGCTCTGCTGACCTGGTTCTCTGGCTCTAGAGCAACTCTGCTGACCTGGTTCTTAGGCTGCAGAGCAGCTCTGCTGACCTGGTTCTCTCCCTCTAAAACAGCTCTGCTGACCTGGTTCTCTCCCTCTAAAGCAGCTCTGCTGACCTGGTTTCTCTCCCTCTAAAGCAGCTCTGTTGACCTGGTTTCTCTGGCTCTACAGCAGCTCTGCTGACTTGGTTCTCTGGCTTAAGAGCAGCTCTGCAGACCTAGGTTCTTAGGCTCTAGAGCAGATCTGCTGACCTGGTTCTATGTCTCTACAGCAGCTCTGCTGACCTGGTTATCTGGCTTTGAAGCAGCTCTGCTGACCTGGTTGTCCGGCTTGAAAGCAGCTCTGATGACCTGGTTCTCTCCCTCTAAAGGAGCTCTGCTGACCTGGTTCTCTCCCTCTAAAGCAGCTCTGCTGACCTGGTTCTCTCCCTCTAAAGCAGCTCTGCTGACCTGGTTTCTCTCCCTCTAAAGCAGCTCTGCTGACCTGGTTTCTCTGGCTCTACAGCAGCTCTGCTGACTTGGTTCTCTGGCTCAAGAGCAGCTCTGCAGACCTGGTTCTTAGGCTCTAGAGCAGATCTGCTGACCTGGTTCTACGGCTCTACAGCAGCTCCGCTGATCTGGTTCTCTGGCTCTAGACCAGCTCTGCTGACCTGGTTCTTAGGCTCTAGAGCAGCTCTGCTGACCTCGTTCTCTTGCTCTACAACGGCTCTGCTGACCTGGTTCTCTGGCTCTAAAGCAGGTCTGCTGACCTGGTTCTCTGGCTCTAAAGCAACTCTGCTGACCTGATTCTCTGGCTCTAGAGCAGCTCTGCTGACCTGGTTCTCTGGCTCTAGAGCCGCTCTGCTGACCTGGTTCTTAGGCTCTAGAGCAGCTCTGCGGACCTGGTTCTCTGGCTCTACAATGGCTCTGCTGACCTGGTTCTCTGGCTCTAAAGCAGCTCTGCTGACATGGTTCTATGGCTCTAAAGCAGCTCTGCTGACCTGGTTCTTAGGCTCTAGAGCAGCTCTGCTGACCTGATTCTCTGGCTCTAGAGCAGGTATGCTGACCTAGTTCTCTACCTCTAAAGCAGATCTGATGACCTGGTTCTCTGGCTCTAGAGCAGCTCTTCTGACCTGGTTCTTGGGCTCTAAAGCAGCTCTGCTGACCTGCTTCTCTGGCTCTAGAGCAGCTCTGCTGACTTGTTTCTCTCACTCTAAAGCAGCTCTGCTGACCTGGTTCTCTGGCTCTAAAGAATATCTGCTCACCTGGACCTCTCCCTCCAAAGCAGCTCTGCTGACCTGGTTTCTTTGGCTCTACAGCAGCTCTGCTGACCTGGTTCTCTGGCTCTAGAGCAACTCTGCTGACCTGGTTCTTAGGCTGTAGAGCACCTCTGCTGACCTGGTTCTCTGGCTCTAAATTGGCTCTGCTGACCTGGTTCTCTGGCTTTGTAGCAGCTCTGCTGACCTGGTTCTCTGGTTCTAAAGCAGCTCTTCTGACCTGGTTCTATGGCTCTAAAGCAGCTCTGCTGACCTGGTTCTCTGGCTTTGAAACAGCTCTGCTGACCTGGTTATTTGGCTCTAGAGCAGCTCTGCTGACCTGGTTCTCTGGGTCTAGAACAGCTCTGCTGACCTGGTTCTCTGGCTCCAGAGCAGCTCTGCTGACCTGGTTCTCTGGCTCTAGAGCAGCTCTGCTGACCTGGATCTCTGGCTCTGAAGCACCCCTAATGACCTGGTTCTCTGGCACTAGAGCAGCTCTGCTGACCTGGTTCTCTGGCTCTAAGCAGCTTTGCTGACCTGGTTCTCTGGCTCTAAAGCAGCTCTGATGACCTGGTTCTCTCTCTCTAAAGCAGCTTTGCTGATCTGGTTTCTCTGGCTCTACAGCAGCTCTGCTGACCTGGTTCTCTGGCACTAGACCAGCTCTGTTGACCTGGTTCTTAGGATCTAGAGCAGCTCTGCTGACCTGGTTCTATGGCTCTACAGCAGCTCTGCTGACCTGGTTCTCTGGCTCTAAAGCTGGTCTGCTGACCTGGTTCTCTGGCTCTAAAGCAACTCTGCTGACCTGAATCTCTGGCTCTAGAGCAGTTCTGCTGACCTGGTTCTCTGGCTCTATTAGCAGCTCTGCTGACCTGGTTCTTAGCCTCTAGAGTAGCTCTGCTGACCTGGTTCTCTGGCTCTACAACGGCTCTGCTGACCTGGTTCTCTGGCTCTAAAGCAGCTCTGCTGACCTGGTTCTATGGCTCTTGAGTAGCTCTGCTGACCTGGTTCTTAGGCTCTAGAGCAGCTCTGCTGACCTGATTCTCTGGCTCTAGAGCAGCTCTGCTGACCTGGTTCTCTGTCTCTAAAGAAACTCTGCTGACCTGGATCTCTGGCTCTAGAGCAGCTCTGCTGACCTGGTTCTCTGGATCTAGAGCAGCTCTGCTGACCTGGTTCTCTGGCTCTAGAGCAGCTCTGCTGACCTGGTTCTTAGGCTCTAGAGCAGCTCTGCTGACCTGGTTCTCTGGCTCTACAACGGCTCTGCTGACCTGGTTCTCTGGCTCTAAAGCAGCTCTGCTGACCTGGTTCTATGGCTCTAAAGCAGTTCTGCAGACCTGGCTCTCTGGCTCTTGAGCAACTCTGCTGACCTGGTTATTAGGCTATAGAGCAGCTCTGCTGACCTGATTCTCTGGCTCTAGAGCAGCTCTGCTGACCTAGTTCTCTCCCTCTAAAACAGATCTGCTGACCTGGTTCTCTGGCTCGAAAGCAGATCTGCTGACCTGGATCTCTTCCTCTAAAGCAGCCCTGCTCACCTGGTTTCTCTAGCTCTACAGCAGCTCTTCTGACCTGGTTCTCTTGCTCTAGAGCACCTCTGGTGACCTGGTTCTTAGGCTCTAGAGCAGCTCTGCCGACCTGGTTCTCTGGCTCTACAAAGGCTCTGCTGACCTGGTTCTCTGGCTTTGAAGCAGCTCTGCTGACCTGGTTCTCTGGCTCTAGAGCAGCTCTGCTGACCTGTTTCTCTGGCTCTAAAGTAGATCTGCTTATCTGGTTCTCTCCCTCTAAAGCAGCTCTGCTGACCTGGTTTCTTTGGCTATACAGCAGCTCTGCTGACCTGGTTCTCTGGCTCTCGAGCAACTCTGCTGCCCTGGTTCTTAGGCTGTAGAGCAGCTCTGCTGACCTGGTTCTCTGGCTCTAAATTGGCTCTGCTGACCTGGTTCTCTGGCTTTGTAGCAGCTCTGCTGACCTGGTTCTCTCCCTCTACAGCAGCTCTGCTGACCTGGTTCTATGGGTCTAAAGCAGCTCTGCTGACCTGGTTCTCTGGCTTTGAAGCAGCTCTGCTTACCTGGTTCTTTGGATCTAGAGCAGCTCTGCTGACCTGGTTCTCTGGGTCTAGAGCAGTTCTGCTGACCTGGTTCTCTGGCTCTAGAGCAGCTCTGCTGATCTGGTTCTCTGGCTCTAAAGCAGCTCTGCTGACCTGGATCTCTGGCTCTAAAGCAGCCCTAATGACCTCGTTCTCTGGCTCTAGAGCAACTCTGCTGACCTGGTTCTCTGGCTCTAAGTAGCTCTGCTGACCTGGTTCTCAGGATCTAAAGCAGCTCTGATGACCTGGTTCTCTCTCTCTAAAGCAGCTTGATGACCTGGTTTCTCTGGCTCTACAGCTGCTTTGCTGACCTGGTTCTCAGGCTCTAGACCAGCTCTGCTGACCTGGTTCTTAGGCTCTAGAGCAGCTCTGCTGACCTGGTTCTCGGGCTCTAGAGCAACTCTGCTGACCTGGTTCTTAGGCTGTAGAGCACCTCTGCTGACCTGGTTCTCTAGGTCTAGATTGGCTCTGCTGACCTGGTTCTCTGGGCTTTGTAGCAGCTCTGCTGACCTGGTTCTCTGGTCATAAAGCAGCTCTTCTGACCTGGTTCTATGGCTCTAAAGCAGCTCTGCTGACCTGGTTCTCTGGCTTTGAAGCAGCTCTGCTGACCTGGTTATTTGGCTCTAGAGCAGCTCTGCTGACCTGGTTCTCTGGGTCTAGAGCAGATCTGCTGACCTGGTTCTCTGGCTCCAGAGCAGCTCTGTTGACCTGGTTCTCTGGCTCCAGAGCAGCTCTGCTGACCTGGTTCTTGGGCTCTAAAGCAGCTCTGCTGACCTGCTTCTCTGGCTCTAGAGCAGCTCTGCTGACCTGGTTCTATCCCTCTAAAGCAGCTCTGCTGACAAGGTTTTTGGCTCTAAAGTAACTCTGCTGACGTGGTTCTCTTCCTCTGAAGCAGCTCTGCTGACCTGGTTTCTCTGGCTCTACAGCAGATCTGCTGACCTGGTTCTATGGCTCTAGAGCAACTCTGCTGACCTGGTTCTCAGGCTGCAGAGCAGCTCTGCTGACCTGGTTCACTGGCTCTAGATTGGCTCTGCTGACCTGGTTCTCTGGCTTTGAAGCAACTCTGCTGACCTGGTTCTCTGGCTCTAAAGCAGCTCTGTTGACCTGGTTTTATGGCTCTAAAGCAGCTCCGCTGACCTGGTTCTCTCCCTCTAAAGCAGCTCTTCTTACGTGGTTTCTCTGGCTCTACAGCAGCTCTGCTGACCTGGTTCTCTGGCTCTAGAGCAACTCTGCTGACCTGGTTCTTAGGCTGCAGAGCAGCTCTGCTGACCTGGTTCTCTGCCTCTAAAACAGCTCTGCTGACCTGGTTCTCTCCCTCTAAAGCAGCTCTGCTGACCTGGTTTCTCTCCCTCTAAAGCAGCTCTGTTGACCTGGTTTCTCTGGCTCTACAGCAGCTCTGCTGACTTGGTTCTCTGGCTTAAGAGCAGCTCTGCAGACCTAGGTTCTTAGGCTCTAGAGCAGATCTGCTGACCTGGTTCTATGTCTCTACAGCAGCTCTGCTGACCTGGTTATCTGGCTTTGAAGCAGCTCTTCTGACCTGGTTGTCCGGCTTGAAAGCAGCTCTGCTGACCTGGTTCTCTCCCTCTAAAGGAGCTCTGCTGACCTGGTTCTCTCCCTCTAAAGCAGCTCTGCTGGCCTGGTTCTCTCCCTCTAAAGCAGCTCTGCTGACCTGGTTTCTCTCCCTCTAGAGCAGCTCTGCTGACCTGGTTTCTCTGGCTCTACAGCAGCTCTGCTGACTTGGTTCTCTGGCTCAAGAGCAGCTCTGCAGACCTGGTTCTTAGGCTCTAGAGCAGATCTGCTGACCTGGTTCTATGGCTCTACAGCAGCTCCGCTGATCTGGTTCTCTGGCTCTAGACCAGCTCTGCTGACCTGGTTCTCTTGCTCTACAACGGCTCTGCTGACCTGGTTCTCTGGCTCTAAAGCAGGTCTGCTGACCTGGTTCTCTGGCTCTAAAGCGACTCTGCTGACCTGATTCTCTGGCTCTAGAGCAGCTCTGCTGACCTGGTTCTCTGGCTCTAGAGCAGCTCTACTGACCTGGTTCTTAGGCTCTAGAGCAGCTCTGCGGACCTGGTTCTCTGGCTCTACATTGGCTCTGCTGACCTGGTTCTCTGGCTCTAAAGCAGCTCTGCTGACATGGTTCTATGGCTCTAAAGCAGCTCTGCTGACCTGGTTCTTAGGCTCTAGAGCAGCTCTGCTGACCTGATTCTCTGGCTCTAGAGCAGGTATGCTGACCTAGTTCTCTACCTCTAAAGCAGATCTGATGACCTGGTTCTCTGGCTCTAGAGCAGCTCTTCTTACCTGGTTCTTGGGCTCTAAAGCAGCTCTGCTGACCTGCTTCTCTGGCTCTAGAGCAGCTCTGCTGACTTGTTTCTATCACTCTAAAGCAGCTCTGCTGACCTGGTTCTCTGGCTCTAAAGAAGATCTGCTCACCTGGACCTCTCCCTCCAAAGCAGCTCTGCTGACCTGGTTTCTCTGGCTCTACTGCAGCTCTGCTGACCTGGTTCTCTGGCTCTAGAGCAACTCTGCTGACCTGGTTCTTAGGCTGTAGAGCACCTCTGCTGACCTGGTTCTCTGGCTCTAAATTGGCTCTGCTGACCTGGTTCTCTGGCTTTGTAGCAGCTCTGCTGACCTGGTTCTCTGGTTCTAAAGCAGCTCTTCTGACCTGGTTCTATGGCTCTAAAGCAGCTCTGCTGACCTGGTTCTCTGGGTTTGAAACAGCTCTGCTGACCTGGTTATTTGGCTCTAGAGCAGCTCTGCTGACCTTGTTCTCTGGGTCTAGAACAGCTCTGCTGACCTGGTTCTCTGGCTCCAGAGCAGCTCTGCTGACCTGGTTCTCTGGCTCTAGAGCAGCTCTGCTGACCTGGATCTCTGGCTCTGAAGCACCCCTAATGACCTGGTTCTCTGGCACTAGAGCAGCTCTGCTGACCTGGTTCTCTGGCTCTAAGCAGCTTTGCTGACCTGGTTCTCTGGCTCTAAAGCAGCTCTGATGACCTGGTTCTCTCTCTCTAAAGCAGCTTTGCTGATCTGGTTTCTCTGGCTCTACAGCAGGTCTGCTGACCTGGTTCTCTGGCACTAGACCAGCTCTGTTGACCTGGTTCTTAGGATCTAGAGCAGCTCTGCTGACCTGGTTCTATGGCTCTACAGCAGCTCTGCTGAACTGGTTCTCTGGCTCTAGACCAGCTCTGCTGACCTGGTTCTTAGGCTCTAGAGCAGCTCTGCTGACCTGGTTCAATTGCTCTACAACAGCTCTGCTGACCTGGTTCTCTGGCTCTAAAGCTGGTCTGCTGACCTGGTTCTCTGGCTCTAAAGCAACTCTGCTGACCTGAATCTCTGGCTCTAGAGCAGTTCTGCTGACCTGGTTCTCTGGCTCTATTAGCAGCTCTGCTGACCTGGTTCTTAGCCTCTAGAGTAGCTCTGCTGACCTGGTTCTCTGGCTCTACAACGGCTCTGCTGACCTGGTTCTCTGGCTCTAAAGCAGCTCTGCTGACCTGGTTCTATGGCTCTTGAGTAGCTCTGCTGACCTGGTTCTTAGGCTCTAGAGCAGCTCTGCTGACCTGATTCTCTGGCTCTAGAGCAGCTCTGCTGACCTGGTTCTCTGTCTCTAAAGAAACTCTGCTGACCTGGATCTCTGGCTCTAGAGCAGCTCTGCTGACCTGGTTCTCTGGATCTAGAGCAGCTCTGCTGACCTGGTTCTCTGGCTCTAGAGCAGCTCTGCTGACCTGGTTCTTAGGCTATAGAGCAGCTCTGCTGACCTGGTTCTCTGGCTCTACAACGGCTCTGCTGACCTGGTTCTCTGGCTCTAAAGCAGCTCTGCTGACCTGGTTCTATGGCTCTAAAGCTGTTCTGCAGACCTGGCTCTCTGGCTCTTGAGCAACTCTGCTGACCTGGTTATTAGGCTATAGAGCAGCTCTGCTGACCTGATTCTCTGGCTCTAGAGCAGCTCTGCTGACCTAGTTCTCTCCCTCTAAAACAGATCTGCTGACCTGGTTCTCTGGCTCGAAAGCAGATCTGCTGACCTGGATCTCTTCCTCTAAAGCAGCCCTGCTCACCTGGTTTCTCTAGCTCTACAGCAGCTCTTCTGACCTGGTTCTCTTGCTCTAGAGCACCTCTGGTGACCTGGTTCTTAGGCTCTAGAGCAGCTCTGCCGACCTGGTTCTCTGGCTCTACAAAGGCTCTGCTGACCTGGTTCTCTGGCTTTGAAGCAGCTCTGCTGACCTGGTTCTCTGGCTCTAAAGCAGCTCTGCTGATTTGAATCTCTGGCTCTAGAGCAGCTCTCCTGACCTGGTTCTTAGACTCTAGAGCAGCTCTCCTAACCTGGTTCTCTGGCTCTACAGCAGCTCTGCTGAACTGGTTCTCTGGCTCTAGACCAGCTCTGCTGACCTGGTTCTTAGGCTCTAGAGCAGCTCTGCTGACCTGGTTCAATTGCTCTACAATGGCTCTGCTGACCTGGTTCTCTGGCTCTAAAGCTGGTCTGCTGACCTGGTTCTCTGGCTCTAAAGCAACTAGGCTGACCTGAATCTCTGGCTCTAGAGCAGTTCTGCTGACCTGGTTCTCTGGCTCTATTAGCAGCTCTGCTGACCTGGTTCTTAGGCTCTAGAGCAGCTCTGCTGACCTGATTCTCTGGCTCTAGAGCAGCTCTGCTGACCGGGTTCTCTGTCTCTAAAGAAACTCTGCTGACCTGGATCTCTGGCTCTAGAGCAGCTCTGCTGACCTGGTTCTCTGGATCTAGAGCAGCTCTGCTGACCTGGTTCTCTGGCTCTAGAGCAGCTCTGCTGACCTGGTTCTCTGGCTCTACAACGGCTCTGCTGACCTGGTTCTCTGGCTCTAAAGCAGCTCTGCTGACCTGGTTCTATGGCTCTAAAGCAGTTCTGCAGACCTGGCTCTCTGGCTCTTGAGCAACTCTGCTGACCTGGTTATTAGGCTATAGAGCAGCTCTGCTGACCTGATTCTCTGGCTCTAGAGCAGCTCTGCTGACCTAGTTCTCTCCCTCTAAAACAGATCTGCTGACCTGGTTCTCTGGCTCGAAAGCAGATCTGCTGACCTGGATCTCTTCCTCTAAAGCAGCCCTGCTCACCTGGTTTCTCTAGCTCTACAGCAGCTCTTCTGACCTGGTTCTCTTGATCTAGAGCACCTCTGGTGACCTGGTTCTTAGGCTCTAGAGCAGCTCTGCCGACCTGGTTCTCTGGCTCTACAAAGGCTCTGCTGACCTGGTTCTCTGGCTTTGAAGCAGCTCTGCTGACCTGGTTCTCTGGCTCTAAAGCAGCTCTGCTGATTTGAATCTCTGGCTCTAGAGCAGCTCTCCTGACCTGGTTCTTAGACTCTAGAGCAGCTCTCCTAAACTGGTTCTCTGGCTCTAAAGCACCTCTGCTGACCTGGTTCTCTGGCTCAAGAGCAGCTCTGCTGACCTGGTTCTTAGGCTCTAGTGCAGCTCTGCTTACTTGGTTCTATGGCTCTAAAGCAGCTCTGCTGACCTGGTTCTCTGGCTTTGAAGCAGCTCTGATGACCTGGTTCTCTCTCTCTAAAGCAGCTATGCTGATCTGGTTTCTCTGGCTCTACAGCAGCTCTGCTGACCTGGTTCTCTGGCACTAGACCAGCTCTGTTGACCTGGTTCTTAGGATCTAGAGCAGCTCTGCTGACCTGGTTCTATGGCTCTACAGCAGCTCTGCTGAACTGGTTCTCTGGCTCTAGACCAGCTCTGCTGACCTGGTTCTTAGGCTCTAGAGCAGCTCTGCTGACCTGGTTCAATTGCTCTACAACGGCTCTGCTGACCTGGTTCTCTGGCTCTAAAGCTGGTCTGCTGACCTGGTTCTCTGGCTCTAAAGCAACTCTGCTGACCTGAATCTCTGGCTCTAGAGCAGTTCTGCTGACCTGGTTCTCTGGCTCTATTAGCAGCTCTGCTGACCTGGTTCTTAGCCTCTAGAGTAGCTCTGCTGACCTGGTTCTCTGGCTCTACAACGGCTCTGCTGACCTGGTTCTCTGGCTCTAAAGCAGCTCTGCTGACCTGGTTCTCTGGCTCTTGAGTAGCTCTGCTGACCTGGTTCTTAGGCTCTAGAGCAGCTCTGCTGACCTGATTCTCTGGCTCTAGAGCAGCTCTGCTGACCTGGTTCTCTGTCTCTAAAGAAACTCTGCTGACCTGGATCTCTGGCTCTAGAGCAGCTCTGCTGACCTGGTTCTCTGGATCTAGAGCAGCTCTGCTGACCTCGTTCTCTGGCTCTAGAGCAGCTCTGCTGATCTGGTTCTCTGGCTCTAGACCAGGTCTGCTGACCTGGTTCTTAGGCCCTAGAGCAGCTCTGCTGATCTGGTTCTCTTGCTCTACAACGGCTCTGCTGACCTGGTTCTCTGGCTCTAAAGCGGGTCTGCTGACCTGGTTCTCTGGCTCTAAAGAAACTCTGCTGACCTGGTTCTCTGGCTCTAGAGCAGCTCTGCTGACCTGGTTCTCTGGCTCTAGAGCAGCTCTGCTGACCTGGTTCTTAGGCTCTAGAGCAGCTCTGCTGACCTGGTTCTCTGGCTCTACAATGGCTCTGCTGACCTGGTTCTCTGGCTCTAAAGCAGCTCTGCTGACCTGGTTCTATGGCTTTAAAGCAGCTCTGCTGACCTGGTTCTCTGGCTTTGAAGCAGCTCTGCTGACATGATTCTCTCGCTCTAAAGCAGCTCATCTAACCTGGTTCTCTGGCTCAAGAGCTGCTCTGCTGACATGGTTCTTAGGCTCTAGAGCAGATCTGCTGACCTGGTTCTATGGCTCTAAAGGAGCTCTGCTGACCAGGTTCTCTGGCTTTGTAGCAGCTTTGCTGACCTGATTCTCTGGCTCTAAAGCAGCTCTGCTGACCTGGTTTCTCTGGATCTACAGCAGCTCTGCTGACCTGGTTTCTCTCCTTCTAAAGCAGCTCTGCTGACCTGGTTTCTCTCCCTCTAAAGGAGCTCTGCTGACCTGGTTTCTCTGTCTCTACAGCAGCTCTGCTGACTTGGTTCTCTGGCTCAAGAACAGCTCTGCAGACCTGGTTCTTAGGCTCTAGAGCAGATCTGCTGACCTGGTTCTATGGCTCTACAGCAGCTCTGCTGACCTGGTTATCTGGCTTTGAAGCAGCTCTGCTGACCTGGTTGTCCGGCTCGAAAGCAGCTCTGATGACCTGGTTCTCTCCCTCTAAAGCAGCTCTGCTGACCTGGTTCTCTCCCTCTAAAGCAGCTCTGCTGACCTGGTTCTCTCCCTCTAAAGCAGCTCTGCTCACCTGATTTCTCTCCCTCTAAAGCGGGTCTGCTAACCTGGTTCTCTGGCTCAAGAGCAGGTCTGCTGACCTGGTTCTTAGGCCCTAGAGCACCTCTGCTGATCTGGTTTTATTGCTCTACAACGGCTCTGCTGACCTGGTTCTCTGGCTCTAAAGCGGGTCTGCTGACCTGGTTCTCTGGCTCTAAAGAAACTCTGCTGACCTGGTTCTCTGGCTCTAGAGCAACTCTGCTGAGCTGGTTCTCTGGCTCTAGAGCAGCTCTGCTGACCTGGTTCTTAGGCCCTAGAGCAGCTCTGCTGATCTGGTTCTCTTGCTCTACAACGGCTCTGCTGACCTGGTTCTCTGGCTCTAAAGCGGGTCTGCTGACCTGGTTCTCTGGCTCTAAAGCAGCCCTGCTGACCTGGTTCTCTGGCTCTTGAGCAACTCTGCTGACCTGGTTCTTAGGCTATAGAGCAGCTCTGCTGACCTGATTCTCTGGCTCTAGAGCAGCTCTGCTGACCTGGTTCTCTCCCTCTAAAGCAGATCTGCTGACCTGGTTCTCTGGCTCTAAAGCAGCTCTACTGACCTGGATCTCTTCCTCTAAAGCAGCCCTGCTCACCTGGTTTCTCTAGCTCTACAGCAGCTCTTCTGACCTGGTTCTCTTGCTCTAGAGCACCTCTGGTGACCTGGTTCTTAGGCTCTAGAGCAGCTCTGCCGACCTGGTTCTCTGGCTCTACAAAGGCTCTGCTGACCTGGTTCTCTGGCTTTGAAGCAGCACTGCTGACCTGGTTCTCTGGCTCTAAAGCAGCTCTGCTGATTTGAATCTCTGGCTCTACAGCAGCTCTCCTGACCTGGTTCTTAGACTCTAGAGCAGCTCTGCTAACCTGGTTCTCTGGCTCTAAAGCAGCTCTGCTGACCTGGTTCTCTCCCTCGAAAGCAGCTCTGCTGACCTGGTTTCTCTGGATCTACAGCAGCTCTGCTGACCTGGTTCTCTGGCTCAAGAGCAGCTCTGCAGACCTGGTTCTTAGGCTCTAGAGCAGATCTGCTGACCTGGTTCTATGGCTCTACAGCAGCTCTGCTGAACTGGTTCTCTGGCCCTACAACAGCTCTGCTGACCTGGTTCTCTGGCTCAAGAGCAGCTCTGCAGACCTGGTTCTTAGGCTCTAGAGCAGATCTGCTGACCTGGTTCTATGGCTCTACAGCAGCTCTGCTGAACTGGTTCTCTGGCTCTAGACCAGCTCTGCTGACCTGGTTCTTATGCTATAGAGCAGCTCTGCTGACCTGGTTCTCTTGCTCTACAACGGCTCTGCTGACCTGGTTCTCTGGCTCTAAAGTGGGTCTGCTGACCTGGTTCTCTGGCTCTAAAGCAACTCTGCTGACCTGGTTCTCTGGCTCTAGAGCAGCTCTGCTGTCCTGGTTCTCTGGCTCTAGAGCAGCTCTGCTGACCTGGTTCTTAGGCTCTAGAGCAGCTCTGCTGACCTGGTTCTCTGGCTCTACAACGGCTCTACTGACCTGGTTCTCTGGCTCTAAAGCAGCTCTGCTGACCTGGTTCTATGGCTCTAAAGCAGCTCTGGTGACCTGGTTCTCTGGCTCTTGAGCAACTCTGCTGACCTGGTTCTTAGGCTGTAGAGCAGCTCTGCTGACCTGATTCTCTGGCTCTAGAGCAGCTCTGCTGACCTATTTCTCTCCCTCTAAAGCAGATCTGCTGACCTGGTTCTCTGGCTCTAAAGCAGCTCTGCTGACCTGGATCTCTTCCTCTAAAGCAGCCCTGCTCACCTGGTTTCTCTAGCTCTACAGCAGCTCTGCTGACCTGGTTCTCTTGCTCTAGAGCACCTTTGGTGACCTGGTTCTTAGGCTCTAGAGCAGCTCTGCCGACCTGGTTCTCTGGCTCTACAAAGGCTCTGCTGACCTGGTTCTCTGGCTTTGAAGCAGCTCTGCTGACCTGGTTCTCTGGCACTAAAGCAGCTCTGCTGATTCGAATCGCTGGCTCTAGAGCAGCTCTCCTGACCAGGTTCTTAGAGTCTAGAGCAGCTCTGCTAACATGGTTCTCTGGCTCTAAAGCAGCTCTGCTGACCTGGTTCTCTCCCTCGAAAGCAGCTCTGCTGACCTGGTTTTTCTGGATCTACAGCAGCTCTGCTGACCTGGTTCTCTAGCTCAAGAGCAGCTCTGCTGACCTGGTTCTTAGGCTCTAGTGCAGCTCTGCTGACTTGGTTCTATGGCTCTAAAGCAGCTCTGCTGACCTGGTTCTCTGGCTTTGAAGCAGCTCTGCTGACCTGATTCTCTCGCTCTAAAGCAGCTCTGCTGACGTGGTTTCTCTGGCTCTACAGCAGCTCTGCTGACCTGGTTCTCTGGCTCTAAAGCAGCTCGGTTGACCTGGTTTTTAGGCTCTATAGCAGCTCTGCTGACCTGGTTCTCGGGCTCTACAACGGCTCTGCTGACTTGGTTCTCTGGCTTTGAAGCAGCTCTGCTGACCTGGTTCTCTGGCTCTAAAAGCAGCTCTGCTGACCTTGTTCTCTGGTTCTAAAGCAGCTCTGCTGACCTAGATCTCTGGCTTTGAAGCAGCTCTGCTGACCTGGTTCTCTGGCTCTAAAGCAGCTCTGCTGACCTGGTTCTCGGGCTCTAAAGCAGATCTGCTGACCTGGTTTCTCTGGCTCTACAGCAGCTCATCTAACCTGGTTCTCTGGCTCAAGAGCAGCTCTGCTGACATGGTTCTTAGGCTCTAGAGCAGCTCTGCTGACCTGGTTCTCTGGCTTTGAAGCAGCTCTGCTGACCTGATTCTCTGGCTCTAAAGCAGCTCTGCTGACCTGGTTTCTCTCCTTCTAAAGCAGCTCTGCTGACCTGGTTTCTCTCCCTCTAAAGCAGCTCTGCTGACCTGGTTTCTCTGGCCCTACAGCAGCTCTGCTGACCTGGTTCTCTGGCTAAAGAGCAGCTCTGCAGACCTGGTTCTTAGGATCTAGAGCAGATCTGTTGACCTGGTTCTATGGCTCTACAGCAGCTCTGCTGAACTGGTTCTCTGGCTCTAGACCAGCTCTGCTGACCTGGTCCTCTGGCTCTAAAGCGGGTCTGCTGACCTGGTTCTCTGGCTCTAAAGCAACTCTGCTGACCTGGTTCTCTGGATCTAGAGCAGCTCTGCTGACCTGGTTCCCTGGCTCTAGACCAGCTATGCTGACCTTGTTCTTAGGCTCTAGAGCAGCTCTGCTTACCTGGTTCTCTGGCTCTACAACGGCTCTACTGACCTGGTTCTCAGGCTCTAAAGCAGCTCTGCTGACCTGGTTCTATGGCTCTAAAGCAGCTCTGCTGACCTGGTTCTCTGGCTCTTGAGCAACTCTGCTGACCTGGTTCTTAGGCTATAGAGCAGCTCTGCTGACCTGATTCTCTGGCTCTAGAGCAGCTCTGCTGACCTAGTTCTCTCCCTCTAAAGCAGATCTGCTGACCTGGTTCTCTGGCTCTAAAGCAGCTCTGCTGACCTGGATCTCTTCCTCTAAAGCAGCCCTGCTCACCTGGTTTCTCTAGCTCTACAGCAGCTCTGCTGACCTGGTTCTCTTGCTCTAGAGCACCTTTGGTGACCTGGTTCTTAGGCTCTAGTGCAGCTCTGCCGACCTGGTTCTCTGGCTCTACAAAGGCTCTGCTGACTTGGTTCTCTGGCTTTGAAGCAGCTCTGCTGACCTGGTTCTCTGGCTCTAAAGCAGCTCTGATGATTTGAATCTCTGGCTCTAGAGCAGCTCTCCTGACCTGGTTCTTAGACTCTAGAGCAGCTCTGCTAACCTGGTTCTCTGGCTCTAAAGCAGCTCTGCTGACCTGGTTCTCTCCCTCGAAAGCAGCTCTGCTGACCTGGTTTCTCTGGATCTAAAGCAGCTCTGCTGACCTGGTTCTCAAGCTCAAGAGCAGCTCTGCTGACCTGGTTCTTAGGCTCTAGAGCAGCTCTGCTGACCTGGTTCTATGGCTCTAAAGGAGCTCTGCTGACCTGGTTCTCTGGCTTTGAAGCAGCTCTGCTGACCCGATTCTCTGGCTCTAAAGCAGCTCTGCTGACCTGGTTTCTCTGGATCTACAGCAGCTCTGCTGACCTGGTTTCTCTCCTTCTAAAGCAGCTCTGCTGACCTGGTTTCTCTCCCTCTAAAGGAGCTCTGCTGACCTGGTTTCTCTGGCTCTAGAGCAGATCTGCTGACCTGGTTCTATGGCTCTACAGCAGCTCTGCTGATCTGGTTCTCTGGCTCTAGACCAGGTCTGCTAACCTGGTTCTTAGGCCCTAGAGCAGCTCTGCTGATCTGGTTCTCTTGCTCTACAACTGCTGTGCTGACCTGGTTCTCTGGCTCTAAAGCGGGTCTGCTGACCTGGTTCTCTGGCTCTAAAGAAACTCTGCTGACCTGGTTCTCTGGCTCTAGAGCAGCTCTGCTGACCTGGTTCTTAGGCTCTTGAGAAGCTCTGCTGACCTGGTTCTCTGGCTCTACAATGGCTCTGCTGACCTGGTTCTCTGGCTCTAAAGCAGCTCTGATGACCTGGTTCTATGGTTCTAAAGCAGCTCTGCTGACCTGGTTCTCTGGCTTTGAAGCAGCTCTGCTGACCTGATTCTCTCGCTCTAAAGCAGCTCATCTAACCTGGTTCTCTGGCTCAAGAGCAGCTCTGCTGACATGGTTCTATGGCTCTAAAGGAGCTCTGCTGACCCGGTTCTCTGGCTTTGTAGCAGCTTTGCTGACCTGATTCTCTGGCTCTAAAGCAGCTCTGCTGACCTGGTTTCTCTGGATCTACAGCAGCTCTGCTGACCTGGTTTCTCTCCTTCTAAAGCAGCTCTGCTGACCTGGTTTCTCTCCCTCTAAAGGAGCTCTGCAGACCTGGTTCTTAGGCTCTAGAGCAGATCTGCTGACCTGGTTCTATGGCTCTACAGCAGCTCTGCTGACCTGGTTATCTGGCTTTGAAGCAGCTCTGCTGACCTGGTTGTCCGGCTCGAAAGCAGCTCTGCTGACCTGGTTCTCTCCCTCTAAAGCAGCTCTGCTGACCTGGTTCTCTCCCTCTAAAGCAGCTCTGCTGACCTGATTTCTCTCCCTCTAAAGCGGGTCTGCTAACCTGGTTCTCTGGCTCAAGAGCAGCTCTGCAGACCTGGTTCTTAGGCTCTAGAGCAGATCTGCTGACCTGGTTCTATGGCTCTACAGCAGCTCTGCTGATCTGGTTCTCTGGCTCTAGACCAGGTCTGCTGACCTGGTTCTTAGGCCCTAGAGCAGCTCTGCTGATCTGGTTCTCTTGCTCTACAACGGCTCTGCTGACCTGGTTCTCTGGCTCTAAAGCGGGTCTGCTGACCTGGTTCTCTGGCTCTAAAGAAACTCTGCTGACCTGGTTCTCTGGCTCTATAGCAGCTCTGCTGACCTGGTTCTCTGGCTCTAGAGCAGCTCTGATGACCTGGTTCTTAGGCTCTAGAGCAGCTCTGCTGACCTGGTTCTCTGGCTCTACAATGGCTCTGCTGACCTGGTTCTCTGGCTCTAAAGCAGCTCTGCTGACCTGGTTCTATGGCTCTAAAGCAGCCCTGGTGACCTGGTTCTTTGGCTCTTGACCAACTCTGCTGACCTGGTTCTTAGGCTATAGAGCAGCTCTGCTGACCTGATTCTCTGGCTCAAGAGCAGCTCTGCTGACCTAGTTCTCTCCCTCTAAAGCAGATCTGCTGACCTGGTTCTCTGGCTCTAACGCAGCTCTGCTGACCTGGATCTCTTCCTCTAAAGCAGCCCTGCTCACCTGGTTTCTCTAGCTCTACAGCAGCTCTTCTGACCTGGTTCTCTTGCTCTAGAGCACCTCTGGTGACCTGGTTCTTAGGCTCTAGAGCAGCTCTGCCGACCTGGATCTCTGGCTCTACAAAGGCTCTGCTGACCTGGTTCTCTGGCTCTAAAGCAGCTCTGCTGACCTGGATCTCTTCCTCTAAAGCAGCCCTGCTCACCTGGTTTCTCTAGCTCTACAGCAGCTCTTCTGACCTGGTTCTCTTGCTCTAGAGCACCTCTGGTGACCTGGTTCTTAGGCTCTAGAGCAGCTCTGCCGACCTGGTTCTCTGGCTCTACAAAGGCTCTGCTGACCTGGTTCTCTGGCTTTGAAGCAGCTCTGCTGACCTGGTTCTCTGGCTCTAAAGCAGCTCTGCTGATTTGAATCTCTGGCTCTAGAGCAGCTCCCCTGACCTGGTACTTAGACTCTAGAGCAGCTCTGCTAACCTGGTTCTCTGGCTCTAAAGCAGCTCTGCTGACCTGGTTCTCTCCCTCGAAAGCAGCTCTGCTGACCTGGTTTCTCTGGATCTACAGCAGCTCTGCTGACCTGGTTCTCTGGCTCAAGAGCAGCTCTGATGACCTGGTTCTTAGGCTCTAGTGCAGCTCTGCTGACTTGGTTCTATGGCTCTAAAGCAGCTCTGCTGACCTGGTTTCTCTGGCCCTACAGCAGCTCTGCTGACCTGGTTCTCTGGCTCAAGAGCAGCTCTGCAGACCTGGTTCTTAGGCTCTAGAGCAGATCTGCTGACCTGGTTCTATGGCTCTACAGCAGCTCTGCTGAACTGGTTCTCTGGCTCTAGACCAGCTCTGCTGACCTGGTTCTTATGCTATAGAGCAGCTCTGCTGACCTGGTTCTCTTGCTCTACAACGGCTCTGCTGACCTGGTTCTCTGGCTCTAAAGTGGGTCTGCTGACCTGGTTCTCTGGCTCTAAAGCAACTCTGCTGACCTGGTTCTCTGGCTCTAGAGCAGCTCTGCTGTCCTGGTTCTCTGGCTCTAGAGCAGCTCTGCTGACCTGGTTCTTAGGCTCTAGAGCAGCTCTGCTGACCTGGTTCTCTGGCTCTACAACGGCTCTACTGACCTGGTTCTCTGGCTCTAAAGCAGCTCTGCTGACCTGGTTCTATGGCTCTAAAGCAGCTCTGGTGACCTGGTTCTCTGGCTCTTGAGCAACTCTGCTGACCTGGTTCTTAGGCTGTAGAGCAGCTCTGCTGACCTGATTCTCTGGCTCTAGAGCAGCTCTGCTGACCTATTTCTCTCCCTCTAAAGCAGATCTGCTGACCTGGTTCTCTGGCTCTAAAGCAGCTCTGCTGACCTGGATCTCTTCCTCTAAAGCAGCCCTGCTCACCTGGTTTATCTAGCTCTACAGCAGCTCTGCTGACCTGGTTCTCTTGCTCTAGAGCACCTTTGGTGACCTGGTTCTTAGGCTCTAGAGCAGCTCTGCCGACCTGGTTCTCTGGCTCTACAAAGGCTCTGCTGACCTGGTTCTCTGGCTTTGAAGCAGCTCTGCTGACCTGGTTCTCTGGCACTAAAGCAGCTCTGCTGATTTGAATCGCTGGCTCTAGAGCAGCTCTCCTGACCAGGTTCTTAGAGTCTAGAGCAGCTCTGCTAACATGGTTCTCTGGCTCTAAAGCAGCTCTGCTGACCTGGTTCTCTCCCTCGAAAGCAGCTCTGCTGACCTGGTTTTTCTGGATCTACAGCAGCTCTGCTGACCTGGTTTTTCTGGATCTACAGCAGCTCTGCTGACCTGGTTCTTAGGCTCTAGTGCAGCTCTGCTGACTTGGTTCTATGGCTCTAAAGCAGCTCTGCTGACCTGGTTCTCTGGCTTTGAAGCAGCTCTGCTGACCTGATTCTCTCGCTCTAGAGCAGCTCTGCTGACCTGGTTCTCTTCCTCTAAAGCAGGTCTCCTGACCTGGTTCTCTCCCTCTAAAGGAGCTCTGCTGACGTGGTTTCTCTGGCTCTACAGCAGCTCTGCTGACCTGGTTCTCTGGCTCTAAAGCAGCTCGGTTGACCTGGTTCTTAGGCTCTATAGCAGCTCTGCTGACCTGGTTCTCGGGCTCTACAACGGCTCTGCTGACTTGGTTCTCTGGCTTTGAAGCAGCTCTGCTGACCTGGTTCTCTGGCTCTAAAGCAGCTCTGCTGACCTGGTTCCCTGGTTCTAAAGCAGCTCTGCTGACCTGGATCTCTGGCTTTGAAGCAGCTCTGCTGACCTGGTTCTCTGGCTCTAAAGCAGCTCTGCTGACCTGGTTCTCGGGCTCTAAAGCAGATCTGCTGACCTGGTTTCTCTAGCTCTACAGCAGTTCATCTAACCTGGTTCTCTGGCTCAAGAGCAGCTCTGCTGACATGGTTCTTAGGCTCTAGAGCAGCTCTGCTGACCTGGTTCTCTGGCTTTGAAGCAGCTCTGCTGACCTGATTCTCTGGCTCTAAAGCAGCTCTGCTGACCTGGTTTCTCTGGATCTACAGCAGCTCTGCTGACCTGGTTTCTCTCCTTCTAAAGCAGCTCTGCTGACCTGGTTTCTCTCCCTCTAAAGCAGCTCTGCTGACCTGGTTTCTCTGGCCCTACAGCAGCTCTGCTGACCTGGTTCTCTGGCTCAAGAGCAGCTCTGCAGACCTGGTTCTTAGGCTCTAGAGCAGATCTGTTGACCTGGTTCTATGGCTCTACAGCAGCTCTGCTGAACTGGTTCTCTGGCTCTAGACCAGCTCTGCTGACCTGGTCCTCTGGCTCTAAAGCAACTCTGCTGACCTGGTTCTCTGGATCTAGAGCAGCTCTGCTGACCTGGTTCCCTGGCTCTAGAGCAGCTATGCTGACCTTGTTCTTAGGCTCTAGAGCAGCTCTGCTGACCTGGTTCTCTGGCTCTACAACGGCTCTACTGACCTGGTTCTCTGGCTCTAAAGCAGCTCTGCTGACCTGGTTCTATGGCTCTAAAGCAGCTCTGCTGACCTGGTTCTCTGGCTCTTGAGCAACTCTGCTGACCTGGTTCTTAGGCTATAGAGCAGCTCTGCTGACCTGATTCTCTGGCTCTAGAGCAGCTCTGCTGACCTAGTTCTCTCCCTCTAAATTAGATCTGCTGACTTGGTTCTCTGGCTCTAAAGCAGCTCTGCTGACCTGGATCTCTTCCTCTAAAGCAGCCCTGCTCACCTGGTTTCTCTAGCTCTACAGCAGCTCTGCTGACCTGGTTCTCTTGCTCTAGAGCACCTTTGGTGACCTGGTTCTTAGGCTCTAGAGCAGCTCTGCCGACCTGGTTCTCTGGCTCTACAAAGGCTCTGCTGACTTGGTTCTCTGGCTTTGAAGCAGCTCTGCTGACCTGGTTCTCTGGCTCTAAAGCAGCTCTGCTGATTTGAATCTCTGGCTCTAGAGCAGCTCTCCTGACCTGGTTCTTAGACTCTAGAGCAGCTCTGCTAAACTGGTTCTCTGGCTCTAAAGCAGCTCTGCTGAACTGGTTCTCTCCCTCGAAAGCAGCTCTGCTGACCTGGTTTCTCTGGATCTACAGCAGCTCTGCTGACCTGGTTCTTAGGCTCTAGTGCAGCTCTGCTGACTTGGTTCTATGGCTCTGAAGCAGCTCTGCTGACCTGGTTCTCTGGCTTTGAAGCAGCTCTGCTGACCTGATTCTCTCGCTCTAAAGCAGCTCTGCTGACGTGGTTTCATGGCTCTAAAGCAGCTCTGCTGACCTGGTTCTCTGGCTTTGAAGCAGCTCTGCTGACCAGGTTCTCTGGCTCTAGAGCAGCTCTGCTGACCTGGTTCTCGGGCTCTACAACGGCTCTGCTGACTTGGTTCTCTGGCTTTGAAGCAGCTCTGCTGACCTGGTTCTCTGGCTCTAAAGCAGCTCTGCTGACCTGGTTCTCTGGTTCTAAAGCAGCTCTGCTGACCTGGATCTCTGGCTTTGAAGCAGCTCTGCTGACCTGGTTCTCTGGGTCTAAAGCAGCTCTGCTGACCTGGTTCTCGGGCTCTAAAGCAGATCTGCTGACCTGGTTTCTCTGGCTCTACAGCAGCTCATCTAACCTTGTTCTCTGGCTCAAGAGCAGCTCTGCTGACATGGTTCTTAGGCTCTAGAGCAGCTCTGCTGACCTGGTTCTCTGGCTTTGAAGCAGCTCTGCTGACCTGATTCTCTGGCTCTAAAGCAGCTCTGCTGACCTGGTTTCTCTGGATCTACAGCAGCTCTGCTGACCTGGTTTCTCTCCTTCTAAAGCAGCTCTGCTGACCTGGTTTCTCTCCCTCTAAAGGAGCTCTGCTGACCTGGTTTCTCTGGCTCTAGAGCAGATCTGATGACCTGGTTCTATGGCTCTACAGCAGCTCTGCTGATCTGGTTCTCTGGCTCTAGACCAGGTCTGCTAACCTGGTTCTTAGGCCCTAGAGCAGCTCTGCTGATCTGGTTCTCTTGCTCTACAACGGCTGTGCTGACCTGGTTCTCTGGCTCTAAAGCGGGTCTGCTGACCTGGTTCTCTGGCTCTAAAGAAACTCTGCTGACCTGGTTCTCTGGCTCTAGAGCAGCTCTGCTGACCTGGTTCTTAGGCTCTAGAGAAGCTCTGCTGACCTGGTTCTCTGGCTCTACAATGGCTCTGCTGACCTGGTTCTCTGGCTCTAAAGCAGCTCTGATGACCTGGTTCTATGGTTCTAAAGCAGCTCTGCTGACCTGGTTCTCTGGCTTTGAAGCAGCTCTGCTGACCTGATTCTCTCGCTCTAAAGCAGCTCATCTAACCTGGTTCTCTGGCTCAAGAGCAGCTCTGCTGACATGGTTCTATGGCTCTAAAGGAGCTCTGCTGACCCGGTTCTCTGGCTTTGTAGCAGCTTTGCTGACCTGATTCTCTGGCTCTAAAGCAGCTCTGCTGACCTGGTTTCTCTGGATCTACAGCAGCTCTGCTGACCTGGTTTCTCTCCTTCTAAAGCAGCTCTGCTGACCTGGTTTCTCTCCCTCTAAAGGAGCTCTGCTGACCTGGTTTCTCTATCTCTACAGCAGTTCTGCTGACTTGGTTCTCTGGCTCAAGAACAGTTCTGCAGACCTGGTTCTTAGGCTCTAGAGTAGATCTGCTGACCTGGTTCTATGGCTCTACAGCAGCTCTGCTGACCTGGTTATCTGGCTTTGAAGCAGCTCTGCTGACCTGGTTGTCCGGCTCGAAAGCAGCTCTGCTGACCTGGTTCTCTCCCTCTAAAGCAGCTCTGCTGACCTGGTTCTCTTCCTCTAAAGCAGCTCTGCTGACCTGATTTCTCTCCCTCTAAAGCGGGTCTGCTAACCTGGTTCTCTGGCTCAAGAGCAGCTCTGCAGACCTGGTTCTTAGGCTCTAGAGCAGATCTGCTGACCTGGTTCTATGGCTCTACAGCAGCTCTGCTGATCTGGTTCTCTGGCTCTAGACCAGGTCTGCTGACCTGGTTCTTAGGCCCTAGAGCAGCTCTGCTGATCTGGTTCTCTTGCTCTACAACGGCTCTGCTGACCTGGTTCTCTGGCTCTAAAGCGGGTCTGCTGACCTGGTTCTCTGGCTCTAAAGAAACTCTGCTGACCTGGTTCTCTGGCTCTATAGCAGCTCTGCTGACCTGGTTCTCTGGCTCTAGAGCAGCTCTGCTGACCTGGTTCTTAGGCTCTAGAGCAGCTCTGCTGACCTGGTTCTCTGGCTCTACAATCGCTCTGCTGACCTGGTTCTCTGGCTCTAAAGCAGCTCTGCTGACCTGGTTCTATGGCTCTAAAGCAGCTCTGGTGACCTGGTTCTTTGGCTCTTGACCAACTCTGCTGACCTGGTTCTTAGGCTATAGAGCAGCTCTGCTGACCTGATTCTCTGGCTCAAGAGCAGCTCTGCTGACCTAGTTCTCTCCCTCTAAAGCAGATCTGCTGACCTGGTTCTCTGGCTCTAACGCAGCTCTGCTGACCTGGATCTCTTCCTCTAAAGCAGCCCTGCTCACCTGGTTTCTCTAGCTCTACAGCAGCTCTTCTGACCTGGTTCTCTTGCTCTAGAGCACCTCTGGTGACCTGGTTCTTAGGCTCTAGAGCAGCTCTGCCGACCTGGATCTCTGGCTCTACAAAGGCTCTGCTGACCTGGTTCTCTGGCTCTAAAGCAGCTCTGCTGACCTGGATCTCTTCCTCTAAAGCAGCCCTGCTCACCTGGTTTCTCTAGCTCTACAGCAGCTCTTCTGACCTGGTTCTCTTGCTCTAGAGCACCTCTGGTGACCTGGTTCTTAGGCTCTAGAGCAGCTCTGCCGACCTGGTTCTCTGGCTCTACAAAGGCTCTGCTGACCTGGTTCTCTGGCTTTGAAGCAGCTCTGCTGACCTGGTTCTCTGGCTCTAAAGCAGCTCTGCTGATTTGAATCTCTGGCTCTAGAGCAGCTCTCCTGACCTGGTACTTAGACTCTAGAGCAGCTCTGCTAACCTGGTTCTCTGGCTCTAAAGCAGCTCTGCTGACCTGGTTCTCTCCCTCGAAAGCAGCTCTGCTGACCTGGTTTCTCTGGATCTACAGCAGCTCTGCTGACCTGGTTCTCTGGCTCAAGAGCAGCTCTGCTGACCTGGTTCTTAGGCTCTAGTGCAGCTCTGCTGACTTGGTTCTATGGCTCTAAAGCAGCTCTGCTGACCTGGTTTCTCTGGCCCTACAGCAGCTCTGCTGACCTGGTTCTCTGGCTCAAGAGCAGCTCTGCAGACCTGGTTCTTAGGCTCTAGAGCAGATCTGCTGACCTGGTTCTATGGCTCTACAGCAGCTCTGCTGAACTGGTTCTCTGGCTCTAGACCAGCTCTGCTGACCTGGTTCTTATGCTATAGAGCAGCTCTGCTGACCTGGTTCTCTTGCTCTACAACGGCTCTGCTGACCTGGTTCTCTGGCTCTAAAGTGGGTCTGCTGACCTGGTTCTCTGGCTCTAAAGCAACTCTGCTGACCTGGTTCTCTGGCTCTAGAGCAGCTCTGCTGTCCTGGTTCTCTGGCTCTAGAGCAGCTCTGCTGACCTGGTTCTTAGGCTCTAGAGCAGCTCTGCTGACCTGGTTCTCTGGCTCTACAACGGCTCTACTGACCTGGTTCTCTGGCTCTAAAGCAGCTCTGCTGACCTGGTTCTATGGCTCTAAAGCAGCTCTGGTGACCTGGTTCTCTGGCTCTTGAGCAACTCTGCTGACCTGGTTCTTAGGCTGTAGAGCAGCTCTGCTGACCTGATTCTCTGGCTCTAGAGCAGCTCTGCTGACCTATTTCTCTCCCTCTAAAGCAGATCTGCTGACCTGGTTCTCTGGCTCTAAAGCAGCTCTGCTGACCTGGATCTCTTCCTCTAAAGCAGCCCTGCTCACCTGGTTTATCTAGCTCTACAGCAGCTCTGCTGACCTGGTTCTCTTGCTCTAGAGCACCTTTGGTGACCTGGTTCTTAGGCTCTAGAGCAGCTCTGCCGACCTGGTTCTCTGGCTCTACAAAGGCTCTGCTGACCTGGTTCTCTGGCTTTGAAGCAGCTCTGCTGACCTGGTTCTCTGGCACTAAAGCAGCTCTGCTGATTTGAATCGCTGGCTCTAGAGCAGCTCTCCTGACCAGGTTCTTAGAGTCTAGAGCAGCTCTGCTAACATGGTTCTCTGGCTCTAAAGCAGCTCTGCTGACCTGGTTCTCTCCCTCGAAAGCAGCTCTGCTGACCTGGTTTTTCTGGATCTACAGCAGCTCTGCTGATCTGGTTTTTCTAGATCTACAGCAGCTCTGCTGACCTGGTTCTTAGGCTCTAGTGCAGCTCTGCTGACTTGGTTCTATGGCTCTAAAGCAGCTCTGCTGACCTGGTTCTCTGGCTTTGAAGCAGCTCTGCTGACCTGATTCTCTCGCTCTAGAGCAGCTCTGCTGACCTGGTTCTCTTCCTCTAAAGCAGGTCTCCTGACCTGGTTCTCTCCCTCTAAAGGAGCTCTGCTGACGTGGTTTCTCTGGCTCTACAGCAGCTCTGCTGACCTGGTTCTCTGGCTCTAAAGCAGCTCGGTTGACCTGGTTCTTAGGCTCTATAGCAGCTCTGCTGACCTGGTTCTCGGGCTCTACAACGGCTCTGCTGACTTGGTTCTCTGGCTTTGAAGCAGCTCTGCTGACCTGGTTCTCTGGCTCTAAAGCAGCTCTGCTGACCTGGTTCTCTGGTTCTAAAGCAGCTCTGCTGACCTGGATCTCTGGCTTTGAAGCAGCTCTGCTGACCTGGTTCTCTGGCTCTAAAGCAGCTCTGCTGACCTGGTTCTCGGGCTCTAAAGCAGATCTGCTGACCTGGTTTCTCTGGCTCTACAGCAGTTCATCTAACCTGGTTCTCTGGCTCAAGAGCAGCTCTGCTGACATGCTTCTTAGGCTCTAGAGCAGCTCTGCTGACCTGGTTCTCTGGCTTTGAAGCAGCTCTGCTGACCTGATTCTCTGGCTCTACAACGGCTCTGCTGACTTGGTTCTCTGGCTTTGAAGCAGCTCTGCTGACCTGGTTCTCTGGCTCTAAAGCAGCTCTGCTGACCTGGTTCTCTGGTTCTAAAGCAGCTCTGCTGACCTGGATCTCTGGCTTTGAAGCAGCTCTGCTGACCTGGTTCTCTGGCTCTAAAGCAGCTCTGCTGACCTGGTTCTCGGGCTCTAAAGCAGCTCTGCTGACCTGGTTCTCTGGCTTTGAAGCAGCTCTGCTGACCTGGTTCTCGGGCTCTACAACGGCTCTGCTGACTTGGTTCTCTGGCTTTGAAGCAGCTCTGCTGACCTGGTTCTCTGGCTCTAAAGCAGCTCTGCTGACCTGGTTCTCTGGTTCTAAAGCAGCTCTGCTGACCTGGATCTCTGGCTTTGAAGCAGCTCTGCTGACCTGGTTCTCTGGCTCTAAAGCAGCTCTGCTGACCTGGTTCTCGGGCTCTAAAGCAGATCTGCTGACCTGGTTTCTCTGGCTCTACAGCAGTTCATCTAACCTGGTTCTCTGGCTCAAGAGCAGCTCTGCTGACATGCTTCTTAGGCTCTAGAGCAGCTCTGCTGACCTGGTTCTCTGGATCTACAGCAGCTCTGCTGACCTGGTTTCTCTCCTTCTAAAGCAGCTCTGCTGACCTGGTTTCTCTCCCTCTAAAGCAGCTCTGCTGACCTGGTTTCTCTGGCCCTACAGCAGCTCTGCTGACCTGGTTCTCTGGCTCAAGAGCAGCTCTGCAGACCTGGTTCTCTGGCTCTACAACGGCTCTACTGACCTGGTCCTCTGGCTCTAAAGCAGCTCTGCTGACCTGGTTCTATGGCTCTAAAGCAGCTCTGCTGACCTGGTTCTCTGGCTCTTGAGCAACTCTGCTGACCTGGTTCTTAGGCTATAGAGCAGCTCTGCTGACCTGATTCTCTGGCTCTAGAGCAGCTCTGCTGACCTAGTTCTCTCCCTCTAAATTAGATCTGCTGACCTGGTTCTCTGGCTCTAAAGCAGCTCTGCTGACCTGGATCTCTTCCTCTAAAGCAGCCCTGCTCACCTGGTTTCTCTAGCTCTACAGCAGCTCTGCTGACCTGGTTCTCTTGCTCTAGAGCACCTTTGGTGACCTGGTTCTTAGGCTCTAGAGCAGCTCTGCCGACCTGGTTCTCTGGCTCTACAAAGGCTCTGCTGACTTGGTTCTCTGGCTTTGAAGCAGCTCTGCTGACCTGGTTCTCTGGCTCTAAAGCAGCTCTGCTGATTTGATCTCTGGCTCTAGAGCAGCTCTCCTGACCTGGTTCTTAGACTCTAGAGCAGCTCTGCTAAACTGGTTCTCTGGCTCTAAAGCAGCTCTGCTGAACTGGTTCTCTCCCTCGAAAGCAGCTCTGCTGACCTGGTTTCTCTGGATCTACAGCAGCTCTGCTGACCTGGTTCTTAGGCTCTAGTGCAGCTCTGCTGACTTGGTTCTATGGCTCTGAAGCAGCTCTGCTGACCTGGTTCTCTGGCTTTGAAGCAGCTCTGCTGACCTGATTCTCTCGCTCTAAAGCAGCTCTGCTGACGTGGTTTCATGGCTCTAAAGCAGCTCTGCTGACCTGGTTCTCTGGCTTTGAAGCAGCTCTGCTGACCAGGTTCTCTGGCTCTAGAGCAGCTCTGCTGACCTGGTTCTCGGGCTCTACAACGGCTCTGCTGACTTGGTTCTCTGGCTTTGAAGCAGCTCTGCTGACCTGGTTCTCTGGCTCTAAAGCAGCTCTGCTGACCTGGTTCTCTGGTTCTAAAGCAGCTCTGCTGACCTGGATCTCTGGCTTTGAAGCAGCTCTGCTGACCTGGTTCTCTGGGTCTAAAGCAGCTCTGCTGACCTGGTTCTCGGGCTCTAAAGCAGATCTGCTGACCTGGTTTCTCTGGCTCTACAGCAGCTCATCTAACCTGGTTCTCTGGCTCAAGAGCAGCTCTGCTGACATGGTTCTTAGGCTCTAGAGCAGCTCTGCTGACCTGGTTCTCTGGCTTTGAAGCAGCTCTGCTGACCTGATTCTCTGGCTCTAAAGCAGCTCTGCTGACCTGGTTTCTCTGGATCTACAGCAGCTCTGCTGACCTGGTTTCTCTCCTTCTAAAGCAGCTCTGCTGACCTGGTTTCTCTCCCTCTAAAGCAGCTCTGCTGACCTGGTTTCTCTGGCCCTACAGCAGCTCTGCTGAACTGGTTCTCTGGCTCAAGAGCAGCTCTGCAGACCTGGTTCTTAGGCTCTAGAGCAGATCTGTTGACCTGGTTCTATGGCTCTACAGCAGCTCTGCTGAACTGGTTCTCTGGCTCTAGACCAGCTCTGCTGACCTGGTCCTCTGGCTCTAAAGCGGGTCTGCTGACCTGGTTCTCTGGCTCTAAAGCAACTCTGCTGACCTGGTTCTCTGTATCTAGAGCAGCTCTGCTGACCTGGTTCCCTGGCTCTAGAGCAGCTATGCTGACCTTGTTCTTAGGCTCTAGAGCAGCTCTGCTGACCTGGTTCTCTGGCTCTACAACGGCTCTACTGACCTGGTTCTCTGGCTCTAAAGCAGCTCTGCTGACCTGGTTTTATGGCTCTAAAGCAGCTCTGCTGACCTGGTTCTCTGGCTCTTGAGCAACTCTGCTGACCTGGTTCTTAGGCTATAGAGCAGCTCTGCTGACCTGATTCTCTGGCTCTAGAGCAGCTCTGCTGACCTAGTTCTCTCCCTCTAAAGCAGATCTGCTGACCTGGTTCTCTGGCTCTAAAGCAGCACTGCTGACCTGGATCTCTTCCTCTAAAGCAGCCCTGCTCACCTGGTTTCTCTAGCTCTACAGCAGCTCTGCTGACCTGGTTCTCTTGCTCTAGAGCACCTTTGGTGACCTGGTTCTTAGGCTCTAGAGCAGCTCTGCCGACCTGGTTCTCTGGCTCTACAAAGGCTCTGCTGACTTGGTTCTCTGGCTTTGAAGCAGCTCTGCTGACCTGGTTCTCTGGCTCTAAAGCAGCTCTGCTGATTTGAATCTCTGGCTCTAGAGCAGCTCTCCTGACCTGGTTCTTAGACTCTAGAGCAGCTCTGCTAACCTGGTTCTCTGGCTCTAAAGCAGCTCTGCTGACCTGGTTCTCTCCCTCGAAAGCAGCTCTGCTGACCTGGTTTCTCTGGATCTACAGCAGCTCTGCTGACCTGGTTCTCTAGCTCAAGAGCAGCTCTGCTGACCTGGTTCTTAGGCTCTAGAGCAGCTCTGCTGACCTGGTTCTATGGCTCTAAAGGAGCTCTGCTGACCTGGTTCTCTGGCTTTGAAGCAGCTCTGCTGACCTGATTCTCTGGCTCTAAAGCAGCTCTGCTGACCTGGTTTCTCTGGATCTACAGCAGCTCTGCTGACCTGGTTTCTCTCCTTCTAAAGCAGCTCTGCTGACCTGGTTTCTCTCCCTCTAAAGGAGCTCTGCTGACCTGGTTTCTCTGGCTCTACAGCAGCTCTGCTGACTTGGTTCTCTGGCTCAAGAGCAGCTCTGCAGACCTGGTTCTTAGGCTCTAGAGCAGATCTGCTGACCTGGTTCTATGGCTCTACAGCAGCTCTGCTGACCTGGTTATCTGGCTTTGAAGCAGCTCTGCTGACCTGGTTGTCCGGCTCGAAAGCAGCTCTGATGACCTGGTTCTCTCCCTCTAAAGCAGCTCTGCTGACCTGGTTCTCTCCCTCTAAAGCAGCTCTGCTGACCTGGTTCTCTACCTCTAAAGCAGCTCTGCTGACCTGGTTTCTCTCCCTCTAAAGCGGGTCTGCTGACCTGGTTCTCTGGCTCAAGAGCAGCTCTGCAGACCTGGTTCTTAGGCTCTAGAGCAGATCTGCTGACCTGGTTCTATGGCTCTACAGCAGCTCTGCTGAACTGGTTCTCTGGCTCTAGACCAGCACTGCTGACTTGGTTCTTAGGCTCTAGAGCAGCTCTGCTGACCTGGTTCTCTTGCTCTACAACGGCTCTGCTGACCTGGTTCTCTGGCTCTAAAGCGGGTGTGCTGACCTGTTTCTCTGGCTCTAAAGCAGCTCTGCTGACCTGGTTTCTCTGGCTCTTCAGCAGCTCTGCTGACTTGGTTATCTGGCTCAAGAGCAGCTCTGCAGACCTGGTTCTTAGGCTCTAGAGCACATCTGCTGACCTGGTTCTATGGCTCTACAGCAGCTCTGCTGACCTGGTTATCTGGCTTTGAAGCAGCTCTGATGACCTGGTTCTCTCTCTCTAAAGCAGCTCTGGTGACCTGGATCTCTCCCTCTAAAGCACTAAAGCAGCTCTGCTGACCTGGTTCTCTCCCTCTAAAGCAGCTCTGCTGACCTGGTTCTCTGGCTCTAAAGCAGCTCTGCTGACCTGGTTCTATGGTTCTAAAGCAGCTCTGCTGACCTGGTTCTCTGGCTTTGAAGCAGCTCTGCTGACCTGATTCTCTCGCTCTAAAGCAGCTCATCTAACCTGGTTCTCTGGCTCAAGAGCAGCTCTGCTGACATGGTTCTATGGCTCTAAAGGAGCTCTGCTGACCCGGTTCTCTGGCTTTGTAGCAGCTTTGCTGACCTGATTCTCTGGCTCTAAAGCAGCTCTGCTGACCTGGTTTCTCTGGATCTACAGCAGCTCTGCTGACCTGGTTTCTCTCCTTCTAAAGCAGCTCTGCTGACCTGGTTTCTCTCCCTCTAAAGGTGCTCTGCTGACCTGGTTTCTCTGTCTCTACAGCAGTTCTGCTGACTTGGTTCTCTGGCTCAAGAACAGTTCTGCAGACCTGGTTCTTAGGCTCTAGAGCAGATCTGCTGACCTGGTTCTATGGCTCTACAGCAGCTCTGCTGACCTGGTTATCTGGCTTTGAAGCAGCTCTGCTGACCTGGTTGTCCGGCTCGAAAGCAGCTCTGATGACCTGGTTCTCACCCTCTAAAGCAGCTCTGCTGACCTGGTTCTCTCCCTCTAAAGCAGCTCTGCTGACCTGGTTCTCTCCCTCTAAAGCAGCTCTGCTGACCTGATTTCTCTCCCTCTAAAGCGGGTCTGCTAACCTGGTTCTCTGGCTCAAGAGCAGCTCTGCAGACCTGGTTCTTAGGCTCTAGAGCAGATCTGCTGACCTGGTTCTATGGCTCTACAGCAGCTCTGCTGATCTGGTTCTCTGGCTCTAGACCAGGTCTGCTGACCTGGTTCTTAGGCCCTAGAGCAGCTCTGCTGATCTGGTTCTCTTGCTCTACAACGGCTCTGCTGACCTGGTTCTCTGGCTCTAAAGCGGGTCTGCTGACCTGGTTCTCTGGCTCTAAAGAAACTCTGCTGACCTGGTTCTCTGGCTCTATAGCAGCTCTGCTGACCTGGTTCTCTGGCTCTAGAGCAGCTCTGCTGACCTGGTGCTTAGGCTCTAGAGCAGCTCTGCTGACCTGGTTCTCTGGCTCTAAAGCAGCTCTGCTGACCTGGTTCTATGGCTCTAAAGCAGCCCTGGTGACCTGGTTCTCTGGCTCTTGACCAACTCTGCTGACCTGGTTCTTAGGCTATAGAGCAGCTCTGCTGACCTGATTCTCTGGCTCTAGAGCAGCTCTGCTGACCTAGTTCTCTCCCTCTAAAGCAGATCTGCTGACCTGGTTCTCTGGCTCTAAAGCAGCTCTGCTGAACTGGATCTCTTCCTCTAAAGCAGCCCTGCTCACCTGGTTTCTCTAGCTCTACAGCAGCTCTGCTGACCTGGTTCTCTTGCTCTAGAGCACCTTTGGTGACCTGGTTCTTAGGCTCTAGTGCAGCTCTGCCGACCTGGTTCTCTGGCTCTACAAAGGCTCTGCTGACTTGGTTCTCTGGCTTTGAAGCAGCTCTGCTGACCTGGTTCTCTGGCTCTAAAGCAGCTCTGATGATTTGAATCTCTGGCTCTAGAGCAGCTCTCCTGACCTGGTTCTTAGACTCTAGAGCAGCTCTGCTAACCTGGTTCTCTGGCTCTAAAGCAGCTCTGCTGACCTGGTTCTCTCCCTCGAAAGCAGCTCTGCTGACCTGGTTTCTCTGGATCTAAAGCAGCTCTGCTGACCTGGTTCTCAAGCTCAAGAGCAGCTCTGCTGACCTGGTTCTTAGGCTCTAGAGCAGCTCTGCTGACCTGGTTCTATGGCTCTAAAGGAGCTCTGCTGACCTGGTTCTCTGGCTTTGAAGCAGCTCTGCTGACCTGATTCTCTGGCTCTAAAGCAGCTCTGCTGACCTGGTTTCTCTGGATCTACAGCAGCTCTGCTGACCCGGTTTCTCTCCTTCTAAAGCAGCTCTGCTGACCTGGTTTCTCTCCCTCTAAAGGAGCTCTGCTGACCTGGTTTCTCTGGCTCTAGAGCAGATCTGCTGACCTGGTTCTATGGCTCTACAGCAGCTCTGCTGATCTGGTTCTATGGCTCTAGACCAGGTCTGCTAACCTGGTTCTTAGGCCCTAGAGCAGCTCTGCTGATCTGGTACTCTTGCTCTACAACGGCTGTGCTGACCTGGTTCTCCGGCTCTAAAGCGGGTCTGCTGACCTGGTTCTCTGGCTCTAAAGAAACTCTGCTGACCTGGTTCTCTGGCTCTAGAGCAGCTCTGCTGACCTGGTTCTTAGGCTCTAGAGAAGCTCTGCTGACCTGGTTCTCTGGCTCTACAATGGCTCTGCTGACCTGGTTCTCTGGCTCTAAAGCAGCTCTGCTGACCTGGTTCTATGGGGCTAAAGCAGCTCTGCTGACCTGGTTCTCTGGCTTTGAAGCAGCTCTGCTGACCTGATTCTCTCGCTCTAAAGCAGCTCATCTAACCTGGTTCTCTGGCTCAAGAGCAGCTCTGCTGACATGGTTCTATGGCTCTAAAGGAGCTCTGCTGACCCGGTTCTCTGGCTTTGTAGCAGCTTTGCTGACCTGATTCTCTGGCTCTAAAGCAGCTTGCTGACCTGGTTTCTCTGGATCTACAGCAGCTCTGCTGACCTGGTTTCTCTCCTTCTAAAGCAGCTCTGCTGACCTGGTTTCTCTCCCTCTAAAGGAGCTCTGCTGACCTGGTTTCTCTGTCTCTACAGCAGTTCTGCTGACTTGGTTCTCTGGCTCAAGAACAGTTCTGCAGACCTGGTTCTTAGGCTCTAGAGCAGATCTGCTGACCTGGTTCTATTGCTCTACAGCAGCTCTGCTGACCTGGTTATCTGGCTTTGAAGCAGCTCTGCTGACC
This sequence comes from Triturus cristatus, assembly GCF_964204655.1. Lineage (NCBI taxonomy): Eukaryota > Metazoa > Chordata > Amphibia > Caudata > Salamandridae > Triturus > Triturus cristatus. Next base: position 1,130,685,679 of record NC_140579.1, on the reverse strand, counting down.
TGGTTGTCCGGCTCGAAAGCAGCTCTGCTGACCTGGTTCTCTCCCTCTAAAGCAGCTCTGCTGACCTGGTTCTCTCCCTCTAAAGCAGCTCTGCTGACCTGATTTCTCTCCCTCTAAAGCGGGTCTGCTAACCTGGTTCTCTGGCTCAAGAGCAGCTCTGCAGACCTGGTTCTTAGGCTCTAGAGCAGATCTGCTGACCTGGTTCTATGGCTCTACAGCAGCTCTGCTGATCTGGTTCTCTGGCTCTAGACCAGGTCTGCTGACCTGGTTCTTAGGCCCTAGAGCAGCTCTGCTGATCTGGTTCTCTTGCTCTACAACGGCTCTGCTGACCTGGTTCTCTGGCTCTAAAGCGGGTCTGCTGACCTGGTTCTCTGGCTCTAAAGAAACTCCGCTGACCTGGTTCTCTGGCTCTATAGCAGCTCTGCTGACCTGGTTCTCTGGCTCTAGAGCAGCTCTGCTGACCTGGTTCTTAGGCTCTAGAGCAGCTCTGCTGACCTGGTTCTCTGGCTCTACAATGGCTCTGCTGACCTGGTTCTCTGGCTCTAAAGCAGCTCTGCTGACCTGGTTCTATGGCTCTAAAGCAGCCCTGGTGACCTGGTTCTTTGGCTCTTGACCAACTCTGCTGACCTGGTTCTTAGGCTATAGAGCAGCTCTGCTGACCTGATTATCTGGCTCTAGAGCAGCTCTGCTGACCTAGTTCTCTCCCTCTAAAGCAGATCTGCTGACCTGGTTCTCTGGCTCTAAAGCAGCTCTGCTGACCTGGATCTCTTCCTCTAAAGCAGCCCTGCTCACCTGGTTTCTCTAGCTCTACAGCAGATCTTCTGACCTGGTTCTCTTGCTCTAGAGCACCTCTGGTGACCTGGTTCTTAGGCTCTAGAGCAGCTCTGCCGACCTGGATCTCTGGCTCTACAAAGGCTCTGCTGACCTGGTTCTCTGGCTCTAAAGCAGCTCTGCTGACCTGGATCTCTTCCTCTAAAGCAGCCCTGCTCACCTGGTTTCTCTAGCTCTACAGCAGCTCTTCTGACCTGGTTCTCTTGCTCTAGAGCACCTCTAGTGACCTGGTTCTTAGGCTCTAGAGCAGCTCTGCCGACCTGGTTCTCTGGCTCTACAAAGGCTCTGCTGACCTGGTTCTCTGGCTTTGAAGCAGCTCTGCTGACCTGGTTCTCTGGCTCTAAAGCAGCTCTGCTGATTTGAATCTCTGGCTCTAGAGCAGCTCTCCTGACCTGGTTCTTAGACTCTAGAGCAGCTCTGCTAACCTGGTTCTCTGGCTCTAAAGCAGCTCTGCTGACCTGGTTCTCTCCCTCGAAAGCAGCTCTGCTGACCTGGTTTCTCTGGATCTACAGCAGCTCTGCTGACCTGGTTCTCTGGCTCAAGAGCAGCTCTGCTGACCTGGTTCTTAGGCTCTAGTGCAGCTCTGCTGACTTGGTTCTCTGGCTCTAAAGCAGCTCTGCTGACCTGGTTTCTCTGGCCCTACAGCAGCTCTGCTGACCTGGTTCTCTGGCTCAAGAGCAGCTCTGCAGACCTGGTTCTTAGGCTCTAGAGCAGATCTGCTGACCTGGTTCTATGGCTCTACAGCAGCTCTGCTGAACTGGTTCTCTGGCTCTAGACCAGCTCTGCTGACCTGGTTCTTATGCTATAGAGCAGCTCTGCTGACCTGGTTCTCTTGCTCTACAACGGCTCTGCTGACCTGGTTCTCTGGCTCTAAAGTGGGTCTGCTGACCTGGTTCTCTGGCTCTAGAGCAGCTCTGCTGTCCTGGTTCTCTGGCTCTAGAGCAGCTCTGCTGACCTGGTTCTTAGGCTCTAGAGCAGCTCTGCTGACCTGGTTCTCTGGCTCTACAACGGCTCTACTGACCTGGTTCTCTGGCTCTAAAGCAGCTCTGCTGACCTGGTTCTATGGCTCTAAACCAGCTCTGGTGACCTGGTTCTCTGGCTCTTGAGCAACTCTGCTGACCTGGTTCTTAGGCTGTAGAGCAGCTCTGCTGACCTGATTCTCTGGCTCTAGAGCAGCTCTGCTGACCTATTTCTCTCCCTCTAAAGCAGATCTGCTGACCTGGTTCTCTGGCTCTAAAGCAGCTCTGCTGACCTGGATCTCTTCCTCTAAAGCAGCCCTGCTCACCTGGTTTATCTAGCTCTACAGCAGCTCTGCTGACCTGGTTCTCTTGCTCTAGAGCACCTTTGGTGACCTGGTTCTTAGGCTCTAGAGCAGCTCTGCCGACCTGGTTCTCTGGCTCTACAAAGGCTCTGCTGACCTGGTTCTCTGGCTTTGAAGCAGCTCTGCTGACCTGGTTCTCTGGCACTAAAGCAGCTCTGCTGATTTGAATCGCTGGCTCTAGAGCAGCTCTCCTGACCAGGTTCTTAGAGTCTAGAGCAGCTCTGCTAACATGGTTCTCTGGCTCTAAAGCAGCTCTGCTGACCTGGTTCTCTCCCTCGAAAGCAGCTCTGCTGACCTGTTTTTTCTGGATCTACAGCAGCTCTGCTGACCTGGTTTTTCTGTATCTACAGCAGCTCTGCTGACCTGGCTCTTAGGCTCTAGTGCAGCTCTGCTGACTTGGTTCTATGGCTCTAAAGCAGCTCTGCTGACCTGGTTCTCTGGCTTTGAAGCAGCTCTGCTGACCTGATTCTCTCGCTCTAGAGCAGCTCTGCTGACCTGGTTCTCTTCCTCTAAAGCAGGTCTCCTGACCTGGTTCTCTCCCTCTAAAGGAGCTCTGCTGACGTGGTTTCTCTGGCTTTGAAGCAGCTCTGCTGACCTGGTTCTCTGGCTTTAAAGCAGCTCTGCTGACCTGGCTCTCTGGTTCTAAAGCAGCTCTGCTGACCTGGATCTCTGGCTTTGAAGCAGCTCTGCTGACCTGGTTCTCTGGCTCTAAAGCAGCTCTGCTGACCTGGTTCTCGGGCTCTAAAGCAGATCTGCTGACCTGGTTTCTCTGGCTCTACAGCAGTTCATCTAACCTGGTTCTCTGGCTCAAGAGCAGCTCTGCTGACATGCTTCTTAGGCTCTAGAGCAGCTCTGCTGACCTGGTTCTCTGGCTTTGAAGCAGCTCTGCTGACCTGATTCTCTGGCTCTAAAGCAGCTCTGCTGACCTGGTTTCTCTGGATCTACAGCAGCTCTGCTGACCTGGTTTCTCTCCTTCTAAAGCAGCTCTGCTGACCTGGTTTCTCTCCCTCTAAAGCAGCTCTGCTGACCTGGTTTCTCTGGCCCTACAGCAGCTCTGCTGACCTGGTTCTCTGGCTCAAGAGCAGCTCTGCAGACCTGGTTCTTAGGCTCTAGAGCAGATCTGTTGACCTGGTTCTATGGCTCTACAGCAGCTCTGCTGAACTGGTTCTCTGGCTCTAGACCAGCTCTGCTGACCTGGTCCTCTGGCTCTAAAGCAACTCTGCTGACCTGGTTCTCTGGATCTAGAGCAGCTCTGCTGACCTGGTTCCCTGGCTCTAGAGCAGCTATGCTGACCTTGTTCTTAGGCTCTAGAGCAGCTCTGCTGACCTGGTTCTCTGGCTCTACAACGGCTCTACTGACCTGGTTCTCTGGCTCTAAAGCAGCTCTGCTGACCTGGTTCTATGGCTCTAAAGCAGCTCTGCTGACCTGGTTCTCTGGCTCTTGAGCAACTCTGCTGACCTGGTTCTTAGGCTATAGAGCAGCTCTGCTGACCTGATTCTCTGGCTCTAGAGCAGCTCTGCTGACCTAGTTCTCTCCCTCTAAATTAGATCTGCTGACCTGGTTCTCTGGCTCTAAAGCAGCTCTGCTGACCTGGATCTCTTCCTCTAAAGCAGCCCTGCTCACCTGGTTTCTCTAGCTCTACAGCAGCTCTGCTGACCTGGTTCTCTTGCTCTAGAGCACCTTTGGTGACCTGGTTCTTAGGCTCTAGAGCAGCTCTGCCGACCTGGTTCTCTGGCTCTACAAAGGCTCTGCTGACTTGGTTCTCTGGCTTTGAAGCAGCTCTGCTGACCTGGTTCTCTGGCTCTAAAGCAGCTCTGCTGATTTGAATCTCTGGCTCTAGAGCAGCTCTCCTGACCTGGTTCTTAGACTCTAGAGCAGCTCTGCTAAACTGGTTCTCTGGCTCTAAAGCAGCTCTGCTGAACTGGTTCTCTCCCTCGAAAGCAGCTCTGCTGACCTGGTTTCTCTGGATCTACAGCAGCTCTGCTGACCTGGTTCTTAGGCTCTAGTGCAGCTCTGCTGACTTGGTTCTATGGCTCTGAAGCAGCTCTGCTGACCTGGTTCTCTGGCTTTGAAGCAGCTCTGCTGACCTGATTCTCTCGCTCTAAAGCAGCTCTGCTGACGTGGTTTCATGGCTCTAAAGCAGCACTGCTGACCTGGTTCTCTGGCTTTGAAGCAGCTCTGCTGACCAGGTTCTCTGGCTCTAGAGCAGCTCTGCTGACCTGGTTCTCTTCCTCTAAAGCAGGTCTCCTGACCTGGTTCTCTCCCTCTAAAGGAGCTCTGCTGACGTGGTTTCTCTGGCTCTACAGCAGCTCTGCTGACCTGGTTCTCTGGCTCTAAAGCAGCTCGGTTGACCTGGTTCTTAGGCTCTATAGCAGCTCTGCTGACCTGGTTCTCGGGCTCTACAACGGCTCTGCTGACTTGGTTTTCTGGCTTTGAAGCAGCTCTGCTGACCTGGTTCTCTGGCTCTAAAGCAGCTCTGCTGACCTGGTTCTCTGGTTCTAAAGCAGCTCTGCTGACCTGGATCTCTGGCTTTGAAGCAGCTCTGCTGACCTGGTTCTCTGGGTCTAAAGCAGCTCTGCTGACCTGGTTCTCGGGCTCTAAAGCAGATCTGCTGACCTGGTTTCTCTGGCTCTACAGAAGCTCATCTAACCTGGTTCTCTGGCTCAAGAGCAGCTCTGCTGACATGGTTCTTAGGCTCTAGAGCAGCTCTGCTGACCTGGTTCTCTGGCTTTGAAGCAGCTCTGCTGACCTGATTCTCTGGCTCTAAAGCAGCTCTGCTGACCTGGTTTCTCTGGATCTACAGCAGCTCTGCTGACCTGGTTTCTCTCCTTCTAAAGCAGCTCTGCTGACCTGGTTTCTCTCCCTCTAAAGCAGCTCTGCTGACCTGGTTTCTCTGGCCCTACAGCAGCTCTGCTGACCTGGTTCTCTGGCTCAAGAGCAGCTCTGCAGACCTGGTTCTTAGGCTCTAGAGCAGATCTGTTGACCTGGTTCTATGGCTCTACAGCAGCTCTGCTGAACTGGTTCTCTGGCTCTAGACCAGCTCTGCTGACCTGGTCCTCTGGCTCTAAAGCGGGTCTGCTGACCTGGTTCTCTGGCTCTAAAGCAACTCTGCTGACCTGGTTCTCTGTATCTAGAGCAGCTCTGCTGACCTGGTTCCCTGGCTCTAGAGCAGCTATGCTGACCTTGTTCTTAGGCTCTAGAGCAGCTCTGCTGACCTGGTTCTCTGGCTCTACAACGGCTCTACTGACCTGGTTCTCTGGCTCTAAAGCAGCTCTGCTGACCTGGTTCTATGGCTCTAAAGCAGCTCTGCTGACCTGGTTCTCTGGCTCTTGAGCAACTCTGCTGACCTGGTTCTTAGGCTATAGAGCAGCTCTGCTGACCTGATTCTCTGGCTCTAGAGCAGCTCTGCTGACCTAGTTCTCTCCCTCTAAAGCAGATCTGCTGACCTGGTTCTCTGGCTCTAAAGCAGCACTGCTGACCTGGATCTCTTCCTCTAAAGCAGCCCTGCTCACCTGGTTTCTCTAGCTCTACAGCAGCTCTGCTGACCTGGTTCTCTTGCTCTAGAGCACCTTTGGTGACCTGGTTCTTAGGCTCTAGAGCAGCTCTGCCGACCTGGTTCTCTGGCTCTACAAAGGCTCTGCTGACTTGGTTCTCTGGCTTTGAAGCAGCTCTGCTGACCTGGTTCTCTGGCTCTAAAGCAGCTCTGCTGACCTGGTTCTTAGACTCTAGAGCAGCTCTGCTAACCTGGTTCTCTGGCTCTAAAGCAGCTCTGCTGACCTGGTTCTCTCCCTCGAAAGCAGCTCTGCTGACCTGGTTTCTCTGGATCTACAGCAGCTCTGCTGACCTGGTTCTCTAGCTCAAGAGCAGCTCTGCTGACCTGGTTCTTAGGCTCTAGAGCAGCTCTGCTGACCTGGTTCTATGGCTCTAAAGGAGCTCTGCTGACCTGGTTCTCTGGCTTTGAAGCAGCTCTGCTGACCTGATTCTCTGGCTCTGAAGCAGCTCTGCTGACCTGGTTTCTCTGGATCTACAGCAGCTCTGCTGACCTGGTTTCTCTCCTTCTAAAGCAGCTCTGCTGACCTGGTTTCTCTCCCTCTAAAGGAGCTCTGCTGACCTGGTTTCTCTGGCTCTACAGCAGATCTGCTCACTTGGTTCTCTGGCTCAAGAGCAGCTCTGCAGACCTGGTTCTTAGGCTCTAGAGCAGATCTGCTGACCTGGTTCTATGGCTCTACAGCAGCTCTGCTGACCTGGTTATCTGGCTTTGAAGCAGCTCTGCTGACCTGGTTGTCCGGCTCGAAAGCAGCTCTGATGACCTGGTTCTCTCCCTCTAAAGCAGCTCCGCTGACCTGGTTCTCTCCCTCTAAAGCAGCTCTGCTGACCTGGTTCTCTACCTCTAAAGCAGCTCTGCTGACCTGGTTTCTCTCCCTCTAAAGTGGGTCTGCTGACCTGGTTCTCTGGCTCAAGAGCAGCTCTGCAGACCTGGTTCTTAGGCTCTAGAGCAGATCTGCTGACCTGGTTCTATGGCTCTACAGCAGCTCTGCTGAACTGGTTCTCTGGCTCTAGACCAGCACTGCTGACTTGGTTCTTAGGCTCTAGAGCAGCTCTGCTGACCTGGTTCTCTTGCTCTACAACGGCTCTGCTGACCTGGTTCTCTGGCTCTAAAGCGGGTGTGCTGACCTGGTTCTCTGGCTCTAAAGCAGCTCTGCTGACCTGGTTTCTCTGGCTCTTCAGCAGCTCTGCTGACTTGGTTATCTGGCTCAAGAGCAGCTCTGCAGACCTGGTTCTTAGGCTCTAGAGCAGATCTGCTGACCTGGTTCTATGGCTCTACAGCAGCTCTGCTGACCTGGTTATCTGGCTTTGAAGCAGCTCTGCTGACCTGGTTGTCCGGCTCGAAAGCAGCTCTGATGACCTGGTTCTCTCTCTCTAAAGCAGCTCTGGTGACCTGGTTCTCTTCCTCTAAAGCACTAAAGTAGCTCTGCTGACCTGGTTCTCTCCCTCTAAAGCAGCTCTGCTGACCTGGTTTCTCTCCCTCTAAAGCGGGTCTGCTGACCTGGTTCTCTGGCTCAAGAGCAGCTCTGCAGACCTGGTTCTTAGGCTCTAGAGCAGATCTGCTGACCTGGTTATATGGCTCTACAGCAGCTCTGCTGATCTGGTTCTCTGGCTCTAAACCAGGTCTGCTAACCTGGTTCTTAGGCCCTAGAGCAGCTCTGCTGATCTGGTTCTCTTGCTCTACAACGGCTCTGCTGACCTGGTTCTCTGGCTCTAAAGCGGGTCTGCTGACCTGGTTCTCTGGCTCTAAAGAAACTCTGCTGACCTGGTTCTCTGGCTCTAGAGCAGCTCTGCTGACCTGGTTCTCTGGCTCTAGAGCAGCTCTGCTGACCTGGTTCTTAGGCTCTAGAGAAGCTCTGCTGACCTGGTTCTCTGGCTCTACAATGGCTCTGCTGACCTGGTTCTCTGGCTCTAAAGCAGCTCTGCTGACCTGGTTCTATGGTTCTAAAGCAGCTCTGCTGACCTGGTTCTCTGGCTTTGAAGCAGCTCTGCTGACCTGATTCTCTCGCTCTAAAGCAGCTCATCTAACCTGGTTCTCTGGCTCAAGAGCAGCTCTGCTGACATGGTTCTATGGCTCTAAAGGAGCTCTGCTGACCCGGTTCTCTGGCTTTGTAGCAGCTTTGCTGACCTGATTCTCTGGCTCTAAAGCAGCTCTGCTGACCTGGTTTCTCTGGATCTACAGCAGCTCTGCTGACCTGGTTTCTCTCCTTCTAAAGCAGCTCTGCTGACCTGGTTTCTCTCCCTCTAAAGGTTCTCTGCTGACCTGGTTTCTCTGTCTCTACAGCAGTTCTGCTGACTTGGTTCTCTGGCTCAAGAACAGTTCTGCAGACCTGGTTCTTAGGCTCTAGAGCAGATCTGCTGACCTGGTTCTATGGCTCTACAGCAGCTCTGCTGACCTGGTTATCTGGCTTTGAAGCAGCTCTGCTGACCTGGTTGTCCGGCTCGAAAGCAGCTCTGATGACCTGGTTCTCTCCCTCTAAAGCAGCTCTGCTGACCTGGTTCTCTCCCTCTAAAGCAGCTCTGCTGACCTGGTTCTCTCCCTCTAAAGCAGCTCTGCTGACCTGATTTCTCTCCCTCTAAAGCGGGTCTGCTAACCTGGTTCTCTGGCTCAAGAGCAGCTCTGCAGACCTGGTTCTTAGGCTCTAGAGCAGATCTGCTGACCTGGTTCTATGGCTCTACAGCAGCTCTGCTGATCTGGTTCTCTGGCTCTAGACCAGGTCTGCTGACCTGGTTCTTAGGCCCTAGAGCAGCTCTGCTGATCTGGTTCTCTTGCTCTACAACGGCTCTGCTGACCTGGTTCTCTGGCTCTAAAGCGGGTCTGCTGACCTGGTTCTCTGGCTCTAAAGAAACTCTGCTGACCTGGTTCTCTGGCTCTACAATGGCTCTGCTGACCTGGTTCTCTGGCTCTAAAGAAGCTCTGCTGACCTGGTTCTATGGCTCTAAAGCAGCCCTGGTGACCTGGTTCTCTGGCTCTTGACCAACTCTGCTGACCTGGTTCTTAGGCTATAGAGCAGCTCTGCTGACCTGATTCTCTCCCTCTAAAGCAGATCTGCTGACCTGGTTCTCTGGCTCTAAAGCAGCTCTGCTGACCTGGATCTCTTCCTCTAAAGCAGCCCTGCTCACCTGGTTTCTCTAGCTCTACAGCAGCTCTTCTGACCTGGTTCTCTTGCTCTAGAGCACCTCTGGTGACCTGGTTCTTAGGCTCTAGAGCAGCTCTGCCGACCTGGATCTCTGGCTCTACAAAGGCTCTGCTGACCTGGTTCTCTGGCTTTGAAACAGCTCTGCTGACCTGGTTCTCTGGCTCTATAGCAGCTCTGCTGATTTGAATCTCTGGCTCTAGAGCAGCTCTCCTGACCTGGTTCTTAGACTCTAGAGCAGCTCTGCTAACCTGGTTCTCTGGCTCTAAAGCAGCTCTGCTGACCTGGTTCTCTCCCTCGAAAGCAGCTCTGCTGACCTGGTTTCTCTGGATCTACAGCAGCTCTGCTGACCTGGTTCTCTAGCTCAAGAGCAGCTCTGCTGACCTGGTTCTTAGGCTCTAGAGCAGCTCTGCTGACCTGGTTCTATGGCTCTAAAGGAGCTCTGCTGACCTGGTTCTCTGGCTTTGAAGCAGCTCTGCTGACCTGATTCTCTGGCTCTGAAGCAGCTCTGCTGACCTGGTTTCTCTGGATCTACAGCAGCTCTGCTGACCTGGTTTCTCTCCTTCTAAAGCAGCTCTGCTGACCTGGTTTCTCTCCCTCTAAAGGAGCTCTGCTGACCTGGTTTCTCTGGCTCTACAGCAGATCTGCTCACTTGGTTCTCTGGCTCAAGAGCAGCTCTGCAGACCTGGTTCTTAGGCTCTAGAGCAGATCTGCTGACCTGGTTCTATGGCTCTACAGCAGCTCTGCTGACCTGGTTATCTGGCTTTGAAGCAGCTCTGCTGACCTGGTTGTCCGGCTCGAAAGCAGCTCTGATGACCTGGTTCTCTCCCTCTAAAGCAGCTCCGCTGACCTGGTTCTCTCCCTCTAAAGCAGCTCTGCTGACCTGGTTCTCTACCTCTAAAGCAGCTCTGCTGACCTGGTTTCTCTCCCTCTAAAGTGGGTCTGCTGACCTGGTTCTCTGGCTCAAGAGCAGCTCTGCAGACCTGGTTCTTAGGCTCTAGAGCAGATCTGCTGACCTGGTTCTATGGCTCTACAGCAGCTCTGCTGAACTGGTTCTCTGGCTCTAGACCAGCACTGCTGACTTGGTTCTTAGGCTCTAGAGCAGCTCTGCTGACCTGGTTCTCTTGCTCTACAACGGCTCTGCTGACCTGGTTCTCTGGCTCTAAAGCGGGTGTGCTGACCTGGTTCTCTGGCTCTAAAGCAGCTCTGCTGACCTGGTTTCTCTGGCTCTTCAGCAGCTCTGCTGACTTGGTTATCTGGCTCAAGAGCAGCTCTGCAGACCTGGTTCTTAGGCTCTAGAGCAGATCTGCTGACCTGGTTCTATGGCTCTACAGCAGCTCTGCTGACCTGGTTATCTGGCTTTGAAGCAGCTCTGCTGACCTGGTTGTCCGGCTCGAAAGCAGCTCTGATGACCTGGTTCTCTCTCTCTAAAGCAGCTCTGGTGACCTGGTTCTCTTCCTCTAAAGCACTAAAGTAGCTCTGCTGACCTGGTTCTCTCCCTCTAAAGCAGCTCTGCTGACCTGGTTTCTCTCCCTCTAAAGCGGGTCTGCTGACCTGGTTCTCTGGCTCAAGAGCAGCTCTGCAGACCTGGTTCTTAGGCTCTAGAGCAGATCTGCTGACCTGGTTATATGGCTCTACAGCAGCTCTGCTGATCTGGTTCTCTGGCTCTAAACCAGGTCTGCTAACCTGGTTCTTAGGCCCTAGAGCAGCTCTGCTGATCTGGTTCTCTTGCTCTACAACGGCTCTGCTGACCTGGTTCTCTGGCTCTAAAGCGGGTCTGCTGACCTGGTTCTCTGGCTCTAAAGAAACTCTGCTGACCTGGTTCTCTGGCTCTAGAGCAGCTCTGCTGACCTGGTTCTCTGGCTCTAGAGCAGCTCTGCTGACCTGGTTCTTAGGCTCTAGAGAAGCTCTGCTGACCTGGTTCTCTGGCTCTACAATGGCTCTGCTGACCTGGTTCTCTGGCTCTAAAGCAGCTCTGCTGACCTGGTTCTATGGTTCTAAAGCAGCTCTGCTGACCTGGTTCTCTGGCTTTGAAGCAGCTCTGCTGACCTGATTCTCTCGCTCTAAAGCAGCTCATCTAACCTGGTTCTCTGGCTCAAGAGCAGCTCTGCTGACATGGTTCTATGGCTCTAAAGGAGCTCTGCTGACCCGGTTCTCTGGCTTTGTAGCAGCTTTGCTGACCTGATTCTCTGGCTCTAAAGCAGCTCTGCTGACCTGGTTTCTCTGGATCTACAGCAGCTCTGCTGACCTGGTTTCTCTCCTTCTAAAGCAGCTCTGCTGACCTGGTTTCTCTCCCTCTAAAGGTTCTCTGCTGACCTGGTTTCTCTGTCTCTACAGCAGTTCTGCTGACTTGGTTCTCTGGCTCAAGAACAGTTCTGCAGACCTGGTTCTTAGGCTCTAGAGCAGATCTGCTGACCTGGTTCTATGGCTCTACAGCAGCTCTGCTGACCTGGTTATCTGGCTTTGAAGCAGCTCTGCTGACCTGGTTGTCCGGCTCGAAAGCAGCTCTGATGACCTGGTTCTCTCCCTCTAAAGCAGCTCTGCTGACCTGGTTCTCTCCCTCTAAAGCAGCTCTGCTGACCTGGTTCTCTCCCTCTAAAGCAGCTCTGCTGACCTGATTTCTCTCCCTCTAAAGCGGGTCTGCTAACCTGGTTCTCTGGCTCAAGAGCAGCTCTGCAGACCTGGTTCTTAGGCTCTAGAGCAGATCTGCTGACCTGGTTCTATGGCTCTACAGCAGCTCTGCTGATCTGGTTCTCTGGCTCTAGACCAGGTCTGCTGACCTGGTTCTTAGGCCCTAGAGCAGCTCTGCTGATCTGGTTCTCTTGCTCTACAACGGCTCTGCTGACCTGGTTCTCTGGCTCTAAAGCGGGTCTGCTGACCTGGTTCTCTGGCTCTAAAGAAACTCTGCTGACCTGGTTCTCTGGCTCTACAATGGCTCTGCTGACCTGGTTCTCTGGCTCTAAAGAAGCTCTGCTGACCTGGTTCTATGGCTCTAAAGCAGCCCTGGTGACCTGGTTCTCTGGCTCTTGACCAACTCTGCTGACCTGGTTCTTAGGCTATAGAGCAGCTCTGCTGACCTGATTCTCTCCCTCTAAAGCAGATCTGCTGACCTGGTTCTCTGGCTCTAAAGCAGCTCTGCTGACCTGGATCTCTTCCTCTAAAGCAGCCCTGCTCACCTGGTTTCTCTAGCTCTACAGCAGCTCTTCTGACCTGGTTCTCTTGCTCTAGAGCACCTCTGGTGACCTGGTTCTTAGGCTCTAGAGCAGCTCTGCCGACCTGGATCTCTGGCTCTACAAAGGCTCTGCTGACCTGGTTCTCTGGCTTTGAAACAGCTCTGCTGACCTGGTTCTCTGGCTCTATAGCAGCTCTGCTGATTTGAATCTCTGGCTCTAGAGCAGCTCTCCTGACCTGGTTCTTAGACTCTAGAGCAGCTCTGCTAACCTGGTTCTCTGGCTCTAAAGCAGCTCTGCTGACCTGGTTCTCTCCCTCGAAAGCAGCTCTGCTGACCTGGTTTCTCTGGATCTACAGCAGCTCTGCTGACCTGGTTCTCTGGCTCAAGAGCAGCTCTGCTGACCTGGTTCTTAGGCTCTAGTGCAGCTCTGCTGACTTGGTTCTATGGCTCTAAAGCAGCTCTGCTGACCTGGTTTCATGGCTCTAAAGCAGCTCTGCTGACCTGGTTCTCTGGCTTTGAAGCAGCTCTGCTGCCCTGGTTCTCTGGCTCTAGAGCAGCTCTGCTGACCTGGTTCTTAGGCTCTACAGCAGCTCTGCTGACCTGGTTCTCTTGCTCTAGAGCACCTTTGGTGATCTGGTTCTTAGGCTCTAGAGCAGCTCTGCCGACCTGGATCTCTGGCTCTACAAAGGCTCTGCTGACCTGGTTCTCTGGTTTTGAAGCAGCTCGGCTGACCTGGTTCTCTGGCTCTAAAGAAGCTCTGCTGATTTGTATCTCTGGCTCTAGAGCAGCTCTCCTGACCTGGTTCTTAGACTCTATAGCAGCTCTGCTAACTTGGTTCTCTGGCTCTACAGCAGCTCTGCTGACCTGGTTCTCTGGCTCTAAAGCAGCTCTGTTGACCTGGTTCTTAGGCTCTATAGCAGCTCTGCTGACCTGGTTCTCGGGCTCTACAACGGCTCTGCTGACTTGGTTCTCTGGCTTTGAAGCAGCTCTGCTGACCTGGTTCTCTGGCTCTAAAGCAGCTCTGCTGACCTGGTTCTCTGGCTCTAAAGCATTTCTGCTGACCTGGATCTCTGGCTTTGAAGCAGCTCTGCTGACCTGGTTCTCTGGCTCTAAAGCAGCTCTGCTGACCTGGTTCTCGGGCTCTAAAGCAGATCTGCTGACCTGGTTTCTCTGGCTCTACAGCAGCTCATCTAACCTGGTTCTCTGGCTCAAGAGCAGCTCTGCTGACATGGTTCTCAGGCTCTAGAGAAGCTCTGCTGACCTGGTTCTATGGCTCTAAAGGAGCTCTGCTGACCTGGTTCTCTGGCTTCGAAGCAGCTCTGCTGACCTGATTCTCTGGCTCTAAAGCAGCTCTGCTGACCTAGTTTCTCTGGATCTACAGCAGCTCTGCTGACCTGGTTTCTCTCCTTCTAAAGCAGCTCTGCTGACCCTGTTTCTCTCCCTCTAAAGCAGCTCTGCTGACCTGGTTTCTCTGGCCCTACAGCAGCTCTGCTGACCTGGTTCTCTGGCTCAAGAGCAGCTGTGCAGACCTGGTTCTTAGGCTCTAGAGCAGATCTGCTGACCTTTTTCTATGGCTCTACAGCAGCTCTGCTGAACTGGTTCTCTGGCTCTAGACCAGCTCTGCTGACCTGGTTCTTAGGCTATAGAGCAGCTCTGCTGACCTGGTTCTCTTGCTCTACAACGGCTCTGCTGACCTGGTTCTCTGGCTCTAAAGCGGGTCTGCTGACCTGGTTCTCTGGCTCTAAAGCAACTCTGCTGACCTGGTTCTCTGGATCTAGAGCAGCTCTGCTGACCTGGTTCTCTGGCTCTAGAGCAGCTCTGCTGACCTGGTTCTTAGGCTCTAGAGCAGCTCTGCTGACCTGGTTCTCTGGCTCTACAACGGCTCTCCTGACCTGGTTCTCTGGCTCTAAAGCAGCTCTGCTGACCTGGTTCTATGGCTCTAAAGCAGCTCTGCTGACCTGGTTCTCTGGCTCTTGAGCAACTCTGCTGACCTGATTCCTAGGCTGTAGAGCAGCTCTGCTGACCTGATTCTCTGGCTCTGGAGCAGCTCTGCTGACCTAGTTCTCTCCCTCTAAAGCAGATCTGCTGACCTGGTTCTCTGGCTCTAAAGCAGCTCTGCTGACCTGGATCTCTTCCTCTCAAGCAGCCCTGCTCAGCTGGTTTCTCTAGCTCTACAGCAGCTCTGCTGACCTGGTTCTCTTGCTCTAGAGCACCTTTGGTGACCTGGTTCTCAGACTCTAGAGCAGCTCTGCTAACCTGGTTCTCTGGCTCTAAAGCAGCTCGGCTGACCTGGTTCTCTCCCTCGAAAGCAGCTCTGCTGACCTGGTTTCTCTGGATCTACAGCAGCTCTGCTGACCTGGTTCTCTAGCTCAAGAGCAGCTCTGCTGACCTGGTTCTTAGGCTCTAGTGCCGCTCTGCTGACTTGGTTCTATGGCTCTAAAGCCGCTCTGCTGACCTGGTTCTCTGGCTTTGAAGCAGCTCTGCTGACCTGATTCTCTCGCTCTAAAGCAGCTCTGCTGACTTGGTTTCATGGCTCTAAAGCAGCTCTGCTGACCTGGTTCTCTGGCTTTGAAGCAGCTCTGCTGACCTGGTTCTCTGGCTCTAAAGCAGCTCTGCTGATTTGAATCTCTGGCTCTAGAGCAGCTCTCCTGACCTCGTTCTTAGACTCTAGAGCAGCTCTGCTAACCTGGTTCTCTGGCTCTAAAGCAGCTCTGCTGACCTGGTTCTCTCCCTCGAAAGCAGCTCTGCTGACCTGGTTTCTCTGGATCTACAGCAGCTCTGCTGACCTGGTTCTCTGGCTCAAGAGCAGCTCTGCTGACCTGGTCCTTAGGCTCTAGTGCAGCTCTGCTGGCTTGGTTCTATGGCTCTAAAGCAGCTCTGCTGACCTGGTTCTCTGGCTTTGAAGCAGCTCTGCTGACCTGATTCTCTCGCTCTAAAGCAGCTCTGCTGACCTGGTTTCATGGCTCTAAAGCAGCTCTGCTGACCTGGTTCTCTGGCTTTGAAGCAGCTCTGCTGCCCTGGTTTCCTGGCTCTAGAGCAGCTCTGCTGACCTGGTTCTTAGGCTCTACAGCAGCTCTGCTGACCTGGTTCTCTTGCTCTAGAGCATCTTTGGTGACCTGGTTCTTAGGCTCTAGAGCAGCTCTGCCGACCTGGTTCTCTGGCTCTACAAAGGCTCTGCTGACCTGGTTCTCTGGTTTTGAAGCAGCTCTGCTGACCTGGTTCTCTGGCTCTAAAGAAGCTCCGCTGATTTGTATCTCTGGCTCTAGAGCAGCTCTCCTGACCTGGTTCTTAGACTCTAGAGCAGCTCTGCTAACTTGGTTCTCTGGCTCTACAGCAGCTCTGCTGACCTGGTTCTCTGGCTCTAAAGCAGCTCTGTTGACCTGGTTCTTAGGCTCTATAGCAGCTCTGTTGACCTGGTTCTTAGGCTCTATAGCAGCTCTGCTGACCTGGTTCTCGGGCTCTACAACGGCTCTGCTGACTTGGTTCTCTGGCTTTGAAGCAGCTCTGCTGACCTGGTTCTCTGGCTCTAAAGCAGCTCTGCTGACCTGGTTCTCTGGCTCTAAAGCAGCTCTGCTGACCTGGATCTCTGGCTTCGAAGCAGCTCTGCTGACCTGGTTCTCTGGCTCTAAAGCAGCTCTGCTGACCTGGTTCTCTCCCTCTAAAGCAGCTCTGCTGAGCTGGTTTCTCTGGCTCTACAGCAGCTCTGCTGACCTGGTTCTCTGGCTCAAGAGCAGCTCTGCAGACCTGGTTCTTAGGCTCTAGAGCAGATCTGCTGACCTGATTCTCTGGCTCTAGAGCAGCTCTGCTGACCTAGTTCTCTACCTCTAAAGCAGATCTGCTGACCTGGTTCTCTGGCTCTAGAGCAGCTCTTCTGACCTGGTTCTTGAGCTCTAAAGCAGCTCTGCTGACCTGCTTCTCTGGCTCTAGAGCAGCTCTGCTGACCTGTTTCTCTCACTCTAAAGCAGCTTTGCTGACATGGTTCTCTGGCTCTAGAGTAGATCTGCTGACCTGGACCTCTCCCTCCAAAGCAGCTCTGCTGACCTGGTTTCTCTGGCTCTACAGCAGCTCTGCTGACCTGGTTCTCTGGCTCTAGAGTAGATCTGCTGACCTGGACCTCTCCCTCCAAAGCAGCTCTGCTGACCTGGTTTCTCTGGCTCTAGAGCAGCTCTGCTGACCTGATTCTCTGGCTCTAGAGCAGCTCTGCTGACCTAGTTCTCTCCCTCTAAAGCAGATCTGCTGACCTGGTTCTCTGGCTCTAAAGCAGCTCTGCTGACCTGGATCTCTTCCTCTAAAGCAGCCCTTCTCACCTGGTTTCTCTAGCTCTACAGCAGCTCTTCTGACCTGGTTCTCTTGCTCTAGAGCACCTCTGGTGACCTGGTTCTTAGGCTCTAGAGCAGCTCTGCCGACCTGGATCTCTGGCTCTACAAAGGCTCTGCTGACCTGGTTCTCTGGCTTTGAAGCAGCTCTGCTGACCTGGTTCTCTGGCTCTATAGCAGCTCTGCTGATTTGAATCTCTGGCTCTAGAGCAGCTCTCCTGACCTGGTTCTTAGACTCTAGAGCAGCTCTGCTAACCTGGTTCTCTGGCTCTAAAGCAGCTCTGCTGACCTGGTTCTCTCCCTCGAAAGCAGCTCTGCTGACCTGGTTTCTCTGGATCTACAGCAGCTCTGCTGACCTGGTTCTCTGGCTCAAGAGCAGCTCTGCTGACCTGGTTCTTAGGCTCTAGTGCAGCTCTGCTGACTTGGTTCTATGGCTCTAAAGCAGCTCTGCTGCCCTGGTTCTCTGGCTTTGAAGCAGCTCTGCTGACCTGATTCTCTAGCTCTAAAGCAGCTCTGCTGACCTGGTTTCATGGCTCTAAAGCAGCTCTGCTGACCTGGTTCTCTGGCTTTGAAGCAGCTCTGCTGCCCTGGTTCTCTGGCTCTAGAGCAGCTCTGCTGACCTGGTTCTTAGGCTCTACAGCAGCTCTGCTGACCTGGTTCTCTTGCTCTAGAGCACCTTTGGTGATCTGGTTCTTAGGCTCTAGAGCAGCTCTGCCGACCTGGATCTCTGGCTCTACAAAGGCTCTGCTGACCTGGTTCTCTGGTTTTGAAGCAGCTCGGCTGACCTGGTTCTCTGGCTCTAAAGAAGCTCTGCTGATTTGTATCTCTGGCTCTAGAGCAGCTCTCCTGACCTGGTTCTTAGACTCTAGAGCAGCTCTGCTAACTTGGTTCTCTGGCTCTACAGCAGCTCTGCTGACCTGGTTCTCTGGCTCTAAAGCAGCTCTGTTGACCTGGTTCTTAGGCTCTATAGCAGCTCTGCTGACCTGGTTCTCGGGCTCTACAACGGCTCTGCTGACTTGGTTCTCTGGCTTTGAAGCAGCTCTGCTGACCTGGTTCTCTGGCTCTAAAGCAGCTCTGCTGACCTGGTTCTCTGGCTCTAAAGCATTTCTGCTGACCTGGATCTCTGGCTTTGAAGCAGCTCTGCTGACCTGGTTCTCTGGCTCTAAAGCAGCTCTGCTGACCTGGTTCTCGGGCTCTAAAGCAGATATGCTGACCTGGTTTCTCTGGCTCTACAGCAGCTCATCTAACCTGGTTCTCTGGCTCAAGAGCAGCTCTGCTGACATGGTTCTCAGGCTCTAGAGAAGCTCTGCTGACCTGGTTCTATGGCTCTTAAGGAGCTCTGCTGACCTGGTTCTCTGGCTTTGAAGCAGCTCTGCTGACCTGATTCTCTGGCTCTAAAGCAGCTCTGCTGACCTAGTTTCTCTGGATCTACAGCAGCTCTGCTGACCTGGTTTCTCTCCTTCTAAAGCAGCTCTGCTGACCTGGTTTCTCTCCCTCTAAAGCAGCTCTGCTGACCTGGTTTCTCTGGCCCTACAGCAGCTCTGCTGACCTGGTTCTCTGGCTCAAGAGCAGCTCTGCAGACCTGGTTCTTAGGCTCTAGAGCAGATCTGCTGACCTGGTTCTATGGCTCGACAGCAGCTCTGCTGAACTGGTTCTCTGGCTCTAGACCAGCTCTGCTGACCTGGTTCTTAGGCTATAGAGCAGCTCTGCTGACCTGGTTCTCTTGCTCTACAACGGCTCTGCTGACCTGGTTCTCTGGCTCTAAAGCGGGTCTGCTGACCTGGTTCTCTGGCTCTAAAGCAACTCTGCTGACCTGGTTCTCTGGATCTAGAGCAGCTCTGCTGACCTGGTTCTCTGGCTCTAGAGCAGCTCTGCTGACCTGGTTCTTAGGCTCTAGAGCAGCTCTGCTGACCTGGTTCTCTGGCTCTAAAGCAGCTCTGCTGACCTGGTTCTCTGGCTCTTGAGCAACTCTGCTGACCTGGTTCCTAGGCTGTAGAGCAGCTCTGCGGACCTGATTCTCTGGCTCTAGAGCAGCTCTGCTGACCTAGTTCTCTCCCTCTAAAGCAGATCTGCTGACCTGGTTCTCTGGCTCTAAAGCAGCTCTGCTGACCTGGATCTCTTCCTCTAAAGCAGCCCTGCTCACCTGGTTTCTCTAGCTCTACAGCAGCTCTGCTGACCTGGTTCTCTTGCTCTAGAGCACCTTTGGTGACCTGGTTCTTAGACTCTAGAGCAGCTCTGCTAACCTGGTTCTCTGGCTCTAAAGCAGCTCTGCTGACCTGGTTCTCTCCCTCGAAAGCAGCTCTGCTGACCTGGTTTCTCTGGATCTACAGCAGCTCTGCTGACCTGGTTCTCTAGCTCAAGAGCAGCTCTGCTGACCTGGTTCTTAGGCTCTAGTGCCGCTCTGCTGACTTGGTTCTATGGCTCTAAAGCCGCTCTGCTGACCTGGTTCTCTGGCTTTGAAGCAGCTCTGCTGACCTGATTCTCTCGCTCTAAAGCAGCTCTGCTGACCTGGTTTCAGGGCTCTAAAGCAGCTCTGCTGACCTGGTTCTCTGGCTTTGAAGCAGCTCTGCTGACCTGGTTCTCTGGCTCTAAAGCAGCTCTGCTGATTTGAATCTCTGGCTCTAGAGCAGCTCTCCTGACCTCGTTCTTAGACTCTAGAGCAGCTCTGCTAACCTGGTTCTCTGGCTCTAAAGCAGTTCTGCTGACCTGGTTCTCTCCCTCGAAAGCAGCTCTGCTGACCTGGTTTCTCTGGATCTACAGCAGCTCTGCTGACCTGGTTCTCTGGCTCAAGAGCAGCTCTGCTGACCTGGTCCTTAGGCTCTAGTGCAGCTCTGCTGGCTTGGTTCTCTGGCTCTAAAGCAGCTCTGCTGACCTGGTTCTCTGGCTTTGAAGCAGCTCTGCTGACCTGATTCTCTCGCTCTAAAGCAGCTCTGCTGACCTGGTTTCATGGCTCTAAAGCAGCTCTGCTGATCTGGTTCTCTGGCTTTGAAGCAGCTCTGCTGCCCTGGTTTCCTGGCTCTAGAGCAGCTCTGCAAACCTGGTTCTTAGGCTCTACAGCAGCTCTGCTGACCTGGTTCTCTTGCTCTAGAGCATCTTTGGTGACCTGGTTCTTAGGCTCTAGAGCAGCTCTGCCGACCTGGTTCTCTGGCTCTACAAAGGCTCTGCTGACCTGGTTCTCTGGTTTTGAAGCAACTCTGCTGACCTGGTTCTGTGGCTCTAAAGAAGCTCCGCTGATTTGTATCTCTGGCTCTAGAGCAGCTCTCCTGACCTGGTTCTTAGACTCTAGAGCAGCTCTGCTAACTTGGTTCTCTGGCTCTACAGCAGCTCTGCTAACCTGGTTCTCTGGCTCTAAAGCAGCTCTGTTGACCTGGTTCTTAGGCTCTATAGCAGCTCTGTTGACCTGGTTCTTAGGCTCTATAGCAGCTCTGCTGACCTGGTTCTCGGGCTCTACAACGGCTCTGCTGACTTGGTTCTCTGGCTTTGAAGCAGCTCTGCTGACCTGGTTCTCTGGCTCTAAAGCAGCTCTGCTGACCTGGTTCTCTGGCTCTAAAGCAGCTCTGCTGACCTGGATCTCTGGCTTCGAAGCAGCTCTGCTGACCTGGTTCTCTGGCTCTAAAGCAGCTCTGCTGACCTGGTTCTCTCCCTCTAAAGCAGCTCTGCTGAGCTGGTTTCTCTGGCTCTACAGCAGCTCTGCTGACCTGGTTCTCTGGCTCAAGAGCAGCTCTGCAGATCTGGTTCTTAGGCTCTAGAGCAGATCTGCTGACCTGATTCTCTGGCTCTAGAGCAGCTCTGCTGACCTAGTTCTCTACCTCTAAAGCAGATCTGCTGACCTGGTTCTCTGGCTCTAGAGCAGCTCTTCTGGCCTGGTTCTTGAGCTCTAAAGCAGCTCTGCTGACCTGCTTCTCTGGCTCTAGAGCAGCTCTGCTGACCTGTTTCTCTCACTCTAAAGCAGCTTTGCTGACCTGCTTCTCTGGCTCTAGAGTAGATCTGCTGACCTGCACCTCTCCCTCCAAAGCAGCTCTGCTGACCTGGTTTCTCTAGCTCTACAGCAGCTCTGCTGACCTGGTTCTCTGGCTCTAGAGCAACTCTGCTGACCTGGTTCTTAGGCTGTAGAGCACCTCTGCTGACCTGGTTCTCTGGCTCTAAATTGGCTCTGCTGACCTGGTTCTCTGGCTTTGTAGCAGCTCTGCTGACCTGGTTCTCTGGCTCTAAAGCAGCTCTTCTGACCTGGTTCTATGGCTCTAAAGCAGCTCTGCTGACCTGGTTCTCTGGCTTTGAAGCAGCTCTGCTGACCTGGTTATTTGGCTCTAGAGCAGCTCTGCTGACCTGGTTCTCTGGGTCTAGAGCAGCTCTGCTGACCTGGTTCTCTGGCTCCAGAGCAGCTCTGCTGACCTGGTTCTCTGGCTCTAGAGCAGCTCTGCTGGCCTGGATCTCTGGCTCTAAAGCACCCCTAATGACCTGGTTCTCTGGCTCTAGAGCAGCTCTGCTGACCTGGTTCTCTGGCTCTAAGCAGCTCTGCTGACCTGGTTCTCTGGCTCTAAAGCAGCTCTGATGACCTGGTTCTCTCTCTCTAAAGCAGCTTTGCTGACCTGTTTTCTCTGGCTCTACAGCAGCTCTGCTGACCTGGTTCTCTGGCTCAAGAGCAGCTCTGCATACCTGGTTCTTAGGCTCTAGAGCAGATCTGCTGACCTGGTTCTATGGCTCTAAAGCAGCTCTGCTGACCTGGTTCTCTGGCTCTTGAGCAGCTCTGCTGACCTGGTTCTTAGGCTCTACAGCAGCTCTGCTGACCTGGTTCTCTTGCTCTACAACGGCTCTGCTGACCTGGTTCTCTGGCTCTAAAGCGGGTCTGCTGAGCTGGTTCTCTGGCTCTAAAGCAACTCTGCTGACCTGGTTCTCTGGATCTAGAGCAGCTCTGCTGACCTGGTTCTCTGGCTCTAGAGCAGCTCTGCTGACCTGGTTCTTAGGCTCTAGAGCAGCTCTGCTGACCTGGTTCTCTGGCTCTACAACGGCTCTCCTGACCTGGTTCTATGGCTCTAAAGCAGCTCTGCTGACCTGGTTCTCTGGCTCTTGAGCAACTCTGCTGACCTGGTTCCTAGGCTGTAGAGCAGCTTTGCTGACCGGATTCTCTGGCTCTAGAGCAGCTCTGCTGACCTAGTTCTCTCCCTCTAAAGCAGATCTGCTGACCTGGTTCTCTGGCTCTAAAGCAGCTCTGCTGACCTGGATCTCTTCTTTTAAAGCAGCCCTGCTCACCTGGTTTCTCTAGCTCTACAGCAGCTCTGCTGAACTGGTTCTCTTGCTCTAGAGCACCTTTGGTGACCTGGTTCTTAGGCTCTAGAGCAGCTCTGCCGACCTGGTTCTCTGGCTCTACAAAGGCTCTGCTGACTTGGTTCTCTGGCTTTGAAGCAGCTCTGCTGACCTGGTTCTCTGGCTCTATAGCAGCTCTGCTAATTTCAATCTCTGGCTCTAGAGCAGCTCTCCTGACCTGGTTCTTAGACTCTAGAGCAGCTCTGCTAACCTGGTTCTCTGGCTCTAAAGCAGCTCTGCTGACCTGGTTCTCTCCCTCAAAAGCAGCTCTGCTGACCTGGTTTCTCTGGATCTACAGCAGCTCTGCTGACCTGGTTCTCTAGCTCAAGAGCAGCTCTGCTGACCTGGTTCTTAGGCTCTAGTGCAGCTCTGCTGACTTGGTTTTATGGCTCTAAAGCAGCACTGCTGACCTGGTTCTCTGGCTTTGAAGCAGCTCTGCTGACCTGATTCTCTCGCTCTAAAGCAGCTCTGCTAACCTGGTTTCATGGCTCTAAAGCAGCTCTGCTGACCTGGTTCTCTGGCTTTGAAGCAGCTCTGCTGAACTGGTTCTCTGGCTCTAAAGCAGCTTTGCTGATTTGAATCTCTGGCTTTAGAGCAGCTCTCCTGACCTCGTTCTTAGACTCTAGAGCAGCTCTGCTAACCTGGTTCTCTGGCTCTAAAGCAGCTCTGCTGACCTGGTTCTCTCCCTCGAAAGCAGCTCTGCTGACCTGGTTTCTCTGGATCTACAGCAGCTCTGCTGACCTGGTTCTCCGGCTCAAGAGCAGCTCTGCTGACCTGGTTCTTAGGCTATAGAGCAGATCTGCTGACCTGGTTCTATGGCTCTACAGCAGCTCTGCTGACCTGGTTCTCTGGCTTTGAAGCAGATCTGCTGACCTGATTCTCTCGCTCCAAAGCAGCTCTGCTGACCTGGTTTCATGGCTCTAAAGCAGCTCTGCTGACCTGGTTTTCTGGCTTTGAAGCAGCTCTGCTGCCCTGGTTCCCTGGCTCTAGAGCAGCTCTGCTGACCTGGTTCTTAGGCTCTACAGCAGCTCTGCTGACCTGGTTCTCTTGCTCTAGAGCACCTTTGGTGACCTGGTTCTTAGGCTCTAGAGCAGCTCTGCCGACCTGTTTTCTCTGGCTCTACAAAGGCTCTGCTGACTTGTTTCTCTGGCTTTGAAGCAGCTCTGCTGACCTGGTTCTCTTGGCTCTAAAGCAGCTCTGCTGACCTGGTTCTCTGGCTCTAAAGCAGCTCTGCTGACCTGGATCTCTGGCTTTGAAGCAGCTCTGCTAACTTGGTTCTCTGGCTCTAAAGCAGCTCTGCTGACCTGGTTCTCTCCCTCTAAAGCAGCTCTGCTGACCTGGTTTCTCTGGCCCAACAGCAGCTCTGCTGACCTGGTTCTCTGGCTCAAGAGCAGCTCTGCAGACCTGGTTCTTAGGCTCTAGAGCAGATCTGCTGACCTGGTTCTATGGCTCTACAGCAGCTCTGCTGACCTGGTTCTCTGGCTTTGAAGCAGATCTGCTGACCTGATTCTCTCGCTCCAAAGCAGCTCTGCTGACCTGGTTTCATGCCTCTAAAGCAGCTCTGCTGACCTGGTTCTCTGGCTCTAAAGCAGCTCTGCTGATTTGAATCTCTGGCTCTATAGCAGCTCTCCTGACCTGGTTCTTAGACTCTAGAGCAGCTCTGCTGACCTGGTTCTCTCCCTCGAAAGCAGCTCTGTTGACCTGGTTTCTCTGGATCTACAGCAGCTTTGCTGACCTGGTTCTCTGGCTCAAGAGCAGCTCTGCTGACCTGGTTCTTAGGCTCTAGTGCAGCTCTGCTGACTTTTTTCTATGACTCTAAAGCAGCTCTGCTGACCTGGATCTCTGGCTTTGAAGCAGCTCTGCTGACCTGATTCTCTCGCTCTAAAGCAGCACTGCTGACCTGGTTTCATGGCTCTAAAGCAGCTCTGCTGACCTGGTTCTCTGGCTTTGAAGCAGCTCTGCTGCCCTGGTTCTCTGGCTCTAGAGCAGCTCTGCTGACCTGGTTCTTAGGCTCTACAGCAGCTCTGCTGACCTGGTTCTCGTGCTCTAGAGCACCTTTGGTGACCTGGTTCTTAGGCTCTAGAGCAGCTCTGCCGACCTGGTTCTCTGGCTCTACAAAGGCTCTGCTGATCTGGTTCTCTGGTTTTGAAGCAGCTCTGCTGACCTGGTTCTCTGGCTCTAAAGAAGCTCTGCTGATTTGTATCTCTAGCTCTAGAGCAGCTCTCCTGACCTGGTTCTTAGACTCTAGAGCAGCTCTGCTAACTTGGTTCTCTGGCTCTACAGCAGCTCTGCTGACCTGGTTCTCTGGCTCTAAAGCAGCTCTGTTGACCTGGTTCTTAGGCTCTATAGCAGCTCTGCTGACCTGGTTCTCGGGCTCTACAACGGCTCTGCTGACTTGGTTCTCTGGCTTTGAAGCAGCTCTGCTGACCTGGTTCTCTGGCTCTAAAGCAGCTCTGCTGACCTGGTTCTCTGGCTCTAAAGCAGCTCTGCTGACCTGTATCTCTGGCTTCGAAGCAGCTCTGCTGACCTGGTTCTATGGCTCTAAAGCAGCTCTGCTGACCTGGTTCTCTCCCTCTAAAGCAGCTCTGCTGACCTGGTTTCTCTGGCCCAACAGCAGCTCTGCTGACTCGGTTCTCTGGCTCAAGAGCAGCTCTGCAGACCTGGTTCTTAGGCTCTAGAGCAGATCTGCTGACCTGGTTCTATGGCTCTACAGCAGCTCTGCTGACCTGGTTCTCTGGCTTTGAAGCAGATCTGCTGACCTGATTCTCTCGCTCCAAAGCAGCTCTGCTGACCTGGTTTCATGCCTCTAAAGCAGCTCTGCTGACCTGGTTCTCTGGCTCTAAAGCAGCTCTGCTGATTTGAATCTCTGGCTCTATAGCAGCTCTCCTGACCTGGTTCTTAGACTCTAGAGTAGCTCTGCTGACCTGGTTCTCTCCCTCGAAAGCAGCTCTGTTGACCTGGTTTCTCTGGATCTACAGCAGCTTTGCTGACCTGGTTCTCTGGCTCAAGAGCAGCTCTGCTGACCTGGTTCTAAGGCTCTAGTGCAGCTCTGCTGACTTGGTTCTATGACTCTAAAGCAGCTCTGCTGACCTGGATCTCTGGCTTTGAAGCAGCTCTGCTGACCTGATTCTCTCGCTCTAAAGCAGCTCTGCTGACCTGGTTTCATGGCTCTAAAGCAGCTCTGCTGCCCTGGTTCTCTGGCTCTAGAGCAGCTCTGCTGACCTGGTTCTTAGGCTCTACAGCAGCTCTGCTGACCTGGTTCTTGTGCTCTAGAGCACCTTTGGTGACCTGGTTCTTAGGCTCTAAAGCAGCTCTGCTGACCTGGTTCTCTGGTTCTAAAGCAGCTCTGCTGACCTGGATCTCTGGCTTTGAAGCAGCTCTGCTGACCTGGTTCTCTGGGTCTAAAGCAGCTCTGCTGACCTGGTTCTCGGGCTCTAAAGCAGATCTGCTGACCTGGTTTCTCTGGCTCTACAGCAGCTCATCTAACCTGGTTCTCTGGCTCAAGAGCAGCTCTGCTGACATGGTTCTTAGGCTCTAGAGCAGCTCTGCTGACCTGGTTCTCTGGTTTTGAAGCAGCTCTGCTGACCTGGTTCTCTGGCTCTAAAGAAGCTCTGCTGATTTGTATCTCTGGCTCTAGAGCAGCTCTCCTGACCTGGTTCTTAGACTCTAGAGCAGCTCTGCTAACTTGGTTCTCTGGCTCTACAGCAGCTCTGCTGACCTAGTTCTCTGGCTCTAAAGCAGCTCTGTTGACCTGGTTCTTAGGCTCTATAGCAGCTCTGCTGACCTGGTTCTCGGGCTCTACAACGGCTCTGCTGACTTGGTTCTCTGGCTTTGAAGCAGCTCTGCTGACCTGGTTCTCTGGCTCTAAAGCAGCTCTGCTGACCTGGTTCTCTGGCTCTAAAGCAGCTCTGCTGACCTGGATCTCTGGCTTCGAAGCAGCTCTGCTGACCTGGTTCTCTGGCTCTAAAGCAGCTCTGCTGACCTGGTTCTCTCCCTCTAAAGCAGCTCTGCTGAGCTGGTTTCTCTGGCCCTACAGCAGCTCTGCTGACCTGGTTCTCTGGCTCAAGAGCAGCTCTGCAGACCTGGTTCTTAGGCTCTATAGCAGCTCTGCTGACCTGGTTCTCGGGCTCTACAACGGCTCTGCTGACTTGGTTCTCTGGCTTTGAAGCAGCTCTGCTGACCTGGTTCTCTGGCTCTAAAGCAGCTCTGCTGACCTGGTTCTCTGGCTCTAAAGCAGCTCTGCTGACCTGGATCTCTGGCTTCGAAGCAGCTCTGCTGACCTGGTTCTCTGGCTCTAAAGCAGCTCTGCTGACCTGGTTCTCTCCCTCTAAAGCAGCTCTGCTGAGCTGGTTTCTCTGGCCCTACAGCAGCTCTGCTGACCTGGTTCTCTGGCTCAAGAGCAGCTCTGCAGACCTGGTTCTTAGTCTCTAGAGCAGATCTGCTGACCTGGTTCTATTGCTCTACAGCAGCTCTGCTGAACTGGTTCTCTGGCTCTAGACCAGCTCTGCTGACCTGGTTCTTAGGCTATAGAGCAGCTCTGCTGACCTGGTTCTCTTCCTCTACAACGGCTCTGCTGACCTGGTTCTCTGGATCTAAAGCAACTCTGCTGACCAGGTTCTCTGGCTCTAGAGCAGCTCTGCTGACCTGGTTCTCTGGCTCTAGCGCAGCTCTGCTGACCTGGTTCTTAGGCTCTAGAGCAGCTCTGCTGACCTGGTTCTCTGGCTCTACAACGGCTCTACTGACCTGGTTCTCTGGCTCTAAAGCAGCTCTGCTGACCTGGTTCTATGGCTCTAAAGCAGCTCTGCTGACCTGGTTCTCTGGCTCTTGAGCAACTCTGCTGACCTGGTTCTTAGGCTGTAGAGCAGCTCTGCTGACCTGATTCTCTGGCTCTAGAGCAGCTCTGCTGACCTAGTTCTCTCCCTCTAAAGCAGATCTGCTGACCTGGTTCTCTGGCTCTAAAGCAGCTCTGCTGACCTGGATCTCTTCCTCTAAAGCAGCCCTGCTCACCTGGTTTCTCTAGCTCTACAGCAGCTCTGCTGACCTGGTTCTCTTGCTCTAGAGCACCCTTTGTGACCTGGTTCTTAGGCTCCAAAGCAGCTCTGCCGACCTGGTTCTCTGGCTCTACAAAGGCTCTGCTGACCTGGTTCTCTGGCTCTAAAGCAGCTCTGCTGACCTGGATCTCTTCCTCTAAAGCAGCCCTGCTCACCTGGTTTCTCTAGCTCTACAGCAGCTCTGCTGACCTGGTTCTCTTGCTCTAGAGCACCTTTGGTGACCTGGTTCTTAGGCTCTAGAGCAGCTCTGCCGACCTGGTTCTCTGGCTCTACAAAGGCTCTGCTGACCTGGTTCTCTGGCTTTGAAGCAGCTCTGCTGACCTGGTTCTCTGGCTCTAAAGCAGCTCTGCTGATTTGAAGCTCTGGCTCTAGAGCAGCTCTCCTGACCTGGTTCTTAGACTCTAGAGCAGCTCTGCTGACCTGGTTCTCTAGCTCTAGAGCAGCTCTGCTGACCTGGTTCTCTCCCTCAAAAGCAGCTCTGCTGACCTGGTTCTCTAGCTCAAGAGCAGCTCTGCTGACCTGGTTCTTAGGCTCTAGTGCAGCTCTGCTGACTTGGTTCTATGGCTCTAAAGCAGCTCTGCTGACCTGGTTCTCTGGCTTTGAAGCAGCTCTGCTGACCTGATTCTCTTGCTCTAAAGCAGCTCTGCTGACCTGGTTTCATGGCTCTAAAGCAGCTCTGCTGACCTGGTTCTCTGACTTTGAAGCAGCTCTGCTGACCTGGTTCTCTGGCTCTAGAGCAGCTCTGCTGATCTGGTTCTCTTCCTCTAAAGCAGGTCTCCTGACCTGGTTCTCTCCCTCTAAAGGAGCTCTGCTGACTTGGTTTCTCTGGCTCTACAGCAGCTCTGCTGACCTGGTTCTTTGGCTCTAAAGCAGCTCTGTTGACCTGGTTCTTAGGCTCTATAGCAGCTCTGCTGACCTGGTTCTCTGGCTCTACAACGGCTCTGCTGACTTAGTTCTCTGGCTTTGAAGCAGCTCTGCTGACCTGGTTCTCTGGCTCTACAGCAGCTCTGCTGACCTGGTTCTCTGGCTCTAAAGCAGCTCTGCTGACCTGGATATCTGGCTTTGAAGCAGCTCTGCGGACCTGGTTATCTGGCTCTAAAGCACCTTTGGTGACCTGGTTCTTAGGCTCTAGAGCAGCTCTGCCGACCTGGTTCTCTGGCTCTACAAAGGCTCTGCTGACCTGGTTCTCTGGCTCTAAAGCAGCTCTGCTGACCTGGATCTCTTCTTTTAAAGCAGCCCTGCTCACCTGGTTTCTCTAGCTCTACAGCAGCTCTGCTGAACTAGTTCTCTTGCTCTAGAGCACCTTTGGTGACCTGGTTCTTAGGCTCTAGAGCAGCTCTGCCGACCTGGTTCTCTGGCTCTACAAAGGCTCTGCTGACTTGGTTCTCTGGCTTTGAAGCAGCTCTGCTGACCTGGTTCTCTGGCTCTAAAGCAGCTCTGCTGACCTGGTTCTCTGGCTCTAAAGCAGCTCTGCTGACCTGGATCTCTGGCTTCGAAGCAGCTCTGCTGACCTGGTTCTCTGGCTCTAAAGCAGCTCTGCTGACCTGGTTCTCTCCCTCTAAAGCAGCTCTGCTGAGCTGGTTTCTCTGGCTCTACAGCAACTCTGCTGACCTGGTTCTCTGGCTCAAGAGCAGCTCTGCAGACCTGGTTCTTAGGCTCTAGAGCAGATCTGCTGACCTGATTCTCTGGCTCTAGAGCAGCTCTGCTGACCTAGTTCTCTACCTCTAAAGCAGATCTGCTGACCTGGTTCTCTGGCTCTAGAGCAGCTCTTCTGACCTGGTTCTTGAGCTCTAAAGCAGCTCTGCTGACCTGCTTCTCTGGCTCTAGAGCAGCTCTGCTGACCTGTTTCTCTCACTCTAAAGCAGCTTTGCTGACCTGGTTCTCTGGCTCTAGAGTAGATCTGCTGACCTGGACCTCTCCCTCCAAAGCAGCTCTGCTGACCTGGTTTCTCTGGCTCTACAGCAGCTCTGCTGACCTGGTTCTCTGGCTCTAGAGCAACTCTGCTGACCTCGTTCTTAGGCTGTAGAGCACCTCTGCTGACCTGGTTCTCTGGCTCTAAATTGGCTCTGCTGACCTGGTTCTCTGGCTTTGTAGCAGCTCTGTTGACCTGGTTCTCTGGCTCTAAAGCAGCTCTTCTGACCTGGTTCTATGGCTCTAAAGCAGCTCTGCTGACCTGGTTCTCTGGCTTTGAAGCAGCTCTGCTGACCTGGTTATTTGGCTCTAGAGCAGCTCTGCTGACCTGGTTCTCTGGGTCTAGAGCAGCTCTGCTGACCTGGTTCTCTGGCTCCAGAGCAGCTCTGCTGACCTGGTTCTCTGGCTCTAGAGCAGCTCTGCTGGCCTGGATCTCTGGCTCTAAAGCACCCCTAATGACCTGGTTCTCTGGCTCTAGAGCAGCTCTGCTGACCTGGTTCTCTGGCTCTAAGCAGCTCTGCTGACCTGGTTCTCTGGCTCTAGAGCAGCTCTGCTGACCTGGTTCTCTGGCTCTAAGCAGCTCTGCTGACCTGGTTCTCTGGCTCTAAAGCAGCTCTGATGACCTGGTTCTCTCTCTCTCTAAAGCAGCTTTGCTGACCTGGTTTCTCTGGCTCTACAGCAGCTCTGCTGACCTGGTTCTCTGGCTCAAGAGCAGCTCTGCATACCTGGTTCTTAGGCTCTAGAGCAGATCTGCTGACCTGGTTCTATGGCTCTAAAGCAGCTCTGCTGACCTGGTTCTCTGGCTCTTGAGCAGCTCTGCTGACCTGGTTCTTAGGCTCTACAGCAGCTCTGCTGACCTGGTTCTCTTGCTCTACAACGGCTCTGCTGACCTGGTTCTCTGGCTCTAAAGCGGGTCTGCTGAGCTGGTTCTCTGGCTCTAAAGCAACTCTGCTGACCTGGTTCTCTGGATCTAGAGCAGCTCTGCTGACCTGGTTCTCTGGCTCTAGAGCAGCTCTGCTGACCTGGTTCTTAGGCTCTAGAGCAGCTCTGCTGACCTGGTTCTCTGGCTCTACAACGGCTCTCCTGACCTGGTTCTATGGCTCTAAAGCAGCTCTGCTGACCTGGTTCTCTGGCTCTTGAGCAACTCTGCTGACCTGGTTCCTAGGCTGTAGAGCAGCTCTGCTGACCGGATTCTCTGGCTCTAGAGCAGCTCTGCTGACCTAGTTCTCTCCCTCTAAAGCAGATCTGCTGACCTGGTTCTCTGGCTCTAAAGCAGCTCTGCTGACCTGGATCTCTTCTTTTAAAGCAGCCCTGCTCACCTGGTTTCTCTAGCTCTACAGCAGCTCTGCTGACCTGGTTCTCTTGCTCTAGAGCACCTTTGGTGACCTGGTTCTTAGGCTCTAGAGCAGCTCTGCCGACCTGGTTCTCTGGCTCTACAAAGGCTCTGCTGACTTGGTTCTCTGGCTTTGAAGCAGCTCTGCTGACCTGGTTCTCTGGCTCTATAGCAGCTCTGCTGATTTGAATCTCTGGCTCTAGAGCAGCTCTCCTGACCTGGTTCTTAGACTCTAGAGCAGCTCTGCTAACCTGGTTCTCTGGCTCTAAAGCAGCTCTGCTGACCTGGTTCTCTCCCTCAAAAGCAGCTCTGCTGACCTGGTTTCTCTGGATCTACAGCAGCTCTGCTGACCTGGTTCTCTAGCTCAAGAGCAGCTCTGCTGACCTGGTTCTTAGGCTCTAGTGCAGCTCTGCTGACTTGGTTTTATGGCTCTAAAGCAGCTCTGCTGACCTGGTTCTCTGGCTTTGAAGCAGCTCTGCTGACCTGATTCTCTCGCTCTAAAGCAGCTCTGCTGACCTGGTTTCATGGCTCTAAAGCAGCTCTGCTGACCTGGTTCTCTGGCTTTGAAGCAGCTCTGCTGAACTGGTTCTCTGGCTCTAAAGCAGCTTTGCTGATTTGAATCTCTGGCTTTAGAGCAGCTCTCCTGACCTTGTTCTTAGACTCTAGAGCAGCTCTGCTAACCTGGTTCTCTGGCTCTAAAGCAGCTCTGCTGACCTGGTTCTCTCCCTCGAAAGCAGCTCTGCTGACCTGGTTTCTCTGGATCTACAGCAGCTCTGCTGACCTGGTTCTCCGGCTCAAGAGCAGCTCTGCTGACCTGGTTCTTAGGCTCTAGTGAAGCTCTGCTGACTTGGTTCTATGGCTCTAAAGCAGCTCTGCTGACCTGGTTCTCTGGCTTTGAAGCAGCTCTGCTGACCTGATTCTCTCGCTCTAAAGCAACTCTGCTGACCTGGTTTCATGGCTCTAAAGCAGCTCTGCTGACCTGGTTTTCTGGCTTTGAAGCAGCTCTGCTGCCCTGGTTCCCTGGCTCTAGAGCAGCTCTGCTGACCTGGTTCTTAGGCTCTACAGCAGCTCTGCTGACCTGGTTCTCTTGCTCTAGAGCACCTTTGGTGACCTGGTTCTTAGGCTCTAGAGCAGCTCTGCCGACCTGTTTTCTCTGGCTCTACAAAGGCTCTGCTGACTTGTTTCTCTGGCTTTGAAGCAGCTCTGCTGACCTGGTTCTCTTGGCTCTAAAGCAGCTCTGCTGACCTGGTTCTCTGGCTCTAAAGCAGCTCTGCTGACCTGGATCTCTGGCTTTGAAGCAGCTCTGCTAACTTGGTTCTCTGGCTCTAAAGCAGCTCTGCTGACCTGGTTCTCTCCCTCTAAAGCAGCTCTGCTGACCTGGTTTCTCTGGCCCAACAGCAGCTCTGCTGACCTGGTTCTCTGGCTCAATAGCAGCTCTGCAGACCTGGTTCTTAGGCTCTAGAGCAGATCTGCTGACCTGGTTCTATGGCTCTACAGCAGCTCTGCTGACCTGGTTCTCTGGCTTTGAAGCAGATCTGCTGACCTGATTCTCTCGCTCCAAAGCAGCTCTGCTGACCTGGTTTCATGCCTCTAAAGCAGCTCTGCTGACATGGTTCTCTGGCTCTAAAGCAGCTCTGCTGATTTGAATCTCTGGCTCTATAGCAGCTCTCCTGACCTGGTTCTTAGACTCTAGAGCAGCTCTGCTGACCTGGTTCTCTCACTCGAAAGCAGCTCTGTTGACCTGGTTTCTCTGGATCTACAGCAGCTTTGCTGACCTGGTTCTCTGGCTCAAGAGCAGCTCTGCTGACCTGGTTCTTAGGCTCTAGTGCAGCTCTGCTGACTTGGTTCTATGACTCTAAAGCAGCTCTGCTGACCTGGATCTCTGGCTTTGAAGCAGCTCTGCTGACCTGATTCTCTCGCTCTAAAGCAGCACTGCTGACCTGGTTTCATGGCTCTAAAGCAGCTCTGCTGACCTGGTTCTCTGGCTTTGAAGCAGCTCTGCTGCCCTGGTTCTCTGGCTCTAGAGCAGCTCTGCTGACCTGGTTCTTAGGCTCTACAGCAGCTCTGCTGACCTGGTTCTCGTGCTCTAGAGCACCTTTGGTGACCTGGTTCTTAGGCTCTAGAGCAGCTCTGCCGACCTGGTTCTCTGGCTCTACAAAGGCTCTGCTGATCTGGTTCTCTGGTTTTGAAGCAGCTCTGCTGACCTGGTTCTCTGGCTCTAAAGAAGCTCTGCTGATTTGTATCTCTGGCTCTAGAGCAGCTCTCCTGACCTGGTTCTTAGACTCTAGAGCAGCTCTGCTAACTTGGTTCTCTGGCTCTACAGCAGCTCTGCTGACCTGGTTCTCTGGCTCTAAAGCAGCTCTGTTGACCTGGTTCTTAGGCTCTATAGCAGCTCTGCTGACCTGGTTCTCGGGCTCTACAACGGCTCTGCTGACTTGGTTCTCTGGCTTTGAAGCAGCTCTGCTGACCTGGTTCTCTGGCTCTAAAGCAGCTCTGCTGACCTGGTTCTCTGGCTCTAAAGCAGCTCTGCTGACCTGGATCTCTGGCTTCGAAGCAGCTCTGCTGACCTGGTTCTCTGGCTCTAAAGCAGCTCTGCTGACCTGGTTCTCTCCCTCTAAAGCAGCTCTGCTGACCTGGTTTCTCTGGCCCAACAGCAGCTCTGCTGACCTGGTTCTCTGGCTCAAGAGCAGCTCTGCAGACCTGGTTCTTAGGCTCTAGAGCAGATCTGCTGACCTGGTTCTATGGCTCTACAGCAGCTCTGCTGACCTGGTTCTCTGGCTTTGAAGCAGATCTGCTGACCTGATTCTCTCGCTCCAAAGCAGCTCTGCTGACCTGGTTTCATGCCTCTAAAGCAGCTCTGCTGACCTGGTTCTCTGGCTCCAAAGCAGCTCTGCTGATTTGAATCTCTGGCTCTATAGCAGCTCTCCTGACCTGGTTCTTAGACTCTAGAGCAGCTCTGCTGACCTGGTTCTCTCTCTCGAAAGCAGCTCTGTTGACCTGGTTTCTCTGGATCTACAGCAGCTTTGCTGACCTGGTTCTCTGGCTCAAGAGCAGCTCTGCTGACCTGGTTTCATGGCTCTAAAGCAGCTCTGCTGACCTGGTTCTCTGGCTTTGAAGCAGCTCTGCTGCCCTGGTTCTCTGGCTCTAAAGCAGCTCTGCTGACCTGGTTCTTTGGCTCTAAAGCAGCTCTGCTGACCTGGATCTCTGGCTCTAAAGCAGCTCTGCTGACCTGGTTCTCTCCCTCTAAAGCAGCTCTGCTGAGCTGGTTTCTCTGGCCCTACAGCAGCTCTGCTGACCTGGTTCTCTGGCTCAAGAGCAGCTCTGCAGACCTGGTTCTTAGTCTCTAGAGCAGATCTGCTGACCTGGTTCTATTGCTCTACAGCAGCTCTGCTGAACTGGTTCTCTGGCTCTAGACCAGCTCTGCTGACCTGGTTCTTAGGCTATAGAGCAGCTCTGCTGACCTGGTTCTCTTCCTCTACAACGGCTCTGCTGACCTGGTTCTCTGGATCTAAAGCAACTCTGCTGACCAGGTTCTCTGGCTCTAGAGCAGCTCTGCTGACCTGGTTCTCTGGCTCTAGCGCAGCTCTGCTGACCTGGTTCTTAGGCTCTAGAGCAGCTCTGCTGACCTGGTTCTCTGGCTCTACAACGGCTCTACTGACCTGGTTCTCTGGCTCTAAAGCAGCTCTGCTGGCCTGGTTCTATGGCTCTAAAGCAGCTCTGCTGACCTGGTTCTCTGGCTCTTGAGCAACTCTGCTGACCTGGTTCTTAGGCTGTAGAGCAGCTCTGCTGACCTGATTCTCTGGCTCTAGAGCAGCTCTGCTGACCTAGTTCTCTCCCTCTAAAGCAGATCTGCTGACCTGGTTCTCTGGCTCTAAAGCAGCTCTGCTGACCTGGATCTCTTCCTCTAAAGCAGCCCTGCTCACCTGGTTTCTCTAGCTCTACAGCAGCTCTGCTGACCTGGTTCTCTTGCTCTAGAGCACCCTTGGTGACCTGGTTCTTAGGCTCTAAAGCAGCTCTGCCGACCTGGTTCTCTGGCTCTACAGAGGCTCTGCTGACCTGGTTCTCTGGCTCTAAAGCAGCTCTGCTGACCTGGATCTCTTCCTCTAAAGCAGCCCTGCTCACCTGGTTTCTCTAGCTCTACAGCAGCTCTGCTGACCTGGTTCTCTT
Organism: Triturus cristatus; assembly: GCF_964204655.1. Classification (NCBI taxonomy): domain Eukaryota; kingdom Metazoa; phylum Chordata; class Amphibia; order Caudata; family Salamandridae; genus Triturus; species Triturus cristatus. Next base: position 1,130,651,590 of record NC_140579.1, on the reverse strand, counting down.
GCTCTAGAGCACCTTTGGTGACCTGGTTCTTAGGCTCTAGAGCAGCTCTGCCGACCTGGTTCTCTGGCTCTACAAAGGCTCTGCTGACCTGGTTCTCTGGCTTTGAAGCAGCTCTGCTGACCTGGTTCTCTGGCTCTAAAGTAGCTCTGCTGATTTGAATCTCTGGCTCTAGAGCAGCTCTCCTGACCTGGTTCTTAGACTCTAGAGCAGCTCTGCTGACCTGGTTCTCTGGCTCTAAAGCAGCTCTGCTGACCTGGTTCTCTCCCTCAAAAGCAGCTCTGCTGACCTGGTTTCTCTGGATCTACAGCAGCTCTGCTGACCTGGTTCTCTAGCTCAAGAGCAGCTCTGCTGACCTGGTTCTTAGGCTCTAGTGCAGCTCTGCTGACTTGGTTCTATGGCTCTAAAGCAGCTCTGCTGACCTGGTTCTCTGGCTTTGAAGCAGCTCTGCTGACCTGATTCTCTCGCTCTAAAGCAGCTCTGCTGACCTGGTTTCATGGCTCTAAAGCAGCTCTGCTGACCTGGTTCTCTGACTTTGAAGCAGCTCTGCTGACCTGGTCTCTGGCTCTAGAGCAGCTCTGCTGATCTGGTTCTCTTCCTCTAAAGCAGGTCTCCTGACTTGGTTCTCTCCCTCTAAAGGAGCTCTGCTGACTTGGTTTCTCTGGCTCTACAGCAGCTCTGCTGACCTGGTTCTTTGGCTCTAAAGCAGCTCTGTTGACCTGGTTCTTAGGCTCTATAGCAGCTCTGCTGACCTGGTTCTCTGGCTCTACAACGGCTCTGCTGACTTAGTTCTCTGGCTTTGAAGAAGCTCTGCTGACCTGGTACTCTGGCTCTACAGCAGCTCTGCTGACCTGGTTCTCTGGCTCTAAAGCAGCTCTGCTGACCTGGATATCTGGCTTTGAAGCAGCTCTGCGGACCTGGTTATCTGGCTCTAAAGCACCTTTGGTGACCTGGTTCTTAGGCTCTAGAGCAGCTCTGCCGACCTGGTTCTCTGGCTCTACAAAGGCTCTGCTGACCTGGTTCTCTGGCTCTAAAGCAGCTCTGCTGACCTGGATCTCTTCTTTTAAAGCAGCCCTGCTCACCTGGTTTCTCTAGCTCTACAGCAGCTCTGCTGAACTAGTTCTCTTGCTCTAGAGCACCTTTGGTGACCTGGTTCTTAGGCTCTAGAGCAGCTCTGCCGACCTGGTTCTCTGGCTCTACAAAGGCTCTGCTGACTTGGTTCTCTGGCTTTGAAGCAGCTCTGCTGACCTGGTTCTCTGGCTCTATAGCAGCTCTGCTGATTTGAATCTCTGGCTCTAGAGCAGCTCTCCTGACCTGGTTCTTAGACTCTAGAGCAGCTCTGCTAACCTGGTTCTCTGGCTCTAAAGCAGCTCTGCTGACCTGGTTCTCTCCCTCAAAAGCAGCTCTGCTGACCTGGTTTCTCTGGATCTACAGCAGCTCTGCTGACCTGGTTCTCTAGCTCAAGAGCAGCTCTGCTGACCTGGTTCTTAGGCTCTAGTGCATTTCTGCTGACTTGGTTTTATGGCTCTAAAGCAGCTCTGCTGACCTGGTTCTCTGGCTTTGAAGCAGCTCTGCTGACCTGATTCTCTCGCTCTAAAGCAACTCTGCTGACCTGGTTTCATGGCTCTAATGCAGCTCTGCTGACCTGGTTTTCTGGCTTTGAAGCAGCTCTGCTGCCCTGGTTTCCTGGCTCTAGAGCAGCTCTGCTGACCTGGTTCTTAGGCTCTACAGCAGCTCTGCTGACCTGGTTCTCTTGCTCTAGAGCACCTTTGGTGACCTGGTTCTTAGGCTCTAGAGCAGCTCTGCCGACCTGTTTTCTCTGGCTCTACAAAGGCTCTGCTGACCTGGTTCTCTGGTTTTTAAGCAGCTCTGCTGACCTGGTTCTCTGGCTCTAAAGAAGCTCTGCTGATTTGTATCTCTGGCTCTAGAGCAGCTCTCCTGACCTGGTTCTTAGACTCTAGAGCAGCTCTGCTAACTTGGTTCTCTGGCTCTACAGCAGCTCTGCTGACCTGGTTCTCTGGCTCTAAAGCAGCTCTGTTGACCTGGTTCTTAGGCTCTATAGCAGCTCTGCTGACCTGGTTCTCGGGCTCTACAACAGCTCTGCTGACTTGTTTCTCTGGCTTTGAAGCAGCTCTGCTGACCTGGTTCTCTTGGCTCTAAAGCAGCTCTGCTGACCTGGTTCTCTGGCTCTAAAGCAGCTCTGCTGACCTGGATCTCTGGCTTTGAAGCAGCTCTGCTAACTTGGTTCTCTGGCTCTAAAGCAGCTCTGCTGACCTGGTTCTCTCCCTCTAAAGCAGCTCTGCTGACCTGGTTTCTCTGGCCCAACAGCAGCTCTGCTGACCTGGTTCTCTGGCTCAAGAGCAGCTCTGCAGACCTGGTTCTTAGGCTCTAGAGCAGATCTGCTGACCTGGTTCTATGGCTCTACAGCAGCTCTGCTGACCTGGTTCTCTGGCTTTGAAGCAGATCTGCTGACCTGATTCTCTCGCTCCAAAGCAGCTCTGCTGACCTGGTTTCATGCCTCTAAAGCAGCTCTGCTGACCTGGTTCTCTGGCTCTAAAGCAGCTCTGCTGATTTGAATCTCTGGCTCTATAGCAGCTCTCCTGACCTGGTTCTTAGACTCTAGAGCAGCTCTGCTGACCTGGTTCTCTCCCTCGAAAGCAGCTCTGTTGACCTGGTTTCTCTGGATCTACAGCAGCTTTGCTGACCTGGTTCTCTGGCTCAAGAGCAGCTCTGCTGACCTGGTTCTTAGGCTCTAGTGCAGCTCTGCTGACTTGGTTCTATGGCTCTAAAGCAGCTCTGCTGACCTGGATCTCTGGCTTTGAAGCAGCTCTGCTGACCTGATTCTCTCGCTCTAAAGCAGCTCTGCTGACCTGGTTTCATGGCTCTAAAGCAGCTCTGCTGACCTGGTTCTCTGGCTTTGAAGCAGCTCTGCTGCCCTGGTTCTCTGGCTCTAGAGCAGCTCTGCTGACCTGGTTCTCGTGCTCTAGAGCACCTTTGGTGACCTGGTTCTTAGGCTCTAGAGCAGCTTTGCCAACCTGGTTCTCTGGCTCTACAAAGGCTCTGCTGACCTGGTTCTCTGGTTTTTAAGCAGCTCTGCTGACCTGGTTCTCTGGCTCTAAAGACGCTCTGCTGATTTGTATCTCTGGCTCTAGAGCAGCTCTCCTGACCTGGTTCTTAGACTCTAGAGCAGCTCTCCTAACTTCGTTCTCTGGCTCTACAGCAGCTCTGCTGACCTGGTTCTCTGGCTCTAAAGCAGCTCTGTTGACCTGGTTCTAAGGCTCTATAGCAGCTCTGCTGACCTGGTTCTCGGGCTCTACAACGGCTCTGCTGACTTGGTTCTCTGGCTTTGAAGCAGCTCTGCTGACCTGGTTCTCTGGCTCTAAAGCAGCTCTGCTGACCTGGTTCTCTGGCTCTAAAGCAGCTCTGCTGACCTGGATCTCTGGCTTCGAAGCAGCTCTGCTGACCTGGTTCTCTGGCTCTAAAGCAGCTCTGCTGACCTGGTTCTCTCCCTCTAAAGCAGCTCTGCTGAGCTGGTTTCTCTGGCCCTACAGCAGCTCTGCTGGCCTGGTTCTCTGGCTCAAGAGCAGCTCTGCAGACCTGGTTCTTAGTCTCTAGAGCAGATCTGCTGACCTGGTTCTATTGCTCTACAGCAGCTCTGCTGAACTGGTTCTCTGGCTCTAGACCAGCTCTGCTGACCTGGTTCTTAGGCTATAGAGCAGCTCTGCTGACCTGGTTCTCTTCCTCTACAACGGCTCTGCTGACCTGGTTCTCTGGCTCTAAAGCAACTCTGCTGACCAGGTTCTCTGGCTCTAGAGCAGCTCTGCTGACCTGGTTCTCTGGCTCTAGCGCAGCTCTGCTGACCTGGTTCTTAGGCTCTAGAGCAGCTCTGCTGACCTGGTTCTCTGGCTCTACAACGGCTCTACTGACCTGGTTCTCTGGCTCTAAAGCAGCTCTGCTGACCTGGTTCTATGGCTCTAAAGCAGCTCTGCTGACCTGGTTCTCTGGCTCTTGAGCAACTCTGCTGACCTGGTTCTTAGGCTGTAGAGCAGCTCTGCTGACCTGATTCTCTGGCTCTAGAGCAGCTCTGCTGACCTAGTTCTCTCCCTCTAAAGTAGATCTGCTGACCTGGTTCTCTGGCTCTAAAGCAGCTCTGCTGACCTGGATCTCTTCCTATAAAGCAGCCCTGCTCACCTGGTTTCTCTAGCTCTACAGCAGCTCTGCTGACCTGGTTCTCTTGCTCTAGAGCACCCTTGGTGACCTGGTTCTTAGGCTCTAAAGCAGCTCTGCCGACCTGGTTCTCTGGCTCTACAAAGGCTCTGCTGACCTGGTTCTCTGGCTCTAAAGCAGCTCTGCTGACCTGGATCTCTTCCTCTAAAGCAGCCCTGCTCACCTGGTTTCTCTAGCTCTACAGCAGCTCTGCTGACCTGGTTCTCTTGCTCTAGAGCACCTTTGGTGACCTGGTTCTTAGGCTCTAGAGCAGCTCTGCCGTCCTGGTTCTCTGGCTCTACAAAGGCTCTGCTGACCTGGTTCTCTGGCTTTGAAGCAGCTCTGCTGACCTGGTTCTCTGGCTCTAAAGCAGCTCTGCTGATTTGAATCTCTGGCTCTAGAGCAGCTCTCCTGACCTGGTTCTTAGACTCTAGAGCAGCTCTACTGACCTGGTTCTCTGGCTCTAAAGCAGCTCTGCTGACCTGGTTGCCCTGACGCTGTGGGGAACTCTGGGACCCATCTAAAACATACCTGCAGCTCCTTGCTGTAGCTCTGGCTGCTCCTGGACCCATTTTCTCCCGCCGTCGCCTTGCTGAAATCGCGGCCGCCGAGTGGAGACAACTACACGACCCAGCCTCCCCTGCTCCGGTGGGCCAATCAGGTGACGTTATTCACGCGCCCGGAGGCGCTTTAAATTTCTGCATACCTCCGGGGGAGCGGGTGTTGCCCTGACGCTGTGGGGAACTCTGGGACCCATCTAAAACATACCTGCAGCTCCTTGCTGTAGCTCTGGCTGCTCCTGGACCCATTTTCTCCCGCCGTCGCCTTGCTGAAATCGCGGCCGCCGAGTGGAGACAACTACACGACCCAGCCTCCCCTGCTCCGGTGGGCCAATCAGGTGACGTTATTCACGCGCCCGGAGGCGCTTTAAATTTCTGCATACCTCCGGGGGAGCGGGTGTTGCCCTGACGCTGTGGGGAACTCTGGGACCCATCTAAAACATACCTGCAGCTCCTTGCTGTAGCTCTGGCTGCTCCTGGACCCATTTTCTCCCGCCGTCGCCTTGCTGAAATCGCGGCCGCCGAGTGGAGACAACTACACGACCCAGCCTCCCCTGCTCCGGTGGGCCAATCAGGTGACGTTATTCACGCGCCCGGAGGCGCTTTAAATTTCTGCATACCTCCGGGGGAGCGGGTGTTGTCCTGACGCTGTGGGGAACTCTGGGACCCATCTAAAACATACCTGCAGCTCCTTGCTGTAGCTCTGGCTGCTCCTGGACCCATTTTCTCCCGCCGTCGCCTTGCTGAAATCGCGGCCGCCGAGTGGAGACAACTACACGACCCAGCCTCCCCTGCTCCGGTGGGCCAATCAGGTGACGTTATTCACGCGCCCGGAGGCGCTTTAAATTTCTGCATACCTCCGGGGGAGCGGGTGTTGCCCTGACGCTGTGGGGAACTCTGGGACCCATCTAAAACATACCTGCAGCTCCTTGCTGTAGCTCTGGCTGCTCCTGGACCCATTTTCTCCCGCCGTCGCCTTGCTGAAATCGCGGCCGCCGAGTGGAGACAACTACACGACCCAGCCTCCCCTGCTCCGGTGGGCCAATCAGGTGACGTTATTCACGCGCCCGGAGGCGCTTTAAATTTCTGCATACCTCCCGCGTCGCGGGACAGCGCGCGGGCAGTGCCGGGCTAAGCCCGGGCAAAGGGCGGGCCCTCTTAGGCCCTCAGAGGCCTGAGGAGACTGGACTGGGCCAGGGACTTTGGTCGTTTCATCATATAAACATCGGACACTGTAAGCACGTTAATGTTAATAGTTTTCATTCCAGGATTGTCATACAATAGTGCTATATTTAGATGTGGAAAGAATTGTTAGAAGATAATAGATATTGGTGTTCTACTTTCATCTATTTAAAAGGGATTCCATTGCTATTATTATTATTATTATTGCTATAGCTATTAGTTCATAAGATCTAAAAATTCGCTTATTTTTTATTCATTCGTGTTTTGTTACTTAGATCATACTGATATGACTGCACGCGAAACAAGAAGTAGCAAAGCTGTGGCAGGTAGCTCAAAATTAACTGGAACATTAGATGATTTCATAGTTCGTACCAACACACTAATAGACCAGGGTATTATCCTTATGGAGAGAAGGGTTTCTCAAGATCTTGCTTTAGCTAAAAGGTCCTCTATGGGCCATATTGCTACAGCTCGAACCCCAGTACGAACCCCTGAGAACACTTTAATTAATTCTAACACATTACATATTAATGCAGAGGTACATGGTACTACCAGTGCACATTCTGATTTTCAAGATTGTAGTGTTCTTGACTCACAGGGTTTGGCAACCATAGAAAGCACCTCGCTAGCCCCACAGTTAGATAGCCAGACAGCTAACAACAATATCTTAAGAAAAGGGAAAAGGGAGGGAGCTATCCCCAAAAAAAGAACAAGTAAGCGATTCTATAAAAAATATCCCGCTACCAAAACTACCAAAGCTGTAAAGATAGGAAAGTGTAATGAAAATAATACAGTCAATGTAAGAGCGACAAGGGAAAGTCAGGGCCACGAATTTGGGAAAGGAGGGGTTGTCCCTAAAACATTACCTTTGAATATTATAGATGATAGTTTTTTAGACAACTCCCTAGCTGATTTTCTTTCAGTTAATCCATCAGCTGATAGCACAGGTATAAGTATAGGGAATGAAGATCTACTTATACCGACCTTGACAAAAATACTTAAGACCCTACTCATTCCTATAGAAGCAAGATTAGATGGGATAGAAAAACAACTTATAGAATTGAAGAAAGAGAAAAAAGATGATTATACTAGCCAGCAAAAAAAGGTAATTCAGGTACCAGCCCCTATTAGTAAAGTACAGGTGTCAAAAACACTTGATAATAACATGGAAAAAGGAAGAAACTCAGCCTCTAAGGTCCCTAATTCTAATTCTACCATTATTGATGTAGGTAAAAATAGTGCAAAGTCTACTCTGACACGTGGAACAGCAGTTAAAAAACCGGCTCCTTGCAGTATACCTACACATAATGATGATAATACGCACACAGAAAAGCGCAGGAATATTAATCTACCTCCAGAAGCATGTGATTATGTAGTCATCTTAACTGGGGTCCCGGAATTAGGCCCATCAACTCTAGAACCGTACGAGGCGCTTAAAAACAAAGTGTCACATTGGCTAAATATTAATCATCCATTACCACCTACAATAAGAAGTAACATCTTAATGGTAGAGAGGGTCCCCTGGGTAGGTTACAATAGAAAAAGAATACAAGGGGACTGTGTGGTTGTATCATTTGAAGACCCTCGGTCAGTAGGACATATTTGTTCGGGAGTGCCTAGAAAAAACGGTTCATTGATTGTGGCAAGACCCCTGGCTTATTTTTATACGCCAACGGAACATCCTGACAACGCATGGAGCTGGACAAGGGACACAAATCAAGATAGGGGTGGAATTGGGTGTGAGTTGTAAAGGAACCCGAATCCTAATAGATGGGAAAGGGAGGGGGATGATGGCTGGACTATAATACAACGTAGGGCCGGGAGGCCTCAACACGCTAATATGCAGTATTGTGGAGAATGGATGGGCCCACAGTTCGCTCAACCCTTCATCCCCTGTTACAACAGGTTCAGTGGACTGGAGGCCATTGATTGACTCCCAGTACACGGGGAAGAACATAAATCTACACTCTGTCCATCCGTCTCACCTGTCATTTCTGTCGCGTCTGCTACTAGTCCACATAAGTCATCTGATCAATTAAATGGCTTGTCTCGATTGCTATCAATCGGTACACAGGGGGAAAATATCATATCTATAAAAAAACCCAAGGAAGCCCCAGGACCAATACTTGAAGTTGATCGTATAGAGCATCGAGAGTTAAATGAACAGAACAGTACCAGGTCAGGAGTACCTAAGAGACTAAGTAAAACCTCATCGGCCATTAGTTGTAGCTTAAATCAAGGCCTCTCTATGGCCAAGATTGTGTCATGGAATGTCGCAGGAGTGGGCTCAAAAATAAGTGATCCCGAATGGAACCATTACATAAACTCCTTTGATATTTGTGTTTTACAAGAAACATGGGCTACGAAATCCATGCATAGAGTTGGATATAGAACTTATCAGTTGGACGCAGTTCCATCAGTAAGAGGCCGTCCATCAGGTGGGTTAATAATATGAGTTAGTGTGTCTATTAATATAGCCATCCAGCAACTAAGAATTGATTCTTTAGATATACTTGGTCTGGAAATGGTTACCGTTGATAAACGGGTGATCCATCTTTTTAACGTATATAATCGACCGTGCCCATCATACAAGGAGTCACTATGTATTGACAAACTAGAGTCAATACTGGATACTCTGGACCCGGAAACAAGCACAATTATATGTGGGGACATGAACTGTAATTTTGAGCCCATTGTCGGAATGAATAATTTGTATGAGGATGAAGATAATGTTAATGGTATACCATCCTTATCTAGTAATGGGGCAGTTGTTGGTACTACCCTAGCTTTTCAAATTACAAGGGTACTGGTAAGCCATGGACTAAGGGCATGCAATGGGCGTCTCCCATCTGATAGTCCCAAGGCACCTACTTTTTTGAGACGTAATTGTCAAAGTATAATTGACTATGTTATTGTTTCCGTGGACTTGTGGCCATATACAAAAGACCTGATGGTTAAAGCAAGATCTCATAGTGATCACCATTCCCTCGAAATTAGTTTTGTAAAGAGCTTAATAATGGGGCTGGAAGCTAAAGAGGGAGGATATCAACCAGCCCCAGATAATGTCATATTAAGCAATAATCGTCGGTCTGTTAAATGGGCATATATCCTGGAACAAGAAGATTTAGTGGTAAATATCTATAACTGCCTTACTAATATATTTGATACCTATAATCCCTCTAAAAGCGAACCTGGTCAATTTCTTAAACTACATAAAGAGTTCTTTAAAGAATTATTAGAACTTATGACTAAAAGACCAAAAAAAGGAACGGGTGCTGTGAATTTACAGCCTATAGGTAAACCATGGTTTAATAAAGAATGCCGGATAGCAAAAACAGCTCTGATTGATACGGTTAAAACCAAAAATCCTTTGGCAGTTAAAGAAAGTAGGAAATTATACAATAAGGTGCTGGCCAACGCAAAGTGTTCATGGGACGAGGAATTATGGTCCTGTATGCTGATGGCAGCTAAAATGAAGGACCAAAAGTTATTTTGGGAAACAGTGGCCAAGGGTAACCAAAGGGAGAAAGGCTCAAGAGAGGTTTTCCTTGATGAAGCAACTTGGATAGACCATTTTACGAATTTGTATGCCGCTCAAGGGGCTGATAGTGCAGTGCAGGAAGAGTATGCTTTGTTGCCCGTATAGGCCGAACACACACATATAGTTTTTGACCTAGAGGAAACAGAACTAGCTATTAATTATGTTAAATACGGGAAAGCTCCTGGGCTGGACAAAGTACCAGGTGACCTATTCAAGCATGAATTAGATGTCTGGGTACCATACCTTAATCATTTGTGCAATACTGTTGCAGCTGGGGAAGCAATTCCGGACACATGGAACGGAGCGGAAATTATTACTGTTTTTAAAAAGGGCGATGGAAGCAATCCTGCTAACTATCGCCCTATAAGCCTTTTAGACATTACCCAAAAAATTTATGCTAGGCATATATTAAATCGTATTAATACATGGTTGGAAGAATAATTAATTTTAACGAAATACCAAGCTGGGTTCAGAGTAAAAACAGGAACCACTGATCAAGTCCTAAGGCTCTGTTGCTTGTATTGGAAATATGTCACCCTCCGCAAAGGCCACTTGTATGTGGCATTTGTTGATTTACGGGCCGCATTTGACCTTATTCCGCGAGAACTTTTGTGGGAATCACTGAAATCTCAGGGACTCCCACTAGATCTATTAAAATTGGTTATTGGATTACATATGGACAATTATGCCAAGGTTAGGTGGGGTCCTACTGGGGAACTTACAAAAGCTATTCCAATAAAAAGGGGAGTACGCCAGGGGTGTGTACTGGCACCGACCTTATTCTCCCTGTTTGTTAATGATATTCCGTCTTATATGGAGTGCAGTGACAATGATTCACCAAGACTAGGGGGCGAACGGGTTTCGTCCCTTCTGTTCGCAGATGATACCATTCTAATTTCCCAAACACCACGGGGCCTTCAAAATTTATTAGATAGGTTTCAGTCGTATTGTTCCTCGAAGGGCTTAGAAATTAATACTAAAAAAACGAAATATATGGCACTGAGCCCACATAGAAATTTTATGAAAAATCTAATGTTAAACGGACAGAAGCTTGATTATGTGCAGAATTTTATTTATTTAGGTGTCTCTATAGACTCTTCTTTAGCATGGAGATCACAGCTAGAAAAGAATAAGATAGTCTTCAAACAAAACTGTCTCCCAATACTCAAGAGACATAAAAAATGCTTAAACAAGGCAGTGACCCCTGCCCTAGAGATTTTCAAGTATAAAGTTCAACTAGCGGTATTATATGGGGCAGAACTATGGGGAACCGCATGTAAAAATACATTTGAAAGCCTTGAGAACAAGTTCCTTAGGGGGTTGCTAAAAATATCTACTAATACCCCATTGACACCCCTCCTTTTGGATCTAAACTTGAAACGAACAGATCAACATGCAAGATTAAGACCATTATTCCTGTGGGTTAGACTGTGGACGACTCCAGAATTACTTGACTACAAGAAAGGCCTGAAAGAAGTTATGGATCTCGATAGTTGTAACAAAGTTTATTGGTTCAAGCATGTTAGAAATTGGTTAGGCATGATCGGATTAGCCCATTTTTGGAATGATAATGAGGCTATGAACTCGTGCTCTAGGAAAATTGTTAAATTATCCTTTTGGTCATATGTGAGCTACGAGTCAGTGTATATAAGAATCCATGGACCACTAACTGAAATTTTTTTATTGTTTAAGGATGTAGCATCTTTCGAACCCTTTCTAGACGAGATTCATCCGCCATTATCAAAAACTTTGTACCTAAAATTTAGATATGGTACACTTAGAACGAAGGCGCTTGAAAAAAGCTGGGCAAAATCAGGAAGTGATCTTTGTATTTCATGTACTCATGGTACTAAGGAAGATGATCTACATATACTTCTATTTTGCTCCAGCTATGCAATACCAAGGAAAAAGTGGATAGTGCCGCTTTGTCTTAAAATTGGTTCAAGATCCTATAAGGAGGCTGGCAGAATTTTAAAAACCGATACTAGCCAGGTGATAGTTTTTGGAGTTAGTAGATTTCTTCTCCCTGCTAATTTTATTAGAACAAAGTTGGGCCTACATTTTTTAAAAAAAAGGGAAAACATATATATAAATGCACAACTATTGTTCACTAGATATCTCCAAAATGACCACGACAATCAAATATTTAAATCGCATGTTTAATTACCCAACCAGGAGGATGTTGTTGTTGTTTTCATGAACTTTTTATAAAAATGTCCTAGCGGTTAGTGATTTAATACTATTTTAATAGTTTTTAAATTGTATTTATTATTAACTGTATTTTTAATTATTGTAAAATTTTCGCCCAGGCAAAATGTGTTTGATAAAGAATTTTGTAATTAGATATTGTGTACTCGGATGCAATGGATACATATGAATAGGTTAGCTTAATTGACCCTCTTACTCTTTTTTGAGCTAGCAAATGTTAAATTGTTAGAATAACAAATGCTTTTTATTGTATCTTTTATGATGCTAATGCGTCGAAATAAAGATTTAAATGAAAAAAATGACCTGGTTCTCTCCCTCGAAAGCAGCTCTGCTGACCTGGTTTCTCTGGATCTACAGAAGCTCTGCTGACCTGGTTCTCTAGCTCAAGAGCAGCTCTGCTGACCTGGTTCTTAGGCTCTAGTGCAGCTCTGCTGACCTGGTTCTCTGGCTTTGAAGCAGCTCTGCTGACCTGATTCTCTCGCTCTAAAGCAGCTCTGCTGACCTGGTTTCATGGCTCTAAAGCAGCTCTGCTGACCTGGTTCTCTGGCTTTGAAGCAGCTCTGCTGACCTGGTTCTCTGGCTCTAGAGCAGCTCTGCTGACCTGGTTCTCTTCCTCTAAAGCAGGTCTCCTGACCTGGTTCTCTCCCTCTAAAGGAGCTCTGCTGACGTGGTTTCTCTGGCTCTACAGCAGCTCTGCTGACCTGGTTCTTTGGCTCTAAAGCAGCTCTGTTGACCTGGTTCTTAGGCTCTATAGCAGCTCTGCTGACCTGGTTCTCTGGCTCTACAACGGCTCTGCTGACTTTGTTCTCTGGCTTTGAAGCAGCTCTGCTGACCTGGTTCTCTGGCTCTAAAGCAGCTCTGCTGACCTGGTTCTCTGGCTCTAAAGCAGCTCTGCTGACCTGGATATCTGGCTTTGAAGCAGCTCTGCGGACCTGGTTATCTGGCTCTAAAGCACCTTTGGTGACCTGGTTCTTAGGCTCTAGAGCAGCTCTGCCGACCTGGTTCTTTGGCTCTACAAAGGCTCTGCTGACCTGGTTCTCTGGTTTTGAAGCAGCTCTGCTGACCTGGTTCTCTGGCTCTAAAGAAGCTCTGCTGATTTGTATCTCTGGCTCTAGAGCAGCTCTCCTGACCTGGTTCTTAGACTCGAGAGCAGCTCTGCTAACTTGGTTCTCTGGCTTTGAAGCAGCTCTGCTGCCCTGGTTCTCTGGCTCTAGAGCAGCTCTGCTGACCTGGTTCTTAGGCTCTACAGCAGCTCTGCTGACCTGGTTCTCGTGCTCTAGAGCACCTTTGGTGACCTGGTTCTTAGGCTCTAGAGCAGCTCTGCCGACCTGGTTCTCTGGCTCTACAAAGGCTCTGCTGACCTGGTTCTCTGGTTTTGAAGCAGCTCTGCTGACCTGATTCTCTGGCTCTAAAGAAGCTCTGCTGATTTGTATCTCTGGCTCTAGAGCAGCTCTCCTGACCTGGTTCTTAGACTCTAGAGCAGCTCTGCTAACTTGGTTCTCTGGCTCTACAGCAGCTCTGCTGACCTGGTTCTCTGGCTCTAAAGCAGCTCTGTTGACCTGGTTCTTAGGCTCTATAGCAGCTCTGCTGACTTGGTTCTCGGGCTCTACAACGGCTCTGCTGACTTGGTTCTCTGGCTTTGAAGCAGCTCTGCTGACCTGGTTCTCTGGCTCTAAAGCAGCTCTGCTGACCTGGTTCTCTGGCTCTAAAGCAGCTCTGCTGACCTGGATCGCTGGCTTCGAAGCAGCTCTGCTGACCTGGTTCTCTGGCTCTAAAGCAGCTCTGCTGACCTGGTTCTCTCCCTCTAAAGCAGCTCTGCTGACCTGGTTTCTCTGGCTCAAGAGCAGCTCTGCAGACCTGGTTCTTAGTCTCTAGAGCAGATCTGCTGACCTGGTTCTATTGCTCTACAGCAGCTCTGCTGAACTGGTTCTCTGGCTCTAGACCAGCTCTGCTGACCTGGTTCTTAGGCTATAGAGCAGCTCTGCTGACCTGGTTCTCTTCCTCTACAACGGCTCTGCTGACCTGGTTCTCTGGCTCTAAAGCAACTCTGCTGACCTGGTTCTCTGGCTCTAGAGCAGCTCTGCTGACCTGGTTCTCTGGCTCTAGCGCAGATCTGCTGACCTGGTTCTTAGGCTCTAGAGCAGCTCTGCTGACCTGGTTCTCTGGCTCTACAACGGCTCTACTGACCTGGTTCTCTGGCTCTAAAGCAGCTCTGCTGACCTGGTTCTATGGCTCTAAAGCAGCTCTGCTGCCCTGGTTCTCTGGCTCTAGAGCAGCTCTGCTGACCTGGTTCTTAGGCTCTACAGCAGCTCTGCTGACCTGGTTCTCGTGCTCTAGAGCACCTTTGGTGACCTGGTTCTTAGGCTCTAGAGCAGCTCTGCCGACCTGGTTCTCTGGCTCTACAAAGGCTCTGCTGACCTGGTTCTCTGGTTTTGAAGCAGCTCTGCTGACCTGGTTCTCTGGCTCTAAAGAAGCTCTGCTGATTTGTATCTCTGGCTCTAGAGCAGCTCTCCTGACCTGGTTCTTAGACTCTAGAGCAGCTCTGCTAACTTGGTTCTCTGGCTCTACAGCAGCTCTGCTGACCTGATTCTCTGGCTCTAAAGCAGCTCTGTTGACCTGGTTCTTAGGCTCTATAGCAGCTCTGCTGACCTGGTTCTCGGGCTCTACAACGGCTCTGCTGACTTCGTTCTCTGGCTTTGAAGCAGCTCTGCTGACCTGGTTCTCTGGCTCTAAAGCAGCTCTGCTGACCTGGTTCTCTGGCTCTAAAGCAGCTCTGCTGACCTGGATCTCTGGCTTCGAAGCAGCTCTGCTGACCTGGTTCTCTGGCTCTAAAGCAGCTCTGCTGACCTGGTTCTCTCCCTCTAAAGCAGCTCTGCTGACCTGGTTTCTCTGGCTCAAGAGCAGCTCTGCAGACCTGGTTCTTAGTCTCTAGAGCAGATCTGCTGACCTGGTTCTATTGCTCTACAGCAGCTCTGCTGAACTGGTTCTCTGGCTCTAGACCAGCTCTGCTGACCTGGTTCTTAGGCTATAGAGCAGCTCTGCTGACCTGGTTCTCTTCCTCTACAACGGCTCTGCTGACCTGGTTCTCTGGCTCTAAAGCAACTCTGCTGACCTGGTTCTCTGGCTCTAGAGCAGCTCTGCTGACCTGGTTCTCTGGCTCTAGCGCAGCTCTGCTGACCTGGTTCTTAGGCTCTAGAGCAGCTCTGCTGACCTGGTTCTCTGGCTCTACAACGGCTCTACTGACCTGGTTCTCTGGCTCTAAAGCAGCTCTGCTGACCTGGTTCTATGGCTCTAAAGCAGCTCTGCTGACCTGGTTCTCTGGCTCTTGAGCAACTCTGCTGACCTGGTTCTTAGGCTGTAGAGCAGCTCTGCTGACCTGATTCTCTGGCTCTAGAGCAGCTCTGCTGACCTAGTTCTCTCCCTCTAAAGCAGATCTGCTGACCTGGTTCTCTGGCTCTAAAGCAGCTCTGCTGACCTGGATCTCTTCCTCTAAAGCAGCCCTGCTCACCTGGTTTCTCTAGCTCTACAGCAGCTCTGCTGACCTGGTTCTCTTGCTCTAGAGCACCCTTGGTGACCTGGTTCTTAGGCTCTAAAGCAGCTCTGCCGACCTGGTTCTCTGGCTCTACAAAGGCTCTGCTGACCTGGTTCTCTGGCTCTAAAGCAGCTCTGCTGACCTGGATCTCTTCCTCTAAAGCAGCCCTGCTCACCTGGTTTCTCTAGCTCTACAGCAGCTCTGCTGACCTGGTTCTCTTGCTCTAGAGCACCTTTGGTGACCTGGTTCTTAGGCTCTAGAGCAGCTCTGCCGACCTGGTTCTCTGGCTCTACAAAGGCTCTGCTGACCTGGTTCTCTGGCTTTGAAGCAGCTCTGCCTACCTGGTTCTCTGGCTCTAGAGAAGCTCTGCTGACCTGGTTCTCTGGCTCTAGAGCAGCTCTGCTGACCTGGTTCTCTGGCTCTACAACGGCTCTGCTGACCTGGTTCTCTGGCTCTAAAGCAGCTCTGCTGACCTGGTTCTATGGCTCTAAAGCAGCTCTACTGACCTGGTTCTCTGGCTCCTGAGCAACTCTGCTGACCTGGTTCTTAGGCTCTATAGCAGCTCTGCTGACCTGATTCTCTGGCTCTAGAGCAGCTCTGCTGACGTAGTTCTCTCCCTCTAAAGCAGATCTGCTGACCTGGTTCTCTGGCTCTTAAGCAGCTCTGCTGACCTGGATCTCTTCCTCTAAAGCAGCCCTGCTCACCTGGTTTCTCTAGTTCTACAGCAACTCTGCTGACCTGGTTCTCTTGCTCTAGAACACCTCTGGTGACCTGGTTCTTAGGCCCTAGAGCAGCTCTGCCGACCTGGTTCTCTGGCTCTACAAAGGCTCTGCTGACCTGGTTCTCTGGCTTTGAAGCAGCTCTGCTGACCTGGTTCTCTGGCTCTAAAGCAGCTCTGTTGACCTGGTTCTTAGGCTCTATAGCAGCTCTGCTGACCTGGTTCTCTGGCTCTACAACAGCTCTGCTGACTTGGTTCTCTGGCTTTCAAGCAGCTCTGCTGACCTGGTTCTCTGCCTCTAAAGCAGCTCTGCTTACTTGGTTCTCTGGCTCTAAAGCAGCTCTGCTGACCTGGATCTCTGGCTTTGAAGCAGCTCTGCTGACCTGGTTCTCTGGCTCTACAACGGCTCTGCTGTCCTGGTTCTTTGGCTCTAAAGCAACTCTGCTGACCTGGTTCTATGGCTCTAAAGCAGCTCTGCTGACCTGGTTCTCTGGCTCTTGAGCAACTCTGCTGACCTGGTTTTTAGGCTCTACAGCAGCTCTGCTGACCTGGTTCTCTTGCTCTAGAGCACCTTTGGTGACCTGGTTCTTAGGCTCTAGAGCAGCTCTGCCGACCTGGTTCTCTGGCTCTACAAAGGATCTGCTGACCTGCTTCTCTGGCTTTGAAGCAGCGCTGCTGACTTGGTTCTCTGACTCTAAAGCAGCTCTACTGATTTGTATCTCTGGCTCTATAGCAGCTCTCCTGACCTGCTTCTTAGACTCTAGAGCAGCTCTGCTAACTTGGTTCTCTGGCTCTAAAGCAGCTCTCCTGACCTGGTTCTCTCCCTAAAAAGCAGCTCTGCTGACCTGGTTTCTCTGGATCTACAGCAGCTCTGCTGACCAGGTTTCGCTCCCTCTAAAGCAGCTCTGCTGACCTGGTTTCTCTCCCTCTAAAGCAGCTCTGCTGACTGGTTTCTCTGGCTCTACAGCAGCTCTGCTGTCTTGGTTCTCTGGCTCAAGAGCAGCTCTGCAGACCTGGTTCTTAGGCTCTAGAGCAGATCTGCTGACCTGGTTCTATGGCTCTACAGCAGCTCTGCTGACCTGGTTATCTGGCTTTGAAGCAGCTCTGCTAACCTGGTTGTCTGGCTCGAAAGCAGCTCTGATGACCTGGTTCTCTCCCTCTAAAGCAGCTCTGCTGACCTGGTTCTCTCCCTCCAAAGCAGCTCTGCTGACCTGGTTCTCTCCCTCTAAAGCAGCTCTGCTGACCTGGTTTCTCTCCCTCTAAAGCGGGTCTGCTGACCTGGTTCTCTGGCTCAAGAGCAGCTCTGCAGACCTGGTTCTTAGGCTCTAGAGCAGATCTGCTGACCTGGTTCTATGGCTCTACAGCAGCTCTGCTGAACTGGTTCTCTGGCTCTAGACCAGCTCTGCTGACCTGGTTCTTAGGCTCTAGAGCAGTTCTGCTGACCTGGTTCTCTTGCTCTACAATGGCTCTGCTGGCCTGGTTCTCTGGCTCTAAAGCGGGTCTGCTGTCCTGGTTCTCTGCCTCTAAAGCAACTCTGCTGACCTGATTCTCTGGCTCTAGCGCAGATCTGCTGACCTGGTTCTTAGGCTCTAGAGCAGCTCTGCTGACCTGGTTCTCTGGCTCTACAACGGCTCTACTGACCTGGTTCTCTGGCTCTAAAGCAGCTCTGCTGACCTGGTTCTATGGCTCTAAAGCAGCTCTGCTGCCCTGGTTCTCTGGCTCTAGAGCAGCTCTGCTGACCTGGTTCTTAGGCTCTACAGCAGCTCTGCTGACCTGGTTCTCGTGCTCTAGAGCACCTTTGGTGACCTGGTTCTTAGGCTCTAGAGCAGCTCTGCCGACCTGGTTCTCTGGCTCTACAAAGGCTCTGCTGACCTGGTTCTCTGGTTTTGAAGCAGCTCTGCTGACCTGGTTCTCTGGCTCTAAAGAAGCTCTGCTGATTTGTATCTCTGGCTCTAGAGCAGCTCTCCTGACCTGGTTCTTAGACTCTAGAGCAGCTCTGCTAACTTGGTTCTCTGGCTCTACAGCAGCTCTGCTGACCTGATTCTCTGGCTCTAAAGCAGCTCTGTTGACCTGGTTCTTAGGCTCTATAGCAGCTCTGCTGACCTGGTTCTCGGGCTCTACAACGGCTCTGCTGACTTCGTTCTCTGGCTTTGAAGCAGCTCTGCTGACCTGGTTCTCTGGCTCTAAAGCAGCTCTGCTGACCTGGTTCTCTGGCTCTAAAGCAGCTCTGCTGACCTGGATCTCTGGCTTCGAAGCAGCTCTGCTGACCTGGTTCTCTGGCTCTAAAGCAGCTCTGCTGACCTGGTTCTCTCCCTCTAAAGCAGCTCTGCTGACCTGGTTTCTCTGGCTCAAGAGCAGCTCTGCAGACCTGGTTCTTAGTCTCTAGAGCAGATCTGCTGACCTGGTTCTATTGCTCTACAGCAGCTCTGCTGAACTGGTTCTCTGGCTCTAGACCAGCTCTGCTGACCTGGTTCTTAGGCTATAGAGCAGCTCTGCTGACCTGGTTCTCTTCCTCTACAACGGCTCTGCTGACCTGGTTCTCTGGCTCTAAAGCAACTCTGCTGACCTGGTTCTCTGGCTCTAGAGCAGCTCTGCTGACCTGGTTCTCTGGCTCTAGCGCAGCTCTGCTGACCTGGTTCTTAGGCTCTAGAGCAGCTCTGCTGACCTGGTTCTCTGGCTCTACAACGGCTCTACTGACCTGGTTCTCTGGCTCTAAAGCAGCTCTGCTGACCTGGTTCTATGGCTCTAAAGCAGCTCTGCTGACCTGGTTCTCTGGCTCTTGAGCAACTCTGCTGACCTGGTTCTTAGGCTGTAGAGCAGCTCTGCTGACCTGATTCTCTGGCTCTAGAGCAGCTCTGCTGACCTAGTTCTCTCCCTCTAAAGCAGATCTGCTGACCTGGTTCTCTGGCTCTAAAGCAGCTCTGCTGACCTGGATCTCTTCCTCTAAAGCAGCCCTGCTCACATGGTTTCTCTAGCTCTACAGCAGCTCTGCTGACCTGGTTCTCTTGCTCTAGAGCACCCTTGGTGACCTGGTTCTTAGGCTCTAAAGCAGCTCTGCCGACCTGGTTCTCTGGCTCTACAAAGGCTCTGCTGACCTGGTTCTCTGGCTCTAAAGCAGCTCTGCTGACCTGGATCTCTTCCTCTAAAGCAGCCCTGCTCACCTGGTTTCTCTAGCTCTACAGCAGCTCTGCTGACCTGGTTCTCTTGCTCTAGAGCACCTTTGGTGACCTGGTTCTTAGGCTCTAGAGCAGCTCTGCCGACCTGGTTCTCTGGCTCTACAAAGGCTCTGCTGACCTGGTTCTCTGGCTTTGAAGCAGCTCTGCCTACCTGGTTCTCTGGCTCTAGAGAAGCTCTGCTGACCTGGTTCTCTGGCTCTAGAGCAGCTCTGCTGACCTGGTTCTCTGGCTCTACAACGGCTCTGCTGACCTGGTTCTCTGGCTCTAAAGCAGCTCTGCTGACCTGGTTCTATGGCTCTAAAGCAGCTCTACTGACCTGGTTCTCTGGCTCCTGAGCAACTCTGCTGACCTGGTTCTTAGGCTCTATAGCAGCTCTGCTGACCTGATTCTCTGGCTCTAGAGCAGCTCTGCTGACGTAGTTCTCTCCCTCTAAAGCAGATCTGCTGACCTGGTTCTCTGGCTCTTAAGCAGCTCTGCTGACCTGGATCTCTTCCTCTAAAGCAGCCCTGCTCACCTGGTTTCTCTAGTTCTACAGCAACTCTGCTGACCTGGTTCTCTTGCTCTAGAACACCTCTGGTGACCTGGTTCTTAGGCCCTAGAGCAGCTCTGCCGACCTGGTTCTCTGGCTCTACAAAGGCTCTGCTGACCTGGTTCTCTGGCTTTGAAGCAGCTCTGCTGACCTGGTTCTCTGGCTCTAAAGCAGCTCTGTTGACCTGGTTCTTAGGCTCTATAGCAGCTCTGCTGACCTGGTTCTCTGGCTCTACAACAGCTCTGCTGACTTGGTTCTCTGGCTTTCAAGCAGCTCTGCTGACCTGGTTCTCTGCCTCTAAAGCAGCTCTGCTTACTTGGTTCTCTGGCTCTAAAGCAGCTCTGCTGACCTGGATCTCTGGCTTTGAAGCAGCTCTGCTGACCTGGTTCTCTGGCTCTACAACGGCTCTGCTGACCTGGTTCTTTGGCTCTAAAGCAACTCTGCTGACCTGGTTCTATGGCTCTAAAGCAGCTCTGCTGACCTGGTTCTCTGGCTCTTGAGCAACTCTGCTGACCTGGTTTTTAGGCTCTACAGCAGCTCTGCTGACCTGGTTCTCTTGCTCTAGAGCACCTTTGGTGACCTGGTTCTTAGGCTCTAGAGCAGCTCTGCCGACCTGGTTCTCTGGCTCTACAAAGGATCTGCTGACCTGCTTCTCTGGCTTTGAAGCAGCGCTGCTGACTTGGTTCTCTGACTCTAAAGCAGCTCTACTGATTTGTATCTCTGGCTCTATAGCAGCTCTCCTGACCTGCTTCTTAGACTCTAGAGCAGCTCTGCTAACTTGGTTCTCTGGCTCTAAAGCAGCTCTCCTGACCTGGTTCTCTCCCTAAAAAGCAGCTCTGCTGACCTGGTTTCTCTGGATCTACAGCAGCTCTGCTGACCAGGTTTCGCTCCCTCTAAAGCAGCTCTGCTGACCTGGTTTCTCTCCCTCTAAAGCAGCTCTGCTGACTGGTTTCTCTGGCTCTACAGCAGCTCTGCTGTCTTGGTTCTCTGGCTCAAGAGCAGCTCTGCAGACCTGGTTCTTAGGCTCTAGAGCAGATCTGCTGACCTGGTTCTATGGCTCTACAGCAGCTCTGCTGACCTGGTTATCTGGCTTTGAAGCAGCTCTGCTAACCTGGTTGTCTGGCTCGAAAGCAGCTCTGATGACCTGGTTCTCTCCCTCTAAAGCAGCTCTGCTGACCTGGTTCTCTCCCTCCAAAGCAGCTCTGCTGACCTGGTTCTCTCCCTCTAAAGCAGCTCTGCTGACCTGGTTTCTCTCCCTCTAAAGCGGGTCTGCTGACCTGGTTCTCTGGCTCAAGAGCAGCTCTGCAGACCTGGTTCTTAGGCTCTAGAGCAGATCTGCTGACCTGGTTCTATGGCTCTACAGCAGCTCTGCTGAACTGGTTCTCTGGCTCTAGACCAGCTCTGCTGACCTGGTTCTTAGGCTCTAGAGCAGTTCTGCTGACCTGGTTCTCTTGCTCTACAACGGCTCTGCTGGCCTGGTTCTCTGGCTCTAAAGCGGGTCTGCTGTCCTGGTTCTCTGCCTCTAAAGCAACTCTGCTGACCTGATTCTCTGGCTCTAGAGCAGCTCTGCTGACCTGGTTCTTAGGCTCTAGAGCAGCTCTGCTGACCTGGTTCTCTGGCTCTACAACGGCTCTGCTGACCTGGTTCTCTTGCTCTAAAGCAGCTCTGCTGACCTGGTTCTATGGCTCTAAAGCAGCTCTGCTGACCTGGTTCTCTGGCTCTTGAGCAACTCTGCTGACCTGGTTCTTAGGCTCTAGAGCATCTCTGCCGACCTGATTCTCTGGCTCTAGAGCAGCTCTGCTTTCCTGGATCTCTTCCTCTAAAGCAGCCCTGCTCACCTGGTTTCTCTAGCTCTACAGCAGCTCTGCTGACCTGGTTCTCTTGATCTAGAGCACCTCTGGTGACCTGGTTCTTAGGCTCTTGAGCAGCTCTGCCGACCTGGTTCTCTGGCTCTACAAAGGCTCTGCTGACCTGGTTCTCTGGCTTTAAAGCAGCTCTGCTGATTTGAATCTCTGGCTCTAGAGCAGCTCTCCTGACCTGGTTCTTAGACTCTAGAGCAGCTCTGCTAACCTGGTTCTCTGGCTCTAAAGCAGCTCTGCTGACCTGGTTCTCTCCCTCGAAAGCAGCTCTGCTGACCTGGTTTCTCTGGATCTACAGCAGCTCTTCTGATCTGGTTCTCTGGCTCAAGAGCAGCTCTGCTGACCTGGTTCTCTGGCTCTAGAGCAGCTCTGCTGACCTGGTTCTCTTCCTCTAAAGCAGGTCTCCTGACCTGGTTCTCTCCCTCTAAAGGAGCTCTGCTTACGTGGTTTCTCTGGCTCTACAGCAGCTCTGCTGACCTGGTTCTCTGGCTCTAAAGCAGCTCTGTTGACCTGGTTCTCTGGCTCTAAAGCGGGTCTGCTGACATGGTTCTCTGGCTCTAAAGCAACTCTGCTGACCTGGTTCTCTGGCTCTAGAGCAGCTCTGCTGACCTGGTTCTCTGGCTCTAGAGCAGCTCTGCTGCCCTGGTTCTTAGGCTCTAGAGCAGCTCTGCTGACCTGGTTCTCTGGCTCTAGAGCAGCTCTGCTGACCTGGTTCTTAGGCTCTATAGCAGCTCTGCTGACCTGGTTCTCTGGCTCTAGAGCAGCTCTGCTGACCTGGTTCTTAGGCTCTAGAGCAGATCTGCTGACCTGGTTCTATGGCTCTACAGCAGCTCTGCTGACCTGGTTATCTGGCTTTGAAGCAGCTCTGCTGACCTGGTTGTCAGGCTCGAAAGCAGCACTGATGACCTGGTTCTCTCCCTCTAAAGCAGCTCTGCTGACCTGGTTCTCTCCCTCTAAAGCAGCTCTGCTGACCTGGTTTCTCTCCCTCTAAAGCGGGTCTGCTGACCTGGTTCTCTGGCTCAAGAGCAGCTCTGCTGACCTGGTTCTCTGGCTCTAAAGCGGGTTTGCTGACCTGGTTCTCTGGCTCTAAAGCAACTCTGCTGACCTGGTTCTCTGGCTCTATAGCTGCTCTGCTGACCTGGTTCTCTCCCTCTAAAGGAGCTCTGCAGACTTGGTTTCTCTGGCTCTACAGCAGCTCTGCTGACCTGGTCCTTAGGCTCTAGAGCAGCTCTGCTGACCTGGTTCTCTGGCTCTACAACGGCTCTGCTGACCTGGATCTCTGGCTTTGAAGCAGCTCTGCTGACCTGGTTCTCTGACTCTAAAGCAGATCTGCTGACCTGGTTTTTCTGGCTCTACAGCAGCTCTACTAACCTGGTTCTCTGGCTCAAGAGCAGCTCTGCTGACATGGTGCGTAGGTTCTAGAGCACCTCTGCTGACCTGGTTCTATGGCTCTAAAGCGGCTCTGCTGACCTGGTTCTCTGGCTTTGAAGCAGCTCTGCTGACCTGGTTCTCTGGCTCTAAAGCAGATCTGCTGACCTGGTTCTCTTCCTCTAAAGCAACTCTGCTGACCTGGTTCTCTGGCTCTAAAGCAACTCTGCTGACCTGGTTCTCTTCCTCTAAAGCAGTTCTCCTGACCTGGTTCTCTCCCTCTAAAGGAGCTCTGCAGACTTAGTTTCTCTGGCTCTACAGCAGCTCTGCTGACCTGGTTCTTAGGCTCTAGAGCAGCTCTGCTGACCTGGTTCTCTTGCTCTGCAACGGCTCTGCTGACCTGGTTCTCTGTCTCTAAAGCGGGCCTGCTGACCTGGTTCTCTGGCTCTAAAAAAACTCTGCTGACCTGGTTCTCTGGCTCTACAGCAGCTCTGCTGACCTGGTTCTTAGGCTCTAGAGCAGCTCTGCTGACCTGGTTCTCTGGCTCTACAACGGCTCTGCTGACCTGGTTCTCTGGCTCTGAAGCAGCTCTGCTGACCTGGTTCTATGGCTCTAAAGCAGATCTGCTGACCTGGTTCTCTGGCTCTTGAGCAGCTCTGCTGACCTGGTTCTTAGGCTCTACAGCAACTCTGCTGACCTGGTTCTCTTGCTCTAGAGCACCTTTGGTGACCTGGTTCTTAGGCTCTAGAGCAGCTCTGCCGACCTGGTTCTCTGGCTCTACAAAGGCTCTGCTGACCTGGTTCTCTGGCTTTGAAGCAGCTCTGCTGACCTGGTTCTCTGGCTCTAAAGCAGTTCTGCAGATTTGTATCTCTGGCTCTAGAGCAGTTCTCCTGACCTGGTTCTTAGACTCTAGAGCAGCTCTGCTAACTTGATCCTCTGGTTCTAAAGCAGCTCTGCTGACCTGGTTCTCTCCCTCAAAATCAGCTCTGCTGACCTGGTTTCTCTGGATCTACAGCAGCTCTGCTGACCTGGTTTCTCTCCCTCTAAAGCAGCTCTGCTGACATGATTTCTCTCCCTCTAAAGCAGCTCTGCTGACCTGGTTTCTCTGGCTCTACAGCAGCTCTGCTGACTTGGTTCTCTGGCTCAAGAGCAGCTCTGCAGACCTGGTTCTTAGGCTCTAGAGCAGATCTGCTGACCTGGTTCTATGGCTCTACAGCAACTCTGCTGACCTGGTTATCTGGCTTTGAAGCAGCTCTGCTGACCTGGTTGTCCGGCTCGAAAGCAGCTCTGATGACCTGGTTCTCTCCCTCTAAAGCAGCTCTGCTGACCTGGTTCTCTCCCTCTAAAGCAGCTCTGCTGACCTGGTTCTATACCTCTAAAGCAGCTCTGCTGACCTGGTTTCTCTCCCTCTAAAGTGGGTCTGCTGACCTGGTTCTCTGGCTCAAGAGCAGCTCTGCAGACCTGGTTCTTAGGCTCTAGAGCAGATCTGCTGACCTGGTTCTATGGCTCTACAGCAGCTCTGCTGAACTGGTTCTCTGGCTCTAGACCAGCACTGCTGACTTGGTTCTTACGCTCTAGAGCAGCTCTGCTGACCTGGTTCTCTTGCTCTACAACGGCTCTGCTGACCTGGTTCTCTGGCTCTAAAGCGGGTGTGCTGACCTGGTTCTCTGGCTCTAAAGCAGCTCTGCTGACCTGGTTTCTCTGGCTCTTCAGCAGCTCTGCTGACTTGGTTATCTGGCTCAAGAGCAGCTCTGCAGACCTGGTTCTTAGGCTCTAGAGCAGATCTGCTGACCTGGTTCTATGGCTCTACAGCAGCTCTGCTGACCTGGTTATCTGGCTTTGAAGCAGCTCTGCTGACCTGGTTGTCCGGCTCGAAAGCAGCTCTGATGACCTCGTTCTCTCCCTCTAAAGCAGCTCTGCTGACCTCGTTCTCTCCCTCTAAAGCACTAAAGCAGCTCTGCTGACCTGGTTCTCTCCCTCTAAAGCAGCTCTGCTGACCTGGTTTCTCTCCCTCTAAAGCGGGTCTGCTGACCTGGTTCTTTGGCTCTAGAGCATATCTGCTGACCTGGTTCTATGGCTCTACAGCAGCTCTGCTGAACTGGTTCTCTGGCTCTAGACCAGCACTGCTGACCTGGTTCTTAGGCTCTAGAGCAGCTCTGCTGACCTGGTTCTCTTGCTCTACAACGGCTCTGCTGACCTGGTTCTCTGGCTCTAAAGCGAGTCTGCTGACCTGGTTCTCTGGCTCTAAAGCAGCTCTGATGACCTCGTTTCTCTGGCTCTACAGCAGCTCTGCTGACTTGGTTCTCTGGCTCAAGAGCAGCTCTGCAGACCTGGTTCTTAGGCTCTAGACCACAACCTCAGATGAAAGTTTAGCGTCAGAAAAAGACACTACCACCAGCCGCACACCGGCGTCTTCAGCACATCCAGTCCGACTGTCTGGTTCTCCTACTCCAGGGGATGAGCCTGATGAAAATGTGGCTGAGAAATCTCACCTCAAATATTATGTGTATGCATCCATGAATGGAGCAAACGATGAAAACAGGCTAACTGTTACTGTAAACCAAGAGAAACAACTCGATGAGTGCAGGTGCTCATATTACGATAACACGTGTAGACAAAGTCGAAGAAGCACAACTTACCGACAAGAAAAGGAGGTTAGTCAGCGTAAAAATGACTGGAAAAGATATAAGAATACAATGTAATCAGAAAAGGTAAAAGATATGCCGTGCCACTAATTAACACGCAACGGAACAGAAGCCATACTCACTTATGAAAGTGCTGAGACACCTAAGTGCTTTTAACAACGCGTAGTCCAGGCAATGAATCAGAATGTATGCTCAATCAATCACTCGAAGGAAACATGTAGCACCAAGTGAAATTATTGCGTCTCCGAAAACGAGCACTACAAAGTAATAACAGTGTGTGATTACGAACTCATCCTAACAAAAGAGCTTGACAGCTCGAGCGACTATAGCAAGAACACGGCTAAATGCAATAAAAACTACTTACATGAGAAGCACAACGGAAAAAAACTGGTCCGGTCCTCACAGATAGCGTCCTGTTGTCGCAACGAGATATTTACTAAAGAAAAACGCGCTCCATTTAAACCAACCGAAATGACGACATGAAAAAGAGACTAATGGCAATTGAAAGAGGACTTGCGTATAGCGCCATGATTGAAAGGGTAAAGTGACCGATCTAAAACAGCAACAGGGCTAAGTATGGAGATCAAGGAAAACTAACCAGAAAAACATCTGAAACAACATACGCAAAGAAGACCAAAGAATATACTCAATGACAAAAAAGAACTAAAGGAGCCAGCACGTACTCAATTAATATAAGGGCGAGGTTAATGCAGTGTATCGGCTGAGTGATAAAGCAGCTCACCAAGACCATATTCACGAAACTAATACTTGGTATATGACGAATGTAAAGAACCGGTGGATGAGTGATTACTAACCTCTAGGGTGTAATATATATGAGGGGTAAATGCATAAAGTTATATCTGGAAGGAAAATAAATACAGGGTAAAACAATGAAAGGTGAGGTGAAACAAACAAACGAATAAATGTGGAACTGTAAGAAAACGTGTTAGTATAGAACAATTATTAAAAAATAAAATAAACAGATAAGATAACTTAGCATAGGTATAGCGAATGGTGAAGGGTGTTGAGATAACCCATAGGCCACAAGGAAATTGAGAAAGGACTGAAATACAAATGTACAAAGAAACTTATTGTGGAAGTATGTCAACAAAGAATAGAGAGTAATCACTGTGGTACATAGGGACCTACGCATGGCCATGCCTGTACTGTGTTTATAAAAAACATGAAAAATCTAAACGATCATTAAGCCCACATGGGGCCAAGGTCTGTAGTTTCTGGATCCAGAAGAGCTCTCTGCGTAAAAGTAAATTGGTGGTGTCTACACCTAGTTTGACATCAATAGACTCAATGATCTGGAAACGAAGTTGAGAGATTGAGTGTTTTGCTTCTAACCAATGCATAGCTAAGCTAGAGGTACTGTTCTTGTTCCTGATTCTGGATTTATGCTCAGTAATCCGTGTTTTTATTTTTCGCTCAGTTTTGCCTACATAGGCCTTGCCGCAAGGGCATTTTATACAGTAGATGACGTGGGTAGTATTACAATCGCTATTGTGTTGTAAACATATGTTGGAGCCAGACGTGGGATGAGTTAGGGTGTTCCCAGTGATGACGTTACTACAATGGATGCATGAATGACATTTGCGAGTACCATGATAGACAACAGGTTTGTCGGTGGTTTTAGAAAATTTCAATAGATTCCGTAAGTTTTTGCCTCTTTTGTATGCAAACAAGGGTTTTTCCAAAAAAAGGTGTTGAAAATCCTGTTCTTGTTGTAGTAACTCCCACCGTGTCAAAATGATTTTCTTGATTTTGGGTGAAGATGTGGAGAAGTTGCTGACAAATACCAATCTTGTAGAAGAGGTCTTTGGTTTCTGTTGCAATAAGTCTGTTCTTGGAGTGGACATAGCTCGTGTAAGGCATGTTTGTAGCACCTCTTTTGGGTAACCTCTTGACGAAAATTTGTCAACAGTGATTTGAAGTTGGAGGGTACTATTGTCAGAATCAGAACAAATTCGGCGAATTCTGGTAAATTGTGACAATGGCAAATTATTGATTAGATGACGTGGGTGAAAACTTGTAAAGGTCAGAAGACTGTTACAATCAGTAGGTTTGTGGAAAACTGTAGTATGGAATTGATTCGTAGATGTTTTGGTGACTTGTACGTCCAGGTAATGGATAGAATCCTTATGAATGGTGTGGGTCAACTGGATATGAGTATGATTCCTGTTGAGTGTCTCTATCATAGAAGTGAAAGACTGTATCGAATCACCCCAAATTAGGAAGATGTCATCTATGTAGCGGCAATAGAGACGTATTTTAGGCCACCATTCAGTGTTGGAAATGATATGCTCCAGTTCGTATTGGGCCATGTAGATGTTCGCATAGGCGGGTGCTCCTGAAAAGCCCATCGAAGTACCATTCAATTGGGCATAGAATTTGTCTTGATATTGGAAATAACTGTTATGTAAACAGAACTTTAAGAGCTGCAAGATCAAGACCTTCTCAATGTCAACGTCTTCCATCTGAAATAATGCCCATTCAACCGCTTCAAGGCCGGCTGCGTGGGGGATGGAGGTGTAAAGAGCTGTGACATCTATAGTGCATAAATAGATGGAATCCTGAGGTCCAATAGTGATTTGTTGGAGCATCTGTAAAAAGTGAGTGGTGTCTTTTAGATAAGATTGCCAAGATTGTACGAACTTCTGTAGGTAATGGTCCAGAAATTTGCCAATGGGATCAAAGATAGATTTGCATCCAGAGACTATTGGACGAAATGGGGGGTCTTGAGGATCCTTGTGTATTTTAGGGATCATGTACAAATGAGGGCGTTGTGGGTTAGTTGATGATAGAAAAAGACGTGTATTATTGTCAATCCATGTTTGTTCAAGGGCCTCATTGAGAATAGAATTAAGTAGCTCCAAAAGCAATGTTGTAGGATCGCTTGCTAATTGCAGATAGGTGTTAGTATCAGAGATGTGTGCCAATACTTTGGAGTTGTAATATTCTGTGTCCATCAACACTATAGCTCCTCCTTTGTCTGCCGGTTGAATTGTAATCAAGGGATTTTGTGATAATTTGGACAAAATTAATCGTTCATGTTTTGACATGTTGTTGTGATGTTTGGGTTTGTAGTTGAGTTTTTCCAGATCTTTATTGACCAATGTCTCAAAACTATCCAAAGTTTTGTGAGATGATGGTGGCATAAAGGTGCTCTTGGGTTTGAATGGATGATGGGTAGAAATCTCATCTTGTGTGGTATCAGGTACAACATCATTGAAGAAATGTCTTAGGCGAATGACACGCATGAATCTGTAAAATTCCCCTTGGGTTTGCAAGTGATTGGTATATGTCGTAGGGACAAACGAAAGTCCGCGTCCCAAAAGGGATTTTTCTTGGTTAGAAAGATTATATGATGATATGTTAATCACTAGTTCACCGTTTTGCCACTTCGTAAAGCTTTGCCGCTGCTTTCCTTTCCCTCTCCTGGTTTTTCTTGGGGGGTTGATTTGGACATGTCTTTTGTTGGAGGTGGACGTCCCTGATCCGTTGCCTGTGATAAAAAAGACGACGTGGATGCTGTTGAGGTAGTAGGAATCGTGACAGTTGGTGTATGATCTACTGACCTGGTTCTCTGGCTCTTGAGCAACTCTGCTGACCTGGTTCTTAGGCTCTATAGCAGCTCTGCTGACCTGATTCTCTGGCTCTAGAGCAGCTCTGCTGACGTAGTTCTCTCCCTCTAAAGCAGATCTGCTGACCTGGTTCTCTGGCTCTTAAGCAGCTCTGCTGACCTGGATCTCTTCCTCTAAAGCAGCCCTGCTCACCTGGTTTCTCTAGCTCTACAGCAGCTCTGCTGACCTGGTTCTCTTGCTCTAGAGCACCTCTGGTGACCTGGTTCTTAGGCCCTAGAGCAGCTCTGCCGACCTGGTTCTCTGGCTCTACAAAGGCTCTGCTGACCTGGTTCTCTGGCTTTGAAGCAGCTCTGCTGACCTGGTTCTCTGGCTCTAAAGCAACTCTGTTGACCTGGTTCTTAGGCTCTATAGCAGCTCTGCTGACCTGGTTCTCTGGCTCTACAACAGCTCTGCTGACTTGGTTCTCTGGCTTTCAAGCAGCTCTGCTGACCTGGTTCTCTGCCTCTAAAGCAGCTCTGCTGACTTGGTTCTCTGGCTCTAAAGCAGCTCTGCTGACCTGGATCTCTGGCTTTGAAGCAGCTCTGCTGACCTGGTTCTCTGGCTCTACAACGGCTCTGCTGACCTGTTTCTTTGGCTCTAAAGCAGCTCTGCTGACCTGGTTCTATGGCTCTAAAGCAGCTCTGCTGACCTGGTTTTTAGGCTCTACAGCAGCTCTGCTGACCTGGTTCTCTTGCTCTAGAGCACCTTTGGTGACCTGGTTCTTAGGCTCTAGAGCAGCTCTGCCGACCTGGTTCTCTGGCTCTACAAAGGCTCTGCTGACCTGCTTTTCTGGCTTTGAAGCAGCTCTGCTGACCTGGTTCTCTGACTCTAAAGCAGCTCTGCTGATTTGTATCTCTGGCTCTAGAGCAGCTCTCCTGACCTGCTTCTTAGACTCTAGAGCAGCTCTGCTAACTTGGTTCTCTGGCTCTAAAGCAGCTCTCCTGACCTGGTTATCTCCCTCAAAAGCAGCTCTGCTGACCTGGTTTCTCTGGATCTACAGCAGCTCTGCTGACCTGGTTTCTCTCCCTCTAAAGCAGCTCTGCTGACCTGGTTTCTCTCCCTCTAAAGCAGCTCTGCTGACTGGTTTCTCTGGCTCTACAGCAGATCTGCTGACCTGGTTCTATGGCTCTACAGCAGCTCTGCTGACCTGGTTATCTGGCTTTGAAGCAGCTCTGCTGACCTGGTTGTCCGTCTCGAAAGCAGCTCTGATGACCTGGTTCTCTCCCTCTAAAGCAGCTCTGCTGACCTGGTTCTTTCCCTCCAAAGCAGCTCTGCTGACCTGGTTCTCTCCCTCTAAAGCAGCTCTACTGACCTGGTTTATCTCCCTCTAAAGCGGGTCTGCTGACCTGGTTCTCTGGCTCAAGAGCAGCTCTGCAGACCTGGTTCTTAGGCTCTAGAGCAGCTCTGCTGACCTGGTTCTCTTGCTCTACAACGGCTCTGCTGACCTGGTTCTCTGGCTCTAAAGCGGGTCTGCTGTCCTGGTTCTCTGCCTCTAAAGCAACTCTGCTGACCTGATTCTCTGGCTCTAGAGCAGCTCTGCTGACCTGGTTCTCTGGCTCTAGAGCAGCTCTGCTGACCTGGTTCTTAGGCTCTACAGCAACTCTGCTGACCTGGTTCTCTGGCTCTACAAAGGCTCTGCTGACCTGGTTCTCTGGCTTTGAAGCAGCTCTGCTGACCTGGTTCTCTGGCTCTAAAGCAGCTCTGCTGACCTGGTTCTCTCCCTCGAAAGCAGCTCTGCTGACCTGGTTTCTCTGGATCTACAGCAGCTCTGCTGATCTGGTTCTCTGGCTCAAGAGCAGCTCTGCTGACCTGGTTCTCTGGCTCTAGAGCAGCTCTGCTGACCTGGTGCTCTTCCTCTTAAGCAGGTCTCCTGACCTGGTTCTCTCCCTCAAAAGCAGCTCTGCTGACCTGGTTTCTCTGGACCTACAGCAGCTCTGCTGACCTGGTTTCTCTCCCTCTAAAGCAGCTCTGCTGGCCTGGTTTCTCTCCCTCTAAAGCAGCTCTGCTGTCCTGGTTCTCTGCCTCTACAGCAACTCTGCTGACCTGGTTATCTGGCTTTGAAACAGCTCTGCTGACCTGGTTGTCCGGCTCGAAAGCAGCTCTGATGACCTGGTTCTCTCCCTCTAAAGCAGCTCTGCTGACCTGGTTCTCTCCCGGTAAAGCAGCTCTGCTGACCTGGTTCTCTCCCTCTAAAGCAACTCTGCTGACCTGGTTTCTCTCCCTCTAAAGCGGGTCTGCTGACCTGGTTCTCTGGCTCAAGAGCAGCTCTGCAGACCTGGTTCTTAGTGTCTAGAGCAGATCTGCTGACCTGGTTCTATGGCTCTACAGCAGCTCTGCTGAACTGGTTCTCTTGCTCTAGACCAGCACTGCTGACCTGGTTCTTAGGCTCTAGAGCAGCTCTGCTGACCTGGTTCACTTGCTCTACAACGGCTCTGCTGACCTGGTTCTCTGGCTCTAAAGCGGGTCTGCTGACCTGGTTCTCTGGCTCTAAAGCAGCTCTGCTGACCTGGTTTCTCTGGCTCTTCAGCAGCTCTGCTGACTTGGTTATCTGGCTCAAGAGCAGCTCTGCAGACCTGGTTCTTAGGCTCTAGAACAGATCTGCTGACCTGGTTCTATGGCTCTACAGCAGCTCTGCTGACCTGGTTATCTGGCTTTGAAGCAGCTCTGCTGACCTGGTTGTCCGGCTCGAAAGCAGCTCTGATGACCTGGTTCTCTCCCTCTAAAGCAGCTCTGCTGACCTGGTTCTCTCCCTCTAAAGCAGCTCTGCTGACCTGGTTCTCTCCCTCTAAAGCAGCTCTGCTGACCTGGTTTCTCTCCCTCTAAAGCGGGTCTGCTGACCTGGTTCTCTGGCTCAAGAGCAGCTCTGCAGACCTGGTTCTTAGGCTCTAGAGCAGATCTGCTGACCTGGTTCTATGGATCTACAGCAGCTCTGCTGAACTGGTTCTCTGGCTCTAGACCAGCACTGCTGACCTGGTTCTTAGCCTCTAGAGCAGCTCTGCTGACCTGGTTCTCTTGCTCTACAACGGCTCTGCTGACCTGGTTCTCTGGCTCTAAAGCGTGTCTGCTGACCTGGTTCTCTGGCTCTAAAGCAGCTCTGATGACCTGGTTTCTCTGGCTCTACAGCAGCTCTGCTGACTTGGTTCTCTGGCTCAAGAGCAGCTCTGCAGACCTAGTTCTTAGGCTCTAGAGCAGATCTGCTGACCTGGTTCTATGGCTCTACAGCAGCTCTGCTGACCTGGTTATCTGGCTTTGAAGCAGCTCTGCTGACCTGGTTGTCCGGCTCGAAAGCAGCTCTGATGACCTGGTTCTCTCCCTCTAAAGCAGCTCTGCTGACCTGGTTCTCTCCCTCTAAAGCAGCTCTGCTGACCTGGTTCTCTCCTTCTAAAGCAGCTCTGCTGACCTGGTTTCTCTCCCTCTAAAGCGGGTCTGCTGACCTGGTTCTCTGGCTCAAGAGCAGCTCTGCCGACCTGGTTCTTAGGCTCTGGAGCAGTTCTGCTGACTTGGTTCTATGGCTCAACAGCAGCTCTACTGAACTGGTTCTCTGGCTCTAGACCAGCACTGATGACCTGGTTCTTAGGCTCTAGAGCAGCTCTGCTGACCTGGTTCTCTTGCTCTACAACGGCTCTGCTAACCTGGTTCTCTGGCTCTAAAGCGGATCTGCTGACCTGGTTCTCTGGCTCTAAAGCAACTCTGCTGACCTGGTTCTCTGGCTATAGAGAAGCTCTGCTGACCTGGTTCTCTGGCTCTAGAGCAGCTCGGCTGAACTGGTTCTCTGGCTCTTGAGCAACTCTGCTGACCTGGTTCTTATGCTCTATAGCAGCTCTGCTGACCTGATTCTCTGGCACTAGAGCAGCTCTGCTGACGTAGTTCTCTCCCTCTAAAGCAGATCTGCTGACCTGGTTCTCTGGCTCTTAAGCAGCTCTGCTGACCTGGATCTCTTCCTCTAAAGCAGCCCTGCTCACCTGGTTTCTCTAGCTCTACAGCAGCTCTGCTGACCTGGTTCTCTTGCTCTAGAGCACCTCTGGTGACCTGGTTCTTAGGCTCTATAGCAGCTCTGCTGACCTGTTTCTCTGGCTCTACAACAGCTTTGCTGACTTGGTTCTCTGGCTTTCAAGCAGCTCTGCTGACCTGGTTCTCTGCCTCTAAAGCAGCTCTGCTGACTTGGTTCTCTGGCTCTAAAGCAGCTCTGCTGACCTGGATCTCTGGCTTTGAAGCAGCTCTGCTGACCTGGTTCTCTGGCTCTACAACGGCTCTGCTGACCTGGTTCTTTGGCACTAAAGCAGCTCTGCTGACCTGGTTCTATGGCTCTAAAGCAGCTCTGCTGACCTGGTTTTTAGGCTCTACAGCAGCTCTGCTGACCTGGTTCTCTTGCTCTAGAGCACCTTTGGTGACCTGGTTCTTAGGCTCTAGAGCAGCTCTGCCGACCTGGTTCTCTGGCTCTACAAAGGCTCTGCTGACCTGCTTCTCTGGCTTTGAAGCAGCTCTGCTGACCTGGTTCTCTGACTCTAAAACAGCTCTGCTGATTTGTATCTCTGGCTCTAGAGCAGCTCTCCTGACCTGCTTCTTAGACTCAAGAGCAGCCCTTCTAACTTGGTTCTCTGGCTCTAAAGCAGCTCTCCTGACCTGGTTATCTCCCTCAAAAGCAGCTCTGCTGACCTGGTTTCTCTGGATCTACAGCAGCTCTGCTGACCTGGTTTCTCTCCCTCTAAAGCAGCTCTGCTGACCTGGTTTCTCTCCCTCTAAAGCAGCTCTGCTGACTGGTTTCTCTGGCTCTACGGCAGCTCTGCTGACTTGGTTCTCTGGCTCAAGAGCAGCTCTGCAGACCTGGTTCTTAGGCTCTAGAGCAGATCTGCTGACCTGGTTCTATGGCTCTACAGCAGCTCTGCTGACCTGGTTATCTGGCTTTGAAGCAGCTCTGCTGACCTGGTTGTCCGGCTCGAAAGCAGCTCTGATGACCTGGTTCTCTCCCTCTAAAGCAGCTCTGCTGACCTGGTTCTCTCCCTCCAAAGCAGCTCTGCTGACCTGGTTCTCTCCCTCTAAAGCAGCTCTACTGACCTGGTTTCTCTCCCTCTAAAGCGGGTCTGCTGACCTGGTTCTCTGGCTCAAGAGCAGCTCTGCAGACCTGGTTCTTCGGCTCTAGAGCAGATCTGCTGACCTGGTTCTATGGCTCTACAGCAGCTCTGCTGAACTGGTTCTCTGGCTCTAGACCAGCTCTGCTGACCTGGTTCTTAGGCTCTAGAGCAGCTCTGCTGACCTGGTTCTCTTGCTCTACAACGGCTCTGCTGACCTGGTTCTCTGGCTCTAAAGCGGGTCTGCTGTCCTGGTTCTCTGCCTCTAAAGCAACTCTGCTGACCTGATTCTCTTGCTCTAGAGCAGCTCTGCTGACCTGGTTCTCTGGCTCTAGAGCAGCTCTGCTGACCTGGTTCTTAGGCTATAGAGCAGCTCTGCTGACCTGGTTTTCTGGCTCTACAAAGGCTCTGCTGACCTGGTTCTCTGGCTTTGAAGCAGCTCTGCTGACCTGGTTCTCTGGCTCTAAAGCAGCTCTGTTGACCTGGTTCTTAGGCTCTATAGCAGCTCTGCTGACCTGGTTCTCTGGCTCTAGAGCAGCTCTGCTGACCTGGTTCTTAGGCTCTAGAGCAGATCTGCTGACCTGGTTCTATGGCTCTACAGCAGCTCTGCTGACCTGGTTATCTGGCTTTGAAGCAGCTCTGCTGACCTGGTTGTCAGGCTCGAAAGCAGCTCTGATGACCTGGTTCTCTCCCTCTAAAGCAGCTCTGCTGACCTGGTTCTCTCCCTCTAAAGCAGCTCTGCTGACCTGGTTTCTCTCCCTCTAAAGCGGGTCTGCTGACCTGGTTCTCTGGCTCAAGAGCAGCTCTGCTGACCTGGTTCTCTGGCTCTAAAGCGGGTTTGCTGACCTGGTTCTCTGGCTCTAAAGCAACTCTGCTGACCTGGTTCTCTGGCTCCATAGCTGCTCTGCTGACCTAGTTCTCTACCTCTAAAGGAGCTCTGCAGACTTGGTTTCTCTGGCTCTACAGCAGCTTTGCTGACCTGGTCCTTAGGCTCTAGAGCAGCTCTGCTGAAGTGGTTCTCTGGCTCTACAACGGCTCTGCTGACCTGGTTCTCTGGCTCTAAAGCAGCTCTGCTGACCTGGTTCTCTGGCTCTAAAGCAGCTCTGCTGACCTGGATCTCTGGCTTTGAAGCAGCTCTGCTGACCTGGTTCTCTGGCTCTAAAGCAGATCTGCTGACCTGGTTTTTCTGGCTCTACAGCAGCTCTACTAACCTGGTTTTCTGGCTCAAGAGCAGCTCTGCTGACATGGTGCGTAGGTTCTAGAGCACCTCTGCTGACCTGGTTCTATGGCTCTAAAGCGGCTCTGCTGACCTGGTTCTCTGGCTTTGAAGCAGCTCTGCTGACCTGATTCTCTGGCTCTAAAGCAGATCTGCTGACCTGGTTCTCTTCCTCTAAAGCAACTCTGCTGACCTGGTTATCTGGCTCTATAGCTGTTCTGCTGACCTGGTTCTCTCCCTCTAAAGGAGCTCTGCAGACTTGGTTTCTCTGGCTCTACAGCAGCTCTGCTGACCTGGTTCTTAGGCTCTAGAGCAGCTCTGCTGACCTGGTTCTCTGGCTCTACAACGGCTCTGCTGACCTGGTTCTCTGGCTCCGAAGCAGCTCTGCTGACCTGGTTCTATGGCTCTAAAGCAGATCTGCTGACCTGGTTCTCTGGCTCTTGAGCAGCTCTGCTGACCTGGTTCTTAGGCTCTACAGCAACTCTGCTGACCTGGTTCTCTTGCTCTAGAGCACCTTTGGTGACCTGGTTCTTAGGCTCTAGAGCAGCTCTGCCGACCTGGTTCTCTGGCTCTACAAAGGCTCTGCTGACCTGGTTCTCTGGCTTTGAAGCAGCTCTGCTGGCCTGGTTCTCTAAAGCAGTTCTGCAGATTTGTATCTCTGGCTCTAGAGCAGTTTTCCTGACCTGGTTCTTAGACTCTAGAGCAGCTCTGCTAACTTGGTCCTCTGGCTCTAAAGCAGCTCTGCTGACCTGGTTCTCTCCCTCAAAAGCAGCTCTGCTGACCTGGTTTCTCTGGATCTACAGCAGCTCTGCTGACCTGGTTTCTCTCCCTCTAAAGCAGCTCTGCTGACATGATTTCTCTCCCTCTAAAGCAGCTCTGCTGACCTGGTTTCTCTGGCTCTACAGCAGCTCTGCTGACTTGGTTCTCTGGCTCAAGAGCAGCTCTGCTGACCTGGTTATCTGGCTTTGAAGCAGCTTTGCTGACCTGGTTGTCCGGCTCGAAAGCAGCTCTGATGACCTGGTTCTCTCCCTCTAAAGCAGCTCTGCTGACCTGGTTCTCTCCCTCTAAAGCAGCTCTGCTGACCTGGTTCTCTCCCTCTAAAGCAGTTCTGCTGACCTGGTTTCTCTCCCTCTAAAGCGGGTCTGCTGACCTGGTTCTCTGGCTCAAGAGCAGCTCTGCAGACCTGGTTCTTAGGCTCTAGAGCAGATCTGCTGACCTGGTTCTATGGCTCTACAGCAGCTCTGCTGAACTGGTTCTCTGGCTCTAGACCAGCACTGCTGACCTGGTTCTTAGGCTCTAGAGCAGCTCTGCTGACCTGGTTCTCTTGCTGTACAACGGCTCTGCTGACCTGGTTCTCTGGCTCTAAAGCGGGTCTGCTGACCTGGTTCTCTGGCTCTAAAGCAGCTCTGCTGACCTGGTTTCTCTGGCTCTTCAGCAGCTCTGCTGACTTGGTTATCTGGCTCAAGAGCAGCTCTGCAGACCTGGTTCTTAGGCTCTAGAGCAGATCTGCTGACCTGGTTCTATGGCTCTACAGCAGCTCTGCTGACCTGGTTATCTGGCTTTGAAGCAGCTCTGCTGACCTGGTTGTCCGGCTCGAAAGCAGCTCTGATGACCTGGTTCTCTCCCTCTAAAGCAGCTCTGCTGACCTGGTTCTCTCCCTCTAAAGCAGCTCTGCTGACCTGGTTCTCTCCCTCTAAAGCAGCTCTGCTGACCTGGTTTCTCTCCCTCTAAAGCGGGTCTGCTGACCTGGTTCTCTGGCTCAAGAGCAGCTCTGCAGACCTGGTTCTTAGGCTCTAGAGCTGATCATCGGACCTGGTTCTATGGCTCTACAGCAGCTCTCCTGAACTGGTTCTCTGGCTCTAGACCAGCACTGCTGACCTGGTTTTTAGGCTCTAGAGCAGCTCTGCTGACCTGGTTCTCTTGCTCTACAACGGCTCTGCTGACCTGGTTCTCTGGCTCTAAAGCGGGTCTGCTGACCTGGTTATCTGGCTCTAAAGCAGCTCTGATGACCTGGTTTCTCTGGCTCTACAGCAGCTCTCCTGACTTGGTTCTCTGGCTCAAGAGCAGCTCTGCAGACCTGGTTCTTAGGCTCTAGAGCAGATCTGCTGACCTGGTTCTATGGCTCTACAGCAGCTCTGCTGACCTGGTTATCTGGCTTTGAAGCAGCTCTGCTGACCTGGTTGTCCGGCTCGAAAGCAGCTCTGATGACCTGGTTCTCTCCCTCTAAAGCAGCTCTGCTGACCTGGTTCTCTCCCTCTAAAGCAGCTCTGCTGACCTGGTTTCTCTCCCTCTAAAGCGGGTCTGCTGACCTGGTTCTCTGGCTCAAGAGCAGCTCTGCCGACCTGGTTCTTAGGCTCTAGAGCAGATCTGCTGACTTGGTTCTATGGCTCTACAGCAGCTCTGCTGAACTGGTTCTCTGGCTCTAGACCAGCACTGCTGACCTGGTTCTTAGGCTCTAGAGCAGCTCTGCTGACCTGGTTCTCTTGCTCTACAACGGCTCTGCTGACCTGGTTCTCTGGCTCTAAAGCGGATCTGCTGACCTGGTTCTCTGGCTCTAAAGCAACTCTGCTGACCTGGTTCTCTGGCTCTAGAGAAGCTCTGCTGACCTGGTTCTCTGGCTCTAGAGCAGCTCGGCTGACCTGGTTCTTAGGCTGTAGAGCAGCTCTGCTGACCTGGTTCTCTGGCTCTACAACGGCTCTGCTGACCTGCTTCTCTGGCTTTGAAGCAGCTCTGCTGACCTGGTTCTCTGACTCTAAAACAGCTCTGCTGATTTGTATCTCTGGCTCTAGAGCAGCTCTCCTGACCTGCTTCTTAGACTCAAGAGCAGCTCTTCTAACTTGGTTCTCTGGCTCTAAAGCAGCTCTCCTGACCTGGTTATCTCCCTCAAAAGCAGCTCTGCTGACCTGGTTTCTCTGGATCTACAGCAGCTCTGCTGACCTGGTTTCTCTCCCTCTAAAGCAGCTCTGCTGACCTGGTTTCTCTCCCTCTAAAGCAGCTCTGCTGACTGGTTTCTCTGGCTCTACGGCAGCTCTGCTGACTTGGTTCTCTGGCTCAAGAGCAGCTCTGCAGACCTGGTTCTTAGGCTCTAGAGCAGATCTGCTGACCTGGTTCTATGGCTCTACAGCAGCTCTGCTGACCTGGTTATCTGGCTTTGAAGCAGCTCTGCTGACCTGGTTGTCCGGCTCGAAAGCAGCTCTGATGACCTGGTTCTCTCCCTCTAAAGCAGCTCTGCTGACCTGGTTCTCTCCCTCTAAAGCAGCTCTGCTGACCTGGTTCTCTCCCTCTAAAGCAGCTCTGCTGACCTGGTTTCTCTCCCTCTAAAGCGGGTCTGCTGACCTAGTTCTCTGGCTCAAGAGCAGCTCTGCAGACCTGGTTCTTAGGCTCTAGAGCTGATTATCGGACCTGGTTCTATGGCTCTACAGCAGCTCTCCTGAACTGGTTCTCTGGCTCTAGACCAGCACTGCTGACCTGGTTTTTAGGCTCTAGAGCAGCTCTGCTGACCTGGTTCTCTTGCTCTACAACGGCTCTGCTGACCTGGTTCTCTGGCTCTAAAGCGGGTCTGCTGACCTGGTTATCTGGCTCTAAAGCAGCTCTGATGACCTGGTTTCTCTGGCTCTACAGCAGCTCTCCTGACTTGGTTCTCTGGCTCAAGAGCAGCTCTGCAGACCTGGTTCTTAGGCTCTAGAGCAGATCTGCTGACCTGGTTCTATGGCTCTACAGCAGCTCTGCTGACCTGGTTATCTGGCTTTGAAGCAGCTCTGCTGACCTGGTTGTCCGGCTCGAAAGCAGCTCTGATGACCTGGTTCTCTCCCTCTAAAGCAGCTCTGCTGACCTGGTTCTCTCCCTCTAAAGCAGCTCTGCTGACCTGGTTTCTCTCCCTCTAAAGCGGGTCTGCTGACCTGGTTCTCTGGCTCAAGAGCAGCTCTGCCGACCTGGTTCTTAGGCTCTAGAGCAGATCTGCTGACTTGGTTCTATGGCTCTACAGCAGCTCTGCTGAACTGGTTCTCTGGCTCTAGACCAGCACTGCTGACCTGGTTCTTAGGCTCTAGAGCAGCTCTGCTGACCTGGTTCTCTTGCTCTACAACGGCTCTGCTGACCTGGTTCTCTGGCTCTAAAGCGGATATGCTGACCTGGTTCTCTGGCTCTAAAGCAACTCTGCTGACCTGGTTCTCTGGCTCTAGAGAAGCTCTGCTGACCTGGTTCTCTGGCTCTAGAGCAGCTCGGCTGACCTGGTTCTTAGGCTGTAGAGCAGATCTGCTGACCTGGTTCTCTGGCTCTACAACGGCTCTGCTGACCTGCTTCTCTGGCTTTGAAGCAGCTCTGCTGACCTGGTTCTCTGACTCTAAAACAGCTCTGCTGATTTGTATCTCTGGCTCTAGAGCAGCTCTCCTGACCTGCTTCTTAGACTCAAGAGCAGCTCTTCTAACTTGGTTCTCTGGCTCTAAAGCAGCTCTCCTGACCTGGTTATCTCCCTCAAAAGCAGCTCTGCTGACCTGGTTTCTCTGGATCTACAGCAGCTCTGCTGACCTGGTTTCTCTCCCTCTAAAGCAGCTCTGCTGACCTGGTTTCTCTCCCTCTAAAGCAGCTCTGCTGACTGGTTTCTCTGGCTCTACGGCAGCTCTGCTGACTTGGTTCTCTGGCTCAAGAGCAGCTCTGCAGACCTGGTTCTTAGGCTCTAGAGCAGATCTGCTGACCTGGTTCTATGGCTCTACAGCAGCTCTGCTGACCTGGTTATCTGGCTTTGAAGCAGCTCTGCTGACCTGGTTGTCCGGCTCGAAAGCAGCTCTGATGACCTGGTTCTCTCCTTCTAAAGCAGCTCTGCTGACCTGGTTCTCTCCCTCTAAAGCAGCTCTGCTGACCTGGTTCTCTCCCTCTAAAGCAGCTCTGCTGACCTGGTTTCTCTCCCTCTAAAGCGGGTCTGCTGACCTGGTTCTCTGGCTCAAGAGCAGCTCTGCAGACCTGGTTCTTAGGCTCTAGAGCTGATCATCGGACCTGGTTCTATGGCTCTACAGCAGCTCTCCTGAACTGGTTCTCTGGCTCTAGACCAGCACTGCTGACCTGGTTTTTAGGCTCTAGAGCAGCTCTGCTGACCTGGTTCTCTTGCTCTACAACGGCTCTGCTGACCTGGTTCTCTGGCTCTAAAGCGGGTCTGCTGACCTGGTTATCTGGCTCTAAAGCAGCTCTGATGACCTGGTTTCTCTGGCTCTACAGCAGCTCTCCTGACTTGGTTCTCTGGCTCAAGAGCAGCTCTGCAGACCTGGTTCTTAGGCTCTAGAGCAGATCTGCTGACCTGGTTCTATGGCTCTACAGCAGCTCTGCTGACCTGGTTATCTGGCTTTGAAGCAGCTCTGCTGACCTGGTTGTCCGGCTCGAAAGCAGCTCTGATGACCTGGTTCTCTCCCTCTAAAGCAGCTCTGCTGACCTGGTTCTCTCCCTCTAAAGCAGCTCTGCTGACCTGGTTTCTCTCCCTCTAAAGCGGGTCTGCTGACCTGGTTCTCTGGCTCAAGAGCAGCTCTGCCGACCTGGTTCTTAGGCTCTAGAGCAGATCTGCTGACTTGGTTCTATGGCTCTACAGCAGCTCTGCTGAACTGGTTCTCTGGCTCTAGACCAGCACTGCTGACCTGGTTCTTAGGCTCTAGAGCAGCTCTGCTGACCTGGTTCTCTTGCTCTACAACGGCTCTGCTGACCTGGTTCTCTGGCTCTAAAGCGGATCTGCTGACCTGGTTCTCTGGCTCTAAAGCAACTCTGCTGACCTGGTTCTCTGGCTCTAGAGAAGCACTGCTGACCTGGTTCTCTGGCTCTAGAGCAGCTCGGCTGACCTGGTTCTTAGGCTGTAGAGCAGCTCTGCTGACCTGGTTCTCTGGCTCTACAACGGCTCTGCTGACCTGCTTCTCTGGCTTTGAAGCAGCTCTGCTGACCTGGTTCTCTGACTCTAAAACAGCTCTGCTGATTTGTATCTCTGGCTTAGACTCAAGAGCAGCTCTTCTAACTTGGTTCTCTGGCTCTAAAGCAGCTCTCCTGACCTGGTTATCTCCCTCAAAAGCAGCTCTGCTGACCTGGTTTCTCTGGATCTACAGCAGCTCTGCTGACCTGGTTTCTCTCCCTCTAAAGCAGCTCTGCTGACCTGGTTTCTCTCCCTCTAAAGCAGCTCTGCTGACTGGTTTCTCTGGCTCTACGGCAGCTCTGCTGACTTGGTTCTCTGGCTCAAGAGCAGCTCTGCAGACCTGGTTCTTAGGCTCTAGAGCAGATCTGCTGACCTGGTTCTATGGCTCTACAGCAGCTCTGCTGACCTGGTTATCTGGCTTTGAAGCAGCTCTGCTGACCTGGTTGTCCGGCTCGAAAGCAGCTCTGATGACCTGGTTCTCTCCCTCTAAAGCAGCTCTGCTGACCTGGTTCTCTCCCTCCAAAGCAGCTCTGCTGACCTGGTTCTCTCCCTCTAAAGCAGCTCTACTGACCTGGTTTCTCTCCCTCTAAAGCGGGTCTGCTGACCTGGTTCTCTGGCTCAAGAGCAGCTCTGCAGACCTGGTTCTTAGGCTCTGGAGCAGTTCTGCTGACTTGGTTCTATGGCTCTACAGCAGCTCTACTGAACTGGTTCTCTGGCTCTAGACCAGCACTGATGACCTGGTTCTTAGGCTCTAGAGCAGCTCTGCTGACCTGGTTCTCTTGCTCTACAACGGCTCTGCTGACCTGGTTCTCTGGCTCTAAAGCGGATCTGCTGACCTGGTTCTCTGGCTCTAAAGCAACTCTGCTGACCTGGATCTCTTCCTCTAAAGCAGCCCTGCTCACCTGGTTTCTCTAGCTCTACAGCAGCTCTGCTGACCTGGTTCTCTTGCTCTAGAGCACCTCTGGTGACCTGGTTCTTAGGCCCTAGAGCAGCTCTGCCGACCTGGTTCTCTGGCTCTACAAAGGCTCTGCTGACCTGGTTCTCTGGCTTTGAAGCAGCTCTGCTGACCTGGTTCTCTGGCTCTAAAGCAGCTCTGTTGACCTGGTTCTTAGGCTCTATAACAGCTCTGCTGACCTGGTTCTCTGGCTCTACAACAGCTTTGCTGACTTGGTTCTCTGGCTTTCAAGCAGCTCTGCTGACCTGGTTCTCTGCCTCTAAAGCAGCTCTGCTGACTTGGTTCTCTGGCTCTAAAGCAGCTCTGCTGACCTGGATCTCTGGCTTTGAAGCAGCTCTGCTGACCTGGTTCTCTGGCTCTACAACGGCTCTGCTGACCTGGTTCTTTGGCTCTAAAGCAGCTCTGCTGACCTGGTTTTTAGGCTCTACAGCAGCTCTGCTGACCTGGTTCTCTTGCTCTAGAGCACCTTTGGTGACCTGGTTCTTAGGCTCTAGAGCAGCTCTGCCGACCTGGTTCTCTGGCTCTACAAAGGCTCTGCTGACCTGCTTCTCTGGCTTTGAAGCAGCTCTGCTGACCTGGTTCTCTGACTCTAAAACAGCTCTGCTGATTTGTATCTCTGGCTCTAGAGCAGCTCTCCTGACCTGCTTCTTAGACTCAAGAGCAGCCCTTCTAACTTGGTTCTCTGGCTCTAAAGCAGCTCTCCTGACCTGGTTATCTCCCTCAAAAGCAGCTCTGCTGACCTGGTTTCTCTGGATCTACAGCAGCTCTGCTGACCTGGTTTCTCTCCCTCTAAAGCAGCTCTGCTGACCTGGTTTCTCTCCCTCTAAAGCAGCTCTGCTGACTGGTTTCTCTGGCTCTACGGCAGCTCTGCTGACTTGGTTCTCTGGCTCAAGAGCAGCTCTGCAGACCTGGTTCTTAGGCTCTAGAGCAGATCTGCTGACCTGGTTCTATGGCTCTACAGCAGCTCTGCTGACCTGGTTATCTGGCTTTGAAGCAGCTCTGCTGACCTGGTTGTCCGGCTCGAAAGCAGCTCTGATGACCTGGTTCTCTCCCTCTAAAGCAGCTCTGCTGACCTGGTTCTCTCCCTCTAAAGCAGCTCTGCTGACCTGGTTCTCTCCCTCTAAAGCAGCTCTACTGACCTGGTTTCTCTCCCTCTAAAGCGGGTCTGCTGACCTGGTTCTCTGGCTCAAGAGCAGCTCTGCAGACCTGGTTCTTAGGCTCTAGAGCAGATCTGCTGACCTGGTTCTATGGCTCTACAGCAGCTCTGCTGAACTGGTTCTCTGGCTCTAGACCAGCTCTGCTGACCTGGTTCTTAGGCTCTAGAGCAGCTCTGCTGACCTGGTTCTCTTGCTCTACAACGGCTCTGCTGACCTGGTTCTCTGGCTCTAAAGCGGGTCTGCTGTCCTGGTTCTCTTCCTCTAAAGCAACTCTGCTGACCTGATTCTCTTGCTCTAGAGCAGCTCTGCTGACCTGGTTCTCTGGCTCTAGAGCAGCTCTGCTGACCTGGTTCTTAGGCTATAGAGCAGCTCTGCTGACCTGGTTTTCTGGCTCTACAAAGGCTCTGCTGACCTGGTTCTCTGGCTTTGAAGCAGCTCTGCTGACCTGGTTCTCTGGCTCTAAAGCAGCTCTGTTGACCTGGTTCTTAGGCTCTATAGCAGCTCTGCTGACCTGGTTCTCTGGCTCTAGAGCAGCTCTGCTGACCTGGTTATCTGGCTTTGAAGCAGCTCTGCTGACCTGGTTGTCCGGCTCGAAAGCAGCTCTGATGACCTGGTTCTCTCCCTCTAAAGCAGCTCTGCTGACCTGGTTCTCTCCCTCTAAAGCAGCTCTGCTGACCTGGTTTCTCTCCCTCTAAAGCGGGTCTGCTGACCTGGTTCTCTGGCTCAAGAGCAGCTCTGCCGACCTGGTTCTTAGGCTCTAGAGCAGATCTGCTGACTTGGTTCTATGGCTCTACAGCAGCTCTGCTGAACTGGTTCTCTGGCTCTAGACCAGCACTGCTGACCTGGTTCTTAGGCTCTAGAGCAGCTCTGCTGACCTGGTTCTCTTGCTCTACAACGGCTCTGCTGACCTGGTTCTCTGGCTCTAAAGCGGATATGCTGACCTGGTTCTCTGGCTCTAAAGCAACTCTGCTGACCTGGTTCTCTGGCTCTAGAGAAGCTCTGCTGACCTGGTTCTCTGGCTCTAGAGCAGCTCGGCTGACCTGGTTCTTAGGCTGTAGAGCAGATCTGCTGACCTGGTTCTCTGGCTCTACAACGGCTCTGCTGACCTGCTTCTCTGG
The DNA here is from genome assembly GCF_964204655.1 of Triturus cristatus. Taxonomy (NCBI): domain Eukaryota; kingdom Metazoa; phylum Chordata; class Amphibia; order Caudata; family Salamandridae; genus Triturus; species Triturus cristatus. The sequence goes on along the minus strand of NC_140579.1, from coordinate 1,130,607,041 downwards.
CTTTGAAGCAGCTCTGCTGACCTGGTTCTCTGACTCTAAAACAGCTCTGCTGATTTGTATCTCTGGCTCTAGAGCAGCTCTCCTGACCTGCTTCTTAGACTCAAGAGCAGCTCTTCTAACTTGGTTCTCTGGCTCTAAAGCAGCTCTCCTGACCTGGTTATCTCCCTCAAAAGCAGCTCTGCTGACCTGGTTTCTCTGGATCTACAGCAGCTCTGCTGACCTGGTTTCTCTCCCTCTAAAGCAGCTCTGCTGACCTGGTTTCTCTCCCTCTAAAGCAGCTCTGCTGACTGGTTTCTCTGGCTCTACGGCAGCTCTGCTGACTTGGTTCTCTGGCTCAAGAGCAGCTCTGCAGACCTGGTTCTTAGGCTCTAGAGCAGATCTGCTGACCTGGTTCTATGGCTCTACAGCAGCTCTGCTGACCTGGTTATCTGGCTTTGAAGCAGCTCTGCTGACCTGGTTGTCCGGCTCGAAAGCAGCTCTGATGACCTGGTTCTCTCCTTCTAAAGCAGCTCTGCTGACCTGGTTCTCTCCCTCTAAAGCAGCTCTGCTGACCTGGTTCTCTCCCTCTAAAGCAGCTCTGCTGACCTGGTTTCTCTCCCTCTAAAGCGGGTCTGCTGACCTGGTTCTCTGGCTCAAGAGCAGCTCTGCAGACCTGGTTCTTAGGCTCTAGAGCTGATCATCGGACCTGGTTCTATGGCTCTACAGCAGCTCTCCTGAACTGGTTCTCTGGCTCTAGACCAGCACTGCTGACCTGGTTTTTAGGCTCTAGAGCAGCTCTGCTGACCTGGTTCTCTTGCTCTACAACGGCTCTGCTGACCTGGTTCTCTGGCTCTAAAGCGGGTCTGCTGACCTGGTTATCTGGCTCTAAAGCAGCTCTGATGACCTGGTTTCTCTGGCTCTACAGCAGCTCTCCTGACTTGGTTCTCTGGCTCAAGAGCAGCTCTGCAGACCTGGTTCTTAGGCTCTAGAGCAGATCTGCTGACCTGGTTCTATGGCTCTACAGCAGCTCTGCTGACCTGGTTATCTGGCTTTGAAGCAGCTCTGCTGACCTGGTTGTCCGGCTCGAAAGCAGCTCTGATGACCTGGTTCTCTCCCTCTAAAGCAGCTCTGCTGACCTGGTTCTCTCCCTCTAAAGCAGCTCTGCTGACCTGGTTTCTCTCCCTCTAAAGCGGGTCTGCTGACCTGGTTCTCTGGCTCAAGAGCAGCTCTGCCGACCTGGTTCTTAGGCTCTAGAGCAGATCTGCTGACTTGGTTCTATGGCTCTACAGCAGCTCTGCTGAACTGGTTCTCTGGCTCTAGACCAGCACTGCTGACCTGGTTCTTAGGCTCTAGAGCAGCTCTGCTGACCTGGTTCTCTTGCTCTACAACGGCTCTGCTGACCTGGTTCTCTGGCTCTAAAGCGGATCTGCTGACCTGGTTCTCTGGCTCTAAAGCAACTCTGCTGACCTGGTTCTCTGGCTCTAGAGAAGCACTGCTGACCTGGTTCTCTGGCTCTAGAGCAGCTCGGCTGACCTGGTTCTTAGGCTGTAGAGCAGCTCTGCTGACCTGGTTCTCTGGCTCTACAACGGCTCTGCTGACCTGCTTCTCTGGCTTTGAAGCAGCTCTGCTGACCTGGTTCTCTGACTCTAAAACAGCTCTGCTGATTTGTATCTCTGGCTTAGACTCAAGAGCAGCTCTTCTAACTTGGTTCTCTGGCTCTAAAGCAGCTCTCCTGACCTGGTTATCTCCCTCAAAAGCAGCTCTGCTGACCTGGTTTCTCTGGATCTACAGCAGCTCTGCTGACCTGGTTTCTCTCCCTCTAAAGCAGCTCTGCTGACCTGGTTTCTCTCCCTCTAAAGCAGCTCTGCTGACTGGTTTCTCTGGCTCTACGGCAGCTCTGCTGACTTGGTTCTCTGGCTCAAGAGCAGCTCTGCAGACCTGGTTCTTAGGCTCTAGAGCAGATCTGCTGACCTGGTTCTATGGCTCTACAGCAGCTCTGCTGACCTGGTTATCTGGCTTTGAAGCAGCTCTGCTGACCTGGTTGTCCGGCTCGAAAGCAGCTCTGATGACCTGGTTCTCTCCCTCTAAAGCAGCTCTGCTGACCTGGTTCTCTCCCTCCAAAGCAGCTCTGCTGACCTGGTTCTCTCCCTCTAAAGCAGCTCTACTGACCTGGTTTCTCTCCCTCTAAAGCGGGTCTGCTGACCTGGTTCTCTGGCTCAAGAGCAGCTCTGCAGACCTGGTTCTTAGGCTCTGGAGCAGTTCTGCTGACTTGGTTCTATGGCTCTACAGCAGCTCTACTGAACTGGTTCTCTGGCTCTAGACCAGCACTGATGACCTGGTTCTTAGGCTCTAGAGCAGCTCTGCTGACCTGGTTCTCTTGCTCTACAACGGCTCTGCTGACCTGGTTCTCTGGCTCTAAAGCGGATCTGCTGACCTGGTTCTCTGGCTCTAAAGCAACTCTGCTGACCTGGATCTCTTCCTCTAAAGCAGCCCTGCTCACCTGGTTTCTCTAGCTCTACAGCAGCTCTGCTGACCTGGTTCTCTTGCTCTAGAGCACCTCTGGTGACCTGGTTCTTAGGCCCTAGAGCAGCTCTGCCGACCTGGTTCTCTGGCTCTACAAAGGCTCTGCTGACCTGGTTCTCTGGCTTTGAAGCAGCTCTGCTGACCTGGTTCTCTGGCTCTAAAGCAGCTCTGTTGACCTGGTTCTTAGGCTCTATAACAGCTCTGCTGACCTGGTTCTCTGGCTCTACAACAGCTTTGCTGACTTGGTTCTCTGGCTTTCAAGCAGCTCTGCTGACCTGGTTCTCTGCCTCTAAAGCAGCTCTGCTGACTTGGTTCTCTGGCTCTAAAGCAGCTCTGCTGACCTGGATCTCTGGCTTTGAAGCAGCTCTGCTGACCTGGTTCTCTGGCTCTACAACGGCTCTGCTGACCTGGTTCTTTGGCTCTAAAGCAGCTCTGCTGACCTGGTTTTTAGGCTCTACAGCAGCTCTGCTGACCTGGTTCTCTTGCTCTAGAGCACCTTTGGTGACCTGGTTCTTAGGCTCTAGAGCAGCTCTGCCGACCTGGTTCTCTGGCTCTACAAAGGCTCTGCTGACCTGCTTCTCTGGCTTTGAAGCAGCTCTGCTGACCTGGTTCTCTGACTCTAAAACAGCTCTGCTGATTTGTATCTCTGGCTCTAGAGCAGCTCTCCTGACCTGCTTCTTAGACTCAAGAGCAGCCCTTCTAACTTGGTTCTCTGGCTCTAAAGCAGCTCTCCTGACCTGGTTATCTCCCTCAAAAGCAGCTCTGCTGACCTGGTTTCTCTGGATCTACAGCAGCTCTGCTGACCTGGTTTCTCTCCCTCTAAAGCAGCTCTGCTGACCTGGTTTCTCTCCCTCTAAAGCAGCTCTGCTGACTGGTTTCTCTGGCTCTACGGCAGCTCTGCTGACTTGGTTCTCTGGCTCAAGAGCAGCTCTGCAGACCTGGTTCTTAGGCTCTAGAGCAGATCTGCTGACCTGGTTCTATGGCTCTACAGCAGCTCTGCTGACCTGGTTATCTGGCTTTGAAGCAGCTCTGCTGACCTGGTTGTCCGGCTCGAAAGCAGCTCTGATGACCTGGTTCTCTCCCTCTAAAGCAGCTCTGCTGACCTGGTTCTCTCCCTCTAAAGCAGCTCTGCTGACCTGGTTCTCTCCCTCTAAAGCAGCTCTACTGACCTGGTTTCTCTCCCTCTAAAGCGGGTCTGCTGACCTGGTTCTCTGGCTCAAGAGCAGCTCTGCAGACCTGGTTCTTAGGCTCTAGAGCAGATCTGCTGACCTGGTTCTATGGCTCTACAGCAGCTCTGCTGAACTGGTTCTCTGGCTCTAGACCAGCTCTGCTGACCTGGTTCTTAGGCTCTAGAGCAGCTCTGCTGACCTGGTTCTCTTGCTCTACAACGGCTCTGCTGACCTGGTTCTCTGGCTCTAAAGCGGGTCTGCTGTCCTGGTTCTCTTCCTCTAAAGCAACTCTGCTGACCTGATTCTCTTGCTCTAGAGCAGCTCTGCTGACCTGGTTCTCTGGCTCTAGAGCAGCTCTGCTGACCTGGTTCTTAGGCTATAGAGCAGCTCTGCTGACCTGGTTTTCTGGCTCTACAAAGGCTCTGCTGACCTGGTTCTCTGGCTTTGAAGCAGCTCTGCTGACCTGGTTCTCTGGCTCTAAAGCAGCTCTGTTGACCTGGTTCTTAGGCTCTATAGCAGCTCTGCTGACCTGGTTCTCTGGCTCTAGAGCAGCTCTGCTGACCTGGTTCTTAGGCTCTAGAGCAGATCTGCTGACCTGGTTCTATGGCTCTACAGCAGCTCTGCTGACCTGGTTATCTGGCTTTGAAGCAGCTCTGCTGACCTGGTTGTCAGGCTCGAAAGCAGCTCTGATGACCTGGTTCTCTCCCTCTAAAGCAGCTCTGCTGACCTGGTTCTCTCCCTCTAAAGCAGCTCTGCTGACCTGGTTTCTCTCCCTCTAAAGCGGGTCTGCTGACCTGGTTCTCTGGCTCAAGAGCAGCTCTGCTGACCTGGTTCTCTGGCTCTAAATCGGGTTTGCTGACCTGGTTCTCTGGCTCTAAAGCAACTCTGCTGAACTGGTTCTCTGGCTCTAGACCAGCACTGCTGACCTGGTTCTTAGGCTCTAGAGCAGCTCTGCTGACCTGGTTCTCTTGCTCTACAACGGCTCTGCTGACCTGGTTCTCTGGCTCTAAAGCGGATCTGCTGACCTGGTTCTCTGGCTCTAAAGCAACTCTGCTGACCTGGTTCTCTGGCTCTAGAGAAGCTCTGCTGACCTGGTTCTCTGGCTCTAGAGCAGCTCGGCTGACCTGGTTCTTAGGCTGTAGAGCAGCTCTGCTGACCTGGTTCTCTGGCTCTACAACGGCTCTGCTGACCTGCTTCTCTGGCTTTGAAGCAGCTCTGCTGACCTGGTTCTCTGACTCTAAAACAGCTCTGCTGATTTGTATCTCTGGCTCTAGAGCAGCTCTCCTGACCTGCTTCTTAGACTCAAGAGCAGCTCTTCTAACTTGGTTCTCTGGCTCTAAAGCAGCTCTCCTGACCTGGTTATCTCCCTCAAAAGCAGCTCTGCTGACCTGGTTTCTCTGGATCTACAGCAGCTCTGCTGACCTGGTTTCTCTCCCTCTAAAGCAGCTCTGCTGACCTGGTTTCTCTCCCTCTAAAGCAGCTCTGCTGACTGGTTTCTCTGGCTCTACGGCAGCTCTGCTGACTTGGTTCTCTGGCTCAAGAGCAGCTCTGCAGACCTGGTTCTTAGGCTCTAGAGCAGATCTGCTGACCTGGTTCTATGGCTCTACAGCAGCTCTGCTGACCTGGTTATCTGGCTTTGAAGCAGCTCTGCTGACCTGGTTGTCCGGCTCGAAAGCAGCTCTGATGACCTGGTTCTCTCCCTCTAAAGCAGCTCTGCTGACCTGGTTCTCTCCCTCCAAAGCAGCTCTGCTGACCTGGTTCTCTCCCTCTAAAGCAGCTCTACTGACCTGGTTTCTCTCCCTCTAAAGCGGGTCTGCTGACCTGGTTCTCTGGCTCTACAACGGCTCTGCTGACCTGCTTCTCTGGCTTTGAAGCAGCTCTGCTGACCTGGTTCTCTGACTCTAAAACAGCTCTGCTGATTTGTATCTCTGGCTTAGACTCAAGAGCAGCTCTTCTAACTTGGTTCTCTGGCTCTAAAGCAGCTCTCCTGACCTGGTTATCTCCCTCAAAAGCAGCTCTGCTGACCTGGTTTCTCTGGATCTACAGCAGCTCTGCTGACCTGGTTTCTCTCCCTCTAAAGCAGCTCTGCTGACCTGGTTTCTCTCCCTCTAAAGCAGCTCTGCTGACTGGTTTCTCTGGCTCTACGGCAGCTCTGCTGACTTGGTTCTCTGGCTCAAGAGCAGCTCTGCAGACCTGGTTCTTAGGCTCTAGAGCAGATCTGCTGACCTGGTTCTATGGCTCTACAGCAGCTCTGCTGACCTGGTTATCTGGCTTGGAAGCAGCTCTGCTGACCTGGTTGTCCGGCTCGAAAGCAGCTCTGATGACCTGGTTCTCTCCCTCTAAAGCAGCTCTGCTGACCTGGTTCTCTCCCTCCAAAGCAGCTCTGCTGACCTGGTTCTCTCCCTCTAAAGCAGCTCTACTGACCTGGTTTCTCTCCCTCTAAAGCGGGTCTGCTGACCTGGTTCTCTGGCTCAAGAGCAGCTCTGCAGACCTGGTTCTTAGGCTCTGGAGCAGTTCTGCTGACTTGGTTCTATGGCTCTACAGCAGCTCTACTGAACTGGTTCTCTGGCTCTAGACCAGCACTGATGACCTGGTTCTTAGGCTCTAGAGCAGCTCTGCTGACCTGGTTCTCTTGCTCTACAACGGCTCTGCTGACCTGGTTCTCTGGCTCTAAAGCGGATCTGCTGACCTGGTTCTCTGGCTCTAAAGCAACTCTGCTGACCTGGATCTCTTCCTCTAAAGCAGCCCTGCTCACCTGGTTTCTCTAGCTCTACAGCAGCTCTGCTGACCTGGTTCTCTTGCTCTAGAGCACCTCTGGTGACCTGGTTCTTAGGCCCTAGAGCAGCTCTGCCGACCTGGTTCTCTGGCTCTACAAAGGCTCTGCTGACCTGGTTCTCTGGCTTTGAAGCAGCTCTGCTGACCTGGTTCTCTGGCTCTAAAGCAGCTCTGTTGACCTGGTTCTTAGGCTCTATAACAGCTCTGCTGACCTGGTTCTCTGGCTCTACAACAGCTTTGCTGACTTGGTTCTCTGGCTTTCAAGCAGCTCTGCTGACCTGGTTCTCTGCCTCTAAAGCAGCTCTGCTGACTTGGTTCTCTGGCTCTAAAGCAGCTCTGCTGACCTGGATCTCTGGCTTTGAAGCAGCTCTGCTGACCTGGTTCTCTGGCTCTACAACGGCTCTGCTGACCTGGTTCTTTGGCTCTAAAGCAGCTCTGCTGACCTGGTTTTTAGGCTCTACAGCAGCTCTGCTGACCTGGTTCTCTTGCTCTAGAGCACCTTTGGTGACCTGGTTCTTAGGCTCTAGAGCAGCTCTGCCGACCTGGTTCTCTGGCTCTACAAAGGCTCTGCTGACCTGCTTCTCTGGCTTTGAAGCAGCTCTGCTGACCTGGTTCTCTGACTCTAAAACAGCTCTGCTGATTTGTATCTCTGGCTCTAGAGCAGCTCTCCTGACCTGCTTCTTAGACTCAAGAGCAGCCCTTCTAACTTGGTTCTCTGGCTCTAAAGCAGCTCTCCTGACCTGGTTATCTCCCTCAAAAGCAGCTCTGCTGACCTGGTTTCTCTGGATCTACAGCAGCTCTGCTGACCTGGTTTCTCTCCCTCTAAAGCAGCTCTGCTGACCTGGTTTCTCTCCCTCTAAAGCAGCTCTGCTGACTGGTTTCTCTGGCTCTACGGCAGCTCTGCTGACTTGGTTCTCTGGCTCAAGAGCAGCTCTGCAGACCTGGTTCTTAGGCTCTAGAGCAGATCTGCTGACCTGGTTCTATGGCTCTACAGCAGCTCTGCTGACCTGGTTATCTGGCTTTGAAGCAGCTCTGCTGACCTGGTTGTCCGGCTCGAAAGCAGCTCTGATGACCTGGTTCTCTCCCTCTAAAGCAGCTCTGCTGACCTGGTTCTCTCCCTCTAAAGCAGCTCTGCTGACCTGGTTCTCTCCCTCTAAAGCAGCTCTACTGACCTGGTTTCTCTCCCTCTAAAGCGGGTCTGCTGACCTGGTTCTCTGGCTCAAGAGCAGCTCTGCAGACCTGGTTCTTAGGCTCTAGAGCAGATCTGCTGACCTGGTTCTATGGCTCTACAGCAGCTCTGCTGAACTGGTTCTCTGGCTCTAGACCAGCTCTGCTGACCTGGTTCTTAGGCTCTAGAGCAGCTCTGCTGACCTGGTTCTCTTGCTCTACAACGGCTCTGCTGACCTGGTTCTCTGGCTCTAAAGCGGGTCTGCTGTCCTGGTTCTCTGCCTCTAAAGCAACTCTGCTGACCTGATTCTCTTGCTCTAGAGCAGCTCTGCTGACCTGGTTCTCTGGCTCTAGAGCAGCTCTGCTGACCTGGTTCTTAGGCTATAGAGCAGCTCTGCTGACCTGGTTTTCTGGCTCTACAAAGGCTCTGCTGACCTGGTTCTCTGGCTTTGAAGCAGCTCTGCTGACCTGGTTCTCTGGCTCTAAAGCAGCTCTGTTGACCTGGTTCTTAGGCTCTATAGCAGCTCTGCTGACCTGGTTCTCTGGCTCTAGAGCAGCTCTGCTGACCTGGTTCTTAGGCTCTAGAGCAGATCTGCTGACCTGGTTCTATGGCTCTACAGCAGCTCTGCTGACCTGGTTATCTGGCTTTGAAGCAGCTCTGCTGACCTGGTTGTCAGGCTCGAAAGCAGCTCTGATGACCTGGTTCTCTCCCTCTAAAGCAGCTCTGCTGACCTGGTTCTCTCCCTCTAAAGCAGCTCTGCTGACCTGGTTTCTCTCCCTCTAAAGCGGGTCTGCTGACCTGGTTCTCTGGCTCAAGAGCAGCTCTGCTGACCTGGTTCTCTGGCTCTAAATCGGGTTTGCTGACCTGGTTCTCTGGCTCTAAAGCAACTCTGCTGAACTGGTTCTCTGGCTCTAGACCAGCACTGCTGACCTGGTTCTTAGGCTCTAGAGCAGCTCTGCTGACCTGGTTCTCTTGCTCTACAACGGCTCTGCTGACCTGGTTCTCTGGCTCTAAAGCGGATCTGCTGACCTGGTTCTCTGGCTCTAAAGCAACTCTGCTGACCTGGTTCTCTGGCTCTAGAGAAGCTCTGCTGACCTGGTTCTCTGGCTCTAGAGCAGCTCGGCTGACCTGGTTCTTAGGCTGTAGAGCAGCTCTGCTGACCTGGTTCTCTGGCTCTACAACGGCTCTGCTGACCTGCTTCTCTGGCTTTGAAGCAGCTCTGCTGACCTGGTTCTCTGACTCTAAAACAGCTCTGCTGATTTGTATCTCTGGCTCTAGAGCAGCTCTCCTGACCTGCTTCTTAGACTCAAGAGCAGCTCTTCTAACTTGGTTCTCTGGCTCTAAAGCAGCTCTCCTGACCTGGTTATCTCCCTCAAAAGCAGCTCTGCTGACCTGGTTTCTCTGGATCTACAGCAGCTCTGCTGACCTGGTTTCTCTCCCTCTAAAGCAGCTCTGCTGACCTGGTTTCTCTCCCTCTAAAGCAGCTCTGCTGACTGGTTTCTCTGGCTCTACGGCAGCTCTGCTGACTTGGTTCTCTGGCTCAAGAGCAGCTCTGCAGACCTGGTTCTTAGGCTCTAGAGCAGATCTGCTGACCTGGTTCTATGGCTCTACAGCAGCTCTGCTGACCTGGTTATCTGGCTTTGAAGCAGCTCTGCTGACCTGGTTGTCCGGCTCGAAAGCAGCTCTGATGACCTGGTTCTCTCCCTCTAAAGCAGCTCTGCTGACCTGGTTCTCTCCCTCCAAAGCAGCTCTGCTGACCTGGTTCTCTCCCTCTAAAGCAGCTCTACTGACCTGGTTTCTCTCCCTCTAAAGCGGGTCTGCTGACCTGGTTCTCTGGCTCAAGAGCAGCTCTGCAGACCTGGTTCTTAGGCTCTAGAGCAGATCTGCTGACCTGGTTCTATGGCTCTACAGCAGCTCTGCTGAACTGGTTCTCTGGCTCTAGACCAGCTCTGCTGACCTGGTTCTTAGGCTCTAGAGCAGCTCTGCTGACCTGGTTCTCTTGCTCTACAACGGCTCTGCTGACCTGGTTCTCTGGCTCTAAAGCGGGTCTGCTGTCCTGGTTCTCTGCCTCTATAGCAACTCTGCTGACCTGATTCTCTTGCTCTAGAGCAGCTCTGCTGACCTGGTTCTCTGGCTCTAGAGCAGCTCTGCTGACCTGGTTCTTAGGCTATGGAGCAGCTCTGCTGACCTGGTTTTCTGGCTCTACAAAGGCTCTGCTGACCTGGTTCTCTGGCTTTGAAGCAGCTCTGCTGACCTGGTTCTCTGGCTCTAAAGCAGCTCTGTTGACCTGGTTCTTAGGCTCTATAGCAGCTCTGCTGACCTGGTTCTCTGGCTCTAGAGCAGCTCTGCTGACCTGGTTCTTAGGCTCTAGAGCAGATCTGCTGACCTGGTTCTATGGCTCTACAGCAGCTCTGCTGACCTGGTTATCTGGCTTTGAAGCAGCTCTGCTGACCTGGTTGTCAGGCTCGAAAGCAGCTCTGATGACCTGGTTCTCTCCCTCTAAAGCAGCTCTGCTGACCTGGTTCTCTCCCTCTAAAGCAGCTCTGCTGACCTGGTTTCTCTCCCTCTAAAGCGGGTCTGCTGACCTGGTTCTCTGGCTCAAGAGCAGCTCTGCTGACCTGGTTCTCTGGCTCTAAATCGGGTTTGCTGACCTGGTTCTCTGGCTCTAAAGCAACTCTGCTGACCTGGTTCTCTGGCTCCATAGCTGCTCTGCTGACCTGGTTCTCTCCCTCTAAAGGAGCTCTGCAGACTTGGTTTCTCTGGCTCTACAGCAGCTTTGCTGACCTGGTCCTTAGGCTCTAGAGCAGCTCTGCTGAAGTGGTTCTCTGGCTCTACAACGGCTCTGCTGACCTGGTTCTCTGGCTCTAAAGCAGCTCTGCTGACCTGGTTCTCTGGCTCTAAAGCAGCTCTGCTGACCTGGATCTCTGGCTTTGAAGCAGCTCTGCTGACCTGGTTCTCTGGCTCTAAAGCAGATCTGCTGACCTGGTTTTTCTGGCTCTACAGCAGCTCTACTAACCTGGTTTTCTGGCTCAAGAGCAGCTCTGCTGACATGGTGCGTAGGTTCTAGAGCACCTCTGCTGACCTGGTTCTATGGCTCTAAAGCGGCTCTGCTGACCTGGTTCTCTGGCTTTGAAGCAGCTCTGCTGACCTGATTCTCTGGCTCTAAAGCAGATCTGCTGACCTGGTTCTCTTCCTCTAAAGCAACTCTGCTGACCTGGTTATCTGGCTCTATAGCTGTTCTGCTGACCTGGTTCTCTCCCTCTAAAGGAGCTCTGCAGACTTGGTTTCTCTGGCTCTACAGCAGCTCTGCTGACCTGGTTCTTAGGCTCTAGAGCAGCTCTGCTGACCTGGTTCTCTGGCTCTACAACGGCTCTGCTGACCTGGTTCTCTGGCTCTGAAGCAGCTCTGCTGACCTGGTTCTATGGCTCTAAAGCAGATCTGCTGACCTGGTTCTCTGGCTCTTGAGCAGCTCTGCTGACCTGGTTCTTAGGCTCTACAGCAACTCTGCTGACCTGGTTCTCTTGCTCTAGAGCACCTTTGGTGACCTGGTTCTTAGGCTCTAGAGCAGCTCTGCCGACCTGGTTCTCTGGCTCTACAAAGGCTCTGCTGACCTGGTTCTCTGGCTTTGAAGCAGCTCTGCTGACCTGGTTCTCTAAAGCAGTTCTGCAGATTTGTATCTCTGGCTCTAGAGCAGTTCTCCTGACCTTGTTCTTAGACTCTAGAGCAGCTCTGCTAACTTGGTCCTCTGGCTCTAAAGCAGCTCTGCTGACCTGGTTCTCTCCCTCAAAAGCAGCTCTGCTGACCTGGTTTCTCTGGATCTACAGCAGCTCTGCTGACCTGGTTTCTCTCCCTCTAAAGCAGCTCTGCTGACATGATTTCTCTCCCTCTAAAGCGGCTCTGCTGACCTGGTTTCTCTGGCTCTACAGCAGCTCTGCTGACTTGGTTCTCTGGCTCAAGAGCAGCTCTGCTGACCTGGTTATCTGGCTTTGAAGCAGCTTTGCTGACCTGGTTGTCCGGCTCGAAAGCAGCTCTGATGACCTGGTTCTCTCCCTCTAAAGCAGCTCTGCTGACCTGGTTCTCTCCCTCTAAAGCAGCTCTGCTGACCTGGTTCTCTCCCTCTAAAGCAGTTCTGCTGACCTGGTTTCTCTCCCTCTAAAGCGGGTCTGCTGACCTGGTTCTCTGGCTCAAGAGCAGTTCTGCAGACCTGGTTCTTAGGCTCTAGAGCAGATCTGCTGACCTGGTTCTATGGCTCTACAGCAGCTCTGCTGAACTGGTTCTCTGGCTCTAGACCAGCACTGCTGACCTGGTTCTTAGGCTCTAGAGCAGCTCTGCTGACCTGGTTCTCTTGCTCTACAACGGCTCTGCTGACCTGGTTCTCTGGCTCTAAAGCGGGTCTGCTGACCTGGTTCTCTGGCTCTAAAGCAGCTCTGCTGACCTGGTTTCTCTGGCTCTTCAGCAGCTCTGCTGACTTGGTTATCTGGCTCAAGAGCAGCTCTGCAGACCTGGTTCTTAGGCTCTAGAGCAGATCTGCTGACCTGGTTCTATGGCTCTACAGCAGCTCTGCTGACCTGGTTATCTGGCTTTGAAGCAGCTCTGCTGACCTGGTTGTCCGGCTCGAAAGCAGCTCTGATGACCTGGTTCTCTCCCTCTAAAGCAGCTCTGCTGACCTGGTTCTTTCCCTCTAAAGCAGCTCTGCTGACCTGGTTCTCTCCCTCTAAAGCAGCTCTGCTGACCTGGTTTCTCTCCCTCTAAAGCGGGTCTGCTGACCTGGTTCTCTGGCTCAAGAGCAGCTCTGCAGACCTGGTTCTTAGGCTCTAGAGCTGATCTGCTGACCTGGTTCTATGGCTCTACAGCAGCTCTCCTGAACTGGTTCTCTGGCTCTAGACCAGCACTGCTGACCTGGTTTTTAGGCTCTAGAGCAGCTCTGCTGACCTGGTTCTCTTGCTCTACAACGGCTCTGCTGACCTGGTTCTCTGGCTCTAAAGCGGGTCTGCTGACCTGGTTATCTGGCTCTAAAGCAGCTCTGATGACCTGGTTTCTCTGGCTCTACAGCAGCTCTCCTGACTTGGTTCTCTGGCTCAAGAGCAGCTCTGCAGACCTGGTTCTTAGGCTCTAGAGCAGATCTGCTGACCTGGTTCTATGGCTCTACAGCAGCTCTGCTGACCTGGTTATCTGGCTTTGAAGCAGCTCTGCTGACCTGGTTGTCCGGCTCGAAAGCAGCTCTGATGACCTGGTTCTCTCCCTCTAAAGCAGCTCTGCTGACCTGGTTCTCTCCCTCTAAAGCAGCTCTGCTGACCTGGTTTGTCTCCCTCTAAAGCGGGTCTGCTGACCTGGTTCTCTGGCTCAAGAGCAGCTCTGCCGACCTGGTTCTTAGGCTCTAGAGCAGATCTGCTGACTTGGTTCTATGGCTCTACAGCAGCTCTGCTGAACTGGTTCTCTGGCTCTAGACCAGCACTGCTGACCTGGTTCTTAGGCTCTAGAGCAGCTCTGCTGACCTGGTTCTCTTGCTCTACAACGGCTCTGCTGACCTGGTTCTCTGGCTCTAAAGCGGATCTGCTGACCTGGTTCTCTGGCTCTAAAGCAACTCTGCTGACCTGGTTCTCTGGCTCTAGAGAAGCTCTGCTGACCTGGTTCTCTGGCTCTAGAGCAGCTCGGCTGACCTGGTTCTTAGGCTGTAGAGCAGCTCTGCTGACCTGGTTCTCTGGCTCTACAACGGCTCTGCTGACCTGCTTCTCTGGCTTTGAAGCAGCTCTGCTGACCTGGTTCTCTGACTCTAAAACAGCTCTGCTGATTTGTATCTCTGGCTCTAGAGCAGCTCTCCTGACCTGCTTCTTAGACTCAAGAGCAGCTCTTCTAACTTGGTTCTCTGGCTCTAAAGCAGCTCTCCTGACCTGGTTATCTCCCTCAAAAGCAGCTCTGCTGACCTGGTTTCTCTGGATCTACAGCAGCTCTGCTGACCTGGTTTCTCTCCCTCTAAAGCAGCTCTGCTGACCTGGTTTCTCTCCCTCTAAAGCAGCTCTGCTGACTGGTTTCTCTGGCTCTACGGCAGCTCTGCTGACTTGGTTCTCTGGCTCAAGAGCAGCTCTGCAGACCTGGTTCTTAGGCTCTAGAGCAGATCTGCTGACCTGGTTCTATGGCTCTACAGCAGCTCTGCTGACCTGGTTATCTGGCTTTGAAGCAGCTCTGCTGACCTGGTTGTCCGGCTCGAAAGCAGCTCTGATGACCTGGTTCTCTCCCTCTAAAGCAGCTCTGCTGACCTGGTTCTCTCCCTCCAAAGCAGCTCTGCTGACCTGGTTCTCTCCCTCTAAAGCAGCTCTACTGACCTGGTTTCTCTCCCTCTAAAGCGGGTCTGCTGACCTGGTTCTCTGGCTCAAGAGCAGCTCTGCAGACCTGGTTCTTAGGCTCTAGAGCAGATCTGCTGACCTGGTTCTATGGCTCTACAGCAGCTCTGCTGAACTGGTTCTCTGGCTCTAGACCAGCTCTGCTGACCTGGTTCTTAGGCTCTAGAGCAGCTCTGCTGACCTGGTTCTCTTGCTCTACAACGGCTCTGCTGACCTGGTTCTCTGGCTCTAAAGCGGGTCTGCTGTCCTGGTTCTCTGCCTCTAAAGCAACTCTGCTGACCTGATTCTCTTGCTCTAGAGCAGCTCTGCTGACCTGGTTCTCTGGCTCTAGAGCAGCTCTGCTGACCTGGTTCTTAGGCTATAGAGCAGCTCTGCTGACCTGGTTTTCTGGCTCTACAAAGGCTCTGCTGACCTGGTTCTCTGGCTTTGAAGCAGCTCTGCTGACCTGGTTCTCTGGCTCTAAAGCAGCTCTGTTGACCTGGTTCTTAGGCTCTATAGCAGCTCTGCTGACCTGGTTCTCTGGCTCTAGAGCAGCTCTGCTGACCTGGTTCTTAGGCTCTAGAGCAGATCTGCTGACCTGGTTCTATGGCTCTACAGCAGCTCTGCTGACCTGGTTATCTGGCTTTGAAGCAGCTCTGCTGACCTGGTTGTCAGGCTCGAAAGCAGCTCTGATGACCTGGTTCTCTCCCTCTAAAGCAGCTCTGCTGACCTGGTTCTCTCCCTCTAAAGCAGCTCTGCTGACCTGGTTTCTCTCCCTCTAAAGCGGGTCTGCTGACCTGGTTCTCTGGCTCAAGAGCAGCTCTGCTGACCTGGTTCTCTGGCTCTAAAGCGGGTTTGCTGACCTGGTTCTCTGGCTCTAAAGCAACTCTGCTGACCTGGTTCTCTGGCTCTATAGCTGCTCTGCTGACCTGGTTCTCTCCCTCTAAAGGAGCTCTGCAGACTTGGTTTCTCTGGCTCTACAGCAGCTTTGCTGACCTGGTCCTTAGGCTCTAGAGCAGCTCTGCTGAAGTGGTTCTCTGGCTCTACAACGGCTCTGCTGACCTGGTTCTCTGGCTCTAAAGCAGCTCTGCTGACCTGGTTCTCTGGCTCTAAAGCAGCTCTGCTGACCTGGATCTCTGGCTTTGAAGCAGCTCTGCTGACCTGGTTCTCTGGCTCTAAAGCACATCTGCTGACCTGGTTTTTCTGGCTCTACAGCAGCTCTACTAACCTGGTTTTCTGGCTCAAGAGCAGCTCTGCTGACATGGTGCGTAGGTTCTAGAGCACCTCTGCTGACCTGATTCTATGGCTCTAAAGCGGCTCTGCTGACCTGGTTCTCTGGCTTTGAAGCAGCTCTGCTGACCTGATTCTCTGGCTCTAAAGCAGATCTGCTGACCTGGTTCTCTTCCTCTAAAGCAACTCTGCTGACCTGGTTATCTGGCTCTATAGCTGTTCTGCTGACCTGGTTCTCTCCCTCTAAAGGAGCTCTGCAGACTTGGTTTCTCTGGCTCTACAGCAGCTCTGCTGACCTGGTTCTTAGGCTCTAGAGCAGCTCTGCTGACCTGGTTCTCTGGCTCTACAACGGCTCTGCTGACCTGGTTCTCTGGCTCTGAAGCAGCTCTGCTGACCTGGTTCTATGGCTCTAAAGCAGATCTGCTGACCTGGTTCTCTGGCTCTTGAGCAGCTCTGCTGACCTGGTTCTTAGGCTCTACAGCAACTCTGCTGACCTGGTTCTCTTGCTCTAGAGCACCTTTGGTGACCTGGTTCTTAGGCTCTAGAGCAGCTCTGCCGACCTGGTTCTCTGGCTCTACAAAGGCTCTGCTGACCTGGTTCTCTGGCTTTGAAGCAGCTCTGCTGACCTGGTTCTCTAAAGCAGTTCTGCAGATTTGTATCTCTGGCTCTAGAGCAGTTCTCCTGACCTGGTTCTTAGACTCTAGAGCAGCTCTGCTAACTTGGTCCTCTGGCTCTAAAGCAGCTCTGCTGACCTGGTTCTCTCCCTCAAAAGCAGCTCTGCTGACCTGGTTTCTCTGGATCTACAGCAGCTCTGCTGACCTGGTTTCTCTCCCTCTAAAGCAGCTCTGCTGACATGATTTCTCTCCCTCTAAAGCAGCTCTGCTGACCTGGTTTCTCTGGCTCTACAGCAGCTCTGCTGACTTGGTTCTCTGGCTCAAGAGCAGCTCTGCTGACCTGGTTATCTGGCTTTGAAGCAGCTCTGCTGACCTGGTTGTCCGGCTCGAAAGCAGCTCTGATGACCTGGTTCTCTCCCTCTAAAGCAGCTCTGCTGACCTGGTTCTCTCCCTCTAAAGCAGCTCTGCTGACCTGGTTCTCTCCCTCTAAAGCAGTTCTGCTGACCTGGTTTCTCTCCCTCTAAAGCGGGTCTGCTGACCTGGTTCTCTGGCTCAAGAGCAGCTCTGCAGACCTGGTTCTTAGGCTCTAGAGCAGATCTGCTGACCTGGTTCTATGGCTCTACAGCAGCTCTGCTGAACTGGTTCTCTGGCTCTAGACCAGCACTGCTGACCTGGTTCTTAGGCTCTAGAGCAGCTCTGCTGACCTGGTTCTCTTGCTCTACAACGGCTCTGCTGACCTGGTTTCTCTGGCTCTTCAGCAGCTCTGCTGACTTGGTTATCTGGCTCAAGAGCAGCTCTGCAGACCTGGTTCTTAGGCTCTAGAGCAGATCTGCTGACCTGGTTCTATGGCTCTACAGCAGCTCTGCTGACCTGGTTATCTGGCTTTGAAGCAGCTCTGCTGACCTGGTTGTCCGGCTCGAAAGCAGCTCTGATGACCTGGTTCTCTCCCTCTAAAGCAGCTCTGCTGACCTGGTTCTCTCCCTCTAAAGCAGCTCTGCTGACCTGGTTCTCTCCCTCTAAAGCAGCTCTGCTGACCTGGTTTCTCTCCCTCTAAAGCGGGTCTGCTGACCTGGTTCTCTGGCTCAAGAGCAGCTCTGCAGACCTGGTTCTTAGGCTCTAGAGCAGATCTGCTGACCTGGTTCTATGGCTCTACAGCAGCTCTCCTGAACTGGTTCTCTGGCTCTAGACCAGCACTGCTGACCTGGTTTTTAGGCTCTAGAGCAGCTCTGCTGACCTGGTTCTCTTGCTCTACAACGGCTCTGCTGACCTGGTTCTCTGGCTCTAAAGCGGGTCTGCTGACCTGGTTATCTGGCTCTAAAGCAGCTCTGATGACCTGGTTTCGCTGGCTCTACAGCAGCTCTCCTGACTTGGTTCTCTGGCTCAAGAGCAGCTCTGCAGACCTGGTTCTTAGGCTCTAGAGCAGATCTGCTGACCTGGTTCTATGGCTCTACAGCAGCTCTGCTGACCTGGTTATCTGGCTTTGAAGCAGCTCTGCTGACCTGGTTGTCCGGCTCGAAAGCAGCTCTGATTACCTGGTTCTCTCCCTCTAAAGCAGCTCTGCTGACCTGGTTCTCTCCCTCTAAAGCAGTTTTGCTGACCTGGTTCTCTCCTTCTAAAGCAGCTCTGCTGACCTGGTTTCTCTCCCTCTAAAGCGGGTCTGCTGACCTGGTTCTCTGGCTCAAGAGCAGCTCTGCCGACCTGGTTCTTAGGCTCTAGAGCAGATCTGCTGACTTGGTTCTATGGCTCTACAGCAGCTCTGCTGAACTGGTTCTCTGGCTCTAGACCAGCACTGCTGACCTGGTTCTTAGGCTCTAGAGCAGCTCTGCTGACCTGGTTCTCTTGCTCTACAACGGCTCTGCTGACCTGGTTCTCTGGCTCTAAAGCGGATCTGCTGACCTGGTTCTCTGGCTCTAAAGCAACTCTGCTGGCCTGGTTCTCTGGCTCTAGAGAAGCTCTGCTGACCTGGTTCTCTGGCTCTAGAGCAGCTCGGCTGACCTGGTTCTTAGGCTGTAGAGCAGCTCTGCTGACCTGGTTCTCTGGCTCTACAACGGCTCTGCTGACCTGGTTCTATGGCTCTAAAGCAGCTCTACTGACCTGGTTCTCTGGCTCTTGAGCAACTCTGCTGACCTGGTTCTTAGGCTCTATAGCAGCTCTGCTGACCTGATTCTCTGGCTCTAGAGCAGCTCTGCTGACGTAGTTCTCTCCCTCTAAAGCAGATCTGCTGACCTGGTTCTCTGGCTCTTAAGCAGCACTGCTGACCTGGATCTCTTCCTCTAAAGCAGCCCTGCTGACCTGGTTTCTCTAGCTCTACAGCAGCTCTGCTGACCTGGTTCTCTTGCTCTAGAGCACCTCTGGTGACCTGGTTCTTAGGCCCTAGAGCAGCTCTGCTGACCTGGTTCTCTGGCTCTACAACGGCTCAGCTGACCTGGTTCTCTGGCTCTGAAGCAGCTCTGCTGACCTGGTTCTATGGCTCTAAAGCAGATCTGCTGACCTGGTTCTCTGGCTCTTGAGCAGCTCTGCTGACCTGGTTCTTAGGCTCTACAGCAACTCTGCTGACCTGGTTCTCTTGCTCTAGAGCACCTTTGGTGACCTGGTTCTTAGGCTCTAGAGCAGCTCTGCCGACCTGGTTCTCTGGCTCTACAAAGGCTCTGCTGACCTGGTTCTCTGGCTTTGAAGCAGCTCTGCTGACCTGGTTCTCTGGCTCTAAAGCAGTTCTGCAGATTTGTATCTCTGGCTCTAGAGCAGTTCTCCTGACCTGGTTCTTAGACTCTAGAGCAGCTCTGCTAACTTGGTCCTCTGGCTCTAAAGCAGCTCTGCTCACCTGGTTCTCTCCCTCAAAAGCAGCTCTGCTGACCTGGTTTCTCTGGATCTACAGCAGCTCTGTTGACCTGGTTTCTCTCCCTCTAAAGCAGCTCTGCTGACATGATTTCTCTCCCTCTAAAGCAGCTCTGCTGACCTGGTTTCTCTGGCTCTACAGCAGCTCTGCTGACTTGGTTCTCTGGCTCAAGAGCAGCTCTGCTGACCTGGTTATCTGGCTTTGAAGCAGCTCTGCTGACCTGGTTGTCCGGCTCGAAAGCAGCTTTGATGACCTGGTTCTCTCTCTCTAAAGCAGCTCTGCTGACCTGGTTCTCTCCCTCTAAAGCAGCTCTGCTGACCTGGTTCTCTCCCTCTAAAGCAGCTCTGCTGACCTGGTTTCTCTCCCTCTAAAGCGGGTCTGCTGACCTGGGTCTCTGGCTCAAGAGCAGCTCTGCAGACCTGGTTCTTAGGCTCTAGAGCAGATCTGCTGACCTGGTTCTATGGCTCTACAGCAGCTCTGCTGAACTGGTTCTCTGGCTCTAGACCAGCACTGCTGACCTGGTTCTTAGGCTCTAGAGCAGCTCTGCTGACCTGGTTCTCTTGCTCTACAACGGCTCTGCTGACCTGGTTCTCTGGCTCTAAAGCGGGTCTGCTGACCTGGTTCTCTGGCTCTAAAGCAGCTCTGCTGACCTGGTTTCTCTGGCTCTTCAGCAGCTCTGCTGACTTGGTTATCTGGCTCAAGAGCAGCTCTGCAGACCTGGTTCTTAGGCTCTAGAGCAGATCTGCTGACCTGGTTCTATGGCTCTACAGCAGCTCTGCTGACCTGGTTTTCTGGCTTTGAAGCAGCTCTGCTGACCTGGTTGTCCGGCTCGAAAGCAGCTCTGATGACCTGGTTCTCTCCCTCTAAAGCAGCTCTGCTGACCTGGTTCTCTCCCTCTAAAGAAGCTCTGCTGACCTGGTTCTCTCCCTCTAAAGCAGCTCTGCTGACCTGGTTTCTCTCCCTCTAAAGCGGGTCTGCTGACCTGGTTCTCTGGCTCAAGAGCAGCTCTGCAGACCTGGTTCTTAGGCTCTAGAGCAGATCTGCTGATCTGGTTCTATGGCTCTACAGCAGCTCTCCTGAACTGGTTCTCTGGCTCTAGACCAGCACTGCTGACCTGGTTTTTAGGCTCTAGAGCAGCTCTGCTGACCTGGTTCTCTTGCTCTACAACGGCTCTGCTGACCTGGTTCTCTGGCTCTAAAGCGGGTCTGCTGACATGGTTCTCTGGCTCTAAAGCAGCTCTGATGACCTGGTTTCTCTGGCTCTACAGCAGCTCTGCTGACCTGGTTCTCTGGCTCTAGAGCAGCTCGGCTGACCTGGTTCTTAGGCTGTAGAGCAGCTCTGCTGACCTGGTTCTCTGGCTCTACAACGGCTCTGCTGACCTGGTTCTCTGGCTCTAAAGCAGCTCTGCTGACCTGGTTCTATGGCTCTAAAGCAGCTCTACTGACCTGGTTCTCTGGCTCTTGAGCAACTCTGCTGACCTGGTTATTAGGCTATAGAGCAGCTCTGCTGACCTGATTCTCTGGCTCTAGAGCAGCTCTGCTGACCTATTTCTCTCCCTCTAAAGCAGATCTGCTGACCTGGTTCTCTGGCTCTTAAGCAGCTCTGCTGACCTGGATCTCTTCCTCTAAAGCAGCCCTGCTCACCTGGTTTCTCTAGCTCTACAGCAGCTCTGCTGACCTGGTTCTCTTGCTCTAGAGCACCTCTGGTGACCTGGTTCTTAGGCCCTAAAGCAGCTCTGCCGACCTGGTTCTCTGGCTCTACAAAGGCTCTGCTGACCTGGTTCTCTGGCTTTGAAGCAGCTCTGCTGACCTGGTTCTCTGGCTCTAAAGCAGTTCTGCAGATTTGTATCTCTGGCTCTAGAGCAGTTCTCCTGACCTGGTTCTTAGACTCTAGAGCAGCTCTGCTAACTTGGTCCTCTGGCTCTAAAGCAGCTCTGCTGACCTGGTTCTCTCCCTCAAAAGCAGCTCTGCTGACCTGGTTTCTCTGGATCTACAGCAGCTCTGCTGACCTGGTTTCTCTCCCTCTAAAGCAGCTCTGCTGACATGATTTCTCTCCCTCTAAAGCAGCTCTGCTGACCTGGTTTCTCTGGCTCTACAGCAGCTCTGCTGACTTGGTTCTCTGGCTCAAGAGCAGCTCTGCTGACCTGGTTATCTGGCTTTGAAGCAGCTCTGCTGACCTGGTTGTCCGGCTCGAAAGCAGCTTTGATGACCTGGTTCTCTCCCTCTAAAGCAGCTCTGCTGACCTGGTTCTCTCCCTCTAAAGCAGCTCTGCTGACCTGGTTCTCTCCCTCTAAAGCAGCTCTGCTGACCTGGTTTCTCTCCCTCTAAAGCGGGTCTGCTGACCTGGGTCTCTGGCTCAAGAGCAGCTCTGCAGACCTGGTTCTTAGGCTCTAGAGCAGATCTGCTGACCTGGTTCTATGGCTCTACAGCAGCTCTGCTGAACTGGTTCTCTGGCTCTAGACCAGCACTGCTGACCTGGTTCTTAGGCTCTAGAGCAGCTCTGCTGACCTGGTTCTCTTGCTCTACAACGGCTCTGCTGACCTGGTTCTCTGGCTCTAAAGCGGGTCTGCTGACCTGGTTCTCTGGCTCTAAAGCAGCTCTGCTGACCTGGTTTCTCTGGCTCTTCAGCAGCTCTGCTGACTTGGTTATCTGGCTCAAGAGCAGCTCTGCAGACCTGGTTCTTAGGCTCTAGAGCAGATCTGCTGACCTGGTTCTATGGCTCTACAGCAGCTCTGCTGACCTGGTTTTCTGGCTTTGAAGCAGCTCTGCTGACCTGGTTGTCCGGCTCGAAAGCAGCTCTGATGACCTGGTTCTCTCCCTCTAAAGCAGCTCTGCTGACCTGGTTCTCTCCCTCTAAAGCAGCTCTGCTGACCTGGTTCTCTCCCTCTAAAGCAGCTCTGCTGACCTGGTTTCTCTCCCTCTAAAGCGGGTCTGCTGACCTGGTTCTCTGGCTCAAGAGCAGCTCTGCAGACCTGGTTCTTAGGCTCTAGAGCAGATCTGCTGACCTGGTTCTATGGCTCTACAGCAGCTCTCCTGAACTGGTTCTCTGGCTCTAGACCAGCACTGCTGACCTGGTTTTTAGGCTCTAGAGCAGCTCTGCTGACCTGGTTCTCTTGCTCTACAACGGCTCTGCTGACCTGGTTCTCTGGCTCTAAAGCGGGTCTGCTGACCTGGTTCTCTGGCTCTAAAGCAGCTCTGATGACCTGGTTTCTCTGGCTCTACAGCAGCTCTGCTGACCTGGTTCTCTGGCTCTAGAGCAGCTCGGCTGACCTGGTTCTTAGGCTGTAGAGCAGCTCTGCTGACCTGGTTCTCTGGCTCTACAACGGCTCTGCTGACCTGGTTCTCTGGCTCTAAAGCAGCTCTGCTGACCTGGTTCTATGGCTCTAAAGCAGCTCTACTGACCTGGTTCTCTGGCTCTTGAGCAACTCTGCTGACCTGGTTATTAGGCTATAGAGCAGCTCTGCTGACCTGATTCTCTGGCTCTAGAGCAGCTCTGCTGACCTATTTCTCTCCCTCTAAAGCAGATCTGCTGACCTGGTTCTCTGGCTCTTAAGCAGCTCTGCTGACCTGGATCTCTTCCTCTAAAGCAGCCCTGCTCACCTGGTTTCTCTAGCTCTACAGCAGCTCTGCTGACCTGGTTCTCTTGCTCTAGAGCACCTCTGGTGACCTGGTTCTTAGGCCCTAAAGCAGCTCTGCCGACCTGGTTCTCTGGCTCTACAAAGGCTCTGCTGACCTGGTTCTCTGGCTTTGAAGCATCTCTGCTGACCTGGTTCTCTAGCTCTAAAGCAGCTCTGTTGACCTGGTTCTTAGGCTCTATAGCAGCTCTGCTGACCTGGTTCTCTGGCTCTAGAGCAGCTCTGCTGACCTGGTTCTCTTGCTCTACAACGGCTCTGCTGACCTGGTTCTCTGGCTCTAAAGCGGGTCTGCTGACCTGGTTCTCTGGCTCTAAAGCAGCTCTGATGACCTGGTTTCTCCGGCTCTACAGCAGCTCTGCTGACTTGGTTCTCTGGCTCAAGAGCAGCTCTGCAGACCTGGTTCTTAGGCTCTAGAGCAGATCTGCTGACCTGGTTCTATGGCTCTACAGCAGCTCTGCTGACCTGGTTATCTGGCTTTGAAGCAGCTCTGCTGACCTGGTTGTCCGGCTCGAAAGCAGCTCTGATGACCTGGTTCTCTCCCTCTAAAGCAGCTCTGCTGACCTGGTTCTCTCCCTCTAAAGCAGTTTTGCTGACCTGGTTCTCTCCTTCTAAAGCAGCTCTGCTGACCTGGTTTCTCTCCCTCTAAAGCGGGTCTGCTGACCTGGTTCTTAGGCTCTAGAGCAGCTCTGCTGACCTGGTTCTCTGGCTCTTGAGCAACTCTACTGACCTGGTTCTTAGGCTCTATAGCAGCTCTGCTGACCTGATTCTCTGGCTCTAGAGCAGCTCTGCTGACGTAGTTCTCTCCCTCTAAAGCAGATCTGCTGACCTGGTTCTCTGGCTCTTAAGCAGCTCTGCTGACCTGGATCTCTGGCTCTACAAAGGCTCTGCTGACCTGGTTCTCTGGCTTTGAAGCAGCTCTGCTGACCTGGTTCTCTAGCTCTAAAGCAGCTCTGCTGACTTGGTTCTCTGGCTCTAAAGCAGCTCTGCTGACCTGGATCTCTGGCTTTGAAGCAGCTCTGCTGACCTGGTTCTCTGGCTCTACAACGGATCTGCTGACCTAGTTCTCTGGCTCTACAACGGCTCTGCTGACCTGGTTCTCTGGCTCTAAAGCAGCTCTGCTGACCTGGTTCTATGGCTCTCAAGCAGCTCTACTGACCTGGTTCTCTGGCTCTTGAGCAACTCTGCTGACCTGGTTCTTAGGCTCTATAGCAGCTCTGCTGACCTGATTCTCTGGCTCTAGAGCAGCTCTGCTGACGTAGTTCTCTCCCTCTAAAGCAGATCTGCTGACCTGGTTCTCTGGCTCTTAAGCAGCTCTGCTGACCTGGATCTCTGGCTCTACAAAGGCTCTGCTGACCTGGTTCTCTGGCTTTGAAGCAGCTCTGCTGACCTGGTTCTCTAGCTCTAAAGCAGCTCTGCTGACTTGGTTCTCTGGCTCTAAAGCAGCTCTGCTGACCTGGATCTCTGGCTTTGAAGCAGCTCTGCTGACCTGGTTCTCTGGCTCTACAACGGCTCTGCTGACCTGGTTCTTTGGCTCTAAAGCAGCTCTGCTGACCTGGTTCTATGGCTCTAAAGCAGCTCTGCTGACCTGGTTTTTAGGCTCTACAGCAGCTCTCCTGACCTGGTTCTCTTGCTCTAGAGCACCTTTGGTGACCTGGTTCTTAGGCTCTAGAGCAGCTCTGCCGACCTGGTTCTCTGGCTCTACAAAGGCTCTGCTGACCTGCTTCTCTGGCTTTGAAGTAGCTCTGCTGACCTGGTTCTCTGACTTTAAAGCAGCTCTGCTGATTTGTATCTCTGGCTCTAGAGCAGCTCTCCTGACCTGCTTCTTAGACTCTAGAGCAGCTCTGCTAACTTGGTTATCTGGCTCTAAAGCAGCTCTCCTGACCTGGTTATCTCCCCAAAAGCAGCTCTGCTGACCTGGTTTCTCTGGATCTACAGCAGCTCTGCTGACCTGGTTTCTCTCCCTCTAAAGCAGCTCTGCTGACCTGGTTTCTCTCCCTCTAAAGCAGCTCTGCTGACTGGTTTCTCTGGCTCTACAGCAGCTCTGCTGACTTGGTTCTCTGGCTCAAGAGCAGCTCTGCAGACCTGGTTCTTAGGCTCTAGAGCAGATCTGCTGACCTGGTTCTATGGCTCTACAGCAGCTCTGCTGACCTGGTTATCTGGCTTTGAAGCAGCTCTGCTGACCTGGTTGTCCGGCTAGAAAGCAGCTCTGATGACCTGGTTCTCTCCCTCTAAAGCAGCTCTGCTGACCTGGTTCTCTCCCTCCAAAGCAGCTCTGCTGACCTGGTTCTCTCCCTCTAAAGCAGCTCTACTGACCTGGTTTCTCTCCCTCTAAAGTGGGTCTGCTGACCTGGTTCTCTGGCTCAAGAGCAGCTCTGCAGACCTGGTTCTTAGGCTCTAGAGCAGATCTGCTGACCTGGTTCTCTTGCTCTACAACGGCTCTGCTGACCTGGTTCTCTGGCTCTAAAGCGGGTCTGCTGACCTGGTTCTCTGGCTCTAAAGCAGCTCTGCTGACCTGGTTTCTCTGGCTCTTCAGCAGCTCTGCTGACTTGGTTATCTGGCTCAAGAGCAGCTCTGCAGACCTGGTTCTTAGGCTCTAGAGCAGATCTGCTGACCTGGTTCTATGGCTCTACAGCAGCTCTGCTGACCTGGTTATCTGGCTTTGAAGCAGCTCTGCTGACCTGGTTGTCCGGCTCGAAAGCAGCTCTGATGACCTAGTTCTCTCCCTCTAAAGCAGCTCTGCTGACCTGGTTCTCTCCCTCTAAAGCAGCTCTGCTGACCTGGTTCTCTCCCTCTAAAGCAGCTCTGCTGACCTGGTTTCTCTCCCTCTAAAGCGGGTCTGCTGACCTGGTTCTCTGGCTCAAGAGCAGCTCTGCAGACCTGGTTCTTAGGCTCTAGAGCAGATCTGCTGACCTGGTTCTATGGCTCTACAGCAGCTCTGCTGAACTGGTTCTCTGGCTCTAGACCAGCACTGCTGACCTGGTTCTTAGGCTCTAGAGCAGCTCTGCTGACCTGGTTCTCTTGCTCTACAACGGCTCTGCTGACCTGGTTCTCTGGCTCTAAAGCGGGTCTGCTGACCTGGTTCTCTGGCTCTAAAGCAGCTCTGATGACCTGGTTTCTCTGGCTCTACAGCAGCTCTGCTGACTTGGTTCTCTGGCTCAAGAGCAGCTCTGCAGACCTGGTTCTTAGGCTATAGAGCAGATATGCTGACCTGGTTCTATGGCTCTACAGCAGCTCTGCTGACCTGGTTATCTGGCTTTGAAGTAGCTCTGCTGACCTGGTTGTCCGGCTCGAAAGCAGCTCTGATGACCTGGTTCTCTCCCTCTAAAGCAGCTCTGCTGACCTGGTTCTCTCCCTCTAAAGCAGCTCTGCTGACCTGGTTCTCTCCTTCTAAAGCAGCTCTGCTGACCTGGTTTCTCTTCCTCTAAAGCGGGTCTGCTGACCTGGTTCTCTGGCTCAAGAGCAGCTCTGCCGACCTGGTTCTTAGGCTCTAGAGCAGATCTGCTGACTTGGTTCTATGGCTCTACAGCAGCTCTGCTGAACTGGTTCTCTGGCTCTAGACCAGCACTGCTGACCTGGTTCTTAGGCTCTAGAGCAGCTCTGCTGACCTGGTTCTCTTGCTCTACAACGGCTCTGCTGACCTGCTTCTCTGGCTCTAAAGCGGATCTGCTGACCTGGTTCTCTGGCTCTAAAGCAACTCTGCTGACCTGGTTCTCTGGCTCTAGAGAAGCTCTGCTGACCTGGTTCTCTGGCTCTAGAGCAGCTCGGCTGACCTGGTTCTTAGGCTCTAGAGCAGCTCTGCTGACCTGGTTCTCTGGCTCTACAACGGCTCTGCTGACCTGGTTCTCTGGCTCTAAAGCAGCTCTGCTGACCTGGTTCTATGGCTCTAAAGCAGCTCTACTGACCTGGTTCTCTGGCTCTTGAGCAACTCTGCTGACCTGGTTCTTAGGCTCTATAGCAGCTCTGCTGACCTGATTCTCTGGCTCTAGAGCAGCTCTGCTGACGTAGTTCTCTCCCTCTAAAGCAGATCTGCTGACCTGGTTCTCTGGCTCTTAAGCAGCTCTGCTGACCTTGATCTCTTCCTCTAAAGCAGCCCTGCTAACCTGGTTTCTCTAGCTCTACAGCAGCTCTGCTGACCTGGTTCTCTTGCTCCAGAGCACCTCTGGTGACCTGGTTCTTAGGCCCTAGAGCAGCTCTGCCGACCTGGTTCTCTGGCTCTACAAAGGCTCTGCTGACCTGGTTCTCTGGCTTTGAAGCATCTCTGCTGACCTGGTTCTCTAGCTCTAAAGCAGCTCTGTTGACCTGGTTCTTAGGCTCTATAGCAGCTCTGCTGACCTGGTTCTCTGGCTCTAGAGCAGCTCTGCTGACCTGGTTCTCTTGCTCTACAACGGCTCTGCTGACCTGGTTCTCTGCCTCTAAAGCAGCTCTGCTGACTTGGTTCTCTGGCTCTAAAGCAGCTCTGCTGACCTGGATCTCTGGCTTTGAAGCAGCTCTGCTAACCTGGTTCTCTGGCTCTACAACGGCTCTGCTGACCTGGTTCTTTGGCTCTAAAGCAGCTCTGCTGTCCTGGTTCTCTGCCTCTACAGCAACTCTGCTGACCTGGTTATCTGGCTTTGAAGCAGCTCTGCTGACCTGGTTGTCCGGCTCGAAAGCAGCTCTGATGACCTGGTTCTCTCCCTCTAAAGCAGCTCTGCTGACCTGGTTCTCTCCCTCTAAAGCAGCTCTGCTGACCTGGTTTCTCTCCCTCTAAAGCGGGTCTGCTAACTTGGTCCTCTGGCTCTAAAGCAGCTCTGCTGACCTGGTTCTCTCCCTCAAAAGCAGCTCTGCTGACCTGGTTTCTCTGGATCTACAGCAGCTCTGCTGACCTGGTTTCTCTCCCTCTAAAGCAGCTCTGCTGACATGATTTCTCTCCCTCTAAAGCAGCTCTGCTGACCTGGTTTCTCTGGCTCTACAGCAGCTCTGCTGACTTGGTTCTCTGGCTCAAGAGCAGCTCTGCTGACCTGGTTATCTGGCTTTGAAGCAGCTCTGCTGACCTGGTTGTCCGGCTCGAAAGCAGCTTTGATGACCTGGTTCTCTCCCTCTAAAGCAGCTCTGCTGACCTGGTTCTCTCCCTCTAAAGCAGCTCTGCTGACCTGGTTCTCTCCCTCTAAAGCAGCTCTGCTGACCTGGTTTCTCTCCCTCTAAAGCGGGTCTGCTGACCTGGGTCTCTGGCTCAAGAGCAGCTCTGCAGACCTGGTTCTTAGGCTCTAGAGCAGATCTGCTGACCTGGTTCTATGGCTCTACAGCAGCTCTGCTGAACTGGTTCTCTGGCTCTAGACCAGCACTGCTGACCTGGTTCTTAGGCTCTAGAGCAGCTCTGCTGACCTGGTTCTCTTGCTCTACAACGGCTCTGCTGACCTGGTTCTCTGGCTCTAAAGCGGGTCTGCTGACCTGGTTCTCTGGCTCTAAAGCAGCTCTGCTGACCTGGTTTCTCTGGCTCTTCAGCAGCTCTGCTGACTTGGTTATCTGGCTCAAGAGCAGCTCTGCAGACCTGGTTCTTAGGCTCTAGAGCAGATCTGCTGACCTGGTTCTATGGCTCTACAGCAGCTCTGCTGACCTGGTTTTCTGGCTTTGAAGCAGCTCTGCTGACCTGGTTGTCCGGCTCGAAAGCAGCTCTGATGACCTGGTTCTCTCCCTCTAAAGCAGCTCTGCTGACCTGGTTCTCTCCCTCTAAAGCAGCTCTGCTGACCTGGTTCTCTCCCTCTAAAGCAGCTCTGCTGACCTGGTTTCTCTCCCTCTAAAGCGGGTCTGCTGACCTGGTTCTCTGGCTCAAGAGCAGCTCTGCAGACCTGGTTCTTAGGCTCTAGAGCAGATCTGCTGACCTGGTTCTATGGCTCTACAGCAGCTCTCCTGAACTGGTTCTCTGGCTCTAGACCAGCACTGCTGACCTGGTTTTAGGCTCTAGAGCAGCTCTGCTGACCTGGTTCTCTTGCTCTACAACGGCTCTGCTGACCTGGTTCTCTGGCTCTAAAGCGGGTCTGCTGACCTGGTTCTCTGGCTCTAAAGCAGCTCTGATGACCTGGTTTCTCTGGCTCTACAGCAGCTCTGCTGACCTGGTTCTCTGGCTCTAGAGCAGCTCGGCTGACCTGGTTCTTAGGCTGTAGAGCAGCTCTGCTGACCTGGTTCTCTGGCTCTACAACGGCTCTGCTGACCTGGTTCTCTGGCTCTAAAGCAGCTCTGCTGACCTGGTTCTATGGCTCTAAAGCAGCTCTACTGACCTGGTTCTCTGGCTCTTGAGCAACTCTGCTGACCTGGTTATTAGGCTATAGAGCAGCTCTGCTGACCTGATTCTCTGGCTCTAGAGCAGCTCTGCTGACCTATTTCTCTCCCTCTAAAGCAGATCTGCTGACCTGGTTCTCTGGCTCTTAAGCAGCTCTGCTGACCTGGATCTCTTCCTCTAAAGCAGCCCTGCTCACCTGGTTTCTCTAGCTCTACAGCAGCTCTGCTGACCTGGTTCTCTTGCTCTAGAGCACCTCTGGTGACCTGGTTCTTAGGCCCTAAAGCAGCTCTGCCGACCTGGTTCTCTGGCTCTACAAAGGCTCTGCTGACCTGGTTCTCTGGCTTTGAAGCATCTCTGCTGACCTGGTTCTCTAGCTCTAAAGCAGCTCTGTTGACCTGGTTCTTAGGCTCTATAGCAGCTCTGCTGACCTGGTTCTCTGGCTCTAGAGCAGCTCTGCTGACCTGGTTCTCTTGCTCTACAACGGCTCTGCTGACCTGGTTCTCTGCCTCTAAAGCAGCTCTGCTGACTTGGTTCTCTGGCTCTAAAGCAGCTCTGCTGACCTGGATCTCTGGCTTTGAAGCAGCTCTGCTAACCTGGTTCTCTGGCTCTACAACGGCTCTGCTGACCTGGTTCTTAGGCTCTAGAGCAGCTCTGCCGACCTGGTTCTCTGGCTGTACAAAGGCTCTGCTGACCTGCTTCTCTGGCTTTGAAGCAGCTCTGCTGACCTGGTTCTCTCCCTCTAAAGCAGCTCTGCTGACCTGGTTCTCTCCCTCTAAAGCAGCTCTGCTGACCTGGTTTCTCTCCCTCTAAAGCGGGTCTGCTGACCTGGTTCTCTGGTTAAAGAGCAGCTCTGCAGACCTGGTTCTTAGGCTCTAGAGCAGATCTGCTGACCTGGTTCTATGGCTCTACAGCAGCTCTGCTGAACTGGTTCTCTGGCTCTAGACCAGCTCTGCTGACCTGGTTCTTAGGCTCTAGAGCAGCTCTGCTGACCTGGTTCTCTTGCTCTACAACGGCTCTGCTGACCTGGTTCTCTGGCTCTAAAGCGGGTCTGCTGTCCTGGTTCTCTGCCTCTAAAGCAACTCTGCTGACCTGATTCTCTGGCTCTAGAGCAGCTCTGCTGACCTGGTTCTCTGGCTCTAGAGGAGCTCTGCTGACCTGGTTCTTAGGCTATAGAGCAGCTCTGCTGACCTGGTTCTCTGGCTCTACAAAGGCTCTGCTGACCTGGTTCTCTGGCTTTGAAGCAGCTCTGCTGACCTGGTTCTCTGGCTCTAAAGCAGCTCTGCTGATTTGAATCTCTGGCTCTAGAGCAGCTCTCCTGACCTGGTTCTTAGACTCTAGAGCAGCTCTGCTAACCTGGTTCTCTGGCTCTATAGCAGCTCTGCTGACCTGGTTCTCTCCCTCGAAAGCAGCTCTGCTGACCTGGTTTCTCTGGAGATACAGCAGCTCTGCTGATCTGGTTCTCTGGCTCAAGAGCAGCTCTGCTGACCTGGTTCTCTGGCTCTAGAGCAGCTCTGCTGACCTGGTTCTCTTCCTCTAAAGCAGGTCTCCTGACCTGGTTCTCTCCCTCAAAAGCAGCTCTGCTGACCTGGTTTCTCTGGATCTACAGCAGCTCTGCTGACCTGGTTTCTCTCCCTCTAAAGCAGCTCTGCTGACCTGGTTTCTCTCCCTCTAAAGCAGCTCTGCTGTCCTGGTTCTCTGCCTCTACAGCAACTCTGCTGACCTGGTTATCTGGCTTTGAAGCAGCTCTGCTGACCTGGTTGTCCGGCTCGAAAGCAGCTCTGATGACCTGGTTCTCTCCCTTTAAAGCAGCTCTGCTGACCTGGTTCTCTCCCTCTAAAGCAGCTCTGCTGACCTGGTTCTCTCCCTCTAAAGCAGCTCTGCTGACCTGGTTTCTCTCCCTCTAAAGCGGGTCTGCTGACCTGGTTCTCTGGCTCAAGAGCAGCTCTGCAGACCTGGTTCTTAGGCTCTAGAGCAGATCTGCTGACCTGGTTCTATGGCTCTACAGCAGCTCTGCTGAACTGGTTCTCTGGCTCTAGACCAGCACTGCTGACCTGGTTCTTAGGCTCTAGAGCAGCTCTGCTGAGCTGGTTCTCTTGCTCTACAACGGCTCTGCTGACCTGGTTCTCTGGCTCTAAAGCGGGTCTGCTGACCTGGTTCTCTGGCTCTAAAGCAGCTCTGCTGACCTGGTTTCTCTGGCTCTTCAGCAGCTCTGCTGACTTGGTTATCTGGCTCAAGAGCAGCTCTGCAGACCTGGTTCTTAGGCTCTAGAGCAGATCTGCTGACCTGGTTCTATGGCTCTACAGCAGCTCTGCTGACCTGGTTATCTGGCTTTGAAGCAGCTCTGCTGACCTGGTTGTCCGGCTCGAAAGCAGCTCTGATGACCTGGTTCTCTCCTTCTAAAGCAGCTCTGCTGACCTGGTTCTCTCCCTCTAAAGCAGCTCTGCTGACCTGGTTTCTCTCCCTCTAAAGCGGGTCTGCTGACCTGGTTCTCTGGCTCAAGAGCAGCTCTGCAGACCTGGTTCTTAGGCTCTAGAGCAGATCTGCTGACCTGGTTCTATGGCTCTACAGCAGCTCTGCTGAACTGGTTCTCTGGCTCTAGACCAGCACTGCTGACCTGGTTCTTAGGCTCTAGAGCAGCTCTGCTGACCTGGTTCTCTTCCTCTAAAGCAAGTCTCCTGACCTGGTTCTCTCCCTCAAAAGCAGCTCTGCTGACCTGGTTTCTCTGGATCTACAGCAGCTCTGCTGACCTGGTTTCTCTCCCTCTAAAGCAGCTCTGCTGACCTGGTTTCTCTCCCTCTAAAGCAGCTCTGCTGACCTGGTTTCTCTGGATCTACAGCAGCTCTGCTGACCTGGTTTCTCTCCCTCTAAAGCAGCTCTGCTGACCTGGTTTCTCTCCCTCTAAAGCAGCTCTGCTGTCCTGGTTCTCTGCCTCTACAGCAACTCTGCTGACCTGGTTATCTGGCTTTGAAGCAGCTCTGCTGACCTGGTTGTCCGGCTCGAAAGCAGCTCTGATGACCTGGTTCTCTCCCTCTAAAGCAGCTCTGCTGACCTGGTTCTCTCCCTCTAAAGCAGCTCTGCTGACCTGGTTCTCTCCCTCTAAAGCAGCTCTGCTGACCTGGTTTCTCTCCCTCTAAAGCGGGTCTGCTGACCTGGTTCTCTGGCTCAAGAGCAGCTCTGCAGACCTGGTTCTTAGGCTCTAGAGCAGATCTGCTGACCTGGTTCTATGGCTCTACAGCAGCTCTGCTGAACTGGTTCTCTGGCTCTAGACCAGCACTGCTGACCTGGTTCTTAGGCTCTAGAGCAGCTCTGCTGACCTGGTTCTCTTGCTCTACAACGGCTCTGCTGACCTGGTTCTCTGGCTCTAAAGCGGGTCTGCTGACCTGGTTCTCTGGCTCTAAAGCAGCTCTGCTGACCTGGTTACTCTGGCTCTTCAGCAGCTCTGCTGACTTGGTTATCTGGCTCAAGAGCAGCTCTGCAGACCTGGTTCTTAGGCTTTAGAGCAGATCTGCTGACCTGGTTCTATGGCTCTACAGCAGCTCTGCTGACCTGGTTATCTGGCTTTGAAGCAGCTCTGCTGACCTGGTTGTCCGGCTCGAAAGCAGCTCTGATGATCTGGTTCTCTCCCTCTAAAGCAGCTCTGCTGACCTGGTTCTCTCCCTCTAAAGCAGCTCTGCTGACCTGGTTCTCTCCCTCTAAAGCAGCTCTGCTGACCTGGTTTCTCTCCCTCTAAAGCGGGTCTGCTGACCTGGTTCTCTGGCTCAAGAGCAGCTCTGCAGACCTGGTTCTTAGGCTCTAGAGCAGATCTGCTGACCTGGTTCTATGGCTCTACAGCAGCTCTGCTGAACTGGTTCTCTGGCTCTAGACCAGCACTGCTGACCTGGTTCTTAGGCTCTAGAGCAGCTCTGCTGACCTGGTTCTCTTGCTCTACAACGGCTCTGCTGACCTGGTTCTCTGGCTCTAAAGCGGGTCTGCTGACCTGGTTCTCTGGCTCTAAAGCAGCTCTGATGACCTGGTTTCTCTGGCTCTACAGCAGCTCTGCTGACTTGGTTCTCTGGCTCAAGAGCAGCTCTGCAGACCTGGTTCTTAGGCTATAGAGCAGATATGCTGACCTGGTTCTATGGCTCTACAGCAGCTCTGCTGACCTGGTTATCTGGCTTTGAAGTAGCTCTGCTGACCTGGTTGTCCGGCTCAAAAGCAGCTCTGATGACCTGGTTCTCTCCCTCTAAAGCAGCTCTGCTGACCTGGTTCTCTCCCTCTAAAGCAGCTCTGCTGACCTGGTTCTCTCCTTCTAAAGCAGCTCTGCTGACCTGGTTTCTCTTCCTCTAAAGCGGGTCCGCTGACCTGGTTCTCTGGCTCAAGAGCAGCTCTGCCGACCTGGTTCTTAGGCTCTAGAGCAGATCTGCTGACTTGGTTCTATGGCTCTACAGCAGCTCTGCTGAACTGGTTCTCTGGCTCTAGACCAGCACTGCTGACCTGGTTCTTAGGCTCTAGAGCAGCTCTGCTGACCTGGTTCTCTTGCTCTACAACGGCTCTGCTGACCTGGTTCTCTGGCTCTAAAGCGGATCTGCTGACCTGGTTCTCTGGCTCTAAAGCAACTCTGCTGACCTGGTTCTCTGGCTCTAGAGAAGCTCTGCTGACCTGGTTCTCTGGCTCTAGAGCAGCTCGGCTGACCTGGTTCTTAGGCTCTAGAGCAGCTCTGCTGACCTCGTTCTCTGGCTCTACAACGGCTCTGCTGACCTGGTTCTCTGGCTCTAAAGCAGCTCTGCTGACCTGGTTCTATGGCTCTAAAGCAGCTCTACTGACCTGGTACTCTGGCTCTTGAGCAACTCTGCTGACCTGGTTCTTAGGCTCTATAGCAGCTCTGCTGACCTGATTCTCTAGCTCTAGAGCAGCTCTGCTGACGTAGTTCTCTCCCTCTAAAGCAGATCTGCTGACCTGGTTCTCTGGCTCTTAAGCAGCTCTGCTGACGTTGATCTCTTCGTCTAAAGCAGCCCTGCTAACCTGGTTTCTCTAGCTCTACAGCAGCTCTGCTGACCTGGTTCTCTTGCTCCAGAGCACCTCTGGTGACCTGGTTCTTAGGCCCTAGAGCAGCTCTGCCGACCTGGTTCTCTGGCTCTACAATGGCTCTGCTGACCTGGTTCTCTGGCTTTGAAGCAGCTCTGCTGACCTGGTTCTCTGGCTCTAAAGCAGCTCTGTTGACCTGGTTCTTCGGCTCTATAGCAGCTCTGCTGACCTGGTTCTCTGGCTCTACAACAGCTCTGCTGACTTGGTTCTCTGGCTTTCAAGCAGCTCTGCTGACCTGGTTCTCTGCCTCTAAAGCAGCTCTGCTGACTTGGTTCTCTGGCTCTAAAGCAGCTCTGCTGACCTGGATCTCTGGCTTTGAAGCAGCTCTGCTGACCTGGTTTTCTGGCTCTACAACGGCTCTGCTGACCTGGTTCTTTGGCTCTAAAGCAGCTCTGCTGACCTGGTTCTATGGCTCTAAAGCAGCTCTGCTGACCTGGTTTTAGGCTCTACAGCAGCTCTGCTGACCTGGTTCTCTTGCTCTAGAGCACCTTTGGTGACCTGGTTCTTGAGCTCTAGAGCAGCTCTGCCGACCTGGTTCTCTGGCTCTACAAAGGCTCTGCTGACCTGCTTCTCTGGCTTTGAAGCAGCTCTGCTGACCTGGTTCTCTGACTCTAAAGCAGCTCTGCTGATTTGTATCTCTGGCTCTAGAGCAGCTCTCCTGACCTGCTTCTTAGACTCTAGAGCAGCTCTGCTAACTTGGTTCTCTGGCTCTAAAGCAGCTCTCCGGACCTGGTTTCTCTGGATCTACAGCAGCTCTGCTGACCCGGTTTCTCTCCCTCTAAAGCAGCTCTGCTGACCTGGTTTCTCTCCCTCTAAAGCAGCTCTGCTGACTGGTTTCTCTGGCTCTACAGCAGCTCTGCTGACTTGGTTCTCTGGCTCAAGAGCAGCTCTGCAGACCTGGTTCTTAGGCTCTAGAGCAGATCTGCTGACCTGGTTCTATGGCTCTACAGCAGCTCTGCTGACCTGGTTATCTGGCTTTGAAGCAGCTCTGCTGACCTGGTTGTCCGGCTCGAAAGCAGCTCTGATGACCTGGTTCTCTCCCTCTAAAGCAGCTCTGCTGACCTGGTTCTCTCCCTCCAAAGCAGCTCTGCTGACCTGGTTCTCTCCCTCTAAAGCAGCTCTACTGACCTGGTTTCTCTCCCTCTAAAGCGGGTCTGCTGACCTGGTTCTCTGGCTCAAGAGCAGCTCTGCAGACCTGGTTCTTAGGCTCTAGAGCAGATCTGCTGACCTGGTTCTATGGCTCTACAGCAGCTCTGCTGAACTGGTTCTCTGGCTCTAGACCAGCTCTGCTGACCTGGTTCTTAGGCTCTAGAGCAGCTCTGCTGACCTGGTTCTCTTGCTCTACAACGGCTCTGCTGACGTGGTTCTCTGGCTCTAAAGCGGGTCTGCTGTCCTGGTTCTCTGCCTCTAAAGCAACTCTGCTGACCTGATTCTCTGGCTCTAGAGCAGCTCTGCTGACCTGGTTCTCTGGCTCTAGAGCAGCTCTGCTGACCTGGTTCTTAGGCTATAGAGCAGCTCTGCTGACCTGGATCTCTGGCTCTACAAAGGCTCTGCTGACCTGGTTCTCTGGCTTTGAAGCAGCTCTTCTGACCTGGTTCTCTGGCTCTAAAGCAGCTCTGCTGATTTGAATCTCTGGCTCTAGAGCAGCTCTCCTGACCTGGTTCTTAGACTCTAGAGCAGCTCTGCTAACCTGGTTCTCTGGCTCTAAAGCAGCTCTGCTGACCTGGTTCTCTCCCTCGAAAGCAGCTCTGCTGACCTGGTTTCTCTGGATCTACAGCAGCTCTGCTGATCTGGTTCTCTGGCTCAAGAGCAGCTCTGCTGACCTGGTTCTCTGGCTCTAGAGCAGCTCTGCTGACCTGGTTCTCTTCCTCTAAAGCAGGTCTCCTGACCTGCTTCTCTCCCTCAAAAGCAGCTCTGCTGACCTGGTTTCTCTGGATCTACAGCAGCTCTGCTGACCTGGTTTCTCTCCCTCTAAAGCAGCTCTGCTGACCTGGTTTCTCTCCCTCTAAAGCAGCTCTGCTGACTGGTTTCTCTGGCTCTACAGCAGCTCTGCTGACTTGGTTCTCTGGCTCTAAAGCAGCTCTCCTGACCTGGTTCTCTCCCTCAAAAGCAGCTCTGCTGGCCTGGTTTCTCTGGATCTACAGCAGCTCTGCTGACCTGGTTTCTCTCCCTCTAAAGCAGCTCTGCTGACCTGGTTTCTCTCCCTCTAAAGCAGCTCTGCTGACTGGTTCCTCTGGCTCTACAGCAGCTCTGCTGACTTGGTTCTCTGGCTCAAGAGCAGCTCTGCAGACCTGGTTCTTAGGCTCTAGAGCAGATCTGCTGACCTGGTTCTATGGCTCTACAGCAGCTCTGCCAACCTGGTTATCTGGCTTTGAAGCAGCTCTGCTGACCTGGTTGTCCGGCTTGAAAGCAGCTCTGATGACCTGGTTCTCTCCCTCTAAAGCAGCTCTGCTGACCTGGTTCTCTCCCTCCAAAGCAGCTCTGCTGACCTGGTTCTCTCCCTCTAAAGCAGCTCTGCTGACCTGGTTTCTCTCCCTCTAAAGCGGCTCTGCTGACCTGGTTCTCTGGCTCTAAAGCAGCTCTGCTGACCTGGTTTTAGGCTCTACAGCAGCTCTGCTGACCTGGTTCTCTTGCTCTAGAGCACCTTTGGTGACCTGGTTCTTAGGCTCTAGAGCAGCTCTGCCGACCTGGTTCTCTGGCTGTACAAAGACTCTGCTGACCTGCTTCTCTGGCTTTGAAGCAGCTCTGCTGACCTGGTTCTCTCCCTCTAAAGCAGCTCTGCTGACCTGGTTCTCTCCCTCTAAAGCAGCTCTGCTGACCTGGTTTCTCTCCCTCTAAAGCGGGTCTGCTGACCTGGTTCTCTGGCTCAAGAGCAGCTCTGCAGACCTGGTTCTTAGGCTCTAGAACAGATCTGCTGACCTGGTTCTATGGCTCTACAGCAGCTCTGCTGAACTGGTTCTCTGGCTCTAGACCAGCACTGCTGACCTGGTTCTTAGGCTCTAGAGCAGCTCTGCTGACCTGGTTCTCTTGCTCTACAACGGCTCTGCTGACCTGGTTCTCTGGCTCTAAAGCGGGTCTGCTGACCTGGTTCTCTGGCTCTAAAGCAGCTCTGCTGACCTGGTTTCTCTGGCTCTTCAGCAGCTCTGCTGACTTGGTTATCTGGCTCAAGAGCAGCTCTGCAGACCTGGTTCTTAGGCTCTAGAGCAGATCTGCTGACCTGGTTCTATGGCTCTACAGCAGCTCTGCTGACCTGGTAATCTGGCTTTGAAGCAGCTCTGCTGACCTGGTTGTCCGGCTCGAAAGCAGCTCTGATGACCTGGTTCTCTCCCTCTAAAGCAGCTCTGCTGACC
The DNA here is from genome assembly GCF_964204655.1 of Triturus cristatus. Lineage (NCBI taxonomy): Eukaryota > Metazoa > Chordata > Amphibia > Caudata > Salamandridae > Triturus > Triturus cristatus. The sequence continues at coordinate 1,130,570,123 of NC_140579.1, read as the reverse complement.
TGGTTCTCTCCCTCTAAAGCAGCTCTGCTGACCTGGTTTCTCTCCCTCTAAAGCGGGTCTGCTGACCTGGTTCTCTGGCTCAAGAGCAGCTCTGCAGACCTGGTTCTTAGGCTCTAGAGCAGATCTGCTGACCTGGTTCTATGGCTCTACAGCAGCTCTGCTGAACTGGTTCTCTGGCTCTAGACCAGCACTGCTGACCTGGTTCTTAGGCTCTAGAGCAGCTCTGCTGACCTGGTTCTCTTGCTCTACAACGGCTCTGCTGACCTGGTTCTCTGGCTCTAAAGCGGGTCTGCTGACCTGGTTCTCTGGCTCTAAAGCAGCTCTGATGACCTGGTTTCTCTGGCTCTACAGCAGCTCTGCTGACTTGGTTCTCTGGCTCAAGAGCAGCTCTGCAGACCTGGTTCTTAGGCTATAGAGCAGATATGCTGACCTGGTTCTATGGCTCTACAGCAGCTCTGCTGACCTGGTTATCTGGCTTTGAAGTAGCTCTGCTGACCTGGTTGTCCGGCTCGAAAGCAGCTCTGATGACCTGGTTCTCTCCCTCTAAAGCAGCTCTGCTGACCTGGTTTCTCTCCCTCTAAAGCAGCTCTGCTGACCTGGTTTCTCTCCCTCTAAAGCAGCTCTGCTGACTGGTTTCTCTGGCTCTACAGCAGCTCTGCTGACTTGGTTCTCTGGCTCAAGAGCAGCTCTGCAGACCTGGTTCTTAGGCTCTAGAGCAGATCTGCTGACCTGGTTCTATGGCTCTACAGCAGCTCTGCCAACCTGGTTATCTGGCTTTGAAGCAGCTCTGCTGACCTGGTTGTCCGGCTTGAAAGCAGCTCTGATGACCTGGTTCTCTCCCTCTAAAGCAGCTCTGCTGACCTGGTTCTCTCCCTCCAAAGCAGCTCTGCTGACCTGGTTCTCTCCCTCTAAAGCAGCTCTGCTGACCTGGTTTCTCTCCCTCTAAAGCGGCTCTGCTGACCTGGTTCTCTGGCTCTAAAGCAGCTCTGCTGACCTGGTTTTAGGCTCTACAGCAGCTCTGCTGACCTGGTTCTCTTGCTCTAGAGCACCTTTGGTGACCTGGTTCTTAGGCTCTAGAGCAGCTCTGCCGACCTGGTTCTCTGGCTGTACAAAGGCTCTGCTGACCTGCTTCTCTGGCTTTGAAGCAGCTCTGCTGACCTGGTTCTCTCCCTCTAAAGCAGCTCTGCTGACCTGGTTCTCTCCCTCTAAAGCAGCTCTGCTGACCTGGTTTCTCTCCCTCTAAAGCGGGTCTGCTGACCTGGTTCTCTGGCTCAAGAGCAGCTCTGCAGACCTGGTTCTTAGGCTCTAGAGCAGATCTGCTGACCTGGTTCTATGGCTCTACAGCAGCTCTGCTGAACTGGTTCTCTGGCTCTAGACCAGCACTGCTGACCTGGTTCTTAGGCTCTAGAGCAGCTCTGCTGACCTGGTTCTCTGGCTCTAAAGCGGGTCAGCTGACCTGGTTCTCTGGCTCTAAAGCAGCTCTGATGACCTGGTTTCTCTGGCTCTACAGCAGCTCTGCTGACTTGGTTCTCTGGCTCAAGAGCAGCTCTGCAGACCTGGTTCTTAGGCTATAGAGCAGATATGCTGACCTGGTTCTATGGCTCTACAGCAGCTATGCTGACCTGGTTATCTGGCTTTGAAGTAGCTCTGCTGACCTGGTTGTCCGGCTCGAAAGCAGCTCTGATGACCTGGTTCTCTCCCTCTAAAGCAGCTCTGCTGACCTGGTTCTCTCCCTCTACAGCAGCTCTGCTGACCTGGTTCTCTCCTTCTAAAGCAGCTCTGCTGACCTGGTTTCTCTTCCTCTAAAGCGGGTCTGCTGACCTGGTTCTCTGGCTCAAGAGCAGCTCTGCCGACCTGGTTCTTAGGCTCTAGAGCAGATCTGCTGACTTGGTTCTATGGCTCTACAGCAGCTCTGCTGAACTGGTTCTCTGGCTCTAGGCCAGCACTGCTGACCTGGTTCTTAGGCTCTAGAGCAGCTCTGCTGACCTGGTTCTCTTGCTCTACAACGGCTCTGCTGACCTGGTTCTCTGGCTCTAAAGCGGATCTGCTGACCTGGTTCTCTGGCTCTAAAGCAACTCTGCTGACCTGGTTCTCTGGCTCTAGAGAAGCTCTGCTGACCTGGTTCTCTGGCTCTAGAGCAGCTCGGCTGACCTGGTTCTTAGGCTCTAGAGCAGCTCTGCTGACCTGGTTCTCTGGCTCTACAACGGCTCTGCTGACCTGGTTCTCTGGCTCTAAAGCAGCTCTGCTGACCTGGTTCTATGGCTCTAAAGCAGCTCTACTGACCTGGTACTCTGGCTCTTGAGCAACTCTGCTGACCTGGTTCTTAGGCTCTATAGCAGCTCTGCTGACCTGATTCTCTGGCTCTAGAGCAGCTCTGCTGACGTAGTTCTCTCCCTCTAAAGCAGATCTGCTGACCCGGTTCTCTGGCTCTTAAGCAGCTCTGCTGACGTTGATCTCTTCCTCTAAAGCAGCCCTGCTAACCTGGTTTCTCTAGCTCTACAGCAGCTCTGCTGACCTGGTTCTCTTGCTCCAGAGCACCTCTGGTGACCTGGTTCTTAGGCCCTAGAGCAGCTCTGCCGACCTGGTTCTCTGGCTCTACAATGGCTCTGCTGACCTGGTTCTCTGGCTTTGAAGCAGCTCTGCTGACCTGGTTCTCTGGCTCTAAAGCAGCTCTGTTGACCTGGTTCTTCGGCTCTATAGCAGCTCTGCTGACCTGGTTCTCTGGCTCTACAACAGCTCTGCTGACTTGGTTCTCTGGCTTTCAAGCAGCTCTGCTGACCTGGTTCTCTGCCTCTAAAGCAGCTCTGCTGACTTGGTTCTCTGGCTCTAAAGCAGCTCTGCTGACCTGGATCTCTGGCTTTGAAGCAGCTCTGCTGACCTGGTTCTCTGGCTCTACAACGGCTCTGCTGACCTGGTTCTTTGGCTCTAAAGCAGCTCTGCTGACCTGGTTCTATGGCTCTAAAGCAGCTCTGCTGACCTGGTTTTAGGCTCTACAGCAGCTCTGCTGACCTGGTTCTCTTGCTCTAGAGCACCTTTGGTGACCTGGTTCTTAGGCTCTAGAGCAGCTCTGCCGACCTGGTTCTCTGGCTCTACAAAGGCTCTGCTGACCTGCTTCTCTGGCTTTGAAGCAGCTCTGCTGACCTGGTTCTCTGACTCTAAAGCAGCTCTGCTGATTTGTATCTCTGGCTCTAGAGCAGCTCTCCTGACCTGCTTCTTAGACTCTAGAGCAGCTCTGCTAACTTGGTTCTCTGGCTCTAAAGCAGCTCTCCTGACCTGGTTTCTCTGGATCTACAGCAGCTCTGCTGACCCGGTTTCTCTCCCTCTAAAGCAGCTCTGCTGACCTGGTTTCTCTCCCTCTAAAGCAGCTCTGCTGACTGGTTTCTCTGGCTCTACAGCAGCTCTGCTGACTTGGTTCTCTGGCTCAAGAGCAGCTCTGCAGACCTGGTTCTTAGGCTCTAGAGCAGATCTGCTGACCTGGTTCTATGGCTCTACAGCAGCTCTGCTGACCTGGTTATCTGGCTTTGAAGCAGCTCTGCTGACCTGGTTGTCCGGCTCGAAAGCAGCTCTGATGACCTGGTTCTCTCCCTCTAAAGCAGCTCTGCTAACCTGGTTCTCTCCCTCCAAAGCAGCTCTGCTGACCTGGTTCTCTCCCTCTAAAGCAGCTCTACTGACCTGGTTTCTCTCCCTCTAAAGCGGGTCTGCTGACCTGGTTCTCTGGCTCAAGAGCAGCTCTGCAGACCTGGTTCTTATGCTCTAGAGCAGATCTGCTGACCTGGTTCTATGGCTCTACAGCAGCTCTGCTGAACTGGTTCTCTGGCTCTAGACCAGCTCTGCTGACCTGGTTCTTAGGCTCTAGAGCAGCTCTGCTGACCTGGTTCTCTTGCTCTACAACGGCTCTGCTGACGTGGTTCTCTGGCTCTAAAGCGGGTCTGCTGTCCTGGTTCTCTGCCTCTAAAGCAACTCTGCTGACCTGATTCTCTGGCTCTAGAGCAGCTCTGCTGACCTGGTTCTCTGGCTCTAGAGCAGCTCTGCTGACCTGGTTCTTAGGCTATAGAGCAGCTCTGCTGACCTGGATCTCTGGCTCTACAAAGGCTCTGCTGACCTGGTTCTCTGGCTCTAGAGCAGCTCTGCTGACCTGGTTCTTAGGCTATAGAGCAGCTCTGCTGACCTGGTTCTCTGGCTCTACAAAGGCTCTGCTGACCTGGTTCTCTGGCTTTGAAGCAACTCTGCTGACCTGGTTCTCTGGCTCTAAAGCAGCTCTGCTGATTTGAATCTCTGGCTCTAGAGCAGCTCTCCTGACCTGGTTCTTAGACTCTAGAGCAGCTCTGCTAACCTGGTTCTCTGGCTCTAAAGCAGCTCTGCTGACCTGGTTCTCTCCCTCGAAAGCAGCTCTGCTGACCTGGTTTCTCTGGATCTACAGCAGCTCTGCTGATCTGGTTCTCTGGCTCAAGAGCAGCTCTGCTGACCTGGTTCTCTGGCTCTAGAGCAGCTCTGCTGACCTGGTTCTCTTCCTCTAAAGCAGGTCTCCTGACCTGCTTTTCTCCCTCAAAAGCAGCTCTGCTGACCTGGTTTCTCTGGATCTACAGCAGCTCTGCTGACCTGGTTTCTCTCCCTCTAAAGCAGCTCTGCTGACCTGGTTTCTCTCCCTCTAAAGCAGCTCTGCTGACTGGTTTCTCTGGCTCTACAGCAGCTCTGCTGACTTGGTTCTCTGGCTCTAAAGCAGCTCTCCTGACCTGGTTCTCTCCCTCAAAAGCAGCTCTGCTGGCCTGGTTTCTCTGGATCTACAGCAGCTCTGCTGACCTGGTTTCTCTCCCTCTAAAGCAGCTCTGCTGACCTGGTTTCTCTCCCTCTAAAGCCGCTATGCTGACTGGTTTCTCTGGCTCTACAGCAGCTCTGCTGACTTGGTTCTCTGGCTCAAGAGCAGCTCTGCAGACCTGGTTCTTAGGCTCTAGAGCAGATCTGCTGACCTGGTTCTATGGCTCTACAGCAGCTCTGCCAACCTGGTTATCTGGCTTTGAAGCAGCTCTGCTGACCTGGTTGTCCGGCTTGAAAGCAGCTCTGATGACCTGGTTCTCTCCCTCTAAAGCAGCTCTGCTGACCTGGTTCTCTCCCTCCAAAGCAGCTCTGCTGACCTGGTTCTCTCCCTCTAAAGCAGCTCTGCTGACCTGGTTTCTCTCCCTCTAAAGCGGGTCTGCTGACCTGGTTCTCTGGCTCAAGAGCAGCTCTGCAGACCTGGTTCTTAGGCTCTAGAGCAGATCTGCTGACCTGGTTCTATGGCTCTACAGCAGCTCTGCTGAACTGATTCTCTGGCTCTAGACCAGCTCTGCTGACCTGGTTCTTAGGCTCTACAGCAGCTCTGCTGACCTGGTTCTCTGGCTCTACAATGGCTCTGCTGACCTGGTTCTCTTGCTCTAAAGCAGCTCTGCTGACCTGGTTCTATGACTCTAAAGCAGCTCTGCTAACCTGGTTCTCTGGCTCTTGAGCAACTCTGCTGACCTGGTTCTTAGGCTCTAGAGCAGCTCTGCCGACCTGATTCTCTGGCTCTAGAGCAGCTCTGCTGACCTGGATCTCTTCCTCTAAAGCAGCTCTGCTGACCTGGTTTCTCTGGATCTACAGCAGCTCTGCTGATCTGGTTCTCTGGCTCAAGAGCAGCTCTGCTGACCTGGTTCTCTGGCTCTAGAGCAGCTCTGCTGACCTGGTTCTCTTCCTCTAAAGCAGGTCTCCTGACCTGGTTCTCTCCCTCAAAAGCAGCTCTGCTGACCTGGTTTCTCTGGATCTACAGCAGCTCTGCTGACCTGGTTTCTCTCCCTCTAAAGCAGCTCTGCTGACCTGGTTTCTCTCCCTCTAAAGCAGCTCTGCTGACTGGTTTCTCTGGCTCTACAGCAGCTCTGTTGACTTGGTTCTCTGGCTCTAAAGCAGCTCTCCTGCCCTGGTTCTCTCCCTCAAAAGCAGCTCTGCTGGCCTGGTTTCTCTGGATCTACAGCAGCTCTGCTGACCTGGTTTCTCTCCCTCTAAAGCAGCTCTGCTGACCTGGTTTCTCTCCCTCTAAAGCAGCTCTGCTGACTGGTTTCTCTGGCTCTACAGCAGCTCTGCTGACTTGGTTCTCTGGCTCAAGAGCAGCTCTGCAGACCTGGTTCTTAGGCACTAGAGCAGATCTGCTGACCTGGTTCTATGGCTCTACAGCAGCTCTGCCAACCTGGTTATCTGGCTTTGAAGCAGCTCTGCTGACCTGGTTGTCCGGCTCGAAAGCAGCTCTGATGACCTGGTTCTCTCCCTCTAAAGCAGCTCTGCTGACCTGGTTCTCTCCCTCCAAAGCAGCTCTGCTGACCTGGTTCTCTCCCTCTAAAGCAGCTCTGCTGACCTGGTTTCTCTTCCTCTAAAGCGGGTCTGCTGACCTGGTTCTCTGGCTCAAGAGCAGCTCTGCAGACCTGGTTCTTAGGCTCTAGAGCAGATCTGCTGACCTGGTTCTATGGCTCTACAGCAGCTTTGCTGAACAGGTTCTCTGGCTCTAGACCAGCTCTGCTGACCTGGTTCTTAGGCTCTACAGCAGCTCTGCTGACCTGGTTCTCTGGCTCTACAACGGCTCTGCTGACCTTGTTCTCTTGCTCTAAAGCAGCTCTGCTGACCTGGTTCTATGACTCTAAAGCAGCTCTGCTAACCTGGTTCTCTGGCTCTTGAGCAACTCTGCTGACCTGGTTCTTAGGCTCTAGAGCAGCTCTGCCGACCTGATTCTCTGGCTCTAGAGCAGCTCTGCTGACCTGGATCTCTTCCTCTAAAGCAGCCCTGCTCACCTGGTTTCTCTAGCTCAACAGCAGCTCTGCTGACCTGGTTCTCTTGCTCTACAGCACCTCTGGTGACCTGGTTCTTAGGCTCTTGAGCAGCTCTGCCGACCTGGTTCTCTGGCTCTACAAAGGCTCTGCTGACCTGGTTCTCTGGCTTTGAAGCAGCTCTGCTGACCTGGTTCTCTGGCTGTAAAGCAGCTCTGCTGATTTGAATCTCTGGCTCTAGAGCAGCTCTCCTGACCTGGTTCTTAGACTCTAGAGCAGCTCTGCTAACCTGGTTCTCTGGCTCTAAAGCAGCTCTGCTGACCTGGTTCTCTCCCTCGAAAGCAGCTCTGCTGACCTGGTTTCTCTGGATCTACAGCAGCTCTGCTGATCTGGTTCTCTGGCTCAAGAGCAGCTCTGCTGACCTGGTTCTCTGGCTCTAGAGCAGCTCTGCTGACGTGGTTCTCTTCCTCTAAAGCAGGTCTCCTGACCTGGTTCTCTCCCTCTAAAGGAGCTCTGCTGACGTGGTTTCTCTGGCTCTACAGCAGCTCTGCTGACCTGGTTCTCTGGCTCTAAAGCAGCTCTGTTGACCTGGTTCTCTGGCTCTAAAGCGGGTCTACTGACATGGTTCTCTGGCTCTAAAGCAACTCTGCTGACCTGGTTCTCTGGCTCTAGAGCAGCTCTGCTGACCTGGTTCTCTGGCTCTAGAGCAGCTCTGCTGACCTGGTTCTTAGGCTCTAGAGCAGCTCTGCTGACCTGGTTCTCTGGCTCTACAACGGCTCTGCTGACCTGGTTCTCTGGCTCTAAAGCAGCTCTGCTGACCTGGTTCTATGGCTCTAAAGCAGCTCTGCTGACCTGGTTCTCTGGCTCTTGAGCAACTCTGCTGACCTGGTTCTTAGGCTCTATAGCAGCTCTGCTGACCTGATTCTCTGGCTCTAGAGCAGCTCTGCTGACCTAGTTCTCTCCCTCTAAAGCAGATCTGCTGACCTGGTTCTCCGGCTCTAAAGCAGCTCTGCTGACCTGGATCTCTTCCTCTAAAGCAGCCCTGCTCACCTGGTTTCTATAGCTCTACAGCAGCTCTGCTGACCTGGTTCTCTTGCTCTAGAGCACCTCTGGTGACCTGGTTCTTAGGCCCTAGAGCAGCTCTGCCGACCTGGTTCTCTGGCTCTACAAAGGCTCTGCTGACCTGGTTCTCTGGCTTTGAAGCAGCTCTGCTGACCTGGTTCTCTGGCTCTAAAGCAGCTCTGTTGACCTGGTTCTTAGGCTCTATAGCAGCTCTGCTGACCTGGTTCTCTGGCTCTACAACGGCTCTGCTGACTTGGTTCTCTGGCCTTGAAGCAGCTCTGCTGACCTGGTTCTCTGCCTCTAAAGCAGCTCTGCTGACTTGGTTCTCTGGCTCTGAAGCAGCTCTGCTAACCTGGATCTCTGGCTTTGAAGCAGCTCTGCTGACCTGGTTCTCTGGCTCTAAAGCAGCTTTGCTGACCTGGTTCTCTGGCTCTAAAGCAGATCTGCTGACCTGGTTTCTCTGGCTCTACAGGAGCTCTGCTAACCTGGTTCTCTGGCTCAAGAGCAACTCTGCTGACATGGTTCTTAGGCTCTAGACTAGCTCTGCTGACCTGGTTCTATGGCTCTAAAGCAGTTATGTTGACCTGGTTCTCTGGCTTTGAAGCAGCACTGCCGACCTGATTCTCTGGCTCTAAAGCAACTCTGCTGACCTGGTTCTATGACTCAAAAGCAGCTTTGCTGACCTGGTTCTCTGGCTTTGAAGCAGCTCTGCTGACCTGGTTATCTGGCTCTAGAGCAGCTCTGCTGACCTGGTTATCTGGCTCTAGAGCAGCACTGCTGACCTGGTTCTCTTCCTCTAAAGCAACTCTCCAGACGTGGTTCTCCGGCTCTATAGCAGCTCTGCTGACCTGGTTTTCTCCCTCTAAAGGAACTCTGCTGACTTGGTTTCTCTGGCACTACAGCAGCTCTGCTGACCTGATTCTCTGGCTCTAAAGCAGATCTGCTGACCTGGTTCTCTTCCTCTAAAGCAACTCTGATGACCTGGTTCGCTGGCTCTATAGCTGCTCTGCTGACCTGGTTCTCTCCCTCTAAAGGAGCTCTGCAGACTTGGCTTCTCTAGCTCTACAGCAGCTCTGCTGACCTGGTTCTTAGGCTCTAGAGCAGCTCTGCTGACCTGGTTCTCTGGCTCTACAACGGCTCTGCTGACCTGGTTCTCTGGCTCTAAAGCAGCTCTGCTGACCTGGTTCTCTGGCTCTAGAGCAGCTCTGCTGACCTGGTTCTTAGGCTCTAGAGCAGCTCTGCTGACCTGGTTCTCTGGCTCTACAACGGCTCTGCTGACCTGGTTCTCTGGCTCTAAAGCAGCTCTGCTGACCTGGTTCTATGGCTCTAAAGCAGCTCTGCTGACCTGGTTCTCTGGCTCTAAAGCAGATCTGCTGACCTGGTTTCTCTGGCTCTACAGCAGCTCTACTAACCTGGTTCTTTGGCTCAAGAGCAGCTCTGCTGACATGGTGCTTAGGCTCAGAGCACCTCTGCTGACCTGGTTCTATGGCTCTAAAGCGGCTCTGCTGAGCTGGTTCTCTGGCTTTGAAGCAGCTCTGCTGACCTGATTCTCTGGCTCTAAAGCAGCTCTGCTGACCTGGTTCTATGACTCAAAAGCAGCTCTGCTGACCTGGTTCTCTTCCTCTAAAGCAGTTCTCCTGACCTGGTTCTCTCCCTCTAAAGGAGCTCTGCTAGACGTGGTTTCTCTGGCTCTACAGCAGCTCTGCTGACCTGGTTCTCTGGCTCTAAAGCAGCTCTGTTGACCTGGTTCTTAGGCTCTATGGCAGTTCTGCTGACCTGGTTCTCTGGCTCTACAACGGCTCTGCTGACTTGGTTCTCTGGCTTTGAAGCAGCTCTGCTGACCTGGTTCTATGGCTCTAAAGCAGCTCTGCTGACCTGGTTCTCTGGCTTTGAAGCAGCTCTGCTGACCCGGTTCTCTGGCTCTAGAGCAGCTCTGCTGACCTGGTTCTCTTCCTCTAAAGCAGGTCACCTGACCTGGTTCTCTCCCTCTAAAGGAACTCTGCTGACGTGGTTTCTCTGGCTCTACAGCAGCACTGCTGATCCGGTTCTCTGGCTCTACAACGGCTCTGCTGACTTGGTTCTCTGGTTTTGAAGCAGCTCTGCTGACCTGGTTCTCTGGCTCTAAAGCAGCTCTGCTGACCTGGTTCTCTGGCTCTAAAGCAGCTCTGCTGACCTGGATCTCTGGCTTTGAAGCAGCTCTGCTGACCTGCTTCTCTGGCTCTAAAGCAGATCTGCTGACCTGGTTTCTCTGGCTCTACAGCAGCTCTACTAACCTGGTTCTCTGGCTCAAGAGCAGCTCTGCTGACATGGTGCTTAGGCTCTAGAGCACCTCTGCTGACCTGGTTCTATGGCTCTAAAGTGGCTCTGCTGAGCTGGTTCTCTGGCTTTGAAGCAGCTCTGCTGACCTGATTCTCTGGCTCTAAAGCAGCTCTGCTGACCTGGTTCTATGACTCAAAAGCAGCTCTGCTGACCTGGTTCTCTTCCTCTAAAGCAGTTCTCCTGACCTGGTTCTCTCCCTCTAAAGGAGCTCTGCTGACGTGGTTTCTCTGGCTCTACAGCAGCTCTGCTGACCTGGTTCTCTGGCTCTAAAGCAGCTCTGTTGACCTGGTTCTTAGGCTCTATGGCAGTTCTGCTGACCTGGTTCTCTGGCTCTACAACGGCTCTGCTGACTTGGTTCTCTGGCTTTGAAGCAGCTCTGCTGACCTGGTTCTCTGGCTCTTAAGCAGCTCTGCTGACCTGGTTCTCTGGCTCTAAAGCAGCTCTGCTGACCTGGATCTCTGGCTCTAAAGCAGATCTGCTGACCTGGTTTCTCTGCCTCTACAGCAGCTCATCTAACCTGGTTCTCTGGCTCAAGAGCAGCTCTGCTGACATGGTTCTTAGGCTCTAGAGCAGCTCTGCTGACCTGGTTCTACGGCTCTAAAGCAGCTCTGCTGACCTGGTTCTCTGGCTTTGAAGCAGCTCTGCTGACCTGATTCTCTGGCTCTAAAGCAGCTCTGCTGACCTGGTTCTATGACTCAAAAGCAGCTCTGCTGACCTGGTTCTCTCCCTCTAAAGCAGGTCTCCTGACCTGGTTCTCTCCCTCTAAAGGAGCTCTGCTGACGTGGTTTCTCTGGCTCTACAGCAGCTCTGCTGACCTGGTTCTCTGGCTCTAAAGCAGCTCTGTTGACCTCATTCTTAGGCTCTATAGCATTTCTGCTGACCTGGTTCTCTGGCACTACAACGGCTCTGCTGACTTGATTCTCTGGCTTTGAAGCAGCTCTGCTGACCTGGATCTCTGGCTCTAAAGCAGCTCTGCTGACCTGGTTCTCTGGCTCTAAAGCCGCTCTGCTGACCTGGATCTCTGGCTTTGGAGCAGCTCTGTTGACCTGGTTCTCTGGCTCTAAAGCAGCTCTGCTGACCTGGTTCTCTGGCTCTAAAGCAGCTGTGCTGACCTGGCTTCTCTGGCTCTACAGCAGCTCTGCTAACCTGGTTCTCTGGCTCAAGAGCAGCTCTGCTGACATGGTTCTTAGGCTCTAGAGCAGCTCTGCTGACCTGGTTCTATGGCTCTAAAGCAGCTCTGCTGACCTGGTTCTCTGGCTTTGAAGCAGCTCTGCTGACCTGATTCTCTGGCTCTAAAGCAGCTCTGTTGACCTGGTTCTCTGGCTTTGAAGCAGCTCTGCTGACGTGATTCTCTGGCTCTAGACCAGCACTGCTGACCTGGTTCTTAGGCTCTAGAGCAGCTCTGCTGACCTGGTTCTCTTGCTCTACAACGGCTCTGCTGACCTGGTTCTCTGGCTCTAAAGCGGGTCTGCTGACCTGGTTCTCTGGCTCTAAAGCAGCTCTGCTGACCTGGTTTCTCTGGCTCTTCAGCAGCTCTGCTGACTTGGTTATCTGGCTCAAGAGCAGCTCTGCAGACCTGGTTCTTAGGCTCTAGAGCAGATCTGCTGACCTGGTTCTATGGCTCTACAGCAGCTCTGCTGACCTGGTTATCTGGCTTTGAAGCAGCTCTGCTGACCTGGTTGTCTGGCTCGAAAGCAGCTCTGATGACCTGGTTCTCTCCCTCTAAAGCAGCTCTGCTGACCTGGTTCTCTCCCTCTAAAGCAGCTCTGCTGACCTGGTTCTCTCCCTCTAAAGCAGCTCTGCTGACCTGGTTTCTCTCCCTCTAAAGCGGGTCTGCTGACCTGGTTCTCTGGCTCAAGAGCAGCTCTGCAGACCTGGTTCTTAGGCTCTACAGCAGATCTGCTGACCTGGTTCTATGGCTCTACAGCAGCTCTGCTGAACTGGTTCTCTGGCTCTAGACCAGCACTGCTGACCTGGTTCTTAGGCTCTAGAGCAGCTCTGCTGACCTGGTTCTCTTGCTCTACAACGGCTCTGCTGACCTGGTTCTCTGGCTCTAAAGCAGCTCTGATGACCTGGTTTCTCTGGCTCTACAGCAGCTCTGCTGACTGGTTCTCTGGCTCAAGAGCAGCTCTGCAGACCTGGTTCTTAGGCTATAGAGCAGATATGCTGACCTGGTTCTATGGCTCTACAGCAGCTCTGCTGACCTGGTTATCTGGCTTTGAAGTAGCTCTGCTGACCTGGTTGTCCGGCTCGAAAGCAGCTCTGATGACCTGGTTCTCTCCCTCTAAAGCAGCTCTGCTGACCTGGTTTTCTCCCTCTAAAGCAGCTCTGCTGACCTGGTTCTCTCCTTCTAAAGCAGCTCTGCTGACCTGGTTTCTCTTCCTCTAAAGCGGATCTGCTGACCTGGTTCTCTGGCTCAAGAGCAGCTCTGCAGACCTGGTTCTTAGGCTCTAGAGCAGATCTGCTGACTTGGTTCTATGGCTCTACAGCAGCTCTGCTGAACTGGTTCTCTGGCTCTAGACCAGCACTGCTGACCTGGTTCTTAGGCTCTAGAGCAGCTCTGCTGACCTGGTTCTCTTGCTCTACAACGGCTCTGCTGACCTGGTTCTCTGGCTCTAAAGCGGATCTGCTGACCTGGTTCTCTGGCTCTAAAGCAACTCTGCTGACCTGGTTCTCTGGCTCTAGAGAAGCTCTGCTGACCTGGTTCTCTGGCTCTAGAGCAGCTCGGCAGACCTGGTTCTTAGGCTCTAGAGCAGCTCTGCTGACCTGGTTCTCTGGCTCTACAACGGCTCTGCTGACCTGGTTCTCTGGCTCTAAAGCAGCTCTGCTGACCTGGTTCTATGGCTCTAAAGCAGCTCTACTGACCTGGTTCTCTGGCTCTTGAGCAACTCTGCTGACCTGGTTCTTAGGCTCTATAGCAGCTCTGCTGACCTGATTCTCTGGCTCTAGAGCAGCTCTGCTGACGTAGTTCTCTCCCTCTAAAGCAGATCTGCTGACCTGGTTCTCTGGCTCTTAAGCAGCTCTGCTGACCTTGATCTCTTCCTCTAAAGCAGCCCTGCTAACCTGGTTTCTCTAGCTCTACAGCAGCTCTGCTGACCTGGTTCTCTTGCTCCAGAGCACCTCTGGTGACCTGGTTCTTAGGCCCTAGAGCAGCTCTGCCGACCTGGTTCTCTGGCTCTACAAAGGCTCTGCTGACCTGGTTCTCTGGCTTTGAAGCAGCTCTGCTGACCTGGTTCTCTGGCTCTAAAGCAGCTCTGTTGACCTGGTTCTTAGGCTCTATAGCAGCTCTGCTGACCTGGTTCTCTGGCTCTACAACAGCTCTGCTGACTTGGTTCTCTGGCTTTCAAGCAGCTCTGCTGACCTGGTTCTCTGCCTCTAAAGCAGCTCTGCTGACTTGGTTCTCTGGCTCTAAAGCAGCTCTGCTGACCTGGATCTCTGGCTTTGAAGCAGCTCTGCTGACCTGGTTCTCTGGCTCTACAACGGCTCTGCTGACCTGGTTCTTTGGCTCTAAAGCAGCTCTGCTGACCTGGTTCTATGGCTCTAAAGCAGCTCTGCTGACCTGGTTTTAGGCTCTACAGCAGCTCTGCTGACCTGGTTCTCTTGCTCTTGAGCACCTTTGGTGACCTGGTTCTTAGGCTCTAGAGCAGCTCTGCCGACCTGGTTCTCTGGCTCTACAAAGGCTCTGCTGACCTGCTTCTCTGGCTTTGAAGCAGCTCTGCTGACCTGGTTCTCTGACTCTAAAGCAGCTCTGCTGATTTGTATCTCTGGCTCTAGAGCAGCTCTCCTGACCTGCTTCTTAGACTCTAGAGCAGCTCTGCTAACTTGGTTCTCTGGCTCTAAAGCAGCTCTCCTGACCTGGTTTCTCTGGATCTACAGCAGCTCTGCTGACCCGGTTTCTCTCCCTCTAAAGCAGCTCTGCTGACCTGGTTTCTCTCCCTCGAAAGCAGCTCTGCTGACTGGTTTCTCTGGCTCTACAGCAGCTCTGCTGACTTGGTTCTCTGGCTCAAGAGCAGCTCTGCAGACCTGGTTCTTAGGCTCTAGAGCAGATCTGCTGACCTGGTTCTATGGCTCTACAGCAGCTCTGCCAACCTGGTTATCTGGCTTTGAAGCAGCTCTGCTGACCTGGTTGTCCGGCTTGAAAGCAGCTCTGATGACCTGGTTCTCTCCCTCTAAAGCAGCTCTGCTGACCTGGTTCTCTCCCTCCAAAGCAGCTCTGCTGACCTGGTTCTCTCCCTCTAAAGCAGCTCTGCTGACCTGGTTTCTCTCCCTCTAAAGCGGGTCTGCTGACCTGGTTCTCTGGCTCAAGAGCAGCTCTGCAGACCTGGTTCTTATCCTCTAGAGCAGATCTGCTGACCTGGTTCTATGGCTCTACAGCAGCTCTGCTGAACTGATTCTCTGGCTCTAGACCAGCTCTGCTGACCTGGTTCTTAGGCTCTACAGCAGCTCTGCTGACCTGGTTCTCTGGCTCTACAATGGCTCTGCTGACCTGGTTCTCTTGCTCTAAAGCAGCTCTGCTGACCTGGTTCTATGACTCTAAAGCAGCTCTGCTAACCTGGTTCTCTGGCTCTTGAGCTACTCTGCTGACCTGGTTCTTAGGCTCTAGAGCAGCTCTGCCGACCTGATTCTCTGGCTCTAGAGCAGCTCTGCTGACCTGGATCTCTTCCTCTAAAGCAGCTCTGCTGACCTGGTTTCTCTGGATCTACAGCAGCTCTGCTGATCTGGTTCTCTGGCTCAAGAGCAGCTCTGCTGACCTGGTTCTCTGGCTCTAGAGCAGCTCTGCTGACCTGGTTCTCTTCCTCTAAAGCAGGTCTCCTGACCTGGTTCTCTCCCTCAAAAGCAGCTCTGCTGACCTGGTTTCTCTGGATATACAGCAGCTCTGCTGACCTGGTTTCTCTCCCTCTAAAGCAGCTCTGCTGACCTGGTTTCTCTCCCTCTAAAGCAGCTCTGCTGACTGGTTTCTCTGGCTCTACAGCAGCTCTGTTGACTTGGTTCTCTGGCTCTAAAGCAGCTCTCCTGCCCTGGTTCTCTCCCTCAAAAGCAGCTCTGCTGGCCTGGTTTCTCTGGATCTACAGCAGCTCTGCTGACCTGGTTTCTCTCCCTCTAAAGCAGCTCTGCTGACCTGGTTTCTCTCCCTCTAAAGCAGCTCTGCTGACTGGTTTCTCTGGCTCTACAGCAGCTCTGCTGACTTGGTTCTCTGGCTCAAGAGCAGCTCTGCAGACCTGGTTCTTAGGCACTAGAGCAGATCTGCTGACCTGGTTCTATGGCTCTACAGCAGCTCTGCCAACCTGGTTATCTGGCTTTGAAGCAGCTCTGCTGACCTGGTTGTCCGGCTCGAAAGCAGCTCTGATGACCTGGTTCTCTCCCTCTAAAGCAGCTCTGCTGACCTGGTTCTCTCCCTCCAAAGCAGCTCTGCTGACCTGGTTCTCTCCCTCTAAAGCAATTCTGCTGACCTGGTTTCTCTTCCTCTAAAGCGGGTCTGCTGACCTGGTTCTCTGGCTCAAGAGCAGCTCTGCAGACCTGGTTCTTAGGCTCTAGAGCAGATCTGCTGACCTGGTTCTATGGCTCTACAGCAGCTTTGCTGAACAGGTTCTCTGGCTCTAGACCAGCTCTGCTGACCTGGTTCTTAGGCTCTACAGCAGCTCTGCTGACCTGGTTCTCTGGCTCTACAACGGCTCTGCTGACCTTGTTCTCTTGCTCTAAAGCAGCTCTGCTGACCTGGTTCTATGACTCTAAAGCAGCTCTGCTAACCTGGTTCTCTGGCTCTTGAGCAACTCTGCTGACCTGGTTCTTAGGCTCTAGAGCAGCTCTGCCGACCTGATTCTCTGGCTCTAGAGCAGCTCTGCTGACCTGGATCTCTTCCTCTAAAGCAGCCCTGCTCACCTGGTTTCTCTAGCTCAACAGCAGCTCTGCTGACCTGGTTCTCTTGCTCTACAGCACCTCTGGTGACCTGGTTCTTAGGCTCTTGAGCAGCTCTGCCGACCTGGTTCTCTGGCTCTACAAAGGCTCTGCTGACCTGGTTCTCTGGCTTTGAAGCAGCTCTGCTGACCTGGTTCTCTGGCTGTAAAGCAGCTCTGCTGATTTGAATCTCTGGCTCTAGAGCAGCTCTCCTGACCTGGTTCTTAGACTCTAGAGCAGCTCTGCTAACCTGGTTCTCTGGCTCTAAAGCAGCTCTGCTGACCTGGTTCTCTCCCTCGAAAGCAGCTCTGCTGACCTGGTTTCTCTGGATCTACAGCAGCTCTGCTGATCTGGTTCTCTGGCTCAAGAGCAGCTCTGCTGACCTGGTTCTCTGGCTCTAGAGCAGCTCTGCTGACGTGGTTCTCTTCCTCTAAAGCAGGTCTCCTGACCTGGTTCTCTCCCTCTAAAGGAGCTCTGCTGACGTGGTTTCTCTGGCTCTACAGCAGCTCTGCTGACCTGGTTCTCTGGCTCTAAAGCAGCTCTGTTGACCTGGTTCTCTGGCTCTAAAGCGGGTCTACTGACATGGTTCTCTGGCTCTAAAGCAACTCTGCTGACCTGGTTCTCTGGCTCTAGAGCAGCTCTGCTGACCTGGTTCTCTGGCTCTAGAGCAGCTCTGCTGACCTGGTTCTTAGGCTCTAGAGCAGCTCTGCTGACCTGGTTCTCTGGCTCTACAACGGCTCTGCTGACCTGGTTCTCTGGCTCTAAAGCAGCTCTGCTGACCTGGTTCTATGGCTCTAAAGCAGCTCTGCTGACCTGGTTCTCTGGCTCTTGAGCAACTCTGCTGACCTGGTTCTTAGGCTCTATAGCAGCTCTGCTGACCTGATTCTCTGGCTCTAGAGCAGCTCTGCTGTCCTAGTTCTCTCCCTCTAAAGCAGATCTGCTGACCTGGTTCTCCGGCTCTAAAGCAGCTCTGCTGACCTGGATCTCTTCCTCTAAAGCAGCCCTGCTCACCTGGTTTCTATAGCTCTACAGCAGCTCTGCTGACCTGGTTCTCTTGCTCTAGAGCACCTCTGGTGACCTGGTTCTTAGGCCCTAGAGCAGCTCTGCCGACCTGGTTCTCTGGCTCTACAAAGGCTCTGCTGACCTGGTTCTCTGGCTTTGAAGCAGCTCTGCTGACCTGGTTCTCTGGCTCTAAAGCAGCTCTGTTGACCTGGTTCTTAGGCTCTATAGCAGCTCTGCTGACCTGGTTCTCTGGCTCTACAACGGCTCTGCTGACTTGGTTCTCTGGCCTTGAAGCAGCTCTGCTGACCTGGTTCTCTGCCTCTAAAGCAGCTCTGCTGACTTGGTTCTCTGGCTCTGAAGCAGCTCTGCTAACCTGGATCTCTGGCTTTGAAGCAGCTCTGCTGACCTGGTTCTCTGGCTCTAAAGCAGCTTTGCTGACCTGGTTCTCTGGCTCTAAAGCAGATCTGCTGACCTGGTTTCTCTGGCTCTACAGCAGCTCTGCTAACCTGGTTCTCTGGCTCAAGAGCAACTCTGCTGACATGGTTCTTAGGCTCTAGACTAGCTCTGCTGACCTGGTTCTATGGCTCTAAAGCAGTTATGTTGACCTGGTTCTCTGGCTTTGAAGCAGCACTGCCGACCTGATTCTCTGGCTCTAAAGCAACTCTGCTGACCTGGTTCTATGACTCAAAAGCAGCTTTGCTGACCTGGTTCTCTGGCTTTGAAGCAGCTCTGCTGACCTGGTTATCTGGCTCTAGAGCAGCTCTGCTGACCTGGTTATCTGGCTCTAGAGCAGCACTGCTGACCTGGTTCTCTTCCTCTAAAGCAACTCTCCAGACCTGGTTCTCCGGCTCTATAGCAGCTCTGCTGACCTGGTTTCTCCCTCTAAAGGAACTCTGCTGACTTGGTTTCTCTGGCACTACAGCAGCTCTGCTGACCTGATTCTCTGGCTCTAAAGCAGATCTGCTGACCTGGTTCTCTTCCTCTAAAGCAACTCTGATGACCTGGTTCGCTGGCTCTATAGCTGCTCTGCTGACCTGGTTCTCTCCCTCTAAAGGAGCTCTGCAGACTTGGCTTCTCTAGCTCTACAGCAGCTCTGCTGACCTGGTTCTTAGGCTCTAGAGCAGCTCTGCTGACCTGGTTCTCTGGCTCTACAACGGCTCTGCTGACCTGGTTCTCTGGCTCTAAAGCAGCTCTGCTGACCTGGTTCTCTGGCTCTAGAGCAGCTCTGCTGACCTGGTTCTTAGGCTCTAGAGCAGCTCTGCTGACCTGGTTCTCTGGCTCTACAACGGCTCTGCTGACCTGGTTCTCTGGCTCTAAAGCAGCTCTGCTGACCTGGTTCTATGGCTCTAAAGCAGCTCTGCTGACCTGGTTCTCTGGCTCTAAAGCAGATCTGCTGACCTGGTTTCTCTGGCTCTACAGCAGCTCTACTAACCTGGTTCTCTGGCTCAAGAGCAGCTCTGCTGACATGGTGCTTAGGCTCAGAGCACCTCTGCTGACCTGGTTCTATGGCTCTAAAGCGGCTCTGCTGAGCTGGTTCTCTGGCTTTGAAGCAGCTCTGCTGACCTGATTCTCTGGCTCTAAAGCAGCTCTGCTGACCTGGTTCTATGACTCAAAAGCAGCTCTGCTGACCTGGTTCTCTTCCTCTAAAGCAGTTCTCCTGACCTGGTTCTCTCCCTCTAAAGGAGCTCTGCTAGACGTGGTTTCTCTGGCTCTACAGCAGCTCTGCTGACCTGGTTCTCTGGCTCTAAAGCAGCTCTGTTGACCTGGTTCTTAGGCTCTATGGCAGTTCTGCTGACCTGGTTCTCTGGCTCTACAACGGCTCTGCTGACTTGGTTCTCTGGCTTTGAAGCAGCTCTGCTGACCTGGTTCTATGGCTCTAAAGCAGCTCTGCTGACCTGGTTCTCTGGCTTTGAAGCAGCTCTGCTGACCCGGTTCTCTGGCTCTAGAGCAGCTCTGCTGACCTGGTTCTCTTCCTCTAAAGCAGGTCACCTGACCTGGTTCTCTCCCTCTAAAGGAACTCTGCTGACGTGGTTTCTCTGGCTCTACAGCAGCACTGCTGATCCGGTTCTCTGGCTCTACAACGGCTCTGCTGACTTGGTTCTCTGGTTTTGAAGCAGCTCTGCTGACCTGGTTCTCTGGCTCTAAAGCAGCTCTGCTGACCTGGTTCTCTGGCTCTAAAGCAGCTCTGCTGACCTGGATCTCTGGCTTTGAAGCAGCTCTGCTGACCTGCTTCTCTGGCTCTAAAGCAGATCTGCTGACCTGGTTTCTCTGGCTCTACAGCAGCTCTACTAACCTGGTTCTCTGGCTCAAGAGCAGCTCTGCTGACATGGTGCTTAGGCTCTAGAGCACCTCTGCTGACCTGGTTCTATGGCTCTAAAGTGGCTCTGCTGAGCTGGTTCTCTGGCTTTGAAGCAGCTCTGCTGACCTGATTCTCTGGCTCTAAAGCAGCTCTGCTGACCTGGTTCTATGACTCAAAAGCAGCTCTGCTGACCTGGTTCTCTTCCTCTAAAGCAGTTCTCCTGACCTGGTTCTCTCCCTCTAAAGGAGCTCTGCTGACGTGGTTTCTCTGGCTCTACAGCAGCTCTGCTGACCTGGTTCTCTGGCTCTAAAGCAGCTCTGTTGACCTGGTTCTTAGGCTCTATGGCAGTTCTGCTGACCTGGTTCTCTGGCTCTACAACGGCTCTGCTGACTTGGTTCTCTGGCTTTGAAGCAGCTCTGCTGACCTGGTTCTCTGGCTCTTAAGCAGCTCTGCTGACCTGGTTCTCTGGCTCTAAAGCAGCTCTGCTGACCTGGATCTCTGGCTCTAAAGCAGATCTGCTGACCTGGTTTCTCTGCCTCTACAGCAGCTCATCTAACCTGGTTCTCTGGCTCAAGAGCAGCTCTGCTGACATGGTTCTTAGGCTCTAGAGCAGCTCTGCTGACCTGGTTCTACGGCTCTAAAGCAGCTCTGCTGACCTGGTTCTCTGGCTTTGAAGCAGCTCTGCTGACCTGATTCTCTGGCTCTAAAGCAGCTCTGCTGACCTGGTTCTATGACTCAAAAGCAGCTCTGCTGACCTGGTTCTCTCCCTCTAAAGCAGGTCTCCTGACCTGGTTCTCTCCCTCTAAAGGAGCTCTGCTGACGTGGTTTCTCTGGCTCTACAGCAGCTCTGCTGACCTGGTTCTCTGGCTCTAAAGCAGCTCTGTTGACCTCATTCTTAGGCTCTATAGCATTTCTGCTGACCTGGTTCTCTGGCACTACAACGGCTCTGCTGACTTGATTCTCTGGCTTTGAAGCAGCTCTGCTGACCTGGATCTCTGGCTCTAAAGCAGCTCTGCTGACCTGGTTCTCTGGCTCTAAAGCCGCTCTGCTGACCTGGATCTCTGGCTTTGGAGCAGCTCTGTTGACCTGGTTCTCTGGCTCTAAAGCAGCTCTGCTGACCTGGTTCTCTGGCTCTAAAGCAGCTGTGCTGACCTGGCTTCTCTGGCTCTACAGCAGCTCTGCTAACCTGGTTCTCTGGCTCAAGAGCAGCTCTGCTGACATGGTTCTTAGGCTCTAGAGCAGCTCTGCTGACCTGGTTCTATGGCTCTAAAGCAGCTCTGCTGACCTGGTTCTCTGGCTTTGAAGCAGCTCTGCTGACCTGATTCTCTGGCTCTAAAGCAGCTCTGTTGACCTGGTTCTCTGGCTTTGAAGCAGCTCTGCTGACGTGATTCTCTGGCTCTAGACCAGCACTGCTGACCTGGTTCTTAGGCTCTAGAGCAGCTCTGCTGACCTGGTTCTCTTGCTCTACAACGGCTCTGCTGACCTGGTTCTCTGGCTCTAAAGCGGGTCTGCTGACCTGGTTCTCTGGCTCTAAAGCAGCTCTGCTGACCTGGTTTCTCTGGCTCTTCAGCAGCTCTGCTGACTTGGTTATCTGGCTCAAGAGCAGCTCTGCAGACCTGGTTCTTAGGCTCTAGAGCAGATCTGCTGACCTGGTTCTATGGCTCTACAGCAGCTCTGCTGACCTGGTTATCTGGCTTTGAAGCAGCTCTGCTGACCTGGTTGTCTGGCTCGAAAGCAGCTCTGATGACCTGGTTCTCTCCCTCTAAAGCAGCTCTGCTGACCTGGTTCTCTCCCTCTAAAGCAGCTCTGCTGACCTGGTTCTCTCCCTCTAAAGCAGCTCTGCTGACCTGGTTTCTCTCCCTCTAAAGCGGGTCTGCTGACCTGGTTCTCTGGCTCAAGAGCAGCTCTGCAGACCTGGTTCTTAGGCTCTACAGCAGATCTGCTGACCTGGTTCTATGGCTCTACAGCAGCTCTGCTGAACTGGTTCTCTGGCTCTAGACCAGCACTGCTGACCTGGTTCTTAGGCTCTAGAGCAGCTCTGCTGACCTGGTTCTCTTGCTCTACAACGGCTCTGCTGACCTGGTTCTCTGGCTCTAAAGCAGCTCTGATGACCTGGTTTCTCTGGCTCTACAGCAGCTCTGCTGACTGGTTCTCTGGCTCAAGAGCAGCTCTGCAGACCTGGTTCTTAGGCTATAGAGCAGATATGCTGACCTGGTTCTATGGCTCTACAGCAGCTCTGCTGACCTGGTTATCTGGCTTTGAAGTAGCTCTGCTGACCTGGTTGTCCGGCTCGAAAGCAGCTCTGATGACCTGGTTCTCTCCCTCTAAAGCAGCTCTGCTGACCTGGTTTTCTCCCTCTAAAGCAGCTCTGCTGACCTGGTTCTCTCCTTCTAAAGCAGCTCTGCTGACCTGGTTTCTCTTCCTCTAAAGCGGATCTGCTGACCTGGTTCTCTGGCTCAAGAGCAGCTCTGCAGACCTGGTTCTTAGGCTCTAGAGCAGATCTGCTGACTTGGTTCTATGGCTCTACAGCAGCTCTGCTGAACTGGTTCTCTGGCTCTAGATCAGCACTGCTGACCTGGTTCTTAGGCTCTAGAGCAGCTCTGCTGACCTGGTTCTCTTGCTCTACAACGGCTCTGCTGACCTGGTTCTCTGGCTCTAAAGCGGATCTGCTGACCTGGTTCTCTGGCTCTAAAGCAACTCTGCTGACCTGGTTCTCTGGCTCTAGAGAAGCTCTGCTGACCTGGTTCTCTGGCTCTAGAGCAGCTCGGCAGACCTGGTTCTTAGGCTCTAGAGCAGCTCTGCTGACCTGGTTCTCTGGCTCTACAACGGCTCTGCTGACCTGGTTCTCTGGCTCTAAAGCAGCTCTGCTGACCTGGTTCTATGGCTCTAAAGCAGCTCTACTGACCTGGTTCTCTGGCTCTTGAGCAACTCTGCTGACCTGGTTCTTAGGCTCTATAGCAGCTCTGCTGACCTGATTCTCTGGCTCTAGAGCAGCTCTGCTGACGTAGTTCTCTCCCTCTAAAGCAGATCTGCTGACCTGGTTCTCTGGCTCTTAAGCAGCTCTGCTGACCTTGATCTCTTCCTCTAAAGCAGCCCTGCTAACCTGGTTTCTCTAGCTCTACAGCAGCTCTGCTGACCTGGTTCTCTTGCTCCAGAGCACCTCTGGTGACCTGGTTCTTAGGCCCTAGAGCAGCTCTGCCGACCTGGTTCTCTGGCTCTACAAAGGCTCTGCTGACCTGGTTCTCTGGCTTTGAAGCAGCTCTGCTGACCTGGTTCTCTGGCTCTAAAGCAGCTCTGTTGACCTGGTTCTTAGGCTCTATAGCAGCTCTGCTGACCTGGTTCTCTGGCTCTACAACAGCTCTGCTGACTTGGTTCTCTGGCTTTCAAGCAGCTCTGCTGACCTGGTTCTCTGCCTCTAAAGCAGCTCTGCTGACTTGGTTCTCTGGCTCTAAAGCAGCTCTGCTGACCTGGATCTCTGGCTTTGAAGCAGCTCTGCTGACCTGGTTCTCTGGCTCTACAACGGCTCTGCTGACCTGGTTCTTTGGCTCTAAAGCAGCTCTGCTGACCTGGTTCTATGGCTCTAAAGCAGCTCTGCTGACCTGGTTTTAGGCTCTACAGCAGCTCTGCTGACCTGGTTCTCTTGCTCTAGAGCACCTTTGGTGACCTGGTTCTTAGGCTCTAGAGCAGCTCTGCCGACCTGGTTCTCTGGCTCTACAAAGGCTCTGCTGACCTGCTTCTCTGGCTTTGAAGCAGCTCTGCTGACCTGGTTCTCTGACTCTAAAGCAGCTCTGCTGATTTGTATCTCTGGCTCTAGAGCAGCTCTCCTGACCTGCTTCTTAGACTCTAGAGCAGCTCTGCTAACTTGGTTCTCTGGCTCTAAAGCAGCTCTCCTGACCTGGTTTCTCTGGATCTACAGCAGCTCTGCTGACCCGGTTTCTCTCCCTCTAAAGCAGCTCTGCTGACCTGGTTTCTCTCCCTCGAAAGCAGCTCTGCTGACTGGTTTCTCTGGCTCTACAGCAGCTCTGCTGACTTGGTTCTCTGGCTCAAGAGCAGCTCTGCAGACCTGGTTCTTAGGCTCTAGAGCAGATCTGCTGACCTGGTTCTATGGCTCTACAGCAGCTCTGCTGACCTGGTTGTCCGGCTCGAAAGCAGCTCTGATGACCTGGTTCTCTCCCTCTAAAGCAGCTCTGCTGACCTGGTTCTCTCCCTCCAAAGCAGCTCTGCTGACCTGGTTCTCTCCCTCTAAAGCAGCTCTACTGACCTGGTTTCTCTCCCTCTAAAGCGGGTCTGCTGACCTGGTTCTCTGGCTCAAGAGCAGCTCTGCAGACCTGGTTCTTATGCTCTAGAGCAGATCTGCTGACCTGGTTCTATGGCTCTACAGCAGCTCTGCTGAACTGGTTCTCTGGCTCTAGACCAGTTCTGCTGACCTGGTTCTTAGGCTCTAGAGCAGCTCTGCTGACCTGGTTCTCTTGCTCTACAACGGCTCTGCTGACCTGGTTCTCTGGCTCTAAAGCAGGTCTGCTGTCCTGGTTCTCTGCCTCTAAAGCAACTCTGCTGACCTGGTTCTCTGGCTCTAGAGCAGCTCTGCTGACCTGGTTCTTAGGCTATAGAGCAGCTCTGCTGACCTGGTTCTCTGGCTCTACAAAGGCTCTGCTGACCTGGTTCTCTGGCTTTGAAGCAGCTCTGCTGACCTGGTTCTCTGGCTCTAAAGCAGCTCTGCTGATTTGAATCTCTGGCTCTAGAGCAGCTCTCCTGACCTGGTTCTTAGACTCTAGAGCAGCTCTGCTAACCTGGTTCTCTGGCTCTAAAGCAGCTCTGCTGACCTGGTTCTCTCCCTCGAAAGCAGCTCTGCTGACCTGGTTTCTCTGGATCTACAGCAGCTCTGCTGATCTGGTTCTCTGGCTCAAGAGCAGCTCTGCTGACCTGGTTCTCTGGCTCTAGAGCAGCTCTGCTGACCTGGTTCTCTTCCTCTAAAGCAGGTCTCCTGACCTGGTTCTCTCCCTCAAAAGCAGCTCTGCTGACCTGGTTTCTCTGGATCTACAGCAGCTCTGCTGACCTGGTTTCTCTCCCTCTAAAGCAGCTCTGCTGACCTGGTTTCTCTCCCTCTAAAGCAGCTCTGCTGACTGGTTTCTCTGGCTCCACAGCAGCTCTGCTGACTTGGTTCTCTGGCTCTAAAGCAGCTCTGTTGACCTGGTTCTTAGGCTCTATGGCAGTTCTGCTGACCTGGTTCTCTGGCTCTACAACGGCTCTGCTGACTTGGTTCTCTGGCTTTGAAGCAGCTCTGCTGACCTGGTTCTCTGGCTCTTAAGCAGCTCTGCTGACCTGGTTCTCTGGCTCTAAAGCAGCTCTGCTGACCTGGATCTCTGGCTCTAAAGCAGATCTGCTGACCTGGTTTCTCTGCCTCTACAGCAGCTCATCTAACGTGGTTCTCTGGCTCAAGAGCAGCTCTGCTGACATGGTTCTTAGGCTCTAGAGCAGCTCTGCTGACCTGGTTCTACGGCTCTAAAGCAGCTCTGCTGACCTGGTTCTCTGGCTTTGAAGCAGCTCTGCTGACCTGATTCTCTGGCTCTAAAGCAGCTCTGCTGACCTGGTTCTATGACTCAAAAGCAGATCTGCTGACCTGGTTCTCTCCCTCTAAAGCAGGTCTCCTGACCTGGTTCTCTCCCTCTAAAGGAGCTCTGCTGACGTGGTTTCTCTGGCTCTACAGCAGCTCTGCTGACCTGGTTCTCTGGCTCTAAAGCAGCTCTGTTGACCTGGTTCTTAGGCTCTATAGCATTTCTGCTGACCTGGTTCTCTGGCACTACAACGGCTCTGCTGACTTGATACTCTGGCTTTGAAGCAGCTCTGCTGACCTGGATCTCTGGCTCTAAAGCAGCTCTGCTGACCTGGTTCTCTGGCTCTAAAGCCGCTCTGCTGACCTGGATCTCTGGCTTTGGAGCAGCTCTGTTGACCTGGTTCTCTGGCTCTAAAGCAGCTCTGCTGACCTGGTTCTCTGGCTCTAAAGCAGCTGTGCTGACCTGGCTTCTCTGGCTCTACAGCAGCTCTGCTAACCTGGTTCTCTGGCTCAAGAGCAGCTCTGCTGACATGGTTCTTAGGCTCTAGAGCAGCTCTGCTGACCTGGTTCTATGGCTCTAAAGCAGCTCTGCTGACCTGGTTCTCTGGCTTTGAAGCAGCTCTGCTGACCTGATTCTCTGGCTCTAAAGCTGCTCTGCTGACCTGGTTCTCTGGCTTTGAAGCAGCTCTGCTGACCTGATTCTCTGGCTCTAGACCAGCACTGCTGACCTGGTTCTTAGGCTCTAGAGCAGCTCTGCTGACCTGGTTCTCTTGCTCTACAACGGCTCTGCTGACCTGGTTCTCTGCCTCTAAAGCAGCTCTGCTGACTTGGTTCTCTGGCTCTAAAGCAGCTCTGCTGACCTGGATCTCTGGCTTTGAAGCAGCTCTGCTGACCTGGTTCTCTGGCTCTACAACGGCTCTGCTGACCTGGTTCTTTGGCTCTAAAGCAGCTCTGCTGACCTGGTTCTATGGCTCTAAAGCAGCTCTGCTGACCTGGTTTTAGGCTCTACAGCAGCTCTGCTGACCTGGTTCTCTTGCTCTAGAGCACCTTTGGTGACCTGGTTCTTAGGCTCTAGAGCAGCTCTGCCGACCTGGTTCTCTGGCTCTACAAAGGCTCTGCTGACC
Organism: Triturus cristatus; assembly: GCF_964204655.1. NCBI lineage: Eukaryota > Metazoa > Chordata > Amphibia > Caudata > Salamandridae > Triturus > Triturus cristatus. The sequence continues at coordinate 1,130,544,101 of NC_140579.1, read as the reverse complement.
TGCTTCTCTGGCTTTGAAGCAGCTCTGCTGACCTGGTTCTCTGACTCTAAAGCAGCTCTGCTGATTTGTATCTCTGGCTCTAGAGCAGCTCTCCTGACCTGCTTCTTAGACTCTAGAGCAGCTCTGCTAACTTGGTTCTCTGGCTCTAAAGCAGCTCTCCTGACCTGGTTTCTCTGGATCTACAGCAGCTCTGCTGACCCGGTTTCTCTCCCTCTAAAGCAGCTCTGCTGACCTGGTTTCTCTCCCTCGAAAGCAGCTCTGCTGACTGGTTTCTCTGGCTCTACAGCAGCTCTGCTGACTTGGTTCTCTGGCTCAAGAGCAGCTCTGCAGACCTGGTTCTTAGGCTCTAGAGCAGATCTGCTGACCTGGTTCTATGGCTCTACAGCAGCTCTGCTGACCTGGTTGTCCGGCTCGAAAGCAGCTCTGATGACCTGGTTCTCTCCCTCTAAAGCAGCTCTGCTGACCTGGTTCTCTCCCTCCAAAGCAGCTCTGCTGACCTGGTTCTCTCCCTCTAAAGCAGCTCTACTGACCTGGTTTCTCTCCCTCTAAAGCGGGTCTGCTGACCTGGTTCTCTGGCTCAAGAGCAGCTCTGCAGACCTGGTTCTTATGCTCTAGAGCAGATCTGCTGACCTGGTTCTATGGCTCTACAGCAGCTCTGCTGAACTGGTTCTCTGGCTCTAGACCAGTTCTGCTGACCTGGTTCTTAGGCTCTAGAGCAGCTCTGCTGACCTGGTTCTCTTGCTCTACAACGGCTCTGCTGACCTGGTTCTCTGGCTCTAAAGCAGGTCTGCTGTCCTGGTTCTCTGCCTCTAAAGCAACTCTGCTGACCTGGTTCTCTGGCTCTAGAGCAGCTCTGCTGACCTGGTTCTTAGGCTATAGAGCAGCTCTGCTGACCTGGTTCTCTGGCTCTACAAAGGCTCTGCTGACCTGGTTCTCTGGCTTTGAAGCAGCTCTGCTGACCTGGTTCTCTGGCTCTAAAGCAGCTCTGCTGATTAGAATCTCTGGCTCTAGAGCAGCTCTCCTGACCTGGTTCTTAGACTCTAGAGCAGCTCTGCTAACCTGGTTCTCTGGCTCTAAAGCTGCTCTGCTGACCTGGTTCTCTCCCTCGAAAGCAGCTCTGCTGACCTGGTTTCTCTGGATCTACAGCAGCTCTGCTGATCTGGTTCTCTGGCTCAAGAGCAGCTCTGCTGACCTGGTTCTCTGGCTCTAGAGCAGCTCTGCTGACCTGGTTCTCTTCCTCTAAAGCAGGTCTCCTGACCTGGTTCTCTCCCTCAAAAGCAGCTCTGCTGACCTGGTTTCTCTGGATCTACAGCAGCTCTGCTGACCTGGTTTCTCTCCCTCTAAAGCAGCTCTGCTGACCTGGTTTCTCTCCCTCTAAAGCAGCTCTGCTGACTGGTTTCTCTGGCTCCACAGCAGCTCTGCTGACTTGGTTCTCTGGCTCTAAAGCAGCTCTGTTGACCTGGTTCTTAGGCTCTATGGCAGTTCTGCTGACCTGGTTCTCTGGCTCTACAACGGCTCTGCTGACTTGGTTCTCTGGCTTTGAAGCAGCTCTGCTGACCTGGTTCTCTGGCTCTTAAGCAGCTCTGCTGACCTGGTTCTCTGGCTCTAAAGCAGCTCTGCTGACCTGGATCTCTGGCTCTAAAGCAGATCTGCTGACCTGGTTTCTCTGCCTCTACAGCAGCTCATCTAACCTGGTTCTCTGGCTCAAGAGCAGCTCTGCTGACATGGTTCTTAGGCTCTAGAGCAGCTCTGCTGACCTGGTTCTACGGCTCTAAAGCAGCTCTGCTGACCTGGTTCTCTGGCTTTGAAGCAGCTCTGCTGACCTGATTCTCTGGCTCTAAAGCAGCTCTGCTGACCTGGTTCTATGATTTAAAAGCAGCTCTGCTGACCTGGTTCTCTCCCTCTAAAGCAGGTCTCCTGACCTGGTTCTCTCCCTCTAAAGGAGCTCTGCTGACGTGGTTTCTCTGGCTCTACAGCAGCTCTGCTGACCTGGTTCTCTGGCTCTAAAGCAGCTCTGTTGACCTGGTTCTTAGGCTCTATAGCATTTCTGCTGACCTGGTTCTCTGGCACTACAACGGCTCTGCTGACTTGATACTCTGGCTTTGAAGCAGCTCTGCTGACCTGGATCTCTGGCTCTAAAGCAGCTCTGCTGACCTGGTTCTCTGGCTCTAAAGCCGCTCTGCTGACCTGGATCTCTGGCTTTGGAGCAGCTCTGTTGACCTGGTTCTCTGGCTCTAAAGCAGCTCTGCTGACCTGGTTCTCTGGCTCTAAAGCAGCTGTGCTGACCTGGCTTCTCTGGCTCTACAGCAGCTCTGCTAACCTGGTTCTCTGGCTCAAGAGCAGCTCTGCTGACATGGTTCTTAGGCTCTAGAGCAGCTCTGCTGACCTGGTTCTATGGCTCTAAAGCAGCTCTGCTGACCTGGTTCTCTGGCTTTGAAGCAGCTCTGCTGACCTGATTCTCTGGCTCTAAAGCAGCTCTGCTGACCTGGTTCACTGGCTTTGAAGCAGCTCTGCTGACCTGATTCTCTGGCTCTAGACCAGCACTGCTGACCTGGTTCTTAGGCTCTAGAGCAGCTCTGCTGACCTGGTTCTCTTGCTCTACAACGGCTCTGCTGACCTGGTTCTCTGGCTCTAAAGCGGGTCTGCTGACCTGGTTCTCTGGCTCTAAAGCAGCTCTGCTGACCTGGTTTCTCTGGCTCTTCAGCAGCTCTGCTGACTTGGTTATCTGGCTCAAGAGCAGCTCTGCAGACCTGGTTCTTAGGCTCTAGAGCAGATCTGCTGACCTGGTTCTATGGCTCTACAGCAGCTCTGCTGACCTGGTTATCTGGCTTTGAAGCAGCTCTGCTGACCTGGTTGTCCGGCTCGAAAGCAGCTCTGATGACCTGGTTCTCTCCCTCTAAAGCAGCTCTGCTGACCTGGTTCTCTCCCTCTAAAGCAGCTCTGCTGACCTGGTTCTCTCCCTCTAAAGCAGCTCTGCTGACCTGGTTTCTCTCCCTCTAAAGCGGGTCTGCTGACCTGGTTCTCTGGCTCAAGAGCAGCTCTGCAGACCTGGTTCTTAGGCTCTACAGCAGATCTGCTGACCTGGTTCTATGGCTCTACAGCAGCTCTGCTGAACTGGTTCTCTGGCTCTAGACCAGCACTGCTGACCTGGTTCTTAGGCTCTAGAGCAGCTCTGCTGACCTGGTTCTCTTGCTCTACAACGGCTCTGCTGACCTGGTTCTCTGGCTCTAAAGCAGCTCTGATGACCTGGTTTCTCTGGCTCTACAGCAGCTCTGCTGACTTGGTTCTCTGGCTCAAGAGCAGCTCTGCAGACCTGGTTCTTAGGCTATAGAGCAGATATGCTGACCTGGTTCTATGGCTCTACAGCAGCTCTGCTGACCTGGTTATCTGGCTTTGAAGTAGCTCTGCTGACCTGGTTGTCCGGCTCGAAAGCAGCTCTGATGACCTGGTTCTCTCCCTCTAAAGCAGCTCTGCTGACCTGGTTCTCTCCCTCTAAAGCAGCTCTGCTGACCTGGTTCTCTCCTTCTAAAGCAGCTCTGCTGACCTGGTTTCTCTTCCTCTAAAGCGGGTCTGCTGACCTGGTTCTCTGGCTCAAGAGCAGCTCTGCCGACCTGGTTCTTAGGCTCTAGAGCAGATCTGCTGACTTGGTTATATGGCTCTACAGCAGCTCTGCTGAACTGGTTCTCTGGCTCTAGACCAGCACTGCTGACCTGGTTCTTAGGCTCTAGAGCAGCTCTGCTGACCTGGTTCTCTTGCTCTACAACGGCTCTTCTGACCTGGTTCTCTGGCTCTAAAGCGGATCTGCTGACCTGGTTCTCTGGCTCTAAAGCAACTCTGCTGACCTGGTTCTCTGGCTCTAGAGAAGCTCTGCTGACCTGGTTCTCTGGCTCTAGAGCAGCTCGGCTGACCTGGTTCTTAGGCTCTAGAGCAGCTCTGCTGACCTGGTTCTCTGGCTCTACAACGGCTCTGCTGACCTGGTTCTCTGGCTCTAAAGCAGCTCTGCTGACCTGGTTCTATGTCTCTAAAGCAGCTCTACTGACCTGGTTCTTTGGCTCTTGAGCAACTCTGCTGACCTGGTTCTTAGGCTCTATAGCAGCTCTGCTGACCTGATTCTCTGGCTCTAGAGCAGCTCTGCTGACGTAGTTCTCTCCCTCTAAAGCAGATCTGCTGACCTGGTTCTCTGGCTCTTAAGCAGCTCTGCTGACCTTGATCTCTTCCTCTAAAGCAGCCCTGCTAACCTGGTTTCTCTAGCTCTACAGCAGCTCTGCTGACCTGGTTCTCTTGCTCCAGAGCACCTCTGGTGACCTGGTTCTTAGGCCCTAGAGCAGCTCTGCCGACCTGGTTCTCTGGCTCTACAAAGGCTCTGCTGACCTGGTTCTCTGGCTTTGAAGCAGCTCTGCTGACCTGGTTCTCTGGCTCTAAAGCAGCTCTGTTGACCTGGTTCTTAGGCTCTATAGCAGCTCTGCTGACCTGGTTCTCTGGCTCTACAACAGCTCTGCTGACTTGGTTCTCTGGCTTTCAAGCAGCTCTGCTGACCTGGTTCTCTGCCTCTAAATCAGCTCTGCTGACTTGGTTCTCTGGCTCTAAAACAGCTCTGCTGACCTGGATCTCTGGCTTTGAAGCAGCTCTGCTGACCTGGTTCTCTGGCTCTACAACGGCTCTGCTGACCTGGTTTTTTGGCTCTAAAGCAGCTCTGCTGACCTGGTTCTATGGCTCTAAAGCAGCTCTGCTGACCTGGTTTTAGGCTCTACAGCAGCTCTGCTGACCTGGTTCTCTTGCTCTAGAGCACCTTTGGTGACCTGGTTCTTAGGCTCTAAAGCAGCTCTGCCGACCTGGTTCTCTGGCTCTACAAAGGCTCTGCTGACCTGCTTCTCTGGCTTTGAAGCAGCTCTGCTGACCTGGTTCTCTGACTCTAAAGCAGCTCTGCTGATTTGTATCTCTGGCTCTAGAGCAGCTCTCCTGACCTGCTTCTTAGACTCTAGAGCAGCTCTGCTACCTTGGTTCTCTGGCTCTAAAGCAGCTCTCCTGACCTGGTTTCTCTGGATCTACAGCAGCTCTGCTGACCCGGTTTCTCTCCCTCTAAAGCAGCTCTGCTGACCTGGTTTCTCTCCCTCTAAAGCAGCTCTGCTGACTGGTTTCTCTGGCTCTACAGTAGCTCTGCTGACTTGGTTCTCTGGCTCAAGAGCAGCTCTGCAGACCTGGTTCTTAGGCTCTAGAGCAGATCTGCTGACCTGGTTCTATGGCTCTACAGCAGCTCTGCTGACCTGGTTATCTGGCTTTGAAGCAGCTCTGCTGACCTGGTTGTCCGGCTCGAAAGCAGCTCTGATGACCTGGTTCTCTCCCTCTAAAGCAGCTCTGCTGACCTGGTTCTCTCCCTCCAAAGCAGCTCTGCTGACCTGGTTCTCTCCCTCTAAAGCAGCTCTACTGACCTGGTTTCTCTCCCTCTAAAGCGGGTCTGCTGACCTGGTTCTCTGGCTCAAGAGCAGCTCTGCAGACCTGGTTCTTATGCTCTAGAGCAGATCTGCTGACCTGGTTCTATGGCTCTACAGCAGCTCTGCTGAACTGGTTCTCTGGCTCTAGACCAGCTCTGCTGACCTGGTTCTAAGGCTCTAGAGCAGCTCTGCTGACCTGGTTCTCTTGCTCTACAACGGCTCTGCTGACCTGGTTCTCTGGCTCTAAAGCGGGTCTGCTGTCCTGGTTCTCTGCCTCTAAAGCAACTCTGCTGACCTGATTCTCTGGCTCTAGAGCAGCTCTGCTGACCTGGTTCTCTGGCTCTAGAGCAGCTCTGCTGACCTGGTTCTTAGGCTATAGAGCAGCTCTGCTGACCTGGTTCTCTGGCTCTACAAAGGCTCTGCTGACCTGGTTCTCTGGCTTTGAAGCAGCTCTGCTGACCTGGTTCTCTGGCTCTAAAGCAGCTCTGCTGATTTGAATCTCTGGCTCTAGAGCAGCTCTCCTGACCTGGTTCTTAGACTCTAGAGCAGCTCTGCTAACCTGGTTCTCTGGTTCTAAAGCAGCTCTGCTGACCTGGTTCTCTCCCTCGAAAGCAGCTCTGCTGACCTGGTTTCTCTGGATCTACAGCAGCTCTGCTGATCTGGTTCTCTGGCTCAAGAGCAGCTCTGCTGACCTGGTTCTCTGGCTCTAGAGCAGCTCTGCTGACCTGGTTCTCTTCCTCTAAAGCAGGTCTCCTGACCTGGTTCTCTCCCTCAAAAGCAGCTCTGCTGACCTGGTTTCTCTGGATCTACAGCAGCTCTGCTGACCTGGTTTCTCTCCCTCTAAAGCAGCTCTGCTGACCTGGTTTCTCTCCCTCTAAAGCAGCTCTGCTGACTGGTTTCTCTGGCTCTACAGCAGCTCTGTTGACTTGGTTCTCTGGCTCTAAAGCAGCTCTCCTGCCCTGGTTCTCTCCCTCAAAAGCAGCTCTGCTGGCCTGGTTTCTCTGGATCTACAGCAGCTCTGCTGACCTGGTTTCTCTCCCTCTAAAGCAGCTCTGCTGACCTGGTTTCTCTCCCTCTAAAGCAGCTCTGCTGACTGGTTTCTCTGGCTCTACAGCAGCTCTCCTACTTGGTTCTCTGGCTCAAGAGCAGCTCTGCAGACCTGGTTCTTAGGCTCTAGAGCAGATCTGCTGACCTGGTTCTATGGCTCTACAGCAGCTCTGCCAACCTGGTTATCTGGCTTTGAAGCAGCTCTGCTGACCTGGTTGTCCGGCTCGAAAGCAGCTCTGATGACCTGGTTCTTTCCCTCTAAAGCAGCTCTGCTGACCTGGTTCTCTCCCTCCAAAGCAGCTCTGCTGACCTGGTTCTCTCCCTCTAAAGCAGCTCTGCTGACCTGGTTTCTCTCCCTCTAAAGCGGGTCTGCTGACCTGGTTCTCTGGCTCAAGAGCAGCTCTGCAGACCTGGTTCTTAGGCTCTAGAGCAGATCTGCTGACCTGGTTCTATGGCTCTACAGCAGCTCTGCTGAACTGGTTCTCTGGCTCTAGACCAGCTCTGCTGACCTGGTTCTTAGGCTCTACAGCAGCTCTGCTGACCTGGTTCTCTGGCTCTACAACGGCTCTGCTGACCTGGTTCTCTTGCTCTAAAGCAGCTCTGCTGACCTGGTTCTATGACTCTAAAGCAGCTCTGCTAACCTGGTTCTCTGGCTCTTGAGCAACTCTGCTGACCTGGTTCTTAGGCTCTAGAGCAGCTCTGCCGACCTGATTCTCTGGCTCTAGAGCAGCTCTGCTGACCTGGATCTCTTCCTCTAAAGCAGCCCTGCTCACCTGGTTTCTCTAGCTCTACAGCAGCTCTGCTGACCTGGTTCTCTTGCTCTAGAGCACCTCTGGTGACCTGGTTCTTAGGCTCTTGAGCAGCTCTGCCGACCTGGTTCTCTGGCTCTACAAAGGCTCTGCTGACCTGGTTCTCTGGCTTTGAAGCAGCTCTGCTGACCTGGTTCTCTGGCTGTAAAGCAGCTCTGCTGATTTGAATCTCTGGCTCTAGAGCAGCTCTCCTGACCTGGTTCTTAGACTCTAGAGCAGCTCTGCTAACCTGGTTCTCTGGCTCTAAAGCAGCTCTGCTGACCTGGTTCTCTCCCTCGAAAGCAGCTCTGCTGACCTGGTTTCTCTGGATCTACAGCAGCTCTGCTGATCTGGTTCTCTGGCTCAAGAGCAGCTCTGCTGACCTGGTTCTCTGGCTCTAGATCAGCTCTGCTGACGTGGTTCTCTTCCTCTAAAGCAGGTCTCCTGACCTGGTTCTCTCCCTCTAAAGGAGCTCTGCTGACGTGGTTTCTCTGGCTCTACAGCAGCTCTGCTGACCTGGTTCTCTGGCTCTAAAGCAGCTCTGTTGACCTGGTTCTCTGGCTCTAAAGCGGGTCTACTGACATGGTTCTTAGGCTCTACAGCAGCTCTGCTGACCTGGTTCTCTGGCTCTACAACGGGTCTGCTGACCTGGTTCTCTTGCTCTAAAGCAGCTCTGCTGACCTGGTTCTATGACTCTAAAGCAGCTCTGCTAACCTGGTTCTCTGGCTCTTGAGCAACTCTGCTGACCTGGTTCTTAGGCTCTAGAGCAGCTCTGCCGACCTGATTCTCTGGCTCTAGAGCAGCTCTGCTGACCTGGATCTCTTCCTCTAAAGCAGCTCTGCTGACCTGGTTTCTCTGGATCTACAGCAGCTCTGCTGATCTGGTTCTCTGGCTCAAGAGCAGCTCTGCTGACCTGGTTCTCTGGCTCTAGAGCAGCTCTGCTGACCTGGTTCTCTTCCTCTAAAGCAGGTCTCCTGACCCGGTTCTCTCCCTCAAAAGCAGCTCTGCAGACCTGGTTTCTCTGGATCTACAGCAGCTCTGCTGACCTGGTTTCTCTCCCTCTAAAGCAGCTCTGCTGACCTGGTTTCTCTCCCTCTAAAGCAGCTCTGCTGACTGGTTTCTCTGGCTCTACAGCAGCTCTGTTGACTTGGTTCTCTGGCTCTAAAGCAGCTCTCCTGCCCTGGTTCTCTCCCTCAAAAGCAGCTCTGCTGGCCTGGTTTCTCTGGATCTACAGCAGCTCTGCTGACCTGGTTTCTCTCCCTCTAAAGCAGCTCTGCTGACCTGGTTTCTCTCCCTCTAAAGCAGCTCTGCTGACTGGTTTCTCTGGCTCTACAGCAGCTCTGCTGACTTGGTTCTCTGGCTCAAGAGCAGCTCTGCAGACCTGGTTCTTAGGCTCTAGAGCAGATCTGCTGACCTGGTTCTATGGCTCTACAGCAGCTCTGCCAACCTGGTTATCTGGCTTTGAAGCAGCTATGCTGACCTGGTTGTCCGGCTCGAAAGCAGCTCTGATGACCTGGTTCTCTCCCTCTAAAGCAGCTCTGCTGACCTGGTTCTCTCCCTCCAAAGCAGCTCTGCTGACCTGGTTCTCTCCCTCTAAAGCAGCTCTGCTGACCTGGTTTCTCTCCCTCTAAAGCGGGTCTGCTGACCTGGTTCTCTGGCTCAAGAGCAGCTCTGCAGACCTGGTTCTTAGGCTCTAGAGCAGATCTGCTGACCTGGTTCTATGGCTCTACAGCAGCTCTGCTGAACTGGTTCTCTGGCTCTAGACCAGCTCTGCTGACCTGGTTCTTAGGCTCTACAGCAGCTCTGCTGACCTGGTTCTCTGGCTCTACAACGGCTCTGCTGACCTGGTTCTCTTGCTCTAAAGCAGCTCTGCTGACCTGGTTCTATGACTCTAAAGCAGCTCTGCTAACCTGGTTCTCTGGCTCTTGAGCAACTCTGCTGACCTGGTTCTTAGGCTCTAGAGCAGCTCTGCCGACCTGATTCTCTGGCTCTAGAGCAGCTCTGCTGACCTGGATCTCTTCCTCTATAGCAGCCCTGCTCACCTGGTTTCTCTAGCTCTACAGCAGCTCTGCTGACCTGGTTCTCTTGCTCTAGAGCACCTCTGGTGACCTGGTTCTTAGGCTCTTGAGCAGCTCTGCCGACCTGGTTCTCTGGCTCTACAAAGGCTCTGCTGACCTGGTTCTCTGGCTTTGAAGCAGCTCTGCTGACCTGGTTCTCTGGCTGTAAAGCAGCTCTGCTGATTTGAATCTCTGGCTCTAGAGCAGCTCTCCTGACCTGGTTCTTAGACTCTAGAGCAGCTCTGCTAACCTGGTTCTCTGGCTCTAAAGCAGCTCTGCTGACCTGGTTCTCTCCCTCGAAAGCAGCTCTGCTGACCTGGTTTCTCTGGATCTACAGCAGCTCTGCTGATCTGGTTCTCTGGCTCAAGAGCAGCTCTGCTGACCTGGTTCTCTGGCTCTAGAGCAGCTCTGCTGACGTGGTTCTCTTCCTCTAAAGCAGGTCTCCTGACCTGGTTCTCTCCCTCTAAAGGAGCTCTGCTGATGTGGTTTCTCTGGCTCTACAGCAGCTCTGCTGACCTGGTTCTCTGGCTCTAAAGCAGCTCTGTTGACCTGGTTCTCTGGCTCTAAAGCGGGTCTACTGACATGGTTCTCTGGCTCTAAAGCAACTCTGCTGACCTGGTTCTCTGGCTCTAGAGCAGCTCTGCTGACCTGGTTCTCTGGCTCTAGAGCAGCTCTGCTGACCTGGTTCTTAGGCTCTAGAGCAGCTCTGCTGACCTGGTTCTCTGGCTCTACAACGGCTCTGCTGACCTGGTTCTCTGGCTCTAAAGCAGCTCTGCTGACCTGGTTCTATGGCTCTAAAGCAGCTCTGCTGACCTGGTTCTCTGGCTCTTGAGCAACTCTGCTGACCTGGTTCTTAGGCTCTATAGCAGCTCTGCTGACCTGATTCTCTGGCTCTAGAGCAGCTCTGCTGACCTAGTTCTCTCCCTCTAAAGCAGATCTGCTGACCTGGTTCTCCGGCTCTAAAGCAGCTCTGCTGACCTGGATCTCTTCCTCTAAAGCAGCCCTGCTCACCTGGTTTTAATAGCTCTACAGCAGCTCTGCTGACCTGGTTCTCTTGCTCTAGAGCACCTCTGGTGACCTGGTTCTTAGGCCCTAGAGCAGCTCTGCCGACCTGGTTCTCTGGCTCTACAAAGGCTCTGCTGACCTGGTTCTCTGGCTTTGAAGCAGCTCTGCTGACCTGGTTCTCTGGCTCTAAAGCAGCTCTGTTGACCTGGTTCTTAGGCTCTATAGCAGCTCTGCTGACCTGGTTCTCTGGCTCTACAACGGCTCTGCTGACTTGGTTCTCTGGCCTTGAAGCAGCTCTGCTGACCTGGTTCTCTGCCTCTAAAGCAGCTCTGCTGACTTGGTTCTCTGGCTCTGAAGCAGCTCTGCTAACCTGGATCTCTGGCTTTGAAGCAGCTCTGCTGACCTGGTTCTCTGGCTCTAAAACAGCTTTGCTGACCTGGTTCTCTGGCTCTAAAGCAGATCTGCTGACCTGGTTTCTCTGGCTCTACAGCAGCTCTGCTAACCTGGTTCTCTGGCTCAAGAGCAACTCTGCTGACCTGGTTCTTAGGCTCTAGACTAGCTCTGCTGAACTGGTTCTCTGGCTCTAGACCAGCTCTGCTGACCTGGTTCTTAGGCTCTACAGCAGCTCTGCTGACCTGGTTCTCTGGCTCTACAACGGCTCTGCTGACCTGGTTCTCTTGCTCTAAAGCAGCTCTGCGGACCTGGTTCTATGACTCTAAAGCAGCTCTGCTAACCTGGTTCTCTGGCTCTTGAGCAACTCTGCTGACCTGGTTCTTAGGCTCTAGAGCAGCTCTGCCGACCTGATTCTCTGGCTCTAGAGCAGCTCTGCTGACCTGGATCTCTTCCTCTATAGCAGCCCTGCTCACCTGGTTTCTCTAGCTCTACAGCAGCTCTGCTGACCTGGTTCTCTTGCTCTAGAGCACCACTGGTGACCTGGTTCTTAGGCTCTTGAGCAGCTCTGCCGACCTGGTTCTCTGGCTCTACAAAGGCTCTGCTGACCTGGTTCTCTGGCTTTGAAGCAGCTCTGCTGACCTGGTTCTCTGGCTGTAAAGCAGCTCTGCTGATTTGAATCTCTGGCTCTAGAGCAGCTCTCCTGACCTGGTTCTTAGACTCTAGAGCAGCTCTGCTAACCTGGTTCTCTGGCTCTAAAGCAGCTCTGCTGACCTGGTTCTCTCCCTCGAAAGCAGCTCTGCTGACCTGGTTTCTCTGGATCTACAGCAGCTCTGCTGATCTGGTTCTCTGGCTCAAGAGCAGCTCTGCTGACCTGGTTCTCTGGCTCTAGAGCAGCTCTGCTGACGTGGTTCTCTTCCTCTAAAGCAGGTCTCCTGACCTGGTTCTCTCCCTCTAAAGGAGCTCTGCTGATGTGGTTTCTCTGGCTCTACAGCAGCTCTGCTGACCTAGTTCTCTGGCTCTAAAGCAGCTCTGTTGACCTGGTTCTCTGGCTCTAAAGCGGGTCTACTGACATGGTTCTCTGGCTCTAAAGCAACTCTGCTGACCTGGTTCTCTGGCTCTAGAGCAGCTCTGCTGACCTGTTTCTCTGGCTCTAGAGCAGCTCTGCTGACCTGGTTCTTAGGCTCTAGAGCAGCTCTGTTGACCTGGTTCTCTGGCAATACAACAGCTCTGCTGACCTGGTTCTCTGGCTCTAAAGCAGCTCTGCTGACCTGGTTCTATGGCTCTAAAGCAGCTCTGCTGACCTGGTTCTCTGGCTCTTGAGCAACTCTGCTGACCTGGTTCTTAGGCTCTATAGCAGCTCTGCTGACCTGATTCTCTGGCTCTAGAGCAGCTCTGCTGACCTAGTTCTCTCCCTCTAAAGCAGATCTGCTGACCTGGTTCTCCGGCTCTAAAGCAGCTCTGCTGACCTGGATCTCTTGCTCTAAAGCAGCCCTGCTCACCTGGTTTTTATAGCTCTACAGCAGCTCTGCTGACCTGGTTCTCTTGCTCTAGAGCACCTCTGGTGACCTGGTTCTTAGGCCCTAGAGCAGCTCTGCCGACCTGGTTCTCTGGCTCTACAAAGGCTCTGCTGACCTGGTTCTCTGGCTTTGAAGCAGCTCTGCTGACCTGGTTCTCTGGCTCTAAAGCAGCTCTGTTGACCTGGTTCTTAGGCTCTATAGCAGCTCTGCTGACCTGGTTCTCTGGCTCTACAACGGCTCTGCTGACTTGGTTCTCTGGCCTTGAAGCAGCTCTGCTGACCTGGTTCTCTGCCTCTAAAGCAGCTCTGCGGACTTGGTTCTCTGGCTCTGAAGCAGCTCTGCTAACCTGGATCTCTGGCTTTGAAGCAGCTCTGCTGACCTGGTTCTCTGGCTCTAAAGCAGCTTTGCTGACCTGGTTCTCTGGCTCTAAAGCAGATCTGCTGACCTGGTTTCTCTGGCTCTACAGCAGCTCTGCTAACCTGGTTCTCTGGCTCAAGAGCAACTCTGCTGACATGGTTCTTAGGCTCTAGACTAGCTCTGCTGACCTGGTTCTATGGCTCTAAAGCAGTTATGTTGACCTGGTTCTCTGGCTTTGAAGCAGCACTGCCGACCTGATTCTCTGGCTCTAAAGCAACTCTGCTGACCTGGTTCTATGACTCAAAAGCAGCTTTGCTGACCTGGTTCTCTGGCTTTGAAGCAGCTCTGCTGACCTGGTTATCTGGCTCTAGAGCAGCTCTGCTGACCTGGTTATCTGGCTCTAGAGCAGCACTGCTGACCTGGTTCTCTTCCTCTAAAGCAACTCTCCAGACCTGGTTCTCCGGCTCTATAGCAGCTCTGCTGACCTGGTTCTCTGGCTCTAAAGCAGATCTGCTGACCTGGTTTCTCTGGCTCTACAGCAGCTCTACTAACCTGGTTCTCTGGCTCAAGAGCAGCTCTGCTGACATGGTGCTTAGGCTCAGAGCACCTCTGCTGACCTGGTTCTATGGCTCTAAAGCGGCTCTGCTGAGCTGGTTCTCTGGCTTTGAAGCAGCTCTGCTGACCTGATTCTCTGGCTCTAAAGCAGCTCTGCTGACCTGGTTCTATGACTCAAAAGCAGCTCTGCTGACCTGGTTCTCTTCCTCTAAAGCAGTTCTCCTGACCTGGCTCTCTCCCTCTAAAGGAGCTCTGCTGACGTGGTTTCTCTGGCTCTACAGCAGCTCTGCTGACCTGGTTCTCTGGCTCTAAAGCAGCTCTGTTGACCTGGTTCTTAGGCTCTATGGCAGTTCTGCTGACCTGGTTCTCTGGCTCTACAACGGCTCTGCTGACTTGGTTCTCTGGCTTTGAAGCAGCTCTGCTGACCTGGTTCTATGGCTCTAAAGCAGCTCTGCTGACCTGGTTCTCTGGCTTTGAAGCAGCTCTGCTGACCCGGTTCTCTGGCTCTAGAGCAGCTCTGCTGACCTGGTTCTCTTCCTCTAAAGCAGGTCACCTGACCTGGTTCTCTCCCTCTAAAGGAACTCTGCTGACGTGGTTTCTCTGGCTCTACAGCAGCTCTGCTGATCCGGTTCTCTGGCTCTGCAACGGCTCTGCTGACTTGGTTCTCTGGTTTTGAAGCAGCTCTGCTGACCTGGTTCTCTGGCTCTAAAGCAGCTCTGCTGACCTGGTTCTCTGGCTCTAAAGCAGCTCTGCTGACCTGGATCTCTGGCTTTGAAGCAGCTCTGCTGACCTGCTTCTCTGGCTCTAAAGCAGATCTGCTGACCTGGTTTCTCTGGCTCTACAGCAGCTCTACTAACCTGGTTCTCTGGCTCAAGAGCAGCTCTGCTGACATGGTGCTTAGGCTCTAGAGCACCTCTGCTGACCTGGTTCTATGGCTCTAAAGTGGCTCTGCTGAGCTGGTTCTCTGGCTTTGAAGCAGCTCTGCTGACCTGATTCTCTGGCTCTAAAGCAGCTCTGCTGACCTGGTTCTATGACTCAAAAGCAGCTCTGCTGACCTGGTTCTCTTCCTCTAAAGCAGTTCTCCTGACCTGGTTCTCTCCCTCTAAAGGAGCTCTGCTGACGTGGTTTCTCTGGCTCTACAGCAGCTCTGCTGACCTGGTTCTCTGGCTCTAAAGCAGATCTGTTGACCTGGTTCTTAGGCTCTATGGCAGTTCTGCTGACCTGGTTCTCTGGCTCTACAAGGGCTCTGCTGACTTGGTTCTCTGGCTTTGAAGCAGCTCTGCTGACCTGGTTCTCTGGCTCTTAAGCAGCTCTGCTGACCTGGTTCTCTGGCTCTAAAGCAGCTCTGCTGACCTGGATCTCTGGCTCTAAAGCAGATCTGCTGACCTGGTTTCTCTGCCTCTAGAGCAGCTCATCTAACCTGGTTCTCTGGCTCAAGAGCAGCTCTGCTGACATGGTTCTTAGGCTCTAGAGCAGCTCTGCTGACCTGGTTCTATGGCTCTAAAGCAGCTCTGCTGACCTGGTTCTCTGGCTTTGAAGCAGCTCTGCTGACCTGATTCTCTGGCTCTAAAGCAGCTCTGCTGACCTGGTTCTATGACTCAAAAGCAGCTCTGCTGACCTGGTTCTCTCCCTCTAAAGCAGGTCTCCTGACCTGGTTCTCTCCCTCTAAAGGAGCTCTGCTGACGTGGTTTCTCTGGCTCTACAGCAGCTCTGCTGACCTGGTTCTCTGGCTCTAAAGCAGCTCTGTTGACCTGGTTCTTAGGCTCTATAGCATTTCTGCTGACCTGGTTCTCTGGCACTACAACGGCTCTGCTGACTTGGTTCTCTGGCTTTGAAGCAGCTCTGCTGACCTGGATCTCTGGCTCTAAAGCAGCTCTGCTGACCTGGTTCTCTGGCTCTAAAGCCGCTCTGCTGACCTGGATCTCTGGCTTTGAAGCAGCTCTGCTGACCTGATTCTCTGGCTCTAAAGCAGCTCTGCTGACCTGGTTCTCTGGCTTTGAAGCAGCTCTGCTGACCTGATTCTCTGGCTATAAAGCAGCTCTGCTGACCTGGTTCTATGACTCAAAAGCAGCTCTGCTGACCTGGTTCTCTGGCGTTGAAGCAGCTCTGCTGACCTGGTTATGTGGCTCCAGAGCAGCTCTGCTGACCTGGTTATCTGGCTCTAGAGCAGCACTGCTGACCTGGTTCTCTTCCTCTAAAGCAACTCTCCTGACCTGCTTCTCAGGCTCTATAGCAGCTCTGCTGACCTGGTTCTCTCCCTCCAAAGGAACTCTGCTGACTTGGTTTCTCTGGCTCTACAGCAGCTCTGCTGACCTGGTTCTCTGGCTCTAAAGCAGATCTGCTGACCTGGTTCTCTTCCTCTAAACCAACTCTCCTGACCTGGTTCTCAGGCTCTATAGCAGCTCTGCTGACCTGGTTCTCTCCCTCCAAAGGAACTCTGCTGACTTGGTTTCTCTGGCTCTACAGCAGCTCTGCTGACCTGGTTCTTAGGCTCTAGAGCAGCTCTGCTGACCTGGTTCTCTGGCTCTTGAGCAGCTTTGCTGACCTGGTTCTTAGGCTCTACAGCAGCTCTGCTGACCTGGTTCTCTTGCTTTAGAGCACCTTTGGTGACCTGGTTCTTAGGCTCTAGAGCAGCTCTGCCGACCTGGTTCTCTGGCTCTACAAAGGCTCTGCTGACCTGGTTCTCTGGCTTTGAAGCATCTCTGCTGACCTGGTTCTCTAGCTCTAAAGCAGCTCTGCTGATTTGTATCTCTGGCTCTAGAGCAGCTCTCCTGACCTGGTTCTTAGACTCTAGAGCAGCTCTGCTAACTTGGTTCTCTGGATCTAAAGCAGCTCTGCTGACCTGGTTCTCTCCCTCAAAAGCAGCTCTGCTGACCTGGTTTCTCTGGATCTACAGCAGCTCTGCTGACCTGGTTTCTCTCCCTCTAAAGCAGCTCTGCTGACATGATTTCTCTTCCTCTAAAGCAGCTCTGCTGACCTGGTTTCTCTGGCTCTACAGCAGCTCTGCTGACTTAGTTCTTAGGCTCTAGAGCAGATCTGCTGACCTGGTTCTATGGCTCTACAGCAGCTCTGCTGACCTGGTTATCTGGCTTTGAAGCAGCTCTGCTGACCTGGTTGTCCGGCTCGAAAGCAGCTCTGATGACCTGGTTCTCTCCCTCTAAAGCAGCTCTGCTGACCTGGTTCTCTCCCTCTAAAGCAGCTCTGCGGACCTGGTTCTCTCCCTCTAAAGCAGCTCTGCTGACCTGGTTTCTCTCCCTCTAAAGCGGGTCTGCTGACCTGGTTCTCTGGCTCAAGAGCAGCTCTGCAGATCTGGTTCTTAGGCTCTAGAGCAGATCTGCTGACCTGGTTCTATGGCTCTACAGCAGCTCTGCTGAACTGGTTCTCTGGCTCTAGACCAGCTCTGCTGACCTGGTTCTTAGGCTCTAGAGCAGCTCTGCTGACCTGGTTCTCTTGCTCTACAACGGCTCTGCTGACCTGGTTCTCTGGCTCTAAAGCGGGTCTGCTGACCTGGTTCTCTGGCTCTAAAGCAACTCTGCTGACCTGGTTCTCTGGCTCGAAAGCAGCTCTGATGACCAGGTTCTCACCCTCTAAAGCAGCTCTGCTGACCTGGTTCTCTCCCTCTAAAGCAGCTCTGCTGACCTGGTTCTCTCCGTCTAAAGCAGCTCTGCTGACCTGGTTTCTCTCCCTCTAAAGCGGGTCTGCTGACCTGGTTTTCTGGCTCAAGAGCAGCTCTGCAGATCTGGTTCTTAGGCTCTAGAGCAGTTCTGCTGACCTGGATCTATGGCTCTACAGCAGCTCTGCTGAACTGGTTCTCTGGCTCTAGACCAGCTCTGCTGACCTGGTTCTTAGGCTCTAGAGCAGCTCTGCTGACCTGGTTCTCTTGCTCTACAACGGCTCTGCTGACCTGGTTCTCTGGCTCTAAAGCGGGTCTGCTGACCTGGTTCTCTGGCTCGAAAGCAGCTCTGATGACCTGGTTCTCTCCCTCTAAAGCAGCTCTGCTGACCTGGTTTTCTCCCTCTAAAGCAGCTCTGCTGACCTGGTTCTCTCCCTCTAAAGCAGCTCTGCTGACCTGGTTTCTCTCCCTCTAAAGCGGGTCTGCTGACCTGGTTCTCTGGCTCAAGAGCAGCTCTGCAGATCTGGTTCTTAGGCTCTAGAGCAGATCTGCTGACCTGGTTCTATGGCTCTACAGCAGCTCTGCTGAACTGGTTCTCTGGCTCTAGACCAGCTCTGCTGACCTGGTTCTTAGGCTCTAGAGCAGCTCTGCTGACCTGGTTCTCTTGCTCTACAACGGCTCTGCTGACCTGGTTCTCTGGCTCTAAAGCGGGTCTGCTGACCTGGTTCTCTGGCTCTAAAGCAGCTCTGCTGACCTGGTTCTCTGGCTCTAGACCAGCTCTGCTGACCTGGTTCTTAGGCTCTAGAGCAGCTCTGCTGACCTGGTTCTCTTGCTCTACAACGGCTCTGCTGACCTGGTTCTCTGGCTCTAAAGCAGGTCTGCTGACCTGGTTCTCTGGCTCTAAAGCAACTCTGCTGACCTGGTTCTCTGGCTCGAAAGCAGCTCTGATGATCTGGTTCTCTCCCTCTAAAGCAGCTCTGCTGACCTGGTTCTCTCCCTCTAAAGCAGCTCTGCTGACCTGGTTCTCTCCCTCTAAAGCAGCTCTGCTGACCTGGTTTCTCTCCCTCTAAAGCGGGTCTGCTGACCTGGTTCTCTGGCTCAAGAGCAGCTCTGCAGATCTGGTTCTTAGGCTCTAGAGCAGTTCTGCTGACCTGGTTCTATGGCTCTACAGCAGCTCTGCTGAACTGGTTCTCTGGCTCTAGACCAGCTCTGCTGACCTGGTTCTTAGGCTCTAGAGCAGCTCTGCTGACTTGGTTCTCTTGCTCTACAACGGCTCTGCTGACCTGGTTCTCTGGCTCTAAAGCGGGTCTGCTGACGTGGTTCTCTGGCTCTAAAGCAGCTCTGCTGACCTGGTTTTCTGGCTCTATAGCTGCTCTGATGACCTGGTTCTTAGGCTCTAGAGCAGCTCTGCTGACCTGGTTCTCTTGCTCTACAACGGCTCTGCTGACCTGGTTCTCTGGCTCTAAAGCGGGTCTGCTGACCTGGTTCTCTGGCTGGAAAGCAGCTCTGATGACCTGGTTCTCTCCCTCTAAAGCAGCTCTGCTGACCTGGTTCTCTCCCTCTTAAGCAGCTCTGCTGACCTGGTTCTCTCCCTCTAAAGCAGGTCTGCTGACCTGGTTTCTCTCCCTCTAAAGCGGGTCTGCTGACCTGGTTCTCTGGCTCAAGAGCAGCTCTGCAGATCTGGTTCTTAGGCTCTAGAGCAGTTCTGCTGACCTGGTTCTATGGCTCTACAGCAGCTCTGCTGAACTGGTTCTCTGGCTCTAGACCAGCTCTGCTGACCTGGTTCTTAGGCTCTAGAGCAGCTCTGCTGACCTGGTTCTCTTGCTCTACAACGGATCTGCTGACCTGGTTCTCTGGCTCTAAAGCGGGTCTGCTGACCTGGTTCTCTGGCTCTAAAGCAACTCTGCTGACCTGGTTCTCTGGCTCTATAGCTGCTCTGATGACCTGGTTCTCTCCCTCTAAAGCAGCTCTGCTGACCTGGTTGTCTCCCTCTAAAGCAGCTCTGCTGACCTGGTTCTCTCCCTCTAAAGCAGCTCTGCTGACCTGGTTTCTCTCCCTCTAAAGCGGGTCTGCTGACCTGGTTCTCTGGCTCAAGAGCAGCTCTGCAGATCTGGTCCTTAGGCTCTAGAGCAGATCTGCTGACCTGGTTCTATGGCTCTACAGCAGCTCTGCTGAACTGGTTCTCTGGCTCTAGACCAGCTCTGCTGACCTGGTTCTTAGGCTCTAGAGCAGCTCTGCTGACCTGGTTCTCTTGCTCTACAACGGCTCTGCTGACCTGGTTCTATGACTCAAAAGCAGCTCTGCTGACCTGGTTCTCTTCCTCTAAAGGAGCTCTGCTGACGTGGTTTCTCTGGCTCTACAGCAGCTCTGCTGACCTGGTTCTCTAGCTCTAAAGCAGCTCTGTTGACCTGGTTCTGAGGCTCTATAGCAGTTCTGCTGACCTGGTTCTCTGGCTCTACAACGGCTCTGCTGACTTGGTTCTCTGGCTTTGAAGCAGATCTACTGACCTGGTTCTCTGGCTCTAAAGCAGCTCTGCTGACCTGGTTTTCTGGCTCAAGAGCAGCTCTACTGACCTGGTTCTTAGGCTCTAGAGCAGCTCTGCTGAGTTGGTTCTATGGCTTTAAAGCAGCTCTGCTGACCTGGTTCTATGGCTCTAAAGCAGCTCTGCTGACCTGGTTCTCTGGCTTTGAAGCAGCTCTGCTGACCCGGTTCTCTGGCTCTAGAGCAGCTCTGCTGACCTGGTTTACTGCCTCTAAAGCAGGTCTCCTGACCTGGTTCTCTCCCTCTAAAGGAACTCTGCTGACGTGGTTTCTCTGGCTCTACAGCAGCTCTGCTGATCCGGTTCTCTGGCTCTACAACGGCTCTGCTGACTTGGTTCTCTGGTTTTGAAGCAGCTCTGCTGACCTGGTTCTATGGCTCTAAAGCAGCTCTGCTGACCTGGTTCTCTGGCTCTAAAGCAGCTCTGCTGACCTGGATCCCTGGCATTGAAGCAGCTCTGCTGACCTGGTTCTCTGGCTCTAAAGCAGATCTGCTGACCTGGTTTCTCTGGCTCTACAGCAGCTCTACTAACCTGGTTCTCTGGCTCAAGAGCAGCTCTGCTGACATGGTGCTTAGGCTCTAGAGCACCTCTGCTGACCTGGTTCTATGGCTCTAAAGCGGCTCTGCTGAGCTGGTTCTCTGGCTTTGAAGCAGCTCTGCTGACCTGATTCTCTGGCTCTAAAGCAGCTCTGCTGACCTGGTTCTATGACTCAAAAGCAGCTCTGCTGACCTGGTTCTCTTCCTCTAAAGCAGTTCTCCTGACCTGGTTCTCTCCCTCTAAAGGAGCTCTGCTGTCGTGGTTTCTCTGGCTCTACAGCAGCTCTGCTGACCTGGTTCTCTGGCTCTAAAGCAGCTCTGTTGACCTGGTTCTTAGGCTCTATGGCAGTTCTGCTGACCTGGTTCTCTGGCTCTACAACGGCTCTGCTGACTTGGTTCTCTGGCTTTGAAGCAGCTCTGCTGACCTGGTTCTATGGCTCTAAAGCAGCTCTGCTGACCTGGTTCTCTGGCTTTGAAGCAGCTCTGCTGACCCGGTTCTCTGGCTCTAGAGCAGCTCTGCTGACCTGGTTCTCTTCCTCTAAAGCAGGTCACCTGACCTGGTTCTCTCCCTCTAAAGGAACTCTGCTGACGTAGTTTCTCTGGCTCTACAGCAGCTCTGCTGATCCGGTTCTCTGGCTCTACAACGGCTCTGCTGACTTGGTTCTCTGGTTTTGAAGCAGCTCTGCTGACCTGGTTCTCTGGCTCTAAAGCAGCTCTGCTGACCTGGTTCTCTGGCTCTAAAGCAGCTCTGCTGACCTGGATCTCTGGCTTTGAAGCAGCTCTGCTGACCTGGTTCTCTGGCTCTAAAGCAGATCTGCTGACCTGGTTTCTCTGGCTCTACAGCAGGTCTACTAACCTGGTTCTCTGGCTCAAGAGCAGCTCTGCTGACATGGTTCTCTGGCTCTAAAGCAGATCTGCTGACCTGGTTTCTCTGGCTCTACAGCAGGTCTACTAACCTGGTTCTCTGGCTCAAGAGCAGCTCTGCTGACATGGTGCTTAGGCTCTAGAGCACCTCTGCTGACCTGGTTCTATGGCTCTAAAGTGGCTCTGCTGAGCTGGTTCTCTGGCTTTGAAGCAGCTCTGCTGACCTGATTCTCTGGCTCTAAAGCAGCTCTGCTGACCTGGTTCTATGACTCAAAAGCAGCTCTGCTGACCTGGTTCTCTTCCTCTAAAGCAGTTCTCCTGACCTGGTTCTCTCCCTCTAAAGGAGCTCTGCTGACGTGGTTTCTCTGGCTCTACAGCAGCTCTGCTGACCTGGTTCTCTGGCTCTAAAGCAGCTCTGTTGACCTGGTTCTTAGGCTCTATGGCAGTTCTGCTGACCTGGTTCTCTGGCTCTACAACGGCTCTGCTGACTTGGTTCTCTGGCTTTGAAGCAGCTCTGCTGACCTGGTTCTCTGGCTCTTAAGCAGCTCTGCTGACCTGGTTCTCTGGCTCTAAAGCAGCTCTGCTGACCTGGATCTCTGGCTCTAAAGCAGATCTGCTGACCTGTTTTCTCTGCCTCTACAGCAGCTCATCTAACCTGGTTCTCTGGCTCAAGAGCAGCTCTGCTGACATGGTTCTTAGGCTCTAGAGCAGCTCTGCTGACCTGGTTCTACGGCTCTAAAGCAGCTCTGCTGACCTGGTTCTCTGGCTTTGAAGTAGCTCTGCTGACCTGATTCTCTGGCTCTAAAGCAGCTCTGCTGACCTGGTTATATGAATCAAAAGCAGCTCTGCTGACCTGGTGCTCTGGCTGTGAAGCAGCTCTGCTGACCTGGTTATGTGGCTCTAGAGCAGCTCTGCTGACCTGGGTATCTGGCTCTAGAGCAGCACTGCTGACCTGGTTCTCTTCCTCTAAAGCAACTCTCCTGACCTATTCTCCGGCTCTATAGCAGCTCTGCTGACCTGGTTCTCTCCCTCTAAAGGAACTCTGCTGACTTGGTTTCTCTAGCTCTACAGCAGCTCTGCCGACCTGGTTCTCTGGCTCTAAAGCAGATCTGCTGACCTGGTTCTCTTCCTCTAAAGCAACTCTGCTGACCTGGTTCTCTGGCTCTATAGCAGCTCTGCTGACCTGGTTCTCTCACTCTAAAAGAGCTCTGCAGACTTGGTTTCTCTGGCTCTACAGCAGCTCTGCTGACCTGGTTCTTAGGCTCTAGAGCTGCTCTGCTGACCTGGTTCTCTGGCTCTACAACGGCTCTGCTGACCTGGTTCTCTGGCTCTAAAGCAGCTCTACTGACCTGGTTCTATGGCTCTAAAGCAGCTCTGCTGACCTGGTTCTCTGGCTCTTGAGCAGCTCTGCTGACCTGGTTCTTAGGTTCTACAGCAGCTCTGCTGACCTGGTTCTCTTGCTCTAGAGCTCCTTTGGTGACCTTGTTCTTAGGCTCTAGAGCAGCTCTGCCGACCTGGTTCTCTGGCTTTGAAGCAGCTCTGCTGACCTGGTTCTCTGGCTCTAAAGCAGCTCTGCTGATTTGTATCTCTGGCTCTAGAGCAGCTCTCCTGACCTGGATCTTAGACTCTAGAGCAGCTCTGCTAACTTGGTTCTCTGGCTCTAAAGCAGCTCTGCTGACCTGGTTCTCTCCCTCAAAAGCAGCTCTGCTGACCTGGTTTCTGTGGATCTACAACAGCTCTGCTGACCTGGTTTCTCTCCCTCTAAAGCAGCTCTGCTGACATGATTTCTCTCCCTCTAAAGCAGGTATGCTGACCTGGTTTCTCTGGCTCTACAGCAGCTCTGCTGACTTGGTTCTCTGGCTCAAGATCAGCTCTCCAGACCTGGTTCTTAGGCTCTAGAGCAGATCTGCTGACCTGGTTCAATGGCTCTACAGCAGCTCTGCTGACCTGGTTAACTGGCTTTGAAGCAGCTCTGCTGACCTGGTTGTCCGGCTCGAAAGCAGCTCTGATTACCTGGTTCTCTCCCTCTAAAGCAGCTCTGCTGACCTGGTTCTCTCCCTCTAAAGCAGCTCTGCTGACCTGGTTCTCTCCCTCTAAAGCAGCTCTGCTGAACTGGTTTCTCTCCCTCTAAAGCGGGTCTGCTGACCTGGTTCTCTGGCTCAAGAGCAGCTCTGCAGACCTGGTTCTTAGGCTCTAGAGCGGATCTGCTGACCTGGTTCTCTTGCTTTACAATGGCTCTGCTGACCTGGTTCTCTGGCTCTAAAGCGGGTCTGCTGACATGGTTCTCTGGCTCAAAGCAACTCTGCTGACCTGGTTCTCTGGCTCTAGAGCAGCTCTGCTGACCTGGTTCTCTGGCTCTAGAGCAGCTCTGCTGACCTGGTTATTAGGCTCTAGAGCAGCTCTGCTGACCTGGTTCTCTGGCTCTACAACGGCTCTGCTGACCTGGTTCTCTGGCTCTAAAGCAGCTCTGCTGACCTGGTTCTATGGCTCTAAAGCAGCTCTGCTGACCTGGTTCTCTGGCTCTTGAGCAACTCTGCTGACCTGGTTCTTAGGCTTTATAGCAGCTCTGCTGGCCTGATTTTGTGGCTCTAGAGCAGCTCTGCTGAACTAGTTCTCTCCCTCTAAAGCAGATCTGCTGACCTGGTTCTCTGGCTCTAAAGCAGCTCTGCTGACCTGGATCTCTTCCTCTAAAGCAGCCCTGCTCACCTGGTTTCTATAGCTCTACAGCAGCTCTGCTGACCTGGTTCTCTTGCTCTAGAGCACCTCTGGTGACCTGGTTCTTAGGCCCTAGAGCAGCTCTGCCGACCTGGTTCTCTGGCTCTACAAAGGCTCTGCTGACCTGGTTCTCTGGCTTTGAAGCAGCTCTGCTGACCTGGTTCTCTGGCTCTAAAGCAGCTCTGTTGACCTGTTTCTTAGGCTCTATAGCAGCTCTGCTGACCTGGTTCTCTGGCTCTACAACAGCTCTGCTGATTTGGTTCTCTGGCTTTGAAGCAGCTCTGCTTACCTGGTTCTCTGCCTCTAAAGCAGCTCTGCTGACTTGGTTCTCTGGCTCTAAAGCAGCTCTGCTGACCTGGATCTCTGGCTTTGAAGCAGCTCTGCTGACCTGGTTCTCTGGCTCTAAAGCAGCTCTGCTGACCTGGTTCTCTGGCTCTAAAGCAGTTCTGCTGGCCTGGTTTCTCTGGCTCTACAGCAGCTCTGCTAACCTGGTTCTCTGGCTCAAGAGCAACTCTGCTGACATGGTTCTTAGGCTCTAGACTAGCTCTGCTGACCTGGTTCTATGGCTCTAAAGCAGCTATGCTGACCTGGTTCTCTGGCTTTGAAGCAGCACTGCTGACCTGATTCTCTGGCTCTAAAGCAGCTCTGCTGACTTGTTTCTATGACTCAAAAGCAGCTTTGCTGACCTGGTTCTCTGGCTTTAAAGCAGCTCTGCTGACCTGGTTATCTGGCTCTAGAGCAGCTCTGCTGACCTGGTTATCGTCCTCTAAAGCAACTCTCCAGACCTGTTTCTCCGGCTCTGTAGCAGCCCTGCTGACCTGGTTCTCTCCCTCTAAAGGAACTCTGCTGACTTGGTTTCTCTGGCTCTACAGCAGCTCTGCCGACCTGATTCTCTGGCTCTAAAGCAGATCTGCTGACCTGGTTCTCTTCCTCTAAAGCAACTCTGCTGACCTGGTTCTCTGGCTCTATAGCTGCCCTGCTGACCTGGTTCTCTCCCTCTAAAGGAGCTCTGCAGACTTGGTTTCTCTGGCTCTACAGCAGCTCTGCTGACCTGGTTCTTAGGCTCTAGAGCAGCTCTGCTGACCTGGTTCTCTGGCTCTACAACGGCTCTGCTGAGCTGGTTCTCTGGCTCTAAAGCAGCTCTGCTGACCTGGTTCTCTGGCTATAAAGCAGCTCTGCTGACCTGGATCTCTGGCTTTGAAGCAGCTCTGCTGACCTGGTTCTCTGGCTCTAAAGCAGATCTGCTGACCTGGTTTCTCTGGCTCTACATCAGCTCTACTAAACTGGTTCTCTGGCTCAAGAGTAGCTCTGCTGACATGGTGCTTAGGCTCTAGAGCACCTCTGCTGACCTGGTTCTATGGCTCTAAAGCGGCTCTGCTGAGCTGGTTCTCTGGCTTTGAAGCAGCTCTGCTGACCTGATTCTCTGGCTCGAAAGCAGCTCTGATGACCTGGTTCTCTCCCTCTAAAGCAGCTCTGCTGACCTGGTTCTCTCCCTCTAAAGCAGCTCTGCTGACCTGGTTCTATGGCTCTAAAGCAGCTCTGCTGACCTGGTTCTCTGGCTTTAAAGCAGCTCTGCTGACCCGGTTCTCTGGCTCTATAGCAGCTCTGCTGACATGGTTCTCTTCCTCTAAAGCAGGTCTCCTGACCTGGTTCTCTCCCTCTAAAGGAGCTCTGCTGACGTGGTTTCTCTGGCTCTACAGCAGCTCTGCTGACCTGGATCTCTGGCTCTAAAGCCAATCTGCTGACCTGGTTTCTCTGGCTCTACAGCAGCTCATCTAACCTGCTTCTCTGGCTCAAGAGCAGCTCTGCTGACATGGTTCTTAGGCTCTAGAGCAGCTCTGCTGACCTGGTTCTATGGCTATAAAGCAGCTCTGCTGACCTGGTTCTCTTACTTTGAAGCAGCTCTGCTGACCAGGTTCTCTGGCTTTGAAGCAGCTATGCTGACCTGGTTATGTGGCTCTAGAGCAGCTCTGCTCACCTGGGTATCTGGCTCTAAAGCAGATCTGCTGACCTGGTTCTCTTCCTCTGAAGCAACTCTGCTGACCTGGTTCTCTGGATCTACAGCAGCTCTGCTGACCTGGTTCTCCGGCTCTATAGCAGTTCTGCTGACCTGGTTCTCTCCCTCTAAAGAAACTCTGCTGACTTGGTTTCTCTGCCTCTTCAGCAGTTCTGCTGACCTGATTCTCTGGCTCTACAGCAGCTCTGCTGACTTGGTTCTCTGGCTCAAGAGCAGCTCTGCTGACCTGGTTATCTGGGTTTGAAGCAGCTCTGCTGACCTGGTTGTCCGGCTCGAAAGCAGCTCTGATGACCTGGTTCTCTCCCTCTAAAGCAGCTCTGCTGACCTGGTTCTCTGGCTTTGAAGCAGCTCTGCTGACCCGGTTCTCTGGCTCTATAGCAGCTCTGCTGACATGGTTCTCTTCCTCTAAAGCAGGTCTCCTGACCTGATTCTCTCCCTCTAAAGGAGCTTTGCTGACGTGGTTTCTCTGGCTCTACAGCAGCTCTGCTGACCTGGTTCTCTGGCTCTAAAGCAGCTCTGTTGACCTGGTTCTTAGGCTCTATAGCAGCTCTGCTGACCCGGTTCTCTGGGTCTACAATGGCTCTGCTGACTTGGTTCTCTGGTTTTGAAGCAGTTCTGCTGACCTGGTTCTCTGGCTCTAAAGCAGCTCTGCTTACCTGGTTCTCTGGCTCTAAAGAAGCTCTGCTGACCTGGATCTCAGGCTTTGAAGCAGCTCTGCTGACCTGGTTCTCTGGCTCTAAAGCAGATCTGCTGACCTGGTTTCTCTGGCTCTACAGCAGCTCTACTAACCTGGTTGTCTGGCTCAAGAGCAGCTCTGCTGACATGGTGCTTAGGCTCTAGAGCACCTCTGCTGACCTGGTTGTATGGCTCTAAAGCGGCTCTGCTGAGCTGGTTCTCTGGCTTTGAAGCAGCTCTGCTGACCTGATTCTCTGCCTCTTCAGCAGTTCTGCTGACCTGGTTCTATGACTTAAAAGCAGCTCTGCTGACCTGGTTCTCTACCTCTAAAGCAGGTCTCCTGACCTGGTTCTCTCCCTCTAAAGGAGCTCTGCTGACGTGGTTTCTCTGGCTCTACAGCAGCTCTGCTGACCTGGTTCTCTGGCTCTAAAGCAGATCTGTTGACCTGGTTCTTAGGCTCTATAGCAGTTCTGCTGACCTGGTTCCCTGGCTCTACAACGGCTCTGCTGACTTGGTTCTCTGGCTTTGAAGCAACTCTGCTGACCTGGTTCTCTGGCTCTAAAGCAGCTCTGCTGACCTGGTTCTATGGCTCTAAAGCAGCTCTGCTGACCTGGATCTCTGGCTCTAAAGCCAATCTGCTAACCTGGTTTCTCTGGCTCTACAGCAGCTCATCTAACCTGCTTCTCTGGCTCAAGAGCAGCTCTGCTGACATGGTTCTTAGGCTCTAGAGCAGCTCTGCTGACCTGGTTCTATGGCTATAAAGCAGCTCTGCTGACCTGGTTCTCTTACTTTGAAGCAGCTCTGCTGACCTGATTCTCTGGCTCTAAAGCAGCTCTGCTGACCTGGTTCTATGACTCAAAAGCAGCTCTGCTGACCAGGTTCTCTGGCTTTGAAGCAGCTATGCTGACCTGGTTATGTGGCTCTAGAGCAGCTCTGCTGACCTGGGTATCTGGCTCTAAAGCAGATCTGCTGACCTGGTTCTCTTCCTCTGAAGCAACTCTGCTGACATGATTTCTCTCCCTCTAAAGCAGCTCTGCTGACCTGGTTTCTCTGGCTCTACAGCAGCTCTGCTGACTTGGTTCTCTGGCTCAAGAGCAGCTCTGCTGACCTGGTATCTGGGTTTGAAGCAGCTCTGCTGACCTGGTTGTCCGGCTCGAAAGCAGCTCTGATGACCTGGTTCTCTCCCTCTAAAGCAGGTCTGCTGACCTGCTTCTCTCCCTCTAAAGCAGCTCTGCTGACCTGGTTTCTCTCCCTCTAAAGCGGGTCTGCTGACCTGGTTCTCTGGCTCAAGAGCAGCTCTGCAGACCTGGTTCTTAGGCTCTAGAGCAGATGTGCTGACCTGGTTTTCTTGCTCTAAAACGGCTCTGCTGACCTGGTTCTCTGGCTCTAAAGCGGGTCTGCTGACCTGGTTCTCTGGCTCTAAAGCAACTCTGCTGACCTGGTTCTCTGGCTCTAGAGCAGCTCTGCTGACCTGGTTGTCTGGCTCTAGAGCAGCTCTGCTGACCTGGTTCTTAGGCTCTAGAGCAGCTCTGCTGACCTGGTTCTATGGCTCTAAAGCAGCTCTGCTGACCTGGTTCTCTGGCTTTAAAGCAGCTCTGCTGACCCGGTTCTCTGGCTCTATAGCAGCTCTGCTGACATGGTTCTCTTCCTCTAAAGCAGGTCTCCTGACCTGGTTCTCTCCCTCTAAAGGAGCTCTGCTGACGTGGTTTCTCTGGCTCTACAGCAGCTCTGCTGACCTGGATCTCTGGCTCTAAAGCCAATCTGCTGACCTGGTTTCTCTGGCTCTACAGCAGCTCATCTAACCTGCTTCTCTGGCTCAAGAGCAGCTCTGCTGACATGGTTCTTAGGCTCTAGAGCAGCTCTGCTGACCTGGTTCTATGGCTATAAAGCAGCTCTGCTGACCTGGTTCTCTTACTTTGAAGCAGCTCTGCTGACCAGGTTCTCTGGCTTTGAAGCAGCTATGCTGACCTGGTTATGTGGCTCTAGAGCAGCTCTGCTCACCTGGGTATCTGGCTCTAAAGCAGATCTGCTGACCTGGTTCTCTTCCTCTGAAGCAACTCTGCTGACCTGGTTCTCTGGATCTACAGCAGCTCTGCTGACCTGGTTCTCCGGCTCTATAGCAGTTCTGCTGACCTGGTTCTCTCCCTCTAAAGAAACTCTGCTGACTTGGTTTCTCTGCCTCTTCAGCAGTTCTGCTGACCTGATTCTCTGGCTCTACAGCAGCTCTGCTGACTTGGTTCTCTGGCTCAAGAGCAGCTCTGCTGACCTGGTTTTCTGGGTTTGAAGCAGCTCTGCTGACCTGGTTGTCCGGCTCGAAAGCAGCTCTGATGACCTGGTTCTCTCCCTCTAAAGCA
This sequence comes from Triturus cristatus, assembly GCF_964204655.1. Taxonomy (NCBI): domain Eukaryota; kingdom Metazoa; phylum Chordata; class Amphibia; order Caudata; family Salamandridae; genus Triturus; species Triturus cristatus. The sequence continues at coordinate 1,130,515,637 of NC_140579.1, read as the reverse complement.
GCTCTGCTGACCTGGTTCTCTGGCTTTGAAGCAGCTCTGCTGACCCGGTTCTCTGGCTCTATAGCAGCTCTGCTGACCTGGTTCTCTCCCTCTAAAGGAGCTCTGCTGACGTGGTTTCTCTGGCTCTACAGCAGCTCTGCTGACCTGGTTCTCTGGCTCTAAAGCAGCTCTGTTGACCTGGTTCTTAGGCTCTATAGCAGCTCTGCTGACCCGGTTCTCTGGGTCTACAATGGCTCTGCTGACATGGTTCTCTGGTTTTGAAGCAGTTCTGCTGACCTGGTTCTCTGGCTCTAAAGCAGCTCTGCTTACCTGGTTCTCTGGCTCTAAAGAAGCTCTGCTGACCTGGATCTCAGGCTTTGAAGCAGCTCTGCTGACCTGGTTCTCTGACTCTAAAGCAGATCTGCTGACCTGGTTTCTCTGGCCCTACAGCAGCTCTACTAACCTGGTTGTCTGGCTCAAGAGCAGCTCTGCTGACATGGTGCTTAGGCTCTAGAGCACCTCTGCTGACCTGGTTGTATGGCTCTAAAGCGGCTCTGCTGAGCTGGTTCTCTGGCTTTGAAGCAGCTCTGCTGACCTGATTCTCTGCCTCTTCAGCAGTTCTGCTGACCTGGTTCTATGACTCAAAAGCAGCTCTGCTGACCTGGTTCTCTACCTCTAAAGCAGGTCTCCTGACCTGGTTCTCTCCCTCTAAAGGAGCTCTGCTGACGTGGTTTCTCTGGCTCTACAGCAGCTCTGCTGACCTGGTTCTCTGGCTCTAAAGCAGATCTGTTGACGTGGTTCTTAGGCTCTATAGCAGTTCTGCTGACCTGGTTCCCTGGCTCTACAACGGCTCTGCTGACTTGGTTCTCTGGCTTTGAAGCAACTCTGCTGACCTGGTTCTCTGGCTCTAAAGCAGCTCTGCTGACCTGGTTCTATGGCTCTAAAGCAGCTCTGCTGACCTGGATCTCTGGCTCTAAAGCCAATCTGCTAACCTGGTTTCTCTGGCTCTACAGCAGCTCATCTAACCTGCTTCTCTGGCTCAAGAGCAGCTCTGCTGACATGGTTCTTAGGCTCTAGAGCAGCTCTGCTGACCTGGTTCTATGGCTATAAAGCAGCTCTGCTGACCTGGTTCTCTTACTTTGAAGCAGCTCTGCTGACCAGGTTCTCTGGCTTTGAAGCAGCTATGCTGACCTGGTTATGTGGCTCTAGAGCAGCTCTGCTCACCTGGGTATCTGGCTCTAAAGCAGATCTGCTGACCTGGTTCTCTTCCTCTGAAGCAACTCTGCTGACCTGGTTCTCTGGATCTACAGCAGCTCTGCTGACCTGGTTCTCCGGCTCTATAGCAGTTCTGCTGACCTGGTTCTCTCCCTCTAAAGAAACTCTGCTGACTTGGTTTCTCTGCCTCTTCAGCAGTTCTGCTGACCTGATTCTCTGGCTCTACAGCAGCTCTGCTGACTTGGTTCTCTGGCTCAAGAGCAGCTCTGCTGACCTGGTTATCTGGGTTTGAAGCAGCTCTGCTGACCTGGTTGTCCGGCTCGAAAGCAGCTCTGATGACCTGGTTCTCTCCCTCTAAAGCAGCTCTGCTGACCTGGTTCTCTGGCTTTGAAGCAGCTCTGCTGACCCGGTTCTCTGGCTCTATAGCAGCTCTGCTGACCTGGTTCTCTCCCTCTAAAGGAGCTCTGCTGACGTGGTTTCTCTGGCTCTACAGCAGCTCTGCTGACCTGGTTCTCTGGCTCTAAAGCAGCTCTGTTGACCTGGTTCTTAGGCTCTATAGCAGCTCTGCTGACCCGGTTCTCTGGGTCTACAATGGCTCTGCTGACATGGTTCTCTGGTTTTGAAGCAGTTCTGCTGACCTGGTTCTCTGGCTCTAAAGCAGCTCTGCTTACCTGGTTCTCTGGCTCTAAAGAAGCTCTGCTGACCTGGATCTCAGGCTTTGAAGCAGCTCTGCTGACCTGGTTCTCTGGCTCTAAAGCAGATCTGCTGACCTGGTTTCTCTGGCTCTACAGCAGCTCTACTAACCTGGTTGTCTGGCTCAAGAGCAGCTCTGCTGACATGGTGCTTAGGCTCTAGAGCACCTCTGCTGACCTGGTTGTATGGCTCTAAAGCGGCTCTGCTGAGCTGGTTCTCTGGCTTTGAAGCAGCTCTGCTGACCTGATTCTCTGCCTCTTCAGCAGTTCTGCTGACCTGGTTCTATGACTCAAAAGCAGCTCTGCTGACCTGGTTCTCTACCTCTAAAGCAGGTCTCCTGACCTGGTTCTCTCCCTCTAAAGGAGCTCTGCTGACGTGGTTTCTCTGGCTCTACAGCAGCTCTGCTGACCTGGTTCTCTGGCTCTAAAGCAGATCTGTTGACGTGGTTCTTAGGCTCTATAGCAGTTCTGCTGACCTGGTTCCCTGGCTCTACAACGGCTCTGCTGACTTGGTTCTCTGGCTTGGAAGCAACTCTGCTGACCTGGTTCTCTGGCTCTAAAGCAGCTCTGCTGACCTGGTTCTATGGCTCTAAAGCAGCTCTGCTGACCTGGATCTCTGGCTCTAAAGCCAATCTGCTAACCTGGTTTCTCTGGCTCTACAGCAGCTCATCTAACCTGCTTCTCTGGCTCAAGAGCAGCTCTGCTGACATGGTTCTTAGGCTCTAGAGCAGCTCTGCTGACCTGGTTCTATGGCTATAAAGCAGCTCTGCTGACCTGGTTCTCTTACTTTGAAGCAGTTCTGCTGACCTGATTCTCTGGCTCTAAAGCAGCTCTGCTGACCTGGTTCTATGACTCAAAAGCAGCTCTGCTGACCAGGTTCTCTGGCTTTGAAGCAGCTATGCTGACCTGGTTATGTGGCTCTAGAGCAGCTCTGCTGACCTGGGTATCTGGCTCTAAAGCAGATCTGCTGACCTGGTTCTCTTCCTCTGAAGCAACTCTGCTGACATGATTTCTCTCCCTCTAAAGCAGCTCTGCTGACCTGGTTTCTCTGGCTCTACAGCAGCTCTGCTGACTTGGTTCTCTGGCTCAAGAGCAGCTCTGCTGACCTGGTATCTGGGTTTGAAGCAGCTCTGCTGACCTGGTTGTCCGGCTCGAAAGCAGCTCTGATGACCTGGTTCTCTCCCTCTAAAGCAGGTCTGCTGACCTGGTTCTCTCCCTCTAAAGCAGCTCTGCTGACCTGGTTTCTCTCCCTCTAAAGCGGGTCTGCTGACCTGGTTCTCTGGCTCAAGAGCAGCTCTGCAGACCTGGTTCTTAGGCTCTAGAGCAGATGTGCTGACCTGGTTTTCTTGCTCTAAAACGGCTCTGCTGACCTGGTTCTCTGGCTCTAAAGCGGGTCTGCTGACCTGGTTCTCTGGCTCTAAAGCAACTCTGCTGACCTGGTTCTCTGGCTCTAGAGCAGCTCTGCTGACCTGGTTCTCTGGCTCTAGAGCAGCTCTGCTGACCTGGTTCTTAGGCTCTAGAGCAGCTCTGCTGACCTGGTTCTATGGCTCTAAAGCAGCTCTGCTGACCTGGTTCTCTGGCTTTAAAGCAGCTCTGCTGACCCGGTTCTCTGGCTCTATAGCAGCTCTGCTGACATGGTTCTCTTCCTCTAAAGCAGGTCTCCTGACCTGGTTCTCTCCCTCTAAAGGAGCTCTGCTGACGTGGTTTCTCTGGCTCTACAGCAGCTCTGCTGACCTGGATCTCTGGCTCTAAAGCCAATCTGCTGACCTGGTTTCTCTGGCTCTACAGCAGCTCATCTAACCTGCTTCTCTGGCTCAAGAGCAGCTCTGCTGACATGGTTCTTAGGCTCTAGAGCAGCTCTGCTGACCTGGTTCTATGGCTATAAAGCAGCTCTGCTGACCTGGTTCTCTTACTTTGAAGCAGCTCTGCTGACCAGGTTCTCTGGCTTTGAAGCAGCTATGCTGACCTGGTTATGTGGCTCTAGAGCAGCTCTGCTCACCTGGGTATCTGGCTCTAAAGCAGATCTGCTGACCTGGTTCTCTTCCTCTGAAGCAACTCTGCTGACCTGGTTCTCTGGATCTACAGCAGCTCTGCTGACCTGGTTCTCCGGCTCTATAGCAGTTCTGCTGACCTGGTTCTCTCCCTCTAAAGAAACTCTGCTGACTTGGTTTCTCTGCCTCTTCAGCAGTTCTGCTGACCTGATTCTCTGGCTCTACAGCAGCTCTGCTGACTTGGTTCTCTGGCTCAAGAGCAGCTCTGCTGACCTGGTTATCTGGGTTTGAAGCAGCTCTGCTGACCTGGTTGTCCGGCTCGAAAGCAGCTCTGATGACCTGGTTCTCTCCCTCTAAAGCAGCTCTGCTGACCTGGTTCTCTGGCTTTGAAGCAGCTCTGCTGACCCGGTTCTCTGGCTCTATAGCAGCTCTGCTGACATGGTTCTCTTCCTCTAAAGCAGGTCTCCTGACCTGGTTCTCTCCCTCTAAAGGAGCTCTGCTGACGTGGTTTCTCTGGCTCTACAGCAGCTCTGCTGACCTGGTTCTCTGGCTCTAAAGCAGCTCTGTTGACCTGGTTCTTAGGCTCTATAGCAGCTCTGCTGACCCGGTTCTCTGGGTCTACAATGGCTCTGCTGACTTGGTTCTCTGGTTTTGAAGCAGTTCTGCTGACCTGGTTCTCTGGCTCTAAAGCAGCTCTGCTTACCTGGTTCTCTGGCTCTAAATAAGCTCTGCTGACCTGGATCTCAGGCTTTGAAGCAGCTCTGCTGACCTGGTTCTCTGGCTCTAAAGCAGATCTGCTGACCTGGTTTCTCTGGCTCTACAGCAGCTCTACTAACCTGGTTGTCTGGCTCAAGAGCAGCTCTGCTGACATGGTGCTTAGGCTCTAGAGCACCTCTGCTGACCTGGTTGTATGGCTCTAAAGCGGCTCTGCTGAGCTGGTTCTCTGGCTTTGAAGCAGCTCTGCTGACCTGATTCTCTGCCTCTTCAGCAGTTCTGCTGACCTGGTTCTATGACTCAAAAGCAGCTCTGCTGACCTGGTTCTCTACCTCTAAAGCAGGTCTCCTGACCTGGTTCTCTCCCTCTAAAGGAGCTCTGCTGACGTGGTTTCTCTGGCTCTACAGCAGCTCTGCTGACCTGGTTCTCTGGCTCTAAAGCAGATCTGTTGACCTGGTTCTTAGGCTCTATAGCAGTTCTGCTGACCTGGTTCCCTGGCTCTACAACGGCTCTGCTGACTTGGTTCTCTGGCTTTGAAGCAACTCTGCTGACCTGGTTCTCTGGCTCTAAAGCAGCTCTGCTGACCTGGTTCTATGGCTCTAAAGCAGCTCTGCTGACCTGGATCTCTGGCTCTAAAGCCAATCTGCTAACCTGGTTTCTCTGGCTCTACAGCAGCTCATCTAACCTGCTTCTCTGGCTCAAGAGCAGCTCTGCTGACATGGTTCTTAGGCTCTAGAGCAGCTCTGCTGACCTGGTTCTATGGCTATAAAGCAGCTCTGCTGACCTGGTTCTCTTACTTTGAAGCAGCTCTGCTGACCTGATTCTCTGGCTCTAAAGCAGCTCTGCTGACCTGGTTCTATGACTCAAAAGCAGCTCTGCTGACCAGGTTCTCTGGCTTTGAAGCAGCTATGCTGACCTGGTTATGTGGCTCTAGAGCAGCTCTGCTGACCTGGGTATCTGGCTCTAAAGCAGATCTGCTGACCTGGTTCTCTTCCTCTGAAGCAACTCTGCTGACATCATTTCTCTCCCTCTAAAGCAGCTCTGCTGACCTGGTTTCTCTGGCTCTACAGCAGCTCTGCTGACTTGGTTCTCTGGCTCAAGAGCAGCTCTGCTGACCTGGTATCTGGGTTTGAAGCAGCTCTGCTGACCTGGTTGTCCGGCTCGAAAGCAGCTCTGATGACCTGGTTCTCTCCCTCTAAAGCAGGTCTGCTGACCTGGTTCTCTCCCTCTAAAGCAGCTCTTCTGACCTGGTTTCTCTCCCTCTAAAGCGGGTCTGCTGACCTGGTTCTCTGGCTCAAGAGCAGCTCTGCAGACCTGGTTCTTAGGCTCTAGAGCAGATGTGCTGACCTGGTTTTCTTGCTCTAAAACGGCTCTGCTGACCTGGTTCTCTGGCTCTAAAGCGGGTCTGCTGACCTGGTTCTCTGGCTCTAAAGCAACTCTGCTGACCTGGTTCTCTGGCTCTAGAGCAGCTCTGCTGACCTGGTTCTCTGGCTCTAGAGCAGCTCTGCTGACCTGGTTCTTAGGCTCTAGAGCAGCTCTGCTGACCTGGTTCTATGGCTCTAAAGCAGCTCTGCTGACCTGGTTCTCTGGCTTTAAAGCAGCTCTGCTGACCCGGTTCTCTGGCTCTATAGCAGCTCTGCTGACATGGTTCTCTTCCTCTAAAGCAGGTCTCCTGACCTGGTTCTCTCCCTCTAAAGGAGCTCTGCTGACGTGGTTTCTCTGGCTCTACAGCAGCTCTGCTGACCTGGATCTCTGGCTCTAAAGCCAATCTGCTGACCTGGTTTCTCTGGCTCTACAGCAGCTCATCTAACCTGCTTCTCTGGCTCAAGAGCAGCTCTGCTGACATGGTTCTTAGGCTCTAGAGCAGCTCTGCTGACCTGGTTCTATGGCTATAAAGCAGCTCTGCTGACCTGGTTCTCTTACTTTGAAGCAGCTCTGCTGACCAGGTTCTCTGGCTTTGAAGCAGCTATGCTGACCTGGTTATGTGGCTCTAGAGCAGCTCTGCTCACCTGGGTATCTGGCTCTAAAGCAGATCTGCTGACCTGGTTCTCTTCCTCTGAAGAAACTCTGCTGACCTTGTTCTCTGGATCTACAGCAGCTCTGCTGACCTGGTTCTCCGGCTCTATAGCAGTTCTGCTGACCTGGTTCTCTCCCTCTAAAGAAACTCTGCTGACTTGGTTTCTCTGCCTCTTCAGCAGTTCTGCTGACCTGATTCTCTGGCTCTACAGCAGCTCTGCTGACTTGGTTCTCTGGCTCAAGAGCAGCTCTGCTGACCTGGTTATCTGGGTTTGAAGCAGCTCTGCTGACCTGGTTGTCCGGCTCGAAAGCAGCTCTGATGACCTGGTTCTCTCCCTCTAAAGCAGCTCTGCTGACCTGGTTCTCTGGCTTTGAAGCAGCTCTGCTGACCCGGTTCTCTGGCTCTATAGCAGCTCTGCTGACATGGTTCTCTTCCTCTAAAGCAGGTCTCCTGACCTGGTTCTCTCCCTCTAAAGGAGCTCTGCTGACGTGGTTTCTCTGGATCTACAGCAGCTCTGCTGACCTGGTTCTCTGGCTCTAAAGCAGCTCTGTTGACCTGGTTCTTAGGCTCTATAGCAGCTCTGCTGACCCGGTTCTCTGGGTCTACAATGGCTCTGCTGACTTGGTTCTCTGGTTTTGAAGCAGTTCTGCTGACCTGGTTCTCTGGCTCTAAAGCAGCTCTGCTTACCTGGTTCTCTGGCTCTAAAGAAGCTCTGCTGACCTGGATCTCAGGCTTTGAAGCAGCTCTGCTGACCTGGTTCTCTGGCTCTAAAGCAGATCTGCTGACCTGGTTTCTCTGGCTCTACAGCAGCTCTACTAACCTGGTTGTCTGGCTCAAGAGCAGCTCTGCTGACATGGTGCTTAGGCTCTAGAGCACCTCTGCTGACCTGGTTGTATGGCTCTAAAGCGGCTCTGCTGAGCTGGTTCTCTGGCTTTGAAGCAGCTCTGCTGACCTGATTCTCTGCCTCTTCAGCAGTTCTGCTGACCTGGTTCTATGACTCAAAAGCAGCTCTGCTGACCTGGTTCTCTACCTCTAAAGCAGGTCTCCAGACCTGGTTCTCTCCCTCTAAAGGAGCTCTGCTGACGTGGTTTCTCTGGCTCTACAGCAGCTCTGCTGACCTGGTTCTCTGGCTCTAAAGCAGATCTGTTGACCTGGTTCTTAGGCTTTATAGCAGTTCTGCTGACCTGGTTCCCTGGCTCTACAACGGCTCTGCTGACTTGGTTCTCTGGCTTTGAAGCAACTCTGCTGACCTGGTTCTCTGGCTCTAAAGCAGCTCTGCTGACCTGGTTCTATGGCTCTAAAGCAGCTCTGCTGACCTGGATCTCTGGCTCTAAAGCCAATCTGCTAACCTGGTTTCTCTGGCTCTACAGCAGCTCATCTAACCTGCTTCTCTGGCTCAAGAGCAGCTCTGCTGACATGGTTCTTAGGCTCTAGAGCAGCTCTGCTGACCTGGTTCTATGGCTATAAAGCAGCTCTGCTGACCTGGTTCTCTTACTTTGAAGCAGCTCTGCTGACCTGATTCTCTGGCTCTAAAGCAGCTCTGCTGACCTGGTTCTATGACTCAAAAGCAGCTCTGCTGACCAGGTTCTCTGGCTTTGAAGCAGCTATGCTGACCTGGTTATGTGGCTCTAGAGCAGCTCTGCTGACCTGGGTATCTGGCTCTAAAGCAGATCTGCTGACCTGGTTCTCTTCCTCTGAAGCAACTCTGCTGACATGATTTCTCTCCCTCTAAAGCAGCTCTGCTGACCTGGTTTCTCTGGCTCTACAGCAGCTCTGCTGACTTGGTTCTCTGGCTCAAGAGCAGCTCTGCTGACCTGGTATCTGGGTTTGAAGCAGCTCTGCTGACCTGGTTGTCCGGCTCGAAAGCAGCTCTGATGACCTGGTTCTCTCCCTCTAAAGCAGGTCTGCTGACCTGGTTCTCTCCCTCTAAAGCAGCTCTGCTGACCTGGTTTCTCTCCCTCTAAAGCGGGTCTGCTGACCTGGTTCTCTCCCTCTAAAGCAGCTCTGCTGACCTGGTTCTCTGGCTCTAAAGCGGGTCTGCTGACCTGGTTCTCTGGCTCTAAAGCAACTCTGCTGACCTGGTTCTCTGGCTCTAGAGCAGCTCTGCTGACCTGGTTCTCTGGCTCTAGAGCAGCTCTGCTGACCTGGTTCTTAGGCTCTAGAGCAGCTCTGCTGACCTGGTTCTATGGCTCTAAAGCAGCTCTGCTGACCTGGTTCTCTGGCTTTAAAGCAGCTCTGCTGACCCGGTTCTCTGGCTCTATAGCAGCTCTGCTGACATGGTTCTCTTCCTCTAAAGCAGGTCTCCTGACCTGGTTCTCTCCCTCTAAAGGAGCTCTGCTGACGTGGTTTCTCTGGCTCTACAGCAGCTCTGCTGACCTGGATCTCTGGCTCTAAAGCCAATCTGCTGACCTGGTTTCTCTGGCTCTACAGCAGCTCATCTAACCTGCTTCTCTGGCTCAAGAGCAGCTCTGCTGACATGGTTCTTAGGCTCTAGAGCAGCTCTGCTGACCTGGTTCTATGGCTATAAAGCAGCTCTGCTGACCTGGTTCTCTTACTTTGAAGCAGCTCTGCTGACCAGGTTCTCTGGCTTTGAAGCAGCTATGCTGACCTGGTTATGTGGCTCTAGAGCAGCTCTGCTCACCTGGGTATCTGGCTCTAAAGCAGATCTGCTGACCTGGTTCTCTTCCTCTGAAGCAACTCTGCTGACCTGGTTCTCTGGATCTACAGCAGCTCTGCTGACCTGGTTCTCCGGCTCTATAGCAGTTCTGCTGACCTGGTTCTCTCCCTCTAAAGAAACTCTGCTGACTTGGTTTCTCTGCCTCTTCAGCAGTTCTGCTGACCTGATTCTCTGGCTCTACAGCAGCTCTGCTGACTTGGTTCTCTGGCTCAAGAGCAGCTCTGCTGACCTGGTTATCTGGGTTTGAAGCAGCTCTGCTGACCTGGTTGTCCGGCTCGAAAGCAGCTCTGATGACCTGGTTCTCTCCCTCTAAAGCAGCTCTGCTGACCTGGTTCTCTGGCTTTGAAGCAGCTCTGCTGACCCGGTTCTCTGGCTCTATAGCAGCTCTGCTGACATGGTTCTCTTCCTCTAAAGCAGGTCTCCTGACCTGGTTCTCTCCCTCTAAAGGAGCTCTGCTGACGTGGTTTCTCTGGCTCTACAGCAGCTCTGCTGACCTGGTTCTCTGGCTCTAAAGCAGCTCTGTTGACCTGGTTCTTAGGCTCTATAGCAGCTCTGCTGACCCGGTTCTCTGGGTCTACAATGGCTCTGCTGACTTGGTTCTCTGGTTTTGAAGCAGTTCTGCTGACCTGGTTCTCTGGCTCTAAAGCAGCTCTGCTTACCTGGTTCTCTGGCTCTAAATAAGCTCTGCTGACCTGGATCTCAGGCTTTGAAGCAGCTCTGCTGACCTGGTTCTCTGGCTCTGAAGCAGATCTGCTGACCTGGTTTCTCTGGCTCTACAGCAGCTCTACTAACCTGGTTGTCTGGCTCAAGAGCAGCTCTGCTGACATGGTGCTTAGGCTCTAGAGCACCTCTGCTGACCTGGTTGTATGGCTCTAAAGCGGCTCTGCTGAGCTGGTTCTCTGGCTTTGAAGCAGCTCTGCTGACCTGATTCTCTGCCTCTTCAGCAGTTCTGCTGACCTGGTTCTATGACTCAAAAGCAGCTCTGCTGACCTGGTTCTCTACCTCTAAAGCAGGTCTCCTGACCTGGTTCTCTCCCTCTAAAGGAGCTCTGCTGACGTGGTTTCTCTGGCTCTACAGCAGCTCTGCTGACCTGGTTCTCTGGCTCTAAAGCAGATCTGTTGACCTGGTTCTTAGGCTCTATAGCAGTTCTGCTGACCTGGTTCCCTGGCTCTACAACGGCTCTGCTGACTTGGTTCTCTGGCTTTGAAGCAACTCTGCTGACCTGGTTCTCTGGCTCTAAAGCAGCTCTGCTGACCTGGTTCTATGGCTCTAAAGCAGCTCTGCTGACCTGGATCTCTGGCTCTAAAGCCAATCTGCTAACCTGGTTTCTCTGGCTCTACAGCTGCTCATCTAACCTGCTTCTCTGGCTCAAGAGCAGCTCTGCTGACATGGTTCTTAGGCTCTAGAGCAGCTCTGCTGACCTGGTTCTATGGCTATAAAGCAGCTCTGCTGACCTGGTTCTCTTACTTTGAAGCAGCTCTGCTGACCTGATTCTCTGGCTCTAAAGCAGCTCTGCTGACCTGGTTCTATGACTCAAAAGCAGCTCTGCTGACCAGGTTCTCTGGCTTTGAAGCAGCTATGCTGACCTGGTTATGTGGCTCTAGAGCAGCTCTGCTGACCTGGGTATCTGGCTCTAAAGCAGATCTGCTGACCTGGTTCTCTTCCTCTGAAGCAACTCTGCTGACATCATTTCTCTCCCTCTAAAGCAGCTCTGCTGACCTGGTTTCTCTGGCTCTACAGCAGCTCTGCTGACTTGGTTCTCTGGCTCAAGAGCAGCTCTGCTGACCTGGTATCTGGGTTTGAAGCAGCTCTGCTGACCTGGTTGTCCGGCTCGAAAGCAGCTCTGATGACCTGGTTCTCTCCCTCTAAAGCAGCTCTTCTGACCTGGTTTCTCTCCCTCTAAAGCGGGTCTGCTGACCTGGTTCTCTGGCTCAAGAGCAGCTCTGCAGACCTGGTTCTTAGGCTCTAGAGCAGATGTGCTGACCTGGTTTTCTTGCTCTAAAACGGCTCTGCTGACCTGGTTCTCTGGCTCTAAAGCGGGTCTGCTGACCTGGTTCTCTGGCTCTAAAGCAACTCTGCTGACCTCGTTCTCTGGCTCTAGAGCAGCTCTGCTGACCTGGTTCTCTGGCTCTAGAGCAGCTCTGCTGACCTGGTTCTTAGGCTCTAGAGCAGCTCTGCTGACCTGGTTCTATGGCTCTAAAGCAGCTCTGCTGACCTGGTTCTCTGGCTTTAAAGCAGCTCTGCTGACCCGGTTCTCTGGCTCTATAGCAGCTCTGCTGACATGGTTCTCTTCCTCTAAAGCAGGTCTCCTGACCTGGTTCTCTCCCTCTAAAGGAGCTCTGCTGACGTGGTTTCTCTGGCTCTACAGCAGCTCTGCTGACCTGGATCTCTGGCTCTAAAGCCAATCTGCTGACCTGGTTTCTCTGGCTCTACAGCAGCTCATCTAACCTGCTTCTCTGGCTCAAGAGCAGCTCTGCTGACATGGTTCTTAGGCTCTAGAGCAGCTCTGCTGACCTGGTTCTATGGCTATAAAGCAGCTCTGCTGACCTGGTTCTCTTACTTTGAAGCAGCTCTGCTGACCAGGTTCTCTGGCTTTGAAGCAGCTATGCTGACCTGGTTATGTGGCTCTAGAGCAGCTCTGCTCACCTGGGTATCTGGCTCTAAAGCAGATCTGCTGACCTGGTTCTCTTCCTCTGAAGCAACTCTGCTGACCTGGTTCTCTGGATCTACAGCAGCTCTGCTGACCTGGTTCTCCGGCTCTATAGCAGTTCTGCTGACCTGGTTCTCTCCCTCTAAAGAAACTCTGCTGACTTGGTTTCTCTGCCTCTTCAGCAGTTCTGCTGACCTGATTCTCTGGCTCTACAGCAGCTCTGCTGACTTGGTTCTCTGGCTCAAGAGCAGCTCTGCTGACCTGGTTATCTGGGTTTGAAGCAGCTCTGCTGACCTGGTTGTCCTGCTCGAAAGCAGCTCTGATGACCTGGTTCTCTCCCTCTAAAGCAGCTCTGCTGACCTGGTTCTCTGGCTTTGAAGCAGCTCTGCTGACCCGGTTCTCTGGCTCTATAGCAGCTCTGCTGACATGGTTCTCTTCCTCTAAAGCAGGTCTCCTGACCTGGTTCTCTCCCTCTAAAGGAGCTCTGCTGACGTGGTTTCTCTGGATCTACAGCAGCTCTGCTGACCTGGTTCTCTGGCTCTAAAGCAGCTCTGTTGACCTGGTTCTTAGGCTCTATAGCAGCTCTGCTGACCCGGTTCTCTGGGTCTACAATGGCTCTGCTGACTTGGTTCTCTGGTTTTGAAGCAGTTCTGCTGACCTGGTTCTCTGGCTCTAAAGCAGCTCTGCTTACCTGGTTCTCTGGCTCTAAAGAAGCTCTGCTGACCTGGATCTCAGGCTTTGAAGCAGCTCTGCTGACCTGGTTCTCTGGCTCTAAAGCAGATCTGCTGACCTGGTTTCTCTGGCTCTACAGCAGCTCTACTAACCTGGTTGTCTGGCTCAAGAGCAGCTCTGCTGACATGGTGCTTAGGCTCTAGAGCACCTCTGCTGACCTGGTTGTATGGCTCTAAAGCGGCTCTGCTGAGCTGGTTCTCTGGCTTTGAAGCAGCTCTGCTGACCTGATTCTCTGCCTCTTCAGCAGTTCTGCTGACCTGGTTCTATGACTCAAAAGCAGCTCTGCTGACCTGGTTCTCTACCTCTAAAGCAGGTCTCCTGACCTGGTTCTCTCCCTCTAAAGGAGCTCTGCTGACGTGGTTTCTCTGGCTCTACAGCAGCTCTGCTGACCTGGTTCTCTGGCTCTAAAGCAGATCTGTTGACCTGGTTCTTAGGCTCTATAGCAGTTCTGCTGACCTGGTTCCCTGGCTCTACAACGGCTCTGCTGACTTGGTTCTCTGGCTTTGAAGCAACTCTGCTGACCTGGTTCTCTGGCTCTAAAGCAGCTCTGCTGACCTGGTTCTATGGCTCTAAAGCAGCTCTGCTGACCTGGATCTCTGGCTCTAAAGCCAATCTGCTAACCTGGTTTCTCTGGCTCTACAGCAGCTCATCTAACCTGCTTCTCTGGCTCAAGAGCAGCTCTGCTGACATGGTTCTTAGGCTCTAGAGCAGCTCTGCTGACCTGGTTCTATGGCTATAAAGCAGCTCTGCTGACCTGGTTCTCTTACTTTGAAGCAGCTCTGCTGACCTGATTCTCTGGCTCTAAAGCAGCTCTGCTGACCTGGTTCTATGACTCAAAAGCAGCTCTGCTGACCAGGTTCTCTGGCTTTGAAGCAGCTATGCTGACCTGGTTATGTGGCTCTAGAGCAGCTCTGCTGACCTGGGTATCTGGCTCTAAAGCAGATCTGCTGACCTGGTTCTCTTCCTCTGAAGCAACTCTGCTGACATGATTTCTCTCCCTCTAAAGCAGCTCTGCTGACCTGGTTTCTCTGGCTCTACAGCAGCTCTGCTGACTTGGTTCTCTGGCTCAAGAGCAGCTCTGCTGACCTGGTATCTGGGTTTGAAGCAGCTCTGCTGACCTGGTTGTCCGGCTCGAAAGCAGCTCTGATGACCTGGTTCTCTCCCTCTAAAGCAGGTCTGCTGACCTGCTTCTCTCCCTCTAAAGCAGCTCTGCTGACCTGGTTTCTCTCCCTCTAAAGCGGGTCTGCTGACCTGGTTCTCTGGCTCAAGAGCAGCTCTGCAGACCTGGTTCTTAGGCTCTAGAGCAGATGTGCTGACCTGGTTTTCTTGCTCTAAAACGGCTCTGCTGACCTGGTTCTCTGGCTCTAAAGCGGGTCTGCTGACCTGGTTCTCTGGCTCTAAAGCAACTCTGCTGACCTGGTTCTCTGGCTCTAGAGCAGCTCTGCTGACCTGGTTCTCTGGCTCTAGAGCAGCTCTGCTGACCTGGTTCTTAGGCTCTAGAGCAGCTCTGCTGACCTGGTTCTATGGCTCTAAAGCAGCTCTGCTGACCTGGTTCTCTGGCTTTAAAGCAGCTCTGCTGACCCGGTTCTCTGGCTCTATAGCAGCTCTGCTGACATGGTTCTCTTCCTCTAAAGCAGGTCTCCTGACCTGGTTCTCTCCCTCTAAAGGAGCTCTGCTGACGTGGTTTCTCTGGCTCTACAGCAGCTCTGCTGACCTGGATCTCTGGCTATAAAGCCAATCTGCTGACCTGGTTTCTCTGGCTCTACAGCAGCTCATCTAACCTGCTTCTCTGGCTCAAGAGCAGCTCTGCTGACATGGTTCTTAGGCTCTAGAGCAGCTCTGCTGACCTGGTTCTATGGCTATAAAGCAGCTCTGCTGACCTGGTTCTCTTACTTTGAAGCAGCTCTGCTGACCAGGTTCTCTGGCTTTGAAGCAGCTATGCTGACCTGGTTATGTGGCTCTAGAGCAGCTCTGCTCACCTGGGTATCTGGCTCTAAAGCAGATCTGCTGACCTGGTTCTCTTCCTCTGAAGCAACTCTGCTGACCTGGCTCTCTGGATCTACAGCAGCTCTGCTGACCTGGTTCTCCGGCTCTATAGCAGTTCTGCTGACCTGGTTCTCTCCCTCTAAAGAAACTCTGCTGACTTGGTTTCTCTGCCTCTTCAGCAGTTCTGCTGACCTGATTCTCTGGCTCTACAGCAGCTCTGCTGACTTGGTTTTCTGGCTCAAGAGCAGCTCTGCTGACCTGGTTATCTGGGTTTGAAGCAGCTCTGCTGACCTGGTTGTCCGGCTCGAAAGCAGCTCTGATGACCTGGTTCTCTCCCTCTAAAGCAGCTCTGCTGACCTGGTTCTCTGGCTTTGAAGCAGCTCTGCTGACCCGGTTCTCTGGCTCTATAGCAGCTCTGCTGACATGGTTCTCTTCCTCTAAAGCAGGTCTCCTGACCTGGTTCTCTCCCTCTAAAGGAGCTCTGCTGACGTGGTTTCTCTGGCTCTACAGCAGCTCTGCTGACCTGGTTCTCTGGCTCTAAAGCAGCTCTGTTGACCTGGTTCTTAGGCTCTATAGCAGCTCTGCTGACCCGGTTCTCTGGGTCTACAATGGCTCTGCTGACTTGGTTCTCTGGTTTTGAAGCAGTTCTGCTGACCTGGTTCTCTGGCTCTAAAGCAGCTCTGCTTACCTGGTTCTCTGGCTCTAAAGAAGCTCTGCTGACCTGGATCTCAGGCTTTGAAGCAGCTCTGCTGACCTGGTTCTCTGGCTCTAAAGCAGATCTGCTGACCTGGTTTCTCTGGCTCTACAGCAGCTCTACTAACCTGGTTGTCTGGCTCAAGAGCAGCTCTGCTGACATGGTGCTTAGGCTCTAGAGCACCTCTGCTGACCTGGTTGTATGGCTCTAAAGCGGCTCTGCTGAGCTGGTTCTCTGGCTTTGAAGCAGCTCTGCTGACCTGATTCTCTGCCTCTTCAGCAGTTCTGCTGACCTGGTTCTATGACTCAAAAGCAGCTCTGCTGACCTGGTTCTCTACCTCTAAAGCAGGTCTCCTGACCTGGTTCTCTCCCTCTAAAGGAGCTCTGCTGACGTGGTTTCTCTGGCTCTACAGCAGCTCTGCTGACCTGGTTCTCTGGCTCTAAAGCAGATCTGTTGACCTGGTTCTTAGGCTCTATAGCAGTTCTGCTGACCTGGTTCCCTGGCTCTACAACGGCTCTGCTGACTTGGTTCTCTGGCTTTGAAGCAACTCTGCTGACCTGGTTCTCTGGCTCTAAAGCAGCTCTGCTGACCTGGTTCTATGGCTCTAAAGCAGCTCTGCTGACCTGGATCTCTGGCTCTAAAGCCAATCTGCTAACCTGGTTTCTCTGGCTCTACAGCAGCTCATCTAACCTGCTTCTCTGGCTCAAGAGCAGCTCTGCTGACATGGTTCTTAGGCTCTAGAGCAGCTCTGCTGACCTGGTTCTATGGCTATAAAGCAGCTCTGCTGACCTGGTTCTCTTACTTTGAAGCAGCTCTGCTGACCTGATTCTCTGGCTCTAAAGCAGCTCTGCTGACCTGGTTCTATGACTCAAAAGCAGCTCTGCTGACCAGGTTCTCTGGCTTTGAAGCAGCTATGCTGACCTGGTTATGTGGCTCTAGAGCAGCTCTGCTGACCTGGGTATCTGGCTCTAAAGCAGATCTGCTGACCTGGTTCTCTTCCTCTGAAGCAACTCTGCTGACATGATTTCTCTCCCTCTAAAGCAGCTCTGCTGACCTGGTTTCTCTGGCTCTACAGCAGCTCTGCTGACTTGGTTCTCTGGCTCAAGAGCAGCTCTGCTGACCTGGTATCTGGGTTTGAAGCAGCTCTGCTGACCTGGTTGTCCGGCTCGAAAGCAGCTCTGATGACCTGGTTCTCTCCCTCTAAAGCAGGTCTGCTGACCTGGTTCTCTCCCTCTAAAGCAGCTCTGCTGACCTGGTTTCTCTCCCTCTAAAGCGGGTCTGCTGACCTGGTTCTCTGGCTCAAGAGCAGCTCTGCAGACCTGGTTCTTAGGCTCTAGAGCAGATGTGCTGACCTGGTTTTCTTGCTCTAAAACGGCTCTGCTGACCTGGTTCTCTGGCTCTAAAGCGGGTCTGCTGACCTGGTTCTCTGGCTCTAAAGCAACTCTGCTGACCTGGTTCTCTGGCTCTAGAGCAGCTCTGCTGACCTGGTTCTCTGGCTCTAGAGCAGCTCTGCTGACCTGGTTCTTAGGCTCTAGAGCAGCTCTGCTGACCTGGTTCTATGGCTCTAAAGCAGCTCTGCTGACCTGGTTCTCTGGCTTTAAAGCAGCTCTGCTGACCCGGTTCTCTGGCTCTATAGCAGCTCTGCTGACATGGTTCTCTTCCTCTAAAGCAGGTCTCCTGACCTGGTTCTCTCCCTCTAAAGGAGCTCTGCTGACGTGGTTTCTCTGGCTCTACAGCAGCTCTGCTGACCTGGATCTCTGGCTCTAAAGCCAATCTGCTGACCTGGTTTCTCTGGCTCTACAGCAGCTCATCTAACCTGCTTCTCTGGCTCAAGAGCAGCTCTGCTGACATGGTTCTTAGGCTCTAGAGCAGCTCTGCTGACCTGGTTCTATGGCTATAAAGCAGCTCTGCTGACCTGGTTCTCTTACTTTGAAGCAGCTCTGCTGACCAGGTTCTCTGGCTTTGAAGCAGCTATGCTGACCTGGTTATGTGGCTCTAGAGCAGCTCTGCTCACCTGGGTATCTGGCTCTAAAGCAGATCTGCTGACCTGGTTCTCTTCCTCTGAAGCAACTCTGCTGACCTGGTTCTCTGGATCTACAGCAGCTCTGCTGACCTGGTTCTCCGGCTCTATAGCAGTTCTGCTGACCTGGTTCTCTCCCTCTAAAGAAACTCTGCTGACTTGGTTTCTCTGCCTCTTCAGCAGTTCTGCTGACCTGATTCTCTGGCTCTACAGCAGCTCTGCTGACTTGGTTCTCTGGCTCAAGAGCAGCTCTGCTGACCTGGTTATCTGGGTTTGAAGCAGCTCTGCTGACCTGGTTGTCCGGCTCGAAAGCAGCTCTGATGACCTGGTTCTCTCCCTCTAAAGCAGCTCTGCTGACCTGGTTCTCTGGCTTTGAAGCAGCTCTGCTGACCCGGTTCTCTGGCTCTATAGCAGCTCTGCTGACATGGTTCTCTTCCTCTAAAGCAGGTCTCCTGACCTGGTTCTCTCCCTCTAAAGGAGATCTGCTGACGTGGTTTCTCTGGCTCTACAGCAGCTCTGCTGACCTGGTTCTCTGGCTCTAAAGCAGCTCTGTTGACCTGGTTCTTAGGCTCTATAGCAGCTCTGCTGACCCGGTTCTCTGGGTCTACAATGGCTCTGCTGACTTGGTTCTCTGGTTTTGAAGCAGTTCTGCTGACCTGGTTCTCTGGCTCTAAAGCAGCTCTGCTTACCTGGTTCTCTGGCTCTAAAGAAGCTCTGCTGACCTGGATCTCAGGCTTTGAAGCAGCTCTGCTGACCTGGTTCTCTGGCTCTAAAGCAGATCTGCTGACCTGGTTTCTCTGGCTCTACAGCAGCTCTACTAACCTGGTTGTCTGGCTCAAGAGCAGCTCTGCTGACATGGTGCTTAGGCTCTAGAGCACCTCTGCTGACCTGGTTGTATGGCTCTAAAGCGGCTCTGCTGAGCTGGTTCTCTGGCTTTGAAGCAGCTCTGCTGACCTGATTCTCTGCCTCTTCAGCAGTTCTGCTGACCTGGTTCTATGACTCAAAAGCAGCTCTGCTGACCTGGTTCTCTACCTCTAAAGCAGGTCTCCTGACCTGGTTCTCTCCCTCTAAAGGAGCTCTGCTGACGTGGTTTCTCTGGCTCTACAGCAGCTCTGCTGACCTGGTTCTCTGGCTCTAAAGCAGATCTGTTGACCTGGTTCTTAGGCTCTATAGCAGTTCTGCTGACCTGGTTCCCTGGCTCTACAACGGCTCTGCTGACTTGGTTCTCTGGCTTTGAAGCAACTCTGCTGACCTGGTTCTCTGGCTCTAAAGCAGCTCTGCTGACCTGGTTCTATGGCTCTAAAGCAGCTCTGCTGACCTGGATCTCTGGCTCTAAAGCCAATCTGCTAACCTGGTTTCTCTGGCTCTACAGCAGCTCATCTAACCTGCTTCTCTGGCTCAAGAGCAGCTCTGCTGACATGGTTCTTAGGCTCTAGAGCAGCTCTGCTGACCTGGTTCTAAGGCTATAAAGCAGCTCTGCTGACCTGGTTCTCTTACTTTGAAGCAGCTCTGCTGACCTGATTCTCTGGCTCTAAAGCAGCTCTGCTGACCTGGTTCTATGACTCAAAAGCAGCTCTGCTGACCAGGTTCTCTGGCTTTGAAGCAGCTATGCTAACCTGGTTATGTGGCTCTAGAGCAGCTCTGCTGACCTGGGTATCTGGCTCTAAAGCAGATCTGCTGACCTGGTTCTCTTCCTCTGAAGCAACTCTGCTGACATGATTTCTCTCCCTCTAAAGCAGCTCTGCTGACCTGGTTTCTCTGGCTCTACAGCAGCTCTGCTGACTTGGTTCTCTGGCTCAAGAGCAGCTCTGCTGACCTGGTATCTGGGTTTGAAGCAGCTCTGCTGACCTGGTTGTCCGGCTCGAAAGCAGCTCTGATGACCTGGTTCTCTCCCTCTAAAGCAGGTCTGCTGACCTGGTTCTCTCCCTCTAAAGCAGCTCTGCTGACCTGGTTTCTCTCCCTCTAAAGCGGGTCTGCTGACCTGGTTCTCTGGCTCAAGAGCAGCTCTGCAGACCTGGTTCTTAGGCTCTAGAGCAGATGTGCTGACCTGGTTTTCTTGCTCTAAAACGGCTCTGCTGACCTGGTTCTCTGGCTCTAAAGCGGGTCTGCTGACCTGGTTCTCTGGCTCTAAAGCAACTCTGCTGACCTGGTTCTCTGGCTCTAGAGCAGCTCTGCTGACCTGGTTCTCTGGCTCTAGAGCAGCTCTGCTGACCTGGTTCTTAGGCTCTAGAGCAGCTCTGCTGACCTGGTTCTATGGCTCTAAAGCAGCTCTGCTGACCTGGTTCTCTGGCTTTAAAGCAGCTCTGCTGACCCGGTTCTCTGGCTCTATAGCAGCTCTGCTGACATGGTTCTCTTCCTCTAAAGCAGGTCTCCTGACCTGGTTCTCTCCCTCTAAAGGAGCTCTGCTGACGTGGT
Source organism: Triturus cristatus (assembly GCF_964204655.1). Taxonomy (NCBI): domain Eukaryota; kingdom Metazoa; phylum Chordata; class Amphibia; order Caudata; family Salamandridae; genus Triturus; species Triturus cristatus. The sequence goes on along the minus strand of NC_140579.1, from coordinate 1,130,495,855 downwards.
TTCTCTGGCTCTACAGCAGCTCTGCTGACCTGGATCTCTGGCTCTAAAGCCAATCTGCTGACCTGGTTTCTCTGGCTCTACAGCAGCTCATCTAACCTGCTTCTCTGGCTCAAGAGCAGCTCTGCTGACATGGTTCTTAGGCTCTAGAGCAGCTCTGCTGACCTGGTTCTATGGCTATAAAGCAGCTCTGCTGACCTGGTTCTCTTACTTTGAAGCAGCTCTACTGACCAGGTTCTCTGGCTTTGAAGCAGCTATGCTGACCTGGTTATGTGGCTCTAGAGCAGCTCTGCTCACCTGGGTATCTGGCTCTAAAGCAGATCTGCTGACCTGGTTCTCTTCCTCTGAAGCAACTCTGCTGACCTGGTTCTCTGGATCTACAGCAGCTCTGCTGACCTGGTTCTCCGGCTCTATAGCAGTTCTGCTGACCTGGTTCTCTCCCTCTAAAGAAACTCTGCTGACTTGGTTTCTCTGCCTCTTCAGCAGTTCTGCTGACCTGATTCTCTGGCTCTACAGCAGCTCTGCTGACTTGGTTCTCTGGCTCAAGAGCAGCTCTGCTGACCTGGTTATCTGGGTTTGAAGCAGCTCTGCTGACCTGGTTGTCCGGCTCGAAAGCAGCTCTGATGACCTGGTTCTCTCCCTCTAAAGCAGCTCTGCTGACCTGGTTCTCTGGCTTTGAAGCAGCTCTGCTGACCCGGTTCTCTGGCTCTATAGCAGCTCTGCTGACATGGTTCTCTTCCTCTAAAGCAGGTCTCCTGACCTGGTTCTCTCCCTCTAAAGGAGCTCTGCTGACGTGGTTTCTCTGGCTCTACAGCAGCTCTGCTGACCTGGTTCTCTGGCTCTAAAGCAGCTCTGTTGACCTGGTTCTTAGGCTCTATAGCAGCTCTGCTGACCCGGTTCTCTGGGTCTACAATGGCTCTGCTGACTTGGTTGTCTGGTTTTGAAGCAGTTCTGCTGACCTGGTTCTCTGGCTCTAAAGCAGCTCTGCTTACCTGGTTCTCTGGCTCTAAAGAAGCTCTGCTGACCTGGATCTCAGGCTTTGAAGCAGCTCTGCTGACCTGGTTCTCTCGCTCTAAAGCAGATCTGCTGACCTGGTTTCTCTGGCTCTACAGCAGCTCTACTAACCTGGTTGTCTGGCTCAAGAGCAGCTCTGCTGACATGGTGCTTAGGCTCTAGAGCACCTCTGCTGACCTGGTTGTATGGCTCTAAAGCGGCTCTGCTGAGCTGGTTCTCTGGCTTTGAAGCAGCTCTGCTGACCTGATTCTCTGCCTCTTCAGCAGTTCTGCTGACCTGGTTCTATGACTCAAAAGCAGCTCTGCTGACCTGGTTCTCTACCTCTAAAGCAGGTCTCCTGACCTGGTTCTCTCCCTCTAAAGGAGCTCTGCTGACGGGGTTTCTCTGGCTCTACAGCAGCTCTGCTTACCTGGTTCTCTGGCTCTAAATCAGATCTGTTGACCTGGTTCTTAGGCTCTATAGCAGTTCTGCTGACCTGGTTCCCTGGCTCTACAACGGCTCTGCTGACTTGGTTCTCTGGCTTTGAAGCAACTCTGCTGACCTGGTTCTCTGGCTCTAAAGCAGCTCTGCTGACCTGGTTCTATGGCTCTAAAGCAGCTCTGCTGACCTGGATCTCTGGCTCTAAAGCCAATCTGCTAACCTGGTTTCTCTGGCTCTACAGCAGCTCATCTAACCTGCTTCTCTGGCTCAAGAGCAGCTCTGCTGACATGGTTCTTAGGCTCTAGAGCAGCTCTGCTGACCTGGTTCTATGGCTATAAAGCAGCTCTGCTGACCTGGTTCTCTTACTTTGAAGCAGCTCTGCTGACCTGATTCTCTGGCTCTAAAGCAGCTCTGCTGACCTGGTTCTATGACTCAAAAGCAGCTCTGCTGACCAGGTTCTCTGGCTTTGAAGCAGCTATGCTGACCTGGTTATGTGGCTCTAGAGCAGCTCTGCTGACCTGGGTATCTGGCTCTAAAGCAGATCTGCTGACCTGGTTCTCTTCCTCTGAAGCAACTCTGCTGACATGATTTCTCTCCCTCTAAAGCAGCTCTGCTGACCTGGTTTCTCTGGCTCTACAGCAGCTCTGCTGACTTGGTTCTCTGGCTCAAGAGCAGCTCTGCTGACCTGGTATCTGGGTTTGAAGCAGCTCTGCTGACCTGGTTGTCCGGCTCGAAAGCAGCTCTGATGACCTGGTTCTCTCCCTCTAAAGCAGGTCTGCTGACCTGGTTCTCTCCCTCTAAAGCAGCTCTGCTGACCTGGTTTCTCTCCCTCTAAAGCGGGTCTGCTGACCTGGTTCTCTGGCTCAAGAGCAGCTCTGCAGACCTGGTTCTTAGGCTCTAGAGCAGATGTGCTGACCTGGTTTTCTTGCTCTAAAACGGCTCTGCTGACCTGGTTCTCTGGCTCTAAAGCGGGTCTGCTGACCTGGTTCTCTGGCTCTAAAGCAACTCTGCTGACCTGGTTCTCTGGCTCTAGAGCAGCTCTGCTGACCTGGTTCTCTGGCTCTAGAGCAGCTCTGCTGACCTGGTTCTTAGGCTCTAGAGCAGCTCTGCTGACCTGGTTCTATGGCTCTAAAGCAGCTCTGCTGACCTGGTTCTCTGGCTTTAAAGCAGCTCTGCTGACCCGGTTCTCTGGCTCTATAGCAGCTCTGCTGACATGGTTCTCTTCCTCTAAAGCAGGTCTCCTGACCTGGTTCTCTGCCTCTAAAGGAGCTCTGCTGACGTGGTTTCTCTGGCTCTACAGCAGCTCTGCTGACCTGGATCTCTGGCTCTAAAGCCAATCTGCTGACCTGGTTTCTCTGGCTCTACAGCAGCTCATCTAACCTGCTTCTCTGGCTCAAGAGCAGCTCTGCTGACATGGTTCTTAGGCTCTAGAGCAGCTCTGCTGACCTGGTTCTATGGCTATAAAGCAGCTCTGCTGACCTGGTTCTCTTACTTTGAAGCAGCTCTGCTGACCAGGTTCTCTGGCTTTGAAGCAGCTATGCTGACCTGGTTATGTGGCTCTAGAGCAGCTCTGCTCACCTGGGTATCTGGCTCTAAAGCAGATCTGCTGACCTGGTTCTCTTCCTCTGAAGCAACTCTGCTGACCTGGTTCTCTGGATCTACAGCAGCTCTGCTGACCTGGTTCTCCGGCTCTATAGCAGTTCTGCTGACCTGGTTCTCTCCCTCTAAAGAAACTCTGCTGACTTGGTTTCTCTGCCTCTTCAGCAGTTCTGCTGACCTGGTTCTATGACTCAAAAGCAGCTCTGCTGACCTGGTTCTCTACCTCTAAAGCAGGTCTCCTGACCTGGTTCTCTCCCTCTAAAGGAGCTCTGCTGACGTGGTTTCTCTGGCTCTACAGCAGCTCTGCTGACCTGGTTCTCTGGCTCTAAAGCAGATCTGTTGACCTGGTTCTTAGGCTCTATAGCAGTTCTGCTGACCTGGTTCCCTGGCTCTACAACGGCTCTGCTGACTTGGTTCTCTGGCTTTGAAGCAACTCTGCTGACCTGGTTCTCTGGCTCTAAAGCAGCTCTGCTGACCTTGTTCTATGGCTCTAAAGCAGCTCTGCTGACCTGGATCTCTGGCTCTAAAGCCAATCTGCTAACCTGGTTTCTCTGGCTCTACAGCAGCTCATCTAACCTGCTTCTCTGGCTCAAGAGCAGCTCTGCTGACATGGTTCTTAGGCTCTAGAGCAGCTCTGCTGACCTGGTTCTATGGCTATAAAGCAGCTCTGCTGACCTGGTTCTCTTACTTTGAAGCAGCTCTGCTGACCTGATTCTCTGGCTCTAAAGCAGCTCTGCTGACCTGGTTCTATGACTCAAAAGCAGCTCTGCTGACCAGGTTCTCTGGCTTTGAAGCAGCTATGCTGACCTGGTTATGTGGCTCTAGAGCAGCTCTGCTGACCTGGGTATCTGGCTCTAAAGCAGATCTGCTGACCTGGTTCTCTTCCTCTGAAGCAACTCTGCTGACATGATTTCTCTCCCTCTAAAGCAGCTCTGCTGACCTGGTTTCTCTGGCTCTACAGCAGCTCTGCTGACTTGGTTCTCTGGCTCAAGAGCAGCTCTGCTGACCTGGTATCTGGGTTTGAAGCAGCTCTGCTGACCTGGTTGTCCGGCTCGAAAGCAGCTCTGATGACCTGGTTCTCTCCCTCTAAAGCAGGTCTGCTGACCTGGTTCTCTCCCTCTAAAGCAGCTCTGCTGACCTGGTTTCTCTCCCTCTAAAGCGGGTCTGCTGACCTGGTTCTCTGGCTCAAGAGCAGCTCTGCAGACCTGGTTCTTAGGCTCTAGAGCAGATGTGCTGACCTGGTTTTCTTGCTCTAAAACGGCTCTGCTGACCTGGTTCTCTGGCTCTAAAGCGGGTCTGCTGACCTGGTTCTCTGGCTCTAAAGCAACTCTGCTGACCTGGTTCTCTGGCTCTAGAGCAGCTCTGCTGACCTGGTTCTCTGGCTCTAGAGCAGCTCTGCTGACCTGGTTCTTAGGCTCTAGAGCAGCTCTGCTGACCTGGTTCTATGGCTCTAAAGCAGCTCTGCTGACCTGGTTCTCTGGCTTTAAAGCAGCTCTGCTGACCCGGTTCTCTGGCTCTATAGCAGCTCTGCTGACATGGTTCTCTTCCTCTAAAGCAGGTCTCCTGACCTGGTTCTCTCCCTCTAAAGGAGCTCTGCTGACGTGGTTTCTCTGGCTCTACAGCAGCTCTGCTGACCTGGTTCTCTGGCTCTAAAGCAGATCTGTTGACCTGGTTCTTAGGCTCTATAGCAGTTCTGCTGACCTGGTTCCCTGGCTCTACAACGGCTCTGCTGACTTGGTTCTCTGGCTTTGAAGCAACTCTGCTGACCTGGTTCTCTGGCTCTAAAGCAGCTCTGCTGACCTGGTTCTATGGCTCTAAAGCAGCTCTGCTGACCTGGATCTCTGGCTCTAAAGCCAATCTGCTAACCTGGTTTCTCTGGCTCTACAGCAGCTCATCTAACCTGCTTCTCTGGCTCAAGAGCAGCTCTGCTGACATGGTTCTTAGGCTCTAGAGCAGCTCTGCTGACCTGGTTCTATGGCTATAAAGCAGCTCTGCTGACCTGGTTCTCTTACTTTGAAGCAGCTCTGCTGACCTGATTCTCTGGCTCTAAAGCAGCTCTGCTGACCTGGTTCTATGACTCAAAAGCAGCTCTGCTGACCAGGTTCTCTGGCTTTGAAGCAGCTATGCTGACCTGGTTATGTGGCTCTAGAGCAGCTCTGCTGACCTGGGTATCTGGCTCTAAAGCAGATCTGCTGACCTGGTTCTCTTCCTCTGAAGCAACTCTGCTGACATGATTTCTCTCCCTCTAAAGCAGCTCTGCTGACCTGGTTTCTCTGGCTCTACAGCAGCTCTGCTGACTTGGTTCTCTGGCTCAAGAGCAGCTCTGCTGACCTGGTATCTGGGTTTGAAGCAGCTCTGCTGACCTGGTTGTCCGGCTCGAAAGCAGCTCTGATGACCTGGTTCTCTCCCTCTAAAGCAGGTCTGCTGACCTGGTTCTCTCCCTCTAAAGCAGCTCTGCTGACCTGGTTTCTCTCCCTCTAAAGCGGGTCTGCTGACCTGGTTCTCTGGCTCAAGAGCAGCTCTGCAGACCTGGTTCTTAGGCTCTAGAGCAGATGTGCTGACCTGGTTTTCTTGCTCTAAAACGGCTCTGCTGACCTGGTTCTCTGGCTCTAAAGCGGGTCTGCTGACCTGGTTCTCTGGCTCTAAAGCAACTCTGCTGACCTGGTTCTCTGGCTCTAGAGCAGCTCTGCTGACCTGGTTCTCTGGCTCTAGAGCAGCTCTGCTGACCTGGTTCTTAGGCTCTAGAGCAGCTCTGCTGACCTGGTTCTATGGCTCTAAAGCAGCTCTGCTGACCTGGTTCTCTGGCTTTAAAGCAGCTCTGCTGACCCGGTTCTCTGGCTCTATAGCAGCTCTGCTGACATGGTTCTCTTCCTCTAAAGCAGGTCTCCTGACCTGGTTCTCTCCCTCTAAAGGAGCTCTGCTGACGTGGTTTCTCTGGCTCTACAGCAGCTCTGCTGACCTGGATCTCTGGCTCTAAAGCCAATCTGCTGACCTGGTTTCTCTGGCTCTACAGCAGCTCATCTAAGCTGCTTCTCTGGCTCAAGAGCAGCTCTGCTGACATGGTTCTTAGGCTCTAGAGCAGCTCTGCTGACCTGGTTCTATGGCTATAAAGCAGCTCTGCTGACCTGGTTCTCTTACTTTGAAGCAGCTCTGCTGACCAGGTTCTCTGGCTTTGAAGCAGCTATGCTGACCTGGTTATGTGGCTCTAGAGCAGCTCTGCTCACCTGGGTATCTGGCTCTAAAGCAGATCTGCTGACCTGGTTCTCTTCCTCTGAAGCAACTCTGCTGACCTGGTTCTCTGGATCTACAGCAGCTCTGCTGACCTGGTTCTCCGGCTCTATAGCAGTTCTGCTGACCTGGTTCTCTCCCTCTAAAGAAACTCTGTTGACTTGGTTTCTCTGCCTCTTCAGCAGTTCTGCTGACCTGATTCTCTGGCTCTACAGCAGCTCTGCTGACTTGGTTCTCTGGCTCAAGAGCAGCTCTGCTGACCTGGTTATCTGGGTTTGAAGCAGCTCTGCTGACCTGGTTGTCCGGCTCGAAAGCAGCTCTGATGACCTGGTTCTCTCCCTCTAAAGCAGCTCTGCTGACCTGGTTCTCTGGCTTTGAAGCAGCTCTGCTGACCCGGTTCTCTGGCTCTATAGCAGCTCTGCTGACATGGTTCTCTTCCTCTAAAGCAGGTCTCCTGACCTGGTTCTCTCCCTCTAAAGGAGCTCTGCTGACGTGGTTTCTCTGGCTCTACAGCAGCTCTGCTGACCTGGTTCTCTGGCTCTAAAGCAGCTCTGTTGACCTGGTTCTTAGGCTCTATAGCAACTCTGCTGACCCGGTTCTCTGGGTCTACAATGGCTCTGCTGACTTGGTTCTCTGGTTTTGAAGCAGTTCTGCTGACCTGGTTCTCTGGTTCTAAAGCAGCTCTGCTTACCTGGTTCTCTGGCTCTAAAGAAGCTCTGCTGACCTGGATCTCAGGCTTTGAAGCAGCTCTGCTGACCTGGTTCTCTGGCTCTAAAGCAGATCTGCTGACCTGGTTTCTCTGGCTCTACAGCAGCTCTACTAACCTGGTTGTCTGGCTCAAGAGCAGCTCTGCTGACATGGTGCTTAGGCTCTAGAGCACCTCTGCTGACCTGGTTGTATGGCTCTAAAGCGGCTCTGCTGAGCTGGTTCTCTGGCTTTGAAGCAGCTCTGCTGACCTGATTCTCTGCCTCTTCAGCAGTTCTGCTGACCTGGTTCTATGACTCAAAAGCAGCTCTGCTGACCTGGTTCTCTACCTCTAAAGCAGGTCTCCTGACCTGGTTCTCTCCCTCTAAAGGAGCTCTGCTGACGTGGTTTCTCTGGCTCTACAGCAGCTCTGCTGACCTGGTTCTCTGGCTCTAAAGCAGATCTGTTGACCTCGTTCTTAGGATCTATAGCAGTTCTGCTGACCTGGTTCCCTGGCTCTACAACGGCTCTGCTGACTTGGTTCTCTGGCTTTGAAGCAACTCTGCTGACCTGGTTCTCTGGCTCTAAAGCAGCTCTGCTGACCTGGTTCTATGGCTCTAAAGCAGCTCTGCTGACCTGGATCTCTGGCTCTAAAGCCAATCTGCTAACCTGGTTTCTCTGGCTCTACAGCAGCTCATCTAACCTGCTTTTCTGGCTCAAGAGCAGCTCTGCTGACATGGTTCTTAGGCTCTAGAGCAGCTCTGCTGACCTGGTTCTATGGCTATAAAGCAGCTCTGCTGACCTGGTTCTCTTACTTTGAAGCAGCTCTGCTGACCTGATTCTCTGGCTCTAAAGCAGCTCTGCTGACCTGGTTCTATGACTCAAAAGCAGCTCTGCTGACCAGGTTCTCTGGCTTTGAAGCAGCTATGCTGACCTGGGTATGTGGCTCTAGAGCAGCTCTGCTGACCTGGGTATCTGGCTCTAAAGCAGATCTGCTGACCTGGTTCTCTTCCTCTGAAGCAACTCTGCTGACATGATTTCTCTCCCTCTAAAGCAGCTCTGCTGACCTGGTTTCTCTGGCTCTACAGCAGCTCTGCTGACTTGGTTCTCTGGCTCAAGAGCAGCTCTGCTGACCTGGTATCTGGGTTTGAAGCAGCTCTGCTGACCTGGTTGTCCGGCTCGAAAGCAGCTCTGATGACCTGGTTCTCTCCCTCTAAAGCAGGTCTGCTGACCTGGTTCTCTCCCTCTAAAGCAGCTCTGCTGACCTGGTTTCTCTCCCTCTAAAGCGGGTCTGCTGACCTGGTTCTCTGGCTCAAGAGCAGCTCTGCAGACCTGGTTCTTAGGCTCTAGAGCAGATGTGCTGACCTGGTTTTCTTGCTCTAAAACGGCTCTGCTGACCTGGTTCTCTGGCTCTAAAGCGGGTCTGCTGACCTGGTTCTCTGGCTCTAAAGCAACTCTGCTGACCTGGTTCTCTGGCTCTAGAGCAGCTCTGCTGACCTGGTTCTCTGGCTCTAGAGCAGCTCTGCTGACCTGGTTCTTAGGCTCTAGAGCAGCTCTGCTGACCTGGTTCTATGGCTCTAAAGCAGCTCTGCTGACCTGGTTCTCTGGCTTTAAAGCAGCTCTGCTGACCCGGTTCTCTGGCTCTATAGCAGCTCTGCTGACATGGTTCTCTTCCTCTAAAGCAGGTCTCCTGACCTGGTTCTCTCCCTCTAAAGGAGCTCTGCTGACGTGGTTTCTCTGGCTCTACAGCAGCTCTGCTGACCTGGATCTCTGGCTCTAAAGCCAATCTGCTGACCTGGTTTCTCTGGCTCTACAGCAGCTCATCTAAGCTGCTTCTCTGGCTCAAGAGCAGCTCTGCTGACATGGTTCTTAGGCTCTAGAGCAGCTCTGCTGACCTGGTTCTATGGCTATAAAGCAGCTCTGCTGACCTGGTTCTCTTACTTTGAAGCAGCTCTGCTGACCAGGTTCTCTGGCTTTGAAGCAGCTATGCTGACCTGGTTATGTGGCTCTAGAGCAGCTCTGCTCACCTGGGTATCTGGCTCTAAAGCAGATCTGCTGACCTGGTTCTCTTCCTCTGAAGCAACTCTGCTGACCTGGTTCTCTGGATCTACAGCAGCTCTGCTGACCTGGTTCTCCGGCTCTATAGCAGTTCTGCTGACCTGGTTCTCTCCCTCTAAAGAAACTCTGCTGACTTGGTTTCTCTGCCTCTTCAGCAGTTCTGCTGACCTGATTCTCTGGCTCTACAGCAGCTCTGCTGACTTGGTTCTCTGGCTCAAGAGCAGCTCTGCTGACCTGGTTATCTGGGTTTGAAGCAGCTCTGCTGACCTGGTTGTCCGGCTCGAAAGCAGCTCTGATGACCTGGTTCTCTCCCTCTAAAGCAGCTCTGCTGACCTGGTTCTCTGGCTTTGAAGCAGCTCTGCTGACCCGGTTCTCTGGCTCTATAGCAGCTCTGCTGACATGGTTCTCTTCCTCTAAAGCAGGTCTCCTGACCTGGTTCTCTCCCTCTAAAGGAGCTCTGCTGACGTGGTTTCTCTGGCTCTACAGCAGCTCTGCTGACCTGGTTCTCTGGCTCTAAAGCAGCTCTGTTGACCTGGTTCTTAGGCTCTATAGCAGCTCTGCTGACCCGGTTCTCTGGGTCTACAATGGCTCTGCTGACTTGGTTCTCTGGTTTTGAAGCAGTTCTGCTGACCTGGTTCTCTGGCTCTAAAGCAGCTCTGCTTACCTGGTTCTCTGGCTCTAAAGAAGCTCTGCTGACCTGGATCTCAGGCTTTGAAGCAGCTCTGCTGACCTGGTTCTCTGGCTCTAAAGCAGATCTGCTGACCTGGTTTCTCTGGCTCTACAGCAGCTCTACTAACCTGGTTGTCTGGCTCAAGAGCAGCTCTGCTGACATGGTGCTTAGGCTCTAGAGCACCTCTGCTGACCTGGTTGTATGGCTCTAAAGCGGCTCTGCTGAGCTGGTTCTCTGGCTTTGAAGCAGCTCTGCTGACCTGATTCTCTGCCTCTTCAGCAGTTCTGCTGACCTGGTTCTATGACTCAAAAGCAGCTCTGCTGACCTGGTTCTCTACCTCTAAAGCAGGTCTCCTGACCTGGTTCTCTCCCTCTAAAGGAGCTCTGCTGACATGGTTTCTCTGGCTCTACAGCAGCTCTGCTGACCTGGTTCTCTGGCTCTAAAGCAGATCTGTTGACCTGGTTCTTAGGCTCTATAGCAGTTCTGCTGACCTGGTTCCCTGGCTCTACAACGGCTCTGCTGACTTGGTTCTCTGGCTTTGAAGCAACTCTGCTGACCTGGTTCTCTGGCTCTAAAGCAGCTCTGCTGACCTGGTTCTATGGCTCTAAAGCAGCTCTGCTGACCTGGATCTCTGGCTCTAAAGCCAATCTGCTAACCTGGTTTCTCTGGCTCTACAGCAGCTCATCTAACCTGCTTCTCTGGCTCAAGAGCAGCTCTGCTGACATGGTTCTTAGGCTCTAGAGCAGCTCTGCTGACCTGGTTCTATGGCTATAAAGCAGCTCTGCTGACCTGGTTCTCTTACTTTGAAGCAGCTCTGCTGACCTGATTCTCTGGCTCTAAAGCAGCTCTGCTGACCTGGTTCTATGACTCAAAAGCAGCTCTGCTGACCAGGTTCTCTGGCTTTGAAGCAGCTATGCTGACCTGGTTATGTGGCTCTAGAGCAGCTCTGCTGACCTGGGTATCTGGCTCTAAAGCAGATCTGCTGACCTGGTTCTCTTCCTCTGAAGCAACTCTGCTGACATGATTTCTCTCCCTCTAAAGCAGCTCTGCTGACCTGGTTTCTCTGGCTCTACAGCAGCTCTGCTGACTTGGTTCTCTGGCTCAAGAGCAGCTCTGCTGACCTGGTATCTGGGTTTGAAGCAGCTCTGCTGACCTGGTTGTCCGGCTCGAAAGCAGCTCTGATGACCTGGTTCTCTCCCTCTAAAGCAGGTCTGCTGACCTGGTTCTCTCCCTCTAAAGCAGCTCTGCTGACCTGGTTTCTCTCCCTCTAAAGCGGGTCTGCTGACCTGGTTCTCTGGCTTAAGAGCAGCTCTGCAGACCTGGTTCTTAGGCTCTAGAGCAGATGTGCTGACCTGGTTTTCTTGCTCTAAAACGGCTCTGCTGACCTGGTTCTCTGGCTCTAAAGCGGGTCTGCTGACCTGGTTCTCTGGCTCTAAAGCAACTCTGCTGACCTGGTTCTCTGGCTCTAGAGCAGCTCTGCTGACCTGGTTCTCTGGCTCTAGAGCAGCTCTGCTGACCTGGTTCTTAGGCTCTAGAGCAGCTCTGCTGACCTGGTTCTATGGCTCTAAAGCAGCTCTGCTGACCTGGTTCTCTGGCTTTAAAGCAGCTCTGCTGACCCGGTTCTCTGGCTCTATAGCAGCTCTGCTGACATGGTTCTCTTCCTCTAAAGCAGGTCTCCTGACCTGGTTCTCTCCCTCTAAAGGAGCTCTGCTGACGTGGTTTCTCTGGCTCTACAGCAGCTCTGCTGACCTGGATCTCTGGCTCTAAAGCCAATCTGCTGACCTGGTTTCTCTGGCTCTACAGCAGCTCATCTAACCTGCTTCTCTGGCTCAAGAGCAGCTCTGCTGACATGGTTCTTAGGCTCTAGAGCAGCTCTGCTGACCTGGTTCTATGGCTATAAAGCAGCTCTGCTGACCTGGTTCTCTTACTTTGAAGCAGCTCTGCTGACCAGGTTCTCTGGCTTTGAAGCAGCTATGCTGACCTGGTTATGTGGCTCTAGAGCAGCTCTGCTCACCTGGGTATCTGGCTCTAAAGCAGATCTGCTGACCTGGTTCTCTTCCTCTGAAGCAACTCTGCTGACCTGGTTCTCTGGATCTACAGCAGCTCTGCTGACCTGGTTCTCCGGCTCTATAGCAGTTCTGCTGACCTGGTTCTCTCCCTCTAAAGAAACTCTGCTGATTTGGTTTCTCTGCCTCTTCAGCAGTTCTGCTGACCTGATTCTCTGGCTCTACAGCAGCTCTGCTGACTTGGTTCTCTGGCTCAAGAGCAGCTCTGCTGACCTGGTTATCTGGGTTTGAAGCAGCTCTGCTGACCTGGTTGTCCGGCTCGAAAGCAGCTCTGATGACCTGGTTCTCTCCCTCTAAAGCAGCTCTGCTGACCTGGTTCTCTGGCTTTGAAGCAGCTCTGCTGACCCGGTTCTCTGGCTCTATAGCAGCTCTGCTGACATGGTTCTCTTCCTCTAAAGCAGGTCTCCTGACCTGGTTCTCTCCCTCTAAAGGAGCTCTGCTGACGTGGTTTCTCTGGCTCTACAGCAGCTCTGCTGACCTGGTTCTCTGGCTCTAAAGCAGCTCTGTTGACCTGGTTCTTAGGCTCTATAGCAGCTCTGCTGACCCGGTTCTCTGGGTCTACAATGGCTCTGCTGAGCTGGTTCTCTGGCTTTGAAGCAGCTCTGCTGACCTGATTCTCTGCCTCTTCAGCAGTTCTGCTGACCTGGTTCTATGACTCAAAAGCAGCTCTGCTGACCTGGTTCTCTACCTCTAAAGCAGGTCTCCTGACCTGGTTCTCTCCCTCTAAAGGAGCTCTGCTGACATGGTTTCTCTGGCTCTACAGCAGCTCTGCTGACCTGGTTCTCTGGCTCTAAAGCAGATCTGTTGACCTGGTTCTTAGGCTCTATAGCAGTTCTGCTGACCTGGTTCCCTGGCTCTACAACGGCTCTGCTGACTTGGTTCTCTGGCTTTGAAGCAACTCTGCTGACCTGGTTCTCTGGCTCTAAAGCAGCTCTGCTGACCTGGTTCTATGGCTCTAAAGCAGCTCTGCTGACCTGGATCTCTGGCTCTAAAGCCAATCTGCTAACCTGGTTTCTCTGGCTCTACAGCAGCTCATCTAACCTGCTTCTCTGGCTCAAGAGCAGCTCTGCTGACATGGTTCTTAGGCTCTAGAGCAGCTCTGCTGACCTGGTTCTATGGCTATAAAGCAGCTCTGCTGACCTGGTTCTCTTACTTTGAAGCAGCTCTGCTGACCTGATTCTCTGGCTCTAAAGCAGCTCTGCTGACCTGGTTCTATGACTCAAAAGCAGCTCTGCTGACCAGGTTCTCTGGCTTTGAAGCAGCTATGCTGACCTGGTTATGTGGCTCTAGAGCAGCTCTGCTGACCTGGGTATCTGGCTCTAAAGCAGATCTGCTGACCTGGTTCTCTTCCTCTGAAGCAACTCTGCTGACATGATTTCTCTCCCTCTAAAGCAGCTCTGCTGACCTGGTTTCTCTGGCTCTACAGCAGCTCTGCTGACTTGGTTCTCTGGCTCAAGAGCAGCTCTGCTGACCTGGTATCTGGGTTTGAAGCAGCTCTGCTGACCTGGTTGTCCGGCTCGAAAGCAGCTCTGATGACCTGGTTCTCTCCCTCTAAAGCAGGTCTGCTGACCTGGTTCTCTCCCTCTAAAGCAGCTCTGCTGACCTGGTTTCTCTCCCTCTAAAGCGGGTCTGCTGACCTGGTTCTCTGGCTTAAGAGCAGCTCTGCAGACCTGGTTCTTAGGCTCTAGAGCAGATGTGCTGACCTGGTTTTCTTGCTCTAAAACGGCTCTGCTGACCTGGTTCTCTGGCTCTAAAGCGGGTCTGCTGACCTGGTTCTCTGGCTCTAAAGCAACTCTGCTGACCTGGTTCTCTGGCTCTAGAGCAGCTCTGCTGACCTGGTTCTCTGGCTCTAGAGCAGCTCTGCTGACCTGGTTCTTAGGCTCTAGAGCAGCTCTGCTGACCTGGTTCTATGGCTCTAAAGCAGCTCTGCTGACCTGGTTCTCTGGCTTTAAAGCAGCTCTGCTGACCCGGTTCTCTGGCTCTATAGCAGCTCTGCTGACATGGTTCTCTTCCTCTAAAGCAGGTCTCCTGACCTGGTTCTCTCCCTCTAAAGGAGCTCTGCTGACGTGGTTTCTCTGGCTCTACAGCAGCTCTGCTGACCTGGATCTCTGGCTCTAAAGCCAATCTGCTGACCTGGTTTCTCTGGCTCTACAGCAGCTCATCTAACCTGCTTCTCTGGCTCAAGAGCAGCTCTGCTGACATGGTTCTTAGGCTCTAGAGCAGCTCTGCTGACCTGGTTCTATGGCTATAAAGCAGCTCTGCTGACCTGGTTCTCTTACTTTGAAGCAGCTCTGCTGACCAGGTTCTCTGGCTTTGAAGCAGCTATGCTGACCTGGTTATGTGGCTCTAGAGCAGCTCTGCTCACCTGGGTATCTGGCTCTAAAGCAGATCTGCTGACCTGGTTCTCTTCCTCTGAAGCAACTCTGCTGACCTGGTTCTCTGGATCTACAGCAGCTCTGCTGACCTGGTTCTCCGGCTCTATAGCAGTTCTGCTGACCTGGTTCTCTCCCTCTAAAGAAACTCTGCTGACTTGGTTTCTCTGCCTCTTCAGCAGTTCTGCTGACCTGATTCTCTGGCTCTACAGCAGCTCTGCTGACTTGGTTCTCTGGCTCAAGAGCAGCTCTGCTGACCTGGTTATCTGGGTTTGAAGCAGCTCTGCTGACCTGGTTGTCCGGCTCGAAAGCAGCTCTGATGACCTGGTTCTCTCCCTCTAAAGCAGCTCTGCTGACCTGGTTCTCTGGCTTTGAAGCAGCTCTGCTGACCCGGTTCTCTGGCTCTATAGCAGCTCTGCTGACATGGTTCTCTTCCTCTAAAGCAGGTCTCCTGACCTGGTTCTCTCCCTCTAAAGGAGCTCTGCTGACGTGGTTTCTCTGGCTCTACAGCAGCTCTGCTGACCTGGTTCTCTGGCTCTAAAGCAGCTCTGTTGACCTGGTTCTTAGGCTCTATAGCAGCTCTGCTGACCCGGTTCTCTGGGTCTACAATGGCTCTGCTGACTTGGTTCTCTGGTTTTGAAGCAGTTCTGCTGACCTGGTTCTCTGGCTCTAAAGCAGCTCTGCTTACCTGGTTCTCTGGCTCTAAAGAAGCTCTGCTGACCTGGATCTCAGGCTTTGAAGCAGCTCTGCTGACCTGGTTCTCTGGCTCTAAAGCAGATCTGCTGACCTGGTTTCTCTGGCTCTACAGCAGCTCTACTAACCTGGTTATCTGGCTCAAGAGCAGCTCTGCTGACATGGTGCTTAGGCTCTAGAGCACCTCTGCTGACCTGGTTGTATGGCTCTAAAGCGGCTCTGCTGAGCTGGTTCTCTGGCTTTGAAGCAGCTCTGCTGACCTGATTCTCTGCCTCTTCAGCAGTTCTGCTGACCTGGTTCTATGACTCAAAAGCAGCTCTGCTGACCTGGTTCTCTACCTCTAAAGCAGGTCTCCTGACCTGGTTCTCTCCCTCTAAAGGAGCTCTGCTGACGTGGTTTCTCTGGCTCTACAGCAGCTCTGCTGACCTGGTTCTCTGGCTCTAAAGCAGATCTGTTGACCTGGTTCTTAGGCTCTATAGCAGTTCTGCTGACCTGGTTCCCTGGCTCTACAACGGCTCTGCTGACTTGGTTCTCTGGCTTTGAAGCAACTCTGCTGACCTGGTTCTCTGGCTCTAAAGCAGCTCTGCTGACCTGGTTCTCTGGCTCTAAAGCAGATCTGTTGACCTGGTTCTTAGGCTCTATAGCAGTTCTGCTGACCTGGTTCCCTGGCTCTACAACGGCTCTGCTGACTTGGTTCTATGGCTCTAAAGCAGCTCTGCTGACCTGGATCTCTGGCTCTAAAGCCAATCTGCTAACCTTGTTTCTCTGGCTCTACAGCAGCTCATCTAACCTGCTTCTCTGGCTCAAGAGCAGCTCTGCTGACATTGTTCTTAGGCTCTAGAGCAGCTCTGCTGACCTGGTTCTATGGCTATAAAGCAGCTCTGCTGACCTGGTTCTCTTACTTTGAAGCAGCTCTGCTGACCTGATTCTCTGGCTCTAAAGCAGCTCTGCTGACCTGGTTCTATGACTCAAAAGCAGCTCTGCTGACCAGGTTCTCTGGCTTTGAAGCAGCTATGCTGACCTGGTTATGTGGCTCTAGAGCAGCTCTGCTGACCTGGGTATCTGGCTCTAAAGCAGATCTGCTGACCTGGTTCTCTTCCTCTGAAGCAACTCTGCTGACATGATTTCTCTCCCTCTAAAGCAGCTCTGCTGACCTGGTTTCTCTGGCTCTACAGCAGCTCTGCTGACTTGGTTCTCTGGCTCAAGAGCAGCTCTGCTGACCTGGTATCTGGGTTTGAAGCAGCTCTGCTGACCTGGTTGTCCGGCTCGAAAGCAGCTCTGATGACCTGGTTCTCTCCCTCTAAAGCAGGTCTGCTGACCTGGTTCTCTCCCTCTAAAGCAGCTCTGCTGACCTGGTTTCTCTCCCTCTAAAGCGGGTCTGCTGACCTGGTTCTCTGGCTCAAGAGCAGCTCTGCAGACCTGGTTCTTAGGCTCTAGAGCAGATGTGCTGACCTGGTTTTCTTGCTCTAAAACAGCTCTGCTGACCTGGTTCTCTGGCTCTAAAGCGGGTCTGCTGACCTGGTTCTCTGGCTCTAAAGCAACTCTGCTGACCTGGTTCTCTGGCTCTAGAGCAGCTCTGCTGACCTGGTTCTCTGGCTCTAGAGCAGCTCTGCTGACCTGGTTCTTAGGCTCTAGAGCAGCTCTGCTGACCTGGTTCTATGGCTCTAAAGCAGCTCTGCTGACCTGGTTCTCTGGCTCTATAGCAGCTCTGCTGACATGGTTCTCTTCCTCTAAAGCGGGTCTGCTGACCTGGTTCTCTGGCTCTAGAGCAGCTCTGCTGACCTGGTTCTTAGGCTCTAGAGCAGCTCTGCTGACCTGGTTCTATGGCTCTAAAGCAGCTCTGCTGACCTGGTTCTCTGGCTTTAAAGCAGCTCTGCTGACATGGTTCTCTTCCTCTAAAGCAGGTCTCCTGACCTGGTTCTCTCCCTCTAAAGGAGCTCTGCTGACGTGGTTTCTCTGGCTCTACAGCAGCTCTGCTGACCTGGTTCTCTGGCTCTAAAGCAGATCTGTTGACCTGGTTCTTAGGCTCTATAGCAGTTCTGCTGACCTGGTTCCCTGGCTCTACAACGGCTCTGCTGACTTGGTTCTCTGGCTTTGAAGCAACTCTGCTGACCTGGTTCTCTGGCTCTAAAGCAGCTCTGCTGACCTGGTTCTATGGCTCTAAAGCAGATCTGCTGACCTGGATCTCTGGCTCTAAAGCCAATCTGCTAACCTGGTTTCTCTGGCTCTACAGCAGCTCATCTAACCTGCTTCTCTGGCTCAAGAGCAGCTCTGCTGACATTGTTCTTAGGCTCTAGAGCAGCTCTGCTGACCTGGTTCTATGGCTATAAAGCAGCTCTGCTGACCTGGTTCTCTTACTTTGAAGCAGCTCTGCTGACCTGATTCTCTGGCTCTAAAGCAGCTCTGCTGACCTGGTTCTATGACTCAAAAGCAGCTCTGCTGACCAGGTTCTCTGGCTTTGAAGCAGCTATGCTGACCTGGTTATGTGGCTCTAGAGCAGCTCTGCTGACCTGGGTATCTGGCTCTAAAGCAGATCTGCTGACCTGGTTCTCTTCCTCTGAAGCAAATCTGCTGACATGATTTCTCTCCCTCTAAAGCAGCTCTGCTGACCTGGTTTCTCTGGCTCTACAGCAGCTCTGCTGATTTGGTTCTCTGGCTCAAGAGCAGCTCTGCTGACCTGGTATCTGGGTTTGAAGCAGCTCTGCTGACCTGGTTGTCCGGCTCGAAAGCAGCTCTGATGACCTGGTTCTCTCCCTCTAAAGCAGGTCTGCTGACCTGGTTCTCTCCCTCTAAAGCAGCTCTGCTGACCTGGTTTCTCTCCCTCTAAAGCGGGTCTGCTGACCTGGTTCTCTGGCTCAAGAGCAGCTCTGCAGACCTGGTTCTTAGGATCTAGAGCAGATGTGCTGACCTGGTTTTCTTGCTCTAAAACGGCTCTGCTGACCTGGTTCTCTGGCTCTAAAGCGGGTCTGCTGACCTGGTTCTCTGGCTCTAAAGCAACTCTGCTGACCTGGTTCTCTGGCTCTAGAGCAGCTCTGCTGACCTGGTTCTCTGGCTCTAGAGCAGCTCTGCTGACCTGGTTCTTAGGCTCTAGAGCAGCTCTGCTGACCTGGTTCTATGGCTCTAAAGCAGCTCTGCTGACCTGGTTCTCTGGCTTTAAAGCAGCTCTGCTGACATGGTTCTCTTCCTCTAAAGCAGGTCTCCTGACCTGGTTCTCTCCCTCTAAAGGAGCTCTGCTGACGTGGTTTCTCTGGCTCTACAGCAGCTCTGCTGACCTGGATCTCTGGCTCTAAAGCCAATCTGCTGACCTGGTTTCTCTGGCTCTACAGCAGCTCATCTAACCTGCTTCTCTGGCTCAAGAGCAGCTCTGCTGACATGGTTCTTAGGCTCTAGAGCAGCTCTGCTGACCTGGTTCTATGGCTATAAAGCAGCTCTGCTGACCTGGTTCTCTTACTTTGAAGCAGCTCTGCTGACCAGGTTCTCTGGCTTTGAAGCAGCTATGCTGACCTGGTTATGTGGCTCTAGAGCAGCTCTGCTCACCTGGGTATCTGGCTCTAAAGCAGATCTGCTGACCTGGTTCTCTTCCTCTGAAGCAACTCTGCTGACCTGGTTCTCTGGATCTACAGCAGCTCTGCTGACCTGGTTCTCCGGCTCTATAGCAGTTCTGCTGACCTGGTTCTCTCCCTCTAAAGAAACTCTGCTGACTTGGTTTCTCTGCCTCTTCAGCAGTTCTGCTGACCTGATTCTCTGGCTCTACAGCAGCTCTGCTGACTTGGTTCTCTGGCTCAAGAGCAGCTCTGCTGACCTGGTTATCTGTGTTTGAAGCAGCTCTGCTGACCTGGTTGTCCGGCTCGAAAGCAGCTCTGATGACCTGGTTCTCTCCCTCTAAAGCAGCTCTGCTGACCTGGTTCTCTGGCTCTAAAGCGGGTCTGCTGACCTGGTTCTCTGGCTCTAAAGCAACTCTGCTGACCTGGTTCTCTGGCTCTAGAGCAGCTCTCCTGACCTGGTTCTCTGGCTCTAGAGCAGCTCTGCTGACCTGGTTCTTAGGCTCTAGAGCAGCTCTGCTGACCTGGTTGTCCGGCTCGAAAGCAGCTCTGATGACCTGGTTCTCTCCCTCTAAAGCAGCTCTGCTGACCTGGTTCTCTGGCTTTGAAGCAGCTCTGCTGACCCGGTTCTCTGGCTCTATAGCAGCTCTGCTGACATGGTTCTCTTCCTCTAAAGCAGGTCTCCTGACCTGGTTCTCTCCCTCTAAAGGAGCTCTGCTGACGTGGTTTCTCTGGCTCTACAGCAGCTCTGCTGACCTGGTTCTCTGGCTCTAAAGCAGCTCTGTTGACCTGGTTCTTAGGCTCTATAGCAGCTCTGCTGACCCGGTTCTCTGGGTCTACAATGGCTCTGCTGACTTGGTTCTCTGGTTTTGAAGCAGTTCTGCTGACCTGGTTCTCTGGCTCTAAAGCAGCTCTGCTTACCTGGTTCTCTGGCTCTAAAGAAGCTCTGCTGACCTGGATCTCAGGCTTTGAAGCAGCTCTGCTGACCTGGTTCTCTGGCTCTAAAGCAGATCTGCTGACCTGGTTTCTCTGGCTCTACAGCAGCTCTACTAACCTGGTTGTCTGGCTCAAGAGCAGCTCTGCTGACATGGTGCTTAGGCTCTAGAGCACCTCTGCTGACCTGGTTGTATGGCTCTAAAGCGGCTCTGCTGAGCTGGTTCTCTGGCTTTGAAGCAGCTCTGCTGACCTGATTCTCTGCCTCTTCAGCAGTTCTGCTGACCTGGTTCTATGACTCAAAAGCAGCTCTGCTGACCTGGTTCTCTACCTCTAAAGCAGGTCTCCTGACCTGGTTCTCTCCCTCTAAAGGAGCTCTGCTGACGGGGTTTCTCTGGCTCTACAGCAGCTCTGCTGACCTGGTTCTCTGGCTCTAAATCAGATCTGTTGACCTGGTTCTTAGGCTCTATAGCAGTTCTGCTGACCTGGTTCCCTGGCTCTACAACGGCTCTGCTGACTTGGTTCTCTGGCTTTGAAGCAACTCTGCTGACCTGGTTCTCTGGCTCTAAAGCAGCTCTGCTGACCTGGTTCTATGGCTCTAAAGCAGCTCTGCTGACCTGGATCTCTGGCTCTAAAGCCAATCTGCTAACCTGGTTTCTCTGGCTCTACAGCAGCTCATCTAACCTGCTTCTCTGGCTCAAGAGCAGCTCTGCTGACATGGTTCTTAGGCTCTAGAGCAGCTCTGCTGACCTGGTTCTATGGCTATAAAGCAGCTCTGCTGACCTGGTTCTCTTACTTTGAAGCAGCTCTGCTGACCTGATTCTCTGGCTCTAAAGCAGCTCTGCTGACCTGGTTCTATGACTCAAAAGCAGCTCTGCTGACCAGGTTCTCTGGCTTTGAAGCAGCTATGCTGACCTGGTTATGTGGCTCTAGAGCAGCTCTGCTGACCTGGGTATCTGGCTCTAAAGCAGATCTGCTGACCTGGTTCTCTTCCTCTAAAGCAACTCTGCTGACATGATTTCTCTCCCTCTAAAGCAGCTCTGCTGACCTGGTTTCTCTGGCTCTACAGCAGCTCTGCTGACTTGGTTCTCTGGCTCAAGAGCAGCTCTGCTGACCTGGTATCTGGGTTTGAAGCAGCTCTGCTGACCTGGTTGTCCGGCTCGAAAGCAGCTCTGATGACCTGGTTCTCTCCCTCTAAAGCAGGTCTGCTGACCTGGTTCTCTCCCTCTAAAGCAGCTCTGCTGACCTGGTTTCTCTCCTTCTAAAGCGGGTCTGCTGACCTGGTTCTCTGGCTCAAGAGCAGCTCTGCAGACCTGGTTCTTAGGCTCTAGAGCAGATGTGCTGACCTGGTTTTCTTGCTCTAAAACGGCTCTGCTGACCTGGTTCTCTGGCTCTAAAGCGGGTCTGCTGACCTGGTTCTCTGGCTCTAAAGCAACTCTGCTGACCTGGTTCTCTGGCTCTAGAGCAGCTCTGCTGACCTGGTTCTCTGGCTCTAGAGCAGCTCTGCTGACCTGGTTCTTAGGCTCTAGAGCAGCTCTGCTGACCTGGTTCTATGGCTCTAAAGCAGCTCTGCTGACCTGGTTCTCTGGCTTTAAAGCAGCTCTGCTGACCCGGTTCTCTGGCTCTATAGCAGCTCTGCTGACATGGTTCTCTTCCTCTAAAGCAGGTCTCCTGACCTGGTTCTCTCCCTCTAAAGGAGCTCTGCTGACGTGGTTTCTCTGGCTCTACAGCAGCTCTGCTGACCTGGATCTCTGGCTCTAAAGCCAATCTGCTGACCTGGTTTCTCTGGCTCTACAGCAGCTCATCTAACCTGCTTCTCTGGCTCAAGAGCAGCTCTGCTGACATGGTTCTTAGGCTCTAGAGCAGCTCTGCTGACCTGGTTCTATGGCTATAAAGCAGCTCTGCTGACCTGGTTCTCTTACTTTGAAGCAGCTCTGCTGACCAGGTTCTCTGGCTTTGAAGCAGCTATGCTGACCTGGTTATGTGGCTCTAGAGCAGCTCTGCTCACCTGGGTATCTGGCTCTAAAGCAGATCTGCTGACCTGGTTCTCTTCCTCTGAAGCAACTCTGCTGACCTGGTTCTCTGGATCTACAGCAGCTCTGCTGACCTGGTTCTCCGTCTCTATTGCAGTTCTGCTGACCTGGTTCTCTCCCTCTAAAGAAACTCTGCTGACTTGGTTTCTCTGCCTCTTCAGCAGTTCTGCTGACCTGATTCTCTGGCTCTACAGCAGCTCTGCTGACTTGGTTCTCTGGCTCAAGAGCAGCTCTGCTGACCTGGTTATCTGGGTTTGAAGCAGCTCTGCTGACCTGGTTGTCCGGCTCGAAAACAGCTCTGATGACCTGGTTCTCTCCCTCTAAAGCAGCTCTACTGACCTGGTTCTCTCCCTCTAAAGCAGCTCTGCTGACCTGGTTTCTCTCCCTCTAAAGCGGGTCTGCTGACCTGGTTCTCTGGCTCAAGATCAGCTCTGCAGACCTGGTTCTCTGGCTCTAGAGCAGCTCTGCTGACCTGGTTCTCTGGCTCTTGAGCAACTCTGCTGACCTGGTTCTTAGGCTCTAGAGCAGCTCTGCTGACCTGGTTCTCTGGCTCTAAAGCAGCTCTGCTGACCTGGTTCTCTGGCTCTTGAGCAACTCTGCTGACCTGGTTCTTAGGCTCTATAGCAGCTCTGCTGACCTGATTCTCTGGCCCTAGAGCACCTCTGCTGACCTAGTTCTCTTCCTCTAAAGCAGATCTGCTGACCTGGTTCTCTGGCTTTAAAGCAGCTCTGCTGACCTGGATCTCTTCCTCTAAAGCAGCCCTGCTCACCTGGTTTCTATTCTCTACAGCAGCTCTGCTGACCTGGTTCTCTTGCTCTAGAGCACCTCTGGTGACCTGGTTCTTAGGCCCTAGAGCAGCTCTGCCGACCTGGTTCTCTGACTCTACAAA
Source organism: Triturus cristatus (assembly GCF_964204655.1). Lineage (NCBI taxonomy): Eukaryota > Metazoa > Chordata > Amphibia > Caudata > Salamandridae > Triturus > Triturus cristatus. The sequence goes on along the minus strand of NC_140579.1, from coordinate 1,130,473,657 downwards.
GGCTCAGCTGACCTGGTTCTCTGGCTTTGAAGCAGCTCTGCTGACCTGGTTCTCTGGCTCTAAAGCAGCTCTGTTGACCTGGTTCTTAGGCTCTATAGCAGCTCTGCTGACCTGGTTCTCTGGTTCTGCACCGGCTCTGCTGACTTGGTTCTCTGGCTTTGAAGCAGCTCTGCTGATCTGGTTCTCTGGCTCTAAAGCAGCTCTGCTGACTTGGTTATCTGGCTCTAAAGCAGCTCTGCTGACCTGGTTCTCTGGCTCTAAAGCAGCTCTGCTGACCTGGTTCTCTGGCTCTAAAGCAGCTCTGCTGACCTGGTTCTCTGGGTCTAAAGCAGATCTGCTGACCTGGTTTCTTTGGCTCTACAGCAGCTCTGCTTATCTGGTTCTCTGGCTCAAGACCAACTCTGCTGACATGGTTCTTAGGCTCTAGAGCAGCTCTGCTGACCTGGTTCTATGGCTCTAAAGCAGCTATGCTGACCTGGTTCTCTGGCTTTGAAAAAAGCACTGCTGACCTTATTCTCTGGCTCTAAAGCAGCTCTGCTGACCTGGTTCTATGACTCAAAAGCAGCTCTGCTGACCTGGTTCTCTTCCTCTAAAGCAGGTCTCCTGACCTGGTTCTCTCCCTCTAAAGGAGCTCTGCTGACGTGGTTTCTCTGGCTCTACAGCAGCTCTGCTGACCTGGTTATATGGCTTTGAAGCAGCTCTGCTGACCTGGTTCTCTCGCTCTAAAGCAGCTCTGCTGACCTGGTTTCTCTCCCTCTAAAGCAGCTCTGCTGACCTGGTTCTCTCCCTCTAAAGCAGCTCTGCTGACCTGGTTTCTCTCCCTCTAAAGCGGGTCTGCTGACCTGGTTCTCTGGCTCAAGAGCAGCTCTGCAGACCTGATTCTTAGGCTCTAGAGCAGATCTGCTGACCTGGTTCTCTTGCTCTACAACGGCTCTGCTGACCTGGTTCTCTCGCTCTAAAGCGGGTCTGCTGACCTGGTTCTCTGGCTCTAAAGCAAATCTGCTGACCTGGTTCTCTGGCTCTAGAGCAGCTCTGCTGACCTGGTTCTCTGGCTCTAGAGCAGCTCTGCTGACCTGGTTCTTAGGCTCTAGAGCAGCTCTGCTGACCTGGTTCTCTGGCTCTACAACGGCTCTGCTGACCTGGTTCTCTGGCTCTAAAGCAGCTCTGCTGACCTGGTTCTATGACTCTAAAGCAGCTCTTCTGACCTGGTTCTCTGGCTCTTGAGCAACTCTGCTGACCTGGTTCTTAGGCTCTATAGCAGCTCTGCTGACCTGATTCTCTGGCTCTAGAGCAGCTCTGCTGACCTAGTTCTCTCCCTCTAAAGCAGATCTGCTGACCTGGTTCTCTGGCTCTAAAGCAGCTCTGCTGACCTGGATCTCTGGCTTTGAAGCAGCTCTGCTGACCTGGTTCTCTGGCTCTAAAGCAGATCTGCTGACCTTGTTTCTCTGGCTCTACAGCAGCTCTACTAACCTGGTTCTCTGGCTCAAGAGCAGCTCTGCTGACATGGTGCATAGGTTCTAGAGCACCTCTGCTGACCTGGTTCTCTGGCTTTGAAGCAGCTCTGCTGACCTGGTTATGTGGCTCTAGAGCAGCTCTGCTGACCTGGTTCTCTTGCTCTAGAGCACCTCTGGTGACCTGGTTCTTAGGCCGTAGAGCAGCTCTGCCGACCTGGTTCTCTGGCTCCACAAAGGCTCTGCTGACCTGGTTCTCTGGCTTTGAAGCAGCTCTGCTGACCTGGTTCTCTGGCTCTAAAGCAGCTCTGTTGACCTGGTTCTTAGGCTCTATAGCAGCTCTGCTGACCTGGTTCTCTGGCTCTACAACGGCTCTGCTGACTTGGTTCTCTGGCTTTGAAGCAGCTCTGCTGACCTGGTTCTCTGGCTCTAAAGCAGCTTTGCTGACTTGGTTCTCTGGCTCTAAAGCAGCTCTACTGACCTGGATCTCTGGCTTTGAAGCAGCTCTGCTGACCTGGTTCTCTGGCTCTAAAGCAGCTCTGCTGACCTGGTTCTCTGGCTCTAAAGCAGATCTGCTGACCTGGTTTCTCTGGCTCTAGAGCAGCTCTGCTAACCTGGTTCTCTGGCTCAAGAGCAACTCTGCTGACATGGTTCTTAGGCTCTAGAGCAGCTCTGCTGACCTTGTTCTATGGCTCTAAAGCAGCTATGCTGACCTGGTTCTCTGGCTTTGAAGCAGCACTGCTGACCTGATTCTCTGGCTCTAAAGCAGCTCTGCAGACCTGGTTCTATGACTCAAAAGCAGCTCTGCTGACCTGGTTCTCTGGCTTTGAAGCAGTTCTGCTGACCTGGTTATCTGGCTCTAGAGCAGCTCTGCTGACCTGGTTATCTGGCTCTAGAGCAGCACTGCTGACCTGGTTCTCTTCCTCTAAAGCAACTCTCCAGACCTGGTTCTCCGGCTCGATAGCAGTTCTGCTGACCTGGTTCTATCCCTCTAAAGAAACTCTGCTGACTTGGTTTCTCTGCCTCTTCAGCAGTTCTGCTGACCTGATTCTCTGGCTCTAAAGCAGATCTGCTGACCTGGTTCTCTTCCTCTAAAGCAACTCTGCTGACCTGGTTCTCTGGCTCTATAGCTCCTCTGCTGACCTGGTTCTCTCCCTCTAAAGGAGCTCTGCAGACTTGGTTTCTCTGGCTTTACAGCAGCTCTGCTGACCTGGTTCTTAGGCTCTAGAGCAGCTCTGCTGACCTGGTTCTCTGGCTCTACAACGGCTCTGCTGACCTGGTTCTCTGGCTCTAAAGCAGCTCTGCTGACCTGGTTCTCTGGCTCTAAAGCAGCTCTGCTGACCTGGATCTCTGGCTTTGAAGCAGCTCTGCTGACCTGGTTCTCTGGCTCTAAAGCAGATCTGCTGACCTGGTTTCTCTGGCTCTACAGCAGCTCTACTAACCTGGTTCTCTGGCTCAAGAGCAGCTCTGCTGACATGGTGCTTAGGCTCTGGAGCACCTCTGCTGACCTGGTTCTATGGCTCTAAAGCGGCTCTGCTGAGCTGGTTCTCTGGCTTTGAAGCAGCTCTGCTGACCTGATTCTCTGGCTTTAAAGCAGCTCTGCTGACCTGGTTCTATGACTCAAAAGCAGCTCTGCTGACCTGGTTCTCTTCCTCTAAAGCAGGTCTCCTGACCTGGTTGTCTCCCTCTAAAGGAGCTCTGCTGACATGGTTTCTCTGGCTCTACAGCAGCTCTGCTGACCTGGTTCTCTGGCTCTAAAGCAGCTCTGTTGACCTGGTTCTTAGGCTCTATAGCAGTTCTGTTTACCTGGTTCTGTGGCTCTACAACGGCTCTGCTGACTTGGTTCTCTGGCTTTGAAGCAGCTCAGCTGACCTGGTTCTCTGGCTCTAAAGCAGCTCTGCTGACCTGGTTCTCTGGCTCTAAAGCATCTCTGCTGACCTGGATCTCTGGCTTTGAAGCAGCTCTGTTGACGTGGTTCTCTAGCTCTAAAGCAGCTCTGCTGACCTGGTTCTCTGGCTCTAAAGCAGAGTTGCTGACCTGGTTTCTCTGGCTCTACAGCAGCTCTGCTAACCTGGTTCTCTGGCTCAAGAGCAGCTCTGCTGACATGGTTCATAGGCTCTAGAGCAGCTCTGCTGACCTGGTTCTATGGCTCTAAAGCAGCTCTGCTGACCTGGTTCTCTGGCTTTGAAGCAGCTCTGCTGACCTGATTCTCTGGCTCTAAAGCAGCTCTGCTGACCAGGTTCTATGACTCAAAAGCAGCTCTGCTGACCTGGTTCTCTGGCTTTGAAGCAGCTCTGCTGACCTGGTTATGTGGCTCTAGAGCAGCTCTGCTGACCTGGTTTCTAGATCTAGAGCACCTTTGGTGACCTGGTTCTTAGGCTCTAGAGCAGCTCTGCCGACCTGGTTCTCTGGCTCTACAAAGGCTCTGCTGACCTGGTTCTCTGGCTTTGAAGCAGCTCTACTGACCTGGTTCTCTGGCTCTAAAGCAGCTCAGCTCATTTGTATCTCTGGCTCTAGAGCAGCTCTCCTGACCTGGTACTTAGACTCTAGAGCAGCTCTGCTAACTTGGTTCTCTGGCTCTAAAGCAGGTCTGCTGACCTGGTTCTCTCCCTCAAAAGCAGCTCTGCTGACCTAGTTTCTCTGGATATACAGCAGCTCTGCTGACCTGGTTTCTCTCCCTCTAAAGCAGCTCTGCTGACATGATTTCTCTCCCTCTAAAGCAGCTCTGATGACCTGGTTTCTCTGGCTCTACAGCAGCTCTGCTGACTTGGTTCTCTGGCTCAAGAGCAGCTCTGCAGACCTGGTTCTTAGGCTCTAGAGCAGATCTGCTGACCTGGTTCTATGGCTCTACAGTGGCTCTGCTGACCTGGTTATCTGGCTTTGAAGCAGCTCTGCTGACCTGGTTGTCCGGCTCGGAAGCAGCTCTGATGACCTGGTTCTCTCCCTCTAAAGCAGCTCTGCTGACCTGGTTCTCTCCCTCTAAAGCAGCTCTGCTGACCTGGTTCTCTCCCTCTAAAGCAGCTCTGCTGACCTGGTTTCTCTCCCTCTAAAGCGGGTCTGCTGACCTGGTTCTCTGGCTCAAGAGCAGCTCTGCTGACCTGGTTCTCTGGCTTTGAAGCAGCTCTGCTGACCTGATTCTCTGGCTCTAAAGCAGCTCTGCTGACCAGGTTCTATGACTCAAAAGCAGCTCTGCTGACCTGGTTCTCTGGCTTTGAAGCAGCTCTGCTGACCTGGTTATGTGGCTCTAGAGCAGCTCTGCTGACCTGGTTTCTGGCTCTAAAGCAGATCTGCTGACCTGGTTCTCTTCCTCTGAAGCAACTCTGCTGACCTGGTTCTCTGGATCTACAGCAGCTCTGCTGACCTGGTTCTCCGGTTCTATAGCAGTTCTGCTGACCTGGTTCTCTCCCTCTAAAGAAACTCTGCTGACTTGGTTTCTCTGCCTCTTCAGCAGTTCTGCTGACCTGATTCTCTGGCTCTACAGCAGCTCTGCTGACTTGGTTCTCTGGCTCAAGAGCAGCTCTGCTGACCTGGTTATCTGGGTTTGAAGCAGCTCTGCTGACCTGGTTGTCCGGCTCGAAAGCAGCTCTGCTGACCTGGTTCTCTCCCTCTAAAGCAGCTCTGCTGACCTGGTTCTCTCCCTCTAAAGCAGCTCTGCTGACCTGGTTTCTCTCCCTCTAAAGCGGGTCTGCTGACCTGGTTCTCTGGCTCAAGAGCAGCTCTGCAGACCTGGTTCTTAGGCTCTAGAGCAGATGTGCTGACCTGGTTTTCTTACTCTAAAACGGCTCTGCTGACCTGGTTCTCTGGCTCTAAAGTGGGTCTGCTGACCTGGTTCTCTGGCTCTAAAGCAACTCTGCTGACCTGGTTCTCTGGCTCTAGAGCAGCTCTGCTGACCTGGTTCTCTGGCTCTAGAGCAGCTCTGCTGACCTGGTTCTTAGGCTCTAGAGCAGCTCTGCTGACCTGGTTCTCTGGCTCTAAAGCAGCTCTGCTGACCTGGTTCTATGGCTCTAAAGCAGCTCTGCTGACCTGGTTCTCTGGCTCTTGAGCAACTCTGCTGACCTGGTTCTTAGGCTCTATAGCAGCTCTGCTGACCTGATTCTCTGGCCCTAGAGCACCTCTGCTGACCTAGTTCTCTTCCTCTAAAGCAGATCTGCTGACCTGGTTCTCTGGCTCTAAAGCAGCTCTGCTGACCTGGATCTCTTCCTCTAAAGCAGCCCTGCTCACCTGGTTTCTATTCTCTACAGCAGCTCTGCTGACCTGGTTCTCTTGCTCTAGAGCACCTCTGGTGACCTGGTTCTTAGGCCCTAGAGCAGCTCTGCTGACCTGGTTCTCTGGCTCTACAAAGGCTCAGCTGACCTGGTTCTCTGGCTTTGAAGCAGCTCTGCTGACCTGGTTCTCTGGCTCTAAAGCAGCTCTGCTGACTTGGTTATCTGGCTCTAAAGCAGCTCTGCTGACCTGGTTCTCTGGCTCTAAAGCAGCTCTGCTGACCTGGTTCTCTGGCTCTAAAGCAGCTCTGCTGACCTGGTTCTCTGGGTCTAAAGCAGATCTGCTGACCTGGTTTCTTTGGCTCTACAGCAGCTCTGCTTATCTGATTCTCTGGCTCAAGACCAACTCTGCTGACATGGTTCTTAGGCTCTAGAGCAGCTCTGCTGACCTGGTTCTATGGCTCTAAAGCAGCTATGCTGACCTGGTTCTCTGGCTTTGAAAAAAGCACTGCTGACCTTATTCTCTGGCTCTAAAGCAGCTCTGCTGACCTGGTTCTATGACTCAAAAGCAGCTCTGCTGACCTGGTTCTCTTCCTCTAAAGCAGGTCTCCTGACCTGGTTCTCTCCCTCTAAAGGAGTTCTGCTGACGTGGTTTCTCTGGCTCTACAGCAGCTCTGCTGACCTGGTATATGGCTTTGAAGCAGCTCTGCTGACCTGGTTCTCTCCCTCTAAAGCAGCTCTGCTGACCTGGTTTCTCTCCCTCTAAGAGCTGACCTGGTTCTCTCCCTCTAAAGCAGCTCTGCTGACCTGGTTTCTCTCCCTCTAAAGCGGGTCTGCTGACCTGGTTCTCTGGCTCAAGAGCAGCTCTGCAGACCTGATTCTTAGGCTCTAGAGCAGATCTGCTGACCTGGTTCTCTTGCTCTACAACGGCTCTGCTGACCTGGTTCTCTCGCTCTAAAGCGGGTCTGTTGACCTGGTTCTCTGGCTCTAAAGCAAATCTGCTGACCTGGTTCTCTGGCTCTAGAGCAGCTCTGCTGACCTGGTTCTCTGGCTCTAGAGCAGCTCTGCTGACCTGGTTCTTAGGCTCTAGAGCAGCTCTGCTGACCTGGTTCTCTGGCTCTACAACGGCTCTGCTGACCTGGTTCTCTGGCTCTAAAGCAGCTCTGCTGACCTGGTTCTATGACTCTAAAGCAGCTCTTCTGACCTGGTTCTCTGGCTCTTGAGCAACTCTGCTGACCTGGTTCTTAGGCTCTATAGCAGCTCTGCTGACCTGATTCTCTGGCTCTAGAGCAGCTCTGCTGACCTAGTTCTCTCCCTCTAAAGCAGATCTGCTGACCTGGTTCTATGGCTCTAAAGCAGCTCTGCTGACCTGGATCTCTGGCTTTGAAGCAGCTCTGCTGACCTGGTTCTCTGGCTCTAAAGCAGATCTGCTGACCTTGTTTCTCTGGCTCTACAGCAGCTCTACTAACCTGGTTCTCTGGCTCAAGAGCAGCTCTGCTGACATGGTGCTTAGGTTCTAGAGCACCTCTGCTGACCTGGTTCTCTGGCTTTGAAGCAGCTCTGCTGACCTGGTTATGTGGCTCTAGAGCAGCTCTGCTGACCTGGTTCTCTTGCTCTAGAGCACCTCTGGTGACCTGGTTCTTAGGCCGTAGAGCAGCTCTGCCGACCTGGTTCTCTGGCTCTACAAAGGCTCTGCTGACCTGGTTCTTTGGCTTTGAAGCAGCTCTGCTGACCTGGTTCTCTGGCTCTAAAGCAGCTCTGTTGACCTGGTTCTTAGGCTCTATAGCAGCTCTGCTGACCTGGTTCTCTGGCTCTACAACGGCTCTGCTGACTTGGTTCTCTGGCTTTGAAGCAGCTCTGCTGACCTGGTTCTCTGGCTCTAAAGCAGCTTTGCTGACTTGGTTCTCTGGCTCTAAAGCAGCTCTACTGACCTGGATCTCTGGCTTTGAAGCAGCTCTGCTGACCTGGTTCTCTGGCTCTAAAGCAGCTCTGCTGACCTGGTTCTCTGGCTCTAAAGCAGATCTGCTGACCTGGTTTCTCTGGCTCTAGAGCAGCTCTGCTAACCTGGTTCTCTGGCTCAAGAGCAACTCTGCTGACATGGTTCTTAGGCTCTAGAGCAGCTCTGCTGACCTTGTTCTATGGCTCTAAAGCAGCTATGCTGACCTGGTTCTCTGGCTTTGAAGCAGCACTGCTGACCTGATTCTCTGGCTCTAAAGCAGCTCTGCAGACCTGGTTCTATGACTCAAAAGCAGCTCTGCTGACCTGGTTCTCTGGCTTTGAAGCAGCTCTGCTGACCTGGTTATCTGGCTCTAGAGCAGCTCTGCTGACCTGGTTATCTGGCTCTAGAGCAGCACTGCTGACCTGGTTCTCTTCCTCTAAAGCAACTCTCCAGACCTGGTTCTCCGGCTCTATAGCAGTTCTGCTGACCTGGTTCTCTCCCTCTAAAGAAACTCTGCTGACTTGGTTTCTCTGCCTCTTCAGCAGTTCTGCTGACCTGATTCTCTGGCTCTAAAGCAGATCTGCTGACCTGGTTCTCTTCCTCTAAAGCAACTCTGCTGACCTGGTTCTCTGGCTCTAAAGCAGCTCTGCTGACCTGGATCTCTGGCTTTGAAGCAGCTCTGCTGACCTGGTTCTCTGGCTCTAAAGCAGATCTGCTGACCTTGTTTCTCTGGCTCTACAGCAGCTCTACTAACCTGGTTCTCTGGCTCAAGAGCAGCTCTGCTGACATGGTGCTTAGGTTCTAGAGCACCTCTGCTGACCTGGTTCTCTGGCTTTGAAGCAGCTCTGCTGACCTGGTTATGTGGCTCTAGAGCAGCTCTGCTGACCTGGTTCTCTTGCTCTAGAGCACCTCTGGTGACCTGGTTCCTAGGCCGTAGAGCAGCTCTGCCGACCTGGTTCTCTGGCTCTACAAAGGCTCTGCTGACCTGGTTCTTTGGCTTTGAAGCAGCTCTGCTGACCTGGTTCTCTGGCTCTAAAGCAGCTCTGTTGACCTGGTTCTTAGGCTCTATAGCAGCTCTGCTGACCTGGTTCTCTGGCTCTACAACGGCTCTGCTGACTTGGTTCTCTGGCTTTGAAGCAGCTCTGCTGACCTGGTTCTCTGGCTCTAAAGCAGCTTTGCTGACTTGGTTCTCTGGCTCTAAAGCAGCTCTACTGACCTGGATCTCTGGCTTTGAAGCAGCTCTGCTGACCTGGTTCTCTGGCTCTAAAGCAGCTCTGCTGACCTGGTTCTCTGGCTCTAAAGCAGATCTGCTGACCTGGTTTCTCTGGCTCTAGAGCAGCTCTGCTAACCTGGTTCTCTGGCTCAAGAGCAACTCTGCTGACATGGTTCTTAGGCTCTAGAGCAGCTCTGCTGACCTTGTTCTATGGCTCTAAAGCAGCTATGCTAACCTGGTTCTCTGGCTTTGAAGCAGCACTGCTGACCTGATTCTCTGGCTCTAAAGCAGCTCTGCAGACCTGGTTCTATGACTCAAAAGCAGCTCTGCTGACCTGGTTCTCTGGCTTTGAAGCAGCTCTGCTGACCTGGTTATCTGGCTCTAGAGCAGCTCTGCTGACCTGGTTATCTGGCTCTAGAGCAGCACTGCTGACCTGGTTCTCTTCCTCTAAAGCAACTCTCCAGACCTGGTTCTCCGGCTCTATAGCAGTTCTGCTGACCTGGTTCTCTCCCTCTAAAGAAACTCTGCTGACTTGGTTTCTCTGCCTCTTCAGCAGTTATGCTGACCTGATTCTCTGGCTCTAAAGCAGATCTGCTGACCTGGTTCTCTTCCTCTAAAGCAACTCTGCTGACCTGGTTCTCTGGCTCTATAGCTCCTCTGCTGACCTGGTTCTCTCCCTCTAAAGGAGCTCTGCAGACTTGGTTTCTCTGGCTTTACAGCAGCTCTGCTGACCTGGTTCTTAGGCTCTAGAGCAGCTCTGCTGACCTGGTTCTCTGGCTCTACAACGGCTCTGCTGACCTGGTTCTCTGGCTCTAAAGCAGCTCTGCTGACCTGGTTCTCTGGCTCTAAAGCAGCTCTGCTGACCTGGATCTCTGGCTTTGAAGCAGCTCTGCTGACCTGGTTCTCTGGCTCTAAAGCAGATCTGCTGACCTGGTTTCTCTGGCTCTACAGCAGCTCTACTAACCTGGTTCTCTGGCTCAAGAGCAGCTCTGCTGACATGGTGCTTAGGCTCTGGAGCACCTCTGCTGACCTGGTTCTATGGCTCTAAAGCGGCTCTGCTGAGCTGGTTCTCTGGCTTTGAAGCAGCTCTGCGGGGAACTACCTTTACAACGCAACTTTTACAACGCTATGCTATTACAACGCATTTTTTACAACGCAAAAACTTTTACAACGCATGCTTTTACAACGCATGCTATTATATGGTAAGTACTTTTACAACGCATATACCTTTACAACGCATTCTTTGAAAATGCCTTTACAACGCATGCATTTACAACGCATGCATTTACAACGCATGATGTTATATGGTAAGTACTTTTACAACGCATATACTATTACAACGCATTTTTTAATGTTGGTATTTTATTTTAAATAAATATATATATCGTATAATTAATTTTTATTAAATGAAATATAATTTTTGAAAAGTGAGTAGTTTTACAAAATATTAATTCTTGAGTATTTTGTCTAATAGAAATGTTTTTTTGGATAGTTAAATTAATACTAGAGTATTTCTCTAAATAGAAAGAGTATTTTTAAATTTAATTTGAAACATATTAGAGTTAATAGTGAGTTTGTAAAAAGTTAAATTAATACTTGAGAATTATTCTAAATAGAAAAAGTATTTAATATTTAAAATAAAAAAAAAGAGTGAGTAACTAAATATTAATACTTGAAAAGTGAGTAGTTTTTCAAAATATTAATACTTGAGTATTTTGACTAATAGAAATGTTTTTTAGGATAGTTAAATTAATACTTGAGTATTTCTCTAAATAGAAAGAGTATTTTTAAATTTAATTTGAAACATATTAGAGTTAATAGTGAGTTTGTAAAAAGTTAAATTAATACTTGAGAATTATTCTAAATAGAAAGAGTATTTAATATTTAAAATAAAAAAAAAGAGTGAGTAACTAAATATTAATACTTGAGTATTTTTAAAATTTTAAAGTGTATTTTTTACATTATTTTATTACTTGAGTTTTTTTTTTAAAAAAAAAATATATTATAAATTTAATTAAATAAAAAAATAAGAGTACTTAATAAGTAATAAGAATGATTAATACTAGAGTATTTTTAAGTTTCTAAAATAAAGTATAATTATTTTCCATAAAATGGAAGAGTACTTTTTGACTTTTTATAAAAATATTAAGAGAAATTTGTAAAAATGTTTTAACATATATTAAAATGTTTTTAATATTTAAAGAGTAATAAAAAATACATTTTAAAACTAATATTATATTAAAAAAAAGAGAAGGAAAAAAAGTACTTACTTTTAAAAAAAAATTCCCACGGTTTTGCATTGAAGTCTATGAGCTTATTTGTCCTTCATTTATTTTGGCAGCTTCAGAATATACAACCCGCGGAACAAGAAAAGAAGGATCAGAAAGAGAAGAAAGAGGAAGTTTTGAAGGGAAAAGACAAAAGAGTCGAGGTAAGGAACATATTTAGTAAATTTACATTTAAATAGTTACAATTTTGAAGTTTAAATCACTTTTTAATAAATAATAACAGCAAATAATTATTGTTTTGAAAATATTTATTTATACAAAAAGAATGAAAAAATAAACCATATTTTTATTTAATTTTGCAATGTAAGTAACATTTTCCAAATAACATATTAATATTTTATTTACATTTATAAACATTTATTAACAGATTAGTTAAATAAAGTAGTCCGTTGAATATTTTGATGTACGCGATGACGTAATGACGTGAGCGTCGACGTAATGCGCCATTTTGCAGAGCATCGGAGGAGGAAGCAGCAGGAAGCTGATCTGCGGTCAGGTAGGAAATACTTTCATTTGATATTATAGATTAAACCTTTAAAAGGGATACATATATAGTGAGGAAAGAATAAGGAGAGGTTGCGGGAAAACTAATTGATGTCTTAAATGTTTTTAAACATGTCCACATTAATGTCATTAATGTATGCCTAAGTCGGGTCGCGAAAAGTTATTTTTAAATTTAAAAAAAGTTTGTAACTGTTAAAGAATTTAAAGTTACTGTTCAGAAAGTTGATTTCTTTACTTAGGAAGTAACAAAAGTAATGTCGATCTTCATTTCGAATTGAAAAAAAGTAGCGCACTTGTAAAATTTGGAAATTAAAGATTGATTAAAAAATGGTGATTAAGCAGCAAAGTGCATTTTGGATTATAGTTTGACGTGTAGAATTTAGATATGTTTGAGTTTTGGTGATTTCTTAGGACGGAAATTATAATGGAAGTTATCGGTAATTATATTAATGGCGTTCCGATTTAGAAAAATTGTTCAAATAGTATGGGACAGTAAATTTGAACACATTGGTAGTTTTTGCTTGAAATGAAGATTTGTTAAAAAAAAAAAAGGACCCGACTTGTTTGTTTGTAAAAGTTTTTAGAAAAAAAAATTGTATGCCAATTGTAATTTGAAAAATATTAAATTTTGAAGCAAAGCAGGAAAGTAAGTTAATACATTATTTTAGAAAGAAAGAATGTTAGAAAGATTTTCCAGGTAGTCTATAGCCACACACAACGAAAATTGTTGTAGAATTGCCAATAGTCTCTCAGACATTTCCCTTGTTTTGACTGTTACTCGTGGGTTTAGACTACCTGCGAGTGTTTGGGCTATTCTCATTTCCTGAAAACTTTGCTCCTTCTTCAAAGTTTCCAAAAAAGAGTAGAAGTTTGGATGTGGTTTGCCAATTGTGTGGTTGAAGGAGTTATGCCATCCCTCAATGGCATTGTTTGTTTTTGCTTCTCCCTCTAAACAACTCGTGTAGCAGTTCCACCACTCCACATGGAATCGTGGCTTCCTCCTGCGACCCGATCTGCTTAGGTGTCCAATCCATGTGTCCTCAAAATAATTTAGAATGGGTGCCAATTTTTCTTCGTTACTCGTATAATAAACAGATTCTATAATTGCAGTGTAGTACTCGTCCACACTATCGGGAGGAACAAAACAAAGTGCAGTTAATTTTTTTAGTTCAAATTGTAGTTTGCTATCCCGAGAATATTCTGCAACTAGGGATGTTTTCTGTAATTTACGCCAAAATGCCTGCGAAAAATGAAAAAAACATCCCTGAATTTGGGTATCCGTGTACGTTTTAGTGATCACATTGATCATGCTCAATTCAAAATCAATAATTATTTTTCGAGGACTTGAAGATGTTTTACTTTTAATCACTGATAAAAGTTCAGTGTATGTTGCAGAAGTCTTATCAGGTAGCAAACTATAAACTAAGGGAATAACACTATTGTTAATTTTAGCATGTATAGTGTAAATTTGAGTGAAAGGATGGGGTGTACTTTTAAACGTCCCATCCATCATCCAAATTTCACTACTTTCTAACTTAGCAAGGTTACGTGGGGTACTAAAAATGAGAATTCGTTTCTGAGGGTTTTCGTTGTCATGCAGAAGGAAAGGTTCATCAGAAAAAGAAATAGAAAGATCATGAGGAATTCTAATGTCAGAGAAAGAATGTGGTGTAGATAATTGAATGTTACTTGCCTGCTTTTGTCTCTGAATAATTCTTCTCAAATTAGGAATTATAGGCATGTTACTAGCAACATGACTGGGGACATGCTGTGCAACCTCTCTTAAAATGGATCCTGTAGAATCATTGGAGGTGCTTGCAATAGCTTTCATTTCGTTTATTGTTTCTCTAATTTCTACCTCCATTGCAGAGGCAGAGTGGTTATGTTCTGTAGTTTTCACAACTAAATTATCAACAGTAACCGCTCTGCCACTGCAATGGGTAGTGTAGTATTGCACACACCTCCAATGATTTCTAGTTAAACTTATTCTTTCCTTACTATATATGTATCCACCATGGTTTAATAAATTTTTGCCCTTCTTGGATTTAATAAACTTTGCAGCTTCCAGACTAGACATTATCTGAAAAGAGAAGAGAAGAAAAAAAAATTAGCCTGACAAAATAAATGAAATACCAAAAACATAACATTTACACCATCCAACACTTTCACTACTGCTGCACCTTCCTGGAGTTAGAATAGTAAATTGCACCCCTACACCATCCATCACTTTCCCTACTGCTGCACCTTCCTGGAGTTAGAATAGTAAATTGCACCCCTACACCATCCAACACTTTCCCTACTGCTGCACCTTCCTGGAGTTGGAATAGTAATTTGCACCCCTACACCATCCATCACTTTCCGTACTGCTGCACCTTCCTGGAGTTAGAATAGTAATTTGCACCCCTACACCATCCATCACTTTCCCTACTGCTGCACCTTCCTGGAGTTAGAATAGTAATTTGCACCCCTACACCATCCATCACTTTCCCTACTGCTGCACCTTCCTGGAGTTGGAATAGTAAATTGCACCCCTACACCATCCATTACTTTCCCTACTGCTGCATCTTCCTGGAGTTAGAATAGTAATTTGCACCCCTACACCATCCATCACTTTCACTACTGCTGCACCTTCCTGGAGTTGGAATAGTAAATTGCACCCCTACACCATCCATCACTTTCCCTACTGCTGCACCTTCCTGGAGTTGGAATAGTAATTTGCACCCCTACACCATCCAACACTTTCCCTACTGCTGCACCTTCCTGGAGTTGGAATAGTAAATTGCACCCCTACACCATCCATCACTTTCCCTACTGCTGCACCACCCTGGAGTTAGAATAGTAATTTGCACCCCTACACCATCCATCACTTTCCCTACTGCTGCACCTTCCTGGAGTTAGAATAGTAAATTGCACCCCTACACCATCCAACACTTTCTCTACTGCTGCACCTTCCTGGAGTTGGAATAGTAAATTGCACCCCTACACCATCCATCACTTTCTCTACTGCTGCACCTTATAATGTTGTTTAAAAATACCTTGTTTTTTTGAAATTGGTTTTCTTGCTGAGTCTTCTTAAGTGGGAATGGTCTGTAGGCTGGAGTAGACACTTATGTATTGATTGGAATTGTAAAACAAAAACAATTGTCTGCAAAAGTGATAAAAGGAAAAAATGAGAAAAATGAACGTTGTAGAGAAATGCAAATTTACAATAACTTTTTGCAAAAATTAAATTCATTTTAACATATAGTACATAACACTTTCCCTACTGCTGCACCTTCCTGGAGTTGGAATAGTAATTTGCACCCCTACACCATCCATCACTTTCCCTACTGCTGCACCTTCCTGGAGTTGGAATAGTAAATTGCACCCCTACACCATCCAACACTTTCCCTACTGCTGCACCTTCCTGGAGTTGGAATAGTAAATTGCACCCCTACACCATCCATCAGTTTCCCTAATGCTGCACCTTCCTGGAGTTGGAATAGTAAATTGCACCCCTACACCATCCAACACTTTCCCTACTGCTGCACCTTCCTGGAGTTGGAATAGTAAATTACACCCCTACACCATCCATCACTTTCCCTAATGCTGCACCTTCCTGGAGTTGGAATAGTAAATTGCACCCCTACACCATCCAACACTTTCCCTACTGCTGCACCTTCCTGGAGTTGGAATAGTAAATTACACCCCTACACCATCCAACACTTTCCCTACTGCTGCACCTTCCTGGAGTTGGAATAGTAAATTGCACCCCTACACCATCCATCACTTTCCCTACTGCTGCACCTTCCTGGAGTTGGAATAGTAAATTGCACCCCTACACCATCCAACACTTTCCCTACTGCTGCACCTTCCTGGAGTTAGAATAGTAATTTGCACCCCTACACCATCCATCACTTTCCCTACTGCTGCACCTTCCTGGAGTTAGAATAGTAAATTGCACCCCTACACCATCCAACACTTTCCCTACTGATGCACCTTCCTGGAGTTAGAATAGTAAATTGCACCCCTACACCATCCAACACTTTCTCTACTGCTGCACCTTATAATGTTGTTTAAAAATACCTTTTTTATTTGAAATTGGTTTTCTTGCTGAGTCTTCTTAAGTGGGAATGGCCTGTAGGCTGGAGTAGACACTTATGTATTGATTGGAAATGTAAAACAAAAACAATTGTCTGCAAAAGTGATAAAAGGAAAAAATGAGAAAAATGAACGTTGTAGAGAAATGCAAATTTAAAATAACCTTTTGCAAAAATTAAATTCATTTTTACATATAGTACATAACACTTTCCCTACTGCTGCACCTTCCTGGAGTTGGAATAGTAATTTTCACCCCTACACCATCCATCACTTTCCCTACTGCTGCACCTTCCTGGAGTTGGAATAGTAAATTGCACCCCTACACCATCCAACACTTTCCCTACTGCTGCACCTTCCTGGAGTTGGAATAGTAAATTGCACCCCTACACCATCCATCAGTTTCCCTACTGCTGCACCTTCCTGGAGTTGGAATAGTAAATTGCACCCCTACACCATCCAACACTTTCCCTACTGCTGCACCTTCCTGGAGTTGGAATAGTAAATTGCACACCTACACCATCCAACACTTTCCCTACTGCTGCACCTTCCTGGAGTTGGAATAGTAAATTGTACCCCTACACTATCCATCAGTTATCCTATTTCTGCACTTTAGTGGAGTAACAATAGCAAAAGGAATGACTATTAAATTGCGGAAATTTTTTACACTCATAATGTAAAATACCTTTTTCAGTTGTTTTTTGTTCTCGTGCCTTTAAGGTAATGCTTGCTGCAGGATAAAGTTATATTTTTTGTAACCGATTTACTGTGGAAAATTTTTTTTTTTTAAAAATTAATGTTACTTAGCCAACGTTGGTTTAAAAAAAAAACTCATTTTTGAAAAGTATGATGTTTGACAAATGAGTATGAGTAAAAATTGGTTAAGCAAAACATAATACACATTGAATGCATTTTAAAATAAGAGTAATAATGGATACACCTACACTATCACTCAATTACTCTACTGCTGAACATTCTGGGACTTAGAATACTAATAGTTACCTCAGTAACTTGAAACGCTTTTTCAGGTGTTGTACCTAACTGAAGTCTTATTAGTAATTGTTACCCCTGCACCATGGTATAATTTCGTTTATGATGTAGTGAGAATGAGGAAAGAAAAAAAATCACCTTTGCCATTACAACACTTTAGCTAATGCTAAAAATATATTTTTAAACTAAAATAATTTAAATTAAATTACATTTACCTTCACAATACTAAAGGTGAGTCGTTTATGTGGAGGTGATGCAAAATTAGGTACACCAATTTTTGATTCTCAATGTATTGCAAGTTTCTGTTTTTGGAAAAGAAAGTAGTTGTTTTTAGTTGGTATATATTTTTAGTCATAACAAATTAGAAACAGTACATTTTAAAAGTTAATATTAAAAATTTAAAAATATATTTTGTATGGAAAGTAGACATATTTTACGCAAAACCATGGTTTAAAAATATTTTACTGACTTACTAGTAGTTGTCTACTAATAATGGTTTTCCGAAGGAATTCAGTGCTCTCTCTGAGGAGGTCGCAGTGGAGGTGACAGAGGGTCAGGTTTTGACGTCTGGTCTCTCTGGTAGTTGATAATCAACTGATTGCAAAATGGTGTCTTCCTGGTATTTATAAGTTTTAGTCTGTGTCACTATTAATTTTTTTAAAAACTGCGTTCGATGTGTTTTTTTTTATACTTTATTTTACTGTGGAAAATGATAATTTAAAAATGCATTTTAAAATGTATTGTTTTCACTCATTTGCTCCGTTTTGGCATCCATTTTGGAACATGTCTTTTGGTATTGTTTTCATAGAAAGTGTTGTAGGACAAGTTTTACAAGTGAGATGGTTAAAATGGCGCCTATGTGTATGTGTCTTCTGTTTTACTCTGTTTACTTACTTTCCAATTTAATCATGATAAAAATGTGTAAGCACTGTTGTTAATTCTATCGTTCTTTTTGTTAAACTTTGAAATGTGTGAAAACGGAATTTTATTGGGGATTTTGAGTATTAATTTTAATACTCGAGTATTAATTTTAATACTCGAGTATTAATTTGGTTATGCATTTCAGTAGATTTGCGCTCAGTTTTTCTCCACATTTTAATACACTTCCCCACCCTAAAACCCCTAATTTCCCTGCATCCCGTGCCAGATTTTATTGTACTTTTAATAAAAAAAAAAAAAATAGCGTTGTAATGGTATGCGTTGTAATAGATTTCGTTGTAACAGCACTTTTCAGTATTTTAATAGGTTTTGCGTTGTAAAAGTGTTCGTTGTAAAGTAATGCGTTGTAGTAGTACTTGCGTTGTAAAAAATGCGTTGTAAAGGTATGCGTTGTAATAGCATGCGTTGTAACGTCATACATCCAGCTCTGCTGACCTGATTCTCTGGCTTTAAAGCAGCTCTGCTGACCTGGTTCTATGACTCAAAAGCAGCTCTGCTGACCTAGTTCTCTTCCTCTAAAGCAGGTCTCCTGACCTGGTTGTCTCCCTCTAAAGGAGCTCTGCTGACGTGGTTTCTCTGGATCTACAGCAGCTCTGCTGACCTGGTTCTCTGGCTCTAAAGCAGCTCTGTTGACCTGGTTCTTAGGCTCTATAGCAGTTCTGTTTACCTGGTTCTCTGGCTCTACAACGGCTCTGCTGACTTGGTTCTCTGGCTTTGAAGCAGCTCAGCTGACCTGGTTCTCTGGCTCTAAAGCAGCTCTGCTGACCTGGTTCTCTGGCTCTAAAGCATCTCTGCTGACCTGGATCTCTGGCTTTGAAGCAGCTCTGTTGACGTGGTTCTCTAGATCTAAAGCAGCTCTGCTGACCTGGTTCTCTGGCTCTAAAGCAGAGTTGCTGACCTGGTTTCTCTGGCTCTACAGCAGCTCTGCTAACCTGGTTCTCTGGCTCAAGAGCAGCTCTGGTGACATGGTTCCTAGGCTCTAGAGCAGCTCTGCTGACCTGGTTCTATGGCTCTAAAGCAGCTCTGCTGACCTGGTTCTCTGGCTTTGAAGCAGCTCTGCTGACCTGATTCTCTGGCTCTAAAGCAGCTCTGCTGACCAGGTTCTATGACTCAAAAGCAGCTCTGCTGACCTGGTTCTCTGGCTTTGAAGCAGCTCTGCTGACCTGGTTATGTGGCTCTAGAGCAGCTCTGCTGACCTGGTTTCTGGATCTAGAGCACCTTTGGTGACCTGGTTCTTAGGCTCTAGAGCAGCTCTGCCGACCTGGTTCTCTGGCTCTACAAAGGCTCTGCTGACCTGGTTCTCTGGCTTTGAAGCAGCTCTACTGACCTGGTTCTCTGGCTCTAAAGCAGCTCAGCTGATTTGTATCTCTGGCTCTAGAGCAGCTCTCCTGACCTGGTACTTAGACTCTAGAGCAGCTCTGCTAACTTGGTTCTCTGGCTCTAAAGCAGGTCTGCTGACCTGGTTCTCTCCCTCAAAAGCAGCTCTGCTGACCTGGTTTCTCTGGATCTACAGCAGCTCTGCTGACCTGGTTTCTCTCCCTCTAAAGCAGCTCTGCTGACATGATTTCTCTCCCTCTAAAGCAGCTCTGCTGACCTGGTTTCTCTGGCTCTACAGCAGCTCTGCTGACTTGGTTCTCTGGCTCAAGAGCAGCTCTGCAGACCTGGTTCTTAGGCTCTAGAGCAGATCTGCTGACCTGGTTCTATGGCTCTACAGCGGCTCTGCTGACCTGGTTATCTGGCTTTGAAGCAGCTCTGCTGACCTGGTTGTCCGGCTCGGAAGCAGCTCTGATGACCTGGTTCTCTCCCACTAAAGCAGCTCTGCTGACCTGGTTCTCTCCCTCTAAAGCAGCTCTGCTGACCTGGTTCTCTCCCTCTAAAGCAGCTCTGCTGACCTGGTTTCTCTCCCTCTAAAGCGGGTCTGCTGACCTGGTTCTCTGGCTCAAGAGCAGCTCTGCAGACCTGGTTCTTAGGCTCCAGAGCAGATCTGCTGACCTGGTTCAATGGCTCTACAGCAGCTCTGCTGAACTGGTTCTCTGGCTCCAGACCAGCTCTGCTGACCTGGTTCTTAGGCTCTAGAGCAGCTCTGCTGACCTGGTTCTCTTGCTCTACAATGGCTCTGCAGACCTGGTTCTCTGGCTTTGAAGCAGCTCTGCTGACCTGGTTATGTGGCTCTAGAGCAGCTCTGCTGACCTGGTTTCTGGATCTAGAGCACCTTTGGTGACCTGGTTCTTAGGCTCTAGAGCAGCTCTGCCGACTTGGTTCTCTGGCTCTACAAAGGCTCTGCTGACCTGGTTCTCTGGCTTTGAAGCAGCTCTACTGACCTGGTTCTCTGGCTCTAAAGCAGCTCAGCTGATTTGTATCTCTGGCTCTAGAGCAGCTCTCCTGACCTGGTACTTAGACTCTAGAGCAGCTCTGCTAACTTGGTTCTCTGGCTCTAAAGCAGGTCTGCTGACCTGGTTCTCTCCCTCAAAAGCAGCTCTGCTGACCTGGTTTCTCTGGATCTACAGCAGCTCTGCTGACCTGGTTTCTCTCCCTCTAAAGCAGCTCTGCTGACATGATTTCTCTCCCTCTAAAGCAGCTCTGCTGACCTGGTTTCTCTGGCTCTACAGCAGCTCTGCTGACCTGGTTCTCTTCCTCTAAAGCAACTCTCCTGACCTGGTTCTCCGGCTCTATAGCAGCTCTGCTGACCTGGTTCTCTCTCTCTAAAGGAACTCTGATGACTTGGTTTCTCTGGCTCTACAGCAGCTCTGCTGACCTGGTTCTCTGGCTCTAAAGCACATCTGCTGACCTGGTTCTCTTCCTCTAAAGCAACTCTGCTGACCTGGTTCTCTGGCTCTATAGCTGCTCTGCTGTCCTGGTTCTCTCCCTCTCAAGGAGCTCTGCAGACTTGGTTTCTCTGGCTCTACAGCGGCTCTGCTGACCTGGTTCTTAGGCTCTAGAGCAGCTCTGCTGACCTGGTTCTCTGGCTCTACAACGGCTCTGCTGACCTGGTTCTCTTTCTCTAAAGCAGCTCTGCTGACCTGGTTCTAAGGCTCTAAAGCAGCTCTGCTGACCTGGTTCTCTGGATCTTGATCAGCTCTGCTGACCTGGTTCTTAGGCTCTACAGCAGCTCTGCTGACCTGGTTCTCTTGCTCTAGAGCACCTTTGGTGACCTGGTTCTTAGGCTCTAGAGCAGCTCTGCCGACCTGGTTCTCTGGCTCTACAAAGGCTCTGCTGACCTGGTTCTCTGGCTTTGAAGCAGCTCTGCTGACCTGGTTCTCTGGCTCTAAAACAGCTCTGCTGATTTGTATCTCTGGCTCTAGAGCAGCTCTCCTGACCTGGTTCTTAGACTCTAGAGCAGCTCTGCTAACTTGGTTCTCTGACTCTAAAGCAGCTCTGCTGCCCTGGTTCTCTCCCTCAAAAGCAGCTCTGCTGACCTGGTTTCTCTGGATCTACAGCAGCTCTGCTGACCGAGTTTCTCTCCCTCTAAAGCAGCTCTGCTGACATGATTTCTCTCCCTCTGAAGCAGCTCTGCTGACCTGGTTTCTCTGGCTCTACAGCAGCTCTGCTGACTTGGTTCTCTGGCTCAAGAGCAGCTCTGCAGACCTGGTTCTTAGGCTCTAGAGCAGACCTGCTGACCTGGTTTTATGGCTCTACAGCAGCTCTGCTGACCTGGTTATCTGGCTTTGAAGCAGCTCTGCTGACCTGGTTGTCCGGCTCGAAAGCAGCTCTGATGACCTGGTTCTCTCCCTCTAAAGCAGCTCTGCTGACCTGGTTCTCTCCCTCTAAAGCAGCTCTGCTGACCTGGTTTCTCTCCCTCTAAAGCGGGTCTGCTGACCTGGTTCTCTGGCTCAAGAGCAGCTCTGCAGACCTGGTTCTTAGGCTCTAGAGCAGATCTGCTGACCTGGTTCTATGGCTCTACAGCAGCTCTGCTGAACTGGTTCTCTGGCTCTAGACCAGCTCTGCTGACCTGGTTCTTAGGCTCTAGAGCAGCTCTGCCGACCTGGTTCTCTGGCTCTACAAAGGCTCTGCTGACCTGGTTCTCTGGCTTTGAAGCAGCTCTGCTGACCTGGTTCTCTGGCTCTAAAGCAGCTCTGTTCACCTGGTTCTTAGGCTCCTAAGCAGCTCAGCTGACCTGGATCTCTGGCTTTAAAGCAGCTATGCTGACCTGGTTCTCTGGCTCTAAAGCAGCTCTGCTGACCTGGTTCTCTGGCTCTAAAGCAGATCTGCTGACCTGGTTCTCTTGCTCTAGAGCTCCTCTGGTGACCTGGTTCTTAGGCCCTAGAGCAGCTCTGCTGACCTGGTTCTATGGCTCTACAACGGCTCTGCTGACTTGGTTCTCTGGCTTTGAAGCAGCTCTGCTGACCTGGTTCTCTGCCTCTAAAGCAGCTCTGCTGACTTGGTTCTCTGGCTCTAAAGCAGCTCTGCTGACCTGGATCTCTGGCTTTGAAGCAGCTCTGCTGACCTGGTTCTCTGGCTCTAAAGCAGCTCTGCTGACCTGGATCTCTGGCTCTAAAGCAGATCTGCTGACCTGGTTTCTCTGGCTCTACAGCAGCTCTGCTAACCTGGTTCTCTGGCTCAAGAGCAGTTCTGCTGACATGGTTCTTAGGCTCTAGAGCAGCTCTGCTGACCTGGTTCTATGGCTCTAAAGCAGCTATGCTGACCTGGTTCTCTGGCTTTGAAGCAGCACTGCTGACCTGATTCTCTGGCTCTTAAGCAGCTCTGCTGACCTGGTTCCATGGCTTTAAGCAGCTCTGCTGACCTGGTTATCTGGCTCTAGACCAGCTCTGCTGACCTGGTTATCTGGCTCTAGAGCAGCACTGCTGACCTGGTTCTCTTCCACTAAAGCAACTCTCCAGACCTGGTTCTCTGGCTCTATAGCAGCTCTGCTGACCTGGTTCTCTCCCTCTAAAGGAACTCTGCTGACTTAGTTGCTCCGGCTCTACAGCAGCACTGCTGACCTGATTCTCTGGCTCTAAAGCAGCTCTGCTGACCTGGTTCTATTTCTTTAAGCAGCTCTGCTGACCTGGTTATCTGGCTCTAGACCAGCTCCGCTGACCTGGTTATCTGGCTCTAAATCAGATCTGCTGACCTGGTTCTCTTCCTCTAAAGCACCTCTGCTGACCTGGTTCTCTGGCTCTATAGCTGTTCTGCTGACCTGGTTCTCTCCCTCTAAAGGAGCTCTGCAGACTTGGTTTCTCTGGCTCTACAGCAGCTCTGCTGACCTGGTTCTCTGGCTCTAAAGCAGATCTGCTGACCTGGTTCTCTTCCTCTAAAGCAACTCTGCTGACCTGGTTCTCGGCTCTATAGCTGCTCTGCCGAACTGGTTCTCTCCCTCTAAAGGAGCTCTGCAGACTTGGTTTCTCTGGCTCTACACCAGCTCTGCTGACCTGGTTCTTAGGCTCTAGAGGAGCTCTGCTGACCTGGTTCTCTGGCTCTACAACGGCTCTGCTGACCTGGTTCTCTGGCTCTAAAGCAGCTCTGCTGACCTGGTTCTATGGCTCTAAAGCAGCTCTGCTGACCTGGTTCTCTGGCTCTTGAGCAGCTCTGCTGACCTGGTTCTTAGGCTCTACAGCAGCTCTGCTGACCTGGTTCTCTTGCTCTAGAGCACCTTTGGTGACCTTGTTCTTAGGCTCTAGAGCAGCTCTGCCGACCTGGTTCTCTGGTTCTACAAAGGCTCTGCTGACCTGGTTCTCTGGCTTTGAAGCAGCTCTGCTGACCTGGTTCTTAGACTCTAGAGCATCTCTGCTAACTTGGTTCTCTGGCTCTAAAGCAGCTCTGCTGACCTGGTTCTCTCCCTCAAAAGCAGCTCTGCTGACCTGGTTTCTCTGGTTCTACAGCAGCTCTGCTGACCTGGTTCTCTCCCTCTAAAGCAGCTCTGCTGACCTGGTTCTCTCCCTCTAAAGCAGCTCTGCTGACCTGGTTTCTCTCCCTCTAAAGCGCGTCTGCTGCCCTGGTTCTCTGGCTCAAGAGCAGCTCTGCAGATCTGGTTCTTAGGCTCTAGAGCAGATCTGCTGACCTGGTTCTATGGCTCTACAGCAGCTCTGCTGAACTGGTTCTCTGGCTCTAGACCAGCTCTGCTGACCTGGTTCTTAGGCTCTAGAGCAGCTCTGCTGACCTGGTTCTCTTGCTCTACAACGGCTCTGCTGACCTGGTTCTCTCGCTCTAAAGCGGGTCTGCTGACCTGGTTCTCTGGCTCTAAAGCAAATCTGCTGACCTGGTTCTCTGGCTCTATAGCTGCTCTGCTGACCTGGTTCTCTCCCTCTAAAGGAGCTCTGCAGACTTGGTTTCTCTGGCTCTACAGCAGCTCTGCTGACCTGGTTCTCTGGCTCTACAATGGCTCTGCTGACCTGGTTCTCTGGCTCTAAAGCAGATCTGCTGACCTGGTTTCTCTGGCTCTACAGCAGCTCTACTATCCTGGTTCTCTGGCTCAAGAGCAGCTCTGCTGACATGGTGCTTAGGTTCTAGAGCACCTCTGCTGACCTAGTTCTATGGCTCTAAAGCGGCTTTGCTGAGCTGGTACTCTGGTTTTGAAGCAGCTCTGCTGACCTGATTCTCTGGCTCTAAAGCAGCTCTGTTGACCTGGTTCTATGACTCAAAAGCAGCTTTGCTGACCTGGTTCTCTTCCTCTAAAGCAGGTCTCCTGACCTGGTTCTCTCCCTCTAAAGGAGCTCTGCTGACGTGGTTTCTCTGGCTCTACAGCAGCTCTGCTGACCTGGTTCTCTGGCTCTAAAGCAGCTCTGTTGACCTGGTTCTTAGGCTCTATAGCAGTTCTGCTGACCTGGATCTCTGACTCTACAACGGCTCTGCTGACTTGGTTCTCTGGCTTTGAAGCAGCTCTGCTGACCTGGTTCTCTGGCTCTAAAGCAACTCTGCTGACCTGGTTCTCTGGCTCTAAAGCAGCTCTGCTGACCTGGATCTCTGGCTCTAAAGCAACTCTGCTGACCTGGTTCTCTGGCTCTAAAGCGGGACTGCTGACCTGGTTCTCTGGCTCTAAAGCAACTCTGCTGACCTGGTTCTCTGGCTCTATAGCTGCTCTGCTGACCTGGTTCTCTCCCTCTAAAGGAGCTCTGCAGACTTGGTTTCTCTGGCTCTACAGCAGCTCTGCTGACCTGGTTCTCTGGCTCTACAACGGCTCTGCTGACCTGGTTCTCTGGCTCTAAAGCAGCTCTGCTGACCTGGTTCTCTGGCTCTAAAGCAGCTCTGCTGACCTGGATCTCTGGCTTTGAAGCAGCTCTGCTGACCTGGTTCTCTGGCTCTAAAGCAGATCTGCTGACCTGGTTTCTCTGGCTCTACAGCAGCTCTACTAACCTGGTTCTCTGGCTCAAGAGCAGCTCTGCTGACATGGTGCTTAGGTTCTTGAGCACCTCTGCTGACCTGGTTCTCTGGCTTTGAAGCAGCTCTGCTGACCTGGTTATGTGGCTCTAGAGCAGCTCTGCTGACCTGGTTATCTGGCTCTAGAGCAGCACTGCTGACCTGGTTCTCTTCCTCTAAAGCAACTCTCCTGACCTGGTTCTCCGGCTCTATAGCAGCTCTGCTGACCTGGTTCTCACTCTCTAAAGGAACTCTGCTGACTTGGTTTCTCTGGCTCTACAGCAGCTCTGCTGACCTGGTTCTCTGGCTCTAAAGCACATCTGCTGACCTGGTTCTCTTCCTCTAAAGCAACTCTGCTGACCTGGTTCTCTGGCTCTATAGCTGCTCTGCTGACCTGGTTCTCTCCCTCTAAAGGAGCTCTGCAGACTTGGTTTCTCTGGCTCTACAGCGGCTCTGCTGACCTGGTTCTTAGGCTCTAGAGCAGCTCTGCTGACCTGGTTCTCTGGCTCTACAACGGCTCTGCTGACCTGGTTCTCTGGCTCTAAAGCAGCTCTGCTGACCTGGTTCTATGGCTCTAAAGCAGCTCTGCTGACCTGGTTCTCTGGCTCTTGATCAGCTCTGCTGACCTGGTTCTTAGGCTCTACAGCAGCTCTGCTGACCTGGTTCTCTTGCTCTAGAGCACCTTTGGTGACCTGGTTCTTAGGCTCTAGAGCAGCTCTGCCGACCTGGTTCTCTGGCTCTACAAAGGCTCTGCTGACCTGGTTCTCTGGCTTTGAAGCAGCTCTGCTGACCTGGTTCTCTGGCTCTAAAGCAGCTCTGCTGATTTGTATCTCTGGCTCTAGAGCAGCTCTCCTGACCTGGTTCTTAGACTCTAGAGCAGCTCTGCTAACTTGGTTCTCTGGCTCTAAAGCAGCTCTGCTGACCTGGTTCTCTCCCTCAAAAGCAGCTCTGCTGACCTGGTTTCTCTGGATCTACAGCAGCTCTGCTGACCTAGTTTCTCTCCCTCTAAAGCAGCTCTGCTGACATGATTTCTTTCCCTCTAAGGCAGCTCTGCTGACCTGGTTTCTCTGGCTCTACAGCAGCTCTGCTGACTTGGTTCTCTGGCTCAAGAGCAGCTCTGCAGACCTGGTTCTTAGGCTCTAGAGAAGACCTGCTGACCTGGTTTTATGGCTCTACAGCAGCTCTGCTGACCTGGTTATCTGGCTTTGAAGCAACTCTGATGACATTGTTGTCCGGCTCGAAAGCAGCTCTGATGACCTGGTTCTCTCCCTCTAAAGCAGCTCTGCTGACCTGGTTCTCTCCCTCTAAAGCAGCTCTGCTGATCTGGTTTCTCTCCCTCTAAAGCGGGTCTGCTGACCTGGTTCTCTGGCTCAAGAGCAGCTCTGCAGACCTGGTTCTTAGGCTCTAGAGCAGATCTGCTGACCTGGTTCTATGGCTCTACAGCAGCTCTGCTGAACTTGTTCTCTGGCTCTAGACCAGCTCTGCTGACCTGGTTCTTAGGCTCTAGAGCAGCTCTGCTGACCTGGTTCTCTTGCTCTACAACGGCTCTGCTGACCTGGTTCTCTGGCTCTAAAGCGGGTCTGCTGACCTGGTTCTCTGGCTCTAAAGCAACTCTGCTGACCTGGTTCTCTGGCTCTAGAGCAGCTCTGCTGACCTGGTTCTCTGGCTCTAGAGCAGCTCTGCTGACCTGGTTCTTAGGCTCTAGAGTAGCTCTGCTGACCTGGTTTTCTGGCTCTACAACGGCTCTGCTGACCTGGTTCTCTGGCTCTAAAGCAGCTCTGCTGACCTGGTTCTATGGCTCTAAAGCAGCTCTGCTGACCTGGTTCTCTGGCTCTTGAGCAACTCTGCTTACCTGGTTCTTAGCCTCTATAGCAGCTCTGTTGACCTGATTCTCTTGCTCTAGAGCAGCTCTGCTGACCTAGTTCTCTCCCTCTAAAGCAGATCTGCTGACCTGGTTCTCTGGCTCTAAAGCAGCTCTGCTGACCTGGATCTCTTCCTCTAAAGCAGCCCTGCTCACCTGGTTTCTCTAGCTCTACAGCAGCTCTGCTGACCTGGTTCTCTTGCTCTAGAGCACCTCTGGTGACCTGGTTCTTAGGCCCTAGAGCAGCTCTGCCGACCTGGTTCTCTGGCTCTACAAAGGATCTGCTGACCTGGTTCTCTGGATTTGAAGCAGCTATGCTGACCTGGTTCTCTGGCTCTAAAGCAGCTCTGCTGACCTGGTTCTCTGGCTCTAACGCAGATCTGCTGACCTGGTTCTCTTGCTCTAGAGCACCTCTGGTGACCTGGTTCTTAGGCCCTAGAGCAGCTCTGCTGACCTGGTTCTATGGCTCTACAACGGCTCTGCTGACTTGGTTCTCTGGCTTTGAAGCAGCTCTGCTGACCTGGTTCTCTGCCTCTAAAGCAGCTCTGCTGACTTGGTTCTCTGGCTCTAAAGCAGCTCTGCTGACCTGGATCTCTGGCTTTGAAGCAGCTCTGCTGACCTGGTTCTCTGGCTCTAAAGCAGCTCTGCTGACCTGGATCTCTGGCTCTAAAGCAGATCTGCTGACCTGGTTTCTCTGGCTCTACAGCAGCTCTGCTAACCTGGCTCAAGAGCAGCTCTGCTGACATGGTTCTTAGGCTCTAGAGCAGCTCTGCTGACCTGGTTCTATGGCTCTAAAGCAGCTATGCTGACCTGGTTCTCTGGCTTTGAAGCAGCACTGCTGACCTGATTCTCTGGGTCTAAAGCAGCTCTGCTGACCTGGTTCTATGGCTTTTAAGCAGCTCTGCTGACCTGGTTATCTGGCTCTAGACCAGCTCTGCTGACCTGGTTATCTGGCTCTAGAGCAGCACTGCTGACCTGGTTCTCTCCCTCTCTGCTGACTTGGTTTCTCTGGCTCTACAGCAGCTCTGCTAACCTGGTTCTCTGGCTCTAAAGCAGATCTGCTGACCTGGTTCTCTTCCTCTAAAGCAACTCTGCTGACCTGGTTCTCTGGCTCTATAGCTGTTATGCTGACCTGGTTCTCTCCCTCTAAAGGAGCTCTGCAGACTTGGTTTCTCTGGCTCTACAGCAGCTCTGCTGACCTGGTTCTCTGGCTCTAAAGCAGATCTGCTGACCTGGTTCTCTTCCCCTAAAGCAACTCTGCTGACCTGGTTCTCGGCTCTATAGCTGCTCTGCTGACCTGGTTCTCTCCCTCTAAAGGAGCTCTGCAGACTTGGTTTCTCTGGCTCTACACCAGCTCTGCTGACCTGGTTCTTAGGCTCTAGAGCAGCTCTGCTGACCTGGTTCTCTGGCTCTACAACGGCTCTGTTGACCTGGTTCTCTGGCTCTAAAGCAGCTCTGCTGACCTGGTTCTATGACTCTAAAGCAGCTCTGCTGACCTGGTTCTCTGGCTCTTGAGCAGCTCTGCTGACCTGGTTCTTAGGCTCTACAGCAGCTCTGCTGACCTGGTTCTCTTGCTCTAGAGCACCTTTGGTGACCTTGTTTTTAGGCTCTAGAGCAGCTCTGCCGACCTGGTTCTCTGGTTCTACAAAGGCTCTGCTGACCTGGTTCTCTGGCTCTACAACGGCTCTGCTGACCTGGTTCTCTGGCTCTAAAGCAGATCTGCTGACCTAATTTCTCTGGCTCTACAGCAGCTCTACTAACCTGGTTCTCTGGCTCAAGAGCAGCTCTGATGACATGGTGCTTAGGTTCTAGAGCACCTCTGCTGACCTGGTTCTATGGCTCTAAAGTGGCTTTGCTGAGCTGGTACTCTGGCTTTGAAGCAGCTCTGCTGACCTGATTCTCTGGCTCTAAAGCAGCTCTGTTGACCTGGTTCTATGACTCAAAAGCAGCTTTGCTGACCTGGTTCTCTTCCTGTAAAGCAGGTCTCCTGACCTGGTTCTCTCCCTCTAAAGGAGCTCTGCTGATGTGGTTTCTCTGGCTCTACAGCAGCTCTGCTGACCTGGTTCTCTGGCTCTAAAGCAGCTCTGTTGACCTGGTTCTTAGGCTCTATAGCAGTTCTGCTGACCTGGTTCTCTGACTCTACAACGGCTCTGCTGACTTGGTTCTCTGGCTTTGAAGCAGCTCTGCTGACCTGGTTCTCTGGCTCTAAAGCAGCTCTGCTGACCTGGATCTCTGGCTCTAAAGCAACTCTGCTGACCTGGTTCTCTGGCTCTAAAGCGGGTCCGCTGACCTGGTTCTCTGGCTCTAAAGCAACTCTGCTGACCTGGTTCTCTGGCTCTATAGCTGCTCTGCTGACCTGGTTCTCTCCCTCTAAAGGAGCTCTGCAGACTTGGTTTCTCTGGCTCTACAGCAGCTCTGCTGACCTGGATCTCTGGCTCTACAACGGCTCTCTTGACCTGGTTCTCTGGCTCTAAAGCAGCTCTGCTGACCTGGTTCTCTGGCTCTAAAGCAGCTCTGCTGACCTGGATCTCTGGCTTTGAAGCAGCTCTGCTGACCTGGTTCTCTGGCTCTAAAGCAGATCTGCTGACCTGGTTTCTCTGGTTTTACAGCAGCTCTACTAACCTGGTTCTCTGGCTCAAGAGCAGCTCTGCTGACATGGTGCTTAGGTTCTAGAGCACCTCTGCTGACCTGGTTCTCTGGCTTTGAAGCAGCTCTGCTGACCTGGTTATGTGGCTCTAGAGCAGCTCTGCTGACCTGGTTCTCTCTCTCTAAAGGAACTCTGCTGACTTGGTTTCTCTGGCTCTACAGCAGCTCTGCTGACCTGGTTCTCTGGCTCTAAAGCAGATCTGCTGACCTGGTTCTCTTCCTCTAAAGCAACTCTGCTGACCTGGTTCTCTGGCTCTATAGCTGCTCTGCTGACCTGGTTCTCTCCCTCTAAAGGAGCTCTGCAGACTTGGTTTCTCTGGCTCTACAGTGGCTCTGC
This sequence comes from Triturus cristatus, assembly GCF_964204655.1. NCBI lineage: Eukaryota > Metazoa > Chordata > Amphibia > Caudata > Salamandridae > Triturus > Triturus cristatus. The sequence goes on along the minus strand of NC_140579.1, from coordinate 1,130,443,917 downwards.
TGACCTGGTTCTTAGGCTCTAGAGCAGCTCTGCTGACCTGGTTCTCTGGCTCTACAACGGCTCTGCTGACCTGGTTCTCTGGCTCTAAAGCAGCTCTGCTGACCTGGTTCTAGGGCTCTAAAGCAGCTTTGCTGATCTGGTTCTCTGGCTCTTGATCAGCTCTGCTGACCTGGTTCTTAGGCTCTACAGCAGCTCTGCTGACCTGGTTCTCTTGCTCTAGAGCACCTTTGGTGACCTGGTTCTTAGGCTCTAGAGCAGCTCTGCCGACCTGGTTCTCTGGCTCTACAAAGGCTCTGCTGACCTGGTTCTCTGGCTTTGAAGCAGCTCTGCTGACCTGGTTCTCTGGCTCTAAAGCAGCTCTGCTGATTTGTATCTCTGGCTCTAGAGCAGCTCTCCTGACCTGGTTCTTAGACTCTAGAGCAGCTCTGCTAACTTGGTTCTCTGGCTCTAAAGCAGCTCTGCTGACCTGGTTCTCTCCCTCAAAAGCAGCTCTGCTGACCTGGTTTCTCTGGATCTACAGCAGCTCTGCTGACCTAGTTTCTCTCCCTCTAAAGCAGCTCTGCTGACATGATTTCTCTACCTCTAAAGCAGCTCTGCTGACCTGGTTTCTCTGGCTCTACAGCAGCTCTGCTGATTTGGTTCTCTGGCTCAAGAGCAGCTCTGCAGACCTGGTTCTTAGGCTCTAGAGCAGACCTGCTGACCTGGTTTTATGGCTCTACAGCAGCTCTGCTGACCCTGGTTATCTGGCTTTGAAGCAGCTCTGCTGACCTGGTTGTCCGGCTCGAAAGCAGCTCTGATGACCTGGTTCTCTCCCTCTAAAGCAGCTCTGCTGACCTGGTTCTCTCCCTCTAAAGCAGCTCTGCTGACCTGGTTTCTTTCCCTCTAAAGCCGGTCTGCTGACCTGGTTCTCTGGCTCAAGAGCAGCTCTGCAGACCTGGTTCTTAGGCTCTAGACCAGATCTGCTGACCTGGTTCTTAGGCTCTAGAGCAGCTCTGCTGACCTAGTTCTCTTGCTCTAGAGCAGCTCTGCTGACTTGGTTCTCTGGCTTTTAAGCAGCTCTGCTGACCTGGTTCTCTGCCTCTAAAGCAGCTCTGTTGACCTGGTTCTTAGGTTCCTAAGCAGCTCTGCTGACCTGGATCTCTGGATTTGAAGCAGCTATGCTGACCTGGTTCTCTGGCTCTAAAGCAGCTCTGCTGACCTGGTTCTCTGGCTCTAAAGCAGATCTGCTGACCTGGTTCTCTTGCTCTAGAGCACCTCTGGTGACCTGGTTCTTAGGCCCTAGAGCAGCTCTGCTGACCTGGTTCTATGGCTCTACAACGGCTCTGCTGACTTGGTTCTCTGGCTTTGAAGCAGCCCTGCTGACCTGGTTCTCTGCCTCTAAAGCAGCTCTGCTGACTTGGTTCTCTGGCTCTAAAGCAGCTCTGCTGACCTGGATCTCTGGCTTTGAAGCAGCTCTGCTGACCTGGTTCTCTGGCTCTAAAGCAGCTCTGCTGACCTGGATCTCTGGCTCTAAAGCAGATCTGCTGACCTGGTTTCTCTGGCTCAAGAGAAGCTCTGCTGACATGGTTCTTAGGCTCTAGAGCAGCTCTGCCGATCTGGTTCTATGGCTCTAAAGCAGCTATGCTGACCTGGTTCTCTGGCTTTGAAGCAGCACTGCTGACCTGATTCTCTGGCTCTAAAGCAGCTCTGCTGACCTGGTTCTATGGCTTTTAAGCAGCTCTGCTGACCTGGTTATCTGGCTCTAGACCAGCTCTGCTGACCTGGTTATCTGGCTCTAGAGCAGCACTGCTGACCTGGTTCTCCTCCTCTAAAGCAACTCTCCAGACCTGGTTCTCTGGCTCTATAGCAGCTCTGCTGACCTGGTTCTCTCCCTCCAAAGGAACTCTGCTGACTTGGTTTCTCTGGCTCTATAGCAGCTCTGCTGACCTGGTTCTCTGGCTCTAAAGCAGATCTGCTGACCTGGTTCTCTTCCTCTAAAGCAACTCTGCTGACCTGGTTCTCTGGCTCTATAGCTGTTCTGCTGACCTGGTTCTCTCCCTCTAAAGGAGCTCTGCGGACTTGGTTTCTCTGGCTCTACAGCAGCTCTGCTGACCTGGTTCTCTGGCTCTAAAGCAGATCTGCTGACCTGGTTCTCTTCCTCTAAAGCAACTCTGCTGACCTGGTTCTCGGCTCTATAGCTGATCTGCTGACCTGGTTCTCTCCCGCTAAAGGAGCTCTGCAGACTTGGTTTCTCTGGCTCTACACCAGCTCTGCTGACCTGGTTCTTAGGCTCTAGAGCAGCTCTGCTGACCTGGTTCTCTGGCTCTACAACAGCTCTGCTGACCTGGTTCTCTGGCTCTAAAGCAGCTCTGCTGACCTGGTTCTATGGCTCTAAAGCAGCTCTGCTGACCTGGTTCTCTGGCTCTTGAGCAGCTCTGCTGGCCTGGTTCTTAGGCTCTACAGCAGCTCTGCTGACCTGGTTCTCTTGCTCTAGAGCACCTTAGGTAACCTTGTTTTTAGGCTCTAGAGCTGCTCTGCTGACCTGGTTCTCTGGTTCTACAAAGGCTCTGCTGACCTGGTTCTCTGGCTTTGAAGCAGATCTGCTGACCTGGTTCTCTGGCTCTAAAGCAGCTCTGCTGATTTGTATCTCTGGCTCTAGAGCAGCTCTCCTGACCTGGTTCTTAGACTCTACAGCATCTCTGCTAACTTGGTTCTCTGGCTCTAAAGAAGCTCTGCTGACCTGGTTCTCTCCCTCAAAAGCAGCTCTGCTGACCGGGTTTCTCTGGTTCTAAAGCAGCTCTGCTGACCTGGTTCTCTCCCTCTAAAGCAGCTCTGCTGACCTGGTTCTCTCCCTCTAAAGCAGCTCTGCTGACCTGGTTTCTTTCCCTCTAAAGCCGGTCTGCTGACCTGGTTCTCTGGCTCAAGAGCAGCTCTGCAGACCTGGTTCTTAGGCTCTAGACCAGATCTGCTGACCTGGTTCTTAGGCTCTAGAGCAGCTCTGCTGACCTAGTTCTCTTGCTCTAGAGCAGCTCTGCTGACTTGGTTCTCTGGCTTTTAAGCAGCTCTGCTGACCTGGTTCTCTGCCTCTAAAGCAGCTCTGTTGACCTGGTTCTTAGGTTCCTAAGCAGCTCTGCTGACCTGGATCTCTGGATTTGAAGCAGCTATGCTGACCTGGTTCTCTGGCTCTAAAGCAGCTCTGCTGACCTGGTTCTCTGGCTCTAAAGCAGATCTGCTGACCTGGTTCTCTTGCTCTAGAGCACCTCTGGTGACCTGGTTCTTAGGCCCTAGAGCAGCTCTGCTGACCTGGTTCTATGGCTCTACAACGGCTCTGCTGACTTGGTTCTCTGGCTTTGAAGCAGCCCTGCTGACCTGGTTCTCTGCCTCTAAAGCAGCTCTGCTGACTTGGTTCTCTGGCTCTAAAGCAGCTCTGCTGACCTGGATCTCTGGCTTTGAAGCAGCTCTGCTGACCTGGTTCTCTGGCTCTAAAGCAGCTCTGCTGACCTGGATCTCTGGCTCTAAAGCAGATCTGCTGACCTGGTTTCTCTGGCTCAAGAGAAGCTCTGCTGACATGGTTCTTAGGCTCTAGAGCAGCTCTGCCGATCTGGTTCTATGGCTCTAAAGCAGCTATGCTGACCTGGTTCTCTGGCTTTGAAGCAGCACTGCTGACCTGATTCTCTGGCTCTAAAGCAGCTCTGCTGACCTGGTTCTATGGCTTTTAAGCAGCTCTGCTGACCTGGTTATCTGGCTCTAGACCAGCTCTGCTGACCTGGTTATCTGGCTCTAGAGCAGCACTGCTGACCTGGTTCTCCTCCTCTAAAGCAACTCTCCAGACCTGGTTCTCTGGCTCTATAGCAGCTCTGCTGACCTGGTTCTCTCCCTCCAAAGGAACTCTGCTGACTTGGTTTCTCTGGCTCTACAGCAGCTCTGCTGACCTGGTTCTCTGGCTCTAAAGCAGATCTGCTGACCTGGTTCTCTTCCTCTAAAGCAACTCTGCTGACCTGGTTCTCTGGCTCTATAGCTGTTCTGCTGACCTGGTTCTCTCCCTCTAAAGGAGCTCTGCGGACTTGGTTTCTCTGGCTCTACAGCAGCTCTGCTGACCTGGTTCTCTGGCTCTAAAGCAGATCTGCTGACCTGGTTCTCTTCCTCTAAAGCAACTCTGCTGACCTGGTTCTCGGCTCTATAGCTGATCTGCTGACCTGGTTCTCTCCCGCTAAAGGAGCTCTGCAGACTTGGTTTCTCTGGCTCTACACCAGCTCTGCTGACCTGGTTCTTAGGCTCTAGAGCAGCTCTGCTGACCTGGTTCTCTGGCTCTACAACAGCTCTGCTGACCTGGTTCTCTGGCTCTAAAGCAGCTCTGCTGACCTGGTTCTATGGCTCTAAAGCAGCTCTGCTGACCTGGTTCTCTGGCTCTTGAGCAGCTCTGCTGACCTGGTTCTTAGGCTCTACAGCAGCTCTGCTGACCTGGTTCTCTTGCTCTAGAGCACCTTAGGTAACCTTGTTTTTAGGCTCTAGAGCTGCTCTGCTGACCTGGTTCTCTGGTTCTACAAAGGCTCTGCTGACCTGGTTCTCTGGCTTTGAAGCAGATCTGCTGACCTGGTTCTCTGGCTCTAAAGCAGCTCTGCTGATTTGTATCTCTGGCTCTAGAGCAGCTCTCCTGACCTGGTTCTTAGACTCTACAGCATCTCTGCTAACTTGGTTCTCTGGCTCTAAAGAAGCTCTGCTGACCTGGTTCTCTCCCTCAAAAGCAGCTCTGCTGACCGGGTTTCTCTGGTTCTAAAGCAGCTCTGCTGACCTGGTTCTCTCCATCTAAAGCAGCTCTGCTGACCTGGTTCTCTCCCTCTAAAGCAGCTCTGCTGACCTGGTTTCTCTCCCTCTAAAGCGGGTCTGCTGCACTGGTTCTCTGGCTTAAGAGCAGCTCTGCAGATCTGGTTCTTAGGCTCTAGAGCAGATCTGCTGACCTGGTTCTATGGCTCTACAGCAGCTCTGCTGAACTGGTTCTCTGGCTCTAGACCAGCTCTGCTGACCTGGTTCTTAGGCTCTTGAGCAGCTCTGCTGACCTGGTTCTCTTGCTCTACAACGGCTCTGCTGACCTGGTTCTCTGGCTCTAAAGCGGGTCTGCTGACCTGGTTCTCTGGCTCTAAAGCAAATCTGCTGACCTGGTTCTCTGGCTCTAAAGCAGATCTGCTGACCTGGTTCTCTTGCTCTAGAGCACCTCTGGTGACCTGGTTCTTAGGCCCTAGAGCAGCTCTGCTGACCTGGTTCTATGGCTCTACAACGGCTCTGCTGACTTGGTTCTCTGGCTTTGAAGCAGCTCTGCTGACCTGGTTCTCTGCCTCTAAAGCAGCTCTGCTGACTGTGTTCTCTGGCTCTAAAGCAGCTCTGTTGACCTGGATCTCTGGCTTTGAAGCAGCTCTGCTGACCTGGTTCTCTGGCTCTAAAGCAGCTCTGCTGACCTGGATCTCTGGCTCTAAAGCAGATCTGCTGACCTGGTTTCTCTGGCTCAAGAGAAGCTCTGCTGACATGGTTCTTAGGCTCTAGAGCAGCTCTGCTGATCTGGTTCTATGGCTCTAAAGCAGCTATGCTGACCTGGTTCTCTGACTTTGAAGCAGCACTGCTGATCTGATTCTCTGGCTCTAAAGCAGCTCTGCTGACCTGGTTCTATGGCTTTTAAGCAGCTCTGCTGACCTGGTTATCTGGCTCTAGACCAGCTCTGCTGACCTGGTTATCTGGCTCTAGAGCAGCACTGCTGACCTGGTTCTCTTCCTCTAAAGCAACTCTCCAGACCTGGTTCTCTGGCTCTATAGCAGCTCTGCTGACCTGGTTCTCTCCCTCTAAAGGAACTCTGCTGACTTGGTTTCTCTGGCTCTACAGCAGCTCTGCTGACCTGGTTCTCTGGCTCTAAAGCAGATCTGCTGACCTGGTTCTCTTGCTCTAAAGCAACTCTGCTGACCTGGTTCTCTGGCTCTATAGCTGTTCTGCTGACCTGGTTCTCTCCCTCTAAAGGAGCTCTGCAGACTTGGTTTCTCTGGCTCTACAGCAGCTCTGCTGACCTGGTTCTCTGGCTCTAAAGCAGATCTGCTGACCTGGTTCTCTTCCTCTAAAGCAACTCTGCTGACCTGGTTCTCAGCTCTATAGCTGCTCTGCTGACCTGGTTCTCTCCCGCTAAAGGAGCTCTGCAGACTTGGTTTCTCTGGCTCTACACCAGCTCTGCTGACCTGGTTCTTAGGCTCTAGAGCAGCTCTGCTGACCTGGTTCTCTGGCTCTACAACGGCTCTGCTGACCTGGTTCTTTGGCTCTAAAGCAGCTCTGCTGACCTGGTTCTATGGCTCTAAAGCAGCTCTGCTGACCTGGTTCTCTGGCTCTTGAGCAGCTCTGCTGACCTGGTTCTTAGGCTCTACAGCAGCTCTGCTGACCTGGTTCTCTTGCTCTAGAGCACCTTAGGTAACCTTGTTTTTAGGCTCTAGAGCAGCTCTGCTGACCTGGTTCTTTGGTTCTACAAAGGCTCTGCTGACCTGGTTCTCTGGCTTTGAAGCAGATCTGCTGACCTGGTTCTCTGGCTCTAAAGCAGCTCTGCTGATTTGTATCTCTGGCTCTAGAGCAGCTCTCCTGACCTGGTTCTTAGACTCTAGAGCATCTCTGCTAACTTGGTTCTCTGGCTCTAAAGCAGCTCTGCTGACCTGGTTCTCTCCCTCAAAAGCAGCTCTGCTGACCTGGTTCTCTCCATCTAAAGCAGCTCTGCTGACCTGGTTCTCTCCCTCTAAAGCAGCTCTGCTGACCTGGTTTCTCTCCCTCTAAAGCGGGTCTGCTGCCCTGGTTCTCTGGCTCAAGAGCAGCTCTGCAGATCTGGTTCTTAGGCTCTAGAGCAGATCTGCTGACCTGGTTCTATGGCTCCACAGCAGCTCTGCTGAACTGGTTCTCTGGCTCTAGACCAGCTCTGCTGACCTGGTTCTTAGGCTCTAGAACAGCTCTGCTGACCTGGATCTCTGGCTCTAAAGCAGATCTGCTGACCTGGTTTCTCTGGCTCAAGAGAAGCTCTGCTGACATGGTTCTTAGGCTCTAGAGCAGCTCTGCTGATCTGGTTCTATGGCTCTAAAGCAGCTATGCTGACCTGGTTCTCTGACTTTGAAGCAGCACTGCTGATCTGATTCTCTGGCTCTAAAGCAGCTCTGCTGACCTGGTTCTATGGCTTTTAAGCAGCTCTGCTGACCTGGTTATCTGGCTCTAGACCAGCTCTGCTGACCTGGTTATCTGGCTCTAGAGCAGCACTGCTGACCTGGTTCTCTTCCTCTAAAGCAACTCTCCAGACCTGGTTCTCTGGCTCTATAGCAGCTCTGCTGACCTGGTTCTCTCCCTCTAAAGGAACTCTGCTGACTTGGTTTCTCTGGCTCTACAGCAGCTCTGCTGACCTGGTTCTCTGGCTCTAAAGCAGATCTGCTGACCGGGTTCTCTTCCTCTAAAGCAACTCTGCTGACCTGGTTCTCTGGCTCTATAGCTGTTCTGCTGACCTGGTTCTCTCCCTCTAAAGGAGCTCTGCAGACTTGGTTTCTCTGGCTCTACAGCAGCTCTGCTGACCTGGTTCTCTGGCTCTAAAGCAGATCTGCTGACCTGGTTCTCTTCCTCTAAAGCAACTCTGCTGACCTGGTTCTCGGCTCTATAGCTGCTCTGCTGACCTGGTTCTCTCCCGCTAAAGGAGCTCTGCAGACTTGGTTTCTCTGGCTCTACACCAGGTCTGCTGACCTGGTTCTTAGGCTCTAGAGCAGCTCTGCTGACCTGGTTCTCTGGCTCTACAACGGCTCTGCTGACCTGGTTCTTTGGCTCTAAAGCAGCTCTGCTGACCTGGTTCTATGGCTCTAAAGCAGCTCTGCTGACCTGGTTCTCTGGCTCTTGAGCAGCTCTGCTGACCTGGTTCTTAGGCTCTACAGCAGCTCTGCTGACCTGGTTCTCTTGCTCTAGAGCACCTTAGGTAACCTTGTTTTTAGGCTCTAGAGCAGCTCTGCTGACCTGGTTCTCTGGTTCTACAAAGGCTCTGCTGACCTGGTTCTCTGGCTTTGAAGCAGATCTGCTGACCTGGTTCTCTGGCTCTAAAGCAGCTCTGCTGATTTGTATCTCTGGCTCTAGAGCAGCTCTCCTGACCTGGTTCTTAGACTCTAGAGCATCTCTGCTAACTTGGTTCTCTGGCTCTAAAGCAGCTCTGCTGACCTGGTTCTCTCCCTCAAAAGCAGCTCTGCTGACCTGGTTCTCTCCATCTAAAGCAGCTCTGCTGACCTGGTTCTCTCCCTCTAAAGCAGCTCTGCTGACCTGGTTTCTCTCCCTCTAAAGCGGGTCTGCTGCCCTGGTTCTCTGGCTCAAGAGCAGCTCTGCAGATCTGGTTCTTAGGCTCTAGAGCAGATCTGCTGACCTGGTTCTATGGCTCTACAGCAGCTCTGCTGAACTGGTTCTCTGGCTCTAGACCAGCTCTGCTGACCTGGTTCTTAGGCTCTAGAACAGCTCTGCTGACCTGGTTCTCTTGCTCTACAACGGCTCTGCTGACCTGGTTCTCTGGCTCATAAGCGGGTCTGCTGAGCTGGTTCTCTGGCTTTGAAGCAGCTCTGCTGACCTGATTCTCTGGCTCTAAAGCAGCTCTGTTGACCTGGTTCTATCACTTAAAAGCAGCTTTGCTGACCTGGTTCTCTTCCTCTAAAGCAGGTCTCCTGACCTGGTTCTCTCCCTCTAAAGGAGCTCTGCTGACGTGGTTTCTCTGGCTCTACAGCAGCTCTGCTGACCTGGTTATATGGCTTTGAAGCAGCTCTGCTGACCTGGTTCTCTCCCTCTAAAGCAGCTCTGCTGACCTGGTTTCTCTCCCTCTAAAGCAGCTCTGCTGACCTGGTTCTCTCCCTCTAAAGCAGCTCTGCTGACCTGGTTTCTCTCCCTCTAAAGCGGGTGTGCTGACCTGGTTCTCTGGCTCAAGAGCAGCTCTGCAGACCTGATTCTTAGGCTCTAGAGCAGATCTGCTGACCTGGTTCTCTTGCTCTACAACAGCTCTGCTGACCTGGTTCTCTGGCTCTAAAGCGGGTCTGCTGACCTGGTTCTCTGGCTCTAAAGCAAATCTGCTGACCTGGTTCTCTGGCTCTAGAGCAGCTCTGCTGACCTGGTTCTCTGGCTCTAGAGCAGCTCTGCTGACCTGGTTCTTAGGCTCTAGAGCAGCTCTGCTGACCTGGTTCTCTGTCTCTACAACGGCTCTGCTGACCTGGTTCTCTGGCTCTAGAGCAGCACTGCTGACCTGGTTCTCTTCCTCTAAAGCAACTCTCCAGACCTGGTTCTCTGGCTCTATAGCAGCTCTGCTGACCTGGTTCTCTCCCTCTAAAGGAACTCTGCTGACTTGGTTTCTCTGGCTCTACAGCAGCTCTGCTGACCTGGTTCTCTGGCTCTAAAGCAGATCTGCTGACCTGGTTCTCTTCCTCTAAAGCAACTCTGCTGACCTGGTTGTCTGGCTCTATATCTGTTATGCTGACCTGGTTCTCTCCCTCTAAAGGAGCTCTGCAGACTTGGTTTCTCTGGCTCTACAGCAGCTCTGCTGACCTGGTTCTCTGGCTCTAAAGCAGATCTGCTGACCTGGTTCTCTTCCTCTAAAGCAACTCTGCTGACCTGGTTCTCGGCTCTATAGCTGCTCTGCTGACCTGGTTCTCTCCCTCTAAAGGAGCTCTGCAGACTTGGTTTCTCTGGCTCTACACCAGCTCTGCTGACCTGGTTCTTAGGCTCTAGAGCAGCTCTGCTGACCTGGTTCTCTGGCTCTACAACGGCTCTGCTGACCTGGTTCTCTGGCTCTAAAGCAGCTCTGCTGACCTGGTTCTATGACTCTAAAGCAGCTCTGCTGACCTGGTTCTCTGGCTCTTGAGCAGCTCTGCTGACCTGGTTCTTAGGCTCTACAGCAGCTCTGCTGACCTGGTTCTCTTGCTCTAGAGCACCTTTGGTGACCTTGTTTTTAGGCTCTAGAGCAGCTCTGCCGACCTGGTTCTCTGGTTCTACAAAGGCTCTGCTGACCTGGTTCTCTGGCTCTACAACGGCTCTGTTGACCTGGTTCTCTGGCTCTAAAGCAGATCTGCTGACCTAATTTCTCTGGCTCTACAGCAGCTCTACTAACCTGGTTCTCTGGCTCAAGAGCAGCTCTGATGACATGGTGCTTAGGTTCTAGAGCACCTCTGCTGACCTGGTTCTATGGCTCTAAAGCGGCTTTGCTGAGCTGGTACTCTGGCTTTGAAGCAGCTCTGCTGACCTGATTCTCTGGCTCTAAAGCAGCTCTGTTGACCTGGTTCTATGACTCAAAAGCAGCTCTGTTGACCTGGTTCTTAGGCTCTATAGCAGTTCTGCTGACCTGGTTCCCTGACTCTACAACGGCTCTGCTGACTTGGTTCTCTGGCTTTGAAGCAGCTCTGCTGACCTGGTTCTCTGGCTCTAAAGCAGCTCTGCTGACCTGGTTCTCTGGCTCTAAAGCAGCTCTGCTGACCTGGATCTCTGGCTCTAAAGCAACTCTGCTGACCTGGTTCTCTGGCTCTAAAGCGGGTTCGCTGACCTGGTTCTCTGGCTCTAAAGCAACTCTGCTGACCTGGTTCTCTGGCTCTATAGCTGCTCTGCTGACCTGGTTCTCTCCCTCTAAAGGAGCTCTGCAGACTTGGTTTCTCTGGCTCTACAGCAGCTCTGCTGACCTGGATCTCTGGCTCTACAACGGCTCTCTTGACCTGGTTCTCTGGCTCTAAAGCAGCTCTGCTGACCTGGTTCTCTGGCTCTAAAGCAGCTCTGCTGACCTGGATCTCTGGCTTTGAAGCAGCTCTGCTGACCTGGTTCTCTGGCTCTAAAGCAGATCTGCTGACCTGGTTTCTCTGGCTCTACAGCAGCTCTACTAACCTGGTTCTCTGGCTCAAGAGCAGCTCTGCTGACATGGTGCTTAGGTTCTAGAGCACCTCTGCTGACTTTGTTCTCTGGCTTTGAAGCAGCTCTGCTGACCTGGTTATGTGGCTCTAGAGCAGCTCTGCTGACCTGGTTATCTGGCTCTAGAGCAGCACTGCTGACCTGGTTCTCTTCCTCTAAAGCAACTCTCCTGACCTGGTTCTCCGGCTCTATAGCAGCTCTGCTGACCTGGTTCTCTCTCTCTAAAGGAACTCTGCTGACTTGGTTTCTCTGGCTCTACAGCAGCTCTGCTGACCTGGTTCTCTGGCTCTAAAGCAGATCTGCTGACCTGGTTCTCTTCCTCTAAAGCAACTCTGCTGACCTGGTTCTCTGGCTCTATAGCTGCTCTGCTGACCTGGTTCTCTCCCTCTAAAGGAGCTCTGCAGACTTGGTTTCTCTGGCTCTACAGTGGCTCTGCTGACCTGGTTCTTAGGCTCTAGAGCAGCTCTGCTGACCTGGTTCTCTGGCTCTACAACGGCTCTGCTGACCTGGTTCTCTGGCTCTAAAGCAGCTCTGCTGACCTGGTTCTATGGCTCTAAAGCAGCTTTGCTGACCTGGTTCTCTGGCTCTACTGTAGCTCTGCTGACCTGGTTCTCTTGCTCTAGAGCACCTTTTGTGAACTGGTTCTTAGGCTCTAGAGCAGCTCTGCCGACCTGGTTCTCTGGCTCTACAAAGGCTCTGCTGACCTGGTTCTCTGGCTTTGAAGCAGCTCTGCTGACCTGGTTCTCTGGCTCTAAAGCAGCTCTGCTGATTTGTATCTCTGGCTCTAGAGCAGCTCTCCTGACCTGGTTCTTAGACTCTAGAGCAGCTCTGCTAACTTGGTTCTCTGGCTCTAAAGCAGCTCTGCTGACCTGGTTCTCTCCCTCAAAAGCAGCTCTGCTGACCTGGTTTCTCTGGATCTACAGCAGCTCTGCTGACCTAGTTTCTCTCCCTCTAAAGCATCTCTGCTGACATGATTTCTCTACCTCTAAAGCAGCTCTGCTGACCTGGTTTCTCTGGCTCTACAGGAGCTCTGCTGACTTGGTTCTCTGGCTCAAGAGCAGCTCTGCAGACCTGGTTCTTAGGCTCTAGAGCAGACCTGCTGACCTGGTTTTATGGCTCTACAGCAGCTCTGCTTACCCTGGTTATCTGGCTTTGAAGCAGCTCTGCTGACCTGGTTGTCCGGCTCGAAAGCAGCTCTGATGACCTGGTTCTCTCCCTCTAAAGCAGCTCTGCTGACCTGGTTCTCTCCCTCTAAAGCAGCTCTGCTGACCTGGTTTCTTTCCCTCTAAAGCCGGTCTGCTGACCTGGTTCTCTGGCTCAAGAGCAGCTCTGCAGACCTGGTTCTTAGGCTCTAGACCAGATCTGATGACCTGGTTCTGAGGCTCTAGAGCAGCTCTGCTGACCTGGTTCTCTTGCTCTACAACGGCTCTGCTGACCTGGTTCTCTGGCTCTAAAGCGGGTCTGCTGACCTGGTTCTCTGGCTCTAAAGCAACTCTGCTGACCTGGTTCTCTGGCTCTAGAGCAGCTCTGCTGACCTGGTTCTCTGGCTCTAGAGCAGCTCTGCTGACCTGGTTCTTAAACTCTAGAGCAGCTCTGCTGACCTGGTTTTCTGGCTCTACAACGGCTCTGCTGTCCTGGTTCTCTGGCTCTAAAGCAGCTCTGCTGACCTGGTTCTATGGCTCTAAAGCAGCTCTGCTGACCTGGTTCTCTGGCTCTTGAGCAACTCTGCTGACCTGGTTCTTAGCCTCTATAGCAGCTCTGCTGACCTGATTCTCTGGCTCTAGAGCAGCTCTGCTGACCTAGTTCTCTCCCTCTAAAGCAGATCTGCTGACCTGGTTCTCTGGCTCTAAAGCAGCTCAACTGACCTGGATCTCTTCCTCTAAAGCAGCCCTGCTCACCTGGTTTCTCTAGCTCTACAGCAGCTCTGCTGACCTGGTTCTCTTGCTCTAGAGCACCTCTGGTGACCTGGTTCTTAGGCCCTAGAGCAGCTCTGCCGACCTGGTTCTCTGGCTCTACAAAGGCTCTGCTGACCTGGTTCTCTGGCTTTGAAGCAGCTCTGCTGACCTGGTTCTCTGGCTCTAAAGCAGCTCTGTTGACCTGGTTCTTAGGCTCCTAAGCAGCTCTGCTGACCTGGATATCTGGATTTGAAGTAGCTATGCTGACCTGGTTCTCTGGCTCTAAAGCAGCTCTGCTGACCTGGTTCTCTGGCTCTAAAGCAGATCTGCTGACCTGGTTCTCTTGCTCTAGAGCACCTCTGGTGACCTGGTTCTTAGGCCCTAGAGCAGCTCTGCTGACCTGGTTCCATGGCTCTACAACGGCTCTGCTGACTTGGTTCTCTGGCTTTGAAGCAGCTCTGCTGACCTGGTTCTCTGCCTCTAAAGCAGCTCTGTTGACCTGGTTCTTAGGCTCCTAAGCAGCTCTGCTGACCTGGATCTCTGGATTTGAAGCAGCTATGCTGACCTGGTTCTCTGGCTCTAAAGCAGCTCTGCTGACCTGGTTCTCTGGCTCTAAAGCAGATCTGCTGACCTGGTTCTCTTGCTCTAGAGCACCTCTGGTGACCTGGTTCTTAGGCCCTAGAGCAGCTCTGCTGACCTGGTTCTATGGCTCTACAACGGCTCTGCTGACTTGGTTCTCTGGCTTTGAAGCAGCCCTGCTGAACTGGTTCTCTGCCTCTAAAGCAGCTCTGCTGACTTGGTTCTCTGGCTCTAAAGCAGCTCTGCTGACCTGGAACTCTGGCTTTGAAGCAGCTCTGCTGACCTGGTTCTCTGGCTCTAAAGCAGCTCTGCTGACCTGGATCTCTGGCTCTAAAGCAGATCTGCTGACCTGGTTTCTCTGGCTCAAGAGAAGCTCTGCTGACATGGTTCTTAGGCTCTAGAGCAGCTCTGCTGATCTGGTTCTATGGCTCTAAAGCAGCTATGCTGACCTGGTTCTCTGGCTTTGAAGCAGCACTGCTGACCTGATTCTCTGGCTCTAAAGCAGCTCTGCTGACCTGGTTCTATGGCTTTTAAGCAGCTCTGCTGACCTGGTTATCTGGCTCTAGACCAGCTCTGCTGACCTGGTTATCTGGCTCTAGAGCAGCACTGCTGACCTGGTTCTCGTCCTCTAAAGCAACTCTCCAGACCTGGTTCTCTGGCTCTATAGCAGCTCTGCTGACCTGGTTCTCTCCCTCTAAAGGAACTCTGCTGACTTGGTTTCTCTGGCTCTACAGCAGCTCTGCTGACCTGGTTCTCTGGCTCTAAAGCAGATCTGCTGACCTGGTTCTCTTCCTCTAAAGCAACTCTGCTGACCTGGTTCTCTGGCTCTATAGCTGTTCTGCTGACCTGGTTCTCTCCCTCTAAAGGAGCTCTGCAGACTTGGTTTCTCTGGCTCTACAGCAGCTCTGCTGACCTGGTTCTCTGGCTCTAAAGCAGATCTGCTGACCTGGTTCTCTTCCTCTAAAGCAACTCTGCTGACCTGGTTCTCGGCTCTATAGCTGATCTGCTGACCTGGTTCTCTCCCGCTAAAGGAGCTCTGCAGACTTGGTTTCTCTGGCTCTACACCAGCTCTGCTGACCTGGTTCTTAGGCTCTAGAGCAGCTCTGCTGACCTGGTTCTCTGGCTCTACAACAGCTCTGCTGACCTGGTTCTCTGGCTCTAAAGCAGCTCTGCTGACCTGGTTCTATGGCTCTAAAGCAGCTCTGCTGACCTGGTTCTCTGGCTCTTGAGCAGCTCTGCTGACCTGGTTCTTAGGCTCTACAGCAGCTCTGCTGACCTGGTTCTGTTGCTCTAGAGCACCTTAGGTAACCTTGTTTTTAGGCTCTAGAGCAGCTCTGCTGACCTGGTTCTCTGGTTCTACAAAGGCTCTGCTGACCTGGTTCTCTGGCTTTGAAGCAGATCTGCTGACCTGGTTCTCTGGCTCTAAAGCAGCTCTGCTGATTTGTATCTCTGGCTCTAGAGCAGCTCTCCTGACCTGGTTCTTAGACTCTACAGCATCTCTGCTAACTTGGTTCTCTGGCTCTAAAGCAGCTCTGCTGACCTGGTTCTCTCCCTCAAAAGCAGCTCTGCTGACCGGGTTTCTCTGGTTCTAAAACAGCTCTGCTGACCTGGTTCTCTCCATCTAAAGCAGCTCTGCTGACCTGGTTCTCTCCCTCTAAAGCAGCTCTGCTGACCTGGTTTCTCTCCCTCTAAAGCGGGTCTGCTGCCCTGGTTCTCTGGCTCAAGAGCAGCTCTGCAGATCTGGTTCTTAGGCTCTAGAGCAGATCTGCTGAACTGGTTCTATGGCTCTACAGCAGCTCTGCTGAACTGGTTCTCTGGCTCTAGACCAGCTCTGCTGACCTGGTTCTTAGGCTCTTGAGCAGCTCTGCTGACCTGGTTCTCTTGCTCTACAACGGCTCTGCTGACCTGGTTCTCTGGCTCTAAAGCGGGTCTGCTGACCTGGTTCTCTGGCTCTAAAGCAAATCTGCTGACCTGGTTCTCTGGCTCTAAAGCAGATCTGCTGACCTGGTTCTCTTGCTCTAGAGCACCTCTGGTGACCTGGTTCTTAGGCCCTAGAGCAGCTCTGCTGACCTGGTTCTATGGCTCTACAACGGCTCTGCTGACTTGGTTCTCTGGCTTTGAAGCAGCTCTGCTGACCTGGTTCTCTGCCTCTAAAGCAGCTCTGCTGACTGTGTTCTCTGGCTCTAAAGCAGCTCTGTTGACCTGGATCTCTGGCTTTGAAGCAGCTCTGCTGACCTGGTTCTCTGGCTCTAAAGCAGCTCTGCTGACCTGGATCTCTGGCTCTAAAGCAGATCTGCTGACCTGGTTTCTCTGGCTCAAGAGAAGCTCTGCTGACATGGTTCTTAGGCTCTAGAGCAGCTCTGCTGATCTGGTTCTATGGCTCTAAAGCAGCTATGCTGACCTGGTTCTCTGACTTTGAAGCAGCACTGCTGATCTGATTCTCTGGCTCTAAAGCAGCTCTTCTGACCTGGTTCTATGGCTTTTAAGCAGCTCTGCTGACCTGGTTATCTGGCTCTAGACCAGCTCTGCTGACCTGGTTATCTGGCTCTAGAGCAGCACTGCTGACCTGGTTCTCTTCCTCTAAAGCAACTCTCCAGACCTGGTTCTCTGGCTCTATAGCAGCTCTGCTGACCTGGTTCTCTCCCTCTAAAGGAACTCTGCTGACTTGGTTTCTCTGGCTCTACAGCAGCTCTGCTGACCTGGTTCTCTGGCTCTAAAGCAGATCTGCTGACCTGGTTCTCTTCCTCTAAAGCAACTCTGCTGACCTGGTTCTCTGGCTCTAAAGCAGCTCTGTTGACTTGGTTCTTAGGCTCCTAAGCAGCTCTGCTGACCTGGATATCTGGATTTGAAGTAGCTATGCTGACCTGGTTCTCTGGCTCTAAAGCAGCTCTGCTGACCTGGTTCTCTGGCTCTAAAGCAGATCTGCTGACCTGGTTCTCTTGCTCTAGAGCACCTCTGGTGACCTGGTTCTTAGGCCCTAGAGCAGCTCTGCTGACCTGGTTCTATGGCTCTACAACGGCTCTGCTGACTTGGTTCTCTGGCTTTGAAGCAGCTCTGCTGACCTGGTTCTCTGCCTCTAAAGCAGCTCTGTTGACCTGGTTCTTAGGCTCCTAAGCAGCTCTGCTGACCTGGATCTCTGGATTTGAAGCAGCTATGCTGACCTGGTTCTCTGGCTCTAAAGCAGCTCTGCTGACCTGGTTCTCTGGCTCTAAAGCAGATCTGCTGACCTGGTTCTCTTGCTCTAGAGCACCTCTGGTGACCTGGTTCTTAGGCCCTAGAGCAGCTCTGCTGACCTGGTTCTATGGCTCTACAACGGCTCTGCTGACTTGGTTCTCTGGCTTTGAAGCAGCCCTGCTGACCTGGTTCTCTGCCTCTAAAGCAGCTCTGCTGACTTGGTTCTCTGGCTCTAAAGCAGCTCTGCTGACCTGGAACTCTGGCTTTGAAGCAGCTCTGCTGACCTGGTTCTCTGGCTCTAAAGCAGCTCTGCTGACCTGGATCTCTGGCTCTAAAGCAGATCTGCTGACCTGGTTTCTCTGGCTCAAGAGAAGCTCTGCTGACATGGTTCTTAGGCTCTAGAGCAGCTCTGCTGATCTGGTTCTATGGCTCTAAAGCAGCTATGCTGACCTGGTTCTCTGGCTTTGAAGCAGCACTGCTGACCTGATTCTCTGGCTCTAAAGCAGCTCTGCTGACCTGGTTCTATGGCTTTTAAGCAGCTCTGCTGACCTGGTTATCTGGCTCTAGACCAGCTCTGCTGACCTGGTTATCTGGCTCTAGAGCAGCACTGCTGACCTGGTTCTCGTCCTCTAAAGCAACTCTCCAGACCTGGTTCTCTGGCTCTATAGCAGCTCTGATGACCTGGTTCTCTCCCTCTAAAGGAACTCTGCTGACTTGGTTTCTCTGGCTCTACATCAGCTCTGCTGACCTGGTTCTCTGGCTCTAAAGCAGATCTGCTGACCTGGTTCTCTTCCTCTAAAGCAACTCTGCTGACCTGGTTCTCTGGCTCTATAGCTGTTCTGCTGACCTGGTTCTCTCCCTCTAAAGGAGCTCTGCAGACTTGGTTTCTCTGGCTCTACAGCAGCTCTGCTGACCTGGTTCTCTGGCTCTAAAGCAGATCTGCTGACCTGGTTCTCTTCCTCTAAAGCAACTCTGCTGACCTGGTTCTCGGCTCTATAGCTGATCTGCTGACCTGGTTCTCTCCCGCTAAAGGAGCTCTGCAGACTTGGTTTCTCTGGCTCTACACCAGCTCTGCTGACCTGGTTCTTAGGCTCTAGAGCAGCTCTGCTGACCTGGTTCTCTGGCTCTACAACAGCTCTGCTGACCTGGTTCTCTGGCTCTAAAGCAGCTCTGCTGACCTGGTTCTATGGCTCTAAAGCAGCTCTGCTGACCTGGTTCTCTGGCTCTTGAGCAGCTCTGCTGACCTGGTTCTTAGGCTCTACAGCAGCTCTGCTGACCTGGTTCTGTTGCTCTAGAGCACCTTAGGTAACCTTGTTTTTAGGCTCTAGAGCAGCTCTGCTGACCTGGTTCTCTGGTTCCACAAAGGCTCTGCTGACCTGGTTCTCTGGCTTTGAAGCAGATCTGCTGTCCTGGTTCTCTGGCTCTAAAGCAGCTCTGCTGATTTGTATCTCTGGCTCTAGAGCAGCTCTCCTGACCTGGTTCTTAGACTCTACAGCATCTCTGCTAACTTGGTTCTCTGGCTCTAAAGCAGCTCTGCTGACCTGGTTCTCTCCCTCAAAAGCAGCTCTGCTGACCGGGTTTCTCTGGTTCTAAAACAGCTCTGCTGACCTGGTTCTCTCCATCTAAAGCAGCTCTGCTGACCTGGTTCTCTCCCTCTAAAGCAGCTCTGCTGACCTGGTTTCTCTCCCTCTAAAGCGGGTCTGCTGCCCTGGTTCTCTGGCTCAAGAGCAGCTCTGCAGATCTGGTTCTTAGGCTCTAGAGCAGATCTGCTGAACTGGTTCTATGGCTCTACAGCAGCTCTGCTGAACTGGTTCTCTGGCTCTAGACCAGCTCTGCTGACCTGGTTCTTAGGCTCTTGAGCAGCTCTGCTGACCTGGTTCTCTTGCTCTACAACGGCTCTGCTGACCTGGTTCTCTGGCTCTAAAGCGGGTCTGCTGACCTGGTTCTCTGGCTCTAAAGCAAATCTGCTGACCTGGTTCTCTGGCTCTAAAGCAGATCTGCTGACCTGGTTCTCTTGCTCTAGAGCACCTCTGGTGACCTGGTTCTTAGGCCCTAGAGCAGCTCTGCTGACCTGGTTCTATGGCTCTACAACGGCTCTGCTGACTTGGTTCTCTGGCTTTGAAGCAGCTCTGCTGACCTGGTTCTCTGCCTCTAAAGCAGCTCTGCTGACTGTGTTCTCTGGCTCTAAAGCAGCTCTGTTGACCTGGATCTCTGGCTTTGAAGCAGCTCTGCTGACCTGGTTCTCTGGCTCTAAAGCAGCTCTGCTGACCTGGATCTCTGGCTCTAAAGCAGATCTGCTGACCTGGTTTCTCTGGCTCAAGAGAAGCTCTGCTGACATGGTTCTTAGGCTCTAGAGCAGCTCTGCTGATCTGGTTCTATGGCTCTAAAGCAGCTATGCTGACCTGGTTCTCTGACTTTGAAGCAGCACTGCTGATCTGATTCTCTGGCTCTAAAGCAGCTCTTCTGACCTGGTTCTATGGCTTTTAAGCAGCTCTACTGACCTGGTTATCTGGCTCTAGACCAGCTCTGCTGACCTGGTTATCTGGCTCTAGAGCAGCACTGCTGACCTGGTTCTCTTCCTCTAAAGCAACTCTCCAGACCTGGTTCTCTGGCTCTATAGCAGCTCTGCTGACCTGGTTCTCTCCCTCTAAAGGAACTCTGCTGACTTGGTTTCTCTGACTCTACAGCAGCTCTGCTGACCTGGTTCTCTGGCTCTAAAGCAGATCTGCTGACCTGGTTCTCTTCCTCTAAAGCAACTCTGCTGACCTGGTTCTCTGGCTCTATAGCTGTTCTGCTGACCTGGTTCTCTCCCTCTAAAGGAGCTCTGCAGACTTGGTTTCTCTGGCTCTACAGCAGCTCTGATGACCTGGTTCTCGGCTCTATAGCTGCTCTGCTGACCTGGTTCTCTCCCGCTAAAGGAGCTCTGCAGACTTGGTTTCTCTGGCTCTACACCAGCTCTGCTGACCTGGTTCTTAGGCTCTAGAGCAGCTCTGCTGACCTGGTTCTCTGGCTCTACAACGGCTCTGCCGACCTGGTTCTCTGGCTCTAAAGCAGCTCTGCTGACCTGGTTCTATGGCTCTAAAGCAGCTCTGCTGACCTGGTTCTCTGGCTCTTGAGCAGCTCTGCTGACCTGGTTCTTAGGCTCTACAGCAGCTCTGCTGACCTGGTTCTCTTGCTCTAGAGCACCTTAGGTAACCTTGTTTTTAGGCTCTAGAGCAGCTCTGCTGACCTGGTTCTCTGGTTCTACAAAGGCTCTGCTGACCTGGTTCTCTGGCTTTGAAGCAGATCTGCTGACCTGGTTCTCTGGCTCTAAAGCAGCTCTGCTGATTTGTATCTCTGGCTCTAGAGCAGCTCTCCTGACCTGGTTCTTAGACTCTAGAGCATCTCTGCTAACTTGGTTCTCTGGCTCTAAAGCAGCACTGCTGACCTGGTTCTCTCCCTCAAAAGCAGCTCTGCTGACCTGGTTCTCTCCATCTAAAGCAGCTCTGCTGACTTGGTTCTCTCCCTCTAAAGCAGCTCTGCTGACCTGGTTTCTCTCCCTCTAAAGCGGGTCTGCTGCCCTGGTTCTCTGGCTCAAGAGCAGCTCTGCAGATCTGGTTCTTAGGCTCTAGAGCAGATCTGCTGACCTGGTTCTATGGCTCTACAGCAGCTCTGCTGAACTGGTTCTTTGGCTCTAGACCAGGTCTGCTGACCTGGTTCTTAGGCTCTAAAGCAGCTCTGTTGACCTGGTTCTTAGGCTCCTAAGCAGCTCTGCTGACCTGGATCTCTGGATTTGAAGTAGCTATGCTGACCTGGTTCTCTGGCTCTAAAGCAGCTCTGCTGACCTGGTTCTCTGGCTCTAAAGCAGATCTGCTGACCTGGTTCTCTTGCTCTAGAGCACCTCTGGTGACCTGGTTCTTAGGCCCTAGAGCAGCTCTGCTGACCTGGTTCTATGGCTCTACAATGGCTCTGCTGACTTGGTTCTCTGGCTTTGAAGCAGCTCTGCTGACCTGGTTCTCTGCCTCTAAAGCAGCTCTGTTGACCTGGTTCTTAGGCTCCTAAGCAGCTCTGCTGACCTGGATCTCTGGATTTGAAGCAGCTATGCTGACCTGGTTCTCTGGCTCTAAAGCAGCTCTGCTGACCTGGTTCTCTGGCTCTAAAGCAGCTCTGCTGACCTGGTTCTCTCCCTCAAAAGCAGCTCTGCTGACCGGGTTTCTCTGGTTCTAAAACAGCTCTGCTGACCTGGTTCTCTCCATCTAAAGCAGCTCTGCTGACCTGGTTCTCTCCCTCTAAAGCAGCTCTGCTGACCTGGTTTCTCTCCCTCTAAAGCAGGTCTGCTGCCCTGGTTCTCTGGCTCAAGAGCAGCTCTGCAGACCTGGTTCTTAGGCTCTAGAGCAGATCTGCTGAACTGGTTCTATGGCTCTACAGCAGCTCTGCTGAACTGGTTCTCTGGCTCTAGACCAGCTCTGCTGACCTGGTTCTTAGGCTCTTGAGCAGCTCTGCTGACCTGGTTCTCTTGCTCTACAACGGCTCTGCTGACCTGGTTCTCTGTCTCTAAAGCGGGTCTGCTGACCTGGTTCTCTGGCTCTAAAGCAAATCTGCTGACCTGGTTCTCTGGCTCTAAAGCAGATCTGCTGACCTGGTTCTCTTGCTCTAGAGCACCTCTGGTGACCTGGTTCTTAGGCCCTAGAGCAGCTCTGCTGACCTGGTTCTATGGCTCTACAACGGCTCTGCTGACTTGGTTCTCTGGCTTTGAAGCAGCTCTGCTGACCTGGTTCTCTGCCTCTAAAGCAGCTCTGCTGACTGTGTTCTCTGGCTCTAAAGCAGCTCTGTTGACCTGGATCTCTGGCTTTGAAGCAGCTCTGCTGACCTGGTTCTCTGGCTCTAAAGCAGCTCTGCTGACCTGGATCTCTGGCTCTAAAGCAGATCTGCTGACCTGGTTTCTCTGGCTCAAGAGAAGCTCTGCTGACATGGTTCTTAGGCTCTAGAGCAGCTCTGCTGATCTGGTTCTATGGCTCTAAAGCAGCTATGCTGACCTGGTTCTCTGACTTTGAAGCAGCACTGCTGATCTGATTCTCTGGCTCTAAAGCAGCTCTTCTGACCTGGTTCTATGGCTTTTAAGCAGCTCTACTGACCTGGTTATCTGGCTCTAGACCAGCTCTGCTGACCTGGTTATCTGGCTCTAGAGCAGCACTGCTGACCTGGTTCTCTTCCTCTAAAGCAACTCTCCAGACCTGGTTCTCTGGCTCTATAGCAGCTCTGCTGACCTGGTTCTCTCCCTCTAAAGGAACTCTGCTGACTTGGTTTCTCTGACTCTACAGCAGCTCTGCTGACCTGGTTCTCTGGCTCTAAAGCAGATCTGCTGACCTGGTTCTCTTCCTCTAAAGCAACTCTGCTGACCTGGTTCTCTGGCTCTATAGCTGTTCTGCTGACCTGGTTCTCTCCCTCTAAAGGAGCTCTGCAGACTTGGTTTCTCTGGCTCTACAGCAGCTCTGATGACCTGGTTCTCGGCTCTATAGCTGCTCTGCTGACCTGGTTCTCTCCCGCTAAAGGAGCTCTGCAGACTTGGTTTCTCTGGCTCTACACCAGCTCTGCTGACCTGGTTCTTAGGCTCTAGAGCAGCTCTGCTGACCTGGTTCTCTGGCTCTACAACGGCTCTGCTGACCTGGTTCTCTGGCTCTAAAGCAGCTCTGCTGACCTGGTTCTATGGCTCTAAAGCAGCTCTGCTGACCTGGTTCTCTGGCTCTTGAGCAGCTCTGCTGACCTGGTTCTTAGGCTCTACAGCAGCTCTGCTGACCTGGTTCTCTTGCTCTAGAGCACCTTAGGTAACCTTGTTTTTAGGCTCTAGAGCAGCTCTGCTGACCTGGTTCTCTGGTTCTACAAAGGCTCTGCTGACCTGGTTCTCTGGCTTTGAAGCAGATCTGCTGACCTGGTTCTCTGGCTCTAAAGCAGCTCTGCTGATTTGTATCTCTGGCTCTAGAGCAGCTCTCCTGACCTGGTTCTTAGACTCTAGAGCATCTCTGCTAACTTGGTTCTCTGGCTCTAAAGCAGCTCTGCTGACCTGGTTCTCTCCCTCAAAAGCAGCTCTGCTGACCTGGTTCTCTCCATCTAAAGCAGCTCTGCTGACTTGGTTCTCTCCCTCTAAAGCAGCTTTGCTGACCTGGTTTCTCTCCCTCTAAAGCGGGTCTGCTGCCCTAGTTCTCTGGCTCAAGAGCAGCTCTGCAGATCTGGTTCTTAGGCTCTAGAGCAGATCTGCTGACCTGGTTCTATGGCTCTACAGCAGCTCTGCTGAACTGGTTCTTTGGCTCTAGACCAGCTCTGCTGACCTGGTTCTTAGGCTCTAAAGCAGCTCTGTTGACCTGGTTCTTAGGCTCCTAAGCAGCTCTGCTGACCTGGATCTCTGGATTTGAAGTAGCTATGCTGACCTGGTTCTCTGGCTCTAAAGCAGCTCTGCTGACCTGGTTCTCTGGCTCTAAAGCAGATCTGCTGACCTGGTTCTCTTGCTCTAGAGCACCTCTGGTGACCTGGTTCTTAGGCCCTAGAGCAGCTCTGCTGACCTGGTTCTATGGCTCTACAATGGCTCTGCTGACTTGGTTCTCTGGCTTTGAAGCAGCTCTGCTGACCTGGTTCTCTGCCTCTAAAGCAGCTCTGTTGACCTGGTTCTTAGGCTCCTAAGCAGCTCTGCTGACCTGGATCTCTGGATTTGAAGCAGCTATGCTGACCTGGTTCTCTGGCTCTAAAGCAGCTCTGCTGACCTGGTTCTCTGGCTCTAAAGCAGATCTGCTGACCTGGTTCTCTTGCTCTAGAGCACCTCTGGTGACCTGGTTCTTAGGCCCTAGAGCAGCTCTGCTGACCTGGTTCTATGGCTCTACAACGGCTCTGCTGACTTGGTTCTCTGGCTTTGAAGCAGCCCTGCTGACCTGGTTCTCTGCCTCTAAAGCAGCTCTGCTGACTTGGTTGTCTGGCTCTAAAGCAGCTCTGCTGACCTGGATCTCTGGCTTTGAAGCAGCTCTGCTGACCTGGTTCTCTGGCTCTAAAGCAGCTCTGCTGACCTGGATCTCTGGCTCTAAAGCCGATCTGCTGACCTGGTTTCTCTGGCTCAAGAGAAGCTCTGCTGACATGGTTCTTAGGCTCTAGAGCAGCTCTGCTGATCTGGATCTATGGCTCTAAAGCAGCTATGCTGACCTGGTTCTCTGGCTTTGAAGCAGCACTGCTGACCTGATTCTCTGGCTCTAAAGCAGCTCTGCTGACCTGGTTCTATGGCTTTTAAGCAGCTCTGCTGACCTGGTTATCTGGCTCTAGACCAGCTCTGCTGACCTGGTTATCTGGCTCTAGAGCAGCACTGCTGACCTGGTTCTCTTCCTCTAAAGCAAC
Source organism: Triturus cristatus (assembly GCF_964204655.1). NCBI lineage: Eukaryota > Metazoa > Chordata > Amphibia > Caudata > Salamandridae > Triturus > Triturus cristatus. The sequence continues at coordinate 1,130,420,032 of NC_140579.1, read as the reverse complement.
TCTCCAGACCTGGTTCTCTGGCTCTATAGCAGCTCTGCTGACCTGTTTCTCTCCCTCTAAATGAACTCTGCTGACTTGGTTTCTCTGGCTCTACAGCAGCTCTGCTGACCTGGTTCTCTGGCTCTAAAGCAGATCTGCTGACCTGGTTCTCTTCCTCTAAAGCAACTCTGCTGACCTGGTTCTCTGGCTCTATAGCTGTTCTGCTGACCTGGTTCTCTCCCTCTAAAGGAGCTCTGCAGACTTGGTTTCTCTGGCTCTACAGCAGCTCTGCTGACCTGGTTCTCTGGCTCTAAAGCAGATCTGCTGACCTGGTTCTCTTCCTCTAAAGCAACTCTGCTGACCTGGTTCTCGGCTCTATAGCTGATCTGCTGACCTGGTTCTCTCCCGCTAAAGGAGCTCTGCAGACTTGGTTTCTCTGGCTCTACACCAGCTCTGCTGACCTGGTTCTTGGGCTCTAGAGCAGCTCTGCTGACCTGGTTCTCTGGCTCTACAACAGCTCTGCTGACCTGGTTCTCTGGCTCTAAAGCAGCTCTGCTGACCTGGTTCTAAGGCTCTAAAGCAGCTCTGCTGACCTGGTTCTCTGGCTCTTGAGCAGCTCTGCTGACCTGGTTCTTAGGCTCTACAGCAGCTCTGCTGACCTGGTTCTCTTGCTCTAGAGCACCTTAGGTAACCTTGTTTTTAGGCTCTAGAGCAGCTCTGCTGACCTGGTTCTCTGGTTCTACAAAGGCTCTGCTGACCTGGTTCTCTGGCTTTGAAGCAGATCTGCTGACCTGGTTCTCTGGCTCTAAAGCAGCTCTGCTGATTTGTATCTCTGGCTCTAGAGCAGCTCTCCTGACCTGGTTCTTAGACTCTACAGCATCTCTGCTAACTTGGTTCTCTGGCTCTAAAGCAGCTCTGCTGACCTGGTTCTCTCCCTCAAAAGCAGCTCTGCTGACTGGGTTTCTCTGGTTCTAAAGCAGCTCTGCTGACCTGGTTCTCTCCATCTAAAGCAGCTCTGCTGACCTGGTTCTCTCCCTCTAAAGCAGCTCTGCTGACCTGGTTTCTCTCCCTCTAAAGCGGGTCTGCTGCCCTGGTTCTCTGGCTCAAGAGCAGCTCTGCAGATCTGGTTCTTAGGCTCTAGAGCAGCTCTGCTGAACTGGTTCTCTGGCTCTAGACCAGCTCTGCTGACCTGGTTCTTAGGCTCTTGAGCAGCTCTGCTGACCTGGTTCTCTTGCTCTACAACGGCTCTGCTGACCTGGTTCTTTGGCTCTAAAGCGGGTCTGCTGACCTGGTTCTCTGGCTCTAAAGCAAATCTGCTGACCTGGTTCTCTGGCTCTAAAGCAGATCTGCTGACCTGGTTCTCTTGCTCTAGAGCACCTCTGGTGACCTGGTTCTTAGGTCCTAGAGCAGCTCTGCTGACCTGGTTCTATGGCTCTACAACGGCTCTGCTGACTTGGTTCTCTGGCTTTGAAGCAGCTCTGCTGACCTGGTTCTCTGCCTCTAAAGCAGCTCTGCTGACTGTGTTCTCTGGCTCTAAAGCAGCTCTGTTGACCTGGATCTCTGGCTTTGAAGCAGCTCTGCTGACCTGGTTCTCTGGCTCTAAAGCAGCTCTGCTGACCTGGATCTCTGGCTCTAAAGCAGATCTGCTGACCTGGTTTCTCTGGCTCAAGAGAAGCTCTGCTGACATGGTTCTTAGGCTCTAGAGCAGCTCTGCTGATCTGGTTCTATGGCTCTAAAGCAGCTATGCTGACCTGGTTCTCTGACTTTGAAGCAGCACTGCTGATCTGATTCTCTGGCTCTAAAGCAGCTCTTCTGACCTGGTTCTATGGCTTTTAAGCAGCTCTGCTGACCTGGTTATCTGGCTCTAGACCAGCTCTGCTGACCTGGTTATCTGGCTCTAGAGCAGCACTGCTGACCTGGTTCTCTTCCTCTAAAGCAACTCTCCAGACCTGGTTCTCTGGCTCTATAGCAGCTCTGCTGACCTGGTTCTCTCCCTCTAAAGGAACTCTGCTGACTTGGTTTCTCTGGCTCTACAGAAGCTCTGCTGTCCTGGTTCTCTGGCTCTAAAGCAGATCTGCTGACCTGGTTCTCTTCCTCTAAAGCAACTCTGCTGAACTGGTTCTCTGGCTCTATTGCTGTTCTGCTGACCTGGTTCTCTCCCTCTAAAGGAGCTCTGCAGACTTGGTTTCTCTGGCTCTACAGCAGCTCTGCCGACCTGGTTCTCTGGCTCTAAAGCAGATCTGCTGACCTGGTTCTCTTCCTCTAAAGCAACTCTGCTGACCTGGTTCTCGGCTCTATAGCTGCTCTGCTGACCTGGTTCTCTCCCGCTAAAGGAGCTCTGCAGACTTGGTTTCTCTGGCTCTACACCAGCTCTGCTGACCTGGTTCTTAGGCTCTAGAGCAGCTCTGCTGACCTGGTTCTCTGGCTCTACAACGGCTCTGCTGACCTGGTTCTTTGGCTCTAAAGCAGCTCTGCTGACCTGGTTCTATGGCTCTAAAGCAGCTCTGCTGACCTGGTTCTCTGGCTCTTGAGCAGCTCTGCTGACCTGGTTCTTAGGCTCTACAGCAGCTCTGCTGACCTGGTTCTCTTGCTCTAGAGCACCTTAGGTAACCTTGTTTTTAGGCTCTAGAGCAGCTCTGCTGACCTGGTTCTCTGGTTCTACAAAGGCTCTGCTGACCTGGTTCTCTGGCTTTGAAGCAGATCTGCTGACCTGGTTCTCTGGCTCTAAAGCAGCTCTGCTGATTTGTATCTCTGGCTCTAGAGCAGCTCTCCTGACCTGGTTCTTAGACTCTAGAGCATCTCTGCTAACTTGGTTCTCTGGCTCTAAAGCAGCTCTGCTGACCTGGTTCTCTCCCTCAAAAGCAGCTCTGCTGACCTGGTTCTTTCCATCTAAAGCAGCTCTGCTGACCTGGTTCTCTCCCTCTAAAGCAGCTCTGCTGACCTGGTTTCTCTACCTCTAAAGCTGGTCTGCTGCCCTGGTTCTCTGGCTCAAGAGCAGCTCTGCAGATCTGGTTCTTAGGCTCTAGAGCAGATCTGCTGACCTGGTTCTATGGCTCTACAGCAGCTCTGCTGAACTGGTTCTCTGGCTCTAGACCAGCTCTGCTGACCTGGTTCTTAGGCTCTAGAACAGCTCTGCTGACCTGGTTCTCTTGCTCTACAACGGCTCTGCTGACCTGGTTCTCTGGCTCTAAAGCGGGTCTGCTGAGCTGGTTCTCTGGCTTTGAAGCAGCTCTGCTGACCTGATTCTCTGGCTCTTAAGCAGCTCTGTTGACCTGGTTCTATCACTTAAAAGCAGCTTTGCTGACCTGGTTCTCTTCCTCTAAAGCAGGTCTCCTGACCTGGTTCTCTCCCTCTAAAGGAGCTCTGCTGACGTGGTTTCTCTGGCTCTACAGCAGCTCTGCTGACCTGGTTATATGGCTTTGAAGCAGCTCTGCTGACCTGGTTCTCTCCCTCTAAAGCAGCTCTGCTGACCTGGTTTCTCTCCCTCTAAAGCAGCTCTGCTGACCTGGTTCTCTCCCTCTAAAGCAGCTCTGCTGACCTTGTTTCTCTCCCTCTAAAGCGGGTCTGCTGACCTGGTTCTCTGGCTCAAGAGCAGCTCTGCAGACCTGATTCTTAGGCTCTAGAGCAGATCTGCTGACCTGGTTCTCTTGCTCTACAACGGCTCTGCTGACCTGGTTCTCTGGCTCTAAAGCGGGTCTGCTGACCTGGTTCTCTGGCTCTAAAGCAAATCTTCTGACCTGGTTCTCTGGCTCTAGAGCAGCTCTGCTGACCTGGTTCTCTGGCTCTAGAGCAGCTCTGCTGACCTGGTTCTTAGGCTCTAGAGCAGCTCTGCTGACCTGGTTCTCTGGCTCTACAACGGCTCTGCTGACCTGGTTCTCTGGCTCTAAAGCAGCTCTGCTGACCTGGTTCTATGGCTCTAAAGCAGCTCTTCTGACCTGGTTCTCTGGCTCTCGAGCAACTCTGCTGACCTGGTTCTTAGGCTCTATAGCAGCTCTGCTGACCTGATTCTCTGGCTCTAGAGCAGCTCTGCTGACCTAGTTCTCTCCCTCTAAAGCACATCTGCTGACCTGGTTCTCTAGCTCTAAAGCAGCTCTGCTGACCTGGTTCTCTGGCTCTAAAGCAGATCTGCTGACCTTGTTTCTCTGGCTCTACAGCAGCTCTACTAACCTGGTTCTCTGGCTCAAGAGCAGCTCTGCTGACATGGTGCTTAGGTTCTAGAACACCTCTGCTGATCTGGTTCTCTGGCTCAAGAGCAGCTCTGCTGACCTGGTTCTCTGGCTCTAGAGCAGCTCTGCTGACCTGGTGCTCTTCCTCTAAAGCAGGTCTCCTGACCTGGTTCTCTCCCTCAAAAGCAGCTCTGCTGACCTGGTTTCTCTGGACCTACAGCAGCTCTGCTGACCTGGTTTCTCTCCCTCTAAAGCAGCTCTGCTGACCTGGTTTCTCTCCCTCTAAAGCAGCTCTGCTGTCCTGGTTCTCTGCCTCTACAGCAACTCTGCTGACCTGGTTATCTGGCTTTGAAGCAGCTCTGCTGACCTGGTTGTCCGGCTCGAAAGCAGCTCTGATGACCTGGTTCTCTCCCTCTAAAGCAGCTCTGCTGACCTGGTTCTCTCCCTCTAAAGCAGCTCTGCTGACCTGGTTTCTCTCCTTCTAAAGCAGCTCTGCTGACCTGGTTTCTCTCCCTCTAAAGCAGCTCTGCTGACCTGGTTTCTCTGGATCTACAGCAGCTCTGCTGACCTGGTTCTCTCCCTCTAAAGCAGCTCTGCTGACCTGGTTCTCTCCCTCTAAAGCAGCTCTGCTGACCTGGTTTCTCTCCCTCTAAAGCGCGTCTGCTGCCCTGGTTCTCTGGCTCAAGAGCAGCTCTGCAGATCTGGTTCTTAGGCTCTAGAGCAGATCTGCTGACCTGGTTCTATGGCTCTACAGCAGCTCTGCTGAACTGGTTCTCTGGCTCTAGACCAGCTCTGCTGACCTGGTTCTTAGGCTCTAGAACAGCTCTGCTGACCTGGTTCTCTTGCTCTACAACGGCTCTGCTGACCTGGTTCTCTGGCTCTAAAGCGGGTCTGCTGAGCTGGTTCTCTGGCTTTGAAGCAGCTCTGCTGACCTGATTCTCTGGCTCTTAAGCAGCTCTGTTGACCTGGTTCTATCACTTAAAAGCAGCTTTGCTGACCTGGTTCTCTTCCTCTAAAGCAGGTCTCCTGACCTGGTTCTCTCCCTCTAAAGGAGCTCTGCTGACGTGGTTTCTCTGGCTCTACAGCAGCTCTGCTGACCTGGTTATATGGCTTTGAAGCAGCTCTGCTGACCTGGTTCTCTCCCTCTAAAGCAGCTCTGCTGACCTGGTTTCTCTCCCTCTAAAGCAGCTCTGCTGACCTGGTTCTCTCCCTCTAAAGCAGCTCTGCTGACCTTGTTTCTCTCCCTCTAAAGCGGGTCTGCTGACCTGGTTCTCTGGCTCAAGAGCAGCTCTGCAGACCTGATTCTTAGGCTCTAGAGCAGATCTGCTGACCTGGTTCTCTTGCTCTACAACGGCTCTGCTGACCTGGTTCTCTGGCTCTAAAGCGGGTCTGCTGACCTGGTTCTCTGGCTCTAAAGCAAATCTGCTGACCTGGTTCTCTGGCTCTAGAGCAGCTCTGCTGACCTGGTTCTCTGGCTCTAGAGCAGCTCTGCTGACCTGGTTCTTAGGCTCTAGAGCAGCTCTGCTGACCTGGTTCTCTGGCTCTACAACGGCTCTGCTGACCTGGTTCTCTGGCTCTAAAGCAGCTCTGCTGACCTGGTTCTATGGCTCTAAAGCAGCTCTTCTGACCTGGTTCTCTGGCTCTCGAGCAACTCTGCTGACCTGGTTCTTAGGCTCTATAGCAGCTCTGCTGACCTGATTCTCTGGCTCTAGAGCAGCTCTGCTGACCTAGTTCTCTCCCTCTAAAGCACATCTGCTGACCTGGTTCTCTAGCTCTAAAGCAGCTCTGCTGACCTGGTTCTCTGGCTCTAAAGCAGATCTGCTGACCTTGTTTCTCTGGCTCTACAGCAGCTCTACTAACCTGGTTCTCTGGCTCAAGAGCAGCTCTGCTGACATGGTGCTTAGGTTCTAGAACACCTCTGCTGATCTGGTTCTCTGGCTCAAGAGCAGCTCTGCTGACCTGGTTCTCTGGCTCTAGAGCAGCTCTGCTGACCTGGTGCTCTTCCTCTAAAGCAGGTCTCCTGACCTGGTTCTCTCCCTCAAAAGCAGCTCTGCTGACCTGGTTTCTCTGGACCTACAGCAGCTCTTCTGACCTGGTTTCTCTCCCTCTAAAGCAGCTCTGCTGACCTGGTTTCTCTCCCTCTAAAGCAGCTCTGCTGTCCTGGTTCTCTGCCTCTACAGCAACTCTGCTGACCTGGTTATCTGGCTTTGAAGCAGCTCTGCTGACCTGGTTGTCCGGCTCGAAAGCAGCTCTGATGACCTGGTTCTCTCCCTCTAAAGCAGCTCTGCTGACCTGGTTCTCTCCCTCTAAAGCAGCTCTGCTGACCTGGTTTCTCTCCTTCTAAAGCAGCTCTGCTGACCTGGTTTCTCTCCCTCTAAAGCAGCTCTGCTGACCTGGTTTCTCTGGATCTACAGCAGCTCTGCTGACCTGGTTCTCTCCCTCTAAAGCAGCTCTGCTGACCTGGTTCTCTCCCTCTAAAGCAGCTCTGCTGACCTGGTTTCTCTCCCTCTAAAGCGCGTCTGCTGCCCTGGTTCTCTGGCTCAAGAGCAGCTCTGCAGATCTGGTTCTTAGGCTCTAGAGCAGATCTGCTGACCTGGTTCTATGGCTCTACAGCAGCTCTGCTGAACTGGTTCTCTGGCTCTAGACCAGCTCTGCTGACCTGGTTCTTAGGCTCTAGAGCAGCTCTGCTGACCTGGTTCTCTTGCTCTACAACGGCTCTGCTGACCTGGTTCTCTCGCTCTAAAGCGGGTCTGCTGACCTGGTTCTCTGGCTCTAAAGCAAATCTGCTGACCTGGTTCTCTGGCTCTATAGCTGCTCTGCTGACCTGGTTCTCTCCCTCTAAAGGAGCTCTGCAGACTTGGTTTCTCTGGCTCTACGGCAGCTCTGCTGACCTGGTTCTCTGGCTCTACAATGGCTCTGCTGACCTGGTTCTCTGGCTCTAAAGCAGATCTGCTGACCTGGTTTCTCTGGCTCTACAGGAGCTCTACTAACCTGGTTCTCTGGCTCAAGAGCAGCTCTGCTGACATGGTGCTTAGGTTCTAGAGCACCTCTGCTGACCTGGTTCCATGGCTCTAAAGCGGCTTTGCTGAGCTGGTTCTCTGGCTTTGAAGCAGCTCTGCTGACCTGATTCTCTGGCTCTAAAGCAGTTCTGTTGACCTGGTTCTATGACTTAAAAGCAGCTTTGCTGACCTGGTTCTCTTCCTCTAAAGCAGGTCTCCTGACCTGGTTCTCTCCCTCTAAAGGAGCTCTGCTGACGTGGTTTCTCTGGCTCTACAGCAGCTCTGCTGACCTGGTTCTCTGGCTCTAAAGCAGCTCTGCTGACCTGGATCTCTTGCTCTAAAGCAACTCTGCTGACCTGGTTCTCTGGCTCTAAAGCGGGTCTGCTGACCTGGTTCTCTGGCTCTAAAGCAACTCTGCTGACCTGGTTCTCTGGCTCTATAGCTGCTCTGCTGACCTGGTTCTCTCCCTCTAAAGGAGCTCTGCATACTTGGTTTCTCTGGCTCTACAGCAGCTCTGCTGACCTGGTTCTATGGCTCTACAACGGCTCTGCTGACCTGATTCTCTGGCTCTAAAGCAGCTCTGCTGACCTGGTTCTCTGGCTCTAAAGCAGCTCTGCTGACCTGGATCTCTGGCTTTGAAGCAGCTCTGCTGACCTGGTTCTCTGGCTCTAAAGCAGATCTGCTGATCTGGTTTCTCTGGCTCTACAGCAGCTCTACTAACCTGGTTCTCTGGCTCAAGAGCAGCTCTGCTGACATGGTGCTTAGGTTCTAGAGCACCTCTGCTGACCTGGTTCTCTGGCTTTGAAGCAGCTCTGCTGACCTGGTTATGTGGCTCTAGAGCAGCTCTGCTGACCTGGTTATCTGGCTCTAGAGCAGCACTGCTGACCTAGTTCTCTTCCTCTAAAGCAACTCTCCTGACCTGGTTCTCCGGCTCTATAGCAGCTCTGCTGACCTGGTTCTCTTTCTCTAAAGGAACTCTGCTGACTTGGTTTCTCTGGCTCTACAGCAGCTCTGCTGACCTGGTTCTCTGGCTCTAAAGCAGATCTGCTGACCTGGTTCTCTTCCTCTAAAGCAACTCTGCTGACCTGGTTCTCTGGCTCTATAGCTGCTCTGCTGACCTGGTTCTCTCCCTCTAAAGGAGCTCTGCAGACTTGGTTTCTCTGGCTCTACAGCGGCTCTGCTGACCTGGTTCTTAGGCTCTAGAGCAGCTCTGCTGACCTGGTTCTCTGGCTCTACAACGGCTCTGCTGACCTGGTTCTCTGGCTCTAAGCAGCTCTGCTGACCTGGTTCTATGGCTCTAAAGCAGCTCTGCTGACCTGGTTCTCTGGCTCTTGAGCAGCTCTGCTGACCTCGTTCTTAGGCTCTACAGCAGCTCTGCTGACCTGGTTCTCTTGCTCTAGAGCACCTTTGGTGACCTGGTTCTTAGGCTCTAGAGCAGCTCTGCCAACCTAGTTCTCTGGCTCTACAAAGGCTCTGCTGACCTGGTTCTCTGGCTTTGAAGCAGCTCTGCTGACCTGGTTCTCTAGCTCTAAAGCAGCTCTGCTGATTTGTATCTCTGGCTTTAGAGCAGCTCTCCTGACCTGGTTCTTAGACTCTAGAGTAGCTCTGCTAACTTGGTTCTCTGGCTCTAAAGCAGCTCTGCTGACCTGGTTCTCTCCCTCAAAAGCAGCTCTGCTGACCTGGTTTCTCTGGCTCTACAGCAGCTCTGCTGACTTGGTTCTCTGGCTCAAGAGCAGCTCTGCAGACCTGGTTCTTAGGCTCTAGAGCAGACCTGCTGACCTGGTTTTATGGCTCTACAGCAGCTCTGCTGACCTGGTTATCTGGCTTTGAAGCAGCTCTGCTGACCTGGTTGTCCGGCTCGAAAGCAGCTCTGATGACCTGGTTCTCTCCCTCTAAAGCAGCTCTGCTGACCTGGTTCTCTCCCTCTAAAGCAGCTCTGCTGACGTGGTTCTCTCCCTCTAAAGCAGCTCTCCTGACCTGGTTTCTCTCCCTCTAAAGCGGGTCTGCTGACCTGGTTCTCTGGCTCAAGAGCAGCTCTGCAGACCTGGCTCTTAGGCTCTACAGCAGCTCTGCTGAACTGGTTCTCTGACTCTAGACCAGCTCTGCTGACCTGGTTCTTAGGCTCTAGAGCAGCTCTGCTGACCTGGTTCTCTGGCTCTAAAGCAGATCTGCTGACCTGGTTTCTCTGGCTCTACAGCAGCTCTACTAACCTGGTTCTCTGGCTCAAGAGCAGCTCTGCTGACATGGTTCTTAGGTTCTAGAGCACCTCTGCTGACCTGGTTCTATGGCTCTAAAGCGGCTTTGCTGACCTGATTCTCTGGCTCTAAAGCAGTTCTGTTGACCTGGTTCTATGACTTAAAAGCAGCTTTGCTGACCTGGTTCTCTTCCTCTAAAGCAGGTCTCCTGACCTGGTTCTCTCCCTCTAAAGGAGCTCTGCTGACGTGGTTTCTCTGGCTCTACAGCAGCTCTGCTGACCTCAATCAATCAATCAATCAAGGAAATTTATAGAGCGCACTACCTACCCGTAGGGTCTCGAGGCGCTTGGGGGGGGGGGGGTGCCGCTACTGCTCGAACAGCCAGGTCTTGAGCTTCTTCCTGAAGGAGAGGTGGTCTTGGGTCAGGCGCAGGTCGGCCGGGAGGGAGTTCCAGGTCTTGGCGGCCAGGTAGGAGAAGGACCTTCCTCCAGCAGTGGTTCTGCGGATGCGTGGGACGGTGGCGAGGGCGTGGTTGGCGGATCGGAGGTGGCGTCTGGGAGCGTAGAAGTTGATTCGGTTGTTGAGGTAGCTCGGGCCTTGGTCGTGGAGAGCTTTGTGTGCGTGGGTAAGGAGGCGGAAGGTGATTCTCTTGTTGATCGGGAGCCAGTGCAGGTCTCTAAGGTGTCCGGAGATGTGGCTGTGACGTGGGATGTCGAGGATGAGTCTGGCTGAGGCGTTCTGGATGCGCTGGAGTCTCTTCTGGATCTTGGCGGTGGTTCCGGCGTAGAGTGCGTTGCCGTAGTCCAGTCGGCTGGTGACGAGGGCCTGGGTGACGGTCTTCCTGGTCTCCGTGGGGATCCACCAGAAGATCTTACGAAGCATGCGCAGGATGTTGAAGCACGATGAGGAGACGGCGTTGACTTGCCTGGTCATGGAGAGGGAGGAGTCCAGGATGAAACCCAGGTTGCGTGCGTGGTCTGTCGGTTTGGGTGCGGTGCCCAGGGCGGGGGGCCACCAGGAGTCGTCCCAGGCGGAGGGCGTGGAGCCCAGGATGAGGACCTCCGTCTTATCTGAGTTCAGCTTCAGGCGGCTCGTCGTCATCCACTCGGCTACCTCTCTCATCCCTTTGTGCAGGTTGGCTCTGGCGGCGGCGGGGTCGTCGTTGGTCAGGGAGAGGATCAGCTGGGTGTCGTCGGCGTAGGAGATTATGTTGAGGTTGTGTTGGCGTGCGATGGCCGCGAGAGGGCTCATGTAGACGTTGAAGAGAGTCGGGCTCAGTGAGGATCCCTGAGGGACGCCGCAGATGACTTCGGTGGCCTCTGACTTGTACGGTGGTAGGCGGACTCTTTGTGTTCTTCCGTTGAGAAAGGAGACGATCCATTCCAGCGCCTTCTCCTGGATTCCGACGTTGCTGAGGCGCTGTACTAGGGTGCGGTGGCAGACCGTGTCGAAAGCCGCGGAGAGGTCTAGGAGGATGAGGGCCGCTGTTTCCCCGTTGTCCATCAGGGCTCGGATGTCATCAGTGGCGGCGATGAGGGCGGTCTCGGTGCTGTGGTTGGCACGGAATCCGGACTGTGATGGGTCGAGGGATCCATTCGTCTCGAGGAAGGCGGCCAGCTGTTTGTTGACGGTTTTCTCGATGACTTTGGCTGGAAACGGTAGTAGAGAGATGGGGCGGTAGTTCTTGAGTTCGGTGGGGTCTGCTGTGGGTTTCTTGAGTAGAGCGCTGAGTTCGGCGTGCTTCCAGCTCTCGGGGAAGGTGGCGGTGTCGAATGAGGTGTTGATGATGTCCCGCAGGTGGGGAGCGATGACAGCGTCGGCTTTGTTGAAGACGTGGTGAGGGCAGGGGTCGGTCGGAGATCCGGAGTGGACAGAGTTCATCGTGTGGACGGTGTCTTCGGTGTTGACCGGGGTCCAGGCGCGGAGGATGGTGGTGGGTGGCGTTGCTGCGGTCGTGGCGTGGGTCGGATGGGTGCTGAAGCTGTTGTGTATGTCCGCGATCTTGTTGTGGAAGTAGGAGGCGAGGGAGTTGCAGGGGTCTTGCGAAGGGGTGATGTCGTTGCTTCCGGCGTTGGGGTTGGAGAGCTCTTTCACGATGTTGAAGAGTTCCTTGCAGTTGTGAGCGTTGTTGTCCAGTCGGTTCTTGAAAGCCGTCTTCTTGGCGATGCGGATCAGTTGGTGGTGTTTCCGGGTGGCAAGCCTGAGGGTGGTCCTGTTGTCCGGCGTGGGTTCCCTTCTCCAGGCTTTCTCGAGGGCGCGGCAGTACTTCTTGGAGCTCTTGAGTTCGTCGGTGAACCAAGGGGCTCTCTTGCTGCCGGGTCTGCTGGGCGGGGTCCTCAGTGGGGCGAGTTCGTCCGCGCAGTCGCTGATCCACTTCTTGAGGTTGTCGGCTGGGGTTCGCTGAGCTGGCCGGAGGGTGCTGGCTCAGGGAGGCGGCGAGCTGGTCGGCTGTGATCTTGTTCCAGCTTCTTCGGGCAGCCTGTTGCTGGTGGTGGTGGATCGTCGTTCTTCTGAAGGTGAAGTGGATGCATCTGTGATCCGTCCAGTGGAGTTCTGTGGCGTGGCTGAAGGCGATGTCTTTGCTGGATGAGAAGATGGCGTCGAGTGTGTGTCCGGCGAGGTGGGTGGGGGTGGACACCAGCTGCTTGAGTCCAAGGTTGGCGAGGTTGTCGAGCAGGGTGCTGGTGTTGCAGTCGTTGTTGTTCTCCAGGTGGAAGTTGAAGTCCCCCAGGAGGATGTAGTCGGCGGAGGGGAGGGCGTGCGGGCTGACGAAGTCGGCGATGTCCTCGCTGAATTGAGTGCGTGGTCCCGGAGGTCGGTAGATCAGGGTGCCTCTGAGGGTGGTCTTCGGGTCGGTGTGGATCTGGAAGTGCAGGTGTTCGGCGGAGGGTGGGGAGTTGTCGGTGCTGGTCGTGATGCGGATGGTGTTCTTGTGGATGATGGCGATGCCTCCTCCCACCTGGTTGGCGTTGCGATCCTTCCGGGTGATCTTGTATCCTTCTGGGATGGCGATGGCGATGTCGGGCGTTGATGAGGCGTTCATCCAGGTCTCCGTGATGAAGGCGACGTCGGGGGCTGTGGTGTCGATGAGGTTCCAGAGTTCGATGGCGTGTCTGTGGACGGAGCGGGTGTTGAGCAGGATGCACTTGAGGTGGTTGCTGCTGGTGTTCGGCATGGCAGGTGCTGGTGTCGGGCAGGTCCGGATGCAGGTGAACTTGCAGGCGTGGCAGCTGAAGGGCCCGTGGGTGTGCTTCGGAGTAGCTCGGTAGCATCCCTGGGTTCCGCCGGTGTTGAGTGCGATGAGGGTGGCGGCGTTGTACGTCAGGCGGGTCGGTCGGGGTCCTCGGGGGCCAGGGGTCCTGGCACTGGGCGCGGTCCAGGCGCGGACGGGCGTAGACGGGCTTGCCTTTGGCGCGCCTTCGGCGCACAATCGGCGCGCCCGCTGCGCGTGATCGCTGCGCGTTCGCACGGTCGCCACGTATGGCGAAGTGCGCGGGTGGGCGGGGCAGCTGGGGGGCGGGAGCGGGGAGGGATACAGAAGGCAAAAAGGGGCGGGGCTTAGCGGCGGTGGCGGGAAGCGGGGAGCGGGGAGGGAACAGAGGGACGGAATATGACAAAGCTGGCACTTAAGGAAAAAAGACGAAAACACACAGAAAAATGCAAACAGAACAAAATATGGTAGACAGACGACAGCAGGGCACAGGAGCAGCCACGGACCTCGGGCTCGAGGGAGGGGGCGTGGTCAAGCGGCAGCAGCCGGGCAGCGAGGCACAAGCGGAAGGGGCACACGCAGCAACTGGTGGCCGTGCGGCGCGGGGGTGTCCCACAAGTAGGTCACACTCACCTGCGTCGCACGGTCGCCATATATGGCCAAGTGCGCGGGTGGGCGGGGCAGCTGGGAGGCGGGAGCGGGGAGGGATACAGAAGGCAAAAAGGGGCGGGGCTTAGCGGCGGTGGCGGGAAGCGGGGAGCGGGGAGGGAACAGAGGGACGGAATATGACAAAGCTGGCACTTAAGGAAAAAAGACGAAAACACACAGAAAAATGCAAACAGAACAAAATATGGTAGACAGACGACAGCAGGGCACAGGGGCAGCCACGGACCTCGGGCTCGAGGGAGGGGGCGTGGTCAAGCGGCAGCAGCCGGGCAGCGAGGCACAAGCGGAAGGGGCACACGCAGCAGCTGGTGGCCGTGCGGCGCGGGGGTGTCCCACAAGTAGGTCACCTCTGCTGACATGGTGCTTAGGTTCTAGAGCACCTCTGCTGACCTGGTTCTCTGGCTTTGAAGCAGCTCTGCTGACCTGGTTATGTGGCTCTAGAGCAGCTCTGCTGACCTGGTTCTCTGGCTCTAAAGCAGCTCTGCTGACGTGGATCTCTTGCTCTAAAGCAACTCTGCTGACCTGGTTCTCTGGCTCTAAAGCGGGTCTGCTGACCTGGTTCTCTGGCTCTAAAGCAACTCTGCTGACCTGGTTCTCTGGCTCTATAGCTGCTCTGCTGACCTGGTTCTCTCCCTCTAAAGGAGCTCTGCAGACTTGGTTTCTCTGGCTCTACAGCAGCTCTTCTGACCTGGTTCTATGGCTCTACAACGGCTCTGCTGACCTGATTCTCTGGCTCTAAAGCAGCTCTGCTGACCTGGTTCTCTTTCTCTAAAGCAGCTCTGCTGACCTGGATCTCTGGCTTTGAAGCAGCTCTGCTGACCTGGTTCTCTGGCTCTAAAGCAGATCTGCTGATCTGGTTTCTCTGGCTCTACAGCAGCTCTACTAACCTGGTTCTCTGGCTCAAGAGCAGCTCTGCTGACATGGTGCTTAGGTTCTAGAGCACCTCTGCTGACCTGGTTCTCTGGCTTTGAAGCAGCTCTGCTGACCTGGTTATGTGGCTCTAGAGCAGCTCTGCTGACCTGGTTATCTGGCTCTAGAGCAGCACTGCTGACATAGTTCTCTTCCTCTAAAGCAACTCTCCTGACCTGGTTCTCCGGCTCTATAGCAGCTCTGCTGACCTGGTTCTCTTTCTCTAAAGGAACTCTGCTGACTTGGTTTCTCTGGCTCTACAGCAGCTCTGCTGACCTGGTTCTCTGGCTCTACAACAGCTCTGCTGACCTGGTTCTCTGGCTCTAAAGCAGCTCTGCTGACCTGGTTCTATGGCTCTAAAGCAGCTCTGCTGACCTGGTTCTCTGGCTCTTGAGCAGCTCTGCTGACCTGGTTCTTAGGCTCTACAGCAGCTCTGCTGACCTGGTTCTGTTGCTCTAGAGCACCTTAGGTAACCTTGTTTTTAGGCTCTAGAGCAGCTCTGCTGACCTGGTTCTCTGGTTCTACAAAGGCTCTGCTGACCTGGTTCTCTGGCTTTGAAGCAGATCTGCTGACCTGGTTCTCTGGCTCTAAAGCAGCTCTGCTGATTTGTATCTCTGGCTCTAGAGCAGCTCTCCTGACCTGGTTCTTAGACTCTACAGCATCTCTGCTAACTTGGTTCTCTGGCTCTAAAGCAGCTCTGCTGACCTGGTTCTCTCCCTCAAAAGCAGCTCTGCTGACCGGGTTTCTCTGGTTCTAAGCAGCTCTGCTGACCTGGTTCTCTCCATCTAAAGCAGCTCTGCTGACCTGGTTCTCTCCCTCTAAAGCAGCTCTGCTGGCCTGGTTTCTCTCCCTCTAAAGCGGGTCTGCTGCCCTGGTTCTCTGGCTCAAGAGCAGCTCTGCAGATCTGGTTCTTAGGCTCTAGAGCAGATCTGCTGACCTGGTTCTATGGCTCTACAGCAGCTCTGCTGAACTGGTTCTCTGGCTCTAGACCAGCTCTGCTGACCTGGTTCTTAGGCTCTTGAGCAGCTCTGCTGACCTGGTTCTCTTGCTCTACAACGGCTCTGCTGACCTGGTTCTCTGGCTCTAAAGCGGGTCTGCTGACCTGGTTCTCTGGCTCTAAAGCAAATCTGCTGACCTGGTTCTCTGGCTCTAAAGCAGATCTGCTGACCTGGTTCTCTTGCTCTAGAGCACCTCTGGTGACCTGGTTCTTAGGCCCTAGAGCAGCTCTGCTGACCTGGTTCTATGGCTCTACAACGGCTCTGCTGACTTGGTTCTCTGGCTTTGAAGCAGCTCTGCTGACCTGGTTCTCTGCCTCTAAAGCAGCTCTGCTGACTGTGTTCTCTGGCTCTAAAGCAGCTCTGTTGACCTGGATCTCTGGCTTTGAAGCAGCTCTGCTGACCTGGTTCTCTGGCTCTAAAGCAGCTCTGCTGACCTGGATCTCTGGCTCTAAAGCAGATCTGCTGACCTGGTTTCTCTGGCTCAAGAGAAGCTCTGCTGACATGGTTCTTAGGCTCTAGAGCAGCTCTGCTGATCTGGTTCTATGGCTCTAAAGCAGCTATGCTGACCTGGTTCTCTGACTTTGAAGCAGGACTGCTGATCTGATTCTCTGGCTCTAAAGCAGCTCTTCTGACCTGGTTCTATGGCTTTTAAGCAGCTCTGCTGACCTGGTTATCTGGCTCTAGACCAGCTCTGCTGACCTGGTTATCTGGCTCTAGAGCAGCACTGCTGACCTGGTTCTCTTCCTCTAAAGCAACTCTCCAGACCTGGTTCTCTGGCTCTATAGCAGCTCTGCTGACCTGGTTCTCTCCCTCTAAAGGAACTCTGATGACTTGGTTTCTCTGGCTCTACAGCAGCTCTGCTGACCTGGTTCTCTGGCTCTAAAGCAGATCTGCTGACCTGGTTCTCTTCCTCTAAAGCAACTCTGCTGAACTGGTTCTCTGGCTCTATTGCTGTTCTGCTGACCTGGTTCTCTCCCTCTAAAGGAGCTCTGCAGACTTGGTTTCTCTGGCTCTACAGCAGCTCTGCCGACCTGGTTCTCTGGCTCTAAAGCAGATCTGCTGACCTGGTTCTCTTCCTCTAAAGCAACTCTGCTGACCTGGTTCTCGGCTCTATAGCTGCTCTGCTGACCTGGTTCTCTCCCGCTAAAGGAGCTCTGCAGACTTGGTTTCTCTGGCTCTACACCAGCTCTGCTGACCTGGTTCTTAGGCTCTAGAGCAGCTCTGCTGACCTGGTTCTCTGGCTCTACAACGGCTCTGCTGACCTGGTTCTTTGGCTCTAAAGCAGCTCTGCTGACCTGGTTCTATGGCTCTAAAGCAGCTCTGCTGACCTGGTTCTCTGGCTCTTGAGCAGCTCTGCTGACCTGGTTCTTAGGCTCTACAGCAGCTCTGCTGACCTGGTTCTCTTGCTCTAGAGCACCTTAGGTAACCTTGTTTTTAGGCTCTAGAGCAGCTCTGCTGACCTGGTTCTCTGGTTCTACAAAGGCTCTGCTGACCTGGTTCTCTGGCTTTGAAGCAGATCTGCTGACCTGGTTCTCTGGCTCTAAAGCAGCTCTGCTGATTTGTATCTCTGGCTCTAGAGCAGCTCTCCTGACCTGGTTCTTAGACTCTAGAGCATCTCTGCTAACTTGGTTCTCTGGCTCTAAAGCAGCTCTGCTGACCTGGTTCTCTCCCTCAAAAGCAGCTCTGCTGACCTGGTTCTCTCCATCTAAAGCAGCTCTGCTGACCTGGTTCTCTCCCTCTAAAGCAGCTCTGCTGACCTGGTTTCTCTCCCTCTAAAGCGGGTCTGCTGCCCTGGTTCTCTGGCTCAAGAGCAGCTCTGCAGATCTGGTTCTTAGGCTCTAGAGCAGATCTGCTGACCTGGTTCTATGGCTCTACAGCAGCTCTGCTGAACTGGTTCTCTGGCTCTAGACCAGCTCTGCTGACCTAGTTCTTAGGCTCTAGAACAGCTCTGCTGACCTGGTTCTCTTGCTCTACAACGGCTCTGCTGACCTGGTTCTCTGGCTCTAAAGCGGGTCTGCTGAGCTGGTTCTCTGGCTTTGAAGCAGCTCTGCTGACCTGATTCTCTAGCTCTAAAGCAGCTCTGTTGACCTGGTTCTATCACTTAAAAGCAGCTTTGCTGACCTGGTTCTCTTCCTCTAAAGCAGGTCTCCTGACCTGGTTCTCTCCCTCTAAAGGAGCTCTGCTGACGTGGTTTCTCTGGCTCTACAGCAGCTCTGCTGACCTGGTTATATGGCTTTGAAGCAGCTCTGCTGACCTGGTTCTCTCCCTCTAAAGCAGCTCTGCTGACCTGGTTTCTCTCCCTCTAAAGCAGCTCTGCTGACCTGGTTCTCTCCCTCTAAAGCAGCTCTGCTGACCTGGTTTCTCTCCCTCTAAAGCGGGTCTGCTGACCTGGTTCTCTGGCTCAAGAGCAGCTCTGCAGACCTGATTCTTAGGCTCTAGAGCAGATCTGCTGACCTGGTTCTCTTGCTCTACAACGGCTCTGCTGACCTGGTTCTCTGGCTCTAAAGCGGGTCTGCTGACCTGGTTCTCTGGCTCTAAAGCAAATCTGCTGACCTGGTTCTCTGGCTCTAGAGCAGCTCTGCTGACCTGGTTCTCTGGCTCTAGAGCAGCTCTGCTGACCTGGTTCTTAGGCTCTAGAGCAGCTCTGCTGACCTGGTTCTCTGGCTCTACAACGGCTCTGCTGACCTGGTTCTCTGGCTCTAAAGCAGCTCTGCTGACCTGGTTCTATGGCTCTAAAGCAGCTCTTCTGACCTGGTTCTCTGGCTCTCGAGCAACTCTGCTGACCTGGTTCTTAGGCTCTATAGCAGCTCTGCTGACCTGATTCTCTGGCTCTAGAGCAGCTCTGCTGACCTAGTTCTCTCCCTCTAAAGCAGATCTGCTGACCTGGTTCTCTAGCTCTAAAGCAGCTCTGCTGACCTGGTTCTCTGGCTCTAAAGCAGATCTGCTGACCTTGTTTCTCTGGCTCTACAGCAGCTCTACTAACCTGGTTCTCTGGCTCAAGAGCAGCTCTGCTGACATGGTGCTTAGGTTCTAGAGCACCTCTGCTGATCTGGTTCTCTGGCTCAAGAGCAGCTCTGCTGACCTGGTTCTCTGGCTCTAGAGCAGCTCTGCTGACCTGGTGCTCTTCCTCTAAAGCAGGTCTCCTGACCTGGTTCTCTCCCTCAAAAGCAGCTCTGCTGACCTGGTTTCTCTGGACCTACAGCAGCTCTGCTGACCTGGTTTCTCTCCCTCTAAAGCAGCTCTGCTGACCTGGTTTCTCTCCCTCTAAAGCAGCTCTGCTGTCCCGGTTCTCTGCCTCTACAGCAACTCTGCTGACCTGGTTATCTGGCTTTGAAGCAGCTCTGCTGACCTGGTTGTCCGGCTCGAAAGCAGCTCTGATGACCTGGTTCTCTCCCTCTAAAGCAGCTCTGCTGACCTGGTTCTCTCCCTCTAAAGCAGCTCTGCTGACCTGGTTTCTCTCCTTCTAAAGCAGCTCTGCTGACCTGGTTTCTCTCCCTCTAAAGCAGCTCTGCTGACCTGGTTTCTCTGGATCTACAGCAGCTCTGCTGACCTGGTTCTCTCCCTCTAAAGCAGCTCTGCTGACCTGGTTCTCTCCCTCTAAAGCAGCTCTGCTGACCTGGTTTCTCTCCCTCTAAAGCGCGTCTGCTGCCCTGGTTCTCTGGCTCAAGAGCAGCTCTGCAGATCTGGTTCTTAGGCTCTAGAGCAGATCTGCTGACCTGGTTCTATGGCTCTACAGCAGCTCTGCTGAACTGGTTCTCTGGCTCTAGACCAGCTCTGCTGACCTGGTTCTTAGGCTCTAGAGCAGCTCTGCTGACCTGGTTCTCTTGCTCTACAACGGCTCTGCTGACCTGGTTCTCTCGCTCTAAAGCGGGTCTGCTGACCTGGTTCTCTGGCTCTAAAGCAAATCTGCTGACCTGGTTCTCTGGCTCTATAGCTGCTCTGCTGACCTGGTTCTCTACCTCTAAAGGAGCTCTGCAGACTTGGTTTCTCTGGCTCTACGGCAGCTCTGCTGACCTGGTTCTCTGGCTCTACAATGGCTCTGCTGACCTGGTTCTCTGGCTCTAAAGCAGATCTGCTGACCTGGTTTCTCTGGCTCTACAGCAGCTCTACTAACCTGGTTCTCTGGCTCAAGAGCAGCTCTGCTGACATGGTGCTTAGGTTCTAGAGCACCTCTGCTGACCTGGTTCCATGGCTCTAAAGCGGCTTTGCTGAGCTGGTTCTCTGGCTTTGAAGCAGCTCTGCTGACCTGATTCTCTGGCTCTAAAGCAGTTCTGTTGACCTGGTTCTATGACTTAAAAGCAGCTTTGCTGACCTGGTTCTCTTCCTCTAAAGCAGGTCTCCTGACCTGGTTCTCTCCCTCTAAAGGAGCTCTGCTGACGTGGTTTCTCTGGCTCTACAGCAGCTCTGCTGACCTGGTTCTCTGGCTCTAAAGCAGCTCTGCTGACCTGGATCTCTTGCTCTAAAGCAACTCTGCTGACCTGGTTCTCTGGCTCTAAAGCGGGTCTGCTGACCTGGTTCTCTGGCTCTAAAGCAACTCTGCTGACCTGGTTCTCTGGCTCTATAGCTGCTCTGCTGACCTGGTTCTCTCCCTCTAAAGGAGCTCTGCAGACTTGGTTTCTCTGGCTCTACAGCAGCTCTGCTGACCTGGTTCTATGGCTCTACAACGGCTCTGCTGACCTGATTCTCTGGCTCAAAAGCAGCTCTGCTGACCTGGTTCTCTGGCTCTAAAGCAGCTCTGCTGACCTGGATCTCTGGCTTTGAAGCAGCTCTGCTGACCTGGTTCTCTGGCTCTAAAGCAGATCTGCTGATCTGGTTTCTCTGGCTCTACAGCAGCTCTACTAACCTGGTTCTCTGGCTCAAGAGCAGCTCTGCTGACATGGTGCTTAGGTTCTAGAGCACCTCTGCTGACCTGGTTCTCTGGCTTTGAAGCAGCTCTGCTGACCTGGTTATGTGGCTCTAGAGCAGCTCTGCTGACCTGGTTATCTGGCTCTAGAGCAGCACTGCTGACCTAGTTCTCTTCCTCTAAAGCAACTCTCCTGACCTGGTTCTCCGGCTCTATAGCAGCTCTGCTGACCTGGTTCTCTTTCTCTAAAGGAACTCTGCTGACTTGGTTTCTCTGGCTCTACAGCAGCTCTGCTGACCTGGTTCTCTGGCTCTAAAGCAGATCTGCTGACCTGGTTCTCTTCCTCTAAAGCAACTCTGCTGACCTGGTTCTCTGGCTCTATAGCTGCTCTGCTGACCTGGTTCTCTCCCTCTAAAGGAGCTCTGCAGACTTGGTTTCTCTGGCTCTACAGCGGCTCTGCTGACCTGGTTCTTAGGCTCTAGAGCAGCTCTGCTGACCTGGTTCTCTGGCTCTACAACGGCTCTGCTGACCTGGTTCTCTGGCTCTAAGCAGCTCTGCTGACCTGGTTCTATGGCTCTAAAGCAGCTCTGCTGACCTGGTTCTCTGGCTCTTGAGCAGCTCTGCTGACCTCGTTCTTAGGCTCTACAGCAGCTCTGCTGACCTGGTTCTCTTGCTCTAGAGCACCTTTGGTGACCTGGTTCTTAGGCTCTAGAGCAGCTCTGCCAACCTAGTTCTCTGGCTCTACAAAGGCTCTGCTGACCTGGTTCTCTGGCTTTGAAGCAGCTCTGCTGACCTGGTTCTCTAGCTCTAAAGCAGCTCTGCTGATTTGTATCTCTGGCTTTAGAGCAGCTCTCCTGACCTGGTTCTTAGACTCTAGAGTAGCTCTGCTAACTTGGTTCTCTGGCTCTAAAGCAGCTCTGCTGACCTGGTTCTCTCCCTCAAAAGCAGCTCTGCTGACCTGGTTTCTCTGGCTCTACAGCAGCTCTGCTGACTTGGTTCTCTGGCTCAAGAGCAGCTCTGCAGACCTGGTTCTTAGGCTCTAGAGCAGACCTGCTGACCTGGTTTTATGGCTCTACAGCAGCTCTGCTGACCTGGTTATCTGGCTTTGAAGCAGCTCTGCTGACCTGGTTGTCCGGCTCGAAAGCAGCTCTGATGACCTGGTTCTCTCCCTCTAAAGCAGCTCTGCTGACCTGGTTCTCTCCCTCTAAAGCAGCTCTGCTGATGTGGTTCTCTCCCTCTAAAGCAGCTCTCCTGACCTGGTTTCTCTCCCTCTAAAGCGGGTCTGCTGACCTGGTTCTCTGGCTCAAGAGCAGCTCTGCAGACCTGGCTCTCTGGCTCAAGAGCAGCTCTGCAGACCTGGCTCTTAGGCTCTACAGCAGCTCTGCTGAACTGGTTCTCTGACTCTAGACCAGCTCTGCTGACCTGGTTCTTAGGCTCTACAGCAGCTCTACTAACCTGGTTCTCTGGCTCAAGAGCAGCTCTGCTGACATGGTGCTTAGGTTCTAGAGCACCTCTGCTGACCTGGTTCTATGGCTCTAAAGCGGCTTTGCTGAGCTGGTTCTCTGGCTTTGAAGCAGCTCTGCTGATCTGATTCTCTGGCTCTAAAGCAGTTCTGTTGACCTGGTTCTATGACTTAAAAGCAGCTTTGCTGACCTGGTTCTCTTCCTCTAAAGCAGGTCTCCTGACCTGGTTCTCTCCCTCTAAAGGAGCTCTGCTGACGTGGTTTCTCTGGCTCTACAGCAGCTCTGCTGACCTGGTTCTCTGGCTCTAAAGCAGCTCTGCTGACCTGGATCTCTTGCTCTAAAGCAACTCTGCTGACCTGGTTCTCTGGCTCTAAAGCGGGTCTGCTGACCTGGTTCTCTGGCTCTAAAGCAACTCTGCTGACCTGGTTCTCTGGCTCTATAGCTGCTCTGCTGACCTGGTTCTCTCCCTCTAAAGGAGCTCTGCAGACTTGGTTTCTCTGGCTCTACAGCAGCTCTGCTGACCTGGTTCTATGGCTCTACAACGGCTCTGCTGACCTGATTATCTGGCTCTAAAGCAGCTCTGCTGACCTGGTTCTCTTTCTCTAAAGCAGCTCTGCTGACCTGGATCTCTGGCTTTGAAGCAGCTCTGCTGACCTGGTTCTCTGGCTCTAAAGCAGATCTGCTGATCTGGTTTCTCTGGCTCTACAGCAGCTCTACTAACCTGGTTCTCTGGCTCAAGAGCAGCTCTGCTGACATGGTGCTTAGGTTCTAGAGCACCTCTGCTGACCTGGTTCTCTGGCTTTGAAGCAGCTCTGCTGACCTGGTTATGTGGCTCTAGACCAGCTCTGCTGACCTGGTTATCTGGCTCTAGAGCAGCACTGCTGACCTAGTTCTCTTCCTCTAAAGCAACTCTCCTGACCTGGTTCTCCGGCTCTATAGCAGCTCTGCTGACCTGGTTCTCTTTCTCTAAAGGAACTCTGCTGACTTGGTTTCTCTGGCTCTACAGCAGCTCTGCTGACCTGGTTCTCTGGCTCTAAAGCAGATCTGCTGACCTGGTTCTCTTCCTCTAAAGCAACTCTGCTGACCTGGTTCTCTGGCTCTATAGCTGCTCTGCTGACCTGGTTCTCTCCCTCTAAAGGAGCTCTGCAGACTTGGTTTCTCTGGCTCTACAGCGGCTCTGCTGACCTGGTTCTTAGGCTCTAGAGCAGCTCTGCTGACCTGGTTCTCTGGCTCTACAACAGCTCTGCTGACCTGGTTCTCTGGCTCTAAGCAGCTCTGCTGACCTGGTTCTATGGCTCTAAAGCGGCTCTGCTGACCTGGTTCTCTGGCTCTTGAGCAGCTCTGCTGACCTCGTTCTTAGGCTCTACAGCAGCTCTGCTGACCTGGTTCTCTTGCTCTAGAGCACCTTTGGTGACCTGGTTCTTAGGCTCTAGAGCAGCTCTGCCAACCTAGTTCACTGGCTCTACAAAGGCTCTGCTGACCTGGTTCTCTGGCTTTGAAGCAGCTCTGCTGACCTGGTTCTCTAGCTCTAAAGCAGCTCTGCTGATTTGTATCTCTGGCTTTAGAGCAGCTCTACTGACCTGGTTCTTAGACTCTAGAGCAGCTCTGCTAACTTGGTTCTCTGGCTCTAAAGCAGCTCTGCTGACCTGGTTCTCTCCCTCAAAAGCAGCTCTGCTGACCTGGTTTCTCTGGCTCTACAGCAGCTCTGCAGACCTGGTTCTTAGGCTCTAGAGCAGACCTGCTGACCTGGTTTTATGGCTCTACAGCAGCTCTGCTGACCTGGTTATCTGGCTTTGAAGCAGCTCTGCTGACCTGGTTGTCCGGCTCGAAAGCAGCTCTGATGACCTGGTTCTCTCCCTCTAAAGCAGCTCTGCTGACCTGGTTCTCTCCCTCTAAAGCAGCTCTGCTGACGTGGTTCTCTCCCTCTAAAGCAGCTCTCCTGACCTGGTTTCTCTCCCTCTAAAGCGGGTCTGCTGACCTGGTTCTCTGGCTCAAGAGCAGCTCTGCACACCTGGCTCTTAGGCTCTACAGCAGCTCTGCTGAACTGGTTCTCTGACTCTAGACCAGCTCTGCTGACCTGGTTCTTAGGCTCTAGAGCAGCTCTGCTGACCTGGTTCTCTTGCTCTACAACGGCTCTGCTGACCTGGTTCTCTGGCTCTAAAGCGGGTCTGCTGACCTGGTTCTCTGGCTCTAAAGCAACTCTGCTTACCTGGTTCTCTGGCTCTAGAGCAGCTCTGCTGACCTGGTTCTCTGGCTCTAGAGCAGCTCTGCTGATCTGGTTCTTAGGCTCTAGAGCAACTCTGCTGACCTGGTTTTCTGGCTCTACAATGGCTCTGCTACCTGGTTCTCTGGCTCTAAAGCAGCTCTGCTGACCTGGTTCTATGGCTCTAAAGCAGCTTTGTTGACCTGGTTCTCTGGCTCTTGAGCAACTCTGCTGACCTGGTTCTTAGGCTCTATAGCAGCTCTGCTGACCTGATTCTCTGGCTCTAGAGCAGCTCTGCTGACCTAGTTCTCTCCCTCTAAAGCAGATCTGCTGACCTGTTTCTCTGGCTCTAAAGCAGCTCTGCTGACCTGGATCTCTTCCTCTAAAGCAGCCCTGCTCACCTGGTTTCTCTAGCTCTACAGCAGCTCTGCTGACCTGGTTCTCTTGCTCTAGAGCACCTCTGGTGACCTGGTTCTTAGGCCCTAGAGCAGCTATGCCGACGTGGTTCTCTGGCTCTACAAAGGCTCTGCTGACTTGGTTCTCTGGCTTTGAAGCAGCTCTGCTGACCTGGTTCTCTGCCTCTAAAGCAGCTCTGCTGACTTGGTTCTCTGGCTCTAAAGCAGCTCTGCTGACCTGGATCTCTGGCTTTGAAGCAGCTCTGCTGACCTGGTTCTCTGGCTCTAAAGCAGCTCTGCTGACCTGGATCTCTGGTTCTAAAGCAGATCTGCTGACCTGGTTTCTCTGGCTCTACAGCAGCTCTGCTAACCTGGTTCTCTGGCTCAAGAGCAGCTCTGCTGACATGGTTCTTAGGCTCTAGAGCAGCTCTGCTGACCTGGTTCTATGGCTCTAAAGCAGCTATGCTGACCTGGTTCTCTGGCTTTGAAGCAGCACTGCTGACCTGATTCTCTGGCTCTAAAGCAGCTCTGCTGACCTGGTTCTATGGCTTTTAAGCAGCTCTGCTGACCTGGTTATCTGGCTCTAGACCAGCTCTGCTGACCTGGTTATCTGGCTCTAGACCAGCTCTGCTGACCTGGTTATCTGGCTCTAGAGCAGCACTGCTGACCTGGTTCTCTTCCTCTAAAGCAACTCTCCAGACCTGGTTCTCTGGCTCTATAGCAGCTCTGCTGACCTGGTTCTCTCCCTCTAAAGGAACTCTGCTGACTTGGTTTCTCTGGCTCTACAGAAGCTCTGCTGACCTGGTTCTCTGGCTCTAAAGCAGATCTGCTGACCTGGTTCTCTTCCTCTAAAGCAACTCTGCTGACCTGATTCTCTGGCTCTATAGCTGCTCTGCTGACCTGGTTCTCTCCCTCTAAAGGAGCTCTGCAGACTTGGTTTCTCTAGCTCTACAGCAGCTCTGCTGACCTGGTTCTCTGGCTCTAAAGCAGATCTGCTGACCTGGTTCTCTTCCTCTAAAGCAACTCTGCTGACCTGGTTCTCGGCTCAATAGCTGCTCTGCTGACCTGGTTCTCTCCCTCTAAAGGAGCTCTGCAGACTTGGTTTCTCTGGCTCTACACCAGCTCTGCTGACCTGGTTCTTAGGCTCTAGAGCAGCTCTGCTGACCTGGTTCTCTGGCTCTACAACGGCTCTGCTGACCTGGTTCTCTTGCTCTAAAGCAGCTCTGCTGACCTGGTTCTATGGCTCTAATGCAGCTCTGCTGACCTGGTTCTCTGGCTCTTGAGCAGCTCTGCTGACCTGGTTCTTTGGCTCTACAGCAGCTCTGCTGACCTGGTTCTCTTGCTCTAGAGCACCTTTGGTGACCTTGTTCTTAGGCTCTAGAGCAGCTCTGCCAACCTGGTTCTCTGGTTCTACAAAGGCTCTGCTGACCTGGTTCTCTGGCTTTGAAGCAGCTCTGCTGACCTGGTTCTCTGGCTCTAAAGCAGCTCTGCTGATTTGTATCTCTGGCTCTAGAGCAGCTCTCCAGACCTGGTTCTTAGACTCTAGAGCATCTCCGCTAACTTGGTTCTCTGGCTCTAAAGCAGCTCTGCTGACCTGGTTCTCTCCCTCAAAAGCAGCTCTGCTGACCTGGTTTCTCTGGTTCTACAGCAGCTCTGCTGACCTGGTTCTCTCCCTCTAAAGCAGTTCTGCTGACCTGGTTCTCTCCCTTAAAGCAGCTCTGCTGACCTGGTTTCTCTCCCTCTAAAGCGGGTCTGCTGCCCTGGTTCTCTGGCTCAAGAGCAGCTCTGCAGATCTGGTTCTTAGGCTCTAGAGCAGATCTGCTGACCTGGTTCTATGGCTCTACAGCAGCTCTGCTGAACTGGTTCTCTGGCTCTAGACCAGCTCTGCTGACCTGGTTCTTAGGCTCTAGAGCAGCTCTGCTGACCTGGTTTCCTTGCTCTACAACGGCTCTGCTGACCTGGTTCTCTGGCTCTAAAGCAACTCTGCTGACCTAGTTCTCTGGCTCTATAGCTGCTCTGCTGACCTGGTTCTCTACTTCTAAAGGAGCTCTGCAGACCTGGTTACTCTGGCTCTACAGCAGCTCTGCTGACCTGGTTCTCTGGCTCTACAACGGCTCTGCTGACCTGGTTCTCTGGCTCTAAAGCAGATCTGCTGACCTGGTTTCTCTGGCTCTACAGCAGCTCTACTAACCTGGTTCTCTGGCTCAAGAGCAGCTCTGCTGACATGGTGCTTAGGTTCTAGAGCACCTCTGCTGACCTGGTTCTATTGCTCTAAAGCGGCTTTGCTGAGCTGATTCTCTAGCTTTGAAGCAGCTCTGCTGACCTGATTCTCTGGCTCTAAAGCAGCTCTGTTGACCTGGTTCTATGAATCAAAAGCAGCTTTGCTGACCTGGTTTTCTTCCTCTAAAGCAGGTCTCCTGACCTGGTTCTCTCCCTCTAAAGGAGCTCTGCTGACGTGGTTTCTCTGGCTCTACAGCAGCTCTGCTGACCTGGTTCTCTGGCTCTAAAGCAACTCTGTTGACCTGGCTCTTAGGCTCTATAGCAGTTCTGCTGACCTGGTTCTCTGGCTCTACAACGGCTCTGCTGACTTGGTTCTCTGGCTTTAAAGCAGCTCTGCTGACCTGGTTCTCTGGCTCTAAAGCAGCTCTGCTGACCTGGTTTTCTGGCTCTAAAGCAGCTCTGCTGACCTGGATCTCTGGCTATAAAGCAACTCTGCTGACCTGGTTCTCTGTCTCTAAAGCGGGTCTGCTGACCTGGTTCTCTCCCTCTAAAGGAGCTCTGCAGACTTGGTTTCTCTGGCTCTACAGCAGCTCTGCTGACCTGGTTCTCTGGCTCTACAACGGCTCTGCTGACCTGGTTCTCTGGCTCTAAAGCAGCTCTTTAGGGGGTTTTGCATGGGGGTGGTGTTTCAGGGTATAGGGCAGTGCACTGGTGTTCAGCCAGTGTAGGGGTTAGTGCTGGGGTGGTTTTTCAGGGTTTAGGGCAGTGCAGTGGTGTTCGGGCAGTGTGGGGAGTCATGCTGGGGCTGGTGTTTCATTGTTTAGGGCAGTGCAGTTGTGTTCGCGCAGTGTAGGGGGTCGTGCTGGGGCTGGTGTTTCATGATTTTGGGCAGTAGTGTTTGGGCAGTGTAGGGGGTCTCGCTGTGGGTGGTATTTCAGGGTTTAGGACAGTTCAGTGGTGTGCGTCAGTGTAGGGGTTCTTGCTGGGGGTGGTGTTTTAGGGTTTAGGGCAGTGCAGTGATATTCGGGCAGTGTAGTGGGTCGAGCAGGGGGGTGGTGTTTCAGGGTTTAGGGCAGTGCAGTGGTATTTGGGCAGTGTAGGGGGTCTTGCTGGGGGTGGTGTTTCAGGGTTTAGGGCAGTGCAGTGGTGTTTGAGCAGTGTAGGGGGCCGTGCTGGGTGTGGTGTTTCAGGGTTTAGGACAGTGCATTGGTGTTTGGGCAGTGTGAGTAGTTGTGATGTGGCTGGTTTATCAGGGTTTAGGGCAGTGCAGTGGTGTTCGGGCAGTGTAGGGGGTCGTGCTGGGGGGTAGTGTTTCAGGCTTTAGGGCAGTGCAGTGGTGTTCGGGCAGTGTAGGGGGTCGTGCTGGGGGTGGTGTTTCAGGGTTTAGGGCAGTGCAGTGGTGTTCGGGCAGTGTAGGGGGTCATGCTGGGGGTGGTGTTTCAGGGTTTAGGGCAGTGGTTCAGTGGTGTTCGGGCAGTGTGGGGGTCTTGCAGGGGCTGGTGTTTCAGGGTTTAGAGCAGTGCAGTGGTGTTCAGATAGTGTGTGGGGTCGTGCAGGGGCTGGAGTTTCAGGGTTTAGGGCAGTGCACTGGTGTTCAGCCAGTGTATGGGGTCGTGCTAGGGGTGGTTTTTCAGGGTTTAGGGCAGTGCAGTGGTGTTCGGGCAGTGTGGGGAGTCGTGCTGGGACTGGTGTTTCATTGTTTAGGGCAGTGCAGTTGTGTTAGCACAGTGTAGGGGGTCGTGCTGGGGCTGGTGTTTCATGATTTTGGGCAGTAGTGTTCGGGCAGTGTAGGGGGTCTTGCTGTGGGTGGTATTTCAGGGTTTAGGGCAGTTCAGTGGTGTGCGGTCAGTGTAGGGGTTCTTGCTGGGGGTGGTGTTTCAGGGTTTAGGGCAGTGCAGTGATATTCGGGCAGTGTAGTGGGTCGTGCAGGGGGGTGGTGTTTCAGGTATTAGGGCAGTGCAGTGGTGTTTGGGCAGTGTAGGGGGTCTTGCTGGGGGTGGTGTTTCAGGGTTTAGGGCAGTGCTGTGGTGTTCGAGCAGTGTAGGGGGCCGTGCTGGGTGTGGTGTTTCAGGGTTTAGGGCAGTGCAGTGATGTTTGGGCAGTGTGAGTAGTTGTGATGGGGCTGGTTTTTCAGGGCTTAGGGCAGTGCAGTGGTGTTCGGGCAGTGTAGGGTATCGTGCTGGGGGTGGTGTTTCAGGGTTTAGGGCAGTGCAGTGGTGTTTGGGCTGTGTAGGGGGTTGTGCTGGGGGTGGTGTTTCATGGTTTAGGGCAGTGCAGTGGTGTTCGGGCATTGTAGGGGGACATGCTTTAGGGTGGTGTTTCAGGGTTTAGGGCAGTGGTTCAGTGGTGTTCGGGCAGTGTGGGGGTCTTGCAGGGGCTGGTGTTTCAGGGTTTAGAGCAGTGCAGTGGTGTTCGGGTAGTGTGTGGGGTCGTGCAGGGGCTGGTGTTTCAGGGTTTAGGGCAGTGCAGTGGTGTTCGAGCAGTGTAGGGGGTTGTACGAGGGATGGTGTTTCAGGGTTTAGGGCAGTGCAGTGGTGTTCGGGCAGTGTAGGGGGTCATGCAGGGGCTGGTGTTTCAGGGTTTAGGGCAGTGCAGAGGTGTTCAGGCAGTCTAGGGGGTCGTGCGGGGCTAGTGTTTCAGGGTTTAGGGCAGTGCAGTGGTGTTCGGGCAGTGTGGGGGGTCGTGCGGGGGCTGGTGTTTCAGGGTTTAGGGCAGTGCAGTAGTGTTCGGGCAGTGTAGGGGGTCGTGCGGGGGCTGGAGTTTCAGGGTTTAGGGCAGTGCAGAGGTGTTCGGGCAGTCTAGAGGGATGTGCAGGCTGGTGTTTCAGGGTTTAGGGCAGTGCTGTTTTGTTCGGGCAGAGTAGGGGGTCATGCAGAGGATGGTGTTTCAGGGATTAGAGCAGTGCAGTGGTGTTCGGGCAGTGTAGGGGGTCGTGCTGGGGGTGGTATTTCAGGGTTTAGGGCAGAGCAGTGGTGTTCGGCAGTGTAGGGGGTCATGCTGGGGGTGGTGTTTCAGGGTTTAGGGCAGTGGTTCAGTGGTGTTCGGGCAGTGTGGGGGTCTTGCAGGGGCTGGTGTTTCAGGGTTTAGAGCAGTGCAGTGGTGTTCGGATAGTGTGTGGGGTCGTGCAGGGGCTGGTGTTTCAGGGTTTAGCGCAGTGCACTGGTGTTCAGCCAGTGTATGGGGTCGTGCTAGGGGTGGTTTGTGAGGGTTTAGGGCAGTGCAGTGGTGTTCGGGCAGTGTGGGGAGTCATGCTGGGGCTGGTGTTTCATTGTTTAGGGCAGTGCAGTTGTGTTCGCGCAGTGTAGGGGGTCGTGCTGGGGCTGGTGTTTCATGATTTTGGGCAGTAGTGTTTGGGCCATGTAGGGGGTCTCACTGTGGGTGGTATTTCAGGGTTTAGGACAGTTCAGTGGTGTGCTGTCAGTGTAGGGGTTCTTGCTGGGGGTGGTGTCTCAGGGTTTAGGGCAGTGCAGTGATAATTCGGGCAGTGTAGTGGGTCGTGCAGGGGGGTGGTGTTTCAGGGTTTAGGGCAGTGCAGTGGTATTTGGGCAGTGTAGGGGGTCTTGCTGGGGGTGGTGTTTCAGGGTTTAGGGCAGTGCAGTGGTGTTTGAGCAGTGTAGGGGGCCGTGCTGGGTGTGGTGTTTCAGGGTTGAGGGCAGTGAAGTGGTGTTTGGGCAGTGTGAGTAGTTGTGATGGGGCTGGTTTTTCAGGGTTTAGGGCAGTGTAGTGGTGTTTGGGCAGTGTAGGGCGTCGTGCGAGGCTCGTGTTTCAGGGTTTAGGGCAGTGCATTGGTGTTCAGGCAGTAAAGGTTGTCGTGCGGGGGCTGGTGTTTCAGGGTTTAGGGCAGTGCATTGGTGTTCGGGCAGTGTAGTTGGTCGTGCGTGGGCTGGTGTTTCAGGGTTTAGGGCAGTGCAGTGGTGTTCGGACGGTATAGGGGGTCTTGCTAGGGGTGGTGTATCAGGGTTTTGGGCATATCAGTGGTGTTCGGGCAGTGTAGGAGGTCTTACTGGGGGTAGTGTTTCACAGGGTGTTGCTTCATGGCTTAGGGCAGTGCAGTGGTGTTCGTGCAGTGTATGGGGACGTGCAAGGGGTGGTGTTTCAGGGTTTAGGGCAGTGCAGTGGTATTCGGGCAGTGTAGCGGGTCATGCTGGGGCTGATGTTTCAGGGTTTACGGCAGTGCAGTGTGTTCGGGCAGTGTAGGGGGTTGTGCAGGGGTGGTGTTTCAGGGATTAGGGCAGTGAAGTGGTGTTCGGGCAGTGTAGGGGGTCTTGCTGGGGGTAGTGTTTCAGGGTTTAGGGCAGTGCATTGGTGTTCGGGCAGTGTAGGGTGTCGTGCACAGGGTGGTATTTCAGGGCTTAGGCTGTGCAGTGGTGTTCGTGCAGTGTATGGGAACGTGCAGGGGGTGGTGTTTCATGGTTTAGGGCAGTGCAGTGGTGTTCGGGCAGTGTAGGGGGTCGTGCTGGGGCCGGTGTTTCAGGGTTTAGGGAAGTGCAGTGGTGTTACGCAAGTGTAGGGGGTCGTGCTGGGGATAGTGTTTCAGGGTGTAGGGCAGTACAGTTGTGTTTGGGCAGTGTAGGGGGTCGTGACGGGGCTGGTGTTTCAGGGTTTAGGGCAGTTTAGTTGTGTTCGGGCTGTGTAGGGGGTCGTGCTGGGGGTGGTGTTTCAGGGTTATGGGCAGTGCAGTGATGTTCGGGCAGTATAGGGGGTCGTTCTGTTGCTGTTGTTTCAGGGTTTAGGGCAGAACAGTGGTTTTCGGGCAGTGTAGGGGGTCATGCTGGTGCTGCTGTTTCACATTTTAGGGCAGACCAGTGGTGTGCGGGCAATGTAGGGGGTCATGCTGGGGGTGGTGTTTCAGGGTTTAGGGTAGAGCAGTGGTGTTCAGGCAGTGTATGGAGTCATGCTGGGTGTGGTGTTTCATGGTTTAGGGCACTGCAGTGGTGTTCGTGCAGTGTAGGGGGTCGTGCTGGGGCTAGTGTTTTAGGGTTTAGGGTAGTGCAGTGGTGTTTGGGCAGTGTAGGGGGTCGTGATGGGAATGGTGCTTCAAGGTTTAGGGCAGTGCAGTGGTGATCAGGCAGTGTAGGGGGTCGTGCTGGTGCTGGTGTTTCACATTTTAGGGCAGACCAGTGGTGTACGGGCAATGTAGGGGGTCATGCTGGGTGTGGTGTATCAGGGTTTAGGGCAGAGCAGTGGTGTTCGGGCAGTGTATGGAGTCGTGCTGGGGTGGTGTTTCAGGGTTTAGGGCACTGCAGTGGTGTTCGGGCAGTGTAGGGGGTTTTGCAGGGGGGTGGTGTTTCAGGGTTTAGGGCAGTGCACTGGTGTTCAGCCAGTGTAGGGGTTCGTGCTGGGGGTGGTTTTTCAGGGTTTAGGGCAGTGCAGTGGTGTTCGGGCAGTGTGGGGAGTCATGCTGGGGCTGGTGTTTCATTGTTTAGGGCAGTGCAGTTGTGTTCGCGCAGTGTAGGGGATCGTGCTGGGGCTGGTGTTTCATGATTTTGGGCAGTAGTGTTTGGGCAGTGTAGGGGTCTCGCTGTGGGTGGTATTTCAGGATTTAGGACAGTTCAGTGGTGTGCGGTCAGTGTAGGGGTTCTTGCTGGGGGTGGTGTTTCAGGGTTTAGGGCAGTGCAGTGATATTCGGGCAGTGTAGTGGGTCGAGCAGGGGGGTGGTGTTTCAGGGTTTAGGGCAGTGCAGTGGTATTTGGGCAGTGTAGGGGGTCTTGCTGGGGGTGGTGTTTCAGGGTTTAGGGCAGTGCAGTGGTGTTTGAGCAGTGTAGGGGGCCGTGCTGGGTGTGGTGTTTCAGGGTTTAGGGCAGTGCTGTGGTGTTTGGGCAGTGTGAGTAGTTGTGATGGGGCTGGTTTTTCAGGGTTTAGGGCAGTGCAGTGGTGTTCGGGCAGTGTAGGGGGTCGTGCTGGGGGGTGGTGTTTCAGGCTTTAGGGCAGTGCAGTAGTGTTCGGGCAGTGTAGGGGGTCGTGCTGGGGGTGGTGTTTCAGGGTTTAGGGCAGTGCAGTGGTGTTCGGGCAGTGTAGGGGGTCATGCTGGGGGTGGTGTCTCAGGGTTTAGGGCAGTGGTTCAGTGGTGTTCGGGCAGTGTGGGGGTCTTGCAGGGGCTGGTGTTTCAGGGTTTAGAGCAGTGCAGTGGTTTTCAGATAGTGTGTGGGGTCGTGCAGGGGCTGGTGTTTCAGGGTTTAGGGCAGTGCACTGGTGTTCAGCCAGTGTATGGGGTCGTGCTAGGGGTGGTTTTTCAGGGTTTAGGGCAGTTCAGTGGTGTTCAGGCAGTGTGGGGAGTCGTGCTGGGACTGGTGTTTCATTGTTTAGGGCAGTGCAGTTGTGTTAGCACAGTGTAGGGGGTCGTGCTGGGGCTGGTGTTTCATGATTTTGGGCAGTAGTGTTCGGGCAGTGTAGGGGGTCTTGCTGTGGGTGGTATTTCAGGGTTTAGGGCAGTTCAGTGGTGTGCGGTCAGTGTAGGGGTTCTTGCTGGGGGTGGTGTTTCAGGGTTTAGGGCAGTGCAGTGATATTCGGGCAGTGTAGTGGGTCGTGCAGGGGGGTGGTGTTTCAGGTATGAGGGCAGTGCAGTGGTGTTTGGGCAGTGTAGGGGGTCTTGCTGGGGGTGGTGTTTCAGGGTTTAGGGCAGTGCAGTGGTGTTCGAGCAGTGTAGGGGGCCGTGCTGGGTGTGGTGTTTCAGGGTTTAGGACAGTGCAGTGATGTTTGGGCAGTGTGAGTAGTTGTGATGGGGCTGGTTTTTCAGGGCTTAGGGCAGTGCAGTGGTGTTCGGGCAGTGTAGGGTATCGTGCTGGGGGTGGTGTTTCAGGGTTTAGGGCAGTGCAGTGGTGTTCGGGCTGTGTAGGGGGTCGTGCTGGGGGTGGTGTTTCATGGTTTAGGGCAGTGCAGTGGTGTTCGGGCAGTGTAGGGGATCATGCTTTAGGGTGGTGTTTCAGGGTTTAGGGCAGTGGTTCAGTGGTGTTCGGGCAGTGTGGGGGTCTTGCAGGGGCTGGTGTTTCAGGTTTTAGAGCAGTGCAGTGGTGTTCGGGT
Source organism: Triturus cristatus (assembly GCF_964204655.1). NCBI lineage: Eukaryota > Metazoa > Chordata > Amphibia > Caudata > Salamandridae > Triturus > Triturus cristatus. Next base: position 1,130,386,765 of record NC_140579.1, on the reverse strand, counting down.
AGTGTGTGGGGTCATGTAGGGGCTGGTGTTTCAGGGTTTAGGGCAGTGCAGTGGTGTTCGGGCAGTGTAGGGGGTTGTACGAGGGATGGTGTTTCAGGGTTTAGGGCAGTGCAGTGGTGTTCGGGCAGTGTAGGGGGTCATGCGGGGGCTGGTGTTACAGGGTTTAGGGCAGTACAGAGGTGTTCAGGCAGTCTAGGGGGTCGTGCGGGGCTAGTGTTTCAGGGTTTAGGGCAGTGCAGTGGTGTTCGGGCAGTGTGGGGGGTCGTGCGGGGGCTGGTGTTTCAGGGTTTAGGGCAGTGCAGTGGTGTTCGGGCAGTGTAGGGGGTCATGCGGGGGCTGGAGTTTCAGGGTTTAGGGCAGTGCAGAGGTTTTCGGGCAGTCTAGAGGGATGTGCAGGCTGGTGTTTCAGGGTTTAGGGCAGTGCTGTTTTGTTCGGGCAGAGTAGGGGGTCATGCAGGGGATGGTGTTTCAGGGATTAGAGCAGTGCAGTGGTGTTCGGGCAGTGTAGGGGGTCGTGCTGGGGGTGGTATTTCAGGGTTTAGGGCAGTGCAGTGGTGTTCGGGCAGTGTAGGGGGTCATGCTGGGGGTGGTGTTTCAGGGTTTAGGGCAGTGGTTCAGTGGTGTTCGGGCAGTGTGGGGGTCTTGCAGGGGCTGGTGTTTCAGGGTTTAGAGCTGTGCAGTGGTGTTCGGATAGTGTGTGGGGTCGTGCAGGGGCTGGTGTTTCAGGGTTTAGGGCAGTGCACTGGTGTTCGTCCAGTGTATGGGGTCGTGCTAGGGGTGGTTTGTGAGGGTTTAGGGCAGTGCAGTGGTGTTCGGGCAGTGTGGGGAGTCATGCTGGGGCTGGTGTTTCATTGTTTAGGGCAGTGCTGTTGTGTTCACGCAGTGTAGGGGGTCGTGCTGGGGCTGGTGTTTCATGATTTTTGGCAGTAGTGTTTGGGCCGTGTAGGGGGTCTCACTGTGGGTGGTATTTCAGGGTTTAGGACAGTTCAGTGGTGTGCTGTCAGTGTAGGGGTTCTTGCTGGGGGTGGTGTCTTAGGGTTTAGGGCAGTGCAGTGATAATTCGGGCAGTGTAGTGGGTCGTGCAGGGGGGTGGTGTTTCAGGGTTTAGGGCAGTGCAGTGGTATTTGGGCAGTGTAGGGGGTCTTGCTGGGGGTGGTGTTTCAGGGTTTAGGGCAGTGCAGTGGTGTTTGAGCAGTGTAGGGGGCCGTGCTGGGTGTGATGTTTCAGTGTTTAGGGCAGTGCAGTGGTGTTTGGGCAGTGTGAGTAGTTGTGATGGGGCTGGTTTTTCAGGGTTTAGGGCAGTGCAGTGGTGTTCGGGCAGTGTAGGGGGTCGTGCTGGGGGTGGTGTTTCAGGCTTTAGGGCAGTGCAGTGGTGTTCGGGCAGTGTAGGGGGTCATGCTGGGGTGGTGTTTCAGGGATTAGGGCAGTGCAGTGGTGTTCGGGCAGTGTAGGGGGTCATGCTGGGTTGGTGTTTCAGGGTTTAGGGCATTGGTTCAGTGGTGTTCGGGCAGTGTGGGGGTCTTGCAGGGGCTGGTTTTTCAGGGTTTAGAGCAGTGCAGTGGTGTTCGGATAGTGTGTGGGGTCGTGCAGGTGCTGGTGTTTCAGGGTTTAGGGCAGTGCACTGGTGTTCAGCCAGTGTAGGGGGTCTTGCTGTGGGTGGTATTTCAGGGTTTAGGGCAGTTCAGTGGTGTGCGGTCAGTGTAGGGGTTCTTGCTGGGGAAGGTGTTTCAGGGTTTAGGGCAGTGCAGTGATATTCGGGCAGTGTAGTGGGTCGTGCAGACGGGTGGTGTTTCAGGGATTAGGGCAGTGCAGTGGTGTTTGGGCAGTGTAGGGGGTCTTGCTGAGGGTGGTATTTCAGGGTTTAGGGCAGTGCAGTGGTGTTCGAGCAGTGTAGGGGGCCGTGCTGGGTTTGGTGTTTCAGGGTTTAGGGCAGTGCAGTGATGTTTGGGCAGTGTGAGTAGTTGTGATGGGGCTGGTTTTTCAGGGTTTAGGGCAGTGCAGTGGTGTTCGGACAGTGTAGGGGATCGTGCTGGGGGGTGGTGTTTCAGGGTTTAGGGCAGTGCAGTGGTGTTCGGGCTGTGTAGGGGGTCGTGCTGGGGGTGGTGTTTCATGGTTTAGGGCAGTGCAGTGGTGTTCGGGCAGTGTAGGGGGTCATGCTTTAGGGTGGTGTTTCAGGGTTTAGGGCAGTGGTTCAGTGGTGTTCGGGCAGTGTGGGGGTCTTGCAGGGGCTGGTGTTTCAGGGTTTACAGCAGTGCAGTGGTGTTCGGGTAGTGTGTGGGGTCGTGCAGGGGCTGGTGTTTCAGGGTTTAGGGCAGTGCAGTGGTGTTCGGGCAGTGTAGGGGGTTGTACGATGGATGGTGTTTCAGGGTTTAGGGCAGTGCAGTGGTGTCTGGGCAGTGTACGGTGTCGTGCTGGGGGTGGTGTTTCATTGTTTAGGTCAGTGCAGTTGTGTTCGCGCAGTGTAGGGGGTCGTGCTGGGGCTGGTGTTTCATGATTTTGGGCAGTAGTGTTTGGGGAGTGTAGGGGGTCTCGCTGTGGGTGGTATTTCAGGGTTTAGGACAGTTCAGTGGTGTGCGGTCAGTGTAGGGATACTTGCTGGGGGTGGTGTTTCAGGGTTTAGGGCAGTGCAGTGATATTCGGGCAGTGTAGTGGGTCGAGCAGGGGGGTGGTGTTTCAGGGTTTAGGGCAGTGGAGTGGTATTTGGGCAGTGTAGGGGGTCTTGCTGGGGGTGGTGTTTCAGGGTTTAGGGCAGTGCAGTGGTGTTTGAGCAGTGTAGGGGGCCGTGCTGGGAGTGGTGTTTCAGGGTTTAGGGCAGTGCAGTGGTGTTGGGGCAGTGTGAGTAGTTGTGATGGGGCTGGTTTTTCAGGGTTTAGGGCAGTGCAGTGGTGTTCGGGCAGTGTAGGGGGTCGTGCTGGGGGTGGTGTTTCAGGCTTGAGGGCAGTGCAGTGGTGTTCGGGCAGTGTAGGGGGTCGTGCTGGGGGTGGTGTTTCAGGGTTTAGGGCAGTGCAGTGGTGTTCGGGCAGTGTAGGGGGTCATGCTGGGGGTGGTGTTTCAGGGTTTAGTTCAGTGGTTCAGTGGTGTTCGGGCAGTGTGGGGGTCTTGCAGGGGCTGGTGTTTCAGGGTTTAGAGCAGTGCAGTGGTGTTCAGATAGTGTGTGGGGTCGTGCAGGGGCTGGTGTTTCAGGGTTTAGGGCAGTGCACTGGTGTTCAGCCAGTGTATGGGGTCGTGCTAGGGGTGGTTTTTCAGGGTTTAGGGCAGTGCAGTGGTGTTTGGGCAGTGTGGGGAGTCGTGCTGGGACTGGTGTTTCATTGTTTAGGGCAGTGCAGTTTTGTTAGCACAGTGTAGGGGGTCGTGCTGGGGCTGGTGTTTCATGATTTTGGGCAGTAGTGTTCGGGCAGTGTAGGGGGTCTTGCTGTGGGTGATATTTCAGGGTTTAGGGCAGTTCAGTGGTGTGCGGTCAGTGTAGGTGTTCTTGCTGGGGGTGGTGTTTCAGGGTTTAGGGCAGTGCAGTGATATTCCGGCAGTGTAGTGGGTCGTGCAGGGGGGTGGTGTTTCAGGTATTAGGGCAGTGCAGTGGTGTTTGGGCAGTGTAGGGGTCTTGCTGGGGGTGGTTTTTCAGGGTTTAGGGCAGTGCAGTGGTGTTCGAGGAGTGTAGGGGGCCGTGCTGGGTGTGGTGTTTCAGGGTTTAGGGCAGTGCAGTGATGTTTGGGCAGTGTGAGTAGTTGTGATGGGGCTGGTTTTTCAGGGTTTAGGGCAGTGCAGTGGTGTTCGGGCAGTGTAGGGTATCGTGCTGGGGGTGGTGTTTCAGGGTTTAGGGCAGTGCAGTGGTGTTCGGGCTGTGTAGGGGGTTGTGCTGGGGGTGGTGTTTCATGGTTTAGGGCAGTGCAGTGCTGTTCGGGCAGTGTAGGGGGTCATGCTTTAGGGTGGTGTTTCAGGGTTTAGGGCAGTGGTTCAGTGGTGTTCGGGCAGTTTGGGGGTCTTGCAGGGGCTGGTGTTTCAGGGTTTAGGGCAGTGCAGTGGTGTTCGGGTAGTGTGTGGGGTCGTGCAGGGGCTGGTGTTTCAGGGTTTAGGGCAGTGCAGTGGTGTTCGGGCAGTGTAGGGGGTTGTACAAGGGATGGTGTTTCAGGGTTTAGGGCAGTGCAGTGGTGTTCGGGCAGTGCAGGGGGTCATGCGGGGGCTGGTGTTTCAGTGTTTAGGGCAGTGCAGAGGTGTTCAGGCAGTCTAGGGGGTCATGCGGGGCTAGTGTTTCAGCGTTTAGGGCAGTGCAGTGGTGTTTGGGCAGTGTGGGGGGTCGTGCGGGGGCTGGTCTTTCAGGGTTTAGGGCAGTGCAGTGGTGTTCGGGCAGTGTAGGGGGTCGTGCGGGGGCTGGAGTTTCATGATTTTTGGCTGTAGTGTTTGGGCCGTGTAGGGGGTCTCACTGTGGGTGGTATTTCAGGGTTTAGGACAGTTCAGTGGTGTGCTGTCAGTGTAGGGGTTCTTGCTGGGGGTGGTGTCTCAGGGTTTAGGGCAGTGCAATGATAATTCGGGCAGTGTAGTGGGTCGTGCAGGGGGGTGGTGTTTCAGGGTTTAGGGCAGTGCAGTGGTATTTGGGCAGTGTAGGGGGTCTTGCTGGGGGTGGTGTTTCAGGGTTTAGGGCAGTGCAGTGGTGTTTGAGCAGTGTAGGGGGCCGTGCTGGGTGTGGTGTTTCAGGGTTTAGGGCAGTGCAGTGGTGTTTGGGCAGTGTGAGTAGTTGTGATGGGGCTGGTTTTTCAGGGTTTAGGGCAGTGCAGTGGTGTTCGGGCAGGCCAGGGGGTCGTGCTGGGGGTGGTGTTTCAGGCTTTAGGGCAGTGCAGTGGTGTTCGGGCAGTGTAGGGGGTCATGCTGGGGGTGGTGTTTCAGGGTTTAGGGCAGTGCAGTGGTGTTCGGGCAGTGTAGGGGGTCATGCTGGGGGTGGTGTTTCAGGGTTTAGGGCAGTGGTTCAGTGGTGTTCGGGCAGTGTGGGGGTCTTGCAGGGGCTGGTGTTTCAGGGTTTAGAGCAGTGCAGTGGTGTTCGGATAGTGTGTGGGGTCGTGCAGGTGCTGGTGTTTCAGAGTTTAGGGCAGTGCACTGGTGTTCAGCCAGTGTATGGGGTCGTGCTAGGGGTGGTTTTTCAGGGTTTAGGGCAGTGCAGTGGTGTTCGGGCAGTGTGGGGAGTCGTGCTGGGACTGGTGTTTCATTGTTTAGGGCCGTGCAGTTGTGTTAGCACAGTGTAGGGGGTCGTGCTGGGGCTGGTGTTTCATGATTTTGGGCAGTAGTGTTCGGGCAGTGTAGGGGGTCTTGCTGTGGGTGGTATTTCAGGGTTTAGGGCAGTGCAGTGGTGTTTGGGCAGTGTAGGGGTTCTTGCTGGGGATGGTGTTTCAGGGTTTAGGGCAGTGCAGTGATATTCGGGCAGTGTAGTGGGTCGTGCAGACGGGTGGTGTTTCAGGGATTAGGGCAGTGCAGTGGTGTTTGGCCAGTGTAGGGGGTCTTGCTGAGGGTGGTATTTCAGGGTTTAGGGCAGTGCAGTGGTGTTCGAGCAGTGTAGGGGGTCGTGCTGGGTGTGGTGTTTCAGGGTTTAGGGCAGTGCAGTGATGTTTGGGCAGTGTGAGTAGTTGTGATGGGGCTGGTTTTTCAGGGTTTAGGGCAGTGCAGTGGTGTTCGGGCAGTGTAGGGGATCGTGCTGGGGGGTGGTGTTTCAGGGTTTAGGGCAGTGCAGTGGTGTTCGGGCTGTGTAGGGGGTCGTGCTGGGGGTGGTGTTTCATGGTTTAGGGCAGTGCAGTGGTGTTCGGGCAGTGTAGGGGGTCATGCTTTAGGGTGGTGTTTCAGGGTTTAGGGCAGTGGTTCAGTGGTGTTCGGGCAGTGTGGGGGTCTTGCAGGGGCTGGTGTTTCAGGGTTTACAGCAGTGTAGTGGTGTTCGGGTAGTGTGTGGGGTCGTGCAGGGGCTGGTGTTTCAGGGTTTAGGTCAGTGCAGTGGTGTTCGGGCAGTGTAGGGCGTTGTACGATGGATGGTGTTTCAGGGTTTAGGGCAGTGCAGTTGTGTTCGCGCAGTGTAGGGGGTCGTGCTGGGGCTGGTGTTTCATGATTTTGGGCAGTAGTGTTTGGGGAGTGTAGGGGGTCTCGCTGTGGGTGGTATTTCAGGGTTTCGGACAGTTCAGTGGTGTGCTGTCAGTGTAGGGATACTTGCTGGGGGTGGTGTTTCAGGGTTTAGGGCAGTGCAGTGATATTCGGGCAGTGTAGTGGGTCGAGCAGGGGGGTGGTGTTTCAGGGTTTAGGGCAGTGCAGTGGTATTTGGGCAGTGTAGGGGGTCTTGCTGGGGGTGGTGTTTCAGGGTTTAGGGCAGTGCAGTGGTGTTTGAGCAGTGTAGGGGGCCGTGCTGGGTGTGGTGTTTCAGGGTTTAGGGCAGTGCAGTGGTGTTTGGGCAGTGTGAGTAGTTGTGATGGGGCTGGTTTTTCAGGGTTTAGGGCAGTGCAGTGGTGTTCGGGCAGTGTAGGGTATCGTGCTGGGGGTGGTGTTTCAGGGTTTAGGGCAGTGCAGTGGTGTTCGGGCTGTGTCGGGGGTCGTGCTGGGGGTGGTGTTTCATGGTTTAGGGCAGTGCAGTGGTGTTCGGGCAGTGTAGGGGGTCATGCTTTAGGGTGGTGTTTCAGGGTTTAGGGCAGTGGTTCAGTGGTGTTCGGGCAGTTTGGGGGTCTTGCAGGGGCTGGTGTTTCAGGGTTTAGGGCAGTGCAGTGGTGTTCGGGTAATGTGTGGGGTCGTGCAGGGGCTGGTGTTTCAGGGTTTAGGGCAGTGCAGTGGTGTTCGGGCAGTGTAGGGGGTTGTACAAGGGATGGTGTTTCAGGGTTTAGGGCAGTGCAGTGGTGTTCGGGCAGTGTAGGGGGTCATGCGGGGGCTGGTGTTTCAGTGTTTAGGGCAGTGCAGAGGTGTTCAGGCAGTCTAGGGGGTCGTGCGGGGCTAGTGTTTCAGGGTTTAGGGCAGTGCAGTGGTGTTCGGGCAGTGTGGGGGGTCGTGCGGGGGCTGGTCTTTCAGGGTTTAGGGCAGTGCAGTGGTGTTCGGGCAGTGTAGGGGTCGTGCGGGGGCTGGAGTTTCATGATTTTTGGCAGTAGTGTTTGGGCTGTGTAGGGGGTCTCACTGTGGGTGGTATTTCAGGGTTTAGGACAGTTCAGTGGTGTGCTGTCAGTGTAGGGGTTCTTGCTGGGGGTGGTGTCTCAGGGTTTAGGGCAGTGCAGTGATAATTCGGGCAGTGTAGTGGGTCGTGCAGGGGGGTGGTGTTTCAGGGTTTAGGGCAGTGCAGTGGTATTTGGGCAGTGTAGGGGGTCTTGCTGGGGGTGGTGTTTCAGGGTTTAGGGCAGTGCAGTGGTTTTTGAGCAGTGTAGGGGGCCGTGCTGGGTGTGGTGTTTCAGGGTTTAGGGCAGTGCAGTGGTGTTTGGGCAGTGTGAGTAGTTGTGATGGGGCTGGTTTTTCAGGGTTTAGGGCAGTGCAGTGGTGTTCGGGCAGTGTAGGGGGTCGTGCTGGGGGTGGTGTTTCAGGGTTTAGGGCAGTGCAGTGGTGTTCGGGCAGTGTAGGGGGTCATGCTGGGGGTGGTGTTTCAGGGTTTAGGGCAGTGGTTCAGTGGTGTTCGGGCAGTGTGGGGGTCTTGCAGGGGCTGGTGTTTCAGGGTTTAGAGCAGTGCAGTGGTGTTCGGATAGTGTGTGGGGTCGTGCAGGTGCTGGTGTTTCAGGGTTTAGGGCAGTGCACTGGTGTTCAGCCAGTGTATGGGGTCGTGCTAGGGGTGGTTTTTCAGGGTTTAGGGCAGTGCAGTAGTGTTCGGGCAGTGTGGGGAGTCATGCTGGGACTGGTGTTTCATTGTTTAGGGCCATGCAGTTGTGTTAGCACAGTGTAGGGGGTCGTGCTGGGGCTGGTGTTTCATGATTTTGGGCAGTAGTGTTCGGGCAGTGTAGGGGGTCTTGCTGTGGGTGGTATTTCAGGGTTTAGGGCAGTTCAGTGGTGTGCGGTCAGTGTAGGGGTTCTTGCTGGGGATGGTGTTTCAGGGTTTAGGGCAGTGCAGTGATATTCGGGCAGTGTAGTGGGTCGTGCAGACGGGTGGTGTTTCAGGGATTAGGGCAGTGCAGTGGTGTTTGGGCAGTGTAGGGGGTCTTGCTGAGGGTGGTATTTCAGGGTTTAGGGCAGTGCAGTGGTGTTCGATCAGTGTAGGGGGTCGTGCTGGGTGTGGTATTTCAGGGTTTAGGGCAGTGCAGTGATGTTTGGGCAGTGTGAGTAGTTGTGATGGGGCTGGTTTTTCAGGGTTTAGGGCAGTGCAGTGGTGTTCGGGCAGTGTAGGGGATCGTGCTGGGGGGTGGTGTTTCAGGGTTTAGGGCAGTGCAGTGGTGTTCGGGCTGTGTAGGGGGTCGTGCTGGGGGTGGTGTTTCATGGTTTAGGGCAGTGCAGTGGTGTTCGGGGAGTGTAGGGGGTCATGCTTTAGGGTGGTGTTTCAGGGTTTAGGGCAGTGGTTCAGTGGTGTTCGGGCAGTGTGGGGGTCTTGCAGGGGCTGGTGTTTCAGGGTTTACAGCAGTGCAGTGGTGTTCGGGTAGTGTGTGGGGTCGTGCAGGGGCTGGTGTTTCAGGGTTTAGGTCAGTGCAGTGGTGTTCGGGCAGTGTAGGGGGTTGTACGATGGATGGTGTTTCAGGGTTTAGGGCAGTGCAGTGGTTTCTGGGCAGTGTACGGTGTCGTGCTGGGCTGGTGTTTCATTGTTTAGGTCAGTGCAGTTGTGTTCGCGCAGTGTAGGGGGTCGTGCTGGGGCTGGTGTTTCATGATTTTGGGCAGTAGTGTTTGGGGAGTGTAGGGGGTCTCGCTGTGGGTGGTATTTCAGGGTTTCGGACAGTTCAGTGGTGTGCTGTCAGTGTAGGGATACTTGCTGGGGGTGGTGTTTCAGGGTTTAGGGCAGTGCAGTGATATTCGGGCAGTGTAGTGTGTCGAGCAGGGGGGTGGTGTTTCAGGGTTTAGGGCAGTGCAGTGGTATTTGGGCAGTGTAGGGGGTCTTGCTGGGGGTGGTGTGTCAGGGTTTAGGGCAGTGCAGTGGTGTTTGAGCAGTGTAGGGGGCCGTGCTGGGTGTGGTGTTTCAGGGTTTAGGGCAGTGCAGTGGTGTTTGGGCAGTGTGAGTAGTTGTGATGGGGCTGGTTTTTCAGGGTTTAGGGCAGTGCAGTGGTGTTCGGGCAGTGTAGGGGGTCGTGCTGGGGGGTGGTGTTTCAGGCTTTAGGGCAGTGCAGTGGTGTTCGGGCAGTGTAGGGGGTCGTGCTGGGGGTGGTGTTTCAGGGTTTAGGGCAGTGCAGTGGTGTTCGGGCAGTGTAGGGGGTCATGCTGGGGGTGGTGTTTCAGGGTTTAGGGCAGTGGTTCAGTGGTGTTCGGGCAGTGTGGGGGTCTTGCAGGGGCTGGTGTTTCAGGGTTTAGAGCAGTGCAGTAGTGTTCAGATAGTGTGTGGGGTCGTGCAGGGGATGGTGTTTCAGGGTTTAGGGCAGTGCACTGGTGTTCAGGCAGTGTATGGGGTCGTGCTAGGGGTGGTTTTTCAGGGTTTAGGGCAGTGCAGTGGTGTTTGGGCAGTGTGGGGAGTCGTGCTGGGACTGGTGTTTCATTGTTTAGGGCAGTGCAGTTGTGTTAGCACAGTGTAGGGGGTCGTGCTGGGGCTGGTGTTTCATGATTTTGGGCAGTAGTGTTCGGGCAGTGTAGGGGGTCTTGCTGTGGGTGATATTTCAGGGTTTAGGGCAGTTCAGTGGTGTGCGGTCAGTGTAGGGGTTCTTGCTGGGGGTGGTGTTTCAGGGTTTAGGGCAGTGCAGTGATATTCCGGCAGTGTAGTGGGTCGTGCAGGGGGGTGGTGTTTCAGGTATTAGGGCAGTGCAGTGGTGTTTGGGCAGTGTAGGGGGTCTTGCTGGGGGTGGTGTTTCAGGGTTTAGGGCAGTGCAGTGGTGTTCGAGCAGTGTAGGGGGCCGTGCTGGGTGTGGTGTTTCAGGGTTTAGGGCAGTGCAGTGATGTTTGGGCAGTGTGAGTAGTTGTGATGGGGCTGGTTTTTCAGGGTTTAGGGCAGTGCAGTGGTGTTCGGGCAGTGTAGGGTATCGTGCTGGGGGTGGTGTTTCAGGGTTTAGGGCAGTGCAGTGGTGTTCGGGCTGTGTAGGGGGTCGTGCTGGGGGTGGTGTTTCATGGTTTAGGGCAGTGCAGTGGTGTTCGGGCAGTGTAGGGGGTCATGCTTTAGGGTGGTGTTTCAGGGTTTAGGGCAGTGGTTCAGTGGTGTTCGGGCAGTTTGGGGGTCTTGCAGGGGCTGGTGTTTCAGGATTTAGGGCAGTGCAGTGGTGTTCGGGTAGTGTGTGGGGTCATGCAGGGGCTGGTGTTTCAGGGTTTAGGGCAGTGCAGTGGTGTTCGGGCAATGTAGGGGGTTGTACGAGGGATGGTGTTTCAGGGTTTAGGGCAGTGCAGTGGTGTTCGGGCAGTGTAGGGGGTCATGCGGGGGCTGGTGTTTCAGGGTTTAGGGCAGTGCAGAGGTGTTCAGGCAGTCTAGGGGGTCGTGCGGGGCTAGTGTTTCAGGGTTTAGGGCAGTGCAGTGGTGTTCGGGCAGTGTGGGGGGTCGTGCGGGGGCTGGTCTTTCAGGGTTTAGGGCAGTGCAGTGGTGTTCGGGCAGTGTAGGGGGTCGTGCGGGGGCTGGAGTTTCAGGGTTTAGGGCAGTGTAGAGGTGTTCGGGCAGTCTAGAGGGATGTGCAGGCTGGTGTTTCAGGGTTTAGGGCAGTGCTGTTTTGTTCGGGCAGAGTAGGGGGTCATGCAGGGGATGGTGTTTCAGGGATTAGAGCAGTGCAGTGGTGTTCAGGCAGTGTAGGGGTTCGTGCTGGGGGTGGTATTTCAGGGTTTAGGGCAGTGCAGTGGTGTTCGGGCAGTATAGGGGGTCATGCTGGGGGTGGTGTTTCAGGGTTTAGGGCAGTGGTTCAGTGGTGTTCGGGCAGTGTGGGGGTCTTGCAGGGGCTGGTGTTTCAGGGTATACAGCAGTGCAGTGGTGTTCGGGTAGTGTGTGGGGTCGTGCAGGGGCTGGTGTTTCAGGATTTAGGGCAGTGCAGTGGTGTTCGGGCAGTGTAGGGGGTTGTACGATGGATGGTGTTTCAGGGTTTAGGGCAGTGCAGTGGTGTCTGGGCAGTGTACGGTGTCGTGCTGGGGGTGGTGTTTCATTGTTTAGGGCAGTGCAGTTGTGTTCGCGCAGTGTAGGGGGTCGTGCTGGGGCCTGTTTTTCATGATTTTGGGCAGTAGTGTTTGGGCAGTGTAGGGGGTCTCGCTGTGGGTGGTATTTCAGGGTTTAGGACAGTTCAGTGGTGTGCGGTCAGTGTAGGGTTTCTTGCTGGGGTGGTGTTTCAGGGTTTAGGGCAGTGCAGTGATATTCGGGCAGTGTAGTGGTCGAGCAGGGGGGTGGTGTTTCAGGGTTTAGGGCAGTGCAGTGGTATTTGGGCAGTGTAGGGGGTCTTGCTGGGGGTGGTGTTTCAGGGTTTAGGGCAGTGCAGTGGTGTTTGAGCAGTGTAGGGGGCCGTGCTGGGTGTGGTGTTTCAGGGTTTAGGGCAGTGCAGTGGTGTTTGGGCAGTGTGAGTAGTTGTGATTGGGCTGGTTTTTCAGGGTTTAGGGCAGTGCAGTGGTGTTCGGGCAGTGTAGGGGGTCGTGCTGGGGGGTGGTGTTTCAGGCTTTAGGGCAGTGCAGTGGTGTTCGGGCAGTGTAGGGGGTCGTGCTGGGGGTGGTGTTTCAGGGTTTAGGGCAGTGCAGTGGTAATCGGGCAGTGTAGGGGGTCATGCTGGGGGTGGTGTTTCAGGGTTTAGAGCAGTGCAGTGGTGTTCAGATAGTGTGTGGGGTCGTGCAGGGGCTGGTGTTTCAGGATTTAGGGCAGTGCACTGGTGTTCAGCCAGTGTATGGGGTCGTGCTAGGGGTGGTTTTTCAGGGTTTAGGGCAGTGCAGTGGTGTTCGGGCAGTGTGGGGAGTCGTGCTGGGACTGGTGTTTCATTGTTTAGGGCAGTGCAGTTGTGTTAGCACAGTGTAGGGGGTCGTGCTGGGGCTGGTATTTCAGGGTTTAGGGCAGTTCTGTGGTGTGCGGTCAGTGTAGGGGTTCTTGCTGGGGGTGGTGTTTCAGGGTTTAGGGCAGTGCAGTGGTGTTTGGGCAGTGTAGGGGGTCTTGCTGGGGGTGGTGTGTCAGGGTTTAGGGCAGTGCAGTGGTGTTCGAGCAGTGTAGGGGGGCGTGCTGGGTGTGGTGTTTCAGGGTTTAGGGCAGTGCAGTGATGTTTGGGCAGTGTGAGTAGTGTTGATGGGGCTGGTTTTTCAGGGTTTAGGGCAGTGCAGTGGTGTTCGGGCAGTGTAGGGTATCATGCTGGGGTGGTGTTTCAGGGTTTAGGGCAGTGCAGTGGTGTTCGGGCTGTGTAGGGGGTCGTGCTGGGGGTGGTGTTTCATGGTTTAGGGCAGTGCAGTGGTGTTCGGGCAGTGTAGGTGGTCATGCTTTAGGGTGGTGTTTCAGGGTTTAGGGCAGTGGTTCAGTGGTGTTCGGGCAGTGTGGGGGTCTTGCAGGGGCTGGTGTTTCAGGGTTTAGAGCAGTGCAGTGGTGTTCGGGTAGTGTGTGGGGTCGTGCAGGGGCTGGTGTTTCAGGGTTTAGGGCAGTGCAGTGGTGTTCGGGCAGTGTAGGGGGTTGTACGAGGGATGGTGTTTGGGGTTTAGGGCAGTGCAGTGGTGTTCGGGCAGTGTAGGGGGTCATGCGGGGGCTGGTGTTTCAGGGTTTAGGGCAGTGCAGTGGTGTTCGGTCAGTGTAGGGTATCATGCTGGGGGTGGTGTTTCAGGGTTTAGGGCAGTGCAGTGGTGTTCGGGCTGTGTAGGGGGTCGTGCTGGGGGTGGTGTTTCATGGTTTAGGGCAGTGCAGTGGTGTTCAGGCAGTGTAGGGGGTCATGCTTTAGGGTGGTGTTTCAGGGTTTAGGGCAGTGGTTCAGTGGTGTTCGGGCAGTGTGGGGGTCTTGCAGGGGCTGGTGTTTCAGGGTTTAGAGCAGTGCAGTGGTGTTTGGGTAGTGTGTGGGGTCGTGCAGGGGCTGGTGTTTCAGGGTTTAGGACAGTGCAGTGGTGTTCGGGCAGTGTAGGGGGTTGTACGAGGGATGGTGTTTGGGGTTTAGGGCAGTGCAGTGGTGTTCGGGCAGTGTAGGGGGTCATGCGGGGGCTGGTGTTTCAGGGTTTAGGGCAGTGCAGAGGTGTTCAGGCAGTCTAGGGGGTCGTGCGGGGCTAGTGTTTCAGGGTTTAGGGCAGTGCAGTGGTGTTCGGGCAGTGTGGGGGGTCGTGCGGGGGCTGGTGTTTCAGGGTTTAGGGCAGTGCAGTGGTGTTTGGGCAGTGTAGGGGGTCGTGCGGGGGCTGGAGTTTCAGGGATTAGGGCAGTGCAGAGGTGTTCGTGCAGTCTAGAGGGATGTGCAGGCTGGTGTTTCAGGGTTTAGGGCAGTGCTGTTTTGTTCGGGCAGAGTAGGGGGTCATGCAGGGGATGGTGTTTCAGGGATTAGAGCAGTGCAGTGGTGTTCGGGCAGTGTAGGGGGTCGTGCTGGGGGTGGTATTTCAGGGTTTAGGGCAGTGCAGTGGTGTTCGGGCAGTGTAGGGGGCCATGCTGGGGGTGGTGTTTCAGGGTTTAGGGCAGTGGTTCAGTGGTGTTCGGGCAGTGTGGGGGTCTTGCAGGGGCTGGTGTTTCAGGGTTTAGAGCAGTGCAGTGGTGTTTGGATAGTGTGTGGGGTCGTGCAGGGGCTGGTGTTTCAGGGTTTAGGGCAGTGCACTGGTGTTCAGCCAGTGTATGGGGTCGTGCTAGGGGTGGTTTTTCAGGGTTTAGGGCAGTGCCATGGTGTTCGGGCAGTGTGGGGAGTCGTGCTGGGACTGGTGTTTCATTGTTTAGGGCAGTGCAGTTGTGTTAGCACAGTGTAGGGGGTCGTGCTGGGGCTGGTATTTCAGGGTTTAGGGCAGTTCAGTGGTGTGCGGTCAGTGTAAGGGTTCTTGCTGGGGGTGGTGTTTCAGGGTTTAGGGCAGTGTAGTGATATTCGGGCAGTGTAGTGGGTCGTGCAGGGGGGTGGTGTTTCAGGTATTAGGGCAGTGCAGTGGTGTTTGGGCAGTGTAGGGGGTCTTGCTGGGGGTGGTGTTTCAGGGTTTAGGGCAGTGCAGTGGTGTTCGAGCAGTGTAGGGGGGCGTGCTGGGTGTGGTGTTTCAGGGTTTAGGGCAGTGCAGTGATGTTTGGGCAGTGTGAGTAGTGTTGATGGGGCTGGTTTTTCAGGGTTTAGGGCAGTGCAGTGGTGTTCGGGCAGCGTAGAGTATCATGCTGGGGGTGGTGTTTCAGGGTTTAGGGCAGTGCAGTGGTGTTCGGTCTGTGTAGGGGGTCGTGCTGGGGGTGGTGTTTCATGGTTTAGGGCAGTGCAGTGGTGTTCGGGCAGTGTAGGGGGTCATGCTTTAGGTTGGTGTTTCAGGGTTTAGGGCAGTGGTTCAGTGGTGTTCGGGCAGTGTGGGGGTCTTGCAGGGGCTGGTGTTTCAGGGTTTAGGGCAGTGCACTGGTGTTCAGCCAGTGTATGGGGTCGTGCTAGGGGTGGTTTTTCAGGGTTTAGGGCAGTGCCATGGTGTTCGGGCAGTGTGGGGAGTCGTGCTGGGACTGGTGTTTCATTGTTTAGGGCAGTGCAGTTGTGTTAGCACAGTGTAGGGGGTCGTGCTGGGGCTGGTATTTCAGGGTTTAGGGCAGTTCAGTGGTGTGCGGTCAGTGTAAGGGTTCTTGCTGGGGGTGGTGTTTCAGGGTTTAGGGCAGTGTAGTGATATTCGGGCAGTGTAGTGGGTCGTGCAGGGGGGTGGTGTTTCAGGTATTAGGGCAGTGCAGTGGTGTTTGGGCAGTGTAGGGGGTCTTGCTGGGGGTGGTGTTTCAGGGTTTAGGGCAGTGCAGTGGTGTTCGAGCAGTGTAGGGGGGCGTGCTGGGTGTGGTGTTTCAGGGTTTAGGGCAGTGCAGTGATGTTTGGGCAGTGTGAGTAGTGTTGATGGGGCTGGTTTTTCAGGGTTTAGGGCAGTGCAGTGGTGTTCGGGCAGCGTAGAGTATCATGCTGGGGGTGGTGTTTCAGGGTTTAGGGCAGTGCAGTGGTGTTCGGTCTGTGTAGGGGGTCGTGCTGGGGGTGGTGTTTCATGGTTTAGGGCAGTGCAGTGGTGTTCGGGCAGTGTAGGGGGTCATGCTTTAGGTTGGTGTTTCAGGGTTTAGGGCAGTGGTTCAGTGGTGTTCGGGCAGTGTGGGGGTCTTGCAGGGGCTGGTGTTTCAGGGTTTAGAGCAGTGCATTGGTGTTCGGGTAGTGTGTGGGGTCGTGCAGGGGCTGGTGTTTCAGGGTTTAGGGCAGTGCAGTGGTGTTCGGGCAATGTAGGAGGTTGTACCAGGGATGGTGTTTGGGGTTTAGGGCAGTGCAGTGGTGTTCGGGCAGTGTAGGGGGTCATGCGGGGGCTGGTGTTTCAGGGTTTAGGGCAGTGCAGAGGTGTTCAGGCAGTCTAGGGGGTCGTGCGGGGCTAGTGTTTCAGGGTTTAGGGCAGTGCAGTGGTGTTTGGGCAGTGTGGGGGGTCGTGCGGGGGCTGGTGTTTCAGGGTTTAGGGCAGTGCAGTGGTGTTCGGGCAGTGTAGGGGGTCGTGCGGGGGCTGGAGTTTCAGGGTTTAGGGCAGTGCAGAGGTGTTCGTGCAGTCTAGAGGGATGTGCAGGCTGGTGTTTCAGGGTTTAGGGCAGTGCTGTTTTGTTCGGGCAGAGGAGGGGGTCATGCAGGGGAGGGTGTTTCAGGGATTAGAGCAGTGCAGTGGTGTTCGGGCAGTGTAAGGGGTCGTGCTGGGGGTGGTATTTCAGGGTTTAGGGCAGTGCAGTGGTGTTCGGGCAGTGTAGGGGGCCATGCTGGGGGTGGTGTTTCAGGGTTTAGGGCAGTGGTTCAGTGGTGTTTGGGCAGTGTGGGGGTCTTGCAGGGGCTGGTGTTTCAGGGTTTAGAGCAGTGCAGTGGTGTTCGGATAGTGTGTGGGGTCATGCAGGGGCTGGTGTTTCAGGGTTTAGGGCAGTGCACTGGTGTTCAGCCAGTGTATGGGGTCGTGCTAGGGGTGGTTTGTGAGGGTTTAGGGCAGTGCAGTGGTGTTCGGGCAGTGTGGGGAGTCATGCTGGGGCTGGTGTTTCATTGTTTAGGGCAGTGCAGTTGTGTTCGCGCAGTGTAGGGGTCGTGCTGGGGCTGGTGTTTCATGACTTTGGGCAGTAGTGTTTGGGCCGTGTAGGGGTCTTACTGTGGGTGGTATTTAAGGGTTTAGGACAGTTCAGTGGTGTGCTGTCAGTGTAGGGGTTCTTGCTGGGGGTGGGGATTCAGGGTTTAGGGCAGTGCAGTGATAATTCGGCCAGTGTAGTGGGTCGTGCAGGGGGGTGGTGTTTCAGGTATTAGGGCAGTGCAGTGGTGTTTGGGCAGTGTAGGGGGTCTTGCTGGGGGTGGTGTTTCAGGGTTTAGGGCAGTGCAGTGGTGTTTGAGCAGTGTAGGGGGCCGTGCTGGGTGTGGTGTTTCAGGGTTTAGGGCAGTGCAGTGGTGTTTGGGCAGTGTGAGTAGTTGTGATGGGGCTGGTTTTTCAGGGTTTAGGGCAGTGCAGTGGTGTTCGGGCAGTGTAGGGGGTCGTGCTGGGGGGTGGTTCTTCAGGCTTTAGGGCAGTGCAGTGGTGTTCGGGCAGTGTAGGGGGTCATGCTGGGGGTGGTGTTTCAGGGTTTAGGGCAGTGCAGTGATGTTCGGGCAGTGTAGGGGGTCATGCTGGGGGTAGTGTTTCAGGGTTGAGGGCAGTGGTTCAGTGGTGTTCGGGCAGTGTGGGGGTGTTGCAGGGGCTGGTGTTTCAGGGTTTAGAGCAGTGCAGTGGTGTTTGGATAGTGTGTGGGGTCGTGCAGGTGCTGGTGTTTCAGGGTTTAGGGCAGTGCACTGGTGTTCAGCCAGTGTATGGGGTCATGCTAGGGGTGGTTTTTCAGGGTTTAGGGCAGTGCAGTGGTGTTTGGGCAGTGTAGGGGGTCTTGCTGAGGGTGGTATTTCAGGGTTTAGGGCAGTGCAGTGGTGTTCGAGCAGTGTAGGGGGCCGTGCTGGGTGTGGTGTTTCAGGGTTTAGGGCAGTGCAGTGATGTTTGGGCAGTGTGAGTAGTTGTGATGGGGCTGGTTTTTCAGGGTTTAGGGCAGTGCAGTGGTGTTCGGGCAGTGTAGGGGATCGTGCTGGGGGTGGTGTTTCAGGGTTTAGGGCAGTGCAGTGGTGTTCGGGCTGTGTAGGGGGTCGTGCTGGGGGTGGTGTTTCATGGTTTAGGGCAGTGCAGTGGTGTTCGGGCAGTGTAGGGGGTCATGCTTTAGGGTGGTGTTTCAGGGTTTAGGGCAGTGGTTTAGTGGTGTTCGGGCAGTGTGGGGGTCTTGCAGGGGCTGGTGTTTCAGGGTTTACAGCAGTGCAGTGGTGTTCGGGTAGTGTGTGGGGTTGTGCAGGGGCTGGTGTTTCAGGGTTTAGGTCAGTGCAGTGGTGTTCGGGCAGTGTAGGGGGTTGTACGATGGATGGTGTTTCAGGGTTTAGGGCAGTGCAGTGGTGTCTGGGCAGTGTACGGTGTCGTGCTGGGGGTGGTGTTTCATTGTTTAGGTCAGTGCAGTTGTGTTCGCGCAGTGTAGGGGGTCGTGCTGGGGCTGGTGTTTCATGATTTTGGGCAGTAGTGTTTGGGGAGTGTAGGGGGTCTCGCTGTGGGTGGTATTTCAGGGTTTCGGACAGTTCAGTGGTGTGCTGTCAGTGTAGGGATACTTGCTGGGGGTGGTGTTTCAGGGTTTAGGGCAGTGCAGTGATATTCGGGCAGTGTAGTGGGTCGAGCAGGGGGGTGGTGTTTCAGGGTTTAGGGCAGTGCAGTGGTATTTGGGCAGTGTAGGGGGTCTTGCTGGGGGTGGTGTTTCAGGGTTTAGGGCAGTGCAGTGGTGTTTGAGCAGTGTAGGGGGCCGTGCTGGGTGTGGTGTTTCAGGGTTTAGGGCAGTGCAGTGGTGTTTGGGCAGTGTGAGTAGTTGTGATGGGGCTGGTTTTTCAGGGTTTAGGGCAGTGCAGTGGTGTTCGGGCAGTGTATGGGGTCGTGCTGGGGGGTGGTGTTTCAGGCTTTAGGGCAGTGCAGTGGTGTTCGGGCAGTGTAGGGGGTTGTGCTGGGGGTGGTGTTTCAGGGTTTAGGGCAGTGCAGTGGTGTTCGGGCAGTGTAGGGGGTCATGCTGGGTGTGGTGTTTCAGGGTTTAGGGCAGTGGTTCAGTGGTGTTCGGGCAGTGTGGGGGTCTTGCAGGGGCTGGTGTTTCAGGGTTTAGAGCAGTGCAGTGGTGTTCAGATAGTGTGTGGGGTCGTGCAGGGGATGGTGTTTCAGGGTTTAGGGCAGTGCACTGGTGTTCAGCCAGTGTATGGGGTCGTGCTAGGGGTGGTTTTTCAGGGTTTAGGGCAGTGCAGTGGTGTTTGGGCAGTGTGGGGAGTCGTGCTGGGACTGGTGTTTCATTGTTTAGGGCAGTGCAGTTGTGTTAGCATAGTGTAGGGGGTCGTGCTGGGGCTGGTGTTTCACGATTTTGGGCAGTAGTGTTCGGGCAGTGTAGGGGGTCTTGCTGTGGGTGATATTTCAGGGTTTAGGGCAGTTCAGTGGTGTGCGGTCAGTGTAGGGGTTCTTGCTGGGGGTGGTGTTTCAGGGTTTAGGGCAGTGCAGTGATATTCCGGCAGTGTAGTGGGTCGTGCAGGGGGGTGGTGTTTCAGGTATTAGGGCAGTGCAGTGGTGTTTGGGCAGTGTAGGGGGTCTTGCTGGGGGTGGTGTTTCAGGGTTTAGGGCAGTGCAGTGGTGTTCGAGCAGTGTAGGGGGCCGTGCTGGGTGTGGTGTTTCAGGGTTTAGGGCAGTGCAGTGATGTTTGGGCAGTGTGAGTAGTTGTGATGGGGCTGGTTTTTCAGGGTTTAGGGCAGTGCAGTGGTGTTCGGGCAGTGTAGGGTATCGTGCTGGGGGTGGTGTTTCAGGGTTTAGGGCAGTGCAGTGGTGTTCGGGCTGTGTAGGGGGTCGTGCTGGGGGTGGTGTTTCATGGTTTAGGGCAGTGCAGTGGTGTTCGGGCAGTGTAGGGGGTCATGCTTTAGGGTGGTGTTTCAGGGTTTAGGGCAGTGGTTCAGTGGTTCAGTGGTGTTCGGGCAGTTTGGGGGTCTTGCAGGGGCTGGTGTTTCAGGGTTTAGGGCAGTGCAGTGGTGTTCGGGTAGTGTGTGGGGTCATGCAGGGGCTGGTGTTTCAGGGTTTAGGGCAGTGCAGTGGTGTTCGGGCAATGTAGGGGGTTGTACGAGGGATGGTGTTTCAGGGTTTAGGGCAGTGCAGTGGTGTTCGGGCAGTGTAGGGGGTCATGCGGGGGCTGGTGTTTCAGGGTTTAGGGCAGTGCAGAGGTGTTCAGGCAGTCTAGGGGGTCGTGCGGGGCTAGTGTTTCAGGGTTTAGGGCAGTGCAGTGGTGTTCGGGCAGTGTGGGGGGTCGTGCGGGGGCTGGTCTTTCAGGGTTTAGGGCAGTGCAGTGGTGTTCGGGCAGTGTAGGGGGTCGTGCGGGGGCTGGAGTTTCAGGGTTTAGGGCAGTGTAGAGGTTTTCGGGCAGTCTAGAGGGATGTGCAGGCTGGTGTTTCAGGGTTTAGGGCAGTGCTGTTTTGTTCGGGCAGAGTAGGGGGTCATGCAGGGGATGGTGTTTCAGGGATTAGAGCAGTGCAGTGGTGTTCAGGCAGTGTAGGGGTTCGTGCTGGGGGTGGTATTTCAGGGTTTAGGGCAGTGCAGTGGTGTACGGGCAGTACAGGGGGTCATGCTGGGGGTGGTGTTTCAGGGTTTAGGGCAGTGGTTCAGTGGTGTTCGGGCAGTGTGGGGGTCTTGCAGGGCTGGTGTTTTAGGGTATACAGCAGTGCAGTGGTGTTCGGGTAGTGTGTGGGGTCGTGCAGGGGCTGGTGTTTCAGGATTTAGGGCAGTGCAGTGGTGTTCGGGCAGTGTAGGGGGTTGTACGATGGATGGTGTTTCAGGGTTTAGGGCAGTGCAGTGGTGTCTGGGCAGTGTACGGTGTCGTACTGGGGGTGGTGTTTCATTGTTTAGGGCAGTGCAGTTGTGTTCGCGCAGTGTAGGGGGTCGTGCTGGGGCCTGTTTTTCATGATTTTGGGCAGTAGTGTTTGGGCAGTGTAGGGGGTCTCGCTGTGGGTGGTATTTCAGGGTTTAGGACAGTTCAGTGGTGTGCGGTCAGTGTAGGGGTTCTTGCTGGGGGTGGTGTTTCAGGGTTTAGGGCAGTGCAGTGATATTCGGGCAGTGTAGTGGTCGAGCAGGGGGGTGGTGTTTCAGGGTTTAGGGCAGTGCAGTGGTATTTGGGCAGTGTAGGGGGTCTTGCTGGGGGTGGTGTTTCAGGGTTTAGGGCAGTGCAGTGGTGTTTGAGCAGTGTAGGGGGCCGTGCTGGGTGTGGTGTTTCAGGGTTTAGGGCAGTGCAGTGGTGTTTGGGCAGTGTGAGTAGTTGTGATTGGGCTGGTTTTTCAGGGTTTAGGGCAGTGCAGTGGTGTTCGGGCAGTGTAGGGGGTCGTGCTGGGGGTGGTGTTTCAGGCTTTAGGGCAGTGCAGTGGTGTTCGGGCAGTGTAGGGGGTCGTGCTGGGGGTGGTGTTTCAGGGTTTAGGGCAGTGCAGTGGTGTTCGGGCAGTGTAGGGGGTCATGCTGGGGGTGGTGTTTCAGGGTTTAGAGCAGTGCAGTGGTGTTCAGATAGTGTGTGGGGTCGTGCAGGGGCTGGTGTTTCAGGATTTAGGGCAGTGCACTGGTGTTCAGCCAGTGTATGGGGTCGTGCTAGGGGTGGTTTTTCAGGGTTTAGCACAGTGCAGTGGTGTTCGGGCAGTGTGGGGAGTCGTGCTGGGACTGGTGTTTCATTGTTTAGGGCAGTGCAGTTGTGTTAGCACAGTGTAGGGGGTCGTGCTGGGGCTGGTATTTCAGGGTTTAGGGCAGTTCTGTGGTGTGCGGTCAGTGTAGGGGTTCTTGCTTGGGGTGGTGTTTCAGGGTTTAGGGCAGTGCAGTGGTGTTTGGGCAGTGTAGGGGGTCTTGCTGGGGGTGGTGTTTCAGGGTTTAGGGCAGTGCAGTGATGTTCGAGCAGTGTAGGGGGGCGTGCTGGGTGTGGTGTTTCAGGGTTTAGGGCAGTGCAGTGATGTTTGGGCAGTGTGAGTAGTGTTGATGGGGCTGGTTTTTCAGGGTTTAGGGCAGTGCAGTGGTGTTCGGGCAGTGTAGGGTATCATGCTGGGGGTGGTGTTTCAGGGTTTAGGGCAGTGCAGTGGTGTTCGGGCTGTGTAGGGGGTCGTGCTGGGGGTGGTGTTTCATGGTTTAGGGCAGTGCAGTGGTGTTCGGGCAGTGTAGGTGGTCATGCTTTAGGGTGGTGTTTCAGGGTTTAGGGCAGTGGTTCAGTGGTGTTCGGGCAGTGTGGGGGTCTTGCAGGGGCTGGTGTTTCAGGGTTTAGAGCAGTGCAGTGGTGTTCGGGTAGTGTGTGGGGTCGTGCAGGGGCTGGTGTTTCAGGGTTTAGGGCAGTGCAGTGGTGTTCGGGCAGTGTAGGGGGTTGTACGAGGGATGGTGTTTGGGGTTTAGGACAGTGCAGTGGTGTTCGGGCAGTGTAGGGGGTCATGCGGGGGCTGGTGTTTCAGGGTTTAGGGCAGTGCAGTGGTGTTCGGTCAGTGTAGGGTATCATGCTGGGGGTGGTGTTTCAGGGTTTAGGGCAGTGCAGTGGTGTTCGGGCTGTGTAGGGGGTCGTGCTGGGGGTGGTGTTTCATGGTTTAGGGCAGTGCAGGTGTGTTCAGGCAGTGTAGGGGATCATGCTTTAGGGTGGTGTTTCAGGGTTTAGGGCAGTGGTTCAGTGGTGTTCGGGCAGTGTGGGGGTCTTGCAGGGGCTGGTGTTTCAGGGTTTAGAGCAGTGCAGTGGTGTTCGGGTAGTGTGTGGGGTCGTGCAGGGGCTGGTGTTTCAGGGTTTAGGACAGTGCAGTGGTGTTCGGGCAGTGTAGGGGGTTGTACGAGGGATGGTGTTTGGGGTTTAGGGCAGTGCAGTGGTGTTCGGGCAGTGTAGGGGGTCATGCGGGGGCTGGTGTTTTAGGGTTTAGGGCAGTGCAGAGGTGTTCAGGCAGTCTAGGGGGTCGTGCGGGGCTAGTGTTTCAGGGTTTAGGGCAGTGCAGTGGTGTTCGGGCAGTGTGGGGGGTCGTGCGGGGGCTGGTGTTTCAGGGTTTAGGGCAGTGCAGTGGTGTTTGGGCAGTGTAGGGGGTCGTGCGGGGGCTGGAGTTTCAGGGATTAGGGCAGTGCAGAGGTGTTCGTGCAGTCTAGAGGGATGTGCAGGCTGGTGTTTCAGGGTTTAGGGCAGTGCTGTTTTGTTCGGGCAGAGTAGGGGGTCATGCAGGGGATGGTGTTTCAGGGATTAGAGCAGTGCAGTGGTGTTCGGGCAGTGTAGGGGGTCGTGCTGGGGGTGGTATTTCAGGGTTTAGGGCAGTGCAGTGGTGTTGGGGCAGTGTAGGGGGCCATGCTGGGGGTGGTGTTTCAGGGTTTAGGGCAGTGGTTCAGTGGTGTTCGGGCAGTGTGGGGGTCTTGCAGGGGCTGGTGTTTCAGGGTTTAGAGCAGTGCAGTGGTGTTTGGATAGTGTGTGGGGTCGTGCAGGGGCTGGTGTTTCAGGGTTTAGGGCAGTGCACTGGTGTTCAGCCAGTGTATG
This sequence comes from Triturus cristatus, assembly GCF_964204655.1. NCBI lineage: Eukaryota > Metazoa > Chordata > Amphibia > Caudata > Salamandridae > Triturus > Triturus cristatus. The sequence goes on along the minus strand of NC_140579.1, from coordinate 1,130,364,084 downwards.
GGGTCGTGCTAGGGGTGGTTTTTCAGGGTTTAGGGCAGTGCCATGGTGTTCGGGCAGTGTGGGGAGTCGTGCTGGGACTGGTGTTTCATTGTTTAGGGCAGTGCAGTTGTGTTAGCACAGTGTAGGGGGTCGTGCTGGGGCTGGTATTTCAGGGTTTAGGGCAGTTCAGTGGTGTGCGGTCAGTGTAGGGGTTCTTGCTGGGGGTGGTGTTTCAGGGTTTAGGGCAGTGTAGTGATATTCGGGCAGTGTAGTGGGTCGTGCAGGGGGGTGGTGTTTCAGGTATTAGGGCAGTACAGTGGTGTTTGGGCAGTGTAGGGGGTCTTGCTGGGGGTGGTGTTTCAGGGTTTAGGGCAGTGCAGTGGTGTTCGAGCAGTGTAGGGGGGCGTGCTGGGTGTGGTGTTTCAGGGTTTAGGGCAGTGCAGTGATGTTTGGGCAGTGTGAGTAGTGTTGATGGGGCTGGTTTTTCAGGGTTTAGGGCAGTGCAGTGGTGTTCGGGCAGCGTAGAGTATCATGCTGGGGGTGGTGTTTCAGGGTTTAGGGCAGTGCAGTGGTGTTCGGTCTGTGTAGGGGGTCGTGCTGGGGGTGGTGTTTCATGGTTTAGGGCAGTGCAGTGGTGTTCGGGCAGTGTAGGGGGTCATGCTTTAGGGTGGTGTTTCAGGGTTTAGGGCAGTGGTTCAGTGGTGTTCGGGCAGTGTGGGGGTCTTGCAGGGGCTGGTGTTTCAGGGTTTAGAGCAGTGCATTGGTGTTCGGGTAGTGTGTGGGGTCGTGCAGGGGCTGGTGTTTCAGGGTTTAGGGCAGTGCAGTGGTGTTCGGGCAATGTAGGAGGTTGTACGAGGGATGGTGTTTGGGGTTTAGGGCAGTGCAGTGGTGTTCGGGCAGTGTAGGGGGTCATGCGGGGGCTGGTGTTTCAGGGTTTAGGGCAGTGCAGAGGTGTTCAGGCAGTCTAGGGGGTCGTGCGGGGCTAGTGTTTCAGGGTTTAGGGCAGTGCAGTGGTGTTTGGGCAGTGTGGGGGGTCGTGCGGGGTGTGAGAAGTTGGCCTGATGTATGATGTCACTAGTTATAGTGTACACCTTATATCAGTCCAAATACCCTTATGGTGATTGGTTGTAAAGTCAACCTTATAGACCAGCTATCCTAGTGGTAGCATGGACAAGAGCAGTCTTAGGCTAAACTCTGAATGGCATGTGAAGCCAGCTGTGATACCATATATAATCCCTTGAATACCAAATGAAAGGACACCACAACAGATATATATTGTGAGAAGTTGGCCTGGTATATGATGCTCACTAGTTAAAGTGATCACCTTGTACCATGCCAAGCAACCCTTATGGTGTGGTTGTAAGTCAACCTTTTCGGACTAGCTGCCCTAGTGGTAGCATAGGCTAAGCAGTCTTTGAGGCTAAACTCGTGAAGCGTTTTAAGCCAGCTGTTTTACCAAATGCAACCCCCTTTTATACCAATGAAAGGACACCACACAGATATATATTCAAAATATATATGTATTTATTTCTCAAAGTAACCCCTAGTCTCTTTATGAGCACAGGAGCACAAATCGTCAAACAAGATTACAGTAGAATACACAGAAGTTGCCCTTTATATGGATAGGCCCTGGTGGCCACTCGAACCATATACTAAAATAGTGGTATAAGTACCACGAACAGAAAAGGGAAAAGGCCTAGGGCCTCTAGAATCGCTGGGCCTACAAGGAGCTAACGTCAGTTAGTGACCAGGAGGTCCACGGGTGGCGTGTGCAGAGCAAATAGTCACACGCGTGCTCCCATAGGTTTCAATGGGTGCGTAAAAAGTACAAAGTTACTGCAAAGAGGATCTTCCGGATGGACTAGGAACTCAAGATTTAGAACACAGGCACTAGAGATGTAATACTACACTTGGGCACAGGTGTGCCAGCTTTACCTCACCCACAGGAAGCGGGTGCATAGGCCTCGAAGTGCGTCGGGTTTCTTCTATCTGTTCCGTGGAGCCTGAAGACAAAGATGCTGCAGGCGGTCGGTCCGGGAGAGATGCAGTGGATCCAAGAGTGGATCGGAGATGTTGAAGACCTGTAAGCAGAGGGGACAGTGTTCACAGTCACTAGCCAGTGACCAGCGTGGCACCAGGTGGGTACCAGGCAATGTCGGGTGCAAACAGGAAGAAAGGTGTAGCTTGTCTCTGCAGCCACGTGGTCCCTGGAGGTCGACGACGTCCAGGAGTCGAGTCACGAGCTGTCCTACGCAGGCTCTCGCTGTCGGCAGTGTCGGCGACTTGATCGAAGCAAACAAGCCTTGGCAAAAGCAATTGTTGTAGGAAAAGGAAATAAGCTGATGGTTCTGACCAGCAAGGTCAAAAGGACTGCTCCTTTGGAGGGGAGCAAGGGCCAGTCTGGAGCAACCAGACCAGCGGTGTATTTCTTGAAGTTCGTCGCCAAGATGGCTACTAGCCAGCGGGCCAGCAACCGGTTAGGCGCGTCGAGTGGCAAAATGCAGAAGGGCCCCACGCAGATCGTGGAGATGCTGGAGGGCTCACCTTTGGTGCAGATGCTGCTCGGGTGTTGGGCTTCTCAGATCCCAAAGCACAACTTGGAGGGAGCCTCGGTTGTTGCACTTGTCAGCTTGTCGTAGTTGTTCCAAGATGGCTGGCTCCACGTGTCTCGGTGCCTCCATGGGTCTCCTCTTTTCAGGGACTGTGGATCGGGCGGTGAGAGGTCTGGAGGTCCAGGTCTTGTCAGTCTCTGGGCTCGGGCTCCGGCGGGAGGCGGCGGCAAAGCAGACGTTGATTCGCTGGATGGTGCTTGCGTTAGCAAGGTGGTCACTCCCTGACCACAGGGGAGATTGGCTTCAGTCCTCTGTGCAGCAGAGCGTCGAAGTTCCCGTCTTCTTCTTAGTGTTAAGTTGATTCCAGGATGTCTGAAGTCTTAGGACACAGCTCCTACCTTTAAGCGGATTCTAGGGGCCGGACTACCTGCTAGGTCCCTCCCTATGGGTGGGACCAGGAAGGGGGGTGGTTACACCCCCAATCCTTTGTCCAGCTCGCCCCAGGCCCGGGACTGGTGTGCCCCAGGACCGGTTTGAACTGGCATATGCACCGAGGCTCCTTGTGAGCCACAGGCATGTCGGGTTTCTTTCAAGCCCTACCTGACCAATACACAAAATCCTGTCTGGGGTGGTGCACGCACCTCCCCTGGCAGGAAACCCTTTGTCCACACCTCCCAAGCTGGAAGGACTCCCAGCAGCAGGAGGGCAGACTTGTGTCTGTGGTGGCAGCATCCATTTTGTGGAGCTGAGGCTATGTCTGATTTTACCCGGGTTTCAGGCACTGTACATGTCGTGTCCCTCTAGAAGGGTGGAATGCTAACCCCGTCGCCAGAATTGGCGAGGGGTTAGTATTCCAATTCGTATGACACCTTACTCGACATGTTTTGATAAAGCCAAACCAAAGTTAGCATTTAACCGCGAGGTTCATAATGCACTTAAGAGTATATGGTATGACGATATCTGGAAACAGTAGAAGGAAGTTGTTCCGACCACTGCAGACAGGCTCAGCTCATGCCAGAGCACCATCTCACATGGAACCAAGCACTCTGCCTTCAGGATTGTTAAGGCCTGCCATAGGAGTGACTTATAGGTTACCAGGTGTCCCATTTAAGGTTAGGTATAGGTATACTACACCTCAGTAAGAGGTGATTACACCAACTTACCCCAGCTGAGTGATCAGCCAGTTGTGTCAAATTGTTAGGCCACGCCTGGGGTGGCATAATACATGCTTCAGCCCTTGGCAGGCCTTGGGTACACCAATGCCCTGGGTACCTAGTGTACACTGGTACAGGGGCTGACAGGGTGATCCACTTCCAATTGGTTATGCACCTAGGGTGCATAGTTTTAATTTAGTAGAGAGAACAGCAGACTGGGGGTCTGATTGGCAGGCCCACAGCCTCAATATGTCAAAAACCAGTGAAGCAAAAAGCAAAAATTTGGGGTGACCATAGGATAGCAGACCCTACTCTCCTACACAACCCCCCCCCAAACGCTGGGACATTAAACTAGCCTTGACCAGTCTCGTCTTCATGTCCTAAGTGGAAGTACCTGGAGAGACCATCTGCATTCCCATGGTCAGTACCTGGCCGGTGCTCCACTGTAAAGTCCATCCCCTGTAGGGAAATGGACCACCTAAGCAGTTTGGGGTTTTCACCCTTCATCTGATTTAGCCACAAGAGGGGCTTATGGTCGGTCTGAATCTTGAAGTGAGTGCCAAACAAGTATGGCCTCAGCTTCTTCAGGGCCCACACCACAGCAAAGGCCTCCCTCTCAATAGCTGACCAATTCTTCTCTCTGGGGGTCAACCTTCTGCTAATAAAAGCAATGGGTTGGTCTTGACCATCTACATTAAGTTGTGACAGCACAGCTCCCACACCCAACTCAGAAGCATCTGTTTGGACAATAAACTCTTTGGAGTAGTCAGGACTTTTCAGGATAGGTGCAGAGCACATGGCCTCCTTCAGGTCATCAAATGCCTTTTGACAGCTTACTGTCCACTGAACCTTTTTGGGCATCTTCTTGGATGTCAGATCATTAAGAGGAGTCACAATGGACCCATAGTTCTTAACAAACTTCCTGTAGTACCCAGTCAAGCCCAAGAAAGCTCGAACTTGAGTCTGGGTGGTTGGAGGGGACCAGTCCTTGATGGATTGTATCTTACTCTCCAGTGGTTGAACTTGGCCTCCACCTACAAGGTGGCCCAAATATACAACCTTACTCTGCCCTATCTGGCACTTAGTAGCCTTGATAGTGAGGCCTGCCCTTTGCAGAGCCTCAAGAGCCTTCTTCAGGTGGATCAGGTGATCCTCCCAGGTGGAGCTAAAGACAGCAATGTCATCCAGATATGCTGCGCAAAAGTCATCCAACCCAGTAAGGACTTGGTTCACCAGCCTTTGGAAGGTGGCAGGTGCATTCTTCAGACCAAAGGGCATCACCACAAACTGGTAGTGCCCACCTGGGGTTGAGAATGCTGTTTTGGCCTTAGACTCCTCAGCTAATCTGATTTGCCAATAGCCAGCTGTTAAGTCAAATGTGCTCAAAAACTTTGCAGAAGCTAGTTTGTCTATGAGCTCATCTGCCCATGGAATAGGGTGTGCATCTGTCCTGGTGACAGCATTGAGTCCTCTGTAATCCACACAGAACCTCATCTCTCTCTTGCCATCTTTGGTGTGAGGTTTGGGGACCAGAACCACTGGGCTAGCCCAGGGGCTCTCTGAGGGTTCAATGACACCTAATTCCAGCATTTTATGTACCTCAGCCTTTATACAGTCCCTGACGTGGTCAGGTTGTCTGTAAAGCTTGTTCTTTACAGGCAGACTGTCACCAGTGTCCACCACATGGGTACACCAGTCAGTTTGACTAGGTATCAAGGAAAACATATGTGAAAATGATTGTAGAACCTGTCTACATTCAGTCTGCTGATGGGCAGTGAGGTTGCCTCCAAGGGTCACTCCTTCAACTGAGCCATCTTCAGGGTTCTGAGACAACAGGTCTGGGAGAGGGTCACTCTCTTCCTCCTGTCCCTCATCTGTAGCCATGAGCAAGCCCATGTCTGCCCTGTCAACATATGCTTTAAGCCTGTTAACATGGAGTACCCTGTGGGGACTCCTGGGAGTTCCTAGGTCGACCAAGTAGGTGACCTCTCCCTTCTTTTCCAGGATTGTATGGGGTCCAGACCATTTGTCTTGGAGTGCTGCTGGGGCCACTGGCTCCAACACCCATACCTTCTGTCCTGGCTGAAACTCAACCAAGACAGCCTTTTGGTCATGCCAAGCTTTCTGTAAGGCCTGGCTTGCCTCAAGGTTTTTGGATGCCTTCTCCATATACTCAGCCATCCTGGAGCGGAGACCAAGTACATAGTCTACTATGTCTAGCTTAGGCTTTTTGAGAGGTAACTCCCATCCTTCCTTCACCAAACACAGTGGGCCTCTCACAGGGTGCCCAAACAACAATTCAAAGGGGCTGTAGCCAACTCCTTTTTGTGGGACCTCTCTGTAAGCAAACAGAAGGCAGGGTAGAAGGATGTCCCATCTTCGCCTGAGCTTTTCAGGTAATCCTTTGATCATACCCTTTAGGGTCTTGTTGAATCTCTCAACAAGCCCATTGCATTGTGGGTGATAAGGGGTGGTGAACTTGTAGTTGACACCACATTCCTTCCACATAGCTGTCAAGTATCCTGACATAAAGTTGGTACCTCTGTCAGATACTACCTCCTTAGGAAACCCCACTCTGGAGAATACTCCCAGCAGGGCCCTGGCCACAACAGGAGCTGTAGTGGTCCTAAGGGGAATTGCCTCTGGATACCTGGTGGCATGATCCACTACCACCAGTATAAATCTGTGCCCAGATGCAGTGGGAGGATCCATGGGACCCACTATGTCTATTCCCACTCTTTCAAAGGGGACCCCCACCACAGGTAGTCGTATTAGGGGGGCCTTTGTTGTGCCACCTGATTTGCCACTGGCTTGGCAGGTCACACAGGAGCGACAAAACTCCTTTGTATCTTCATTCATGTGAGGCCAGTGAAAGTGAGGGACAAGTCTGTCCCAGGTCTTATTCTGGCCTAGGTGTCCTGCTAAGGGAATATCATGGGCCAAGGTAAGAAGGAAGCCCCTAAATTGCAGAGGTATAACCAACCTCCTGGTAGCACCAGGCTTGGGGTCTCTAGCCTCTGAATAAAGGAGCCCTTCATCCCAATACACTTTATGGGTACCTTGAGCATTCCCAGCAGCCTCAGCAGCAGCCAGCTGTCTGAGGGGTTCAAGAGAGGGACAGGATAACTGAGCCTGCCTCAAGTCAGCCCTTGAAGGTCCCCCTGTCCCCAGAAACTCAACCTGATCAGGTTCAAGCTCTTCAGGGACAGTTCCTTCAGGGTCCTCTAGATCAGCTTCCTGGGAAGGCTGATCATCACTCTGAGGCAGGGGGGAAGGCACAGCCTTGACCCTCCTGTTCTTCTTCTTGGTAGGTGCTTGGTCCATTGTTCCAGGATCCAAGACCTGAGGTTCAGTGAGGCACTTTTTGGCCTGTGACCTGGTCACAGCAAGGACATGTGATGATATACCTAACATCTCTGCATGAGTCCTGTACTCCACTTCTGACCATAGAGAACTCTCTAGGTCATTGCCCAACAAACATTCTACTGGGAGGTCTGCACTAACCACAACCCTTTTGAGGCCAGTTACCCCTCCCCATGAGAAGTTAACAACTGCCACACTATGTGAAGTAGTGGCATTGCTGGCATTGGTCACCAGGTAGTTCTCACCTGGTATGTACTGTCCAGGGTCCACAAAGCCTGGTGTCACCATAGTGACACTGGCACAAGTGTCCCTGTAGGCTTGAGCCACTTTGTCATTAATTAAAGGAGTCTGTCTGTACTTGCCCAGGTTACTGGGGCTCACAGTCAGGGACAAATCAATGTCCCCATCACAGATCAAGACTGCCTGTGTCAGGGTTCTGTCTAAGTCAGAATCTCCTTCAGTTCCCATAGTGATTCCCACTACACCCTTTGTCTGGGGACCAACACTGCTAACAGTAGTACTGGGAGCAGGTGCCTTAGGGGCAACAGTGTTGGGGGCTCCACCCTTTTTGCAATCACTAGTCCAGTGAGTTGTATTCTTGCAATGATTGCACCAGGGTTTCTTTTGACCTTCTTTCTTCTTTTTGGACTGTTGTTGGGACCCACCCTCCTTAGCAGTAGTTTGGGGCCCTGTTGAAGACTTCTGGTCTTTAGATTTCTGATCTCCACCCTTTTGGTCTGTTTTCTTCTGATCACCCCCTTGGCCCTGGTTCTGGTTCTTTTGCTTAACCCTGGTTCTGACCCATTTGTCTGCCTTCTTTCCCAATTCTTGGGGAGAGGTCAGATCAGAGTCAACCAAGTGTTGATGCAGTTGCTGGTTTTGACAGTTGTTTAAAATCTGTTCTCTCATCATCAAATTATACAATCCTGTAAAATCAGATACCTTACTTCCCAGCAACCAACCCTCCAAAGCCTTAGTGGCACATTCAACATATTCAGACCAGTCCTGAGTCTGTGTCTTTTGGGTGTCTCTGAACATTAACCTGTACTGTTCAGTGGTTAAGCCTAACCCATCTACCAGAACACTCTTCAGGACTCTGTAATTTCTGACATCCTCTTCTCTAACAGTGAGGAGTCTGTCTCTGCCTCTTCCTTCAAAGGAGAGCCAGAGGATTGCTGCCCACTGGTCTTCAGGAACCTGCTGTACTTTGCAGGCTCTCTCAAGAGCAGTTATCCATTTGTGGATGTCATCCCCACTTTTGTAGGGGGGCACAACCTTAGACAGGTTCCTATTATCAAAGACCCTATCTTTGTCCTTAGGGACAATGCTGCCACCAGTGGGTATGGACCCACTCTCTCTAGGTTGCCTAGCCTTGTTCAGTTTTTCTTCCATCAGGGCTACTTCTAGCTCCTGCTTCCTGATCCTCAGCTGGGCTTCCTGCATTCTGGCCTCATGTTCCCTCCTCTGAGGGGTGGTCAGTCTCCTTCTGGAGTGACCTTGAGAGCCTCTAGAGCCATGGGAAGCATTGGAGTCACCTGAGCGATTCCTTTGCCTTCCAAGCCCTGTGTTAAGTCCACTGGGGAGATCCAATGGGGTGAACCCACTGTCAGTCCCCAATAGCCTTAGTTTAGCTGGGCCAAGTATAACACTTGGCACTGGGCTAGTTCTCCCTTCATCCCCACTCACATCTGTATCCCCATCACTTTCTTCCTCTGTGGTAGGCATCCCATCTAAGGGGTGACTATTGGAAGGGGGTACCTCTGTGGCATCTTCAGAAGGGGGGCCTCCTGTTCCTGTCCCTAAGGGGGCTAACTGGGAAGCTTTCTTGAGTTCTCTCTGATTCTCATCATTCTGTAAGAGTTCTCTGAGCTCAGCAGAGTTAGGGTTCTTGGGCTGTTTAAGGCCTCTAAGAGTTGCCAAATGCCTGAGCTCATTCTGATTAAGGGTAGCAAAGCTGGATGGTGCCCTCTGGGGGTCACTCTCAACAGAGATGGGTACAGTGGACCCCTCTGCCCCGGCCATTGCTCTTAAGTGTGGGTGGATGTGTTGCAATCTACCTACACTTGGGTTTACCTACTAAACCTATCTAGTAGTTGTAGTCAGGGTGTGCTACTCCCTTTGCTCTACAACAACTAAGTTCAGTAGAACTTATGTATATCTAATCTTGTTTTATATGTACCTACAGGTACCTATGTGATCTTTCAATTGGTAACCAAGAGATTACAATGGTAAAACACAGCAAGCTCAAATCCAACCGCTGCTCACCAATGTGAGAAGTTGGCCTGGTATATGATGCTCACTAGTTAAAGTGATCACCTTGTACCATGCCAAGCAACCCTTATGGTGTGGTTGTAAGTCAACCTTTTCGGACTAGCTGCCCTAGTGGTAGCGTAGGCTAAGCAGTCTTTGAGGCTAAACTCGTGAAGCGTGTTAAGCCAGCTGTTTTACCAAATGCAACCCCCTTTTATACCAATGAAAGGACACCACACAGATATATATTCAAAATATATATGTATTTATTTCTCAAAGTAACCCCTAGTCTCTTTATGAGCACAGGAGCACAAATCGTCAAACAAGATTACAGTAGAATACACAGAAGTTGCACTTTATATGGATAGGCCCTGGTGGCCACTCGAACCATATACTAAAATAGTGGTATAAGTACCACGAACAGAAAAGGGAAAAGGCCTAGGGCCTCTAGAATCGCTGGGCCTACAAGGAGCTAACGTCAGTTAGTGACCAGGAGGTCCACGGGTGGCGTGTGCAGAGCAAATAGTCACACGCGTGCTCCCATAGGTTTCAATGGGTGCGTAAAAAGTACAAAGTTACTGCAAAGAGGATCTTCCGGATGGACTAGGAACTCAAGATTTGGAACACAGGCACTAGAGATGTAATACTACACTTGGGCACAGGTGTGCCAGCTTTACCTCACCCACAGGAAGCGGGTGCATAGGCCTCGAAGTGCGTCGGGTTTCTTCTATCTGTTCCGTGGAGCCTGAAGACAAAGATGCTGCAGGCGGTCGGTCCGGGAGAGATGCAGTGGATCCAAGAGTGGATCGGAGATGTTGAAGACCTGTAAGCAGAGGGGACAGTGTTCACAGTCACTAGCCAGTGACCAGCGTGGCACCAGGTGGGTACCAGGCAATGTCGGGTGCAAACAGGAAGAAAGGTGTAGCTTGTCTCTGCAGCCACGTGGTCCCTGGAGGTCGACGACGTCCAGGAGTCGAGTCACGAGCTGTCCCACGCAGGCTCTCACTGTCGGCGGTGTCGGCGACTTGATCGAAGCAAACAAGCCTTGGCAAAAGCAATTGTTGTAGGAAAAGGAAATAAGCTGATGGTTCTGACCAGCAAGGTCAGAAGGACTGCTCCTTTGGAGGGGAGCAAGGGCCAGTCTGGAGCAACCAGACCAGTGGTGTATTTCTTCAACTTCGTCGCCAAGATGGCTACTAGCCAGCGGGCCAGCAGCCGGTTAGGCGCGTCGAGTGGCAAAATGCAGAAGGGCCCCACGCAGATCGTGGAGATGCTGGAGGGCTCACCTTTGGTGCAGATGCTGCTCGGGTGTTGGGCTTCTCAGATCCCAAAGCACAACTTGGAGGGAGCCTCGGTTGTTGCACTTGTCAGCTTGTCGTAGTCGTTCCAAGATGGCTGGCTCCACGTGTCTCGGTGCCTCCACGGGTCTCCTCTTTTCAGGGACTGTGGATCGGGCGGTGAGAGGTCTGGAGGTCCAGGTCTTGTCAGTCTCTGGGCTCGGGCTCCGGCGGCGGCAAAGCAGACGTTGATTCGCTGGATGGTGCTTGCGTTAGCAAGGTGGTCACTCCCTGACCACAGGGGAGATTGGCTTCAGTCCTCTGTGCAGCAGAGCGTCAAAGTTCCCGTCTTCTTCTTAGTGTTAAGTTGATTCCAGGATGTCTGAAGTCTTAGGACACAGCTCCTACCTTTAAGCGGATTCTAGGGGCCGGACTACCTGCTAGGTCCCTCCCTATGGGTGGGACCAGGAAGGGGGGTGGTTACACCCCCAATCCTTTGTCCAGCTCGCCCCAGGCCCGGGACTGGTGTGCCCCAGGACCGGTTTGAACTGGCATATGCACCGAGGCTCCTTGTGAGCCACAGGCATGTCTGGTTTCTTTCAAGCCCTACCTGACCAATACACAAAATCCTGTCTGGGGTGGTGCACGCACCTCCCCTGGCAGGAAACCCTTTGTCCACACCTCCCAAGCTGGAAGGACTCCCAGCAGCAGGAGGGCAGACTTGTGTCTGTGGTGGCAGCATCCATTTTGTGGAGCTGAGGCTATGTCTGATTTTACCCGGGTTTCAGGCACTGTACATGTCGTGTCCCTCTAGAAGGGTGGAATGCTAACCCCGTCGCCAGAATTGGCGAGGGGTTAGTATTCCAATTCATATGACACCTTACTCGACATGTTTTGATAAAGCCAAACCAAAGTTAGCATTTAACCGCGAGGTTCATAATGCACTTAAGAGTATATGGTATGACGATATCTGGAAACAGTAGAAGGAAGTTGTTCCGACCACTGCAGACAGGCTCAGCTCATGCCAGAGCACCATCTCACATGGAACCAAGCACTCTGCCTTCAGGATTGTTAAGGCCTGCCATAGGAGTGACTTATAGGTTACCAGGTGTCCCATTTAAGGTTAGGTATAGGTATACTACACCTCAGTAAGAGGTGATTACACCAACTTACCCCAGCTGAGTGATCAGCCAGTTGTGTCAAATTGTTAGGCCAAGCCTGGGGTGACATAATACATGCTTCAGCCCTTGGCAGGCCTTGGGTACACCAATGCCCTGGGTACCTAGTGTACACTGGTACAGGGGCTGACAGGGTGATCCACTTCCAATTGGTTATGCACCTAGGGTGCATAGTTTTAATTTAGTAGAGAGAACAGCAGGCTGGGGGTCTGATTGGCAGGCCCACAGCCTCAATATGTCAAAAACCAGTGAAGCAAAAAGCAAAAATTTGGGGTGACCATAGGATAGCAGACCCTACTCTCCTACATATATATAAAATAAAGTGTATTTATTCTAAGCAAACCCTCAGCACTCTTTATGAGATTAGAGGTAAGTACAACACAGTCTTATTTATGCATACATTAAGTCACACAGGTAAGTAATACAGTTAGGCCCTAGGGGCCACGCAAACCATATACTAAGTAAGTGGTATAAGAACCACTGTCACGGAAATAGAATAGGCCTAGGCCTAGGGAATCGCTGGGGCTACACTACACTAGCGTTAGTTAGGAAGTGGGAGGCCCACGGGATTCGTGTGCAGAGTGGAAACACTCACGCGTAATGCGTAAAAGTCAATAGCAATAGTACAGTTTAGAAAACGGTAGATTTAGGACACTTCCGGAGTAGCTAGGAAGTTGAGACTTGAAAACTAGACACTAGGATAGTCACTATCCTGATGAGCACCGGAGTACCCAAGTTACCTAGCCCACAGGCTGCGGGTGCATAGGGGTGAAGATGCGTCGTTTTCGTCGTCGACTCCTATGGATGCCTGAAGAAAGATGCTGACAGGCAGTCAGGGGAGAGTGTCCGGTGGATCCCAAGGCTGGGATCAAGAAGAGAAGAAACCTGCAAGCAGAAGGGACAGAGTCAAGGTCACTAGCCAGTGACCACGTGGAACCAGGAAGGAACCAGGCGATGTCGTGAAGAGTTGCAGGTGAAGGTGAAGCTTGTCGCTGCAGCCAGGAGGACCAGGAAGCGTCGAGGACGACCAGGACCAGGAGGCGAGCTGTCCCACAAAGGCTCTTGCTGTCGGCGGCATCGAAGTTGGACTAGGACTCACCAAGCCTTGGCAAGCGGAACCCACGAAGAACAAAGGACTTGCTTCTGGTGCAGACCAGGAAGGTCTGGGGTGCTTCTTCTTTGCAGAGAAGCGGGAGCCAGTCTGGAGGAGCCAAACCAGCGCAGAAGATTTCAGGGTGCGTCGTCACAGAGGCCACTAGCCAGCGGGCCAGCAACCGGACAGACGCGGCAAGCAGGAAAATGCTGAAGGGCCCCACGCAGGACTCGTGGAGTGTGGGGGGCTGATCTTCGGTGCAGATGGTGCTTGGGGTTGGGGCTTCTCAATCCCCGGTGCACAACTTCGAGGGTACCTCAGAAGCTGCGCTGTAAGTTACTAGCCACTTTTCCCAGGTAGCCGGTCCCACGTCGCTCGTCACCTCCACGGATCTCAGCTCTGCTACAGATGTGGATGAGGGTCGGAGAAGTCTGGAAGTCAAGGCTCTGGTCGGGCTCTGCAGTCGGTTCCTCGTAGAACGGTCGCAAAGCAAAGGGTAGTCTCTTGATGGTGCCTGTTTGCACAGGGTAGCCACTCCTTGGCTACAAGGGAGATTCTTCAGTCTTCTTCTTTCGTCGAATGTCGAAGGTCCAGAGTTTCTGTTCAGTTTTGCAGGTTCAGGATAATCTAAAGTCTTGAGGCCCAACTCCCACTCTTATACTAATCTGGGGGGCTGGGATACCTGCTAGGTCACGCCTTATGGGTGGGACCTGGGAGGGGGTGGTTACACCCACTTCCCTTTGTCCAGTTTCGCGCCAGAGCTGGGGCTGGAGTGCCCCAGCGCCGGTTTGAACTGGACTATGCAAGGAACACCTTGTGTGCCCCAGGCATGTCTCATTCCTTTCAGCCCACCCTGCCCCAATACACTAAAGGCTGTCTGGGGAGGTGCTAGCACCTCCCCAAGCAGGAAACCTATTGTCCAGGCCTCCCTGGCTGGGATCACTCCCAGCTGCAGGAGGTCAGACTTGTGTCGTGGCAGCAGCATCCATTTTGTGATGCTGAGGCTTTGGTCAGAGGCTAACAGTTGAAGTATGATTTTAACATGTCTTTCCCTCTAGAAGGGGGGATAATATTCTCATGTCCAGAAATGGCATGGGGGTATTATTCCCTAGTGTTAGACACCTTACACGACATGTTTTGATAAAGCCAAACCATAGTTACCATAACCGTCTAAGATTATAAGGCACTTTAAGAGTATATGGTAGGCTATATCATAGAACAGCTATAAGGACAAGGTTCCGAAAGCTGCAGACAGGCTCAGCTCATGCTAGAGCACCATCTCACATGTTACCAAGCACTCTGCCTCCAGGATTGTCAAGGCCTGCCATAGGAGTGACTGATAGGTACACATGTGTCTATATGTAAGTTAGGCATAGGAATACTACACCTAGGCAAGGGGTGATTACACGACCTTGCCCCAGCTGAGTGATCAGCCAGTTGTGTCAAAATGGAAGGCCAGGCCAGGGGTGGCATAATACATGCTGCAGCCCCTGGTAGGCCTAGGGTACACCTATGCCCTGGGTACCTAGGGTACACTGTACAGGGGCCAATAAGGTGATCCTATCCAAATGGGTTATGCACCTAAAGTACATAGTATTAATTTAGAGAGAGAACAGCAGGGCTGTGGGTCTGATTAGCAGGCCCACAGCCACATCTAAGTCGAAAACCAGTAAAGCAAAAGCAAAAAGTGGGGGTGAACATAGAAAGCAGACCCTACTCTCCTACACGGGGGCTGGTGTTTCAGGGTTTAGGGCAGAGCAGTGGTGTTCGGGCAGTGTAGGGGGTCGTGCGGGGGCTGGAGTTTCAGGGTTTAGGGCAGTGCAGAGGTGTTCGTGCAGTCTAGAGGGATGTGCAGGCTGGTGTTTCAGGGTTTAGGGCAGTGCTGTTTTGTTCGGGCAGAGGAGGGGGTCATGCAGGGGATGGTGTTTCAGGGATTAGAGCAGTGCAGTGGTGTTCGGGCAGTGTAGGGGGTCGTGCTGGGGGTGGTATTTCAGGGTTTAGGGCAGTGCAGTGGTGTTCGGGCAGTGTAGGGGGCCATGCTGGGGGTGGTGTTTCAGGGTTTAGGGCAGTGGTTCAGTGGTGTTTGGGCAGTGTGGGGGTCTTGCAGGGGCTGGTGTTTCAGGGTTTAGAGCAGTGCAGTGGTGTTCGGATAGTGTGTGGGGTCATGCAGGGGCTGGTGTTTCAGGGTTTAAGGCAGTGCACTGGTGTTCAGCCAGTGTATGGGGTCGTGCTAGGGGTGGTTTGTGAGGGTTTAGGGCAGTGCAGTGGTGTTCGGGCAGTGTGGGGAGTCATGCTGGGGCTGGTGTTTCATTGTTTAGGGCAGTGCAGTTGTGTTCGCGCAGTGTAGGGGTTGTGCTGGGGCTGGTGTTTCATGATTTTGGGCAGTGGTGTTTGGGCCGTGTAGGGGTCTCACTGTGGGTGGTATTTAAGGGTTTAGGACAGTTCAGTGGTGTGCTGTCAGTGTAGGGGTTCTTGCTGGGGGTGGGGATTCAGGGTTTAGGGCAGTGCAGTGATAATTCGGCGAGTGTAGTGGGTCGTGCAGGGGGGTGGTGTTTCAGGGTTTAGGGCAGTGCAGTGGTATTTGGGCAGTGTAGGGGGTCTTGCTGGGGGTGGTGTTTCAGGGTTTAGGGCAGTGCAGTGGTGTTTGAGCAGTGTAGGGGGCCTTGCTGGGTGTGGTGTTTCAGGGTTTAGGGCAGTGCAGTGGTGTTTGGGCAGTGTGAGTAGTTGTGATGGGGCTGGTTTTTCAGGGTTTAGGGCAGTGCAGTGGTGTTCGGGCAGTGTAGGGGGTCGTGCTGGGGGGTGGTTCTTCAGGCTTTAGGGCAGTGCAGTGGTGTTCGGGCAGTGTAGGGGGTCATGCTGGGGGTGGTGTTTCAGGGTTTAGGGCAGTGCAGTGATGTTCGGGCAGTGTAGGGGGTCATGCTGGGGGTGGTGTTTCAGGGTTTAGGGCAGTGGTTCAGTGGTGTTCGGGCAGTGTGGGGGTCTTGCAGGGGCTGGTGTTTCAGGGTTTAGAGCAGTGCAGTGGTGTTTGGATAGTGTGTGGGGTCGTGCAGGTGCTGGTGTTTCAGGGTTTAGGGCAGTGCACTGGTGTTCAGCCAGTGTATGGGGTCATGCTAGGGGTGGTTTTTCAGGGTTTAGGGCAGTGCAGTGGTGTTTGGGCAGTGTGGGGAGTCGTGCTGGGACTGGTGTTTCATTGTTTAGGGCCGTGCAGTTGTGTTAGCACAGTGTAGGGGGTCGTGATGGGGCTGGTGTTTCATGATTTTGGGCAGTAGTGTTCGGGCAGTGTAGGGGGTCTTGCTGTGGGTGGTATTTCAGGGTTTAGGGCAGTTCAGTGGTGTGCAGTCAGTGTAGGGGTTCTTGCTGGGGGTGGTGTTTCAGGGTTTCGGACAGTGTAGTGGGTCGTGCAGGGGAGTGGTGTTTCAGGGATTAGGGCAGTGCAGTGGTGTTTGGGCAGTGTAGGGGGTCTTGCTGGGGGTGGTGTTTCAGGGTTTAGGGCAGTGCAGTGGTGTTCGAGCAGTGTAGGGGGCAGTGCTGGGTGTGGTGTTTCAGGGTTTAGGGCAGTGCAGTGATGTTTGGGCAGTGTGAGTAGTTGTGATGGGGCTGGTTTTTCAGGGTTTAGGGCAGTGCAGTGGTGTTCGGGCAGTGTAGGGGATCGTGCTGGGGGTGGTGTTTCAGGGTTTAGGGCAGTGCAGTGGTGTTTGGGCTGTGTAGGGGGTCGTGCTGGGGGTGGTGTTTCATGGTTTAGGGCAGTGCAGTGGTGTTCGGGCAGTATAGGGGGTCATGCTTTAGGGTGGTGTTTCAGGGTTTAGGGCAGTGGTTCAGTGGTGTTCGGGCAGTGTGGGGGTCTTGCAGGGGCTGGTGTTTCAGGTTTACAGCATTGCAGTGGTGTTCGGGTAGTGTGTGGGGTCGTGCAGGGGCTGGTGTTTCAGGGTTTAGGGCAGTGCAGTGGTGTTCGGGCAGTGTAGGGGGTTGTACGATGGATGGTGTTTCAGGGTTTAGGGCAGTGCAGTGGTGTTCGGGCAGTGTACGGGGTCAAGCGGGGGCTGGTGTTTTTGAGGGTTTAGGGCAGTGCAGAGGTGTTCAGGCATCTAGGGGGTTGTGCGGGGCTAGTGTTTCAGGGTTTAGGGCAGTGCAATGGTGTTCGGGCAGTGTGGGGGGTCGTGCGGGGGCTGGTGTTTCAGGGTTTAGGGCAGTGCAGTGGTGTTCGGGCAGTGTAGGGGGTCGTGCGGGGGCTGGAGTTTCAGGGTTTAGGGCAGTGCAATGGTGTTCTGGCAGTGTAGGGGGTCGTGCTGGGGCTGGTGTTTCATGATTTTGGGCAGTAGTGTTCGGGCAGTGTAGGGGGTCTTGCTGTGGGTGGTATTTCAGGGTTTAGGGCAGTTCAGTGGTGTGCGGTCAGTGTAGGGGTTCTTGCTGGGGGTGGTGTTTCAGGGTTTAGGGCAGTGCAGTGATATTCGGGCAGTGTAGTGGGTCGTGCAGGGGGGTGGTGTTTCAGGGAGTAGGGCAGTGCAGTGGTGTTTGGGCAGTGTAGGGGGCCGTGCTGGGTGTGGTGTTTCAGGGTTTAGGGCAGTGCAGTGATGTTTGGGCAGTATGAGTAGTTGTGATGGGGCTGGTTTTTCAGGGTTTAGGGCAGTGCAGTGGTGTTCGGGCAGTGTAGGGTATCGTGCTGGGGGTGGTGTTTCAGGGTTTAGGGCAGTGCAGTGGTGTTCGGGCTGTGTAGGGGGTCGTGCTGGGGGTGGTGTTTCATGGTTTAGGGCAGTGCAGTGGTGTTCGGGCAGTGTAGGGGGTCATGCTTTAGGGTGGTGTTTCAGGGTTTAGGGCAGTGGTTCAGTGGTGTTCGGGCAGTGTGGGGGTCTTGCAGGGGCTGGTGTTTCAGGGTTTAGAGCAGTGCAGTGGTGTTCGGGTAGTGTGTGGGGTCGTGCAGGGGCTGGTGTTTCAGGGTTTAGGGCATTGCAGTGGTGTTCGGGCAGTGTAGGGGGTTGTACGAGGGATATTGTTTCAGGGTTTAGGGCAGTGCAGTGGTGTTTGGGCAGTGTAGGGGGTCATGCGGGGGCTGGTGTTTCAGGGTTTAGGGCAGTGCAGAGGTGTTCAGGCAGTCTAGGTGTTCGTGCGGGGCTAGTGTTTCACGGTTTAGGGCAGTGCAGTGGTGTTCGGGTAGTGTGGGGGGTCGTGCGGGGGCTGGTGTTTCAGGGTTTAGGGCAGTGCAGTGGTGTTTGGGCAGTGTAGGGTGTCATGCAAGGCTGGTGTTTCAGGGTTTAGAGCAGTGCATTGGTGTTTGGGCAGTGTAGGTGGTCGTGCGTGGGCTGGTGTTTCAGGGTTTAGGGCAGTGCAGTGGTGTTCGGGCAGTGTAGGGGGTCTTGCTGGGGGAGGTGTATCAGGGTTTTGGGCATTGCAGTGGTATTCGGGCAGTGTAGGGGGTCATGTAGAGGATGGTGTTTCAGGATTTAGGGCAGTGCAGTGGTGTTCGGGCAGTGTAGGGTGTCGTGCGAGGCTGGTGTTTCAGGATTTAGGGCAGTGCAGTGGTGTTCGGGCAGTGTAGGGTGTCGTGCGAGGCTGGTGTTTCAGGGTTTAGGGCAGTGCATTGGTGTTCGGGCAGTGTAGGTGGTCGTGCGTGGGCTGGTATTTCCGGGTTTAGGGCAGTGCATTGGTGTTCGGGCAGTGCAGGGTGTCGTGCACGGGGTGGTGTTTCAGGGCTTAGGGCAGTGCAGTCATGTTCATGCAGTGTATGGGGACGTGCAGGGGGTGGTGTTTCAGGGTTTAGGGCAGTGCAGTGGTATTCGGGCAGTTTGGGGGGTCGTGCAGGGGCTGGTGTTTCAGGGTTTAGGGCAGTTTAGTGGTGTTCGGGCAGTGGTGGGGGGTTGTACGGGAGATGGAGTTTCAGGGTTTAGGGCAATGCAGTGGTGTTCGGGCAGTGTAGGGGGTTGTGCGGGGGCTGGTGTTTCAGGGTTTAGGGCAGTGCAGAGGTGTTTGGGCAGTCTAGGGGGTCATGCAGGGGATGGTGTTTCAGGGTTAGGGCAGTGAAGTGGTGTGCGGGATCTTTAGGGGTCGTGCGGGGCTGGTGTTTCAGGGTTTAGGGCAAAGCAGTGGTGTTCGGGCAGTGTGGGTTGTCGTGCGGGGGCTGGTGTTTCAGGGTTTAGGGCAGTGCATTAGTGTTTGGGCAGTGTAGGGGGTCGTGCGTGGGCTGGTGTTTCAGGGTTTAGGGCAGTGCAGTGGTGTTCAGGCAGTGAAGGGGGTCGTGCTGGGGCTGGCGTTTCAGGGTTTACGGCATTGCAGTGGTTTTCGGGCAGTGTAGGGGGTCTTGCTGCGGGTGGTGTTTCAGGGTTTAGGCAGTGGTGTTTGGGCAGTGTGGGGGTCTTGCAGGGGCTGGTGTTTCAGGGTTTAGGGCAGTGCAGTGGTGTTCGGGTAGTGTGTGGGGTCGTGCAGGGGCTGGTGTTTCAGGGTTTAGGGCAGTGCAGTGGTGTTCGGCAGTGTAGGGGGTTGTACGATGGATGGTGTTTCAGGGTTTAGGGCAGTGCAGTGGTGTTCGGGCAGTGTACTGGGTCATGCGGGGGCTGGTGTTTCAGGGTTTAGGGCAGTGCAGAGGTGTTCAGGCATCTAGGGGGTCGTGCGGGGCTAGTGTTTCAGGGTTTAGGGCAGTGCAATGGTGTTCGGGCAGTGTGGGGGGTCGTGCGGGGGCTGGTGTTTCAGAGTTTAGGGCAGTGCAGTGGTGTTCGGGCAGTGTAGGGGGTCGTGCGGGGGCTGGAGTTTCAGGGTTTAGGGCAGTGCAGAGGTGTTCGGGCAGTCTAAAGGGATGTGCAGGCTGGTGTTTAAGGGTTTAGGGCAGTGCAGTTGTGTTCGGGCAGAGTAGGGGGTCATGCAGGGGATGGTGTGTCAGGGTTTAGAGCAGTGCAGTGGTGTTCGGGCAGTGTAGGGGGTCGTGCTGGGGGTGGTGTTTCTGGGTTTAGGGCAGTGCAGGGGTGTTCGGGCAGTGTAGAGGGTCATGCTGGGGGTGGTGTTTCAGGGTTTAGGGCAGTGGTTCAGTGGTGTTCGGGCAGTGTGGGGGTCTTGCAGGGGCTGGTGTTTCAGGGTTTAGAGCAGTGCAGTGGTGTTCAGATAGTGTGTGGGGTCGTGCAGGGGCTGGTGTTTCAGGGTTTAGGGCAGTGTACTGGTGTTCAGCCAGTGTATGGGGTCGTGCTAGGGGTGGTTTTTCAGGGTTTAGGGTAGTGCAGTGGTGTTCGGGCAGTGTGGGGAATCATGCTGGGGCTGGTGTTTCATTGTTTAAGGCAGTGCAGTTGTGTTCGCGCAGTGTAGGGGGTCGTGCTGGGGCTGGTGTTTCATGATTTTGGGCAGTGCAGTTGTGTTAGCACAGTGTAGGGGGTCGTGCTGGGGCTGGTGTTTCATGATTTTGGGCAGTAGTGTTCGGGCAGTGTAGGGGGTCTTGCTGTGGGTGGTATTTCAGGGTTTAGGGCAGTTCAGTGGTGTGCGGTCAGTGTAGGGGTTCTTGCTGGGGGTGGTGTTTCAGGGTTTAGGGCAGTGCAGTGATATTCGGGCAGTGTAGTGGGTCGTGCAGGGGGGTGGTGTTTCAGGGATTAGGGCAGTGCAGTGGTGTTTGGGCAGTGTAGGGGGTCTTGCTGGTGGTGGTGTTTCAGGGCTTAGGGCAGTGCAGTGGTGTTCGAGCACTGTAGGGGGCCGTGCTGGGTGTGGTGTTTCAGGGTTTAGGGCAGTGCAGTGATGTTTGGGCAGTGTGAGTAGTTGTGATGGGGCTGGTTTTTCAGGGCTTAGGGCAGTGCAGTGGTGTTCGGGTAGTGTGTGGGGTCGTGCAGGGGCTGGTGTTTCAGGGTTTAGGACAGTGCAGTGGTGTTCGGGCAGTGTAGGGGGTTGTACGAGGGATGGTGTTTGGGGTTTAGGGCAGTGCAGTGGTGTTCGGGCAGTGTAGGGGGTCATGCGGGTGCTGGTGTTTCAGGGTGTAGGGCAGTGCAGAGGTGTTCAGGCAGTCTAGGGGGTCGTGCGGGGCTGGTGTTTCAGGGTTTAGGGCGGTGCAGTGGTGTTCGGGCAGTGTAGGGGGTCGTGCGGGGGCTGGAGTTTCAGGGTTTAGGGCAGTGCAGAGGTGTTCGTGCAGTCTAGAGGGATGTGCAGGCTGGTGTTTCAGGGTTTAGGGCAGTGCTGTTTTGTTCGGGCAGAGTAGGGGGTCATGCAGGGGATGGTGGTTCAGGGATTAGAGCAGTACAGTGGTGTTCGGGCAGTGTAGGGGGTCGTGCTGGGGGTGGTATTTCAGGGTTTAGGGCAGTGCAGTGGTGTTCGGGCAGTGTAGGGGGCCATGCTGGGGGTGGTGTTTCAGGGTTTAGGGCAGTGGTTCAGTGGTGTTCGGGCAGTGTGGGGGTCTTGCAGGGGCTGGTGTTTCAGGGTTTAGAGCAGTGCAGTGGTGTTCGGATAGTGTGTGGGGTCGTGCAGGGGCTGGTGTTTCAGGGTTTAGGGCAGTGCACTGGTGTTCAGCCAGTGTATGGGGTCGTGCTAGGGGTGGTTTTTCAGGGTTTAGGGCAGTGCAGTGGTGTTCGGGCAGTGTGGGGAGTCGTGCTGGGACTGGTGTTTCATTGTTTAGGGCAGTGCAGTTGTGTTAGCACAGTGTAGGGGGTCGTGCTGGGGCTGGTATTTCAGGGTTTAGGGCAGTTCAGTGGTGTGCGGTCAGTGTAGGGGTTCTTGCTGGGGGTGGTGTTTCAGGGTTTAGGGCAGTGCAGTGATATTCGGGCAGTGTAGTGGGTCGTGCAGGGGGGTGGTGTTTCAGGTATTAGGGCAGTGCAGTGGTGTTTGGGCAGTGTAGGGGGTCTTGCTGGGGGTGGTGTTTCAGGGTTTAGGGCAGTGCAGTGGTGTTCGAGCAGTGTAGGGGGGCGTGCTGGGTGTGGTGTTTCAGGGTTTAGGGCAGTGCAGTGATGTTTGGGCAGTGTGAGTAGTGTTGATGGGGCTGGTTTTTCAGGGTTTAGGGCAGTGCAGTGGTGTTCGGGCAGTGTAGGGTATCATGCTGGGGGTGGTGTTTCAGGGTTTAGGGCAGTGCAGTGGTGTTCTGGCTGTGTAGGGGGTCGTGCTGGGGGTGGTGTTTCATGGTTTAGGGCAGTGCAGTGGTGTTCGGGCAGTGTAGGGGGTCATGCTTTAGGGTGGTGTTTCAGGGTTTAGGGCAGTGGTTCAGTGGTGTTCGGGCAGTGTGGGGGTCTTGCAGGGGCTGGTGTTTCAGGGTTTAGAGCAGTGCAGTGGTGTTCGGGTAGTGTGTGGGGTCGTGCAGGGGCTGGTGTTTCAGGGTTTAGGGCAGTGCAGTGGTGTTCGGGCAGTGTAGGGGGTTGTACGAGGGATGGTGTTTGGGGTTTAGGGAAGTGCAGTGGTGTTCAGGCAGTGTAGGGGGTCATGCGGGGGCTGGTGTTTCAGGGTTTAGGGCAGTGCAGTGGTGTTCGGGCAGTGTAGGGTATCATGCTGGGGGTGGTGTTTCAGGGTTTAGGGCAGTGCAGGTGTGTTCGGGCTGTGTAGGGGGTCGTGCTGGGGGTGGTGTTTCATGGTTTAGGGCAGTGCAGTGGTGTTCGGGCAGTGTAGGGGGTCATGCTTTAGGGTGGTGTTTCAGGGTTTAGGGCAGTGGTTCAGTGGTGTTCGGGCAGTGTGGGGGTCTTGCAGGGGCTGGTGTTTCAGGGTTTAGAGCAGTGCATTGGTGTTCGGGTAGTGTGTGGGGTCGTGCAGGGGCTGGTGTTTCAGGGTTTAGGGCAGTGCAGTGGTGTTCGGGCAGTGTAGGGGGTTGTACGAGGGATGGTGTTTGGGGTTTAGGGCAGTGGTGTTAGGGCAGTGTAGGGGGTCATGCGGGGGCTGGTGTTTCAGGGTTTAGGGCAGTGCAGAGGTGTTCAGGCAGTCTAGGGGGTCGTGCGGGGCTAGTGTTTCAGGGTTTAGGGCAGTGCAGTGGTGTTCGGGCAGTGTGGGGGGTCGTGCGGGGGCTGGTGTTTCAGGGTTTAGGGCAGTGCAGTGGTGTTCGGGCAGTGTAGGGGGTCGTGCGGGGGCTGGAGTTTCAGGGTTTAGGGCAGTGCAGAGGTGTTCGTGCAGTCTAGAGCGTTGTGCAGGCTGGTGTTTCAGGGTTTAGGGCAGTGCTGTTTTGTTCGGGCAGAGTAGGGGGTCATGCAGGGGATGGTGTTTCAGGGATTAGAGCAGTGCAGTGGTTTTCGGGCAGTGTAGGGGGTCGTGCTGGGGGTGGTATTTCAGGGTTTAGGGCAGTGCAGTGGTGTTCGGGCAGTGTAGGGGGCCATGCTGGGGGTGGTGTTTCAGGGTTTAGGGCAGTGGTTCAGTGGTGTTCGGGCAGTGTGGGGGTCTTGCAGGGGCTGGTGTTTCAGGGTTTAGAGCAGTGCAGTGGTGTTCGGATAGTGTGTGGGGTCATGCAGGGGCTGGTGTTTCAGGGTTTAGGGCAGTGCACTGGTGTTCAGCCAGTGTATGGGGTCGTGCTAGGGGTGGTTTGTGAGGGTTTAGGGCAGTGCAGTGGTGTTCGGGCAGTGTGGGGAGTCATGCTGGGGCTGGTGTTTCATTGTTTAGGGCAGTGCAGTTGTGTTCGTGCATTGTAGGGGTCGTGCTGGGGCTGGTGTTTCATGATTTTGGGCAGTAGTGTTTGGGCCGTGTAGGGGTCTCACTGTGGGTGGTATTTCAGGGTTTAGGACAGTTCAGTGGTGTGCTGTCAGTGTAGGGGTTCTTGCTGGGGGTGGGGATTCAGGGTTTAGGGCAGTGCAGTGATAATTCGGCCAGTGTAGTGGGTCGTGCAGGGGGGTGGTGTTTCAGGGTTTAGGGCAGTGCAGTGGTATTTGGGCAGTGTAGGGGGTCTTGCTGGGGGTGGTGTTTCAGGGTTTAGGGCAGTGCAGTGGTGTTTAAGCAGTGTAGTGGGCCGTGCTGGGTGTGGTGTTTTAGGGTTTAGGGCAGTGCAGTGGTGTTTGGGCAGTGTGAGTAGTTGTGATGGGGCTGGTTTTTCAGGGTTTAGGGCAGTGCAGTGGTGTTCGGGCAGTGTAGGGGGTCGTGCTGGGGGTGGTTCTTCAGGCTTTAGGGCAGTGCAGTGGTGTTCGGGCAGTGTAGGAGGTCATGCTGGGGGTGGTGTTTCAGGGTTTAGGGCAGTGCAGTGATGTTCGGGCAGTGTAGGGGGTCATGCTGGGGATGGTGTTTCAGGGTTTAGGGCAGTGGTTCAGTGGTGTTCGGGCAGTGTGGGGGTCTTGCAGGGGCTGGTGTTTCAGGGTTTAGAGCAGTGCAGTGGTGTTCGGATAGTGTGTGGGGTCGTGCAGGTGCTGGTGTTTCAGGGTTTAGGGCAGTGCACTGGTGTTCAGCCAGTGTAGGGGATCGTGCTGGGGGGTGGTGTTTCAGGGTTTAGGGCAGTGCAGTGGTGTTCGGGCTGTGTAGGGGGTCGTGCTGGGGGTGTGTTTCATGGTTTAGGGCAGTGCAGTGGTGTTCGGGCAGTGTAGGGGGTCATGCTTTAGGGTGGTGTTTCAGGGTTTAGGGCAGTGGTTCAGTGGTGTTCGGGCAGTGTGGGGGTCTTGCAGGGGCTGGTGTTTCAGGGTTTACAGCATTGCAGTGGTGTTCGGGTAGTGTGTGGGGTCGTGCAGGGGCTGGTGTTTCAGGGTTTAGGGCAGTGCAGTGGTGTTCGGGCAGTGTAGGGGGTTGTACGATGGATGGTGTTTCAGGGTTTAGGGCAGTGCAGTGGTGTTCGGGCAGTGTACGGGGTCATGCGGGGGCTGGTGTTTTTGAGGGTTTAGGGCAGTGCAGAGGTGTTCAGGCATCAAGGGGGTCGTGCGGGGCTAGTGTTTCAGGGTTTAGGGCAGTGCAATGGTGTTCGGGCAGTGTGGGGGGTCGTGCGGGGGCTGGTAATTCAGGGTTTAGGGCAGTGCAGTGGTGTTCGGGCAGTGTAGGGGGTCGTGCGGGGGCTGGAGTTTCAGGGTTTAGGGCAGTGCAGAGGTGTTCGGGCAGTCTAGAGGGATGTGCAGGCTGGTGTTTCAGGGTTTAGGGCAGTGCAGTTGTGTTCGGGCAGAGTAGGGGGTCATGCAGGGGATGGTGTTTCAGGGTTTAGAGCAGTGCAGTGGTGTTCGGGCAGTGTAGGGGGTCGTGCTGGGGGTGGTGTTTCAGGGTTTAGGGCAGTGCAGTGGTGTTCGGGCAAGGTAGAGGGTCATGCTGGGGGTGGTGTTTCAGGGTTTAGGGCAGTGGTTCAGTGGTGTTCGGGCAGTGTGGGGGTCTTGCAGGGGCTGGTGTTTCAGGGTTTAGAGCAGTGCAGTGGTGTTCGGATAGTGTGTGGGGTCGTGCAGGGGCTGGTGTTTCAGGGTTTAGGGCAGTGCACTGGTGTTCAGCCAGTGTATGGGGTCGTGCTAGGGGTAGTTTTTCAGGGTTTAGGGTAGTGCAGTGGTGTTCGGGCAGTGTGGGGAGTCGTGCTGGGACTGGTGTTTCATTGTTTAGGGCAGTGCAGTTGTGTTATCACAGTGTAGGGGGTCGTGCTGGGGCTGGTGTTTCATGATTTTGGGCAGTAGTGTTCGGGCAGTGTAGGGGGTCTTGCTGTGGGTGGTATTTCAGGGTTTAGGGCAGTTCAGTGGTGTGCGGTCAGTGTAGGGGTTCTTGCTGGGGTGGTGTTTCAGGGTTTAGGGCAGTGCAGTGATATTCGGGCAGTGTAGTGGGTCGTGCAGGGGGGTGGTGTTTCAGGGAGTAGGGCAGTGCAGTGGTGTTTGGGCAGTGTAGGGGGCCGTGCTGGGTGTGGTGTTTCAGGGTTTAGGGCAGTGCAGTGATGTTTGGGCAGTGTGAGTAGTTGTGATGGGGCTGGTTTTTCAGGGTTTAGGGCAGTGCAGTGGTGTTCGGGCAGTGTAGGGTATCGTGCTGGGGGTGGTGTTTCAGGGTTTAGGGCAGTGCATTAGTGTTTGGGCAGTGTAGGGGGTCGTGCGTGGGCTGGTGTTTCAGGGTTTAGGGCAGTGCAGTGGTGTTCGGGCAGTGAAGGGGGTCGTGCTGGGGCTGGCGTTTCAGGGTTTACGGCATTGCAGTGGTTTTCGGGCAGTGTAGGGGGTCTTGCTGCGGGTGGTGTTTCAGGGTTTAGGCAGTGGTGTTTGGGCAGTGTGGGGGTCTTGCAGGGGCTGGTGTTTCAGGGTTTACAGCAGTGCAGTGGTGTTCGGGTAGTGTGTGGGGTCGTGCAGGGGCTGGTGTTTCAGGGTTTAGGGCAGTGCAGTGGTGTTCGGGCAGTGTAGGGGGTTGTACGATGGATGGTGTTTCAGGGTTTAGGGCAGTGCAGTGGTGTTCGGGCAGTGTACTGGGTCATGCGGGGGCTGGTGTTTCAGGGTTTAGGGCAGTGCAGAGGTGTTCAGGCATCTAGGGGGTCGTGCGGGGCTAGTGTTTCAGGGTTTAGGGCAGTGCAATGGTGTTTGGGCAGTGTGGGGGGTCGTGCGGGGGCTGGTGTTTCAGGGTTTAGGGCAGTGCAGTGGTGTTCGGGCAGTGTAGGGGGTCGTGCGGGGGCTGGAGTTTCAGGGTTTAGGGCAGTGCAGAGGTGTTCGGGCAGTCTAAAGGGATGTGCAGGCTGGTGTTTCAGGGTTTAGGGCAGTGCAGTTGTGTTCGAGCAGAGTAGGGGGTCATGCAGGGGATGGTGTTTCAGGGTTTAGAGCAGTGCAGTGGTGTTCGGGCAGTGTAGGGGGTCGTGCTGGGGGTGGTGTTTCAGGGTTTAGGGCAGTGCAGTGGTGTTCGGGCAGTGTAGAGGGTCATGCTGGGGGTGGTGTTTCAGGGTTTAGGGCAGTGGTTCAGTGGTGTTCGGGCAGTGTGGGGGTCTTGCAGGGGCTGGTGTTTCAGGGTTTAGAGCAGTGCAGTGGTGTTCAGATAGTGTGTGGGGTCGTGCAGGGGCTGGTGTTTCAGGGTTTAGGGCAGTGCACTGGTGTTCAGCCAGTGTATGGGGTCGTGCTAGGGGTGGTTTTTCAGGGTTTAGGGTAGTGCAGTGGTGTTCGGGCAGTGTGGGGAGTCATGCTGGGACTGGTGTTTCATTGTTTAGGGCAGTGCAGTTGTGTTAGCACAGTGTAGGGGGTCGTGCTGGGGCTGGTGTTTCATGATTTTGGGCAGTAGTGTTCGGGCAGTGTAGGGGGTCTTGCTGTGGGTGGTATTTCAGGGTTTAGGGCAGTTCAGTGGTGTGCGGTCAGTGTAGGGGTTCTTGCTGGGGGTGGTGTTTCAGGGTTTAGGGCAGTGCAGTGATATTCGGGCAGTGTAGTGGGTCGTGCAGGGGGGTGGTGTTTCAGGGATTAGGGCAGTGCAGTGGTGTTTGGGCAGTGTAGGGGGTCTTGCTGGTGGTGGTGTTTCAGGGTTTAGGGCAGTGCAGTGGTGTTCGAGCACTGTAGGGGGCCGTGCTGGGTGTGGTGTTTCAGGGTTTAGGGCAGTGCAGTGATGTTTGGGCAGTGTGAGTAGTTGTGATGGGGCTGGTTTTTCAGGGTTTAGGGCAGTGCAGTGGTGTTCGGGCAGTGTAGGGGGTCGTGCTGGGGGGTGGTGTTTCAGGGTTTAGGGCAGTGCAGTGTTGTTCGGGCTGTGTAGGGGGTCGTGCTGGGGGTGGTGTTTCATGGTTTAGGGCAGTGCAGTGGTGTTCGGGCAGTGTAGGGGGTCATGCTTTAGGGTGGTGTTTCAGGGTTTAGGGCAGTGGTTCAGTGGTGTTCGGGCAGTGTGGGGGTCTTGCAGGGGCTGGTGTTTCAGGGTTTACAGCAGTGCAGGGGTGTTCGGGTAGTGTGTGGGGTCGTGCAAGGGCTGGTGTTTCAGGGTTTAGGGCATTGCAGTGGTGTTCGGGCAGTGTAGGGGGTTGTACGAGGGATATTGTTTCAGGGTTTAGGGCAGTGCAGTGGTGTTCGGGCAGTGTAGGGGGCCATGCAGGGGCTGGTGTTTCAGGGTTTAGGGCAGTGCAGAGGTGTTCAGGCAGTCTAGGTGGTCGTGCGGGGCTAGTGTTTCATGGTTTAGGGCAGTGCAGTTGTGTTCGGGTAGTGTGTGGGGTCGTGCAGGGGCTGGTGTTTCAGGGTTTAGGGCATTGCAGTGGTGTTCGGGCAGTGTAGGGGGTTGTATGAGGGATATTGTTTCAGGGTTTAGGGCAGTGCAGTGGTGTTTGGGCAGTGTAGGGGGTCATGCGGGGGCTGGTGTTTCAGGGTTTAGGGCAGTGCAGAGGTGTTCAGGCAGTCTAGGTGGTCGTGCGGGGCTAGTGTTTCACGGTTTAGGGTAGTGCAGTGGTGTTCGGGTAGTGTGGGGGGTCGTGCGGGGGCTGGTGTTTCAGGGTTTAGGGCAGTGCAGTGGTGTTTGGGCAGTGTAGGGTGTCGTGCGAGGCTGGTGTTTCAGGGTTTAGAGCAGTGCATTGGTGTTCGGGCAGTGTAGGTGGTCGTGCGTGGGCTGGTGTTTCACGGTTTAGGGCAGTGCAGTGGTGTTCGGGCAGTGTAGGGGGTCTTGCTGGGGGAGGTGTATCAGGGTTTTGGGCATTGCAGAGGTGTTCGGGCAGTGTAGGAGGTCTTACTGGGGGTAGTGTTTCAGGGTTTAGGGCAGTGCAGTGGTATTCGGGCAGTGTAGGGGGTCATGCAGAGGATGGTGTTTCAGGATTTAGGGCAGTGCAGTGGTGTTCGGGCAGTGTAGGGTGTCGTGCGAGGCTGGTGTTTCAGGGTTTAGGGCAGTGCATTGGTGTTTGGGCAGTGTAGGTGGTCGTGCGTGGGCTGGTATTTCCGGGTTTAGGGCAGTGCATTGGTGTTCGGGCAGTGTAGGGTGTCGTGCACGGGTGGTGTTTCAGGGCTTAGGGCAGTGCAGTCATGTTCATGCAGTGTATGGGGACGTGCAGGGGGTGGTGTTTCAGGGTTTAGGGCAGTGCAGTGGTATTCGGGCAGTTTGGGGGGTCGTGCAGGGGCTGGTGTTTCAGGGTTTAGGGCAGTTTAGTGGTGTTCGGGCAGTGTAGGGGGTTGTACGGGAGATGGTGTTTCAGGGTTTAGGGCAATGCAGTGGTGTTCGGGCAGTGTAGGGGGTTGTGCGGGGGCTGGTGTTTCAGGGTATAGGGCAGTGCAGAGGTGTTTGGGCAGTCTAGGGGGTCATGCAGGGGATGGTGTTTCAGGGTTAGGGCAGTGAAGTGGTGTGCGGGATGTTTAGGGGTCGTGCGGGGCTGGTGTTTCAGGGTTTAGGGCAAAGCAGTGGTGTTCGGGCAGTGTGGGTTGTCGTGCGGGGGCTGGTGTTTCAGGGTTTAGGGCAGTGCATTAGTGTTTGGGCAGTGTAGGGGGTCGTGCGTGGGCTGGTGTTTCAGGGTTTAGGGCAGTGCAGTGGTGTTCGGGCAGTGAAGGGGGTCGTGCTGGGGCTGGCGTTTCAGGGTTTACAGCATTGCAGTGGTTTTCGGGCAGTGTAGGGGGTCTTGCTGCGGGTGGTGTTTCAGGGTTTAGGCAGTGGTGTTTGGGCAGTGTGGGGGTCTTGCAGGGGCTGGTGTTTCAGGGTTTACAGCAGTGCAGTGGTGTTCGGGTAGTGTGTGGGGTCGTGCAGGGGCTGGTGTTTCAGGGTTTAGGGCAGTGCAGTGGTGTTCGGGCAGTGTAGGGGGTTGTACGATGGATGGTGTTTCAGGGTTTAGGGCAGTGCAGTGGTGTTCGGGCAGTGTACTGGGTCATGCGGGGGCTGGTGTTTCAGGGTTTAGGGCAGTGCAGAGGTGTTCAGGCATCTAGGGGGTGGTGCGGGGCTAGTGTTTCAGGGTTTAGGGCAGTGCAATGGTGTTTGGGCAGTGTGGGGGGTCGTGCGGGGGCTGGTGTTTCAGGGTTTAGGGCAGTGCAGTGGTGTTCGGGCAGTGTAGGGGGTCGTGCGGGGGCTGGAGTTTCAGGGTTTAGGGCAGTGCAGAGGTGTTCGGGCAGTCTAAAGGGATGTGCAGGCTGGTGTTTCAGGGTTTAGGGCAGTGCAGTTGTGTTCGAGCAGAGTAGGGGGTCATGCAGGGGATGGTGTTTCAGGGTTTAGAGCAGTGCAGTGGTGTTCGGGCAGTGTAGGGGGTCGTGCTGGGGGTGATGTTTCAGGGTTTAGGGCAGTGCAGTGGTGTTCGGGCAGTGTAGAGGGTCATGCTGGGGGTGGTGTTTCAGGGTTTAGGGCAGTGGTTCAGTGGTGTTCGGGCAGTGTG
Organism: Triturus cristatus; assembly: GCF_964204655.1. Classification (NCBI taxonomy): domain Eukaryota; kingdom Metazoa; phylum Chordata; class Amphibia; order Caudata; family Salamandridae; genus Triturus; species Triturus cristatus. The sequence goes on along the minus strand of NC_140579.1, from coordinate 1,130,334,164 downwards.
GGGGTCTTGCAGGGGCTGGTGTTTCAGGGTTTAGAGCAGTGCAGTGGTGTTCAGATAGTGTGTGGGGTCGTGCAGGGGCTGGTGTTTCAGGGTTTAGGGCAGTGCACTGGTGTTCAGCCAGTGTATGGGGTCGTGCTAGGGGTGGTTCTTCAGGGTTTAGGGTAGTGCAGTGGTGTTCGGGCAGTGTGGGGAGTCATGCTGGGACTGGTGTTTCATTGTTTAGGGCAGTGCAGTTGTGTTAGCACAGTGTAGGGGGTCGTGCTGGGGCTGGTGTTTCATGATTTTGGGCAGTAGTGTTCGGGCAGTGTAGGGGGTCTTGCTGTGGGTGGTATTTCAGGGTTTAGGGCAGTTCAGTGGTGTGCGGTCAGTGTAGGGGTTCTTGCTGGGGGTGGTGTTTCAGGGTTTAGGGCAGTGCAGTGATATTCGGGCAGTGTAGTGGGTCGTGCAGGGGGGTGGTTTCAGGGATTAGGGCAGTGCAGTGGTGTTTGGGCAGTGTAGGGGGTCTTGCTGGTGGTGGTGTTTCAGGGTTTAGGGCAGTGCAGTGGTGTTTGAGCACTGTAGGGGGCCGTGCTGGGTATGGTGTTTCAGGGTTTAGGGCAGTGCAGTGATGTTTGGGCAGTGTGAGTAGTTGTGATGGGGCTGGTTTTTCAGGGTTTAGGGCAGTGCAGTGGTGTTCGGGCAGTGTAGGGGGTCGTGCTGGGGGGTGGTGTTTCAGGGTTTAGGGCAGTGCAGTGTTGTTCGGGCTGTGTAGGGGGTCGTGCTGGGGGTGGTGTTTCATGGTTTAGGGCAGTGCAGTGGTGTTCGGGCAGTGTAGGGGGTCATGCTTTAGGGTGGTGTTTCAGGGTTTAAGGCAGTGGTTCAGTGGTGTTCGGGCAGTGTGGGGGTCTTGCAGGGGCTGGTGTTTCAGGGTTTACAGCAGTGCAGTGGTGTTCGGGTAGTGTGTGGGGTCGTGCAAGGGCTGGTGTTTCAGGGTTTAGGGCATTGCAGTGGTGTTCGGGCAGTGTAGGGGGTTGTACGAGGGATATTGTTTCAGGGTTTAGGGCAGTGCAGTGGTGTTCGGGCAGTGTAAGGGGCCATGCAGGGGCTGGTGTTTCAGGGTTTAGGGCAGTGCAGAGGTGTTCAGGCAGTCTAGGTGGTCGTGCGGGGCTAGTGTTTCATGGTTTAGGGCAGTGCAGTGGTGTTCGGGTAGTGTGGGGGGTCGTGCGGGGGCTGGTGTTTCAGGGTTTAGGGCAGTGCAGTGGTGTTTGGGCAGTGTAGAGTGTCGTGCGAGGCTGGTGTTTCAGGGTTTAGAGCAGTGCATTGGTGTTCGAGCAGTGTAGGTGGTCGTGCGTGGGCTGGTGTTTCAGGGTTTAGGGCAGTGCAGTGGTGTTCGGGCAGTGTAGGGGGTCTTGCTGGGGGAGGTGTATCAGGGTTTTGGGCATTGCAGAGGTGTTAGGGCAGTGTAGGAGGTCTTACTGGGGGTAGTGTTTCAGGGTTTAGGGCAGTGCAGTGGTATTCGGGCAGTGTAGGGGGTCATGCAGAGGATGGTGTTTCAGGATTTAGGGCAGTGCAGTGGTGTTCGGGCAGTGTAGGGTGTCGTGCGAGGCTGGTGTTTCAGGGTTTAGGGCAGTGCATTGGTGTTCGGGCAGTGTAGGTGGTCGTGCGTGGGCTGGTATTTCCGGGTTTAGGGCAGTGCATTGGTGTTCGGGCAGTGTAGGCGGTCGTGCACGGGGTGGTGTTTCAGGGCTTAGGGCAGTGCAGTCATGTTCATGCAGTGTATGGGGACGTGCAGGGGGTGGTGTTTCAGGGTTTAGGGCAGTGCATTGGTATTCGGGCAGTTTGGGGGGTCGTGCAGGGGCTGGTGTTTCAGGGTTTAGGGCAGTTTAGTGGTGTTCGGGCAGTGTAGGGGGTTGTACGGGAGATGGTGTTTCAGGGTTTAGGGCAATGCAGTGGTGTTCGGGCAGTGTAGGGGGTTGTGCGGGGGCTGGTGTTTCAGGGTTTAGGGCAGTGCAGAGGTGTTTGGGCAGTCTAGGGGGTCATGCAGGGGATGGTGTTTCAGGGTTAGGGCAGTGAAGTGGTGTGCGGGATGTTTAGGGGTCGTGCGGGGCTGGTGTTTCAGGGTTTAGGGCAAAGCAGTGGTGTTCGGGCAGTGTGGGTTGTCGTGCGGGGGCTGGTGTTTCAGGGTTTAGGGCAGTGCATTAGTGTTTGGGCAGTGTAGGGGGTCGTGCGTGGGCTGGCGTTTCAGGGTTTACGGCATTTCAGTGGTTTTCGGGCAGTGTAGGGGTCTTGCTGCAGGTGGTGTTTCAGGGTTTAGGCAGTGGTGTTTGGGCAGTGTAGGGGTTCTTGCTGGGGGTGGTGTTTCAGGGTTTAGGGCAGTGCAGTGGTATTCAGGCAGTGTAGTGGGTCGTGCAGGGGGGTGGTGTTTCAGGGTTTAGGGCAGTGCAGTGGTGTTTGGGCAGTGTAGGGGGTCATGCGGGGGCTGGTGTTTCAGGGTTTAGGGCAGTTTAGTGGTGTTCGGGCAGTGTAGGGGGTTGTACGGGGGATGGTGTTTCAGGGTTTAGGACAAAGCAGTGGTTTTCGGGCAGTGTAGGGGGTTGTGCGGGGGCTGGTGTTTCAGGGTTGAGGGCAGTGCAGATGTGTTTGGGCAGTCTAGGGGGTCATGCGGGGCTAGTGTTTCAGGGTTTAGGGCAGTGCAGTGGTGTTCGGGCAGTGTAGGGGGTCATGCAGGGGATGGTGTTTCAGGGTTATGGCAGTGAAGTGGTGTTCGGGATGTGTAGGGGTTCGTGCAGGGCTGGTGTTTCAGGGTTTAGGGCAAAGCAGTGGTGTTCGGGCAGTGTGGGTTGTCATGGGGGGCTGGTGTTTCAGGGTTTAGGGCAGTGCATTGTTGTTCGGGCAGTGTAGGGGGTCGTGCGTGGGCTGGTGTTTCAGGGTTTAGGGCAGTGCAGTGGTGTTCGGGCAGTGTAGGGGGTCGTGTTGGGGCTGGCGCTTCAGGGTTTACGGCATTGCAGTGGTTTTCGGGCAGTGTAGGGGGTCTTGCTGCGGGTGGTGTTTCAGGGTTTAGGGCAGTGCAGTGGTATTCGGGCAGTGTAGTGGGTCGTGCAGGGGGGTGGTGTTTCAGGGTGTAGGGCAGTGCAGTGGTGTTCGGGCAGTGTAGGGGGTTCTCTGGGGGTGCTGTTTCATGGTTTAGGGCAGTGGTGTTCGGGCAGTGTAGGGGGTCTTGCTGGGGTTGGTGATTCAGTGTTTAGGGCAGTGCAGTGATGTTCGGGCAGTGTAGGCTGTAGTGCTGGGGCTGGTGTTTCAGGGTTTAGGGCAGTGCAGTGGTGTTCGGGCAGTGTAGGGGGTCGTGCCGGGGCTAGTGTTTCAGGGTTTAGGGCAGTGCAGTGGTGTTCGGGCAGTGTGGGGGGTCATGCAGGGGCTGGTGTTTCAGGGTTTAGGGCAGTGCAGTGGTGTTCGGGCAGTGTAGGGGGTCGTATAGGGGGATGGTGTTTCAGGGTTTAGGGCAATGCAGTGGTGTTCGGCAGTGTAGGGGGTCGTGCATGGGCTGGTGTTTCAGGGTTTAGGGCAGTGCAGTTGTGTTCGGGCAGTGTAGGGGGTCATGCAGGGGATGGTGTTTCAAGGTTTAGGGCAGTGCAGTGGTGTTCGGGCAGTGTAGGGTGTCGTGCGAGGCTGGTGTTTCAGGGTTTAGGGCAGTGCAGTGGTGTTCGGGCAGTGTGGGTTGTCGTGCGGGGGCTGGTGTTTCAGGGTTTAGGGCAGTGCATTGGTGTTCGGGCAGTGTAGGTGGTCGTGCGTTGGCTGGTGTTTCAGGGTTTATTGCAGTGCAGTGGTGTTCGGGAAGTGTAGGGGGTCTTGCTGGGGGTTGATGAATACAGGCCCCAGCTAGGCCCGCAGAATACAAGGGTTCGCTCTCCTGTAACGTAAACTAAAAGGAAGTTGGCACGGAAACTGCAAATACAAAGACAGAGTTTATTAACCCTTAAGGGTGGTCCTACAACCTATACAACACTCTTCAGTATTGCATAGAGTAGCACAAAGAACTTGCGTACACAGTCCCCTTTTATACACAACAGAGGGGCTCATAAGTGGGTGGATACAACATGAGGCAAAGAGTATTACCTTTTATGGACATTTTCGATACAGAACCAATATGTGGGCGGAGTAAACAATTTCCTGAGCCCGCGAAAACATGGTCAAGCAAGGACTAACTGATAACAGATGTGGTCAAGTCTGGGCATGCGCCAGACGGACAAAGGAGCTATTTATAGACTGTTACTAGGCAGATTACAAGAGCAACTAACACGAAGATAGGACTCTTCTCGTGCTGAGCACGTGGAGACACGACAATACAAAATGGAGTCCAGACATTAGTCAACATAGGAGAGAAACTTATTTTAAGAAAGGGAAATTCATGTCTTTAGTGAATGCTTAATCAGATCGCTGTTTTAGTTTTCAAATGACGACCCTTTCAGCATTTACTGAAGACATAAGGCTTATTAGGATAATCATCATATATATAAATTTTCATCATCTCTTCCACCTCTTTGGTTAAATGTTTCTGATAGGTGACATTGGCAATAGCTTTCTTATCAGGAATACAGAATGACACACATAAAGAACAGAGTAAAGGACCACACTGGACACAGATGCAGTAGGAAAACAGAATTGCCACAATAATGCAGAGACCAGTTAAAACCTTCCATCCCCATGTAATGATCAATGCCCAAAACCATCCAGAAAAGGTCCAAGTGCCATTTTCTGTGTGAATCTCAGCTGCGATTTTATGCAATTTATTAATAGCGTTATAAACTGATGGCGTATGGTCAGGAATAAACACACAACAACTACTCCCGATAATTTTACATGCTCCACCTCGGTCAGCTAACATAACATCTAATACCATACGATTCTGTAATGCAACAATTCTAGTAATTTGTAATTCTTCCGTAAGATTCCCAAGAGCAGCAGTGGTTTGATTCGTCACAGCCTCTACAACTCTCGTTGACCTTCGAACCTTCCTACTATTTAGGGCAGCTCCAACAAAGAAAAACAATCCTAAGTTAAATTCAATATACTGCTGTAAGCTAGTATCAGTTTGATCAACATCATCAATGGATAGAGTACGTTTATACCTATTTACAGTCACATTATTCAACAACTTCAAATCTTTATGATAGGATGCAGGTGCTAAAAATACAGGGGGTAATAAGAACGCTACATAACATACTCCGGACCAGCCGGCTGGCAAACGATAATAACCCTTATTCCCACATACAAAGTATGTATTATGGGAGGCTAAGAAAGTACTATTATTTAGACCATCTATATTCAAAACAATAATACAGTCACTAACACCAACTGGAATATAACCCACACTCTGGAGAAACAGGTCCGCTTGAGCTTGTGCCACTTGAATCACAAATTTCTCTTTGCCTACTGTGTCTCTAGTGTTCGTGAAAATGTAGGGGATCGATTCATTGTCTGGTCGATATTCTTCCCATTCCCATATTGTCCCATTCGCTTGTGGGTAGCCATCTTTATCCTGATGACATTCCTTATTAAGTCTGAAAAGTAGTCGTCCCACTGTAGGTTTCCATGTGGCAAAAAGCAAAGTGTACCATGCTCTACAAGAGCCATTATGAGAGAAAGGGAGAGGTATGAACGGCGTTCCTCCTTTCTTCTGATGAGCTGGCATCATACCACATATCCAGCAGTTCGTAGCATTTGTAGCAACATGGGTATGATGCAACATCTGGATGAAAGTGTTATTCAAATAAGACTGACGATGCTTCAATTCTTGATACGGAAGGGTATAAAAGTAGTGCTCCTCAGGCACTGGAGTGGTCAAAACAAGCAACTCACGGGCAGGAGTCACGTCCTCCACAAACCATGTGGTTATACCCACAATAGCCACAATGATAATAAAGCTTGTCGCACAGAGAATCTTCTTCTTCTCCATCCTGTAATAAGAAGTCAATATCTTCCTGAAACTAAAAGGTTGTCAGAACTCTTCCCCTTAGGCAGCCGTTGATTTCTTCACCAGCGGGCCAAGACGGGTGTCACTACACTAATGCAGGGCTGATCCCCCCCCCTTGCCACATTGGCTCTCCGTTTCACTAACCTAAGGGCCGTTCTGACAACGTCTTTGGATACAAAAAAAAGAAAATCACTTCCTTGGTCTGAGATGATATCTTCCTCCTCCAGGAATCGATTGGTCCGGGAAGAGCTCCTCAGTGTCGTTCGGTTCCACAGCACGGCCTTTCTCCGCAGTCAGGATTTCTCGATGGTCGGTCAACACAGCAGGCTCCACCAATCCAGGCGGCACTTTACGACAGTGCAAGGAGTGGATCCAGTTCTTCCGATTGGAAACTCGCACAGCTGTCCTCATTGCAAGCAGGACCTGCTCAGGACCAACCCATCTCGGCTCCAGACTGTTCGTCCTTTCGAATACTTTGATCATAACCTGATCGCCAGGTCGGAGATTATGACCTTCACCTGTGGACCGATCAGGGAGCGCTTCTCGAACCTGTTGATGAATAGAAACCAAATTATCCGTTAACTGTGCCAGATAATCATTCATCATTACACAAGGTACATCATGCACTGACTTTGGTTTTGGTGGACCCCAAATATTCATTGGGCGTCCGAATACAATCTCGTAGGGTGTGAGACCGGTCCGAGAATGCGGTATCGATCTAATTGACAATAATGCCAGCGGTAAAGCATCTGGCCAAGTCAAAGAAGTCGAAGCTTGGATCTTCGCGATCTTAAGCTTCAGAGTACCATTATATTTCTCGACCAATCCCGCAGACTGAGGGTGAAACACTGCATGAAATTTCTGGGTAATGCCTAGCCCTTTCAGGACATACTTGATAACGTCTGCTATGAAATGAGGTCCGTTATCACTCCACAACAATCTACAAACACCATATCGAGGGAAGAACTCCTTCAATAGCATCTTGGCTGTAGTCATTGCAGTATTGTCTTTCGTAGGGTATGCCTCAACCCATTTACTGAAGGCACAAACCACTACTAGAACATACTTCAGATTGTTACAGCGCTCAAGCTGGATGCAGTGGGTGTCGCAAATCCTCCTGCTGGAGTTTGTGTACCTTTTCCTGGGTTGTACCTCAGGCAAATCATGCAGGTCTGCACTACCCTCTTTGCCGTACTAGCGATCTCCGGATGCTCCCAAACTCGTGTGAGTAATTTAACAATTGCGGAAGCTCCGACATGCGCTAGTCCATGTGCCATCTGAACCATAGGTTGTACGAAGGCTGTGGGTAACTTCCATTTATCCATCTGCTTACTTCTCCAACACCCTTCATCATCTAACTCTCCATCATTGGACCATTGCTCCCGTTCCTTATCGGAAGCGGTCCTCTGTATCTCCAGCACTTCCCTCCTAGCATCGTGCCATCTTTCTGCCTGCGACTTCACAACATACATTGCAGTAGCACCAGGCTGCATCGCAGTCTCTCGTGCCACCCGGTCTGCTAAAGCATTCCCTTCTCCAACTTTATCAACCACTTTCTTATGGGCACTACATTTAACTATAGCAATCTTCTTTGGATATGTTAATGCAGTCAAAAGGTTGTGAACTAACTCCCCGTACATTATCTGTGCTCCATGTGACGTTAGAAACCCTCTCTCCTTCCAGAGTAGGCCGAAATCGTGCGCTACTCCGAAGGCATAACGACTATCTGTATAAACATTCACACACAATCCTGTACTGAGCTCACATGCTCGTGTTAATGCTATCAGTTCTGCTGCTTGAGCTGATTTCTGCGGTATGCGTGCTGTCTCCACTATTGTTTGTAATGTGGTAATTGCATACGCTGCTGAAGTCGTACCATCTGGTAGCTTCAGGCATGATCCGTCCACCCACAGTTCTCCATCTACATCTGTAAAGGGCATATCCTGGAGATCAATACGACCCTTTGTCTGTTCCTCAGTCACAAGAATACAGTCGTGTGCTTTCCGTGCTTCAGACTGAGTTTCCGGGAACGGCAACAATGTGGCTGGATTTAACGTTGCACACCTCTTTAACGTAATATGAGGAGCCAAAAGCGTCAACTCATATCCCGTTAAACGAGCACTGGTCAAATGCTGCGTCTTTGTCTGATTAAGCAGGGCATCAACAGCATGGGGGACTAATACCAACAGTTTGTGAGATAACACAATCCCCTCGCTTTGGCGTATTGACACAGCTGTCGCCGCAACCGAGCGAAAACAACCTGGTAATGCTCGGGCAACAGGATCAAGTACAGCCGAAAAATATGCACAAGGGCGCTGTTTGTCGCCGTGCATCTGTACTAAAACTGATAATGCGCATCCATCTTTCTCATGCACATACAGTGAAAAGGGCTTCGTATAATCAGGGGTACCTAACACTGGTGCTGAACAAAGGGCTTGTCGTAATTGCTGAAAGGCAATTTCACACTCATTTGACCAGGGAAGAGGGATCGGTGTGTCTTTTGTCAAAAGGGCTAACAATGGTTTAGCTATGTGTGAAAATCCCAATATCCATTGCCTACAGAAAGAAGCAAGACCCAAAAATGCACGCACGTCCTTCTGTGTGGAAGTTACTGGCGTGTCCAAAATTGCTTGAATACGATCTGGTGTGAGTGCACGCCCCTCCTTAGACAAAAGGTGACCCAAGTAAGTCACCTTTGGTCTACAGAATTGCAATTTCTTCCTCGACACTTTATGATTGTGCGATGCCAAAAAGGAAAGCAAAGATAACGTACACTTCTCACACAGCTCAGGAGTGTCAGCCGCCAACAAGATGTCATCGACATATTGTATAAGGGCGACACCCTCAGGTAGAACAAAGGAATCCAATTGCCTCTTCAATGCTTGACTGTAAATACTAGGACTTTCTGTATAACCCTGAGGGACTCTACAAAATCTATAAGACCTATTATTTAAAGTAAAACCGAAAAGGTATCGGCTATCAGGGTGAATAGGAATCGAAAAGAAGGCATTTTTCAAATCAATAACTGAAAACGTGGTCGCCGTTGGCGGGACCAGAGTAAGTAACGTCGTGATATCAGAAACCACTGGATATTGAGGTATCACTATCTTATTCACTTCCCTTAGGTCAATGATAAAACGATAAACCCTAGTATCGGTATCTTTCTTCAAAATGGGTAAAATAGGACTGTTGCAGACATTATAGGGAACTTCCTCCACTACTCCCACCTTAATCAAATCCTGCACAATCTGTATGAGTGCCTCCTCCCCCTCCTGGGAAATGCGATACTGAGGGAGGCGCGGCAACACCGCACCCTCCTGGACACTGATGTGGACCGGCGGAATCACCATCTGTCCCACATCAGTATCCGAAGTAGCCCACAAAGAATGAGGGAGGGAAGCTAATACAGTATCCTCCGCAACCACACACATCCGGTCTGTCATTGGGTGATTATCGTTTAATATCACACGCACTCCAGTAGGGGAGCAGCGGATCGTAGCTCTAAAGTGCTTGAGCATATCAAGACCCATAATGTTGTCGGGCGTGTTCGGGGCAAGCAGGAACGGACATGGCGCAGAAAGGTTGTCAACATGGAATGCAAGGGGTCGGGAAAGAGGGCTTCGAGAGAGTGTACCATCAAACCCTACTGATGTAACCATTAAGCCAGATGGGGGAGCCCTCGGAACCAATTGTTTGGACAGCACACTGCGAGTAGCTCCTGTATCAACTAGGAACCGATCAGTAGAACCCAAAACATTTGCTGAAACATAAGGACCCTTCTGATCAACTGGCACTTCAACTGATTCAAACCCCCATCCAACGCAATCCTACGCATGCTGTGAGTCATGGTACCCAGAACGGTCGTTCCCAGACATTTGATACTGGTGTTGCCTATCAAACACATTAGGCCTATCCCGTTGCTGTACGTTAGGCTCAAATCGAGTACGATCATTAGAGTTCCCTCTATAATTCGAAAAGCCCCCTCTACCTCTCGGTGGTCCCTGACCACGTCCCTGATGAGATGCATATAATACCGGACAATCTCTGGCCCAATGACCCGACTGTTTACAATACGCACATTGATTTCTATTTACATCTGACCGACCCAAAGGGGGACCATAGAATCCTCCCCTACCTCTTTCTGCACTCCGACGAGGCGGACCATATACTTGTGCTAACATCACCTTAGTTTTCAAAACTTTCGATTTCTTCTCCTCATTCCCCTTCGCTTCTTGTTCCTGACGCTCATAATACTGAGCCATAGTCAGGAGGGATGCCGGAGACGAGGTGGACCAAGAACTTTCACTTGCTTTTAAACGAGCTGCTATTCCCGGTAATAAATTCGCCACATATTTATCCACAAAAAGATGTCGGCCCGTATCGTCCGTAAGCGACTGACCACTGAAATCATGAAAGGTCTCCTCAAAGCGTGTAAAGAAATCTGAAACTGATTCATCAACCTTCTGTTTACACGAGGCTAACATATTCCAGTCAATCTTTTTAGGGGGAATAATCGTTTTCAACTTAGTCAAGATAGCAGCGGGGAGATCTAAAATAATCTGGGGCGGTTTTTGCGCGGGTTTTCTCTCCCTATCCTCATCCTCAATCTCAGACCATTTGGCCCTAAAAACGGCTTGATCATCCACCTTCCGCACAGAGCGCCACATATCCGGTGGTAAAATAAGCCCAAAAAACAAATCTATATCTGCTAAAGTCATAGTACAAGAATACAAGGCCCCTTCGACCTCTTCGTAAAAGGCCGTCGGATTCTTGCGGGGGTCAGGCAATGCATTCTTCAATGCCATAACATCAGCTCTATGCCAGGGAGTATAAACCCAATTATACACAAAATAACCCCTAGCATCGGGGGAAGACATATCTGAGCTAGTTCCTGCTCCTTTAGGAGCAACATACAAAGGTGCTGCCTCTCGCATTGGTTTAGCATGCACTAGTTCGCTCTTATCTGAGTGGGAGGTAGATGATTGGTCGCCGCCGATACGTGAATCCGATTGCTCCTCCTCCCCTGTCTTTAGGCGCGCTCTCTCTTTAAGTTCAAACGCCGCGTCCCGCAATGCAAACAGCCGCCGGACCGCATCAGGTGCCTTAGAGGGAGAAAAAACACCGTTACGTAATGCTTTAGAATCTGATACTACATCATCAGGCTCGAAAACATCAGAATATTTCCGAAAGGCAGCAATCACGTCATGAGAAAAGGTTTCAAGAAAATACAGCCGCTCTTTATCCCGCCAATGGTCCAAAGATTCCAATAATTCAGAAAGAGGTAGCTTGTCCTTAAGCGCACGAAGAGAAATTTTCCGGAGCTCACCCATACGCTCAGTTGATAACATGGATCGCGTGTCTACCTTATCCGAAACCGATCCAGAATCCTGCGATCTCGGGGCGGACGCACCAACATAAGGGGGCGGAGAGCGATCTAATAAATAAAAATCATCTTCAAGATTAGTAAGGACAGGATAAAGTGGCTAGCGGACAGCATATTGACCCGAGACTTGCAACCTACGTTCTTTCTCTTGTTTCTCCGCCAGTTCTCTTTCCTCCTGACGCTTCGCTTCCTGCGCTCTCACATGATCATTTTTCCGTTGCTCTTTATCCAACAGCGCTTTCTCACGTTTCTCTCGCTCACGCACTTCCTTCACCCATAACCGTACACATTCAAACATGTCTTGCCAAGCACGCCGTTTACACATACACTGTTCCACATACTCAATCTTGCGCATATCAAACGATCCATACAAAGGCCATTGTAACTCAGGATCCTTTTTGGTATATTTCCTCCACACTGTGCTGTACATTATAGAGGAAAGACCATGCTTCACATACATATCCCTATTAGGAGTCCCCTCTGGGGGGGCTGGAGCAGATTCCTCGAGGTTTAACCGGTTTCCAAAACAGCAGCACCACTTACGGAGTGCGCTAAAAGCAGGCATGCTCAAAAATAATGCAAAATATGCAGTATTATCAAAAATGGCACTTAAACTTTGCGCCGTTCAGATTTACACAGCTCCGGAGAAATATCTCCACATTACCTGCCTATATGTGTTGCAACGCATATATTCTCACAGTAATCAATACAAAATATGACCGGTCATCACAAATCAAACTCAAATAGCCAACCCAGGCTTCAAAACTCGGAGCAAGTACCGTACAACGGTTCTTACCAATCAAGAGTGTCCAGATTCCAACTGCCAAGTTCCAAAATTCGCCCAAACGGCTGTCGCGGCAGACCGACAGAAGAGGTCTCAGTCGATGACCGGCGCCACCCAGAAGGTCAGTTCGGAAGGGAAGGAAGAAAACCTCGGGATGCCAGGACTAAAATGCCACTGGCAGTGATCACATCCCCGGCCAAATTCCTCACCTTCGTCACGACCAGTCCTTCGAGCATCCGAGTTGCCGATGAGGCCCACGTGACGGGCGCCAATTGATGAATACAGGCCCCAGCTAGGCCCGCAGAATACAAGGGTTCGCTCTCCTGTAACATAAACTAAAAGGAAGTTGGCACGGAAACTGCAAATACAAAGACAGAGTTTATTAACCCTTAAGGGTGGTCCTACAACCTATACAACACTCTTCAGTATTGCATAGAGTGGCACAAAGAACTTGCGTACACAGTCCCCTTTTATACACAACAGAGGGGCTCATAAGTGGGTGGATACAACATGAGGCAAAGAGTATTACCTTTTATGGACATTTTCGATACAGAACCATTATGTGGGCGGAGTAAACAATTTCCTGAGCCCGCGAACACATGGTCAAGCAAGGACTAACTGATAACAGATGTGGTCAAGTCTGGGCATGCGCCAGACGGACAAAGGAGCTATTTATAGACTGTTACTAGGCAGATTACAAGAGCAACTAACACGAAGATAGGACTCTTCTCGTGCTGAGCACGTGGAGACACGACAATACAAAATGGAGTCCAGACATTAGTCAACATAGGAGAGAAACTTATTTTAAGAAAGGGAAATTCATGTCTTTAGTGAATGCTTAATCAGATCGCTGTTTTAGTTTTCAACAGGGTGGTGTGTCAGGGTTTTGGGCATTTCAGTGGTGTTCGGGCAGTGTAGGAGGTCTTGCTGGGGGTAGTGTTTCAGGGTTTAGGGCAGTGCATTGGTGTTCGGGCAGTGTAGGAGATCTTGCTGGGTGTAGTGTTACAGGGTTTAGGGCAGTGCATTGGTGTTCGGGCAGTGTAGGGTGTCATGCACCGGGTGGTGTTTGATGGCTTAGGGCAGTGCAGTGGTGTTCGTGCAGTGTATGGGGACGTGCAGGGGTTGGTGTTTCATGGTTTAGGGCAGTGCAGTGGTGCTCGGGCAGTGTAGTGTGTCGTGCTGGGGCTGGTGTTTCAGGGTTTAGGGCAGTGCAGTGGTGTTCGGGCTGTGTAGGGGGTCGTGCTGGGGGTGGTGTTTCAGGGTTAAGGGCAGTGCAGTGGTGTTCGGGCAGTATAGGGGGTCGTTCCGTTGCTGGTGTTTCAGGGTTTAGGGCAGGACAGTGGTTTTCGGGCAGTGTAGGGGGTCATGCTGGTGCTGGTGTTTCATGATTTTGGGCAGTAGTGTTCGGGCAGTGTAGGGGGTCTTGCTGTGGGTGGTATTTCAGGGTTTAGGGCAGTTCAGTGGGGTGCTGTCAGTGTAGGGGTTCTTGCCGGGGCTGGTGTTTCAGGGTTTAGGGCAAAGCAGTGGTGTTCGGGCAGTGTGGGTTGTCGTGCGGGGGCTGGTGTTTCAGGGTTTAGGGCAGTGCATTAGTGTTTGGGCAGTGTAGGGGGTCGTGCGTGGGCTGGTGTTTCAGGGTTTAGGGCAGTGCAGTGGTGTTCGGGCAGTGAAGGGGGTCGTGCTGGGGCTGGCGTTTCAGGGTTTACGGCATTGCAGTGGTTTTCGGGCAGTGTAGGGGGTCTTGCTGCGGGTGGTGTTTCAGGGTTTAGGCAGTGGTGTTTGGGCAGTGTAGGGGTTCTTGCTGGGGGTGGTGTTTCAGGGTTTAGGGCAGTGCAGTGGTTTTTGGGCAGTGTAGTGGGTCGTGCAGGGGGGTGGTGTTTTAGGGTTTAGGGCAGTGCAGTGGTGTTCGGGCAGTGTAGGGGGTTCTATGGGGGTGCTGTTTCAGGGTTTAGAGCAGTGCAGTGGTGTTCGGGCACTGTGGGGGGTCATGCGGGGGCTGGTGTTTCAGGGTTTAGGGCAGTTAGTGGTGTTCGGGCAGTGTAGGGGGTTGTACGGGGGATGGTGTTTCAGGGTTTAGGACAATGCAGTGGTGTTCGGGCAGTGTAGGGGGTTGTGCGGGGGCTGGTGTTTCAGGGTTGAGGGCAGTGCAGAGGTGTTTGGGCAGTCTAGGGGGTCATGCGGGGCTAGTGTTTCAGGGTTTAGGGCAGTGCCGTGGTGTTCGAGCAGTGTAGGGGATCATGCAGGGGATGGTGTTTCAGGGTTATGGCAGTGAAGTGGTGTTCGGGATGTGTAGGGGTTCGTGCAGGGCTGGTGTTTCAGGGTTTAGGGCAAAGCAGTGGTGTTCGGGCAGTGTGGGTTGTCGTGGGGGGGCTGGTGTTTCAGGGTTTAGGGCAGTGCATTGGTGTTCGGGCAGTGTAGGGGGTCGTGCGTGGGCTGGTGTTTCAGGGTTTAGGGCAGTGCAGTGGTGTTCGGACAGTGTAGGGGGTCGTGCTGGGGCTGGCGCTTCAGGGTTTACGGCATTGCAGTGGTTTTCGGGCAGTGTAGGGGGTCTTGCTGCGGGTGGTGTTTCAGGGTTTAGGGCAGTGCAGTGGTATTCGGGCAGTGTAGTGGGTCGTGCAGGGGGGTGGTGTTTCAGGGTGTAGGGCAGTGCAGTGGTGTTCGGGCAGTGTAGGGGGTTCTCTGGAGGTGCTGTTTCATGGTTTAGGGCAGTGGTGTTCGGGCAGTGTAGGGGGTCTTGCTGGGGTTGGTGATTCAGTGTTTAGGGCAGTGCAGTGGTGTTCGGGCAGTGTAGGTGGTAGTGCTGGGGCTGGTGTTTCAGGGTTTAGGGCAGTGCAGTGGTGTTCGGGCAGTGTAGGGGGTCGTGCCGGGGCTAGTGTTTCAGGGTTTAGGGCAGTGCAGTGGTGTTCGGGCAGTGTGGGGGGTCGTGCAGGGGCTGGTGTTTTAGGGTTTAGGGCAGTGCAGTGGTGTTCGGGCAGTGTAGGGGGTCGTATAGGGGGATGGTGTTTCAGGGTTTAGGGCAATGCAGTGGTGTTCGGCAGTGTAGGGGGTCGTGCATGGGCTGGTGTTTCAGGGTTTAGGGCAGTGCAGTTGTGTTCTGGCAGTGTAGGGGGTCATGCAGGGGATGGTGTTTCAAGGTTTAGTGCAGTGCAGTGGTGTTCGGGCAGTGTAGGGTGTCGTGCAAGGCTGGTGTTTCAGGGTTTAGGGCAGTGCAGAGGTGTTCGGGCAGTGTGGGTTGTTGTGCGGGGGTTGGTGTTTCAGGGTTTAGGGCAGTGCATTGGTGTTCCGGCAGTGTAGGTGGTCGTGCGTGGGCTGGTGTTTCAGGGTTTATTGCAGTGCAGTGGTGTTCGGGAAGTGTAGGGGGTCTTGCTGGGGGTGGTGTATCAGGGTTTAGGGCAGTGCAGTGGTGTTCGGGCAGTGTAGGAGATCTTGCTGGGTGTAGTGTTACAGGGTTTAGGGCAGTGCATTGGTGTTCGGGCAGTGTAGGGTGTCGTGCACCGGGTGGTGTTTGATGGCTTAGGGCAGTGCAGTGGTGTTCGTGCAGTGTATGGGGACGTGCAGGGGTTGGTGTTTCATGGTTTAGGGCAGTGCAGTGGTGCTCGGGCAGTGTAGTGTGTCGTGCTGGGGCTGGTGTTTCAGGGTTTAGGGCAGTGCAGTGGTGTTCGGGCTGTGTAGGGGGTCGTGCTGGGGGTGGTGTTTCAGGGTTAAGGGCAGTGCAGTGGTGTTCGGGCAGTATAGGGGGTCGTTCCGTTGCTGGTGTTTCAGGGTTTAGGGCAGGGCAGTGGTTTTCGGGCAGTGTAGGGGGTCATGCTGGTGCTGGTGTTTCATGATTTTGGGCAGTAGTGTTCGGGCAGTGTAGGGGGTCTTGCTGTGGGTGGTATTTCAGGGTTTAGGGCAGTTCAGTGGTGTGCTGTCAGTGTAGGGGTTCTTGCCGGGGCTGGTGTTTCAGGGTTTAGGGCAAAGCAGTGGTGTTCGGGCAGTGTGGGTTGTCGTGCGGGGGCTGGTGTTTCAGGGTTTAGGGCAGTGCATTAGTGTTTGGGCAGTGTAGGGGGTCGTGCGTGGGCTGGTGTTTCAGGGTTTAGGGCAGTGCAGTGGTGTTCGGGCAGTGAAGGGGGTCGTGCTGGGGCTGGCGTTTCAGGGTTTACGGCATTGCAGTGGTTTTCGGGCAGTGTAGGGGGTCTTGCTGCGGGTGGTGTTTCAGGGTTTAGGCAGTGGTGTTTGGGCAGTGTAGGGGTTCTTGCTGGGGGTGGTGTTTCAGGGTTTAGGGCAGTGCAGTGGTATTTGGGCAGTGTAGTGGGTCGTGCAGGGGGGTGGTGTTTTAGGGTTTAGGGCAGTGCAGTGGTGTTCGGGCAGTGTAGGGGGTTCTATGGGGGTGCTGTTTCAGGGTTTAGAGCAGTGCAGTGGTGTTCGGGCACTGTGGGGGGTCATGCGGGGGCTGGTGTTTCAGGGTTTAGGGCAGTTAGTGGTGTTCGGGCAGTGTAGGGGGTTGTACGGGGGATGGTGTTTCAGGGTTTAGGACAATGCAGTGGTGTTCGGGCAGTGTAGGGGGTTGTGCGGGGGCTGGTGTTTCAGGGTTGAGGGCAGTGCAGAGGTGTTTGGGCAGTCTAGGGGGTCATGCGGGGCTAGTGTTTCAGGGTTTAGGGCAGTGCCGTGGTGTTCGAGCAGTGTAGGGGATCATGAAGGGGATGGTGTTTCAGGGTTATGGCAGTGAAGTGGTGTTCGGGATGTGTAGGGGTTCGTGCAGGGCTGGTGTTTCAGGGTTTAGGGCAAAGCAGTGGTGTTCGGGCAGTGTGGGTTGTCGTGGGGGGGCTGGTGTTTCAGGGTTTAGGGCAGTGCATTGGTGTTCGGGCAGTGTAGGGGGTCGTGCGTGGGCTGGTGTTTCAGGGTTTAGGGCAGTGCAGTGGTGTTCGGACAGTGTAGGGGGTCGTGCTGGGGCTGGCGCTTCAGGGTTTACGGCATTGCAGTGGTTTTCGGGCAGTGTAGGGGGTCTTGCTGCGGGTGGTGTTTCAGGGTTTAGGGCAGTGCAGTGGTATTCGGGCAGTGTAGTGGGTCGTGCAGGGGGGTGGTGTTTCAGGGTGTAGGGCAGTGCAGTGGTGTTCGGGCAGTGTAGGGGGTTCTCTGGAGGTGCTGTTTCATGGTTTAGGGCAGTGGTGTTCGGGCAGTGTAGGGGGTCTTGCTGGGGTTGGTGATTCAGTGTTTAGGGCAGTGCAGTGGTGTTCGGGCAGTGTAGGTGGTAGTGCTGGGGCTGGTGTTTCAGGGTTTAGGGCAGTGCAGTGGTGTTCGGGCAGTGTAGGGGGTCGTGCCGGGGCTAGTGTTTCAGGGTTTAGGGCAGTGCAGTGGTGTTCGGGCAGTGTGGGGGGTCATGCAGGGGCTGGTGTTTTAGGGTTTAGGGCAGTGCAGTGGTGTTCGGGCAGTGTAGGGGGTCGTATAGGGGGATGGTGTTTCAGGGTTTAGGGCAATGCAGTGGTGTTCGGCAGTGTAGGGGGTCGTGCATGGGCTGGTGTTTCAGGGTTTAGGGCAGTGCAGTTGTGTTCGGGCAGTGTAGGGGGTCATGCAGGGGATGGTGTTTCAAGGTTTAGTGCAGTGCAGTGGTGTTCGGGCAGTGTAGGGTGTCGTGCAAGGCTGGTGTTTCAGGGTTTAGGGCAGTGCAGAGGTGTTCGGGCAGTGTGGGTTGTTGTGCGGGGGTTGGTGTTTCAGGGTTTAGGGCAGTGCATTGGTGTTCGGGCAGTGTAGGTGGTCGTGCGTGGGCTGGTGTTTCAGGGTTTATTGCAGTGCAGTGGTGTTCGGGAAGTGTAGGGGGTCTTGCTGGGGGTGGTGTATCAGGGTTTTGGGCATTTCAGTGGTGTTCGGGCCGTGTAGGAGGTCTTGCTGGGGGTAGTTTTTCAGGGTTTAGGGCAGTGCATTGGTGTTCGGGCAGTGTAGGGTGTCGTGCACCGGGTGGTGTTTGATGGCTTAGGGCAGTGCAGTGGTGTTCGTGCAGTGTATGGGGACGTGCAGGGGTTGGTGTTTGATGGTTTAGGGCAGTGCAGTGGTGTTCGGGCAGTGTAGTGGTTCGTGATGGGGTTGGTGTTACAGGGTTTAGGGCAGTGCAGTGGTGTTCGGGCTGTGTAGGGGGTCGTGCTGGGGGTGGTGTTTCAGGGTTAAGGGCAGTGCAGTGGTGTTCGGGCAGTATAGGGGGTCGTTCTGTTGCTGGTGTTTCAGGGTTTAGGGCAGGGCAGTGGTTTTCGGGCAGTGTAGGGGGTCATGCTGGTGCTGGTGTTTCATGATTTTGGGCAGTAGTGTTCGGGCAGTGTAGGGGGTCTTGCTGTGGGTGGTATTTCAGGGTTTAGGGCAGTTCAGTGGTGTTCGGTCAGTGTAGGGGTTCTTGCTGGGGGTGGTGTTTTAGGGTTTAGGGCAGTGCAGTGATATTCGGGCAGTGTAGTGGGTTGAGCAGGGGGTGGTGTTTCAGGGTTTAGGGCAGTGCAGTGGTGTTTGAGCAGTGTAGGGGGTCTTGCTGGGGGTGGTGTTTCAGGGTTTATGGCAGTGCAGTGGTGTTCGAGCAGTGTAGGGAGCCGTGCTGGATGTGGTGTTTCAGGGTTTAGGGCAGTGCAGTGGTGTTTGGGCAGTGTGAGTAGTTGTGATGGGGCTGGTTTTTCAGGGTTTAGGGCAGTGCAGTGGTGTTCGGGCAGTGTAGGGGGTCGTGCTGGGGGGTGGTGTTTCAGGGTTTAGGGCAGTGCAGTGGGGTGCGGTCAGTGTAAGGGTTCTTGCTGGGGTGGTGTTTCAGGGTTTAGGGCAGTGCAGTGATATTCGGGCAGTGTAGTGGGTCGTGCAGGGGGGTGGTGTTTCAGGGTTTAGGGCAGTGCAGTGGTGTTTGGGCAGTGTAGGGGGTCTTGCTGGGGGTGGTGTTTCAGGGTTTAGGGCAGTGCAGTGGTGTTCAAGCAGTGTAGGGGCCGTGCTGGGTGTGGTGTTTTAGGGTTTAGGGCAGTGCAGTAGTGTTTGGGCAGTGTGAGTATTTGTGATAGGGCTGGTTTTTCAGGGTTTGGGGCAGTGCTGTGGTGTTCGGGCAGTGTAGGGGGTCATGCTGGGGGTGGTGTTTCAGGGTTTAGGGCAGTGGTTCAGTGGTGTTCGGGCAGTGTGGGGGTCTTGCAGGGGCTGGTTTTTCAGGGTTTAGAGCAGTGCAGTTGTGTTCGGGTTGTGTGTGGGGTCGCGCAGGGGCTGGTGTTTCAGGGTTTAGGGCAGTGCAGTGGTGTTTGGGCAGTGTAGGGGGTTGTACGGGGGATGGTGTTTCAGGGTTTAGGGCAGTGCAGTGGTGTTCGGGCTGTGTAGGGGGTCAAGCTGGGGGTGATGTTTCAGGGTTAAGGGCAGTGCAGTGGTATTCGGGCAGTGTAGTGGGTCGTGCAGGGGGGTGGTGTTTCAGGGTGTAGGGCAGTGCAGTGGTGTTCGGGCAGTGTAGGGGGTTCTCTGGGGGTGCTGTTTCATGGTTTAGGGCAGTGGTGTTCGGGCAGTGTAGGGGGTCTTGCTGGGGTTGGTGATTCAGTGTTTAGGGCAGTGCAGTGGTGTTCGGGCAGTGTAGGTGGTAGTGCTGGGGCTGGTGTTTCAGGGTTTAGGGCAGTGCAGTGGTGTTCGGGCAGTGTAGGGGGTCGTGCCGGGGCTAGTGTTTCAGGGTTTAGGGCAGTGCAGTGGTGTTCGGGCAGTGTGGGGGGTCGTGCAGGGGCTGGTGTTTCAGGGTTTAGGGCAGTGCAGTGGTGTTCGGGCAGTGTAGGGGGTCGTATAGGGGGATGGTGTTTCAGGGTTTAGGGCAATGCAGTGGTGTTCGGCAGTGTAGGGGGTCGTGCATGGGCTGGTGTTTTAGGGTTTAGGGCAGTGCAGTTGTGTTCGGGCAGTGTAGGGGGTCATGCAGGGGATGGTGTTTCAAGGTTTAGGGCAGTGCAGTGGTGTTTGGGCAGTGTAGGGTGTCGTGCAAGGCTGGTGTTTCAGGGTTTAGGGCAGTGCAGAGGTGTTCGGGCAGGGTGGGTTGTTGTGCGGGGGTTGGTGTTTCAGGGTTTAGGGCAGTGCATTGGTGTTCGGGCAGTGTAGGTGGTCGTGCGTGGGCTGGTGTTTCAGGGTTTATTGCAGTGCAGTGGTGTTCGGGAAGTGTAGGGGGTCGTGCTGGGGGTGGTGTATTAGGGTTTTGGGCATTTCAGTGGTGTTCGGGTCGTGTTGGAGGTCTTGCTGGGGGTAGTGTTTCAGGGTTTAGGGCAGTGCATTGGTGTTCGGGCAGTGTAGGAGATCTTGCTGGGTGTAGTGTTACAGGGTTTAGGGCAGTGCATTGGTGTTCGGGCAGTGTAGGGTGTCGTGCACCGGGTGGTGTTTGATGGCTTAGGGCAGTGCAGTGGTGTTCGTGCAGTGTATGGGGACGTGCAGGGGTTGGTGTTTCATGGTTTAGGGCAGTGCAGTGGTGTTCGGGCAGTGTAGTGGTTCGTGATGGGGCTGGTGTTACAGGGTTTAGGGCAGTGCAGTGGTGTTCGGGCTGTGTAGGGGGTCGTGCTGGGGGTGGTGTTTCAGGGTTAAGGGCAGTGCAGTGGTGTTCGGGCAGTATAGGGGGTCGTTCTGTTGCTGGTGTTTCAGGGTTTAGGGCAGTGCAGTGATATTCGGGCAGTGTAGTGGGTTGTGCAGGGGGGTGGTGTTTCAGGGTTTAGGGCAGTGCAGTGGTGTTTGAGCAGTGTAGGGGGTCTTGCTGGGGGTGGTGTTTCAGGGTTTATGGCAGTGCAGTGGTGTTCGAGCAGTGTAGGGAGCCGTGCTGGGTGTGGTGTTTCAGGGTTCAGGGCAGTGCAGTGGTGTTTGGGCGGTGTGAGTTGTTGTGATGGGGCTGGTTTTTCAGGGTTTAGGGCAGTGCAGTGGTGTTCGGGCAGTGTAGGGGGTCGTGCTGGGGGGTGGTGTTTCAGGGTTTAGGGCAGTGCAGTGGGGTTCGGGCAGTGTAGGGGATCGTGCTGGGGTGGTGTTTCAGGGTTTAGGGCAGTGCAGTGGTGTTCGGGCAGTGTAGGGGGTTGTGCTGGGGGTGGTGTTTCAGGGTTTAGGGCAGTGGTTCAGTGGTGTTCGGCCAGTGTGGGGGTCTTGCAGGGGCTATTTTTTTTAGGGTTTAGAGCAGTGCAGGGGTGTTCGGGTAGTGTGTGGGGTCGTGCAGGGGCTGGTGTTTCATGATTTTGGGCAGTAGTGTTCGGGCAGTGTAGGGGGTCTTGCTGTGGGTGGTATTTCAGGGTTTAGGGCAGTTCAGTGGTGTGCGGTCAGTGTAAGGGTTCTTGCTGGGGGTGATGTTTCAGGGTTTAGGGCAGTGCAGTGATATTCGGGCAGTGTAGTGGGTCGTGCAGGGGGGTGGTGTTTCAGGGTTTAGGGCAGTGCAGTGGTGTTTGGGCAGTGTAGGGGGTCTTGCTGGGGATGGTGTTTCAGGGTTTAGGGCAGTGCAGTGGTGTTCGAGCAGTGTAGGGGCCGTGCTGGGTGTGGTGTTTTAGGGTTTAGGGCAGTGCAGTAGTGTTTGGGCAGTGTGAGTATTTGTGATAGGGCTGGTTTTTCAGGGTTTAGGGCAGTGCTGTGGTGTTCAGGCAGTGTAGGGGGTCATGCTGGGGGTGGTGTTTCAGGGTTTAGGGCAGTGGTTCAGTGGTGTTCGGGCAGTGTGGGGGTCTTGCAGGGGCTGGTTTTTCAGGGTTTAGAGCAGTGCAGTTGTGTTCGGGTTGTGTGTGGGGTCGTGCAGGGGCTGGTGTTTCAGGGTTTAGGGCAGTGCAGTGGTGTTTGGGCAGTGTAGGGGGTTGTACGGGGGATGGTGTTTCAGGGTTTAGGGCAGTGCAGTGGTGTTCGGGCTGTGTAGGGGGTCGTGCTGGGGGTGGTGTTTCAGGGTTAAGGGCAGTGCAGTGGTGTTCGGGCAGTATAGGGGGTCGTTCTGTTGCTGGTGTTTCAGGGTTTAGGGCAGGGCAGTGGTTTTCGGGCAGTGTAGGGGGTCATGCTGGTGCTGGTGTTTCATGATTTTGGACAGTAGTGTTCGGGCAGTGTAGGGGGTCTTGCTGTGGGTGGTATTTCAGGGTTTATGGCAGTTCAGTGGTGTGCGGTCAGTGTAGGGGTTCTTGCTGGGGGTGTTGTTTCAGGGTTTAGGGCAGTGCAGTGATATTCGGGCAGTGTAGTGGGTCGTGCAGGGGGGTCGTGTTTCAGGGTTTAGGGCAGTGCAGTGGTGTTTGAGCAGTGTAGGGGGTCTTGCTGGAGGTGGTGTTTCAGGGTGTATGGCAGTGCAGTGGTGTTCGAGCAGTGTAGGGAGCCGTGCTGGGTGTGGTGTTTCAGGGTTTAGGGCAGTGCAGTGGTGTTTGGGCAGTGTGAGTAGTTGTGATGGGGCTGGTTTTTCAGGGTTTAGGGCAGTGCAGTGGTGTTCGGGCAGTGTAGGGGGTCGTGCTGGGGGGTGGTGTTTCAGGGTTTAGGGCAGTGGGGTTCGGGCAGTGTAGGGGATCGTGCTGGGGGTGGTGTTTCAGGGTTTAGGGCAGTACAGTGGTGTTCGGGCAGTGTAGGGGGTTGTGCTGGGGGTGGTGTTTCAGGGTTTAGGGCAGTGGTTCAGTGGTGTTCGGCCAGTGTGGGGGTCTTGCAGGGGCTGTTTTTTTTAGGGTTTAGAGCAGTGCAGTTGTGTTCGGGTAGTGTGTGGGGTCGTGCAGGGGCTGGTGTTTCATGATTTTGGGCAGTAGTGTTCTGGCAGTGTAGGGGGTCTTGCTGTGGGTGGTATTTCAGGGTTTAGGCCAGTTCAGTGATGTGCGGTCAGTGTAAGGGTTCTTGCTGGGGGTGGTGTTTCAGGGATTAGGGCAGTGCAGTGATATTCGGGCAGTGTAGTGGGTCGTGCAGGGGGGTGGTGTTTCAGGGTTTAGGGCAGTGCAGTGGTGTTTGGGCAGTGTAGGGGGTCTTGCTGGGGGTGGTGTTTCAGAGTTTAGGGCAGTGCAGTGGTGTTGGAGCAGTGTAGGGGCCGTGCTGGGTGTGGTGTTTTAGGGTTTAGGGCAGTGCAGTGGTGTTTGGGCAGTGTGAGTATTTGTGATAGGGCTGGTTTTTCAGGGTTTAGGGCAGTGCTGTGGTGTTCGGGCAGTGTAGGGGGTCGTGCTGGGGGTGGTGTTTCAGGGTTTAGGGCAGTGGTTCCGTGGTGTTCGGCCAGTGTGGGGGTCTTGCAGGTACTGGTTTTTCAGGGTTTAGAGCAGTGCAGTTGTGTTCGGGTTGTGTGTGGGGTCGTGCAGGGGCTGGTGTTTCAGGGTTTAGGGCAGTGCAGTGGTGTTTGGGCAGTGTAGGGGGTTGTACAGGGGATGGTGTTTCAGGGTTTAGGGCAGTGCAGTGGTGTTCGGGCAGTGTAGGGGGTCATGCGGGGGCTGGTGTTTCAGGGTTTAGGGCAGTGCAGAGGTGTTCAGGCAGTCTAGGGGGTCGTGCGGGGCTGGTGTTTCAGGGTTTAGGGTAGTGCAGTGGTGTTCGGGAAGTGTAGGGGGTTGTGGGGGCTGGTGTTTCAGGGTTTAGGGCAGTGCAGAGGTGTTCGGGCAGTGTAGGGGGTCGTGCTGGGGCTGGTGTTTCAGGGTTTAGGGCAGTGCAGTGGTGTTCGGACAGTGTAGGGGGTCGTGCTGGGGGTGGTGTTTCAGGGTTAAGGGCAGTGCAGTGGTGTTCGGGCAGTATAGGGGGTCGTTCTGTTGCTGGTGTTTCAGGGTTTAGGGCAGGGCAGTGGTTTTCGGGCAGTGTAGGGGGTCATGCTGGTGCTGGTGTTTCATGATTTTGGGCAGTAGTGTTCGGGCAGTGTAGGGGGTCTTGCTGTGGGTAGTATTTCAGGGTTTAGGGCAGTTCAGTGGTGTGCGGTCAGTGTAGGGGTTCTTGCTGGGGGTGGTGTTTCAGGGTTTAGGGCAGTGCAGTGATATTCGGGCAGTGTAGTGGGTCATGCAGGGGGGTGGTGTTTCAGGGTTTAGGGCAGTGCAGTGGTGTTTGAGCAGTGTAGGGGGTCTTGCTGGGAGTGGTGTTTCAGGGTTTATGGCAGTGCAGTGGTGTTCGAGCAGTGTAGGGAGCCGTGCTGGGTGTGGTGTTCAGGGTTTAGGGCAGTGCAGTGGTGTTTGGGCAGTGTGAGTAGTTGTGATGGGGCTGGTTTTTCAGGGTTTAGGGCAGTGCAGTGGTGTTCGGGCAGTGTAGGGGGTCATGCTGGGGGGTGGTGTTTCAGGGTTTAGGGCAGTGCAGTGGGGTTCGGGCAGTGTAGGGGATCGTGCTGGGGGTGGTGTTTAAGGGTTTAGGGCAGTGCAGTGGTGTTCGGGCAGTGTAGGGGGTTGTGCTGGGGGTGGTGTTTCAGGGTTTAGGGCAGTGGTTCAGTGGTGTTCGGCCAGTGTGGGGGTCTTGCAGGGGCTGTTTTTTTTAGGGTTTAGAGCAGTGCAGTGGTGTTCGGGTAGTGTGTGGGGTCTTGCAGGGGCTGGTGTTTCATGATTTTGGGCAGTAGTGTTCAGGCAGTATAGGGGGTCTTGCTGTGGGTGGTATTTCAGGGTTTAGGGCAGTTCAGTGGTGTGCGGTCAGTGTAAGGGTTCTTGCTGGGGGTGGTGTTTCAGGGTTTAGGCCAGTGCAGTGATATTCGGGCAGTGTAGTGGGTCGTGCAGGGGGGTGGTGTTTCAGGGTTTAGGGCAGTGCAGTGGTGTTTGGGCAGTGTAGGGGGTCTTGCTGGGGGTGGTGTTTCAGGGATTAGGGCAGTGCAGTGGTGTTCGAGCAGTGTAGGGGCCGTGCTGGGTGTGGTGTTTTAGGGTTTAGGGCAGTGCAGTGGTGTTTGGGCAGTGTGAGTATTTGTGATAGGGCTGGTTTTTCAGGGTTTAGGGCAGTGCTGTGGTGTTCGGGCAGTGTAGGGGGTCATGCTGGGGGTGGTGTTTCAGGGTTTAGGGCAGTGGTTCAGTGGTGTTCGGGCACTGTGGGGGTCTTGCAGGGGCTGGTTTTTCAGGGTTTAGAGCAGTGCAGTTGTGTTCGGGTTGTGTGTGGGGTCGTGCAGGGGCAGGTGTTTCAGGGTTTAGGGCAGTGCAGTGGTGTTTGGGCAGTGTAGGAGGTTGTACGGGGGATGATGTTTCAGGGTTTAGGGCAGTGCAGTGGTGTTCGGGCAGTGTAGGGGGTCATGCGGGGCCTAGTGTTTCAGGGTTTAGGGCAGTGCAGAGGTGTTCAGGCAGTCTAGGGGGTCGTGCGGGGCTGGTGTTTCAGGGTTTAGGGTAGTGCAGTGGTGTTCGGGAAGTGTAGGGGGTTGCGGGGGCTGGTGTTTCAGGGTTTAGGGCAGTGCAGAGGTGTTCGGGCAGTGTAGGGGGTCGTGCTGGGGCTGGTGTTTCAGGGTTTAGGGCAGTGCAGTGGTGTTCGGGCAGTGTGGGGGGTCGTGCTGGGGCTGGTGTTTCAGGGTTTAGAGCAGTGCAGTGGTGTTCGGACAGTGTAGGGGGTCGTTCTGGGGGTGGTGTTTCACGGTTTAGGGCAGTGCATTGGTGTTTGGGCAGTCTAGAGGGTCGTGCTGGGGGGTGGTGTTTTAGAGTTTAGGTAAGTGCTGTGGTGTTCGGACAGTGTAGGGGGTCGTGCTGGGGGTGGTGTTTCAGGGTTTAGGGCAGTGCAATTGTGTTCGGGCAGTGTAGGGCGTCGTGCTGCGGGTGGTATTTCAGGGTTTAGGGCAGTGGTGCAGTGGTGTTCGGGCAGTGTAGGGGGTCTTGCAGGGGATATGGTATCAGGGTTTAGGGCAGTGCAGTGTTGTTCGGGAATTGTAGGGGGTCGTGCTGGGGGTGGTGTTTCAGGGTTTAGGGCAGTGCAGTGTTGTTTGGGTAGTGTTGGGGGTCTTGCTGGGGGTGGTGTTTCAGGGGTTAGGGCAGCAGTGCTTGGGCAGTGCAGGGGGTCTTGCTAGTGGTGGTGTTTCAGGGTTTAGGGTGCTTGTGTTCGGGCAGTGTAGGGGGTCTTGCTGGGGGTGGTATTTCAGGGTTTAGGGCAAGTCAGTGGTGTTCGGGCAGTGTAGGGGGTCGTGCTCGGGCTGGTGTTTCAGGGTATAGGGCAGTGCAGTGGTGTTCGGGCCATGTAGGGGGTTACAATGGGGGTGGTGTTTCAGGGTTTAGGGCAGAGCAGTGGTGTGCATGCAATGTAGGAGGTTGTTCTGGGGGTGGTGCTTCAGGGTTTAAGGCAGAGCAGTGGTGTTTGGGCAGTGTACGGTGTCATGCTGGGGGTGGTGTTTTAGGGTATAGGGCACTGCAGTGGTGTTCGGGCAGTGTAGGGGGATGTGCTGGGGGTGATGTTTCAGGGTTTAGGGCACTGCAGTGGTGTTCGGGCAGTTTAGGGGGATGTGCTGGGAGTGGTGTTTCAGGGTTTAGGGCAGAGCAGTGGTGTTCGGGCAGTGTAGGAGGTCGTGCAGGGGGTGGTGTTTCATGGTTAATGGCATTGCAGTGGTTTTCGGGTAGTGTAGGGGGTCTTCCTGGGGGCGGTGTTTCAGGGTTTAGGGCAGTGGTGTTTGGGATGTATAGGGGGTCTTGCCGGGGGGGTGTTTCAGGGTTTAGGGCAGTGCAGTGGTGTTCGGGCAGTGTAGGGGGTCTTGCTGGGGGTGGTATTTCAGGGTTTTGGCAGTGGTGTTTGGGCAGTGCATGGGTTCTTGCTGGGGGTGGTGTTTCAGGGTTTAGGGCAGTGCAGTGGTATTCGGGCAGTGTAGTGGGTCGCGCAGGGGGGTGGTGTTTCAGGGTTTAGGGCAGTGCAGTGGTGTTCAGGCAGAGTAGGGGGTTGTGATGGGGCTGGTGTTTCAGGGTTTAGGGCAGAGCAGTGGTGTGCGGGCAATGTAGGGGGTCATGCTGGGGGGTGGTGTTTCAGGGTTTAGGGCAGAGCAGTGGTGTTCGGGCAGTGTACGGGGTCATGCTGGGGATGGTGTTTCAGGGTTTAGGTACTGCAGTGGTGTTCGGGCAGTGTAGGGGGACGTGCTGGGGGTGGATTTTCAGGGTTTAGGGCAGTGCAGTGGTGTTCGGGCAGTGTAGGGGGTTGTGCTGGGGCTGGTGATTCAGGGTTTAGGGCAGTGCAGTGGTTTTCTGGCAGTGTAAGGGGTCATGCTGGGGCTGGTGTTTCAGGGTTTAGGGCAGTGCAGTGGTGTTCGGGCTGTGTAGGGCGTCGTGCTGGGGCTGGTATTTCAGGGTTTAGGGTGCTGCAGTGTTGTCCAGACAGTGTAGAGGGTCGTGGTGGGGCTGGTGTTTTAGGGTTTAGGGTAGAGCAGTGGTGCTCGGGCAGTGTAGGGGGAAGTGCGGGATAGTGTTTCAGGGTTTAGGACAGAGCAGTGGTGTTCAGGCAGTGTAGGTGGTCGTGTTTGGGGTGGTGTTTCAGGGTTTAGGGCAGTGCAGTGATGTTCGGGCTGTGTATGGGGTCGTGCAGGGGGTGGTGTTTCAGGGTTTAGGGCAGTGCAGTCGTGTTCGGGCAGTGTAAGGGGTCTTGCTGGGGGTGGTGTTTCAGGGTTTAGGGCAGTGCAGTGGTGTTCGGGCAAAGTAGGGGGTTGTGCAGGGGGGTGGTATTTCAGGGTTTAGAGCAGTGCACTGGTGTTCAGGCAGTGTAGGGGGTCGTGCTGGTATGGTTTTTTAGAGTTTAGGGCAGTGCAGTGGTGTTTGGGCTGTGTGGGGGGTCATGCTCTGGCTGGTGTTTCATGGTTTAGGGAAGTGCAGTGGTGTTCGGGCAGTGTAGGGGGTCTTGCTGGTGCTGGTATTTCAGGGTTTAGGGCAGTGCACTGGTGTTTAGGCAGTGTAGGGGGTCATGCTGGGGCTGGTGTTTCAGGGTTTAGGGCAGTGCAGTGATGTTCGGGCAGTGTAGGGGGTCGTGCTCGGGCTAGTGTTTCAGGGTTTAGGGCAGTGCAGTGGTGTTCGGGCAGTGTAGGGGGTTCTCCGAGGGTGCTGATTCATGGGTAAGGGGAGTGGTGTTCAGACAGTGTAGGGGGTCTTGCTGGGGGTATGGTTTCAGGGTTTAGGGCAGTGCAGTGTTGTTCGGGAATTGTAGGGTGTAGTGCTGGGGGTGGTGTTTCAGGGTTTAGGTCAGTGCAGTGTTGTGTGAGCAGTGTTAGGGGTCTTGCTGAGGGTGGTGTTTCAGGGGATAGGGCAGCAGTGCTCGGGCAGTGTAAGGGGTCATGCTGGGGGTGGTGTTTCAGGGTTTAGGGCAGTGCAGTGGTGTTCGGGCAATGTAGGGGGTCGTGCAGGGGGGTGGAGTTTCAGGGTTTAGGACAGAGCAGTGTTGTTCGGGCAGTGTAGGAGGTCGTGCTGGGGGTGCTGTTTCATGGTTAACGGCATTGCAGTGGTTTTCGGGCAGTGTATGGGGTCTTCCTGGGGGCGGTGTTTCAGGGTTTAGGGCAGTGGTGTTTGGGATGTATAGGGGGTCTTGCTGGGGGTGGTGTTTCAGGGTTTAGGGCAGTGCAGTGGAGTTCGGGCAGTGTAGGGGGTCTTGCTGGGGGTGATATTTCAGGGTTTTGGAAGTGGTGTTTGGGCAGTGTAGTGGTTCTTGCTGGGGGTGGTGTTTCAGGATTTAGGGTAGTGCAGTGGTATTCGGGCAGTGTAGTGTGTTGTGCAGGGGGGTGGTGTTTCAGGGTTTAGGGCAGTGCGGTGCTGTTTGGGCAGTGTAGGGGACGTGCTGGGGGTGGAGTTTCAGGGTTTAGGGCAGTGCAGTGGTGTTAGGGCAGTGTAGGGGGTTGTGCTGGGGCTGGTGATTCAGGGTTTAGGGCATGCAGTGGTGTTCTGGCAGTGTAGGGGGTCATGCTGGGGCTGGTGTTTCAGGGTTTAGGGCAGTGCAGTGGTGTTCGGGCTGTGTAGGGCGTCGTGCTGGGGCTGGTATTTCAGATTTAGGGCACTGCAGTGGTGTTCGGGCACTGTAGGGGGTCGTGCTGGGGCTGGAGTTTCAGGGTTTAGGGCAGAGCAGTGCTGTCCAGGCAGTGTAGAGGGTCGTGGTGGGGCTGGTGTTTTAGGGTTTAGGGTAGAGCAGTGGTGCTCGGGCAGTGTAGGGGGATGTGCGGGGTAGTGTTTCAGGGTTTAGGACAGAGCAGTGGTGTTCAGGCAGTGTAGGTGGTTGTGCTTGGGGTGGTGTTTCAGGGTTTAGGGCAGTGCAGTGATGTTCGGGCTGTGTAGAGGGTCGTGCAGGGGGTGGTGTTTCAGGGTTTAGGGCAGTGCAGTCGAGTTCGGGCAGTGTAGGGGGTTGTACGGGGGATGGTGTTTCAGGGTTTAGGGCAATGCAGTGGTGATCGGGCAGTGTAGGGGGTTGTGCGGGGGCTGGTGTTTCAGGGTTTAGGGCAGTGCAGAGGTGTTTGGGCAGTCTAGGGGGTCATGCAGGCTTGTGTTTCAGGGTTTAGGGCAGTGCAGTGGTGTTCGGGCAGTGTAGGGGGTCATGCAGGGGATGGTGTTTCAGGGTTAGTGCAGTGAATTGGTGTTCAGGATGTGTAGGGGGTCGTGCGGGGCTAGTGTTTTAAGGTTTAGGGCATAGCAGTGGTGTTCAGGCAGTGTGGGTTGTCGTGCGGGGGCTGGTGTTTCAGGGTTTAGGGCTGTGCATTGGTGTTCGGGCAGTGTAGGGGGTTGTGCGTGGGCTGGTGTTTCAGGGTTTAGGGCAGTGCAGTGGTGTTCGGGCTGTGTAGGGGGTCGTGCTGGGGTGGTGTTTCAGGGTTAAGGGCAGTGCAGTGGTGTTCGGGCAGTATAGGGGGTCGTTCTGTTGCTGGTGTTTCAGGGTTTAGGGCAGGGCAGTGGTTTTCAGGCAGTGTAGGGGGTCATGCTGGTGCTGGTGTTTCATGATTTTGGGCAGTAGTGTTCGGGCAGTGTAGGGGGTCTTGCTGTGGGTGGTATTTCAGGGTTTAGGGCAGTTCAGTGGTGTGCGGTCAGTGTAGGGGTTCTTGCTGGGGGTGGTGTTTCAGGGTTTAGGGCAGTGCAGTGATATTCGGGCAGTGTAGTGGGTCGTGCAGGGGGGTGGTGTTTCAGGGTTTAGGGCAGTGCAGTGGTGTTTGGGCAGTGTAGGGGGTCTTGCTGGGGGTGGTGTTTCAGGGTTTATGGCAGTGCAGTGGTGTTCGAGCAGTGTAGGGAGCCGTGCTGGGTGTGGTGTTTCAGGGTTTAGGGCAGTGCAGTGGTGTTTGGGCAGTGTGAGTAGTTGTGATGGGGCTGGTTTTTCAGGGTTTAGGGCAGTGCAGTGGTGTTCGGGCAGTGTAGGGGGTCGTGCTGGGGGGTGGTGTTTCAGGGTTTAGGGCAGTGCAGTGGGGTTCGGGCAGTGTAGGGGGTCGTGCAGGGGGTGGTGTTTCAGGGTTTAGGGCAGTGCAGTGGTGTTCGGGCAGTGTAGGGGGTTGTGCTGGGGGTGGTGTTTCAGGGTTTAGGGCAGGGCAGTGGTTTTCAGGCAGTGTAGGGGGTCATGCTGGTGCTGGTGTTTCATGATTTTGGGCAGTAGTGTTCGGGCAGTGTAGGGGGTCTTGCTGTGGGTGGTATTTCAGGGTTTAGGGCAGTTCAGTGGTGTGCGGTCAGTGTAGGGGTTCTTGCTGGGGGTGGTGTTTCAGGGTTTAGGGCAGTGCAGTGATATTCGGGCAGTGTAGTGGGTCGTGCAGGGGGGTGGTGTTTCAGGGTTTAGGGCAGTGCAGTGGTGTTTGGGCAGTGTAGGGGGTCTTGCTGGGGGTGGTGTTTCAGGGTTTATGGCAGTGCAGTGGTGTTCGAGCAGTGTAGGGAGCCGTGCTGGGTGTGGTGTTTCAGGGTTTAGGGCAGTGCAGTGGTGTTTGGGCAGTGTGAGTAGTTGTGATGGGGCTGGTTTTTCAGGGTTTAGGGCAGTGCAGTGGTGTTCGGGCAGTGTAGGGGGTCGTGCTGGGGGGTGGTGTTTCAGGGTTTAGGGCAGTGCAGTGGGGTTCGGGCAGTGTAGGGGGTCGTGCAGGGGGTGGTGTTTCAGGGTTTAGGGCAGTGCAGTGGTGTTCGGGCAGTGTAGGGGGTTGTGCTGGGGGTGGTGTTTCAGGGTTTAGGGCAGTGGTTCAGTGGTGTTCGGCCAGTGTGGGGGTCTTGCAGGGGCTGTTTTTTTTTAGGGTTTAGAGCAGTGCAGTGGTGTTCGGGTAGTGTGTGGGGTCGTGCAGGGGCTGGTGTTTCATGATTTTGGGCAGTAGTGTTCGGGCAGTGTAGGGGGTCTTGCTGTGGGTGGTATTTCAGGGTTTAGGGCAGTTCAGTGGTGTCCGGTCAGTGTAAGGGTTCTTGCTGGGGGTGGTGTTTCAGGGTTTAGGGCAGAGCAGTGATATTCGGGCAGTGTAGTGGGTCGTGCAGGGAGGTAGTGTTTCAGGGTTTAGGGCAGTGCAGTGGTGTTTGGGCAGTGTAGGGGGTCTTGCTGGGGGTGGTGTTTTAGGGTTTAGGGCAGTGCAGTGGTGTTCGAGCAGTGTAGGGGCCGTGCTGGGTGTGGTGTTTTAGGGTTTAGGGCAGTGCAGTGGTGTTTGGGCAGTGTGAGTATTTGTGATGGGGCTGGTTTTTCAGGGTTTAGGGCAGTGCTGTGGTGTTCGGGCAGTGTAGGGAGTCATGCTGGGGGTGGTGTTTCAGGGTTTAGGGCAGTAGTTCACTGGTGTTCGGGCAGTGTGGGGGTCTTGCAGGGGCTGGTTTTTCAGGGTTTAGAGCAGTGCAGTTGTGTTCGGGTTGTGTGTGGGGTCGTGCAGGGGCTGGTGTTTCAGGGTTTAGGGCAGTGCAGTGGTGTTTGGGCAGTGTAGGGGGTTGTACGGGGGATGGTGTTTCAGGGTTTAGGGCAGTGCAGTGGTGTTCGGGCAGTGTAGGGGGTCATGCGGGGGCTGGTGTTTCAGGGTTTAGGGCACTGCAGAGGTGTTCAGGCAGTCTAGGGGGTCGTGCGGGGCTGGTGTTTCAGGGTTTAGGGTAGTGCAGTGGTGTTCGGGAAGTGTAGGGGGTTGCGGGGGCTGGTGTTTCAGGGTTTAGGGCAGTGCAGAGGTGTTCGGGCAGTGTAGGGGGTCGTGCTGGGGCTGGTGTTTCAGAGTTTAGAGCAGTGCAGAGGTGTTCGGGCAGTGTAGGGGGTCGTGCTGGGGCTGGTGTTTCAGGGTTTAGGGCAGTGCAGTGGTGTTCGTACAGTGTAGGGGGTCGTGCTGGGGGTGGTGTTTCAGGGTTTAGGGCAGTGCAGTGGTGTTTGGGCAGTCTAGAGGGTCGTGCTGGGGGGTGGTGTTTCAGAGTTTAGGTAAGTGCTGTGGTGTTCGGACAGTGTAGGGGGTCGTGCTGGGGGTGGTGTTTCAGGGTTTAGGGCAGTGCAATTGTGTTCGGGCAGTGTAGGGGGTCGTGCTGCGGCTGGTATTTCAGGGTTTAGGGCAGTGGTGCAGTGGTGTTCGGGCAGTGTAGGGGGTCTTGCAGGGGGTGGTGTTTCAGGGTTTAGGCAGTGGTGTTCGGGTAGTATAGGGGGTTCTCTGAGGGTGCTGTTTCATGGTTAAGGGGAGTGGTGTTCGGGCAGTGAAGGGGGTCTTGCTGGGGATATGGTATCAGAGTTTAGGGCAGTGCAGTGTTGTTCGGGAATTGTAGGGGGTCGTGCTGGGGGTGGTGTTTCAGGGTTTAGGGCAGTGCAGTGTTCTTTGGGTAGTGTTGGGGGTCTTGCTGAGGGTGGTGTTTCAGGGGTTAGGGCAGCAATGCTTGGGCAGTGTAGGGGGTCGTGCTAGGGGTGGTGTTTCAGGGTTTAGGGCGCTTGTGTTCGGGCAGTGTAGGGGGTCTTGCTGGGGGTGGTATTTCAGGGTTTAGGGCAAGTCAGTGGTGTTCGGGCAGTGTAGGGGGTCGTGCTCGGGCTGGTGTTTCAGGGTATAGGGCAGTGCAGTGGTGTTCGGGCCGTGTAGGGGGTTATGCTGGGGGTGGTGTTTCAGGGTTTAGGGCAGAGCAGTGGTGTGCATGCAATGTAGGAGGTCGTTTTGGGGGTGGTGCTTCAGGGTTTAAGGCAGAGCAGTGGTGTTTGGGCAGTGTACGGTGTCATGCTGGGGGTGGTGTTTTAGGGTATAGGGCACTGCAGTGGTGTTCGGGCAGTGTAGGGGATGTGCTGGGGGTGATGTTTCAGGGTTTAGGGCACTGCAGTGGTGTTCGGGCAGTTTAGGGAGATGTGCTGGGAGTGGTGTTTCAGGGTTTAGGGCAGAGCAGTGGTGTTCGGGCAGTGTAGGAGGTTGTGCAGGGGGTGGTGTTTCATGCTTAATGGCATTGCAGTGGTTTTCGGGTAGTGTAGGGGGTCTTCCTGGGGGCGGTGTTTCAGGGTTTAGGGCAGTGGTGTTTGGGATGTATAGGGGGTCTTGCTGGGGGTGGTGTTTCAGGGTTTAGGGCAGTGCAGTGGTGTTCGGGCAGTGTAGGGGGTCTTGCTGGGGGTGGTATTTCAGGGTTTTGGAAGTGGTGTTTGGGCAGTGTAGGGGTTCTTGCTGGGGGTGGTGTTTCAGGGTTTAGGGCAGTGCAGTGGTATTCGGGCAGTCTAGTGGGTCGTGCAGGTGTAGGAGGTTTCAGGGTTTAAGGCAGTGCAGTGGTGTTCGGGCAGTGTAGGGGTTGTGATGGGGCTGGTGTTTCAGGGTTTAGGGCAGAGCAGTGGTGTGCGGGCAATGTAGGGGGTCGTGCTGGGGATGGTGTTTCAGGGTTTAGGCAGTGGTGTTCGGGTAGTATAGGGGGTTCTCTGAGGGTGCTGTTTCATGGTTAAGGGGAGTGGTGTTCGGGCAGTGAAGGGGGTCTTGCTGGGGATATGGTATCAGGGTTTAGGGCAGTGCAGTGTTGTTCGGGAATTGTAGGGGGTCGTGCTGGGGGTGGTGTTTCAGGGTTTAGGGCAGTGCAGTGTTCTTTGGGTAGTGTTGGGGGTCTTGCTGGGGGTGGTGTTTCAGGGGTTAGGGCAGCAGTGCTTGGGCAGTGTAGGGGGTCGTGCTAGGGGTGGTGTTTCAGGGTTTAGGGCGCTTGTGTTCGGGCAGTGTAGGGGGTCTTGCTGGGGGTGGTATTTCAGGGTTTAGGGCAAGTCAGTGGTGTTCGGGCAGAGTAGGGGGTCATGCTCGGGCTGGTGTTTCAGGGTATAGGGCAGTGCAGTGGTGTTCGGGCCGTGTAGGGGGTTATGCTGGGGGTGGTGTTTCAGGGTTTAGGGCAGAGCAGTGGTGTGCATGCAATGTAGGAGGTCGTTTTGGGGGTGGTGCTTCAGGGTTTAAGGCAGAGCAGTGGTGTTTGGGCAGTGTACGGTGTCATGCTGGGGGTGGTGTTTTAGGGTATAGGGCACTGCAGTGGTGTTCGGGCAGTGTAGGGGATGTGCTGGGGGTGATGTTTCAGGGTTTAGGGCACTGCAGTGGTGTTCGGGCAGTTTAGGGAGATGTGCTGGGAGTGGTGTTTCAGGGTTTAGGGCAGAGCAGTGGTGTTCGGGCAGTGTAGGAGGTTGTGCAGGGGGTGGTGTTTCATGCTTAATGGCATTGCAGTGGTTTTCGGGTAGTGTAGGGGGTCTTCCTGGGGGCGGTGTTTCAGGGTTTAGGGCAGTGGTGTTTGGGATGTATAGGGGGTCTTGCTGGGGGTGGTGTTTCAGGGTTTAGGGCAGTGCAGTGGTGTTCGGGCAGTGTAGGGGGTCTTCTGGGGGTGGTATTTCAGGGTTTTGGCTGTGGTGTTTGGGCAGTGTAGGGGTTCTTGCTGGGGGTGGTGTTTCAGGGTTTAGGGCAGTGCAGTGGTATTCGGGCAGTGTAGTGGGTCACGCAGGGGGGTGGTGTTTCAGGGTTTAGGGCAGTGCAGTGGTGTTCAGGCAGAGTAGGGGGTTGTGATGGGGCTGGTGTTTCAGGGTTTAGGGCAGAGCAGTGGTGTGCGGACAATGTAGGGGGTCGTGCTGGGGATGGTGTTTCAGGGTTTAGGGCAGAGCAGTGGTGTTCGGGCAGTGTACGGGGTCATGCTGGGGATGGTGTTTCAGGGTTTAGGGTACTGCAGTGGTGTTCGGGCAGTGTAGGGGGACGTGCTGGGAGTGGATTTTCAGAGTTTAGGGCAGTGCAGTGGTGTTCGGGCAGTGTAGGGGTTTGTGCTGGGGCTGGTGATTCAGGGTTTAGGGTAGTGCAGTGGTTTTCTGGCAGTGTAGGGGGTCATGCTGGGGCTGGTGTTTCAGGGATTAGGGCAGTGCAGTGGTGTTCGGGCTGTGTAGGGCGTCGTGCTGGGGCTGGTATTTCAGGGTTTATTGTGCTGCAGTGTTGTTCAGGCACTGTAGGGGGTCATGCTGGGGCTGGAGTTTCAGGGTTTAGGGCAGAGCAGTGGTGTCCAGGCAGTGTAGAGGGTCGTGGTGGGGCTGGTGTTTTAGGGTTTAGGGTAGAGCAGTGGTGCTCGGGCAGTGTAGGGGGATGTGCGGGGTAGTGTTTCAGTGTTTAGGACAGAGCAGTGATGTTCGGGCTGTGTAGGGGGTCGTGCAGGGGGTGGTGTTTCAGGGTTTAGGGCAGTGCAGTCGTGTTCGGGCAGTGTAAGGGGTCTTGCTGGGGGTGGTGTTTCAGGGTTTAGGGTAGTGGTGTTCGGGCAGTGTAGGGGGTCTTGCTGGGGATTGTTTTCAGGGTTTAGGGCAGTGCAGTGGTGTTCGGGCAAAGTAGGGGGTTGTGCAGGGGGTGGTATTTCAGGGTTTAGAGCAGTGCACTGGTGTTCAGGCAGTGTAGGGGGTCGTGCTGGTATGGTTTTTTAGGGTTTAGGGCAGTGCAGTGGTGTTTGGGCAGTGTGGGGGGTCATGCTCTGGCTGGTGTTTCATGGTTTAGGGCAGTGCAGTGGTGTTCGGGCAGTGTAGGGGGTCTTGCTGGTGCTGGTATTTCAGGGTTTAGGGCAGTGCACTGGTGTTCAGGCAGTGTAGGGGGTCATGCTGGGGCTGGTGTTTCAGGGTTTAGGGCAGTGCAGTGATGTTCGGGCAGTGTAGGGGGTCGTGCACGGGCTAGTGTTTCAGGGTTTAGGGCAGTGCAGTGGTGTTCGGGCAGTGTGAGGGGTCATGCTGGGGCTGGATTTTCAGGGTTTAGGGCAGTGCAGTGGTGTTTGGGCAGTCTAGGGGGTCGTGCTGTGGATGGTACTTCAGGGTTTAGGGCAGTGGTGCAGTGGTGTTCGGGCAGTGTAGGGGTCTTGCAGTGGGTGGTGTTTCAGGGTTTAGGCAGTGGTGTTCGGGTAGTGTAGGGGGTTCTCTGAGGGTGCTGATTCATGGTTAAGGGGAGTGGTGTTCAGACAGTGTAGGGGGGCTTGCTGGGGGTATGGTTTCAGGGTTTAGGGCAGTGCAGTGATGTTCGGGAATTGTAGGGTGTCGTGCTGGGGGTGGTGTTTCAGGGCTTAGGGCAGTGCAGTGTTGTGTGAGCAGTGTTGGGGGTCTTGCTGGGGTGGTGTTTCAGGGGTTAGGGCAGCAGTGCTCGGGCAGTGTAAGGGGTCATGCTGGGGGTGGTGTTTCAGGGTTTAGGGCAGTGCAGTTGTGTTCTGGCAATGTAGGGGGTCATGCAGGGGGTGGAGTTTCAGGGTTTAGGGCAGAGCAGTGTTGTTCGGGCAGTGTAGGAGGTCATGCTAGGGGTGGTGTTTCATGGTTAACGGCATTGCAGTGGTTTTCGGGCAGTGTATGGGGTCTTCCTGGGGGGGTGTTTCAGGGTTTAGGGCAGTGGTGTTTGGGATGTATAGGGGGTCTTGCTGGGGGTGGTGTTTCAGGGTTTAGGGCAGTGCAGTGGTGTTCGGGCAGTGTAGGGGGTCTTGCTGGGGGTGATATTTCAGGGTTTTTTACAAGTGGTGTTTGGGCAGTGTAGGGGTTCTTGCTGGGGGTGGTGTTTCAGGGTTTAGGGTAGTGCAGTGCTATTTGGGCAGTGTAGTGTGTTGTGCAGGGGGGTGGTGTTTCAGGGTTTAGGGCAGTGCGGTGGTGTTTGGGCAGTGTAGGGGGACGTGCTGGGGGTGGAGTTTAAGGGTTTAGGGCAGTGCAGTGGTGTTCGGGCAGTGTAGGGCGTTGTGCTGGGGCTGGTGATTCAGGGTTTAGGGCATGCAGTGGTGTTCTGGCAGTGTAGGGGGTCATGCTGGGGCTGGTGTTTCAGGGTTTAGGGCAGTGCAGTGGTGTTTGGGCTGTGTAGGGCGTCGTGCTGGGGCTGGTATTTCAGATTTAGGGCACTGCAGTGGTGTTCGGGCACTGTAGGGGGTCGTGCTGGGGCTGGAGTTTCAGGGTTTAGGGCAGAGCAGTGGTGTCCAGGCAGTGTAGAGGGTCGTGGTGGGGCTGGTGTTTTAGGGTTTAGGGTAGAGCAGTGGTGCTCAGGCAGTGTAGGGGGATGTGCGGGGTAGTGTTTCAGGGTTTAGGACAGAGCAGTGGTTTTCAGGCAGTGTAGGTGGTTGTGCTTGGGGTGGTGTTTCAGGGTTTAGGGCAGTGCAGTGATGTTCGGGCTGTGTAGAGGGTCATGCAGGGGGTGGTGTTTCAGGGTTTAGGGCAGTGCAGTCGAGTTCGGGCAGTTTAGGGGGTTGTATGGGGGATGGTGTTTCAGGGTTTAGGGCAATTCAGTGGTGATCGGGCAGTGTAGGGGGTTGTGCGGGGGCTGGTGTTTCAGGGTTTAGGGCAGTGCAGAGGTGTTTGGGCAGTCTAGGGGGTCATGTAGGCTTGTGTTTCAGGGTTTAGGGCAGTGCAGTGGTGTTCGAGCAGTGTAGGGGGTCATGCAGGGGATGGTGTTTCAGGGTTAGGGCAGTGAATTGGTGATCGGGATGTGTAGGGGGTCGTGCGGGGCTGGTGTTTCAAGGTTTAGGGCAAACCAGTGGTGTTCAGGCAGTGTGGGTTGTCGTGCGGGGGCTGGTGTTTCAGGGTTTAGGGCTGTGGATTGGTGTTCGGGCAGTGTAGGGGGTTGTGCGTGGGCTGGTGTTTCAGGGTTTAGGGCAGTGCAGTGGTGTTCGGGCAGTGTAGGGGGTCGTGCTGGGGTTGGCGTTTCAGGGTTTAGGCAGTGGTGTTTGGGCAGTGTAGGGGTTCTTGCTGGGGGTGGTGTTTCAGGGTTTAGGACAGTGCAGTGGTATTCGGGCAGTGTAGTGGGTCGTGAAGGGGGGTGGTGTTTCAAGGTTTAGGGCAGTGCAGTGTTGTTCGGACAGTGTAGGGGGTTCTCTGGGGGTGCTGTTTCATGGTTTAGGGCAGTGGTGTTCGGGCAGTGTAGGGGGTCTTCCTGGGGTTGGTGATTCAGTTTTTACGGCAGTGCAGTGGTGTTCGGGCAGTGTAGGCGGTAGTGCTGGGGCTGGTGTTTCAGGATTAGGGCAGTGCAGAGGTGTTTGGGCTGTGTAGGGGGTCGTGCGGGGCTGGTGTTTCAGGGTTTAGGGCAGTCCAGTGGTGTTCGGGCAGTGTGGGGGGTCGTGCGGGGGCTGGTGTTACAGGGTTTAGGGCAGTGCAGTGGTGTTCGGGCAGTGTATGGGGTTGTACAGGGAATGGTGTTTCAGGGAATAGGGCAGTGCAGTGGTGTTCGGGCAGTGAAGGGGGTCATGCGGGGGCTTGAGTTTCAGAGTTTAGGGCAGTGCAGAGGTGTTCGGGCAGTCTAGGGGGTCGTGCGGGCTGGTGTTTCAGGGTTTAGGGCAGTGCAGTGGTGTTCGGGCAGTGTAGGGGGTCATGCAGGGGTTGGTGTTTCAGGGCTTAGGGCAGTGCAGTAGTGTTCGGGCAGTGTAGGGTGTCGTGCGAGGCTGGTGTTTCAGGGTTTAGGGCAGTGCAGTGGTGTTCGGGCAGTGTGGGTTGTCGTGCGGGGACTGGTGTTTCAGGGTTTAGGGCAGTGCAGTGGTGTTTGGGCAGTGTAGGGGGTCTTGCTGGGGGTGGTGTTTCAGGGTTTATGGCAGTGCAGTGGTGTTCGAGCAGTGTAGGGAGCCGTGCTGGGTGTGGTGTTTCAGGGTTTAGGGCAGTGCAGTGGTGTTTGGGCAGTGTGAGTAGTTGTGATGGGGCTGGTTTTTCAGGGTTTAGGGCAGTGCAGTGGTGTTCGGGCAGTGTAGGGGGTCGTGCTGGGGGGTGGTGTTTCAGGGTTTAGGGCAGTGCAGTGGGGTTCGGGCAGTGTAGGGGGTCGTGCAGGGGGTGGTGTTTCAGGGTTTAGGGCAGTGCAGTGGTGTTCGGGCAGTGTAGGGGGTTGTGCTGGGGGTGGTGTTTCAGGGTTTAGGGCAGTGGTTCAGTGGTGTTCGGCCAGTGTGGGGGTCTTGCAGGGGCTGTTTTTTTTTAGGGTTTAGAGCAGTGCAGTGGTGTTCGGGTAGTGTGTGGGGTCGTGCAGGGGCTGGTGTTTCATGATTCTGGGCAGTAGTGTTCGGGCAGTGTAGGGGGTCTTGCTGTGGGTGGTATTTCAGGGTTTAGGGCAGTTCAGTGGTGTGCGGTCAGTGTAAGGGTTCTTGCTGGGGGTGGTGTTTCAGGGTTTAGGGCAGTGCAGTGATATTCGGGCAGTGTAGTGGGTCGTGCAGGGAGGTAGTGTTTCAGGGTTTAGGGCAGTGCAGTGGTGTTTGGGCAGTGTAGGGGGTCTTGCTGGGGGTGGTGTTTCAGGGTTTAGGGCAGTGCAGTGGTGTTCGAGCAGTGTAGGGGCCGTGCTGGGTGTGGTGTTTTAGGGTTTAGGGCAGTGCAGTGGTGTTTGGGCAGTGTGAGTATTTGTGATGGGGCTGGTTTTTCAGGGTTTAGGGCAGTGCTGTGGTGTTCGGGCAGTGTAGGGAGTCATGCTGGGGGTGGTGTTTCAGGGTTTAGGGCAGTGGTTCACTGGTTTTCGGGCAGTGTGGGGGTCTTGCAGGGGCTGGTTTTTCAGGGTTTAGAGCAGTGCAGTTGTGTTCGGGTTGTGTGTGGGGTTGTACGGGGGATGGTGTTTCAGGGTTTAGGGCAGTGCAGAGGTGTTCAGGCAGTCTAGGGGGTCGTGCGGGGCTGGTGTTTCAGGGTTTAGGGTAGTGCAGTGGTGTTTGGGAAGTGTAGGGGGTTGCGGGGGCTGGTGTTTCAGGGTTTAGGGCAGTGCAGAGGTGTTCGGGCAAAGTAGGGGGTTGTGCTGGGGCTGGTGTTTCAGGGTTTAGAGCAGTGCAGTGGTGTTCGGGCAGTGTAGGGGGTCGTGCTGGGGCTGGTGTTTCAGGGTTTAGGGCAGTGCAGTGGTGTTCGTACAGTGTAGGGGGTCGTGCTGGGGGTGGTGTTTCAGGGTTTAGGGCAGTGCAGTGGTGTTTGGGCAGTCTAGAGGGTCGTGCTGGGGGGTGGTGTTACAGAGTTTAGGTAAGTGCTGTGGTGTTCGGACAGTGTAGGGGGTCGTGCTGGGGGTGGTGTTTCAGGGTTTAGGGCAGTGCAATTGTGTTCGGGCAGTGTAGGGGGTCGTGCTGCGGGTGGTATTTCAGGGTTTAGGGCAGTGGTGCAGTGGTGTTCGGGCAGTGTAGGGGGTCTTGCAGGGGGTGGTGTTTCAGGGTTTAGGCAGTGGTGTTCGGGTAGTATAGGGGGTTCTCTGAGGGTGCTGTTTCATGGTAAGGGGAGTGGTGTTCGGGCAGTGAAGGGGGTCTTGCTGGGGATATGGTATCAGGGTTTAGGGCAGTGCAGTGTTGTTCGGGAATTGTAGGGGGTCGTGCTGGGGGTGGTGTTTCAGGGTTTAGGGCAGTGCAGTGTTCTTTGGGTAGTGTTGGGGGTCTTGCTGGGGGTGGTGTTTCAGGGGTTAGGGCAGCAGTGCTTGGGCAGTGTAGGGGGTCGTGCTAGGGGTGGTGTTTCAGGGTTTAGGGCGCTTGTGTTCGGGCAGTGTAGGGGGTCTTGCTGGGGGTGGTATTTCAGGGTTTAGGGCAAGTCAGTGGTGTTCGGGCAGTGTAGGGGGTCGTGCTCGGGCTGGTGTTTCAGGGTATAGGGCAGTGCAGTGGTGTTCGGGCCGTGTAGGGGGTTATGCTGCGGGTGGTGTTTCAGGGTTTAGGGCAGAGCAGTGGTGTGCATGCAATGTAGGAGGTCGTTTTGGGGGTGGTGCTTCAGGGTTTAAGGCAGAGCAGTGGTGTTTGGGCAGTGTACGGTGTCATGCTGGGGGTGGTGTTTTAGGGTATAGGGCACTGCAGTGGTGTTCGGGCAGTGTAGGGGATGTGCTGGGGGTGATGTTTCAGGGTTTAGGGCACTGCAGTGGTGTTCGGGCAGTTTAGGGAGATGTGCTGGGAGTGGTGTTTCAGGGTTTAGGGCAGAGCAGTGGTGTTCGGGCAGTGTAGGAGGTTGTGCAGGGGGTGGTGTTTCATGCTTAATGGCATTGCAGTGGTTTTCGGGTAGTGTAGGGGGTCTTCCTGGGGGCGGTGTTTCAGGGTTTAGGGCAGTGGTGTTTGGGATGTATAGGGGGTCTTGCTGGGGGTGGTGTTTCAGGGTTTAGGGCAGTGCAGTGGTGTTCGGGCAGTGTAGGGGGTCTTGCTGGGGGTGGTATTTCAGGGTTTTGGCTGTGGTGTTTGGGCCGTGTAGGGGTTCTTGCTGGGGGTGGTGTTTCAGGGTTTAGGGCAGTGCAGTGGTATTCGGGCAGTGTAGTGGGTTGCGCAGGGGGGTGGTGTTTCAGGGTTTAGGGCAGTGCAGTGGTGTTCAGGCAGAGTAGGGGGTTGTGATGGGGCTGGTGTTTCAGGGTTTAGGGCAGAGCAGTGGTGTGCGGGCAATGTAGGGGGTCGTGCTGGGGATGGTGTTTCAGGGTTTAGGGCAGAGCAGTGGTGTTCGGGCAGTGTACGGGGTCATGCTGGGGATGGTGTTTCAGGGTTTAGGGTACTGCAGTGGTGTTCGGGCAGTGTAGGGGGACGTGCTGGGGGTGGATTTTCAGAGTTTAGGGCAGTGCAGTGGTGTTCGGGCAGTGTAGGGGGTTGTGCTGGGGCTGGTGATTCAGGGTTTAGGGTAGTGCAGTGGTTTTCTGGCAGTGTAGGGGGTCATGCTGGGGCTGGTGTTTCAGGGATTAGGGCAGTGCAGTGGTGTTCGGGCTGTGTAGGGCGTCGTGCTGGGGCTGGTATTTCAGGGTTTATGGTGCTGCAGTGTTGTTCAGGCACTGTAGGGGGTCATGCTGGGGCTGGAGTTTCAGGGTTTAGGGCAGAGCAGTGGTGTCCAGGCAGTGTAGAGGGTCGTGGTGGGGCTGGTGTTTTAGGGTTTAGGGTAGAGCAGTGGTGCTCGGGCAGTGTAGGGGGATGTGCGGGGTAGTGTTTCAGTGTTTAGGACAGAGCAGTGATGTTCGGGCTGTGTAGGGGGTCGTGCAGGGGATTGTTTTCAGGGTTTAGGGCAGTGCAGTTATGTTCGGGCAAAGTAGGGGGTTGTGCAGTGGGGTGGTATTTCAGGGTTTAGAGCAGTGCACTGGTGTTCAGGCAGTGTAGGGGGTCGTGCTGGTATGGTTTTTTAGGGTTTAGGGCAGTGCAGTGGTGTTTGGGCAGTGTGGGGGGTCATGCTCTGGCTGGTGTTTCATGGTTTAGTGCAGTGCAGTGGTGTTCGGGCAGTGTAGGGGGTCTTGCTGGTGCTGGTATTTCAGGGTTTAGGGCAGTGCACTGGTGTTCAGGCAGTGTAGGGGGTCATGCTGGGGCTGGTGTTTCAGGGTTTAGGGCAGTGCAGTGATGTTCGGGCAGTGTAGGGGGTCGTGCACGGGCTAGTGTTTCAGGGTTTAGGGCAGTGCAGTGGTGTTCGGGCAGTGTGAGGGGTCATGCTGGGGCTGGATTTTCAGGGTTTAGGGCAGTGCAGTGGTGTTTGGGCAGTCTAGGGGTTCGTGCTGGGGGTGGTGTTTCAGAGTTTAGGTAAGTGCTGTGGAGTTCGGACAGTGTAAGGGGTCATGCTGGGGTGGTGTTTCAGGGTTTAGGGCAGTGCAATGGTGTTCGGGCAGTGTAGGGGGTCGTGCTGTGGATGGTACTTCAGGGTTTAGGGCAGTGGTGCACTGGTGTTCAGGCAGTGTAGGGGGTCATGCTGGGGCTGGTGTTTCAGGGTTTAGGGCAGTGCAGTGATGTTCGGGCAGTGTAGGGGGTCGTGCACGGGCTAGTGTTTCAGGGTTTAGGGCAGTGCAGTGGTGTTCGGGCAGTGTGAGGGGTCATGCTGGGGCTGGATTTTCAGGGTTTAGGGCAGTGCAGTGGTGTTTGGGCAGTCTAGGGGGTCGTGCTGTGGATGGTACTTCAGGGTTTAGGGCAGTGGTGCAGTGGTGTTCGGGCAGTGTAGGGGTCTTGCAGTGGGTGGTGTTTCAGGGTTTAGGCAGTGGTGTTCGGGTAGTGTAGGGGGTTCTCTGAGGGTGCTGATTCATGGTTAAGGGGAGTGGTGTTCAGACAGTGTAGGGGGCTTGCTGGGGGTATGGTTTCAGGGTTTAGGGCAGTGCAGTGTTGTTCGGGAATTGTAGGGTGTCGTGCTGGGGGTGGTGTTTCAGGGTTTAGGGCAGTGCAGTGTTGTGTGAGCAGTGTTGGGGGTCTGGCTGGGGTGGTGTTTCAGGGGTTAGGGCAGCAGTGCTCGGGCAGTGTAAGGGGTCATGCTGGGGGTGGTGTTTCAGGGTTTAGGGCAGTGCAGTTGTGTTCTGGCAAAGTAGGGGGTCGTGCAGGGGGTGGAGTTTCAGGGTTTAGGGCAGAGCAGTGTTGTTCGGGCAGTGTAGGAGGTCATGCTAGGGGTGGTGTTTCATGGTTAACGGCATTGCAGTGGTTTTCGGGCAGTGTATGGGGTCTTCCTGGGGGGGTGTTTCAGGGTTTAGGGCAGTTGTGTTTGGGATGTATAGGGGGTCTTGCTGGGGGTGGTGTTTCAGGGTTTAGGGCAGTGCAGTGGTGTTCGGGCAGTGTAGGGGATCTTGCTGGGGGTGATATTTCAGGGTTTTGGAAGTGGTGTTTGGGCAGTGTAGGGGTTCTTGCTGGGGGTGGTGTTTCAGGGTTTAGGGTAGTGCAGTGGTATTTGGGCAGTGTAGTGTGTTGTGCAGGGGGGTGGTGTTTCAGGGTTTAGGGCAGTGCGGTGGTGTTTGGGCAGTGTAGGGGGATGTGCTGGGGGTGGAGTTTAAGGGTTTAGGGCAGTGCAGTGGTGTTCGGGCAGTGTAGGGCGTTGTGCTGGGGCTGGTGATTCAGGGTTTAGGGCATGCAGTGGTGTTCTGGCAGTGTAGGGGGTCATGCTGGGGCTGGTGTTTCAGGGTTTAGGGCAGTGCATTGGTGTTTGGGCTGTGTAGGGCGTCGTGCTGGGGCTGGTATTTCAGATTTAGGGCACTGCAGTGGTGTTCGGGCACTGTAGGGGGTCGTGCTGGGGCTGGAGTTTCAGGGTTTAGGGCAGAGCAGTGGTGTCC
This sequence comes from Triturus cristatus, assembly GCF_964204655.1. Classification (NCBI taxonomy): domain Eukaryota; kingdom Metazoa; phylum Chordata; class Amphibia; order Caudata; family Salamandridae; genus Triturus; species Triturus cristatus. The sequence goes on along the minus strand of NC_140579.1, from coordinate 1,130,290,012 downwards.
AGGCAGTGTAGAGGGTGGTGGTGGGGCTGGTGTTTTAGGGTTTAGGGTAGAGCAGTGGTGCTCAGGCAGTGTAGGGGGATGTGCGGGGTAGTGTTTCAGGGTTTAGGACAGAGCAGTGGTTTTCAGGCAGTGTAGGTGGTTGTGCTTGGGGTGGTGTTTCAGGGTTTAGGGCAGTGCAGTGATGTTCGGGCTGTGTAGAGGGTCATGCAGGGGGTGGTGTTTCAGGGTTTAGGGCAGTGCAGTCGAGTTCGGGCAGTGTAGGGGGTTGTACGGGGGATGGTGTTTCAGGGTTTAGGGCAATTCAGTGGTGATCGGGCAGTGTAGGGGGTTGTGCGGGGGCTGGTGTTTCAGGGTTTAGGGCAGTGCAGAGGTGTTTGGGCAGTCTAGGGTGTCATGCAGGCTTGTGTTTCAGGGTTTAGGGCAGTGCAGTGGTGTTCGGGCAGTGTAGGGGGTCATGCAGGGGATGGTGTTTCAGGGTTAGGGCAGTGAATTGGTGTTCGGGATGTGTAGGGGGTCGTGCGGGGCTGGTGTTTCAAGGTTTAGGGCAAAGCAGTGGTGTTCAGGCAGTGTGGGTTGTCGTGCGGGGGCTGGTGTTTCAGGGTTTAGGGCTGTGGATTGGTGTTCGGGCAGTGTAGGGGGTTGTGCGTGGGCTGGTGTTTCAGGGTTTAGGGCAGTGCAGTGGTGTTCGGGCAGTGTAGGGGGTCGTGCTGGGGTTGGCGTTTCAGGGTTTAGGCAGTGGTGTTTGGGCAGTGTAGGGGTTCTTGCTGGGGGTGGTGTTTCAGGGTTTAGGACAGTGCAGTGGTATTCGGGCAGTGTAGTGGGTCGTGAAGGGGGGTGGTGTTTCAAGGTTTAGGGCAGTGCAGTGTTGTTCGGACAGTGTAGGGGGTTCTCTGGGGGTGCTGTTTCATGGTTTAGGGCAGTGGTGTTCGGGCAGTGTAGGGGGTCTTCCTGGGGTTGGTGATTCAGTTTTTACGGCAGTGCAGTGGTGTTCGGGCAGTGTAGGCGGTAGTGCTGGGGCTGGTGTTTCAGGATTAGGGCAGTGCAGAGGTGTTCGGGCTGTGTAGGGGGTCGTGCGGGGCTGGTGTTTCAGGGTTTAGGGCAGTCCAGTGGTGTTCGGGCAGTGTGGGGGGTCGTGCGGGGGCTGGTGTTACAGGGTTTAGGGCAGTGCAGTGGTGTTCGGGCAGTGTATGGGGTTGTACGGGGAATGGTGTTTCAGGGAATAGGGCAGTGCAGTGGTGTTCGGGCAGTGAAGGGGGTCATGCGGGGGCTTGAGTTTCAGAGTTTAGGGCAGTGCAGAGGTGTTCGGGCAGTCTAGGGGGTCGTGCGGGCTGGTGTTTCAGGGTTAAGGGCAGTGCAGTGGTGTTCGGGCAGTGTAGGGGGTCATGCAGGGGTTGGTGTTTCAGGGCTTAGGGCAGTGCAGTAGTGTTCGGGCAGTGTAGGGTGTCGTGCGAGGCTGGTGTTTCAGGGTTTAGGGCAGTGCAGTGGTGTTCGGTCAGTGTGGGTTGTCGTGCGGGGACTGGTGTTTCAGGGTTTAGAGCAGTGCATTGGTGTTCGGGCAGTGTAGGGGGTAGTGCGTGGGCTGGTGTTTCAGGGTTTAGGGCACTGCTGTGGTCTTCAGGCAGTGTAGGGGGTCGTGCTGGGGCTGGCGTTTCAGGGTTTTGGGCAGTGCAGTGTTGTTCGGGCAGTGTAGGGGGTCTTGCTGGGGGTAGTGTTTCAGGGTTTATGGCAGTGCATTGGTGTTCAGGCAGTGTAGGGTGTTGTGCACGGGGTGGTGTTTCAGGGCTTAGGGCAGGTCAGTGGTGTTCGTGCAGTGTATTGGGACATGCAGGGGGTGATGTTTCAGGGTTTAGGGCAGTGTAGTGGTATTCGGGCAGTGTAGGGGGTCGTGCTGGGGCTGATGTTTCAGGGTTTACGGCAGTGCAGTGGTGTTCGGGCAGTGTAGGGGGTTGTGCAGGGGTGGTGTTTCAGGGTTTTGGGCAGTGCAGTGGTGTTCGGGCAGTGTAGGGGGTCTTGCTGGGGGTAGTGTTTCAGGGTTTAGGGCAGTGCAGTGGTGTTCGGGCAGTGTAGGGGTTCGTGCTGGGGGTGGTGTTTCAGGGTTTAGGGCAGTGCAGTGGTGTTCGGGCAGTGTAGGGGGTCATGCTGGGGGTGGTGTTTCAGGGTTTAGGGCAGTGGTTCAGTGGTGTTCGGGCAGTGTGGGTGCCTTGCAGGGGCTGGTGTTTCAGGGTTTAGGGCAGTGCATTGGTGTTCGGGCAGTGTAGGGTGTTGTGCACCGGGTGGTGTTTGATGGCTTACGGCAGTGCAGTGGTGTTCGTGCAGTGTATGGGGACGTGCAGGGGGTGGTGTTTCATGGTTTAGGGCAGTGCAGGGGTGTTCGGGCAGTGTAGGGGCTCGTGCTGGGGCTGGTGTTTTAGGGTTTAGGGAAGTGCAGTGGTGTTCGGGCAGTGTAGGGGGTCGTGCTGGGGATAGTTTTTCAGGGTTTAGGGCAGTACAGTGGTGTTTAGGCAGTGTAGGGGGTCGTGATGGGGCTGGTGTTTCAGGGTTTAGGGCAGTGCAGTGGTGTTCGGGCTGTGTAGGGGGTCGTGCTGGGGGTGGTGTTTCAGGGTTATGGGCAGTGCAGTGGTGTTCGGGCAATATAGGGGGTCGTTCTGTTGCTGTTGCTTCAGGGTTTAGGGCAGAGCAGTGGTTTTCGGGCAGTGTAGGGGGTCGTGCTGGTGTTTCACATTTTAGGGCAGACCAGTGGTGTGCGGGCAATGTAGGAGGTCATGCTGGGTGTGGTGTTTCAGGGTTTACGGCAGAGCAGTGGTGTTCGGGCAGTGTAAGGAGTCGTGCTGGGGATGTTGTTTCAGGGTTTAGGGCACTGCAGTGGTGTTCGGGCAGTGTAGAGGGTCGTGCTGGGGCTAGTGTTTCAGGGTTTAGGGCAGTGCAGTGGTGTTTGGGCAGTGTAGGGGGTCGTGATGGGGCTGGTGTTTCAGGGTTTAGGGCAGTGCAGTGGTGTTCGGGCAGTGTAGGGGGTCGTGCTGGTGCTGGCGTTTCACATTTTAGGGCAGACCAGTTGTGTGCGGGCAATGTAGGGGGTCATGCTGGGGGTGGTGTTTCAGGGTTTAAGGCAGAGCAGTGGTGTTCGGACAGTGTACGGAGTCGTGCTGGAGGTGGTATTTCAGAGTTTAGGGCACTGCAGTGGTGTTCGGGCAGTGTAGGGGGTTTTGCAGGGGGGTGGTGTTTCAGGGTTTAGGACAGTGCACTGGTGTTCAGCCATTATAGGGGGTCGTGCTGGGGGTGGTTTTTCAGGGTTTAGGGCAGTGTAGTGGTGTTCGGGCAGTGTGGGGAATCGTGCTGGGGCTGGTGTTTCATTGTTTAGGGCAGTGCAGTTGTGTTCGCGCAGTGTAGGGGGTCGTGCTGGGGCTGGTGTTTCATGATTTTGGGCAGTAGTGTTCGGGCAGTGTAGGGGGTCTTGCTGTGGGTGGTATTTCAGGGTTTAGGGCAGTTCAGTGTTGTGCGGTCAGTGTAGGGGTTCTTGCTGGGGGTGGTGTTTCAGGGTTTAGGGCAGTGCAGTGATATTCGGGCAGTGTAGTGGGTCGTGCAGGGGGGTGGTGTTTCAGGGTTTAGGGCAGTGCAGTGGTGTTTGGGCAGTCTAGAGGGTCGTGCTGGGGGGTGGTGTTTCAGAGTTTAGGTAAGTGCTATAGTGCTCGGACAGTGTAGGGGGTCGTTCTGCGGGTGATGTTTCAGGGTTTAGGGCAGTGGTGCAGTGGTGTTCGGGCAGTGTAGGGGGTCATGCAGGGGGTGGTGTTTCAGGGTTTAGGCAGTGGTGTTCGGGTAGTGTAGGGGGTTCTCTGAGGGTGCTGTTTCATGGTTAAGGGGAGTGGTGTTCAGGCAGTGTAGGGGGTCTTGCTGGGGGTATGGTATCAGCGTTTAGGGCAGTGCAGTGTTGTTAGGGAAGTGTAGGGGGTCGTGCTGGGGGTGGTGTTTAAGGGTTTAGGGCAGTGCAGTGGTGTTCGGGCAATGTAGGGGGTCGTGCAGGGGGGTGGAGTTTCAGGGTTTGGGGCAGAGCAGTGTTGTTCGGGCAGTGTAGGAGGTCGTGCAGGGGGTGGTGTTTCATGGTTAACGGCATTGCAGTGGTTTTCGGACAGTGTAGGGGGTCTTCCTGGGGGCGGTGTTTCAGGGTTTAGGGCAGTGGTGTTTGGGATGTATAGGGGGTCTTGCTGTGGGTGGTGTTTCAGGGTTTAGGGCAGTGAAGTAGTGTTCGGGCAGTGTAGGGGGTCTTGCTGGGGGTGGTATTTCAGGGTTTTGGCAGTGGTGTTTGGGCAGTGTAGGGGTTCTTGCTGGGGGTGGTGTTTCAGGGTTTAGGGCAGTGCAGTGGTATTCGGGCAGTGTAGTGGGTCGCGCAGGGAGGTGGTGTTTCAGGGTTTAGGGCAGAGCAGTGGTGTTCAGGCAGAGTAGGGGGTTGTGATGGGGCTGGTGTTTCAGGGTTTAGGGCAGAGCAGTGGTGTGCGGGCAGTGTAGGGGGTCGTGCTGGGGATGGTGTTTCAGGGTTTAGGGCAGAGCAGTGGTGTTCGGGCAGTGTACGGGGTCATGCTGGGGGTGGTGTTTCAGGGTTTAGGGTACTGCAGTGGTGTTCGGGCAGTGTAAGGGGGCGTGCCGGGGGTGGAGTTTCAGTGTTTAGGGCAGTGCAGTGGTGTTCGGGCAGTGTAGGGGGTTGTGCTGGGGCTGGTGATTCAGGGTTTAGGGCAGTGCAGTGGTTTTCTGGCAGTGTAGGGGGTCATGCTGGGGCTGGTGTTTCATGGTTTAGGGCAGTGCAGTGGTGTTCGGGCTGTGTAGGGCGTCATGCTGGGGCTGGTATTTCAGGGTTTAGGGCACTGCAGTGTTGTTCAGGCACTGTAGGGGGTCGTGCTGGGGCTGGAGTTTCAGGGTTTAGGGCAGAGCAGTGGTGTCCAGGCATTGCAGAGGGTCGTGGTGGGGCTGGTATTTTAGGGTTTAGGGTAGAGCAGTGGCGTTCGGGCAGTGTAGGGGGATGTGCGGGGTAGTGTTTCAGGGTTTAGGACAGTGCAGTGGTATTCGGGCAGTGTAGTGGGTCGTGAAGGGGGGTGGTGTTTCAGGGTTTAGGGCAGTGCAGTGTTGTTCGGGCAGTGTAGGGGGTTCTCTGGGGGTGCTGTTTCATGGTTTAGGGCAGTGGTGTTCGGGCAGTGTAGGCGGTAGTGCTGGGGCTGGTGTTTCAGGGTTTAGGGCAGTGCAGAGGTGTTCGGGCAGTGTAGGGCGTCGTGCGGGGCTGGTGTTTCAGGGTTTAGGGCAGTCCAGTGGTGTTCGGGCAGTTTGGGGGGTCGTGCGGGGGCTGGTGTTTCAGGGTTTAGGGCAGTGCAGTGGTGTTCGGGCAGTGTATGGGGTTGTACGGGTAATGGTGTTTCAGGGTTTAGGGCAGTGCAGTGGTGTTCGGGCAGTGAAGGGGGTCATGCGGGGGCTTGAGTTTCAGAGTTTAGGGCAGTGCAGAGGTGTTCGGGCAGTCTAGGGGGTCGTGCGGGCTGGTGTTTCAGGGTTTAGGGCAGTGCAGTGGTGTTCGGGCAGTGTAGGGGGTCATGCAGGGGATGGTGTTTCAGGGTTTAGGGCAGTGCAGTAGTGTTCGGGCAGTGTAGGGTGTCGTGCGAGGCTGGTGTTTCATGATTTTGGACAGTAGTGTTCGGGCAGTGTAGGGGGTCTTGCTGTGGGTGGTATTTCAGGGTTTAGGGCAGTTCAGTGTTGTGCGGTCAGTGTATGGGTTCTTGCTGGGGGTGGTGTTTCAGGGTTTAGGGCAGTGCAGTGATATTCGGGCAGTGTAGTGGGTCGTGCAGGGGGGTGGTGTTTCAGGGTTTAGGGCAGTGCAGTGGTGTTTGGGCAGTATAGGGGGTCTTGCTGGGGGTGGTGTTTCAGGGTTTAGGGCAGTGCAGTGGTGTTCGAGCAGTGTAGGGGGCCATGCTGGGTGTGGTGTTTCAGGGTTTAGGGCAGGCAATGGTGTTTGGGCAGTGTGAGTAGTTGTGATGGGGCTGGTTTTTCAGGGTTTAGGGCAGTGCAGTGGTATTTGGGCAGTGTAGGGGGTCATGCTGGGGGGTGGTGTTTCAGGGTTTAGGGCAGTGCAGTGGTGTTCGGGCAGTGTAGGGGGTCATGCTGGGGGTGGTGTTTCAGGGTTTAGGGCAGTGCAGTGGTGTTCGGGCAGTGTAGGGGGTCGTGCTGGGGGTGGTGTTTCAGGGTTTAGGGCAGTGGTTCAGTGGTGTTCGGGCAGTGTGGGGTTCTTGCAGGGGCTGGTTTTTTTAGGGTTTAGAGCAGTGCAGTGGTGTTCGGGTAGTGTGTGGCGTCATGCTGGGGCTGGTGTTTCATGATTTTGGGCAGTAGTGTTCGGGCAGTGTAGGGGGTCTTGCTGTGGGTGGTATTTCAGGGTTTAGGGCAGTTCAGTGGTGTGCGGTCAGTGTAGGGGTTCTTGCTGGGGGTGGTGTTTCAGGGTTTAGGGCAGTGCAGTGATATTCGGGCAGTGTATTGGGTTGTGCAGGGGAGTGGTGGTCCAGGGTTTAGGGCAGTGCAGTGGTGTTTGGGCAGTGTAGGGGGTCTTGCTGGGGGTGGTGTTTCAGGGTTTAGGGCAGTGCAGTGGTGTTCGAGCAGTGTAGGGGCTGTGCTGGGTGTGGTGTTTCAGGGTTTAGGGCAGTGCAGTGGTGTTTGGGCAGTGTGAGTAGTTGTGATGGGGCTGGTTTTTCAGGGTTTAGGGCAGTGCTGTGGTGTTCGGGCAGTGTAGGGGGTCATGCTGGGGGGTGGTGTTTCAGGGTTTAGGGCAGTGCAGTGGTGTTCGGGCAGTGTAGGGGGTCGTGCTGGCGGTGGTGTTTCATGGTTTAGGGCAGTGCAGTGGTGTTCGGGCAGTGTAGGGGGTCATGCTGGGGGTGGTGTTTCAGGGTTTAGGGCAGTGGTTCAGTGGTGTTCGGGCATTTTGGGGGTCTTGCAGGGGCTGGTTTTTCAGGGTTTAGAGCAGTGCAGTTGTGTTCGGGTAGTGTGTGGGGTCGTGCAGGGGCTGGTGTTTCAGGGTTTAAGGCAGTGCAGTGGTGTTTGGGCAGTGTAGGGGTTTGTAAGGGGGATGGTGTTTCAGGGTTTAGGGCAGTGCAGTGGTGTTCGGGCAGTGTAGGGGGTCATGCGGGGGCTGGTGTTTCAGGGTTTAGGGCAGTGCAGAGGTGTTCAGGCAGTGTAGGGGGTCGTGCGGGGATGGTGTTTTAGGGTTTAGGGTAGTGCAGTGGTGTTCGGGCAGTGTAGGGGGTCGTGCTGGGGCTGGTGTTTCAGGGTTTAGGGCAGTGCAGTGGTGTTCGGGCAGTGTAGGGGGTCGTGATGGGGCTGGTCATTCAGTGTTTAGGACAGTGCAGTGGTGTTCAGGCTGTGTAGGGGGTCGTACTGAGGTTGGTGTTTCAGGGTTTAGGGCAGACCAGTGGTGTTTGGGCAGTGTACGGAGTCGTGCTGAGGGTGGTGTTTCAGGGTTTAGGGCACTGCAGTGGTGTTCGGGCAGTGTAGGGGGACGTGCTGGGGTGGTGTTTCAGGGTTTAGGGCAGAGCAGTTGTGTTCGGGCAGTGTAGATGGTCGTGCAGGAGGTGGTGTTTCAGGGTTTAGGGCAGAGCAGTGATATATCGCGGGGAGTGTAGTGGGTTGTGCAGGGGGGGTGTTTCAGGGTTTAGGGCAGTGCAGTGGTGTTCAGGCAGTGTAGGGGGTCATGCTGGGGCTGGTTTTTCAGGGTTTAGGGCAGTGCAGTGGTGTTTGGGCAGTCTAGAGGGTCGTGCTGGGGGGTGGTGTTTCAGAGTTTAGGTAAGTGCTGTGGTGCTCGGACAGTGTAGGTGGTCGTTCTGCGGGTGATGTTTCAGGGTTTAGGGCAGTGGTGCAGTGGTGTTCGGGCAGTGTAGGGGGTCTTGCAGGGGGTGGTGTTTCAGGGTTTAGGCAGTGGTGTTCGGGTAGTGTAGGGGGTTCTCTGAGGGTGCTGTTTCATGGTTAAGGGGAGTGGTGTTCAGGCAGTGTAGGGGGTCTTGCTGGGGGTATGGTATCAGGGTTTAGGGCAGTGCAGTGTTGTTAGGGAAGTGTAGGGGGTCGTGCTGGGGGTGGTGTTTAAGAGTTTTGGGCAGTGCAGTGTTGTTTGGGCAGTGTTGGGGGTATTGCTGGGGGTGGTGTTTCAGGGGTTAGGGCAGCAGTGCTCGGACAGTGTAAGGGGTCATGCTGGGGGTGGTGTTTCAGGGTTTAGGGGGGCGCAGTGGTGTTCGGGCAATGTAGGGGGTCGTGCAGGGGGGTGGAGTTTCAGGGTTTAGGGCAGAGCAGTGTTGTTCGGGCAGTGTAGGAGGTCGTGCAGGGGGTGGTGTTTCATGGTTAATGGCATTGAAGTGGTTTTCGGACAGTGTAGGGGGTCTTCCTGGGGGCGGTGTTTCAGCGTTTAGGGCAGTGGTGTTTGGGATGTATAGGGGGTCTTGCTGGGGGTGGTGTTTCAGGGTTTAGGGCAGTGAAGTAGTGTTCGGGCAGTGTAGGGGGTCTTGCTGGGGGTGGTATTTCAGGGTTTTGGCAGTGGTGTTTGGGCAGTGTAGGGGTTCTTGCTGGGGGTGGTGTTTCAGGGTTTAGGGCAGTGCAGTGGTATTCGGGCAGTGTAGTGGTTCGCGCAGGGAGGTGGTGTTTCAGGGTTTAGGGCAGAGCAGTGGTGTTCGGGCAGAGTAGGGGGTTGTGATGGGGCTGGTGTTTCAGGGTTTAGGGCAGAGCAGTGGTGTGCGGGCAGTGTAGGGGGTCGTGCTGGGGGTGGTGTTTCAGGGTTTAGGGCAGAGCAGTGGTGTTCGGGCAGTGTACGGGGTCATGCTGAGGGTGGTGTTTCAGGGTTTAGGGTACTGCAGTGGTGTTCGGGCAGTGTAAGGGGACGTGCCGGGGGTGGAGTTTCAGTGTTTAGGGCAGTGCAGTGGTGTTCGGGCAGTGTAGGGGGTTGTGCTGGGGCTGGTGATTCAGGGTTTAGGGCAGTGCAGTGGTTTTCTGGCAGTGTAGGGGGTCATGCTGGGGCTGGTGTTTCAGGGTTTAGGGCAGTGCAGTAGTGTTCGGGCTGTGTAGGGCGTCATGCTGGGGCTGGTATTTCAGGGTTTAGGGCACTGCAGTGTTGTTCAGGCACTGTAGGGGGTCGTGCTGGGGCTGGAGTTTCAGGGTTTAGGGCAGAGCAGTGGTGTCCAGGCAGTGCAGAGGGTCGTGGTGGGGCTGGTGTTTTAGGGTTTAGGGTAGAGCAGTGGCGTTCGGGCAGTGTAGGGGGATGTGCGGGGTAGTGTTTCAGGGTTTAGGACAGTGCAGTGGTATTCGGGCAGTGTAGTGGGTCGTGAAGGGGGGTGGTGTTTCAGGGTTTAGGGCAGTGCAGTGTTGTTCGGGCAGTGTAGGGGGTTCTCTGGGGGTGCTGTTTCATGGTTTAGGGCAGTGGTGTTCGGGCAGTGTAGGGGGTCTTCCTGGGGTTGGTGATTCAGTTTTTACGGCAGTGCAGTGGTGTTCGGGCAGTGTAGGCGGTAGTGCTGGGGCTGGTGTTTCAGGGATTAGGGCAGTGCAGAGGTGTTCGGGCAGTGTAGGGGGTCGTGGGGGGCTGGTGTTTCAGGGATTAGGGCAGTCCAGTGGTGTTCGGGCAGTGTGGGGGGTCGTGCGGGGGCTGGTGTTTCAGGGTTTAGGGCAGTGCAGTGGTGTTCACGCAGTGTATGGGGTTGTACGGGGAATGGTGTTTCAGGGTTTAGGGCAGTGCAGTGGTGTTCGGGCAGTCTAGAGGATCGTGCGGGCTGGTGTTTCAGGGTTTAGGGCAGTGCAGTGGTGTTCGGGCAGTGTAGGGGGTCATGCAGGGGATGGTGTTTCAGGGTTTAGGGCAGTGCAGTAGTGTTCGGGCAGTGTAGGGTGTCGTGCGAGGCTGGTGTTTCAGGGTTTAGGGCAGTGCAGTGGTGTTCGGGCAGTCTAGGGGGTCATGCGGGCTGGTGTTTCAGGGTTTAGGGCAGTGCAGTGGTGTTCGGGCAGTGTAGGGGGTCATGCAGGGGATGGTGTTTCAGGGTTTAGGGCAGTGCAGTAGTGTTCGGGCAGTGTAGGGTGTCGTGCGAGGCTGGTGTTTCAGGGTTTAGGGCAGTGCAGTGGTGTTCGGGCAGTGTGGGTTGTCGTGCGGGGACTGGTGTTTCAGGGTTTAGGGCAGTGCATTGGTGTTCGGGCAGTGTAGGGGGTAGTGCGTGGGCTGGTGTTTCAGGGTTTAGGTCAGTGCTGTGGTCTTCGGGCAGTGTAGGGGGTCGTGCTGGGGCTGGCGTTTCAGGGTTTTGGGCAGTGCAGTGGTCTTCGGGCAGTGTAAGGGGTCTTGCTGGGGGTAGTGTTTCAGGGTTTATGGCAGTGCATTGGTGTTCGGGCAGTGTATGGTGTCGTGCACGGGGTGGTGTTTCAGGGCTTAGGGCAGTGCAGTGGTGTTTGTGCAGTGTATGGGGACATGCAGGGGGTGGTGTTTCAGGGTTTAGGGCAGTGCAGTGGTATTCGGGCAGTGTAGGGGGTCGTGCTGGGGCTGATGTTTCAGGGTTTACGGCAGTGCAGTGGTGTTCGGGCAGTGTAGGGGGTTGTGCAGGGGTGGTGTTTCAGGGTTTTGGGCAGTGCAGTGGTGTTCGGGCAGTGTAGGGGGTCTTGCTGGGGGTAGTGTTTCAGGGTTTAGGGCAGTGCATTGGTGTTCGGGCAGTGCAAGGTGTCGGGCATGGCGTGATGTTTCAGGGCTTAGGGCAGTGCAGTGGTGTTGGGGAAGTGTAGGGGGTCGTGCTGGGGGGTTGTGTTTCAGGGTTTAGGGCAGTGCAGTGGTGTTCGGGCAGTGTAGGGGTTCGTGCTGGGGGTGGTGTTTCAGGGTTTAAGGCAGTGCAGTGGTGTTCGGGCAGTGTAGGGGGTCATGCTGGGGGTGGTGTTTCAGGGTTTAGGGCAGTGGTTCAGTGGTGTTCGGGCAGTGTGGGTGCCTTGCAGGGGCTGGTGTTTCAGGGTTTAGGGCAGTGCATTGGTGTTCGGGCAGTGTAGGGTGTCGTGCACCGGGTGGTGTTTGATGGCTTAGGGCAGTGCAGTGTGTTCGTGCAGTGTATGGGGACGTGCAGGGGGTGGTGTTTCATGGTTTAGGGCAGTGCAGTGGTGTTCGGGCAGTGTAGGGGGTCGTGCAGGGGCTGGTGTTTTAGGGTTTAGGGAAGTGCAGTGGTGTTCGGGCAGTGTAGGGGGTCGTGCTGGGGATAGTGTTTCAGGGTTTAGGGCAGTACAGTGGTGTTTAGGCAGTGTAGGGGGTCGTGATGGGGCTGGTGTTTCAGGGTTTAGGGCAGTGCAGTGGTGTTCGGGCTGTGTAGGGGGTCGTGCTGGGGGTGGTGTTTCAGGGTTAAGGGCAGTGCAGTGGTGTTCGGGCAGTATAGGGGGTCGTTCTGTTGCTGTTGTTTCAGGGTTTAGGGCAGAGCAGTGGTTTTCGGGCAGTGTAGGGGGTCGTGCTGGTGTTTCACATTTTAGGGCAGACCAGTGGTGTGCCGGCAATGTAGGAGGTCATTCTGGGGGTGGTGTTTCAGGGTTTACGGCAGAGCAGTGGTGTTCGGGCAGTGTACGGAGTCGTGCTGGGGATAGTGTTTCAGGGTTTAAGGCACTGCAGTGGTGTTCGGGCAGTGTAGGGGGTCGTGCTGGGGCTAGTGTTTCAGGGTTTAGGGCAGTGCAGTGGTGTTTGGGCAGTGTAGGGGGTCGTGATGGGGCTGGTGTTTCAGGGTTTAGGGCAGTGCAGTGGTGTTCGGGCAGTGTAGGGGGTCATGCTGGGGGTGGTGTTTCAGGGTTTAAGGCAGAGCAGTGGTGTTCGGACAGTGTACGGAGTCGTGCTGGAGGTGGTATTTCAGAGTTTAGGGCACTGCTTTGGTGTTCGGGCAGTGTAGGGGGTTTTGCAGGGGGGTGGTGTTTCAGGGTTTAGGACAGTGCACTGGTGTTCAGCCATTGTAGGGGGTCGTGCTGGGGGTGGTTTTTCAGGGTTTAGGGCAGTGTAGTGGTGTTCGGGCAGTGTGGGGAATCGTGCTGGGGCTGGTGTTTCATTGTTTAGGGCAGTGCAGTTGTGTTCGCGCAGTGTAGGGGGTCGTGCTGGGGCTGGTGTTTCATGATTTTGGGCAGTAGTGTTCGGGCAGTGTAGGGGGTCTTGCTGTTGGTGGTATTTCAGGGTTTAGGGCAGTTCAGTGGTGTGCGGTCAGTGTAGGGGTTCTTGCTGGGGTTGGTGTTTCAGGGTTTAGGGCAGTGCAGTGATATTCGGGCAGTGTAGTGGGTCGTGCAGGGGGGTGGTGTTTCAGGGTTTAGGGCAGTGCAGTGGTGTTTTGGCAGTGTAGGGGGTCTTGCTGGGGGTGGTGTTTCAGGGTTTAGGGCAGTGCAGTGGTGTTCGAGCAGTGTAGGGGGCCGTGTTGGGTGTGGTGTTTCAGGGTTTAGGGCAGGCAATGGTGTTTGGGCAGTGTGAGTAGTTGTGATGGGGCTGGTTTTTCAGGGTTTAGGGCAGTGCAGTGGTATTTGGGCAGTGTAGGGGGTCGTGCTGGGGGGTGGTGTTTCAGGGTTTAGGGCAGTGCAGTGGTGTTCGGGCAGTGTAGGGGGTCGTGCTGGGGGTGGTGTTTCAGGGTTTAGGGCAGTGCAGTGGTGTTCGGGCAGTGTAGGGGGTCGTGCTGGTGGTGGTGTTTCAGGGTTTAGGGCAGTGGTTCAGTGGTGTTCGGGCAGTGTGGGGGTCTTGCAGGGTCTTGTTTTTTTAGGGTTTAGAGCAGTGCAGTGGTGTTCGGGTAGTGTGTGGCGTCATGCAGGGGATGGTGTTTCGTGATTTTGGGCAGTAGTGTTCGGGCAGTGTAGGGGGTCTTGCTGTGGGTGGTATTTCAGGGTTTAGGGCAGTTCAGTGGTGTGCGGTCAGTGTAGGGGTTCTTGCTGGAGGTGGTGTTTCAGGGTTTAGGGCAGTGCAGTGATATTCGGGCAGTGTATTGGGTTGTGCAGGGGAGTGGTGTTTCAGGGTTTAGGGCAGTGCAGTGGTGTTTGGGCAGTGTAGGGGGTCTTTCTGGGGGTGGTGTTTCAGGGTTTAGGGCAGTGCAGTGGTGTTCGAGCAGTGTAGGGGCCGTGCTGGGTGTGGTGTTTCAGGGTTTAGGGCAGTGCAGTGGTGTTTGGGCAGTGTGAGTAGTTGTGATGGGGCTGTTTTTTCAGGGTTTAGGGCAGTGCTGTGGTGTTCGGGCAGTGTAGGGGGTCATGCTGGGGGTGGTGTTTCAGGGTTTAGGGCAGTGCAGTGGTGTTCGGGCAGTGTAGGGGGTCGTGCTGGGGGTGGTGTTTCATGGTTTAGGGCAGTGCAGTGGTGTTCGGGCAGTGTAGGGGGTCATGCTGGGGGTGGTGTTTCAGGGTTTAGGGCAGTGGTTCAGTGGTGTTCGGGAATTTTGGGGGTCTTGCAGGGGCTGGTTTTTCAGGGTTTAGAGCAGTGCAGTTGTGTTCGGGTAGTGTGTGGGATCGTGCAGGGGCTGGTGTTTCAGGGTTTAAGGCAGTGCAGTGGTGTTTGGGCAGTGTAGGGGTTTGTACGGGGGATGGTGTTTCAGGGTTTAGGGCAGTGCAGTGGTGTTCGGGCAGTGTAGGGGGTCATGCGGGGGCTGGTGTTTCAGGGTTTAGGGCAGTGCAGAGGTGTTCAGGCAGTCTAGGGGGTCGTGCGGGGATGGTGTTTTAGGGTTTAGGGTAGTGCAGTGGTGTTCGGGCAGTGTAGGGGGTCGTGCTGGGGCTGGTGTTTCAGGGTTTAGGGCAGTGCAGTGGTGTTCGGGCAGTGTAGGGGGTCGTGATGGGGCTGGTCATTCAGTGTTTAGGGCAGTGCAGTGGTGTTCAGGCTGCGTAGGGGGTCGTACTGAGGATGGTGTTTCAGGGTTTAGGGCAGAGCAGTGGTGTTTGGGCAGTGTACGGAGTCGTGCTGAGGGTGGTATGTCAGGGTTTAAGGCACTGCAGTGGTGTTCGGGCAGTGTAGGGGGATGTGCTGGGGTGGTGTTTCAGGGTTTAGGGCAGAGCAGTGGTGTTCGGGCAGTGTAGGTGGTCGTGCAGGGGGTGGTGTTTCAGGGTTTAGGGCAGAGCAGTGATATATCGCAGGGAGTGTAGTTGGTTGTGCAGGGGGTGGTGTTTCAGGGTTTAGGGTAGTGCAGTGGTGTTCAGGCAGTGTAGGGGGTCATGCTGGGGCTGGTTTTTCAGGGTTTAGGGCAGTGCAGTGGTGTTTGGGCAGTCCAGAGGGTCGTGCTGCGGGGTGGTGTTTCAGAGTTTAGGTAAGTGCTGTGGTGCTCGGACAGTGTAGGGGGTCGTGCTGCAGGTGGTGTTTCAGGGTTTAGGGCAGTGCAATTGTGTTCGGGCAGTGTAGGGGGTCGTGCTGCGGTGGTATTTCAGGGTTTAGGGCAGTGGTGCAGTGGTGTTCGGGCAGTGTAGGGGGTCTTGCAGGGGGTGGTGTTTCAGGGTTTAGGCAGTGGTGTTCGGGTAGTATAGGGGGTTCTCTGAGGGTGCTGTTTCATGGTTAAGGGGAGTGGTGTTCAGGCAATGTAGGGGGTCTTGCTGGGGGTATGGTATCAGGGTTTTGGGCAGTGCAGTGTTGTTAGGGAAGTGTAGGGGGTCGTGCTGGGGGTGGTGTTTAAGGGTTTAGGGCAGTGCAGTGTTGTTTGGGCAGTGTTGGGGGTCTTGCTGGGGTTGGTGTTTCAGGGGTTAGGGCAGCAGTGCTCGGACAGTGTAAGGGGTCATGCTGGGGGTGGTGTTCCAGGGTTTAGGGTGGTGCAGTGTTGTTCGGGCAATGTAGGGGGTCGTGCAGAGGGGTGGTGTTTCATGGTTAACGGCATTGCAGTGGTTTTCGGGCAGTGTAGGGGGTCTTCCTGGGGGCGGTGTTTCAGGGTTTAGGGCAGTGGTGTTTGGGATGTATAGGTGGTCTTGCTGGGGGTGGTGTTTCAGGGTTTAGCGCAGTGAAGTAGTGTTCGGGCAGTGTAGGGGGTCTTGCTGGGGGTGAAATTTCAGGGTTTTGGCAGTGGTGTTTGGGCAGTGTAGGGGGTCTTGCTGGGGGTAGTGTTTCAGGGTTTAGGGCAGTGCATTGGTGTTCGGGCAGTGCAAGGTGTCGTGCATGGCGTGATGTTTCAGGGCTTAGGGCAGTGCAGTGGTGTTGGGGAAGTATAGGGGGTCTTGCTGGGGGGTGGTGTTTCAGGGTTTAGGGCAGTGCAGTGGTGTTCGGGCAGTGTAGGGGTTCGTGCTGGGGGTGGTGTTTCAGGGTTTAGGGCAGTGCAGTGATGTTCGGGCAGTGTAGGGGGTCATGCTGGGGGTGGTGTTTCAGGGTTTAGGGCAGTGGTTCAGTGGTGTTCGGGCAGTGTGGGCGCCTTGCAGGGGCTGGTGTTTCAGGGTTTAGGGCAGTGCATTGGTGTTCGGGCAGTGTAGGGGGTCGTGCTGAGGCTGGTGTTTTAGGGTTTAGGGAAGTGCAGTGGTGTTCGGGCAGTGTAGGGGGTCATGCTGGGGATAGGGTTTCAGGGTTTAGGGCAGTACAGTGGTGTTTAGGCAGTGTAGGGGGTCGTGATGGGGCTGGTGTTTCAGGGTTTAGGGCAGTGCAGTTGTGTTCGGGCTGTGTAAGGGGTCGTGCTGGGGGTGGTGTTTCAGGGTTAAGGGCAGTGCAGTGGTGTTCGGGCAGTATAGGGGGTCGTTCTGTTGCTGTTGTTTCAGGGTTTAGGGCAGAGCAGTGGTTTTCGGGCAGTGTAGGGGGTCGTGCTGGTGTTTCACATTTTAGGGCAGACCAGTGGTGTGCGGGCAATGTAGGAGGTCATGCTGGGGGTGGTGTTTCAGGGTTTACAGCAGAGCAGTGGTGTTCGGGCAGTGTACGGAGTCGTGCTGGGGATGGTGTTTCAGGGTTTAGGGCAGAGCAGTGGTGTTTGGGCAGTGTACGGAGTCGTGCTGAGGGTGGTGTTTCAGGGTTTAGGGCACTGCAGTGGTGTTCGGGCAGTGTAGGGGGACGTGCTGGGGTGGTGTTTCAGGGTTTAGGGCAGTGCAGTGGTGTTCGGGCAGTGTAGGGGGTCGTGCTGGTGCTGGTGTTTCACATTTTAGGGCAGACTAGTTGTGTGCGGGCAATGTAGGGGGTCATGCTGGGGGTGGTGTTTCAGGGTTTAAGGCAGAGCAGTGGTGTTCGGACAGTGTACGGAGTCGTGCTGGAGGTGGTATTTCAGAGTTTAGGGCACGGCAGTGGTGTTCGGGCAGTGTAGGGGGTTTTGCAGGGGGGTGGTGTTTCAGGGTTTAGGACAGTGCACTGGTGTTCAGCCATTGTAGGTGGTTGTGCTGGGGGTGGTTTTTCAGGGTTTAGGGCAGTGTAGTGGTGTTCGGGCAGTGTGGGGAATCGTGCTGGGGCTGGTGTTTCATTGTTTAGGGCAGTGCAGTTGTGTTCACGCAGTGTAGGGGGTCGTGCTGGGGCTGGTGTTTCATAATTTTGGGCAGTAGTGTTCGGGCAGTGTAGGGGGTCTTGCTGTGGGTGGTATTTCAGGGTTTAGGGCAGTTCAGTGGTGTGCGGTCAGTGTAGGGGTTCTTGCTGGGGGTGGTGTTTCAGGGTTTAGGGCAGTGCAGTGATATTCGGGCAGTGTAGTGGGTCATGCAGGGGGGTGGTGTTTCAGGGTTTAGGGCAGTGCAGTGGTGTTTGGGCAGTGTAGGGGGTCTTGCTGGGGGTGGTGTTTCAGGGTTTAGGGCAGTGCAGTGGTGTTCGAGCAGTGTAGGGGGCCGTGCTGGGTGTGGTGTTTCAGGGTTTAGGGCAGGCAATGGTGTTTGGGCAGTGTGAGTAGTTGTGATGGGGCTGGTTTTTCAGGATTTAGGGCAGTGCAGTGGTATTTGGGCAGTGTAGGGGGTCGTGCTGGGGGGTGGTGTTTCAGGGTTTAGGGCAGTGCAGTGGTGTTCGGGCAGTGTAGGGGGACGTGCTGGGGGTGGTGTTTCAGGGTTTAGGGCAGTGCAGTGGTGTTCGGGCAGTGTAGGGGGTCGTGCTGGGGGTGGTGTTTCAGGGTTTAGGGCAGTGGTTCAGTGGTGTTCGGGCAGTGTGGGGGTCTTGCAGGGGCTTGTTTTTTTAGGGTTTAGAGCAGTGCAGTGGTGTTCGGGTAGTGTGTGGCGTCATGCAGGGGCTGGTGCTTCAAGATTTTGGGCAGTAGTGTTCGGGCAGTGTAGGGGGTCTTGCTGTGGGTGGTATTTCAGGGTTTAGGGCAGTTCAGTGGTGTGCGGTCAGTGTAGGGGTTCTTGCTGGGGGTGGTGTTTCAGGGTTTAGGGCAGTGCAGTGATATTCGGGCAGTGTATTGGGTTGTGCAGGGGAGTGGTGGTTCAGGGTTTAGGGCAGTGCAGTGGTGTTTGGGCAGTGTAGGGGGTCTTGCTGGGGGTGGTGTTTCAGGGTTTAGGGCAGTACAGTGGTGTTCGAGCAGTGTAGGGGCCGTGCTGGGTGTGGTGTTTCAGGGTTTAGGGCAGTGCAGTGGTGTTTGGGCAGTGTGAGTAGTTGTGATGGGGCTGGTTTTTCAGGGTTTAGGGCAGTGCTGTGGTGTTCTGGCAGTGTAGGGGGTCATGCTGGGGGGTGGTGTTTCAGGGTTTAGGGCAGTGCAGCGGTGTTCCGGCAGTGTAGGGGGTCGTGCTGGGGGTGGTGTTTCATGGTTTAGGGCAGTGCAGTGGTGTTCGGGCAGTGTAGGGGGTCATGCTGGGGGTGGTGTTTCAGGGTTTAGGGCAGTGGTTCAGTGGTGTTCGGGCATTTTGGGGGTCTTGCAGGGGCTGGTTTTTCAGGGTTTAGAGCAGTGCAGTTGTGTTCGGGTAGTGTGTGGGGTCGTGCAGGGGCTGGTGTTTCAGGGTTTAAGGCAGTGCAGTGGTGTTTGGGCAGTGTAGGGGTTTGTACGGGGGATGGTGTTTCAGGGTTTAGGGCAGTGCAGTGGTGTTCGGGCAGTGTAGGTGGTCATGCGGGGGCTGGTGTTTCAGGGTTTAGGGCAGTGCAGAGGTGTTCAGGCAGTCTAGGGGGTCGTGCGGGGATGGTGTTTTAGGGTTTAGGGTAGTGCAGTGGTGTTCGGGCAGTGTAGGGGGTCGTGCTGGGGCTGGTGTTTCAGGGTTTAGGGCAGTGCAGTGGTGTTCGGGCAGTGTAGGGGGTCGTGATGGGGCTGGCCGTTACGTGTTTAGGACAGTGCAGTGGTGTTCAGGCTGTGTAGGGGGTCGTACTGAGGATGGTGTTTCAGGGTTTAGGGCAGAGCAGTGGTGTTTGGGCAGTGTACGGAGTCGTGCTGGGGGGTGGTGTTTCAGGGTTTAGGGCAGTGCAGTGGTGTTCGGGCAGTGTAGGGGGACGTGCTGGGGGTGGTGTTTCAGGGTTTAGGGCAGTGCAGTGGTGTTCGGGCAGTGTAGGGGGTCGTGCTGGGGGTGGTGTTTCAGGGTTTAGGGCAGTGGTTCAGTGGTGTTCGGGCAGTGTGGGGGTCTTGCAGGGGCTTGTTTTTTTAGGGTTTAGAGCAGTGCAGTGGTGTTCGGGTAGTGTGTGGCGTCATGCAGGGGCTGGTGTTTCAAGATTTTGGGCAGTAGTGTTCGGGCAGTGTAGGGGGTCTTGCTGTGGGTGGTATTTCAGGGTTTAGGGCAGTTCAGTGGTGTGCGGTCAGTGTAGGGGTTCTTGCTGGGGGTGGTGTTTCAGGGTTTAGGGCTGTGCAGTGATATTCGGGCAGTGTATTGGGTTGTGCAGGGGAGTGGTGGTCCAGGGTTTAGGGCAGTGCAGTGGTGTTTGGGCAGTGTAGGGGGTCTTGCTGGGGGTGGTGTTTCAGGGTTTAGGGCAGTACAGTGGTGTTCGAGCAGTGTAGGGGCCGTGCTGGGTGTGGTGTTTCAGGGTTTAGGGCAGTGCAGTGGTGTTTGGGCAGTGTGAGTAGTTGTGATGGGGCTGGTTTTTCAGGGTTTAGGGCAGTGCTGTGGTGTTCTGGCAGTGTAGGGGGTCATGCTGGGGGGTGGTGTTTCAGGGTTTAGGGCAGTGCAGTGGTGTTCGGGCAGTGTAGGGGGTCGTGCTGGGGGTGGTGTTTCATGGTTTAGGGCAGTGCAGTGGTGTTCGGGCAGTGTAGGGGGTCATGCTGGGGGTGGTGTTTCAGGGTTTAGGGCAGTGGTTCAGTGGTGTTCGGGCATTTTGGGGGTCTTGCAGGGGCTGGTTTTTCAGGGTTTAGAGCAGTGCAGTTGTGTTCGGGTAGTGTGTGGGGTCGTGCAGGGGCTGGTGTTTCAGGGTTTAAGGCAGTGCAGTGGTGTTTGGGCAGTGTAGGGGTTTGTACGGGGGATGGTGTTTCAGGGTTTAGGGCAGTGCAGTGGTGTTCGGGCAGTGTAGGTGGTCATGCGGGGGCTGGTGTTTCAGGGTTTAGGGCAGTGCAGAGGTGTTCAGGCAGTCTAGGGGGTCGTGCGGGGATGGTGTTTTAGGGTTTAGGGTAGTGCAGTGGTGTTCGGGCAGTGTAGGGGGTCGTGCTGGGGCTGGTGTTTCAGGGTTTAGGGCAGTGCAGTGGTGTTCGGGCAGTGTAGGGGGTCGTGATGGGGCTGGCCGTTACGTGTTTAGGACAGTGCAGTGGTGTTCAGGCTGTGTAGGGGGTCGTACTGAGGATGGTGTTTCAGGGTTTAGGGCAGAGCAGTGGTGTTTGGGCAGTGTACGGAGTCGTGCTGAGGGTGGTGTTTCAGGGTTTAGGGAACTGCAGTGGTGTTTGGGCAGTGTAGGGGGACGTGCTGGGGTAGTGTTTCAGGGTTTAGGGCAGAGCAGTGGTGTTCGGGCAGTGTAGGTGGTCGTGCAGGGGGTGGTGTTTCAGGGTTTAGGGCAGAGCAGTGATATATCGCGGGGAGAGTAGTGGGTTGTGCAGGGGGTGGTGTTTCAGGGTTTAGGGCAGTGCAGTGGTGTTCAGGCAGTGTAGGGGTCATGCTGGGGCTGGTTTTTCAGGGTTTAGGGCAGTGCAGTGGTGTTTGGGCAGTCTAGAGGGTCGTGCTGGGGGGTGGTGTTTCAGAGTTTAGGTAAGTGCTGTGGTGCTCAGACAGTGTAGGGGGTCGTGCTGCGGGTGGTGTTTCAGGGTTTAGGGCAGTGCAATTGTGTTCAGGCAGTGTAGGGGGTCGTGGTGCGGTGGTATTTCAGGGTCTAGGGCAGTGGTGCAGTGGTGTTCGGGTAGTGTAGGGGTCTTGCAGGGGGTGGTGTTTCAGGGTTTAGGCAGTGGTGTTCGGGTAGTGTAGGGGGTTCTCTGAGGGTGCTGTTTCATGGTTAAGGTGAGTGGTGTTCAGGCAGTGTAGGGGGTCTTGCTGGGGGTATGGTATCAGGGTTTAGGGCAGTGCAGTGTTGTTAGGGAAGTGTAGGGGGTCGTGCTGGGGGTGGTGTTTAAGGGTTTAGGGCAGTGCAGTGTTGTTTGGGCAGTGTTGGGGGTCTTGCTGGGGGTGGCGTTTCAGGGGTTAGGGCAGCAGTGCTCGGACAGTGCAAGGGGTCATGCTGGGGGTGGTGTTTCAGGGTTTAGGGCGGTCCAGTGGTGTTCAGGCAATGTAGGGGGTCGTGCAGGGGGTGGAGTTTCAGGGTTTAGGGCAGAGCAGTGTTGTTCGGGCAGTGTAGGAGGTCGTGCAGGGGGTGGTGTTTCATGGTTAACGGCATTGCAGTGGTTTTCGGACAGTGTAGGTGGTCTTCCTGGGGGCGTTGTTTCAGGGTTTAGAGCAGTGGTGTTTGGGATGTATAGGGGGTCTTGCTGGGGGTAGTGTTTCAGGGTTTAGGGCAGTGAAGTAGTGTTCAGGCAGTGTAGGGGGTCTTGCTGGGGGTGGTATTTCAGGGTTTTGGCAGTGGTGTTTGGGCAGTGTAGGGGTTCTTGCTGGGGGTGGTGTTTCAGGGTTTAGGGCAGTGCAGTGGTATTCGGGCAGTGTAGTGGGTCGCGCAGGGGGGTGGTGTTTCAGGGTAGAGCAGTGGTGTTCGGGCAGAGTAGGTGGTTGTGATGGGGCTGGTGTTTCAGGGTTTAGGGCAGAGCAGTGGTGTGTGGGCATTGTAGGGGGTCGTGCTGGGGGTGGTGTTTCAGGGTTTAGGGCAGAGCAGTGGTGTTCGGGCAGTGTACGGGGTCATGCTGTGGGTGGTGTTTCAGGGTTTAGGGTACTGCAGTGGTGTTCGGGCAGTGTAAGGGGACGTGCCGGGGGTGGAGTTTCAGTGTTTAGGGCAGTGCAGTGGTGTTCGGGCAGTGTAGGGGGTTGTGCTGGGGCTGGTGATTCAGGGTTTAGGGCAGTGCAGTGGTTTTCTGGCAGTGTAGGGGGTCATGCTTGGGCTGGTGTTTCAGGGTTTAGGGCAGTGCAGTGGTGTTCGGGCTGTGTAGGGCGTCATGCTGGGGCTGGTATTTCAGGGTTTAGGGCACTGCAGTGTAGTTCAGGCACTGTAGGGGGTCGTGCTGGGGCTGGAGTTTCAGGGTTAAGGGCAGAGCAGTGGTGTCCAGGCAGTGTAGAGGGTCGTGGTGGGGCTGGTGTTTTAGGGTTTAGGGTAGAGCAGTGGCGTTCGGGCAGTGTAGGGGGATGTGCGGGGTGGTGTTTCAGGGTTTAGGACAGTGCAGTGGTATTCGGGCAGTGTAGTGGGTCGTGAAGGGGGGTGGTGTTTCAGGGTTTAGGGCAGTGCAGTGTTGTTCGGGCAGTGTAGGGGTTCTCTGGGGGTGCTGTTTTATGGTTTAGGGCAGTGGTGTTCGGGCAGTGTAGGGGGTCTTCCTGGGGTTGGTGATTCAGTTTTTACGGCAGTGCAGTGGTGTTCGGGCAGTGTAGGCGGTAGTGCTGGGGCTGGTGTTTTAGGGTTTAGGGCAGTGCAGAGGTGTTCGGGCAGTGTAGGGGGTCGTGCGGGGCAGGTGTTTCAGGGTTTAGGGCAGTCTAGTGGTGTTCGGGCAGTGTGGGGGGTCGTGCGGGGGCTGGTGTTTCAGGGTTTAGGGCAGTGCAGTGGTGTTCGGACAGTGTATGGGGTTGTACGGGGAATGGTGTTTCAGGGTTTAGGGCAGTGCAGTGGTGTTCGGGCAGTGAAGGGGGTCATGCGGGGGCTTGAGTTTCAGAGTTTAGGGCAGTGCAGAGGTGTTCGGGCAGTCTAGGGGGTCGTGCAGGCTGGTGTTTCAGGGTTTAGGGCAGTGCAGTGGTGTTCGGGCAGTGTAGGGGGTCATGCAGGGGATGGTGTTTCAGGGTTTAGGGCAGTGCAGTAGTGTTCGGGCAGTGTAGGGTGTCGTGCGAGGCTGGTGTTTCAGGGTTTAGGGCAGTGCAGTGGTGTTCGGGCAGTGTGGGTTGTCGTGCGGGGACTGGTGTTTCAGGGTTTAGGGCAGTGCATTGGTGTTCGGGCAGTGTAGGGGGTAGTGCGTGGGCTGGTGTTTCAGGGTTTAGGGCAGTGCTGTGGTCTTCGGGCAGTGTAGGGGGTCATGCTGGGGCTGGCGTTTCAGGGTTTTAGGCAGTGCAGTGGTGTTCGGGCAGTGTAGGGGGTCTTGCTGCGGGTGGTGTATCAGGGTTTTGGGCATTGCAGTGGTGTTCGGGCAGTGTAGGGAGTCTTGCTGGGGGTAGTGTTTCAGGGTTTATGGCAGTGCATTGGTGTTTGGGCAGTGTAGGGGGTCGTGCACGGGGTGGTGTTTCAGGGCTTAGGGCAGTGCAGTGGTGTTCGTGCAGTGTATGGGGACATGCAGGGGGTGGTGTTTCAGGGTTTAGGGCAGTGCAGTGGTATTCGGGCAGTGTAGGGGGTTGTGCAGGGGTGGTGTTTCAGGGTTTTGGGCAGTGCAGTGGTGTTCGGGCAGTGTAGGGGTTCTTGCTGGGGGTAGTGTTTCAGGGTTTAGGGCAGTGCATTGGTTTTCGGGCAGTGCAAGGTGTCGTGCATGGCATGATGTTTCAGGGCTTAGGGCAGTGCAGTGGTGTTGGGGAAGTGTAGGGGGTCGTGCTGGGGGGTGGTGTTTCAGGGTTTAGGGCAGTGCAGTGGTGTTCGGGCAGTGTAGGGGTTCGTGCTGGGGGTGGTGTTTCAGGGTTTAGGGCAGTGCAGTGGTGTTCGGGCAGGGTAGGGGGTCATGCTGGGGGTGGTGTTTCAGGGGTTAGGGCAGTGGTTCAGTGGTGTTCGGGCAGTGTGGGTGCCTTGCAGGGGCTGGTGTTTCAGGGTTTAGGGCAGTGCATTGGTGTTCGGGCAGTGTAGGGTGTCGTGCACCGGGTGGTGTTTGATGGCTTAGGGCAGTGCAGTGGTGTTCGTGCAGTGTATGGGGACGTGCAGGGGGTGGTGTTTAATGGTTTAGCGCAGTGCAGTGGTGTTCGGGCAGTGTAGGGGGTCGTGCTGGGGATGGTGTTTCAGGGTTTAGGGAAGTGCAGTGGTGTTCGTGCAGTGTAGGGGGTCGTGCTGGGGATAGTGTTTCAGGGTTTAGGGCAGTACAGTGGTGTTTAGGCAGTGTAGGGGGTCGTGATTGGGCTGGTGTTTCAGGGTTTATGGCAGTGCAGTGGTGTTCGGGCTGTGTAGGGGGTCGTGCTGGGGTGGTGTTTCAGGGTTAAGGGCAGTGCAGTGGTGTTTGGGCAGTATAGGGGGTCGTTCTGTTGCTGTTGTTTCAGGGTTTAGGGAAGTGCAGTGGTGTTCGGGCAGTGTAGGGGGTCGTGCTGGGGATAGTGTTTCAGGGTTTAGGGCAGTACAGTGGTGTTTAGGCAGTGTAGGGGGTCGTGATGGGGCTGGTGTTTCACATTTTAGGGCAGACCAGTGGTGTGCGGGCAATGTAGGAGGTCATGCTGGGGGTGGTGTTTCAGGAATTACGGCAGAGCAGTGGTGTTCGGGCAGTGTACGGAGTCGTGCTGGGGATGGTGTTTCAGGGTTAAGGGCACTGCAGTGGTGTTCGGGCAGTGTGGGGTGTCATGCTGGGGCTAGTGTTTCAGGGTTTAGGGCAGTGCAGTGGTGTTTGGGCAGTGTAGGGGGTCGTTTTGGGGCTGGTGTTTCAGGGTTTAGGGCAGTGCAGTGGTGTTCGGGCAGTGTAGGGGGTCGTGCTGGTGCTGGTGTTTCACATTTTAGGGCAGACCAGTTGTGTGCGGGCAATGTAGGGGGTCATGCTGGGGGTGGTGTTTCAGGGTTTAAGGCAGAGCAGTTGTGTTTGGGTAGTGTGTGGGGTCGTGCAGGGGCTGGTGTTTCAGGGTTTAATGCAGTGCAGTGGTGTTTGGGCAGTGTAGGGGTTTGTACGGGGGATGGTGTTTCAGGGTTTAGGGCAGTGCAGTGGTGTTCGGGCAGTGTAGGGGGTCGTGCTGGGGGTGGTGTTTCAGGGTTTAGGGCAGTGCAGTGGTGTTCGGGCAGTGTAGGGGGTTGTGCTGGGGGTGGTGTTTCAGGGTTTAGGGCAGTGGTTCACTCGTGTTCGGGCAGTGTGGGGGTCTTGCAGGGGCTGTTTTTTTTAGGGTTTAGAGCAGTGCAGTGGTGTTCGGGTAGTGTAGGGGGTCTTGCTGTGGGTGGTATTTCAGGGTTTAGGGCAGTTCAGTGGTGTGCGGTCAGTGTAGGGGTTCTTGCTGGGGGTGGTGTTTCAGGGTTTAGGGCAGTGCAGTGATATTCGGGCAGTGTATTGGGTTGTGCAGGGGAGTGGTGGTTCAGGGTTTAGGGCAGTGCAGTTGTGTTTGGGCAGTGTAGGGGGTCTTGCTGGGGGTGGTGTTTCAAGGTTTATGGCACTGCATTGGTGTTCGAGCAGTGTAGGGGCCGTGCTGGGTGTGGTGTTTCAGGGTTTAGGGCAGTGCAGTGGTGTTTGGGCAGTGTGAGTAGTTGTGATGGGGCTGGTTTTTCAGGGTTTAGGGCAGTGCTGTGGTGTTCGGGCAGTGTAGGGGGTCATGCTGGGGGGTGGTGTTTCAGGGTTTAGGGCAGTGCAATGGTGTTCGGGCAGTGTAGGGGGTCGTGCTGGGGGTGGTGTTTCATGGTTTAGGGCAGTGCAGTGGTGTTCGGGCAGTGCAGGGGGTCATGCTGGGGGTGGTGTTTCAGGGTTTAGGGCAGTGGTTCAGGGGTGTTCGGTCATTTTGGGGATCTTGCAGGGGCTGGTTTTTCAGGGTTTAGAGCAGTGCAGTTGTGTTCGGGTAGTGTGTGGGGTCGTGCAGGGGCTGGTGTTTTAGGGTTTAAGGCAGTGCAGTGGTGTTTGGGCAGTGTAGGGGTTTGTAAGGGGGATGGTGTTTCAGGGTTTAGGGCAGTGCAGTGGTGTTCGGGCAGTGTAGGGGGTCATGCGGGGGCTGGTGTTTCAGGGTTTAGGGCAGTGCAGAGGTGTTCAGGCAGTCTAGGGGGTCGTGCGGGGATGGTGTTTTAGGGTTTAGGGTAGTGCAGTGGTGTTCGGGCAGTGTAGGGGGTCGTGCTGGGGCTGGTGTTTCAGGGTTTAGGGCAGTGCAGTGGTGTTCGGGCAGTGTAGGGGGTCGTGATGGGGCTGGTCATTCAGTGTTTAGGACAGTGCAGTGGTGTTCAGGCTGTGTAGGGGGTCGTACTGAGGATGGTGTTTCAGGGTTTAGGGCAGAGCAGTGGTGTTTGGGCAGTGTACGGAGTCGTGCTGAGGGTGGTGTTTCAGGGTTTAGGGCACTGCAGTGGTGTTCGGGCAGTGTAGGGGGACATGCTGGGGTGGTGTTTCAGGGTTTAGGGCAGAGCAGTGGTGTTCGGGCAGTGTAGGTGGTCGTGCAGGAGGTGGTGTTTCAGGGTTTAGGGCAGAGCAGTGATATATCGTGGGGAGTGTAGTGGGTTGTGCAGGGGGTGGTGTTTCAGGGTTTAGGGCAGTGCAGTGGTGTTCAGGCAGTGTAGGGGGTCATGCTGGGGCTGGTTTTTCAGGGTTTAGGGCAGTGCAGTGGTGTTTGGGCAGTCTAGAGGGTCGTGCTGGGGGGTGGTGTTTCAGAGTTTAGGTAAGTGCTGTGGTGCTCGGACAGTGTAGGGGGTCGTGCTGTGGGTGATGTTTCAGGGTTTAGGGCAGTGGTGCAGTGGTGTTCGGGCAGTGTAGGGGGTCTTGCAGGGGGTGGTGTTTCAGGGTTTAGGCAGTGGTGTTCGGGTAGTGTAGGGGGTTCTCTGAGGGTGCTGTTTCATGGTTAAGGGGAGTGGTGTTCAGGCAGTGTAGGGGGTCTTGCTGGGGGTATGGTATCAGGGTTTAGGGCAGTGCAGTGTTGTTTGGGCAGTGTTGGGGGTCTTGCTGAGGGTGGTGTTTCAGGGGTTAGGGCAGCAGTGCTTGGACAGTGTAAGGGGTCATGCTGGGGGTGGTGTTTCAGGGTTTAGGGCGGTGCAGTGGTGTTCAGGCAATGTAGGGGGTCGTGCATGGGGGTGGAGTTTCAGGGTTTAGGGCAGAGCAGTGTTGTTCGGGCAGTGTAGGAGGTCGTGCAGGGGGTGGTGTTTCATGGTTAACGGCATTGCAGTGGTTTTCGGACAGTGTAGGGGGTCTTCCTGGGAGCGGTGTTTCAGGGTTTAGGGCAGTGGTGTTTGGGATGTATAGGGGGTCTTGCTGGGGGTGGTGTTTCAGGGTTTAGGGCAGTGAAGTAGCGTTCAGGCAGTGTAGGGGGTCTTGCTGGGGGTGGTATTTCAGGGTTTTGGCAGTGGTGTTTGGGCAGTGTAGGGGTTCTTGCTGGGGGTGGTGTTTCAGGGTTTAGGGCAGTGCAGTTGTATTCGGGTAGTGAAGTGGGTCGCGCAGGAAGGTCGTGTTTCAGGGTTTAGGGCAGAGCAGTGGTGTTCGGGCAGAGTAGGGGGTTGTGATGGGGCTGGTGTTTCAGGGTTTAGGGCAGAGCATTGGTGTGCGGGCAGTGTAGGGGGTCGTGCTGGGGGTGGTGTTTCAGGGTTTAGGGCAGAGCAGTGGTGTTCGGGCAGTGTACGGGGTCATGCAGGGGGTGGTGTTTCAGGGTTTAGGGTACTGCAGTGGTGTTCGGGCAGTGTAAGGGGACGTGCCGGGGGTGGAGTTTCAGTGTTTAGGGCAGTGCAGTGGTGTTCGGGCAGTGTAGGGGGTTGTGCTGGGGCTGGTGATTCAGGGTTTAGGGCAGTGCAGTGGTTTTCTGGCAGTGTAGGGGGTCATGCTGGGGCTGGTGTTTCAGGGTTTGAGGCAGTGCAGTGGTGTTCAGGCAGTCTAGGGGGTCGTGCGGGGATGGTGTATTAGGGTTTAGGGCAGTGCAGTGGTGTTCGGGCTGTGTAGGGCATCATGCTGGGGCTGGTATTTCAGGGTTTAGGGCACTGCAGTGTTGTTCAGGCACTGTAGGGGGTCGTGCTGGGGCTGGAGTTTCAGGGTTTAGGGCAGAGCAGTGGTGTCCAGGCAGTGCAGAGGGTCGTGGTGGGGCTGGTGTTTTAGGGTTTAGGGTAGAGCAGTGGCGTTCGGGCAGTGTAGGGGGATGTGCGGGGTAGTGTTTCAGGGTTTAGGACAGTGCAGTGGTATTCGGGCAGTGTAGTGGGTCGTAAAGGGGGGTGGTGTTTTAGGGTTTAGGGCAGTGCAGTGTTGTTCGGGCAGTGTAGGGGGTTCTCTGGGGGTGCTGTTTCATGGTTTAGGGCAGTGGTGTTCGGGCAGTGTAGGGGGTCTTCCTGGGGTTGGTGATTCAGTTTTTACGGCAGTGCAGTGGTGTTCGGGCAGTGTAGGCGGTAGTGCTGGGGCTGGTGTTTCAGGGTTTAGGGCAGTGCAGAGGTGTTCGGGCAGTGTAGGGGGTCGTGCGGGGCTGGTGTTTCAGGGTTTAGGGCAGTCCAGTGGTGTTCGGGCAGTGTGGGGGGTCGTGCGGGGGCTGGTGTTTCAGGGTTTAGGGCAGTGCAGTGGTGTTCAGGCAGTGTATGGGGTTGTACGGGGAATGGTGTTTCAGGGTTTAGGGCAGTGCAGTGGTGTTCGGGCAGTGAAGGGGGTCATGCGGGGGCTTGAGTTTCAGAGTTTAGGGCAGTGCAGAGGTGTTCGGGCAGTCTAGGGGGTCGTGCGGGCTGGTGTTTCAGGGATTAGGGCAGTGCAGTGGTGTTCGGGCAGTGTAGGGGGTCATGCAGGGGATGGTGTTTCAGGGTTTAGGGTAGTGCAGTAGTGTTCGGGCAGTGTAGGGTGTCGTGCGAGGCTGGTGTTTCAGGGTTTAGGGCAGTGCAGTGGTGTTCGGGCAGTGTGGATTGTCGTGCGGGGACTAGTGTTTCAGGGTTTAGGGCAGTGCATTGGTGTTCGGGCAGTGTAGGGGGTAGTGCGTGGGCTGGTGTTTCAGGGTTTAGGGCAGAGCAGTGGTTTTCGGCAGTGTAGGAGGTCGTGCTGGGGTTGGTGTTTCAGGGTTAAGGGCACTGCAGTAGTATTCATGCAGTGTAGGGGGTCTTGCTGGGGGTGGTGTTTTAGGGTTTTGGGCAGTGCAGTGGTGTTCGGGCAGTGTTGGGGTCTTGCTGCGGGTGGTGTATCAGGGGTTTGGGCATTGTAGTGGTGTTCGGGCAGTGTAGGGGGTCTTGCTGGGGGTAGTGTTTCAGGGTTTATGGCAGTGCATTGGTGTTCGGGCAGTGTAGGGTGTCGTGGTGGTGTTTCAGGGCTTAGGGCAGTGCAGTGGTGTTCGTGCAGTGTATGGGGACATGCAGGGGGTGGTGTTTCAGGGTTTAGGGCAGTGCAGTGGTATTCGGGCAGTGTAGGGGGTCGTGCTGGGGCTGATGTTTCAGGGTTTACGGCAGTGCAGTGGTGTTCGGGCAGTGTAGGGGGTTGTGCAGGGGTGGTGTTTCAGGGTTTTGGGCAGTGCAGTGGTGTTCGGGCAGTGTAAGGGGTCTTGCTGGGGGTAGTGTTTCAGGGTTTAGGGCAGTGCATTGGTGTTCGGGCAGTGCAAGGTGTCGTGCATGGCGTGATGTTTCAGGGCTTAGGGCAGTGCAGTGGTGTTGGGGAAGTGTAGGGGGTCGTGCTGGGGGGTGGTGTTTCAGGGTTTAGGGCAGTGCAGTGGTGTTCGGGCAGTGTAGGGGTTCGTGCTGGGGGTGGTGTTTCAGGGTTTAGGGCAGTGCAGTGGTGTTCGGGCAGTGTAGGGGGTCATGCTGGGGGTGGTATTTCAGGGTTTAGGGCAGTGGTTCAGTGGTGTTCGGGCAGTGTGGGTGCCTTGCAGGGGCTGGTGTTTCAGGGTTTAGGGCAGTGCATTGGTGTTCGGGCAGTGTAGGGTGTCGTGCACCGGGTGGTGTTTGATGGCTTAGGGCAGTGCAGTGGTGTTCGTGCAGTGTATGGGGACGTGCAGGGGGTGGTGTTTCATGGTTTAGGGCAGTGCAGTGGTGTTCGGGCAGTGTAGGGGGTCGTGCAGGGGCTGGTGTTTCAGGGTTTAGGGAAGTGCAGTGGTGTTCGGGAAGTGTAGGGGGTCGTGCTGGGGATAGTGTTTCAGGGTTTAGGGCAGTACAGTGGTGTTTAGGCAGTGTAGGGGGTCGTGCTGGGGCTGGTGTTTCAGGGTTTAGGGCAGTGCAGTGGTGTTCGGGCTGTGTAGGGGGTCGTGCTGGGGGTGGTGTTTCAGGGTTAAGGGCAGTGCAGTGGTGTTCGGGCAGTATAGGGGGTCGTTCTGTTGCTGTTGTTTCAGGGTTTAGGGCAGAGCAGTGGTTTTCGAGCAGTGTAGGGGGTCGTGCTGGCGTTTCAGATTTTAGGGCAGACCAGTGGTGTGCGGGCAATGTAGGAGGTCATGCTGGGGGTGGTGTTTCAGGGTTTACGGCAGAGCAGTGGTGTTCGGGCAGTATACGGAGTCGTGCTGGGGATGGTGTTTCAGGGTTTAGGGCACTGCAGTGGTGTTTGGGCAGTGTAGGGGGTCGTGCGAGGCTGGTGTTTCAGGGTTTAGGGCAGTGCAGTGGTGTTCGGGCAGTGTGGGTTGTCGTGCGGGGACTGGTGTTTCAGGGTTTAGGGCAGTGCATTGGTGTTCGGGCAGTGTAGGGGGTAGTGCGTGGGCTGGTGTTTCAGGGTTTAGGGCAGAGCAGTGGTTTTCAGCAGTGTAGGAGGTCGTGCTGGGGTTGGTGTTTCAGGGTTAAGGGCACTGCAGTAGTATTCATGCAGTGTAGGGGGTCTTGCTGGGGGTGGTGTTTCAGGGTTTTTAGCAGTGCAGTGGTGTTCGGGCAGTGTTGGGGTCTTGCTGCGGGTGGTGTATCAGGGGTTTGGGCATTGCAGTGGTGTTCGGGCAGTGTAGGGGGTCTTGCTGGGGGTAGTGTTCCAGGGTTTATGGCAGTGCATTGGTGTTCGGGCAGTGTAGGGTGTCGTGCACGGGGTGGTGTTTCAGGGCTTAGGGCAGTGCAGTGGTGTTCGTGCAGTGTATGGGGACATGCAGGGGGTGGTGTTTCAGGGTTTAGGGCAGTGCAGTGGTATTCGGGCAGTTTAGGGGGTCGTACTGGGGCTGATGTTTCAGGGTTTACGGCAGTGCAGTGGTGTTCGGGCAGTGTAGGGGGTTGTGCAGGGGTGGTGTTTCAGGGTTTTGGGCAGTGCAGTGGTGTTCGGGCAGTGTAAGGGGTCTTGCTGGGGGTAGTGTTTCTGGGTTTAGGGCAGTGCATTGGTGTTCGGGCAGTGCAAGGTGTCGTGCATGGCGTGATGTTTCAGGGCTTAGGGCATTGCAGTGGTGTTGGGGAAGTGTAGGGGGTCGTGCTGGGGGGTGGTGTTTCAGGGTTTAGGGCAGTGCAGTGGTGTTCGGGCAGTGTAGGGGTTCGTGCTGGGGGTGGTGTTTCAGGGTTTAGGGCAGTGCAGTGGTGTTCGGGCAGTGTAGGGGGTCATGCTGGGGGTGGTATTTCAGGGTTTAGGGCATTGGTTCAGTGGTGTTCGGGCAGTGTGGGTGCCTTGCAGGGGCTGGTGTTTCAGGGTTTAGGGCAGTGCATTGGTGTTCGGGCAGTGTAGGGTGTCGTGCACCGGGTGGTGTTTGATGGCTTAGGGCAGTGCAGTGGTGTTCGTGCAGTGTATGGGGACGTGCAGGGGGTGGTGTTTCATGGTTTAGGGCAGTGCAGTGGTGTTCGGGCAGTGTAGGGGGTCGTGCAGGGGCTGGTGTTTCAGGGTTTAGGGAAGTGCAGTGGTGTTCGGGCAGTGTAGGGGGTCGTGCTGGGGATAGTGTTTCAGGGTTTAGGGCAGTACAGTGGTGTTTAGGCAGTGTAGGGGGTCGTGCTGGGGCTGGTGTTTCAGGGTTTAGGGCAGTGCAGTGGTGTTCGGGCTGTGTAGGGGGTCGTGCTGGGGGTGGTGTTTCAGGGTTAAGGGCAGTGCAGTGGTGTTCGGGCAGTATAGGGGGTCGTTCTGTTGCTGTTGTTTCAGGGTTTAGGGCAGAGCAGTGGTTTTCGGGCAGTGTAGGGGGTCGTGCTGGCGTTTCAGATTTTAGGGCAGACCAGTGGTGTGCGGGCAATGTAGGAGGTCATGCTGGGGGTGGTGTTTCAGGGTTTACGGCAGAGCAGTGGTGTTCAGGCAGTATATGGAGTCATGCTCCGGATGGTGTTTCAGGGTTTAGGGCACTGCAGTGGTGTTTGGGCAGTGTAGGGGGTCGTGCTGGGGCTAGTGTTTCAGGGTTTAGGGCAGTGCAGTGGTGTTTGGGCAGTGTAGGGGGTCATGCTGGGGGTGGTGTTTCAGGGTTTAAGGCAGAGCAGTGGTGTTCGGACAGTGTACGGAGTCGTGCTGGAGGTGGTATTTCAGAGTTTAGGGCACTGCAGTGGTGTTCGGGCAGTGTAGGGGGTTTTGCAGGGGGTGGTGTTTCAGGGTTTAGGACAGTGCACTGGTGTTCAGCCATTGTAGGGGGTCGTGCTGGGGGTGGTTTTTCAGGGTTTAGGGCAGTGTAGTGGTGTTCGGGCAGTGTGGGGAATCGTGCAGGGGCTGGTGTTTCATTGTTTAGGGCAGTGCAGTTGTGTTCGCGCAGTGTAGGGGGTCGTGCTGGGGCTGGTGTTTCATGATTTTGGGCAGTAGTGTTCGGGCAGTGTAGGAGGTCTTGCTGTGGGTGGTATTTCAGGGTTTAGGGCAGTTCAGTGGTGTGCGGTCAGTGTAGGGGTTCTTGCTGGGGTGGTGTTTCAGGGTTTAGGGCAGTGCAGTGATATTCGGGCAGTGTAGTGGGTCATGCAGGGGGGTGGTGTTTCAGTGTTTAGGGCAGTGCAGTGGTGTTTGGGCAGTGTAGGGGGTCTTGCTGGGGGTGGTGTTTCAGGGTTTAGGGCAGTGCAGTGGTGTTCGAGCAGTGTAGGGGGCCGTGCTGGGGGTGGTGTTTCAGGGTTTAGCGCAGTGCAGTGGTGTTCGGGCAGTATAGGGGGTCATGTTGGGGGTGGTGTTTCAGGGTTTAGGGCAGTGGTTCAGTGGTGTTCGGGCAGTGTGGGTGCCTTGCAGGAGCTGGTGTTTCAGGGTTTAGGGCAGTGCAGTAGTGTTCGGGCAGTGTGTGGGGTCGTGCGCGGGCTGGTGTTTCAGGGTTTAGGGCAGGCAATGGTGTTTGGGCAGTGTGAGTAGTTGTGATGGGGCTGGTTTTTCAGGGTTTAGGGCAGTGCAATGGTATTTGGGCACTGTAGGGGGTAGTGCTGGGGGGTGGTGTTTCAGGGTTTAGGGCAGTGCAGTGGTGTTCGGGCAGTGTAGGGGGACGTGCTGGGGGTGGTGTTTCAGGGTTTAGGGCAGTGCAGTGGTGTTCGGGCAGTGTAGGGGGTCATGCTGGGGGTGGTGTTTCAGGGTTTAGGGCAGTGGTTCAGTGGTGTTCGGGCAGTGTGGGGGTCTTGCAGGGGCTTGTTTTTTTAGGGTTTAGAGCAGTGCAGTTGTGTTCGGGTAGTGTGTGGCGTCATGCAGGGGCTGGTGTTTCATGATTTTGGGCAGTAGTGTTCGGGCAGTGTAGGGGGTCTTGCTGTGGGTGGTATTTCAGGGTTTAGGGCAGTTCAGTGGTGTGCGGTCAGTGTAGGGGTTCTTGCTGGGGGTGGTGTTTCAGGGTTTAGGGCAGTGCAGTGATATTCGGGCAGTGTATTGGGTTGTGCAGGGGAGTGGTGGTTCAGGGTTTAGGGCAGTGCAGTGGTGTTTGGGCAGTGTAGGGGGTCTTGCTGGGGGTGGTGTTTCAGGGTTTAGGGCAGTACAGTGGTGTTTGAGCAGTGTAGAGGCCGTGCTGGGTGTGGTGTTTCAGGGTTTAGGGCAGTGCAGTGGTGTTTGGGCAGTGTGAGTAGTTGTGATGGGGCTGGTTTTTCAGGGTTTAGGGCAGTGCTGTGGTGTTCTGGCAGTGTAGGGGGTCATGCTGGGGGGTGGTGTTTCAGGGTTTAGGGCAGTGCAGTGGTGTTCGGGCAGTGTAGGGGGTCGTGCTGGGGGTGGTGTTTCATGGTTTAGGGCAGTGCAGTGGTGTTCGGGCAGTGTAGGGGGTCATGCTGGGGGTGGTGTTTCAGGGTTTAGGGCAGTGGTTCAGTGGTGTTCGGGCATTTTGGGGGTCTTGCAGGGGCTGGTTTTTCAGGGTTTAGAGCAGTGCAGTTGTGTTCGGGTAGTGTGTGGGGTCGTGCAGGGGCTGGTGTTTCAGGGTTTAAGGCAGTGCAGTGGTGTTTGGGCAGTGTAGGGGTTTGTACGGGGGATGGTGTTTCAGGGTTTAGGGCAGTGCAGTGGTGTTCGGGCAGTGTAGGGGGTCATGCGGGGGCTGGTGTTTCAGGGTTTAGGGCAGTGCAGAGATGTTCAGGCAGTCTAGGGGGTCGTGCGGGGATGGTGTTTTAGGGTTTAGGGTAGTGCAGTGGTGTTCGGGCAGTGTAGGGGGGCGTGCTGGGGCTGGTGTTTCAGGGTTTAGGGCAGTGCAGTGGTGTTCGGGCATTGTAGGGGGTCGTGATGGGGCTGGTCGTTCAGTGTTTAGGACAGTGCAGTGGTGTTCAGGCTGTGTAGGGGGTCGTACTGAGGATGGTGTTTCAGGGTTTAGGGCAGAGCAGTGGTGTTTGGGCAGTGTACGGAGTCGTGCTGAGGGTGGTGTTTCAGGGTTTAGGGAACTGCAGTGGTGTTCGGGCAGTGTTGGGGGACGTGCTGGGGTGGTGTTTCAGGGTTCAGGGCAGAGCAGTGGTGTTCGGGCAGTGTAGGTGGTCGTGCAGGGGGTGGTGTTTCAGGGTTTAGGGCAGAGCAGTGATATATCGCGGGGAGTGTAGTGGGTTGTGCAGGGGGTGGTGTTTCAGGGTTTAGGGCAGTGCAGTGGTGTTCAGGCAGTGTAGGGGGTCATGCTGGGGCTGGTTTTTCAGGGTTTAGGGCAGTGCAGTGGTGTTTGGGCAGCCTAGAGGGTCGTGCTGGGGGGTGGTGTTTCAGAGTTTAGGTAAGTGCTGTGGTGCTCGGACAGTGTAGGGGGTCGTGCTGCGGGTGGTGTTTCAGGGTTTAAGGCAGTGCAATTGTGTTCAGGCAGTGTAGGGGGTCGTGCTGCGGTGGTATTTCAGGGTCTAGGGCAGTGGTGCAGTGGTGTTCGGGTAGTGTAGGGGTCTTGCAGGGGGTGGTGTTTCAGGGTTTAGGCAGTGGTGTTCGGGTAGTGTAGGGGGTTCTCTGAGGGTGCTGTTTCATGGTTAAGGGGAGTGGTGTTCAGGCAGTGTAGGGGGTCTTGCTGGGGGTATGGTATCAGGGTTTAGGGCAGTGCAGTGTTGTTAGGGAAGTGTAGGGGGTCGTGCTGGGGGTGGTGTTTAAGGGTTTAGGGCAGTGCAGTGTTGTTTGGGCAGTGTTGGGGGTCTTGCTGGGGGTGGTGTTTCAGGGGTTAGGGCAGCAGTTCTCGGACAGTGTAAGGGGTCATGCTGGGGGTGGTGTTTCAGGGTTTAGGGTGGTGCAGTGGTGTTCGGGCAATGTAGGGGGTCATGCAGGGGGGTGGAGTTTCAGGGTTTAGGGCAGAGCAGTGTTGTTCGGGCAGTGTAGGAGGTCGTGCAGGGGGTGGTGTTTCATGGTTAACGGCATTGCAGTGGTTTTTGGACAGTGTAGGGGGTCTTCCTGGGGGCGGTGTTTCAGGGTTTAGGGCAGTTGTGTTTGGGATGTATAGGGGGTCTTGCTGGGGGTGGTGTTTCAGGGTTTTGGCAGTGGTGTTTGGGCAGTGTAGGGGTTCTTGCTGGGGGTGGTGTTTCAGGGTTTAGGGCAGTGCAGTGGTGTTCGGGCAGTGTAGTGGGTCGCGCAGGGGGTGGTGTTTCAGGGTTTAGGACAGAGCAGTGGTGTTCGGGCAGAGTAGGGGGTTGTGATGGGGCTGGTGTTTCAGGGTTTAGGGCAGAGCAGTGGTGTGCGGGCAGTGTAGGGGGTCGTGCTGGGGGTGGTGTTTCAGGGTTTAGGGCAGAGCCGTGGTGTTCGGGCAGTGTACGGGGTCATGCTGGGGGTGGTGTTTCAGGGTTTAGGGTACTGCAGTGGTGTTCGGGCAGTGTAAAGGGACGTGCAGGGGGTGGAGTTTCAGTGTATAGGGCAGTGCAGTGGTGTTCGGGCAGTGTAGGGGGTTGTGCTGGGGCTGGTGATTCAGGGTTTAGGGCAGTGCAGTGGTTTTCTGGCAGTGTAGGGGGTCATGCTTGGGCTGGTGTTTCAGGGTTTAGGGCAGTGCAGTGGTGTTCGGGCTGTGTAGGGCGTCATGCTGGGGCTGGTATTTCAGGGTTTAGGGCACTGCAGTGTTGTTCAGGCACTGTAGGGGGTCGTGCTGGGGCTGGAGTTTCAGGGTTAAGGGCAGAGCAGTGGTGTCCAGGCATTGTAGAGGGTCGTGGTGGGGCTGGTGTTTTAGAGTTTAGGGTAGAGCAGTGGCGTTCGGGCAGTGTAGGGGGATGTGCGGGTAGTGTTTCAGGGTTTAGGACAGTGCAGTGGTATTCGGGCAGTGTAGTGGGTCGTGAAGGGGGGTGGTGTTTCAGGGTTTAGGGCAGTGCAGTGTTGTTCGGGCAGTGTAGGGGTTCTCTGGGGGTGCTGTTTCATGGTTTAGGGCAGTGGTGTTCGGGCAGTGTAGGGGGTCTTCCTGGGGTTAGTGATTCAGTTTTTACGGCAGTGCAGTGGTGTTCGGGCAGTGTAGGCGGTAGTGCTGGGGCTGGTGTTTCAGGGTTTAGGGCAGTGCAGAGGTGTTCGGGCAGTGTAGGGGGTCGTGCGGGGCAGGTGTTTCAGGGTTTAGGGCAGTCCAGTGGTGTTCGGGGAGTGTGGGGAGTCGTGCGGGGGCTGGTGTTTCAGGGTTTAGGGCAGTGCAGTGGTGTTCGGGCAGTGTATGGGGTTGTACGGGGAATGGTGTTTCAGGGTTTAGGGCAGTGCAGTGGTGTTCGGGCAGTCTAGGGGGTCGTGCGGGCTGGTTTTTTCAGGGTTTAGGGCAGTGCAGTGGTGTTCGGGCAGTATAGGGGGTCATGCAGGGGATGGTGTTTCAGGGTTTAGGGCAGTGCAGTAGTGTTCGGGCAGTGTAGGGTGTCTTGCGAGGCTGGTGTTTCAGGGTTTAGGGCAGTGCAGTGGTGTTCGGGCAGTGTGGGTTGTCGTGCGGGGACTGGTGTTTCAGGGTTTAGGGCAGTGCATTGGTGTTCGGGCAGTGTAGGGGGTAGTGCATGGGCTGGTGTTTCAGGGTTTAGGGCAGTGCTGTGGTCTTCGGGCAGTGTAGGGGGTCGTGCTGGGGCTGGCGTTTCAGGGTTTTGGGCAGTGCAGTGGTGTTCGGGCAGTGTAGGGGGTCGTGCTGCGGGTGGTGTATCAGGGTTTTGGGCATTGCAGTGGTGTTCGGGCAGTGTAGGGAGTCTTGCTGGGGGTAGTGTTTCAGGGTTTATGGCAGTGCATTGGTGTACGGGCAGTGTAGGGGGTCGTGCACGGGGTGGTGTTTCAGGGCTTAGGGCAGTGCAGTGGTGTTCGTGCAGTGTATGGGGACATGCAGGGGGTGGTGTTTCAGGGTTTAGGGCAGTGCAGTGGTATTCGGGCAGTGTAGGGGGTCGTGCTGGGGCTGATGTTTCAGGGTTTACGGCAGTGCAGTGGTGTTCGGGCAGTGTAGGGGGTTGTGCAGGGGTGGTGTTTCAGGGTTTTTGGGCAGTGCAGTGGTGTTCGGGCAGTGTAGGGGGTCTTGCTGGGGGTAGTGTTTCAGGGTTTAGGGCAGTGCATTGGTGTTCGGGCAGTGCAAGTTGTCGTGCATGGCGTGATGTTTCAGGGCTTAGGGCAGTGCAGTGGTGTTGGGGAAGTGTAGGGGGTCGTGCTGGGGGGTGGTGTTTCAGGGTTTAGGGCAGTGCAGTGGTGTTCGGGCAGTGTAGGGGTTCATGCTGGGGGTGGTGTTTCAGGGTTTAGGGCAGTGCAGTGGTGTTCGGGCAGTGTGGGTGCCTTGGAGGGGCTGGTGTTTCAGGGTTTAGGGCAGTGCATTGGTGTTCGGGCAGTGTAGGGTGTCGTGCACCGGGTGGTGTTTGATGGCTTAGGGCAGTGCAGTGGTGTTCGTGCAGTGTATGGGGACGTGCAGGGGGTGGTGTTTCATGGTTTAGCGCAGTGCAGTGGTGTTCGGGCAGTGCAGGGGTTCGTGCTGGGGCTGGTGTTTCAGGGTTTAGGGAAGTGCAGTGGTGTTCGGGCAGTGTAGGGGGTCGTGCTGGGGATAGTGTTTCAGGGTTTAGGGCAGTACAGTGGTGTTTAGGCAGTGTAGGGGGTCGTGATGGGGCTGGTGTTTCAGGGTTTAGGGCAGTGCAGTAGTGTTCGGGCTGTGTAGGGAGTCGTGCTAGGGGTGGTGTTTCAGGGTTAAGGGCAGTGCAGTGGTGTTCGGGCAGTATAGGGGGTCGTTCTGTTGCTGTTGTTTCAGGGTTTAGGGAAGTGCAGTGGTGTTCGGGCAGTGTAGGGGGTCGTGCTGGGGATAGTGTTTCAGGGTTTAGGGCAGTACAGTGGTGTTTAGGCAGTGTAGGGGGTCGTGATGGGGCTGGTGTTTCACATTTTAGGGCAGACCAGTTGTGTGCGGGCAATGTAGGAGGTCATGCTGGGGGTGGTGTTTCAGGGTTTACGGCAGAGCAGTGGTGTTCGGGCAGTGTACGGAGTCGTGCTGGGGATGGTGTTTCAGGGTTTAGGGCACTGCAGTGGTGTTCGGGCAGTGTAGGGGGTCGTGATGGGGCTGGTGTTTCAGGGTTTAGGGCAGTGCAGTGGTGTTCGGGCAGTGTAGGGGGTCGTGCTGTTGCTGGTGTTTCACATTTTAGGGCAGACCAGTTGTGTGCGGGCAATGTAGGGGGTCATGCTGGGGGTGGTGTTTCAGGGTTTAAGGCAGAGCAGTGGTGTTCGGACAGTGTACGGAGTCGTGCTGGAGGTGGTATTTCAGAGTTTAGGGCACTGCAGTGGTGTTCGGGCAGTGTAGGGGGTTTTGCAGGGGGGTGGTGTTTCAGGGTTTAGGACAGTGCACTGGTGTTCAGCCATTGTAGGGGGTCGTGCTGGGGGTGGTTTTTCAGGGTTTAGGGCAGTGTAGTGATGTTCGGGCAGTGTGGGGAATCGTGCTGGGGCTGGTGTTTCATTGTTTAAGGCAGTGCAGTTGTGTTCGCGCAGTGTAGGGGGTCGTGCTGGGGCTGGTGTTTCATGATTTTGGGCAGTAGTGTTCGGGCAGTGTAGGGGGTCTTGCTGTGGGTGGTATTTCAGGGTTTAGGGCAGTTCAGTGGTGTGCGGTCAGTGTAGGGGTTCTTGCTGGGGGTGGTGTTTCAGGGTTTAGGGCAGTGCAGTGATATTCGGGCAGTGTAGTGGGTCGTGCAGGGGGGTGGTGTTTCAAGGTTTAGGGCAGTGCAGTGGTGTTTTGGCAGAGTAGGGGGTCTTGCTGGTGGTGGTGTTTCAGGGTTTAGGGCAGTGCAGTGGTGTTTGAGCAGTGTAGGGGGCCGTGCTGGGTGTGGTGTTTCAGGATTTAGGGCAGGCAATGGTGTTTGGGCAGTGTGAGTAGTTGTGATGGGGCTGGTTTTTCAGGGTTTAGGCCAGTGCAGTGGTATTTGGGCAGTGTAGGGGGTCGTGCTGGGGGGTGGTGTTTCAGGGTTTAGGGCAGTGCAGTGGTGTTCGGGCAGTGTAGGGGGTCGTGCTGGGGGTGGTGTTTCAGGGTTTAGGGCAGTGCAGTGGTGTTCGGGCAGTGTAGGGGGTCGTGCTGGGGGTGGTGTTTCAGGGTTTAGGGCAGTGGTTCAGTGGTGTTCGGGCAGTGTGGGGGTCTTGCAGGGGCTTGTTTTTTTAGGGTTTAGAGCAGTGCAGTGGTGTTCGGGTAGTGTGTGGCGTCATGCAGGGGCTGGTGTTTCATGATTTTGGGCAGTAGTGTTCAGGCAGTGTAGGGGGTCTTGCTGTGGGTGGTATTTCAGGGTTTAGGGCAGTTCAGTGGTGTGCGGTCAGTGTAGGGGTTCTTGCTGGGGGTGGTGTTTCAGGGTTTAGGGCAGTGCAGTGATATTCGGGCAGTGTATTAGGTTGTGCAGGGGAGTGGTGTTTCAGGGTTTAGGGCAGTGCAGTGGTGTTTGGGCAGTGTAGGGGGTCTTGCTGGGGGTGGTGTTTCAGGGTTTAGGGCAGTGCAGTGGTGTTTGGGCAGTGTAGGGGGTCTTGCTGGGGTGGTGTTTCAGGTTTTAGGGCAGTGCAGTGGTGTTCGAGCAGTGTAGGGGCCGTGCTGGGTGTGGTGTTTCAGGGTTTAGGGCAGTGCAGTGGTGTTCGGACAGTGTAGGGGGTCGTGCTGGGGGTGGTGTTTCATGTTTTAGGGCAGTGCAGTGGTGTTCGGGCAGTGTAGGGGGTCATGCTGGGGGTGGTGTTTCAGGGTTTAGGGCAGTGGTTCAGTGGTGTTCGGGCATTTTGGGGGTCTTGCAGGGGCTGGTTTTTCAGGGTTTAGAGCAGTGCAGTTGTGTTCGGGTAGTGTGTTCGGTCGTGCAGGGTCTGGTGTTTCAGGGTTTAAGGCAGTGCAGTGGTGTTTGGGCAGTGTAGGGGTTTGTACGGGGGATGGTGTTTCAGGGTTTAGGGCAGTGCAGTGGTGTTCGGGCAGTGTAGGGGGTCATGCGGGGGCTGGTGTTTCAGGGTTTAGGGCAGTGCAGAGGTGTTCGGGCAGTGTAGGGGATCGTGCTGGTGCTGGTGTTTCACATTTTAGGGCAGACCAGTTGTGTGCGGGCAATGTAGGGGGTCATGGTGGGGGTGGTGTTTCAGGGTTTAAGGCAGAGCAGTGGTGTTCGGACAGTGTACGGAGTCGTGATGGGGGTGGTATTTCAGAGTTTAGGGCACTGCAGTGGTGTTCGGGCAGTGTAGGTGGTTTTGCAGGGGGGTGGTGTTTCAGGGTTTAGGACAGTGCACTGGTGTTCAGCCATTGTAGGGGGTCGTGCTGGGGGTGGTTTTTCAGGGTTTAGGGCAGTGTAGTGGTGTTCGGGCAGTGTGGGGAATCATGCTGGGGCTGGTGTTTCATTGTTTAGGGCAGTGCAGTTGTGTTCGCGCAGTGTAGGGGGTCGTGCTGGGGCTGGTGTTTCATGATTTTGGGCAGTAGTGTTCGGGCAGTGTAGGGAGTCTTGCTGTGGGTGGTATTTCAGGGTTTAGGGCAGTTCAGCGGTGTGCGGTCAGTGTAGGGGTTCTTGCTGGGGGTGGTGTTTCAGGGTTTAGGGCAGTGCAGTGATATTCGGGCAGTGTAGTGGGTCGTGCAGGGGGGTGGTGTTTCAGGGTTTAGGGCAGTGCAGTGGTGTTTGGGCAGTGTAGGGGGTCTTGCTGGGGGTGGTGTTTCAGGGTTTAGGGCAGTGCAGTGGTGTTCGAGCAGTGTAGGGGGCCGTGCTGGGTGGGGTTTTTCAGGGTTTAGGGCAGGCAATGGTGTTTGGCCAGTGTGAGTAGTTGTGATGGGGCTGGTTTTTCAGGGTTTAGGCCAGTGCAGTGGTATTTGGGCAGTGTAGTGGGTCGTGCTGGGGGATGGTGTTTCAGGGTTTAGGGCAGTGCAGTGGTGTTCGGGCAGTGTAGGGGGTCGTGCTGGGGGTGGTGTTTCAGGGCTTAGGGCAGTGCAGTGGTGTTCTGGTAGTGTAGGGGGTCGTGCTGGGGGTGGTGTTTCAGGGTTTAGGGCAGTGGTTCAGTGGTGTTCGGGCAGTGTGGGGGTCTTGCAGGGGCTTGTTTTTTTAGGGTTTAGAGCAGTGCAGTGGTGTTCGGGTAGTGTGTGGCGTCATGCAGGGGCTGGTGTTTCATGATTTTGGGCAGTAGTAATCAGGCAGTGTAGGGGGTCTTGCTGTGGGTGGTATTTCAGGGTTTAGGGCAGTTCAGTGGTGTGCGGTCAGTGTAGGGGTTCTTGCTGGGGGTAGTGTTTCAGGGTTTAGGGCAGTGCAGTGATATTCGGGCAGTGTATTGGGTTGTGCAGGGGAGTGGTGTTTCAGGGTTTAGGGCAGTGCAGTGGTGTTTGGGCAGTGTAGGGGGTCTTGCTGGGGGTAGTGTTTCAGGGTTTAGGGCAGTGCAGTGGTGTTCGAGCAGTGTAGGGGCCGTGCTGGGTGTGGTGTTTCAGGGATTAGGGCAGTGCAGTGGTGTTTGGGCAGTGTGAGTAGTTGTGATGGGGCTGGTTGTTCAGGGTTTAGGGCAGTGCTGTGGTGTTCGGGCAGTGTAGGGGGTCATGCTGGGGGGTGGTGTTTCAGGGTTTAGGGCAGTGCAGTGGTGTTCGGGCAGTGTAGGGGGTCGTGCTGGGGGTGGTGTTTCATGGTTTAGGGCAGTGCAGTTGTGTTCGGGCAGTGTAGGGGGTCATGCTGGGGGTGGTGTTTCAGGGTTTAGGACAGTGGTTCAGTGGTGTTCGGGCATTTTGGGGGTCTTGCAGGGGCTGGTTTTTCAGGGTTTAGAGCAGTGCAGTTGTGTTCGGGTAGTGTGTGGGGTCGTGCAGGGGCTGGTGTTTCAGGGTTTAGGGCAGTGCAGTGGTGTTCGGGCAGTGTAGGGGGTCATGCGGGGGCTGGTGTTTCAGGGTTTAGGGCAGTGCAGAGGTGTTCAGGCAGTCTAGGGGGTCGTGCGGGGATGGTGTTTTAGGGTTTAGGGTAGTGCAGTGGTGTTCGGGCAGTGTAGGGGGTCGTGCTGGGGCTGGTGTTTCAGGGTTTAGGGCAGTGCAGTGGTGTTCGGGCAGTGTAGGGGGTCATGATGGGGCTGGTCGTTCAGTGTTTAGGGCAGTGCAGTGGTGTTCAGGCTGTGTAGGGGGTCGTACTGAGGATGGTGTTTCAGGGTTTAGGGCAGAGCAGTGGTGTTTGGGCAGTGTACGGAGTCGTGCTGAGGGTGGTGTTTCAGGGTTTAGGGCACTGCAGTGGTGTTCGGGCAGTGTAGGGGGATGTGCTGGGGTGGTGTTTCAGGGTTTAGGGCAGAGCAGTGGTGTTCGGGCAGTGTAGGTGGTCGTGCAGGGGGTGGTGTTTCAGGGTTTAGGGCAGAGCAGTGATATATCGCGGGGAGTGTAGTGGGTTGTGCAGGGGGTGGTGTTTCAGGGTTTAGGGCAGTGCAGTGGTGTTCAGGCAGTGTAGGGGGTCATGCTGGGGCTGGTTTTTCAGGGTTTAGGGCAGTGCAGTGGTGTTTGGGCAGTCTAGAGGGTCGTGCTGGGGGGTGGTGTTTCAGAGTTTAGGTAAGTGCTGTGGTGCTCGGACAGTGTAGGGGGTCGTGCTGCAGGTGGTGTTTCGGGGTTTAGGGCAGTGCAATTGTGTTCGGGCAGTGTAGGGGGCCATGCT
This sequence comes from Triturus cristatus, assembly GCF_964204655.1. Classification (NCBI taxonomy): domain Eukaryota; kingdom Metazoa; phylum Chordata; class Amphibia; order Caudata; family Salamandridae; genus Triturus; species Triturus cristatus. Next base: position 1,130,247,729 of record NC_140579.1, on the reverse strand, counting down.
GCGGTGGTATATCAGGGTTTAGGGCAGTGGTGCAGTGGTGTTCGGGCAGTGTAGGGGGTCTTGCAGGGGGTGGTGTTTCAGGGTTTAGGCAGTGGTGTTCGGGTAGTGTAGGGGGTTCTCTGAGGGTGCTGTTTCATGGTTAAGGGGAGTGGTGTTCAGGCAGTGTAGGGGGTCTTGCTGGGGGTATGGTATCAGGGTTTAGGGCAGTGCAGTGTTGTTAGGGAAGTGTAGGGGGTCATGCTGGGGGTGGTGTTTAAGGGTTTAGGGCAGTGCAGTGTTGTTAGGGAAGTGTAGGGGGTCGTGCTGGGGGTGGTGTTTAAGGGTTTAGGGCAGTGCAGTGTTGTTTGGGCAGTGTTGGGGGTCTTGCTGGGGGTGGTGTTTCAGGGGTTAGGGCAGCAGTGCTCGGACAGTGTAAGGGGTCATGCTGGGGGTGGTGTTTCAGGGTTTAGGGCGGTGCAGTGGTGTTCGGGCAATGTAGGGGGTCGTGCAGGGGGGTGGAGTTTCAGGGTTTAGGGCAGAGCAGTGTTGTTCGGGCAGTGTAGGAGGTCGTGCAGGGCGTGGTGTTTCATGGTTAACGGCATTGCAGTGGTTTTCGGGCAGTGTGGGGGGTCTTCCTGGGGGCGGTGTTTCAGGCTTTAGGGCAGTGGTGTTTGGGATGTATAGGGGGTCTTGCTGAAGGTGGTGTTTCAGGGTTTAGGGCAGTGAAGTAGTGTTCGGGCAGTGTAGGGGGTCTTGCTGGGGGTGGTATTTCAGGGTTTTGGCAGTGGTGTTCGGGCAGTGTAGGGGGTCTTGCTGGGGGTAGTGTTTCAGGGTTTAGGGCAGTGCATTGGTGTTCGGGCAGTGCAAGGTGTTGTGCATGGCGTGATGTTTCAGGGCTTAGGGCAGTGCAGTGGTGTTGGGGAAGTGTAGGGGGTCGTGCTGGGGGTGGTGTTTAAGGGTTTAGGGCAGTGCAGTGTTGTTTGGGCAGTGTTGGGGGTCTTGCTGGGGGTGGTGTTTCAGGGGTTAGGGCAGCAGTGCTCGGACAGTGTAAGGGGTCATGCTGGGGGTGGTGTTTCAGGGTTTAGGGCAGTGCAGTGGTGTTCGGGCAATGTAGGGGGTCGTGCAGGGGGGTGGAGTTTCAGGGTTTAGGGCAGAGCAGTGTTGTTCGGGCAGTGTAGGAGGTCGTGCAGGGGGTGGTGTTTCATGGTTAACGGCATTGCAGTGGTTTTCGGGCAGTGTGGGGGGTCTTCCTGGGGGCGGTGTTTCAGGGTTTAGGGCAGTGGTGTTTGGGATGTATAGGGGGTCTTGCTGAAGGTGGTGTTTCAGGGTTTAGGGCAGTGAAGTAGTGTTCGGGCAGTGTAGGGGGTCTTGCTGGGGGTGGTATTTCAGGGTTTTGGCAGTGGTGTTTGGGCAGTGTAGGGGGTCTTGCTGGGGGTAGTGTTTCAGGGTTTAGGGCAGTGCATTGGTGTTCGGGCAGTGCAAGGTGTCGTGCATGGCGTGATGTTTCAGGGCTTAGGGCAGTGCAGTGGTGTTGGGGAAGTGTAGGGGGTCGTGCTGGGGCGCGGTGTTTCAGGGTTTAGGGCAGTGCAGTGGTGTTCGGGCAGTGTAGGGGTTCGTGCTGGGGGTGGTGTTTCAGGGTTTAGGGCAGTGCAGTGGTGTTCGGGCAGTGTAGGGGGTCATGCTGGGGGTGGTGTTTCAGGGTTTAGGGCAGTGGTTCATTGGTGTTCGGGCAGTGTGGGTGCCTTGCAGGGGCTGGTGTTTCAGGGTTTAGGGCAGTGCATTGGTGTTCGGGCAGTGTAGGGTGTCGTGCACCGGGTGATGTTTGATGGCTTAGGGCAGTGCAGTGGTGTTCGTGCAGTGTATGGGGACGTGCAGGGGGTGGTGTTTCATGGTTTAGGGCAGTGCAGTGGTGTTCGGGCAGTGTAGGGGGTCGTGCTGGGGCTGGTGTTTCAGGGTTTAGGGAAGTGCAGTGGTGTTCGGGCAGTGTAGGGGGTCGTGCTGGGGATAGTGTTTCAGGGTTTATGGTAGTACAGTGGTGTTTAGGCAGTGTAGGGCGTCGTGATAGGGCTGGTGTTTCAGGGTTTAGGGCAGTGCAGTGGTGTTCGGGCTGTGTAGGGAGTCGTGCTGGGGGTGGTGTTTCAGTGTTAAGGGCAGTGCAGTGGTGTTCGGGCAGTATAGGGGGTCGTTCTTTTGTGTTGTTTCAGGGTTTAGGGCAGAGCAGTGGTTTTTGGGCAGTGTAGGGGGTCGTGCTGGTGTTTCACATTTTAGGGCAGAACAGTGGTGTGCGGGCAATGTAGGAGGTCATGCTGGGGGTGGTGTTTCAGGGTTTACGGCAGAGCAGTGGTGTTCGGGCAGTGTACGGAGTCGTGCTGGGGATGGTGTTTCAGGGTTTAGGGCACTGCAGTGGCGTTCGGGCAGTGTAGGGGGTCGTGATGGGGCTGGTGTTTCAGGGTTTAGGGCAGTTCAGTGGTGTTCGGGCAGTGTAGGGTGTCGTGCTGGTGCTGGTGTTTCACATTTTAGGGCAGACCAGTTGTGTGCGGGCAATGTAGGGGGTCATGCTGGGGGTGGTGTTTCAGGGTTTAAGGCAGAGCAGTGGTGTTCGGACAGTGTACGGAGTCGTGCTGGAGGTGGTATTTCAGAGTTTAGGGCACTGCAGTGGTGTTCGGGCAGTGTAGGGGGTTTTGCAGGGGGGTGGTGTTTCAGGGTTTAGGACAGTGCACTGGTGTTGAGCCATTGTAGGGGGTCGTGCTGGGGGTGGTTTTTCAGGGTTTAGGGCAGTGTAGTGGTGTTCGGGCAGTGTGGGGAATCGTGCTGGGGCTGGTGTTTCATTGTTTAGGGCAGTGCAGTTGTGTTCGCGCAGTGTAGGGGGTCGTGCTGGGGCTGGTGTTTCATGATTTTGGGCAGTAGTGTTCGGGCAGTGTAGGGGGTCTTGCTGTGGGTGGTATTTCAGGGTTTAGGGCAGTTCAATGGTGTGCGGTCAGTGTAGGGTTTGTTGCTGGGGGTGGTGTTTCAGGGTTTAGGGCAGTGCAGTGATATTCGGGCAGTGTAGTGGGTCGTGCAGGGGGGTGGTGTTTCAGGGTTTAGGGCAGTGCAGTGGTGTTTGGGCAGTGTAGGGGGTCTTGCTGGGGGTGGTGTTTCAGGGTTTAGGGCAGTGCAGTGGTGTTCGAGCAGTGTAGGGGGCCGTGCTGGGTGTGGTGTTTCAGGGTTTAGGGCAGGCAATGGTGTTTGGACAGTGTGAGTAGTTGTGATGGGGCTGGTTTTTCAGGGTTTAGGGCAGTGCAGTATTGTTAGGGAAGTGTAGGGGGTCGTGCTGGGGGTGGTGTTTAAGGGTTTAGGGCAGTGCAGTGTTGTTTGGGCAGTGTTGGGGGTCTTGCTGGGGGTGGTGTTTCAGGGGTTAGGGCAGCAGTGCTCGGACAGTGTAAGGGGTCATGCTGGGGGTGGTGTTTCAGGGTTTAGGGCGGTGCAGTGGTGTTCGGGCAATGTAGGGGGTCGTGCAGGGGGGTGGAGTTTCAGGGTTTAGGGCAGAGCAGTGTTGTTCGGGCAGTGTAGGAGGTCGTGCAGGGGTTGGTGTTTCATGGTTAACGGCATTGCAGTGGTTTTCGGGCCGTGTAGGGGGTCTTCCTGGGGGCAGTGTTTCAGGGTTTAGGGCAGTGGTGTTTGGGATGTATAGGGGGTCTTGCTGGGGGTGGTGTTTCAGGGTTTAGGGCAGTGAAGTAGTGTTCGGGCAGTGTAGGGGGCCGTGCTGGGTGTGGTGTTTCAGGGTTTAGGTCAGGCAATGGTGTTTGGACAGTGTGAGTAGTTGTGATGGGGCTGGTTTTTCAGGGTTTAGAGCAGTGCAGTGGTATTTGGGCAGTGTAGGGGGTCGTGCTGGGGGGTGGTGTTTCAGGGTTTAGGGCAGTGCGGTGGTGTTCGGGCAGTGTAGGGGGTCTTGCTGGGGGTGGTGTTTCAGGGTTTAGGGCAGTGCAGTGGTGTTCGGGCAGTGTAGGGGGTCGTGCTGGGGGTGGTGTTTCAGGGTTTAGGGCAGTGGTTCAGTGGTGTTCGGGCAGTGTGGGGGTCTTGCAGGGGCTTGTTTTTTAGGGTTTAGAGCAGTGCAGTGGTGTTCGGGTAGTGTGTGGCGTCATGCAGGGGCTGGTGTTTCATGATTTTGGGCAGTAGTGTTCGGGCATTGTAGGGGGTCTTGCTGTGGGTGGTATTTCAGGGTTTAGGGCAGTTCAGTGGTGTGCGGTCAGTGTAGGGGTTCTTGCTGGGGGTGGTGTTTCAGGGTTTAGGGCAGTGCAGTGATATTCGGGCAGTGTATTGGGTTGTGCAGGGGAGTGGTGTTTCAGGGTTTAGGGCAGTGCAGTGGTGTTTGGGCTGTGTAGGGGGTCTTGCTGGGGTGGTGTTTCAGGGTTTAGGGCAGTGCAGTGGTGTTCGAGCAGTGTAGGGGCCGTGCTGGGTGTGGTGTTTCAGGGTTTAGGGCAGTGCAGTGGTGTTTGGGCAGTGTGAGTAATTGTGATGGGGCTGGTTTTTCAGGGTTTAGGGCAGTGCTGTGGTGTTCGGGCAGTGTAGGGGGTAATGCTGGGGGGTGGTGTTTCAGGGTTTAGGGCAGTGCAGTGGTGATCGGGCAGTGTAGGGGGTCGTACTGGGGGTGGTGTTTCATGGTTTAGGGCAGTGCAGTGGTGTTCGGGCAGTGTAGGGGGTCATGCTGAGGGTGGTGTTTCAGGGTTTAGGGCAGTGGTTCAGTGGTGTTCGGGCATTTTGGGGGTCTTGCAGGGGCTGGTTTTTCAGGGTTTAGAGCAGTGCAGTTGTGTTTGGGTAGTGTGTGGGGTCGTGCAGGGGCTGGTGTTTCAGGGTTTAAGGCAGTGCAGTGGTGTTTGGGCAGTGTAGGGGTTTGTACGGGGGATGGTGTTTCAGGGTTTAGGGCAGTGCAGTGGTGTTCGGGCAGTGTAGGGGGTCATGCGGGGGCTGGTGTTTCAGGGTTTAGGGCAGTGCAGAGGTGTTCAGGCAGTCTAGGGGGTCGTGCGGGGATGGTGTTTTAGGTTTTAGGGTAGTGCAGTGGTGTTCGGGCAGTGTAGGGGGTCGTGCTGGGGCTGGTGTTTCAGGGTTTAGGGCAGTGCAGTGGTGTTCGGGCAGTGTAGGGGGTCGTGATGGGGCTGGTCGTTCAGTGTTTAGGGCAGTGCAGTGGTGTTCAGGCTGTGTAGGGGGTCGTACTGAGGATGGTGTTTCAGGGTTTAGGGCAGAGCAGTGGTGTTTGGGCAGTGTACGGAGTCGTGCTGAGGGTGGTGTTTCAGGGTTTAGGGCACTGCAGTGGTGTTCGGGCAGTGTAGGGGGATGTGCTGGGGTGGTGCTTCAGGGTTTAGGGCAGAGCAGTGGTGTTCGGGCAGTGTAGGTGGTCGTGCAGGGGTTGGTGTTTCAGGGTTTAGGGCAGAGCAGTGATATATCGCGGGGAGTGTAGTGGGTTGTGCAGGGGGTGGTGTTTCAGGGTTTAGGGCAGTGCAGTGGTGTTCAGGCAGTGTAGGGGGTCATGCTGGGGCTGGTTTTTCAGGGTTTAGGGCAGTGCAGTGGTGTTTGGGCAGTCTAGAGGGTCGTGCTGGGGGGTGGTGTTTCAGAGTTTAGGTAAGTGCTGTGGTGCTCGGACAGTGTAGGGGGTCGTGCTGCAGGTGGTGTTTCAGGGTTTAGGGCAGTGCAATTGTGTTCGGGCAGTGTAGGGGGTCGTGCTGCGGTGGTATTTCAGGGTTTAGGGCAGTGGTGCAGTGGTGTTCGGGCAGTGTAGGGGGTCTTGCAGGGGGTGGTGTTTCAGGGTTTAGGCAGTGGTGTTCGGGTAGTGTAGGGGGTTCTCTGAGAGTGCTGTTTCATGGTTAAGGGGAGTGGTGTTCAGGCAGTGTAGGGGGTCTTGCTGGGGTATGGTATCAGGGTTTAGGGCAGTGCAGTGTTGTGAGGGAAGTGTAGGGGGTCGTGCTGGGGGTGGTGTTTAAGGGTTTAGGGCAGTGCAGTGTTGTTTGGGCAGTGTTGGGGGTCTTGCTGGGGGTGGTGTTTCAGGGGTTAGGGCAGCAGTGCTCGGACAGTGTAAGGGGTCATGCTGGGGGTGGTGTTTCAGGGTTTAGGGCGGTGCAGTGGTGTTCGGGCAATGTAGGGGGTCGTGCAGGGGGGTGGTTTTTCAGGGTTTAGGGCAGTGCAGTGGTGTTTGGGCAGTCTAGAGGGTCGTGCTGGGGGGTGGTGTTTCAGAGTTTAGGTAAGTGCTGTGGTGCTCGGACAGTGTAGGGGGTCGTGCTGCAGGTGGTGTTTCAGGGTTTAGGGCAGTGCAATTGTGTTCGGGCAGTGTAGGGGGTCGTGCTGCGGTGGTATTTCAGGGTTTAGGGCAGTGGTGCAGTGGTGTTCGGGCAGTGTAGGGGGTCTTGCAGGGGGTGGTGTTTCAGGGTTTAGGCAGTGGTGTTCGGGTAGTGTAGGGGGTTCTCTGAGGGTGCTGTTTCATGGTTAAGGGGAGTGGTGTTCAGGCAGTGTAGGGGGTCTTGCTGGGGTATGGTATCAGGGTTTAGGGCAGTGCAGTGTTGTTAGGGAAGTGTAGGGGGTCATGCTGGGGGTGGTGTTTAAGGGTTTAGGGCAGTGCAGTGTTGTTTGGGCAGTGTTGGGGGTCTTGCTGGGGGTGATGTTTCAGGGGTTAGGGCAGCAGTGCTCGGCTGGTGTAAGGGCTCATGCTGGGGGTGGTGTTTCAGGGTTTAGGGCGGTGCAGTGGTGTTCGGGCAATGTAGGGGGTCGTGCAGGGGGGTGGAGTTTCAGGGTTTAGGGCAGAGCAGTGTTGTTCGGGCAGTGTAGGAGGTCGTGCAGGGGTTGGTGTTTCATGGTTAAAGGCATTGCAGTGGTTTTCGGGCAGTGTAGGGGGTCTTCCTGGGGGCGGTGTTTCAGGGTTTAGGGCAGTGGTGTTTGGGATGTATAGGGGGTCTTGCTGGGGGTGGTGTTTCAGGGTTTAGGGCAGTGAAGTAGTGTTCGGGCAGTGTAGGGGGTCTTGCTGGGGGTGGTATTTCAGGGTTTTGGCAGTTGTGTTTGGGCAGTGTAGGGGGTCTTGCTGGGGGTGGTGTTTCAGGGTTTAGGGCAGTGCAGTGGTATTCGGGCAGTGTAGTGGGTCGCGCAGGGGGGTGGTGTTTCAGGGTTTAGGGCAGAGCAGTGGTGTATGGGCAGTGTATGGGGTCGTGCTGGGGGTGGTGTTTCAGGGTTTAGGGCAGAGGAGTGGTGTTCGGGCACTGTACGGGGTCATGCTGGGGGTGGTGTTTCAGGGTTTAGGGTACTGCAGTAGTGTTCGGGCAGTGTAAGGGGACGTGCCGAGGGTGGAGTTTCAGTGTTTAGGGCAGTGCAGTGGTGTTCGGGCAGTGTAGGGGGTTGTTCTGGGGCTGGTGATTCAGGGTTTAGGGCATGCAGTGGTTTTCTGGCAGTGTAGGGGGTCATGCTGGGGCTGGTGTTTCAGGGTTTAGGGCAGTGCAGTGATGTTCGGGCTGTGTAGGGCGTCATGCTGGGGCTGGTATTTCAGGGTTTAGGGCACTGCAGTGTTGTTCGGGCACTGTGGGGGGTCGTGCTGGGGCTGGAGTTTCAGGGTTTAGGGCAGAGCAGTGGTGTCCAGGCAGTGTAGAGGGTCGTGGTGGGGCTGGTGTTTTAGGGTTTAGGGTAGAGCAGTGGTGTTCGGGCAGTGTAGGGGGATGTGCGGGGTAGTGTTTCAGGGTTTAGGACAGAGCAGTGGTGTTCAGGCAGTGTAGGTGGTCGTTTTTGGGGTGGTGTTTCAGGGTTTAGGGCAGTGCAGTGATGTTCGGGCTGTGTAGGGGGCCGTGCAGGGGGTGGTGTTTCAGGGTTTAGGGAAGTGCAGTCGTGTTCGGGCAGTGTAAGGGGTCTTGCTGGGGGTGGTGTTTCAGGGTTTAGGGCAGTGGTGTTCGAGCAGTGTAGGGGGTCTTGCTGGGGATTGTTTTCAGGGTTTAGGGTAGACCAGTTGTGTGCGGGCAATGTAGGGGGTCATGCTGGGGGTGGTGTTTCAGGGTTTAAGGCAGAGCAGTGGTGTTCGGACAGTGTACGGAGTCGTGCTGGAGGTGGTATTTCAGAGTTTAGGGCACTGTAGTGGTGTTCGGGCAGTGTAGGGGGTTTTGCAGGGGGGTGGTGTTTCAGGGTTTAGGACAGTGCACTGGTGTTCAGCCATTGTAGGGGGTCGTGCTGGGGGTGGTTTTTCAGGGTTTAGGGCAGTGTAGTGGTGTTCGGGCAGTGTGGGGAATCGTGCTGGGGCTGGTGTTTCATTGTTTAGGGCAGTGCAGTTGTGTTCGCGCAGTGTAGGGGGTCGTGCTGGGGCTGGTGTTTCATGATTTTGGGCAGTAGTGTTCGGGCAGTGTAGGGGGTCTTGCTGTGGGTGGTATTTCAGGGTTTAGGGCAGTTCAGTGGTGTGCGGTCTGTGTAGGGGTTCTTGCTGGGGGTGGTGTTTCAGGGTTTAGGGTACTGCAGTAGTGTTCGGGCAGTGTAAGGGGACATGCCGAGGGTGGAGTTTCAGTGTTTAGGGCAGTGCAGTGGTGTTCGGGCAGTGTAGGGGGTTGTTCTGGGGATGGTGATTCAGGGTTTAGGGCATGCAGTGGTTTTCTGGCAGTGTAGGGGGTCATGCTGGGGCTGGTGTTTCAGGGTTTAGGGCAGTGCAGTGGTGTTCGGGCTGTGTAGGGCGTCATGCTGGGGCTGGTATTTCAGGGTTTAGGGCACTGCAGTGTTGTTCGGGCACTGTAGGGGGTCGTGCTGGGGCTGGAGTTTCAGGGTTTAGGGCAGAGCAGTGGTGTCCAGGCAGTGTAGAGGGTCGTGGTGGGGCTGGTGTTTTAGGGTTTAGGGTAGAGCAGTGGTGTTCGGGCAGTGTAGGGGAATGTGCGGGGTAGTGTTTCAGGGTTTAGGACAGAGCAGTGGTGTTCAGGCAGTGTAGGTGGTCGTTTTTGGGGTGGTGTTTCAGGGTTTAGGGCAGTGCAGTGATGTTCGGGCTGTGTAGGGGGCCGTGCAGGGGGTGGTGTTTCAGGGTTTAGGGAAGTGCAGTCGTGTTCGGGCAGTGTAAGGGGTCTTGCTGGGGGTGGTGTTTCAGGGTTTAGGGCAGTGGTGTTCGAGCAGTGTAGGGGGTCTTGCTGGGGATTGTTTTCAGGGTTTAGGGCAGACCAGTTGTGTGCGGGCAATGTAGGGGGTCATGCTGGGGGTGGTGTTTCAGGGTTTAAGGCAGAGCAGTGGTGTTCGGACAGTGTACGGAGTCGTGCTGGAGGTGGTATTTCAGATTTTAGGGCACTGCAGTGGTGTTCGGGCAGTGTAGGGGGTTTTGCAGGGGGGTGGTGTTTCAGGGTTTAGGACAGTGCACTGGTGTTCAGCCATTGTAGGGGGTCGTGCTGGGGATGGTTTTCAGGGTTTAGGGCAGTGTAGTGGTGTTCGGGCAGTGTGGGGAATCGTGCTGGGGCTGGTGTTTCATTGTTTAGGGCAGTGCAGTTGTGTTCGCGCAGTGTAGGGGGTCGTGCTGGGGCTGGTGTTTCATGATTTTGGGCAGTAGTGTTCGGGCAGTGTAGGGGGTCTTGCTATGGGTGGTATTTCAGGGTTTAGGGCAGTTCAGTGGTGTGCGGTCAGTGTAGGGGTTCTTGCTGGGGGTGGTGTTTCAGGGTTTAGGGCAGTGCAGTGATATTCGGGCAGTGTAGTGGGTCGTGCAGGGGGGTGGTGTTTCAGGGTTTAGGGCAGTGCAGTGGTGTTTGGGCAGTGTAGGGGGTCTTGCTGGGGGTGGTGTTTCAGGATTTAGGGCAGTGCAGTGGTGTTCGAGCAGTGTAGGGGGCCGTGCTGGGTGTGGTGTTTCAGGGTTTAGGGCAGGCAATGGTGTTTGGACAGTGTGAGTAGTTGTGATGGGGCTGGTTTTTCAGGGTTTAGGGCAGTGCTTTGGTATTTGGGCAGTGTAGGGGGTCGTGCTGGGGGGTGGTGTTTCAGGGTTTAGGGCAGTGCAGTGGTGTTCGGGCAGTGTAGGGGGTCTTGCTGGGGGTGGTGTTTCAGGGTTTAGGGCAGTGGTTCAGTGGTGTTCGGGCAGTGTGGGGGTCTTGCAGGGGCTTGTTTTTTTAGGGTTTAGAGCAGTGCAGTGGTGTTCGGGTAGTGTGTGGCGTCATGCAGGGGCTGGTGTTTCATGATTTTGGGCAGTAGTGTTCGGGCAGTGTAGGGGGTCTTGTTGTGGGTGGTATTTCAGGGTTTAGGGCAGTTCAGTGGTGTGCGGTCAGTGTAGGGGTTCTTGCTGGGGGTGGTGTTTCAGGGTTTAGGGCAGTGCAGTGATATTCGGGCAGTGTATTGGGTTGTGCAGGGGAGTGGTGTTTCAGGGTATAGGGCAGTGCAGTGGTGTTTGGGCAGTGTAGGGGGTCTTGCTGGGGGTGGTGTTTCAGGGTTTAGGGCAGTGCAGTGGTGTTCGAGCAGTGTAGGGGCCATGCTGGGTGTCGTGTTTCAGGGTTTAGGGCAGTGCAGTGGTGTTTGGGCAGTGTGAGTAGTTGTGATGAGGCTGGTTTTTCAGGGTTTAGGGCAGTGCTGTGGTGTTCGGGCAGTGTAGGGGTCGTGCTGGGGGTGGTGTTTCATGGTTTAGGGCAGTGCAGTGGTGTTCGGGCAGTGTAGGGGGTCATGCTGGGGGTGGTGTTTCAGGGTTTAGGGCAGTGGTTCAGTGGTGTTCGGGCATTTTGGGGGTCTTGCAGGGGCTGGTTTTTCAGGGTTTAGAGCAGTGCAGTTGTGTTTGGGTAGTGTGTGGGGTCGTGCAGGGGCTGGTGTTTCAGGGTTTAAGGCAGTGCAGTGGTGTTTGGGCAGTGTAGGGGTTTGTACGGGGGATGGTGTTTCAGGGTTTAGGGCAGTGCAGTGGTGTTCGGGCAGTGTAGGGGGTCATGCGGGGGCTGGTGTTTCAGGGTTTAGGGCAGTGCAGAGGTGTTCAGGCAGTCTAGGGGGTCGTGCGGGGATGGTGTTTTAGGTTTTAGGGTAGTGCAGTGGTGTTCGGGCAGTGTAGGTGGTTGTGCTGGGGCTGGTGTTTCAGGGTTTAGGGCAGTGCAGTGGTGTTCGGGCAGTGTATGGGGGTCGTGATGGGGCTGGTCGTTCAGTGTTTAGGGCAGTGCAGTGGTGTTCAGGCTGTGTAGGGGGTCATACTGAGGATGGTGTTTCAGGGTTTAGGGCAGAGCAGTGGTGTTTGGGCAGTGTACGGAGTCGTGCTGAGGGTGGTGTTTCAGGGTTTAGGGCACTGCAGTGGTGTTCGGGCAGTGTAGGGGGATGTGCTGGGGTGGTGTTTCAGGGTTTAGGGCAGAGCAGTGGTGTTCGGGCAGTGTAGGAAGTCGTGCAGGGGGTGGTGTTTCAGGGTTTAGGGCAGAGCAGTGATATATCGCGGGGAGTGTAGTGGGTTGTGCAGGGGGTGGTGTTTCAGGGTTTAGGGCAGTGCAGTGGTGTTCAGGCAGTGTAGGGGGTCATGCTGGGGCTGGTTTTTCAGGGTTTAGGGCAGTGCAGTGGTGTTTGGGCAGTCTAGAGGGTCGTGCTGGGGGGTGGTGTTTCAGAGTTTAGGTAAGTGCTGTGGTGCTCGGACAGTGTAGGGGGTCGTGCTGAAGGTGGTGTTTCAGAGTTTAGGGCAGTGCAATTGTGTTCGGGCAGTGTAGGGGGTCGTGTTGCGGTGGTATTTCAGGGTTTAGGGCAGTGGTGCAGTGGTGTTCGGGCAGTGTAGGGGGTCTTGCAGGGGGTGGTATTTCAGGGTTTAGGCAGTGGTGTTCGGGTAGTGTAGGGGGTTCTCTGAGGGTGCTGTTTCATGGTTAAGGGGAGTGGTGTTCAGGCAGTGTAGGGGGTCTTGCTGGGGGTATGGTATCAGGGTTTAGGGCAGTGCAGTGTTGTTAGGGAAGTGTAGGGGGTCGTGCTGGGGGTGGTGTTTAAGGGTTTAGGGCAGTGCAGTGTTGTTTGGGCATTGTTGGGGGTCTTGCTGGGGTTGGTGTTTCAGGGGTTAGGGCAGCAGTGCTCGGACAGTGTAAGGGGTCATGCTGGGGGTGGTGTTTCAGGGTTTAGGGCGGTGCAGTGGTGTTCGGGCAATGTAGGGGGTCGTGCAGGGGGGTGGAGTTTCAGGGTTTAGGGCAGAGCAGTGTTGTTCGGGCAGTGTAGGAGGTCGTGCAGGGGTTGGTGTTTCATGGTTAACGGCATTGCGGTGGTTTTCGGGCAGTGTAGGGGGTCTTCCTGGGGGCGGTGTTTCAGGGTTTAGGGCAGTGGTGTTTGGGATGTGTAGGGGGTCTTGCTGGGGGTGGTGTTTCAGGGTTTAGGGCAGTGAAGTAGTGTTCGGGCAGTGTAGGGGACCGTGCTGGGTGTGGTGTTTCAGGGTTTAAGGCAGGCAATGGTGTTTGGACAGTGTGAGTAGTTGTGATGGGGCTGGTTTTCCAGGGTTTAGGGCAGTGCAGTGGTATTTGGGCAGTGTAGGGGGTCGTGCTGGGGGGTGGTGTTTCAGGGTTTAGGGCAGTGCAATGGTGTTCGGGCAGTGTAGGGGGTCTTGCTGGGGGTGGTGTTTCAGGGTTTAGGGCAGTGCAGTGGTGTTCGGGCAGTGTAGGGGGTCGTGCTGGGGGTGGTGTTTCAGGGTTTAGGGCAGTGGTTCAGTGGTGTTCGGGCAGTGTGGGGGTCTTGCAGGGGCTTGTTTTTTTAGGGTTTAGAGCAGTTCAGTGGTGTTCGGGTAGTGTGTGGCGTCATGCAGGGGCTGGTGTTTCATGATTTTGGGCAGTAGTGTTCGGGCAGTGTAGAGGGTCTTGCTGTGGGTGGTATTTCAGGGTTTAGGGCAGTTCAGTGGTGTGCGGTCACTGTAGGGGTTCTTGCTGGGGGTGGTGTTTCAGGGTTTAGGGCAGTGCAGTGATATTCGGGCAGTGTATTGGGTTGTGCAGGGGAGTGGTGTTTCAGGGTTTAGGGCAGTGCAGTGGTGTTTGGGCTGTGTAGGGGGTCTTGCTGGGGGTGGTGTTTCAGGGTTTAACGCAGTGCAGTGGTGTTCGAGCAGTGTAGGGGCCGTGCTGGGTGTGGTGTTTCAGGGTTTAGGGCAGTGCAGTGGTGTTTGGGCAGTATGAGTAGTTGTGATGGGGTTGGTGTTTCAGGGTTTAGGGCAGAGCTGTGGTGTTCGGGCAGTGTAGGGGGTAATGCTGGGGGGTGGTGTTTCAGGGTTTAGGGCAGTGCAGTGGTGATCGGGCAGTGTAGGGGGTCCTGCTGGGGGTGGTGTTTCATGGTTTAGGGCAGTGCAGTGGTGTTCGGGCAGTGTAGGGGGTCATGCTGGGGGTGGTGTTTCAGGGTTTAGGGCAGTGGTTCAGTGGTGTTCGGGCATTTTGGGGGTCTTGCAGGGGCTGGGTTTTCAGGGTTTAGAGCAGTGCAGTTGTGTTTGGGTAGTGTGTGGGGTCGTGCAGGGGCTGGTGTTTCAGGGTTTAAGGCAGTGCAGTGGTGTTTGGGCAGTGTAGGGGTTTGTATGGGGGATGGTGTTTCAGGGTTTAGGGCAGTGCAGTGGTGTTCGGGCAGTGTAGGGGGTCGTGCTGGGGCTGGTGTTTCAGGGTTTAGGGCAGTGCAGTGGTGTTCGGGCAGTGTATGGGGGTCGTGATGGGGCTGGTCGTTCAGTGTTTAGGGCAGTGCAGTGGTGTTCAGGCTGTGTAGGGGGTCGTACTGAGGATGGTGTTTCAGGGTTTAGGGCAGAGCAGTGGTGTTTGGGCAGTGTACGGAGTCGTGCTGAGGGTGGTGTTTCAGGGTTTAGGGCAGAGCAGTGGTGTTCGGGCAGTGTAGGTGGTCGTGCAGGGGGTGGTGTTTCAGGGTTTAGGGCAGAGCAGTGATATATCGCGGGGAGTGTAGTGGGTTGTGCAGGGGGTGGTGTTTCAGGGTTTAGGGCAGTGCAGTGGTGTTCAGGCAGTGTAGGGGGTCATGCTGGGGCTGGTTTTTCAGGGTTTAGGGCAGTGCAGTGGTGTTTGGGCAGTCTAGAGGGTCGTGCTGGGGGTGGTGTTTCAGAGTTTAGGTAAGTGCTGTGGTGCTCGGACAGTGTAGGGGGTCGTGCTGCAGGTGGTGTTTCAGGGTTTAGGGCAGTGCAATTGTGTTCGGGCAGTGTAGGGGGTCGTGCTGCGGTGGTATTTCAGGGTTTAGGGCAGTGGTGCAGTGGTGTTTGGGCAGTGTAGGGGGTCTTGCAGGGGGTGGTGTTTCAGGGTTTAGGCAGTGGTGTTCGGGTAGTGTAGGGGGTTCTCTGAGGGTGCTGTTTCATGGTTAAGGGGAGTGGTGTTCAGGCAATGTAGGGGGTCTTGCTGGGGGTATGGTATCAGGGTTTAGGGCAGTGCAGTGTTGTTAGGGAAGTGTAGGGGGTTGTGCTGGGGGTGGTGTTTAAGGGTTTAGGGCAGTGCAGTGTTGTTTGGGCAGTGTTGGGGGTCTTGCTGGGGGTGGTGTTTCAGGGGTTAGGGCAGCAGTGCTCGGACAGTGTAAGGGGTCATGCTGGGGGTGGTGTTTCAGGGTTTAGGGCGGTGCAGTGGTGTTCGGGCAATGTAGGGGGTCGTGCAGGGGGGTGGAGTTTCAGGGTTTAGGGCAGAGCAGTGTTGTTCGGCCAGTGTAGGAGGTCGTGCAGGGGTTGGTGTTTCATGGTTAACGGCATTGCAGTGGTTTTCGGGCAGTGTAGGGGGTCTTCCTGGGGGCGGTGTTTCAGGGTTTAGGGCAGTGGTGTTTGGGATGTATAGGGGGTCTTGCTGGCGGTGGTGTTTCAGGGTTTAGGGCAGTGAAGTAGTGTTCGGGCAGTGTAGGGGGCCGTGCTGGGTGTGGTGTTTCAGGGTTTAGGGCAGGCAATGGTGTTTGGACAGTGTGAGTAGTTGTGATGGGGCTGGTTTTTCAGGGTTTAGGGCAGTGCAGTGGTATTTGGGCAGTGTAGGGGGTCGTGCTGGGGGGTGGTGTTTCAGGGTTTAGGGCAGTGCAGTGGTGTTCGGGCAGTGTAGGGGGTCTTGCTGGGGGTGGTGTTTCAGGGTTTAGGGCAGTGCAGTGGTGTTCGGGCAGTGTAGGGGGTCGTGCTGGGGGTGGTGTTTCAGGGTTTAGGGCAGTGGTTCAGTGGTGTTCGGGCAGTGTGGGTGTCTTGCAGGGGCTTGTTTTTTTAGGGTTTAGAGCAGTGCAGTGGTGTTCGGGTAGTGTGTGGCATCATGCAGGGGCTGGTGTTTCATGATTTTGGGCAGTAGTGTTCGGGCAGTGTAGGGGTCTTGCTGTGGGTGGTATTTCAGGGTTTAGGGCAGTTCAGTGGTGTGCGGTCAGTGTAGGGGTTCTTGCTGGGGGTGGTGTTTCAGGGTTTAGGGCAGTGCAGTGATATTCGGGCAGTGTATTGGGTTGTGCAGGGGAGTGATGTTTCAGGGTTTAGGGCAGTGCAGTGGTGTTTGGGCTGTGTAGGGGGTCTTGCTGGGGGTGGTGTTTCAGGGTTTAGGGCAGTGCAGTGGTGTTCGAGCAGTGTAGGGGCCGTGCTGGGTGTGGTGTTTCAGGGTTTAGGGCAGTGCAGTGGTGTTTGGGCAGTGTGAGTAGTTGTGATGGGGCTGGTTTTTCAGGGTTTAGGGCAGTGCTGTGGTGTTCGGGCAGTGTAGGGGGTAATGCTGGGGGGTGGTGTTTCAGGGTTTAGGGCAGTGCAGTGGTGATCGGGCAGTGTAGGGGGTCATGCTGGGGGTGGTGTTTCATGGTTTAGGGCAGTGCAGTGGTGTTCGGGCAGTGTAGGGGGTCATGCTGGGGGTGGTGTTTCAGGATTTAGGGCAGTGGTTCAGTGGTGTTCGGGCATTTTGGGGGTCTTGCAGGGGCTGGTTTTTCAGGGTTTAGAGCAGTGCAGTTGTGTTTGGGTAGTGTGTGGGGTCGTGCAGGGGCTGGTGTTTCAGGGTTTAAGGCAGTGCAGTGGTGTTTGGGCAGTGTAGGGGTTTGTACGGGGGATGGTGTTTCAGGGTTTAGGGCAGTGCAGTGGTGTTCGGGCAGTGTAGGGGGTCATGCGGGGGCTGGTGTTTCAGGGTTTAGGGCAGTGCAGAGGTGTTCAGGCAGTCTAGGGGGTCGTGCGGGGATGGTGTTGTAGGTTTTAGGGTAGTGCAGTGGTGTTCGGGCAGTGTAGGGGGTCGTGCTGTGGCTGGTGTTTCAGGGTTTAGGGCAGTGCAGTGGTGTTCGGGCAGTGTAGGGGTTCGTGATGGGGCTGGTTGTTCAGTGTTTAGGGCAGTGCAGTGGTGTTCAGGCTGTGTAGGCGGTTGTACTGAGGATGGTGTTTCAGGGTTTAGGGCAGAGCAGTGGTGTTTGAGCAGTGTACGGAGTCGTGCTGAGGGTGGTGTTTCAGGGTTTAGGGCACTGCAGTGGTGTTCGGGCAGTGTAGGGGGATGTGCTGGGGTGGTGTTTCAGGGTTTAGGGCAGAGCAGTGGTGTTCGGGCAGTGTAGGTGGTCGTGCAGGGGGTGGTGTTTCAGGGTTTAGGGCAGAGCAGTGATATATCGCGGGGAGTGTAGTGGGTTGTGCAGGGGGTGGTGTTTCAGGGTTTAGGGCAGTGCAGTGGTGTTCAGGCAGTGTAGGGGGTCATGCTGGGGCTGGTTTTTCAGGGTTTAGGGCAGTGCAGTGGTGTTTGGGCAGTCTGGAGGGTCGTGCTGGGGGTGGTGTTTCAGAGTTTAGGTAAGTGCTGTGGTGCTCGGACAATGTAGGGGGTCGTGCTGCAGGTGGTGTTTCAGGGTTTAGGGCAGTGCAATTGTGTTCAGGCAGTGTAGGGGGTCGTGCTGCGGTGGTATTTCATGGTTTAGGGCAGTGGTGCAGTGGTGTTCGGGCAGTGTAGGGGGTCTTGCAGGGGGTGGTGTTTCAGGGTTTAGGCAGTGGTGTTCGGGTAGTGTAGGGGGTTCTCTGAGGGTGCTGTTTCATGGTTAAGGGGAGTGGTGTTCAGGCAGTGCAAGGTGTCGTGCATGGCGTGATGTTTCAGGTCTTAGGGCAGTGCAGTGGTGTTGGGGAAGTGTAGGGGGTCGTGCTGGGGGTGGTGTTTAAGGGTTTAGGGCAGTGCAGTGTTGTTTGGGCAGTGTTGGGGGTCTTGCTGGGGGTGGTGTTTCAGGGGTTAGGACAGCAGTGCTCGGACAGTGTAAGGGGTCATGCTGGGGGTGGTGTTTCAGGGTTTAGGGCAGTGCAGTGGTGTTCGGGCAATGTAGGGGGTCGTGCAGGGGGGTGGAGTTTCAGGGTTTAGGGCAGAGCAGTGTTGTTCGGGCAGTGTAGGAGGTCGTGCAGGGGGTGGTGTTTCATGGTTAACGGCATTGCAGTGGTTTTCGGGCAGTGTGGGGGGTCTTCCTGGGGGCGGTGTTTCAGGGTTTAGGGCAGTGGTGTTTGGGATGTATAGGGGGTCTTGCTGAAGGTGGTGTTTCAGGGTTTAGGGCAGTGAAGTAGTGTTCGGGCAGTGTAGGGGGTCTTGCTGGGGGTGGTATTTCAGGGTTTTGGCAGTGGTGTTTGGGCAGTGTAGGGGGTCTTGCTGGGGGTAGTGTTTCAGGGTTTAGGGCAGTGCATTGGTGTTCGGGCAGTGCAAGGTGTCGTGCATGGCGTGATGTTTCAGGGCTTAGGGCAGTGCAGTGGTGTTGGGGAAGTGTAGGGGGTCGTGCTGGGGGTGGTGTTTAAGGGTTTAGGGCAGTGTAGTGTTGTTTGGGCAGTGTTGGGGGTCTTGCTGGGGGTGGTGTTTCAGGGGTTAGGGCAGCAGTGCTCGGACAGTGTAAGGGGTCATGCTGGGGGTGGTGTTTCAGGGTTTAGGGCAGTGCAGTGGTGTTCGGGCAATGTAGGGGGTCGTGCAGGGGGGTGGAGTTTCAGGGTTTAGGGCAGAGCAGTGTTGTTCGGGCAGTGTAGGAGGTCGTGCAGGGGGTGGTGTTTCATGGTTAACGGCATTGCAGTGGTTTTCGGGCAGTGTGGGGGGTCTTCCTGGGGGCGGTGTTTCAGGGTTTAGGGCAGTGGTGTTTGGGATGTATAGGGGGTCTTGCTGAAGGTGGTGTTTCAGGGTTTAGGACAGTGAAGTAGTGTTCGGGCAGTGTAGGGGGTCTTGCTGGGGGTGGTATTTCAGGGTTTTGGCAGTGGTGTTTGGGCAGTGTAGGGGGTCTTGCTGGGGGTAGTGTTTCAGGGTTTAGGGCAGTGCATTGGTGTTCGGGCAGTGCAAGGTGTCGTGCATGGCGTGATGTTTCAGGGCTTAGGGCAGTGCAGTGGTGTTGGGGAAGTGTAGGGGGTCGTGCTGGGGCGTGGTGTTTCAGGGTTTAGGGCAGTGCAGTGGTGTTCGGGCAGTGTAGGGGTTCGTGCTGGGGGTGGTGTTTCAGGGTTTAGGGCAGTGCAGTGGTGTTCGGGCAGTGTAGGGGGTCATGCTGGGGGTGGTGTTTCAGGGTTTAGGGCAGTGGTTCATTGGTGTTCGGGCAGTGTGGGTGCCTTGCAGGGGCTGGTGTTTCAGGGTTTAGGGCAGTGCATTGGTGTTCGGGCAGTGTAGGGTGTCGTGCACCGGGTGATGTTTGATGGCTTAGGGCAGTGCAGTGGTGTTCGTGCAGTGTATGGGGACGTGCAGGGGGTGGTGTTTCATGGTTTAGGGCAGTGCAGTGGTGTTCGGGCAGTGTAGGGGGTCGTGCTGGGGCTGGTGTTTCAGGGTTTAGGGAAGTGCAGTGGTGTTCGGGCAGTGTAGGGGGTCGTGCTGGGGATAGTGTTTCAGGGTTTATGGCAGTACAGTGGTGTTTAGGCAGTGTAGGGGGTCGTGATAGGGCTGGTGTTTCAGGGTTTAGGGCAGTGCAGTGGTGTTCGGGCTGTGTAGGGAGTCGTGCTGGGGGTGGTGTTTCAGTGTTAAGGGCAGTGCAGTGGTGTTCGGGCAGTATAGGGGGTCGTTCTTTTGTGTTGTTTCAGGGTTTAGGGCAGAGCAGTGGTTTTTGGGCAGTGTAGGGGGTCGTGCTGGTGTTTCACATTTTAGGGCAGAACAGTGGTGTGCGGGCAATGTAGGAGGTCATGCTGGGGGTGGTGTTTCAGGGTTTACGGCAGAGCAGTGGTGTTCGGGCAGTGTACGGAGTCGTGCTGGGGATGGTGTTTCAGGGTTTAGGGCACTGCAGTGGCGTTCGGGCAGTGTAGGGGGTCGTGATGGGGCTGGTGTTTCAGGGTTTAGGGCAGTTCAGTGGTGTTCGGGCAGTGTAGGGTGTCGTGCTGGTGCTGGTGTTTCACATTTTAGGGCAGACCAGTTGTGTGCGGGCAATGTAGGGGGTCATGCTGGGGGTGGTGTTTCAGGGTTTAAGGCAGAGCAGTGGTGTTCGGACAGTGTACGGAGTCGTGCTGGAGGTGGTATTTCAGAGTTTAGGGCACTGCAGTGGTGTTCGGGCAGTGTAGGGGGTTTTGCAGGGGGGTGGTGTTTCAGGGTTTAGGACAGTGCACTGGTGTTGAGCCATTGTAGGGGGTCGTGCTGGGGGTGGTTTTTCAGGGTTTAGGGTAGTGTAGTGGTGTTCGGGCAGTGTGGGGAATCGTGCTGGGGCTGGTGTTTCATTGTTTAGGGCAGTGCAGTTGTGTTCGTGCAGTGTAGGGGGTCGTGCTGGGGCTGGTGTTTCATGATTTTGGGCAGTAGTGTTCGGGCAGTGTAGGGGGTCTTGCTGTGGGTGGTATTTCAGGGTTTAGGGCAGTTCAATGGTGTGCGGTCAGTGTAGGGGTTGTTGCTGGGGGGGGTGTTTCAGGGTTTAGGGCAGTGCAGTGATATTCGGGCAGTGTAGTGGGTCGTGCAGGGGGGTGGTGTTTCAGGGTTTAGGGCAGTGCAGTGGTGTTTGGGCAGTGTAGGGGGTCTTGCTGGGGGTGGTGTTTCAGGGTTTAGGGCAGTGCAGTGGTGTTCGAGCAGTGTAGGGGGCCGTGCTGGGTGTGGTGTTTCAGGGTTTAGGGCAGGCAATGGTGTTTGGACAGTGTGAGTAGTTGTGATGGGGCTGGTTTTTCAGGGTTTAGGGCAGTGCAGTATTGTTAGGGAAGTGTAGGGGGTCGTGCTGGGGTGGTGTTTAAGGGTTTAGGGCAGTGCAGTGTTGTTTGGGCAGTGTTGGGGGTCTTGCTGGGGGTGGTGTTTCAGGGGTTAGGGCAGCAGTGCTCGGACAGTGTAAGGGGTCATGCTGGGGGTGGTGTTTCAGGGTTTAGGGCGGTGCAGTGGTGTTCGGGCAATGTAGGGGGTCGTGCAGGGTGTGGAGTTTCAGGGTTTAGGGCAGAGCAGTGTTGTTCGGGCAGTGTAGGAGGTCGTGCAGGGGTTGGTGTTTCATGGTTAACGGCATTGCAGTGGTTTTCGGGCCGTGTAGGGGGTCTTCCTGGGGGTGGTGTTTCAGGGTTTAGGGCAGTGAAGTAGTGTTCGGGCAGTGTAGGGGGCCGTGCTGGGTGTGGTGTTTCAGGGTTTAGGGCAGGCAATGGTGTTTGGACAGTGTGAGTAGTTGTGATGGGGCTGGTTTTTCAGGGTTTAGGGCAGTGCAGTGGTATTTGGGCAGTGTAGGGGGTCGTGCTGGGGGGTGGTGTTTCAGGGTTTAGGGCAGTGCAGTGGTGTTCGGGCAGTGTAGGGGGTCTTGCTGGGGGTGGTGTTTCAGGGTTTAGGGCAGTGCAGTGGTGTTCGGGCAGTGTAGGGGGTCGTGCTGGGGGTGGTGTTTCAGGGTTTAGGGCAGTCGTTCAGTGGTGTTCGGGCAGTGTGGGGGTCTTGCAGGGGCTTGTTTTTTAGGGTTTAGAGCAGTGCAGTGGTGTTCGGGTAGTGTGTGGCGTCATGCAGGGGCTGGTGTTTCATGATTTTGGGCAGTAGTGTTCGGGCAGTGTAGGGGGTCTTGCTGTGGGTGGTATTTCAGGGTTTAGGGCAGTTCAGTGGTGTGCGGTCAGTGTAGGGGTTCTTGCTGGGGGTGGTGTTTCAGGGTTTAGGGCAGTGCAGTGATATTCGGGCAGTGTATTGGGTTGTGCAGGGGAGTGGTGTTTCAGGGTTTAGGGCAGTGCAGTGGTGTTTGGGCTGTGTAGGGGGTCTTGCTGGGGTGGTGTTTCAGGGTTTAGGGCAGTGCAGTGGTGTTCGAGCAGTGTAGGGGCCGTGCTGGGTGTGGTGTTTCAGGGTTTAGGGCAGTGCAGTGGTGTTTGGGCAGTGTGAGTAATTGTGATGGGGCTGGTTTTTCAGGGTTTAGGGCAGTGCTGTGGTGTTCGGGCAGTGTAGGGGGTAATGCTGGGGGGTGGTGTTTCAGGGTTTAGGGCAGTGCAGTGGTGATCGGGCAGTGTAGGGGGTCGTGCTGGGGGTGGTGTTTCATGGTTTAGGGCAGTGCAGTGGTGTTCGGGCAGTGTAGGGGGTCATGCTGGGGGTGGTGTTTCAGGGTTTAGGGCAGTGGTTCAGTGGTGTTCGGGCATTTTGGGGGTCTTGCAGGGGCTGGTTTTTCAGGGTTTAGAGCAGTGCAGTTGTGTTTGGGTAGTGTGTGGGGTCGTGCAAGGGCTGGTGTTTCAGGGTTTAAGGCAGTGCAGTGGTGTTTGGGCAGTGTAGGGGTTTGTACGGGGGATGGTGTTTCAGGGTTTAGGGCAGTGCAGTGGTGTTCGGGCAGTGTAGGGGGTCATGCGGGGGCTGGTGTTTCAGGGTTTAGGGCAGTGCAGAGGTGTTCAGGCAGTCTAGGGGGTCGTGCGGGGATGGTGTTTTAGGTTTTAGGGTAGTGCAGTGGTGTTCGGGCAGTGTAGGGGGTCGTGCTGGGGCTGGTGTTTCAGGGTTTAGGGCAGTGCAGTGGTGTTCGGGCAGTGTAGGGGGTCGTGATGGGGCTGGTCGTTCAGTGTTTAGGGCAGTGCAGTGGTGTTCAGGCTGTGTAGGGGGTCGTACTGAGGATGGTGTTTCAGGGTTTAGGGCAGAGCAGTGGTGTTTGGGCAGTGTACGGAGTCGTGCTGAGGGTGGTGTTTCAGGGTTTAGGGCACTGCAGTGGTGTTCGGGCAGTGTAGGGGGATGTGCTGGGGTGGTGTTTCAGGGTTTAGGGCAGAGCAGTGGTGTTCGGGCAGTGTAGGTGGTCGTGCAGGGGGTGGTGTTTCAGGGTTTAGGGCAGAGCAGTGATATATCGCGGGGAGTGTAGTGGGTTGTGCAGGGGGTGGTGTTTCAGGGTTTAGGGCAGTGCAGTGGTGTTCAGGCAGTGTAGGGGGTCATGCTGGGGCTGGTTTTTCAGGGTTTAGGGCAGTGCAGTGGTGTTTGGGCAGTCTAGAGGGTCGTGCTGGGGGGTGGTGTTTCAGAGTTTAGGTAAGTGCTGTGGTGCTCGGACAGTGTAGGGGGTCGTGCTGCAGGTGGTGTTTCAGGGTTTAGGGCAGTGCAATTGTGTTCGGGCAGTGTAGGGGGTCGTGCTGCGGTGGTATTTCAGGGTTTAGGGCAGTGGTGCAGTGGTGTTCGGGCAGTGTAGGGGGTCTTGCAGGGGGTGGTGTTTCAGGGTTTAGGCAGTGGTGTTCGGGTAGTGTAGGGGGTTCTCTGAGGGTGCTGTTTCATGGTTAAGGGGAGTGGTGTTCAGGCCGTGTAGGGGGTCTTGCTGGGGGTATGGTATCAGGGTTTAGGGCAGTGCAGTGTTGTTAGGGAAGTGTAGGGGGTCTTGCTGGGGGTGGTGTTTAAGGGTTTAGGGCAGTGCAGTGTTGTTTGGGCAGTGTTGGGGGTCTTGCTGGGGGTGGTGTTTCAGGGGTTAGGGCAGCAGTGCTCGGACAGTGTAAGGGGTCATGCTGGGGGTGGTGTTTCAGGGTTTAGGGCGGTGCAGTGGTGTTCGGGCAATGTAGGGGGTCGTGCAGGGGGGTGGAGTTTCAGGGTTTAGGGCAGAGCAGTGTTGTTCGGGCAGTGTAGGAGGTCGTGCAGGGGTTGGTGTTTCATGGTTAAAGGCATTGCAGTGGTTTTCGGGCAGTGTAGGGGGTCTTCCTGGGGGCGGTGTTTCAGGGTTTAGGGCAGTGGTGTTTGGGATGTATAGGGGGTCTTGCTGGGGGTGGTGTTTCAGGGTTTAGGGCAGTGAAGTAGTGTTCGGGCAGTGTAGGGGGTCTTGCTGGGGGTGGTATTTCAGGGTTTTGGCAGTTGTGTTTGGGCAGTGTAGGGGGTCTTGCTGGGGGTGGTGTTTCAGGGTTTAGGGCAGTGCAGTGGTATTCGGGCAGTGTATTGGGTCGCGCAGGGGGGTGGTGTTTCAGGGTTTAGGGCAGAGCAGTGGTGTATGGGCAGTGTATGGGGTCGTGCTGGGGGTGGTGTTTCAGGGTTTAGGGCAGAGGAGTGGTGTTCGGGCAGTGTACGGGGTCATGCTGGGGGTGGTGTTTCAGGGTTTAGGGTACTGCAGTAGTGTTCGGGCAGTGTAAGGGGACGTGCCGAGGGTGGAGTTTCAGTGTTTAGGGCAGTGCAGTGGTGTTCGGGCAGTGTAGGGGGTTGTTCTGGGGCTGGTGATTCAGGGTTTAGGGCATGCAGTGGTTTTCTGGCAGTGTAGGGGGTCATGCTGGGGCTGGTGTTTCAGGGTTTAGGGCAGTGCAGTGGTGTTCGGGCTGTGTAGGGCGTCATGCTGGGGCTGGTATTTCAGGGTTTAGGGCACTGCAGTGTTGTTCGGGCACTGTAGGGGGTCGTGCTGGGGCTGGAGTTTCAGGGTTTAGGGCAGAGCAGTGGTGTCCAGGCAGTGTAGAGGGTCGTGGTGGGGCTGGTGTTTTAGGGTTTAGGGTAGAGCAGTGGTGTTCGGGCAGTGTAGGGGGATGTGCGGGGTAGTGTTTCAGGGTTTAGGACAGAGCAGTGGTGTTCAGGCAGTGTAGGTGGTCGTTTTTGGGGTGGTGTTTCAGGGTTTAGGGCAGTGCAGTGATGTTCGGGCTGTGTAGGGGGCCGTGCAGGGGGTGGTGTTTCAGGGTTTAGGGAAGTGCAGTCGTGTTCGGGCAGTGTAAGGGGTCTTGCTGGGGGTGGTGTTTCAGGGTTTAGGGCAGTGGTGTTCGAGCAGTGTAGGGGGTCTTGCTGAGGATTGTTTTCAGGGTTTAGGGCAGACCAGTTATGTGCGGGCAATGTAGGGGGTCATGCTGGGGGTGGTGTTTCAGGGTTTAAGGCAGAGCAGTGGTGTTCGGACAGTGTACGGAGTCGTGCTGGAGGTGGTATTTCAGAGTTTAGGGCACTGCAGTGGTGTTCGGGCAGTGTAGGGGGTTTTGCAGGGGGGTGGTGTTTCAGGGTTTAGGACAGTGCACTGGTGTTCAGCCATTGTAGGGGGTCGTGCTGGGGGTGGTTTTTCAGGGTTTAGGGCAGTGTAGTGGTGTTCGGGCAGTGTGGGGAATCGTGCTGGGGCTGGTGTTTCATTGTTTAGGGCAGTGCAGTTGTGTTCGCGCAGTGTAGGGGGTCGTGCTGGGGCTGGTGTTTCATGATTTTGGGCAGTAGTGTTCGGGCAGTGTAGGGGGTCTTGCTGTGGGTGGTATTTCAGGGTTTAGGGCAGTTCAGTGGTGTGCGGTCTGTGTAGGGGTTCTTGCTGGGGGTGGTGTTTCAGGGTTTAGGGTACTGCAGTAGTGTTCGGGCAGTGTAAGGGGACGTGCCGAGGGTGGAGTTTCAGTGTTTAGGGCAGTGCAGTGGTGTTCGGGCAGTGTAGGGGGTTGTTCTGGGGCTGGTGATTCAGGGTTTAGGGCATGCAGTGGTTTTCTGGCAGTGTAGGGGGTCATGCTGGGGCTGGTGTTTCAGGGTTTAGGGCAGTGCAGTGGTGTTCGGGCTGTGTAGGGCGTCATGCTGGGGCTGGTATTTCAGGGTTTAGGGCACTGCAGTGTTGTTCGGGCACTGTAGGGGGTCGTGCTGGGGCTGGAGTTTCAGGGTTTAGGGCAGAGCAGTGGTGTCCAGGCAGTGTAGAGGGTCGTGGTGGGGCTGGTGTTTTAGGGTTTAGGGTAGAGCAGTGGTGTTCGGGCAGTGTAGTGGAATGTGCGGGGTAGTGTTTCAGGGTTTAGGACAGAGCAGTGGTGTTCAGGCAGTGTAGGTGGTCGTTTTTGGGGTGGTGTTTCAGGGTTTAGGGCAGTGCAGTGATGTTCGGGCTGTGTAGGGGGCTGTGCAGGGGGTGGTGTTTCAGGGTTTAGGGAAGTGCAGTCGTGTTCGGGCAGTGTAAGGGGTCTTGCTGGGGGTGGTGTTTCAGGGTTTAGGGCAGTGGTGTTCGAGCAGTGTAGGGGGTCTTGCTGGGGATTGTTTTCAGGGTTTAGGGCAGACCAGTTGTGTGCGGGCAATGTAGGGGGTCATGCTGGGGGTGGTGTTTCAGGGTTTAAGGCAGAGCAGTGGTGTTCGGACAGTGTACGGAGTCGTGCTGGAGGTGGTATTTCAGAGTTCAGGGCACTGCAGTGGTGTTCGGGCAGTGTAGGGGGTTTTGCAGGGGGTGGTGTTTCAGGGTTTAGGACAGTGCACTGGTGTTCAGCCATTGTAGGGGGTCGTGCTGGGGGTGGTTTTTCAGGGTTTAGGGCAGTGTAGTGGTGTTCGGGCAGTGTGGGGAATCGTGCTGGGGCTGGTGTTTCATTGTTTAGGGCAGTGCAGTTGTGTTCGCGCAGTGTAGGGGGTCGTGCTGGGGCTGGTGTTTCATGATTTTGGGCAGTAGTGTTCGGGCAGTGTAGGGGGTCTTGCTATGGGTGGTATTTCAGGGTTTAGGGCAGTTCAGTGGTGTGCGGTCAGTGTAGGGGTTCTTGCTGGGGGTGGTGTTTCAGGGTTTAGGGCAGTGCAGTGATATTCGGGCAGTGTAGTGGGTCGTGCAGGGGGGTGGTGTTTCAGGGTTTAGGGCAGTGCAGTGGTGTTTGGGCAGTGTAGGGGGTCTTGCTGGGGGTGGTGTTTCAGGGTTTAGGGCAGTGCAGTGGTGTTCGAGCAGTGTAGGGGGCCGTGCTGGGTGTGGTGTTTCAGGGTTTAGGGCAGGCAATGGTGTTTGGACAGTGTGAGTAGTTGTGATGGGGCTGGTTTTTCAGGGTTTAGGGCAGTGCAGTGGTATTTGGGCAGTGTAGGGGGTCGCGCAGGGGGGTGGTGTTTCAGGGTTTAGGGCAGAGCAGTGGTGTATGGGCAGTGTATGGGGTCGTGCTGGGGGTGGTGTTTCAGGGTTTAGGGCAGAGGAGTGGTGTTCGGGCAGTGTACGGGGTCATGCTGGGGGTGGTGTTTCAGGGTTTAGGGTACTGCAGTAGTGTTCGGGCAGTGTAAGGGGACGTGCCGAGGGTGAAGTTTCAGTGTTTAGGGCAGTGCAGTGGTGTTCGGGCAGTGTAGGGGGTTGTTCTGGAGCTGGTGATTCAGGGTTTAGGGCATGCAGTGGTTTTCTGGCAGTGTAGGGGGTCATGCTGGGGCTGGTGTTTCAGGGTTTAGGGCAGTGCAGTGGTGTTCGGGCTGTGGAGGGCGTCATGCTGGGGCTGGTATTTCAGGGTTTAGGGCACTGCAGTGTTGTTCGGGCACTGTAGGGGGTCGTGCTGGGGCTGGAGTTTCAGGGTTTAGGGCAGAGCAGTGGTGTCCAGGCAATGTAGAGGGTCGTGGTGGGGCTGGTGTTTTAGGGTTTAGGGTAGAGCAGTGGTGTTCGGGCAGTGTAGGGGGATGTGCGGGGTAGTGTTTCAGGGTTTAGGACAGAGCAGTGGTGTTCAGGCAGTGTAGGTGGTCGTTTTTGGGGTGGTGTTTCAGGGTTTAGGGCAGTGCAGTGATGTTCGGGCTGTGTAGGGGGCCGTGCAGGGGGTGGTGTTTCAGGGTTTAGGGAAGTGCAGTCGTGTTCGGGCAGTGTAAGGGGTCTTGCTGGGGGTGGTGTTTCAGGGTTTAGGGCAGTGGTGTTCGAGCAGTGTAGGGGGTCTTGCTGAGGATTGTTTTCAGGGTTTAGGGCAGACCAGTTATGTGCGGGCAATGTAGGGGGTCATGCTGGGGGTGGTGTTTCAGGGTTTAAGGCAGAGCAGTGGTGTTCGGACAGTGTACGGAGTCGTGCTGGAGGTGGTATTTCAGAGTTTAGGGCACTGCAGTGGTGTTCGGGCAGTGTAGGGGGTTTTGCAGGGGGGTGGTGTTTCAGGGTTTAGGACAGTGCACTGGTGTTCAGCCATTGTAGGGGGTCGTGCTGGGGGTGGTTTTTCAGGGTTTAGGGCAATGTAGTGGTGTTCGGGCAGTGTGGGGAATCGTGCTGGGGCTGGTGTTTCATTGTTTAGGGCAGTGCAGTTGTGTTCGCGCAGTGTAGGGGGTCGTGCTGGGGCTGGTGTTTCATGATTTTGGGCAGTAGTGTTCGGGCAGTGTAGGGGGTCTTGCTGTGGGTGGTATTTCAGGGTTTAGGGCAGTTCAGTGGTGTGCGGTCTTTGTAGGGGTTCTTGCTGGGGGTGGTGTTTCAGGGTTTAGGGTACTGCAGTAGTGTTCGGGCAGTGTAAGGGGACGTGCCGAGGGTGGAGTTTCAGTGTTTAGGGCAGTGCAGTGGTGTTCGGGCAGTGTAGGGGGTTGTTCTGGGGCTGGTGATTCAGGGTTTAGGGCATGCAGTGGTTTTCTGGCAGTGTAGGGGGTCATGCTGGGGCTGGTGTTTCAGGGTTTAGGGCAGTGCAGTGGTGTTCGGGCTGTGTAGGGCGTCATGCTGGGGCTGGTATTTCAGGGTTTAGGGCACTGCAGTGTTGTTCGGGCACTGTAGGGGGTCGTGCTGGGGCTGGAGTTTCAGGGTTTAGGGCAGAGCAGTGGTGTCCAGGCAGTGTAGAGGGTCGTGGTGGGGCTGGTGTTTTAGGGTTTAGGGTAGAGCAGTGGTGTTCGGGCAGTGTAGGGGAATGTGCGGGGTAGTGTTTCAGGGTTTAGGACAGAGCAGTGGTGTTCAGGCAGTGTAGGTGGTCGTTTTTGGGGTGGTGTTTCAGGGTTTAGGGCAGTGCAGTGATGTTCGGGCTGTGTAGGGGGCCGTGCAGGGGGTGGTGTTTCAGGGTTTAGGGAAGTGCAGTCGTGTTCGGGCAGTGTAAGGGGTCTTGCTGGGGGTGGTGTTTCAGGGTTTAGGGCAGTGGTGTTCGAGCAGTGTAGGGGGTCTTGCTGGGGATTGTTTTCAGGGTTTAGGGCAGACCAGTTGTGTGCGGGCAATGTAGGGGGTCATGCTGGGGGTGGTGTTTCAGGGTTTAAGGCAGAGCAGTGGTGTTCGGACAGTGTACGGAGTCGTGCTGGAGGTGGTATTTCAGAGTTTAGGGCACTGCAGTGGTGTTCGGGCAGTGTAGGGGGTTTTGCAGGGGGTGGTGTTTCAGGGTTTAGGACAGTGCACTGGTGTTCAGCCATTGTAGGGGGTCGTGCTGGGGGTGGTTTTTCAGGGTTTAGGGCAGTGTAGTGGTGTTCGGGCAGTGTGGGGAATCGTGCTGGGGCTGGTGTTTCATTGTTTAGGGCAGTGCAGTTGTGTTCGCGCAGTGTAGGGGGTCGTGCTGGGGCTGGTGTTTCATGATTTTGGGCAGTAGTGTTCGGGCAGTGTAGGGGGTCTTGCTATGGGTGGTATTTCAGGGTTTAGGGCAGTTCAGTGGTGTGCGGTCAGTGTAGGGGTTCTTGCTGGGGGTGGTGTTTCAGGGTTTAGGGCAGTGCAGTGATATTCGGGCAGTGTAGTGGGTCGTGCAGGGGGGTGGTGTTTCAGGGTTTAGGGCAGTGCAGTGGTGTTTGGGCAGTGTAGGGGGTCTTGCTGGGGGTGGTGTTTCAGGGTTTAGGGCAGTGCAGTGGTGTTCGAGCAGTGTAGGGGGCCGTGCTGGGTGTGGTGTTTCAGGGTTTAGGGCAGGCAATGGTGTTTGGACAGTGTGAGTAGTTGTGATGGGGCTGGTTTTTCAGGGTTTAGGGCAGTGCTTTGGTATTTGGGCAGTGTAGGGGGTCGTGCTGGGGGGTGGTGTTTCAGGGTTTAGGGCAGTGCAGTGGTGTTCGGGCAGTGTAGGGGGTCTTGCTGGGGGTGGTGTTTCAGGGTTTAGGGCAGTGGTTCAGTGGTGTTCGGGCAGTGTGGGGGTCTTGCAGGGGCTTGTTTTTTTAGGGTTTAGAGCAGTGCAGTGGTGTTCGGGTAGTGTGTGGCGTCATGCAGGGGCTGGTGTTTCATGATTTTGGGCAGTAGTGTTCGGGCAGTGTAGGGGGTCTTGTTGTGGGTGGTATTTCAGGGTTTAGGGCAGTTCAGTGGTGTGCGGTCAGTGTAGGGGTTCTTGCTGGGGGTGGTGTTTCAGGGTTTAGGGCAGTGCAGTGATATTCGGGCAGTGTATTGGGTTGTGCAGGGGAGTGGTGTTTCAGGGTATAGGGCAGTGCAGTGGTGTTTGGGCAGTGTAGGGGGTCTTGCTGGGGGTGGTGTTTCAGGGTTTAGGGCAGTGCAGTGGTGTTCGAGCAGTGTAGGGGCCGTGCTGGGTGTCGTGTTTCAGGGTTTAGGGCAGTGCAGTGGTGTTTGGGCAGTGTGAGTAGTTGTGATGAGGCTGGTTTTTCAGGGGTTAGGGCAGTGCTGTGGTGTTCGGGCAGTGTAGGGGTCGTGCTGGGGGTGGTGTTTCATGGTTTAGGGCAGTGCAGTGGTGTTTGGGCAGTGTAGGGGGTCATGCTGGGGGTGGTGTTTCAGGGTTTAGGGCAGTGGTTCAGTGGTGTTCGGGCATTTTGGGGGTCTTGCAGGGGCTGGTTTTTCAGGGTTTAGAGCAGTGCAGTTGTGTTTGGGTAGTGTGTGGGGTCGTGCAGGGGCTGGTGTTTCAGGGTTTAAGGCAGTGCAGTGGTGTTTGGGCAGTGTAGGGGTTTGTACGGGGGATGGTGTTTCAGGGTTTAGGGCAGTGCAGTGGTGTTCGGGCAGTGTAGGGGGTCATGCGGGGGCTGGTGTTTCAGGGTTTAGGGCAGTGCAGAGGTGTTCAGGCAGTCTAGGGGGTCGTGCGGGGATGGTGTTTTAGGTTTTAGGGTAGTGCAGTGGTGTTCGGGCAGTGTAGGGGGTCGTGCTGGGGCTGGTGTTTCAGGGTTTAGGGCAGTGCAGTGGTGTTCGGGCAGTGTATGGGGGTCGTGATGGGGCTGGTCGTTCAGTGTTTAGGGCAGTGCAGTGGTGTTCAGGCTGTGTAGGGGGTCATACTGAGGATGGTGTTTCAGGGTTTAGGGCAGAGCAGTGGTGTTTGGGCAGTGTACGGAGTCGTGCTGAGGGTGGTGTTTCAGGGTTTAGGGCACTGCAGTGGTGTTCGGGCAGTGTAGGGGGATGTGCTGGGGTAGTGTTTCAGGGTTTAGGGCAGAGCAGTGGTGTTCGGGCAGTGTAGGTGGTCGTGCAGGGGGTGGTGTTTCAGGGTTTAGGGCAGAGCAGTGATATATCGCGGGGAGTGTAGTGGGTTGTGCAGGGGGTGGTGTTTCAGGGTTTAGGGCAGTGCAGTGGTGTTCAGGCAGTGTAGGGGGTCATGCTGGGGCTGGTTTTTCAGGGTTTAGGGCAGTGCAGTGGTGTTTGGGCAGTCTAGAGGGTCGTGCTGGGGGGTGGTGTTTCAGAGTTTAGGTAAGTGCTGTGGTGCTCGGACAGTGTAGGGGGTCGTGCTGAAGGTGGTGTTTCAGGGTTTAGGGCAGTGCAATTGTGTTCGGGCAGTGTAGGGGGTCGTGCTGCGGTGGTATTTCAGGGTTTAGGGCAGTGGTGCAGTGGTGTTCGGGCAGTGTAGGGGGTCTTGCAGGGGGTGGTGTTTCAGGGTTTAAGCAGTGGTGTTCGGGTAGTGTAGGGGGTTCTCTGAGGGTGCTGTTTCATGGTTAAGGGGAGTGGTGTTCAGGCAGTGTAGGGGGTCTTGCTGGGGGTATGGTATCAGGGTTTAGGGCAGTGCAGTGTTGTTAGGGAAGTGTAGGGGGTTGTGCTGGGGGTGGTGTTTAAGGGTTTAGGGCAGTGCAGTGTTGTTTGGGCAGTGTTGGGGGTCTTGCTGGGGGTGGTGTTTCAGGGGTTAGGGCAGCAGTGCTCGGACAGTGTAAGGGGTCATGCTGGGGGTGGTGTTTCAGGGTTTAGGGCGGTGCAGTGGTGTTCGGGCAATGTAGGGGGTCGTGCAGGGGGGTGGAGTTTCAGGGTTTAGGGCAGAGCAGTGTTGTTCGGGCAGTGTAGGAGGTCGTGCAGGGGTTGGTGTTTCATGGTTAACGGCATTGCAGTGGTTTTCGGGCAGTGTAGGGGGTCTTCCTGGGGGTGGTGTTTCAGGGTTTAGGGCAGTGGTATTTGGGATGTATAGGGGGTCTTGCTGGGGGTGGTGTTTCAGGGTTTAGGGCAGTGAAGTAGTGTTCGGGCAGTGTAGGGGGCCGTGCTGGGTGTGGTGTTTCAGGGTTTAAGGCAGGCAATGGTGTTTGGACAGTGTGAGTAGTTGTGATGGGGCTGGTTTTTCAGGGTTTAGGGCAGTGCAGTGGTATTTGGGCAGTGTAGGGGGTCGTGCTGGGGGGTGGTGTTTCAGGGTTTAGGGCAGTGCAGTGGTGTTCGGGCAGTGTAGGGGGTCTTGCTGGGGGTGGTGTTTCAGGGTTTAGGGCAGTGCAGTGGTGTTCGGGCAGTGTAGGGGGTCGTGCTGGGGGTGGTGTTTCAGGGTTTAGGGCAGTGGTTCAGTGGTGTTCGGGCAGTGTGGGGGTCTTGCAGGGGCTTGTTTTTTTAGGGTTTAGAGCAGTGCAGTGGTGTTCGGGTAGTGTGTGGCGTCATGCAGGGGCTGGTGTGTCATGATTTTGGGCAGTAGTGTTCAGGCAGTGTAGAGGGTCTTGCTGTGGGTGGTATTTCAGGGTTTAGGGCAGTTCAGTGGTGTGCGGTCACTGTAGGGGTTCTTGCTGGGGGTGGTGTTTCAGGGTTTAGGGCAGTGCAGTGATATTCGGGCAGTGTATTGGGTTGTGCAGGGGAGTGGTGTTTCAGGGTTTAGGGCAGTGCAGTGGTGTTTGGGCTGTGTAGGGGGTCTTGCTGGGGGTGGTGTTTCAGGGTTTAACGCAGTGCAGTGGTGTTCGAGCAGTGTAGGGGCCGTGCTGGGTGTGGTGTTACAGGGATTAGGGCAGTGCAGTGGTGTTTGGGCAGTATGAGTAGTTGTGATGGTGCTGGTTTTTCAGGGTTTAGGGCAGAGCTGTGGTGTTCGGGCAGTGTAGGTGGTAATGCTGGGGGGTGGTGTTTCAGGGTTTAGGGCAGTGCAGTGGTGATCGGGCAGTGTAGGGGGTCGTGCTGGGGGTGGTGTTTCATGGTTTAGGGCAGTGCAGTTGGGTTCGGGCAGTGTAGGGGGTCATGCTGGTGGTGGTGTTTCAGGGTTTTAGGGCAGTTGTTCAGTGGTGTTCGGGCATTTTGGGGGTCTTGCAGGGGCTGGGTTTTCAGGGTTTAGAGCAGTGCAGTTGTGTTTGGGTAGTGTGTGGGGTCGTGCAGGGGCTGGTGTTTCAGGGTTTAAGGCAGTGCAGTGGTGTTTGGGCAGTGTAGGGGTTTGTATGGGGGATGGTGTTTCAGGGTTTAGGGCAGTGCAGTGGTGTTCGGGCAGTGTAGGGGGTCGTGCTGGGGCTGGTGTTTCAGGGTTTAGGGCAGTGCAGTGGTGTTCGGGCAGTGTATGGGGGTCGTGATGGGGCTGGTCGTTCAGTGTTTAGGGCAGTGCAGTGGTGTTCAGGCTGTGTAGGGGGTCGTACTGAGGATGGTGTCTCAGGGTTTAGGGCAGAGCAGTGGTGTTTGGGCAGTGTACGGAGTCGTGCTGAGGGTGGTGTTTCAGGGTTTAGGGCACTGCAGTGGTGTTCGGGCAGTGTAGGGAGATGTGCTGGGGTGGTGTTTCAGGGTTTAGGGCAGAGCAGTGGTGTTCGGGCAGTGTAGGGGGTCATGCTGGGGGTGGTGTTTCAGGGTTTAGGGCAGTGGTTCAGTGGTGTTCGGGCATTTTGGGGGTCTTGCAGGGGCTGGTTTTTCAGGGTTTAGAGCAGTGCAGTTGTGTTTGGGTAGTATGTGGGGTCGTGCAGGGGCTGGTGTTTCAGGGTTTAAGGCAGTGCAGTGGTGTTTGGGCAGTGTAGGGGTTTGTACGGGGGATGGTGTTTCAGGGTTTAGAGCAGTGCAGTGGTGTTCAGGCAGTGTAGGGGGTCATGCGGGGGCTGGTGTTTCAGGGTTTAGGGCAGTGCAGAGGTGTTCAGGCAGTCTAGGGGGTCGTGCGGGGATGGTGTTTTAGGTTTTAGGGTAGTGCAGTGGTGTTCGGGCAGTGTAGGGGGTCGTGCTGGGGCTGGTGTTTCAGGGTTTAGGGCAGTGCAGTGGTGTTCGGGCAGTGTATGGGGGTCGTGATGGGGCTGGTCGTTCAGTGTTTAGGGCAGTGCAGTGGTGTTCAGGCTGTGTAGGGGGTCATACTGAGGATGGTGTTTCAGGGTTTAGGGCAGAGCAGTGGTGTTTGGGCAGTGTACGGAGTCGTGCTGAGGGTGGTGTTTCAGGGTTTAGGGCACTGCAGTGGTGTTCGGGCAGTGTAGGGGGATGTGCTGGGGTGGTGTTTCAGGGTTTAGGGCAGAGCAGTGGTGTTCGGGCAGTGTAGGTGGTCGTGCAGGGGGTGGTGTTTCAGGGTTTAGGGCAGAGCAGTGATATATCGCGGGGAGTGTAGTGGGTTGTGCAGGGGGTGGTGTTTCAGGGCTTAGGGCAGTGCAGTGGTGTTCAGGCAGTGTAGGGGGTCATGCTGGGGCTGGTTTTTCAGGGTTTAGGGCAGTGCAGTGGTGTTTGGGCAGTCTAGAGGGTCGTGCTGGGGGGTGGTGTTTCAGAGTTTAGGTAAGTGCTGTGGTGCTCGGACAGTGTAGGGGGTCGTGCTGAAGGTGGTGTTTCAGGGTTTAGGGCAGTGGTGCAGTGGTGTTCGGGCAGTGTAGGGGGTCTTGCAGGGGGTGGTGTTTCAGAGTTTAGGTAAGTGCTGTGGTGTTCGGGCAGTGTAGGGGGTCGTGCTGCGGTGGTATTTCAGGGTTTAGGGCAGTGGTGCAGTGGTGTTCGGGCAGTGTAGGGGGTCTTGCAGGGGGTGGTGTTTCAGGGTTTAGGCAGTGGTGTTCGGGTAGTGTAGGGGGTTCTCTGAGGGTGCTGTTTCATGGTTAAGGGGAGTGGTGTTCAGGCAGTGTAGGGGGTCTTGCTGGGGGTATGGTATCAGGGTTTAGGGCAGTGCAGTGTTGTTAGGGAAGTGTAAGGGGTTGTGCTGGGGGTGGTGTTTAAGGGTTTAGGGCAGTGCAGTGTTGTTTGGGCAGTGTTGGGGGTCTTGCTGGGGGTGGTGTTTCAGGGGTTAGGGCAGCAGTGCTCGGACAGTGTAAGGGGTCATGCTGGGGGTGGTGTTTCAGGGTTTAGGGCGGTGCAGTGGTGTTCGGGCAATGTAGGGGGTCGTGCAGGGGGGTGGAGTTTCAGGGTTTAGGGCAGAGCAGTGTTGTTCGGGCAGTGTAGGAGGTCGTGCAGGGGTTGGTGTTTCATGGTTAACGGCATTGCAGTGGTTTTCGGGCAGTGTAGGGGGTCTTCCTGGGGGCGGTGTTTCAGGGTTTAGGGCAGTGGTGTTTGGGATGTATAGGGGGTCTTGCTGGGGGTGGTGTTTCAGGGTTTAGGGCAGTGAAGTAGTGTTCGGGCAGTGTAGGGGGCCGTGCTGGGTGTGGTGTTTCAGGGTTTAAGGCAGGCAATGGTGTTTGGACAGTGTGAGTAGTTGTGATGGGGCTGGTTTTTCAGGGTTTAGGGCAGTGCAGTGGTATTTGGGCAGTGTAGGGGGTCGTGCTGGGGGGTGGTGTTTCAGGGTTTAGGGCAGTGCAGTGGTGTTCGGGCAGTGTAGGGGGTCTTGCTGGGGGTGGTGTTTCAGGGTTTAGGGCAGTGCAGTGGTGTTCGGGCAGTGTAGGGGGTCGTGCTGGGGGTGGTGTTTCAGGGTTTAGGGCAGTGGTTCAGTGGTGTTCGGGCAGTGTGGGGGTCTTGCAGGGGCTTGTTTTTTTAGGGTTTAGAGCAGTGCAGTGGTGTTCGGGTAGTGTGTGGCGTCATGCAGGGGCTGGTGTTTCATGATTTTGGGCAGTAGTGTTCGGGCAGTGTAGAGGGTCTTGCTGTGGGTGGTATTTCAGGGTTTAGGGCAGTTCAGTGGTGTGCGGTCACTGTAGGGGTTCTTGCTGGGGGTGGTGTTTCAGGGTTTAGGGCAGTGCAGTGATATTCGGGCAGTGTATTGGGTTGTGCAGGGGAGTGGTGTTTCAGGGTTTAGGGCAGTGCAGTGGTGTTTGGGCTGTGTAGGGGGTCTTGCTGGGGGTGGTGTTTCAGGGTTTAACGCAGTGCAGTGGTGTTCGAGCAGTGTAGGGGCCGTGCTGGGTGTGGTGTTTCAGGGTTTAGGGCAGTGCAGTGGTGTTTGGGCAGTATGAGTAGTTGTGATGGGGCTGGTTTTTCAGGGTTTAGGGCAGAGCTGTGGTGTTCGGGCAGTGTAGAGGGTAATGCTGGGGGGTGGTGTTTCAGGGTTTAGGGCAGTGCAGTGGTGATCGGGCAGTGTAGGGGGTCGTGCTGGGGTGGTGTTTCATGGTTTAGGGCAGTGCAGTGGTGTTCGGGCAGTGTAGGGGGTCATGCTGGGGGTGGTGTTTCAGGGTTTAGGGCAGTGGTTCAGTGGTGT
This sequence comes from Triturus cristatus, assembly GCF_964204655.1. Classification (NCBI taxonomy): domain Eukaryota; kingdom Metazoa; phylum Chordata; class Amphibia; order Caudata; family Salamandridae; genus Triturus; species Triturus cristatus. The sequence continues at coordinate 1,130,212,463 of NC_140579.1, read as the reverse complement.
TCGGGCATTTTGGGGGTCTTGCAGGGGCTGGGTTTTCAGGGTTTAGAGCAGTGCAGTTGTGTTTGGGTAGTGTGTGGGGTCGTGCAGGGGCTGGTGTTTCAGGGTTTAAGGCAGTGCAGTGGTGTTTGGGCAGTGTAGGGGTTTGTATGGGGGATGGTGTTTCAGGGTTTAGGGCAGTGCAGTGGTGTTCGGGCAGTGTAGGGGTTCGTGCTGGGGCTGGTGTTTCAGGGTTTAGGGCAGTGCAGTGGTGTTCGGGCAGTGTATGGGGGTCGTGATGGGGCTGGTCGTTCAGTGTTTAGGGCAGTGCAGTGGTGTTCAGGCTGTGTAGGGGGTCGTACTGAGGATGGTGTCTCAGGGTTTAGGGCAGAGCAGTGGTGTTTGGGCAGTGTACGGAGTCGTGCTGAGGGTGGTGTTTCAGGGTTTAGGGCACTGCAGTGGTGTTCGGGCAGTGTAGGGGGATGTGCTGGGGTGGTGTTTCAGGGTTTAGGGCAGAGCAGTGGTGTTCGGGCAGTGTAGGTGGTCGTGCAGGGGATGGTGTTTCAGGGTTTAGGGCAGAGCAGTGATATATCGCGGGGAGTGTAGTGGGTTGTGCAGGGGGTGGTGTTTCAGGGTTTAGGGCAGTGCAGTGGTGTTCAGGCAGTGTAGGGGGTCATGCTGGGGCTGGTTTTTCAGGGTTTAGGGCAGTGCAGTGGTGTTTGGGCAGTCTAGAGGGTCGTGCTGGGGGTGGTGTTTCAGAGTTTAGGTAAGTGCTGTGGTGCTCGGACAGTGTAGGGGGTCGTGCTGCAGGTGGTGTTTCAGGGTTTAGGGCAGTGCAATTGTGTTCGGGCAGTGTAGGGGGTCGTGCTGCGGTGGTATTTCAGGGTTTAGGGCAGTGGTGCAGTGGTGTTTGGGCAGTGTAGGCGGTCTTGCAGGGGGTGGTGTTTCAGGGTTTAGGCAGTGGTGTTCGGGTAGTGTATGGGGTTCTCTGAGGGTGCTGTTTCATGGTTAAGGGGAGTGGTGTTCAGGCAATGTAGGGGGTCTTGCTGGGGGTATGGTATCAGGGTTTAGGGCAGTGCAGTGTTGTTAGGGAAGTGTAGGGGGTCGTGCTGGGGGTGGTGTTTAAGGGTTTAGGGCAGTGCAGTGTTGTTTGGGCAGTGTTGGGGGTCTTGCTGGGGGTGGTGTTTCAGGGGTTAGGGCAGCAGTGCTCGGACAGTGTAAGGGGTCATGCTGGGGGTGGTGTTTCAGGGTTTAGGGCGGTGCAGTGGTGTTCGGGCAATGTAGGGGGTCGTGCAGGGGGGTGGAGTTTCAGGGTTTAGGGCAGAGCAGTGTTGTTCGGCCAGTGTAGGAGGTCGTGCAGGGGTTGGTGTTTCATGGTTAACGGCATTGCAGTGGTTTTCGGGCAGTGTAGGGGGTCTTCCTGGGGGCGGTGTTTCAGGGTTTAGGGCAGTGGTGTTTGGGATGTATAGGGGGTCTTGCTGGCGGTGGTGTTTCAGGGTTTAGGGCAGTGAAGTAGTGTTCGGGCAGTGTAGGGGGCCGTGCTGGGTGTGGTGTTTCAGGGTTTAGGGCAGGCAATGGTGTTTGGACAGTGTGAGTAGTTGTGATGGGGCTGGTTTTTCAGGGTTTAGGGCAGTGCAGTGGTATTTGGGCAGTGTAGGGGGTTGTGCTGGGGGGTGGTGTTTCAGGGTTTAGGACAGTGCAGTGGTGTTCGGGCAGTGTAGGGGGTCTTGCTGGGGGTGGTGTTTCAGGGTTTAGGGCAGTGCAGTGGTGTTCGGGCAGTGTAGGGGGTCGTGCTGGGGGTGGTGTTTCAGGGTTTAGGGCAGTGGTTCAGTGGTGTTCGGGCAGTGTGGGGGTCTTGCAGGGGCTTGTTTTTTTAGGGTTTAGAGCAGTGCAGTGGTGTTCGGGTAGTGTGTGGCGTCATGCAGGGGCTGGTGTTTCATGATTTTGGGCAGTAGTGTTCGGGCAGTGTAGGGGGTCTTGCTGTGGGTGGTATTTCAGGGTTTAGGGCAGTTCAGTGGTGTGCGGTCAGTGTAGGGGTTCTTGCTGGGGGTGGTGTTTCAGGGTTTAGGGCAGTGCAGTGATATTCGGGCAGTGTATTGGGTTGTGCAGGGGAGTGATGTTTCAGGGTTTAGGGCAGTGCAGTGGTGTTTGGGCTGTGTAGGGGGTCTTGCTGGGGGTGGTGTTTCAGGGTTTAGGGCAGTGCAGTGGTGTTCGAGCAGTGTAGGGGCCGTGCTGGTTGTGGTGTTTCAGGGTTTAGGGCAGTGCAGTGGTGTTTGGGCAGTGTGAGTAGTTGTGATGGGGCTGGTTTTTCAGGGTTTAGGGCAGTGCTGTGGTGTTCGGGCAGTGTAGGGGGTAATGCTGGGGGGTGGTGTTTCAGGGTTTAGGGCAGTGCAGTGGTGATCGGGCAGTGTAGGGGGTCATGCTGGGGGTGGTGTTTCATGGTTTAGGGCAGTGCAGTGGTGTTCGGGCAGTGTAGGGGGTCATGCTGGGGGTGGTGTTTCAGGATTTAGGGCAGTGGTTCAGTGGTGTTCGGGCATTTTGGGGGTCTTGCAGGGGCTGGTTTTTCAGGGTTTAGGGCAGAGCAGTGATATATCGCGGGGAGTGTAGTGGGTTGTGCAGGGGGTGGTGTTTCAGGGTTTAGGGCAGTGCAGTGGTGTTCAGGCAGTGTAGGGGGTCATGCTGGGGCTGGTTTTTCAGGGTTTAGGGCAGTGCAGTGGTGTTTGGGCAGTCTGGAGGGTCGTGCTGGGGGGTGGTGTTTCAGAGTTTAGGTAAGTGCTGTGGTGCTCGGACAGTGTAGGGGGTCGTGCTGCAGGTGGTGTTTCAGGGTTTAGGGCAGTGCAATTGTGTTCAGGCAGTGTAGGGGGTCGTGCTGCGGTGGTATTTCAGGGTTTAGGGCAGTGGTGCAGTGGTGTTCGGGCAGTGTAGGGGGTCTTGCAGGGGGTGGTGTTTCAGGGTTTAGGCAGTGGTGTTCGGGTAGTGTAGGGGGTTCTCTGAGGGTGCTGTTTCATAGTTAAGGGGAGTGGTGTTCAGGCAGTGTAGGGGGTCTTGCTGGGGGTATGGTATCAGGGTTTAGGGCAGTGCAGTGTTGTTAGGGAAGTGTAGGGGGTCGTGCTGGTTGTGGTGTTTCAGGGTTTAGGGCAGTGCAGTGGTGTTTGGGCAGTGTGAGTAGTTGTGATGGGGCTGGTTTTTCAGGGTTTAGGGCAGTGCTGTGGTGTTCGGGCAGTGTAGGGGGTAATGCTGGGGGGTGGTGTTTCAGGGTTTAGGGCAGTGCAGTGGTGATCGGGCAGTGTAGGGGGTCATGCTGGGGGTGGTGTTTCATGGTTTAGGGCAGTGCAGTGGTGTTCGGGCAGTGTAGGGGGTCATGCTGGGGGTGGTGTTTCAGGATTTAGGGCAGTGGTTCAGTGGTGTTCGGGCATTTTGGGGGTCTTGCAGGGGCTGGTTTTTCAGGGTTTAGGGCAGAGCAGTGATATATCGCGGGGAGTGTAGTGGGTTGTGCAGGGGGTGGTGTTTCAGGGTTTAGGGCAGTGCAGTGGTGTTCAGGCAGTGTAGGGGGTCATGCTGGGGCTGGTTTTTCAGGGTTTAGGGCAGTGCAGTGGTGTTTGGGCAGTCTGGAGGGTCGTGCTGGGGGGTGGTGTTTCAGAGTTTAGGTAAGTGCTGTGGTGCTCGGACAGTGTAGGGGGTCGTGCTGCAGGTGGTGTTTCAGGGTTTAGGGCAGTGCAATTGTGTTCAGGCAGTGTAGGGGGTCGTGCTGCGGTGGTATTTCAGGGTTTAGGGCAGTGGTGCAGTGGTGTTCGGGCAGTGTAGGGGGTCTTGCAGGGGGTGGTGTTTCAGGGTTTAGGCAGTGGTGTTCGGGTAGTGTAGGGGGTTCTCTGAGGGTGCTGTTTCATAGTTAAGGGGAGTGGTGTTCAGGCAGTGTAGGGGGTCTTGCTGGGGGTATGGTATCAGGGTTTAGGGCAGTGCAGTGTTGTTAGGGAAGTGTAGGGGGTCGTGCTGGGGGTGGTGTTTAAGGGTTTAAGGCAGTGCAGTGTTGTTTGGGCAGTGCTGGGGGTCGGGCAGGGGGGTGGAGTTTCAGGGTTTAGGGCAGAGCAGTGTTGTTCGGGCAGTGTAGGAGGTCGTGCAGGGGTTGGTGTTTCATGGTTAACGGCATTGCAGTGGTTTTCGGGCAGTGTAGGGGGTCTTCCTGGGGGCGGTGTTTCAGGGTTTAGGGCAGTGGTGTTTGGGATGTATAGGGGGTCTTGCTGGGGGTGGTGTTTCAGGGTTTAGGGCAGTGAAGTAGTGTTCGGGCAGTGTAGGGGGTCTTGCTGGGGGTGGTATTTCAGGGTTTTGGCAGTGGTGTTTGGGCAGTGTAGGGGTTCTTGCTGGGGGTGGTGTTTCAGGGTTTAGGGCAGTGCAGTGGTATTCGGGCAGTGTAGTGGGTCGCGCAGGGGGGTGGTGTTTCAGGGTTTAGGGCAGACCAGTGGTGTTCGGGCAGAGTAGGGGGTTGTGATGGGGCTGGTGTTTCAGGGTTTAGGGCAGAGCAGTGGTGTGCGGGCAGTGTAGGGGGTCGTGCTGGGGGTGGTGTTTCAGGGTTTAGGGCAGAGGAGTGGTGTTCGGGCAGTGTACGGGGTCATGCTGGGGGTGGTGTTTCAGGGTTTAGGGTACTGCAGTAGTGTTCGGGCAGTGTAAGGGGACGTGCCGGGGGTGGAGTTTCAGTGTTTAGGGCAGTGCAGTGGTGTTCGGGCAGTGTAGGGAGTTGTTCTGGGGCTGGTGATTCAGGGTTTAGGGCATGCAGTGGTTTTCTGGCAGTGTAGGGGGTCATGCTGGGGCTGGTGTTTCAGGGTTTAGGGCAGTGCAGTGGTGTTCGGGCTGTGTAGGGCGTCATGCTGGGGCTGGTATTTCAGGGTTTAGGGCACTGCAGTGTTGTTCGGGCACTGTAGGGGGTCGTGCTGGGGCTGGAGTTTCAGGGTTTAGGGCAGAGCAGTGGTGTCCAGGCAGTGTAGAGGGTCGTGGTGGGGCTGGTGTTTTAGGGTTTAGGGTAGAGCAGTGGTGTTCGGGCAGTGTAGGGGGATGTGCGGGGTAGTGTTTCAGGGTTTAGGACAGAGCAGTGGTGTTCAGGCAGTGTAGGTGGTCGTTTTTGGGGTGCTGTTTCAGGGTTTAGGGCAGTGCAGTGATGTTCGGGCTGTGTAGGGGGCCGTGCAGGGGGTGGTGTTTCAGGGTTTAGGGAAGTGCAGTCATGTTCGGGCAGTGTAAGGGGTCTTGCTGGGGGTGGTGTTTCAGGGTTTAGGGCAGTGGTGTTCGAGCAGTGTAGGGGGTCTTGCTGGGGATTGTTTTCAGGGTTTAGGGCAGTGCAGTGGTGTTCGGGCAATGTAGGGGGTTGTGCAGGGGGTGGTATTTCAGGGTTTAGAGCAGTGCACTGGTGTTCAGGCAGTGTAGGGCGTTGTGCTGGTATGGTTTTTTAGGGTTTAGGGCAGTGCAGTGGTGTTTGGGCAGTGCGGGGGTCATGCTCTGGCTGGTGTTTCATGGTTTAGGGCAGTGTAGGGGGATGTGCGGGGTAGTGTTTCAGGGTTTAGGACAGAGCAGTGGTGTTCACGCAGTGTAGGTGGTCGTTTTTGGGGTTGTGTTTCATGGTTTAGGGCAGTGCAGTGATGTTCGGGCTGTGTAGGGGGCCGTGCAGGGGGTGGTGTTTCAGGGTTTAGGGAAGTGCAGTCATGTTCGGGCAGTGTAAGGGGTCTTGCTGGGGGTGGTGTTTCAGGGTTTAGGGCAGTGGTGTTCGAGCAGTGTAGGGGGTCTTGCTGGGGATTGTTTTCAGGGTTTAGGGCAGTGCAGTGGTGTTCGGGCAATGTAGGGGGTTGTGCAGGGGGTGGTATTTCAGGGTTTAGAGCAGTGCACTGGTGTTCAGGCAGTGTAGGGCGTTGTGCAGGTATGGTTTTTTAGAGTTTATGGCAGTGCAGTGGTGTTTGGGCAGTGCGGGGGTCATGCTCTGGCTGGTGTTTCATGGTTTAGGGCAGTGCAGTGGTGTTCGGGCAGTGTAAGGGGTCCTGCTGGTGCTGGTATTTCAGGGTTTAGGGCAGTGCACTGGTGTTTAGGCAGTGTAGGGGTTCATGCTGGGGCTGGTGTTTCAGGGTTTAGGGCAGTGCAGTGATGTTCGGGCAGTGTAGGGGGTCGTGCTTGGGCTAGTGTTTCAGGGTTTAGGGCAGTGCAGTGGTGTTCGGGCAGTGTGAGGGGTCATGCTAGGGCTGGTTTTTCAGGGTTTAGGGCAGTGTAGTGGTTTTTGGGCAGTCTAGGGGGTCGTGCTGGGGGGTGGTGTTTCAGAGTTTAGGTAAGTGCTGTGGTGTTCGGACAGTGTAGGGGGTCATGCTGGGGGTGGTGTTTCAGGGTTTAGGGCAGTGCAATGGTGTTCGGGCAGGGTAGGGGGTCGTGCTGTGGGTGGTATTTCAGGGTTTAGGGCAGTGGTGCAGTGGTGTTCGGGCAGTGTAGGGGGTCTTGCAGTGGGTGGTGTTTCAGGGTTTAGGCAGTGGTGTTCGGGTAGTGTAGGGGGTTCTCTAAGGGTGCTGATTCATGGTTAAGGGGAGTGGTGTTCAGGCAGTGTAGGGGGTCTTGCTGGGGGTATGGTTTCAGGGTTTAGGGCAGTGCAGTGTTGTTCGGGAATTGTAGGGTGTCGTGCTGGGGGTGGTGTTTCAGGGTTTAGGGCAGTGCAGTGTTGTGTGGGCACTGTTGGGGGTCTTGCTGGGCATGGTGTTTCAGGGGATAGGGCAGCAGTGCTCGGACAGTGTAAGGGGTCATGCTGGGAGTGGTGTTTCAGGGTTTAGGGCGGTGCAGTGGTGTTCGGGCAATGTAGGGGGTCGTGCAGGGGGGTGGCGTTTCAGGGTTTAGGGCAGAGCAGTGTTGTTCGGGCAGTTTAGGAGGTCGTGCAGGGGGTGGTGTTTCATGGTTAACGGCATTGCAGTGGTTTTCGGGCAGTGTAGGGGATCTTCCTGGGGGCGGTGTTTCAGGGTTTAGGGCAGTGGTGTTTGGGATGTATAGGGGGTCTTGCTGGGGGTGGTGTTTCAGGGTTTAGGGCAGTGCAGTGGTGTTCGGGCAGTGTAGGGGGTCTTGCTGGGGGTGGTATTTCAGGGTTTTGGAAGTGGTGTTTGGGCAGTGTAGGGGTTCTTGCTGGGGGTGGTGTTTCAGGGTTTAGGGCAGTGCAGTCGTATTCGGGCAGTCTAGTGGGTCTTGCAGGTGGTGGTGTTTCAGGGTTTAAGGCAGTGAAGTGGTGTTCGGGCAGTGTAGGGGTTGTGATGGGGCTGGTGTTTCAGGGTTTAGGGCAGAGCAGTGGTGTGCGGGCAATGTAGGGGGTCGTGCTGGGGGTGGTGTTTCAGGGTTTAGGGCAGAGCAGTGGTGTTCGGGCAGTGTACGGGGTCATGCTGGGGGTGGTGTTTCAGGGTTTAGGGTACTGCAGTGGTGTTCGGGCAGTGTAGGGGGATGTGCTGGGGGTGGAGTTTCAGGGTTTAGGGCAGTGCAGTGGTGTTCGGGCATTGTAGGGGGTTGTGCTGGGGCTGGTGATTCAGGGTTTAGGGCTGTGCAGTGGTGTTCTGGCAGTGTAGGGGGTCATGCTGGGGCTGGTGTTTCAGGGTTTAGGGCAGTGCAGTGGTGTTCGGGCTGTGTAGGGCGTCATGCTGGGGCTGGTATTTCAGGGTTTAGGGCACTGCAGTGGTGTTTGGGCTCTGTAGGGGGTCGTGCTAGGGCTGGAGTTTCAGGGTTTAGGGCAGAGCAGTGGTGTCCAGGCAGTGTAGAGGGTCTTGGTGGGGCTGGTGTTTTAGGGTTTAGGGTAGAGCAGTGGTGCTCGGGCAGTGTAGGGGGATGTGCGGGGTAGTGTTTCAGGGTTTAGGGCAGTGCAATGGTGTTCGGGCAGTCTAGGGGGTCGTGCTGTGGGTGGTATTTCAGGGTTTAGGGCAGTGGTGCAGTGGTGTTCGGGCAGTGTAGGGGGTCTTGCAGTGGGTGGTGTTTCAGGGTTTAGGCAGTGGTGTTCGGGTAGTGTATGGGGTTCTCTGAGGGTGCTGATTCATGGTTAAGGGGAGTGGTGTTCAGGCAGTGTAGGGGGTCTTGCTGGGGGTATGGTTTCAGGGTTTAGGGCAGTGCAGTGTTGTTCGGGAATTGTAGGGTGTCGTGCTGGGGGTGGTGTTTCAGGGTTTAGGGCAGTGCAGTGTTGTGTGGGCACTGTTGGGGGTCTTGCTGGGGGTGGTGTTTCAGGGGTTAGGGCAGCAGTGCTCGGACAGTGTAAGGGGTCATGCTGGGAGTGGTGTTTCAGGGTTTAGGGCGGTGCAGTGGTGTTCGGGCAATGTAGGGGGTCGTGCAGGGGGGTGGAGTTTCAGGGTTTAGGGCAGAGCAGTGTTGTTCGGGCAGTGTAGGGGTTGTGATGGGGCTGGTGTTTCAGGGTTTAGGGCAGAGCAGTGGTGTGCGGGCAATGTAGGGGGTCGTGCTGGGGGTGGTGTTTCAGGGTTTAGGGCAGAGCAGTGGTGTTCGGGCAGTGTACGGGGTCATGCTGGGGGTGGTGTTTCAGGGTTTAGGGTACTGCAGTGGTGTTCGGGCAGTGTAGGGGGACGTGCTGGGGGTGGAGTTTCAGGGTTTAGGGCAGAGCAGTGGTGTCCAGGCAGTGTAGAGGGTCGTGGTGGGGCTGGTGTTTTAGGGTTTAGGGTAGAGCAGTGGTGCTCGGGCAGTGTAGGGGGATGTGCGGGGTAGTGTTTCAGGGTTTAGGACAGAGCAGTAGTGTTCATGCAGTGTAGGTGGTCGTGCTTGGGGTGGTGTTTCAGGGTTTAGGGCAGTGCAGTGATGTTCGGGCTGTGTAGGGGGTCGTGCAGGGGGTAGTGTTTCAGGGTTTAGGGCAGTGCAGTCGAGTTCGGGCAGTGTAGGGGGTTGTATGGGGGATGGTGTTTCAGGGTTTAGGGCAGTGCAGAGGTGTTTGGGCAGTCTAGGGGGTCATGCGGGCTTGTGTTTCAGGGTTTAGGGCAGTGCAGTGTTGTTCAGGCAGTGTAGGGGGTCATGCAGGGGATGGTGTTTCAGGGTTAGGGCAGTGAATTGGTGTTCGGGATGTGTAGGGGGTCATGCGGGGCTGGTGTTTCAAGGTTTAGGGCAAAGCAGTGGTGTTCAGGCAGTGTGGGTTGTCGTGCGGGGGCTGGTGTTTCAGGGTTTAGGGCAGTGCATTGGTGTCCGGGCAGTGTAGGGGGTTGTGCGTGGGCTGGTGTTTCAGGGTTTAGGGCAGTGCATTGGTGTTCGGGCAGTGCAAGGTGTCGTGCATGGCGTGGTGTTTCGGGGCTTAGGGCAGTGCCGTGGTGTTGGGAAAGTGTAGGGGGTCGTGCTGGGGGGTGGTGTTTCAGGGTTTAGGGCAGTGCAGTGGTGTTCAGGCAGTGTAGGGGTTCATGCTGGGGGTGGTGTTTCAGGGTTTAGGGCAGTGCAGTGTTGTTCGGGCAGTATAGGGGGTCATGTTGGGGGTGGCGTTTCAGGTTTTAGGGCAGTGGTTCAGTGGTGTTCGGGCAGTGTGGGTGCCTTGCAGGAGCTGGTGTTTCAGGGTTTAGGGCAGTGCAGTGGTGTTCGGGCAGTGTGTGGGATCGTGCGCGGGCTGGTGTTTCAGGGTTTAGGGCAGTGAATTGGTGTTTGGGCAGTGTAGGGGGTTGTACGGGGGATGGTGTTTCAGGGTTTAGGGCAGTGCAGTGGTGTTCGGGCAGTGTAGGGGGTCATGCGGGGGCTGGTGTTTCAGGGTTTAGGGCAGTGCAGAGGTGTTTGGGCAGTCTAGGGGGTCGTGCAGGGCTGGTGTTTCAGGGTTTAGGGTAGTGCAGTGGTTTTGGGGAAGTGTTGGGGGTCGTGCGGGGGCTGGTGTTTCAGGGTTTAGGGAAGTGCAGAGGTGTTCGTGCAGTGTAGGGGGTCGTGCGGGGCTGGTGTTTCAGGGTTTAGGGCAGTGCACTGGTGTTCAGCAAGTGTAGGGGTTGTGCTGGGGGTGGTTTTTCACGGTTTCGGGCAGTGCAGTGGTGTTCGGGCAGTTTGGGGAGTCGTGCTGGGGCTGGTGTTTCATTGTTTAGGGCAGTTGTGTTCGTGCAGTGTAGGGGGTCGTGCAGGGGGTGGTGTTTCAGGGTTTAGGGTAGTGCACTGGTGTTCAGCTAGTGTAGGTTGTCGTGCTGGGTGTGGTTTTTCAGGGTTTAGGGCAGTGCAGTGGTGTTCGGCAGTGTAGGGAGTCATGCTGGGGCTGGTGTTTCATGGTTTAGGGCAGTGCAGTGGTGTTCGAGCAGTGTAGGGGGTCGTGCTGGGGCTGGTGTTTCAGGGTTTAGGGCAGTGCAGTGGTGTTCGGGCGGTGTAGGGGGTCGTGCTGGGGCTGGTGTTTCAGGGTTTAGGGCAGTGCAGTGGTGTTCGGGCAGTGTAGGGGGTCGTGATGGGGCTGGTGTTTCAGGGTTTAGGGCAGAGCAGTGGTGTTCGGGCAGTGTAGGTGGTCGTGCAGGGGGTGGTGTTTCAGGGTTTAGGGCAGAGCAGTGATATATTGTGGGGAGTGTAGTGGGTTGTGCAGGGGGTGGTGTTTCAGGGTTTAGGGCAGTGCAGTGGTGTTCAGGCAGTGTAGGGGGTCATGCTGGGGCTGGTTTTTCAGGGTTTAGGGCAGTGCAGTGGTGTTTGGCCAGTCTAGAGGGTCGTGCTGGGGGGTGGTGTTTCAGAGTTTAGGTAAGTGCTGTGGTGCTCGGACAGTGTAGGGGGTCGTGCTGCAGGTGGTGTTTCAGGGTTTAGGGCAGTGCAATTGTGTTCGGGCAGTGTAGGGGGTCGTGCTGCGGTGGTATTTCAGGGTTTAGGACAGTGGTGCAGTGGTGTTCGGGCAGTGTAGGGGGTCTTGCAGGGGGTGGTGTTTCAGGGTTTAGGCAGTGGTGTTCGGGTAGTGTAGGGGGTTCTCTGAGGGTGCTGTTTCATGGTTAAGGGGAGTGGTGTTCAGGCAGTGTAGGGGGTCTTGCTGGGGGTATGGTATCAGGGTTTAGGGCAGTGCAGTGTTGTTAGGGAAGTGTAGGGGGTCGTGCTGGGGGTGGTGTTTAAGGGTTTAGGGCAGTGCAGTGTTGTTTGGGCAGTGTTGGGGGTCTTGCTGGGGATGGTGTTTCAGGGGTTAGGGCAGTGCAGTGGTGTTTGGGCAGTGTAGGGGTTTGTACGGGGGATGGTGTTTCAGGGTTTAGGGCAGTGCAGTGGTGTTTGGGCAGTGTAGGGGGTCATGCGGGGGCTGGTGTTTCAGGGTTTAGGGCAGTGCAGAGGTGTTCAGGCAGTCTAGGGGGTTGTGCGGGGATGGTGTTTTAGGTTTTAGGGTAGTGCAGTGGTGTTCGGGCAGTGTAGGGGTCGTGCTGGGGCTGGTGTTTCAGGGTTTAGGGCAGTGCAGTGGTGTTCGGGCAGTGTAGGGGGTCGTGATGGGGCTGGTGTTTCAGGGATTAGGGCAGAGTAGTGGTGTTCGGGCAGTGTAGGTGGTCGTGCAGGGGGTGGTGTTTCAGGGTTTAGGGCAGAGCAGTGATATATCGTGGGGAGTGTAGTGGGTTGTGCAGGGGGTGGTGTTTCAGGGTTTAGGGCAGTGCAGTGGTGTTCAGGCAGTGTAGGGGGTCATGCTGGGGCTGGTTTTTCAGGGTTTAGGGCAGTGCAGTGGTGTTTGGGCAGTCTAGAGGGTCGTGCTGGGGGGTGGTGTTTCAGAGTTTAGGTATGTGCTGTGGTGCTCGGACAGTGTAGGGGGTCGTGCTGCAGGTGGTGTTTCAGGGTTTAGGGCAGTGCAATTGTGTTCGGGCAGTGTAGGGGGTCGTGCTGCGGTGGTATTTCAGGGTTTAGGGCAGTGGTGCAGTGGTGTTCGGGCAGTGTAGGGGGTCTTGCAGGGGGTGGTGTTTCAGGGTTTAGGCAGTGGTGTTCGGGTAGTGTAGGGGGTTCTCTGAGGGTGCTGTTTCATGGTTAAGGGGAGTGGTGTTCAGGCAGTGTAGGGGGTCTTGCTGGGGTATGGTATCAGGGTTTAGGGCAGTGCAGTGTTGTTAGGGAAGTGTAGGGGGTCGTGCTGGGGGTGGTGTTTAAGGGTTTAGGGCAGTGCAGTGTTGTTTGGGCTGTGCTGGGGGTCGTGCAGGGGGGTGGAGTTTCAGGGTTTAGGGCAGAGCAGTGTTGTTCGGGCAGTGTAGGAGGTCGTGCAGGGGTTGGTGTTTCATGGTTAACGGCATTGCAGTGGTTTTCGGGCAGTGTAGGGGGTCTTCCTGGGGGCGGTGTTTCAGGGTTTAGGGCAGTGGTGTTTGGGATGTATAGGGGGTCTTGCTGGGGGTGGTGTTTCAGGGTTTAGGGCAGTGAAGTAGTGTTCGGGCACTGTAGGGGGTCTTGCTGGGGGTGGTATTTCAGGGTTTTGGCAGTGGTGTTTGGGCAGTGTAGGGGTTCTTGCTGGGGGTGGTGTTTCAGGGTTTAGGGCAGTGCAGTGGTATTCGGGCAGTGTAGTGGGTCACGCAGGGGGGTGGTGTTTCAGAGTTTAGGGCAGAGCAGTGGTGTTCGGGCAGAGTAGGGGGTTGTGATGGGGCTGGTGTTTCAGGGTTTAGGGCAGAGCAGTGGTGTGCGGGCAGTGTAGGGGGTCGTGCTGGGGGTGGTGTTTCAGGGTTTAGGGCAGAGGAGTGGTGTTCGGGCAGTGTACGGGGTCATGCTGGGGGTGGTGTTTCAGGGTTTAGGGTACTGCAGTGGTGTTCGGGCAGTGTAAGGGGACGTGCCGGGGGTGGAGTTTCAGTGTTTAGGGCAGTGCAGTGGTGTTCGGGCAGTGTAGGGGGTTGTGCTGGGGCTGGTGATAAAGGGTTTAGGGCAGTGCAGTGGTTTTCTGGCAGTGTAGGGGGTCATGCTGGGGCTGGTGTTTCAGGGTTTAGGGCAGTGCAGTGGTGTTCGGGCTGTGTAGGGAGTCATGCTGGGGCTGGTATTTCAGGGTTTAGGGCACTGCAGTGTTGTTCGGGCACTGTAGGGGGTCGTGCTGGGGCTGCAGTTTCAGGGTTTAGGGCAGAGCAGTGGTGTCCAGGCAGTGTAGAGGGTCGTGGTGGGGCTGGTGTTTTAGGGTTTAGGGTAGAGCAGTGGTGTTCGGGCAGTGTAGGGGGATGTGCGGGGTAGTGTTTCAGGGTTTAGGACAGAGCAGTGGTGTTCAGGCAGTGTAGGTGGTCGTTTTTGGGGTGGTGTTTCAGGGTTTAGGGCAGTGCAGTGATGTTCGGGCTGTGTAGGGGGCCGTGCAGGGGGTGGTGTTTCAGGGTTTAGGGAAGTGCAGTCGTGTTCGGGCAGTGTAAGGGGTCTTGCTGGGGGTGGTGTTTCAGGGATTAGGGCAGTGGTGTTCGGGCAGTGTAGGGGGTCTTGCTGGGTATTGTTTTCAGGGTTTAGGGCAGTGCAGTGGTGTTCGGGCAATGTAGGGGGTTGTGCAGGGGGTGGGATTTCAGGGTTTAGAGCAGTGCACTGGTGTTCAGGCAGTGTAGGGCGTTGTGCTGGTATGGTTTTTTAGGGTTTAGGGCAGTGCAGTGGTGTTTGAGCAGTGCGGGGGTCATGCTCTGGCTGGTGTTTCATGGTTTAGGGCAGTGCAGTGGTGTTCGGGCAGTGTAAGGGGTCTTGCTGGTGCTGGTATTTCAGGGTTTAGGGCAGTGCACTGGTGTTCAGGCAGTGTAGGGGGTCATGCTGGGGCTGGTGTTTCAGGGTTTAGGGCTGTGCAGTGATGTTCGGGCAGTATAGGGGGTCGTGCTCGGGCTAGTGTTTCAGGGTTTAGGGCAGTGCAGTGGTGTTCGGGCAGTGTGAGGGGTCATGCTGGCACTGGTTTTTCAGGGTTTAGGGCAGTGTAGTGGTTTTTGGGCAGTCTAGGGGGTCGTGCTGGGGGGTGGTGTTTCAGAGTTTAGGTAAGTGCTGTGGTGTTCGGACAGTGTAGGGGGTCATGCTGGGGGTGGTGTTTCAGGGTTTAGGGCAGTGCAATGGTGTTCGGGCAGTGTAGGGGCTCGTGCTGTGGGTGGTATTTCAGGGTTTAGGGCAGTGGTGCAGTGGTGTTCGGGCAGTGTAGGGGGTCTTGCAGTGGGTGGTGTTTCAGGGTTTAGGCAGTGGTGTTCGGGTAGTGTAGGGGGTTCTCTGAGGGTGCTGATTCATGGTTAAGGGAAGTGGTGTTCAGGCAGTGTAGGGGGTCTTGCTGGGGGTATGGTTTCAGGGTTTAGGGCAGTGCAGTGTTGTTCGGGAATTGTAGGGTGTCGTGCTGGGGGTGGTGTTTCAGGGTTTAGGGAAGTGCAGTGTTGTGTGGGCACTGTTGGGGGTCTTGCTGGGGGTGGTGTTTCAGGGGTTAGGGCAGCAATGCTCGGACAGTGTAAGGGGTCATGCTGGGAGTGGTGTTTCAGGGTTTAGGGCGGTGCAGTGGTGTTCGGGCAATGTAGGGGGTCGTGCAGGGGGGTGGAGTTTCAGGGTTTAGGGCAGAGCAGTGTTGTTCGGGCAGTGTAGGAGGTCATGCAGCGGGTGGTGTTTCATGGTTAACGGCATTGCAGTGGTTTTCGGGCAGTGTAGGGGATCTTCCTGGGGGCGGTGTTTCAGGGTTTAGGGCAGTGGTGTTTGGGATGTATAGGGGGTCTTGCTGGGGGTGGTGTTTCAGGGTTTAGGGCAGTGCAGTGGTGTTCGGGCAGTGTAGGGGGTCTTGCTGGGGGTGGTATTTCAGGGTTTTGGAAGTGGTGTTTGGGCAGTGTAGGGGTTCTTGCTGGGGGTGGTGTTTCAGGGTTTAGGGCAGTGCAGTGGTATTCGGGCAGTCTAGTGGGTCGTGCAGGTGGTGGTGTTTCAGGGTTTAAGGCAGTTCAGTGGTGTTCGGGCAGTGTAGGGGTTGTGATGGGGCTGGTGTTTCAGGGTTTAGGGCAGAGCAGTGGTGTGCGGGCAATGTAGGGGGTCGTGCTGGGGGTGGTGTTTCAGGGTTTAGGGCAGAGCAGTGGTGTTCGGGCAGTGTACGGGGTCATGCTGGGGGTGGTGTTTCAGGGTTTAGTGTACTGCAGTGGTGTTCGGGCAGTGTAGGGGACGAGCTGGGGGTGGAGTTTCAGGGTTTAGGGAAGTGCAGTGGTTTTCTGGCAGTGTAGGGGGTCATGCTGGGGCTGGTGTTTCAGGGTTTAAGGCAGTGCAGTGGTGTTCGGGCTGTGTAGGGCGTCATGCTGGGGCTGGTATTTCAGGGTTTAGGGCACTCCAGTGTTGTTCGGGCACTGTAGGGGGTCGTGCTGGGGCTGGAGTTTCAGGGTTTAGGGCAGAGCAGTGGTGTCCAGGCAGTGTAGAGGGTCGTGGTGGGGCTGGTGTTTTAGGGTTTAGGGTAGAGCAGTGGTGTTCGGGCAGTGTAGGGGGATGTGCGGGGTAGTGTTTCAGGGTTTAGGACAGAGCAGTGGTGTTCAGGCAGTGTAGGTGGTCGTTTTTGGGGTGGTGTTTCAGGGTTTAGGGCAGTGCAGTGATGTTCGGGCTGTGTAGGGGGCCGTGCAGTGGGTGGTGTTTCAGGGTTTAGGGAAGTGCAGTCGTGTTCGGGCAGTGTAAGGGGTCTTGCTGGGGGGGGTGTTTCAGGGTTTACGGCAGTGGTGTTCGGGCAGTGTAGGGAGTCTTGCTGGGTATTGTTTTCAGGGTTTAGGGCAGTGCAGTGGTGTTCAGGCAATGTAGGGGGTTGTGCAGGGGGTGGTATTTCAGGGTTTAGAGCAGTGCACTGGTGTTCAGGCAGTGTAGGGCGTTGTGCTGGTATGGTTTTTTAGGGTTTAGGGCAGTGCAGTGGTGTTTGGGCAGTGCGGGGGTCATGCTCTGGCTGGTGTTTCATGGTTTAGGGCAGTGCAGTGGTGTTCGGGCAGTGTAAGGGGTCTTGCTGGTGCTGGTATTTCAGGGTTTAGGGCAGTGCACTGGTGTTCAGGCAGTGTAGGGGGTCATGCTGGGGCTGGTGTTTCAGGGTTTAGGGCAGTGCAGTGATGTTCGGGCAGTGTAGGGGGTCGTACTCGGGCTAGTGTTTCAGGGTTTAGGGCAGTGCAGTGGTGTTCGGGCAGTGTGAGGGGTCATGCTGGGGCTGGTTTTTCAGGGTTTAGGGCAGTGTAGTAGTTTTTGGGCAGTCTAGGGGGTCGTGCTGGGGGGAGGTGTTTCAGAGTTTAGGTAAGTGCTGTGGTGTTCGGACAGTGTAGGGGGTCATGCTGGGGGTGGTGTTTCAGGGTTTAGGGCAGTGCAATGGTGTTCGGGCAGTGTAGGGGGTCGTGCTGTGGGTGGTATTTCAGGGTTTAGGGCAGTGGTGCAGTGGTGTTCGGGCAGTGTAGGGGGTCTTGCAGTGGGTGGTGTTTCAGGGTTTAGGCAGTGCAGTGGTGTTCGGGCAGTGTAGGGGGTCTTGCTGGGGGTGGTATTTCAGGGTTTTGGAAGTGGTGTTTGGGCAGTGTAGGGGTTCTTGCTGGGGGTGGTGTTTCAGGGTTTAGGGCAGTGCAGTGGTATTCGGGCAGTCTAGTGGGTCGTGCAGGTGGTGGTGTTTCAGGGTTTAAGGCAGTGCAGTGGTGTTCGGGCAGTGTAGGGGTTGTGATGGGGCTGGTGTTTCAGGGTTTAGGGCAGAGCAGTGGTGTGCAGGCAATGTAGGGGGTCGTGCTGGGGGTGGTGTTTAAGGGGTTTAGGGCAGAGCAGTGGTGTTCGGGCAGTGTACGGGGTCATGCTGGGGGTGGTGTTTCAGGGTTTAGGGTACTGCAGTGGTGTTCGGGCAGTGTAGGGGATGTGCTGGGGGTGGAGTTTCAGAGTTTAGGGCAGTGCAGTGGTGTTCGGGTAGTGTAGGGGGTTGTGCTGGGGCTGGTTATTCAGGGTTTAGGGCAGTGCAGTGGTGTTCTGGCAGTGTAGGGGGTCATGCTGGGGCTGGTGTTTCAGGGTTTAGGGCAGTGCAGTCGTGTTCGGGCTGTGTAGGGCGTCATGCTGGGGCTGGTATTTCAGGGTTTAGGGCACTGCAGTGGTGTTTGGGCTCTGTAGGGGGTCGTGCTAGGGCTGGAGTTTCAGGGTTTAGGGCAGAGCAGTGGTGTCCAGGCAGTGTAGAGGGTCGTGGTGGGGCTGGTGTTTTAGGGTTTAGGGTAGAGCAGTGGTGCTCGGGCAGTGTAGGGGGATGTGCGGGGTAGTGTTTCAGGGTTTAGGACAGAGCAGTAGTGTTCATGCAGTGTAGGTGGTCGTGCTTGGGGTGGTGTTTCAGGGTTTAGGGCAGTGCAGTGATGTTCGGGCTGTGTAGGGGGTCGTGCAGGGGGTAGTGTTTCAGGGTTTAGGGCAGTGCAGTCGAGTTCGGGTAGTGTAGGGGGTTGTACGGGGGATGGTGTTTCAGGGTTTAGGGCAATGCAGTGGTATTCGGGCAGTGTAGGGGGTTGTGCGGGGGCTGGTGTTTCAGGGTTTAGGGCAGTGCAGAGGTGTTTGGGCAGTCTAGGGGGTCATGCGGGCTTGTGTTTCAGGGTTTAGGGCAGTGCAGTGTTGTTCAGGCAGTGTAGGGGGTCATGCAGGGGATGGTGTTTCAGGGTTAGGGCAGTGAATTGGTGTTCGGGATGTGTAGGGGGTCATGCGGGGCTGGTGTTTCAAGGTTTAGGGCAAAGCAGTGGTGTTCAGGCAGTGTGGGTTGTCGTGCGGGGGCTGGTGTTTTAGGGTTTAGGGCAGTGCATTGGTGTCAGGGCAGTGTAGGGGGTTGTGCGTGGGCTGGTGTTTCAGGGTTTAGGGCAGTGCAGTGGTGTTCGGGCAGTGTAGGGGGTCGTGCTGGGGCTGGCGTTTCAGGGTTTATGGCATTGCAGTGCTTTTCGGGCAGTGTAGGGGGTCTTGCTGGGGGTGGTGTTTCAGGGTTTAGGCAGTGGTGTTTGGGCAGTGTAGGGGTTCTTGCTGGGGGTGGTGTTTCAGGGTTTAGAGCAGTGCAGTGGTATTCAGGCAGTGTAGTGGGTCGTGCAGGGGGTGGTGTTTCAGGGTTTAGGGCAGTGCAGTGTTGTTCAGGCAGTGTAGAGGGTTCTCTGGGGGTGCTGTTTCATGGTTTAGGGCAGTGGTGTTCTGGCAGTGTAGGGGGTCGTGCTGGGGCTGGTGTTTCAGGGTTTAGGGCAGTGCAGTGGTGTTCGGGCTGTGTAGGGGGTCGTGCTGGGGGTGGTGTTTCAGGATTAAGGGCAGTGCAGTGGTGTTCGGGCAGTATAGGGGGTCGTTCTGTTGCTGTTGTTTCAGGGTTTAGGGCAGAGCAGTGGTTTTCGAGCAGTGTAGGGGGTCGTTCTGGCGTTTCAGATTTTAGGGCAGACCAGTGGTGTGCGGGCAATGTAGGAGGTCATGCTGGGGGTGGTGTTTCAGGGTTTACGGCAGAGCAGTGGTGTTCGGGCAGTATACGGAGTCGTGCTGGGGATGGTGTTTCAGGGTTTAGGGCACTGCAGTGGTGTTTGGGCAGTGTAGGGGGTCGTGCGAGGCTGGTGTTTCAGGGTTTAGGGCAGTGCAGTGGTGTTCGGGCAGTGTGGGTTGTCGTGCGGGGACTGGTGTTTCAGGGTTTAGGGCAGTGCATTGGTGTTCGGGCAGTGTAGGGGGTAGTGCGTGGGCTGGTGTTTCAGGGTTTAGGGCAGAGCAGTGGTTTTCAGCAGTGTAGGAGGTCGTGCTGGGGTTGGTGTTTCAGGGTTAAGGGCACTGCAGTAGTATTCATGCAGTGTAGGGGGTCTTGCTGGGGGTGGTGTTTCAGGGTTTTGGGCAGTGCAGTGGTGTTCGGGCAGTGTTGGGGTCTTGCTGCGGGTGGTGTATCAGGGGTTTGGGCATTGCAGTGGTGTTCGGGCAGTGTAGGGGGTCTTGTTGGGGGTAGTGTTCCAGGGTTTATGGCAGTGCATTGGTGTTCGGGCAGTGTAGGGTGTCGTGCACGGGGTGGTGTTTCAGGGCTTAGGGCAGTGCAGTGGTGTTCGTGCAGTGTATGGGGACATGCAGGGGGTGGTGTTTCAGGGTTTAGGGCAGTGCAGTGGTATTCGGGCAGTGTAGGGGGTCGTACTGGGGCTGATGTTTCAGGGTTTACGGCAGTGCAGTGGTGTTCGGGCAGTGTAGGGGGTTGTGCAGGGGTGGTGTTTCAGGGTTTTGGGCAGTGCAGTGGTGTTCGGGCAGTGTAAGGGGTCTTGCTGGGGGTAGTGTTTCAGGGTTTAGGGCAGTGCATTGGTGTTCGGGCAGTGCAAGGTGTCGTGCATGGCGTGATGTTTCAGGGCTTAGGGCATTGCATTGGTGTTGGGGAAGTGTAGGGGGTCGTGCTGGGGGGTGGTGTTTCAGGGTTTAGGGCAGTGCAGTGGTGTTCTGGCAGTGTAGGGGTTCGTGCTGGGGGTGGTGTTTCAGGGTTTAGGGCAGTGCAGTGGTGTTCGGGCAGTGTAGGGGGTCATGCTGGGGGTGGTATTTCAGGGTTTAGGGCATTGGTTCAGTGGTGTTCGGGCAGTGTGGGTGCCTTGCAGGGGCTGGTGTTTCAGGGTTTAGGGCAGTGCATTGGTGTTCGGGCAGTGTAGGGTGTCGTGCACCGGGTGGTGTTTGATGGCTTAGGGCAGTGCAGTGGTGTTCGTGCAGTGTATGGGGACGTGCAGGGGGTGGTGTTTCATGGTTTAGGGCAGTGCAGTGGTGTTCGGGCAGTGTAGGGGGTCGTGCAGGGGCTGGTGTTTCAGGGTTTAGGGAAGTGCAGTGGTGTTCGGGCAGTGTAGGGGGTCGTGCTGGGGATAGTGTTTCAGGGTTTAGGGCAGTACAGTGGTGTTTAGGCAGTGTAGGGGGTCGTGCTGGGGCTGGTGTTTCAGGGTTTAGGGCAGTGCAGTGGTGTTCGGGCTGTGTAGGGGGTCGTGCTGGGGGTGGTGTTTCAGGGTTAAGGGCAGTGCAGTGGTGTTCGGGCAGTATAGGGGGTCGTTCTGTTGCTGTTGTTTCAGGGTTTAGGGCAGAGCAGTGGTTTTCGGGCAGTGTAGGGGGTCGTGCTGGCGTTTCAGATTTTAGGGCAGACCAGTGGTGTGCGGGCAATGTAGGAGGTCATGCTGGGGGTGGTGTTTCAGGGTTTACGGCAGAGCAGTGGTGTTCAGGCAGTATATGGAGTCATGCTGGGGATGGTGTTTCAGGGTTTAGGGCACTGCAGTGGTGTTTGGGCAGTGTAGGGGGTCGTGCTGGGGCTAGTGTTTCAGGGTTTAGGGCAGTGCAGTGGTGTTTGGGCAGTGTAGGGGGTCATGCTGGGGGTGGTGTTTCAGGGTTTAAGGCAGAGCAGTGGTGTTCGGACAGTGTACGGAGTCGTGCTGGAGGTGGTATTTCAGAGTTTAGGGCACTGCAGTGGTGTTCGGGCAGTGTAGGGGGTTTTGCAGGGGGTGGTGTTTCAGGGTTTAGGACAGTGCACTGGTGTTCAGCCATTGTAGGGGGTCGTGCTGGGGGTGGTTTTTCAGGGTTTAGGGCAGTGTAGTGGTGTTCGGGCAGTGTGGGGAATCGTGCAGGGGCTGGTGTTTCATTGTTTAGGGCAGTGCAGTTGTGTTCGCGCAGTGTAGGGGGTCGTGCTGGGGCTGGTGTTTCATGATTTTGGGCAGTAGTGTTCGGGCAGTGTAGGAGGTCTTGCTGTGGGTGGTATTTCAGGGTTTAGGGCAGTTCAGTGGTGTGCGGTCAGTGTAGGGGTTCTTGCTGGGGGTGGTGTTTCAGGGTTTAGGGCAGTGCAGTGATATTCGGGCAGTGTAGTGGGTCATGCAGGGGGGTGGTGTTTCAGTGTTTAGGGCAGTGCAGTGGTGTTTGGGCAGTGTAGGGGGTCTTGCTGGGGGTGGTGTTTCAGGGTTTAGGGCAGTGCAGTGGTGTTCGAGCAGTGTAGGGGGCCGTGCTGGGGGTGGTGTTTCAGGGTTTAGCGCAGTGCAGTGGTGTTCGGGCAGTATAGGGGGTCATGTTGGGGGTGGTGTTTCAGGGTTTAGGGCAGTGGTTCAGTGGTGTTCGGGCAGTGTGGGTGCCTTGCAGGAGCTGGTGTTTCAGGGTTTAGGGCAGTGCAGTGGTGTTCGGGCAGTGTGTGGGGTCGTGCGCGGGCTGGTGTTTCAGGGTTTAGGGCAGGCAATGGTGTTTGGGCAGTGTGAGTAGTTGTGATGGGGCTGGTTTTTCAGGGTTTAGGGCAGTGCAATGGTATTTGGGCACTGTAGGGGGTAGTGCTGGGGGGTGGTGTTTCAGGGTTTAGGGCAGTGCAGTGGTGTTCGGGCAGTGTAGGGGGACGTGCTGGGGGTGGTGTTTCAGGGTTTAGGGCAGTGCAGTGGTGTTCGGGCAGTGTAGGGGGTCATGCTGGGGGTGGTGTTTCAGGGTTTAGGGCAGTGGTTCAGTGGTGTTCGGGCAGTGTGGGGGTCTTGCAGGGGCTTGTTTTTTTAGGGTTTAGAGCAGTGCAGTTGTGTTCGGGTAGTGTGTGGCGTCATGCAGGGGCTGGTGTTTCATGATTTTGGGCAGTAGTGTTCGGGCAGTGTAGGGGGTCTTGCTGTGGGTGGTATTTCAGGGTTTAGGGCAGTTCAGTGGTGTGCGGTCAGTGTAGGGGTTCTTGCTGGGGGTGGTGTTTCAGGGTTTAGGGCAGTGCAGTGATATTCGGGCAGTGTATTGGGTTGTGCAGGGGAGTGGTGGTTCAGGGTTTAGGGCAGTGCAGTGGTGTTTGGGCAGTGTAGGGGGTCTTGCTGGGGGTGGTGTTTCAGGGTTTAGGGCAGTACAGTGGTGTTTGAGCAGTGTAGAGGCCGTGCTGGGTGTGGTGTTTCAGGGTTTAGGGCAGTGCAGTGGTGTTTGGGCAGTGTGAGTAGTTGTGATGGGGCTGGTTTTTCAGGGTTTAGGGCAGTGCAGTTGTGTTCGCGCAGTGTAGGGGGTCGTGCTGGGGCTGGTGTTTCATGATTTTGGGCAGTAGTGTTCGGGCAGTGTAGGAGGTCTTGCTGTGGGTGGTATTTCAGGGTTTAGGGCAGTTCAGTGGTGTGCGGTCAGTGTAGGGGTTCTTGCTGGGGGTGGTGTTTCAGGGTTTAGGGCAGTGCAGTGATATTCGGGCAGTGTAGTGGGTCATGCAGGGGGGTGGTGTTTCAGTGTTTAGGGCAGTGCAGTGGTGTTTGGGCAGTGTAGGGGGTCTTGCTGGGGGTGGTGTTTCAGGGTTTAGGGCAGTGCAGTGGTGTTCGAGCAGTGTAGGGGGCCGTGCTGGGGGTGGTGTTTCAGGGTTTAGCGCAGTGCAGTGGTGTTCGGGCAGTATAGGGGGTCATGTTGGGGGTGGTGTTTCAGGGTTTAGGGCAGTGGTTCAGTGGTGTTCGGGCAGTGTGGGTGCCTTGCAGGAGCTGGTGTTTCAGGGTTTAGGGCAGTGCAGTGGTGTTCGGGCAGTGTGTGGGGTCGTGCGCGGGCTGGTGTTTCAGGGTTTAGGGCAGGCAATGGTGTTTGGGCAGTGTGAGTAGTTGTGATGGGGCTGGTTTTTCAGGGTTTAGGGCAGTGCAATGGTATTTGGGCACTGTAGGGGGTAGTGCTGGGGGGTGGTGTTTCAGGGTTTAGGGCAGTGCAGTGGTGTTCGGGCAGTGTAGGGGGACGTGCTGGGGGTGGTGTTTCAGGGTTTAGGGCAGTGCAGTGGTGTTCGGGCAGTGTAGGGGGTCATGCTGGGGGTGGTGTTTCAGGGTTTAGGGCAGTGGTTCAGTGGTGTTCGGGCAGTGTGGGGGTCTTGCAGGGGCTTGTTTTTTTAGGGTTTAGAGCAGTGCAGTTGTGTTCGGGTAGTGTGTGGCGTCATGCAGGGGCTGGTGTTTCATGATTTTGGGCAGTAGTGTTCGGGCAGTGTAGGGGGTCTTGCTGTGGGTGGTATTTCAGGGTTTAGGGCAGTTCAGTGGTGTGCGGTCAGTGTAGGGGTTCTTGCTGGGGGTGGTGTTTCAGGGTTTAGGGCAGTGCAGTGATATTCGGGCAGTGTATTGGGTTGTGCAGGGGAGTGGTGGTTCAGGGTTTAGGGCAGTGCAGTGGTGTTTGGGCAGTGTAGGGGGTCTTGCTGGGGGTGGTGTTTCAGGGTTTAGGGCAGTACAGTGGTGTTTGAGCAGTGTAGAGGCCGTGCTGGGTGTGGTGTTTCAGGGTTTAGGGCAGTGCAGTGGTGTTTGGGCAGTGTGAGTAGTTGTGATGGGGCTGGTTTTTCAGGGTTTAGGGCAGTGCTGTGGTGTTCTGGCAGTGTAGGGGGTCATGCTGGGGGGTGGTGTTTCAGGGTTTAGGGCAGTGCAGTGGTGTTCGGGCAGTGTAGGGGGTCGTGCTGGGGGTGGTGTTTCATGGTTTAGGGCAGTGCAGTGGTGTTCGGGCAGTGTAGGGGGTCATGCTGGGGGTGGTGTTTCAGGGTTTAGGGCAGTGGTTCAGTGGTGTTCGGGCATTTTGGGGGTCTTGCAGGGGCTAGTTTTTCAGGGTTTAGAGCAGTGCAGTTGTGTTCGGGTAGTGTGTGGGGTCGTGCAGGGGCTGGTGTTTCAGGGTTTAAGGCAGTGCAGTGGTGTTTGGGCAGTGTAGGGGTTTGTACGGGGGATGGTGTTTCAGGGTTTAGGGCAGTGCAGTGGTGTTCGGGCAGTGTAGGGGGTCATGCGGGGGCTGGTGTTTCAGGGTTTAGGGCAGTGCAGAGATGTTCAGGCAGTCTAGGGGGTCGTGCGGGGATGGTGTTTTAGGGTTTAGGGTAGTGCAGTGGTGTTCGGGCAGTGTAGGGGGGCGTGCTGGGGCTGGTGTTTCAGGGTTTAGGGCAGTGCAGTGGTGTTCGGGCATTGTAGGGGGTCGTGATGGGGCTGGTCGTTCAGTGTTTAGGACAGTGCAGTGGTGTTCAGGCTGTGTAGGGGGTCGTACTGAGGATGGTGTTTCAGGGTTTAGGGCAGAGCAGTGGTGTTTGGGCAGTGTACGGAGTCGTGCTGAGGGTGGTGTTTCAGGGTTTAGGGAACTGCAGTGGTGTTTGGGAAGTGTTGGGGGACGTGCTGGGGTGGTGTTTCAGGGTTCAGGGCAGAGCAGTGGTGTTCGGGCAGTGTAGGTGGTCGTGCAGGGGGTGGTGTTTCAGGGTTTAGGGCAGAGCAGTGATATATCGCGGGGAGTGTAGTGGGTTGTGCAGGGGGTGGTGTTTCAGGGTTTAGGGCAGTGCAGTGGTGTTCAGGCAGTGTAGGGGGTCATGCTGGGGCTGGTTTTTCAGGGTTTAGGGCAGTGCAGTGGTGTTTGGGCAGTCTAGAGGGTCGTGCTGGGGGGTGGTGTTTCAGAGTTTAGGTAAGTGCTGTGGTGCTCGGACAGTGTAGGGGGTCGTGCTGCGGGTGGTGTTTCAGGGTTTAAGGCAGTGCAATTGTGTTCAGGCAGTGTAGGGGGTCGTGCTGCGGTGGTATTTCAGGGTCTAGGGCAGTGGTGCAGTGGTGTTCGGGTAGTGTAGGGGTCTTGCAGGGGGTGGTGTTTCAGGGTTTAGGCAGTGGTGTTCGGGTAGTGTAGGGGGATCTCTGAGGGTGCTGTTTCATGGTTAAGGGGAGTGGTGTTCAGGCAGTGTAGGGGGTCTTGCTGGGGGTATGGTATCAGGGTTTAGGGCAGTGCAGTGTTGTTAGGGAAGTGTAGGGGGTCGTGCTGGGGGTGGTGTTTAAGGGTTTAGGGCAGTGCAGTGTTGTTTGGGCAGTGTTGGGGGTCTTGCTGGGGGTGGTGTTTCAGGGGTTAGGGCAGCAGTTCTCGGACAGTGTAAGGGGTCATGCTGGGGGTGGTGTTTCAGGGTTTAGGGTGGTGCAGTGGTGTTCGGGCAATGTAGGGGGTCATGCAGGGGGGTGGAGTTTCAGGGTTTAGGGCAGAGCAGTGTTGTTCGGGCAGTGTAGGAGGTCGTGCAGGGGGTGGTGTTTCATGGTTAACGGCATTGCAGTGGTTTTTGGACAGTG
Organism: Triturus cristatus; assembly: GCF_964204655.1. NCBI lineage: Eukaryota > Metazoa > Chordata > Amphibia > Caudata > Salamandridae > Triturus > Triturus cristatus. Next base: position 1,130,187,753 of record NC_140579.1, on the reverse strand, counting down.
TAGGGGGTCTTCCTGGGGGCGGTGTTTCAGGATTTAGGGCAGTGGTGTTTGGGATGTATAGGGGGTCTTGCTGGGGGTGGTGTTTCAGGGTTTTGGCAGTGGTGTTTGGGCAGTGTAGGGGTTCTTGCTGGGGGTGGTGTTTCAGGGTTTAGGGCAGTGCAGTGGTGTTCGGGCAGTGTAGTGGGTCGCGCAGGGGGGTGGTGTTTCAGGGTTTAGGACAGAGCAGTGGTGTTCGGGCAGAGTAGGGGGTTGTGATGGGGCTGGTGTTTCAGGGTTTAGGGCAGAGCAGTGGTGTGCGGGCAGTGTAGGGGGTCGTGCTGGGGGTGGTGTTTCAGGGTTTAGGGCAGAGCCGTGGTGTTCGGGCAGTGTACGGGGTCATGCTGGGGGTGGTGTTTCAGGGTTTAGGGTACTGCAGTGGTGTTCGGGCAGTGTAAAGGGACGTGCAGGGGGTGGAGTTTCAGTGTATAGGGCAGTGCAGTGGTGTTCGGGCAGTGTAGGGGGTTGTGCTGGGGCTGGTGATTCAGGGTTTAGGGCAGTGCAGTGGTTTTCTGGCAGTGTAGGGGGTCATGCTTGGGCTGGTGTTTCAGGGTTTAGGGCAGTGCAGTGGTGTTCGGGCTGTGTAGGGCGTCATGCTGGGGCTGGTATTTCAGGGTTTAGGGCACTGCAGTGTTGTTCAGGCACTGTAGGGGGTCGTGCTGGGGCTGGAGTTTCAGGGTTAAGGGCAGAGCAGTGGTGTCCAGGCATTGTAGAGGGTCGTGGTGGGGCTGGTGTTTTAGAGTTTAGGGTAGAGCAGTGGCGTTCGGGCAGTGTAGGGGGATGTGCGGGTAGTGTTTCAGGGTTTAGGACAGTGCAGTGGTATTCGGGCAGTGTAGTGGGTCGTGAAGGGGGGTGGTGTTTCAGGGTTTAGGGCAGTGCAGTGTTGTTCGGGCAGTGTACGGGTTCTCTGGGGGTGCTGTTTCATGGTTTAGGGCAGTGGTGTTCGGGCAGTGTAGGGGGTCTTCCTGGGGTTAGTGATTCAGTTTTTACGGCAGTGCAGTGGTGTTCGGGCAGTGTAGGCGGTAGTGCTGGGGCTGGTGTTTCAGGGTTTAGGGCAGTGCAGAGGTGTTCGGGCAGTGTAGGGGGTCGTGCGGGGCAGGTGTTTCAGGGTTTAGGGCAGTCCAGTGGTGTTCGGGGAGTGTGGGGAGTCGTGCGGGGGCTGGTGTTTCAGGGTTTAGGGCAGTGCAGTGGTGTTCGGGCAGTGTATGGGGTTGTACGGGGAATGGTGTTTCAGGGTTTAGGGCAGTGCAGTGGTGTTCGGGCAGTGAAGGGGGTCATGCGGGGGATTGAGTTTCAGAGTTTAGGGCAGTGCAGAGGTGTTCGGGCAGTCTAGGGGGTCGTGCGGGCTGGTTTTTTCAGGGTTTAGGGCAGTGCAGTGGTGTTCGGGCAGTATAGGGGGTCATGCAGGGGATGGTGTTTCAGGGTTTAGGGCAGTGCAGTAGTGTTCGGGCAGTGTAGGGTGTCTTGCGAGGCTGGTGTTTCAGGGTTTAGGGCAGTGCAGTGGTGTTCGGGCAGTGTGGGTTGTCGTGCGGGGACTGGTGTTTCAGGGTTTAGGGCAGTGCATTGGTGTTCGGGCAGTGTAGGGGGTAGTGCATGGGCTGGTGTTTCAGGGTTTAGGGCAGTGCTGTGGTCTTCGGGCAGTGTAGGGGGTCGTGCTGGGGCTGGCGTTTCAGGGTTTTGGGCAGTGCAGTGGTGTTCGGGCAGTGTAGGGGGTCGTGCTGCGGGTGGTGTATCAGGGTTTTGGGCATTGCAGTGGTGTTCGGGCAGTGTAGGGAGTCTTGCTGGGGGTAGTGTTTCAGGGTTTATGGCAGTGCATTGGTGTACGGGCAGTGTAGGGGGTCGTGCACGGGGTGGTGTTTCAGGGCTTAGGGCAGTGCAGTGGTGTTCGTGCAGTGTATGGGGACATGCAGGGGGTGGTGTTTCAGGGTTTAGGGCAGTGCAGTGGTATTCGGGCAGTGTAGGGGGTCGTGCTGGGGCTGATGTTTCAGGGTTTACGGCAGTGCAGTGGTGTTCGGGCAGTGTAGGGGGTTGTGCAGGGGTGGTGTTTCAGGGTTTTTGGGCAGTGCAGTGGTGTTCGGGCAGTGTAGGGGGTCTTGCTGGGGGTAGTGTTTCAGGGTTTAGGGCAGTGCATTGGTGTTCGGGCAGTGCAAGTTGTCGTGCATGGCGTGATGTTTCAGGGCTTAGGGCAGTGCAGTGGTGTTGGGGAAGTGTAGGGGGTCGTGCTGGGGGGTGGTGTTTCTGGGTTTAGGGCAGTGCAGTGGTGTTCGGGCAGTGTAGGGGTTCATGCTGGGGGTGGTGTTTCAGGGTTTAGGGCAGTGCAGTGGTGTTCGGGCAGTGTGGGTGCCTTGGAGGGGCTGGTGTTTCAGGGTTTAGGGCAGTGCATTGGTGTTCGGGCAGTGTAGGGTGTCGTGCACCGGGTGGTGTTTGATGGCTTAGGGCAGTGCAGTGGTGTTCGTGCAGTGTATGGGGACGTGCAGGGGGTGGTGTTTCATGGTTTAGCGCAGTGCAGTGGTGTTCGGGCAGTGCAGGGGGTCGTGCTGGGGCTGGTGTTTCAGGGTTTAGGGAAGTGCAGTGGTGTTCGGGCAGTGTAGGGGGTCGTGCTGGGGATAGTGTTTCAGGGTTTAGGGCAGTACAGTGGTGTTTAGGCAGTGTAGGGGGTCGTGATGGGGCTGGTGTTTCAGGGTTTAGGGCAGTGCAGTAGTGTTTGGGCTGTGTAGGGAGTCGTGCTAGGGGTGGTGTTTCAGGGTTAAGGGCAGTGCAGTGGTGTTCGGGCAGTATAGGGGGTCGTTCTGTTGCTGTTGTTTCAGGGTTTAGGGAAGTGCAGTGGTGTTCGGGCAGTGTAGGGGGTCGTGCTGGGGATAGTGTTTCAGGGTTTAGGGCAGTACAGTGGTGTTTAGGCAGTGTAGGGGGTCGTGATGGGGCTGGTGTTTCACATTTTAGGGCAGACCAGTTGTGTGCGGGCAATGTAGGAGGTCATGCTGCGGGTGGTGTTTCAGGGTTTACGGCAGAGCAGTGGTGTTCGGGCAGTGTACGGAGTCGTGCTGGGGATGGTGTTTCAGGGTTTAGGGCACTGCAGTGGTGTTCGGGCAGTGTAGGGGGTCGTGATGGGGCTGGTGTTTCAGGGTTTAGGGCAGTGCAGTGGTGTTCGGGCAGTGTAGGGGGTCGTGCTGTTGCTGGTGTTTCACATTTTAGGGCAGACCAGTTGTGTGCGGGCAATGTAGGGGGTCATGCTGGGGGTGGTGTTTCAGGGTTTAAGGCAGAGCAGTGGTGTTCAGACAGTGTACGGAGTCGTGCTGGAGGTGGTATTTCAGAGTTTAGGGCACTGCAGTGGTGTTCGGGCAGTGTAGGGTTTTTGCAGGGGGGTGGTGTTTCAGGGTTTAGGACAGTGCACTGGTGTTCAGCCATTGTAGGGGGTCGTGCTGGGGGTGGTTTTTCAGGGTTTAGGGCAGTGTAGTGATGTTCGGGCAGTGTGGGGAATCGTGCTGGGGCTGGTGTTTCATTGTTTAAGGCAGTGCAGTTGTGTTCGCGCAGTGTAGGGGGTCGTGCTGGGGCTGGTGTTTCATGATTTTGGGCAGTAGTGTTCGGGCAGTGTAGGGGGTCTTGCTGTGGGTGGTATTTCAGGGTTTAGGGCAGTTCAGTGGTGTGCGGTCAGTGTAGGGGTTCTTGCTGGGGGTGGTGTTTCAGGGTTTAGGGCAGTGCAGTGATATTCGGGCAGTGTAGTGGGTCGTGCAGGGGGGTGGTGTTTCAAGGTTTAGGGCAGTGCAGTGGTGTTTTGGCAGAGTAGGGGGTCTTGCTGGGAGTGGTGTTTCAGGGTTTAGGGCAGTGCAGTGGTGTTTGAGCAGTGTAGGGGGCCGTGCTGGGTGTGGTGTTTCAGGATTTAGGGCAGGCAATGGTGTTTGGGCAGTGTGAGTAGTTGTGATGGGGCTGGTTTTTCAGGGTTTAGGCCAGTGCAGTGGTATTTGGGCAGTGTAGGGGGTCGTGCTGGGGGGTGGTGTTTCAGGGTTTAGGGCAGTGCAGTGGTGTTCGGGCAGTGTAGGGGGTCGTGCTGGGGGTGGTGTTTCAGGGTTTAGGGCAGTGCAGTGGTGTTCGGGCAGTGTAGGGGGTCGTGCTGGGGGTGGTGTTTCAGGGTTTAGGGCAGTGGTTCAGTGGTGTTCGGGCAGTGTGGGGGTCTTGCAGGGGCTTGTTTTTTTAGGGTTCAGAGCAGTGCAGTGGTGTTCGGGTAGTGTGTGGCGTCATGCAGGGGCTGGTGTTTCATGATTTTGGGCAGTAGTGTTCAGGCAGTGTAGGGGGTCTTGCTGTGGGTGGTATTTCAGGGTTTAGGGCAGTTCAGTGGTGTGCGGTCAGTGTAGGGGTTCTTGCTGGGGGTGGTGTTTCAGGGTTTAGGGCAGTGCAGTGATATTCGGGCAGTGTATTAGGTTGTGCAGGGGAGTGGTGTTTCAGGGTTTAGGGCAGTGCAGTGGTGTTTGGGCAGTGTAGGGGGTCTTGCTGGGGGTGGTGTTTCAGGGTTTAGGGCAGTGCAGTGGTGTTTGGGCAGTGTAGGGGGTCTTGCTGGGGTGGTGTTTCAGGGTTTAGGGCAGTGCAGTGGTGTTCGAGCAGTGTAGGGGCCGTGCTGGGTGTGGTGTTTCAGGGTTTAGGGCAGTGCAGTGGTGTTCGGACAGTGTAGGGGGTCGTGCTGGGGGTGGTGTTTCATGTTTTAGGGCAGTGCAGTGGTGTTCGGGCAGTGTAGGGGGTCATGCTGGGGGTGGTGTTTCAGGGTTTAGGGCAGTGGTTCAGTGGTGTTCGGGCATTTTGGGGGTCTTGCAGGGGCTGGTTTTTCAGGGTTTAGAGCAGTGCAGTTGTGTTCGGGTAGTGTGTTGGGTCGTGCAGGGGCTGGTGTTTCAGGGTTTAAGGCAGTGCAGTGGTGTTTGGGCAGTGTAGGGGTTTGTACGGGGGATGGTGTTTCAGGGTTTAGGGCAGTGCAGTGGTGTTCGGGCAGTGTAGGGGGTCATGCGGGGGCTGGTGTTTCAGGGTTTAGGGCAGTGCAGAGGTGTTCGGGCAGTGTAGGGGATCGTGCTGGTGCTGGTGTTTCACATTTTAGGGCAGACCAGTTGTGTGCGGGCAATGTAGGGGGTCATGGTGGGGGTGGTGTTTCAGGGTTTAAGGCAGAGCAGTGGTGTTCGGACAGTGTACGGAGTCGTGATGGGGGTGGTATTTCAGAGTTTAGGGCACTGCAGTGGTGTTCGGGCAGTGTAGGTGGTTTTGCAGGGGGGTGGTGTTTCAGGGTTTAGGACAGTGCACTGGTGTTCAGCCATTGTAGGGGGTCGTGCTGGGGGTGGTTTTTCAGGGTTTAGGGCAGTGTAGTGGTGTTCGGGCAGTGTGGGGAATCATGCTGGGGCTGGTGTTTCATTGTTTAGGGCAGTGCAGTTGTGTTCGCGCAGTGTAGGGGGTCGTGCTGGGGCTGGTGTTTCATGATTTTGGGCAGTAGTGTTCGGGCAGTGTAGGGAGTCTTGCTGTGGGTGGTATTTCAGGGTTTAGGGCAGTTCAGCGGTGTGCGGTCAGTGTAGGGGTTCTTGCTGGGGGTGGTGTTTCAGGGTTTAGGGCAGTGCAGTGATATTCGGGCAGTGTAGTGGGTCGTGCAGGGGGGTGGTGTTTCAGGGTTTAGGGCAGTGCAGTGGTGTTTGGGCAGTGTAGGGGGTCTTGCTGGGGGTGGTGTTTCAGGGTTTAGGGCAGTGCAGTGGTGTTCGAGCAGTGTAGGGGGCCGTGCTGGGTGGGGTTTTTCAGGGTTTAGGGCAGGCAATGGTGTTTGGCCAGTGTGAGTAGTTGTGATGGGGCTGGTTTTTCAGGGTTTAGGCCAGTGCAGTGGTATTTGGGCAGTGTAGTGGGTCGTGCTGGGGGATGGTGTTTCAGGGTTTAGGGCAGTGCAGTGGTGTTCGGGCAGTGTAGGGGGTCGTGCTGGGGGTGGTGTTTCAGGGTTTAGGGCAGTGCAGTGGTGTTCTGGCAGTGTAGGGGGTCGTGCTGGGGGTGGTGTTTCAGGGTTTAGGGCAGTGGTTCAGTGGTGTTCGGGCAGTGTGGGGGTCTTGCAGGGGCTTGTTTTTTTAGGGTTTAGAGCAGTGCAGTGGTGTTCGGGTAGTGTGTGGCGTCATGCAGGGGCTGGTGTTTCATGATTTTGGGCAGTAGTAATCAGGCAGTGTAGGGGGTCTTGCTGTGGGTGGTATTTCAGGGTTTAGGGCAGTTCAGTGGTGTGCGGTCAGTGTAGGGGTTCTTGCTGGGGGTAGTGTTTCAGGGTTTAGGGCAGTGCAGTGATATTCGGGCAGTGTATTGGGTTGTGCAGGGGAGTGGTGTTTCAGGGTTTAGGGCAGTGCAGTGGTGTTTGGGCAGTGTAGGGGGTCTTGCTGGGGGTAGTGTTTCAGGGTTTAGGGCAGTGCAGTGGTGTTCGAGCAGTGTAGGGGCCGTGCTGGGTGTGGTGTTTCAGGGATTAGGGCAGTGCAGTGGTGTTTGGGCAGTGTGAGTAGTTGTGATGGGGCTGGTTGTTCAGGGTTTAGGGCAGTGCTGTGGTGTTCGGGCAGTGTAGGGGGTCATGCTGGGGGGTGGTGTTTCAGGGTTTAGGGCAGTGCAGTGGTGTTCGGGCAGTGTAGGGGGTCGTGCTGGGGGTGGTGTTTCATGGTTTAGGGCAGTGCAGTTGTGTTCGGGCAGTGTAGGGGGTCATGCTGGGGGTGGTGTTTCAGGGTTTAGGACAGTGGTTCAGTGGTGTTCGGGCATTTTGGGGGTCTTGCAGGGGCTGGTTTTTCAGGGTTTAGAGCAGTGCAGTTGTGTTCGGGTAGTGTGTGGGGTCGTGCAGGGGCTGGTGTTTCAGGGTTTAGGGCAGTGCAGTGGTGTTCGGGCAGTGTAGGGGGTCATGCGGGGGCTGGTGTTTCAGGGTTTAGGGCAGTGCAGAGGTGTTCAGGCAGTCTAGGGGGTCGTGCGGGGATGGTGTTTTAGGGTTTAGGGTAGTGCAGTGGTGTTCGGGCAGTGTAGGGGGTCGTGCTGGGGCTGGTGTTTCAGGGTTTAGGGCAGTGCAGTGGTGTTCGGGCAGTGTAGGGGGTCGTGATGGGGCTGGTCGTTCAGTGTTTAGGGCAGTGCAGTGGTGTTCAGGCTGTGTAGGGGGTCGTACTGAGGATGGTGTTTCAGGGTTTAGGGCAGAGCAGTGGTGTTTGGGCAGTGTACGGAGTCGTGCTGAGGGTGGTGTTTCAGGGTTTAGGGCACTGCAGTGGTGTTCGGGCAGTGTAGGGGGATGTGCTGGGGTGGTGTTTCAGGGTTTAGGGCAGAGCAGTGGTGTTCGGGCAGTGTAGGTGGTCGTGCAGGGGGTGGTGTTTCAGGGTTTAGGGCAGAGCAGTGATATATCGCGGGGAGTGTAGTGGGTTGTGCAGGGGGTGGTGTTTCAGGGTTTAGGGCAGTGCAGTGGTGTTCAGGCAGTGTAGGGGGTCATGCTGGGGCTGGTTTTTCAGGGTTTAGGGCAGTGCAGTGGTGTTTGGGCAGTCTAGAGGGTCGTGCTGGGAGGTGGTGTTTCAGAGTTTAGGTAAGTGCTGTGGTGCTCGGACAGTGTAGGGGGTCGTGCTGCAGGTGGTGTTTCGGGGTTTAGGGCAGTGCAATTGTGTTCGGGCAGTGTAGGGGGCCATGCTGCGGTGGTATATCAGGGTTTAGGGCAGTGGTGCAGTGGTGTTCGGGCAGTGTAGGGGGTCTTGCAGGGGGTGGTGTTTCAGGGTTTAGGCAGTGGTGTTCGGGTAGTGTAGGGGGTTCTCTGAGGGTGCTGTTTCATGGTTAAGGGGAGTGGTGTTCAGGCAGTGTAGGGGGTCTTGCTGGGGGTATGGTATCAGGGTTTAGGGCAGTGCAGTGTTGTTAGGGAAGTGTAGGGGGTCATGCTGGGGGTGGTGTTTAAGGGTTTAGGGCAGTGCAGTGTTGTTAGGGAAGTGTAGGGGGTCGTGCTGGGGGTGGTGTTTAAGGGTTTAGGGCAGTGCAGTGTTGTTTGGGCAGTGTTGGGGGTCTTGCTGGGGGTGGTGTTTCAGGGGTTAGGGCAGCAGTGCTCGGACAGTGTAAGGGGTCATGCTGGGGGTGGTGTTTCAGGGTTTAGGGCGGTGCAGTGGTGTTCGGGCAATGTAGGGGGTCGTGCAGGGGGGTGGAGTTTCAGGGTTTAGGGCAGAGCAGTGTTGTTCGGGCAGTGTAGGAGGTCGTGCAGGGCGTGGTGTTTCATGGTTAACGGCAATGCAGTGGTTTTCGGGCAGTGTGGGGGGTCTTCCTGGGGGCGGTGTTTCAGGCTTTAGGGCAGTGGTGTTTGGGATGTATAGGGGGTCTTGCTGAAGGTGGTGTTTCAGGGTTTAGGGCAGTGAAGTAGTGTTCGGGCAGTGGAGGGGGTCTTGCTGGGGGTGGTATTTCAGGGTTTTGGCAGTGGTGTTTGGGCAGTGTAGGGGGTCTTGCTGGGGGTAGTGTTTCAGGGTTTAGGGCAGTGCATTGGTGTTCGGGCAGTGCAAGGTGTTGTGCATGGCGTGATGTTTCAGGGCTTAGGGCAGTGCAGTGGTGTTGGGGAAGTGTAGGGGGTCGTGCTGGGGGTGGTGTTTAAGGGTTTAGGGCAGTGCAGTGTTGTTTGGGCAGTGTTGGGGGTCTTGCTGGGGGTGGTGTTTCAGGGGTTAGGGCAGCAGTGCTCGGACAGTGTAAGGGGTCATGCTGGGGGTGGTGTTTCAGGGTTTAGGGCAGTGCAGTGGTGTTCGGGCAATGTAGGGGGTCGTGCAGGGGGGTGGAGTTTCAGGGTTTAGGGCAGAGCAGTGTTGTTCGGGCAGTGTAGGAGGTCATGCAGGGGGTGGTGTTTCATGGTTAACGGCATTGCAGTGGTTTTCGGGCAGTGTGGGGGGTCTTCCTGGGGGCGGTGTTTCAGGGTTTAGGGCAGTGGTGTTTGGGATGTATAGGGGGTCTTGCTGAAGGTGGTGTTTCAGGGTTTAGGGCAGTGAAGTAGTGTTCGGGCAGTGTAGGGGGTCTTGCTGGGGGTGGTATTTCAGGGTTTTGGCAGTGGTGTTTGGGCAGTGTAGGGGGTCTTGCTGGGGGTAGTGTTTCAGGGTTTAGGGCAGTGCATTGGTGTTCGGGCAGTGCAAGGTGTCGTGCATGGCGTGATGTTTCAGGGCTTAGGGCAGTGCAGTGGTGTTGGGGAAGTGTAGGGGGTCGTGCTGGGGCGTGGTGTTTCAGGGTTTAGGGCAGTGCAGTGGTGTTCGGGCAGTGTAGGGGTTCGTGCTGGGGGTGGTGTTTCAGGGTTTAGGGCAGTGCAGTGGTGTTCGGGCAGTGTAGGGGGTCAAGCTGGGGGTGGTGTTTCAGGGTTTAGGGCAGTGGTTCATTGGTGTTCGGGCAGTGTGGGTGCCTTGCAGGGGCTGGTGTTTCAGGGTTTAGGGCAGTGCATTGGTGTTCGGGCAGTGTAGGGTGTTGTGCACCGGGTGATGTTTGATGGCTTAGGGCAGTGCAGTGGTGTTCGTGCAGTGTATGGGGACGTGCAGGGGGTGGTGTTTCATGGTTTAGGGCAGTGCAGTGGTGTTCGGGCAGTGTAGGGGGTCGTGCTGGGGCTGGTGTTTCAGGGTTTAGGGAAGTGCAGTGGTGTTCGGGCAGTGTAGGGGGTCGTGCTGGGGATAGTGTTTCAGGGTTTATGGTAGTACAGTGGTGTTTAGGCAGTGTAGGGGGTCGTGATAGGGCTGGTGTTTCAGGGTTTAGGGCAGTGCAGTGGTGTTCGGGCTGTGTAGGGAGTCGTGCTGGGGGTGGTGTTTCAGTGTTAAGGGCAGTGCAGTGGTGTTCGGGCAGTATAGGGGGTCGTTCTTTTGTGTTGTTTCAGGGTTTAGGTCAGAGCAGTGGTTTTTGGGCAGTGTAGGGGGTCGTGCTGGTGTTTCACATTTTAGGGCAGAACAGTGGTGTGCGGGCAATGTAGGAGGTCATGCTGGGGGTGGTGTTTCAGGGTTTACGGCAGAGCAGTGGTGTTCGGGCAGTGTACGGAGTCGTGCTGGGGATGGTGTTTCAGGGTTTAGGGCACTGCAGTGGCGTTCGGGCAGTGTAGGGGGTCGTGATGGGGCTGGTGTTTCAGGGTTTAGGGCAGTTCAGTGGTGTTCGGGCAGTGTAGGGTGTCGTGCTGGTGCTGGTGTTTCACATTTTAGGGCAGACCAGTTGTGTTCGGGCAATGTAGGGGGTCATGCTGGGGGTGGTGTTTCAGGGTTTAAGGCAGAGCAGTGGTGTTCGGACAGTGTACGGAGTCGTGCTGGAGGTGGTATTTCAGAGTTTAGGGCACTGCAGTGGTGTTCGGGCAGTGTAGGGGGTTTTGCAGGGGGGTGGTGTTTCAGGGTTTAGGACAGTGCACTGGTGTTGAGCCATTGTAGGGGGTCGTGCTGGGGGTGGTTTTTCAGGGTTTAGGGCAGTGTAGTGGTGTTCGGGCAGTGTGGGGAATCGTGCTGGGGCTGGTGTTTCATTGTTTAGGGCAGTGCAGTTGTGTTCGCGCAGTGTAGGGGGTCGTGCTGGGGCTGGTGTTTCATGATTTTGGGCAGTAGTGTTCGGGCAGTGTAGGGGGTCTTGCTGTGGGTGGTATTTCAGGGTTTAGGGCAGTTCAATGGTGTGCGGTCAGTGTAGGGTTTGTTGCTGGGGGTGGTGTTTCAGGGTTTAGGGCAGTGCAGTGATATTCGGGCAGTGTAGTGGGTCGTGCAGGGGGGTGGTGTTTCAGGGTTTAGGGCAGTGCAGTGGTGTTTGGGCAGTGTAGGGGGTCTTGCTGGGGGTGGTGTTTCAGGGTTTAGGGCAGTGCAGTGGTGTTCGAGCAGTGTAGGGGGCCGTGCTGGGTGTGGTGTTTCAGGGTTTAGGGCAGGCAATGGTGTTTGGACAGTGTGAGTAGTTGTGATGGGGCTGGTTTTTCAGGGTTTAGGGCAGTGCAGTATTGTTAGGGAAGTGTAGGGGGTCGTGCTGGGGGTGGTGTTTAAGGGTTTAGGGCAGTGCAGTGTTGTTTGGGCAGTGTTGGGGGTCTTGCTGGGGGTGGTGTTTCAGGGGTTAGGGCAGCAGTGCTCGGACAGTGTAAGGGGTCATGCTGGGGGTGGTGTTTCAGGGTTTAGGGCGGTGCAGTGGTGTTCGGGCAATGTAGGGGGTCGTGCAGGGGGGTGGAGTTTCAGGGTTTAGGGCAGAGCAGTGTTGTTCGGGCAGTGTAGGAGGTCGTGCAGGGGTTGGTGTTTCATGGTTAACGGCATTGCAGTGGTTTTCGGGCCGTGTAGGGGGTCTTCCTGGGGGCGGTGTTTCAGGGTTTAGGGCAGTGGTGTTTGGGATGTATAGGGGGTCTTGCTGGGGGTGGTGTTTCAGGGTTTAGGGCAGTGAAGTAGTGTTCGGGCAGTGTAGGGGGCCGTGCTGGGTGTGGTGTTTCAGGGTTTAGGGCAGGCAATGGTGTTTGGACAGTGTGAGTAGTTGTGATGGGGCTGGTTTTTCAGGGTTTAGAGCAGTGCAGTGGTATTTGGGCAGTGTAGGGGGTCGTGCTGGGGGGTGGTGTTTCAGGGTTTAGGGCAGTGCGGTGGTGTTCGGGCAGTGTAGGGGGTCTTGCTGGGGGTGGTGTTTCAGGGTTTAGGGCAGTGCAGTGGTGTTCGGGCAGTGTAGGGGGTCGTGCTGGGGTTGGTGTTTCAGGGTTTAGGGCAGTGGTTCAGTGGTGTTCGGGCAGTGTGGGGGTCTTGCAGGGGCTTGTTTTTTAGGGTTTAGAGCAGTGCAGTGGTGTTCGGGTAGTGTGTGGCGTCATGCAGGGGCTGGTGTTTCATGATTTTGGGCAGTAGTGTTCGGGCAGTGTAGGGGGTCTTGCTGTGGGTGGTATTTCAGGGTTTAGGGCAGTTCAGTGGTGTGCGGTCAGTGTAGGGGTTCTTTCTGGGGGTGGTGTTTCAGGGTTTAGGGCAGTGCAGTGATATTCGGGCAGTGTATTGGGTTGTGCAGGGGAGTGGTGTTTCAGGGTTTAGGGCAGTGCAGTGGTGTTTGGGCTGTGTAGGGGGTCTTGCTGGGGTGGTGTTTCAGGGTTTAGGGCAGTGCAGTGGTGTTCGAGCAGTGTAGGGGCCGTGCTGGGTGTGGTGTTTCAGGGTTTAGGGCAGTGCAGTGGTGTTTGGGCAGTGTGAGTAATTGTGATGGGGCTGGTTTTTCAGGGTTTAGGGCAGTGCTGTGGTGTTCGGGCAGTGTAGGGGGTAATGCTGGGGGGTGGTGTTTCAGGGTTTAGGGCAGTGCAGTGGTGATCGGGCAGTGTAGGGGGTCGTACTGGGGGTGGTGTTTCATGGTTTAGGGCAGTGCAGTGGTGTTCGGGCAGTGTAGGGGGTCATGCTGGGGGTGGTGTTTCAGGGTTTAGGGCAGTGGTTCAGTGGTGTTCGGGCATTTTGGGGGTCTTGCAGGGGCTGGTTTTTCAGGGTTTAGAGCAGTGCAGTTGTGTTTGGGTAGTGTGTGGGGTCGTGCAGGGGCTGTTGTTTCAGGGTTTAAGGCAGTGCAGTGGTGTTTGGGCAGTGTAGGGGTTTGTACGGGGGATGGTGTTTCAGGGTTTAGGGCAGTGCAGTGGTGTTCGGGCAGTGTAGGGGGTCATGCGGGGGCTGGTGTTTCAGGGTTTAGGGCAGTGCAGAGGTGTTCAGGCAGTCTAGGGGGTCGTGCGGGGATGGTGTTTTAGGTTTTAGGGTAGTGCAGTGGTGTTCGGGCAGTGTAGGGGGTCGTGCTGGGGCTGGTGTTTCAGGGTTTAGGGCAGTGCAGTGGTGTTCGGGCAGTCTAGGGGGTCGTGATGGGGCTGGTCGTTCAGTGTTTAGGGCAGTGCAGTGGTGTTCAGGCTGTGTAGGGGGTCGTACTGAGGATGGTGTTTCAGGGTTTAGGGCAGAGCAGTGGTGTTTGGGCAGTGTACGGAGTTGTGCTGAGGGTGGTGTTTCAGGGTTTAGGGCACTGCAGTGGTGTTCGGGCAGTGTAGGGGGATGTGCTGGGGTGGTGCTTCAGGGTTTAGGGCAGAGCAGTGGTGTTCGGGCAGTGTAGGTGGTCGTGCAGGGGGTGGTGTTTCAGGGTTTAGGGCAGAGCAGTGATATATCGCGGGGAGTGTAGTGGGTTGTGCAGGGGGTGGTGTTTCAGGGTTTAGGGCAGTGCAGTGGTGTTCAGGCAGTGTAGGGGGTCATGCTGGGGCTGGTTTTTCAGGGTTTAGGGCAGTGCAGTGGTGTTTGGGCAGTCTAGAGGGTCGTGCTGGGGGGTGGTGTTTCAGAGTTTAGGTAAGTGCTGTGGTGCTCGGACAGTGTAGGGGGTCGTGCTGCAGGTGGTGTTTCAGGGTTTAGGGCAGTGCAATTGTGTTCGGGCAGTGTAGGGGGTCGTGCTGCGGTGGTATTTCAGGGTTTAGGGCAGTGGTGCAGTGGTGTTCGGGCAGTGTAGGGGGTCTTGCAGGGGGTGGTGTTTCAGGGTTTAGGCAGTGGTGTTCGGGTAGTGTAGGGGGTTCTCTGAGGGTGCTGTTTCATGGTTAAGGGGAGTGGTGTTCAGGCAGTGTAGGGGGTCTTGCTGGGGGTATGGTATCAGGGTTTAGGGCAGTGCAGTGTTGTTAGGGAAGTGTAGGGGGTCGTGCTGGGGGTGGTGTTTAAGGGTTTAGGGCAGTGCAGTGTTGTTTGGGCAGTGTTGGGGGTCTTGCTGGGGGTGGTGTTTCAGGGGTTAGGGCAGCAGTGCTCGGACAGTGTAAGGGGTCATGCTGGGGGTGGTGTTTCAGGGTTTAGGGCGGTGCAGTGGTGTTCGGGCAATGTAGGGGGTCGTGCAGGGGGGTGGAGTTTCAGGGTTTAGGGCAGAGCAGTGTTGTTCGGGCAGTGTAGGAGGTCGTGCAGGGGTTGGTGTTTCATGGTTAAAGGCATTGCAGTGGTTTTCGGGCAGTGTAGGGGGTCTTCCGGGGGGCGGTGTTTCAGGGTTTAGGGCAGTGGTGTTTGGGATGTATAGGGGGTCTTGCTGGGGGTGGTGTTTCAGGGTTTAGGGCAGTGAAGTAGTGTTCGGGCAGTGTAGGGGGTCTTGCTGGGGGTGGTATTTCAGGGTTTTGGCAGTTGTGTTTGGGCAGTGTAGGGGGTCTTGCTGGGGGTGGTGTTTCAGGGTTTAGGGCAGTGCAGTGGTATTCGGGCAGTGTAGTGGGTCGCGCAGGGGGGTGGTGTTTCAGGGTTTAGGGCAGAGCAGTGGTGTATGGGCACTGTACGGGGTCATGCTGGGGGTGGTGTTTCAGGGTTTAGGGTACTGCAGTAGTGTTCGGGCAGTGTAAGGGGACGTGCCGAGGGTGGAGTTTCAGTGTTTAGGGCAGTGCAGTGGTGTTCGGGCAGTGTAGGGGGTTGTTCTGGGGCTGGTGATTCAGGGTTTAGGGCATGCAGTGGTTTTCTGGCAGTGTAGGGGGTCATGCTGGGGCTGGTGTTTCAGGGTTTAGGGCAGTGCAGTGATGTTCGGGCTGTGTAGGGCGTCATGCTGGGGCTGGTATTTCAGGGTTTAGGGCACTGCAGTGTTGTTCGGGCACTGTGGGGGGTCGTGCTGGGGCTGGAGTTTCAGGGTTTAGGGCAGAGCAGTGGTGTCCAGGCAGTGTAGAGGGTCGTGGTGGGGCTGGTGTTTTAGGGTTTAGGGTAGAGCAGTGGTGTTCGGGCAGTGTAGGGGGATGTGCGGGGTAGTGTTTCAGGGTTTAGGACAGAGCAGTGGTGTTCAGGCAGTGTAGGTGGTCGTTTTTGGGGTGGTGTTTCAGGGTTTAGGGCAGTGCAGTGATGTTCGGGCTGTGTAGGGGGCCGTGCAGGGGGTGGTGTTTCAGGGTTTAGGGAAGTGCAGTCGTGTTCGGGCAGTGTAAGGGGTCTTGCTGGGGGTGGTGTTTCAGGGTTTAGGGCAGTGGTGTTCGAGCAGTGTAGGGGGTCTTGCTGGGGATTGTTTTCAGGGTTTAGGGTAGACCAGTTGTGTGCGGGCAATGTAGGGGGTCATGCTGGGGGTGGTGTTTCAGGGTTTAAGGCAGAGCAGTGGTGTTCGGACAGTGTACGGAGTCGTGCTGGAGGTGGTATTTCAGAGTTTAGGGCACTGTAGTGGTGTTCGGGCAGTGTAGGGGGTTTTGCAGGGGGGTGGTGTTTCAGGGTTTAGGACAGTGCACTGGTGTTCAGCCATTGTAGGGGGTCGTGCTGGGGGTGGTTTTTCAGGGTTTAGGGCAGTGTAGTTGTGTTTGGGCAGTGTGGGGAATCGTGCTGGGGCTGGTGTTTCATTGTTTAGGGCAGTGCAGTTGTGTTCGCGCAGTGTAGGGGGTCGTGCTGGGGCTGGTGTTTCATGATTTTGGCCAGTAGTGTTCGGGCAGTGTAGGGGGTCTTGCTGTGGGTGGTATTTCAGGGTTTAGGGCAGTTCAGTGGTGTGCGGTCTGTGTAGGGGTTCTTGCTGGGGGTGGTGTTTCAGGGTTTAGGGTACTGCAGTAGTGTTCGGGCAGTGTAAGGGGACATGCCGAGGGTGGAGTTTCAGTGTTTAGGGCAGTGCAGTGGTGTTCGGGCAGTGTAGGGGGTTGTTCTGGGGATGGTGATTCAGGGTTTAGGGCATGCAGTGGTTTTCTGGCAGTGTAGGGGGTCATGCTGGGGCTCGTGTTTCAGGGTTTAGGGCAGTGCAGTGGTGTTCGGGCTGTGTAGGGCGTCATGCTGGGGCTGGTATTTCAGGGTTTAGGGCACTGCAGTGTTGTTCGGGCACTGTAGGGGGTCGTGCTGGGGCTGGAGTTTCAGGGTTTAGGGCAGAGCAGTGGTGTCCAGGCAGTGTAGAGGGTCGTGGTGGGGCTGGTGTTTTAGGGTTTAGGGTAGAGCAGTGGTGTTCGGGCAGTGTAGGGGAATGTGCGGGGTAGTGTTTCAGGGTTTAGGACAGAGCAGTGGTGTTCAGGCAGTGTAGGTGGTCGTTTTTGGGGTGGTGTTTCAGGGTTTAGGGCAGTGCAGTGATGTTCGGGCTGTGTAGGGGGCCGTGCAGGGGGTGGTGTTTCAGGGTTTAGGGAAGTGCAGTCGTGTTCGGGCAGTGTAAGGGGTCTTGCTGGGGGTGGTGTTTCAGGGTTTAGGGCAGTGGTGTTCGAGCAGTGTAGGGGGTCTTGCTGGGGATTGTTTTCAGGGTTTAGGGCAGACCAGTTGTGTGCGGGCAATGTAGGGGGTCATGCTGGGGGTGGTGTTTCAGGGTTTAAGGCAGAGCAGTGGTGTTCGGACAGTGTACGGAGTCGTGCTGGAGGTGGTATTTCAGAGTTTAGGGCACTGCAGTGGTGTTCGGGCAGTGTAGGGGGTTTTGCAGGGGGGTGGTGTTTCAGGGTTTAGGACAGTGCACTGGTGTTCAGCCATTGTAGGGAGTCGTGCTGGGGGTGGTTTTTCAGGGTTTAGGGCAGTGTAGTGGTGTTCGGGCAGTGTGGGGAATCGTGCTGGGGCTGGTGTTTCATTGTTTAGGGCAGTGCAGTTGTGTTCGCGCAGTGTAGGGGGTCGTGCTGGGGCTGGTGTTTCATGATTTTGGGCAGTAGTGTTCGGGCAGTGTAGGGGGTCTTGCTATGGGTGGTATTTCAGGGTTTAGGGCAGTTCAGTGGTGTGCGGTCAGTGTAGGGGTTCTTGCTGGGGGTGGTGTTTCAGGGTTTAGGGCAGTGCAGTGATATTCGGGCAGTGTAGTGGGTCGTGCAGGGGGGTGGTGTTTCAGGGTTTAGGGCAGTGCAGTGGTGTTTGGGCAGTGTAGGGGGTCTTGCTGGGGTTGGTGTTTCAGGATTTAGGGCAGTGCAGTGGTGTTCGAGCAGTGTAGGGGGCCGTGCTGGGTGTGGTGTTTCAGGGTTTAGGGCAGGCAATGGTGTTTGGACAGTGTGAGTAGTTGTGATGGGGCTGGTTTTTCAGGGTTTAGGGCAGTGCTTTGGTATTTGGGCAGTGTAGGGGGTCGTGCTGGGGGGTGGTGTTTCAGGGTTTAGGGAAGTGCAGTGGTGTTCGGGCAGTGTAGGGGGTCTTGCTGGGGGTGGTGTTTCAGGGTTTAGGGCAGTGGTTCAGTGGTGTTCGGGCAGTGTGGGGGTCTTGCAGGGGCTTGTTTTTTTAGGGTTTAGAGCAGTGCAGTGGTGTTCGGGTAGTGTGTGGCGTCATGCAGGGGCTGGTGTTTCATGATTTTGGGCAGTAGTGTTCGGGCAGTGTAGGGGGTCTTGTTGTGGGTGGTATTTCAGGGTTTAGGGCAGTTCAGTGGTGTGCGGTCAGTGTAGGGGTTCTTGCTGGGGGTGGTGTTTCAGGGTTTAGGGCAGTGCAGTGATATTCGGGCAGTGTATTGGGTTGTGCAGGGGAGTGGTGTTTCAGGGTATAGGGCAGTGCAGTGGTGTTTGGGCAGTGTAGGGGGTCTTGCTGGGGGTGGTGTTTCAGGGTTTAGGGCAGTGCAGTGGTGTTCGAGCAGTGTAGGGGCCATGCTGGGTGTCGTGTTTCAGGGTTTAGGGCAGTGCAGTGGTGTTTGGGCAGTGTGAGTAGTTGTGATGAGGCTGGTTTTTCAAGGTTTAGGGCAGTGCTGTGGTGTTCGGGCAGTGTAGGGGTCGTGCTGGGGGTGGTGTTTCATGGTTTAGGGCAGTGCAGTGGTGTTCGGGCAGTGTAGGGGGTCATGCTGGGGGTGGTGTTTCAGGGTTTAGGGCAGTGGTTCAGTGGTGTTCGGGCATTTTGGGGGTCTTGCAGGGGCTGGTTTTTCAGGGTTTAGAGCAGTGCAGTTGTGTTTGGGTAGTGTGTGGGGTCGTGCAGGGGCTGGTGTTTCAGGGTTTAAGGCAGTGCAGTGGTGTTTGGGCAGTGTAGGGGTTTGTACGGGGGATGGTGTTTCAGGGTTTAGGGCAGTGCAGTGGTGTTCGGGCAGTGTAGGGGGTCATGCGGGGGCTGGTGTTTCAGGGTTTAGGGCAGTGCAGAGGTGTTCAGGCAGGCTAGGGGGTCGTGCGGGGATGGTGTTTTAGGTTTTAGGGTAGTGCAGTGGTGTTCGGGCAGTGTAGGGGGTCGTGCTGGGGCTGGTGTTTCAGGGTTTAGGGCAGTGCAGTGGTGTTCGGGCAGTGTATGGGGGTCGTGATGGGGCTGGTCGTTCAGTGTTTAGGGCAGTGCAGTGGTGTTCAGGCTGTGTAGGGGGTCATACTGAGGATGGTGTTTCAGGGTTTAGGGCAGAGCAGTGGTGTTTGGGCAGTGTACGGAGTCGTGCTGAGGGTGGTGTTTCAGGGTTTAGGGCACTGCAGTGGTGTTCGGGCAGTGTAGGGGGATGTGCTGGGGTGGTGTTTCAGGGTTTAGGGCAGAGCAGTGGTGTTCGGGCAGTGTAGGAGGTCGTGCAGGGGGTGGTGTTTCATGGTTTAGGGCAGAGCAGTGATATATCGCGGGGAGTGTAGTGGGTTGTGCAGGGGGTGGTGTTTTAGGGTTTAGGGCAGTGCAGTGGTGTTCAGGCAGTGTAGGGGGTCATGCTGGGGCTGGTTTTTCAGGGTTTAGGGCAGTGCAGTGGTGTTTGGGCAGTCTAGAGGGTCGTGCTGGGGGGTGGTGTTTCAGAGTTTAGGCAAGTGCTGTGGTGCTCGGACAGTGTAGGGGGTCGTGCTGAAGGTGGTGTTTCAGGGTTTAGGGCAGTGCAATTGTGTTCGGGCAGTGTAGGGGGTCGTGCTGCGGTGGTATTTCAGGGTTTAGGGCAGTGGTGCAGTGGTGTTCGGGCAGTGTAGGGGGTCTTGCAGGGGGTGGTATTTCAGGGTTTAGGCAGTGGTGTTCGGGTAGTGTAGGGGGTTCTCTGAGGGTGCTGTTTCATGGTTAAGGGGAGTGGTGTTCAGGCAGTGTAGGGGGTCTTGCTGGGGGTATGGTATCAGGGTTTAGGGCAGTGCAGTGTTGTTAGGGAAGTGTAGGGGGTCGTGCTGGGGGTGGTGTTTAAGGGTTTAGGGCAGTGCAGTGTTGTTTGGGCATTGTTGGGGGTCTTGCTGGGGTTGGTGTTTCAGGGGTTAGGGCAGCAGTGCTCGGACAGTGTAAGGGGTCATGCTGGGGGTGGTGTTTCAGGGTTTAGGGCGGTGCAGTGGTGTTCGGGCAATGTAGGGGGTCGTGCAGGGGGGTGGAGTTTCAGGGTTTAGGGCAGAGCAGTGTTGTTCGGGCAGTGTAGGAGGTCGTGCAGGGGTTGGTGTTTCATGGTTAACGGCATTGCGGTGGTTTTCGGGCAGTGTAGGGGGTCTTCCTGGGGGCGGTGTTTCAGGGTTTAGGGCAGTGGTGTTTGGGATGTATAGGGGGTCTTGCTGGGGGTGGTGTTTCAGGGTTTAGGGCAGTGAAGTAGTGTTCGGGCAGTGTAGGGGGCCGTGCTGGGTGTGGTGTTTCAGGGTTTAAGGCAGGCAATGGTGTTTGGACAGTGTGAGTAGTTGTGATGGGGCTGGTTTTCCAGGGTTTAGGGCAGTGCAGTGGTATTTGGGCAGTGTAGGGGGTCGTGCTGGGGGGTGGTGTTTCAGGGTTTAGGGCAGTGCAATGGTGTTCGGGCAGTGTAGGGGGTCTTGCTGGGGGTGGTGTTTCAGGGTTTAGGGCAGTGCAGTGGTGTTCGGGCAGTGTAGGGGGTCGTGCTGGGGGTGGTGTTTCAGGGTTTAGGGCAGTGGTTCAGTGGTGTTCGGGCAGTGTGGGGGTCTTGCAGGGGCTTGTTTTTTTAGGGTTTAGAGCAGTTCAGTGGTGTTCGGGTAGTGTGTGGCGTCATGCAGGGGCTGGTGTTTCATGATTTTGGGCAGTAGTGTTCGGGCAGTGTAGAGGGTCTTGCTGTGGGTGGTATTTCAGGGTTTAGGGCAGTTCAGTGGTGTGCGGTCACTGTAGGGGTTCTTGCTGGGGGTGGTGTTTCAGGGTTTAGGGCAGTGCAGTGATATTCGGGCAGTGTATTGGGTTGTGCAGGGGAGTGGTGTTTCAGGGTTTAGGGCAGTGCAGTGGTGTTTGGGCTGTGTAGGGGGTCTTGCTGGGGGTGGTGTTTCAGGGTTTAACGCAGTGCAGTGGTGTTCGAGCAGTGTAGGGGCCGTGCTGGGTGTGGTGTTTCAGGGTTTAGGGCAGTGCAGTGGTGTTTGGGCAGTATGAGTAGTTGTGATGGGGCTGGTTTTTCAGGGTTTAGGGCAGAGCTGTGGTGTTCGGGCAGTGTAGGGGGTAATGCTGGGGGGTGGTGTTTCAGGGTTTAGGGCAGTGCAGTGGTGATCGGGCAGTGTAGGGGGTCCTGCTGGGGGTGGTGTTTCATGGTTTAGGGCAGTGCAGTGGTGTTCGGGCAGTGTAGGGGGTCATGCTGGGGGTGGTGTTTCAGGGTTTAGGGCAGTGGTTCAGTGGTGTTCGGGCATTTTGGGGGTCTTGCAGGGGCTGGGTTTTCAGGGTTTAGAGCAGTGCAGTTGTGTTTGGGTAGTGTGTGGGGTCGTGCAGGGGCTGGTGTTTCAGGGTTTAAGGCAGTGCAGTGGTGTTCGGGCAGTGTATGGGGGTCGTGATGGGGCTGGTCATTCAGTGTTTAGGGCAGTGCAGTGGTGTTCAGGCTGTGTAGGGGGTCGTACTGAGGATGGTGTTTCAGGGTTTAGGGCAGAGCAGTGGTGTTTGGGCAGTGTACGGAGTCGTGCTGAGGGTGGTGTTTCAGGGTTTAGGGCAGAGCAGTGGTGTTCGGGCAGTGTAGGTGGTCGTGCAGGGGGTGGTGTTTCAGGGTTTAGGGCAGAGCAGTGATATATCGCGGGGAGTGTAGTGGGTTGTGCAGGGGGTGGTGTTTCAGGGTTTAGGGCAGTGCAGTGGTGTTCAGGCAGTGTAGGGGGTCATGCTGGGGCTGGTTTTTCAGGGTTTAGGGCAGTGCAGTGGTGTTTGGGCAGTCTAGAGGGTCGTGCTGGGGGTGGTGTTTCAGAGTTTAGGTAAGTGCTGTGGTGCTCGGACAGTGTAGGGGGTCGTGCTGCAGGTGGTGTTTCAGGGTTTAGGGCAGTGCAATTGTGTTCGGGCAGTGTAGGGGGTCGTGCTGCGGTGGTATTTCAGGGTTTAGGGCAGTGGTGCAGTGGTGTTTGGGCAGTGTAGGGGGTCTTGCAGGGGGTGGTGTTTCAGGGTTTAGGCAGTGGTGTTCGGGTAGTGTAGGGGGTTCTCTGAGGGTGCTGTTTCATGGTTAAGGGGAGTGGTGTTCAGGCAATGTAGGGGGTCTTGCTGGGGGTATGGTATCAGGGTTTAGGGCAGTGCAGTGTTGTTTGGGCAGTGTTGGGGGTCTTGCTGGGGGTGGTGTTTCAGGGGTTAGGGCAGCAGTGCTCAGACAGTGTAAGGGGTCATGCTGGGGGTGGTGTTTCAGGGTTTAGGGCGGTGCAGTGGTGTTCGGGCAATGTAGGGGGTCGTGCAGGGGGGTGGAGTTTCAGGGTTTAGGGCAGAGCAGTGTTGTTCGGCCAGTGTAGGAGGTCTTGCAGGGGTTGGTGTTTCATGGTTAACGGCATTGCAGTGGTTTTCGGGCAGTGTAGGGGGTTTTCCTGGGGGCGGTGTTTCAGGGTTTAGGGCAGTGGTGTTTGGGATGTATAGGGGGTCTTGCTGGCGGTGGTGTTTCAGGGTTTAGGGCAGTGAAGTAGTGTTCGGGCAGTGTAGGGGGCCGTGCTGGGTGTGGTGTTTCAGGGTTTAGGGCAGGCAATGGTGTTTGGACAGTGTGAGTAGTTGTGATGGGGCTGGTTTTTCAGGGTTTAGGGCAGTGCAGTGGTATTTGGGCAGTGTAGGGGGTCGTGCTGGGGGGTGGTGTTTCAGGGTTTAGGGCAGTGCAGTGGTGTTCGGGCAGTGTAGGGGGTCTTGCTGGGGGTGGTGTTTCAGGGTTTAGGGCAGTGCAGTGGTGTTCGGGCAGTGTAGGGGGTCGTGCTGGGGGTGGTGTTTCACGGTTTAGGGCAGTGGTTCAGTGGTGTTCGGGCAGTGTGGGGGTCTTGCAGGGGCTTGTTTTTTTAGGGTTTAGAGCAGTGCAGTGGTGTTCGGGTAGTGTGTGGCGTCATGCAGGGGCTGGTGTTTCATGATTTTGGGCAGTAGTGTTCGGGCAGTGTAGGGGTCTTGCTGTGGGTGGTATTTCAGGGTTTAGGGCAGTTCAGTGGTGTGCGGTCAGTGTAGGGGTTCTTGCTGGGGGTGGTGTTTCAGGGTTTAGGGCAGTGCAGTGATATTCGGGCAGTGTATTGGGTTGTGCAGGGGAGTGATGTTTCAGGGTTTAGGGCAGTGCAGTGGTGTTTGGGCTGTGTAGGGGGTCTTGCTGGGGGTGGTGTTTCAGGGTTTAGGGCAGTGCAGTGGTGTTCGAGCAGTGTAGGGGCCGTGCTGGGTGTGGTGTTTCAGGGTTTAGGGCAGTGCAGTGGTGTTTGGGCAGTGTGAGTAGTTGTGATGGGGCTGGTTTTTCAGGGTTTAGGGCAGTGCTGTGGTGTTCGGGCAGTGTAGGGGGTAATGCTGGGGGGTGGTGTTTCAGGGTTTAGGGCAGTGCAGTGGTGATCGGGCAGTGTAGGGGGTCATGCTGGGGGTGGTGTTTCATGGTTTAGGGCAGTGCAGTGGTGTTCGGGCAGTGTAGGGGGTCATGCTGGGGGTGGTGTTTCAGGATTTAGGGCAGTGGTTCAGTGGTGTTCGGGCATTTTGGGGGTCTTGCAGGGGCTGGTTTTTCAGGGTTTAGAGCAGTGCAGTTGTGTTTGGGTAGTGTGTGGGGTCGTGCAGGGGCTGGTGTTTCAGGGTTTAAGGCAGTGCAGTGGTGTTTGGGCAGTGTAGGGGTTTGTACGGGGGATGGTGTTTCAGGGTTTAGGGCAGTGCAGTGGTGTTCGGGTAGTGTAGGGGGTCATGCGGGGGCTGGTGTTTCAGGGTTTAGGGCAGTGCAGAGGTGTTCAGGCAGTCTAGGGGGTCGTGTGGGGATGGTGTTGTAGGTTTTAGGGTAGTGCAGTGGTGTTCGGGCAGTGTAGGGGGTCGTGCTGTGGCTGGTGTTTCAGGGTTTAGGGCAGTGCAGTGGTGTTCGGGCAGTGTAGGGGGTCGTGATGGGGCTGGTTGTTCAGTGTTTAGGGCAGTGCAGTGGTGTTCAGGCTGTGTAGGCGGTCGTACTGAGGATGGTGTTTCAGGGTTTAGGGCAGAGCAGTGGTGTTTGAGCAGTGTACGGAGTCGTGCTGAGGGTGGTGTTTCAGGGTTTGGGGCACTGCAGTGGTGTTCGGGCAGTGTAGGTGGTCGTGCAGGGGGTGCTGTTTCAGGGTTTAGGGCAGTGCAATTGTGTTCAGGCAGTGTAGGGGGTCGTGCTGCGGTGGTATTTCAGGGTTTAGGGCAGTGGTGCAGTGGTGTTCGGGCAGTGTAGGGGGTCTTGCAGGGGGTGGTGTTTCAGGGTTTAGGCAGTGGTGTTCGGGTAGTGTAGGGGGTTCTCTGAGGGTGCTGTTTCATGGTTAAGGGGAGTGGTGTTCAGGCAGTGTAGGGGGTCTTGCTGGGGGTATGGTATCAGGGTTTAGGGCAGTGCAGTGTTGTTAGGGAAGTGTAGGGTGTCGTGCTGGGGGTGGTGTTTAAGGGTTTAGGGCAGTGCAGTGTTGTTTGGGCAGTGTTGGGGGTCTTGCTGGGGTGGTGTTTCAGGGGTTAGGGCAGCAGTGCTCGGACAGTGTAAGGGGTCATGCTGGGGGTGGTGTTTCAGGGTTTAGGGCGGTGCAGTGGTGTTCGGGCAATGTAGGGGGTCGTGCAGGGGGGTGGAGTTTCAGGGTTTAGGGCAGAGCAGTGTTGTTCGGGCAGTGTAGGAGGTCGTGCAGGGGGTGGTGTTTCATGGTTAACGGCATTGCAGTGGTTTTCGGGCAGTGTGGGGGGTCTTCCTGGGGGCGGTGTTTCAGGGTTTAGGGCGTGGTGTTTGGGATGTATAGGGGGTCTTGCTGAAGGTGGTGTTTCAGGGTTTAGGGCAGTGAAGTAGTGTTCGGGCAGTGTAGGGGGTCTTGCTGGGGGTGGTATTTCAGGGTTTTGGCAGTGGTGTTTGGGCAGTGTAGGGGGTCTTGCTGGGGGTAGTGTTTCAGGGTTTAGGGCAGTGCATTGGTGTTCGGGCAGTGCAAGGTGTCGTGCATGGCGTGATGTTTCAGGTCTTAGGGCAGTGCAGTGGTGTTGGGGAAGTGTAGGGGGTCGTGCTGGGGGTGGTGTTTAAGGGTTTAGGGCAGTGCAGTGTTGTTTGGGCAGTGTTGGGGGTCTTGCTGGGGGTGGTGTTTCAGGGGTTAGGGCAGCAGTGCTCGGACAGTGTAAGGGGTCATGCTGGGGGTGGTGTTTCAGGGTTTAGGGCAGTGCAGTGGTGTTCGGGCAATGTAGGGGGTCGTGCAGGGGGGTGGAGTTTCAGGGTTTAGGGCAGAGCAGTGTTGTTCGGGCAGTGTAGGAGGTCGTGCAGGGGGTGGTGTTTCATGGTTAACGGCATTGCAGTGGTTTTCGGGCAGTGTGGGGGGTCTTCCTGGGGGCGGTGTTTCAGGGTTTAGGGCAGTGGTGTTTGGGATGTATAGGGGGTCTTGCTGAAGGTGGTGTTTCAGGGTTTAGGGCAGTGAAGTAGTGTTCGGGCAGTGTAGGGGGTCTTGCTGGGGGTGGTATTTCAGGGTTTTGGCAGTGGTGTTTGGGCAGTGTAGGGGGTCTTGCTGGGGGTAGTGTTTCAGGGTTTAGGGCAGTGCATTGGTGTTCGGGCAGTGCAAGGTGTCGTGCATGGCGTGATGTTTCAGGGCTTAGGGCAGTGCAGTAGTGTTGGGGAAGTGTAGGGGGTCGTGCTGGGGCGTGGTGTTTCAGGGTTTAGGGCAGTGCAGTGGTGTTCGGGCAGTGTAGGGGTTCGTGCTGGGGGTGGTGTTTCAGGGTTTAGGGCAGTGCAGTGGTGTTCGGGCAGTGTAGGGGGTCATGCTGGGGGTGGTGTTTCAGGGTTTAGGGCAGTGGTTCATTGGTGTTCGGGCAGTGTGGGTGCCTTGCAGGGGCTGGTGTTTCAGGGTTTAGGGCAGTGCATTGGTGTTCGGGCAGTGTAGGGTGTCGTGCACCGGGTGATGTTTGATGGCTTAGGGCAGTGCAGTGGTGTTCGTGCAGTGTATGGGGACGTGCAGGGGGTGGTGTTTCATGGTTTAGGGCAGTGCAGTGGTGTTCGGGCAGTGTAGGGGGTCGTGCTGGGGCTGGTGTTTCAGGGTTTAGGGAAGTGCAGTGGTGTTCGGGCAGTGTAGGGGGTCGTGCTGGGGATAGTGTTTCAGGGTTTATGGCAGTACAGTGGTGTTTAGGCAGTGTAGGGGGTCGTGATAGGGCTGGTGTTTCAGGGTTTAGGGCAGTGCAGTGGTGTTCGGGCTGTGTAGGGAGTCGTGCTGGGGGTGGTGTTTCAGTGTTAAGGGCAGTGCAGTGGTGTTCGGGCAGTATAGGGGGTCGTTCTTTTGTGTTGTTTCAGGGTTTAGGGCAGAGCAGTGGTTTTTGGGCAGTGTAGGGGGTCGTGCTGGTGTTTCACATTTTAGGGCAGAACAGTGGTGTGCGGGCAATGTAGGAGGTCATGCTGGGGGTGGTGTTTCAGGGTTTACGGCAGAGCAGTGGTGTTCGGGCAGTGTACGGAGTCGTGCTGGGGATGGTGTTTCAGGGTTTAGGGCACTGCAGTGGCGTTCGGGCAGTGTAGGGGGTCGTGATGGGGCTGGTGTTTCAGGGTTTAGGGCAGTTCAGTGGTGTTCGGGCAGTGTAGGGTGTCGTGCTGGTGCTGGTGTTTCACATTTTAGGGCAGACCAGTTGTGTGCGGGCAATGTAGGGGGTCATGCTGGGGGTGGTGTTTCAGGGTTTAAGGCAGAGCAGTGGTGTTCGGACAGTGTACGGAGTCGTGCTGGAGGTGGTATTTCAGAGTTTAGGGCACTGCAGTGGTGTTCGGGCAGTGTAGGGGGTTTTGCAGGGGGGTGGTGTTTCAGGGTTTAGGACAGTGCACTGGTGTTGAGCCATTGTAGGGGGTCATGCTGGGGGTGGTTTTTCAGGGTTTAGGGTAGTGTAGTGGTGTTCGGGCAGTGTGGGGAATCGTGCTGGGGCTGGTGTTTCATTGTTTAGGGCAGTGCAGTTGTGTTCGTGCAGTGTAGGGGGCCGTGCTGGGGCTGGTGTTTCATGATTTTGGGCAGTAGTGTTCGGGCAGTGTAGGGGGTCTTGCTGTGGGTGGTATTTCAGGGTTTAGGGCAGTTCAATGGTGTGCGGTCAGTGTAGGGGTTGTTGCTGGGGGGGGTGTTTCAGGGTTTAGGGCAGTGCAGTGATATTCGGGCAGTGTAGTGGGTCGTGCAGGGGGGTGGTGTTTCAGGGTTTAGGGCAGTGCAGTGGTGTTTGGGCAGAGTAGGGGGTCTTGCTGGGGGTGGTGTTTCAGGGTTTAGGGCAGTGCAGTGGTGTTCGAGCAGTGTAGTGGGCCGTGCTGGGTGTGGTGTTTCAGGGTTTAGGGCAGGCAATGGTGTTTGGACAGTGTGAGTAGTTGTGATGGGGCTGGTTTTTCAGGGTTTAGGGCAGTGCAGTATTGTTAGGGAAGTGTAGGGGGTCGTGCTGGGGGTGGTGTTTAAGGGTTTAGGGCAGTGCAGTGTTGTTTGGGCAGTGTTGGGGGTCTTGCTGGGGGTGGTGTTTCAGGGGTTAGGGCAGCAGTGCTCGGACAGTGTAAGGGGTCATGCTGGGGGTGGTGTTTCAGGGTTTAGGGCGGTGCAGTGGTGTTCGGGCAATGTAGGGGGTCGTGCAGGGGGTGGAGTTTCAAGGTTTAGGGCAGAGCAGTGTTGTTCGGGCAGTGTAGGAGGTCGTGCAGGGGTTGGTGTTTCATGGTTAACGGCATTGCAGTGGTTTTCGGGCCGTGTAGGGGGTCTTCCTGGGGGCGGTGTTTCAGGGTTTAGGGCAGTGGTGTTTGGGATGTATAGGGGGTCTTGCTGGGGGTGGTGTTTCAGGGTTTAGGGCAGTGAAGTAGTGTTCGGGCAGTGTAGGGGGCCGTGCTGGGTGTGGTGTTTCAGGGTTTAGGGCAGGCAATGGTGTTTGGACAGTGTGAGTAGTTGTGATGGGGTTGGTTTTTCAGGGTTTAGGGCAGTGCAGTGGTATTTGGGCAGTGTAGGGGGTCGTGCTGGGGGGTGGTGTTTCAGGGTTTTGGGCAGTGCAGTGGTGTTCGGGCAGTGTAGGGGGTCTTGCTGGGGGTGGTGTTTCAGGGTTTAGGGCAGTGCAGTGGTGTTCGGGCAGTGTAGGGGGTCGTGCTGGGGGTGGTGTTTCAGGGTTTAGGGCAGTCGTTCAGTGGTGTTCGGGCAGTGTGGGGGTCTTGCAGGGGCTTGTTTTTTAGGGTTTAGAGCAGTGCAGTGGTGTTCGGGTAGTGTGTGGCGTCATGCAGGGGCTGGTGTTTCATGATTTTGGGCAGTAGTGTTCGGGCAGTGTAGGGGGTCTTGCTGTGGGTGGTATTTCAGGGTTTAGGGCAGTTCAGTGGTGTGCGGTCAGTGTAGGGGTTCTTGCTGGGGGTGGTGTTTCAGGGTTTAGGGCAGTGCAGTGATATTCGGGCAGTGTATTGGGTTGTGCAGGGGAGTGGTGTTTCAGGGTTTAGGGCAGTGCAGTGGTGTTTGGGCTGTGTAGGGGGTCTTGCTGGGGTGGTGTTTCAGGGTTTAGGGCAGTGCAGTGGTGTTCGAGCAGTGTAGGGGCCGTGCTGGGTGTGGTGTTTCAGGGTTTAGGGCAGTGCAGTGGTGTTTGGGCAGTGTGAGTAATTGTGATGGGGCTGGTTTTTCAGGGTTTAGGGCAGTGCTGTGGTGTTCGGGCAGTGTAGGGGGTAATGCTGGGGGGTGGTGTTTCAGGGTTTAGGGCAGTGCAGTGGTGATCGGGCAGTGTAGGGGGTCGTGCTGGGGGTGGTGTTTCATGGTTTAGGGCAGTGCAGTGGTGTTCGGGCAGTGTAGGGGGTCATGCTGGGGGTGGTGTTTCAGGGTTTAGGGCAGTGGTTCAGTGGTGTTCGGGCATTTTGGGGGTCTTGCAGGGGCTGGTTTTTCAGGGTTTAGAGCAGTGCAGTTGTGTTTGGGTAGTGTGTGGGGTCGTGCAGGGGCTGGTGTTTCAGGGTTTAAGGCAGTGCAGTGGTGTTTGGGCAGTGTAGGGGTTTGTACGGGGGATGGTGTTTCAGGGTTTAGGGCAGTGCAGTGGTGTTCGGGCAGTGTAGGGGGTCATGCGGGGGCTGGTGTTTCAGGGTTTAGGGCAGTGCAGAGGTGTTCAGGCAGTCTAGGGGGTCGTGCGGGGATGGTGTTTTAGGTTTTAGGGTAGTGCAGTGGTGTTCGGGCAGTGTAGGGGGTCGTGCTGGGGCTGGTGTTTCAGGGTTTAGGGCAGTGCAGTGGTGTTCGGGCAGTGTAGGGGGTCGTGATGGGGCTGGTCGTTCAGTGTTTAGGGCAGTGCAGTGGTGTTCAGGCTGTGTAGGGGGTCGTACTGAGGATGGTGTTTCAGGGTTTAGGGCAGAGCAGTGGTGTTTGGGCAGTGTACGGAGTCGTGCTGAGGGTGGTGTTTCAGGGTTTAGGGCACTGCAGTGGTGTTCGGGCAGTGTAGGGGGATGTGCTGGGGTGGTGTTTCAGGGTTTAGGGCAGAGCAGTGGTGTTCGGGCAGTGTAGGTGGTCGTGCAGGGGGTGGTGTTTCAGGGTTTAGGGCAGAGCAGTGATATATCGCGGGGAGTGTAGTGGGTTGTGCAGGGGGTGGTGTTTCAGGGTTTAGGGCAGTGCAGTGGTGTTCAGGCAGTGTAGGGGGTCATGCTGGGGCTGGTTTTTCAGGGTTTAGGGCAGTGCAGTGGTGTTTGGGCAGTCTAGAGGGTCGTGCTGGGGGGTGGTGTTTCAGAGTTTAGGTAAGTGCTGTGGTGCTCGGACAGTGTAGGGGGTCGTGCTGCAGGTGGTGTTTCAGGGTTTAGGGCAGTGCAATTGTGTTCGGGCAGTGTAGGGGGTCGTGCTGCGGTGGTATTTCAGGGTTTAGGGCAGTGGTGCAGTGGTGTTCGGGCAGTGTAGGGGGTCTTGCAGGGGGTGGTGTTTCAGGGTTTAGGCAGTGGTGTTCGGGTAGTGTAGGGGGTTCTCTGAGGGTGCTGTTTCATGGTTAAGGGGAGTGGTGTTCAGGCAGTGTAGGGGGTCTTGCTGGGGGTATGGTATCAGGGTTTAGGGCAGTGCAGTGTTGTTAGGGAAGTGTAGGGGGTCTTGCTGGGGGTGGTGTTTAAGGGTTTAGGGCACTGCAGTGTTGTTTGGGCAGTGTTGGGGGTCTTGCTGGGGGTGGTGTTTCAGGGGTTAGGGCAGCAGTGCTCGGACAGTGTAAGGGGTCATGCTGGGGGTGGTGTTTCAGGGTTTAGGGCGGTGCAGTGGTGTTCGGGCAATGTAGGGGGTCGTGCAGGGGGGTGGAGTTTCAGGGTTTAGGGCAGAGCAGTGTTGTTCGGGCAGTGTAGGAGGTCGTGCAGGGGTTGGTGTTTCATGGTTAAAGGCATTGCAGTGGTTTTCGGGCAGTGTAGGGGGTCTTCCTGGGGGCGGTGTTTCAGGGTTTAGGGCAGTGAAGTAGTGTTCGGGCAGTGTAGGGGGTCTTGTTGGGGGTGGTATTTCAGGGTTTTGGCAGTTGTGTTTGGGCAGTGTAGGGGGTCTTGCTGGGGGTGGTGTTTCAGGGTTTAGGGCAGTGCAGTGGTATTCGGGCAGTGTAGTGGGTCGCGCAGGAGGGTGGTGTTTCAGGGTTTAGGGCAGAGCAGTGGTGTATGGGCAGTGTATGGGGTCGTGCTGGGGGTGGTGTTTCAGGGTTTAGGGCAGAGGAGTGGTGTTCGGGCAGTGTACGGGGTCATGCTGGGGGTGGTGTTTCAGGGTTTAGGGTACTGCAGTAGTGTTCGGGCAGTGTAAGGGGACGTGCCGAGGGTGGAGTTTCAGTGTTTAGGGCAGTGCAGTGGTGTTCGGGCAGTGTAGGGGGTTGTTCTGGGGCTGGTGATTCAGGGTTTAGGGCATGCAGTGGTTTTCTGGCAGTGTAGGGGGTCATGCTGGGGCTGGTGTTTCAGGGTTTAGGGCAGTGCAGTGGTGTTCGGGCTGTGTAGGGCGTCATGCTGGGGCTGGTATTTCAGGGTTTAGGGCACTGCAGTGTTGTTCGGGCACTGTAGGGGGTCGTGCTGGGGCTGGAGTTTCAGGGTTTAGGGCAGAGCAGTGGTGTCCAGGCAGTGTAGAGGGTCGTGGTGGGGCTGGTGTTTTAGGGTTTAGGGTAGAGCAGTGGTGTTCGGGCAGTGTAGGGGGATGTGCGGGGTAGTGTTTCAGGGTTTAGGACAGAGCAGTGGTGTTCAGGCAGTGTAGGTGGTCGTTTTTGGGGTGGTGTTTCAGGGTTTAGGGCAGTGCAGTGATGTTCGGGCTGTGTAGGGGGCCATGCAGGGGGTGGTGTTTCAGGGTTTAGGGAAGTGCAGTCGTGTTCGGGCAGTGTAAGGGGTCTTGCTGGGGGTGGTGTTTCAGGGTTTAGGGCAGTGGTGTTCGAGCAGTGTAGGGGGTCTTGCTGAGGATTGTTTTCAGGGTTTAGGGCAGACCAGTTATGTGCGGGCAATGTAGGGGGTCATGCTGGGGGTGGTGTTTCAGGGTTTAAGGCAGAGCAGTGGTGTTCGGACAGTGTACGGAGTCGTGCTGGAGGTGGTATTACAGAGTTTAGGGCACTGCAGTGGTGTTCGGGCAGTGTAGGGGGTTTTGCAGGGGGGTGGTGTTTCAGGGTTTAGGACAGTGCACTGGTGTTCAGCCATTGTAGGGGGTCGTGCTGGGGGTGGTTTTTCAGGGTTTAGGGCAGTGTAGTGGTGTTCGGGCAGTGTGGGGAATCGTGCTGGGGCTGGTGTTTCATTGTTTAGGGCAGTGCAGTTGTGTTCGCGCAGTGTAGGGGGTCGTGCTGGGGCTGGTGTTTCATGATTTTGGGCAGTAGTGTTCGGGCAGTGTAGGGGGTCTTGCTGTGGGTGGTATTTCAGGGTTTAGGGCAGTTCAGTGGTGTGCGGTCTGTGTAGGGGTTCTTGCTGGGGGTGGTGTTTCAGGGTTTAGGGTACTGCAGTAGTGTTCGGGCAGTGTAAGGGGACGTGCCGAGGGTGGAGTTTCAGTGTTTAGGGCAGTGCAGTGGTGTTCGGGCAGTGTAGGGGGTTGTTCTGGGGCTGGTGATTCAGGGTTTAGGGCATGCAGTGGTTTTCTGGCAGTGTAGGGGGTCATGCTGGGGCTGGTGTTTCAGGGTTTAGGGCAGTGCAGTGGTGTTCGGGCTGTGTAGGGCGTCATGCTGGGGCTGGTATTTCAGGGTTTAGGGCACTGC
This sequence comes from Triturus cristatus, assembly GCF_964204655.1. Lineage (NCBI taxonomy): Eukaryota > Metazoa > Chordata > Amphibia > Caudata > Salamandridae > Triturus > Triturus cristatus. The sequence goes on along the minus strand of NC_140579.1, from coordinate 1,130,156,653 downwards.
AGTGTTGTTCGGGCACTGTAGGGGGTCGTGCTGGGGCTGGAGTTTCAGGGTTTAGGGCAGAGCAGTGGTGTCCAGGCAGTGTAGAGGGTCGTGGTGGGGCTGGTGTTTTAGGGTTTAGGATAGAGCAGTGGTGTTCGGGCAGTGTAGGGGAATGTGCGGGGTAGTGTTTCAGGGTTTAGGACAGAGCAGTGGTGTTCAGGCAGTGTAGGTGGTCGTTTTTGGGGTGGTGTTTCAGGGTTTAGGGCAGTGCAGTGATGTTCGGGCTGTGTAGGGGGCTGTGCAGGGGGTGGTGTTTCAGGGTTTAGGGAAGTGCAGTCGTGTTCGGGCAGTGTAAGGGGTCTTGCTGGGGGTGGTGTTTCAGGGTTTAGGGCAGTGGTGTTCGAGCAGTGTAGGGGGTCTTGCTGGGGATTGTTTTCAGGGTTTAGGGCAGACCAGTTGTGTGCGGGCAATGTAGGGGGTCATGCTGGGGGTGGTGTTTCAGGGTTTAAGGCAGAGCAGTGGTGTTCGGACAGTGTACGGAGTCGTGCTGGAGGTGGTATTTCAGAGTTTAGGGCACTGCAGTGGTGTTCGGGCAGTGTAGGGGGTTTTGCAGGGGGTGGTGTTTCAGGGTTTAGGACAGTGCACTGGTGTTCAGCCATTGTAGGGGGTCGTGCTGGGGGTGGTTTTTCAGGGTTTAGGGCAGTGTAGTGGTGTTCGGGCAGTGTGGGGAATCGTGCTGGGGCTGGTGTTTCATTGTTTAGGGCAGTGCAGTTGTGTTCGCGCAGTGTAGGGGGTCGTGCTGGGGCTGGTGTTTCATGATTTTGGGCAGTAGTGTTCGGGCAGTGTAGGGGGTCTTGCTATGGGTGGTATTTCAGGGTTTAGGGCAGTTCAGTGGTGTGCGGTCAGTGTAGGGGTTCTTGCTGGGGGTGGTGTTTCAGGGTTTAGGGCAGTGCAGTGATATTCGGGCAGTGTAGTGGGTCGTGCAGGGGGGTGGTGTTTCAGGGTTTAGGGCAGTGCAGTGGTATTTGGGCAGTGTAGGGGGTTGTGCTGGGGGGTGGTGTTTCAGGGTTTAGGACAGTGCAGTGGTGTTCGGGCAGTGTAGGGGGTCTTGCTGGGGGTGGTGTTTCAGGGTTAACGGCATTGCAGTGGTTTTCGGGCCGTGTAGGGGGTCTTCCTGGGGGTGGTGTTTCAGGGTTTAGGGCAGTGAAGTAGTGTTCGGGCAGTGTAGGGGGCCGTGCTGGGTGTGGTGTTTCAGGGTTTAGGGCAGGCAATGGTGTTTGGACAGTGTGAGTAGTTGTGATGGGGCTGGTTTTTCAGGGTTTAGGGCAGTGCAGTGGTATTTGGGCAGTGTAGGGGGTCGTGCTGGGGGGTGGTGTTTCAGGGTTTAGGGCAGTGCAGTGGTGTTCGGGCAGTGTAGGGGGTCTTGCTGGGGGTGGTGTTTCAGGGTTTAGGGCAGTGCAGTGGTGTTCGGGCAGTGTAGGGGGTCGTGCTGGGGGTGGTGTTTCAGGGTTTAGGGCAGTCGTTCAGTGGTGTTCGGGCAGTGTGGGGGTCTTGCAGGGGCTTGTTTTTTAGGGTTTAGAGCAGTGCAGTGGTGTTCGGGTAGTGTGTGGCGTCATGCAGGGGCTGGTGTTTCATGATTTTGGGCAGTAGTGTTCGGGCAGTGTAGGGGGTCTTGCTGTGGGTGGTATTTCAGGGTTTAGGGCAGTTCAGTGGTGTGCGGTCAGTGTAGGGGTTCTTGCTGGGGGTGGTGTTTCAGGGTTTAGGGCAGTGCAGTGATATTCGGGCAGTGTATTGGGTTGTGCAGGGGAGTGGTGTTTCAGGGTTTAGGGCAGTGCAGTGGTGTTTGGGCTGTGTAGGGGGTCTTGCTGGGGTGGTGTTTCAGGGTTTAGGGCAGTGCAGTGGTGTTCGAGCAGTGTAGGGGCCGTGCTGGGTGTGGTGTTTCAGGGTTTAGGGCAGTGCAGTGGTGTTTGGGCAGTGTGAGTAATTGTGATGGGGCTGGTTTTTCAGGGTTTAGGGCAGTGCTGTGGTGTTCGGGCAGTGTAGGGGGTAATGCTGGGGGGTGGTGTTTCAGGGTTTAGGGCAGTGCAGTGGTGATCGGGCAGTGTAGGGGGTCGTGCTGGGGGTGGTGTTTCATGGTTTAGGGCAGTGCAGTGGTGTTCGGGCAGTGTAGGGGGTCATGCTGGGGGTGGTGTTTCAGGGTTTAGGGCAGTGGTTCAGTGGTGTTCGGGCATTTTGGGGGTCTTGCAGGGGCTGGTTTTTCAGGGTTTAGAGCAGTGCAGTTGTGTTTGGGTAGTGTGTGGGGTCGTGCAGGGGCTGGTGTTTCAGGGTTTAAGGCAGTGCAGTGGTGTTTGGGCAGTGTAGGGGTTTGTACGGGGGATGGTGTTTCAGGGTTTAGGGCAGTGCAGTGGTGTTCGGGCAGTGTAGGGGGTCATGCGGGGGCTGGTGTTTCAGGGTTTAGGGCAGTGCAGAGGTGTTCAGGCAGTCTAGGGGGTCGTGCGGGGATGGTGTTTTAGGTTTTAGGGTAGTGCAGTGGTGTTCGGGCAGTGTAGGGGGTCGTGCTGGGGCTGGTGTTTCAGGGTTTAGGGCAGTGCAGTGGTGTTCGGGCAGTGTAGGGGGTCGTGATGGGGCTGGTCGTTCAGTGTTTAGGGCAGTGCAGTGGTGTTCAGGCTGTGTAGGGGGTCGTACTGAGGATGGTGTTTCAGGGTTTAGGGCAGAGCAGTGGTGTTTGGGCAGTGTACGGAGTCGTGCTGAGGGTGGTGTTTCAGGGTTTAGGGCACTGCAGTGGTGTTCGGGCAGTGTAGGGGGATGTGCTGGGGTGGTGTTTCAGGGTTTAGGGCAGAGCAGTGGTGTTCGGGCAGTGTAGGTGGTCGTGCAGCGGGTGGTGTTTCAGGGTTTAGGGCAGAGCAGTGATATATCGCGGGGAGTGTAGTGGGTTGTGCAGGGGGTGGTGTTTCAGGGTTTAGGGCAGTGCAGTGGTGTTCAGGCAGTGTAGGGGGTCATGCTGGGGCTGGTTTTTCAGGGTTTAGGGCAGTGCAGTGGTGTTTGGGCAGTCTAGAGGGTCGTGCTGGGGGGTGGTGTTTCAGAGTTTAGGTAAGTGCTGTGGTGCTCGGACAGTGTAGGGGGTCGTGCTGCAGGTGGTGTTTCAGGGTTTAGGGCAGTGCAATTGTGTTCGGGCAGTGTAGGGGGTCGTGCTGCGGTGGTATTTCAGGGTTTAGGGCAGTGGTGCAGTGGTGTTCGGGCAGTGTAGGGGGTCTTGCAGGGGGTGGTGTTTCAGGGTTTAGGCAGTGGTGTTCGGGTAGTGTAGGGGGTTCTCTGAGGGTGCTGTTTCATGGTTAAGGGGAGTGGTGTTCAGGCAGTGTAGGGGGTCTTGCTGGGGGTATGGTATCAGGGTTTAGGGCAGTGCAGTGTTGTTAGGGAAGTGTAGGGGGTCTTGCTGGGGGTGGTGTTTAAGGGTTTAGGGCAGTGCAGTGTTGTTTGGGCAGTGTTGGGGGTCTTGCTGGGGGTGGTGTTTCAGGGGTTAGGGCAGCAGTGCTCGGACAGTGTAAGGGGTCATGCTGGGGGTGGTGTTTCAGGGTTTAGGGCGGTGCAGTGGTGTTCGGGCAATGTAGGGGGTCGTGCAGGGGGGTGGAGTTTCAGGGTTTAGGGCAGAGCAGTGTTGTTCGGGCAGTGTAGGAGGTCGTGCAGGGGTTGGTGTTTCATGGTTAAAGGCATTGCAGTGGTTTTCGGGCAGTGTAGGGGGTCTTCCTGGGGGCGGTGTTTCAGGGTTTAGGGCAGTGGTGTTTGGGATGTATAGGGGGTCTTGCTGGGGGTGGTGTTTCAGGGTTTAGGGCAGTGAAGTAGTGTTCGGGCAGTGTAGGGGGTCTTGCTGGGGGTGGTATTTCAGGGTTTTGGCAGTTGTGTTTGGGCAGTGTAGGGGGTCTTGCTGGGGGTGGTGTTTCAGGGTTTAGGGCAGTGCAGTGGTATTCGGGCAGTGTATTGGGTCGCGCAGGGGGGTGGTGTTTCAGGGTTTAGGGCAGAGCAGTGGTGTATGGGCAGTGTATGGGGTCGTGCTGGGGGTGGTGTTTCAGGGTTTAGGGCAGAGGAGTGGTGTTCGGGCAGTGTACGGGGTCATGCTGGGGGTGGTGTTTCAGGGTTTAGGGTACTGCAGTAGTGTTCGGGCAGTGTAAGGGGACGTGCCGAGGGTGGAGTTTCAGTGTTTAGGGCAGTGCAGTGGTGTTCGGGCAGTGTAGGGGGTTGTTCTGGGGCTGGTGATTCAGGGTTTAGGGCATGCAGTGGTTTTCTGGCAGTGTAGGGGGTCATGCTGGGGCTGGTGTTTCAGGGTTTAGGGCAGTGCAGTGGTGTTCGGGCTGTGTAGGGCGTCATGCTGGGGCTGGTATTTCAGGGTTTAGGGCACTGCAGTGTTGTTCGGGCACTGTAGGGGGTCGTGCTGGGGCTGGAGTTTCAGGGTTTAGGGCAGAGCAGTGGTGTCCAGGCAGTGTAGAGGGTCGTGGTGGGGCTGGTGTTTTAGGGTTTAGGGTAGAGCAGTGGTGTTCGGGCAGTGTAGGGGGATGTGCGGGGTAGTGTTTCAGGGTTTAGGACAGAGCAGTGGTGTTCAGGCAGTGTAGGTGGTCGTTTTTGGGGTGGTGTTTCAGGGTTTAGGGCAGTGCAGTGATGTTCGGGCTGTGTAGGGGGCCGTGCAGGGGGTGGTGTTTCAGGGTTTAGGGAAGTGCAGTCGTGTTCGGGCAGTGTAAGGGGTCTTGCTGGGGGTGGTGTTTCAGGGTTTAGGGCAGTGGTGTTCGAGCAGTGTAGGGGGTCTTGCTGAGGATTGTTTTCAGGGTTTAGGGCAGACCAGTTATGTGCGGGCAATGTAGGGGGTCATGCTGGGGTGGTGTTTCAGGGTTTAAGGCAGAGCAGTGGTGTTCGGACAGTGTACGGAGTCGTGCTGGAGGTGGTATTTCAGAGTTTAGGGCACTACAGTGGTGTTCGGGCAGTGTAGGGGGTTTTGCAGGGGGGTGGTGTTTCAGGGTTTAGGACAGTGCACTGGTGTTCAGCCATTGTAGGGGGTCGTGCTGGGGGTGGTTTTTCAGGGTTTAGGGCAGTGTAGTGGTGTTCGGGCAGTGTGGGGAATCGTGCTGGGGCTGGTGTTTCATTGTTTAGGGCAGTGCAGTTGTGTTCGCGCAGTGTAGGGGGTCGTGCTGGGGCTGGTGTTTCATGATTTTGGGCAGTAGTGTTAGGGCAGTGTAGGGGGTCTTGCTGTGGGTGGTATTTCAGGGTTTAGGGCAGTTCAGTGGTGTGCGGTCTGTGTAGGGGTTCTTGCTGGGGGTGGTGTTTCAGGGTTTAGGGTACTGCAGTAGTGTTCGGGCAGTGTAAGGGGACGTGCCGAGGGTGGAGTTTCAGTGTTTGGGGCAGTGCAGTGGTGTTCGGGCAGTGTAGGGGGTTGTTCTGGGGCTGGTGATTCAGGGTTTAGGGCATGCAGTGGTTTTCTGGCAGTGTAGGGGGTCATGCTGGGGCTGGTGTTTCAGGGTTTAGGGCAGTGCAGTGGTGTTCGGGCTGTGTAGGGCGTCATGCTGGGGCTGGTATTTCAGGGTTTAGGGCACTGCAGTGTTGTTCGGGCACTGTAGGGGGTCGTGCTGGGGCTGGAGTTTCAGGGTTTAGGGCAGAGCAGTGGTGTCCAGGCAGTGTAGAGGGTCGTGGTGGGGCTGGTGTTTTAGGGTTTAGGGTAGAGCAGTGGTGTTCGGGCAGTGTAGGGGAATGTGCGGGGTAGTGTTTCAGGGTTTAGGACAGAGCAGTGGTGTTCAGGCAGTGTAGGTGGTCGTTTTTGGGGTGGTGTTTCAGGGTTTAGGGCAGTGCAGTGATGTTCAGGCTGTGTAGGGGGCTGTGCAGGGGGTGGTGTTTCAGGGTTTAGGGAAGTGCAGTCGTGTTCGGGCAGTGTAAGGGGTCTTGCTGGGGGTGGTGTTTCAGGGTTTAGGGCAGTGGTGTTCGAGCAGTGTAGGGGGTCTTGCTGGGGATTGTTTTCAGGGATTAGGGCAGACCAGTTGTGTGCGGGCAATGTAGGGGGTCATGCTGGGGGTGGTGTTTCAGGGTTTAAGGCAGAGCAGTGGTGTTCGGACAGTGTACGGAGTCGTGCTGGAGGTGGTATTTCAGAGTTTAGGGCACTGCAGTGGTGTTCGGGCAGTGTAGGGGGTTTTGCAGGGGGTGGTGTTTCAGGGTTTAGGACAGTGCACTGGTGTTCAGCCATTGTAGGGGGTCGTGCTGGGGGTGGTTTTTCAGGGTTTAGGGCAGTGTAGTGGTGTTCGGGCAGTGTGGGGAATCGTGCTGGGGCTGGTGTTTCATTGTTTAGGGCAGTGCAGTTGTCTTCGCGCAGTGTAGGGGGTCGTGCTGGGGCTGGTGTTTCATGATTTTGGGCAGTAGTGTTCGGGCAGTGTAGGGGGTCTTGCTATGGGTGGTATTTCAGGGTTTAGGGCAGTTCAGTGGTGTGCGGTCAGTGTAGGGGTTCTTGCTGGGGGTGGTGTTTCAGGGTTTAGGGCAGTGCAGTGATATTCGGGCAGTGTAGTGGGTCGTGCAGGGGGGTGGTGTTTCAGGGTTTAGGGCAGTGCAGTGGTGTTTGGGCAGTGTAGGGGGTCTTGCTGGGGGTGGTGTTTCAGGGTTTAGGGCAGTGCAGTGGTGTTCGAGCAGTGTAGGGGGCCGTGCTGGGTGTGGTGTTTCAGGGTTTAGGGCAGGCAATGGTGTTTGGACAGTGTGAGTAGTTGTGATGGGGCTGGTTTTTCAGGGTTTAGGGCAGTGCAGTGGTATTTGGGCAGTGTAGGGGGTCGCGCAGGGGGGTGGTGTTTCAGGGTTTAGGGCAGAGCAGTGGTGTATGGGCAGTGTATGGGGTCGTGCTGGGGGTGGTGTTTCAGGGTTTAGGGCAGAGGAGTGGTGTTCGGGCAGTGTACGGGGTCATGCTGGGGGTGGTGTTTCAGGGTTTAGGGTACTGCAGTAGTGTTCGGGCAGTGTAAGGGGACGTGCCGAGGGTGGAGTTTCAGTGTTTAGGGCAGTGCAGTGGTGTTCGGGCAGTGTAGGGGGTTGTTCTGGGGCTGGTGATTCAGGGTTTAGGGCATGCAGTGGTTTTCTGGCAGTGTAGGGGGTCATGCTGGGGCTGGTGTTTCAGGGTTTAGGGCAGTGCAGTGGTGTTCGGGCTGTGTAGGGCGTCATGCTGGGGCTGGTATTTCAGGGTTTAGGGCACTGCAGTGTTGTTCGGGCACTGTAGGGGGTCGTGCTGGGGCTGGAGTTTCAGGGTTTAGGGCAGAGCAGTGGTGTCCAGGCAGTGTAGAGGGTCGTGGTGGGGCTGGTGTTTTAGGGTTTAGGGTAGAGCAGTGGTGTTCGGGCAGTGTAGGGGGATGTGCGGGGTAGTGTTTCAGGGTTTAGGACAGAGCAGTGGTGTTCAGGCAGTGTAGGTGGTCGTTTTTGGGGTGGTGTTTCAGGGTTTAGGGCAGTGCAGTGATGTTCGGGCTGTGTAGGGGGCCGTGCAGGGGGTGGTGTTTCAGGGTTTAGGGAAGTGCAGTCGTGTTCGGGCAGTGTAAGGGGTCTTGCTGGGGGTGGTGTTTCAGGGTTTAGGGCAGTGGTGTTCGAGCAGTGTAGGGGGTCTTGCTGAGGATTGTTTTCAGGGTTTAGGGCAGACCAGTTATGTGCGGGCAATGTAGGGGGTCATGCTGGGGGTGGTGTTTCAGGGTTTAAGGCAGAGCAGTGGTGTTCGGACAGTGTACGGAGTCGTGCTGGAGGTGGTATTTCAGAGTTTAGGGCACTGCAGTGGTGTTCGGGCAGTGTAGGGGGTTTTGCAGGGGGGTGGTGTTTCAGGGTTTAGGACAGTGCACTGGTGTTCAGCCATTGTAGGGGGTCGTGCTGGGGGTGGTTTTTCAGGGTTTAGGGCAGTGTAGTGGTGTTCGGGCAGTGTGGGGAATCGTGCTGGGGCTGGTGTTTCATTGTTTAGGGCAGTGCAGTTGTGTTCGCGCAGTGTAGTGGGTCGTGCTGGGGCTGGTGTTTCATGATTTTGGGCAGTAGTGTTCGGGCAGTGTAGGGGGTCTTGCTGTGGGTGGTATTTCAGGGTTTAGGGCAGTTCAGTGGTGTGCGGTCTGTGTAGGGGTTCTTGCTGGGGTGGTGTTTCAGGGTTTAGGGTACTGCAGTAGTGTTCGGGCAGTGTAAGGGGACGTGCCGAGGGTGGAGTTTCAGTGTTTAGGGCAGTGCAGTGGTGTTCGGGCAGTGTAGGGGGTTGTTCTGGGGCTGGTGATTCAGGGTTTAGGGCATGCAGTGGTTTTCTGGCAGTATAGGGGGTCATGCTGGGGCTGGTGTTTCAGGGTTTAGGGCAGTGCAGTGGTGTTCGGGCTGTGTAGGGCGTCATGCTGGGGCTGGTATTTCAGGGTTTAGGGCACTGCAGTGTTGTTCGGGCACTGTAGGGGGTCGTGCTGGGGCTGGAGTTTCAGGGTTTAGGGCAGAGCAGTGGTGTCCAGGCAGTGTAGAGGGTCGTGGTGGGGCTGGTGTTTTAGGGTTTAGGGTAGAGCAGTGGTGTTCGGGCAGTGTAGGGGGATGTGCAAGGTAGTGTTTCAGGGTTTAGGACAGAGCAGTGGTGTTCAGGCAGTGTAGGTGGTCGTTTTTGGGGTGGTGTTTCAGGGTTTAGGGCAGTGCAGTGATGTTCGGGCTGTGTAGGGGGCCGTGCAGGGGGTGGTGTTTCAGGGTTTAGGGAAGTGCAGTCGTGTTCGGGCAGTGTAAGGGGTCTTGCTGGGGGTGGTGTTTCAGGGTTTAGGGCAGTGGTGTTCGAGCAGTGTAGGGGGTCTTGCTGAGGATTGTTTTCAGGGTTTAGGGCAGACCAGTTATGTGCGGGCAATGTAGGGGGTCATGCTGGGGGTGGTGTTTCAGGGTTTAAGGCAGAGCAGTGGTGTTCGGACAGTGTACGGAGTCGTGCTGGAGGTGGTATTTCAGAGTTTAGGGCACTGCAGTGGTGTTCGGGCAGTGTAGGGGGTTTTGCAGGGGGGTGGTGTTTCAGGGTTTAGGACAGTGCACTGGTGTTCAGCCATTGTAGGGGGTCGTGCTGGGGGTGGTTTTTCAGGGTTTAGGGCAGTGTAGTGGTGTTCGGGCAGTGTGGGGAATCGTGCTGGGGCTGGTGTTTCATTGTTTAGGGCAGTGCAGTTGTGTTCGCGCAGTGTAGGGGGTCGTGCTGGGGCTGGTGTTTCATGATTTTGGGCAGTAGTGTTCGGGCAGTGTAGGGGGTCTTGCTGTGGGTGGTATTTCAGGGTTTAGGGCAGTTCAGTGGTGTGCGGTCTGTGTAGGGGTTCTTGCTGGGGGTGGTGTTTCAGGGTTTAGGGTACTGCAGTAGTGTTCGGGCAGTGTAAGGGGACGTGCCGAGGGTGGAGTTTCAGTGTTTAGGGCAGTGCAGTGGTGTTCGGGCAGTGTAGGGGGTTGTTCTGGGGCTGGTGATTCAGGGTTTAGGGCATGCAGTGGTTTTCTGGCAGTGTAGGGGGTCATGCTGGGGCTGGTGTTTCAGGGTTTAGGGCAGTGCAGTGGTGTTCGGGCTGTGTAGGGCGTCATGCTGGGGCTGGTATTTCAGGGTTTAGGGCACTGCAGTGTTGTTCGGGCACTGTAGGGGGTCGTGCTGGGGCTGGAGTTTCAGGGTTTAGGGCAGAGCAGTGGTGTCCAGGCAGTGTAGAGGGTCGTGGTGGGGCTGGTGTTTTAGGGTTTAGGGTAGAGCAGTGGTGTTCGGGCAGTGTAGTGGAATGTGCGGGGTAGTGTTTCAGGGTTTAGGACAGAGCAGTGGTGTTCAGGCAGTGTAGGTGGTCGTTTTTGGGGTGGTGTTTCAGGGTTTAGGGCAGTGCAGTGATGTTCGGGCTGTGTAGGGGGCTGTGCAGGGGGTGGTGTTTCAGGGTTTAGGGAAGTGCAGTCGTGTTCGGGCAGTGTAAGGGGTCTTGCTGGGGGTGGTGTTTCAGGGTTTAGGGCAGTGGTGTTCGAGCAGTGTAGGGGGTCTTGCTGGGGATTGTTTTCAGGGTTTAGGGCAGACCAGTTGTGTGCGGGCAATGTAGGGGGTCATGCTGGGGGTGGTGTTTCAGGGTTTAAGGCAGAGCAGTGGTGTTCGGACAGTGTACGGAGTCGTGCTGGAGGTGGTATTTCAGAGTTTAGGGCACTGCAGTGGTGTTCGGGCAGTGTAGGGGGTTTTGCAGGGGGTGGTGTTTCAGGGTTTAGGACAGTGCACTGGTGTTCAGCCATTGTAGGGGGTCGTGCTGGGGGTGGTTTTTCAGGGTTTAGGGCAGTGTAGTGGTGTTCGGGCAGTGTGGGGAATCGTGCTGGGGCTGGTGTTTCATTGTTTAGGGCAGTGCAGTTGTGTTCGCGCAGTGTAGGGGGTCGTGCTGGGGCTGGTGTTTCATGATTTTGGGCAGTAGTGTTCGGGCAGTGTAGGGGGTCTTGCTATGGGTGGTATTTCAGGGTTTAGGGCAGTTCAGTGGTGTGCGGTCAGTGTAGGGGTTCTTGCTGGGGGTGGTGTTTCAGGGTTTAGGGCAGTGCAGTGATATTCGGGCAGTGTAGTGGGTCGTGCAGGGGGGTGGTGTTTCAGGGTTTAGGGCAGTGCAGTGGTGTTTGGGCAGTGTAGGGGGTCTTGCTGGGGGTGGTGTTTCAGGGTTTAGGGCAGTGCAGTGGTGTTCGAGCAGTGTAGGGGGCCGTGCTGGGTGTGGTGTTTCAGGGTTTAGGGCAGGCAATGGTGTTTGGACAGTGTGAGTAGTTGTGATGGGGCTGGTTTTTCAGGGTTTAGGGCAGTGCAGTGGTATTTGGGCAGTGTAGGGGGTCGCGCAGGGGGGTGGTGTTTCAGGGTTTAGGGCAGAGCAGTGGTGTATGGGCAGTGTATGGGGTCGTGCTGGGGGTGGTGTTTCAGGGTTTAGGGCAGAGGAGTGGTGTTCGGGCAGTGTACGGGGTCATGCTGGGGGTGGTGTTTCAGGGTTTAGGGTACTGCAGTAGTGTTCGGGCAGTGTAAGGGGACGTGCCGAGGGTGGAGTTTCAGTGTTTAGGGCAGTGCAGTGGTGTTCGGGCAGAGTAGGGGGTTGTTCTGGGGCTGGTGATTCAGGGTTTAGGGCATGCAGTGGTTTTCTGGCAGTGTAGGGGGTCATGCTGGGGCTGGTGTTTCAGGGTTTAGGGCAGTGCAGTGGTGTTCGGGCTGTGGAGGGCGTCATGCTGGGGCTGGTATTTCAGGGTTTAGGGCACTGCAGTGTTGTTCGGGCACTGTAGGGGGTCGTGCTGGGGCTGGAGTTTCAGGGTTTAGGGCAGAGCAGTGGTGTCCAGGCAGTGTAGAGGGTCGTGGTGGGGCTGGTGTTTTAGGGTTTAGGGTAGAGCAGTGGTGTTCGGGCAGTGTAGGGGGATGTGCGGGGTAGTGTTTCAGGGTTTAGGACAGAGCAGTGGTGTTCAGGCAGTGTAGGTGGTCGTTTTTGGGGTGGTGTTTCAGGGTTTAGGGCAGTGCAGTGATGTTCGGGCTGTGTAGGGGGCCGTGCAGGGGGTGGTGTTTCAGGGTTTAGGGAAGTGCAGTCGTGTTCGGGCAGTGTAAGGGGTCTTGCTGGGGGTGGTGTTTCAGGGTTTAGGGCAGTGGTGTTCGAGCAGTGTAGGGGGTCTTGCTGAGGATTGTTTTCAGGGTTTAGGGCAGACCAGTTATGTGCGGGCAATGTAGGGGGTCATGCTGGGGGTGGTGTTTCAGGGTTTAAGGCAGAGCAGTGGTGTTCGGACAGTGTACGGAGTCGTGCTGGAGGTGGTATTTCAGAGTTTAGGGCACTGCAGTGGTGTTCGGGCAGTGTAGGGGGTTTTGCAGGGGGGTGGTGTTTCAGGGTTTAGGACAGTGCACTGGTGTTCAGCCATTGTAGGGGGTCGTGCTGGGGGTGGTTTTTCAGGGTTTAGGGCAATGTAGTGGTGTTCGGGCAGTGTGGGGAATCGTGCTGGGGCTGGTGTTTCATTGTTTAGGGCAGTGCAGTTGTGTTCGCGCAGTGTAGGGGGTCGTGCTGGGGCTGGTGTTTCATGATTTTGGGCAGTAGTGTTCGGGCAGTGTAGGGGGTCTTGCTGTGGGTGGTATTTCAGGGTTTAGGGCAGTTCAGTGGTGTGCGGTCTTTGTAGGGGTTCTTGCTGGGGGTGGTGTTTCAGGGTTTAGGGTACTGCAGTAGTGTTCGGGCAGTGTAAGGGGACGTGCCGAGGGTGGAGTTTCAGTGTTTAGGGCAGTGCAGTGGTGTTCGGGCAGTGTAGGGGGTTGTTCTGGGGCTGGTGATTCAGGGTTTAGGGCATGCAGTGGTTTTCTGGCAGTGTAGGGGGTCATGCTGGGGCTGGTGTTTCAGGGTTTAGGGCAGTGCAGTGGTGTTCGGGCTGTGTAGGGCGTCATGCTGGGGCTGGTATTTCAGGGTTTAGGGCACTGCAGTGTTGTTCGGGCACTGTAGGGGGTCGTGCTGGGGCTGGAGTTTCAGGGTTTAGGGCAGAGCAGTGGTGTCCAGGCAGTGTAGAGGGTCGTGGTGGGGCTGGTGTTTTAGGGTTTAGGGTAGAGCAGTGGTGTTCGGGCAGTGTAGGGGAATGTGCGGGGTAGTGTTTCAGGGTTTAGGACAGAGCAGTGGTGTTCAGGCAGTGTAGGTGGTCGTTTTTGGGGTGGTGTTTCAGGGTTTAGGGCAGTGCAGTGATGTTCGGGCTGTGTAGGGGGCCGTGCAGGGGGTGGTGTTTCAGGGTTTAGGGAAGTGCAGTCGTGTTCGGGCAGTGTAAGGGGTCTTGCTGGGGGTGGTGTTTCAGGGTTTAGGGCAGTGGTGTTCGAGCAGTGTAGGGGGTCTTGCTGGGGATTGTTTTCAGGGTTTAGGGCAGACCAGTTGTGTGCGGGCAATGTAGGGGGTCATGCTGGGGGTGGTGTTTCAGGGTTTAAGGCAGAGCAGTGGTGTTCGGACAGTGTACGGAGTCGTGCTGGAGGTGGTATTTCAGAGTTTAGGGCACTGCAGTGGTGTTCGGGCAGTGTAGGGGGTTTTGCAGGGGGTGGTGTTTCAGGGTTTAGGACAGTGCACTGGTGTTCAGCCATTGTAGGGGGTCGTGCTGGGGGTGGTTTTTCAGGGTTTAGGGCAGTGTAGTGGTGTTCGGGCAGTGTGGGGAATCGTGCTGGGGCTGGTGTTTCATTGTTTAGGGCAGTGCAGTTGTGTTCGCGCAGTGTAGGGGGTCGTGCTGGGGCTGGTGTTTCATGAGTTTGGGCAGTAGTGTTCGGGCAGTGTAGGGGGTCTTGCTATGGGTGGTATTTCAGGGTTTAGGGCAGTTCAGTGGTGTGCGGTCAGTGTAGGGGTTCTTGCTGGGGGTGGTGTTTCAGGGTTTAGGGCAGTGCAGTGATATTCGGGCAGTGTAGTGGGTCGTGCAGGGGGTGGTGTTTCAGGGTTTAGGGCAGTGCAGTGGTGTTTGGGCAGTGTAGGGGGTCTTGCTGGGGGTGGTGTTTCAGGGTTTAGGGCAGTGCAGTGGTGTTCGAGCAGTGTAGGGGGCCGTGCTGGGTGTGGTGTTTCAGGGTTTAGGGCAGGCAATGGTGTTTGGACAGTGTGAGTAGTTGTGATGGGGCTGGTTTTTCAGGGTTTAGGGCAGTGCTTTGGTATTTGGGCAGTGTAGGGGGTCGTGCTGGGGGGTGGTGTTTCAGGGTTTAGGGCAGTGCAGTGGTGTTCGGGCAGTGTAGGGGGTCTTGCTGGGGGTGGTGTTTCAGGGTTTAGGGCAGTGGTTCAGTGGTGTTCGGGCAGTGTGGGGGTCTTGCAGGGGCTTGTTTTTTTAGGGTTTAGAGCAGTGCAGTGGTGTTCGGGTAGTGTGTGGCGTCATGCAGGGGCTGGTGTTTCATGATTTTGGGCAGTAGTGTTCGGGCAGTGTAGGGGGTCTTGTTGTGGGTGGTATTTCAGGGTTTAGGGCAGTTCAGTGGTGTGCGGTCAGTGTAGGGGTTCTTGCTGGGGGTGGTGTTTCAGGGTTTAGGGCAGTGCAGTGATATTCGGGCAGTGTATTGGGTTGTGCAGGGGAGTGGTGTTTCAGGGTATAGGGCAGTGCAGTGGTGTTTGGGCAGTGTAGGGGGTCTTGCTGGGGGTGGTGTTTCAGGGTTTAGGGCAGTGCAGTGGTGTTCGAGCAGTGTAGGGGCCGTGCTGGGTGTCGTGTTTCAGGGTTTAGGGCAGTGCAGTGGTGTTTGGGCAGTGTGAGTAGTTGTGATGAGGCTGGTTTTTCAGGGGTTAGGGCAGTGCTGTGGTGTTCGGGCAGTGTAGGGGTCGTGCTGGGGGTGGTGTTTCATGGTTTAGGGCAGTGCAGTGGTGTTTGGGCAGTGTAGGGGGTCATGCTGGGGGTGGTGTTTCAGGGTTTAGGGCAGTGGTTCAGTGGTGTTCGGGCATTTTGGGGGTCTTGCAGGGGCTGGTTTTTCAGGGTTTAGAGCAGTGCAGTTGTGTTTGGGTAGTGTGTGGGGTCGTGCAGGGGCTGGTGTTTCAGGGTTTAAGGCAGTGCAGTGGTGTTTGGGCAGTGTAGGGGTTTGTACGGGGGATGGTGTTTCAGGGTTTAGGGCAGTGCAGTGGTGTTCGGGCAGTGTAGGGGGTCATGCGGGGGCTGGTGTTTCAGGGTTTAGGGCAGTGCAGAGGTGTTCAGGCAGTCTAGGGGGTCGTGCGGGGATGGTGTTTTAGGTTTTAGGGTAGTGCAGTGGTGTTCGGGCAGTGTAGGGGGTCGTGCTGGGGCTGGTGTTTCAGGGTTTAGGGCAGTGCAGTGGTGTTCGGGCAGTGTATGGGGGTCGTGATGGGGCTGGTCGTTCAGTGTTTAGGGCAGTGCAGTGGTGTTCAGGCTGTGTAGGGGGTCATACTGAGGATGGTGTTTCAGGGTTTAGGGCAGAGCAGTGGTGTTTGGGCAGTGTACGGAGTCGTGCTGAGGGTGGTGTTTCAGGGTTTAGGGCACTGCAGTGGTGTTCGGGCAGTGTAGGGGGATGTGCTGGGGTGGTGTTTCAGGGTTTAGGGCAGAGCAGTGGTGTTCGGGCAGTGTAGGTGGTCGTGCAGGGGGTGGTGTTTCAGGGTTTAGGGCAGAGCAGTGATATATCGCGGGGAGTGTAGTGGGTTGTGCAGGGGGTGGTGTTTCAGGGTTTAGGGCAGTGCAGTGGTGTTCAGGCAGTGTAGGGGGTCATGCTGGGGCTGGTTTTTCAGGGTTTAGGGCAGTGCAGTGGTGTTTGGGCAGTCTAGAGGGTCGTGCTGGGGGGTGGTGTTTCAGAGTTTAGGTAAGTGCTGTGGTGCTCGGACAGTGTAGGGGGTCGTGCTGAAGGTGGTGTTTCAGGGTTTAGGGCAGTGCAATTGTGTTCGGGCAGTGTAGGGGGTCGTGCTGCGGTGGTATTTCAGGGTTTAGGGCAGTGGTGCAGTGGTGTTCGGGCAGTGTAGGGGGTCTTGCAGGGGGTGGTGTTTCAGGGTTTAGGCAGTGGTGTTCGGGTAGTGTAGGGGGTTCTCTGAGGGTGCTGTTTCATGGTTAAGGGGAGTGGTGTTCAGGCAGTGTAGGGGGTCTTGCTGGGGGTATGGTATCAGGGTTTAGGGCAGTGCAGTGTTGTTAGGGAAGTGTAGGGGGTTGTGCTGGGGGTGGTGTTTAAGGGTTTAGGGCAGTGCAGTGTTGTTTGGGCAGTGTTGGGGGTCTTGCTGGGGGTGGTGTTTCAGGGGTTAGGGCAGCAGTGCTCGGACAGTGTAAGGGGTCATGCTGGGGGTGGTGTTTCAGGGTTTAGGGCGGTGCAGTGGTGTTCGGGCAATGTAGGGGGTCGTGCAGGGGGGTGGAGTTTCAGGGTTTAGGGCAGAGCAGTGTTGTTCGGGCAGTGTAGGAGGTCGTGCAGGGGTTGGTGTTTCATGGTTAACGGCATTGCAGTGGTTTTCGGGCAGTGTAGGGGGTCTTCCTGGGGGCGGTGTTTCAGGGTTTAGGGCAGTGGTGTTTGGGATGTATAGGGGGTCTTGCTGGGGGTGGTGTTTCAGGGTTTAGGGCAGTGAAGTAGTGTTCGGGCAGTGTAGGGGGCCGTGCTGGGTGTGGTGTTTCAGGGTTTAAGGCAGGCAATGGTGTTTGGACAGTGTGAGTAGTTGTGATGGGGCTGGTTTTTCAGGGTTTAGGGCAGTGCAGTGGTATTTGGGCAGTGTAGGGGGTCGTGCTGGGGGGTGGTGTTTCAGGGTTTAGGGCAGTGCAGTGGTGTTCGGGCAGTGTAGGGGGTCTTGCTGGGGGTGGTGTTTCAGGGTTTAGGGCAGTGCAGTGGTGTTCGGGCAGTGTAGGGGGTCGTGCTGGGGGTGGTGTTTCAGGGTTTAGGGCAGTGGTTCAATGGTGTTCGGGCAGTGTGGGGGTCTTGCAGGGGCTTGTTTTTTTAGGGTTTAGAGCAGTGCAGTGGTGTTCGGGTAGTGTGTGGCGTCATGCAGGGGCTGGTGTGTCATGATTTTGGGCAGTAGTGTTCGGGCAGTGTAGAGGGTCTTGCTGTGGGTGGTATTTCAGGGTTTAGGGCAGTTCAGTGGTGTGCGGTCACTGTAGGGGTTCTTGCTGGGGGTGGTGTTTCAGGGTTTAGGGCAGTGCAGTGATATTCGGGCAGTGTATTGGGTTGTGCAGGGGAGTGGTGTTTCAGGGTTTAGGGCAGTGCAGTGGTGTTTGGGCTGTGTAGGGGGTCTTGCTGGGGGTGGTGTTTCAGGGTTTAACGCAGTGCAGTGGTGTTCGAGCAGTGTAGGGGCCGTGCTTGGTGTGGTGTTACAGGGATTAGGGCAGTGCAGTGGTGTTTGGGCAGTATGAGTAGTTGTGATGGTGCTGGTTTTTCAGGGTTTAGGGCAGAGCTGTGGTGTTCGGGCAGTGTAGGTGGTAATGCTGGGGGGTGGTGTTTCAGGGTTTAGGGCAGTGCAGTGGTGATCGGGCAGTGTAGGGGGTCGTGCTGGGGGTGGTGTTTCATGGTTTAGGGCAGTGCAGTTGGGTTCGGGCAGTGTAGGGGGTCATGCTGGTGGTGGTGTTTCAGGGTTTTAGGGCAGTTGTTCAGTGGTGTTCGGGCATTTTGGGGGTCTTGCAGGGGCTGGGTTTTCAGGGTTTAGAGCAGTGCAGTTGTGTTTGGGTAGTGTGTGGGGTCGTGCAGGGGCTGGTGTTTCAGGGTTTAAGGCAGTGCAGTGGTGTTTGGGCAGTGTAGGGGTTTGTATGGGGGATGGTGTTTCAGGGTTTAGGGCAGTGCAGTGGTGTTCGGGCAGTGTAGGGGGTCGTGCTGGGGCTGGTGTTTCAGGGTTTAGGGCAGTGCAGTGGTGTTCGGGCAGTGTATGGGGGTCGTGATGGGGCTGGTCGTTCAGTGTTTAGGGCAGTGCAGTGGTGTTCAGGCTGTGTAGGGGGTCGTACTGAGGATGGTGTCTCAGGGTTTAGGGCAGAGCAGTGGTGTTTGGGCAGTGTACGGAGTCGTGCTGAGGGTGGTGTTTCAGGGTTTAGGGCACTGCAGTGGTGTTCGGGCAGTGTAGGGAGATGTGCTGGGGTGGTGTTTCAGGGTTTAGGGCAGAGCAGTGGTGTTCGGGCAGTGTAGGGGGTCATGCTGGGGGTGGTGTTTCAGGGTTTAGGGCAGTGGTTCAGTGGTGTTCGGGCATTTTGGGGGTCTTGCAGGGGCTGGTTTTTCAGGGTTTAGAGCAGTGCAGTTGTGTTTGGGTAGTATGTGGCGTCGTGCAGGGGCTGGTGTTTCAGGGTTTAAGGCAGTGCAGTGGTGTTTGGGCAGTGTAGGGGTTTGTACGGGGGATGGTGTTTCAGGGTTTAGGGCAGTGCAGTGGTGTTCAGGCAGTGTAGGGGGTCATGCGGGGGCTGGTGTTTCAGGGTTTAGGGCAGTGCAGAGGTGTTCAGGCAGTCTAGGGGGTCGTGCGGGGATGGTGTTTTAGGTTTTAGGGTAGTGCAGTGGTGTTCGGGCAGTGTAGGGGGTCGTGCTGGGGCTGGTGTTTCAGGGTTTAGGGCAGTGCAGTGGTGTTCGGGCAGTGTATGGGGGTCGTGATGGGGCTGGTCGTTCAGTGTTTAGGGCAGTGCAGTGGTGTTCAGGCTGTGTAGGGGGTCATACTGAGGATGGTGTTTCAGGGTTTAGGGCAGAGCAGTGGTGTTTGGGCAGTGTACGGAGTCGTGCTGAGGGTGGTGTTTCAGGGTTTAGGGCACTGCAGTGGTGTTCGGGC
Source organism: Triturus cristatus (assembly GCF_964204655.1). Classification (NCBI taxonomy): domain Eukaryota; kingdom Metazoa; phylum Chordata; class Amphibia; order Caudata; family Salamandridae; genus Triturus; species Triturus cristatus. The sequence goes on along the minus strand of NC_140579.1, from coordinate 1,130,138,573 downwards.
AGTGTAGGGGGATGTGCTGGGGTGGTGTTTCAGGGTTTAGGGCAGAGCAGTGGTGTTCGGGCAGTGTAGGTGGTCGTGCAGGGGGTGGTGTTTCAGGGTTTAGGGCAGAGCAGTGATATATCGCGGGGAGTGTAGTGGGTTGTGCAGGGGGTGGTGTTTCAGGGTTTAGGGCAGTGCAGTGGTGTTCAGGCAGTGTAGGGGGTCATGCTGGGGCTGGTTTTTCAGGGTTTAGGGCAGTGCAGTGGTGTTTGGGCAGTCTAGAGGGTCGTGCTGGGGGGTGGTGTTTCAGAGTTTAGGTAAGTGCTGTGGTGCTCGGACAGTGTAGGGGGTCGTGCTGAAGGTGGTGTTTCAGGGTTTAGGGCAGTGCAATTGTGTTCGGGCAGTGTAGGGGGTCGTGCTGCGGTGTTATTTCAGGGTTTAGGGCAGTGGTGCAGTGGTGTTCGGGCAGTGTAGGGGGTCTTGCAGGGGGTGGTGTTTCAGGGTTTAGGCAGTGGTGTTCGGGTAGTGTAGGGGGTTCTCTGAGGGTGCTGTTTCATGGTTAAGGGGAGTGGTGTTCAGGCAGTGTAGGGGGTCTTGCTGGGGGTATGGTATCAGGGTTTAGGGCAGTGCAGTGTTGTTAGGGAAGTGTAGGGGGTTGTGCTGGGGGTGGTGTTTAAGGGTTTAGGGCAGTGCAGTGTTGTTTGGGCAGTGTTGGGGGTCTTGCTGGGGGTGGTGTTTCAGGGGTTAGGGCAGCAGTGCTCGGACAGTGTAAGGGGTCATGCTGGGGGTGGTGTTTCAGGGTTTAGGGCGGTGCAGTGGTGTTCGGGCAATGTAGGGGGTCGTGCAGGGGGGTGGAGTTTCAGGGTTTAGGGCAGAGCAGTGTTGTTCGGGCAGTGTAGGAGGTCGTGCAGGGGTTGGTGTTTCATGGTTAACGGCATTGCAGTGGTTTTCGGGCAGTGTAGGGGGTCTTCCTGGGGGCGGTGTTTCAGGGTTTAGGGCAGTGGTGTTTGGGATGTATAGGGGGTCTTGCTGGGGGTGGTGTTTCAGGGTTTAGGGCAGTGAAGTAGTGTTCGGGCAGTGTAGGGGGCCGTGCTGGGTGTGGTGTTTCAGGGTTTAAGGCAGGCAATGGTGTTTGGACAGTGTGAGTAGTTGTGATGGGGCTGGTTTTTCAGGGTTTAGGGCAGTGCAGTGGTATTTGGGCAGTGTAGGGGGTCGTGCTGGGGGGTGGTGTTTCAGGGTTTAGGGCAGTGCAGTGGTGTTCGGGCAGTGTAGGGGGTCTTGCTGGGGGTGGTGTTTCAGGGTTTAGGGCAGTGCAGTGGTGTTCGGGCAGTGTAGGGGGTCGTGCTGGGGGTGGTGTTTCAGGGTTTAGGGCAGTGGTTCAGTGGTGTTCGGGCAGTGTGGGGGTCTTGCAGGGGCTTGTTTTTTTAGGGTTTAGAGCAGTGCAGTGGTGTTCGGGTAGTGTGTGGCGTCATGCAGGGGCTGGTGTTTCATGATTTTGGGCAGTAGTGTTCGGGCAGTGTAGAGGGTCTTGCTGTGGGTGGTATTTCAGGGTTTAGGGCAGTTCAGTGGTGTGCGGTCACTGTAGGGGTTCTTGCTGGGGGTGGTGTTTCAGGGTTTAGGGCAGTGCAGTGATATTCGGGCAGTGTATTGGGTTGTGCAGGGGAGTGGTGTTTCAGGGTTTAGGGCAGTGCAGTGGTGTTTGGGCTGTGTAGGGGGTCTTGCTGGGGGTGGTGTTTCAGGGTTTAACGCAGTGCAGTGGTGTTCGAGCAGTGTAGGGGCCGTGCTGGGTGTGGTGTTTCAGGGTTTAGGGCAGTGCAGTGGTGTTTGGGCAGTATGAGTAGTTGTGATGGGGCTGGTTTTTCAGGGTTTAGGGCAGAGCTGTGGTGTTCGGGCAGTGTAGAGGGTAATGCTGGGGGGTGGTGTTTCAGGGTTTAGGGCAGTGCAGTGGTGATCGGGCAGTGTAGGGGGTCGTGCTGGGGTGGTGTTTCATGGTTTAGGGCAGTGCAGTGGTGTTCGGGCAGTGTAGGGGGTCATGCTGGGGGTGGTGTTTCAGGGTTTAGGGCAGTGGTTCAGTGGTGTTCGGGCATTTTGGGGGTCTTGCAGGGGCTGGGTTTTCAGGGTTTAGAGCAGTGCAGTTGTGTTTGGGTAGTGTGTGGGGTCGTGCAGGGGCTGGTGTTTCAGGGTTTAAGGCAGTGCAGTGGTGTTTGGGCAGTGTAGGGGTTTGTATGGGGGATGGTGTTTCAGGGTTTAGGGCAGTGCAGTGGTGTTCGGGCAGTGTAGGGGGTCGTGCTGGGGCTGGTGTTTCAGGGTTTAGGGCAGTGCAGTGGTGTTCGGGCAGTGTATGGGGGTCGTGATGGGGCTGGTCGTTCAGTGTTTAGGGCAGTGCAGTGGTGTTCAGGCTGTGTAGGGGGTCGTACTGAGGATGGTGTCTCAGGGTTTAGGGCAGAGCAGTGGTGTTTGGGCAGTGTACGGAGTCGTGCTGAGGGTGGTGTTTCAGGGTTTAGGGCACTGCAGTGGTGTTCGGGCAGTGTAGGGGGATGTGCTGGGGTGGTGTTTCAGGGTTTAGGGCAGAGCAGTGGTGTTCGGGCAGTGTAGGTGGTCGTGCAGGGGATGGTGTTTCAGGGTTTAGGGCAGAGCAGTGATATATCGCGGGGAGTGTAGTGGGTTGTGCAGGGGGTGGTGTTTCAGGGTTTAGGGCAGTGCAGTGGTGTTCAGGCAGTGTAGGGGGTCATGCTGGGGCTGGTTTTTCAGGGTTTAGGGCAGTGCAGTGGTGTTTGGGCAGTCTAGAGGGTCGTGCTGGGGGTGGTGTTTCAGAGTTTAGGTAAGTGCTGTGGTGCTCGGACAGTGTAGGGGGTTGTGCTGCAGGTGGTGTTTCAGGGTTTAGGGCAGTGCAATTGTGTTCGGGCAGTGTAGGGGGTCGTGCTGCGGTGGTATTTCAGGGTTTAGGGCAGTGGTGCAGTGGTGTTTGGGCAGTGTAGGGGGTCTTGCAGGGGGTGGTGTTTCAGGGTTTAGGCAGTGGTGTTCGGGTAGTGTATGGGGTTCTCTGAGGGTGCTGTTTCATGGTTAAGGGGAGTGGTGTTCAGGCAATGTAGGGGGTCTTGCTGGGGGTATGGTATCAGGGTTTAGGGCAGTGCAGTGTTGTTAGGGAAGTGTAGGGGGTCGTGCTGGGGGTGGTGTTTAAGGGTTTAGGGCAGTGCAGTGTTGTTTGGGCAGTGTTGGGGGTCTTGCTGGGGGTGGTGTTTCAGGGGTTAGGGCAGCAGTGCTCGGACAGTGTAAAGGGTCATGCTGGGGGTGGTGTTTCAGGGTTTAGGGCGGTGCAGTGGTGTTCGGGCAATGTAGGGGGTCGTGCAGGGGGGTGGAGTTTCAGGGTTTAGGGCAGAGCAGTGTTGTTCGGCCAGTGTAGGAGGTCGTGCAGGGGTTGGTGTTTCATGGTTAACGGCATTGCAGTGGTTTTCGGGCAGTGTAGGGGGTCTTCCTGGGGGCGGTGTTTCAGGGTTTAGGGCAGTGGTGTTTGGGATGTATAGGGGGTCTTGCTGGCGGTGGTGTTTCAGGGTTTAGGGCAGTGAAGTAGTGTTCGGGCAGTGTAGGGGGCCGTGCTGGGTGTGGTGTTTCAGGGTTTAGGGCAGGCAATGGTGTTTGGACAGTGTGAGTAGTTGTGATGGGGCTGGTTTTTCAGGGTTTAGGGCAGTGCAGTGGTATTTGGGCAGTGTAGGGGGTTGTGCTGGGGGGTGGTGTTTCAGGGTTTAGGACAGTGCAGTGGTGTTCGGGCAGTGTAGGGGGTCTTGCTGGGGGTGGTGTTTCAGGGTTTAGGGCAGTGCAGTGGTGTTCGGGCAGTGTAGGGGGTCGTGCTGGGGGTGGTGTTTCAGGGTTTAGGGCAGTGGTTCAGTGGTGTTCGGGCAGTGTGGGGGTCTTGCAGGGGCTTGTTTTTTTAGGGTTTAGAGCAGTGCAGTGGTGTTCGGGTAGTGTGTGGCGTCATGCAGGGGCTGGTGTTTCATGATTTTGGGCAGTAGTGTTCGGGCAGTGTAGGGGGTCTTGCTGGGGGTGGTGTTTCAGGGTTTAGGGCAGTGCAGTGATATTCGGGCAGTGTATTGGGTTGTGCAGGGGAGTGATGTTTCAGGGTTTAGGGCAGTGCAGTGGTGTTTGGGCTGTGTAGGGGGTCTTGCTGGGGGTGGTGTTTCAGGGTTTAGGGCAGTGCAGTGGTGTTCGAGCAGTGTAGGGGCCGTGCTGGTTGTGGTGTTTCAGGGTTTAGGGCAGTGCAGTGGTGTTTGGGCAGTGTGAGTAGTTGTGATGGGGCTGGTTTTTCAGGGTTTAGGGCAGTGCTGTGGTGTTCGGGCAGTGTAGGGGGTAATGCTGGGGGGTGGTGTTTCAGGGTTTAGGGCAGTGCAGTGGTGATCGGGCAGTGTAGGGGGTCATGCTGGGGGTGGTGTTTCATGGTTTAGGGCAGTGCAGTGGTGTTCGGGCAGTGTAGGGGGTCATGCTGGGGGTGGTGTTTCAGGATTTAGGGCAGTGGTTCAGTGGTGTTCGGGCATTTTGGGGGTCTTGCAGGGGCTGGTTTTTCAGGGTTTAGGGCAGAGCAGTGATATATCGCGGGGAGTGTAGTGGGTTGTGCAGGGGGTGGTGTTTCAGGGTTTAGGGCAGTGCAGTGGTGTTCAGGCAGTGTAGGGGGTCATGCTGGGGCTGGTTTTTCAGGGTTTAGGGCAGTGCAGTGGTGTTTGGGCAGTCTGGAGGGTCGTGCTGGGGGGTGGTGTTTCAGAGTTTAGGTAAGTGCTGTGGTGCTCGGACAGTGTAGGGGGTCGTGCTGCAGGTGGTGTTTCAGGGTTTAGGGCAGTGCAATTGTGTTCAGGCAGTGTAGGGGGTCGTGCTGCGGTGGTATTTCAGGGTTTAGGGCAGTGGTGCAGTGGTGTTCGGGCAGTGTAGGGGGTCTTGCAGGGGGTGGTGTTTCAGGGTTTAGGCAGTGGTGTTCGGGTAGTGTAGGGGGTTCTCTGAGGGTGCTGTTTCATAGTTAAGGGGAGTGGTGTTCAGGCAGTGTAGGGGGTCTTGCTGGGGGTATGGTATCAGGGTTTAGGGCAGTGCAGTGTTGTTAGGGAAGTGTAGGGGGTCGTGCTGGGGGTGGTGTTTAAGGGTTTAGGGCAGTGCAGTGTTGTTTGGGCAGTGCTGGGGGTCGAGCAGGGGGGTGGAGTTTCAGGGTTTAGGGCAGAGCAGTGTTGTTCGGGCAGTGTAGGAGGTCGTGCAGGGGTTGGTGTTTCATGGTTAACGGCATTGCAGTGGTTTTCGGGCAGTGTAGGGGGTCTTCCTGGGGGCGGTGTTTCAGGGTTTAGGGCAGTGGTGTTTGGGATGTATAGGGGGTCTTGCTGGGGGTGGTGTTTCAGGGTTTAGGGCAGTGAAGTAGTGTTCGGGCAGTGTAGGGGGTCTTGCTGGGGGTGGTATTTCAGGGTTTTGGCAGTGGTGTTTGGGCAGTGTAGGGGTTCTTGCTGGGGGTGGTGTTTCAGGGTTTAGGGCAGTGCAGTGGTATTCGGGCAGGGTAGTGGGTCGCGCAGGGGGGTGGTGTTTCAGGGTTTAGGGCAGACCAGTGGTGTTCGGGCAGAGTAGGGGGTTGTGATGGGGCTGGTGTTTCAGGGTTTAGGGCAGAGCAGTGGTGTGCGGGCAGTGTAGGGGGTCGTGCTGGGGGTGGTGTTTCAGGGTTTAGGGCAGAGGAGTGGTGTTCGGGCAGTGTACGGGGTCATGCTGGGGGTGGTGTTTCAGGGTTTAGGGTACTGCAGTAGTGTTCGGGCAGTGTAAGGGGACGTGCCGGGGGTGGAGTTTCAGTGTTTAGGGCAGTGCAGTGGTGTTCGGGCAGTGTAGGGGGTTGTTCTGGGGCTGGTGATTCAGGGTTTAGGGCATGCAGTGGTTTTCTGGCAGTGTAGGGGGTCATGCTGGGGCTGGTGTTTCAGGGTTTAGGGCAGTGCAGTGGTGTTCGGGCTGTGTAGGGCGTCATGCTGGGGCTGGTATTTCAGGGTTTAGGGCACTGCAGTGTTGTTCGGGCACTGTAGGGGGTCGTGCTGGGGCTGGAGTTTCAGGGTTTAGGGCAGAGCAGTGGTGTCCAGGCAGTGTAGAGGGTCGTGGTGGGGCTGGTGTTTTAGGGTTTAGGGTAGAGCAGTGGTGTTCGGGCAGTGTAGGGGGATGTGCGGGGTAGTGTTTCAGGGTTTAGGACAGAGCAGTGGTGTTCAGGCAGTGTAGGTGGTCGTTTTTGGGGTGCTGTTTCAGGGTTTAGGGCAGTGCAGTGATGTTCGGGCTGTGTAGGGGGCCGTGCAGGGGGTGGTGTTTCAGGGTTTAGGGAAGTGCAGTCATGTTCGGGCAGTGTAAGGGGTCTTGCTGGGGGTGGTGTTTCAGGGTTTAGGGCAGTGGTGTTCGAGCAGTGTAGGGGGTCTTGCTGGGGATTGTTTTTTTAGGGTTTAGGGCAGTGCAGTGGTGTTCGGGCAATGTAGGGGGTTGTGCAGGGGGTGGTATTTCAGGGTTTAGAGCAGTGCACTGGTGTTCAGGCAGTGTAGGGCGTTGTGCTGGTATGGTTTTTTAGGGTTTAGGGCAGTGCAGTGGTGTTTGGGCAGTGCGGGGGTCATGCTCTGGCTGGTGTTTCATGGTTTAGGGCAGTGTAGGGGGATGTGCGGGGTAGTGTTTCAGGGTTTAGGACAGAGCAGTGGTGTTCAGGCAGTGTAGGTGGTCGTTTTTGGGGTTGTGTTTCATGGTTTAGGGCAGTGCAGTGATGTTCGGGCTGTGTAGGGGGCCGTGCAGGGGGTGGTGTTTCAGGGTTTAGGGAAGTGCAGTCATGTTCGGGCAGTGTAAGGGGTCTTGCTGGGGGTGGTGTTTCAGGGTTTAGGGCAGTGGTGTTCGAGCAGTGTAGGGGGTCTTGCTGGGGATTGTTTTCAGGGTTTAGGGCAGTGCAGTGGTGTTCGGGCAATGTAGGGGGTTGTGCAGGGGGTGGTATTTCAGGGTTTAGAGCAGTGCACTGGTGTTCAGGCAGTGTAGGACGTTGTGCAGGTATGGTTTTTTAGAGTTTATGGCAGTGCAGTGGTGTTTGGGCAGTGCGGGGGTCATGCTCTGGCTGGTGTTTCATGGTTTAGGGCAGTGCAGTGGTGTTCGGGCAGTGTAAGGGGTCCTGCTGGTGCTGGTATTTCAGGGTTTAGGGCAGTGCACTGGTGTTTAGGCAGTGTAGGGGTTCATGCTGGGGCTGGTGTTTCAGGGTTTAGGGCAGTGCAGTGATGTTCGGGCAGTGTAGGGGGTCGTGCTTGGGCTAGTGTTTCAGGGTTTAGGGCAGTGCAGTGGTGTTCGGGCAGTGTGAGGGGTCATGCTAGGGCTGGTTTTTCAGGGTTTAGGGCAGTGTAGTGGTTTTTGGGCAGTCTAGGGGGTCGTGCTGGGGGGTGGTGTTTCAGAGTTTAGGTAAGTGCTGTGGTGTTCGGACAGTGTAGGGGGTCATGCTGGGGGTGGTGTTTCAGGGTTTAGGGCAGTGCAATGGTGTTCGGGCAGGGTAGGGGGTCGTGCTGTGGGTGGTATTTCAGGGTTTAGGGCAGTGGTGCAGTGGTGTTCGGGCAGTGTAGGGGGTCTTGCAGTGGGTGGTGTTTCAGGGTTTAGGCAGTGGTGTTCGGGTAGTGTAGGGGGTTCTCTAAGGGTGCTGATTCATGGTTAAGGGGAGTGGTGTTCAGGCAGTGTAGGGGGTCTTGCTGGGGGTATGGTTTCAGGGTTTAGGGCAGTGCAGTGTTGTTCGGGAATTGTAGGGTGTCGTGCTGGGGGTGGTGTTTCAGGGTTTAGGGCAGTGCAGTGTTGTGTGGGCACTGTTGGGGGTCTTGCTGGGCATGGTGTTTCAGGGGATAGGGCAGCAGTGCTCGGACAGTGTAAGGGGTCATGCTGGGAGTGGTGTTTCAGGGTTTAGGGCGGTGCAGTGGTGTTCGGGCAATGTAGGGGGTCGTGCAGGGGGGTGGCGTTTCAGGGTTTAGGGCAGAGCAGTGTTGTTCGGGCAGTTTAGGAGGTCGTGCAGGGGGTGGTGTTTCATGGTTAACGGCATTGCAGTGGTTTTCGGGCAGTGTAGGGGATCTTCCTGGGGGCGGTGTTTCAGGGTTTAGGGCAGTGGTGTTTGGGATGTATAGGGGGTCTTGCTGGGGGTGGTGTTTCAGGGTTTAGGGCAGTGCAGTGGTGTTCGGGCAGTGTAGGGGGTCTTGCTGGGGGTGGTATTTCAGGGTTTTGGAAGTGGTGTTTGGGCAGTGTAGGGGTTCTTGCTGGGGGTGGTGTTTCAGGGTTTAGGGCAGTGCAGTCGTATTCGGGCAGTCTAGTGGGTCTTGCAGGTGGTGGTGTTTCAGGGTTTAAGGCAGTGAAGTGGTGTTCGGGCAGTGTAGGGGTTGTGATGGGGCTGGTGTTTCAGGGTTTAGGGCAGAGCAGTGGTGTGCGGGCAATGTAGGGGGTCGTGCTGGGGGTGGTGTTTCAGGGTTTAGGGCAGAGCAGTGGTGTTCGGGCAGTGTACGGGGTCATGCTGGGGGTGGTGTTTCAGGGTTTAGGGTACTGCAGTGGTGTTCGGGCAGTGTAGGGGGATGTGCTGGGGGTGGAGTTTCAGGGTTTAGGGCAGTGCAGTGGTGTTCGGGCATTGTAGGGGGTTGTGCTGGGGCTGGTGATTCAGGGTTTAGGGCTGTGCAGTGGTGTTCTGGCAGTGTAGGGGGTCATGCTGGGGCTGGTGTTTCAGGGTTTAGGGCAGTGCAGTGGTGTTCGGGCTGTGTAGGGCGTCATGCTGGGGCTGGTATTTCAGGGTTTAGGGCACTGCAGTGGTGTTTGGGCTCTGTAGGGGGTCGTGCTAGGGCTGGAGTTTCAGGGTTTAGGGCAGAGCAGTGGTGTCCAGGCAGTGTAGAGGGTCTTGGTGGGGCTGGTGTTTTAGGGTTTAGGGTAGAGCAGTGGTGCTCGGGCAGTGTAGGGGGATGTGCGGGGTAGTGTTTCAGGGTTTAGGGCAGTGCAATGGTGTTCGGGCAGTCTAGGGGGTCGTGCTGTGGGTGGTATTTCAGGGTTTAGGGCAGTGGTGCAGTGGTGTTCGGGCAGTGTAGGGGGTCTTGCAGTGGGTGGTGTTTCAGGGTTTAGGCAGTGGTGTTCGGGTAGTGTAGGGGGTTCTCTGAGGGTGCTGATTCATGGTTAAGGGGAGTGGTGTTCAGGCAGTGTAGGGGGTCTTGCTGGGAGTATGGTTTCAGGGTTTAGGGCAGTGCAGTGTTGTTCGGGAATTGTAGGGTGTCGTGCTGGGGGTGGTGTTTCAGGGTTTAGGGCAGTGCAGTGTTGTGTGGGCACTGTTGGGGGTCTTGCTGGGGGTGGTGTTTCAGGGGTTAGGGCAGCAGTGCTCGGACAGTGTAAGGGGTCATGCTGGGAGTGGTGTTTCAGGGTTTAGGGCGGTGCAGTGGTGTTCGGGCAATGTAGGGGGTCGTGCAGGGGGGTGGAGTTTCAGGGTTTAGGGCAGAGCAGTGTTGTTCGGGCAGTGTAGGGGTTGTGATGGGGCTGGTGTTTCAGGGTTTAGGGCAGAGCAGTGGTGTGCGGGCAATGTAGGGGGTCGTGCTGGGGGTGGTGTTTCAGGGTTTAGGGCAGAGCAGTGGTGTTCGGGCAGTGTACGGGGTCATGCTGGGGGTGGTGTTTCAGGGTTTAGGGTACTGCAGTGGTGTTCGGGCAGTGTAGGGGGACGTGCTGGGGGTGGAGTTTCAGGGTTTAGGGCAGAGCAGTGGTGTCCAGGCAGTGTAGAGGGTCGTGGTGGGGCTGGTGTTTTAGGGTTTAGGGTAGAGCAGTGGTGCTTGGGCAGTGTAGGGGGATGTGCGGGGTAGTGTTTCAGGGTTTAGGACAGAGCAGTAGTGTTCATGCAGTGTAGGTGGTCGTGCTTGGGGTGGTGTTTCAGGGTTTAGGGCAGTGCAGTGATGTTCGGGCTGTGTAGGGGGTCGTGCAGGGGGTAGTGTTTCAGGGTTTAGGGCAGTGCAGTCGAGTTCGGGCAGTGTAGGGGGTTGTACGGGGGATGGTGTTTCAGGGTTTAGGGCAGTGCAGAGGTGTTTGGGCAGTCTAGGGGGTCATGCGGGCTTGTGTTTCCGGGTTTAGGGCAGTGCAGTGTTGTTCAGGCAGGGTAGGGGGTCATGCAGGGGATGGTGTTTCAGGGTTAGGGCAGTGAATTGGTGTTCGGGATGTGTAGGGGGTCATGCGGGGCTGGTGTTTCAAGGTTTAGGGCAAAGCAGTGGTGTTCAGGCAGTGTGGGTTGTCGTGCGGGGGCTGGTGTTTCAGGGTTTAGGGCAGTGCATTGGTGTCCGGGCAGTGTAGGGGGTTGTGCGTGGGCTGGTGTTTCAGGGTTTAGGGCAGTGCAGTGATGTTCGGGCAGTGTAGGGGGTCGTGCTTGGGCTAGTGTTTCAGGGTTTAGGGCAGTGCAGTGGTGTTCGGGCAGTGTGAGGGGTCATGCTAGGGCTGGTTTTTCAGGGTTTAGGGCAGTGTAGTGGTTTTTGGGCAGTCTAGGGGGTCGTGCTGGGGGGTGGTGTTTCAGAGTTTAGGTAAGTGCTGTGGTGTTCGGACAGTGTAGGGGGTCATGCTGGGGGTGGTGTTTCAGGGTTTAGGGCAGTGCAATGGTGTTCGGGCAGGGTAGGGGGTCGTGCTGTGGGTGGTATTTCAGGGTTTAGGGCAGTGGTGCAGTGGTGTTCGGGCAGTGTAGGGGGTCTTGCAGTGGGTGGTGTTTCAGGGTTTAGGCAGTGGTGTTCGGGTAGTGTAGGGGGTTCTCTAAGGGTGCTGATTCATGGTTAAGGGGAGTGGTGTTCAGGCAGTGTAGGGGGTCTTGCTGGGGGTATGGTTTCAGGGTTTAGGGCAGTGCAGTGTTGTTCGGGAATTGTAGGGTGTCGTGCTGGGGGTGGTGTTTCAGGGTTTAGGGCAGTGCAGTGTTGTGTGGGCACTGTTGGGGGTCTTGCTGGGCATGGTGTTTCAGGGGATAGGGCAGCAGTGCTCGGACAGTGTAAGGGGTCATGCTGGGAGTGGTGTTTCAGGGTTTAGGGCGGTGCAGTGGTGTTCGGGCAATGTAGGGGGTCGTGCAGGGGGGTGGCGTTTCAGGGTTTAGGGCAGAGCAGTGTTGTTCGGGCAGTTTAGGAGGTCGTGCAGGGGGTGGTGTTTCATGGTTAACGGCATTGCAGTGGTTTTCGGGCAGTGTAGGGGATCTTCCTGGGGGCGGTGTTTCAGGGTTTAGGGCAGTGGTGTTTGGGATGTATAGGGGGTCTTGCTGGGGGTGGTGTTTCAGGGTTTAGGGCAGTGCAGTGGTGTTCGGGCAGTGTAGGGGGTCTTGCTGGGGGTGGTATTTCAGGGTTTTGGAAGTGGTGTTTGGGCAGTGTAGGGGTTCTTGCTGGGGGTGGTGTTTCAGGGTTTAGGGCAGTGCAGTCGTATTCGGGCAGTCTAGTGGGTCTTGCAGGTGGTGGTGTTTCAGGGTTTAAGGCAGTGAAGTGGTGTTCGGGCAGTGTAGGGGTTGTGATGGGGCTGGTGTTTCAGGGTTTAGGGCAGAGCAGTGGTGTGCGGGCAATGTAGGGGGTCGTGCTGGGGGTGGTGTTTCAGGGTTTAGGGCAGAGCAGTGGTGTTCGGGCAGTGTACGGGGTCATGCTGGGGGTGGTGTTTCAGGGTTTAGGGTACTGCAGTGGTGTTCGGGCAGTGTAGGGGGATGTGCTGGGGGTGGAGTTTCAGGGTTTAGGGCAGTGCAGTGGTGTTCGGGCATTGTAGGGGGTTGTGCTGGGGCTGGTGATTCAGGGTTTAGGGCTGTGCAGTGGTGTTCTGGCAGTGTAGGGGGTCATGCTGGGGCTGGTGTTTCAGGGTTTAGGGCAGTGCAGTGGTGTTCGGGCTGTGTAGGGCGTCATGCTGGGGCTGGTATTTCAGGGTTTAGGGCACTGCAGTGGTGTTTGGGCTCTGTAGGGGGTCGTGCTAGGGCTGGAGTTTCAGGGTTTAGGGCAGAGCAGTGGTGTCCAGGCAGTGTAGAGGGTCTTGGTGGGGCTGGTGTTTTAGGGTTTAGGGTAGAGCAGTGGTGCTCGGGCAGTGTAGGGGGATGTGCGGGGTAGTGTTTCAGGGTTTAGGGCAGTGCAATGGTGTTCGGGCAGTCTAGGGGGTCGTGCTGTGGGTGGTATTTCAGGGTTTAGGGCAGTGGTGCAGTGGTGTTCGGGCAGTGTAGGGGGTCTTGCAGTGGGTGGTGTTTCAGGGTTTAGGCAGTGGTGTTCGGGTAGTGTAGGGGGTTCTCTGAGGGTGCTGATTCATGGTTAAGGGGAGTGGTGTTCAGGCAGTGTAGGGGGTCTTGCTGGGAGTATGGTTTCAGGGTTTAGGGCAGTGCAGTGTTGTTCGGGAATTGTAGGGTGTCGTGCTGGGGGTGGTGTTTCAGGGTTTAGGGCAGTGCAGTGTTGTGTGGGCACTGTTGGGGGTCTTGCTGGGGGTGGTGTTTCAGGGGTTAGGGCAGCAGTGCTCGGACAGTGTAAGGGGTCATGCTGGGAGTGGTGTTTCAGGGTTTAGGGCGGTGCAGTGGTGTTCGGGCAATGTAGGGGGTCGTGCAGGGGGGTGGAGTTTCAGGGTTTAGGGCAGAGCAGTGTTGTTCGGGCAGTGTAGGGGTTGTGATGGGGCTGGTGTTTCAGGGTTTAGGGCAGAGCAGTGGTGTGCGGGCAATGTAGGGGGTCGTGCTGGGGGTGGTGTTTCAGGGTTTAGGGCAGAGCAGTGGTGTTCGGGCAGTGTACGGGGTCATGCTGGGGGTGGTGTTTCAGGGTTTAGGGTACTGCAGTGGTGTTCGGGCAGTGTAGGGGGACGTGCTGGGGGTGGAGTTTCAGGGTTTAGGGCAGAGCAGTGGTGTCCAGGCAGTGTAGAGGGTCGTGGTGGGGCTGGTGTTTTAGGGTTTAGGGTAGAGCAGTGGTGCTTGGGCAGTGTAGGGGGATGTGCGGGGTAGTGTTTCAGGGTTTAGGACAGAGCAGTAGTGTTCATGCAGTGTAGGTGGTCGTGCTTGGGGTGGTGTTTCAGGGTTTAGGGCAGTGCAGTGATGTTCGGGCTGTGTAGGGGGTCGTGCAGGGGGTAGTGTTTCAGGGTTTAGGGCAGTGCAGTCGAGTTCGGGCAGTGTAGGGGGTTGTACGGGGGATGGTGTTTCAGGGTTTAGGGCAGTGCAGAGGTGTTTGGGCAGTCTAGGGGGTCATGCGGGCTTGTGTTTCCGGGTTTAGGGCAGTGCAGTGTTGTTCAGGCAGGGTAGGGGGTCATGCAGGGGATGGTGTTTCAGGGTTAGGGCAGTGAATTGGTGTTCGGGATGTGTAGGGGGTCATGCGGGGCTGGTGTTTCAAGGTTTAGGGCAAAGCAGTGGTGTTCAGGCAGTGTGGGTTGTCGTGCGGGGGCTGGTGTTTCAGGGTTTAGGGCAGTGCATTGGTGTCCGGGCAGTGTAGGGGGTTGTGCGTGGGCTGGTGTTTCAGGGTTTAGGGCAGTGCATTGGTGTTCGGGCAGTGCAAGGTGTCGTGCATGGCGTGGTGTTTCGGGGCTTAGGGCAGTGCCGTGGTGTTGGGAAAGTGTAGGGGGTCGTGCTGGGGGGTGGTGTTTCAGGGTTTAGGGCAGTGCAGTGGTGTTCAGGCAGTGTAGGGGTTCATGCTGGGGGTGGTGTTTCAGGGTTTAGGGCAGTGCAGTGTTGTTCGGGCAGTATAGGGGGTCATGTTGGGGGTGGCGTTTCAGGTTTTAGGGCAGTGGTTCAGTGGTATTCGGGCAGTGTGGGTGCCTTGCAGGAGCTGGTGTTTCAGGGTTTAGGGCAGTGCAGTGGTGTTCGGGCAGTGTGTGGGATCGTGCGCGGGCTGGTGTTTCAGGGTTTAGGGCAGTGAATTGGTGTTTGGGCAGTGTAGGGGGTTGTACGGGGGATGGTGTTTCAGGGTTTAGGGCAGTGCAGTGGTGTTCGGGCAGTGTAGGGGGTCATGCGGGGGCTGGTGTTTCAGGGTTTAGGGCAGTGCAGAGGTGTTTGGGCAGTCTAGGGGGTCGTGCAGGGCTGGTGTTTCAGGGTTTAGGGTAGTGCAGTGGTTTTGGGGAAGTGTTGGGGGTCGTGCGGGGGCTGGTGTTTCAGGGTTTAGGGAAGTGCAGAGGTGTTCGTGCAGTGTAGGGGGTCGTGCGGGGCTGGTGTTTCAGGGTTTAGGGCAGTGCACTGGTGTTCAGCAAGTGTAGGGGTTGTGCTGGGGGTGGTTTTTCACGGTTTCGGGCAGTGCAGTGGTGTTCGGGCAGTTTGGGGAGTCGTGCTGGGGCTGGTGTTTCATTGTTTAGGGCAGTTGTGTTCGTGCAGTGTAGGGGGTCGTGCAGGGGGTGGTGTTTCAGGGTTTAGGGTAGTGCACTGGTGTTCAGCTAGTGTAGGTTGTCGTGCTGGGTGTGGTTTTTCAGGGTTTAGGGCAGTGCAGTGGTGTTCGGCAGTGTAGGGAGTCATGCTGGGGCTGGTGTTTCATGGTTTAGGGCAGTGCAGTGGTGTTCGAGCAGTGTAGGGGGTCGTGCTGGGGCTGGTGTTTCAGGGTTTAGGGCAGTGCAGTGGTGTTCGGGCGGTGTAGGGGGTCGTGCTGGGGCTGGTGTTTCAGGGTTTAGGGCAGTGCAGTGGTGTTCGGGCAGTGTAGGGGGTCGTGATGGGGCTGGTGTTTCAGGGTTTAGGGCAGAGCAGTGGTGTTCGGGCAGTGTAGGTGGTCGTGCAGGGGGTGGTGTTTCAGGGTTTAGGGCAGAGCAGTGATATATCGTGGGGAGTGTAGTGGGTTGTGCAGGGGGTGGTGTTTCAGGGTTTAGGGCAGTGCAGTGGTGTTCAGGCAGTGTAGGGGGTCATGCTGGGGCTGGTTTTTCAGGGTTTAGGGCAGTGCAGTGGTGTTTGGCCAGTCTAGAGGGTCGTGCTGGGGGGTGGTGTTTCAGAGTTTAGGTAAGTGCTGTGGTGCTCGGACAGTGTAGGGGGTCGTGCTGCAGGTGGTGTTTCAGGGTTTAGGGCAGTGCAATTGTGTTCGGGCAGTGTAGGGGGTCGTGCTGCGGTGGTATTTCAGGGTTTAGGGCAGTGGTGCAGTGGTGTTCGGGCAGTGTAGGGGGTCTTGCAGGGGGTGGTGTTTCAGGGTTTAGGCAGTGGTGTTCGGGTAGTGTAGGGGGTTCTCTGAGGGTGCTGTTTCATGGTTAAGGGGAGTGGTGTTCAGGCAGTGTAGGGGGTCTTGCTGGGGGTATGGTATCAGGGTTTAGGGGAGTGCAGTGTTGTTAGGGAAGTGTAGGGGGTCGTGCTGGGGGTGGTGTTTAAGGGTTTAGGGCAGTGCAGTGTTGTTTGGGCAGTGTTGGGGGTCTTGCTGGGGATGGTGTTTCAGGGGTTAGGGCAGTGCAGTGGTGTTTGGGCAGTGTAGGGGTTTGTACGGGGGATGGTGTTTCAGGGTTTAGGGCAGTGCAGTGGTGTTTGGGCAGTGTAGGGGGTCATGCGGGGGCTGGTGTTTCAGGGTTTAGGGCAGTGCAGAGGTGTTCAGGCAGTCTAGGGGGTTGTGCGGGGATGGTGTTTTAGGTTTTAGGGTAGTGCAGTGGTGTTCGGGCAGTGTAGGGGTCGTGCTGGGGCTGGTGTTTCAGGGTTTAGGGCAGTGCAGTGGTGTTCGGGCAGTGTAGGGGGTCGTGATGGGGCTGGTGTTTCAGGGATTAGGGCAGAGTAGTGGTGTTCGGGCAGAGTAGGTGGTCGTGCAGGGGGTGGTGTTTCAGGGTTTAGGGCAGAGCAGTGATATATCGTGGGGAGTGTAGTGGGTTGTGCAGGGGGTGGTGTTTCAGGGTTTAGGGCAGTGCAGTGGTGTTCAGGCAGTGTAGGGGGTCATGCTGGGGCTGGTTTTTCAGGGTTTAGGGCAGTGCAGTGGTGTTTGGGCAGTCTAGAGGGTCGTGCTGGGGGGTGGTGTTTCAGAGTTTAGGTATGTGCTGTGGTGCTCGGACAGTGTAGGGGGTCGTGCTGCAGGTGGTGTTTCAGGGTTTAGGGCAGTGCAATTGTGTTCGGGCAGTGTAGGGGGTCGTGCTGCGGTGGTATTTCAGGGTTTAGGGCAGTGGTGCAGTGGTGTTCGGGCAGTGTAGGGGGTCTTGCAGGGGGTGGTGTTTCAGGGTTTAGGCAGTGGTGTTCGGGTAGTGTAGGGGGTTCTCTGAGGGTGCTGTTTCATGGTTAAGGGGAGTGGTGTTCAGGCAGTGTAGGGGGTCTTGCTGGGGTATGGTATCAGGGTTTAGGGCAGTGCAGTGTTGTTAGGGAAGTGTAGGGGGTCGTGCTGGGGGTGGTGTTTAAGGGTTTAGGGCAGTGCAGTGTTGTTTGGGCTGTGCTGGGGGTCGTGCAGGGGGGTGGAGTTTCAGGGTTTAGGGCAGAGCAGTGTTGTTCGGGCAGTGTAGGAGGTCGTGCAGGGGTTGGTGTTTCATGGTTAACGGCATTGCAGTGGTTTTCGGGCAGTGTAGGGGGTCTTCCTGGGGGCGGTGTTTCAGGGTTTAGGGCAGTGGTGTTTGGGATGTATAGGGGGTCTTGCTGGGGGTGGTGTTTCAGGGTTTAGGGCAGTGAAGTAGTGTTCGGGCACTGTAGGGGGTCTTGCTGGGGGTGGTATTTCAGGGTTTTGGCAGTGGTGTTTGGGCAGTGTAGGGGTTCTTGCTGGGGGTGGTGTTTCAGGGTTTAGGGCAGTGCAGTGGTATTCGGGCAGTGTAGTGGGTCACGCAGGGGGGTGGTGTTTCAGAGTTTAGGGCAGAGCAGTGGTGTTCGGGCAGAGTAGGGGGTTGTGATGGGGCTGGTGTTTCAGGGTTTAGGGCAGAGCAGTGGTGTGCGGGCAGTGTAGGGGGTCGTGCTGGGGGTGGTGTTTCAGGGTTTAGGGCAGAGGAGTGGTGTTCGGGCAGTGTACGGGGTCATGCTGGGGGTGGTGTTTCAGGGTTTAGGGTACTGCAGTGGTGTTCGGGCAGTGTAAGGGGACGTGCCGGGGGTGGAGTTTCAGTGTTTAGGGCAGTGCAGTGGTGTTCGGGCAGTGTAGGGGGTTGTGCTGGGGCTGGTGATAAAGGGTTTAGGGCAGTGCAGTGGTTTTCTGGCAGTGTAGGGGGTCATGCTGGGGCTGGTGTTTCAGGGTTTAGGGCAGTGCAGTGGTGTTCGGGCTGTGTAGGGCGTCATGCTGGGGCTGGTATTTCAGGGTTTAGGGCACTGCAGTGTTGTTCGGGCACTGTAGGGGGTCGTGCTGGGGCTGCAGTTTCAGGGTTTAGGGCAGAGCAGTGGTGTCCAGGCAGTGTAGAGGGTCGTGGTGGGGCTGGTGTTTTAGGGTTTAGGGGAAAGCAGTGGTGTTCGGGCAGTGTAGGGGGATGTGCGGGGTAGTGTTTCAGGGTTTAGGACAGAGCAGTGGTGTTCAGGCAGTGTAGGTGGTCGTTTTTGGGGTGGTGTTTCAGGGTTTAGGGCAGTGCAGTGATGTTCGGGCTGTGTAGGGGGCCGTGCAGGGGGTGGTGTTTCAGGGTTTAGGGAAGTGCAGTTGTGTTCGGGCAGTGTAAGGGGTCTTGCTGGGGGTGGTGTTTCAGGGATTAGGGCAGTGGTGTTCGGGCAGTGTAGGGGGTCTTGCTGGGTATTGTTTTCAGGGTTTAGGGCAGTGCAGTGGTGTTCGGGCAATGTAGGGGGTTGTGCAGGGGGTGGGATTTCAGGGTTTAGAGCAGTGCACTGGTGTTCAGGCAGTGTAGGGCGTTGTGCTGGTATGGTTTTTTAGGGTTTAGGGCAGTGCAGTGGTGTTTGAGCAGTGCGGGGGTCATGCTCTGGCTGGTGTTTCATGGTTTAGGGCAGTGCAGTGGTGTTCGGGCAGTGTAAGGGGTCTTGCTGGTGCTGGTATTTCAGGGTTTAGGGCAGTGCACTGGTGTTCAGGCAGTGTAGGGGGTCATGCTGGGGCTGGTGTTTCAGGGTTTAGGGCTGTGCAGTGATGTTCGGGCAGTGTAGGGGGTCGTGCTCGGGCTAGTGTTTCAGGGTTTAGGGCAGTGCAGTGGTGTTCGGGCAGTGTGAGGGGTCATGCTGGCACTGGTTTTTCAGGGTTTAGGGCAGTGTAGTGGTTTTTGGGCAGTCTAGGGGGTCGTGCTGGGGGGTGGTGTTTCAGAGTTTAGGTAAGTGCTGTGGTGTTCGGACAGTGTAGGGGGTCATGCTGGGGGTGGTGTTTCAGAGTTTAGGGCAGTGCAATGGTGTTCGGGCAGTGTAGGGGCTCGTGCTGTGGGTGGTATTTCAGGGTTTAGGGCAGTGGTGCAGTGGTGTTCGGGCAGTGTAGGGGGTCTTGCAGTGGGTGGTGTTTCAGGGTTTAGGCAGTGGTGTTCGGGTAGTGTAGGGGGTTCTCTGAGGGTGCTGATTCATGGTTAAGGGAAGTGGTGTTCAGGCAGTGTAGGGGGTCTTGCTGGGGGTATGGTTTCAGGGTTTAGGGCAGTGCAGTGTTGTTCGGGAATTGTAGGGTGTCGTGCTGGGGGTGGTGTTTCAGGGTTTAGGGAAGTGCAGTGTTGTGTGGGCACTGTTGGGGGTCTTGCTGGGGGTGGTGTTTCAGGGGTTAGGGCAGCAATGCTCGGACAGTGTAAGGGGTCATGCTGGGAGTGGTGTTTCAGGGTTTAGGGCGGTGCAGTGGTGTTCGGGCAATGTAGGGGGTCGTGCAGGGGGGTGGAGTTTCAGGGTTTAGGGCAGAGCAGTGTTGTTCGGGCAGTGTAGGAGGTCATGCAGCGGGTGGTGTTTCATGGTTAACGGCATTGCAGTGGTTTTCGGGCAGTGTAGGGGATCTTCCTGGGGGCGGTGTTTCAGGGTTTAGGGCAGTGGTGTTTGGGATGTATAGGGGGTCTTGCTGGGGGTGGTGTTTCAGGGTTTAGGGCAGTGCAGTGGTGTTCGGGCAGTGTAGGGGGTCTTGCTGGGGGTGGTATTTCAGGGTTTTGGAAGTGGTGTTTGGGCAGTGTAGGGGTTCTTGCTGGGGGTGGTGTTTCAGGGTTTAGGGCAGTGCAGTGGTATTCGGGCAGTCTAGTGGGTCGTGCAGGTGGTGGTGTTTCAGGGTTTAAGGCAGTTCAGTGGTGTTCGGGCAGTGTAGGGGTTGTGATGGGGCTGGTGTTTCAGGGTTTAGGGCAGAGCAGTGGTGTGCGGGCAATGTAGGGGGTCGTGCTGGGGGTGGTGTTTCAGGGTTTAGGGCAGAGCAGTGGTGTTCGGGCAGTGTACGGGGTCATGCTGGGGGTGGTGTTTCAGGGTTTAGTGTACTGCAGTGGTGTTCGGGCAGTGTAGGGGACGAGCTGGGGGTGGAGTTTCAGGGTTTAGGGAAGTGCAGTGGTTTTCTGGCAGTGTAGGGGGTCATGCTGGGGCTGGTGTTTCAGGGTTTAAGGCAGTGCAGTGGTGTTCGGGCTGTGTAGGGCGTCATGCTGGGGCTGGTATTTCAGGGTTTAGGGCACTCCAGTGTTGTTCGGGCACTGTAGGGGGTCGTGCTGGGGCTGGAGTTTCAGGGTTTAGGGCAGAGCAGTGTTGTCCAGGCAGTGTAGAGGGTCGTGGTGGGGCTGTTGTTTTAGGGTTTAGGGTAGAGCAGTGGTGTTCGGGCAGTGTAGGGGGATGTGCGGGGTAGTGTTTCAGGGTTTAGGACAGAGCAGTGGTGTTCAGGCAGTGTAGGTGGTCGTTTTTGGGGTGGTGTTTCAGGGTTTAGGGCAGTGCAGTGATGTTCGGGCTGTGTAGGGGGCCGTGCAGTGGGTGGTGTTTCAGGGTTTAGGGAAGTGCAGTCGTGTTCGGGCAGTGTAAGGGGTCTTGCTGGGGGGGGTGTTTCAGGGTTTACGGCAGTGGTGTTCGGGCAGTGTAGGGGGTCTTGCTGGGTATTGTTTTCAGGGTTTAGGGCAGTGCAGTGGTGTTCAGGCAATGTAGGGGGTTGTGCAGGGGGTGGTATTTCAGGGTTTAGAGCAGTGCACTGGTGTTCAGGCAGTGTAGGGCGTTGTGCTGGTATGGTTTTTTAGGGTTTAGGGCAGTGCAGTGGTGTTTGGGCAGTGCGGGGGTCATGCTCTGGCTGGTGTTTCATGGTTTAGGGCAGTGCAGTGGTGTTCGGGCAGTGTAAGGGGTCTTGCTGGTGCTGGTATTTCAGGGTTTAGGGCAGTGCACTGGTGTTCAGGCAGTGTAGGGGGTCATGCTGGGGCTGGTGTTTCAGGGTTTAGGGCAGTGCAGTGATGTTCGGGCAGTGTAGGGGGTCGTACTCGGGCTAGTGTTTCAGGGTTTAGGGCAGTGCAGTGGTGTTTGGGCAGTGTGAGGGGTCATGCTGGGGCTGGTTTTTCAGGGTTTAGGGCAGTGTAGTAGTTTTTGGGCAGTCTAGGGGGTCGTGCTGGGGGGTGGTGTTTCAGAGTTTAGGTAAGTGCTGTGGTGTTCGGACAGTGTAGGGGGTCATGCTGGGGGTGGTGTTTCAGGGTTTAGGGCAGTGCAATGGTGTTCGGGCAGTGTAGGGGGTCGTGCTGTGGGTGGTATTTCAGGGTTTAGGGCAGTGGTGCAGTGGTGTTCGGGCAGTGTAGGGGGTCTTGCAGTGGGTGGTGTTTCAGGGTTTAGGCAGTGCAGTGGTGTTCGGGCAGTGTAGGGGGTCTTGCTGGGGGTGGTATTTCAGGGTTTTGGAAGTGGTGTTTGGGCAGTGTAGGGGTTCTTGCTGGGGGTGGTGTTTCAGGGTTTAGGGCAGTGCAGTGGTATTCGGGCAGTCTAGTGGGTCGTGCAGGTGGTGGTGTTTCAGGGTTTAAGGCAGTGCAGTGGTGTTCGGGCAGTGTAGGGGTTGTGATGGGGCTGGTGTTTCAGGGTTTAGGGCAGAGCAGTGGTGTGCAGGCAATGTAGGGGGTCGTGCTGGGGGTGGTGTTTAAGGGGTTTAGGGCAGAGCAGTGGTGTTCGGGCAGTGTACGGGGTCATGCTGGGGGTGGTGTTTCAGGGTTTAGGGTACTGCAGTGGTGTTCGGGCAGTGTAGGGGATGTGCTGGGGGTGGAGTTTCAGAGTTTAGGGCAGTGCAGTGGTGTTCGGGTAGTGTAGGGGGTTGTGCTGGGGCTGGTTATTCAGGGTTTAGGGCAGTGCAGTGGTGTTCTGGCAGTGTAGGGGGTCATGCTGGGGCTGGTGTTTCAGGGTTTAGGGCAGTGCAGTCGTGTTCGGGCTGTGTAGGGCGTCATGCTGGGGCTGGTATTTCAGGGTTTAGGGCACTGCAGTGGTGTTTGGGCTCTGTAGGGGGTCGTGCTAGGGCTGGAGTTTCAGGGTTTAGGGCAGAGCAGTGGTGTCCAGGCAGTGTAGAGGGTCGTGGTGGGGCTGGTGTTTTAGGGTTTAGGGTAGAGCAGTGGTGCTCGGGCAGTGTAGGGGGATGTGCGGGGTAGTGTTTCAGGGTTTAGGACAGAGCAGTAGTGTTCATGCAGTGTAGGTGGTCGTGCTTGGGGTGGTGTTTCAGGGTTTAGGGCAGTGCAGTGATGTTCGGGCTGTGTAGGGGGTCGTGCAGGGGGTAGTGTTTCAGGGTTTAGGGCAGTGCAGTCGAGTTCGGGTAGTGTAGGGGGTTGTACGGGGGATGGTGTTTCAGGGTTTAGGGCAATGCAGTGGTGTTCGGGCAGTGTAGGGGGTTGTGCGGGGGCTGGTGTTTCAGGGTTTAGGGCAGTGCAGAGGTGTTTGGGCAGTCTAGGGGGTCATGCGGGCTTGTGTTTCAGGGTTTAGGGCAGTGCAGTGTTGTTCAGGCAGTGTAGGGGGTCATGCAGGGGATGGTGTTTCAGGGTTAGGGCAGTGAATTGGTGTTCGGGATGTGTAGGGGGTCATGCGGGGCTGGTGTTTCAAGGTTTAGGGCAAAGCAGTGGTGTTCAGGCAGTGTGGGTTGTCGTGCGGGGGCTGGTGTTTTAGGGTTTAGGGCAGTGCATTGGTGTCAGGGCAGTGTAGGGGGTTGTGCGTGGGCTGGTGTTTCAGGGTTTAGGGCAGTGCAGTGGTGTTCGGGCAGTGTAGGGGGTCGTGCTGGGGCTGGCGTTTCAGGGTTTATGGCATTGCAGTGCTTTTCGGGCAGTGTAGGGGGTCTTGCTGGGGGTGGTGTTTCAGGGTTTAGGCAGTGGTGTTTGGGCAGTGTAGGGGTTCTTGCTGGGGGTGGTGTTTCAGGGTTTAGAGCAGTGCAGTGGTATTCGGGCAGTGTAGTGGGTCGTGCAGGGGGTGGTGTTTCAGGGTTTAGGGCAGTGCAGTGTTGTTCAGGCAGTGTAGAGGGTTCTCTGGGGGTGCTGTTTCATGGTTTAGGGCAGTGGTGTTCTGGCAGTGTAGGGGGTCGTGCTGGGGCTGGTGATTCAGGGTTTAGGGCAGTCCAGTGGTGTTCGGGCTGTGTAGGGGGTCGTGCTGGGGGTGGTGTTTCAGGATTAAGGGCAGTGCAGTGGTGTTCGGGCAGTATAGGGGGTCGTTCTGTTGCTGTTGTTTCAGGGTTTAGGGCAGAGCAGTGGTTTTCGAGCAGTGTAGGGGGTCGTGCTGGCGTTTCAGATTTTAGGGCAGACCAGTGGTGTGCGGGCAATGTAGGAGGTCATGCTGGGGGTGGTGTTTCAGGGTTTACGGCAGAGCAGTGGTGTTCGGGCAGTATACGGAGTCGTGCTGGGGATGGTGTTTCAGGGTTTAGGGCACTGCAGTGGTGTTTGGGCAGTGTAGGGGGTCGTGCGAGGCTGGTGTTTCAGGGTTTAGGGCAGTGCAGTGGTGTTCGGGCAGTGTGGGTTGTCGTGCGGGGACTGGTGTTTCAGGGTTTAGGGCAGTGCATTGGTGTTCGGGCAGTGTAGGGGGTAGTGCGTGGGCTGGTGTTTCAGGGTTTAGGGCAGAGCAGTGGTTTTCAGCAGTGTAGGAGGTCGTGCTGGGGTTGGTGTTTCAGGGTTAAGGGCACTGCAGTAGTATTCATGCAGTGTAGGGGGTCTTGCTGGGGGTGGTGTTTCAGGGTTTTGGGCAGTGCAGTGGTGTTCGGGCAGTGTTGGGGTCTTGCTGCGGGTGGTGTATCAGGGGTTTGGGCATTGCAGTGGTGTTCGGGCAGTGTAGGGGGTCTTGCTGGGGGTAGTGTTCCAGGGTTTATGGCAGTGCATTGGTGTTCGGGCAGTGTAGGGTGTCGTGCACGGGGTGGTGTTTCAGGGCTTAGGGCAGTGCAGTGGTGTTCGTGCAGTGTATGGGGACATGCAGGGGGTGGTGTTTCAGGGTTTAGGGCAGTGCAGTGGTATTCGGGCAGTGTAGGGGGTCGTACTGGGGCTGATGTTTCAGGGTTTACGGCAGTGCAGTGGTGTTCGGGCAGTGTAGGGGGTTGTGCAGGGGTGGTGTTTCAGGGTTTTGGGCAGTGCAGTGGTGTTCGGGCAGTGTAAGGGGTCTTGCTGGGGGTAGTGTTTCAGGGTTTAGGGTAGTGCATTGGTGTTCGGGCAGTGCAAGGTGTCGTGCATGGCGTGATGTTTCAGGGCTTAGGGCATTGCAGTGGTGTTGGGGAAGTGTAGGGGGTCGTGCTGGGGGTGGTGTTTCAGGGTTTAGGGCAGTGCAGTGGTGTTCGGGCAGTGTAGGGGTTCGTGCTGGGGGTGGTGTTTCAGGGTTTAGGGCAGTGCAGTGGTGTTCGGGCAGTGTAGGGGGTCATGCTGGGGGTGGTATTTCAGGGTTTAGGGCATTGGTTCAGTGGTGTTCGGGCAGTGTGGGTGCCTTGCAGGGGCTGGTGTTTCAGGGTTTAGGGCAGTGCATTGGTGTTCGGGCAGTGTAGGGTGTCGTGCACCGGGTGGTGTTTGATGGCTTAGGGCAGTGCAGTGGTGTTCGTGCAGTGTATGGGGACATGCAGGGGGTGGTGTTTCATGGTTTAGGGCAGTGCAGTGGTGTTCGGGCAGTGTAGGGGGTCGTGCAGGGGCTGGTGTTTCAGGGTTTAGGGAAGTGCAGTGGTGTTCGGGCAGTGTAGGGGGTCGTGCTGGGGATAGTGTTTCAGGGTTTAGGGCAGTACAGTGGTGTTTAGGCAGTGTAGGGGGTCGTGCTGGGGCTGGTGTTTCAGGGTTTAGGGCAGTGCAGTGGTGTTCGGGCTGTGTAGGGGGTCGTGCTGGGGGTGGTGTTTCAGGGTTAAGGGCAGTGCAGTGGTGTTCGGGCAGTATAGGGGGTCGTTCTGTTGCTGTTGTTTCAGGGTTTAGGGCAGAGCAGTGGTTTTCGGGCAGTGTAGGGGGTCGTGCTGGCGTTTCAGATTTTAGGGCAGACCAGTGGTGTGCGGGCAATGTAGGAGGTCATGCTGGGGGTGGTGTTTCAGGGTTTAAGGCAGAGCAGTGGTGTTCGGACAGTGTACGGAGTCGTGCTGGAGGTGGTATTTCAGAGTTTAGGGCACTGCAGTGGTGTTCGGGCAGTGTAGGGGGTTTTGCAGGGGGTGGTGTTTCAGGGTTTAGGACAGTGCACTGGTGTTCAGCCATTGTAGGGGGTCGTGCTGGGGGTGGTTTTTCAGGGTTTAGGGCAGTGTAGTGGTGTTCGGGCAGTGTGGGGAATCGTGCAGGGGCTGGTGTTTCATTGTTTAGGGCAGTGCAGTTGTGTTCGCGCAGTGTAGGGGGTCGTGCTGGGGCTGGTGTTTCATGATTTTGGGCAGTAGTGTTCGGGCAGTGTAGGAGGTCTTGCTGTGGGTGGTATTTCAGGGTTTAGGGCAGTTCAGTGGTGTGCGGTCAGTGTAGGGGTTCTTGCTGGGGGTGGTGTTTCAGGGTTTAGGGCAGTGCAGTGATATTCGGGCAGTGTAGTGGGTCATGCAGGGGGGTGGTGTTTCAGTGTTTAGGGCAGTGCAGTGGTGTTTGGGCAGTGTAGGGGGTCTTGCTGGGGGTGGTGTTTCAGGGTTTAGGGCAGTGCAGTGGTGTTCGAGCAGTGTAGGGGGCCGTGCTGGGGGTGGTGTTTCAGGGTTTAGCGCAGTGCAGTGGTGTTCGGGCAGTATAGGGGGTCATGTTGGGGGTGGTGTTTCAGGGTTTAGGGCAGTGGTTCAGTGGTGTTCGGGCAGTGTGGGTGCCTTGCAGGAGCTGGTGTTTCAGGGTTTAGGGCAGTGCAGTGGTGTTCGGGCAGTGTGTGGGGTCGTGCGCGGGCTGGTGTTTCAGGGTTTAGGGCAGGCAATGGTGTTTGGGCAGTGTGAGTAGTTGTGATGGGGCTGGTTTTTCAGGGTTTAGGGCAGTGCAATGGTATTTGGGCACTGTAGGGGGTAGTGCTGGGGGGTGGTGTTTCAGGGTTTAGGGCAGTGCAGTGGTGTTCGGGCAGTGTAGGGGGACGTGCTGGGGGTGGTGTTTCAGGGTTTAGGGCAGTGCAGTGGTGTTCGGGCAGTGTAGGGGGTCATGCTGGGGGTGGTGTTTCAGGGTTTAGGGCAGTGGTTCAGTGGTGTTCGGGCAGTGTGGGGGTCTTGCAGGGGCTTGTTTTTTTAGGGTTTAGAGCAGTGCAGTTGTGTTCGGGTAGTGTGTGGCGTCATGCAGGGGCTGGTGTTTCATGATTTTGGGCAGTAGTGTTCGGGCAGTGTAGGGGGTCTTGCTGTGGGTGGTATTTCAGGGTTTAGGGCAGTTCAGTGGTGTGCGGTCAGTGTAGGGGTTCTTGCTGGGGGTGGTGTTTCAGGGTTTAGGGCAGTGCAGTGATATTCGGGCAGTGTATTGGGTTGTGCAGGGGAGTGGTGGTTCAGGGTTTAGGGCAGTGCAGTGGTGTTTGGGCAGTGTAGGGGGTCTTGCTGGGGGTGGTGTTTCAGGGTTTAGGGCAGTACAGTGGTGTTTGAGCAGTGTAGAGGCCGTGCTGGGTGTGGTGTTTCAGGGTTTAGGGCAGTGCAGTGGTGTTTGGGCAGTGTGAGTAGTTGTGATGGGGCTGGTTTTTCAGGGTTTAGGGCAGTGCTGTGGTGTTCTGGCAGTGTAGGGGGTCATGCTGGGGGGTGGTGTTTCAGGGTTTAGGGCAGTGCAGTGGTGTTCGGGCAGTGTAGGGGGTCGTGCTGGGGGTGGTGTTTCATGGTTTAGGGCAGTGCAGTGGTGTTCGGGCAGTGTAGGGGGTCATGCTGGGGGTGGTGTTTCAGGGTTTAGGGCAGTGGTTCAGTGGTGTTCGGGCATTTTGGGGGTCTTGCAGGGGCTAGTTTTTCAGGGTTTAGAGCAGTGCAGTTGTGTTCGGGTAGTGTGTGGGGTCGTGCAGGGGCTGGTGTTTCAGGGTTTAAGGCAGTGCAGTGGTGTTTGGGCAGTGTAGGGGTTTGTACGGGGGATGGTGTTTCAGGGTTTAGGGCAGTGCAGTGGTGTTCGGGCAGTGTAGGGGGTCATGCGGGGGCTGGTGTTTCAGGGTTTAGGGCAGTGCAGAGATGTTCAGGCAGTCTAGGGGGTCGTGCGGGGATGGTGTTTTAGGGTTTAGGGTAGTGCAGTGGTGTTCGGGCAGTGTAAGGGGGCGTGCTGGGGCTGGTGTTTCAGGGTTTAGGGCAGTGCAGTGGTGTTCGGGCATTGTAGGGGGTCGTGATGGGGCTGGTCGTTCAGTGTTTAGGACAGTGCAGTGGTGTTCAGGCTGTGTAGGGGGTCGTACTGAGGATGGTGTTTCAGGGTTTAGGGCAGAGCAGTGGTGTTTGGGCAGTGTACGGAGTCGTGCTGAGGGTGGTGTTTCAGGGTTTAGGGAACTGCAGTGGTGTTCGGGAAGTGTTGGGGGACGTGCTGGGGTGGTGTTTCAGGGTTCAGGGCAGAGCAGTGGTGTTCGGGCAGTGTAGGTGGTCGTGCAGGGGGTGGTGTTTCAGGGTTTAGGGCAGAGCAGTGATATATCGCGGGGAGTGTAGTGGGTTGTGCAGGGGGTGGTGTTTCAGGGTTTAGGGCAGTGCAGTGGTGTTCAGGCAGTGTAGGGGGTCATGCTGGGGCTGGTTTTTCAGGGTTTAGGGCAGTGCAGTGGTGTTTGGGCAGTCTAGAGGGTCGTGCTGGGGGGTGGTGTTTCAGAGTTTAGGTAAGTGCTGTGGTGCTCGGACAGTGTAGGGGGTCGTGCTGCGGGTGGTGTTTCAGGGTTTAAGGCAGTGCAATTGTGTTCAGGCAGTGTAGGGGGTCGTGCTGCGGTGGTATTTCAGGGTCTAGGGCAGTGGTGCAGTGGTGTTCGGGTAGTGTAGGGGTCTTGCAGGGGGTGGTGTTTCAGGGTTTAGGCAGTGGTGTTCGGGTAGTGTAGGGGGATCTCTGAGGGTGCTGTTTCATGGTTAAGGGGAGTGGTGTTCAGGCAGTGTAGGGGGTCTTGCTGGGGGTATGGTATCAGGGTTTAGGGCAGTGCAGTGTTGTTAGGGAAGTGTAGGGGGTCGTGCTGGGGGTGGTGTTTAAGGGTTTAGGGCAGTGCAGTGTTGTTTGGGCAGTGTTGGGGGTCTTGCTGGGGGTGGTGTTTCAGGGGTTAGGGCAGCAGTTCTCGGACAGTGTAAGGGGTCATGCTGGGGGTGGTGTTTCAGGGTTTAGGGTGGTGCAGTGGTGTTCGGGCAATGTAGGGGGTCATGCAGGGGGGTGGAGTTTCAGGGTTTAGGGCAGAGCAGTGTTGTTCGGGCAGTGTAGGAGGTCGTGCAGGGGGTGGTGTTTCATGGTTAACGGCATTGCAGTGGTTTTTGGACAGTGTAGGGGGTCTTCCTGGGGGCGGTGTTTCAGGGTTTAGGGCAGTGGTGTTTGGGATGTATAGGGGGTCTTGCTGGGGGTGGTGTTTCAGGGTTTTGGCAGTGGTGTTTGGGCAGTGTAGGGGTTCTTGCTGGGGGTGGTGTTTCAGGGTTTAGGGCAGTGCAGTGGTGTTCGGGCAGTGTAGTGGGTCGCGCAGGGGGGTGGTGTTTCAGGGTTTAGGACAGAGCAGTGGTGTTCGGGCAGAGTAGGGGGTTGTGATGGGGCTGGTGTTTCAGGGTTTAGGGCAGAGCAGTGGTGTGCGGGCAGTGTAGGGGGTTGTGCTGGGGGTGGTGTTTCAGGGTTTAGGGCAGAGCCGTGGTGTTCGGGCAGTGTACGGGGTCATGCTGGGGGTGGTGTTTCAGGGTTTAGGGTACTGCAGTGGTGTTCGGGCAGTGTAAAGGGACGTGCAGGGGGTGGAGTTTCAGTGTATAGGGCAGTGCAGTGGTGTTCGGGCAGTGTAGGGGGTTGTGCTGGGGCTGGTGATTCAGGGTTTAGGGCAGTGCAGTGGTTTTCTGGCAGTGTAGGGGGTCATGCTTGGGCTGGTGTTTCAGGGTTTAGGGCAGTGCAGTGGTGTTCGGGCTGTGTAGGGCGTCATGCTGGGGCTGGTATTTCAGGGTTTAGGGCACTGCAGTGTTGTTCAGGCACTGTAGGGGGTCGTGCTGGGGCTGGAGTTTCAGGGTTAAGGGCAGAGCAGTGGTGTCCAGGCATTGTAGAGGGTCGTGGTGGGGCTGGTGTTTTAGAGTTTAGGGTAGAGCAGTGGCGTTCGGGCAGTGTAGGGGGATGTGCGGGTAGTGTTTCAGGGTTTAGGACAGTGCAGTGGTATTCGGGCAGTGTAGTGGGTTGTGAAGGGGGGTGGTGTTTCAGGGTTTAGGGCAGTGCAGTGTTGTTCGGGCAGTGTAGGGGTTCTCTGGGGGTGCTGTTTCATGGTTTAGGGCAGTGGTGTTCGGGCAGTGTAGGGGGTCTTCCTGGGGTTAGTGATTCAGTTTTTACGGCAGTGCAGTGGTGTTCGGGCAGTGTAGGCGGTAGTGCTGGGGCTGGTGTTTCAGGGTTTAGGGCAGTGCAGAGGTGTTCGGGCAGTGTAGGGGGTCGTGCGGGGCAGGTGTTTCAGGGTTTAGGGCAGTCCAGTGGTGTTCGGGGAGTGTGGGGAGTCGTGCGGGGGCTGGTGTTTCAGGGTTTAGGGCAGTGCAGTGGTGTTCGGGCAGTGTATGGGGTTGTACGGGGAATGGTGTTTCAGGGTTTAGGGCAGTGCAGTGGTGTTCGGGCAGTGAAGGGGGTCATGCGGGGGATTGAGTTTCAGAGTTTAGGGCAGTGCAGAGGTGTTCGGGCAGTCTAGGGGGTCGTGCGGGCTGGTTTTTTCAGGGTTTAGGGCAGTGCAGTGGTGTTCGGGCAGTATAGGGGGTCATGCAGGGGATGGTGTTTCAGGGTTTAGGGCAGTGCAGTAGTGTTCGGGCAGTGTAGGGTGTCTTGCGAGGCTGGTGTTTCAGGGTTTAGGGCAGTGCAGTGGTGTTCGGGCAGTGTGGGTTGTCGTGCGGGGACTGGTGTTTCAGGGTTTAGGGCAGTGCATTGGTGTTCGGGCAGTGTAGGGGGTAGTGCATGGGCTGGTGTTTCAGGGTTTAGGGCAGTGCTGTGGTCTTCGGGCAGTGTAGGGGGTCGTGCTGGGGCTGGCGTTTCAGGGTTTTGGGCAGTGCAGTGGTGTTCGGGCAGTGTAGGGGGTCGTGCTGCGGGTGGTGTATCAGGGTTTTGGGCATTGCAGTGGTGTTCGGGCAGTGTAGGGAGTCTTGCTGGGGGTAGTGTTTCAGGGTTTATGGCAGTGCATTGGTGTACGGGCAGTGTAGGGGTCGTGCACGGGGTGGTGTTTCAGGGCTTAGGGCAGTGCAGTGGTGTTCGTGCAGTGTATGGGGACATGCAGGGGGTGGTGTTTCAGGGTTTAGGGCAGTGCAGTGGTATTCGGGCAGTGTAGGGGGTCGTGCTGGGGCTGATGTTTCAGGGTTTACGGCAGTGCAGTGGTGTTCGGGCAGTGTAGGGGGTTGTGCAGGGGTGGTGTTTCAGGGTTTTTGGGCAGTGCAGTGGTGTTCGGGCAGTGTAGGGGGTCTTGCTGGGGGTAGTGTTTCAGGGTTTAGGGCAGTGCATTGGTGTTCGGGCAGTGCAAGTTGTCGTGCATGGCGTGATGTTTCAGGGCTTAGGGCAGTGCAGTGGTGTTGGGGAAGTGTAGGGGGTCGTGCTGGGGGGTGGTGTTTCAGGGTTTAGGGCAGTGCAGTGGTGTTCGGGCAGTGTAGGGGTTCATGCTGGGGGTGGTGTTTCAGGGTTTAGGGCAGTGCAGTGGTGTTCGGGCAGTGTGGGTGCCTTGGAGGGGCTGGTGTTTCAGGGTTTAGGGCAGTGCATTGGTGTTCGGGCAGTGTAGGGTGTCGTGCACCGGGTGGTGTTTGATGGCTTAGGGCAGTGCAGTGGTGTTCGTGCAGTGTATGGGGACGTGCAGGGGGTGGTGTTTCATGGTTTAGCGCAGTGCAGTGGTGTTCGGGCAGTGCAGGGGGTCGTGCTGGGGCTGGTGTTTCAGGGTTTAGGGAAGTGCAGTGGTGTTCGGGCAGTGTAGGGGGTCGTGCTGGGGATAGTGTTTCAGGGTTTAGGGCAGTACAGTGGTGTTTAGGCAGTGTAGGGGGTCGTGATGGGGCTGGTGTTTCAGGGTTTAGGGCAGTGCAGTAGTGTTTGGGCTGTGTAGGGAGTCGTGCTAGGGGTGGTGTTTCAGGGTTAAGGGCAGTGCAGTGGTGTTCGGGCAGTATAGGGGGTCGTTCTGTTGCTGTTGTTTCAGGGTTTAGGGAAGTGCAGTGGTGTTCGGGCAGTGTAGGGGGTCGTGCTGGGGATAGTGTTTCAGGGTTTAGGGCAGTACAGTGGTGTTTAGGCAGTGTAGGGGGTCGTGATGGGGCTGGTGTTTCACATTTTAGGGCAGACCAGTTGTGTGCGGGCAATGTAGGAGGTCATGCTGGGGGTGGTGTTTCAGGGTTTACGGCAGAGCAGTGGTGTTCGGGCAGTGTACGGAGTCGTGCTGGGGATGGTGTTTCAGGGTTTAGGGCACTGCAGTGGTGTTCGGGCAGTGTAGGGGGTCGTGATGGGGCTGGTGTTTCAGGGTTTAGGGCAGTGCAGTGGTGTTCGGGCAGTGTAGGGGGTCGTGCTGTTGCTGGTGTTTCACATTTTAGGGCAGACCAGTTGTGTGCGGGCAATGTAGGGGGTCATGCTGGGGGTGGTGTTTCAGGGTTTAAGGCAGAGCAGTGGTGTTCGGACAGTGTACGGAGTCGTGCTGGAGGTGGTATTTCAGAGTTTAGGGCACTGCAGTGGTGTTCGGGCAGTGTAGGGTTTTTGCAGGGGGGTGGTGTTTCAGGGTTTAGGACAGTGCACTGGTGTTCAGCCATTGTAGGGGGTCGTGCTGGGGGTGGTTTTTCAGGGTTTAGGGCAGTGTAGTGATGTTCGGGCAGTGTGGGGAATCGTGCTGGGGCTGGTGTTTCATTGTTTAAGGCAGTGCAGTTGTGTTCGCGCAGTGTAGGGGGTCGTGCTGGGGCTGGTGTTTCATGATTTTGGGCAGTAGTGTTCGGGCAGTGTAGGGGGTCTTGCTGTGGGTGGTATTTCAGGGTTTAGGGCAGTTCAGTGGTGTGCGGTCAGTGTAGGGGTTCTTGCTGGGGGTGGTGTTTCAGGGTTTAGGGCAGTGCAGTGATATTCGGGCAGTGTAGTGGGTCGTGCAGGGGGGTGGTGTTTCAAGGTTTAGGGCAGTGCAGTGGTGTTTTGGCAGAGTAGGGGGTCTTGCTGGGAGTGGTGTTTCAGGGTTTAGGGCAGTGCAGTGGTGTTTGAGCAGTGTAGGGGGCCGTGCTGGGTGTGGTGTTTCAGGATTTAGGGCAGGCAATGGTGTTTGGGCAGTGTGAGTAGTTGTGATGGGGCTGGTTTTTCAGGGTTTAGGCCAGTGCAGTGGTATTTGGGCAGTGTAGGGGGTCGTGCTGGGGGGTGGTGTTTCAGGGTTTAGGGCAGTGCAGTGGTGTTCGGGCAGTGTAGGGGGTCGTGCTGGGGGTGGTGTTTCAGGGTTTAGGGCAGTGCAGTGGTGTTCGGGCAGTGTAGGGGGTCGTGCTGGGGGTGGTGTTTCAGGGTTTAGGGCAGTGGTTCAGTGGTGTTCGGGCAGTGTGGGGGTCTTGCAGGGGCTTGTTTTTTTAGGGTTTAGAGCAGTGCAGTGGTGTTCGGGTAGTGTGTGGCGTCATGCAGGGGCTGGTGTTTCATGATTTTGGGCAGTAGTGTTCAGGCAGTGTAGGGGGTCTTGCTGTGGGTGGTATTTCAGGGTTTAGGGCAGTTCAGTGGTGTGCGGTCAGTGTAGGGGTTCTTGCTGGGGGTGGTGTTTCAGGGTTTAGGGC
Organism: Triturus cristatus; assembly: GCF_964204655.1. Classification (NCBI taxonomy): domain Eukaryota; kingdom Metazoa; phylum Chordata; class Amphibia; order Caudata; family Salamandridae; genus Triturus; species Triturus cristatus. The sequence goes on along the minus strand of NC_140579.1, from coordinate 1,130,106,729 downwards.
AGTGCAGTGATATTCGGGCAGTGTATTAGGTTGTGCAGGGGAGTGGTGTTTCAGGGTTTAGGGCAGTGCAGTGGTGTTTGGGCAGTGTAGGGGGTCTTGCTGGGGGTGGTGTTTCAGGGTTTAGGGCAGTGCAGTGGTGTTTGGGCAGTGTAGGGGGTCTTGCTGGGGTGGTGTTTCAGGGTTTAGGGCAGTGCAGTGGTGTTCGAGCAGTGTAGGGGCCGTGCTGGGTGTGGTGTTTCAGGGTTTAGGGCAGTGCAGTGGTGTTCGGATAGTGTAGGGGGTCGTGCTGGGGGTGGTGTTTCATGTTTTAGGGCAGTGCAGTGGTGTTCGGGCAGTGTAGGGGGTCATGCTGGGGGTGGTGTTTCAGGGTTTAGGGCAGTGGTTCAGTGGTGTTCGGGCATTTTGGGGGTCTTGCAGGGGCTGGTTTTTCAGGGTTTAGAGCAGTGCAGTTGTGTTCGGGTAGTGTGTTGGGTCGTGCAGGGGCTGGTGTTTCAGGGTTTAAGGCAGTGCAGTGGTGTTTGGGCAGTGTAGGGGTTTGTACGGGGGATGGTGTTTCAGGGTTTAGGGCAGTGCAGTGGTGTTCGGGCAGTGTAGGGGGTCATGCGGGGGCTGGTGTTTCAGGGTTTAGGGCAGTGCAGAGGTGTTCGGGCAGTGTAGGGGATCGTGCTGGTGCTGGTGTTTCACATTTTAGGGCAGACCAGTTGTGTGCGGGCAATGTAGGGGGTCATGGTGGGGGTGGTGTTTCAGGGTTTAAGGCAGAGCAGTGGTGTTCGGACAGTGTACGGAGTCGTGATGGGGGTGGTATTTCAGAGTTTAGGGCACTGCAGTGGTGTTCGGGCAGTGTAGGTGGTTTTGCAGGGGGGTGGTGTTTCAGGGTTTAGGACAGTGCACTGGTGTTCAGCCATTGTAGGGGGTCGTGCTGGGGGTGGTTTTTCAGGGTTTAGGGCAGTGTAGTGGTGTTCGGGCAGTGTGGGGAATCATGCTGGGGCTGGTGTTTCATTGTTTAGGGCAGTGCAGTTGTGTTCGCGCAGTGTAGGGGGTCGTGCTGGGGCTGGTGTTTCATGATTTTGGGCAGTAGTGTTCGGGCAGTGTAGGGAGTCTTGCTGTGGGTGGTATTTCAGGGTTTAGGGCAGTTCAGCGGTGTGCGGTCAGTGTAGGGGTTCTTGCTGGGGGTGGTGTTTCAGGGTTTAGGGCAGTGCAGTGATATTCGGGCAGTGTAGTGGGTCGTGCAGGGGGGTGGTGTTTCAGGGTTTAGGGCAGTGCAGTGGTGTTTGGGCAGTGTAGGGGGTCTTGCTGGGGGTGGTGTTTCAGGGTTTAGGGCAGTGCAGTGGTGTTCGAGCAGTGTAGGGGGCCGTGCTGGGTGGGGTTTTTCAGGGTTTAGGGCAGGCAATGGTGTTTGGCCAGTGTGAGTAGTTGTGATGGGGCTGGTTTTTCAGGGTTTAGGCCAGTGCAGTGGTATTTGGGCAGTGTAGTGGGTCGTGCTGGGGGATGGTGTTTCAGGGTTTAGGGCAGTGCAGTGGTGTTCGGGCAGTGTAGGGGGTCGTGCTGGGGGTGGTGTTTCAGGGTTTAGGGCAGTGCAGTGGTGTTCTGGCAGTGTAGGGGGTCGTGCTGGGGCTGGTGTTTCAGGGTTTAGGGCAGTGGTTCAGTGGTGTTCGGGCAGTGTGGGGGTCTTGCAGGGGCTTGTTTTTTTAGGGTTTAGAGCAGTGCAGTGGTGTTCGGGTAGTGTGTGGCGTCATGCAGGGGCTGGTGTTTCATGATTTTGGGCAGTAGTAATCAGGCAGTGTAGGGGGTCTTGCTGTGGGTGGTATTTCAGGGTTTAGGGCAGTTCAGTGGTGTGCGGTCAGTGTAGGGGTTCTTGCTGGGGGTAGTGTTTCAGGGTTTAGGGCAGTGCAGTGATATTCGGGCAGTGTATTGGGTTGTGCAGGGGAGTGGTGTTTCAGGGTTTAGGGCAGTGCAGTGGTGTTTGGGCAGTGTAGGGGGTCTTGCTGGGGGTAGTGTTTCAGGGTTTAGGGCAGTGCAGTGGTGTTCGAGCAGTGTAGGGGCCGTGCTGGGTGTGGTGTTTCAGGGATTAGGGCAGTGCAGTGGTGTTTGGGCAGTGTGAGTAGTTGTGATGGGGCTGGTTGTTCAGGGTTTAGGGCAGTGCTGTGGTGTTCGGGCAGTGTAGGGGGTCATGCTGGGGGGTGGTGTTTCAGGGTTTAGGGCAGTGCAGTGGTGTTCGGGCAGTGTAGGGGGTCGTGCTGGGGGTGGTGTTTCATGGTTTAGGGCAGTGCAGTTGTGTTCGGGCAGTGTAGGGGGTCATGCTGGGGGTGGTGTTTCAGGGTTTAGGACAGTGGTTCAGTGGTGTTCGGGCATTTTGGGGGTCTTGCAGGGGCTGGTTTTTCAGGGTTTAGAGCAGTGCAGTTGTGTTCGGGTAGTGTGTGGGGTCGTGCAGGGGCTGGTGTTTCAGGGTTTAGGGCAGTGCAGTGGTGTTCGGGCAGTGTAGGGGGTCATGCGGGGGCTGGTGTTTCAGGGTTTAGGGCAGTGCAGAGGTGTTCAGGCAGTCTAGGGGGTCGTGCGGGGATGGTGTTTTAGGGTTTAGGGTAGTGCAGTGGTGTTCGGGCAGTGTAGGGGGTCGTGCTGGGGCTGGTGTTTCAGGGTTTAGGGCAGTGCAGTGGTGTTCGGGCAGTGTAGGGGGTCGTGATGGGGCTGGTCGTTCAGTGTTTAGGGCAGTGCAGTGGTGTTCAGGCTGTGTAGGGGGTCGTACTGAGGATGGTGTTTCAGGGTTTAGGGCAGAGCAGTGGTGTTTGGGCAGTGTACGGAGTCGTGCTGAGGGTGGTGTTTCAGGGTTTAGGGCACTGCAGTGGTGTTCGGGCAGTGTAGGGGGATGTGCTGGGGTGGTGTTTCAGGGTTTAGGGCAGAGCAGTGGTGTTCGGGCAGTGTAGGTGGTCGTGCAGGGGGTGGTGTTTCAGGGTTTAGGGCAGAGCAGTGATATATCGCGGGGAGTGTAGTGGGTTGTGCAGGGGGTGGTGTTTCAGGGTTTAGGGCAGTGCAGTGGTGTTCAGGCAGTGTAGGGGGTCATGCTGGGGCTGGTTTTTCAGGGTTTAGGGCAGTGCAGTGGTGTTTGGGCAGTCTAGAGGGTCGTGCTGGGGGGTGGTGTTTCAGAGTTTAGGTAAGTGCTGTGGTGCTCGGACAGTGTAGGGGGTCGTGCTGCAGGTGGTGTTTCGGGGTTTAGGGCAGTGCAATTGTGTTCGGGCAGTGTAGGGGGCCATGCTGCGGTGGTATATCAGGGTTTAGGGCAGTGGTGCAGTGGTGTTCGGGCAGTGTAGGGGGTCTTGCAGGGGGTGGTGTTTCAGGGTTTAGGCAGTGGTGTTCGGGTAGTGTAGGGGGTTCTCTGAGGGTGCTGTTTCATGGTTAAGGGGAGTGGTGTTCAGGCAGTGTAGGGGGTCTTGCTGGGGGTATGGTATCAGGGTTTAGGGCAGTGCAGTGTTGTTAGGGAAGTGTAGGGGGTCATGCTGGGGGTGGTGTTTAAGGGTTTAGGGCAGTGCAGTGTTGTTAGGGAAGTGTAGGGGGTCGTGCTGGGGGTGGTGTTTAAGGGTTTAGGGCAGTGCAGTGTTGTTTGGGCAGTGTTGGGGGTCTTGCTGGGGGTGGTGTTTCAGGGGTTAGGGCAGCAGTGCTCGGACAGTGTAAGGGGTCATGCTGGGGGTGGTGGTTCAGGGTTTAGGGCGGTGCAGTGGTGTTCGGGCAATGTAGGGGGTCGTGCAGGGGGGTGGAGTTTCAGGGTTTAGGGCAGAGCAGTGTTGTTCGGGCAGTGTAGGAGGTCGTGCAGGGCGTGGTGTTTCATGGTTAACGGCATTGCAGTGGTTTTCGGGCAGTGTGGGGGGTCTTCCTGGGGGCGGTGTTTCAGGCTTTAGGGCAGTGGTGTTTGGGATGTATAGGGGGTCTTGCTGAAGGTGGTGTTTCAGGGTTTAGGGCAGTGAAGTAGTGTTCGGGCAGTGTAGGGGGTCTTGCTGGGGGTGGTATTTCAGGGTTTTGGCAGTGGTGTTTGGGCAGTGTAGGGGGTCTTGCTGGGGGTAGTGTTTCAGGGTTTAGGGCAGTGCATTGGTGTTCGGGCAGTGCAAGGTGTTGTGCATGGCGTGATGTTTCAGGGCTTAGGGCAGTGCAGTGGTGTTGGGGAAGTGTAGGGGGTCGTGCTGGGGGTGGTGTTTAAGGGTTTAGGGCAGTGCAGTGTTGTTTGGGCAGTGTTGGGGGTCTTGCTGGGGGTGGTGTTTCAGGGGTTAGGGCAGCAGTGCTCGGACAGTGTAAGGGGTCATGCTGGGGGTGGTGTTTCAGGGTTTAGGGCAGTGCAGTGGTGTTCGGGCAATGTAGGGGGTCGTGCAGGGGGGTGGAGTTTCAGGGTTTAGGGCAGAGCAGTGTTGTTCGGGCAGTGTAGGAGGTCGTGCAGGGGGTGGTGTTTCATGGTTAACGGCATTGCAGTGGTTTTCGGGCAGTGTGGGGGGTCTTCCTGGGGGCGGTGTTTCAGGGTTTAGGGCAGTGGTGTTTGGGATGTATAGGGGGTCTTGCTGAAGGTGGTGTTTCAGGGTTTAGGGCAGTGAAGTAGTGTTCGGGCAGTGTAGGGGGTCTTGCTGGGGGTGGTATTTCAGGGTTTTGGCAGTGGTGTTTGGGCAGTGTAGGGGGTCTTGCTGGGGGTAGTGTTTCAGAGTTTAGGGCAGTGCATTGGTGTTCGGGCAGTGCAAGGTGTCGTGCATGGCGTGATGTTTCAGGGCTTAGGGCAGTGCAGTGGTGTTGGGGAAGTGTAGGGGGTCGTGCTGGGGCGTGGTGTTTCAGGGTTAAGGCAGTGCAGTGGTGTTCGGGCAGTGTAGGGGTTCGTGCTGGGGGTGGTGTTTCAGGGTTTAGGGCAGTGCAGTGGTGTTCGGGCAGTGTAGGGGGTCAAGCTGGGGGTGGTGTTTCAGGGTTTAGGGCAGTGGTTCATTGGTGTTCGGGCAGTGTGGGTGCCTTGCAGGGGCTGGTGTTTCAGGGTTTAGGGCAGTGCATTGGTGTTCGGGCAGTGTAGGGTGTTGTGCACCGGGTGATGTTTGATGGCTTAGGGCAGTGCAGTGGTGTTCGTGCAGTGTATGGGGACGTGCAGGGGGTGGTGTTTCATGGTTTAGGGCAGTGCAGTGGTGTTCGGGCAGTGTAGGGGGTCGTGCTGGGGCTGGTGTTTCAGGGTTTAGGGAAGTGCAGTGGTGTTCGGGCAGTGTAGGGGGTCGTGCTGGGGATAGTGTTTCAGGGTTTATGGTAGTACAGTGGTGTTTAGGCAGTGTAGGGGGTCATGATAGGGCTGGTGTTTCAGGGTTTAGGGCAGTGCAGTGGTGTTCGGGCTGTGTAGGGAGTCGTGCTGGGGGTGGTGTTTCAGTGTTAAGGGCAGTGCAGTGGTGTTCGGGCAGTATAGGGGGTCGTTCTTTTGTGTTGTTTCAGGGTTTAGGGCAGAGCAGTGGTTTTTGGGCAGTGTAGGGGGTCGTGCTGGTGTTTCACATTTTAGGGCAGAACAGTGGTGTGCGGGCAATGTAGGAGGTCATGCTGGGGGTGGTGTTTCAGGGTTTACGGCAGAGCAGTGGTGTTCGGGCAGTGTACGGAGTCGTGCTGGGGATGGTGTTTCAGGGTTTAGGGCACTGCAGTGGCGTTCGGGCAGTGTAGGGGGTCGTGATGGGGCTGGTGTTTCAGGGTTTAGGGCAGTTCAGTGGTGTTCGGGCAGTGTAGGGTGTCGTGCTGGTGCTGGTGTTTCACATTTTAGGGCAGACCAGTTGTGTGCGGGCAATGTAGGGGGTCATGCTGGGGGTGGTGTTTCAGGGTTTAAGGCAGAGCAGTGGTGTTCGGACAGTGTACGGAGTCGTGCTGGAGGTGGTATTTCAGAGTTTAGGGCACTGCAGTGGTGTTCGGGCAGTGTAGGGGGTTTTGCAGGGGGGTGGTGTTTCAGGGTTTAGGACAGTGCACTGGTGTTGAGCCATTGTAGGGGGTCGTGCTGGGGGTGGTTTTTCAGGGTTTAGGGCAGTGTAGTGGTGTTCGGGCAGTGTGGGGAATCGTGCTGGGGCTGGTGTTTCATTGTTTAGGGCAGTGCAGTTGTGTTCGCGCAGTGTAGGGGGTCGTGCTGGGGCTGGTGTTTCATGATTTTGGGCAGTAGTGTTCGGGCAGTGTAGGGGGTCTTGCTGTGGGTGGTATTTCAGGGTTTAGGGCAGTTCAATGGTGTGCGGTCAGTGTAGGGTTTGTTGCTGGGGGTGGTGTTTCAGGGTTTAGGGCAGTGCAGTGATATTCGGGCAGTGTAGTGGGTCGTGCAGGGGGGTGGTGTTTCAGGGTTTAGGGCAGTGCAGTGGTGTTTGGGCAGTGTAGGGGGTCTTGCTGGGGGTGGTGTTTCAGGGTTTAGGGCAGTGCAGTGGTGTTCGAGCAGTGTAGGGGGCCGTGCTGGGTGTGGTGTTTCAGGGTTTAGGGCAGGCAATGGTGTTTGGACAGTGTGAGTAGTTGTGATGGGGCTGGTTTTTCAGGGTTTAGGGCAGTGCAGTATTGTTAGGGAAGTGTAGGGGGTCGTGCTGGGGGTGGTGTTTAAGGGTTTAGGGCAGTGCAGTGTTGTTTGGGCAGTGTTGGGGGTCTTGCTGGGGGTGGTGTTTCAGGGGTTAGGGCAGCAGTGCTCGGACAGTGTAAGGGGTCATGCTGGGGGTGGTGTTTCAGGGTTTAGGGCGGTGCAGTGGTGTTCGGGCAATGTAGGGGGTCGTGCAGGGGGGTGGAGTTTCAGGGTTTAGGGCAGAGCAGTGTTGTTCGGGCAGTGTAGGAGGTCGTGCAGGGGTTGGTGTTTCATGGTTAACGGCATTGCAGTGGTTTTCGGGCCGTGTAGGGGGTCTTCCTGGGGGCGGTGTTTCAGGGTTTAGGGCAGTGGTGTTTGGGATGTATAGGGGGTCTTGCTGGGGGTGGTGTTTCAGGGTTTAGGGCAGTGCAGTGGTGTTCGAGCAGTGTAGGGGCCGTGCTGGGTGTGGTGTTTCAGGGTTTAGGGCAGGCAATGGTGTTTGGACAGTGTGAGTAGTTGTGATGGGGCTGGTTTTTCAGGGTTTAGAGCAGTGCAGTGGTATTTGGGCAGTGTAGGGGGTCGTGCTGGGGGCTGGTGTTTCAGGGTTTAGGGCAGTGCGGTGGTGTTCGGGCAGTGTAGGGGGTCTTGCTGGGGGTGGTGTTTCAGGGTTTAGGGCAGTGCAGTGGTGTTCGGGCAGTGTAGGGGGTCGTGCTGGGGGTGGTGTTTCAGGGTTTAGGGCAGTGGTTCAGTGGTGTTTGGGCAGTGTGGGGGTCTTGCAGGGGCTTGTTTTTTAGGGTTTAGAGCAGTGCAGTGGTGTTCGGGTAGTGTGTGGCGTCATGCAGGGGCTGGTGTTTCATGATTTTGGGCAGTAGTGTTCGGGCAGTGTAGGGGGTCTTGCTGTGGGTGGTATTTCAGGGTTTAGGGCAGTTCAGTGGTGTGCGGTCAGTGTAGGGGTTCTTGCTGGGGGTGGTGTTTCAGGGTTTAGGGCAGTGCAGTGATATTCGGGCAGTGTATTGGGTTGTGCAGGGGAGTGGTGTTTCAGGGTTTAGGGCAGTGCAGTGGTGTTTGGGCTGTGTAGGGGGTCTTGCTGGGGTGGTGTTTCAGGGTTTAGGGCAGTGCAGTGGTGTTCGAGCAGTGTAGGGGCCGTGCTGGGTGTGGTGTTTCAGGGTTTAGGGCAGTGCAGTGGTGTTTGGGCAGTGTGAGTAATTGTGATGGGGCTGGTTTTTCAGGGTTTAGGGCAGTGCTGTGGTGTTCGGGCAGTGTAGGGGGTAATGCTGGGGGGTGGTGTTTCAGGGTTTAGGGCAGTGCAGTGGTGATCGGGCAGTGTAGGGGGTCGTACTGGGGGTGGTGTTTCATGGTTTAGGGCAGTGCAGTGGTGTTCGGGCAGTGTAGGGGGTCATGCTGGGGGTGGTGTTTCAGGGTTTAGGGCAGTGGTTCAGTGGTGTTCGGGCATTTTGGGGGTCTTGCAGGGGCTGGTTTTTCAGGGTTTAGAGCAGTGCAGTTGTGTTTGGGTAGTGTGTGGGGTCGTGCAGGGGCTGGTGTTTCAGGGTTTAAGGCAGTGCAGTGGTGTTTGGGCAGTGTAGGGGTTTGTACGGGGGATGGTGTTTCAGGGTTTAGGGCAGTGCAGTGGTGTTCGGGCAGTGTAGGGGGTCATGCGGGGGCTGGTGTTTCAGGGTTTAGGGCAGTGCAGAGGTGTTCAGGCAGTCTAGGGGGTCGTGCGGGGATGGTGTTTTAGGTTTTAGGGTAGTGCAGTGGTGTTCGGGCAGTGTAGGGGGTCGTGCTGGGGCTGGTGTTTCAGGGTTTAGGGCAGTGCAGTGGTGTTCGGGCAGTCTAGGGGGTCGTGATGGGGCTGGTCGTTCAGTGTTTAGGGCAGTGCAGTGGTGTTCAGGCTGTGTAGGGGGTCGTACTGAGGATGGTGTTTCAGGGTTTAGGGCAGAGCAGTGGTGTTTGGGCAGTGTACGGAGTTGTGCTGAGGGTGGTGTTTCAGGGTTTAGGGCACTGCAGTGGTGTTCGGGCAGTGAAGGGGGTCGTGCTGGGGGTGGTGTTTCATGGTTTAGGGCAGTGCAGTGGTGTTCGGGCAGTGTAGGGGGTCATGCTGGGGGTGGTGTTTCAGGGTTTAGGGCAGTGGTTCAGTGGTGTTCGGGCATTTTGGGGGTCTTGCAGGGGCTGGTTTTTCAGGGTTTAGAGCAGTGCAGTTGTGTTTGGGTAGTGTGTGGGGTCGTGCAGGGGCTGGTGTTTCAGGGTTTAAGGCAGTGCAGTGGTGTTTGGGCAGTGTAGGGGTTTGTACGGGGGATGGTGTTTCAGGGTTTAGGGCAGTGCAGTGGTGTTCGGGTAGTGTAGGGGGTCATGCGGGGGCTGGTGTTTCAGGGTTTAGGGCAGTGCAGAGGTGTTCAGGCAGTCTAGGGGGTCGTGTGGGGATGGTGTTGTAGGTTTTAGGGTAGTGCAGTGGTGTTCGGGCAGTGTAGGGGGTCGTGCTGTGGCTGGTGTTTCAGGGTTTAGGGCAGTGCAGTGGTGTTCGGGCAGTGTAGGGGGTCGTGATGGGGCTGGTTGTTCAGTGTTTAGGGCAGTGCAGTGGTGTTCAGGCTGTGTAGGCGGTCGTACTGAGGATGGTGTTTCAGGGTTTAGGGCAGAGCAGTGGTGTTTGAGCAGTGTACGGAGTCGTGCTGAGGGTGGTGTTTCAGGGTTTAGGGCACTGCAGTGGTGTTCGGGCAGTGTAGGGGGATGTGCTGGGGTGGTGTTTCAGGGTTTAGGGCAGAGCAGTGGTGTTCGGGCAGTGTAGGTGGTCGTGCAGGGGGTGCTGTTTCAGGGTTTAGGGCAGTGCAATTGTGTTCAGGCAGTGTAGGGGGTCGTGCTGCGGTGGTATTTCAGGGTTTAGGGCAGTGGTGCAGTGGTGTTCGGGCAGTGTAGGGGGTCTTGCAGGGGGTGGTGTTTCAGGGTTTAGGCAGTGGTGTTCGGGTAGTGTAGGGGGTTCTCTGAGGGTGCTGTTTCATGGTTAAGGGGAGTGGTGTTCAGGCAGTGTAGGGGGTCTTGCTGGGGGTATGGTATCAGGGTTTAGGGCAGTGCAGTGTTGTTAGGGAAGTGTAGGGTGTCGTGCTGGGGGTGGTGTTTAAGGGTTTAGGGCAGTGCAGTGTTGTTTGGGCAGTGTTGGGGGTCTTGCTGGGGGTGGTGTTTCAGGGGTTAGGGCAGCAGTGCTCGGACAGTGTAAGGGGTCATGCTGGGGGTGGTGTTTCAGGGTTTAGGGCGGTGCAGTGGTGTTCGGGCAATGTAGGGGGTCGTGCAGGGGGGTGGAGTTTCAGGGTTTAGGGCAGAGCAGTGTTGTTCGGGCAGTGTAGGAGGTCGTGCAGGGGGTGGTGTTTCATGGTTAACGGCATTGCAGTGGTTTTCGGGCAGTGTGGGGGGTCTTCCTGGGGGCGGTGTTTCAGGGTTTAGGGCGTGGTGTTTGGGATGTATAGGGGGTCTTGCTGAAGGTGGTGTTTCAGGGTTTAGGGCAGTGAAGTAGTGTTCGGGCAGTGTAGGGGGTCTTGCTGGGGGTGGTATTTCAGGGTTTTGGCAGTGGTGTTTGGGCAGTGTAGGGGGTCTTGCTGGGGGTAGTGTTTCAGGGTTTAGGGCAGTGCATTGGTGTTCGGGCAGTGCAAGGTGTCGTGCATGGCGTGATGTTTCAGGTCTTAGGGCAGTGCAGTGGTGTTGGGGAAGTGTAGGGGGTCGTGCTGGGGGTGGTGTTTAAGGGTTTAGGGCAGTGCAGTGTTGTTTGGGCAGTGTTGGGGGTCTTGCTGGGGGTGGTGTTTCAGGGGTTAGGGCAGCAGTGCTCGGACAGTGTAAGGGGTCATGCTGGGCGTGGTGTTTCAGGGTTTAGGGCAGTGCAGTGGTGTTCGGGCAATGTAGGGGGTCGTGCAGGGGGGTGGAGTTTCAGGGTTTAGGGCAGAGCAGTGTTGTTCGGGCAGTGTAGGAGGTCGTGCAGGGGGTGGTGTTTCATGGTTAACGGCATTGCAGTGGTTTTCGGGCAGTGTGGGGGGTCTTCCTGGGGGCGGTGTTTCAGGGTTTAGGGCAGTGGTGTTTGGGATGTATAGGGGGTCTTGCTGAAGGTGGTGTTTCAGGGTTTAGGGCAGTGAAGTAGTGTTCGGGCAGTGTAGGGGGTCTTGCTGGGGGTGGTATTTCAGGGTTTTGGCAGTGGTGTTTGGGCAGTGTAGGGGGTCTTGCTGGGGGTAGTGTTTCAGGGTTTAGGGCAGTGCATTGGTGTTCGGGCAGTGCAAGGTGTCGTGCATGGCGTGATGTTTCAGGGCTTAGGGCAGTGCAGTAGTGTTGGGGAAGTGTAGGGGGTCGTGCTGGGGCGTGGTGTTTCAGGGTTTAGGGCAGTGCAGTGGTGTTCGGGCAGTGTAGGGGTTCGTGCTGGGGGTGGTGTTTCAGGGTTTAGGGCAGTGCAGTGGTGTTCGGGCAGTGTAGGGGGTCATGCTGGGGGTGGTGTTTCAGGGTTTAGGGCAGTGGTTCATTGGTGTTCGGGCAGTGTGGGTGCCTTGCAGGGGCTGGTGTTTCAGGGTTTAGGGCAGTGCATTGGTGTTCGGGCAGTGTAGGGTGTCGTGCACCGGGTGATGTTTGATGGCTTAGGGCAGTGCAGTGGTGTTCGTGCAGTGTATGGGGACGTGCAGGGGGTGGTGTTTCATGGTTTAGGGCAGTGCAGTGGTGTTCGGGCAGTGTAGGGGGTCGTGCTGGGGCTGGTGTTTCAGGGTTTAGGGAAGTGCAGTGGTGTTCGGGCAGTGTAGGGGGTCGTGCTGGGGATAGTGTTTCAGGGTTTATGGCAGTACAGTGGTGTTTAGGCAGTGTAGGGGGTCGTGATAGGGCTGGTGTTTCAGGGTTTAGGGCAGTGCAGTGGTGTTCGGGCTGTGTAGGGAGTCGTGCTGGGGGTGGTGTTTCAGTGTTAAGGGCAGTGCAGTGGTGTTCGGGCAGTATAGGGGGTCGTTCTTTTGTGTTGTTTCAGGGTTTAGGGCAGAGCAGTGGTTTTTGGGCAGTGTAGGGGGTCGTGCTGGTGTTTCACATTTTAGGGCAGAACAGTGGTGTGCGGGCAATGTAGGAGGTTATGCTGGGGGTGGTGTTTCAGGGTTTACGGCAGAGCAGTGGTGTTCGGGCAGTGTACGGAGTCGTGCTGGGGATGGTGTTTCAGGGTTTAGGGCACTGCAGTGGCGTTCGGGCAGTGTAGGGGGTCGTGATGGGGCTGGTGTTTCAGGGTTTAGGGCAGTTCAGTGGTGTTCGGGCAGTGTAGGGTGTCGTGCTGGTGCTGGTGTTTCACATTTTAGGGCAGACCAGTTGTGTGCGGGCAATGTAGGGGGTCATGCTGGGGGTGGTGTTTCAGGGTTTAAGGCAGAGCAGTGGTGTTCGGACAGTGTACGGAGTCGTGCTGGAGGTGGTATTTCAGAGTTTAGGGCACTGCAGTGGTGTTCGGGCAGTGTAGGGGGTTTTGCAGGGGGGTGGTGTTTCAGGGTTTAGGACAGTGCACTGGTGTTGAGCCATTGTAGGGGGTCATGCTGGGGGTGGTTTTTCAGGGTTTAGGGTAGTGTAGTGGTGTTCGGGCAGTGTGGGGAATCGTGCTGGGGCTGGTGTTTCATTGTTTAGGGCAGTGCAGTTGTGTTCGTGCAGTGTAGGGGGTCGTGCTGGGGCTGGTGTTTCATGATTTTGGGCAGTAGTGTTCGGGCAGTGTAGGGGGTCTTGCTGTGGGTGGTATTTCAGGGTTTAGGGCAGTTCAATGGTGTGCGGTCAGTGTAGGGGTTGTTGCTGGGGGGGGTGTTTCAGGGTTTAGGGCAGTGCAGTGATATTCGGGCAGTGTAGTGGGTCGTGCAGGGGGGTGGTGTTTCAGGGTTTAGGGCAGTGCAGTGGTGTTTGGGCAGTGTAGGGGGTCTTGCTGGGGGTGGTGTTTCAGGGTTTAGGGCAGTGCAGTGGTGTTCGAGCAGTGTAGTGGGCCGTGCTGGGTGTGGTGTTTCAGGGTTTAGGGCAGGCAATGGTGTTTGGACAGTGTGAGTAGTTGTGATGGGGCTGGTTTTTCAGGGTTTAGGGCAGTGCAGTATTGTTAGGGAAGTGTAGGGGGTCGTGCTGGGGGTGGTGTTTAAGGGTTTAGGGCAGTGCAGTGTTGTTTGGGCAGTGTTGGGGGTCTTGCTGGGGGTGGTGTTTCAGGGGTTAGGGCAGCAGTGCTCGGACAGTGTAAGGGGTCATGCTGGGGGTGGTGTTTCAGGGTTTAGGGCGGTGCAGTGGTGTTCGGGCAATGTAGGGGGTCGTGCAGGGGGTGGAGTTTCAGGGTTTAGGGCAGAGCAGTGTTGTTCGGGCAGTGTAGGAGGTCGTGCAGGGGTTGGTGTTTCATGGTTAACGGCATTGCAGTGGTTTTCGGGCCGTGTAGGGGGTCTTCCTGGGGGCGGTGTTTCAGGGTTTAGGGCAGTGGTGTTTGGGATGTATAGGGGGTCTTGCTGGGGGTGGTGTTTCAGGGTTTAGGGCAGTGAAGTAGTGTTCGGGCAGTGTAGGGGGCCGTGCTGGGTGTGGTGTTTCAGGGTTTAGGGCAGGCAATGGTGTTTGGACAGTGTGAGTAGTTGTGATGGGGTTGGTTTTTCAGGGTTTAGGGCAGTGCAGTGGTATTTGGGCAGTGTAGGGGGTCGTGCTGGGGGGTGGTGTTTCAGGGTTTAGGGCAGTGCAGTGGTGTTCGGGCAGTGTAGGGGGTCTTGCTGGGGGTGGTGTTTCAGGGTTTAGGGCAGTGCAGTGGTGTTCGGGCAGTGTAGGGGGTCGTGCTGGGGGTGGTGTTTCAGGGTTTAGGGCAGTCGTTCAGTGGTGTTCGGGCAGTGTGGGGGTCTTGCAGGGGCTTGTTTTTTAGGGTTTAGAGCAGTGCAGTGGTGTTCGGGTAGTGTGTGGCGTCATGCAGGGGCTGGTGTTTCATGATTTTGGGCAGTAGTGTTCGGGCAGTGTAGGGGGTCTTGCTGTGGGTGGTATTTCAGGGTTTAGGGCAGTTCAGTGGTGTGCGGTCAGTGTAGGGGTTCTTGCTGGGGGTGGTGTTTCAGGGTTTAGGGCAGTGCAGTGATATTCGGGCAGTGTATTGGGTTGTGCAGGGGAGTGGTGTTTCAGGGTTTAGGGCAGTGCAGTGGTGTTTGGGCTGTGTAGGGGGTCTTGCTGGGGTGGTGTTTCAGGGTTTAGGGCAGTGCAGTGGTGTTCGAGCAGTGTAGGGGCCGTGCTGGGTGTGGTGTTTCAGGGTTTAGGGCAGTGCAGTGGTGTTTGGGCAGTGTGAGTAATTGTGATGGGGCTGGTTTTTCAGGGTTTAGGGCAGTGCTGTGGTGTTCGGGCAGTGTAGGGGGTAATGCTGGGGGGTGGTGTTTCAGGGTTTAGGGCAGTGCAGTGGTGATCGGGCAGTGTAGGGGGTCGTGCTGGGGGTGGTGTTTCATGGTTTAGGGCAGTGCAGTGGTGTTCGGGCAGTGTAGGGGGTCATGCTGGGGGTGGTGTTTCAGGGTTTAGGGCAGTGGTTCAGTGGTGTTCGGGCATTTTGGGGGTCTTGCAGGGGCTGGTTTTTCAGGGTTTAGAGCAGTGCAGTTGTGTTTGGGTAGTGTGTGGGGTCGTGCAGGGGCTGGTGTTTCAGGGTTTAAGGCAGTGCAGTGGTGTTTGGGCAGTGTAGGGGTTTGTACGGGGGATGGTGTTTCAGGGTTTAGGGCAGTGCAGTGGTGTTCGGGCAGTGTAGGGGGTCATGCGGGGGCTGGTGTTTCAGGGTTTAGGGCAGTGCAGAGGTGTTCAGGCAGTCTAGGGGGTCGTGCGGGGATGGTGTTTTAGGTTTTAGGGTAGTGCAGTGGTGTTCGGGCAGTGTAGGGGGTCGTGCTGGGGCTGGTGTTTCAGGGTTTAGGGCAGTGCAGTGGTGTTCGGGCAGTGTAGGGGGTCGTGATGGGGCTGGTCGTTCAGTGTTTAGGGCAGTGCAGTGGTGTTCAGGCTGTGTAGGGGGTCGTACTGAGGATGGTGTTTCAGGGTTTAGGGCAGAGCAGTGGTGTTTGGGCAGTGTACGGAGTCGTGCTGAGGGTGGTGTTTCAGGGTTTAGGGCACTGCAGTGGTGTTCGGGCAGTGTAGGGGGATGTGCTGGGGTGGTGTTTCAGGGTTTAGGGCAGAGCAGTGGTGTTCGGGCAGTGTAGGTGGTCGTGCAGGGGGTGGTGTTTCAGGGTTTAGGGCAGAGCAGTGATATATCGCGGGGAGTGTAGTGGGTTGTGCAGGGGGTGGTGTTTCAGGGTTTAGGGCAGTGCAGTGGTGTTCAGGCAGTGTAGGGGGTCATGCTGGGGCTGGTTTTTCAGGGTTTAGGGCAGTGCAGTGGTGTTTGGGCAGTCTAGAGGGTCGTGCTGGGGGGTGGTGTTTCAGAGTTTAGGTAAGTGCTGTGGTGCTCGGACAGTGTAGGGGGTCGTGCTGCAGGTGGTGTTTCAGGGTTTAGGGCAGTGCAATTGTGTTCGGGCAGTGTAGGGGGTCGTGCTGCGGTGGTATTTCAGGGTTTAGGGCAGTGGTGCAGTGGTGTTCGGGCAGTGTAGGGGGTCTTGCAGGGGGTGGTGTTTCAGGGTTTAGGCAGTGGTGTTCGGGTAGTGTAGGGGGTTCTCTGAGGGTGCTGTTTCATGGTTAAGGGGAGTGGTGTTCAGGCAGTGTAGGGGGTCTTGCTGGGGGTATGGTATCAGGGTTTAGGGCAGTGCAGTGTTGTTAGGGAAGTGTAGGGGGTCTTGCTGGGGGTGGTGTTTAAGGGTTTAGGGCAGTGCAGTGTTGTTTGGGCAGTGTTGGGGGTCTTGCTGGGGGTGGTGTTTCAGGGGTTAGGGCAGCAGTGCTCGGACAGTGTAAGGGGTCATGCTGGGGGTGGTGTTTCAGGGTTTAGGGCGGTGCAGTGGTGTTCGGGCAATGTAGGGGGTCGTGCAGGGGGGTGGAGTTTCAGGGTTTAGGGCAGAGCAGTGTTGTTCGGGCAGTGTAGGAGGTCGTGCAGGGGTTGGTGTTTCATGGTTAAAGGCATTGCAGTGGTTTTCGGGCAGTGTAGGGGGTCTTCCTGGGGGCGGTGTTTCAGGGTTTAGGGCAGTGAAGTAGTGTTCGGGCAGTGTAGGGGGTCTTGTTGGGGGTGGTATTTCAGGGTTTTGGCAGTTGTGTTTGGGCAGTGTAGGGGGTCTTGCTGGGGGTGGTGTTTCAGGGTTTAGGGCAGTGCAGTGGTATTCGGGCAGTGTAGTGGGTCGCGCAGGGGGGTGGTGTTTCAGGGTTTAGGGCAGAGCAGTGGTGTATGGGCAGTGTATGGGGTCGTGCTGGGGGTGGTGTTTCAGGGTTTAGGGCAGAGGAGTGGTGTTCGGGCAGTGTACGGGGTCATGCTGGGGGTGGTGTTTCAGGGTTTAGGGTACTGCAGTAGTGTTCGGGCAGTGTAAGGGGACGTGCCGAGGGTGGAGTTTCAGTGTTTAGGGCAGTGCAGTGGTGTTCGGGCAGTGTAGGGGGTTGTTCTGGGGCTGGTGATTCAGGGTTTAGGGCATGCAGTGGTTTTCTGGCAGTGTAGGGGGTCATGCTGGGGCTGGTGTTTCAGGGTTTAGGGCAGTGCAGTGGTGTTCGGGCTGTGTAGGGCGTCATGCTGGGGCTGGTATTTCAGGGTTTAGGGTACTGCAGTGTTGTTCGGGCACTGTAGGGGGTCGTGCTGGGGCTGGAGTTTCAGGGTTTAGGGCAGAGCAGTGGTGTCCAGGCAGTGTAGAGGGTCGTGGTGGGGCTGGTGTTTTAGGGTTTAGGGTAGAGCAGTGGTGTTCGGGCAGTGTAGGGGGATGTGCGGGGTAGTGTTTCAGGGTTTAGGACAGAGCAGTGGTGTTCAGGCAGTGTAGGTGGTCGTTTTTGGGGTGGTGTTTCAGGGTTTAGGGCAGTGCAGTGATGTTCGGGCTGTGTAGGGGGCCGTGCAGGGGGTGGTGTTTCAGGGTTTAGGGAAGTGCAGTCGTGTTCGGGCAGTGTAAGGGGTCTTGCTGGGGGTGGTGTTTCAGGGTTTAGGGCAGTGGTGTTCGAGCAGTGTAGGGGGTCTTGCTGAGGATTGTTTTCAGGGTTTAGGGCAGACCAGTTATGTGCGGGCAATGTAGGGGGTCATGCTGGGGGTGGTGTTTCAGGGTTTAAGGCAGAGCAGTGGTGTTCGGACAGTGTACGGAGTCGTGCTGGAGGTGGTATTACAGAGTTTAGGGCACTGCAGTGGTGTTCGGGCAGTGTAGGGGGTTTTGCAGGGGGGTGGTGTTTCAGGGTTTAGGACAGTGCACTGGTGTTCAGCCATTGTAGGGGGTCGTGCTGGGGGTGGTTTTTCAGGGTTTAGGGCAGTGTAGTGGTGTTCGGGCAGTGTGGGGAATCGTGCTGGGGCTGGTGTTTCATTGTTTAGGGCAGTGCAGTTGTGTTCGCGCAGTGTAGGGGGTCGTGCTGGGGCTGGTGTTTCATGATTTTGGGCAGTAGTGTTCGGGCAGTGTAGGGGGTCTTGCTGTGGGTGGTATTTCAGGGTTTAGGGCAGTTCAGTGGTGTGCGGTCTGTGTAGGGGTTCTTGCTGGGGGTGGTGTTTCAGGGTTTAGGGTACTGCAGTAGTGTTCGGGCAGTGTAAGGGGACGTGCCGAGGGTGGAGTTTCAGTGTTTAGGGCAGTGCAGTGGTGTTCGGGCAGTGTAGGGGGTTGTTCTGGGGCTGGTGATTCAGGGTTTAGGGCATGCAGTGGTTTTCTGGCAGTGTAGGGGGTCATGCTGGGGCTGGTGTTTCAGGGTTTAGGGCAGTGCAGTGGTGTTCGGGCTGTGTAGGGCGTCATGCTGGGGCTGGTATTTCAGGGTTTAGGGCACTGCAGTGTTGTTCGGGCACTGTAGGGGGTCGTGCTGGGGCTGGAGTTTCAGGGTTTAGGGCAGAGCAGTGGTGTCCAGGCAGTGCAGAGGGTCGTGGTGGGGCTGGTGTTTTAGGGTTTAGGGTAGAGCAGTGGTGTTCGGGCAGTGTAGGGGAATGTGCGGGGTAGTGTTTCAGGGTTTAGGACAGAGCAGTGGTGTTCAGGCAGTGTAGGTGGTCGTTTTTGGGGTGGTGTTTCAGGGTTTAGGGCAGTGCAGTGATGTTCGGGCTGTGTAGGGGGCTGTGCAGGGGGTGGTGTTTCAGGGTTTAGGGAAGTGCAGTCGTGTTCGGGCAGTGTAAGGGGTCTTGCTGGGGGTGGTGTTTCAGGGTTTAGGGCAGTGGTGTTCGAGCAGTGTAGGGGGTCTTGCTGGGGATTGTTTTCAGGGTTTAGGGCAGACCAGTTGTGTGCGGGCAATGTAGGGGGTCATGCTGGGGGTGGTGTTTCAGGGTTTAAGGCAGAGCAGTGGTGTTCGGACAGTGTACGGAGTCGTGCTGGAGGTGGTATTTCAGAGTTTAGGGCACTGCAGTGGTGTTCGGGCAGTGTAGGGGGTTTTGCAGGGGGTGGTGTTTCAGGGTTTAGGACAGTGCACTGGTGTTCAGCCATTGTAGGGGGTCGTGCTGGGGGTGGTTTTTCAGGGTTTAGGGCAGTGTAGTGGTGTTCGGGCAGTGTGGGGAATCGTGCTGGGGCTGGTGTTTCATTGTTTAGGGCAGTGCAGTTGTGTTCGCGCAGTGTAGGGGGTCGTGCTGGGGCTGGTGTTTCATGATTTTGGGCAGTAGTGTTCGGGCAGTGTAGGGGGTCTTGCTATGGGTGGTATTTCAGGGTTTAGGGCATTTCAGTGGTGTGCGGTCAGTGTAGGGGTTCTTGCTGGGGGTGGTGTTTCAGGGTTTAGGGCAGTGCAGTGATATTCGGGCAGTGTAGTGGGTCGTGCAGGGGGGTGGTGTTTCAGGGTTTAGGGCAGTGCAGTGGTATTTGGGCAGTGTAGGGGGTTGTGCTGGGGGGTGGTGTTTCAGGGTTTAGGACAGTGCAGTGGTGTTCGGGCAGTGTAGGGGGTCTTGCTGGGGGTGGTGTTTCAGGGTTTAGGGCAGTGCAGTGGTGTTCGGGCAGTGTAGGGGGTCGTGCTGGGGGTGGTGTTTCAGGGTTTAGGGCAGTGGTTCAGTGGTGTTCGGGCAGTGTGGGGGTCTTGCAGGGGCTTGTTTTTTTAGGGTTTAGAGCAGTGCAGTGGTGTTCGGGTAGTGTGTGGCGTCATGCAGGGGCTGGTGTTTCATGATTTTGGGCAGTAGTGTTCGGGCAGTGTAGGGGGTCTTGCTGTGGGTGGTATTTCAGGGTTTAGGGCAGTTCAGTGGTGTGCGGTCAGTGTAGGGGTTCTTGCTGGGGGTGGTGTTTCAGGGTTTAGGGCAGTGCAGTGATATTCGGGCAGTGTATTGGGTTGTGCAGGGGAGTGATGTTTCAGGGTTTAGGGCAGTGCAGTGGTGTTTGGGCTGTGTAGGGGGTCTTGCTGGGGGTGGTGTTTCAGGGTTTAGGGCAGTGCAGTGGTGTTCGAGCAGTGTAGGGGCCGTGCTGGTTGTGGTGTTTCAGGGTTTAGGGCAGTGCAGTGGTGTTTGGGCAGTGTGAGTAGTTGTGATGGGGCTGGTTTTTCAGGGTTTAGGGCAGTGCTGTGGTGTTCGGGCAGTGTAGGGGGTAATGCTGGGGGGTGGTGTTTCAGGGTTTAGGGCAGTGCAGTGGTGATCGGGCAGTGTAGGGGGTCATGCTGGGGGTGGTGTTTCATGGTTTAGGGCAGTGCAGTGGTGTTCGGGCAGTGTAGGGGGTCATGCTGGGGGTGGTGTTTCAGGATTTAGGGCAGTGGTTCAGTGGTGTTCGGGCATTTTGGGGGTCTTGCAGGGGCTGGTTTTTCAGGGTTTAGGGCAGAGCAGTGATATATCGCGGGGAGTGTAGTGGGTTGTGCAGGGGGTGGTGTTTCAGGGTTTAGGGCAGTGCAGTGGTGTTCAGGCAGTGTAGGGGGTCATGCTGGGGCTGGTTTTTCAGGGTTTAGGGCAGTGCAGTGGTGTTTGGGCAGTCTAGAGGGTCGTGCTGGGGGGTGGTGTTTCAGAGTTTAGGTAAGTGCTGTGGTGCTCGGACAGTGTAGGGGGTCGTGCTGAAGGTGGTGTTTCAGGGTTTAGGGCAGTGCAATTGTGTTCGGGCAGTGTAGGGGGTCGTGCTGCGGTGGTATTTCAGGGTTTAGGGCAGTGGTGCAGTGGTGTTCGGGCAGTGTAGGGGGTCTTGCAGGGGGTGGTGTTTCAGGGTTTAGGCAGTGGTGTTCGGGTAGTGTAGGGGGTTCTCTGAGGGTGCTGTTTCATGGTTAAGGGGAGTGGTGTTCAGGCAGTGTAGGGGGTCTTGCTGGGGGTATGGTGTCAGGGTTTAGGGCAGTGCAGTGTTGTTAGGGAAGTGTAGGGGGTTGTGCTGGGGGTGGTGTTTAAGGGTTTAGGGCAGTGCAGTGTTGTTTGGGCAGTGTTGGGGGTCTTGCTGGGGGTGGTGTTTCAGGGGTTAGGGCAGCAGTGCTCGGACAGTGTAAGGGGTCATGCTGGGGGTGGTGTTTCAGGGTTTAGGGCGGTGCAGTGGTGTTCGGGCAATGTAGGGGGTCGTGCAGGGGGGTGGAGTTTCAGGGTTTAGGGCAGAGCAGTGTTGTTCGGGCAGTGTAGGAGGTCGTGCAGGGGTTGGTGTTTCATGGTTAACGGCATTGCAGTGGTTTTCGGGCAGTGTAGGGGGTCTTCCTGGGGGCGGTGTTTCAGGGTTTAGGGCAGTGGTGTTTGGGATGTATAGGGGGTCTTGCTGGGGGTGGTGTTTCAGGGTTTAGGGCAGTGAAGTAGTGTTCGGGCAGTGTAGGGGGCCGTGCTGGGTGTGGTGTTTCAGGGTTTAAGGCAGGCAATGGTGTTTGGACAGTGTGAGTAGTTGTGATGGGGCTGGTTTTTCAGGGTTTAGGGCAGTGCAGTGGTATTTGGGCAGTGTAGGGGGTCGTGCTGGGGGGTGGTGTTTCAGGGTTTAGGGCAGTGCAGTGGTGTTCGGGCAGTGTAGGGGGTCTTGCTGGGGGTGGTGTTTCAGGGTTTAGGGCAGTGCAGTGGTGTTCGGGCAGTGTAGGGGGTCGTGCTGGGGGTGGTGTTTCAGGGTTTAGGGCAGTGGTTCAGTGGTGTTCGGGCAGTGTGGGGGTCTTGCAGGGGCTTGTTTTTTTAGGGTTTAGAGCAGTGCAGTGGTGTTCGGGTAGTGTGTGGCGTCATGCAGGGGCTGGTGTTTCATGATTTTGGGCAGTAGTGTTCGGGCAGTGTAGAGGGTCTTGCTGTGGGTGGTATTTCAGGGTTTAGGGCAGTTCAGTGGTGTGCGGTCACTGTAGGGGTTCTTGCTGGGGGTGGTGTTTCAGGGTTTAGGGCAGTGCAGTGATATTCGGGCAGTGTATTGGGTTGTGCAGGGGAGTGGTGTTTCAGGGTTTAGGGCAGTGCAGTGGTGTTTGGGCTGTGTAGGGGGTCTTGCTGGGGGTGGTGTTTCAGGGTTTAACGCAGTGCAGTGGTGTTCGAGCAGTGTAGGGGCCGTGCTGGGTGTGGTGTTTCAGGGTTTAGGGCAGTGCAGTGGTGTTTGGGCAGTATGAGTAGTTGTGATGGGGCTGGTTTTTCAGGGTTTAGGGCAGAGCTGTGGTGTTCGGGCAGTGTAGAGGGTAATGCTGGGGGGTGGTGTTTCAGGGTTTAGGGCAGTGCAGTGGTGATCGGGCAGTGTAGGGGGTCGTGCTGGGGTGGTGTTTCATGGTTTAGGGCAGTGCAGTGGTGTTCGGGCAGTGTAGGGGGTCATGCTGGGGGTGGTGTTTCAGGGTTTAGGGCAGTGGTTCAGTGGTGTTCGGGCATTTTGGGGGTCTTGCAGGGGCTGGGTTTTCAGGGTTTAGAGCAGTGCAGTTGTGTTTGGGTAGTGTGTGGGGTTGTGCAGGGGCTGGTGTTTCAGGGTTTAAGGCAGTGCAGTGGTGTTTGGGCAGTGTAGGGGTTTGTATGGGGGATGGTGTTTCAGGGTTTAGGGCAGTGCAGTGGTGTTCGGGCAGTGTAGGGGGTCGTGCTGGGGCTGGTGTTTCAGGGTTTAGGGCAGTGCAGTGGTGTTCGGGCAGTGTATGGGGGTCGTGATGGGGCTGGTCGTTCAGTGTTTAGGGCAGTGCAGTGGTGTTCAGGCTGTGTAGGGGGTCGTACTGAGGATGGTGTCTCAGGGTTTAGGGCAGAGCAGTGGTGTTTGGGCAGTGTACGGAGTCGTGCTGAGGGTGGTGTTTCAGGGTTTAGGGCACTGCAGTGGTGTTCGGGCAGTGTAGGGGGATGTGCTGGGGTGGTGTTTCAGGGTTTAGGGCAGAGCAGTGGTGTTCGGGCAGTGTAGGTGGTCGTGCAGGGGATGGTGTTTCAGGGTTTAGGGCAGAGCAGTGATATATCGCGGGGAGTGTAGTGGGTTGTGCAGGGGGTGGTGTTTCAGGGTTTAGGGCAGTGCAGTGGTGTTCAGGCAGTGTAGGGGGTCATGCTGGGGCTGGTTTTTCAGGGTTTAGGGCAGTGCAGTGGTGTTTGGGCAGTCTAGAGGGTCGTGCTGGGGGTGGTGTTTCAGAGTTTAGGTAAGTGCTGTGGTGCTCGGACAGTGTAGGGGGTCGTGCTGCAGGTGGTGTTTCAGGGTTTAGGGCAGTGCAATTGTGTTCGGGCAGTGTAGGGGGTCGTGCTGCGGTGGTATTTCAGGGTTTAGGGCAGTGGTGCAGTGGTGTTTGGGCAGTGTAGGGGGTCTTGCAGGGGGTGGTGTTTCAGGGTTTAGGCAGTGGTGTTCGGGTAGTGTATGGGGTTCTCTGAGGGTGCTGTTTCATGGTTAAGGGGAGTGGTGTTCAGGCAATGTAGGGGGTCTTGCTGGGGGTATGGTATCAGGGTTTAGGGCAGTGCAGTGTTGTTAGGGAAGTGTAGGGGGTCGTGCTGGGGGTGGTGTTTAAGGGTTTAGGGCAGTGCAGTGTTGTTTGGGCAGTGTTGGGGGTCTTGCTGGGGGTGGTGTTTCAGGGGTTAGGGCAGCAGTGCTCGGACAGTGTAAGGGGTCATGCTGGGGGTGGTGTTTCAGGGTTTAGGGCGGTGCAGTGGTGTTCGGGCAATGTAGGGGGTCGTGCAGGGGGGTGGAGTTTCAGGGTTTAGGGCAGAGCAGTGTTGTTCGGCCAGTATAGGAGGTCGTGCAGGGGTTGGTGTTTCATGGTTAACGGCATTGCAGTGGTTTTCGGGCAGTGTAGGGGGTCTTCCTGGGGGCGGTGTTTCAGGGTTTAGGGCAGTGGTGTTTGGGATGTATAGGGGGTCTTGCTGGCGGTGGTGTTTCAGGGTTTAGGGCAGTGAAGTAGTGTTCGGGCAGTGTAGGGGGCCGTGCTGGGTGTGGTGTTTCAGGGTTTAGGGCAGGCAATGGTGTTTGGACAGTGTGAGTAGTTGTGATGGGGCTGGTTTTTCAGGGTTTAGGGCAGTGCAGTGGTATTTGGGCAGTGTAGGGGGTTGTGCTGGGGGGTGGTGTTTCAGGGTTTAGGACAGTGCAGTGGTGTTCGGGCAGTGTAGGGGGTCTTGCTGGGGGTGGTGTTTCAGGGTTTAGGGCAGTGCAGTGGTGTTCGGGCAGTGTAGGGGGTCGTGCTGGGGGTGGTGTTTCAGGGTTTAGGGCAGTGGTTCAGTGGTGTTCGGGCAGTGTGGGGGTCTTGCAGGGGCTTGTTTTTTTAGGGTTTAGAGCAGTGCAGTGGTGTTCGGGTAGTGTGTGGCGTCATGCAGGGGCTGGTGTTTCATGATTTTGGGCAGTAGTGTTCGGGCAGTGTAGGGGGTCTTGCTGTGGGTGGTATTTCAGGGTTTAGGGCAGTTCAGTGGTGTGCGGTCAGTGTAGGGGTTCTTGCTGGGGGTGGTGTTTCAGGGTTTAGGGCAGTGCAGTGATATTCGGGCAGTGTATTGGGTTGTGCAGGGGAGTGATGTTTCAGGGTTTAGGGCAGTGCAGTGGTGTTTGGGCTGTGTAGGGGGTCTTGCTGGGGGTGGTGTTTCAGGGTTTAGGGCAGTGCAGTGGTGTTCGAGCAGTGTAGGGGCCGTGCTGGTTGTGGTGTTTCAGGGTTTAGGGCAGTGCAGTGGTGTTTGGGCAGTGTGAGTAGTTGTGATGGGGCTGGTTTTTCAGGGTTTAGGGCAGTGCTGTGGTGTTCGGGCAGTGTAGGGGGTAATGCTGGGGGGTGGTGTTTCAGGGTTTAGGGCAGGCAATGGTGTTTGGACAGTGTGAGTAGTTGTGATGGGGCTGGTTTTTCAGGGTTTAGGGCAGTGCAGTGGTATTTGGGCAGTGTAGGGGGTTGTGCTGGGGGGTGGTGTTTCAGGGTTTAGGACAGTGCAGTGGTGTTCGGGCAGTGTAGGGGGTCTTGCTGGGGGTGGTGTTTCAGGGTTTAGGGCAGTGCAGTGGTGTTCGGGCAGTGTAGGGGGTCGTGCTGGGGGTGGTGTTTCAGGGTTTAGGGCAGTGGTTCAGTGGTGTTCGGGCAGTGTGGGGGTCTTGCAGGGGCTTGTTTTTTTAGGGTTTAGAGCAGTGCAGTGGTGTTCGGGTAGTGTGTGGCGTCATGCAGGGGCTGGTGTTTCATGATTTTGGGCAGTAGTGTTCGGGCAGTGTAGGGGGTCTTGCTGTGGGTGGTATTTCAGGGTTTAGGGCAGTTCAGTGGTGTGCGGTCAGTGTAGGGGTTCTTGCTGGGGGTGGTGTTTCAGGGTTTAGGGCAGTGCAGTGATATTCGGGCAGTGTATTGGGTTGTGCAGGGGAGTGATGTTTCAGGGTTTAGGGCAGTGCAGTGGTGTTTGGGCTGTGTAGGGGGTCTTGCTGGGGGTGGTGTTTCAGGGTTTAGGGCAGTGCAGTGGTGTTCGAGCAGTGTAGGGGCCGTGCTGGTTGTGGTGTTTCAGGGTTTAGGGCAGTGCAGTGGTGTTTGGGCAGTGTGAGTAGTTGTGATGGGGCTGGTTTTTCAGGGTTTAGGGCAGTGCTGTGGTGTTCGGGCAGTGTAGGGGGTAATGCTGGGGGGTGGTGTTTCAGGGTTTAGGGCAGTGCAGTGGTGATCGGGCAGTGTAGGGGGTCATGCTGGGGGTGGTGTTTCATGGTTTAGGGCAGTGCAGTGGTGTTCGGGCAGTGTAGGGGGTCATGCTGGGGGTGGTGTTTCAGGATTTAGGGCAGTGGTTCAGTGGTGTTCGGGCATTTTGGGGGTCTTGCAGGGGCTGGTTTTTCAGGGTTTAGGGCAGAGCAGTGATATATCGCGGGGAGTGTAGTGGGTTGTGCAGGGGGTGGTGTTTCAGGGTTTAGGGCAGTGCAGTGGTGTTCAGGCAGTGTAGGGGGTCATGCTGGGGCTGGTTTTTCAGGGTTTAGGGCAGTGCAGTGGTGTTTGGGCAGTCTGGAGGGTCGTGCTGGGGGGTGGTGTTTCAGAGTTTAGGTAAGTGCTGTGGTGCTCGGACAGTGTAGGGGGTCGTGCTGCAGGTGGTGTTTCAGGGTTTAGGGCAGTGCAATTGTGTTCAGGCAGTGTAGGGGGTCGTGCTGCGGTGGTATTTCAGGGTTTAGGGCAGTGGTGCAGTGGTGTTCGGGCAGTGTAGGGGGTCTTGCAGGGGGTGGTGTTTCAGGGTTTAGGCAGTGGTGTTCGGGTAGTGTAGGGGGTTCTCTGAGGGTGCTGTTTCATAGTTAAGGGGAGTGGTGTTCAGGCAGTGTAGGGGGTCTTGCTGGGGGTATGGTATCAGGGTTTAGGGCAGTGCAGTGTTGTTAGGGAAGTGTAGGGGGTCGTGCTGGGGGTGGTGTTTAAGGGTTTAGGGCAGTGCAGTGTTGTTTGGGCAGTGCTGGGGGTCGTGCAGGGGGGTGGAGTTTCAGGGTTTAGGGCAGAGCAGTGTTGTTCGGGCAGTGTAGGAGGTCGTGCAGGGGTTGGTGTTTCATGGTTAACGGCATTGCAGTGGTTTTCGGGCAGTGTAGGGGGTCTTCCTGGGGGCGGTGTTTCAGGGTTTAGGGCAGTGGTGTTTGGGATGTATAGGGGGTCTTGCTGGGGGTGGTGTTTCAGGGTTTAGGGCAGTGAAGTAGTGTTCGGGCAGTGTAGGGGGCCGTGCTGGGTGTGGTGTTTCAGGGTTTAAGGCAGGCAATGGTGTTTGGACAGTGTGAGTAGTTGTGATGGGGCTGGTTTTTCAGGGTTTAGGGCAGTGCAGTGGTATTTGGGCAGTGTAGGGGGTCGTGCTGGGGGGTGGTGTTTCAGGGTTTAGGGCAGTGCAGTGGTGTTCGGGCAGTGTAGGGGGTCTTGCTGGGGGTGGTGTTTCAGGGTTTAGGGCAGTGCAGTGGTGTTCGGGCAGTGTAGGGGGTCGTGCTGGGGGTGGTGTTTCAGGGTTTAGGGCAGTGGTTCAGTGGTGTTCGGGCAGTGTGGGGGTCTTGCAGGGGCTTGTTTTTTTAGGGTTTAGAGCAGTGCAGTGGTGTTCGGGTAGTGTGTGGCATCATGCAGGGGCTGGTGTGTCATGATTTTGGGCAGTAGTGTTCGGGCAGTGTAGAGGGTCTTGCTGTGGGTGGTATTTCAGGGTTTAGGGCAGTTCAGTGGTGTGCGGTCACTGTAGGGGTTCTTGCTGGGGGTGGTGTTTCAGGGTTTAGGGCAGTGCAGTGATATTCGGGCAGTGTATTGGGTTGTGCAGGGGAGTGGTGTTTCAGGGTTTAGGGCAGTGCAGTGGTGTTTGGGCTGTGTAGGGGGTCTTGCTGGGGGTGGTGTTTCAGGGTTTAACGCAGTGCAGTGGTGTTCGAGCAGTGTAGTGGCCGTGCTGGGTGTGGTGTTACAGGGATTAGGGCAGTGCAGTGGTGTTTGGGCAGTATGAGTAGTTGTGATGGTGCTGGTTTTTCAGGGTTTAGGGCAGAGCTGTGCTGTTCGGGCAGTGTAGGGGGTAATGCTGGGGGGTGGTGTTTCAGGGTTTAGGGCAGTGCAGTGGTGATCGGGCAGTGTAGGGGGTCGTGCTGGGGGTGGTGTTTCATGGTTTAGGGCAGTGCAGTTGGGTTCGGGCAGTGTAGGGGGTCATGCTGGTGGTGGTGTTTCAGGGTTTTAGGGCAGTTGTTCAGTGGTGTTCGGGCATTTTGGGGGTCTTGCAGGGGCTGGGTTTTCAGGGTTTAGAGCAGTGCAGTTGTGTTTGGGTAGTGTGTGGGGTCGTGCAGGGGCTGGTGTTTCAGGGTTTAAGGCAGTGCAGTGGTGTTTGGGCAGTGTAGGGGTTTGTATGGGGGATGGTGTTTCAGGGTTTAGGGCAGTGCAGTGGTGTTCGGGCAGTGTAGGGGGTCGTGCTGGGGCTGGTGTTTCAGGGTTTAGGGCAGTGCAGTGGTGTTCGGGCAGTGTATGGGGGTCGTGATGGGGCTGGTCGTTCAGTGTTTAGGGCAGTGCAGTGGTGTTCAGGCTGTGTAGGGGGTCGTACTGAGGATGGTGTCTCAGGGTTTAGGGCAGAGCAGTGGTGTTTGGGCAGTGTACGGAGTCGTGCTGAGGGTGGTGTTTCAGGGTTTAGGGCACTGCAGTGGTGTTCGGGCAGTGTAGGGAGATGTGCTGGGGTGGTGTTTCAGGGTTTAGGGCAGAGCAGTGGTGTTCGGGCAGTGTAGGGGGTCATGCTGGGGGTGGTGTTTCAGGGTTTAGGGCAGTGGTTCAGTGGTGTTCGGGCATTTTGGGGGTCTTGCAGGGGCTGGTATTTCAGGGTTTAGAGCAGTGCAGTTGTGTTTGGGTAGTATGTGGGGTCGTGCAGGGGCTGGTGTTTCAGGGTTTAAGGCAGTGCAGTGGTGTTTGGGCAGTGTAGGGGTTTGTACGGGGGATGGTGTTTCAGGGTTTAGGGCAGTGCAGTGGTGTTCAGGCAGTGTAGGGGGTCATGCGGGGGCTGGTGTTTCAGGGTTTAGGGCAGTGCAGAGGTGTTCAGGCAGTCTAGGGGGTCGTGCGGGGATGGTGTTTTAGGTTTTAGGGTAGTGCAGTGGTGTTCGGGCAGTATAGGGGGTCGTGCTGGGGCTGGTGTTTCAGGGTTTAGGGCAGTGCAGTGGTGTTCGGGCAGTGTATGGGGGTTGTGATGGGGCTGGTCGTTCAGTGTTTAGGGCAGTGCAGTGGTGTTCAGGCTGTGTAGGGGGTCATACTGAGGATGGTGTTTCAGGGTTTAGGGCAGAGCAGTGGTGTTTGGGCAGTGTACGGAGTCGTGCTGAGGGTGGTGTTTCAGGGTTTAGGACACTGCAGTGGTGTTCGGGCAGTGTAGGGGGATGTGCTGGGGTGGTGTTTCAGGGTTTAGGGCAGAGCAGTGGTGTTCGGGCAGTGTAGGTGGTCGTGCAGGGGGTGGTGTTTCAGGGTTTAGGGCAGAGCAGTGATATATCGCGGGGAGTGTAGTGGGTTGTGCAGGGGGTGGTGTTTCAGGGTTTAGGGCAGTGCAGTGGTGTTCAGGCAGTGTAGGGGGTCATGCTGGGGCTGGTTTTTCAGGGTTTAGGGCAGTGCAGTGGTGTTTGGGCAATCTAGAGGGTCGTGCTGGGGGGTGGTGTTTCAGAGTTTAGGTAAGTGCTGTGGTGCTCGGACAGTGTAGGGGGTCGTGCTGAAGGTGGTGTTTCAGGGTTTAGGGCAGTGCAATTGTGTTCGGGCAGTGTAGGGGGTCGTGCTGCGGTGGTATTTCAGGGTTTAGGGCAGTGGTGCAGTGGTGTTCGGGCAGTGTAGGGGGTCTTGCAGGGGGTGGTGTTTCAGGGTTTAGGCAGTGGTGTTCGGGTAGTGTAGGGGGTTCTCTGAGGGTGCTGTTTCATGGTTAAGGGGAGTGGTGTTCAGGCAGTGTAGGGGGTCTTGCTGGGGGTATGGTATCAGGGTTTAGGGCAGTGCAGTGTTGTTAGGGAAGTGTAGGGGGTTGTGCTGGGGGTGGTGTTTAAGGGTTTAGGGCAGTGCAGTGTTGTTTGGGCAGTGTTGGGGGTCTTGCTGGGGGTGGTGTTTCAGGGGTTAGGGCAGCAGTGCTCGGACAGTGTAAGGGGTCATGCTGGGGGTGGTGTTTCAGGGTTTAGGGCGGTGCAGTGGTGTTCGGGCAATGTAGGGGGTCGTGCAGGGGGGTGGAGTTTCCGGGTTTAGGGCAGAGCAGTGTTGTTCGGGCAGTGTAGGAGGTCGTGCAGGGGTTGGTGTTTCATGGTTAACGGCATTGCAGTGGTTTTCGGGCAGTGTAGGGGGTCTTCCTGGGGGCGGTGTTTCAGGGTTTAGGGCAGTGGTGTTTGGGATGTATAGGGGGTCTTGCTGGGGGTGGTGTTTCAGGGTTTAGGGCAGTGAAGTAGTGTTCGGGCAGTGTAGGGGGCCGTGCTGGGTGTGGTGTTTCAGGGTTTAAGGCAGGCAATGGTGTTTGGACAGTGTGAGTAGTTGTGATGGGGCTGGTTTTTCAGGGTTTAGGGCAGTGCAGTGGTATTTGGGCAGTGTAGGGGGTCGTGCTGGGGGGTGGTGTTTCAGGGTTTAGGGCAGTGCAGTGGTGTTCGGGCAGTGTAGGGGGTCTTGCTGGGGGTGGTGTTTCAGGGTTTAGGGCAGTGCAGTGGTGTTCGGGCAGTGTAGGGGGTCGTGCTGGGGGTGGTGTTTCAGGGTTTAGGGCAGTGGTTCAGTGGTGTTCGGGCAGTGTGGGGGTCTTGCAGGGGCTTGTTTTTTTAGGGTTTAGAGCAGTGCAGTGGTGTTCGGGTAGTGTGTGGCGTCATGCAGGGGCTGGTGTTTCATGATTTTGGGCAGTAGTGTTCGGGCAGTGTAGAGGGTCTTGCTGTGGGTGGTATTTCAGGGTTTAGGGCAGTTCAGTGGTGTGCGGTCACTGTAGGGGTTCTTGCTGGGGGTGGTGTTTCAGGGTTTAGGGCAGTGCAGTGATATTCGGGCAGTGTATTGGGTTGTGCAGGGGAGTGGTGTTTCAGGGTTTAGGGCAGTGCAGTGGTGTTTGGGCTGTGTAGGGGGTCTTGCTGGGGGTGGTGTTTCAGGGTTTAACGCAGTGCAGTGGTGTTCGAGCAGTGTAGGGGCCGTGCTGGGTGTGGTGTTTCAGGGTTTAGGGCAGTGCAGTGGTGTTTGGGCAGTATGAGTAGTTGTGATGGGGCTGGTTTTTCAGGGTTTAGGGCAGAGCTGTGGTGTTCGGGCAGTGTAGAGGGTAATGCTGGGGGGTGGTGTTTCAGGGTTTAGGGCAGTGCAGTGGTGATCGGGCAGTGTAGGGGGTCGTGCTGGGGTGGTGTTTCATGG
Organism: Triturus cristatus; assembly: GCF_964204655.1. Lineage (NCBI taxonomy): Eukaryota > Metazoa > Chordata > Amphibia > Caudata > Salamandridae > Triturus > Triturus cristatus. Next base: position 1,130,077,217 of record NC_140579.1, on the reverse strand, counting down.
TTTAGGGCAGTGCAGTGGTGTTCGGGCAGTGTAGGGGGTCATGCTGGGGGTGGTGTTTCAGGGTTTAGGGCAGTGGTTCAGTGGTGTTCGGGCATTTTGGGGGTCTTGCAGGGGCTGGGTTTTCAGGGTTTAGAGCAGTGCAGTTGTGTTTGGGTAGTGTGTGGGGTCGTGCAGGGGCTGGTGTTTCAGGGTTTAAGGCAGTGCAGTGGTGTTTGGGCAGTGTAGGGGTTTGTATGGGGGATGGTGTTTCAGGGTTTAGGGCAGTGCAGTGGTGTTCGGGCAGTGTAGGGGGTCGTGCTGGGGCTGGTGTTTCAGGGTTTAGGGCAGTGCAGTGGTGTTCGGGCAGTGTATGGGGGTCGTGATGGGGCTGGTCGTTCAGTGTTTAGGGCAGTGCAGTGGTGTTCAGGCTGTGTAGGGGGTCGTACTGAGGATGGTGTCTCAGGGTTTAGGGCAGAGCAGTGGTGTTCGGGCAGTGTAGGTGGTCGTGCAGGGGATGGTGTTTCAGGGTTTAGGGCAGAGCAGTGATATATCGCGGGGAGTGTAGTGGGTTGTGCAGGGGGTGGTGTTTCAGGGTTTAGGGCAGTGCAGTGGTGTTCAGGCAGTGTAGGGGGTCATGCTGGGGCTGGTTTTTCAGGGTTTAGGGCAGTGCAGTGGTGTTTGGGCAGTCTAGAGGGTCGTGCTGGGGGTGGTGTTTCAGAGTTTAGGTAAGTGCTGTGGTGCTCGGACAGTGTAGGGGGTCGTGCTGCAGGTGGTGTTTCAGGGTTTAGGGCAGTGCAATTGTGTTCGGGCAGTGTAGGGGGTCGTGCTGCGGTGGTATTTCAGGGTTTAGGGCAGTGGTGCAGTGGTGTTTGGGCAGTGTAGGGGGTCTTGCAGGGGGTGGTGTTTCAGGGTTTAGGCAGTGGTGTTCGGGTAGTGTACGGGGTTCTCTGAGGGTGCTGTTTCATGGTTAAGGGGAGTGGTGTTCAGGCAATGTAGGGGGTCTTGCTGGGGGTATGGTATCAGGGTTTAGGGCAGTGCAGTGTTGTTTGGGCAGTGTTGGGGGTCTTGCTGGGGGTGGTGTTTCAGGGGTTAGGCAGCAGTGCTCGGACAGTGTAAGGGGTCATGCTGGGGGTGGTGTTTCAGGGTTTAGGGCGGTGCAGTGGTGTTCGGGCAATGTAGGGGGTCGTGCAGGGGGGTGGAGTTTCAGGGTTTAGGGCAGAGCAGTGTTGTTCGGCCAGTGTAGGAGGTCGTGCAGGGGTTGGTGTTTCATGGTTAACGGCATTGCAGTGGTTTTCGGGCAGTGTAGGGGGTCTTCCTGGGGGCGGTGTTTCAGGGTTTAGGGCAGTGGTGTTTGGGATGTATAGGGGGTCTTGCTGGCGGTGGTGTTTCAGGGTTTAGGGCAGTGAAGTAGTGTTCGGGCAGTGTAGGGGGCCGTGCTGGGTGTGGTGTTTCAGGGTTTAGGGCAGGCAATGGTGTTTGGACAGTGTGAGTATTTGTGATGGGGCTGGTTTTTCAGGGTTTAGGGCAGTGCAGTGGTATTTGGGCAGTGTAGGGGGTTGTGCTGGGGGGTGGTGTTTCAGGGTTTAGGGCAGTGCAGTTGTGTTCGGGCAGTGTAGGGCGTCTTGCTGGGGGTGGTGTTTCAGGGTTTAGGGCAGTGCAGTGGTGTTCGGGCAGTGTAGGGGGTCGTGCTGGGGGTGGTGTTTCAGGTTTTAGGGCAGTGGTTCAGTGGTGTTCGGGCAGTGTGGGGGTCTTGCAGGGGCTTGTTTTTTTAGGGTTTAGAGCAGTGCAGTGGTGTTCAGGTAGTGTGTGGCGTCATGCAGGGGCTGGTGTTTCATGATTTTGGGCAGTAGTGTTCGGGCAGTGTAGGGGGTCTTGCTGTGGGTGGTATTTCAGGGTTTAGGGCAGTTCAGTGGTGTGCGGTCAGTGTAGGGGTTCTTGCTGGGGGTGGTGTTTCAGGGTTTAGGGCAGTGCAGTGATATTCGGGCAGTGTATTGGGTTGTGCAGGGGAGTGATGTTTCAGGGTTTAGGGCAGTGCAGTGGTGTTTGGGCTGTGTAGGGGGTCTTGCTGGGGGTGGTGTTTCAGGGTTTAGGGCAGTGCAGTGGTGTTCGAGCAGTGTAGGGGCCGTGCTGGGTGTGGTGTTTCAGGGTTTAGGGCAGTGCAGTGGTGTTTGGGCAGTGTGAGTAGTTGTGATGGGGCTGGTTTTTCAGGGTTTAGGGCAGTGCTGTGGTGTTCGGGCAGTGTAGGGGGTAATGCTGGGGGGTGGTGTTTCAGGGTTTAGGGCAGTGCAGTGGTGATCGGGCAGTGTAGGGGGTCATGCTGGGGGTGGTGTTTCAGGATTTAGGGCAGTGGTTCAGTGGTGTTCGGGCATTTTGGGGGTCTTGCAGGGGCTGGTTTTTCAGGGTTTAGGGCAGAGCAGTGATATATCGTGGGGAGTGTAGTGGGTTGTGCAGGGGGTGGTGTTTCAGGGTTTAGGGCAGTGCAGTGGTGTTCAGGCAGTGTAGGGGGTCATGCTGGGGCTGGTTTTTCAGGGTTTAGGGCAGTGCAGTGGTGTTTGGCCAGTCTAGAGGGTCGTGCTGGGGGGTGGTGTTTCAGAGTTTAGGGCAGTGCAGTTGTGTTCGCGCAGTGTAGGGGGTCGTGCTGGGGCTGGTGTTTCATGATTTTGGGCAGTAGTGTTCGGGCAGTGTAGGGGGTCTTGCTGTGGGTGGTATTTCAGGGTTTAGGGCAGTTCAGTGGTGTGCGGTCAGTGTAGGGGTTCTTGCTGGGGGTGGTGTTTCAGGGTTTAGGGCAGTGCAGTGATATTCGGGCAGTGTATTGGGTTGTGCAGGGGAGTGATGTTTCAGGGTTTAGGGCAGTGCAGTGGTGTTTGGGCTGTGTAGGGGGTCTTGCTGGGGTGGTGTTTCAGGGTTTAGGGCAGTGCAGTGGTGTTCGAGCAGTGTAGGGGCCGTGCTGGGTGTGGTGTTTCAGGGTTTAGGGCAGTGCAGTGGTGTTTGGGCAGTGTGAGTAGTTGTGATGGGGCTGGTTTTTCAGGGTTTAGGGCAGTGCTGTGGTGTTCGGGCAGTGTAGGGGGTAATGCTGGGGGTGGTGTTTCATGGTTTAGGGCAGTGCAGTGGTGTTCGGGCAGTGTAGGGGGTCATGCTGGGGGGGGTGTTTCAGGATTTAGGGCAGTGGTTCAGTGGTGTTCGGGCATTTTGGGGGTCTTGCAGGGGCTGGTTTTTCAGGGTTTAGGGCAGAGCAGTGATATATCGCGGGGAGTGTAGTGGGTTGTGCAGGGGGTGGTGTTTCAGGGTTTAGGGCAGTGCAATGGTGTTCGGGCAGGGTAGGGGGTCGTGCTGTGGGTGGTATTTCAGGGTTTAGGGCAGTGGTGCAGTGGTGTTCGGGCAGTGTAGGGGGTCTTGCAGTGGGTGGTGTTTCAGGGTTTAGGCAGTGTTGTTCGGGTAGTGTAGGGGGTTCTCTAAGGGTGCTGATTCATGGTTAAGGGGAGTGGTGTTCAGGCAGTGTAGGGGGTCTTGCTGGGGGTATGGTTTCAGGGTTTAGGGCAGTGCAGTGTTGTTCGGGAATTGTAGGGTGTCGTGCTGGGGGTGGTGTTTCAGGGTTTAGGGCAGTGCAGTGTTGTGTGGGCACTGTTGGGGGTCTTGCTGGGCATGGTGTTTCAGGGGATAGGGCAGCAGTGCTCGGACAGTGTAAGGGGTCATGCTGGGAGTGGTGTTTCAGGGTTTAGGGCGGTGCAGTGGTGTTCGGGCAATGTAGGGGGTCGTGCAGGGGGGTGGCGTTTCAGGGTTTAGGGCAGAGCAGTGTTGTTCGGGCAGTTTAGGAGGTCGTGCAGGGGGTGGTGTTTCATGGTTAACGGCATTGCAGTGGTTTTCGGGCAGTGTAGGGGATCTTCCTGGGGGCGGTGTTTCAGGGTTTAGGGCAGTGGTGTTTGGGATGTATAGGGGGTCTTGCTGGGGGTGGTGTTTCAGGGTTTAGGGCAGTGCAGTGGTGTTCGGGCAGTGTAGGAGGTCTTGCTGGGGGTGGTATTTCAGGGTTTTGGAAGTGGTGTTTGGGCAGTGTAGGGGTTCTTGCTGGGGGTGGTGTTTCAGGGTTTAGGGCAGTGCAGTCGTATTCGGGCAGTCTAGTGGGTCTTGCAGGTGGTGGTGTTTCAGGGTTTAAGGCAGTGAAGTGGTGTTCGGGCAGTGTAGGGGTTGTGATGGGGCTGGTGTTTCAGGGTTTAGGGCAGAGCAGTGGTGTGCGGGCAATGTAGGGGGTCGTGCTGGGGGTGGTGTTTCAGGGTTTAGGGCAGAGCAGTGGTGTTCGGGCAGTGTACGGGGTCATGCTGGGGGTGGTGTTTCAGGGTTTAGGGTACTGCAGTGGTGTTCGGGCAGTGTAGGGGGATGTGCTGGGGGTGGAGTTTCAGGGTTTAGGGCAGTGCAGTGGTGTTCGGGCAGTGTAGGGGGTTGTGCTGGGGCTGGTGATTCAGGGTTTAGGGCTGTGCAGTGGTGTTCTGGCAGTGTAGGGGGTCATGCTGGGGCTGGTGTTTCAGGGTTTAGGGCAGTGCAGTGGTGTTCGGGCTGTGTAGGGCGTCATGCTGGGGCTGGTATTTCAGGGTTTAGGGCACTGCAGTGGTGTTTGGGCTCTGTAGGGGGTCGTGCTAGGGCTGGAGTTTCAGGGTTTAGGGCAGAGCAGTGGTGTCCAGGCAGTGTAGAGGGTCTTGGTGGGGCTGGTGTTTTAGGGTTTAGGGTAGAGCAGTGGTGCTCGGGCAGTGTAGGGGGATGTGCGGGGTAGTGTTTCAGGGTTTAGGACAGAGCAGTAGTGTTCATGCAGTGTAGGTGGTCATGCTTGGGGTGGTGTTTCAGGGTTTAGGGCAGTGCAGTGATGTTCGGGCTGTGTAGGGGGTCGTGCAGGGGGTAGTGTTTCAGGGTTCAGGGCAGTGCAGTCGAGTTTGGGCAGTGTAGGGGGTTGTACGGGGGATGGTGTTTCAGGGTTTAGGGCAATGCAGTGGTGTTCGGGCAGTGTAGGGGGTTGTGCGGGGGCTGGTCTTTCAGGGTTTAGGGCAGTGCAGAGGTGTTTGGGCAGTCTAGGGGGTCATGCGGGCTTGTGTTTCAGGGTTTAGGGCAGTGCAATGGTGTTCGGGCAGTCTAGGGGGTCGTGCTGTGGGTGGTATTTCAGGGTTTAGGGCAGTGGTGCAGTGGTGTTCGGGCAGTGTAGGGGGTCTTGCAGTGGGTGGTGTTTCAGGGTTTAGGCAGTGGTGTTCGGGTAGTGTAGGGGGTTCTCTGAGGGTGCTGATTCATGGTTAAGGGGAGTGGTGTTCAGGCAGTGTAGGGGGTCTTGCTGGGGGTATGGTTTCAGGGTTTAGGGCAGTGCAGTGTTGTTCGGGAATTGTAGGGTGTCGTGCTGGGGGTGGTGTTTCAGGGTTTAGGGCAGTGCAGTGTTGTGTGGGCACTGTTGGGGGTCTTGCTGGGGGTGGTGTTTCAGGGGTTAGGGCAGCAGTGCTCGGACAGTGTAAGGGGTCATGCTGGGAGTGGTGTTTCAGGGTTTAGGGCGGTGCAGTGGTGTTCGGGCAATGTAGGGGGTCGTGCAGGGGGGTGGAGTTTCAGGGTTTAGGGCAGAGCAGTGTTGTTCGGGCAGTGTAGGAGGTCGTGCAGGGGGTTGTGTTTCATGGTTAACGGCATTGCAGTGGTTTTCGGGCAGTGTAGGGGATCTTCCTGGGGGAGGTGTTTCAGGGTTTAGGGCATTGGTGTTTGGGATGTATAGGGGGTCTTGCTGGGGGTGGTGTTTCAGGGTTTAGGGCAGTGCAGTGGTGTTCGGGCAGTGTAGGGGGTCTTGCTGGGGGTGGTATTTCAGGGTTTTGGAAGTGGTGTTTGGGCAGTGTAGGGGTTCTTGCTGGGGGTGGTGTTTCAGGGTTTAGGGCAGTGCAGTGGTATTCGGGCAGTCTAATGGGTCGTGCAGGTGGTGGTGTTTCAGGGTTTAAGGCAGTGCAGTGGTGTTCGGGCAGTGTAGGGGTTGTGATGGGGCTGGTGTTTCAGGGTTTAGGGCAGAGCAGTGGTGTGCGGGCAATGTAGGGGGTCGTGCTGGGGGTGGTGTTTCAGGGTTTAGGGCAGAGCAGTGGTGTTCGGGCAGTGTACGGGGTCATGCTGGGGGTGGTGTTTCAGGGTTTAGGGTACTGCAGTGGTGTTCAGGCAGTGTAGGGGGACGTGCTGGGGGTGGAGTTTCAGGGTTTAGGGCAGAGCAGTGGTGTCCAGGCAGTGTAGAGGGTCGTGGTGGGGCTGGTGTTTTAGGGTTTAGGGTAGAGCAGTGGTGCTCGGGCAGTGTAGGGGGATGTGCGGGGTAGTGTTTCAGGGTTTAGGACAGAGCAGTAGTGTTCATGCAGTGTAGGTGGTCGTGCTTGGGGTGGTGTTTCAGGGTTTAGGGCAGTGCAGTGATGTTCGGGCTGTGTAGGGGGTCGTGCAGGGGGTAGTGTTTCAGGGTTTAGGGCAGTGCAGTCGAGTTCGGGCAGTGTAGGGGGTTGTACGGGGGATGGTGTTTCAGGGTTTAGGGCAGTGCAGAGGTGTTTGGGCAGTCTAGGGGGTCATGCGGGCTTGTGTTTCAGGGTTTAGGGCAGTGCAGTGTTGTTCAGGCAGTGTAGGGGGTCATGCAGGGGATGGTGTTTCAGGGTTAGGGCAGTGAATTGGTGTTCGGGATGTGTAGGGGGTCATGCGGGGCTGGTGTTTCAAGGTTTAGGGCAAAGCAGTGGTGTTCAGGCAGTGTGGGTTGTCGTGCGGGGGCTGGTGTTTCAGGGTTTAGGGCAGTGCATTGGTGTCGGGGCAGTGTAGGGGGTTGTGCGTGGGCTGGTGTTTCAGGGTTTAGGGCAGTGCATTGGTGTTCGGGCAGTGCAAGGTGTCGTGCATGGCGTGGTGTTTCGGGGCTTAGGGCAGTGCCGTGGTGTTGGGAAAGTGTAGGGGGTCGTGCTGGGGGGTGGTGTTTCAGGGTTTAGGGCAGTGCAGTGGTGTTCGGGCAGTATAGGGGGTCATGTTGGGGGTGGCGTTTCAGGTTTTAGGGCAGTGGTTCAGTGGTGTTCGGGCAGTGTGGGTGCCTTGCAGGAGCTGGTGTTTCAGGGTTTAGGGCAGTGCAGTGGTGTTCGGGCAGTGTGTGGGATCGTGCGCGGGCTGGTGTTTCAGGGTTTAGGGCAGTGAATTGGTGTTTGGGCAGTGTAGGGGGTTGTACGGGGGATGGTGTTTCAGGGTTTAGGGCAGTGCAGTGGTGTTCGGGCAGTGTAGGGGGTCATGCGGGGGCTGGTGTTTCAGGGTTTAGGGCAGTGCAGAGGTGTTTGGGCAGTCTAGGGGGTCGTGCAGGGCTGGTGTTTCAGGGTTTAGGGTAGTGCAGTGGTTTTGGGGAAGTGTTGGGGGTCGTGCGGGGGCTGGTGTTTCAGGGTTTAGGGAAGTGCAGAGGTGTTCATGCAGTGTAGGGGGTCGTGCGGGGCTGGTGTTTCAGGGTTTAGGGCAGTGCACTGGTGTTCAGCAAGTGTAGGGGTTGTGCTGGGGGTGGTTTTTCACGGTTTCGGGCAGTGCAGTGGTGTTCGGGCAGTTTGGGGAGTCGTGCTGGGGCTGGTGTTTCATTGTTTAGGGCAGTTGTGTTCGTGCAGTGTAGGGGGTCGTGCAGGGGGTGGTGTTTCAGGGTTTAGGGTAGTGCACTGGTGTTCAGCTAGTGTAGGTTGTTGTGCTGGGTGTGGTTTTTCAGGGTTTAGGGCAGTGCAGTGGTGTTCGGCAGTGTAGGGAGTCATGCTGGGGCTGGTGTTTCATGGTTTAGGGCAGTGCAGTGGTGTTCGAGCAGTGTAGGGGGTCGTGCTGGGGCTGGTGTTTCAGGGTTTAGGGCAGTGCAGTGGTGTTCGGGCAGTGTAGGGGGTCGTGCTGGGGCTGGTGTTTCAGGGTTTAGGGCAGTGCAGTGGTGTTCGGGCAGTGTAGGGGGTCGTGATGGGGCTGGTGTTTCAGGGTTTAGGGCAGAGCAGTGGTGTTCGGGCAGTGTAGGTGGTCGTGCAGGGGGTGGTGTTTCAGGGTTTAGGGCAGAGCAGTGATATATCGTGGGGAGTGTAGTGGGTTGTGCAGGGGGTGGTGTTTCAGGGTTTAGGGCAGTGCAGTGGTGTTCAGGCAGTGTAGGGGGTCATGCTGGGGCTGGTTTTTCAGGGTTTAGGGCAGTGCAGTGGTGTTTGGCCAGTCTAGAGGGTCGTGCTGGGGGGTGGTGTTTCAGAGTTTAGGTAAGTGCTGTGGTGCTCGGACAGTGTAGGGGGTCGTGCTGCAGGTGGTGTTTCAGGGTTTAGGGCAGTGCAATTGTGTTCGGGCAGTGTAGGGGGTCGTGCTGCGGTGGTATTTCAGGGTTTAGGGCAGTGGTGCAGTGGTGTTCGGGCAGTGTAGGGGGTCTTGCAGGGGGTGGTGTTTCAGGGTTTAGGCAGTGGTGTTCGGGTAGTGTAGGGGGTTCTCTGAGGGTGCTGTTTCATGGTTAAGGGGAGTGGTGTTCAGGCAGTGTAGGGGGTCTTGCTGGGGGTATGGTATCAGGGTTTAGGGCAGTGCAGTGTTGTTAGGGAAGTGTAGGGGGTCGTGCTGGGGGTGGTGTTTAAGGGTTTAGGGCAGTGCAGTGTTGTTTGGGCAGTGTTGGGGGTCTTGCTGGGGATGGTGTTTCAGGGGTTAGGGCAGTGCAGTGGTGTTTGGGCAGTGTAGGGGTTTGTACGGGGGATGGTGTTTCAGGGTTTAGGGCAGTGCAGTGGTGTTTGGGCAGTGTAGGGGGTCATGCGGGGGCTGGTGTTTCAGGGTTTAGGGCAGTGCAGAGGTGTTCAGGCAGTCTAGGGGGTTGTGCGGGGATGGTGTTTTAGGTTTTAGGGTAGTGCAGTGGTGTTCGGGCAGTGTAGGGGTCGTGCTGGGGCTGGTGTTTCAGGGTTTAGGGCAGTGCAGTGGTGTTCGGGCAGTGTAGGGGGTCGTGATGGGGCTGGTGTTTCAGGGATTAGGGCAGAGTAGTGGTGTTCGGGCAGTGTAGGTGGTCGTGCAGGGGGTGGTGTTTCAGGGTTTAGGGCAGAGCAGTGATATATCGTGGGGAGTGTAGTGGGTTGTGCAGGGGGTGGTGTTTCAGGGTTTAGGGCAGTGCAGTGGTGTTCAGGCAGTGTAGGGGGTCATGCTGGGGCTGGTTTTTCAGGGTTTAGGGCAGTGCAGTGGTGTTTGGGCAGTCTAGAGGGTCGTGCTGGGGGGTGGTGTTTCAGAATTTAGGTAAGTGCTGTGGTGCTCGGACAGTGTAGGGGGTCGTGCTGCAGGTGGTGTTTCAGGGTTTAGGGCAGTGCAATTGTGTTCGGGCAGTGTAGGGGGTCGTGCTGCGGTGGTATTTCAGGGTTTAGGGCAGTGGTGCAGTGGTGTTCGGGCAGTGTAGGGGGTCTTGCAGGGGGTGGTGTTTCAGGGTTTAGGCAGTGGTGTTCGGGTAGTGTAGGGGGTTCTCTGAGGGTGCTGTTTCATGGTTAAGGGGAGTGGTGTTCAGGCAGTGTAGGGGGTCTTGCTGGGGTATGGTATCAGGGTTTAGGGCAGTGCAGTGTTGTTAGGGAAGTGTAGGGGGTCGTGCTGGGGGTGGTGTTTAAGGGTTTAGGGCAGTGCAGTGTTGTTTGGGCTGTGCTGGGGGTCGTGCAGGGGGGTGGAGTTTCAGGGTTTAGGGCAGAGCAGTGTTGTTCGGGCAGTGTAGGAGGTCGTGCAGGGGTTGGTGTTTCATGGTTAACGGCATTGCAGTGGTTTTCGGGCAGTGTAGGGGGTCTTCCTGGGGGCGGTGTTTCAGGGTTTAGGGCAGTGGTGTTTGGGATGTATAGGGGGTCTTGCTGGGGGTGGTGTTTCAGGGTTTAGGGCAGTGAAGTAGTGTTCGGGCACTGTAGGGGGTCTTGCTGGGGGTGGTATTTCAGGGTTTTGGCAGTGGTGTTTGGGCAGTGTAGGGGTTCTTGCTGGGGGTGGTGTTTCAGGGTTTAGGGCAGTGCAGTGGTATTCGGGCAGTGTAGTGGGTCACGCAGGGGGGTGGTGTTTCAGAGTTTAGGGCAGAGCAGTGGTGTTCGGGCAGAGTAGGGGGTTGTGATGGGGCTGGTGTTTCAGGGTTTAGGGCAGAGCAGTGGTGTGCGGGCAGTGTAGGGGGTCGTGCTGGGGGTGGTGTTTCAGGGTTTAGGGCAGAGGAGTGGTGTTCGGGCAGTGTACGGGGTCATGCTGGGGGTGGTGTTTCAGGGTTTAGGGTACTGCAGTGGTGTTCGGGCAGTGTAAGGGGACGTGCCGGGGGTGGAGTTTCAGTGTTTAGGGCAGTGCAGTGGTGTTCGGGCAGTGTAGGGGGTTGTGCTGGGGCTGGTGATAAAGGGTTTAGGGCAGTGCAGTGGTTTTCTGGCAGTGTAGGGGGTCATGCTGGGGCTGGTGTTTCAGGGTTTAGGGCAGTGCAGTGGTGTTCGGGCTGTGTAGGGCGTCATGCTGGGGCTGGTATTTCAGGGTTTAGGGCACTGCAGTGTTGTTCGGGCACTGTAGGGGGTCGTGCTGGGGCTGCAGTTTCAGGGTTTAGGGCAGAGCAGTGGTGTCCAGGCAGTGTAGAGGGTCGTGGTGGGGCTGGTGTTTTAGGGTTTAGGGTAGAGCAGTGGTGTTCGGGCAGTGTAGGGGGATGTGCGGGGTAGTGTTTCAGGGTTTAGGACAGAGCAGTGGTGTTCAGGCAGTGTAGGTGGTCGTTTTTGGGGTGGTGTTTCAGGGTTTAGGGCAGTGCAGTGATGTTCGGGCTGTGTAGGGGGCCGTGCAGGGGGTGGTGTTTCAGGGTTTAGGGAAGTGCAGTCGTGTTCGGGCAGTGTAAGGGGTCTTGCTGGGGGTGGTGTTTCAGGGATTAGGGCAGTGGTGTTCGGGCAGTGTAGGGGGTCTTGCTGGGTATTGTTTTCAGGGTTTAGGGCAGTGCAGTGGTGTTCGGGCAATGTAGGGGGTTGTGCAGGGGGTGGGATTTCAGGGTTTAGAGCAGTGCACTGGTGTTCAGGCAGTGTAGGGCGTTGTGCTGGTATGGTTTTTTAGGGTTTAGGGCAGTGCAGTGGTGTTTGAGCAGTGCGGGGGTCATGCTCTGGCTGGTGTTTCATGGTTTAGGGCAGTGCAGTGGTGTTCGGGCAGTGTAAGGGGTCTTGCTGGTGCTGGTATTTCAGGGTTTAGGGCAGTGCACTGGTGTTCAGGCAGTGTAGGGGGTCATGCTGGGGCTGGTGTTTCAGGGTTTAGGGCTGTGCAGTGATGTTCGGGCAGTGTAGGGGGTCGTGCTCGGGCTAGTGTTTCAGGGTTTAGGGCAGTGCAGTGGTGTTCGGGCAGTGTGAGGGGTCATGCTGGCGCTGGTTTTTCAGGGTTTAGGGCAGTGTAGTGGTTTTTGGGCAGTCTAGGGGGTCGTGCTGGGGGGTGGTGTTTCAGAGTTTAGGTAAGTGCTGTGGTGTTCGGACAGTGTAGGGGGTCATGCTGGGGGTGGTGTTTCAGGGTTTAGGGCAGTGCAATGGTGTTCGGGCAGTGTAGGGGGTCGTGCTGTGGGTGGTATTTCAGGGTTTAGGGCAGTGGTGCAGTGGTGTTCGGGCAGTGTAGGGGGTCTTGCAGTGGGTGGTGTTTCAGGGTTTAGGCAGTGGTGTTCGGGTAGTGTAGGGGGTTCTCTGAGGGTGCTGATTCATGGTTAAGGGAAGTGGTGTTCAGGCAGTGTAGGGGGTCTTGCTGGGGGTATGGTTTCAGGGTTTAGGGCAGTGCAGTGTTGTTCGGGAATTGTAGGGTGTCGTGCTGGGGGTGGTGTTTCAGGGTTTAGGGAAGTGCAGTGTTGTGTGGGCACTGTTGGGGGTCTTGCTGGGGGTGGTGTTTCAGGGGTTAGGGCAGCAATGCTCGGACAGTGTAAGGGGTCATGCTGGGAGTGGTGTTTCAGGGTTTAGGGCGGTGCAGTGGTGTTCGGGCAATGTAGGGGGTCGTGCAGGGGGGTGGAGTTTCAGGGTTTAGGGCAGAGCAGTGTTGTTCGGGCAGTGTAGGAGGTCATGCAGCGGGTAGTGTTTCATGGTTAACGGCATTGCAGTGGTTTTCGGGCAGTGTAGGGGATCTTCCTGGGGGCGGTGTTTCAGGGTTTAGGGCAGTGGTGTTTGGGATGTATAGGGGGTCTTGCTGGGGGTGGTGTTTCAGGGTTTAGGGCAGTGCAGTGGTGTTCGGGCAGTGTAGGGGGTCTTGCTGGGGGTGGTATTTCAGGGTTTTGGAAGTGGTGTTTGGGCAGTGTAGGGGTTCTTGCTGGGGGTGGTGTTTCAGGGTTTAGGGCAGTGCAGTGGTATTCGGGCAGTCTAGTGGGTCTTGCAGGTGGTGGTGTTTCAGGGTTTAAGGCAGTGAAGTGGTGTTCGGGCAGTGTAGGGGTTGTGATGGGGCTGGTGTTTCAGGGTTTAGGGCAGAGCAGTGGTGTGTGGGCAATGTAGGGGGTCGTGCTGGGGGTGGTGTTTCAGGGTTTAGGGCAGAGCAGTGGTGTTCGGGCAGTGTACGGGGTCATGCTGGGGGTGGTGTTTCAGGGTTTAGGGTACTGCAGTGGTGTTCGGGCAGTGTAGGGGGATGTGCTGGGGGTGGAGTTTCAGGGTTTAGGGCAGTGCAGTGGTGTTCGGGCAGTGTAGGGGGTTGTGCTGGGGCTGGTGATTCAGGGTTTAGGGCTGTGCAGTGGTGTTCTGGCAGTGTAGGGGGTCATGCTGGGGCTGGTGTTTCAGGGTTTAGGGCAGTGCAGTGGTGTTCGGGCTGTGTAGGGCGTCATGCTGGGGCTGGTATTTCAGGGTTTAGGGCACTGCAGTGGTGTTTGGGCTCTGTAGGGGGTCGTGCTAGGGCTGGAGTTTCAGGGTTTAGGGCAGAGCAGTGGTGTCCAGGCAGTGTAGAGGGTCTTGGTGGGGCTGGTGTTTTAGGGTTTAGGGTAGAGCAGTGGTGCTCGGGCAGTGTAGGGGGATGTGCGGGGTAGTGTTTCAGGGTTTAGGACAGAGCAGTAGTGTTCATGCAGTGTAGGTGGTCGTGCTTGGGGTGGTGTTTCAGGGTTTAGGGCAGTGCAGTGATGTTCGGGCTGTGTAGGGGGTCGTGCAGGGGGTAGTGTTTCAGGGTTCAGGGCAGTGCAGTCGAGTTTGGGCAGTGTAGGGGGTTGTACGGGGGATGGTGTTTCAGGGTTTAGGGCAATGCAGTGGTGTTCGGGCAGTGTAGGGGGTTGTGCGGGGGCTGGTGTTTCAGGGTTTAGGGCAGTGCAGAGGTGTTTGGGCAGTCTAGGGGGTCATGCGGGCTTGTGTTTCAGGGTTTAGGGCAGTGCAATGGTGTTCGGGCAGTCTAGGGGGTCGTGCTGTGGGTGGTATTTCAGGGTTTAGGGCAGTGGTGCAGTGGTGTTCGGGCAGTGTAGGGGGTCTTGCAGTGGGTGGTGTTTCAGGGTTTAGGCAGTGGTGTTCGGGTAGTGTAGGGGGTTCTCTGAGGGTGCTGATTCATGGTTAAGGGGAGTGGTGTTCAGGCAGTGTAGGGGGTCTTGCTGGGGGTATGGTTTCAGGGTTTAGGGCAGTGCAGTGTTGTTCGGGAATTGTAGGGTGTCGTGCTGGGGGTGGTGTTTCAGGGTTTAGGGCAGTGCAGTGTTGTGTGGGCACTGTTGGGGGTCTTGCTGGGGGTGGTGTTTCAGGGGTTAGGGCAGCAGTGCTCGGACAGTGTAAGGGGTCATGCTGGGAGTGGTGTTTCAGGGTTTAGGGCGGTGCAGTGGTGTTCGGGCAATGTAGGGGGTCGTGCAGGGGGGTGGAGTTTCAGGGTTTAGGGCAGAGCAGTGTTGTTCGGGCAGTGTAGGAGGTCGTGCAGGGGGTTGTGTTTCATGGTTAACGGCATTGCAGTGGTTTTCGGGCAGTGTAGGGGATCTTCCTGGGGGCGGTGTTTCAGGGTTTAGGGCATTGGTGTTTGGGATGTATAGGGGGTCTTGCTGGGGGTGGTGTTTCAGGGTTTAGGGCAGTGCAGTGGTGTTCGGGCAGTGTAGGGGGTCTTGCTGGGGGTGGTATTTCAGGGTTTTGGAAGTGGTGTTTGGGCAGTGTAGGGGTTCTTGCTGGGGGTGGTGTTTCAGGGTTTAGGGCAGTGCAGTGGTATTCGGGCAGTCTAATGGGTCGTGCAGGTGGTGGTGTTTCAGGGTTTAAGGCAGTGCAGTGGTGTTCGGGCAGTGTAGGGGTTGTGATGGGGCTGGTGTTTCAGGGTTTAGGGCAGAGCAGTGGTGTGCGGGCAATGTAGGGGGTCGTGCTGGGGGTGGTGTTTCAGGGTTTAGGGCAGAGCAGTGGTGTTCGGGCAGTGTACGGGGTCATGCTGGGGGTGGTGTTTCAGGGTTTAGGGTACTGCAGTGGTGTTCGGGCAGTGTAGGGGGACGTGCTGGGGGTGGAGTTTCAGGGTTTAGGGCAGAGCAGTGGTGTCCAGGCAGTGTAGAGGGTCGTGGTGGGGCTGGTGTTTTAGGGTTTAGGGTAGAGCAGTGGTGCTCGGGCAGTGTAGGGGGATGTGCGGGGTAGTGTTTCAGGGTTTAGGACAGAGCAGTAGTGTTCATGCAGTGTAGGTGGTCGTGCTTGGGGTGGTGTTTCAGGGTTTAGGGCAGTGCAGTGATGTTCGGGCTGTGTAGGGGGTCGTGCAGGGGGTAGTGTTTCAGGGTTTAGGGCAGTGCAGTCGAGTTCGGGCAGTGTAGGGGGTTGTACGGGGGATGGTGTTTCAGGGTTTAGGGCAGTGCAGAGGTGTTTGGGCAGTCTAGGGGGTCATGCGGGCTTGTGTTTCAGGGTTTAGGGCAGTGCAGTGTTGTTCAGGCAGTGTAGGGGGTCATGCAGGGGATGGTGTTTCAGGGTTAGGGCAGTGAATTGGTGTTCGGGATGTGTAGGGGGTCATGCGGGGCTGGTGTTTCAAGGTTTAGGGCAAAGCAGTGGTGTTCAGGCAGTGTGGGTTGTCGTGCGGGGGCTGGTGTTTCAGGGTTTAGGGCAGTGCATTGGTGTCGGGGCAGTGTAGGGGGTTGTGCGTGGGCTGGTGTTTCAGGGTTTAGGGCAGTGCATTGGTGTTCGGGCAGTGCAAGGTGTCGTGCATGGCGTGGTGTTTCGGGGCTTAGGGCAGTGCCGTGGTGTTGGGAAAGTGTAGGGGGTCGTGCTGGGGGGTGGTGTTTCAGGGTTTAGGGCAGTGCAGTGGTGTTCGGGCAGTATAGGGGGTCATGTTGGGGGTGGCGTTTCAGGTTTTAGGGCAGTGGTTCAGGGGTGTTCTGGCAGTGTGGGTGCCTTGCAGGAGCTGGTGTTTCAGGGTTTAGGGCAGTGCAGTGGTGTTCGGGCAGTGTGTGGGATCGTGCGCGGGCTGGTGTTTCAGGGTTTAGGGCAGTGAATTGGTGTTTGGGCAGTGTAGGGGGTTGTACGGGGGATGGTGTTTCAGGGTTTAGGGCAGTGCAGTGGTGTTCGGGCAGTGTAGGGGGTCATGCGGGGGCTGGTGTTTCAGGGTTTAGGGCAGTGCAGAGGTGTTTGGGCAGTCTAGGGGGTCGTGCAGGGCTGGTGTTTCAGGGTTTAGGGTAGTGCAGTGGTTTTGGGGAAGTGTTGGGGGTCGTGCGGGGGCTGGTGTTTCAGGGTTTAGGGAAGTGCAGAGGTGTTCGTGCAGTGTAGGGGGTCGTGCGGGGCTGGTGTTTCAGGGTTTAGGGCAGTGCACTGGTGTTCAGCAAGTGTAGGGGTTGTGCTGGGGGTGGTTTTTCACGGTTTCGGGCAGTGCAGTGGTGTTCGGGCAGTTTGGGGAGTCGTGCTGGGGCTGGTGTTTCATTGTTTAGGGCAGTTGTGTTCGTGCAGTGTAGGGGGTCGTGCAGGGGGTGGTGTTTCAGGGTTTAGGGTAGTGCACTGGTGTTCAGCTAGTGTAGGTTGTCGTGCTGGGTGTGGTTTTTCAGGGTTTAGGGCAGTGCAGTGGTGTTCGGCAGTGTAGGGAGTCATGCTGGGGCTGGTGTTTCATGGTTTAGGGCAGTGCAGTGGTGTTCGAGCAGTGTAGGGGGTCGTGCTGGGGCTGGTGTTTCAGGGTTTAGGGCAGTGCAGTGGTGTTCGGGCAGTGTAGGGGGTCGTGCTGGGGCTGGTGTTTCAGGGTTTAGGGCAGTGCAGTGGTGTTCGGGCAGTGTAGGGGGTCGTGATGGGGCTGGTGTTTCAGGGTTTAGGGCAGAGCAGTGGTGTTCGGGCAGTGTAGGTGGTCGTGCAGGGGGTGGTGTTTCAGGGTTTAGGGCAGAGCAGTGATATATCGTGGGGAGTGTAGTGGGTTGTGCAGGGGGTGGTGTTTCAGGGTTTAGGGCAGTGCAGTGGTGTTCAGGCAGTGTAGGGGGTCATGCTGGGGCTGGTTTTTCAGGGTTTAGGGCAGTGCAGTGGTGTTTGGCCAGTCTAGAGGGTCGTGCTGGGGGGTGGTGTTTCAGAGTTTAGGTAAGTGCTGTGGTGCTCGGACAGTGTAGGGGGTCGTGCTGCAGGTGGTGTTTCAGGGTTTAGGGCAGTGCAATTGTGTTCGGGCAGTGTAGGGGGTCGTGCTGCGGTGGTATTTCAGGGTTTAGGGCAGTGGTGCAGTGGTGTTCGGGCAGTGTAGGGGGTCTTGCAGGGGGTGGTGTTTCAGGGTTTAGGCAGTGGTGTTCGGGTAGTGTAGGGGGTTCTCTGAGGGTGCTGTTTCATGGTTAAGGGGAGTGGTGTTCAGGCAGTGTAGGGGGTCTTGCTGGGGGTATGGTATCAGGGTTTAGGGCAGTGCAGTGTTGTTAGGGAAGTGTAGGGGGTCGTGCTGGGGGTGGTGTTTAAGGGTTTAGGGCAGTGCAGTGTTGTTTGGGCAGTGTTGGGGGTCTTGCTGGGGATGGTGTTTCAGGGGTTAGGGCAGTGCAGTGGTGTTTGGGCAGTGTAGGGGTTTGTACGGGGGATGGTGTTTCAGGGTTTAGGGCAGTGCAGTGGTGTTTGGGCAGTGTAGGGGGTCATGCGGGGGCTGGTGTTTCAGGGTTTAGGGCAGTGCAGAGGTGTTCAGGCAGTCTAGGGGGTTGTGCGGGGATGGTGTTTTAGGTTTTAGGGTAGTGCAGTGGTGTTCGGGCAGTGTAGGGGTCGTGCTGGGGCTGGTGTTTCAGGGTTTAGGGCAGTGCAGTGGTGTTCGGGCAGTGTAGGGGGTCGTGATGGGGCTGGTGTTTCAGGGATTAGGGCAGAGTAGTGGTGTTCGGGCAGTGTAGGTGGTCGTGCAGGGGGTGGTGTTTCAGGGTTTAGGGCAGAGCAGTGATATATCGTGGGGAGTGTAGTGGGTTGTGCAGGGGGTGGTGTTTCAGGGTTTAGGGCAGTGCAGTGGTGTTCAGGCAGTGTAGGGGGTCATGCTGGGGCTGGTTTTTCAGGGTTTAGGGCAGTGCAGTGGTGTTTGGGCAGTCTAGAGGGTCGTGCTGGGGGGTGGTGTTTCAGAGTTTAGGTAAGTGCTGTGGTGCTCGGACAGTGTAGGGGGTCGTGCTGCAGGTGGTGTTTCAGGGTTTAGGGCAGTGCAATTGTGTTCGGGCAGTGTAGGGGGTCGTGCTGCGGTGGTATTTCAGGGTTTAGGGCAGTGGTGCAGTGGTGTTCGGGCAGTGTAGGGGGTCTTGCAGGGGGTGGTGTTTCAGGGTTTAGGCAGTGGTGTTCGGGTAGTGTAGGGGGTTCTCTGAGGGTGCTGTTTCATGGTTAAGGGGAGTGGTGTTCAGGCAGTGTAGGGGGTCTTGCTGGGGTATGGTATCAGGGTTTAGGGCAGTGCAGTGTTGTTAGGGAAGTGTAGGGGGTCGTGCTGGGGGTGGTGTTTAAGGGTTTAGGGCAGTGCAGTGTTGTTTGGGCTGTGCTGGGGGTCGTGCAGGGGGGTGGAGTTTCAGGGTTTAGGGCAGAGCAGTGTTGTTCGGGCAGTGTAGGAGGTCGTGCAGGGGTTGGTGTTTCATGGTTAACGGCATTGCAGTGGTTTTCGGGCAGTGTAGGGGGTCTTCCTGGGGGCGGTGTTTCAGGGTTTAGGGCAGTGGTGTTTGGGATGTATAGGGGGTCTTGCTGGGGGTGGTGTTTCAGGGTTTAGGGCAGTGAAGTAGTGTTCGGGCACTGTAGGGGGTCTTGCTGGGGGTGGTATTTCAGGGTTTTGGCAGTGGTGTTTGGGCAGTGTAGGGGTTCTTGCTGGGGGTGGTGTTTCAGGGTTTAGGGCAGTGCAGTGGTATTCGGGCAGTGTAGTGGGTCACGCAGGGGGGTGGTGTTTCAGAGTTTAGGGCAGAGCAGTGGTGTTCGGGCAGAGTAGGGGGTTGTGATGGGGCTGGTGTTTCAGGGTTTAGGGCAGAGCAGTGGTGTGCGGGCAGTGTAGGGGGTCGTGCTGGGGGTGGTGTTTCAGGGTTTAGGGCAGAGGAGTGGTGTTCGGGCAGTGTACGGGGTCATGCTGGGGGTGGTGTTTCAGGGTTTAGGGTACTGCAGTGGTGTTCGGGCAGTGTAAGGGGACGTGCCGGGGGTGGAGTTTCAGTGTTTAGGGCAGTGCAGTGGTGTTCGGGCAGTGTAGGGGGTTGTGCTGGGGCTGGTGATAAAGGGTTTAGGGCAGTGCAGTGGTTTTCTGGCAGTGTAGGGGGTCATGCTGGGGCTGGTGTTTCAGGGTTTAGGGCAGTGCAGTGGTGTTCGGGCTGTGTAGGGCGTCATGCTGGGGCTGGTATTTCAGGGTTTAGGGCACTGCAGTGTTGTTCGGGCACTGTAGGGGGTCGTGCTGGGGCTGCAGTTTCAGGGTTTAGGGCAGAGCAGTGGTGTCCAGGCAGTGTAGAGGGTCGTGGTGGGGCTGGTGTTTTAGGGTTTAGGGTAGAGCAGTGGTGTTCGGGCAGTGTAGGGGGATGTGCGGGGTAGTGTTTCAGGGTTTAGGACAGAGCAGTGGTGTTCAGGCAGTGTAGGTGGTCGTTTTTGGGGTGGTGTTTCAGGGTTTAGGGCAGTGCAGTGATGTTCGGGCTGTGTAGGGGGCCGTGCAGGGGGTGGTGTTTCAGGGTTTAGGGAAGTGCAGTCGTGTTCGGGCAGTGTAAGGGGTCTTGCTGGGGGTGGTGTTTCAGGGATTAGGGCAGTGGTGTTCGGGCAGTGTAGGGGGTCTTGCTGGGTATTGTTTTCAGGGTTTAGGGCAGTGCAGTGGTGTTCGGGCAATGTAGGGGGTTGTGCAGGGGGTGGGATTTCAGGGTTTAGAGCAGTGCACTGGTGTTCAGGCAGTGTAGGGCGTTGTGCTGGTATGGTTTTTTAGGGTTTAGGGCAGTGCAGTGGTGTTTGAGCAGTGCGGGGGTCATGCTCTGGCTGGTGTTTCATGGTTTAGGGCAGTGCAGTGGTGTTCGGGCAGTGTAAGGGGTCTTGCTGGTGCTGGTATTTCAGGGTTTAGGGCAGTGCACTGGTGTTCAGGCAGTGTAGGGGGTCATGCTGGGGCTGGTGTTTCAGGGTTTAGGGCTGTGCAGTGATGTTCGGGCAGTGTAGGGGGTCGTGCTCGGGCTAGTGTTTCAGGGTTTAGGGCAGTGCAGTGGTGTTCGGGCAGTGTGAGGGGTCATGCTGGCGCTGGTTTTTCAGGGTTTAGGGCAGTGTAGTGGTTTTTGGGCAGTCTAGGGGGTCGTGCTGGGGGGTGGTGTTTCAGAGTTTAGGTAAGTGCTGTGGTGTTCGGACAGTGTAGGGGGTCATGCTGGGGGTGGTGTTTCAGGGTTTAGGGCAGTGCAATGGTGTTCGGGCAGTGTAGGGGGTCGTGCTGTGGGTGGTATTTCAGGGTTTAGGGCAGTGGTGCAGTGGTGTTCGGGCAGTGTAGGGGGTCTTGCAGTGGGTGGTGTTTCAGGGTTTAGGCAGTGGTGTTCGGGTAGTGTAGGGGGTTCTCTGAGGGTGCTGATTCATGGTTAAGGGAAGTGGTGTTCAGGCAGTGTAGGGGGTCTTGCTGGGGGTATGGTTTCAGGGTTTAGGGCAGTGCAGTGTTGTTCGGGAATTGTAGGGTGTCGTGCTGGGGGTGGTGTTTCAGGGTTTAGGGAAGTGCAGTGTTGTGTGGGCACTGTTGGGGGTCTTGCTGGGGGTGGTGTTTCAGGGGTTAGGGCAGCAATGCTCGGACAGTGTAAGGGGTCATGCTGGGAGTGGTGTTTCAGGGTTTAGGGCGGTGCAGTGGTGTTCGGGCAATGTAGGGGGTCGTGCAGGGGGGTGGAGTTTCAGGGTTTAGGGCAGAGCAGTGTTGTTCGGGCAGTGTAGGAGGTCATGCAGCGGGTAGTGTTTCATGGTTAACGGCATTGCAGTGGTTTTCGGGCAGTGTAGGGGATCTTCCTGGGGGCGGTGTTTCAGGGTTTAGGGCAGTGGTGTTTGGGATGTATAGGGGGTCTTGCTGGGGGTGGTGTTTCAGGGTTTAGGGCAGTGCAGTGGTGTTCGGGCAGTGTAGGGGGTCTTGCTGGGGGTGGTATTTCAGGGTTTTGGAAGTGGTGTTTGGGCAGTGTAGGGGTTCTTGCTGGGGGTGGTGTTTCAGGGTTTAGGGCAGTGCAGTGGTATTCGGGCAGTCTAGTGGGTCGTGCAGGTGGTGGTGTTTCAGGGTTTAAGGCAGTTCAGTGGTGTTCGGGCAGTGTAGGGGTTGTGATGGTGCTGGTGTTTCAGGGTTTAGGGCAGAGCAGTGGTGTGCGGGCAATGTAGGGGGTCGTGCTGGGGGTGGTGTTTCAGGGTTTAGGGCAGAGCAGTGGTGTTCGGGCAGTGTACGGGGTCATGCTGGGGGTGGTGTTTCAGGGTTTAGTGTACTGCAGTGGTGTTCGGGCAGTGTAGGGGACGAGCTGGGGGTGGAGTTTCAGGGTTTAGGGAAGTGCAGTGGTTTTCTGGCAGTGTAGGGGGTCATGCTGGGGCTGGTGTTTCAGGGTTTAAGGCAGTGCAGTGGTGTTCGGGCTGTGTAGGGCGTCATGCTGGGGCTGGTATTTCAGGGTTTAGGGCACTCCAGTGTTGTTCGGGCACTGTAGGGGGTCGTGCTGGGGCTGGAGTTTCAGGGTTTAGGGCAGAGCAGTGGTGTCCAGGCAGTGTAGAGGGTCGTGGTGGGGCTGGTGTTTTAGGGTTTAGGGTAGAGCAGTGGTGTTCGGGCAGTGTAGGGGGATGTGCGGGGTAGTGTTTCAGGGTTTAGGACAGAGCAGTGGTGTTCAGGCAGTGTAGGTGGTCGTTTTTGGGGTGGTGTTTCAGGGTTTAGGGCAGTGCAGTGATGTTCGGGCTGTGTAGGGGGCCGTGCAGTGGGTGGTGTTTCAGGGTTTAGGGAAGTGCAGTCGTGTTCGGGCAGTGTAAGGGGTCTTGCTGGGGGGGGTGTTTCAGGGTTTACGGCAGTGGTGTTCGGGCAGTGTAGGGGGTCTTGCTGGGTATTGTTTTCAGGGTTTAGGGCAGTGCAGTGGTGTTCAGGCAATGTAGGGGGTTGTGCAGGGGGTGGTATTTCAGGGTTTAGAGCAGTGCACTGGTGTTCAGGCAGTGTAGGGCGTTGTGCTGGTATGGTTTTTTAGGGTTTAGGGCAGTGCAGTGGTGTTTGGGCAGTGCGGGGGTCATGCTCTGGCTGGTGTTTCATGGTTTAGGGCAGTGCAGTGGTGTTCGGGCAGTGTAAGGGGTCTTGCTGGTGCTGGTATTTCAGGGTTTAGGGCAGTGCACTGGTGTTCAGGCAGTGTAGGGGGTCATGCTGGGGCTGGTGTTTCAGGGTTTAGGGCAGTGCAGTGATGTTCGGGCAGTGTAGGGGGTCGTACTCGGGCTAGTGTTTCAGGGTTTAGGGCAGTGCAGTGGTGTTCGGGCAGTGTGAGGGGTCATGCTGGGGCTGGTTTTTCAGGGTTTAGGGCAGTGTAGTAGTTTTTGGGCAGTCTAGGGGGTCGTGCTGGGGGGTGGTGTTTCAGAGTTTAGGTAAGTGCTGTGGTGTTCGGACAGTGTAGGGGGTCATGCTGGGGGTGGTGTTTCAGGGTTTAGGGCAGTGCAATGGTGTTCGGGCAGTGTAGGGGGTCGTGCTGTGGGTGGTATTTCAGGGTTTAGGGCAGTGGTGCAGTGGTGTTCGGGCAGTGTAGGGGGTCTTGCAGTGGGTGGTGTTTCAGGGTTTAGGCAGTGCAGTGGTGTTCGGGCAGTGTAGGGGGTCTTGCTGGGGGTGGTATTTCAGGGTTTTGGAAGTGGTGTTTGGGCAGTGTAGGGGTTCTTGCTGGGGGTGGTGTTTCAGGGTTTAGGGCAGTGCAGTGGTATTCGGGCAGTCTAGTGGGTCGTGCAGGTGGTGGTGTTTCAGGGTTTAAGGCAGTGCAGTGGTGTTCGGGCAGTGTAGGGGTTGTGATGGGGCTGGTGTTTCAGGGTTTAGGGCAGAGCAGTGGTGTGCAGGCAATGTAGGGGGTCGTGCTGGGGGTGGTGTTTAAGGGGTTTAGGGCAGAGCAGTGGTGTTCGGGCAGTGTACGGGGTCATGCTGGGGGTGGTGTTTCAGGGTTTAGGGTACTGCAGTGGTGTTCGGGCAGTGTAGGGGATGTGCTGGGGGTGGAGTTTCAGAGTTTAGGGCAGTGCAGTGGTGTTCGGGCAGTGTAGGGGGTTGTGCTGGGGCTGGTTATTCAGGGTTTAGGGCAGTGCAGTGGTGTTCTGGCAGTGTAGGGGGTCATGCTGGGGCTGGTGTTTCAGGGTTTAGGGCAGTGCAGTCGTGTTCGGGCTGTGTAGGGCGTCATGCTGGGGCTGGTATTTCAGGGTTTAGGGCACTGCAGTGGTGTTTGGGCTCTGTAGGGGGTCGTGCTAGGGCTGGAGTTTCAGGGTTTAGGGCAGAGCAGTGGTGTCCAGGCAGTGTAGAGGGTCGTGGTGGGGCTGGTGTTTTAGGGTTTAGGGTAGAGCAGTGGTGCTCGGGCAGTGTAGGGGGATGTGCGGGGTAGTGTTTCAGGGTTTAGGACAGAGCAGTAGTGTTCATGCAGTGTAGGTGGTCGTGCTTGGGGTGGTGTTTCAGGGTTTAGGGCAGTGCAGTGATGTTCGGGTTGTGTAGGGGGTCGTGCAGGGGGTAGTGTTTCAGGGTTTAGGGCAGTGCAGTCGAGTTCGGGTAGTGTAGGGGGTTGTACGGGGGATGGTGTTTCAGGGTTTAGGGCAATGCAGTGGTGTTCGGGCAGTGTAGGGGGTTGTGCGGGGGCTGGTGTTTCAGGGTTTAGGGCAGTGCAGAGGTGTTTGGGCAGTCTAGGGGGTCATGCGGGCTTGTGTTTCAGGGTTTAGGGCAGTGCAGTGTTGTTCAGACAGTGTAGGGGGTCATGCAGGGGATGGTGTTTCAGGGTTAGGGCAGTGAATTGGTGTTCGGGATGTGTAGGGGGTCATGCGGGGCTGGTGTTTCAAGGTTTAGGGCAAAGCAGTGGTGTTCAGGCAGTGTGGGTTGTCGTGCGGGGGCTGGTGTTTTAGGGTTTAGGGCAGTGCATTGGTGTCAGGGCAGTGTAGGGGGTTGTGCGTGGGCTGGTGTTTCAGGGTTTAGGGCAGTGCAGTGGTGTTCGGGCAGTGTAGGGGGTCGTGCTGGGGCTGGCGTTTCAGGGTTTATGGCATTGCAGTGCTTTTCGGGCAGTGTAGGGGGTCTTGCTGGGGGTGGTGTTTCAGGGTTTAGGCAGTGGTGTTTGGGCAGTGTAGGGGTTCTTGCTGGGGGTGGTGTTTCAGGGTTTAGAGCAGTGCAGTGGTATTCGGGCAGTGTAGTGGGTCGTGCAGGGGGTGGTGTTTCAGGGTTTAGGGCAGTGCAGTGTTGTTCAGGCAGTGTAGAGGGTTCTCTGGGGGTGCTGTTTCATGGTTTAGGGCAGTGGTGTTCTGGCAGTGTAGGGGGTCTTCCTGGGGTTGGTGATTCAGTGTTTACGGCAGTGCAGTGATGTTCGGGCAGTGTAGGCGGTAGTGCTGGGGCTGGTGTTTCAGGGATTAGGGCAGTTCAGTGGTGTTCGGGCAGTGTAGTAGGTCGTGCAGGGCTGGTGTTTCAGGGTTTAGGGCAGTCCAGTGGTGTTCGGGCAGTGTGGGGGGTCGTGCGGGGGCTGGTGTTTCAGGGTTTAGGGCAGTGCAGTGGTGTTCGGGCAGTGTATGGTGTTGTACGGGGAATGGTGTTTCAGGGTTTAGGGCAGTGCAGTGGTGTTCGGGCAGTGAAGGGGGTCATGCGGGGGCTTGAGTTTCAGGGTTTAGGGCAGTGCAGAGGTGTTCGGGCAGTCTAGGGGGTCGTGCGGGCTGGTGTTTCAGGGGTTAGGGCAGTGCAGTGGTGTTCGGGCAGTGTGGGTTGTCGTGCGGGGACTGGTGTTTCAGGGTTTAGGGCAGTGCATTGGTGTTCGGGCAGTGTAGGGGGTAGTACGTGGGCTGGTGTTTCAGGGTTCAGGGCAGTGCAGTGGTCTTCTGGCAGTGTAGGGGGTCGTGCTGGGGCTGGTGTTTCAGGGTTTTGGGCAGTGCAGTGGTGTTCGGGCAGTGTAGGGGGTCTTGCTGGGGTGGTGTATCAGGGTTTTGGGCATTGCAGTGGTGTTCGGGCAGTGTAGGCGGTCTTGCTGGGGGTAGTGTTTCAGGGTTTAGGGCAGTGCATTGGGGTTCGGGCAGTGTAGGGTGTCGTGCACGGGGTGGTGTTTCAGGGCTTAGAGCAGTGCAGTGGTGTTCGTGCAGTGTATGGGGACATGCAGGGGGTGGTGTTTCCGGGTTTAGGGCAGTGCAGTGGTATTCGGGCAGTGTAGGGGGTCGTGCTGGGGCTGATGTTTCAGGGTTTACGGCAGTGCAGTGGTGTTCGGGCAGTGTAGGGGGTTGTGCAGGGGTGGTGTTTCAGGGTTTTGGGCAGTGCAGTGGTGTTCGGGCAGGGTAGGGGGTCTTGCTGGGAGTAGTGTTTCAGGGTTTAGGGCAGTGCATTGGTGTTCGGGCAGTGCAAGGTGTCGTGCATGGTGTGGTGTTTCAGGGCTTAGGGCAGTGCCGTGGTGTTGGGGAAGTGTAGAGGGTCGTGCTGGGGGATGGTGTTTCAGGGTTTAGGGCAGTGCAGTGGTGTTCAGGCAGTGTAGGGGTTCGTGCTGGCGGTGGTGTTTCAGGGTTTAGCGCAGTGCAGTGGTGTTCGGGCAGTATAGGGGGTCATGTTGGGGGTGGTGTTTCAGGGTTTAGGGCAGTGGTTCAGTGGTGTTCGGGCAGTGTGGGTGCCTTGCAGGAGCTGGTGTTTCAGGGTTTAGGGCAGTGCAGTGGTGTTCGGGCAGTGTGTGGGGTCGTGCGCGGGCTGGTGTTTCAGGGTTTAGGGCAGTGAAGTGGTGTTTGGGCAGTGTAGGGGGTTGTACGGGGATGGTGTTTCAGGGTTTAGGGCAGTGCAGTGGTGTTCGGGCAGTGTAGGGGGTCATGCAGGGGCTGGTGTTTCAGGGTTTAGGGAAGTGCAGAGGTGTTCGTGCAGTGTAGGGGGTCGTGCGGCGCTGGTGTTTCATTGTTTAGGGCAGTGCAGTTGTGTTCGCGCAGTGTAGGGGGTCGTGCAGGGGGTGGTGTTTCAGGGTTTAGGGCAGTGCACTGCTGTTCAGCCAGTGTAGGTTGTCGTGCTGGGTGTGGTTTTTCAGGGTTTAGGGCAGTGCAGTGGTGTTCGGCAGTGTAGGGAGTCATGCTGGGGCAGGTGTTTCATGGTTTAGGGCAGTGCAGTGGTGTTCGAGCAGTGTAGGGGGTCGTGCTGCGGCTGGTGTTTCAGGGTTTAGGGCAGTGCAGTGGTGTTCGGGCAGTGTAGGGGGTCATGCTGGGGCTGGTGTTTCAGGGTTTAGGGCAGTGCAGTGGTGTTCGGGCAGTGTAGGGGGTCGTGATGGGGCTGGTCATTCAGGGTTTAGGGCGGTGCATTGGTGTTTTGGCTGTGTAGGGGGTCGTGCTGGGGATGGTGTTTCAGGGTTAAAGGCAGTGCAGTGGTGTTCGGGCGGTGTAGGGGGACATGCTGGTGCTGTTGTTTCAGGGTTTAGGGCAGAGCAGTGGTTTTCGGGCAGTGTAACGGGTCGTGCTGGTGCTGGTGTTTCACATTTTAGGGCAGACCAGTGGTATGCGGGCAATGTAGGGGGTCATGCTGGGGGTGGTGTTTCAGGGTTTAGGGCAGAGCAGTGGTGTTCGGGCAGTGTACGGAGTCGTGCTGGGGGTGGTGTTTCAGGGTTTAGGGCACTGCAGTGGTGTTCGTGCAGTGTAGGGGGACATGCTGGGGTGGTGTTTCAGGGTTTAGGGCAGTGCAGAGGTGTTCGGGCAGTCTAGGGGGTCGTGCGGGCTGGAGTTTCAGGGGTTAGGGCAGTGCAGTGGTGTTCGGGCAGTGTGGGTTGTCGTGCGGGGACTGGTGTTTCAGGGTTTAGGGCAGTGCATTGGTGTTCGGGCAGTGTAGGGGGTAGTACGTGGGCTGGTGTTTCAGGGTTCAGGGCAGTGCAGTGGTCTTCGGGCAGTGTAGGGGGTCGTGCTGGGGCTGGTGTTTCAGGGTTTTGGGCAGTGCAGTGGTGTTCGGGCAGTGTAGGGGGTTGTGCAGGGGTGGTGTTTCAGGGTTTAGGGCAGTGCAGTGGTGTTCGGGCAGTTTAGGGTGTCTTGCTGGGGTAGTGTTTCAGGGTTTAGGGCAGTGCATTGGTGTTCGGGCAGTGTAGGGTGTCGTGCACGGGGTGGTGTTTCAGGGCTTAGGGCAGTGCAGTGGTGTTCGTGCAGTGTATGGGGACGTGCAGGGGGTGGTGTTTCAGGATTTAGGGCAGTGTAGGGGGTCATGCTGGGGCTGATGTTTCAGAGTTTACGGAAGTGCAGTGGTGTTCGGGCAGTGTAGGGGGTTGTGCAGGGGTGGTGTTTCAGGGTTTTGGGCAGTGCAGTGGTGTTCGGGCAGTGTAGGGGGTCTTGCTGGGGGTAGTGTTTCAGGGTTTAGGGCAGTGCATTGGTGTTCGGGCAGTATAGGGTGTCGTGCATGGCGTGGTGTTTCAGGGCTTAGGGCAGTGCAGTGGTGTTCGGGCAGTGTAGGGGGACATGCTGGGGGTGGTGTTTCAGGGTTTAGGGCAGTGCAGAGGTGTTCGGGCAGTCTAGGGGGTCGTGCGGGCTGGAGTTTCAGGGGTTAGGGCAGTGCAGTGGTGTTCGGGCAGTGTGGGTTGTCTTGCGGGGACTGGTGTTTCAGGGTTTAGGGCAGTGCATTGGTGTTCGGGCAGTGTAGGGGGTAGTACGTGGGCTGGTGTTTCAGGGTTCAGGGCAGTGCAGTGGTCTTCGGGCAGTGTAGGGGGTAGTGCTGAGGCTGGTGTTTCAGGGTTTTGGGCAGTGCAGTGGTGTTCGGGCAGTGTAGGGGGTCTTGCTGGGGGTGGTGTATCAGGGTTTTGGGCAGTGCATTGGGGTTCGGGCAGTGTAGGGTGTCGTGCACGGGGTGGTGTTTCAGGGCTTAGAGCAGTGCAGTGGTGTTCGTGCAGTGTATGGGGACGTGCAGGGGGTGGTGTTTCCGGGTTTAGGGCAGTGCAGTGGTATTCGGGCAGTGTAGGGGGTCGTGCTGGGGCTGATGTTTCAGGGTTTACGGCAGTGCAGTGGTGTTCGGGCAGTGTAGGGGGTTGTGCAGGGGTGGTGTTTCAGGGTTTTGGGCAGTGCAGTGGGGTTCGGGCAGTGTAGGGGGTCTTGCTGGGAGTAGTGTTTCAGGGTTTAGGGCAGTGCATTGGTGTTCGGGCAGTGCAAGGTGTCGTGCATGGCGTGGTGTTTCAGGGCTTAGGGCAGTGCCGTGGTGTTGGGGAAGTGTAGGGGGTCGTGCTGGGGGGTGCTGTTTCAGGGTTTAGGGCAGTGCAGTGGTGTTCAGGCAGTGTAGGGGTTCGTGCTGGGGGTGGTTTTTCAGGGTTTAGGGCAGTGCAGTGGTGTTCGGGCAGTATAGGGGGTCATGTTGGGGGTGGTGTTTCAGGGTTTAGGGCAGTGGTTCAGTGGTGTTCGGGACAGTGTGGGTGCCTTGCAGGAGCTGGTGTTTCAGGGTTTAGGGCAGTGCAGTGGTGTTCGGGCAGTGTGTGGGGTCGTGCGCGGGCTGCTGTTTCAGGGTTTAGGGCAGTGAAGTGGTGTTTGGGCAGTGTAGGGGGTTGTACGGGGGATGGTTTTTCAGGGTTTAGGGCAGTGCAGTGGTGTTCGGGCAGTGTAGGGGGTCATGCGGGGGCTGGTGTTTCAGGGTTTAGGGCAGTGCAGAGGTGTTTGGGCAGTCTAGGGGGTCGTGCAGGGCTGGTGTTTCAGGGTTTAGTGTAGTGCAGTGGTTTTCGGGAAGTGTAGGGGGTCGTGCGGGGGCTGGTGTTTCAGGGTTTAGGGAAGTGCAGAGGTGTTCTTGCAGTGTAGGGGGTCGTGCGGGGCAGGTGTTTCAGGGTTTAGGGCAGTGCACTGGTGTTCAGCAAGTGTAGGGGTCGTGCTGGGGAAAGTTTTTCACGGTTTCGGGCAGTGCAGTGGTGTTCGGGCAGTGTGGGGAGTCGTGCT
The DNA here is from genome assembly GCF_964204655.1 of Triturus cristatus. Classification (NCBI taxonomy): domain Eukaryota; kingdom Metazoa; phylum Chordata; class Amphibia; order Caudata; family Salamandridae; genus Triturus; species Triturus cristatus. Next base: position 1,130,048,994 of record NC_140579.1, on the reverse strand, counting down.
GGGGCTGGTGTTTCATTGTTTAGGGCAGTGCAGTTGTGTTCGCGCAGTGTAGGGGGTCGTGCAGAGGGTGGTGTTTCAGGGTTTAGGGCAGTGCACTGGTGTTCAGCCAGTGTAGGTTGTCGTGCTGGGTGTGGTTTTTCAGGGTTTAGGGCAGTGCAGTGGTGTTCGGGCAGTGTAGGGGGTCGTGCTGGGGCTGGTGTTTCAGGGTTTAGGGCAGTGCTGTGGTGTTCGGGCAGTTTAGGGGGTCGTGATGGGGCTGGTCGTTCAGGGTTTAGGGCGGTGCATTGGTGTTTTGGCTGTGAAGGGGGTCGTGCTGGGGATGGTGTTTAAGGGTTAAAGGCAGTGCAGTGGTGTTCGGGCGGTGTAGGGGGACGTGCTGGTGCTGTTGTTTCAGGGTTTAGGGCAGAGCAGTGGTGTTCGGGCAGTGTAAGGGGTCGTGATGGTGCTGGTGTTTCACATTTTAGGGCAGACCAGTGGTGTGCGGGCAATGTAGGGGGTCATGCTGGGGGTGGTGTTTCAGGGTTTAGGGCAGAGCAGTGGTGTTCGGGCAGTGTACGGAGTCGTGCTGGGGTAGTGTTTCAGGGTTTAGGGCACTGCAGTGGTGTTCGGGCAGTGTAGGGGGACATGCTGGGGGTGGTGTTTCAGGGTTTAGGGCAGAGCAGTGGTGTTCGGGCAGTGTAGGAGGTCGTGCAGGGGGTGGTGTTTCACGGTTTACAGCATTGCAGTGGTTTTCGGCCAGTGTAGGGGGTCATGCTGGGGACGGTGTTTCAGGGTTTAGGGCAGTGGTGTTCGTGCTGTGTACGGGGTCTTGCTGGGGGAGGTGTTTCAGGGATTAGTTCAGTGCAGTGGTGTTTGGGCAGTGTAGGGGGTCTTGCTGGGGGTTTGTGTTTCAGGGTTTAGGCAGTGGTGTTTGGGCAGTGTAGGGGTTCTTGCTGGGGGTGGTGTGTCAGGGTTTAGGGCAGTGCACTGATATTCGGGGAGTGTAGTGGGTCGTGCAGGGGGTGGTGTTTCAGGGTTTAGGGCAGAGCAGTGGTGTTCGGTCAGTGTAGGGGCCTTGCTTGGGGGTGGTGTTTCAGGGTTTAGGGCAGTGCAGTGGTGTTCGAGCAGTGTAGGGGGCCCTGCTGGGTATGGTGTTTCAGGGTTTAGGGCAGTGCAGTGGTGTTTGGACAGTGTGAGTAGTTGTGCTGGGGCTGGTTTTTCAGGGTTTAGGGCAGTGCAGTGCTGTTCGGGCAGTGTAGGGGGTCATGCTGGGGGTGGTGTTTCAGGGTTTAGGGCAGTGCAGTGGTGCTCGGGCAGTGTAGGGGGTCATGCTGGGGGTGGTGTTTCAGGGTTTAGGGCAGTGGTGCAGTGGTGTTTGGGCAGTGTGGGGGTCTTACAGGGGTTGGTGTTTCAGGGTTTAGGGCAGTGCAGTGGTGTTCGGGCAGTGTGTGGGGTCGTGCGGGGGCTGCTGTTTCAGGGTTTAGGGCAGTGCAGTGGTGTTCGGGCAGTGTAGGGGGTTCTCTGGGGGTGCTGTTTCATGGTTTAGGGCAGTGGTGTTCGGGCAGTGTAGGGGGTCTTGCTGGGGGTGGTGTTTCAGGGTTTAGGACAGTGCAGTGGTGTTCGGGAATTGTAGGGGGTCGTGCTGGGGTTGGTGATTCAGTGTTTAGGGCAGTGCAGTGGTGTTCGAGCAGTGTAGGCGGTAGTGCTGGGGCTGATGTTTCAGGGTTTAGGGCAGTGCAGTGGTGTTCGGGCAGTGTGGGGGGGTTGTGCGGGGGCTGGTGTTTCAGGATTTAGGGCAGTGCAGTGGTGTTCGAGCAGTGTAGGGGGCCGTGCTGGGTGTGGTGTTTCAGGGTTTAGGGCAGTGCAGTGGTGTGAGGGGTCATGCTGGGGCTGGTTTTTTAGGGTTTAGGGCAGTGCAGTGGTGTTCAGGCAGTGTAGGGGGTCATGCTGGGGTGGTGTTTCAGGGTTTAGGGCAGTGCAGTTGTGTACGGGCAGTGTAGGTGGTCCTGCTGGTGCTGGTGTTTCAGGGTATAGTGCAGTGCAGTGGTGTTCGGGCAGTGTAGGGTGTTGTGTTGGGGATGGCGTTTCCGGGTTTAGGACAGTGCAGTGGTGTTCAGGCAGTGTAGGGGGTCGTGCTCGGGCTGGTGTTTCAGGGTTTAGGGCAGTGCAGTGGTGTTCGGGCCGTGTAGGGGGTCATGCTGGGGGTGGTGTTTCAGGGTTTAGGGCAGAGCAGTGATGTACGGGCAGTGTAGAGGGTCGTGCTGGTGCTGTTATTTCAGGGGTTAGGGCAGATCAGTGGTGTTTGGGCAGTGTAGGGGGTCATACTGGGGGTGGTGTTTCAGGTTTTAGGGCAGAGCAGTGGTTTTCGGCAGTGTAGGAGGTCGTGCTGGGGTTGGTGTTTTAGGGTTAAGGGCACTGCAGTGGTATTCGGGCAGTGTAGGGGGTCTTGCTGGGGGTGGTGTTTCAGGGTTTAGGGCACTGAAGTGGTGTTCGGGCAGTGTAGGGGGATGTGCTGGGGTGGTGTTTCAGGGTTTATGGCACTGCAGTGGTGTTTGGGCAGTGTAGGGGATGTGCTGGGGTGGTGTTTCAGGGTTTAGGGCAGAGCAGTGGTGTTCGGGCAGTGTAGGAGGTCGTGCAGGGGTTGGTGTTTCACGGTTTACGGCATTGCAGTGGTTTTCGGGCAGTGTAGGGGGTCTTCCTCGAGGCGGTGTTTCAGGGTTTAGGGCAGTGGTGTTTGGGATGTGTAGGGGGTCTTGCTGGGGGTGGTGTTTCAGGGATTAGGGCAGTGCAGTGGTGTTCGGGCAGTGTAGGGGGTCTTGCTGGGGGTGGTGTTTCAGGGTTTAGGCAGTGGTGTTTGGGAAGTGTAGGGGTTCTTGCTGGGGGTGGTGTTTCAGGGTTTAGGGCAGTGGTGCAGTGGTGTTCGGGCAGTGTGGGGGTCTTGCAGGGGTTGGTGTTTCAGGGTTTAGGGCAGTGCAGTGGTGTTCGGGCAGTGTGTGGGGTCGTGCGGGGGCTGCTGTTTCAGGGTTTAGGGCAGTGCAGTGGTATTCGGGCAGTGTAGGGGGTTCTCTGGGGGTGCTGTTTCATGGTTTAGGGCAGTGGTGTTCGGGCAGTGTAGGGGGTCTTGCTGGGGGTGGTGTTTCAGGGTTCAGGACAGTGCAGTGGTGTTCGGGAATTGTAGGGGGTCGTGCTGGGGTTGGTGATTCAGTGTTTAGGGCAGTGCAGTGGTGTTCGGGCAGTGTAGGCGGTAGTGCTGGGGCTGATGTTTCAGGGTTTAGGGCATTGCAGTGGTGTGAGGGGTCATGCTGGGGCTGGTTTTTCAGGGTTTAGGGCAGTGCAGTGGTGTTCAGGCAGTCTAGGGGGTCGTGCTGGGGGGTGGTGTTTCAGAGTTTAGGTAAGTGCTATGGTGTTCGGACAGTGTAGGGGGTCGTGCTGGGGTGGTGTTTCAGGGTTTAGTGCAGTGCAATGGTGTTCGGGCAGTGTAGTGGGTCGTGCTGGTATGGTTTTTTAGGGTTTAGGGCAGTGCATGGTGTTTGGGCAGTTTGGGGGTTCATGCTTTGGCTGGTGTTTCATGGTTTAGGGCAGTGCAGTTGTGTTCGGGCAGTGTAGGGTGTTGTGCTGGGGATGGTGTTTCCGGGTTTAGGACAGTGCAGTGGTGTTCAGGCAGTGTAGGGGGTCGTGCTCGGGCTGGTGTTTCAGGGTTTAGGGCAGTGCAGTGGTGTTCGGGCCGTGTAGGGGGTCATGCTGGGGGTGGTGTTTCAGGGTTTAGGGCAGTGCAGTGGTGTTTGGGCAGTGTAGGGGGCCATGCTGGGGGTGGTGTTTCAGGGTTTAGGGCAGAGCAGTGATGTACGGGCAGTGTAGAGGGTCGTGCTGGTGCTGTTATTTCAGGGTTTAGGGCAGAGCAGTGGTGTTCGGGCAGTGTAGGGGGTCATGCTGGGGGTGGTGTTTCAGGTTTTAGGGCAGAGCAGTGGTTTTCGGCAGTGTAGGAGGTCGTGCTGGGGTTGGTGTTTCAGGGTTAAGGGCACTGCAGTAGTATTCATGCAGTGTAGGGGGTCATGCTGGGGGTGGTGTTTCAGGGTTTAGGGCACTGCAGTGGTGTTCGGGCAGTGTAGGGGGATGTGCTGGGGGTGGTGTTTCAGGGTTTAGGGCACTGCAGTGGTGTTCGGGCAGTGTAGGGGGATGTGCTGGGGGTGGTGTTTCAGGGTTTAGGGCAGAGCAGTGGTGTTCGGGCAGTGTAGGAGGTCATGCAGGGGTTGGTGTTTCACGGTTTACGGCATTGCAGTGGTTTTCGGGCAGTGTAGGGGGTCTTGCTGGGGGTGGTGTTTCAGGGATTAGGGCAGTGCAGTGGTATTCGGGCAGTGTAGTGGGTCGTGCATGGGGGTGGTGTTTCAGGGTTTAGGGCAGTGCAGTGGTTTTCAGGCAGTGTAGGGGGTTCTCTGGGGGTGCTGTTTCATGGTGTAGGGCGGTGGTGTTAGGGCAGTGTAGGGGTTCTTGCTGGGGGTGGTGTTTCAGGGTTTAGGCAGTGGTGTTTGGGCAGTGTAGGGGTTCTTGCTGGCGGTGGTGTTTCAGGGTTTAGGGCAGTGCAGTGGTATTCGGGCAGTGTAGTGGGTCGTGCATGGGGGTGGTGTTTCAGGGTTTAGGGCAGTGCAGTGGTGTTCAGGCAGTGTAGGGGGTTCTCTGGGGGTGCTGTTTCATGGTGTAGGGCGGTGGTGTTAGGGCAGTGTAGGGGTTCTTGCTGGGGGTGGTGTTTCATGGTTTAGGACAGTGCAGTGGTGTTCGGGAATTGTAGGGGGTCGTGCTGGGGGTGGTGATTCTGTGTTTAGGGCAGTGCAGTGGTGTTAGGGCAGTGTAGGCGGTCGTGCTGGGGCTGGTGTTTCAGGGTTTAGGGCAGTGCAGTGATGTTCGGGCAGTGTAGGGGGTCGTGCGGGAGCTGGTGTTTCAGGGTTTAGAGCAGTGCAGTGGTGTTCAGGCAGGGTGGGGAGTCGTACGGGGGCTGGTGTTTCAGGGTTTAGAGCAGTTTATTGGTGTTCAGGCAGTGTAGGGGTTTGTACAGGGGATGGTGTTTCAGGGTTTAGGGCAATGCAGTGGTGTTCGAGCAGTGTAAGGGGTTGTGCGGGGGCTGGTGTTTCAGGGTTTAAGGCAGTGCAGAGGTGTTTGGGTAGTCTAAGGGGTCATGCGGGCTGGTGTTTCAGGGTTTAGAGCAGTGCAGTGGTGTTCGGGCAGTGTAAGGGGTCATGCAGGGGGGCAGTGAAGTGGTGTTCGGGATGTGTAGGGGGTCGTGCGGGGCTGGTGTTTCAGGGTTTAGGGCAAAGCAGTGGTGTTCAGGCAGTGTGGGTTGTCGTGCGGGGGCTGGTGTTTCAGGGTTTAGGGCAGTGCATTGGTGTTCGGGCAGTGTAGGGGGTCGTGCGTTAGCTGGTGTTTCAGGGTTTAGGGCAGTGCAGTGGTTTTCTGGCAGTGTAGGGGGTCTTGCTGGGGGTGGTGTTTCAGGGTTTAGGCAGTGGTGTTTGGGCAGTGTAGGGGTTCTTGCTGGGGGTTGTGTTTCAGGGGTTAGGGCTGTGCAGTGGTATTCGGGCAGTGTAGTGGGTCGTGCAGGGGGTGGTGTTTCAGGGTTTAGGTGGGTGCAGTGGTGTTCGGGCAGTGTAGGGGGTTCTCTGGGGGTGCTGTTTCATGGTTTAGGGCAGTGCAGTGGTGTTCAGGCAGTGTAGGGGGTCATGCTGGGGGTGGTGTTTCAGTGTTTAGGGCAGTGCAGTGATGTTTCGGCAGTGTAGGGGGTTGTGCAGGGAGTGGTGTTTCAGGGTTTAGGGGAGAGCAGTGGTGTTCGGGCAGTGTAGGGGGTCATGCGGGGGCTGGTGTTTCAGGGTTTGGGCAGTGCAGTGGTGTTCGGTCATTGTGGGGATCGTGCGCGGGCTGGTGTTTCAGGGTTTAGGGCAGTGCAGTGGTGTTTGGGCAGTGTAGGGGGTTGTATGGGGGATGGTGTTTCAGGGTTTAGGGCAGTGCAGTGGTGTTCGTGCAGTGTAGGGGGTCATGCGGGGGCTGCAGTTTCAGGGTTTAGGGCAGTGCAGAGGTGTTCGGGCAGTCTAGGGGGTCATGCGGGGCTGGTGTTTCAGGGTTTAGGGCAGTGCAGTGGTGTTCAGGCAGTGTAGGGGGTCATGCAGGGGATGGTGTTTCAGGATTTAGGGCAGTGCAGTGGTGTTCGGGCAGTGTAGGGTGTCGTGCGAGGCTGGTGTTTCAGGGTTTTGGGCAGTGCAGTGGTGTGCGGGCAGTGTGGGTTGTCGTGCGGGGGCTGGTGTTTCAGGGTTTAGGGCAGTGCATTGGTGTTCGGGCATTGTAGGGGGTCATGCGTGGGCTGGTGTTTCAGGGTTTAGGGCAGTGCAGTGGTGTTCGGGCAGTGTAGGGGGTCGTGCTGGGGCTGGTGTTTCAGGGTTTTGGGCAGTGCAGTGGTGTTCGGGAAGTGTAGGGGGTCTTGCTGTGGGTGGTGTATCAGGGTTTTGGGCTTTGCAGTGGTGTTCGGGCAGTGTAGGGGGTCTTGCTGGGGTAGTGTTTCAGGGTTTAGGGCAGTGCAGTGGTGTTCGTGCAGTGTATGGGGACGTGCAGGGGGTGGTGTTTCAGGGTTTAAGGCAGTGCAGTGGTATTCGGGCAGTGTAGGGGGTCATGCTGGGGCTGATGTTTCAGAGTTTACGACAGTGCAGTGGTGTTCGGGCAGTGTAGGAGGTTGTGCAGGGGTTGTGTTTCAGGGTTTTGGGCAGTGCAGTGGTGTTCGGGCAGTGTAGGGGGTCTTTCTGGGGGTAGTGTTTCAGTGTTTAGGGCAGTGCATTGGTGTTCGGGCAGTGTAGGGTGTCGTGCATGGCGTGGTGTTTCAGGGCTTAGGGCAGTGCAGTGGTGTTCGGGCAGTGTAGGGGGTCGTGCAGGGGGTGGTGTTTCAGGGTTTAGGGCAGTGCAGTAGTGTTCGGGTAGTGTGGGTTGTCGTGCAGGGGCTGGTGTTTCAGGGTTTAGGGCAGAGCAGTGGTGCTCGGGCAGGGTAGGGGTTGTGCTGGGGCTGATGTTTCAGGGTTTAGGCCAGAGGAGTGGTTTTCGGGTAGTGAGGGGGTCATGCTGGGGGTAGAGTTTGAGGGTGTAGGGCAGTGCAGTAGTGTTCGGGCAGTGTAGGGGGTCATGCTGGGGCTGGTGTTTCAGGGTTTAGGGCAGTGCAGTGGTGTTCGGGCAGTAAAGGGGGGTCGTGCTGGGGCTGGTGTTTCAGGGTTTAGGGCAGGGCAATTGCATTCAGGCAGTGTAGGGGGGGTGCTGGGGCTGGAGTTTCAGGGTTTAGGGCAGTGCAGTGGTGTTCGGGCAGTGTAGGGGGTCGTGCTGGGGCTGGTGTTTCATGGTTTAGGGCAGTGCAGTGGTGTTCGAGCAGTGTAGGGGGTTGTATGGGGGATGGTGTTTCAGGGTTTAGAGCAGTGCAGTGGTGTTCTGGCAGTGTAGGGGTCGTGCGGGGGCTGCAGTTTCAGGGTTTAGGGCAGTGCAGAGGTGTTCGAGCTGTCTAGGGGGTCGTGCGGGGCTGGTGTTTCAGGGTTTAGGGCAGTGCAGTGGTGTTCGGGCAGTGTAGGGGGTCATGCAGGGGATGGTGTTTCAGGATTTAGGGCAGTGCAGTGGTGTTCGGGCAGTGTAGGGTGTCGTGTGAGACTGGTGTTTCAGGGTTTTGGGCAGTGCAGTGGTGTTCGGGCAGTGTGGGTTGTCGTGCGGGGGCTGGTGTTTCAGGGTTTAGGGCAGTGCATTGGTGTTCAGGCAGTGTAGGGGGTCGTGCGTGGGCTGGTGTTTCAGGGTTTAGGGCAGTGCAGTGGTGTTCGGGCAGTGTAGGGGTCGTGCTGGCGTTTCAGGGTTTTGGGCAGTGCAGTGGTGTTCGGGCAGTGTAGGGGGTCTTGCTGGGGGTGGTGTATCAGGGTTTTGGGCTTTGCAGTGGTGTTCGGGCAGTGTGGGTGCCTTGCAGGGGCTGGTGTTTCAGGGTTTAGGGCAGTGCATTGGTGTTCGGGCAGTGTAGGGTGTCGTGCACCAGGTGGTGTTTGATGGCTTAGGGCAGTGCAGTGTGTTCGTGCAGTGTATGGGGACATGCAGGGGGTGGTGTTTCATGGTTTAGGGCAGTGCACTGGTGTTCAGGCAGTGTAGGGGGTCATGCTGGGGCTGGTGTTTCAGGGTTTAGGGCAGTGCAGTGGTGTTCGGGCAGTGTAGGGGGTCGTGCTGGGGCCGGCGTTTCAGGGTTTAGGGCAGTGCAGTGGTGTTCGGGCAGTGTAGGGGGTCGTGCTGGGGCTGGCGTTTCAGGGTTTTGGGCAGTGCAGTGGTGTTCGGGCAGTATAGGGGGTCTTGCTGGGGGTGGTGTATCAGGGTTTTGGGCTTTGCAGTGGTGTTCGGGCAGTGTAGGGGGTTTTGCTGGGGGTAGTGTTTCAGGGTTTAGGGCAGTGCATTGGTGTTCGGGCAGTGTAGGGTGTCGTGCACAGGGTGGTGTTTCAGGGCTTAGGGCAGTGCAGTGGTGTTTGTGCAGTGTATGGGGACGTGCAGGGGGTGGTGTTTCAGGGTTTAGGGCAGTGCAGTGGTATTCGGGCAGTGTAGGGGATCATGCTGGGGCTGATGTTTCTGGGTTTACTGCAGTGCAGTGGTGTTCGGGCAGTGTAGGGGGTTGTGCAGGGGTGGTGTTTCAGGATTTTGGGCAGTGCAGTGGTGTTCGGGCAGTGTAGGGGTTCTTGCTGGGGGTGGTGTTTCAGGGTTTAGGGCAGTGCACTGATATTCGGGGAGTGTAATGGGTCGTGCAGGGGGTGGTGTTTCAGGGTTTAGGGCAGTGCAGTGGTGTTCGGTCAGTGTAGGGGGTCTTGCTGGGTGTGGTGTTTCAGGGTTTAGGGCAGTGCAGTGGTGTTCGAGCAGTGTAGGGGGCCCTGCTTGGTATGGTGTTTCAGGGTTTAGGGCAGTGCAGTGGTGTTTGGGCAGTGTGAGTAGTTGTGCTGGGGCTGGGTTTTCAGGGTTTAGGGCAGTGCAGTGGTGTTCGGGCAGTGTAGGAGGTCGTGCTGATGGGTGGTGTTTCAATGTTAAGGGCAGTGCAGTGGTGTTCGGGCAGTGTAGGGGGTCATGCTGGGGGTGGTGTTTCAGGGTTTAGGGCAGTGCAGTGGTGTTCGGGCAGTGTAGGGGGTCATGCTGGGGGTGGTGTTTCAGGGTTTAGGGCAGTGGTGCAGTGGTGTTCGGGCAGTGTGGGGATCTTGCAGGGGTTGGTGTTTCAGGGGTAGGGCAGTGCAGTGGTGTTCGGGCAGTGTGTGAGGTCGTGCGGGGGCTGCTGTTTCAGGGTTTAGGGCAGTGCAGTGGTGTTCGGGCAGTGTAGGGGGTTCTCTGGGGGTGCTGTTTCATGGTTTAGGGCAGTGGTGTTCGGGCAGTGTAGGGGGTCTTGCTGGGGGTGGTGTTTCAGGGTTTAGGACAGTGCATTGGTGTTCGAGAATTGTAGGGGGTCGTGCTGGGGTTGGTGATTCAGTGTTTAGGGCAGTGCAGTGGTGTTCGGGCAGTGTAGGCGGTAGTGCTGGGGCTGATGTTTCAGGGTTTAGGGCAGTGCAGTGGTGTTCGGGCAGTGTAGGTGGTTGTACGGGGGATGGTGTTTCAGGGTTTAGGGCAGTGCAGTGGAGTTTGTGCAGTGTAGGGGGTCATGCGGGGGCTGCAGTTTCAGGGTTTAGGGCAGTGCAGAGGTGTTCGGGCAGTCTAGGGGGTCGTGCGGGGATGGTGTTTCAGGGTTTAGGGCAGTGCAGTGGTGTTCGGGAAGTGTAGGGGGTCATGCAGGGGATGGTGTTTCAAGATTTAGGGCAGTGCAGTGGTGTTCGGGCAGTGTAGGGTGTCGTGCGAGGCTGATGTTTCAGGGTTTTGGGCAGTGCAGTGGTGTGTGGGCAGTGTGGGTTGTCATGCGGGGGCTGGTGTTTCAGGGTTTAGGGCAGTGTATTGGTGTTCGGGCAGTGTAGGGGGTCGTGCGTGGGCTGGTGTTTCAGGGTTTTGGGCAGTGCAGTGGTGTTCGGGCCGTGTAGGGGGTCTTGCTGGGGGTGGTGTATCAGGGTTTTGGGCTTTGCAGTGGTGTTCGGGCAGTGTAGGGGGTCTTGCTAAAGTAGTGTTTCAGGGTTTAGGGCAGTGCATTGGTGTTCGGGCAGTGTAGGGTGTCGTGCACGGGGTGGTGTTTCAGGGTTTAGGGCAGTGCAGTGGTATTCGGGCAGTGTAGGGGGTCATGCTGGGGCTGATGTTTCAGAGTTTACGGCAGTGCAGCGGTGTTCGGGCAGTGTAGCGGGTTGTGCATGGGTGTTGTTTTAGGATTTTGGGCAGTGCAGTGGTGTTCGGGCAGTGTAGGGGGTCTTGCTGGGGGTAGTGTTTCAGGGTTTAGGGCAGTGCATTGGTGTTCGGGCAGTGTAGGGTGTCGTGCATGGCGTGGTGTTTCAGGGCTTAGGGCAGTGCAGTGGTGTTCGGGAAGTGTAGGGGGTCGTGCAGGGGGTGGTGTTTCAGGGTTTAGGGCAGTGCAGTGGTGTTCGGGTAGTGTGGGTTGTCGTGCGGGGGCTGGTGTTTCAGGGTTTAGGGCAGAGCAGTGGTGCTCAGGCAGGGTAGGGGTTGTGCTGGGGCTGGTGTTTCAGGGTTTAGGGCAGAGGAGTGGTTTTCGGGTAGTGAGGGGGTCATGCTGGGGGTGGAGTTTGAGGGTGTAGGGCAGTGCAGTGGTGTTCGGACAGTGTAGGGGGTCGTGCTGGGGTGGTGTTTCAGGGTTTATGGCAGTGCAATGGTGTGCGGGCAGTGTAGGGGGTCGTGCTGGTATGGTTTTTTAGGGTTTAGGGCAGTGCATGGTGTTTGGGCAGTTTGGGGGTTCATGCTCTGGCTGGTGTTTCATGGTTTAGGGCAGTGCAGTTGGGTTTGGGCAGTGTAGGGGGTCCAGCTGGTGGTGCTGTTTCAGGGTATAGTGCAGTGCAGTGGTGTTCGGGCAGTGTAGGGTGTTGTGCTGGGGATGGTGTTTCCGGGTTTAGGGCAGTGCAGTGGTGTTCAGGCAGTGTAGGGGGTCATGCTCAGGCTGGTGTTTCAGGGTTTAGGGCAGTGCAGTGGTGTTCGGGCCGTGTAGGGGTTCGTGCTGGGGGTGGTGTTTCAGGGTTTAGGGCAGTGCAGTGGTGTTTGAGCCATGTAGGGGGTCATGCTGGGGGTGGTGTTTCAGGGTTTAGGGCAGTGCAGTGGTGTTCGGGCAGTGTAGGGGGCCGTGCTGGGGGTGGTGTTTCAGGGTTTAGGGCAGAGCAGTGATGTATGGGCAGTGTAGGGGGTCGTGCTGGTGCTGTTATTTCAGGGTTTAGGGCAGAGCAGTGGTGTTCGGGCAGTGTAGGGTGTCATGCTGTGGGTGGTGTTTCAGGGTTTAGGGCAGAGCAGTGGTGTTCGGCAGTGTTGGAGGTCGTGCTGGGGTTGGTGTTTCAGGGTTTAGGGCACTGCAGTGGTATTCGGGCAGTGTAGGGGGTCTTGCTGGGGGTGGTGTTTCAGGGTTTAGGGTACTGCAGTGGTGTTTGGGCAGTGTAGGGGGACATGCTGGAGGTAGAGTTTCAGGGTTTAGGGCACTGCAGTGGTGTTCGGGCAGTGTAGGGGGACGTGCTGGGGTTGGTGTTTCAGGGTTTAGGGCACTGCAGTGGTGTTCGGGCAGTGTAGGGGGATGTGCTGGGGGTGGTGTTTCAGGGTTTAGGGCAGAGCAGTGTTGTTCGGGCAGTGTAGGAGGTCGTGCAGGGGTTGGTGTTTCACCGTTTACGGCATTGCAGTGGTTTTCGGGCAGTGTAGGGGGTCTTCCTGGAGGCAGTGTTTCAGGGTTTAGGGCAGTGGTGTTTGGGATGTGTAGGGGGTCTTGCTGGGGGTGGTGTTTCAGGGATTAGGGCAGTGCAGTGGTGTTCGGGCAGTGTAGGGGGTCTTGCTGGGGGTGGTGTTTCAGGGTTTAGGCAGTGGTGTTTGGGCAGTGTAGGGGTTCTTGCTGGCGGTGGTGTTTCAGGGTTTAGGGCAGTGCAGTGGTATTCGGGCTGTGTAGTGGGTCGTGCATGGGGTGGTGTTTCAGGGTTTAGGGCAGTGCAGTGGTGTTCGGGCAGTGTAGGGGGTTCTCTGGGGGTGCTGTTTCATGGTTTAGGGCGGAGATGTTAGGGCAGTGTAGGGGTTCTTGCTGGGGGTGGTGTTTCAGGTTTTAGGACAGTGCAGTGGTGTTCGGGAATTGTAGGGGGTCGTGCTGGGGGTGGTGATTCTGTGTTTAGGGCAATGCAGTGGTGTTCGGGCAGTGTAGGCGGTCGTGCTGGGGCTGGTGTTTCAGGGTTTAGGGCAGTGCAGTGGTGTTTGGGCAGTGTAGGGGGTCGTGTGGGAGCTGGTGTTTCAGGGTTTAGAGCAGTGCAGTGGTGTTAAGGCAGGGTGGGGGGTCGTGCGGGGCTGGTGTTTCAGGGTTTAGGGCAGTTTATTGGTGTTCAGGCAGTGTAGGGGGTTGTACGGGGATGGTGTTTCAGGGTTTAGGGCAATGCAGTGGTGTTCGTGCAGTGTAGGGGGTTGTGCGGGGGCTGGTGTTTCAGGGTTTAGGGCAGTGCAGAGGTGTTTGGGTAGTCTATGGGGTCATGCGGGCTGGTGTTTCAGGGTTTAGAGCAGTGCAGTGGTTTTCGGGCAGTGTAAGGAGTCATGCAGGGGGGCAGTGAAGTGGTGTTCGGGATGTGTAGGGGGTCATGCGGGGCTGGTGTTTCAGGGTTTAGGGCAAAGCAGTGGTGTTCAGGCAGTGTGGGTTGTCGTGCGGGGGCTGGTGTTTCAGGGTTTAGGGCAGTGCATTGGTGTTCGGGCACTGTAGGGGGTCGTGCGTGAGCTGATGTTTCAGGGTTTAGGGCAGTGCAGTGATGTTCGGGCAGTGTAGGGGGTCGTGCTGGGGATGGCGTTTCAGGGTTTACGGCATTGCAGTGGTTTTCGGGCAGTGTAGGGGGTCTTGCTGGGGGTGGTGTTTCAGGGTTTAGGCAGTGGTGTTTGGGCAGTGTAGGGGTTCTTGCTGGGGGTGGTGTTTCAGGGTTTAGGGCTGTGCAGTGGTATTCGGGCAGTGTAGTGGGTTGTGCAGGGGGTGGTGTTTCAGGGTTTAGGTGGGTGCAGTGGTGTTCGGGCAGTGTAAGGGGTTCTCTGGGGGTGCTGTTTCATGGTTTAGGGCAGTGGTGTTCGGGCAGTGTAGGGGGTCTTGGTGGGGTTGATGATTCAGTGTTTAGGGCAGTGCAGTGTTGTTCGGGCAGTGTAGGCGGTAGTGCTGGGGCTGGTGTTTCAGGGTTTAGGGCAGTGTAGTGGTGTTTGGGCAGTGTAGGGGGTCATGCGGGGGCTGGTGTTTCAGGGTTTAGGGCAGTGCAGTGGTGTTCGGTCATTGTGGGGGGTTGTGCGCGGGCTGGTGTTTCAGGGTTTAGGGCAGTGCAGTGGTGTACGGGCAGTGTAGGGCGTTGTACGGGGGATGGTGTTTCAGGGTTTAGGGCAGTGCAGTGGTGTTCGTGCAGTGTAGGGGGTCATGCGGGGGCTGCAGTTTCAGGGTTTAGGGCAGTGCCGAGGTGTTCGGGCAGTCTAGGGGGTCGTGCGGGGCTGGTGTTTCAGGGCTTAGGGCAGTGCAGTGGTGTTCGGGCACGGTGGGGGGTCATGCAGGGGATGGTGTTTCAGGATTTAGGGTAGTGCAGTGGTGTTCGGGCAGTGTAGGGTGTCGTGCGAGGCTGGTGTTTCAGGGTTTTGGGCAGTGCAGTGGTGTGCGGGCAGTGTGGGTTGTCGTGCGGGGGCTGATGTTTCAGGGTTTAGTGCAGTGCATTGGTGTTCGGGCAGTGTAGGGAGTCGTGCGTGGGCTGGTGTTTCAGGGTTTAGGGCAGTGCAGTGGTGTTCGGGCAGTGTAGGGGGTCTTGCTGGGGGTGGTGTATCAGGGTTTTGGACTTTGCAGTGGTGTTCGGGCAGTGTAGGGTGTCTTGCTGGGGTAGTGTTTCAGGGTTTAGGGCAGTGCATTGGTGTTCGGGCAGTGTAGGGTGTCGTGCACGGGGTGGTGTTTCAGGGCTTAGGGCAGTGCAGTGGTGTTCGTGCAGTGTATGGGGACGTGCAGGGGGTGGTGTTTCAGGATTTAGGGCAGTGTAGGGGGTCATGCTGGGGCTGATGTTTCAGAGTTTACGGAAGTGCAGTGGTGTTCGGGCAGTGTAGGGGGTTGTGCAGGGGTGGTGTTTCAGGGTTTTGGGCAGTGCAGTGGTGTTCGGGCAGTGTAGGGGGTCTTGCTGGGGGTAGTGTTTCAGGGTTTAGGGCAGTGCATTGGTGTTCGGGCAGTATAGGGTGTCGTGCATGGCGTGGTGTTTCAGGGCTGAGGGCAGTGCAGTGGTGTTCGGGCAGTGTAGGGGGTCATGCAGGAGGTGGTGTTTCAGGGTTTAGGGCAGTGCAGTGGTGTTCGGGTAGTGTGGGTTGTCGTGCGGGGGCTGGTGTTTCAGGGTTTAGGGCAGAGCAGTGGTGCTCGGCAGGGTAGGGGTTGTGCTGTGGCTGGTGTTTCAGGGTTTAGGGCAGAGGAGTGGTTTTCGGGTAGTGAGGGGGTCATGCTGGGGGTGGAGTTTGAGGGTGTAGGGCAGTGCAGTGGTGTTCGTGCAGTGTATGGGGACGTGCAGGGGGTGGTGTTTCAGGATTTAGGGCAGTGTAGGGGGTCATGCTGGGGCTGATGTTTCAGAGTTTACGGAAGTGCAGTGGTGTTCGGGCAGTGTAGGGGGTTGTGCAGGGGTGGTGTTTCAGGATTTTGGGCAGTGCAGTGGTGTTCGGGCAGTGTAGGGGGTCTTGCTGGGGGTAGTGTTTCAGGGTTTAGGGCAGTGCATTGGTGTTCGGGCAGTATAGGGTGTCGTGCATGGCGTGGTGTTTCAGGGCTGAGGGCAGTGCAGTGGTGTTCGGGCAGTGTAGGGGGTCATGCAGGAGGTGGTGTTTCAGGGTTTAGGGCAGTGCAGTGGTGTTCGGGTAGTGTGGGTTGTCGTGCGGGGGCTGGTGTTTCAGGGTTTAGGGCAGAGCAGTGGTGCTCGGCAGGGTAGGGGTTGTGCTGTGGCTGGTGTTTCAGGGTTTAGGGCAGAGGAGTGGTTTTCGGGTAGTGAGGGGGTCATGCTGGGGGTGGAGTTTGAGGGTGTAGGGCAGTGCAGTGGTGTTCGGGCAGTGTAGGGGGTCATGCTGGGGCTGGTGTTTCAGGGTTTAGGGCAGTGTAGTGGTGTTCGGGCAGTAAAGGGGGTCGTGCTGGGGCTGGTGTTTCAGGGTTTAGGGCAGGGCAGTTGCGTTCTGGCAGTGTAGGGGGGGTGCTGGGGCTTGAGTTTCAGGGTTTAGAGCAGTGCAGTGGTGTTTGGGCAGTGTAGGGGGTCGTGCTGGGGCTGGTGTTTTTTGGTTTAGGGCAGTGCAGTGGTGTTCGGGCAGTGTAGGTGTTCGTGCGGGGGCTGCAGTTTCAGGGTTTAGGGCAGTGCAGAGGTGTTCGGGCAGTCTAGGGGGTCGTGCGGGGCTGGTGTTTCAGGGTTTAGGGCAGTGCAGTGGTGTTTGGGCAGTTTTGGGTGTCGTGCGAGACTGGTGTTTCAGGGTTTTGGGCAGTGCAGTGGTGTTCGGGCAGTGTGGGTTGTCGTGCGGGGGCTGGTGTTTCAGGGTTTAGGGCAGTGCATTGGTGTTCGGGCAGTGTGGGTTGTCTAGCGGGGGCTGGTGTTTCAGGGTTTAGGGCAGTGCATTGGTGTTCGGGCAGTGTAGGGGGTCGTGCGTTGGCTGGTGTTTCAGGGTTTAGGGCACTGCAGTGGTGTTCGGGCAGTGTAGGGGGATGTGCTGGGGGTGGTGTTTCAGGGTTTAGGGCAGAGCAGTGGTGTTCGGGCAGTGTAGGAGGTCGTGCAGGGGTTGGTGTTTCACCGTTTACGGCATTGCAGTGGTTTTTGGGCAGTGTAGGGGGTCTTCCTGGAGGCAGTGTTTCAGGGTTTAGGGCAGTGGTGTTTGGGATGTGTAGGGGGTCTTGCTGGGGGTGGTGTTTCAGGGATTAGGGCAGTGCAGTGGTGTTCGGGCAGTGTAGGGGGTCTTGCTGGGGGTGGTGTTTCAGGGTTTAGGCAGTGGTGTTTGGGCAGTGTAGGGGTTCTTGCTGGCAGTGGTGTTTCAGGGTTTAGGGCAGTGCAGTGGTATTCGGGCTGTGTAGTGGGTCGTGCATGGGGTGGTGTTTCAGGGTTTAGGGCAGTGCAGTGGTGTTCGGGCAGTGTAGGGGGTTCTCTGGGGGTGCTGTTTCATGGTTTAGGGCGGAGATGTTAGGGCAGTGTAGGGGTTCTTGCTGGGGGTGGTGTTTCAGGTTTTAGGACAGTGCAGTGGTGTTCGGGAATTGTAGGGGGTCGTGCTGGGGGTGGTGATTCTGTGTTTAGGGCAATGCAGTGGTGTTCGGGCAGTGTAGGCGGTCGTGCTGGGGCTGGTGTTTCAGGGTTTAGGGCAGTGCAGTGGTGTTTGGGCAGTGTAGGGGGTCGTGTGGGAGCTGGTGTTTCAGGGTTTAGAGCAGTGCAGTGGTGTTCAGGCAGGGTGGGGGGTCGTGCGGGGGCTGGTGTTTCAGGGTTTAGGGCAGTTTATTGGTGTTCAGGCAGTGTAGGGGGTTGTACGGGGATGGTGTTTCAGGGTTTAGGGCAATGCAGTGGTGTTCGTGCAGTGTAGGGGGTCGTGCAGGGGGTGGTGTTTCAGGGTTTAGGGCAGTGCAGTGGTGTTCGGGTAGTGTGGGTTGTCGTGCGGGGGCTGGTGTTTCAGGGTTTAGGGCAGAGCAGTGGTGCTCAGGCAGGGTAGGGGTTGTGCTGGGGCTGGTGTTTCAGGGTTTAGGGCAGAGGAGTGGTTTTCGGGTAGTGAGGGGGTCATGCTGGGGGTGGAGTTTGAGGGTGTAGGGCAGTGCAGTGGTGTTCGGACAGTGTAGGGGGTCGTGCTGGGGTGGTGTTTCAGGGTTTATGGCAGTGCAATGGTGTGCGGGCAGTGTAGGGGGTCGTGCTGGTATGGTTTTTTAGGGTTTAGGGCAGTGCATGGTGTTTGGGCAGTTTGGGGGTTCATGCTCTGGCTGGTGTTTCATGGTTTAGGGCAGTGCAGTTGGGTTTGGGCAGTGTAGGGGGTCCAGCTGGTGGTGCTGTTTCAGGGTATAGTGCAGTGCAGTGGTGTTCGGGCAGTGTAGGGTGTTGTGCTGGGGATGGTGTTTCCGGGTTTAGGGCAGTGCAGTGGTGTTCAGGCAGTGTAGGGGGTCATGCTCAGGCTGGTGTTTCAGGGTTTAGGGCAGTGCAGTGGTGTTCGGGCCGTGTAGGGGTTCGTGCTGGGGGTGGTGTTTCAGGGTTTAGGGCAGTGCAGTGGTGTTTGAGCCATGTAGGGGGTCATGCTGGGGGTGGTGTTTCAGGGTTTAGGGCAGTGCAGTGGTGTTCGGGCAGTGTAGGGGGCCGTGCTGGGGGTGGTGTTTCAGGGTTTAGGGCAGAGCAGTGATGTATGGGCAGTGTAGGGGGTCGTGCTGGTGCTGTTATTTCAGGGTTTAGGGCAGAGCAGTGGTGTTCGGGCAGTGTAGGGTGTCATGCTGTGGGTGGTGTTTCAGGGTTTAGGGCAGAGCAGTGGTGTTCGGCAGTGTTGGAGGTCGTGCTGGGGTTGGTGTTTCAGGGTTTAGGGCACTGCAGTGGTATTCGGGCAGTGTAGGGGGTCTTGCTGGGGGTGGTGTTTCAGGGTTTAGGGTACTGCAGTGGTGTTTGGGCAGTGTAGGGGGACATGCTGGAGGTAGAGTTTCAGGGTTTAGGGCACTGCAGTGGTGTTCGGGCAGTGTAGGGGGACGTGCTGGGGTTGGTGTTTCAGGGTTTAGGGCACTGCAGTGGTGTTCGGGCAGTGTAGAGGGATGTGCTGGGGGTGGTGTTTCAGGGTTTAGGGCAGAGCAGTGTTGTTCGGGCAGTGTAGGAGGTCGTGCAGGGGTTGGTGTTTCACCGTTTACGGCATTGCAGTGGTTTTCGGGCAGTGTAGGGGGTCTTCCTGGAGGCAGTGTTTCAGGGTTTAGGGCAGTGGTGTTTGGGATGTGTAGGGGGTCTTGCTGGGGGTGGTGTTTCAGGGATTAGGGCAGTGCAGTGGTGTTCGGGCAGTGTAGGGGGTCTTGCTGGGGGTGGTGTTTCAGGGTTTAGGCAGTGGTGTTTGGGCAGTGTAGGGGTTCTTGCTGGCGGTGGTGTTTCAGGGTTTAGGGCAGTGCAGTGGTATTCGGGCTGTGTAGTGGGTCGTGCATGGGGTGGTGTTTCAGGGTTTAGGGCAGTGCAGTGGTGTTCGGGCAGTGTAGGGGGTTCTCTGGGGGTGCTGTTTCATGGTTTAGGGCGGAGATGTTAGGGCAGTGTAGGGGTTCTTGCTGGGGGTGGTGTTTCAGGTTTTAGGACAGTGCAGTGGTGTTCGGGAATTGTAGGGGGTCGTGCTGGGGGTGGTGATTCTGTGTTTAGGGCAATGCAGTGGTGTTCGGGCAGTGTAGGCGGTCGTGCTGGGGCTGGTGTTTCAGGGTTTAGGGCAGTGCAGTGGTGTTTGGGCAGTGTAGGGGGTCGTGTGGGAGCTGGTGTTTCAGGGTTTAGAGCAGTGCAGTGGTGTTAAGGCAGGGTGGGGGGTCGTGCGGGGGCTGGTGTTTCAGGGTTTAGGGCAGTTTATTGGTGTTCAGGCAGTGTAGGGGGTTGTACGGGGATGGTGTTTCAGGGTTTAGGGCAATGCAGTGGTGTTCGTGCAGTGTAGGGGGTTGTGCGGGGGCTGGTGTTTCAGGGTTTAGGGCAGTGCAGAGGTGTTTGGGTAGTCTATGGGGTCATGCGGGCTGGTGTTTCAGGGTTTAGAGCAGTGCAGTGGTTTTCGGGCAGTGTAAGGAGTCATGCAGGGGGGCAGTGAAGTGGTGTTCGGCATGTGTAGGGGGTCATGCGGGGCTGGTGTTTCAGGGTTTAGGGCAAAGCAGTGGTGTTCAGGCAGTGTGGGTTGTCGTGCGGGGGCTGGTGTTTCAGGGTTTAGGGCAGTGCATTGGTGTTCGGGCACTGTAGGGGGTCGTGCGTGAGCTGATGTTTCAGGGTTTAGGGCAGTGCAGTGATGTTCGGGCAGTGTAGGGGGTCGTGCTGGGGATGGCGTTTCAGGGTTTACGGCATTGCAGTGGTTTTCGGGCAGTGTAGGGGGTCTTGCTGGGGGTGGTGTTTCAGGGTTTAGGCAGTGGTGTTTGGGCAGTGTAGGGGTTCTTGCTGGGGGTGGTGTTTCAGGGTTTAGGGCTGTGCAGTGGTATTCGGGCAGTGTAGTGGGTTGTGCAGGGGGGTGGTGTTTCAGGGTTTAGGTGGGTGCAGTGGTGTTCGGGCAGTGTAAGGGGTTCTCTGGGGGTGCTGTTTCATGGTTTAGGGCAGTGGTGTTCGGGCAGTGTAGGGGGTCTTGGTGGGGTTGATGATTCAGTGTTTAGGGCAGTGCAGTGTTGTTCGGGCAGTGTAGGCGGTAGTGCTGGGGCTGGTGTTTCAGGGTTTAGGGCAGTGTAGTGGTGTTTGGGCAGTGTAGGGGGTCATGCGGGGGCTGGTGTTTCAGGGCTTAGGGCAGTGCAGTGGTGTTCGGTCATTGTGGGGGGTTGTGCGCGGGCTGGTGTTTCAGGGTTTAGGGCAGTGCAGTGGTGTACGGGCAGTGTAGGGCGTTGTACGGGGGATGGTGTTTCAGGGTTTAGGGCAGTGCAGTGGTGTTCGTGCAGTGTAGGGGGTCATGCGGGGGCTGCAGTTTCAGGGTTTAGGGCAGTGCCGAGGTGTTCGGGCAGTCTAGGGGGTCGTGCGGGGCTGGTGTTTCAGGGCTTAGGGCAGTGCAGTGGTGTTCGGGCAGTGTGGGGGGTCATGCAGGGGATGGTGTTTCAGGATTTAGGGCAGTGCAGTGGTGTTCGGGCAGTGTAGGGTGTCGTGCGAGGCTGGTGTTTCAGGGTTTTGGGCAGTGCAGTGGTGTGCGGGCAGTGTGGGTTGTCGTGCGGGGGCTGATGTTTCAGGGTTTAGTGCAGTGCATTGGTGTTCGGGCAGTGTAGGGGGTCGTGCGTGGGCTGGTGTTTCAGGGTTTAGGGCAGTGCAGTGGTGTTCGGGCAGTGTAGGGGGTCTTGCTGGGGGTGGTGTATCAGGGTTTTGGACTTTGCAGTGGTGTTCGGGCAGTGTAGGGTGTCTTGCTGGGGTAGTGTTTCATGGTTTAGGGCAGTGCATTGGTGTTCGGGCAGTGTAGGGTGTCGTGCACGGGGTGGTGTTTCAGGGCTTAGGGCAGTGCAGTGGTGTTCGTGCAGTGTATGGGGACGTGCAGGGGGTGGTGTTTCAGGATTTAGGGCAGTGTAGGGGGTCATGCTGGGGCTGATGTTTCAGAGTTTACGGAAGTGCAGTGGTGTTCGGGCAGTGTAGGGGGTTGTGCAGGGGTGGTGTTTCAGGGTTTTGGGCAGTGCAGTGGTGTTCGGGCAGTGTAGGGGGTCTTGCTGGGGGTAGTGTTTCATGGTTTAGGGCAGTGCATTGGTGTTCGGGCAGTATAGGGTGTCGTGCATGGCGTGGTGTTTCAGGGCTGAGGGCAGTGCAGTGGTGTTCGGGCAGTGTAGGGGGTCATGCAGGAGGTGGTGTTTCAGGGTTTAGGGCAGTGCAGTGGTGTTCGGGTAGTGTGGGTTGTCGTGCGGGGGCTGGTGTTTCAGGGTTTAGGGCAGAGCAGTGGTGCTCGGCAGGGTAGGGGTTGTGCTGTGGCTGGTGTTTCAGGGTTTAGGGCAGAGGAGTGGTTTTCGGGTAGTGAGGGGGTCATGCTGGGGGTGGAGTTTGAGGGTGTAGGGCAGTGCAGTGGTGTTCGGGCAGTGTAGGGGGTCATGCTGGGGCTGGTGTTTCAGGGTTTAGGGCAGTGTAGTGGTGTTCGGGCAGTAAAGGGGGTCGTGCTGGGGCTGGTGTTTCAGGGTTTAGGGCAGGGCAGTTGCGTTCTGGCAGTGTAGGGGGGGTGCTGGGGCTTGAGTTTCAGGGTTTAGAGCAGTGCAGTGGTGTTTGGGCAGTGTAGGGGGTCGTGCTGGGGCTGGTGTTTTTTGGTTTAGGGCAGTGCAGTGGTGTTCGGGCAGTGTAGGTGTTCGTGCGGGGGCTGCAGTTTCAGGGTTTAGGGCAGTGCAGAGGTGTTCGGGCAGTCTAGGGGGTCATGCGGGGCTGGTGTTTCAGGGTTTAGGGCAGTGCAGTGGTGTTTGGGCAGTTTTGGGTGTCGTGCGAGACTGGTGTTTCAGGGTTTTGGGCAGTGCAGTGGTGTTCGGGCAGTGTGGGTTGTCGTGCGGGGGCTGGTGTTTCAGGGTTTAGGGCAGTGCATTGGTGTTCGGGCAGTGTGGGTTGTCGTGCGGGGGCTGGTGTTTCAGGGTTTAGGGCAGTGCATTGGTGTTCGGGCAGTGTAGGGGGTCGTGCGTTGGCTGGTGTTTCAGGGTTTAGGGCACTGCAGTGGTGTTCGGGCAGTGTAGGGGGATGTGCTGGGGGTGGTGTTTCAGGGTTTAGTGCAGAGCAGTGGTGTTCGGGCAGTGTAGGAGGTCGTGCAGGGGTTGGTGTTTCACCGTTTACGGCATTGCAGTGGTTTTCGGGCAGTGTAGGGGGTCTTCCTGGAGGCAGTGTTTCAGGGTTTAGGGCAGTGGTGTTTGGGATGTGTAGGGGGTCTTGCTGGGGGTGGTGTTTCAGGGATTAGGGCAGTGCAGTGGTGTTCGGGCAGTGTAGGGGGTCTTGCTGGGGGTGGTGTTTCAGGGTTTAGGCAGTGGTGTTTGGGCAGTGTAGGGGTTCTTGCTGGCGGTGGTGTTTCAGGGATTAGGGCAGTGCAGTGGTATTCGGGCTGTGTAGTGGGTCGTGCATGGGGTGGTGTTTCAGGGTTTAGGGCAGTGCAGTGGTGTTCGGGCAGTGTAGGGGGTTCTCTGGGGGTGCTGTTTCATGGTTTAGGGCGGAGATGTTAGGGCAGTGTAGGGGTTCTTGCTGGGGGTGGTGTTTCAGGTTTTAGGACAGTGCAGTGGTGTTCGGGAATTGTAGGGGGTCGTGCTGGGGCTGGTGATTCTGTGTTTAGGGCAATGCAGTGGTGTTCGGGCAGTGTAGGCGGTCGTGCTGGGGCTGGTGTTTCAGGGTTTAGGGCAGTGCAGTGGTGTTTGGGCAGTGTAGGGGGTCGTGTGGGAGCTGGTGTTTCAGGGTTTAGAGCAGTGCAGTGGTGTTCAGGCAGGGTGGGGGGTCGTGCGGGGGCTGGTGTTTCAGGGTTTAGGGCAGTTTATTGGTGTTCAGGCAGTGTAGGGGGTTGTACGGGGATGGTGTTTCAGGGTTTAGGGCAATGCAGTGGTGTTCGTGCAGTGTAGGGGGTTGTGCGGGGGCTGGTGTTTCAGGGTTTAGGGCAGTGCAGAGGTGTTTGGGTAGTCTATGGGGTCATGCGGGCTGGTGTTTCAGGGTTTAGAGCAGTGCAGTGGTTTTCGGGCAGTGTAAGGAGTCATGCAGGGGGGCAGTGAAGTGGTGTTCGGGATGTGTAGGGGGTCATGCGGGGCTGGTGTTTCAGGGTTTAGGGCAAAGCAGTGGTTTTCAGGCAGTGTGGGTTGTCGTGCTGGGGATGGCGTTTCAGGGTTTACGGCATTGCAGTGGTTTTCGGGCAGTGTAGGGGGTCTTGCTGGGGGTGGTGTTTCAGGGTTTAGGCAGTGGTGATTGGGCAGTGTAGGGGTTCTTGCTGGGGGTGGTGTTTCAGGGTTTAGGGCTGTGCAGTGGTATTCGGGCAGTGTAGTGGGTTGTGCAGGGGGGTGGTGTTTCAGGGTTTAGGTGGGTGCAGTGGTGTTCGGGCTGTGTAAGGGGTTCTCTGCGGGTGCTGTTTCATGGTTTAGGGCAGTGGTGTTCGGGCAGTGTAGGGGGTCTTGGTGGGGTTGATGATTCAGTGTTTAGGGCAGTGCAGTGTTGTTCGGGCAGTGTAGGTGGTAGTGCTGGGGCTGGTGTTTCAGGGTTTAGGGCAGTGTAGTGGTGTTTGGGCAGTGTAGGGGGTCATGCGGGGGCTGGTGTTTCAGGGTTTAGGGCAGTGCAGTGGTGTTCGGTCATTGTGGGGGGTTGTGCGCGGGCTGGTGTTTCAGGGTTTAGGGCAGTGCAGTGGTGTACGGGCAGTGTAGGGCGTTGTACGGGGGATGGTGTTTCAGGGTTTAGGGCAGTGCAGTGGTGTTCGTGCAGTGTAGGGGGTCATGCGGGGGCTGCAGTTTCAGGGTTTAGGGCAGTGCCGAGGTGTTCGGGCAGTCTAGGGGGTTGTGCGTGGCTGGTGTTTCAGGGCTTAGGGCAGTGCAGTGGTGTTCGGGCAGTGTGGGGGGTCATGCAGGGGATGGTGTTTCAGGATTTAGGGCAGTGCAGTGGTGTTCGGGCAGTGTAGGGTGTCGTGCGAGGCTGGTGTTTCAGGGTTTTGGGCAGTGCAGTGGTGTGCGGGCAGTGTGGGCTGTCGTGCGGGGGCTGATGTTTCAGGGTTTAGGGCAGTGCATTGGTGTTCGGGCAGTGTAGGGGGTCGTGCGTGGGCTGGTGTTTCAGGGTTTAGGGCAGTGCAGTGGTGTTCGGGCAGTGTAGGGTGTCTTGCTGGGGTAGTGTTTCAGGGTTTAGGGCAGTGCATTGGTGTTCGGGCAGTGTAGGGTGTCGTGCACGGGGTGGTGTTTCAGGGCTTAGGGCAGTGCAGTGGTGTTTGTGCAGTGTATGGGGACGTGCAGGGGGTGGTGTTTCAGGATTTAGGGCAGTGTAGGGGGTCATGCTGGGGCTGATGTTTCAGAGTTTACGGAAGTGCAGTGGTGTTCGGGCAGTGTAGGGGGTTGTGCAGGGGTGGTGTTTCAGGGTTTTGGGCAGTGCAGTGGTGTTCGGGCAGTGTAGGGGGTCTTGCTGGGGGTAGTGTTTCAGGGTTTAGGGCAGTGCATTGGTGTTCGGGCAGTATAGGGTGTCGTGCATGGCGTGGTGTTTCAGGGCTTAGGGCAGTGCAGTGGTGTTCGGGCTGTGTAGGGGGTCATGCAGGAGGTGGTGTTTCAGGGTTTAGGGCAGTGCAGTGGTGTTCGGGTAGTGTGGGTTGTCGTGCGGGGGCTGGTGTTTCAGGGTTTAGGGCAGAGCAGTGGTGCTCGGCAGGGTAGGGGTTGTGTTGTGGCTGGTGTTTCAGGGTTTAGGGCAGAGGAGTGGTTTTCGGGTAGTGAGGGGGTCATGCTGGGGGTGGAGTTTGAGGGTGTAGGGCAGTGCAGTGGTGTTCGGGCAGTGTAGGAGGTCATGCTGGGGCTGGTGTTTCAGGGTTTAGGGCAGTGTAGTGGTGTTCGGGCAGTAAAGGGGGTCGTGCTGGGGCTGGTGTTTCAGGGTTTAGGGCAGGGCAGTTGCGTTCTGGCAGTGTAGGGGGGGTGCTGGGGCTTGAGTTTCAGGGTTTAGAGCAGTGCAGTGGTGTTCGGGCAGTGTAGGGGGTCGTGCTGGGGCTGGTGTTTTTTGGTTTAGGGCAGTGCAGTGGTGTTCGGGCAGTGTAGGTGTTCGTGCGGGGGCTGCAGTTTCAGGGTTTAGGGCAGTGCAGAGGTGTTCGGGCAGTCTAGGGGTCGTGCGGGGCTGGTGTTTCAGGGTTTAGGGCAGTGCAGTGGTGTTTGGGCAGTTTTGGGTGTCGTGCGAGACTGGTGTTTCAGGGTTTTGGGCAGTGCAGTGGTGTTCGGGCAGTGTGGGTTGTCGTGCGGGGGCTGGTGTTTCAGGGTTTAGGGCAGTGCATTGGTGTTCGGGCAGTGTAGGGGGTCGTGCGTTGGCTGGTGTTTCAGGGTTTAGGGCAGTGCAGTGGTGTTCGGGCAGTGTAGGGGGTCGTGCTGGGGCTGGCGTTTCAGGGTTTTGGGCAGTGCAGTGGTGTTCGGGCAGTATAGGGGGTCTTGCTGGGGGTGGTGTATCAGGGTTTTGGGCAGTGCAGTGGTGTTCGGGCAGTATAGGGGGTCTTGCTGGGGGTGGTGTATCAGGGTTTTGGGCTTTGCAGTGGTGTTCGGGCAGTGTAGGGGGTCTTGCTGGGGGTAGTGTTTCAGGGTTTAGGGCAGTGCATTGGTGTTTGGGCAGTGTAGGGTGTCGTGCACGGGGTGGTGTTTCATGGCTTAGGGCAGTGCAGTGGTGTTCGTGCAGTGTATGGGGACGTGCAGGGGGTGGTATTTCAGGGTTTAGGGCAGTGCAGTGGTATTCGGGCAGTGTAGGGGGTCATGCTGGGGCTGATGTTTCAGGGTTTACGGCAGTGCAGTGGTGTTTGGGCACTGTAGGGGGTTGTGCAGGGGTGGTGTTTCAGGATTTTGGGCAGTGCAGTGGTGTTCGGGCAGTGTACGGGGTCTTGCTGGGGGTAGTGTTTCAGGATTTAGGGCAGTGCATTGGTGTTCAGGCCGTGTAGGGTGTCGTGCATGGCGTGGTGTTTCAGGGCTTAGGGCAGTGCAGTGGTGTTCGGGCAGTGTGGGTTGTCATGCGGGGGCTGGTGTTTCAGGGTTCAGGTCAGAGCAGTGGTGCTCGGGCAGGGTAGGGGTTGTGCTGGGGCTGGTGTTTCAGGGTTTAGGGCAGAGGAGTGGTTTTCAGGTAGTGAGGGGGTCATGCTGGGGGTGGAGTTTGAGGGTGTAGGGCAGTGCAGTGGTGTTTGGGCAGTGTAGGGGGTCATGCTGGGGCTGGTGTTTCAGGGTTTAGGGCAGTGCAGTAGTGTTCGGGCAGTAAAGGGGGTCGTGCTGGGGCTGGTGTTTCAAGGTTTAGGGCAGGGCAGTTGCGTTCAGGCAGTGTAGGGATGGTCCTGGGGCTGGAGCTTCAGGGTTTAGGGCAGTGCAGTGGTGTTCGGGCAGTGTAGGGGGTCGTGCTGGGGCTGATGTTTAATGGTTTAGGGCAGTGCAGTGGTGTTTGGGTAGTGTAGGGGGTCGTGCTCGGGCTGGTGTTTCAGGGTTTAGGGCAGTGCAGCGGTGTTCGGGCAGTGTATGGGGGTCGTGCTGGGGCTGCTGTTTCAGGGTTTAGGGCAGAGCAGTGGTGTTCAGGCAGTGTAGGGGGATTTGCGGGGGTGGTGTTTCAGGGTTTAGGTCAGAGCACTGGTGTTCAGGCAGTGTAGGGGGTCATGCAGGGGGTGGTGATTTAGTGTTTAGGGCAGTGCAGTGATGTTTGGGCAGTGTAGGGGGTTGTGCAGGGAGTGGTGTTTCAGGGTTTAGGGCAGTGCAGTGGTGTTCGGGCAGTGTAGGGGGTCATGCGGGGGCTGGTGTTTCAGGGTTTAGGGCAGTGCAGTGGTGTTGGGTCATTGTGGGGGGTCGTGCGCGGGCTGGTGTTTCAGGGTTTAGGGCAGTGCAGTGGTTTTTGGGCAGTGTAGAGGGTTGTACGGGGGATGGTGTTTCAGGGTTTAGGGCAGTGCAGTGGTGTTCGTGCAGTGTAGGGGGTCGTGCGGGGGCTGCAGTTTCAGGGTTTAGGGCAGTGCAGAGGTGTTCGGGCAGTCTAGGGGGTCGTGCGGGGCTGGTGTTTCAGAGTTTAGGGCAGTGCAGTGGTGTTCGGGCAGTGTAGGGGGTCATGCAGGGGATGGTGTTTCAGGATTTAGGGCAGTGCAGTGGTGTGCGGGCAGTGTGGGTTGTCGTGCGGGGGCTGGTGTTTCAGGGTTTAGGGCAGAGCAGTGGTGCTCGGGCAGGGTAGGGGTTGGGCTGGGGCTGGTGTGTCAGGGTTTAGGGCAGAGGAGTGGTTTTCGGGTAGTGAGGGGGTCATGCTGGGGGTGGAGTTTGAGGGTGTAGGGCAGTGCAGTGGTGTTCGGGCAGTGTAGGGGGTCATGTTGGGGCTGGTGTTTCAGGGTTTAGGGCAGTGCAGTGGCGTTCGGGCAGTAAAGGGCGTCGTGCTGGGGCTGGTGTTTCAGGGTTTAGGGCAGGGCAGTTGCGTTCGGGCAGTGTAGGGGGTGGTCCTGGGGCTGGAGTTTCAGGGTTTAGGGCAATGCAGTGGTGTTTGGGTAGTGTAGGGGGTCGTGCTGGGGCTGGTGTTTCGGGGTTTAGGGCAGTGCAGTGGTGTTCGGGCAGTGTAGGGGGGTCGTGCTGGGGCTGGTGTTTCAGGGTTTAGGGCAGAGCAGTGGTGTTCAGGCAGTGTAGGGGGATTTGCGGGGGTGGTGTTTCTGGGTTTAGATCAGAGCACTGGTGTTCAGGCAGTGTAGGGGGTCATGCTGGGGGTGGTGTTTCAGTGTTTAGGGCAGTGCAGTGATGTTTGGGCAGTGTAGGGGGTTGTGCAGGGAGTGGTGTTTCAGGTTTAGGGCAGTGCAGTGGTGTTCGGGCAGTGTAGGGGGTCATGCGGGGGCTGGTGTTTCAGGGTTTAGGGCAGTGCAGTGGTGTTCGGGCAGTGTAGGGGGTCATGCGGGGGCTGGTGTTTCAGGGTTTAGGGCAGTGCAGTGGTGTTCGGTCATTGTGGGGGGTCGTGCGCAGGCTGGTGTTTCAGGGTTTAGGGCAGTGCAGTGGTTTTTGGGCAGTGTAGAGGGTTGTACGGGGGATGGTGTTTCAGGGTTTAGGGCAGTGCAGTGGTGTTCGTGCAGTGTAGGGGGTCGTGCGGGGGCTGCAGTTTCAGGGTTTAGGGCAGTGCAGAGGTGTTCGGGCAGTCTAGGGGGTCGTGCGGGGCTGGTGTTTCAGAGTTTAGGGCAGTGCAGTGGTGTTCGGGCAGTGTAGGGGGTCATGCAGGGGATGGTGTTTCAGGATTTAGGGCAGTGCAGTGGTGTGCGGGCAGTGTGGGTTGTCGTGCGGGGGCTGGTGTTTCAGGGTTTAGGGCAGAGCAGTGGTGCTCGGGCAGGGTAGGGGTTGGGCTGGGGCTGGTGTGTCAGGGTTTAGGGCAGAGGAGTGGTTTTCGGGTAGTGAGGGGGTCATGCTGGGGGTGGAGTTTGAGGGTGTAGGGCAGTGCAGTGGTGTTCGGGCAGTGTAGGGGGTCATGTTGGGGCTGGTGTTTCAGGGTTTAGGGCAGTGCAGTGGCGTTCGGGCAGTAAAGGGCGTCGTGCTGGGGCTGGTGTTTCAGGGTTTAGGGCAGGGCAGTTGCGTTCGGGCAGTGTAGGGGGTGGTCCTGGGGCTGGAGTTTCAGGGTTTAGGGCAATGCAGTGGTGTTTGGGTAGTGTAGGGGGTCGTGCTGGGGCTGGTGTTTCGGGGTTTAGGGCAGTGCAGTGGTGTTCGGGCAGTGTAGGGGGGTCGTGCTGGGGCTGGTGTTTCAGGGTTTAGGGCAGAGCAGTGGTGTTCAGGCAGTGTAGGGGGATTTGCGGGGGTGGTGTTTCTGGGTTTAGATCAGAGCACTGGTGTTCAGGCAGTGTAGGGGGTCATGCTGGGGGTGGTGTTTCAGTGTTTAGGGCAGTGCAGTGATGTTTGGGCAGTGTAGGGGGTTGTGCAGGGAGTGGTGTTTCAGGTTTAGGGCAGTGCAGTGGTGTTCGGGCAGTGTAGGGGGTCATGCGGGGGCTGGTGTTTCAGGGTTTAGGGCAGTGCAGTGGTGTTCGGTCATTGTGGGGGGTCGTGCGGGGGCTGGTGTTACAGGGTTTAGGGCAGTGCAGTGGTGTTCGTGCAGTGTAGGGGGTTGTACGGGGGCTGCAGTTTCAGGGTTTAGGGCAGTGCAGAGGTGTTCAGGCAGTCTAGGGGGTCGTGCGGGGCTGGTGTTTCAGGGTTTAGGGCAGTGCAGTGGTGTTCGGGCAGTGTAGGGGGTCATGCAGGGGATGGTGTTTCAGGATTTAGGGCAGTGCAGTGGTGTTCAGGCAGTGTAGGGGGTCATGCAGGGGATGGTGTTTCAGGATTTAGGGCAGTGCAGTGGTGTTCGGGCAGTGTAGGTTGTCATGCGAGGCTGGTGTTTCAGGGTTTTGGGCAGTGCTGTGGTGTGCGGGCAGTGTGGGTTGTCGTGCGCGGGCTGGTTTTTCAGGGTTTAGGACAGTGCATTGGTGTTCGGGCAGTGTAGGGGGTCGTGCGTGGGCTGGTGTTTCAGGGTTTAGGGCAGTGCAGTGATGTTCGGGCAGTGTAGGGGGTCGTGCTGGGGCTGGTGTTTCAGGGTTTTGGGCAGTGCAGTGGTGTTCGGGCAGTGTAGGGGGTCTTGCTGGGGGTGGTGTATCAGGGTTTTGGGCTTTGCAGTGGTGTTCGGGCAGTGTAGGGGATCTTGCTGGGATAGTGTTTCAGGGTTTTGGGCAGTGCATTGGTGTTCGGGCAGTGTATGGTGTCGTGCACGGGGTGGTGTTTCAGGGCTTAGGGCAGTGCAGTGGTGTTCGTGCAGTGTATGGGGACGTGCAGGGGGTGGTGTTTCAGGGTTTAGGGCAGTGCAGTGGTATTCGGGCAGTGTAGGGGGTCATGCTGGGGCTGATGTTTCAGAGTTTACGGCAGTGCAGTGGTGTTCGGGCAGTGTAGGGGGTTGTGCAGCGGTGGTGTTTCAGGGTTTTGGGCAGTGCAGTGATGTTCGGGCAGTGTAGGGGGTCTTGCTGGGGGTAGTGTTTCAGGGTTTAGGGCAGTGCATTGGTGTTCGGGCAGTGTAGGGTGTCGTGCATGGCGTGGTGTTTCAGGGCTTAGGGCAGTGCAGTGGTGTTCGGGAAGTGTAGGGGGTCGTGCAGGGGGTGGTGTTTTAGGGTTTAGGGCAGTGCAGTGGTGTTCGAGTAGTGTGGGTTGTCGTGCGGGGGCTGGTGTTTCAGGGTTTAGGGCAGAGCAGTGGTGCTCAGGCAGGGTAGGGTTTGTGCTGGGGCTGGTGTTTCAGGGTTTAGGGCAGAGGAGTGGTTTTCGGGTAGTGAGGGGGTCATGCTGGGGGTGGAGTTTGAGGGTGTAGGGCAGTGCAGTGGTGTTCGGGCAGTGTAGGGGGTCATGCTGGGGCTGGTGTTTCAGGGTTTAGGGCAGTGCAGTGGTATTCGGGCAGTGTAGGGGGTCATGCTGGGGCTGATGTTTCAGAGTTTACGGCAGTGCAGTGGTGTTCGGGCAGTGTAGGGGGTTGTGCAGGGGTGGTGTTTCAGGATTTTGGGCAGTGCAGTGGTGTTCGGGCAGTGTAGGGGGTCTTGCTGGGGGTAGTGTTTCAGGGTTTAGGGCAGTGCATTTGTGTTCAGGCAGTGTAGGTTGTCGTGCATGGCGTGGTGTTTCAGGGCTTAGGGCAGTGCAGTGGTGTTCGGGCAGTGTGGGTTGTCGTGCGGGGGCTGGTGTTTCAGGGTTTAGGGCAGAGCAGTGGTGCTCGGGCAGGCTAGGGGTTGTGCTGGGGCTGGTGTTTCAGGGTTTAGGGCAGAGGAGTGGTTTTCGGGTAGTGAGGGGGTCATGCTGGGGGTGGAGTTTGAGGGTGTAGGGCAGTGCAGTGGTGTTCGGGCAGTGTAGGGGGTCATGCTGGGGCTGGTGTTTCAGGGTTTTGGGCAGTGCAGTGGTGTTCGGGCAGTGCAGGGGGTCGTGCTGGGGCTGGTGTTTCAGGGTTTAGGGCAGGGCAGTTGCGTTCGGGCAGTGTAGGGGTGGTCCTGGGGCTGGAGTTTCAGGGTTTAGGGCAGTGCAGTGGTGTTCGGGCAGTGTAGGGGGTCGTGCTGGGGCTGGTGTTTAATGGTTTAGGGCAGTGCAGTGGTGTTTGGGTAGTGTAGGGGGTCGTGCTGGGGCTGGTGTTTCAGGGCTTAGGGCAGTGCAGTGGTGTTCGGGCATTGTAGGGGGGTCGTGCTGGGGCTGGTGTTTCAGGGTTTAGGCAGAGCAGTGGTGTTCAGGCAGTGTAGGGGGATTTGCGGGGGTTATGTTTCAGGGTTTAGGTCAGAGCACTGGTGTTCAGGCAGTGTAGGGGGTCATGCTGGGGGTGGTGTTTCAGTGTTTAGGGCAGTGCAGTGATGTTTCGGCAGTGTAGGGGGTTGTGCAGGGAGTGGTGTTTCAGGGTTTAGGGGAGAGCAGCGGTGTTCGGGCAGTGTAGGGGGTCATGCGGGGGCTGGTGTTTCAGTGTTTAGGGCAGTGCAGTGATGTTTCGGCAGTGTAGGGGGTTGTGCAGGGAGTGGTGTTTCAGGGTTTAGGGCAGTGCAGTGGTGTTCGTGCAGTGTAGGGGGTCGTGCGGGGCTGCAGTTTCAGAGTTTAGGGCAGTGCAGAGGTGTTCGGGCAGTCTAGGGGGTCGTGCGGGGCTGGTGTTTAATGGTTTAGGGCAGTGCAGTGGTGTTTGGGTAGTGTAGGCGGTCGTGCTGGGGCTGGTGTTTCAGGGTTTAGGGCAGTGCAGTGGTGTTCGGGCATTGTAGGGGGGTCGTGCTGGGGCTGGTGTTTCAGGGTTTATGGCAGAGCAGTGGTGTTCAGGCAGTGTAGGGGGATTTGCGGGGGTTATGTTTCAGGGTTTAGGTCAGAGCACTGGTGTTCAGGCAGTGTAGGGGGTCATGCTGGGGGTGGTGTTTCAGTGTTTAGGGCAGTGCAGTGATGTTTCGGCAGTGTAGGGGGTTGTGCAGGGAGTGGTGTTTCAGGGTTTAGGGGAGAGCAGTGGTGTTCGGGCAGTGTAGGGGGTCATGCGGGGGCTGGTGTTTCAGGGTTTGGGCAGTGCAGTGGTGTTCGGTCATTGTGGGGATCGTGTGCGGGCTGGTGTTTCAGGGTTTAGGGCAGTGCAGTGGTGTTTGGGCAGTGTAGGGGGTTGTATGGGGGATGGTGTTTCAGGGTTTAGGGCAGTGCAGTGGTGTTCGTGCAGTGTAGGGGGTCGTGCGGGGCTGCAGTTTCAGAGTTTAGGGCAGTGAAGAGGTGTTCGGGCAGTCTAGGGGGTCGTGCGGGGCTGGTGTTTCAGGGTTTAGGGCAGTGCAGTGGTGTTCGGGCAGTGTAGGGGGTCATGCAGGGGATGGTGTTTCAGGATTTAGGGCAGTGCAGTGGTGTTCGGGCATTGTAGGGTGTCGTGCGAGGCTGGTGTTTCAGGGTTTTGGGCAGTGCAGTGTTGTGCGGGCAGTGTGGGTTTTCGTGCGGGGGCTGGTGTTTCAGGGTTTA
This sequence comes from Triturus cristatus, assembly GCF_964204655.1. Lineage (NCBI taxonomy): Eukaryota > Metazoa > Chordata > Amphibia > Caudata > Salamandridae > Triturus > Triturus cristatus. The sequence goes on along the minus strand of NC_140579.1, from coordinate 1,130,017,238 downwards.
GGGCAGAGCAGTGGTGCTAGGGCAGGGTAGGGGTTGTGCTGGGGCTGGTGTTTCAGGGTTTAGGGCAGAGGAGTGGTTTTCGTGTAGTGAGGGAGTCATGCTGGGGGTGGAGTTTGGGGGTGTAGGGCAGTGCAGTGGTGTTCGGGCAGTGTAGGGGGTCATGCTGGGGCTGGTGTTTCAGGGTTTAGGGCAGTGCAGTGGTGATCGGGCAGCAAAGGGGGTCGTGCTGGGGCTGGTGTTTCAGGGTTTAGGGCAGGGCAGTTGCGTTCGGGCAGTGTAGGGGGTGGTCCTGGGGCTGGAGTTTCAGGGTTTAGGGCAGTGCAGTGGTGTTCGGGCAGTGTAGGGGGTCATGCTGGGGCTGGTGTTTCATGGTTTAGGGCAGTGCAGTGGTGTTTGGGTAGTGTAGGGGGTCGTGCTGGGGCTGGTGTTTCAGGGTTTAGGGCAGTGCAGTGGTGTTCGGGCAGTGTAGGGGGGTCATGCTGGGGCTGGTGTTTCAGGGTTTAGGGCAGAGCAGTGGTGTTCAGGCAGTGTAGGGGGATTTGCGGGGGTGGTGTTTCAGGGTTTAGGTCAGAGCACTGGTGTTCAGGTAGTGTATGGGGTCATGCTGGGGGTGGTGTTTCAGTGTTTAGGGCAGTGCAGTGATGTTTGGGCAGTGTAGGGGGTTGTGCCGGGAGTGGTGTTTCAGGGTTTAGGGCAGTGCAGTGGTGTTCGGGCAGTGTAGGGGGTCATGCGGGGCTGGTGTTTCAGGGTTTAGGGCAGTGCAGTGGTGTTCGGTCATTGTGGGGGGTCGTGCGCAGGCTGGTGTTTCAGGGTTTAGGGCAGTGCAGTGGTGTTCGGGCAGTGTAGGTGGTTGTACGGGGGATGGTGTTTCAGGGTTTAGGGCAGTGCAGTGGTGTTCGTGCAGTGTTGGGGGTCATGCGGGGGCTGCAGTTTCAGGGTTTAGGGCAGTGCAGAGGTGTTCGGGCAGTCTAGGGGGTCGTGCGGGGCTGGTGTTTCAGGGTTTAGGGCAGTGCAGTGGTGTTCAGGCAGTGTAGGGGGTCATGCAGGGGATGGTGTTTCAAGATTTAGGGCAGTGCAGTGGTGTTCGGGCAGTGTAGGGTGTCGTGCGAGGCTGGTGTTTCAGGGTTTTGGGCAGTGCAGTGGTGTGTGGGCAGTGTGGGTTGTCATGCGGGGGCTGGTGTTTCAGGGTTTAGGGCAGTGCATTGGTGTTCGGGCAGTGTAGGGGGTCGTGCGTGGGCTGGTGTTTTAGGGTTTAGGGCAGTGCAGTGGTGTTCGGGCAGTGTAGGGGGTCGTGCTGGGGCTGGTGTTTCAGGGTTTTGGGCAGTGCAGTGGTGTTCGGGCAGTGTAGGGGGTCTTGCTGGGGGTGGTGTATCAGGGTTTTGGGCTTTGCAGTGGTGTTCGGGCAGTGTAGGGGGTCTTGCTGGAGTAGTGTTTCAGGGTTTAGGGCAGTGCATTGGTGTTCGGGCAGTGTAGGGTGTCGTGCACGGGGTGGTGTTTCAGGGTTTAGGGCAGTGCAGTGGTATTCGGGCAGTGTAGGGGGTCATGCTGGGGCTGATGTTTCAGAGTTTACGGCAGTGCAGTGGTGTTCGGGCAGTGTAGGGGGTTGTGCAGGGGTGTTGTTTTAGGATTTTGGGCAGTGCAGTCGTGTTCGGGCAGTGTAGGGGGTCTTGCTGGGGGTAGTGTTTCAGGGTTTAGGGCAGTGCATTGGTGTTCGGGCAGTGTAGGGTGTCGTGCATGGCGTGGTGTTTCAGGGCTTAGGGCAGTGCAGTGGTGTTTGGGTAGGGTAGGGGGTCATGCTGGGGCTGGTGTTTCAGGGTTTAGGGCAGAGCGGTGGTGTTCAGGCAGTGTAGGGGGATTTGCGGGGGTGGTGTTTCAGGGTTTAGGTCAGAGCACTGGTGTTCAGGTAGTGTAGGGGGTCATGCTGGGGGTGGTGTTTCAGTTTTTAGGGCAGTGCAGTGATGTTTGGGCAGTGTAGTGGGTTGTGCAGGGAGTGGTGTTTCAGGGTTTAGGGCAGTGCAGTGGTGTTCGGTCATTGTGGGGGGTCGTGCGCAGGCTGGTGTTTCAGGGTTTAGGGCAGTGCAGTGGTGTTCGGGCAGTGTAGGTGGTTGTACGGGGGATGGTGTTTCAGGGTTTAGGGCAGTGCAGTGGTGTTCGTTCAGTGTTGGGGGTAATGCGGGGGCTGCAGTTTCAGGGTTTAGGGCAGTGCAGAGGTGTTCGGGCAGTCTAGGGGGTCGTGCGGGGCTGGTGTTTCAGGGTTTAGGGCAGTGCAGTGGTGTTCGGGCAGTGTAGGGGGTCATGCAGGGGATGGTGTTTCAAGATTTAGGGCAGTGCAGTGGTGTTCGGGCAGTGTAGGGTGTCGTGCGAGGCTGGTGTTTCAGGGTTTTGGGCAGTGCAGTGGTGTGTGGGCAGTGTGGGTTGTCATGCGGGGGCTGGTGTTTCAGGGTTTAGGGCAGTGCATTGGTGTTCGGGCAGTGTAGGGGGTCGTGCGTGGGCTGGTGTTTCAGGGTTTAGGGCAGTGCAGTGGTGTTCGGGCAGTGTAGGGGGTCGTGCTGGGGCTGGTGTTTCAGGGTTTTGGGCAGTGCAGTGGTGTTCGGGCAGTGTAGGGGGTCTTGCTGGGGGTGGTGTATCAGGGTTTTGGGCTTTGCAGTGGTGTTCGGGCAGTGTAGGGGGTCTTGCTGGAGTAGTGTTTCAGGGTTTAGGGCAGTGCATTGGTGTTCGGGCAGTGTAGGGTGTCATGCACGGGGTGGTGTTTCAGGGTTTAGGGCAGTGCAGTGGTATTCGGGCAGTGTAGGGGGTCATGCTGGGGCTGATGTTTCAGAGTTTACGGCAGTGCAGTGGTGTTCGGGCAGTGTAGGGGGTTGTGCAGGGGTGTTGTTTTAGGATTTTGGCAGTGCAGTCGTGTTCGGGCAGTGTAGGGGGTCTTGCTGGGGGTAGTGTTTCAGGGTTTAGGGCAGTGCATTGGTGTTTGGGCAGTGTAGGGTGTCGTGCATGGCGTGGTGTTTCAGGGCTTAGGGCAGTGCAGTGGTGTTCGGGAAGTGTAGGGGGTCGTGCAGGGGGTGGTGTTTCAGGGTTTAGGGCAGTGCAGTGGTGTTCGGGTAGTGTGGGTTGTCGTGCGGGGGCTGGTGTTTCAGGGTTTAGGGCAGAGCAGTGGTGCTCAGGCAGGGTAGGGGTTGTGCTGGGGCTGGTGTTTCAGGGTTTAGGGCAGAGGAGTGGTTTTTGGGTAGTGAGGGGGTCATGCTGGGGGTGGAGTTTGAGGGTGTAGGGCAGTGCAGTGGGGTTCGGGCAGTGTAGGGGGTCATGCTGGGGCTGGTGTTTCAGGGTTTTGGGCAGTGCAGTGGTGTTCGGGCAGTAAAGGGGGTCATGCTGGGTCTGGTGTTTCAGGGTTTAGGGCAGGGCAGTTGCATTCGGGCAGTGTAGGGGTGGTCCCGGGGTTGGAGTTTCAGGGTTTAGGGCAGTGCAGTGGTGTTCGGGCAGTGTAGGGGGTCGTGCTTGGGCTGGTTTTTAATGGTTTAGGGCAGTGCAGTGGTGTTTGGGTAGGGTAGGGGGTCGTGCTGGGGCTGGTGTTTCAGGGTTTAGGGCAGTGCAGTGGTGTTCGGGCAGTGTGGGGGGGTCGTGCTGGGGCTGGTGTTTCAGGGTTTAGGGCAGAGCAGTGGTGTTCAGGCAGTGCAGGGGGATTTGCGGGGGTTTTGTTTCAGGGTTTAGGTCAGAGCACTGGTGTTCAGGCAGTGAAGGGGGTCATGCTGGGGGTGGTGTTTCAGTGTTTAGGGCAGTGCAGTGATGTTTCGGCAGTGTAGGGGGTTGTGCAGGGAGTGGTGTTTCAGGGTTTAGGGGAGAGCAGTGGTGTTCGGGCAGTGTAGGGGGTCATGCGGGGGCTGGTGTTTCAGGGTTTAGGGCAGTGCAGTGGTGTTCGGTCATCATGGGGATCGTGCGCGGGCTGGTGTTTCAGGGTTTAGGGCAGTGCAGTGGTGTTCGGGCAGTGTAGGGGTTGTACGGGGGATGGTGTTTCAGGGTTTAGGGCAGTGCAGTGGTGTTCGTGCAGTGTAGGGGGTCTTGCGGGGCTGCAGTTTCAGAGTTTAGGGCAGTGCAGAGGTGTTCGGGCAGTCTAGGGGGTCTTGCGGGGCTGGTGTTTCAGGGTTTAGGGCAGTGCAGTGGTGTTCGGGCAGTGTAGGGTGTCGTGCCAGGCTGGTGTTTCAGGGTTTTGGGCAGTACAGTGGTGTGCGGGCAGTGTGGGTTGTCGTGCGGGGGCTGGTGTTTCAGGGTTTAGGGCAGAGCAGTGGTGCTCGGGCAGGGTAGGGGTTGTGCTGGGGCTGGTGTTTCAGGGTTTAGGGCAGAGGAGTGGTTTTCGGGTAGTCAGGGGGTCATGCTGAGGGTGGAGTTTGAGGGTGTAGGGCAGTGCAGTGGTGTTCGGGCAGTGTAGGGGGTCATGCTGGGGCTGGTGTTTCAGGGTTTAGGGCAGTGCAGTGGTGTTCGGGCAGTAAAGGGGGTCGTGCTGGGGCTGGTGTTTCAGGGTTTAGGGCAGGGCAGTTGCGTTCGGGCAGTGTAGGGGGTGGTCCTGGGGCTGGAGTTTTAGGGTTTAGGGCAGTGCAGTGGTGTTCGGGCAGTGTAGGGGGTCATGCTGGGGCTGGTGTTTCATGGTTTAGGGCAGTGCAGTGGTGTTTGGGTATTGTAGGGGGTCGTGCTGGGGCTGGTGTTTCAGGGTTTAGGGCAGTGCAGTGGTATTCGGGCAGTGTAGGGGGGTCATGCTGGGGCTGGTGTTTCAGGGTTTAGGGCAGAGCAGTGGTGTTCAGGCAGTGTAGTGGGATTTGCGGGGGTGGTGTTTCAGGGTTTAGGTCAGAGCACTGGTGTTCAGGTAGTGTAGGGGGTCATGCTGGGGGTGGTGTTTCAGTGTTTAGGGCAGTGCAGTGATGTTTGGGCAGTGTAGGGGGTTGTGCAGGGAGTGGTGTTTCAGGGTTTAGGGCAGTGCAGTGGTGTTCGGGCAGTGTAGGGGGTCATGCGGGGGCTGGTGTTTCAGGGTTTAGGGCAGTGCAGTGGTGTTCGGTCATTGTGGGGGGTCGTGCGCAGGCTGGTGTTTCAGGGTTTAGGGCAGTGCAGTGGTGTTCGGGCAGTGTAGGTGGTTGTACGGGGGATGGTGTTTCAGGGTTTAGGGCAGTGCAGTGGTGTTCGTGCAGTGTAGGGGGTCATGCGGGGGCTGCAGTTTCAGGGTTTAGGGCAGTGCAGAGGTGTTCAGGCAGTCTAGGGCATCGTGCGGGGCTGGTGTTTCAGGGTTTAGGGCAGTGCAGTGGTGTTCGGGCAGTGTAGGGGGTCATGCAGGGGATGGTGTTTCAAGATTTAGGGCAGTGCAGTGGTGTTCGGGCAGTGTAGGGTGTCGTGCGAGGCTGGTGTTTCAGGGTTTTGGGCAGTGCAGTGGTGGGTGGGCAGTGTGGGTTGTCATGCGGGGGCTGGTGTTTCAGGGTTTAGGGCAGTGCATTGGTGTTTGGGCAGTGTAGGGGGTCATGCGTGGGCTGGTGTTTCAGGGTTTAGGGCAGTGCAGTGGTGTTCGGGCAGTGTAGGGGGTCGTGCTGGGGCTGGTGTTTCAGGGTTTTGGGCAGTGCAGTGGTGTTCGGGCAGTGTAGGGGGTCTTGCTGGGGTTGGTGTATCAGGGTTTTGGGCTTTGCAGTGGTGTTCGGGCAGTGTAGGGGGTCTTGCTGGAGTAGTGTTTCAGGGTTTAGGGCAGTGCATTGGTGTTCGGGCAGTGTAGGGTGTCATGCACGGGGTGGTGTTTCAGGGTTTAGGGCAGTGCAGTGGTATTCGGGCAGTGTAGGGGGATTTGCGGGGGTGGTGTTTCAGGGTTTAGGTCAGAGCACTGGTGTTCAGGTAGTGTAGGGGGTCATGCTGGGGGTGGTGTTTCAGTGTTTAGGGCAGTGCATTGGTGTTCGGGCAGTGTAGGGTGTTGTGCATGGCGTGGTGTTTCAGGGCTTAGGGCAGTGCAGTGGTGTTCAGGAAGTGTAGGGGGTCGTGCAGGGGGTGGTGTTTCAGGGTTTAGGGCAGTGCAGTGGTGTTCGGGTAGTGTGGGTTGTCGTGCGGGGGCTGGTGTTTCAGGGTTTAGGGCAGAGCAGTGGTGCTCAGGCAGGGTAGGGGTTGTGCTGGGGCTGGTGTTTCAGGGTTTAGGGCAGAGGAGTGGTTTTCGGGTAGTGAGGGGGTCATGCTGGGGGTGGAGTTTGAGGGTGTAGGGCAGTGCAGTGGTGTTCGGGCAGTGTAGGGGGTCATGCTGGGGCTGGTGTTTCAGGGTTTTGGGCAGTGCAGTGGTGTTCGGGCAGTAAAGGGGGTCGTGCTGGGTCTGGTGTTTCAGGGTTTAGGGCAGTGCAGTGGTGTTCGGGCAGTGTAGGTGGTTGTACGGGGGATGGTGTTTCAGGGTTTAGGGCAGTGCAGTGGTGTTCGTGCAGTGTAGGGGGTCATGCGGGGGCTGCAGTTTCAGGGTTTAGGGCAGTGCAGAGGTGTTCGGGCAGTCTAGGGCGTCGTGCGGGGCTGGTGTTTCAGGGTTTAGGGCAGTGCAGTGGTGTTCGGGCAGTGTAGGGGGTCATGCAGGGGATGGTGTTTCAAGATTTAGGGCAGTGCAGTGGTGTTCGGGCAGTGTAGGGTGTCGTGCGAGGCTGGTGTTTCAGGGTTTTGGGCAGTGCAGTGGTGTGTGGGCAGTGTGGGTTGTCATGCGGGGGCTGGTGTTTCAGGGTTTAGGGCAGTGCATTGGTGTTCGGGCAGTGTAGGGGGTCATGCGTGGGCTGGCGTTTCAGGGTTTAGGGCAGTGCAGTGGTGTTCGGGCAGTGTAGGGGGTCGTGCTGGGGCTGGTGTTTCAGGGTTTTGGGCAGTGCAGTGGTGTTCGGGCAGTGTAGGGGGTCTTGCTGGGGGTGGTGTATCAGGGTTTTGGGCTTTGCAGTGGTGTTCGGGCAGTGTAGGGGGTCTTGCTGGAGTAGTGTTTCAGGGTTTAGGGCAGTGCATTGGTGTTCGGGCAGTGTAGGGTGTCATGCACGGGGTGGTGTTTCAGGGTTTAGAGCAGTGCAGTGGTATTCGGGCAGTGTAGGGGGATTTGCGGGGGTGGTGTTTCAGGGTTTAGGTCAGAGCACTGGTGTTCAGGTAGTGTAGGGGGTCATGCTGGGGGTGGTGTTTCAGTGTTTGGGGCAGTGCATTGGTGTTCGGGCAGTGTAGGGTGTCGTGCATGGCGTGGTGTTTCAGGGCTTAGGGCAGTGCAGTGGTGTTCAGGAAGTGTAGGGGGTCGTGCAGGGGGTGGTGTTTCAGGGTTTAGGGCAGTGCAGTGGTGTTCGGGTAGTGTGGGTTGTCGTGCGGGGGCTGGTGTTTCAGGGTTTAGGGCAGAGCAGTGGTGCTCAGGCAGGGTAGGGGTTGTGCTGGGGCTGGTGTTTCAGGGTTTAGGGCAGAGGAGTGGTTTTCGGGTAGTGAGGGGGTCATGCTGGGGGTGGAGTTTGAGGGTGTAGGGCAGTGCAGTGGTGTTCGGGCAGTGTAGGGGGTCATGCTGGGGCTGGTGTTTCAGGGTTTTGGGCAGTGCAGTGGTGTTCGGGCAGTAAAGGGGGTCGTGCTGGGTCTGGTGTTTCAGGGTTTAGGGCAGGGCAGTTGCATTCGGGCAGTGTAGGGGTGGTCCTGGGGTTGGAGTTTCAGGGTTTAGGGCAGTGCAGTGGTGTTCGGGCAGTGTAGGGGGTCGTGCTTGGGCTGGTGTTTAATGGTTTAGGGCAGTGCAGTGGTGTTTGGGTAGGGTAGGGGGTCGTGCTGGGGCTGCTGTTTCAGGGTTTAGGGCAGAGCACTGGTGTTCAGGCAGTGTAGGGGGTCATGCAGGGGGTGGTGATTTAGTGTTTAGGGCAGTGCAGTGATGTTTGGGCAGTGTAGGGGGTTGTGCAGGGAGTGGTGTTTCAGGGTTTAGGGCAGTGCAGTGGTGTTCGGGCAGTGTAGGGGGTCATGCGGGGGCTGGTGTTTCAGGGTTTAGGGCAGTGCAGTGGTGTTCGGTCATTGTGGGGGGTCGTGTGCGGGCTGGTGTTTCAGGGTTTAGGGCAGTGCAGTGGTTTTTGGGCAGTGTAGAGGGTTGTACGGGGGATGGTGTTTCAGGGTTTAGGGCAGTGCAGTGGTGTTCGTGCAGTGTAGGGGGTCGTGCGGGGGCTGCAGTTTCAGGGTTTAGGGCAGTGCAGAGGTGTTCGGGCAGTCTAGGGGGTCGTGCGGGGCTGGTGTTTCAGGGTTTAGGGCAGTGCAGTGGTGTTCGGGCAGTGTAGGGGGTCATGCAGGGGATGGTGTTTCAGGATTTAGGGCAGTGCAGTGGTGTGCGGGCAGTGTGGGTTGTCGTGCGGGGGCTGGTGTTTCAGGGTTTAGGGCAGAGCAGTGGTGCTCGGGCAGGGTAGGGGTTGGGCTGGGGCTGGTGTGTCAGGGTGTAGGGCAGTGCAGTGGTGTTCGGGCAGTGTAGGGGGTCATGCTGGGGCTGGTGTTTCAGGGTTTAGGGCAGTGCAGTGGCGTTCGGGCAGTAAAGGGCGTCGTGCTGGGGCTGGTGTTTCAGGGTTTAGGGCAGGGCAGTTGCGTTGGGGCAGTGTAGGGGGTGGTCCTGGGGCTGGAGTTTCAGGGTTTAGGGCAATGCAGTGGTGTTTGGGTAGTGTAGGGGGTCGTGCTGGGGCTGGTGTTTCGGGGTTTAGGGCAGTGCAGTGGTGTTCGGGCAGTGTAGGGGGGTCGTGCTGGGGCTGGTGTTTCAGGGTTTAGGGCAGAGCAGTGGTGTTCAGGCAGTGTAGGGGGATTTGCGGGGGTGGTGTTTCTGGGTTTAGATCAGAGCACTGGTGTTCAGGCAGTGTAGGGGGTCATGCTGGGGGTGGTGTTTCAGTGTTTAGGGCAGTGCAGTGATGTTTGGGCAGTGTAGGGGGTTGTGCAGGGAGTGGTGTTTCAGGTTTAGGGCAGTGCAGTGGTGTTCGGGCAGTGTAGGGGGTCATGCGGGGGCTGGTGTTTCAGGGTTTAGGGCAGTGCAGTGGTGTTCGGTCATTGTGGGGGGTCGTGCGGGGGCTGGTGTTACAGGGTTTAGGGCAGTGCAGTGGTGTTCGTGCAGTGTAGGGGGTTGTACGGGGGCTGCAGTTTCAGGGTTTAGGGCAGTGCAGAGGTGTTCAGGCAGTCTAGGGGGTCATGCGGGGCTGGTGTTTCAGGGTTTAGGGCAGTGCAGTGGTGTTCGGGCAGTGTAGGGGGTCATGCAGGGGATGGTGTTTCAGGATTTAGGGCAGTGCAGTGGTGTTCGGGCAGTGTAGGTTGTCGTGCTCGGCTGGTGTTTCAGGGTTTTGGGCAGTGCAGTGGTGTGTGGGCAGTGTGGGTTGTCGTGCGCGGGCTGGTTTTTCAGGGTTTAGGACAGTGCATTGGTGTTCGGGCAGTGTAGGGGGTCGTGCGTGGGCTGGTGTTTCAGGGTTTAGGGCAGTGCAGTGGTGTTCGGGCAGTGTAGGGGGTCGTGCTGGGGCTGGTGTTTCAGGGTTTTGGGCAGTGCAGTGGTGTTCGGGCAGTGTAGGGGGTCTTGCTGGGGGTGGTGTATCAGGGTTTTGGGCTTTGCAATGGTGTTCGGGCAGTGTAGGGGGTCTTGCTGGGATAGTGTTTCAGGGTTTAGGGCAGTGCATTGGTGTTCGGGCAGTGTAGGGTGTCGTGCACGGGGTGGTGTTTCAGGGCTTAGGGCAGTGCAGTGGTGTTCGTGCAGTGTATGGGGACGTGCAGGGGGTGGTGTTTCAGGGTTTAGGGCAGTGCAGTGGTATTCGGGCAGTGTAGGGGGTCATGCTGGGGCTGATGTTTCAGAGTTTACGGCAGTGCAGTGGTGTTCGGGCAGTGTAGGGGGTTGTGCAGGGGTGGTGTTTCAGGGTTTTGGGCAGTGCAGTGATGTTCGGGCAGTGTAGGGGGTCTTGCTGGGGGTAGTGTTTCAGGGTTTAGGGCAGTGCATTGGTGGTCGGGCAGTGTAGGGTGTCGTGCATGGCGTGGTGTTTCAGGGCTTAGGGCAGTGCAGTGGTGTTCGGGAAGTGTAGGGGGTCGTGCAGGGGGTGGTGTTTCAGGGTTTAGGGCAGTGCAGTGGTGTTCGAGTAGTGTGGGTTGTCGTGCGGGGGCTGGTGTTTCAGGGTTTAGGGCAGAGCAGTGGTGCTCAGGCAGGGTAGGGTTTGTGCTGGGGCTGGTGTTTTAGGGTTTAGGGCAGAGGAGTGGTTTTCGGGTAGTGAGGGGGTCATGCTGGGGGTGGAGTTTGAGGGTGTAGGGCAGTGCAGTGGTGTTCGGGCAGTGTAGGGGGTCATGCTGGGGCTGGTGTTTCAGGGTTTAGGGCAGTGCAGTGGTATTCGGGCAGTGTAGGGGTCATGCTGGGGCTGATGTTTCAGAGTTTACGGCAGTGCAGTGGTGTTCGGGCAGTGTAGGGGGTTGTGCAGGGGTGGTGTTTCAGGATTTTGGGCAGTGCAGTGGTGTTCGGGCAGTGTTGGGGGTCTTGCTGGGGGTAGTGTTTCAGGGTTTAGGGCAGTGCATTTGTGTTCGGGCAGTGTAGGTTGTCGTGCATGGCGTGGTGTTTCAGGGCTTAGGGCAGTGCAGTGGTGTTCGGGCAGTGTGGGTTGTCGTGCGGGGGCTGGTGTTTCAGGGTTTAGGGCAGAGCAGTGGTGCTCGGGCAGGCTAGGGGTTGTGCTGGGGCTGGTGTTTCAGGGTTTAGGGCAGAGGAGTGGTTTTCGGGTAGTGAGGGGGTCATGCTGGGGGTGGAGTTTGAGGGTGTAGGGCAGTGCAGTGGTGTTCGGGCAGTGTAGGGGGTCATGCTGGGGCTGGTGTTTCAGGGTTTTGGGCAGTGCAGTGGTGTTCGGGCAGTGCAGGGGGTCGTGCTGGGGCTGGTGTTTCAGGGTTTAGGGCAGTTGCGTTCGGGCAGTGTAGGGATGGTCCAGGGGCTGAAGTTTCAGGGTTTAGGGCAGTGCAGTGGTGTTCGGGCAGTGTAGGGGGTCGTGCTGGGGCTGGTGTTTAATGGTTTAGGGCAGTGCAGTGGTGTTTGGGTAGTGTAGGGGGTCGTGCTGGGGCTGGTGTTTCAGGGTTTAGGGCAGTGCAGTGGTGTTCGGGCATTGTAGGGGGGTCGTGCTGGGGCTGGTGTTTCAGGGTTTAGGGCAGAGCAGTGGTGTTCAGGCAGTGTAGGGGGATTTGCGGGGGTTATGTTTCAGGGTTTAGGTCAGAGCACTGGTGTTCAGGCAGTGTAGGGGGTCATGCTGGGGGTGGTGTTTCAGTGTTTAGGGCAGTGCAGTGATGTTTCGGCAGTGTAGGGGGTTGTGCAGGGAGTGGTGTTTCAGGGTTTAGGGGAGAGCAGCGGTGTTCGGGCAGTGTAGGGGGTCATGCGGGGGCTGGTGTTTCAGGGTTTGGACAGTGCAGTGGTGTTCGGTCATTGTGGGGATCGTGCGCGGGCTGGTGTTTCAGGGTTTAGGGCAGTGCAGTGGTGTTCGTGCAGTTTAGGGGGTCGTGCGGGGCTGCAGTTTCAGAGTTTAGGGCAGTGCAGAGGTGTTCGGGCAGTCTAAGGGGTCGTGCGGGGCTGGTGTTTAATGGTTTAGGGCAGTGCAGTGGTGTTTGGGTAGTGTAGGCGGTCGTGCTGGGGCTGGTGTTTCAGGGTTTAGGGCAGTGCAGTGGTGTTCGGACATTGTAGGGGGGTCGTGCTGGGGCTGGTGTTTCAGGGTTTATGGCAGAGCAGTGGTGTTCAGGCAGTGTAGGGGGATTTGCGGGGGTTATGTTTCAGGGTTTAGGTCAGAGCACTGGTGTTCAGGCAGTGTAAGGGGTCATGCTGGGGGTGGTGTTTCAGTGTTTAGGGCAGTGCAGTGATGTTTCGGCAGTGTAGGGGGTTGTGCAGGGAGTGGTGTTTCAGGGTTTAGGGGAGAGCAGTGGTGTTCGGGCAGTGTAGGGGGTCATGCGGGGGCTGGTGTTTCAGGGTTTGGGCAGTGCAGTGGTGTTCGGTCATTGTGGGGATCGTGCGCGGGCTGGTGTTTCAGGGTTTAGGGCAGTGCAGTGGTGTTTGGGCAGTGTATTGGGTTGTATTTGGGATGGTGTTTCAGGGTTTAGGGCAGTGCAGTGGTGTTCGTGCAGTGTAGGGGGTCGTGCGGGGCTGCAGTTTCAGAGTTTAGGGCAGTGCAGAGGTGTTCGGGCAGTCTAGGGGGTCGTGCGGGGCTGGTGTTTCAGGGTTTAGGGCAGTGCAGTGGTGTTCGGGCAGTGTAGGGGGTCATGCAGGGGATGGTGTTTCAGGATTTAGGGCAGTGCAGTGGTGTTCGGGCATTGTAGGGTGTCGTGCGAGGCTGGTGTTTCAGGGTTTTGGGCAGTGCAGTGGTGTGCGGGCAGTGTGGGTTTTCGTGCGGGGGCTGGTGTTTCAGGGTTTAGGGCAGAGCAGTGGTGCTAGGGCAGGGTAGGGGTTGTGCTGGGGCTGGTGTTTCAGGGTTTAGGGCAGAGGAGTGGTTTTCGTGTAGTGAGGGGGTCATGCTGGGGGTGGAGTTTGGGGGTGTAGGGCAGTGCAGTGGTGTTCGGGCAGTGTAGGGGGTCATGCTGGGGCTGGTGTTTCAGGGTTTAGGGCAGTGCAGTGGTGATCGGGCAGCAAAGGGGGTCGTGCTGGGGCTGGTGTTTCAGGGTTTAGGGCAGGGCAGTTGCGTTCGGGCAGTGTAGGGGGTGGTCCTGGGGCTGGAGTTTCAGGGTTTAGGGCAGTGCAGTGGTGTTCGGGCAGTGTAGGGGGTCATGCTGGGGCTGGTGTTTCATGGTTTAGGGCAGTGCAGTGGTGTTTGGGTAGTGTAGGGGGTCGTGCTGGGTCTGGTGTTTCAGGGTTTAGGGCAGTGCAGTGGTGTTCGGGCAGTGTAGGGGGGTCATGCTGGGGCTGGTGTTTCAGGGTTTAGGGCAGAGCAGTGGTGTTTAGGCAGTGTAGGGGGATTTGCGGGGGTGGTGTTTCAGGGTTTAGGTCAGAGCACTGGTGTTCAGGTAGTGTAGGGGGTCATGCTGGGGGTGGTGTTTCAGTGTTTAGGGCAGTGCAGTGATGTTTGGGCAGTGTAGGGGGTTGTGCAGGGAGTGGTGTTTCAGGGTTTAGGGCAGTGCAGTGGTGTTCGGGCAGTGTAGGGGGTCATGCGGGGGCTGGTGTTTCAGGGTTTAGGGCAGTGCAGTGGTGTTCGGTCATTGTGGGGGGTCGTGCGCAGGCTGGTGTTTCAGGGTTTAGGGCAGTGCAGTGGTGTTCGGGCAGTGTAGGTGGTTGTACGGGGGATGGTGTTTCAGGGTTTAGGGCAGTGCAGTGGTGTTCGTGCAGTGTTGGGGGTCATGCGGGGGCTGCAGTTTCAGGGTTTAGGGCAGTGCAGAGGTGTTCGGGCAGTCTAGGGGGTCGTGCGGGGCTGGTGTTTCAGGGTTTAGGGCAGTGCAGTGGTGTTCGGGCAGTGTAGGGGGTCATGCAGGGGATGGTGTTTCAAGATTTAGGGCAGTGCAGTGGTGTTCGGGCAGTGTAGGGTGTCGTGCGAGGCTGGTGTTTCAGGGTTTTGGGCAGTGCAGTGGTGTGTGAGCAGTGTGGGTTGTCATGCGGGGGCTGGTGTTTCAGGGTTTAGGGCAGTGCATTGGTGTTCGGGCAGTGTAGGGGGTCGTGCGTGGGCTGGTGTTTCAGGGTTTAGGGCAGTGCAGTGGTGTTCGGGCAGTGTAGGGGGTCGTGCTGGGGCTGGTGTTTCAGGGTTTTGGGCAGTGCAGTGGTGTTCGGGCAGTGTAGGGGGTCTTGCTGGGGGTGGTGTATCAGGGTTTTGGGCTTTGCAGTGGTGTTCGGGCAGTGTAGGGGGTCTTGCTGGAGTAGTGTTTCAGGGTTTAGGGCAGTGCATTGGTGTTCGGGCAGTGTAGGGTGTCATGCACGGGGTGGTGTTTCAGGGTTTAGGGCAGTGCAGTGGTATTCGGGCAGTGTAGGGGGTCATGCTGGGGCTGATGTTTCAGAGTTTACGGCAGTGCAGTGGTGTTCGGGCAGTGTAGGGGGTTGTGCAGGGGTGTTGTTTTAGGATTTTGGGCAGTGCAGTGGTGTTCGGGCAGTGTAGGGGGTCTTGCTGGGGGTAGTGTTTCAGGGTTTAGGGCAGTGCATTGGTGGTCGGGCAGTGTAGGGTGTCGTGCATGGCGTGGTGTTTCAGGGCTTAGGGCAGTGCAGTGGTGTTCGGGAAGTGTAGGGGGTCGTGCAGGGGGTGGTGTTTCAGGGTTTAGGGCAGTGCAGTGGTGTTCGGGTAGTGTGGGTTGTCGTGCGGGGGCTGGTGTTTCAGGGTTTAGGGCAGAGCAGTGGTGCTCAGGCAGGGTAGGGGTTGTGCTGGGGCTGGTGTTTCAGGGTTTAGGGCAGAGGAGTGGTTTTCGGGTAGTGAGGGGGTCATGCTGGGGGTGGAGTTTGAGGGTGTAGGGCAGTGCAGTGGTGTTCGGGCAGTGTAGGGGGTCATGCTGGGGCTGGTGTTTCAGGGTTTTGGGCAGTGCAGTGGTGTTCGGGCAGTAAAGGGGGTCGTGCTGGGTCTGGTGTTTCAGGGTTTAGGGCAGGGCAGTTGCATTCGGGCAGTGTAGGGGTGGTCCTGGGGTTGGAGTTTCAGGGTTTAGGGCAGTGCAGTGGTGTTCGGGCAGTGTAGGGGGTCGTGCTTGGGCTGGTGTTTAATGGTTTAGGGCAGTGCAGTGGTGTTTGGGTAGGGTAGGGGGTTGTGCTGGGGCTGGTGTTTCAGGGTTTAGGGCAGTGCAGTGGTGTTCGGGCAGTGTGGGGGGGTCGTGCTGGGGCTGGTGTTTCAGGGTTTAGGGCAGAGCAGTGGTGTTCAGGCAATGCAGGGGGATTTGCGGGCGTTTTGTTTCAGGGTTTAGGTCAGAGCACTGGTGTTCAGGCAGTGAAGGGGGTCATGCTGGGGGTGGTGTTTCAGTGTTTAGGGCAGTGCAGTGATGTTTCGGCAGTGTAGGGGGTTGTGCAGGGAGTGGTGTTTCAGGGTTTAGGGGAGACCAGGGGTGTTCGGGCAGTGTAGGGTGTCATGCGGGGGCTGCTGTTTCAGGGTTTAGGGCAGTGCAGTGGTGTTCGGTCATTGTGGGGATCGTGCGCGGGCTGGTGTTTCAGGGTTTAGGGCAGTGCAGTGGTGTTCGGGCAGTGTAGGGGGTTGTACGGGGGATGGTGTTTCAGGGTTTTGAGCAGTACAGTGGTGTGCGGGCAGTGTGGGTTGTCATGCGGGGGCTGGTGTTTCAGGGTTTAGGGCAGAGCAGTGGTGCTCGGGCAGGGTAGGGGTTGTGCTGGGGCTGGTGTTTCAGGGTTTAGGGCAGAGGAGTGGTTTTCGGGTAGTCAGGGGGTCATGCTGAGGGTGGAGTTTGAGGGTGTAGGGCAGTGCAGTGGTGTTCGGGCAGTGTAGGGGGTCATGCTGGGGCTGGTGTTTCAGGGTTTAGGGCAGTGCAGTGGTGTTCGGGCAGTAAAGGGGGTCGTGCTGGGGCTGGTGTTTCAGGGTTTAGGGCAGGGCAGTTGCGTTCGGGCCATGTAGGGGGTGGTCCTGGGGCTGGAGTTTTAGGGTTTAGGGCAGTGCAGTGGTGTTCGGGCAGTGTAGGGGGTCATGCTGGGGCTGGTGTTTCATGGTTTAGGGCAGTGCAGTGGTGTTTGGGTATTGTAGGGGGTCATGCTGGGGCTGGTGTTTCAGGGTTTAGGGCAGTGCAGTGGTGTTCGGGCAGTGTAGGGGGGTCATGCTGGTGCTGGTGTTTCAGGGTTTAGGGCAGAGCAGTGGTGTTCAGGCAGTGTAGTGGGATTTGCGGGGGTGGTGTTTCAGGGTTTAGGTCAGAGCACTGGTGTTCAGGTAGTGTAGGGGGTCATGCTGGGGGTGGTGTTTCAGTGTTTAGGGCAGTGCAGTGATGTTTGGGCAGTGTAGGGGGTTGTGCAGGGAGTGGTGTTTCAGGGTTTAGGGCAGTGCAGTGGTGTTCGGGCAGTGTAGGGGGTCATGCGGGGGCTGGTGTTTCAGGGTTTAGGGCAGTGCAGTGGTGTTCGGTCATTGTGGGGGGTCGTGCGCAGGCTGGTGTTTCAGGGTTTAGGGCAGTGCAGTGGTGTTCGGGCAGTGTAGGTGGTTGTACGGGAGATGGTGTTTCAGGGTTTAGGGCAGTGCAGTGGTGTTCGTGCAGTTTAGGGGGTCATGCGGGGGCTGCAGTTTCAGGGTTTAGGGCAGTGCAGAGGTGTTCGGGCAGTCTAGGGGGTCAGGCGGGGCTGGTGTTTCAGGGTTTAGGGCAGTGCAGTGGTGTTCGGGCAGTGTAGGGGGTCATGCAGGGGATGGTGTTTCAAGATTTAGGGCAGTGCAGTGGTGTTCGGGCAGTGTAGGGTGGCGTGCGAGGCTGGTGTTTCAGGGTTTTGGGCAGTGCAGTGGTGTGTGGGCAGTGTGGGTTGTCATGCGGGGGCTGGTGTTTCAGGGTTTAGGGCAGTGCATTGGTGTTCGGGCAGTGTAGGGGGTCATGCGTGGGCTGGTGTTTCAGGGTTTAGGGCAGTGCAGTGGTGTTCGGGCAGTGTAGGGGGTCGTGCTGGGGCTGGTGTTTCAGGGTTTTGGGCAGTGCAGTGGTGTTCGGGCAGTGTAGGGGGTCTTGCTGGGGGTGGTGTATCAGGGTTTTGGGCTTTGCAGTGGTGTTCGGGCAGTGTAGGGGGTCTTGCTGGAGTAGTGTTTCAGGGTTTAGGGCAGTGCATTGGTGTTCGGGCAGTGTAGGGTGTCATGCACGGGGTGGTGTTTCAGGGTTTAGGGCAGTGCAGTGGTATTCGGGCAGTGTAGGGGGATTTGCGGGGGTGGTGTTTCAGGGTTTAGGTCAGAGCACTGGTGTTCAGGTAGTGTAGGGGGTCATGCTGGGGGTGGTGTTTCAGTGTTTAGGGCAGTGCATTGGTGTTCGGGCAGTGTAGGGTGTCGTGCATGGCGTGGTGTTTCAGGGCTTAGGGCAGTGCAGTGGTGTTCAGGAAGTGTAGGGGGTCGTGCAGGGGGTGGTGTTTCAGGGTTTAGGGCAGTGCAGTGGTGTTCGGGTAGTGTGGGTTGCCGTGCGGGGGCTGGTGTTTCAGGGTTTAGGGCAGAGCAGTGGTGCTCAGGCAGGGTAGGGGTTGTGCTGGGGCTGGTGTTTCAGGGTTTAGGGCAGAGGAGTGGTTTTCGGGTAGTGAGGGGGTCATGCTGGGGGTGGAGTTTGAGGGTGTAGGGCAGTGCAGTGGTGTTCGGGCAGTGTAGGGGGTCATGCTGGGGCTGGTGTTTCAGGGTTTTGGGCAGTGCAGTGGTGTTCGGGCAGTGTAGGGGGTCGTGCTGGGTCTGGTGTTTCAGGGTTTAGGGCAGGGCAGTTGCATTCGGGCAGTGTAGGGGTGGTCCTGGGGTTGGAGTTTCAGGGTTTAGGGCAGTGCAGTGGTGTTCGGGCAGTGTAGGGGGTCGTGCTTGGGCTGGTGTTTAATGGTTTAGGGCAGTGCAGTGGTGTTTGGGTAGGGTAGGGGGTCGTGCTGGGGCTGGTGTTTCAGGGTTTAGGGCAGTGCAGTGGTGTTCGGGCAGTGTGGGGGGGTCGTGCTGGGGCTTGTGTTTCAGGGTTTAGGGCAGAGCAGTGGTGTTCAGGCAGTGCAGGGGGATTTGCGGGGGTTTTGTTTCAGGGTTTAGGTCAGAGCACTGGTGTTCAGGCAGTGAAGGGGGTCATGCTGGGGGTGGTGTTTCAGTGTTTAGGGCAGTGCAGTGATGTTTCGGCAGTGTAGGGGGTTGTGCAGGGAGTGGTGTTTCAGGGTTTAGGGGAGAGCAGTGGTGTTCGGGCAGTGTAGGGGGTCATGCGGGGGCTGGTGTTTCAGGGTTTAGGGCAGTGCAGTGGTGTTCGGTCATTGTGGGGATCGTGCGCGGGCTGGTGTTTCAGGGTTTAGGGCAGTGCAGTGGTGTTCGGGCAGTGTAGGGGGTTGTACGGGGGATGGTGTTTCAGGGTTTAGCGCAGTGCAGTGGTGTTCGTGCAGTGTAGGGGGTCTTGCGGGGCTGCAGTTTTAGAGTTTAGGGCAGTGCAGAGGTGTTCGGGCAGTCTAGGGGGTCGTGCGAGGCTGGTGTTTCAGGGTTTTGGGCAGTACAGTGGTGTGCGGGCAGTGTGGGTTGTCGTGCGGGGGCTGGTGTTTCAGGGTTTAGGGCAGAGCAGTGGTGCTCGGGCAGGGTAGGGGTTGTGCTGGGGCTGGTGTTTCAGGGTTTAGGGCAGAGGAGTGGTTTTCGGGTAGTCAGGGGGTCATGCTGAGGGTGGAGTTTGAGGGTGTAGGGCAGTGCAGTGGTGTTCGGGCAGTGTAGGGGGTCATGCTGGGGCTGGTGTTTCAGGGTTTAGGGCAGTGCAGTGGTGTTCGGGCAGTAAAGGGGGTCGTGCTAGGGCTGGTGTTTCAGGGTTTAGGGCAGGGCAGTTCCGTTCGGGCAGTGTAGGGGATGGTCCTGGGGCTGGAGTTTTAGGGTTTAGGGCAGTGCAGTGGTGTTCGGGCAGTGTAGGGGGGTCATGCTGGGGCTGGTGTTTCAGGGTTTAGGGCAGAGCAGTGGTGTTCAGGCAGTGTAGGGGGATTTGCGGGGGTGGTGTTTCAGGGTTTAGGAAAGAGCACTGGTGTTCAGGCAGTGTAGGGGGTCATGCTGGGGGTGGTGTTTCAGTGTTTAGGGCAGTGCAGTGATGTTTGGGCAGTGTAGGGGGTTGTGCAGGGAGTAGTGTTTCAGGGTTTAGGGCAGTGCAGTGGTGTTCGGGCAGTGTAGGGGGTCATGCGGGGGCTGGTGTTTCAGGGTTTAGGGCAGTGCAGTGGTGTTCGGTCATTGTGGGGGCTCGTGCGCGGGCTGGTGTTTCAGGGTTTAGGGCAGTGCAGTGGTGTTCGGGCAGTGTAGGTGGATGTACGGGGGATGGTGTTTCAGGGTTTAGGGCAGTGCAGTGGTGTTCGTGCAGTGTAGGGGGTCATGAGGGGGCTGCAGTTTCAGGGTTTAGGGCAGTGCAGAGGTGTTCGGGCAGTCTAGGGAGTCGTGCGGGGCTGGTGTTTCAGGGTTTAGGGCAGTGCAGTGGTGTTCGGGCAGTGTAGGGGGTCATGCAGGGGATGGTGTTTTAGGATTTAGGGCAGTGCAGTGGTGTTCGGGCAGTGTAGGGTGTCGTGCGAGGCTGGTGTTTCAGGGTTTTGGGCAGTGCAGTGGTGTGTGGGCAGTGTGGGTTGTCGTGCGGGGGCTGGTGTTTCAGGGTTTAGGGCAGTGCATTGGTGTTCGGGCAGTGTAGGGGGTCGTGCAGGGGCTGGTGTTTCAGGGTTTAGGGCAGTACAGTGGTGTGCGGGCAGTGTGGGTTGTCGTGCGGGGGCTGGTGTTTCAGGGTTTAGGGCAGAGCAGTGGTGCTCGGGCAGGGTAGGGGTTGTGCTGGGGCTGGTGTTTCAGGGTTTAGGGCAGAGGAGTGGTTTTCGGGTAGTCAGGGGGTCATGCTGAGGGTGGAGTTTGAGGGTGTAGGGCAGTGCAGTGGTGTTCGGGCAGTGTAGGGGGTCATGCTGGGGCTGGTGTTTCAGGGTTTTGGGCAGTGCAGTGGTGTTCGGGCAGTGTAGGGGGTCTTGCTGGGGGTGGTGTATCAGGGTTTTGGGCTTTGCAGTGGTGTTCGGGCAGTGTAGGGGGTCTTGCTGGAGTAGTGTTTCAGGGTTTAGGGCAGTGCATTGGTGTTCGGGCAGTGTAGGGTGTCGTGCATGGGATGGTGTTTCAGGGTTTAGGGCAGTGCAGTGGTATTCGGGCAGTGTAGGGGGTCATGCTGGGGCTGATGTTTCAGAGTTTACGGCAGTGCAGTGGTGTTCGGGCAGTGTAGGGGGTCATGCTGGGGCTGGTGTTTCAGGGTTTTGGGCAGTGCAGTGGTGTTCGGGCAGTGTAGGGGGTCTTGCTGGGGGTGGTGTATCAGGGTTTTGGGCTTTGCAGTGGTGTTCGGGCAGTGTAGGGGGTCTTGCTGGAGTAGTGTTTCAGGGTTTAGGGCAGTGCATTGGTGTTCGGGCAGTGTAGGGTGTCGTGCATGGGATGGTGTTTTAGGGTTTTGGGCAGTGCAGTGGTGTTCGGGCAGTGTAGGGGGTCTTGCTGGGGGTAGTGTTTCAGGGTTTGGGGCAGTGAATTGGTGTTCGGGCAGTGTAGGGTGTCGTGCATGGCGTGGTGTTTCAGGGCTTAGGGCAGTGCAGTGGTGTTCGGGAAGTGTAGGGGGTCGTGCAGGGGGTGGTGTTTCAGGGTTTAGGGCAGTGCAGTGGTGTTTGGGTAGTGTGGGTTGTCGTGCGGGGGCTGGTGTTTCAGGGTTTAGGGCAGAGCAGTGGTGCTCAGGCAGGGTAGGTGTTGTGCTGGGGCTGGTGTTTCTGGGTTTAGGGCAGAGGAGTGGTTTTCGGGTAGTGAGGGGGTCATGCTGGGGGTGGAGTTTGAGGGTGTAGGGCACTGCAGTGGTGTTCGGGCAGTGTAGGGGGTCATGCTGGGGCTGCTGTTTCAGGGTTTAGGGCAGTGCAGTGGTGTTCGGGCAGTAAAGGGGGTCCTTCTGGGGCTGGTGTTTTAGGGTTTAGGGCAGGGCAGTTGCGTTCGGGCAGTGTAGGGGGGGGCTGGGGCTGGAGTTTCAGGGTTTAGGGCAGTGCAGTGGTGTTCGGGCAGTGTAAGGGGTCGTGCTGGGGCTGTTGTTCCATGGTTTAGGGCAGTGCAGTGGTGTTCGGGCAGTGTAGGGAGTTGTACGGGGGATGGTGTTTCAGGGTTTAGGGCAGTGCAGTGGTGTTCGAGCAGTGTTGGGGGTCATGCGGGGGCTGCAGTTTCAGGGTTTAGGGCAGTGCAGATGTGTTCGGGCAATCTAGGGGGTCGTGCGGGGCTGGTGTTTCAGGGTTTAGGGCAGTGCAGAGGTGTACGGGCAGTGTAGGGGGTCATGCACGGGATGGTGTTTCAGGATTTAGGGCAGTGCAGTGGTGTTCGGGCAGTGTGGGTTGTCGTGCGGGGGCTGGTGTTTCGGGGTTTATGGCAATGCATTGGTGTTCGGGCAGTGTAGGGGGTCGTGCGTTGGCTGGTGTTTCAGGGTTTAGGGCAGTGCAGTGGTGTTCGGGCAGTGTAGGAGGTCGTGCTGGGGCTGGCGTTTCAGGGTTTTGGGCAGTGCAGTGGTGTTCGGGCAGTGTAGGGGGTCTTGCTGGGGGTGGTGTATCAGGGTTTTGGGCTTTGCAGTGGTGTTCGGGCAGTGTAGGGGGTCTTGCTGGGGGTAGTGTTTCAGGGTTTAGGGCAGTGCATTGGTGTTCGGGCAGTGTAGGGTGTCGTGCACGGGGTGGTGTTTCAGGGCTTAGGGCAGTGCAGTGGGGTTCGTGCAGTATATGGGGACGTGCAGGGGGTGGTGTTTCAGGGTTTAGGGCATTGCAGTGGTATTCAGGCAGTGTAGGGGGTCATGCTGGGGCTGATGTTTCAGGGTTTACGGCAGTGCATTGGTGTTCGGACAGTGTAGGGTGTCGTGCATGGCATGTTGTTTCAGGGTTTAGGGCAGAGGAGTGGTTTTCGGGTAGTGAGGGGGTCATGCTGGGGGTGGAGTTTGAGGGTGTAGGGCAGTGCAGTGGTGTTCGGGCAGTGTAGGGGGTCATGCTGGGGCTGGTGTTTCAGGGTTTAGGGCAGTGCAGTGGTGTTCGGGCAGTAAAGGGGGTCATGCTGGGGCTGGTGTTTCAGGGTTTAGGGCAGGGCAGTTGCGTTCGGGCAGTGTAGGGGTGGTGCTGGGGCTGGAGTTTCAGGGTTTAGGGCAGTGCAGTGGTGTTCGGGCAGTGTAGGGGGTCGTGCTGGGGCTGGTGTTTCATGGTTTAGGGCAGTGCAGTGGTATTTGGGTAGTGTAGGGGGTCGTGCTGGGGCTGGTGTTTCAGGGTTTAGGGCAGGTCAGTGGTGTTCGGGCAGTGTAGGGGGGTCGTGCTGGGGCTGGTGTTTCAAGGTTTAGGGCAGAGCAGTGGTGTTCAGGCAGTGTAGGGGGATTTGCGGGGGTGGTGTTTCAGGGTTTAGGTCAGAGCACTGGTGTTCAGGCAGTGTAGGGGGTCATGCTGGGGGTGGTGTTTCAGTGTTTAGGGCAGTGCAGTGATGTTTGGGCAGTGTAAGGGGTTGTGCAGGGAGTGGTGTTTTCGGGTTTAGGGCAGTGCAGTGGTGTTCGGGCAGTGTAGGGGGTTGTGCAGGGGGTGGTGTTTCAGGGTTTAGGGCAGTGCAGTGGTGTTCGGGCAGTGTTGGGGGTCTAGTTCGGGGTAGTGTTTCAGGGGATAGGGCCGCGGTGTTCGGGCAGTGTAGGAGTACTTGCTGGGGGTGGTATTTCAGGGTTTAGGGCAGATCAGTGGTGTTTGAGCAGTGTAGGGGATCTTGCTAGGGGTGGTGTTTCAGGGTTTAGGGCAATGGAGTCGTGTTCGGGCAGTGTAGGGGGTCGTGCAGGGGGGTGGTGTTTCAGGGTTTAGGGCAGTGCAGTTGTGTTTGGGCAGTGTGGGGAGTCGTGCTGGGGCTGGTGTTTCATGGTTTTGGGCAGTAGTGTTCGGGCAGTGTAGGGGGTCTTGCTGGGGGTGGTTTTTCAGGGTTTAGGGCAGTGCAGTGGTGTTTGAGCAGTGTAGGGGTTCGTGCAGGGGGGTGGTGTTTCAGGGTTTAGGGCAGTGCACTGGTGTTCAGCCAGTGTAGGGTGTCATGCTGGGCGTGGTTTTTCATGGTTTAGGGCAGTGCAGTTGTGATCGGGCAGTGAAGGGGGTCGTGCTGGGGCTGGTGTTTCAGGGTTTAGGGAAGTGCAGTGGTGTTCGGGCAGTGTAGGGGGTCATGCTGGGGCTAGTGTTTCAGGGTTTAGGGCAGTGCAGTGGTGTTTGGGCAGTGTAGGGGATCGTGATGGGGCTAGTGTTTCAGGGTTTAGGGCAGTGCAGTGGTGTTCGGGCTGTGTAGGGGGTCGTGCTGGGGGTGGTGTTTCAGGGTTAAGGGCAGTGCAGTGGTGTTCGGGCAGTATAGGGGTCGTTCTTTTGCTGTTGTTTCAGGGTTTAGGGCAGAGCAGTGGTTTTCGGGCAGTGTAGGGGGTCGTGCTGGTGCTGGTGTTTCACATTTTAGGGCAGACCAGTGGTGTGCGGGCAATGTAGGGGGTCATGCTGGGGGTGGTTTTTCAGGGTTTAGGGCATAGCAGTGGTGTTCGGGCAGTGTACGGAGTCGTGCTGGGGGTGGTGTTTCATGGTTTAGGGCACTGCAGTGGTGTTCGGGCAGTGTAGGGGGTTGTGCAGGGGGTGGTGTTTCCGAGTTTAGGGCAGTGCACTGGTGTTCAGCCAGTGTAGGGGGTCGTGCTGGGGGTGGTTTTTCAGGGTTTAGGGCAGTGCAGTGGTGTTCGGGCAGTGTGAGGGGTCGTGCTGGGGCTGGTGCTTCATTGTTTAGGGCAGTGCAGTTGTGTTCGCGCAGTGTAGGGGGTCGTGCTGGGGCTGGTGTTTCATGATTTTGGGCAGTAGTGTTCGGGCAGAGGAGGGGGTCTTGCTGGGGGTGGTATTTCAGGGTTTAGGGCAGTTTAGAGGTGTGCGGGCAGTGTAGGGGGTCTTGCTGGGGGTGGTGTTTCAGGGTTTAGGGCAGGGCAGTGGTGTTTGAGCAGTGTAGGGGTCGTGCAGGGGGGTGGTGTTTCAGGGTTTAAGGCAGTGCACTGGTGTTCAGCCAGTGTAGGGTGTCATGCTGGGGGTGGTTTTTCAGGGTTTGGGGCAGATCAGTGGTGTTCGGGCAGTGTAGGGGGTTGTGCTGGGGCTGGTGTGTCAGGGTTTAGGGCAGTGCAGTGGTGTTCGGGCAGTGTAGGGGGTCGTGCTGGGGCTGGTGTTTCAGGGTTTAGGGCAGTGCAGTGGTGTTCGGGCAGTGTAGGGGGTCGTGATGGGGCTGGTGTTTCAGGGTTTAGGGCAGTGCAGTGGTGTTCGGGCTGTGTAGGGGGTCGTGCTGGGGGTGGTGTTTCAGGGTTAAGGGCAGTGCAGTGGTGTTCGGGCAGTGTAGGGGGTCGTGCTGGTGCTGTTGTTTCAGGGTTAGGGCAGAGCAGTGGTGTTCGGGCAGTGTAGGGGGTCATGCTGGTGCTGGAGTTTCACATTTTAGGGCAGACCAGTGGTGTGCGGGCAATGTTGGGGGTCATGCTAGGGGTGGTGTTTCAGGGTTTAGGGCACTGCAGTGGTGTTCGGGCAGTGTAGGGGGACGTGCTGGGGGTGGTGTTTCAGGGTTTATGGAGGAGCAGTGGTGTTTGGGCAGTGTAGGAGGTCGTGCAGGGGGTGGTGTTTCACGGTTTACGGCATGGTAGTGGTTTTCGGGCAGTGTAGGGGGTCTTGCTGGGGACGGTGTTTCAGGGTTTAGGGCAGTGGTGTTCGTGATGTGTAGGGGGTCTAGCTGGGAGAGGTGTTTCAGGGATTAGGGCAGTGCAGTGGTGTTCAGGCAGTGTAGGGGGTCTTCAGGGGATGGTGTTTCAGGGTTTAGGCAGTGGTGCTTGGGCAGTGTAGGGGTTCTTGCTGGGGGTGGAGTTTCAGGGTTTAGGGCAGTGCAGTGATATTTGGGCAGTGTAGTGGGTCGTGCAGGGGGTGGTGTTTCAGGGTTTAGGGCAGTGCAGTGGTGTTCGGGCAGTGAAGGGGGTCTTGCTGGGGGTGGTGTTTCAGGGTTTAGGGCAGTGCAGTGGTGTTCGAACAGTGTAGGGTGCCGTGCTTGGTGTGGTGTTTCAGGGTTTAGGGCAGTGCAGTGGTGTTTGGGCAGTGTGAGTAGTTGTGATGGGGCTGGTTTTTCAGGGTTTAGGGCAGTGCAGTGGTGTTTGGGCAGTGTAGGGGGTTGTGCTGGGGGTGGTGTTTCAGGGTTTAGGGCAGTGCAGTGGTGTTCAGGCAGTGTAGGGGGTAGTGCTGGAGGTGGTGTTTCAGGGTTTAGGGCAGTGCAGTGGTGTCCTGGCAGTGTAGGGGGTCATGCTGGGGGTGGTGTTTCAGGGTTTAGGGCAGTGCAGTGGTGTTCGGGCAGTGTAGGGGGTCGTGCTGGGGCTGGTGTTTCAGGGTTTAGGGCAGTGCAGTGGTGTTCGGGCAGTGTAGGGGGTCGTGATGGGGCTGGTGTTTCAGGGTTTAGGGCAGTGCAGTGGTGTTCGGGCTGTGTAGGGGGTCGTGCTGGGGGTGGTGTTTCAGGGTTAAGGGCAGTGCAGTGGTGTTCGGGCAGTGTAGGGGGTCGTGCTGGTGCTGTTGTTTCAGGGTTAGGGCAGAGCAGTGGTGTTCGGGCAGTGTAGGGGGTCATGCTGGTGCTGGAGTTTCACATTTTAGGGCAGACCAGTGGTGTGCGGGCAATGTTGGGGGTCATGCTAGGGGTGGTGTTTCAGGGTTTAGGGCACTGCAGTGGTGTTCGGGCAGTGTAGGGGGACGTGCTGGGGGTGGTGTTTCAGGGTTTATGGAGGAGCAGTGGTGTTTGGGCAGTGTAGGAGGTCGTGCAGGGGGTGGTGTTTCACGGTTTACGGCATGGTAGTGGTTTTCGGGCAGTGTAGGGGGTCTTGCTGGGGACGGTGTTTCAGGGTTTAGGGCAGTGGTGTTCGTGATGTGTAGGGGGTCTAGCTGGGAGAGGTGTTTCAGGGATTAGGGCAGTGCAGTGGTGTTCAGGCAGTGTAGGGGGTCTTCAGGGGATGGTGTTTCAGGGTTTAGGCAGTGGTGCTTGGGCAGTGTAGGGGTTCTTGCTGGGGGTGGAGTTTCAGGGTTTAGGGCAGTGCAGTGATATTTGGGCAGTGTAGTGGGTCGTGCAGGGGGTGGTGTTTCAGGGTTTAGGGCAGTGCAGTGGTGTTCGGGCAGTGAAGGGGGTCTTGCTGGGGGTGGTGTTTCAGGGTTTAGGGCAGTGCAGTGGTGTTCGAACAGTGTAGGGTGCCGTGCTTGGTGTGGTGTTTCAGGGTTTAGGGCAGTGCAGTGGTGTTTGGGCAGTGTGAGTAGTTGTGATGGGGCTGGTTTTTCAGGGTTTAGGGCAGTGCAGTGGTGTTTGGGCAGTGTAGGGGGTTGTGCTGGGGGTGGTGTTTCAGGGTTTAGGGCAGTGCAGTGGTGTTCAGGCAGTGTAGGGGGTAGTGCTGGAGGTGGTGTTTCAGGGTTTAGGGCAGTGCAGTGGTGTCCTGGCAGTGTAGGGGGTCATGCTGGGGGTGGTGTTTCAGGGTTTAGGGCAGTGGTTCAGTGGTGTTCGGGCAGTGTGGGGGTCTTGCAGGGGCTGGTGTTTCAGGGGTTAGGTCAGTGCAGTGGTGTTCGGGCAGTGTGTCGGGTCATGCGGGGGCTGGTGTTTCAGGGTTTAGGGTAGTGCAGTGGTGTTCGGGCAGTGTAGGGGGTCGTGCGAGGGCTGGTGTTTCAGGGTTTAGGGCAGTGCAGAGGTGTTTGGGCAGTCTAGGGGGTCGTGCGGGGCTGGTGTTTCAGGGTTTAGGGCAGTGCACTGGTATTCAGTCAGTGTAGGGGTTCGTGCTGGGGGTGGTTTTTCAGGGTTTAGGGCAGTGCAGTGGTGTTCGGGCAGTGTGGGGAGTCCTGCTGGGGCTGGTGTTTCATTGTTTAGGTCAGTGCAGTTGTGTTTGCGCAGTGTAGGGGTTCGTGCTGGGGCTGGTGTTTCATGATTTTGGGCAGACGTGTTTAGGCAGTGTAGGGGGTCTTGCTGGGGGTGGTATTTCAGTGTTTAGGGCAGTTCAGTGGTGTGCGGGCACTGTAGGGGATCTTGCTGGGGGTGGTGTTTCATGGTTTAGGGCAGTGCAGTGGTGTTCGAGCAGTGTAGGGGGTCGTGCTGGGGCTGGTGTTTTAGGGTTTAGGGCAGTGCAGTGGTGTTGGGGCAGTGTAGGGGATCGTGCTGGGGCTGGTGTTTCAGGGTTTAGGGCAGAGCAGTGGTGTTCGGGCCGTGTAGGGGGTCGTGATGGGGCTGGTCGTTCAGGGTTTAGGGCAGTGCAGTGGTGTTCGGGCTGTGTAGGGGTCATGCTGGGGGTGGTGTTTCAGGGTTAAGGGCAGTGCAGTGGTGTTCGGGCAATGTAGGGGGTCATGCTGGTGCTGTTGTTTCAGGGTTTAGGGCAGAGCAGTGGTGTTCAGGCAGTGTAGGGGGTCGTGCTGGTGCTGGTGTTTCACATTTTAGGGCAGACCAGTGGTGTGCGGGCAATGTAGGGGGTCCTGCTGGGGGTGGAGTTTCAGGGTTTAGGGCAGAGCAGTGGTGTTCGGGCAGTGTACGGAGTCGTGCTGGGGGTGGTGTTTCAGGGTTTAGGGCACTGCAGTGGTGTTCGGGCAATGTAGGGGGATGTGCTGGCGGTGGTGTTTCAGGGATTAGGGCAGTGCAGTGGTGTTCAGGCAGTGTAGGGTGTCTTGCTGGGGGTGGTGTTTCAGGGTTTAGGCAGTGGTGCTTGGGCAGTGTAGGGGTTCTTGCTGGGGGTGGTGTTTCAGGGTTTAGGGCAGTGCAGTGATATTTGGGCAGTGTAGTGGGTCGTGCAGGGGGTGGTGTTTCAGGGTTTAGGGCAGTGCAGTGGTGTTCGGGCAGTGAAGGGGGTCTTGCTGGGGGTGGTGTTTCAGGGTTTAGGGCAGTGCGGTGGTGTTCGAACAGTGTAGGGTGCCGTGCTTGGTGTGGTGTTTCAGGGTTTAGGACAGTGCAGTGGTGTTTGGGCAGTGTGAGTAGTTGTCATGGGGCTGGTTTTTCAGGGTTTAGGGCAGTGCAGTGGTGTTCGGGCAGTGTAGGGGGTCGTGCTGGGGGGTGGTGTTTCAGGGTTTAGGGCAGTGCAGTGGTGTTCGAGCAGTGTAGGGGGTAGTGCTGGAGATGGTGTTTCAGGGTTTAGGGCAGTCCAGTGGTGTTCGGGCAGTGTAGGGGGTCATGATGGGGGTGGTGTTTCAGGGTTTAGGGCAGTGGTTCAGTGGTGTTCGGGCAGCGTGGGGGTCTTGCAGGGGCTGGTGTTTTAGGGTTTAGGGCAGTGCAGTGGTGTTCGGGCAGTGTGAGGGTTCGTGCGGAGGCTGGTGTTTCAGGGTTTAGGACAGTGCAGTGGTGTTCGGGCAGTGTAGGGGGTTGTACGGGGATGGTGTTTCAGGGTTTAGGGCAGTGCAGTGGTGTTCGGGCAGTGTAGGGGGTCATGAGGGTGCTGGTGTTTCAGGGTTTAGGGCAGTGCAGAGGTGTTCGGGCAGTCTAGGGGGTCGTGCGGGGATGGTGTTTCAGGGTTTAGGGCAGAGCAGTGGTGTTCAGGCAGTGTAGGGGGATTTGCGGGGGTGGTGTTTCAGGGTTTAGGTCAGAGCACTGGTGTTCAGGCAGTGTAGGGGGTCATTCTGGGGGTGGTGTTTCAGTGTTTAGGGCAGTGCAGTGATGTTTGGGCAGTGTAGGGGGTTGTGCAGGGAGTGGTGTTTCAGGGTTTAGGGCAGTGCAGTGGTGTTCGGGCAGTGTAGGGGGTCATGCGGGGGCTGGTGTTTCAGGGTTTAGGGCAGTGCAGTGGTGTTCGGTCATTGTGGGGGGTCGTGTGCGGGCTGGTGTTTCAGGGTTTATGGCAGTGCAGTGATGTTCGGGCAGTGTAACACCAATGCACTGCCCTAAACCCTGAAACACCAGCCTCGCACGACACCCTACACTGCCCGAACACCACTGCACTGCCCTAAATCCTGAAACACCATCCCCTGCATGACCCCCTACACTGCCAGAACACCACTGCACTGCCCTAAACCCTGAAACACCAGCCCCGCACGACCCCCTAGACTGCCTGAACACCTCTGCACTGCCCTAAACCCTGAAACTGCAGCCCCCGCACGACCCCCTACACTGCACGAACACCACTGTACTGCCCTAAACCCTGAAACACCATCCCCCGTACAACCCCCTACCTGCTGACCTGGTTCTTAGGCTGCAGAGCAGCTCTGCTGACCTGGTTTTCTGGCTCTAAAGCAGCTCTGCTGACCTGGTTGTCCGGCTCGAAAGCGCCTCTGCTGACCTGGTTCTCTCCCTCTAAAGCAGCTCTGCTGACCTGGTTCTCTCCCTCTAAAGCAGCTCTGCTGACCTGGTTTCTCTCCCTCTGAAGCAGCTCTGTTGACCTGGTTTCTCTGGCTCTACAGTAGCTCTGCTGACTTGGTTCTCTGGCTCAAGAGCAGCTCTGCAGACCTAGGTTCTTAGGCTCTAGAGCAGATCTGCTGACCTGGTTCTCTCCCTCTAAAGCAGCTCTGCTGACCTGGTTCTCTCCCTCTAAAGCAGCTCTGCTGACCTCGTTCTCTGGCTCTAGACCAGCTCTGCTGACCTGGTTCTTAGGCTCTAGAGCAGCTCTGCTGACCTCGTTCTCTTGCTCTACAACGGCTCTGCTGACCTGGTTCTCTGGCTCTAAAGCAGGTCTGCTGACCTGGTTCTCTGGCTCTAAAGCAACTCTGCTGACCTGGTTCTCTGGCTCTAGAGCAGCTCTGCTGACCTGGTTCTCTGGCTCTAGAGCAGCTCTGCTGACCTGCTTCTTAGGCTCTAGAGCAGCTCTGCGGACCTGGTTCTCTGGCTCTACAACGGCTCTGCTGACTTGGTTCTCTAAAGCGGCTCTGCTGACCTGGTTCTCTAAAGCAGCTCTGCTGACCTGGTTCTCTGGCTCTTGAGCAGCTCTGCTGACCTGGTTCTTAGGCTCTAGAGCAGCTCTGCTGACCTGATTCTCTGGCTCTAGAGCAGCTCTGCTGACCTAGTTCTCTACCTCTAAAGCAGATCTGCTGACCTGGTTCTCTGGCTCTAGAGCAGCTCTTCTGACCTGGTTCTTGGGCTCTAAAGCAGCTCTGCTGACCTGCTTCTCTGGTTCTAGAGCAGCTCTGCTGACCTGTTTCTCTCACTCTAAAGCAGCTCTGCTGACCTGGTTCTCTGGCTCTAAAGTAGATCTGCTGACCTGGTTCTCTGGCTTTGTAGCAGCTCTGCTGACCTGGTTCTCTGGCTCTAAAGCAGCTCTTCTGACCTGGTTCTATGGCTCTAGAGCAACTCTGCTGGCCTGGTTATTAGGCTGTAGAGCACCTCTGCTGACCTGGTTCTCTGGCTCTAAATTGGCTCTGCTGACCTGGTTCTCTGGCTTTGTAGCAGCTCTGCTGACCTGGTTCTCTGGCTCTAAAGCAGCTCTTCTGACCTGGTTCTATGGCTCTAAAGCAGCTCTGCTGACCTGGTTCTCTGGCTTTGAAGCAGCTCTGCTGACCTGGTTATTTGGCTCTAGAGCAGCTCTGCTGACCTGGTTCTCTGGGTCTAGAGCAGCTCTGCTGACCTGGTTCTCTGGCTCCAGAGCAGCTCTGCTGACCTGGTTCTCTGGCTCTAGAGCAGCTCTGCTGGCCTGGATCTCTGGCTCTAAAGCACCCCTAATGACCTGGTTCTGTGGCTCTAGAGCAGCTCTGCTGACCTGGTTCTCTGGCTCTAAGCAGCTCTGCTGACCTGGTTCTCTGGCTCTAAAGCAGCTCTGATGACCTGGTTCTCTCTCTCTAAAGCAGCTTTGCTGACCTGGTTTCTCTGGCTCTACAGCAGCTCTGCTGACCTGGTTCTCTGGCACTAGACCAGCCCTGTTGACCTGGTTCTTAGGATCTAGAGCAGCTCTGCAGACCTGGTTCTCTGGCTTTGAAGCAGCTCTGCTGACCTGGTTCTCTGGCTCTAAAGCAGATCTGCTGACCTGGTTCTCTGGCTCTAAAGCAGATCTGCTGACCTGGGTCACTCCATCTAAAGCAGCTCTGCTGACCTGGTTTCACTGGCTCTACAGCTGCTCTGCTGACCTTGTTCTCTGGCTCTAGAGCAGCTCTGCTGACCTGGTTCTTGGGCTCTAAAGCAGCTCTGCTGACCTTCTTCTCTAGCTCTAGAGCAGCTCTGCTGACCTGGTTCTCTCCCTCTAAAGCAGCTCTGCTGTCCCGGTTCTTCGGCTCTAATGTAACTCTGCTGACGTGGTTCTCTCCCTCTAAAGCAGCTCTGCTGACCTGGTTTCTCTGGCTCTACAGCAGCTCTGCTGACCTGGTTCTATGGCTCTAGAGCAACTCTGCTGACCTGGTTCTAAGGCTGCAGAGCAGCTCTGCTGACCTGGTTCACTGGCTCTACATTGGCTCTGCTGACCTGGTTCTCTGGCTTTGAAGCAACTCTGCTGACCTGGTTCTCTGGCTCTAAAGCAGCTCTGCTGACCTGGTTCTACGGCTCTAAAGCAGCTCTGCTGACCTGGTTCTCTCCCTCTAAAGCAGCTCTGCTGACCTGGTTTCTCTGGCTCTACAGCAGCTCTGCTGACCTGGTTCTCTGGCTCTAGAGCAACTCTGCTGACCTGGTTCTTAGGCAGCAGAGCAGCTCTGCTGACCTGGTTCTCTGGCTCTACATTGGCTCTGCTGACCTGGTTCTCTGGCTTCGAAGCAACTCTACTGACCTGGTTCTCTGGCTCTAGAGCAGCACTGCTGACCTGGTTCTCTGGGTCTAGAACAGCTCTGCTGACCTGGTTCTCTGGCTCTAGAGTAGCTCTGCTGACCTGGTTCTCTGGCTCTAAACCAGCTCTGAGGACCTGGTTCTCTCCCTCTAAAGCAGCTTTGCTGACCTGGTTTCTCTGGCTCTACAGCAGCTCTGCTGACCTGGTTCTCTGGCTCTAGACCAGCTCTGCTGATCTGGTTCTAGGCTCTAGAGCAGCTCTGCTGACATGGTTGTCAAGCTCTACAACGACTCTGCTGACCTGGTTCTCTGGCTCTAAGAAGCAGTTCTGCTGACCTGGTTCTCTGGCTCTAGAGCAGCTCTGCTGACCTGCTTCTCGGGCTCTACAGCAGCTCTGCTGACCTGGTTCTCTGGCTTTGAAGCAGCTCTGCTGACCTGGTTCTCTGGCTTTGAAGCACCTCTGCTGACCTGGATGTCTGGCTCTAGAGCAGCTCTGCTGACTCGGTTCTCTCCCTTTAAAGCAGCTCTGCTGACCTGCTTCTCAGGCTCTAGAGCAGCTCTGCTGACCTGGTTCTCTGGCTCTAGAGCAGCTCTGCTGACCTGCTTCTCTGGCTCTTGAGCAGCTCTGCAGACCTTGTTCTCTCCCTCTAAAGCAGCTCCGCTGACCTAGTTTCTCCGGATCTACAGCAGCTCTGCTGACCTGGTTCTCTGGCTTTGGAGCAGCTATGCTGACCTGGATCTCTGGCTCTAGAGCAGCTCTGCTGACTCGGTTCTCTGGCTCTAAAGCAGCTCTGCTGATCTGCTTCTCAGGCTCTAAAGCACCTCTGCTGACCTGGGTCTTAGGCTCTAGAGCAGTTCTGCTGACCTGGTTCTCTGGCTCTAAAGCAGCTCTGCTGACCTGGTTCTCTCCATCTAAAGCAGCTCTGCTGACCTGGTTCTCTGGCTTTGAAGCAGCTCTGCTGACTTGGACCTCTGGCTCTAGAGCAGCTCTGCTGACCTGCTTCTCTGGCTCTTGAGCAGCTCTGCTGACCTTGTTCTCTCCCTCTACAGCAGCTCTGCTGACCTAGTTTCTCTGGCTCTACAGCAGCTCTGCTGACCTGGTTCTCTGCCTTTGAAGCAGCTATGCTGACCTGGATCTCTGGCTCTAGAGCAGCTCTGCTGACTCGGTTCTCTCCCTCTAAAGCAGCTCTGCTTACCTGCTTCTCAGGCTCTAAAGCACCTCTGCTGACCTGGGTCTTAGGCTCTAGAGCAGCTCTGCTGACTCGGTTCTCACCCTCTAAACCAGCTCTGCTGACCTGCTTCTCAGGCTCTAACGCAGCTCTACTAACCTGGTTCTTAGGCTCTAGAGCGGCTCTGCTGACCTGGTTCTCTGGCTCTACAGCAGCTCTGCTGACCTGGTTCTCTGGCTTTGAAGCAGCTATGCTGACCTGGATCTCTGGCTCTAGAGCAGCTCTGCTGACTCGGTTCTCTCCCTCTAAAGCAGCTCTGCTGACCTGCTTCTCAGGCTCTAAAGCACCTCTGCTGACCTGGGTCTTAGGCTCTAGAGCAGCTCTGCTGACTCGGTTCTCACCCTCTAAACCAGCTCTGCTGACCTGCTTCTCAGGCTCTAAAGCAGCTCTACTGACCTGGTTCTTAGGCTCTAGAGCGTCTCTGCTGACCTGGTTCTCTGGCTCTAGAGCAACTCTGCTGACCTGGTTCTCAGGCTCTAAAGCAGCTCTGCTGACCTGGTTCTCTGGCTCTGGAGCAACTCTGCTAACCTGGTTCTCAGGCTGTAGAGCAGCTCTGCTGACCTGGTTCTCTGGCTATACATTGGTTCTGCTGACCTGGTTCTCTGGCTTTGAAGCAGCAGCTCTGCTGACCTGTTCCTATGGCTCTAGAGCAGCTCTGCTGACCTGGTTCTCTGGCTCTAAAGCAGCTCTGATGTTCTGGTTCTCTCCCTCTTAAGCAGCTTTGCTGTCCTGGTTTCTCTGGCTGTACAGCAGCTCTGCTGACCTGGATCTCTGGCTCTAGACGAGCTCTGCTGACCTGGTTCTTAGGCTCTAGAGCAGCTCTGCTGACCTGGTTCTCTGGCTCTACAGCAGCTCTGCTGACCTGGTTCTCTGGCTTTGAAGCAGCTATGCTGACCTGGATCTCTGGCTCTAGAGCAGCTCTGCTGACTCGGTTCTCTGGCTCTAAAGCAGCTCTGCTGACCTGCTTCTCAGGCTCTAAAGCACCTCTGCTGACCTGGGTCTTAGGCTCTAGAGCAGCTCTGCTGACCTGGTTCTCTGGCTCTAAAGCAGCTCTGCTGACCTGGTTCTCTCCATCTAAAGCAGCTCTGCTGACCTGGTTCTCTGGCTTTGAAGCAGCTCTGCTGACCTGGACCTCTGGCTCTAGAGCAGCTCTGCTGATCTGCTTCTCTGGCTCTTGAGCAGCTCTGCTGACCTTGTTCTCTCCCTCTACAGCAGCTCTGCTGACCTAGTTTCTCTGGCTCTACAGCAGCTCTGCTGACCTGGTTCTCTGCCTTTGAAGCAGCTATGCTGACCTGGATCTCTGGCTCTAGAGCAGCTCTGCTGCTCGGTTCTCTCCCTCTAAAGCAGCTCTGCTTACCTGCTTCTCAGGCTCTAAAGCACCTCTGCTGACCTGGGTCTTAGGCTCTAGAGCAGCTCTGCTGACTCGGTTCTCACCCTCTAAACCAGCTCTGCTGACCTGCTTCTCAGGCTCTAAAGCAGCTCTACTGACCTGGTTCTTAGGCTCTAGAGCGGCTCTGCTGACCTGGTTCTCTGGCTCTACAGCAGCTCTTCTGACCTGGTTCTCTGGCTTTGAAGCAGCTATGCTGACCTGGATCTCTGGCTCTAGAGCAGCTCTGCTGACTCGGTTCTCTCCCTCTAAAGCAGCTTTGCTGACCTGCTTCTCAGGCTCTAAAGCACCCATGCTGACCTTAGGCTCTAGAGCAGCTCTGCTGACTCGGTTCTCACCCTCTAAACCAGCTCTGCTGACCTGCTTCTCAGGCTCTAAAGCAGCTCTACTGACCTGGTTCTTAGGCTCTAGAGCGGCTCTGCTGACCTGGTTCTCTGGCTCTAGAGCAACTCTGCTGACCTGGTTCTCAGGCTCTAAAGCAGCTCTGCTGACCTGGTTCTCTGGCTCTAGAGCAACTCTGCTAACCTGGTTCTCAGGCTGTAGAGCAGCTCTGCTGACCTGGTTCTCTGGCTCTACATTGGTTCTGCTGACCTGGTTCTCTGGCTTTGAAGCAGCAGCTCTGCTGACCTGTTCCTATGGCTCTAGAGCAGCTCTGCTGACCTGGTTCTCTGGCTCTAAAGCAGCTCTGATGTTCTGGTTCTCTCGCTCTAAAGCAGCTTTGCTGTCCTGGTTTCTCTGGCTGTACAGCAGCTCTGCTGACCTGGTTCTCTGGCTCTAGACGAGCTCTGCTGACCTGGTTCTTAGGCTCTAGAGCAGCTCTGCTGACCTGGTTCTCTGGCTCTACAATGGCTCTGCTGACCAGGTTCTCTGGCTCTAAAGCAGCTCTGCTGACCTGGTCCTCCGGCTCAAGAGCTGCTCTGCTGACCTGGTTCTGTGGCTCTAAAGCAGATCTGCTGACCTGGTTCTCTGGCTTTGAAGCAGATCTGCTGACCTGATTCTCTGGCTCTAAACAAGCTCTGCTGGCCTGGTTCTCTGGCTCTAAAGCAGCTCTGCTGACCTGGTTGTCAGGCTCGAAAGCAGCTCTGCTGACCTGGTTCTCTCCCTCTAAAGCAGCTCTGCTGACCTGGTTTCTCTCCCTCTAAAGCAGCTCTGCTGACCTGGTTTCTCTGGCTCTACAGCAGCTCTGCAGACTTGGTTCTCTGGCTCAAGAGCAGCTCTGCAGACCTGGTTGTTAGGCTCTAGAGCAGCTCTGCTGGCCTGGTTCTATGGCTCTAAAGCAGCTCTGCTGACCTGCTTATCTGTCTTTGAAGCAGCTCTGCTGACCTGATTGTCTGGCTCTAAAGCAGCTCTGCTGACCTGGCTCTCTGGCTTTGAAGCAGCTCTGCTGACCTGGTTCTCTGGCTCTAGAGCAGCTCTGCTGACCTGGTTCTCTTCCTCCAAAGCAGCTCTGCTGACTGGTTCTTTAGCTCTAAAGCAGCTCTGCTGACCTCTTTGTTAGGCTCTGGAGCAGCTCTGCTGACCTGATTCTCTGGCTCTACAACGGCTCTGCTGACCTGGTTCTCTGGCATTAAAGCAGCTCTGTTGACCTGGATCTCTGGCTCTGAAGCAGGTCTGCTGACCTGGTTCTCTGACTTTGAAGCAGCTCTGTTGACCTGGTTCTCTGGCTCTAGAGCAGCTCTGCTGACTCGGTTCTCTCGCTCTAAACCAGCTCTGCTGACCTGCTTCTCAGGCTCTAAAGCAGCTCTGCTGACCTGGATCTTAGGCTCGAGAGCAGCTCTGCTGACCTGGTTCTCTGGCTCTAAAGCAGCTCTGCTGACCTGGTTTCACTGGCTCTAGAGCAGCTCTGCTGACCTGGTTCTCTGGCTCTAGAGCAGCTCTGCTGACCTAGTTCTTGGGCTCTAAAGCAGCTCTGCTGACCTGTTTCTCTGGCTCTAAAGTAGATCTGCTTATCTGGTTCTCTCCCTCTAAAGCAGCTCTGCTGACCTGGTTTCTTTGGCTATACAGCAGCTCTGCTGACCTGGTTCTCTGGCTCTCGAGCAACTCTGCTGCCCTGGTTCTTAGGCTGTAGAGCAGCTCTGCTGACCTGGTTCTCTGGCTCTAAATTGGCTCTGCTGACCTGGTTCTCTGGCTTTGTAGCAGCTCTGCTGACCTGGTTCTCTCCCTCTACAGCAGCTCTGCTGACCTGGTTCTATGGGTCTAAAGCAGCTCTGCTGACCTGGTTCTCTGGCTTTGAAGCAGCTCTGCTTACCTGGTTCTTTGGATCTAAAGCAGCTCTGCTGACCTGGATCTCTGGCTCTAAAGCAGCCCTAATGACCTTGTTCTCTGGCTCTAGAGCAACTCTGCTGACCTGGTTCTCTGGCTCTAAGTAGCTCTGCTGACCTGGTTCTCTGGCTCTAAAGCAGCTCTGATGTTCTGGTTCTCTCCCTCTAAAGCAGCTTTGCTGTCCTGGTTTCTCTGGCTGTACAGCAGCTCTGCTGACCTGGTTCTCTGGCTCTAGACGAGCTCTGCTGACCTGGTTCTTAGGCTCTAGAGCAGCTCTGCTGACCTTGGTTCTCTGGCTCTACAATGGCTCTGCTGACCTGGTTCTCTGGCTCTAAAGCAGCTCTGCTGACCTGGTCCTCCGGCTCAAGAGCTGCTCTGCTGACCTGGTTCTGTGGCTCTAAAGCAGATCTGCTGACCTGGTTCTCTGGCTTTGAAGCAGATCTGCTGACCTGATTCTCTGGCTCTAAACCAGCTCTGCTGGCCTGGTTCTCTGGCTCTAAAGCAGCTCTGCTGACCTGGTTGTCAGGCTCGAAAGCAGCTCTGCTGACCTGGTTCTCTCCCTCTAAAGCAGCTCTGCTGACCTGGTTTCTCTCCCTCTAAAGCAGCTCTGCTGACCTGGTTTCTCTGGCTCTACAGCAGCTCTGCAGACTTGGTTCTCTGGCTCAAGAGCAGCTCTGCAGACCTGGTTGTTAGGCTCTAGAGCAGCTCTGCTGGCCTGGTTCTATGGCTCTAAAGCAGCTCTGCTGACCTGCTTATCTGTCTTTGAAGCAGCTCTGCTGACCTGATTGTCTGGCTCTAAAGCAGCTCTGCTGACCTGGCTCTCTGGCTTTGAAGCAGCTCTGCTGACCTGGTTCTCTGGCTCTAGAGCAGCTCTGCTGACCTGGTTCTCTTCCTCCAAAGCAGCTCTGCTGACTGGTTCTTTAGCTCTAAAGCAGCTCTGTTGACCTCTTTGTTAGGCTCTGGAGCAGCTCTGCTGACCTGATTCTCTGGCTCTACAACGGCTCTGCTGACCTGGTTCTCTGGCATTAAAGCAGCTCTGTTGACCTGGATCTCTGGCTCTGAAGCAGGTCTGCTGACCTGGTTCTCTGACTTTGAAGCAGCTCTGTTGACCTGGTTCTCTGGCTCTAGAGCAGCTCTGCTGACTCGGTTCTCTCGCTCTAAACCAGCTCTGCTGACCTGCTTCTCAGGCTCTAAAGCAGCTCTGCTGACCTGGATCTTAGGCTCGAGAGCAGCTCTGCTGACCTGGTTCTCTGGCTCTAAAGCAGCTCTGCTGACCTGGTTTCACTGGCTCTAGAGCAGCTCTGCTGACCTGGTTCTCTGGCTCTAGAGCAGCTCTGCTGACCTGGTTCTTGGGCTCTAAAGCAGCTCTGCTGACCTGTTTCTCTGGCTCTAAAGTAGATCTGCTTATCTGGTTCTCTCCCTCTAAAGCAGCTCTGCTGACCTGGTTTCTTTGGCTATACAGCAGCTCTGCTGACCTGGTTCTCTGGCTCTCGAGCAACTCTGCTGCCCTGGTTCTTAGGCTGTAGAGCAGCTCTGCTGACCTGGTTCTCTGGCTCTAAATTGGCTCTGCTGACCTGGTTCTCTGGCTTTGTAGCAGCTCTGCTGACCTGGTTCTCTCCCTCTACAGCAGCTCTGCTGACCTGGTTCTATGGGTCTAAAGCAGCTCTGCTGACCTGGTTCTCTGGCTTTGAAGCAGCTCTGCTTACCTGGTTCTTTGGATCTAAAGCAGCTCTGCTGACCTGGATCTCTGGCTCTAAAGCAGCCCTAATGACCTCGTTCTCTGGCTCTAGAGCAACTCTGCTGACCTGGTTCTCTGGCTCTAAGTAGCTCTGCTGACCTGGTTCTCAGGATCTAAAGCAGCTCTGATGACCTGGTTCTCTCTCTCTAAAGCAGCTTGATGACCTGGTTTCTCTGGCTCTACAGCTGCTCTGCTGACCTGGTTCTCTGGCTCTAGACCAGCTCTGCTGACCTGGTTCTTAGGCTCTAGAGCAGCTCTGCTGACCTGGTTCTCGGGCTCTAGAGTAACTCTGCTGACCTGGTTCTTAGGCTGTAGAGCACCTCTGCTGACCTGGTTCTCTAGGTCTAGATTGGCTCTGCTGACCTGGTTCTCTGGGCTTTGTAGCAGCTCTGCTGACCTGGTTCTCTGGCCATAAAGCAGCTCTTCTGACCTGGTTCTATGGCTCTAAAGCAGCTCTGCTGACCTGGTTCTCTGGCTTTGAAGCAGCTCTGCTGACCTGGTTATTTGGCTCTAGAGCAGCTCTGCTGACCTGGTTCTCTGGGTCTAGAGCAGCTCTGCTGACCTGGTTCTCTGGCTCCAGAGCAGCTCTGTTGACCTGGTTCTCTGGCTCTAGAGCAGCTCTGCTGACCTGGTTCTTGGGCTCTAAAGCAGCTCTGCTGACCTGCTTCTCTGGCTCTAGAGCAGCTCTGCTGACCTGGTTCTATCCCTCTAAAGCAGCTCTGCTGACAAGGTTTTTGGCTCTAAAGTAACTCTGTTGACGTGGTTCTCTTCCTCTGAAGCAGCTCTGCTGACCTGGTTTCTCTGGCTCTATAGCAGATCTGCTGACCTGGTTCTATGGCTCTAGAGCAACTCTGCTGACCTGGTTCTCAGGCTGCAGAGCATCTCTGCTGACCTGGTTCACTGGCTCTACATTGGCTCTGCTGACCTGGTTCTCTGGCTTTGAAGCAACTCTGCTGACCTGGTTCTCTGGCTCTAAAGCAGCTCTGCTGACCTGGTTCTATGGCTCTAAAGCAGCTCCGCTGACCTGGTTCTCTCCCTCTAAAGCAGCTCTGCTTACGTGGTTTCTCTGGCTCAACAGCAGCTCTGCTGACCTGGTTCTCTGGCTCTGGAGCAACTCTGCTGACCTGGTTCTTAGGCTGCAGAGCAGCTCTGCTGACCTGGTTCTCTCCCTCTAAAACAGCTCTGCTGACCTGGTTCTCTCCCTCTAAAGCAGCTCTGCTGACCTGGTTTCTCTCCCTCTAAAGCAGCTCTATTGACCTGGTTTCTCTGGCTCTACAGCAGATCTGCTGACTTGGTTCTCTGGCTCAAGAGCAGCTCTGCAGACCTAGGTTCTTAGGCTCTAGAGCAGATCTGCTGACCTGGTTATCTGGCTTTGAAGCAGCTCTGCTGACCTGGTTGTCCGGCTTGAAAGCAGCTCTGATGACCTGGTTCTCTCCCTCTAAAGGAGCTCTGCTGACCTGGTTCTCTCCCTCTAAAGCAGCTCTGCTGACCTGGTTCTCTCCCTCTAAAGCAGCTCTGCTGACCTGGTTTCTCTCCCTCTAAAGCAGCTCTGCTGACCTAGTTTCTCTGGCTCTACAGCAGCTCTGCTGACTTGGTTCTCTGGCTCAAGAGCAGCTCTGCAGACCTGGTTCTTAGGCTCTAGAGCAGATCTGCTGACCTGGTTCTATGGCTCTACAGCAGCTCCGCTGATCTGGTTCTCTGGCTCTAGACCAGCTCTGCTGACCTGGTTCTTAGGCTCTAGAGCAGCTCTGCTGACCTCGTTCTCTTGCTCTACAACGGCTCTGCTGACCTGGTTCTCTGGCTCTAAAGCAGGTCTGCTGACCTGGTTCTCTGGCTCTAAAGCAACTCTGCTGACCTGATTCTCTGGCTCTAGAGCAGCTCTGCTGACCTGGTTCTCTGGCTCTTGAGCAGCTCTGCTGACCTGGTTCTTAGGCTCTAGAGCAGCTCTGCGGACCTGGTTCTCTGGCTCTACAATGGCTCTGCTGACCTGGTTCTCTGGCTCTAAAGCAGCTCTGCTGACATGGTTCTATGGCTCTAAAGCAGCTCTGCTGACCTGGTTCTTAGGCTCTAGAGCAGCTCTGCTGACCTGATTCTCTGGCTCTAGAGCAGGTATGCTGACCTAGTTCTCTACCTCTAAAGCAGATCTGATGACCTGGTTCTCTGGCTCTAGAGCAGCTCTTCTGACCTGGTTCTTGGGCTCTAAAGCAGCTCTGCTGACCTGCTTCTCTGGCTCTAAAGCAGCTCTGCTGACCTGGTTCTCTGGCTCTAAAGAAGATCTGCTCACCTGGACCTCTCCCTCCAAAGCAGCTCTGCTGACCTGGTTTCTCTGGCTCTACAGCAGCTCTGCTGACCTGGTTCTCTGGCTCTAGAGCAACTCTGCTGACCTGGTTCTTAGGCTGTAGAGCACCTCTGCTGACCTGGTTCTCTGGCTCTAAATTGGCTCTGCTGACCTGGTTCTCTGGCTTTGTAGCAGCTCTGCTGACCTGGTTCTCTGGTTCTAAAGCAGCTCTTCTGACCTGGTTCTATGGCTCTAAAGCAGCTCTGCTGACCTGGTTCTCTGGCTTTGAAACAGCTCTGCTGACCTGGTTATTTGGCTCTAGAGCAGCTCTGCTGACCTGGTTCTCTGGGTCTAGAGCAGCTCTGCTGACCTGGTACTCTGGCTCCAGAGCAGCTCTGCTGACCTGGTTCTCTGGCTCTAGAGCAGCTCTGCTGACCTGGATCTCTGGCTCTAAAGCACCCCTAATGACCTGGTTCTCTGGCACTAGAGCAGCTCTGCTGACCTGGTTCTTTGGCTCTAAGCAGCTTTGCTGACCTGGTTCTCTGGCTCTAAAGCAGCTCTGATGACCTGGTTCTCTCTCTCTAAAGCAGCTTTGCTGATCTGGTTTCTCTGGCTCTACAGCAGCTCTGCTGACCTGGTTCTCTGGCACTAGACCAGCTCTGTTGACCTGGTTCTTAGGATCTAGAGCAGCTCTGCTGACCTGGTTCTATGGCTCTACAGCAGCTCTGCTGAACTGGTTCTCTGGCTCTAGACCAGCTCTGCTGACCTGGTTCTTAGGCTCTAGAGCAGCTCTGCTGACCTGGTTCAATTGCTCTACAACGGCTCTGCTGACCTGGTTCTCTGGCTCTAAAGCTGGTCTGCTGACCTGGTTCTCTGGCTCTAAAGCAACTCTGCTGACCTGAATCTCTGGCTCTAGAGCAGTTCTGCTGACCTGGTTCTCTGGCTCTATTAGCAGCTCTGCTGACCTGGTTCTTAGCCTCTAGAGCAGCTCTGCTGACCTGGTTCTCTGGCTCTACAACGGCTCTGCTGACCTGGTTCTCTGGCTCTAAAGCAGCTCTGCTGACCTGGTTCTATGGCTCTAAAGCAGCTCTGCTGACCTGGTTCTCTGGCTCTTGAGTAGCTCTGCTGACCTGGTTCTTAGGCTCTAGAGCAGCTCTGCTGACCTGATTCTCTGGCTCTAGAGCAGCTCTGCTGACCTGGTTCTCTGTCTCTAAAGAAACTCTGCTGACCTGGATCTCTGGCTCTAGAGCAGCTCTGCTGACCTGGTTCTCTGGATCTAGAGCAGCTCTGCTGACCTGGTTCTCTGGCTCTAGAGCAGCTCTGCTGACCTGGTTCTTAGGCTCTAGAGCAGCTCTGCTGACCTGGTTCTCTGGCTCTACAACGGCTCTGCTGACCTGGTTCTCTGGCTCTAAAGCAGCTCTGCTGACCTGGTTCTATGGCTCTAAAGCAGTTCTGCAGACCTGGCTCTCAGGCTCTTGAGCAACTCTGCTGACCTGGTTATTAGGCTATAGAGCAGCTCTGCTGACCTGATTCTCTGGCTCTAGAGCAGCTCTGCTGACCTAGTTCTCTCCCTCTAAAACAGATCTGCTGACCTGGTTCTCTGGCTCGAAAGCAGCTCTTCTGACCTGGTTCTCTTGCTCTAGAGCACCTCTGGTGACCTGGTTCTTAGGCTCTAGAGCAGCTCTGCTGACCTGGTTCTCTGGCTCTACAAAGGCTCTGCTGACCTGGTTCTCTGGCTTTGAAGCAGCTCTGCTGACCTGGTTCTCCGGCTCTAAAGCAGCTCTGCTGATTTGAATCTCTGGCTCTAGAGCAGCTCTCCTGACCTGGTTCTTAGACTCTAGAGCAGCTCTCCTAACCTGGTTCTCTGGCTCTAAAGCACCTCTGCTGGCCTGGTTCTCTGGCTCAAGAGCAGCTCTGCTGACCTGGTTCTTAGGCTCTAGTGCAGCTCTGCTGACTTGGTTCTATGGCTCTAAAGCAGCTCTGCTGACCTGGTTCTCTGGCTTTGAAGCAGCTCTGCTGACCTGATTCTCTCGCTCTAAAGCAGCTCTGCTGACCTGGTTCTATGGCTCTAAAGCAGCTCTGCTGACCTGGTTCTCTGGCTTTGAAGCAGCTCTGCTGACCGGGTTCTCTGGCTATAGAGCAGCTCTGCTGACCTGGTTCTCTTCCTCTAAAGCAGGTCGTCTGACCTGGTTCTCTCCCTCTAAAGGAGCTCTGCTGACGTGGTTTCTCTGGCTCTACAGCAGCTCTGCTGACCTGGTTCTCTGGCTCTAAAGCAGCTCTGTTGACCTGGTTCTTAGGCTCTATAGCAGCTCTGCTGACCTGGTTCTCTGGCTCTACAATGGCTCTGCTGACTTGGTTATCTGGCTTTGAAGCAGCTCTGCTGACCTGGTTCTCTGGCTCTAAAGCAGCTCTGCTGACCTGGATCTCTGGCTTTGAAGCAGCTCTGCTGACCTGGTTCTCTGGCTCTAAAGCAGCTCTGCTGACCTGGCTCTCTGGCTCTAAAGCAGATCTGCTGACCTGGTTTCTCTGGCTCTACAGCAGCTCTGCTAACCTGGTTCTCTGGCTCAAGTGCAGCTCTGCTGACATGGTTCTTAGGCTCTAGAGCAGCTCTGCTGACCTGGTTCTATGGCTCTAAAGCAGCTCTGCTGACCTGGTTCTCTGGCTTTGAAGCAGCTCTGCTGACCTGATTCTCTGGTTCTAAAGCAGCTCTGCTGACCTGGTTCTATGACTCAAAAGCAGCTCTGGTGACCTGGTTCTCTGGCTTTGAAGCAGCTCTGCTGACCTGGTTATCTGGCTCTAGAGCAGCTCTGCTGACCTGGTTATCTGGCTCTAGAGCAGCACTGCTGACCTGGTTCTCTTCCTCTAAAGCAACTCTCCTGACCTGGTTCTCCGGGCTCTATAGCAGCTCTGCTGACCTGGTTCTCTCCCTCTAAAGGAACTCTGCTGACTTGGTTTCTCTGGCTCTACAGCAGCTCTGCTGACCTGGTTCTCTGGCTCTAAAGCAGATCTGCTGACCTGGTTCTCTTCCTCTAAAGCAACTCTGCTGACCTGGTTCTCTGGCTCTATAGCTGCTCTGCTGACCTGGTTCTCTCCCTCTAAAGGAGCTCTGCAGACTTGGTTTCTCTGGCTCTAAAGAAGCTCTGCTGACCTGGTTCTTAGGCTCTAAAGCAGCTCTGCTGACCTGGTTCTATGGCTCTAAAGCAGCTCTGCTGACCTGGTTCTATGGCTCTAAAACAGCTCTGCTGACCTGGTTCTCTGGCTCTTGAGCAGCTCTGCTGACCTGGTTCTTAGGCTCTACAGCAGCTCTGCTGACCTGGTTCTCTTGCTCTAGAGCACCTTTGGTGACCTGGTTCTTAGGCTCTAGAGCAGCTCTGCCGACCTGGTTCTCTGGCTCTACAAAGGCTCTGCTGACCTGGTTCTCTGGTTTTGAAGCAGCTCTGCTGACCTGGTTCTCTGGCTCTAAAGAAGCTCTGCTGATTTGTATCTCTGGCTCTAGAGCAGCTCTCCTGACCTGCTTCTCTCCCTCAAAAGCAGCTCTGCTGACCTGGTTTCTCTGGATCTACAGCAGCTCTGCTGACCTGGTTCTCTAGCTCAAGAGCAGCTCTGCTGACCTGGTTCTTAGGATCTAGTGCAGCTCTGCTGACTTGGTTTTATGTCTCTAAAGCA
Organism: Triturus cristatus; assembly: GCF_964204655.1. NCBI lineage: Eukaryota > Metazoa > Chordata > Amphibia > Caudata > Salamandridae > Triturus > Triturus cristatus. The sequence goes on along the minus strand of NC_140579.1, from coordinate 1,129,973,515 downwards.
GCTCTGCTGACCTGGTTCTCTGGCTTTGAAGCAGGTCTGCTGACCTGATTCTCTCGCTCTAAAGGAGCTCTGCTGACCTGGTTCTTAGGCTCTACAGCAGCTCTGCTGACCTGGTTCTCTTGCTCTAGAGCACCTTTGGTGACCTGGTTCTTAGGCTCTAGAGCAGCTCTGCCGACCTGGTTCTTTGGCTCTACAAAGGCTCTGCTGACCTGGTTCTCTGGTTTTGAAGCAGCTCTGCTGACCTGGTTCTCTGGCTCTAAAGAAGCTCTGCTGATTTGTATCTCTGGCTCTAGAGCAGCTCTCCTGACCTGCTTCTCTCCCTCAAAAGCAGCTCTGCTGACCTGGTTTCTCTGGATCTACAGCAGCTCTGCTGACCTGGTTTCTCTCCCTCTAAAGCAGCTCTGCTGACCTGGTTTCTCTGGCCCTACAGCAGCTCTGCTGACCTGGTTCTCTGGCTCAAGAGCAGCTCTGCAGACCTGGTTCTTAGGCTCTAGAGCAGATCTACTGACCTGGTTCTATGGCTCTACAGCAGCTCTGCTGAACTGGTTCTCTGGCTCTAGACTAGCTCTGCTGACCTGGTTCTTATGCTATAGAGCAGCTCTGCTGACCTGGTTCTCTTGCTCTACAATGGCTCTGCTGACCTGGTTCTCTGGCTCTAAAGTGGGTCTGCTGACCTGGTTCTCTGGCTCTAAAGCAACTCTGCTGACCTGGTTCTCTGGGTCTAGAGCAGCTCTGCTGACCTGGTTCTCTGGCTCTAGAGCAGCTCTGCTGACCTGGTTCTTAGGCTCTACAACGGCTCTACTGACCTGGTTCTCTGGCTCTAAAGCAGCTCTGCTGACCTGGTTCTATGGCTCTAAAGCAGCTCTGGTGACCTGGTTCTCTGGCTCTTGAGCAACTCTGCTGACCTGGTTCTTAGGCTGTTGAGCAGCTCTGCTGACCTGATTCTCTGGCTCTAGAGCAGCTCTGCTGACCTATTTCTCTCCCTCTAAAGCAGATCTGCTGACCTGGTCCTCTGGCTCTAAAGCAGCTCTGCTGACCTGGATATCTTCCTCTAAAGCAGCCCTGCTCACCTGGTTTCTCTAGCTCTACAGCAGCTCTGCTGACCGGGTTCTCTTGCTCTAGAGCACCTTTGGTGACATGGTTCTTAGGCTCTAGAGCAGCTCTGCCGACCTGGTTCTCTGGCTCTACAAAGGCTCTGCTGACCTGGTTCTCTGGCTTTGAAGCAGCTCTGCTGACCTGGTTCTCTGGCACTAAAGCAGCTCTGCTTATTTGAATCGCTGGCTCTAGAGCAGCTCTCCTGACCAGGTTCTTAGAGTCTAGAGCAGCTCTGCTAACCTGGTTCTCTGGCTCTAAAGCAGCTCTGCTGACCTGGTTCTCTCCCTCGAAAGCAGCTCTGCTGACCTGGTTTCTCTGGATCTACAGCAGCTCTGCTGACCTGGTTCTCTAGCTCAAGAGCAGCTCTGCTGACCTGGTTCTTAGGCTCTAGTGCAGCTCTGCTGACTTGGTTCTATGGCTCTAAAGCAGCTCTGCTGACCTGGTTCTCTGGCTTTGAAGCAGCTCTGCTGACCTGATTCTCTCGCTCTAAAGCAGCTCTGCTGACCTGGTTTCATGGCTCTAAAGCAGCTCTGCTGACCTGGTTCTCTGGCTTTGAAGCAGCTCTGCTGACCTGGTTCTCTGGCTCTAGAGCAGCTCTGCTGACCTGGTTCTCTTCCTTTAAAGCAGGTCTCATGACCTGGTTCTCTCCCTCTAAAGGAGCTCTGCTGATGTGGTTTCTCTGGCTCTACAGCAGCTCTGCTGACCTGGTTCTCTGGCTCTAAAGCAGCTCGGTTGACCTGGTTCTTAGGCTCTATAGCAGCTCTGCTGACCTGGTTCTCGGGCTCTACAACGGCTCTGCTGACTTGGTTCTCTGGCTTTGAAGCAGCTCTGCTGACCTGGTTCTCTGGCTGCTCTAAAGCAGCTCTGCTGACCTGGTTCTCTGGCTCTAAAGCAGCTCTGCTGACCTGGATCTCTGGCTTTGAAGCAGCTCTGCTGACCTGGTTCTCTGGCTCTAAAGCAGCTCTGCTGACCTGGTTCTCGGGCTCTAAAGCAGATCTGCTGACCTGGTTTCTCTGGCTCTACAGCAGCTCATCTAACCTGGTTCTCTGGCTCAAGAGCAGCTCTGCTGACATGGTTCTTAGGCTCTAGAGCAGCTCTGCTGACCTGGTTCTATGGCTCTAAAGGAGCTCTGCTGACCTGGTTCTCTGGCTTTGAAGCAGCTCTGCTGACCTGATTCTCTGGCTCTAAAGCAGCTCTGGTTTCTCTGGATCTACAGCAGCTCTGCTGACCTGGTTTCTCTCCTTCTAAAGCAGCTCTGCTGACCTGGTTTCTCTCCCTCTAAAGCAGCTCTGCTGACCTGGTTTCTCTGGATCTACAGCAGCTCTGCTGACCTGGTTTCTCTCCCTCTAAAGCAGCTCTGCTGACCTGGTTTCTCTGGCCCTACAGCAGCTCTGCTGACCTGGTTCTCTGGCTCAAGAGCAGCTCTGCAGACCTGGTTCTTAGGCTCTAGAGCAGATCTGCTGACCTTGTTCTATGGCTCTACAGCAGCTCTGCTGAACTGGTTCTCTGGCTCTAGACCAGCTCTGCTGACCTGGTCCTCTGGCTCTAAAGCGGGTCTGCTGACCTGGTTCTCTGGCTCTAAAGCAACTCTGCTGACCTGGTTCTCTGGATCTAGAGCAGCTCTGCTGACCTGGTTCTCTGGCTCTAGAGCAGCTATGCTGACCTTGTTCTTAGGCTCTAGAGCAGCTCTGCTGACCTGGTTCTCTGGCTCTACAACGGCTCTACTGACCTGGTTCTCTGGCTCTAAAGCAGCTCTGCTGACCTGGTTCTATGGCTCTAAAGCAGCTCTGCTGACCTGGTTCTCTGGTTCTTGAGCAACTCTGCTGACCTGGTTCTTAGGCTATAGAGCAGCTCTGCTGACCTGATTCTCTGGCTCTAGAGCAGCTCTGCTGACCTAGTTCTCTCCCTCTAAAGCAGATCTGCTGACCTGGTTCTCTGGCTCTAAAGCAGCTCTGCTGACCTGGATCTCTTCCTCTAAAGCAGCCCTGCTCACCTGGTTTCTCTAGCACTACAGCAGCTCTGCTGACCTGGTTCTCTTGCTCTAGAGCACCTTTGGTGACCTGGTTCTTAGGCTCTAGAGCAGCGCTGCCGACCTGGTTCTCTGGCTCTACAAAGGCTCTGCTGACTTTGTTCTCTGGTTTTGAAGCAGCTCTGCTGACCTGGTTCTCTGGCTCTAAAGCAGCTCTGCTGATTTGAATCTCTGGCTCTAGAGCAGCTCTCCTGACCTGGTTCTTAGACTCTAGAGCAGCTCTGCTAACCTGGTTCTCTGGCTCTAAAGCACCTCTGCTGACCTGGTTCTCTGGCTCAAGAGCAGCTCTGCTGACCTGGTTCTTAGGCTCTAGTGCAGCTCTGCTGACTTGGTTCTATGGCTCTAAAGCAGCTCTGCTGACCTGGTTCTCTGGCTTTGAAGCAGCTCTGCTGACCTGATTCTCTCGCTCTAAAGCAGCTCTGCTGACCTGGTTCTATGGCTCTAAAGCAGCTCTGCTGACCTGGTTCTCTGGCTTTGAAGCAGCTCTGCTGACCGGGTTCTCTGGCTCTAGAGCAGCTCTGCTGACCTGGTTCTCTTCCTCTAAAGCAGGTCGTCTGACCTGGTTCTCTCCCTCTAAATGAGCTCTGCTGACGTGGTTTCTCTGGCTCTACAGCAGCTCTGCTGACCTGGTTCTCTGGCTCTAAAGCAGCTCTGTTGACCTGGTTCTTAGGCTCTATAGCAGCTCTGCTGACCTGGTTCTCTGGCTCTACAATGGCTCTGCTGACTTGGTTATCTGGCTTTGAAGCAGCTCTGCTGACCTGGTTCTCTGGCTCTAAAGCAGCTCTGCTGACCTGGATCTCTGGCTTTGAAGCAGCTCTGCTGACCTGGTTCTCTGGCTCTAAAGCAGCTCTGCTAACCTGGCTCTCTGGCTCTAAAGCAGATCTGCTGACCTGGTTTCTCTGGCTCTGCAGCAGCTCTGCTAACCTGGTTCTCTGGCTCAAGTGCAGCTCTGCTGACATGGTTCTTAGGCTCTAGAGCAGCTCTGCTGACCTGGTTCTATGGCTCTAAAGCAGCTCTGCTGACCTGGTTCTCTGGCTTTGAAGCAGCTCTGCTGACCTGATTCTCTGGTTCTAAAGCAGCTCTGCTGACCTGGTTCAATGACTCAAAAGCAGCTCTGATGACCTGGTTCTCTGGCTTTGAAGCAGCTCTGCTGACCTGGTTATCTGGCTCTAGAGCAGCTCTGCTGACCTGGTTATCTGGCTCTAGAGCAGCACTGCTGACCTGGTTCTCTTCCTCTAAAGTAACTCTCCTGACCTGGTTCTCTGGGCTCTATAGCAGCTCTGCTGACCTGGTTCTCTCTCTCTAAAGGAACTCTGCTGACTTGGTTTCTCTGGCTCTACAGCAGCTCTGCTGACCTGGTTCTCTGGCTCTAAAGCAGATCTGCTGACCTGGTTCTCTTCCTCTAAAGCAACTCTGCTGACCTGGTTCTCTGGCTCTATAGCTGCTCTGCTGACCTGGTTCTCTCCCTCTAAAGGAGCTCTGCAGACTTGGTTTCTCTGGCTCTAAAGAAGCTCTGCTGACCTGGTTCTTAGGCTCTGAAGCAGCTCTGCTGACCTGGTTCTATGGCTCTAAAGCAGCTCTGCTGACCTGGTTCTATGGCTCTAAAGCAGCTCTGCTGACCTGGTTCTCTGCCTCTTGAGCAGCTCTGCTGACCTGGTTCTTAGGCTCTACAGCAGCTCTGCTGACCTGGTTCTCTTGCTCTAGAGCACCTTTAGTGACCTGGTTCTTAGGCTCTAGAGCAGCTCTGCCGACCTGGTTCTCTGGCTCTACAAAGGCTCTGCTGACCTGGTTCTCTGGTTTTGAAGCAGCTCTGCTGACCTGGTTCTCTGGCTCTAAAGAAGCTCTGCTGATTTGTATCTCTGGCTCTAGAGCAGCTCTCCTGACCTGCTTCTCTCCCTCAAAAGCAGCTCTGCTGACCTGGTTTCTCTGGATCTACAGCAGCTCTGCTGACCTGGTTTCTCTCCCTCTAAAGCATCTCTGCTGACCTGGTTTCTCTGGCCCTACAGCAGCTCTGCTGACCTGGTTCTCTGGCTCAAGGGCAGCTCTGCAGACCTGGTTCTTATGCTATAGAGCAGCTCTGCTGACCTGGTTCTCTTGCTCTACAACGGCTCTGCTGACCTGGTTCTCTGGCTCTAAAGTGGGTCTGCTGACCTGGTTCTCTGGCTCTAAAGCAACTCTGCTGACCTGGTTCTCTGGGCCTAGAGCAGCTCTGCTGACCTGGTTCTCTGGCTCTAGAGCAGCTCTGCTGACCTGGTTCTTAGGCTCTAGAGCAGCTCTGCTGACCTGGTTCTCTGGCTCTACAACGGCTCTACTGACCTGGTTCTCTGGCTCTAAAGCAGCTCTGCTGACCTGGTTCTATGGCTCTAAAGCAGCTCTGGTGACCTGGTTCTCTGGCTCTAGAGCAGCTCTGCTGACCTATTTCTCTCCCTCTAAAGCAGATCTGCTGACCTGGTTCTCTGGCTCTAAAGCAGCTCTGCTGACCTGGATCTCTTCCTCTAAAGCAGCCCTGCTCACCTGGTTTCTCTAGCTCTACAGCAGCTCTGCTGACCGGGTTCTCTTGCTCTAGAGCACCTTTGGTGACATGGTTCTTAGGCTCTAGAGCAGCTCTGCCGACCTGGTTCTCTGACTCTACAAAGGCTCTGCTGACCTGGTTCTCTGGCTTTGAAGCAGCTCTGCTGACCTGGTTCTCTGGCACTAAAGCAGCTCTGCTTATTTGAATCGCTGGCTCTAGAGCAGCTCTCCTGACCAGGTTCTTAGAGTCTAGAGCAGCTCTGCTGACCTGGTTCTCTGGCTCTAAAGCAGCTCTGCTGACCTGGTTCTCTCCCTCGAAAGCAGCTCTGCTGACCTGGTTTCTCTGGATCTACAGCAGCTCTGCTGACCTGGTTCTCTAGCTCAAGAGCAGCTCTGCTGACCTGGTTCTTAGGCTCTAGTGCAGCTCTGCTGACTTGGTTCTATGGCTCTAAAGCAGCTCTGCTGACCTGGTTCTCTGGCTTTGAAGCAGCTCTGCTGACCTGATTCTCTCGCTCTAAAGCAGCTCTGCTGACCTGGTTTCATGGCTCTAAAGCAGCTCTGCTGACCTGGTTCTCTGGCTTTGAAGCAGCTCTGCTGACCTGGTTCTCTGGCTCTAGAGCAGCTCTGCTGACCTGGTTCTCTTCCTTTAAAGCAGTTCTCCTGACCTGGTTCTCTCCCTCTAAAGGAGCTCTGCTGACGTGGTTTCTCTGGCTCTACAGCAGCTCTGCTGACCTGGTTCTCTGGCTCTAAAGCACCTCGGTTGACCTGGTTCTTAGGCTCTATAGCAGCTCTGCTGACCTGGTTCTCGGGCTCTACAACGGCTCTGCTGACTTGGTTCTCTGGCTTTGAAGCAGCTCTGCTGACCTGGTTCTCTGGCTCTAAAGCAGCTCTGCTGACCTGGTTCTCTGGCTTTAAAGCAGCTCTGCTGACCTGGTTCTCTGGCTCTAAAGCAGCTCTGCTGACCTGGTTCTCGGGCTCTAAAGCAGATCTGCTGACCTGGTTTCTCTGGCTCTACAGCAGCTCATCTAACCTGGTTCTCTGGCTCAAGAGCAGCTCTGCTGACATGGTTCTTAGGCTCTAGAGCAGCTCTGCTGATCTGGTTCTATGGCTCTAAAGGAGCTCTGCTGACCTGGTTCTCTGGCTTTGAAGCAGCTCTGCTGACCTGATTCTCTGGCTCTAAAGCAGCTCTGCTGACCTGGTTTCTCTGGATCTACAGCAGCTCTGCTGACCTGGTTTCTCTCCTTCTAAAGCAGCTCTGCTGACCTGGTTTCTCTCCCTCTAAAGCAGCTCTGCTGACCTGGTTTCTCTGGATCTACAGCAGCTCTGCTGACCTGGTTTCTCTCCCTCTAAAGCAGCTCTGCTGACCTGGTTTCTCTGGCCCTACAGCAGCTCTGCTGACCTGGTTCTCTGGCTCAAAAGCAGCTCTGCAGACCTGGTTCTTAGGCTCTAGAGCAGATCTGCTGACCTGGTTCTATGGCTCTACAGCAGCTCTGGAACTGGTTCTCTGGCTCTAGACCAGCTCTGCTGACCTGGTCTTCTGGCTCTAAAGCGGGTCTGCTGACCTGGTTCTCTGGCTCTAAAGCAACTCTGCTGACCTGGTTCTCTGGATCTAGAGCAGCTCTGCTGACCTGGTTCTCTGGCTCTAGAGCAGCTATGCTGACCTTGTTCTTAGGCTCTAGAGCAGCTCTGCTGACCTGGTTCTCTGGCTCTACAACGGCTCTACTGACCTGGTTCTCTGGCTCTAAAGCAGCTTTGCTGACTTGGTTCTATGGCTCTAAAGCAGCTCTGCTGACCTGGTTCTCTGGCTCTTGAGCAACTCTGCTGACCTGGTTCTTAGGCTATAGAGCAGCTCTGCTGACCTGATTCTCTGGATCTAGAGCAGCTCTGCTGACCTAGTTCTCTCCCTCTAAAGCAGATCTGCTGACCTGGTTCTCTGGCTCTAGACCAGCTCTGCTGACCTGGTCTTCTGGCTCTAAAGCGGGTCTGCTGACCTGGTTCTCTGGCTCTAAAGCAACTCTGCTGACCTGGTTCTCTGGATCTAGAGCAGCTCTGCTGACCTGGTTCTCTGGCTCTAGAGCAGCTATGCTGACCTTGTTCTTAGGCTCTAGAGCAGCTCTGCTGACCTGGTTCTCTGGCTCTACAACGGCTCTACTGACCTGGTTCTCTGGCTCTAAAGCAGCTTTGCTGACTTGGTTCTATGGCTCTAAAGCAGCTCTGCTGACCTGGTTCTCTGGCTCTTGAGCAACTCTGCTGACCTGGTTATTAGGCTATAGAGCAGCTCTGCTGACCTGATTCTCTGGATCTAGAGCAGCTCTGCTGACCTAGTTCTCTCCCTCTAAAGCAGATCTGCTGACCTGGTTCTCTGGCTCTAAAGCAGCTCTGCTGACCTGGATCTCTTCCTCTAAAGCAGCCCTGCTCACCTGGTTTCTCTAGCACTACAGCAGCTCTGCTGACCTGGTTCTCTTGCTCTAGAGCACCTTTGGTGACCTGGTTCTTAGGCTCTAGAGCAGCTCTGCCGACCTGGTTCTCTGGCTCTACAAAGGCTCTGCTGACTTGGTTCTCTGGCTTTGAAGCAGCTCTGCTGACCTGGTTCTCTGGCTCTAAAGCAGCTCTGCTGATTTGAATCTCTGGCTCTAGAGCAGCTCTCCTGACCTGGTTCTTAGACTCTAGAGCAGCTCTGCTAACCTGGTTCTCTGGCTCTAAAGCAGCTCTGCTGACCTGGTTCACTCCCTCGAAAGCAGCTCTGCTGACCTGGTTTCTCTGGATCTACAGCAGCTCTGCTGACCTGGTTCTCTAGCTCAAGAGCAGCTCTGCTGACCTGGTTCTTAGGCTCTAGAGCAGCTCTGCTGACCTGGTTCTATGGCTCTAAAGGAGCTCTGCTGACCTGGTTCTCTGGCTTTGAAGCAGCTCTGCTGACCTGATTCTCTGGCTCTAAAGCAGCTCTGCTGACCTGGTTTCTCTGGATCTACAGCAGCTCTGCTGACCTGGTTTCTCTCCTTCTAAAGCAGCTCTGCTGACCTGGTTTCTCTCCCTCTAAAGGAGCTCTGCTAACCTGGTTTCTCTGGCTCTACAGCATCTCTGCTGACTTGGTTCTCTGGCTCAAGAGCAGCTCTGCAGACCTAGTTCTTAGGCTCTAGAGCAGATCTGCTGACCTGGTTCTATGGCTCTACAGCAGCTCTGCTGACCTGGTTATCTGGCTTTAAAGCAGCTCTGCTGACCTGGTTGTCCGGCTCGAAAGCAGCTCTGATGACCTGGTTCTCTCCCTCTAAAGCAGCTCTGCTGACCTGGTTCTCTCCCTCTAAAGCAGCCCTGCTGACCTGTTTCTCTCCCTCTAAAGCAGCTCTGCTGACCTAATTTCTCTCCCTCTAAAGCGGGTCTGCTAACCTGGTTCTCTGGCTCAAGAGCAGCTCTGCAGACCTGGTTCTTAGGCTCTAGAGCAGATCTGCTGACCTGGTTCTATGGCTCTACAGCAGCTCTGCTGATCTGGTTCTCTGGCTCTAGACCAGGTCTGCTGACCTGGTTCTTAGGCCCTAGAGCAGCTCTGCTGATCTGGTTCTCTTGCTCTACAACGGCTCTGCTGACCTGGTTCTCTGGCTCTAAAGCGGGTCTGCTGACCTGGTTCTCTGGCTCTAAAGAAACTCTAGTGACCTGGTTCTCTGGATCTAGAGCAGCTCTGCTGACCTGGTTCTCTGGCTCTAGAGCAGCTCTGCTGACCTGGTCCTTAGGCTCTAGAGCAGCTCTGCTGACCTGGTTCTCTGGCTCTACAACGGCTCTGCTGACCTGGTTCTCTGGCTCTAAAGCAGCTCTGCTGACCTGGTTCTCTAAAGCAGTTCTGCAGATTTGTATCTCTGGCTCTAGAGCAGTTCTCCTGACCTGGTTCTTAGACTCTAGAGCAGCTCTGCTAACTTGGTCCTCTGGCTCTAAAGCAGCTCTGCTGACCTGGTTCTCTCCCTCAAAAGCAGCTCTGCTGACCTGGTTTCTCTGGATCTACAGCAGCTCTGCTGACCTGGTTTCTCTCCCTCGAAAGCAGCTCTGCTGACATGATTTCTCTCCCTCTAAAGCAGCTCTGCTGACCTGGTTTCTCTGGCTCTACAGCAGCTCTGCTGACCTGGTTCTCTTGCTCTACAATGGCTCTGCTGACCTGGTTCTCTGGCTCTAAAGTGGGTCTGCTGACCTGGTTCTCTGGCTCTAAAGCAACTCTGCTGACCTGGTTCTCTGGGCCTAGAGCAGCTCTGCTGACCTGGTTCTCTGGCTCTAGAGCAGCTCTGCTGACCTGGTTCTTAGGCTCTACAACGGCTCTACTGACCTGGTTCTCTGGCTCTAAAGCAGCTCTGCTGACCTGGTTCTATGGCTCTAAAGCAGCTCTGGTGACCTGGTTCTCTTGCTCTTGAGCAACTCTGCTGACCTGGTTCTTAGGCTGTAGAGCAGCTCTGCTGACCTGATTCTCTGGCTCTAGAGCAGCTCTGCTGACCTATTTCTCTCCCTCTAAAGCAGATCTGCTGACCTGGTCCTCTGGCTCTAAAGCAGCTCTGCTGACCTGGATATCTTCCTCTAAAGCAGCCCTGCTCACCTGGTTTCTCTAGCTCTACAGCAGCTCTGCTGACCGGGTTCTCTTGCTCTAGAGCACCTTTGGTGACATGGTTCTTAGGCTCTAGAGCAGCTCTGCCGACCTGGTTCTCTGGCTCTACAAAGGCTCTGCTGACCTGGTTCTCTGGCTTTGAAGCAGCTCTGCTGACCTGGTTCTCTTGCACTAAAGCAGCTCTGCTTATTTGAATCGCTGGCTCTAGAGCAGCTCTCCTGACCAGGTTCTTAGAGTCTAGAGCAGCTCTGCTAACCTGGTTCTCTGGCTCTAAAGCAGCTCTGCTGACCTGGTTCTCTCCCTCGAAAGCAGCTCTGCTGACCTGGTTTCTCTGGATCTACAGCAGCTCTGCTGACCTGGTTCTCTAGCTCAAGAGCAGCTCTGCTGACCTGGTTCTTAGGCTCTAGTGCAGCTCTGCTGACTTGGTTCTATGGCTCTAAAGCAGCTCTGCTGACCTGGTTCTCTGGCTTTGAAGCAGCTCTGCTGACCTGATTCTCTCGCTCTAAAGCAGCTCTGCTGACCTGGTTTCATGGCTCTAAAGCAGCTCTGCTGACCTGGTTCTCTGGCTTTGAAGCAGCTCTGCTGACCTGGTTCTCTGGCTCTAGAGCAGCTCTGCTGACCTGGTTCTCTTCCTTTAAAGCAGGTCTCCTGACCTTGTTCTCTCCCTCTAAAGGAGCTCTGCTGACGTGGTTTCTCTGGCTCTACAGCAGCTCTGCTGACCTGGTTCTCTGGCTCTAAAGCAGCTCGGTTGACCTGGTTCTTAGGCTCTATAGCAGCTCTGCTGACCTGGTTCTCGGGCTCTACAACGGCTCTGCTGACTTGGTTCTCTGGCTTTGAAGCAGCTCTGCTGACCTGGTTCTCTGGCTCTAAAGCAGCTCTGCTGACCTGGTTCTCTGGCTCTAAAGAAGCTCTGCTGACCTGGATCTCTGGCTTTGAAGCAGCTCTGCTGACCTGGTTCTCTGGCTCTAAAGCAGCTCTGCTGACCTGGTTCTCGGGCTCTAAAGCAGATCTGCTGACCTGGTTTCTCTGGCTCTACAGCAGCTCATCTAACCTGGTTCTCTGGCTCAAGAGCAGCTCTGCTGACATGGTTCTTAGGCTCTAGAGCAGCTCTGCTGACCTGGTTCTATGGCTCTAAAGGAGCTCTGCTGACCTGGTTCTCTGGCTTTGAAGCAGCTCTGCTGACCTGATTCTCTGGCTCTAAAGCAGCTCTGCTGACCTGGTTTCTCTGGATCTACAGCAGCTCTGCTGACCTGGTTTCTCTCCTTCTAAAGCAGCTCTGCTGACCTGGTTTCTCTCCCTCTAAAGCAGCTCTGCTGACCTGGTTTCTCTGGATCTACAGCAGCTCTGCTGACCTGGTTTCTCTCCCTCTAAAGCAGCTCTGCTGACCTGGTTTCTCTGGCCCTACAGCAGCTCTGCTGACCTGGTTCTCTGGCTCAAGAGCAGCTCTGCAGACCTGGTTCTTAGGCTCTAGAGCAGATCTGCTGACCTTGTTCTATGGCTCTACAGCAGCTCTGCTGAACTGGTTCTCTGGCTCTAGACCAGCTCTGCTGACCTGGTCCTCTGGCTCTAAAGCGGGTCTGCTGACCTGGTTCTCTGGCTCTAAAGCAACTCTGCTGACCTGGTTCTCTGGATCTAGAGCAGCTCTGCTGACCTGGTTCTCTGGCTCTAGAGCAGCTATGCTGACCTTGTTCTTAGGCTCTAGAGCAGCTCTGCTGACCTGGTTCTCTGGCTCTACAACGGCTCTACTGACCTGGTTCTCTGGCTCTAAAGCAGCTCTGCTGACCTGGTTCTATGGCTCTAAAGCAGCTCTGCTGACCTGGTTCTCTGGCTCTTGAGCAACTCTGCTGACCTGGTTCTTAGGCTATAGAGCAGCTCTGCTGACCTGATTCTCTGGCTCTAGAGCAGCTCTGCTGACCTAGTTCTCTCCCTCTAAAGCAGATCTGCTGACCTGGTTCTCTGGCTCTAAAGCAGCTCTGCTGACCTGGATCTCTTCCTCTCAAGCAGCCCTGCTCACCTGGTTTCTCTAGCACTACAGCAGCTCTGCTGACCTGGTTCTCTTGCTCTAGAGCACCTTTGGTGACCTGGTTCTTAGGCTCTAGAGCAGCGCTGCCGACCTGGTTCTCTGGCTCTACAAAGGCTCTGCTGACTTTGTTCTCTGGTTTTGAAGCAGCTCTGCTGACCTGGTTCTCTGGCTCTAAAGCAGCTCTGCTGATTTGAATCTCTGGCTCTAGAGCAGCTCTCCTGACCTGGTTCTTAGACTCTAGAGCAGCTCTGCTAACCTGGTTCTCTGGCTCTAAAGCACCTCTGCTGACCTGGTTCTCTGGCTCAAGAGTAGCTCTGCTGACCTGGTTCTTAGGCTCTAGTGCAGCTCTGCTGACTTGGTTCTATGGCTCTAAAGCAGCTCTGCTGACCTGGTTCTCTGGCTTTGAAGCAGCTCTGCTGACCTGATTCTCTCGCTCTTAAGCAGCTCTGCTGACCTGGTTCTATGGCTCTAAAGCAGCTCTGCTGACCTGGTTCTCTGGCTTTGAAGCAGCTCTGCTGACCGGGTTCTCTGGCTCTAGAGCAGCTCTGCTGACCTGGTTCTCTTCCTCTAAAGCAGGTCGTCTGACCTGGTTCTCTCCCTCTAAATGAGCTCTGCTGACATGGTTTCTCTGGCTCTACAGCAGCTCTGCTGACCTGGTTCTCTGGCTCTAAAGCAGCTCTGTTGACCTGGTTCTTAGGCTCTATAGCAGCTCTGCTGACCTGGTTCTCTGGCTCTACAATGGCTCTGCTGACTTGGTTATCTGGCTTTGAAGCAGCTCTGCTGACCTGGTTCTCTGGCTCTAAAGCAGCTCTGCTGACCTGGATCTCTGGCTTTGAAGCAGCTCTGCTGACCTGGTTCTCTGGCTCTAAAGCAGCTCTGCTGACCTGGCTCTCTGGCTCTAAAGCAGATCTGCTGACCTGGTTTCTCTGGCTCTACAGCAGCTCTGCTAACCTGGTTCTCTGGCTCAAGTGCAGCTCTGCTGACATGGTTCTTAGGCTCTAGAGCAGCTCTGCTGACCTGGTTCTATGGCTCTAAAGCAGCTCTGCTGACCTGGTTCTCTGGCTTTGAAGCAGCTCTGCTGACCTGATTCTCTGGTTCTAAAGCAGCTCTGCTGACCTGGTTCTATGACTCAAAAGCAGCTCTGATGACCTGGTTCTCTGGCTTTGAAGCAGCTCTGCTGACCTGGTTATCTGGCTCTAGAGCAGCTCTGCTGACCTGGTTATCTGGCTCTAGAGCAGCACTGCTGACCTGGTTCTCTTCCTCTAAAGTAACCCTCCTGACCTGGTTCTCTGGGCTCTATAGCAGCTCTGCTGACCTGGTTCTCTCTCTCTAAAGGAACTCTGCTGACTTGGTTTCTCTGGCTCTACAGCAGCTCTGCTGACCTGGTTCTCTGGCTCTAAAGCAGATCTGCTGACCTGGTTCTCTTCCTCTAAAGCAACTCTGCTGACCTGGTTCTCTGGCTCTATAGCTGCTCTGCTGACCTGGTTCTCTCCCTCTAAAGGAGCTCTGCAGACTTGGTTTCTCTGGCTCTAAAGAAGCTCTGCTGACCTGGTTCTTAGGCTCTGAAGCAGCTCTGCTGACCTGGTTCTATGGCTCTAAAGCAGTTCTGCTGACCTGGTTCTATGGCTCTAAAGAAGCTCTGCTGACCTGGTTCTCTGCCTCTTGAGCAGCTCTGCTGACCTGGTTCTTAGGCTCTACAGCAGCTCTGCTGACCTGGTTCTCTTGCTCTAGAGCACCTTTAGTGACCTGGTTCTTAGGCTCTAGAGCAGCTCTGCCGACCTGGTTCTCTGGCTCTACAAAGGCTCTGCTGACCTGGTTCTCTGGTTTTGAAGCAGCTCTGCTGACCTGGTTCTCTGGCTCTAAAGAAGCTCTGCTGATTTGTATCTCTGGCTCTAGAGCAGCTCTCCTGACCTGCTTCTCTCCCTCAAAAGCAGCTCTGCTGACCTGGTTTCTCTGGATCTACAGCAGCTCTGCTGACCTGGTTTCTCTCCCTCTAAAGCAGCTCTGCTGACCTGGTTTCTCTGGCCCTACAGCAGCTCTGCTGACCTGGTTCTCTGGCTCAAGGGCAGCTCTGCAGACCTGGTTCTTAGGCTCTAGAGCAGATCTACTGACCTGGTTCTATGGCTCTACAGCAGCTCTGCTGAACTGGTTCTCTGGCTCTAGACCAGCTCTGCTGACCTGGTTCTTATGCTATAGAGCAGCTCTGCTGACCTGGTTCTCTTGCTCTACAACGGCTCTGCTGACCTGGTTCTCTGGCTCTAAAGTGGGTCTGCTGACCTGGTTCTTTGGCTCTAAAGCAACTCTGCTGACCTGGTTCTCTGGGCCTAGAGCAGCTCTGCTGACCTGGTTCTCTGGCTCTAGAGCAGCTCTGCTGACCTGGTTCTTAGGCTCTAGAGCAGCTCTGCTGACCTGGTTCTCTGGCTCTACAACGGCTCTACTGACCTGGTTCTCTGGCTCTAAAGCAGCTCTGCTGACCTGGTTCTATGGCTCTAAAGCAGCTCTGGTGACCTGGTTCTCTGGCTCTAGAGCAGCTCTGATGACCTATTTCTCTCCCTCTAAAGCAGATCTGCTGACCTGGTTCTCTGGCTCTAAAGCAGCTCTGCTGACCTGGATCTCTTCCTCTAAAGCAGCCCTGCTCACCTGGTTTCTCTAGCTCTACAGCAGCTCTGCTGACCTGGTTCTCTTGCTCTAGAGCACCTTTGGTGACATGGTTCTTAGGCTCTAGAGCAGCTCTGCCGACCTGGTTCTCTGGCTCTACAAAGGCTCTGCTGACCTGGTTCTCTGGCTTTGAAGCAGCTCTGCTGACCTGGTTCTCTGGCACTAAAGCAGCTCTGCTTATTTGAATCGCTGGCTCTAGAGCAGCTCTCCTGACCAGGTTCTTAGAGTCTAGAGCAGCTCTGCTAACCTGGTTCTCTGGCTCTAAAGCAGCTTTGCTGACCTGGTTCTCTCCCTCGAAAGCAGCTCTGCTGACCTGGTTTCTCTGGATCTACAGCAGCTCTGCTGACCTGGTTCTCTAGCTCAAGAGCAGCTCTGCTGACCTGGTTCTTAGGCTCTAGTGCAGCTCTGCTGACTTGGTTCTATGGCTCTAAAGCAGCTCTGCTGACCTGGTTCTCTGGCTTTGAAGCAGCTCTGCTGACCTGATTCTCTCGCTCTAAAGCAGCTCTGCTGACCTGGTTTCATGGCTCTAAAGCAGCTCTGCTGACCTGGTTCTCTGGCTTTGAAGCAGCTCTGCTGACCTGGTTCTCTGGCTCTAGAGCAGCTCTGCTGACATGGTTCTCTTCCTTTAAAGCAGTTCTCCTGACCTGGTTCTCTCCCTCTAAAGGAGCTCTGCTGACGTGGTTTCTCTGGCTCTACAGCAGCTCTGCTGACCTGGTTCTCTGGCTCTAAAGCAGCTCGGTTGACCTGGTTCTTAGGCTCTATAGCAGCTCTGCTGACCTGGTTCTCGGGCTCTACAACGGCTCTGCTGACTTGGTTCTCTGGCTTTGAAGCAGCTCTGCTGACCTGGTTCTCTGGCTCTAAAGCAGCTCTGCTGACCTGGTTCTCTGGCTTTAAAGCAGCTCTGCTGACCTGGTTCTCTGGCTCTAAAGCAGCTCTGCTGACCTGGTTCTCGGGCTCTAAAGCAGATCTGCTGACCTGGTTTCTCTGGCTCTACAGCAGCTCATCTAACCTGGTTCTCTGGCTCAAGAGCAGCTCTGCTGACATGGTTCTTAGGCTCTAGAGCAGCTCTGCTGATCTGGTTCTATGGCTCTAAAGGAGCTCTGCTGACCTGGTTCTCTGGCTTTGAAGCAGCTCTGCTGACCTGATTCTCTGGCTCTAAAGCAGCTCTGCTGACCTGGTTTCTCTGGATCTACAGCAGCTCTGCTGACCTGGTTTCTCTCCTTCTAAAGCAGCTCTGCTGACCTGGTTTCTCTCCCTCTAAAGCAGCTCTGCTGACCTGGTTTCTCTGGATCTACAGCAGCTCTGCTGACCTGGTTTCTCTCCCTCTAAAGCAGCTCTGCTGACCTGGTTTCTCTGGCCCTACAGCAGCTCTGCTGACCTGGTTCTCTGGCTCAAAAGCAGCTCTGCAGACCTGGTTCTTAGGCTCTAGAGCAGATCTGCTGACCTGGTTCTATGGCTCTACAGCAGCTCTGCTGAACTGGTTCTCTGGCTCTAGACCAGCTCTGCTGACCTGGTCTTCTGGCTCTAAAGCGGGTCTGCTGACCTGGTTCTCTGGCTCTAAAGCAACTCTGCTGACCTGGTTCTCTGGATCTAGAGCAGCTCTGCTGACCTGGTTCTCTGGCTCTAGAGCAGCTATGCTGACCTTGTTCTTAGGCTCTAGAGCAGCTCTGCTGACCTGGTTCTCTGGCTCTACAACGGCTCTACTGACCTGGTTCTCTGGCTCTAAAGCAGCTTTGCTGACCTGGTTCTATGGCTCTAAAGCAGCTCTGCTGACCTGGTTCTCTGGCTCTTGAGCAACTCTGCTGACCTGGTTCTTAGGCTATAGAGCAGCTCTGCTGACCTGATTCTCTGGATCTAGAGCAGCTCTGCTGACCTAGTTCTCTCCCTCTAAAGCAGATCTGCTCACCTGGTTTCTCTAGCACTACAGCAGCTCTGCTGACCTGGTTCTCTTGCTCTAGAGCACCTTTGGTGACCTGGTTCTTAGGCTCTAGAGCAGCTCTGCCGACCTGGTTCTCTGGCTCTACAAAGGCTCTGCTGACTTGGTTCTCTTGCTTTGAAGCAGCTCTGCTGACCTGGTTCTCTGGCTCTAAAGCAGCTCTGCTGATTTGAATCTCTGGCTCTAGAGCAGCTCTCCTGACCTGGTTCTTAGACTCTAGAGCAGCTCTGCTAACCTGGTTCTCTGGCTCTAAAGCAGCTCTGCTGACCTGGTTCACTCCCTCGAAAGCAGCTCTGCTGACCTGGTTTCTCTGGATCTACAGCAGCTCTGCTGACCTGGTTCTCTAGCTCAAGAGCAGCTCTGCTGACCTGGTTCTTAGGCTCTAGAGCAGCTCTGCTGACCTGGTTCTATGGCTCTAAAGGAGCTCTGCTGACCTGGTTCTCTGGCTTTGAAGCAGCTCTGCTGACCTGATTCTCTGGCTCTAAAGCAGCTCTGCTGACCTGGTTTCTCTGGATCTACAGCAGCTCTGCTGACCTGGTTTCTCTCCTTCTAAAGCAGCTCTGCTGACCTGGTTTCTCTCCCTCTAAAGGAGCTCTGCTGACCTGGTTTCTCTGGCTCTACAGCAGCTCTGCTGACTTGGTTCTCTGGCTCAAGAGCAGCTCTGCAGACCTGGTTCTTAGGCTCTAGAGCAGATCTGCTGACCTGGTTCTATGGCTCTACAGCAGCTCTGCTGACCTGGTTATCTGGCTTTAAAGCAGCTCTGCTGACCTGGTTGTCCGGCTCGAAAGCAGCTCTGATGACCTGGTTCTCTCCCTCTAAAGCAGCTCTGCTGACCTGGTTCTCTCCCTCTAAAGCAGCCCTGCTGACCTGTTTCTCTCCCTCTAAAGCAGCTCTGCTGACCTAATTTCTCCCTCTAAAGCGGGTCTGCTAACCTGGTTCTCTGGCTCAAGAGCAGCTCTGCAGACCTGGTTCTTAGGCTCTAGAGCAGATCTGCTGACCTGGTTCTATGGCTCTACAGCAGCTCTGCTGATCTGGTTCTCTGGCTCTAGACCAAGTCTGCTGACCTGGTTCTTAGGCCCTAGAGCAGCTCTGCTGATCTGGTTCTCTTGCTCTACAACGGCTCTGCTGACCTGGTTCTCTGGCTCTAAAGCGGGTCTGCTGACCTGGTTCTCTGGCTCTAAAGAAACTCTGCTGACCTGGTTCTCTGGCTCTAGAGCAGCTCTGCTGACCTGGTTCTCTGGCTCTAGAGCAGCTCTGCTGACCTGGTCCTTAGGCTCTAGAGCAGCTCTGCTGACCTGGTTCTCTGGCTCTACAACGGCTCTGCTGACCTGGTTCTCTGGCTCTAAAGCAGCTCTGCTGACCTGGTTCTATGGCTTTAAAGCAGCTCTGCTGACCTGGTTCTCTGGCTTTGAATCAGCTCTGCTGACCTGATTCTCTCGCTCTAAAGCAGCTTATCTAACCTGGTTCTCTGGCTCAAGAGCAGCTCTGCTGACATGGTTCTTAGGCTCTAGAGCAGCTCTGCTGACCTGGTTCTATGGCCCTAAAGGAGCTCTGCTGACCCGGTTCTCTGGCTTTGTAGCAGCTTTGCTGACCTGATTCTCTGGCTCTAAAGCAGCTCTGCTGACCTGGTTTCTCCGGATCTACAGCAGCTCTGCTGACCTGGTTTCTCTCCTTCTAAAGCAGCTCTGCTGACCTGGCTTCTCTCCCTCTAAAGGAGCTCTGCTGTCCTGGTTTCTCTGTCTCTACAGCAGCTCTGCTGACTTGGTTCTCTGGCTCAAGAACAGCTCTGCAGACCTGGTTCTTAGGCTCTAGAGCAGATCTGCTGACCTGGTTCTATGGCTCTACAGCAGCTCTGCTGACCTGGTTGTCCGGCTCGAAAGCAGCTCTGATGACCTGGTTCTCTCCCTCTAAAGCAGCTCTGCTCACCTGGTTCTCTCCCTCTAAAGCAGCTCTGCTGACCTGGTTCTCTCCCTCTAAAGCAGCTCTGCTGACCTGATTTCTCTCCCTCTAAAGCGGGTCTGCTAACCTGGTTCTCTGGCTCAAGAGCAGCTCTGCAGACCTGGTTCTTAGGCTCTAGAGCAGATCTGCTGACCTGGTTCTATGGCTCTACAGCAGCTCTGCTGATCTGGTTCTCTGGCTCTAGACCAGGTCTGCTGACCTGGTTCTTAGGCCCTAGAGCAGCTCTGCTGATCTGGTTCTCTTGCTCTACAACGGCTCTGCTGACCTGGTTCTCTGGCTCTAAAGCGGGTCTGCTGACCTGGTTCTCTGGCTCTAAAGAAACTCTGCTGACCTGGTTCTCTGGCTCTAGAGCAGCTCTGCTGACCTGGTTCTCTGGCTCTAGAGCAGCTCTGCTGACCTGGTTCTTAGGCCCTAGAGCAGCTATGCTGATCTGGTTCTCTTGCTCTACAACGGCTCTGCTGACCTGGTTCTCTGGCTCTAAAGCGGGTCTGCTGACCTGGTTCTCTGGCTCTAAAGCAGCCCTGCTGACCTGGTTCTCTGGCTCTTGAGCAACTCTGCTGACCTGGTTCTTAGGCTATAGAGCAGCTCTGCTGATCTGATTCTCTGGCTCTAGAGCAGCTCTGCTGACCTAGTTCTCTCCCTCTAAAGCAGATCTGCTGACCTGGTTCTCTGGCTCTAAAGCAGCTCTGCTGACCTGGATCTCTTCCTCTAAAGCAGCCCTGCTCACCTGGTTTCTCTAGCTCTACAGCAGCTCTTCTGACCTGGTTCTCTTGCTCTAGAGCACCTCTGGTGACCTGGTTCTTAGGCTCTAGAGCAGCTCTGCCGACCTGGTTCTCTGGCTCTACAAATGCTCTGCTGACCTGGTTCTCTGGCTTTGAAGCAGCTCTGCTGACCTGGTTCTCTGGCTCTAAAGCAGCTCTGCTGATTTGAATCTCTGGCTCTAGAGCAGCTCTCCTGACCTGGTTCTTAGACTCTAGAGCAGCTCTGCTAACCTGGTTCTCTGGCTCTAAAGCAGCTCTGCTGACCTGGTTCTCTCCCTCGAAAGCAGCTCTGCTGACCTGGTTTCTCTGGATCTACAGCAGCTCTGCTGACCTGGTTCTCTGGCTCAAGAGCAGCTCTGCTGACCTGGTTCTTAGGCTCTAGTGCAGCTCTGCTGACTTGGTTCTATGGCTCTAAAGCAGCTCTGCTGACCTGGTTTCTCTGGCCCTACAGCAGCTCTGCTGACCTGGTTCTCTGGCTCAAGAGCAGCTCTGCAGACCTGGTTCTTAGGCTCTAGAGCAGATCTGCTGACCTGGTTCTATGGCTCTACAGCAGCTCTGCTGAACTGGTTCTCTGGCTCTAGACCAGCTCTGCTGACCTGGTTCTTATGCTATAGAGCAGCTCTGCTGACCTGGTTCTCTTGCTCTACAACGGCTCTGCTGACCTGGTTCTCTGGCTCTAAAGTGGGTCTGCTGACCTGGTTCTCTGGCTCTAAAGCAACTCTGCTGACCTGGTTCTCTGGCTCTAGAGCAGCTCTGCTGTCCTGGTTCTCTGGCTCTAGAGCAGCTCTGCTGACCTGGTTCTTAGGCTCTAGAGCAGCTCTGCTGACCTGGTTCTCTGGCTCTACAACAGCTCTACTGACCTGGTTCTCTGGCTCTAAAGCAGCTCTGCTGACCTGGTTCTATGGCTCTAAAGCAGCTCTGGTGACCTGGTTCTCTGGCTCTTGAGCAACTCTGCTGACCTGGTTCTTAGGCTGTAGAGCAGCTCTGCTGACCTGATTCTCTGGCTCTAGAGCAGCTCTGCTGACCTATTTCTCTCCCTCTAAAGCAGATCTGCTGACCTGGTTCTCTGGCTCTAAAGCAGCTCTGCTGACCTGGATCTCTTCCTCTAAAGCAGCCCTGCTCACCTGGTTTCTCTAGCTCTACAGCAGCTCTGCTGACCTGGTTCTCTTGCTCTAGAGCACCTTTGGTGACCTGGTTCTTAGGCTCTAGAGCAGCTCTGCCGACCTGGTTCTCTGGCTCTACAAAGGCTCTGCTGACCTGGTTCTCTGGCTTTGAAGCAGCTCTGCTGACCTGGTTCTCTGGCGCTAAAGCAGCTCTGCTGATTTGAATCGCTGGCTCTAGAGCAGCTCTCCTGACCAGGTTCTTAGAGTCTAGAGCAGCTCTGCTAACATGGTTCTCTGGCTCTAAAGCAGCTCTGCTGACCTGGTTCTCTCCCTCGAAAGCAGCTCTGCTGACCTGGTTTTTCTGGATCTACAGCAGCTCTGCTGACCTGGTTCTCTAGCTCAAGAGCAGCTCTGCTGACCTGGTTCTTAGGCTCTAGTGCAGCTCTGCTGACTTGGTTCTATGGCTCTAAAGCAGCTCTGCCGACCTGGTTCTCTGGCTTTGAAGCAGCTCTGCTGACCTGATTCTCTCGCTCTAAAGCAGCTCTGCTGACCTGGTTTCATGGCTCTAAAGCAGCTCTGCTGACCTGGTTCTCTGGCTTTGAAGCAGCTCTGCTGACCAGGTTCTCTGGCTCTAGAGCAGCTCTGCTGACCTGGTTCTCTTCCTCTAAAGCAGGTCTCCTGACCTGGTTCTCTCCCTCTAAAGGAGCTCTGCTGACGTGGTTTCTCTGGCTCTACAGCAGCTCTGCTGACCTGGTTCTCTGGCTCTAAAGCAGCTCGGTTGACCTGGTTCTTAGGCTCTATAGCAGCTCTGCTGACCTGGTTCTCGGGCTCTACAACGGCTCTGCTGACTTGGTTCTCTGGCTTTGAAGGAGCTCTGCTGACCTGGTTCTCTGGCTCTAAAGCAGCTCTGCTGACCTGGTTCTCTGGTTCTAAAGCAGCTCTGCTGACCTGGATCTCTGGCTTTGAAGCAGCTCTGCTGACCTGGTTCTCTGGCTCTAAAGCAGCTCTGCTGACCTGGTTCTCGGGCTCTAAAGCAGATCTGCTGACCTGGTTTCTCTGGCTCTACAGCAGCTCATCTAACCTGGTTCTCTGGCTCAAGAGCAGCTCTGCTGACATGGTTCTTAGGCTCTAGAGCAGCTCTGCTGACCTGGTTCTCTGGCTTTGAAGCAGCTCTGCTGACCTGATTCTCTGGCTCTAAAGCAGCTCTGCTGACCTGGTTTCTCTGGATCTACAGCAGCTCTGCTGACCTGGTTTCTCTCCTTCTAAAGCAGCTCTGCAGACCTGGTTCTTAGGCTCTAGAGCAGATCTGTTGACCTGGTTCTATGGCTCTACAGCAGCTCTGCTGAACTGGTTCTCTGGCTCTAGACCAGCTCTGCTGACCTGGTCCTCTGGCTCTAAAGCGGGTCTGCTGACCTGGTTCTCTGGCTCTAAAGCAACTCTGCTGACCTGGTTCTCTGGATCTAGAGCAGCTCTGCTGACCTGGTTCCCTGGCTCTAGAGCAGCTATGCTGACCTTGTTCTTAGGCTCAAGAGCAGCTCTGCTGACCTGGTTCTCTGGCTCTACAACGGCTCTACTGACCTGGTTCTCTGGCTCTAAATCAGCTCTGCTGACCTGGTTCTATGGCTCTAAAGCAGCTCTGCTGACCTGGTTCTCTGGCTCTTGAGCAACTCTGCTGACCTGGTTCTTAGGCTATAGAGCAGCTCTGCTGACCTGATTCTCTGGCTCTAGAGCAGCTCTGCTGACCTAGTTCTCTCCCTCTAAAGCAGATCTGCTGACCTGGTTATCTGGCTCTAAAGCAGCTCTGCTGACCTGGATCTCTTCCTCTAAAGCAGCCCTGCTCACCTGGTTTCTCTAGCTCTACAGCAGCTCTGCTGACCTGGTTCTCTTGCTCTAGAGCACCTTTGGTGACCTGGTTCTTAGGCTCTAGAGCAGCTCTGCCGACCTGGTTCTCTGGCTCTACAAAGGCTCTGCTGACTTGGTTCTCTGGCTTTGAAGCAGCTCTGCTGACCTGGTTCTCTGGCTCTAAAGCAGCTCTGCTGATTTGAATCTCTGGCTCTAGAGCAGCTCTCCTGACCTGGTTCTTAGACTCTAGAGCAGCTCTGCTAACCTGGTTCTCTGGCTCTAAAGCAGCTCTGCTGACCTGGTTCTCTCCCTCGAAAGCAGCTCTGCTGACCTGGTTTCTCTGGATCTACAGCAGCTCTGCTGACCTGGTTCTCTAGCTCAAGAGCAGCTCTGCTGACCTGGTTCTTAGGCTCTAGAGCAGCTCTGCTGACCTGGTTCTATGGCTCTAAAGGAGGTCTGCTGACCTGGTTCTCTGGCTTTGAAGCAGCTCTGCAGACCTGGTTCTTAGGCTCTAGAGCAGATCTGCTGACCTGGTTCTATGGCTCTACAGCAGCTCTGCTGATCTGGTTCTCTGGCTCTAGACCAGGTCTGCTGACCTGGTTCTTAGGCCCTACAGCAGCTCTGCTGACTTGGTTCTCTTGCTCTAGAGCACCTTTGGTGACCTGGTTCTTAGGCTCTAGAGCAGCTCTGCCGACCTGGTTCTCTGGCTCTACAAAGGCTCTGCTGACTTGGTTCTCTGGCTTTGAAGCAGCTCTGCCGACCTGGTTCTCTGGCTCTAAAGCAGCTCTGCTGATTTGAATCTCTGGCTCTAGAGCAGCTCTCCTGACCTGGTTCTTAGACTCTAGAGCAGCTCTGCTAACCTGGTTCTCTGGCTCTAAAGCAGCTCTGCTGACCTGGTTCTCTCCCTCGAAAGCAGCTCTGCTGACCTGGTTTCTCTGGATCTACAGCAGCTCTGCTGACCTGGTTCTCTAGCTCAAGAGCAGCTCTGCTGACCTGGTTCTTAGGCTCTAGAGCAGCTCTGCTGACCTGGTTCTATGGCTCTAAAGGAGCTCTGCTGACCTGGTTCTCTGGCTTTGAAGCAGCTCTGCTGACCTGATTCTCTGGCTCTAAAGCAGCTCTGCTGACCTGGTTTCTCTGGATCTACAGCAGCTCTGCTGACCTGGTTTCTCTCCTTCTAAAGCAGCTCTGCTGACCTGGTTTCTCTCCCTCTAAAGGAGCTCTGCCGACCTGGTTTCTCTGGCTCTACAGCAGCTCTGCTGACTTGGTTCTCTGGCTCAAGAGCAGCTCTGCAGACCTGGTTCTTAGGCTCTAGAGCGGATCTGCTGACCTGGTTCTATGGCTCTACAGCAGCTTTGCTGACCTGGTTATCTGGCTTTGAAGCAGCTCTGCTGACCTGGTTGTCCGGCTCGAAAGCAGCTCTGATGACCTGGTTCTCTCCCTCTAAAGCAGCTCTGCTGACCTGGTTCTCTCCCTCTAAAGCAGCTCTGCTGACCTGTTTCTCTCCCTCTAAAGCAGCTCTGCTGACCTGATTTCTCTCCCTCTAAAGCGGGTCTGTTAACCTGGTTCTCTGGCTCAAGAGCAGCTCTGCAGACCTGGTTCTTAGGCTCTAGAGCAGATCTGCTGACCTGGTTCTATGGCTCTACAGCAGCTCTGCTGATCTGGTTCTCTGGCTCTAGACCAGGTCTGCTAACCTGGTTCTTAGGCCCTAGAGCAGCTCTGCTGATCTGGTTCTCTTGCTCTACAACGGCTCTGCTGACCTGATTCTCTGGCTCTAAAGCGGGTCTGCTGACCTGGTTCTCTGGCTCTAAAGAAACTCTGCTGACCTGGTTCTCTGGCTCTAGAGCAGCTCTGCTGACCTGGTTCTCTGGCTCTAGAGCAGCTCTGCTGACCTGGTTCTTAGGCTCTAGAGAAGCTCTGCTGACCTGGTTCTCTGGCTCTACAATGGCTCTGCTGACCTGGTTCTCTGGCTCTAAAGCAGCTCTGCTGACCTGGTTCTATGGTTCTAAAGCAGCTCTGCTGACCTGGTTCTCTGGCTTTGAAGCAGCTCTGCTGACCTGATTCTCTCGCTCTAAAGCAGCTCATCTAACCTGGTTCTCTGGCTCAAGAGCAACTCTGCTGACATGGTTCTATGGCTCTAAAGGAGCTCTGCTGACCTGGTTGTCCGGCTCGAAAGCAGCTCTGATGACCTGGTTCTCTCCCTCTAAAGCAGCTCTGCTCACCTGGTTCTCTCCCTCTAAAGCAGCTCTGCTGACCTGGTTCTCTCCCTCTAAAGCAGCTCTGCTGACCTGATTTCTCTCCCTCTAAAGCGGGTCTGCTAACCTGGTTCTCTGGCTCAAGAGCAGCTCTGCAGACCTGGTTCTTAGGCTCTAGAGCAGATCTGCTGACCTGGTTCTATGGCTCTACAGCAGCTCTGCTGATCTGGTTCTCTGGCTCTAGACCAGGTCTGCTGACCTGGTTCTTAGGCCCTAGAGCAGCTCTGCTGATCTGGTTCTCTTGCTCTACAACGGCTCTGCTGACCTGGTTCTCTGGCTCTAAAGCGGGTCTGCTGACCTGGTTCTCTGGCTCTAAAGAAACTCTGCTGACCTGGTTCTCTGGCTCTAGAGCAGCTCTGCTGACCTGGTTCTCTGGCTCTAGAGCAGCTCTGCTGACCTGGTTCTTAGGCCCTAGAGCAGCTCTGCTGATCTGGTTCTCTTGCTCTACAACGGCTCTGCTGACCTGGTTCTCTGGCTCTAAAGCGGGTCTGCTGACCTGGTTCTCTGGCTCTAAAGCAGCCCTGCTGACCTGGTTCTCTGGCTCTTGAGCAACTCTGCTGACCTGGTTCTTAGGCTATAGAGCAGCTCTGCTGATCTGATTCTCTGGCTCTAGAGCAGCTCTGCTGACCTAGTTCTCTCCCTCTAAAGCAGATCTGCTGACCTGGTTCTCTGGCTCTAAAGCAGCTCTGCTGACCTGGATCTCTTCCTCTAAAGCAGCCCTGCTCACCTGGTTTCTCTAGCTCTACAGCAGCTCTTCTGACCTGGTTCTCTTGCTCTAGAGCACCTCTGGTGACCTGGTTCTTAGGCTCTAGAGCAGCTCTGCCGACCTGGTTCTCTGGCTCTACAAATGCTCTGCTGACCTGGTTCTCTGGCTTTGAAGCAGCTCTGCTGACCTGGTTCTCTGGCTCTAAAGCAGCTCTGCTGATTTGAATCTCTGGCTCTAGAGCAGCTCTCCTGACCTGGTTCTTAGACTCTAGAGCAGCTCTGCTAACCTGGTTCTCTGGCTCTAAAGCAGCTCTGCTGACCTGGTTCTCTCCCTCGAAAGCAGCTCTGCTGACCTGGTTTCTCTGGATCTACAGCAGCTCTGCTGACCTGGTTCTCTGGCTCAAGAGCAGCTCTGCTGACCTGGTTCTTAGGCTCTAGTGCAGCTCTGCTGACTTGGTTCTATGGCTCTAAAGCAGCTCTGCTGACCTGGTTTCTCTGGCCCTACAGCAGCTCTGCTGACCTGGTTCTCTGGCTCAAGAGCAGCTCTGCAGACCTGGTTCTTAGGCTCTAGAGCAGATCTGCTGACCTGGTTCTATGGCTCTACAGCAGCTCTGCTGAACTGGTTCTCTGGCTCTAGACCAGCTCTGCTGACCTGGTTCTTATGCTATAGAGCAGCTCTGCTGACCTGGTTCTCTTGCTCTACAACGGCTCTGCTGACCTGGTTCTCTGGCTCTAAAGTGGGTCTGCTGACCTGGTTCTCTGGCTCTAAAGCAACTCTGCTGACCTGGTTCTCTGGCTCTAGAGCAGCTCTGCTGTCCTGGTTCTCTGGCTCTAGAGCAGCTCTGCTGACCTGGTTCTTAGGCTCTAGAGCAGCTCTGCTGACCTGGTTCTCTGGCTCTACAACAGCTCTACTGACCTGGTTCTCTGGCTCTAAAGCAGCTCTGCTGACCTGGTTCTATGGCTCTAAAGCAGCTCTGGTGACCTGGTTCTCTGGCTCTTGAGCAACTCTGCTGACCTGGTTCTTAGGCTGTAGAGCAGCTCTGCTGACCTGATTCTCTGGCTCTAGAGCAGCTCTGCTGACCTATTTCTCTCCCTCTAAAGCAGATCTGCTGACCTGGTTCTCTGGCTCTAAAGCAGCTCTGCTGACCTGGATCTCTTCCTCTAAAGCAGCCCTGCTCACCTGGTTTCTCTAGCTCTACAGCAGCTCTGCTGACCTGGTTCTCTTGCTCTAGAGCACCTTTGGTGACCTGGTTCTTAGGCTCTAGAGCAGCTCTGCCGACCTGGTTCTCTGGCTCTACAAAGGCTCTGCTGACCTGGTTCTCTGGCTTTGAAGCAGCTCTGCTGACCTGGTTCTCTGGCGCTAAAGCAGCTCTGCTGATTTGAATCGCTGGCTCTAGAGCAGCTCTCCTGACCAGGTTCTTAGAGTCTAGAGCAGCTCTGCTAACATGGTTCTCTGGCTCTAAAGCAGCTCTGCTGACCTGGTTCTCTCCCTCGAAAGCAGCTCTGCTGACCTGGTTTTTCTGGATCTACAGCAGCTCTGCTGACCTGGTTCTCTAGCTCAAGAGCAGCTCTGCTGACCTGGTTCTTAGGCTCTAGTGCAGCTCTGCTGACTTGGTTCTATGGCTCTAAAGCAGCTCTGCCGACCTGGTTCTCTGGCTTTGAAGCAGCTCTGCTGACCTGATTCTCTCGCTCTAAAGCAGCTCTGCTGACCTGGTTTCATGGCTCTAAAGCAGCTCTGCTGACCTGGTTCTCTGGCTTTGAAGCAGCTCTGCTGACCAGGTTCTCTGGCTCTAGAGCAGCTCTGCTGACCTGGTTCTCTTCCTCTAAAGCAGGTCTCCTGACCTGG
This sequence comes from Triturus cristatus, assembly GCF_964204655.1. NCBI lineage: Eukaryota > Metazoa > Chordata > Amphibia > Caudata > Salamandridae > Triturus > Triturus cristatus. The sequence goes on along the minus strand of NC_140579.1, from coordinate 1,129,946,216 downwards.
TTCTCTCCCTCTAAAGGAGCTCTGCTGACGTGGTTTCTCTGGCTCTACAGCAGCTCTGCTGACCTGGTTCTCTGGCTCTAAAGCAGCTCGGTTGACCTGGTTCTTAGGCTCTATAGCAGCTCTGCTGACCTGGTTCTCGGGCTCTACAACGGCTCTGCTGACTTGGTTCTCTGGCTTTGAAGGAGCTCTGCTGACCTGGTTCTCTGGCTCTAAAGCAGCTCTGCTGACCTGGTTCTCTGGTTCTAAAGCAGCTCTGCTGACCTGGATCTCTGGCTTTGAAGCAGCTCTGCTGACCTGGTTCTCTGGCTCTAAAGCAGCTCTGCTGACCTGGTTCTCGGGCTCTAAAGCAGATCTGCTGACCTGGTTTCTCTGGCTCTACAGCAGCTCATCTAACCTGGTTCTCTGGCTCAAGAGCAGCTCTGCTGACATGGTTCTTAGGCTCTAGAGCAGCTCTGCTGACCTGGTTCTCTGGCTTTGAAGCAGCTCTGCTGACCTGATTCTCTGGCTCTAAAGCAGCTCTGCTGACCTGGTTTCTCTGGATCTACAGCAGCTCTGCTGACCTGGTTTCTCTCCTTCTAAAGCAGCTCTGCAGACCTGGTTCTTAGGCTCTAGAGCAGATCTGTTGACCTGGTTCTATGGCTCTACAGCAGCTCTGCTGAACTGGTTCTCTGGCTCTAGACCAGCTCTGCTGACCTGGTCCTCTGGCTCTAAAGCGGGTCTGCTGACCTGGTTCTCTGGCTCTAAAGCAACTCTGCTGACCTGGTTCTCTGGATCTAGAGCAGCTCTGCTGACCTGGTTCCCTGGCTCTAGAGCAGCTATGCTGACCTTGTTCTTAGGCTCAAGAGCAGCTCTGCTGACCTGGTTCTCTGGCTCTACAACGGCTCTACTGACCTGGTTCTCTGGCTCTAAAGCAGCTCTGCTGACCTGGTTCTATGGCTCTAAAGCAGCTCTGCTGACCTGGTTCTCTGGCTCTTGAGCAACTCTGCTGACCTGGTTCTTAGGCTATAGAGCAGCTCTGCTGACCTGATTCTCTGGCTCTAGAGCAGCTCTGCTGACCTAGTTCTCTCCCTCTAAAGCAGATCTGCTGACCTGGTTATCTGGCTCTAAAGCAGCTCTGCTGACCTGGATCTCTTCCTCTAAAGCAGCCCTGCTCACCTGGTTTCTCTAGCTCTACAGCAGCTCTGCTGACCTGGTTCTCTTGCTCTAGAGCACCTTTGGTGACCTGGTTCTTAGGCTCTAGAGCAGCTCTGCCGACCTGGTTCTCTGGCTCTACAAAGGCTCTGCTGACTTGGTTCTCTGGCTTTGAAGCAGCTCTGCTGACCTGGTTCTCTGGCTCTAAAGCAGCTCTGCTGATTTGAATCTCTGGCTCTACAGCAGCTCTCCTGACCTGGTTCTTAGACTCTAGAGCAGCTCTGCTAACCTGGTTCTCTGGCTCTAAAGCAGCTCTGCTGACCTGGTTCTCTCCCTCGAAAGCAGCTCTGCTGACCTGGTTTCTCTGGATCTACAGCAGCTCTGCTGACCTGGTTCTCTAGCTCAAGAGCAGCTCTGCTGACCTGGTTCTTAGGCTCTAGAGCAGCTCTGCTGACCTGGTTCTATGGCTCTAAAGGAGGTCTGCTGACCTGGTTCTCTGGCTTTGAAGCAGCTCTGCAGACCTGGTTCTTAGGCTCTAGAGCAGATCTGCTGACCTGGTTCTATGGCTCTACAGCAGCTCTGCTGATCTGGTTCTCTGGCTCTAGACCAGGTCTGCTGACCTGGTTCTTAGGCCCTACAGCAGCTCTGCTGACTTGGTTCTCTTGCTCTAGAGCACCTTTGGTGACCTGGTTCTTAGGCTCTAGAGCAGCTCTGCCGACCTGGTTCTCTGGCTCTACAAAGGCTCTGCTGACTTGGTTCTCTGGCTTTGAAGCAGCTCTGCCGACCTGGTTCTCTGGCTCTAAAGCAGCTCTGCTGATTTGAATCTCTGGCTCTAGAGCAGCTCTCCTGACCTGGTTCTTAGACTCTAGAGCAGCTCTGCTAACCTGGTTCTCTGGCTCTAAAGCAGCTCTGCTGACCTGGTTCTCTCCCTCGAAAGCAGCTCTGCTGACCTGGTTTCTCTGGATCTACAGCAGCTCTGCTGACCTGGTTCTCTAGCTCAAGAGCAGCTCTGCTGACCTGGTTCTTAGGCTCTAGAGCAGCTCTGCTGACCTGGTTCTATGGCTCTAAAGGAGCTCTGCTGACCTGGTTCTCTGGCTTTGAAGCAGCTCTGCTGACCTGATTCTCTGGCTCTAAAGCAGCTCTGCTGACCTGGTTTCTCTGGATCTACAGCAGCTCTGCTGACCTGGTTTCTCTCCTTCTAAAGCAGCTCTGCTGACCTGGTTTCTCTCCCTCTAAAGGAGCTCTGCTGACCTGGTTTCTCTGGCTCTACAGCAGCTCTGCTGACTTGGTTCTCTGGCTCAAGAGCAGCTCTGCAGACCTGGTTCTTAGGCTCTAGAGCAGATCTGCTGACCTGGTTCTATGGCTCTACAGCAGCTCTGCTGACCTGGTTATCTGGCTTTGAAGCAGCTCTGCTGACCTGGTTGTCCGGCTCGAAAGCAGCTCTGATGACCTGGTTCTCTCCCTCTAAAGCAGCTCTGCTGACCTGGTTCTCTCCCTCTAAAGCAGCTCTGCTGACCTGTTTCTCTCCCTCTAAAGCAGCTCTGCTGACCTGATTTCTCTCCCTCTAAAGCGGGTCTGTTAACCTGGTTCTCTGGCTCAAGAGCAGCTCTGCAGACCTGGTTCTTAGGCTCTAGAGCAGATCTGCTGACCTGGTTCTATGGCTCTACAGCAGCTCTGCTGATCTGGTTCTCTGGCTCTAGACCAGGTCTGCTAACCTGGTTCTTAGGCCCTAGAGCAGCTCTGCTGATCTGGTTCTCTTGCTCTACAACGGCTCTGCTGACCTGATTCTCTGGCTCTAAAGCGGGTCTGCTGACCTGGTTCTCTGGCTCTAAAGAAACTCTGCTGACCTGGTTCTCTGGCTCTAGAGCAGCTCTGCTGACCTGGTTCTCTGGCTCTAGAGCAGCTCTGCTGACCTGGTTCTTAGGCTCTAGAGAAGCTCTGCTGACCTGGTTCTCTGGCTCTACAATGGCTCTGCTGACCTGGTTCTCTGGCTCTAAAGCAGCTCTGCTGACCTGGTTCTATGGTTCTAAAGCAGCTCTGCTGACCTGGTTCTCTGGCTTTGAAGCAGCTCTGCTGACCTGATTCTCTCGCTCTAAAGCAGCTCATCTAACCTGGTTCTCTGGCTCAAGAGCAACTCTGCTGACATGGTTCTATGGCTCTAAAGGAGCTCTGCTGACCCGGTTCTCTGGCTTTGTAGCAGCTTTGCTGACCTGATTCTCTGGCTCTAAAGCAGCTCTGCTGACCTGGTTTCTCTGGATCTACAGCAGCTCTGCTGACCTGGTTTCTCTCCTTCTAAAGCAGCTCTGCTGACCTGGTTTCTCTCCCAATAAAGGAGCTCTGCTGACCTGTTTTCTCTGTCTCTACAGCAGTTCTGCTGACTTGGTTCTCTGGCTCAAGAACAGTTCTGCAGACCTGGTTCTTAGGCTCTAGAGCAGATCTGCTGACCTGGTTCTATGGCTCTACAGCAGCTCTGCTGACCTGGTTATCTGGCTTTGAAGCAGCTCTGCTGACCTGGTTGTCCGGCTCGAAAGCAGCTCTGATGACCTGGTTCTCTCCCTCTAAAGCAGGTCTGCTGACCTGGTTCTCTCCCTCTAAAGCAGCTCTGCTGACCTGGTTCTCTCCCTCTAAAGCAGCTCTGCTGACCTGATTTCTCTCCCTCTAAAGCGGGTCTGCTAACCTGGTTCTCTGGCTCAAGAGCAGCTCTGCAGACCTGGTTCTTAGGCTCTAGAGCAGATCTGCTGACCTGGTTCTATGGCTCTACAGCAGCTCTGTTGATCTGGTTCTCTGGCTCTAGACCAGGTCTGCTGACCTGGTTCTTAGGCCCTAGAGCAGCTCTGCTGATCTGGTTCTCTTGCTCTACAACGGCTCTGCTGACCTGGTTCTCTGGCTCTAAAGCGGGTCTGCTGACCTGGTTCTCTGGCTCTAAAGAAACTCTGCTGACCTGGTTCTCTGGCTCTATAGCAGCTCTGCTGACCTGGTTCTCTGGCTCTAGAGCAGCTCTGCTGACCTGGTTCTTAGGCTCTAGAGCAGCTCTGCTGACCTGGTTCTCTGGCTCTACAATGGCTCTGCTGACCTGGTTCTCTGGCTCTAAAGCTGCTCTGCTGACCTGGTTCTATGGCTCTAAAGCAGCCCTGGTGACCTGGTTCTCTGGCTCTTGACCAACTCTGCTGACCTGGTTCTTAGGCTATAGAGCAGCTCTGCTGGCCTGATTCTCTGGCTCTAGAGCAGCTCTGCTGACCTAGTTCTCTCCCTCTAAAGCAAATCTGCTGACCTGGTTCTCTGGCTCTAAAGCAGCTCTGCTGACCTGGATCTCTTCCTCTAAAGCAGCCCTGCTCACCTGGTTTCTCTAGCTCTACAGCAGCTCTTCTGACCTGGTTCTCTTGCTCTAGAGCACCTCTGGTGACCTGGTTCTTAGGCTCTAGAGCAGCTCTGCTGACCTGGATCTCTGGCTCTACAAAGGCTCTGCTGACCTGGTTCTCTGGCTTTGAAGCAGCTCTGCTGACCTGGTTCTCTGGCTCTAAAGCAGCTCTGCTGATTTGAATCTCTGGCTCTAGAGCAGCTCTCCTGACCTGGTTCTTAGACTCTAGAGCAGCTCTGCTAACCTGGTTCTCTGGCTCTAAAGCAGCTCTGCTGACCTGGTTCTCTCCCTCGAAAGCAGCTCTGCTGACCTGGTTTCTCTGGATCTACAGCAGCTCTGCTGACCTGGTTCTCTGGCTCAAGAGCAGCTCTGCTGACCTGGTTCTTAGGCTCTAGTGCAGCTCTGCTGACTTGGTTCTATGGCTCTAAAGCAGCTCTGCTGACCTGGTTCTCTGGCTTTGAAGCAGCTCTGCTGAACTGATTCTCTAGCTCTAAAGCAGCTCTGCTGACCTGGTTTCATGGCTCTAAAGCAGCTCTGCTGACCTGGTTCTCTGGCTTTGAAGCAGCTCTGCTGCCCTGGTTCTCTGGCTCTAGAGCAGCTCTGCTGACCTGGTTCTTAGGCTCTACAGCAGCTCTGCTGACCTGGTTCTCTTGCTCTAGAGCACCTTTGGTGATCTGGTTCTTAGGCTCTAGAGCAGCTCTGCCGACCTGGATCTCTGGCTCTACAAAGGCTCTGCTGACCTGGTTCTCTGGTTTTGAAGCAGCTCGGCTGACCTGGTTCTCTGGCTCTAAAGAAGCTCTGCTGATTTGTATCTCTGGCTCTAGAGCAGCTCTCCTGACCTGGTTCTTAGACTCTATAGCAGCTCTGCTAACTTGGTTCTCTGGCTCTACAGCAGCTCTGCTGACCTGGTTCTCTGGCTCTAAAGCAGCTCTGTTGACCTGGTTCTTAGGCTCTATAGCAGCTCTGCTGACCTGGTTCTCGGGCTCTACAACGGCTCTGCTGAGTTGGTTCTCTGGCTTTGAAGCAGCTCTGCTGACCTGGTTCTCTGGCTCTAAAGCAGCTCTGCTGACCTGGTTCTCTGGCTCTAAAGCATTTTTGCTGACCTGGATCTCTGGCTTTGAAGCAGCTCTGCTGACCTGGTTCTCTGGCTCTAAAGCAGCTCTGCTGACCTGGTTCTCGGGCTCTAAAGCAGATCTGCTGACCTGGTTTCTCTGGCTCCACAGCAGCTCATCTAACCTGGATCTCTGGCTCAAGAGCAGCTCTGCTGACAAGGTTCTCAGGCTCTAGAGAAGCTCTGGTGACCTGGTTCTATGGCTCTAAAGGAGCTCTGCTGACCTGGTTCTCTGGCTTTGAAGCAGCTCTGCTGACCTGATTCTCTGGCTCTAAAGCAGCTCTGCTGACCTAGTTTCTCTGGATCTACAGCAGCTCTGCTGACCTGGTTTCTCTCCTTCTAAAGCAGCTCTGCTGACCTGGTTTCTCTCCCTCTAAAGCAGCTCTGCTGACCTGGTTTCTCTGGCCCTACAGCAGCTCTGCTGACCTGGTTCTCAGGCTCAAGAGCAGCTCTGCAGACCTGGTTCTTAGGCTCTGGAGCAGATCTGCTGACCTGGTTCTATGGCTCTACAGGAGCTCTGCTGAACTGGTTCTCTGGCTCTAGACCAGCTCTGCTGACCTGGTTCTTAGGCTATAGAGCAGCTCTGCTGACCTGGTTCTCTTGCTCTACAACGGCTCTGCTGACCTGGTTCTCTGGCTCTAAAGCAACTCTGCTGACCTGGTTCTCTGGATCTAGAGCAGCTCTGCTGACCTGGTTCTCTGGCTCTAGAGCAGCTCTGCTGACATGGTTCTTAGGCTCTAGAGCAGCTCTGCTGACCTGGTTCTCTGGCTCTACAACGGCTCTCCTGACCTGGTTCTCTGGCTCTAAAGCAGCTCTGCTGACCTGGTTCTATGGCTCTAAAGCAGCTCTGCTGACCTGGTTCTCTGGCTCTTGAGCAACTCTGCTGACCTGGTTCCTAGGCTGTAGAGCAGCTCTGCTGACCTGATTCTCTGGCTCTAGAGCAGCTCTGCTGACCTAGTTCTCTCCCTCTAAAGCAGATCTGCTGACCTGGTTCTCTGGCTCTAAAGCAGCTCTGCTGACCTGGATCTCTTCCTCTAAAGCAGCCCTGCTCACCTGGTTTCTCTAGCTCTACAGCAGCTCTGCTGACCTGGTTCTCTTGCTCTAGAGCACCTTTGGTGACCTGGTTCTTAGACTCTAGAGCAGCTCTGCTAACCTGGTTCTCTGGCTCTAAAGCAGCTCTGCTGACCTGGTTCTCTCCCTCGAAAGCAGCTCTGCTGAACTAGTTTCTCTGGATCTACAGCAGCTCTGCTGACCTGGTTCTCTAGCTCAAGAGCAGCTCTGCTGACCTGGTTCTTAGGCTCTAGTGCCGCTCTGCTGACTTGGTTCTATGGCTCTAAAGCCGCTCTGCTGACCTGGTTCTCTGGCTTTGAAGCAGCTCTGCTGACCTGATTCTCTCGCTCTAAAGCAGCTCTGCTGACCTGGTTTCATGGCTCTAAAGCAGCTCTGCTGACCTGGTTCTCTGGCTTTGAAGCAGCTCTGCTGACCTGGTTCTCTGGCTCTAAAGCAGCTCTGCTGATTTGAATCTCTGGCTCTAGAGCAGCTCTCCTGACCTCGTTCTTAGACTCTAGAGCAGCTCTGCTAACCTGGTTCTCTGGCTCTAAAGCAGCTCTGCTGACCTGGTTCTCTCCCTCGAAAGCAGCTCTGCTGACCTGGTTTCTCTGGATCTACAGCAGCTCTGCTGACCTGGTTCTCTGGCTCAAGAGCAGCTCTGCTGACCTGGTTCTTAGGCTCTAGTGCAGCTCTGCTGACTTGGTTCTATGGCTCTAAAGCAGCTCTGCTGACCTGGTTCTCTGGCTTTGAAGCAGCTCTGCTGACCTGATTCTCTCGCTCTAAAGCAGCTCTGCTGACCTGGTTTCATGGCTCTAAAGCAGCTCTGCTTACCTGGTTCTCTGGCTTTGAAGCAGCTCTGCTGCCCTGGTTTCCTGGCTCTAGAGCAGCTCTGCTGACCTGGTTCTTAGGCTCTACAGCAGCTCTGCTGACCTGGTTCTCTTGCTCTAGAGCATCTTTGGTGACCTGGTTCTTAGGCTCTAGAGCAGCTCTGCTGACCTGGTTCTTTGGCTCTACAAAGGCTCTGCTGACCTGGTTCTCTGGTTTTGAAGCAGCTCTGCTGACCTGGTTCTCTGGCTCTAAAGAAGCTCCGCTGATTTGTATCTCTGGCTCTAGAGCAGCTCTCCTGACCTGGTTCTTAGACTCTAGAGCAGCTCTGCTAACTTGGTTCTCTGGCTCTACAGCAGCTCTGCTGACCTGGTTCTCTGGCTCTAAAGCAGCTCTGTTGACCTGGTTCTTAGGCTCTATAGCAGCTCTGTTGACCTGGTTCTTAGGCTCTATAGCAGCTCTGCTGACCTGGTTCTCGGGCTCTACAACGGCTCTGCTGACTTGGTTCTCTGGCTTTGAAGCAGCTCTGCTGACCTGGTTCTCTGGCTCTAAAGCAGCTCTGCTGACCTGGTTCTCTGGCTCTAAAGCAGCTCTGCTGATCTGGATCTCTGGCTTCGAAGCAGCTCTGCTGACCTGGTTCTCTGGCTCTAAAGCAGCTTTGCTGACCTAGTTCTCTACCTCTAAAGCAGATCTGCTGACCTGGTTCTCTGGCTCTAGAGCAGCTCTTCTGACCTGGTTCTTGAGCTCTAAAGCAGCTCTGCTGACCTGCTTCTCTGGCTCTAGAGCAGCTCTGCTGACCTGTTTCTCTCACTCTAAAGCAGCTTTGCTGACCTGGTTCTCTGGCTCTAGAGTAGATCTGCTGACCTGGACCTCTCCCTCCAAAGCAGCTCTGCTGACCTGGTTTCTCTGGCTCTACAGCAGCTCTGCTGACCTGGTTCTCTGCCTCTAGAGCAACTCTGCTGACCTGGTTCTTAGGCTGTAGAGCACCTCTGCTGACCTGGTTCTCTGGCTCTAAATTGGCTCTGCTGACCTGGTTCTCTGGCTTTGTAGCAGCTCTGCTGACCTGGTTCTCTGGCTCTAAAGCAGCTCTTCTGACCTGGTTCTATGGCTCTAAAGCAGCTCTGCTGACCTGGTTCTCTGGCTTTGAAGCAGCTCTGCTGACCTGGTTATTTGGCACTAGAGCAGCTCTGCTGACCTGGTTCTCTGGGTCTAGAGCAGCTCTGCTGACCTGGTTCTCTGGCTCCAGAGCAGCTCTGCTGACCTGGTTCTCTGGCTCTAGAGCAGCTCTGCTGGCCTGGATCTCTGGCTCAAGAGCAGCTCTGCATACCTGGTTCTTAGGCTCTAGAGCAGATCTGCTGACCTGGTTCTATGGCTCTAAAGCAGCTCTGCTGACCTGGTTCTCTGGCTCTTGAGCAGCTCTGCTGACCTGGTTCTTAGGCTCTACAGCAGCTCTGCTGACCTGGTTCTCTTGCTCTACAACGGCTCTGCTGACCTGGTTCTCTGGCTCTAAAGCGGGTCTGCTGACCTGGTTCTCTGGCTCTACAACGGCTCTCCTGACCTGGTTCTATGGCTCTAAAGCAGCTCTGCTGACCTGGTTCTCTGGCTCTTGAGCAACTCTGCTGACCTGGTTCCTAGGCTGTAGAGCAGCTCTGCTGACCGGATTCTCTGGCTCTAGAGCAGCTCTGCTGACCTAGTTCTCTCCCTCTAAAGCAGATCTGCTGACCTGGTTCTCTGGCTCTAAAGCAGCTCTGCTGACCTGGATCTCTTCTTTTAAAGCAGCCCTGCTCACCTGGTTTCTCTAGCTCTACAGCAGCTCTGCTGAACTGGTTCTCTTGCTCTAGAGCACCTTTGGTAACCTGGTTCTTAGGCTCTAGAGCAGCTCTGCCGACCTGGTTCTCTGGCTCTACAAAGGCTCTGCTGACTTAGTTCTCTGGCTTTGAAGCAGCTCTGCTGACCTGGTTCTCTGTCTCTATAGCAGCTCTGCTGATTTGAATCTCTGGCTCTAGAGCAGCTCTCCTGACCTGGTTCTTAGACTCTAGAGCAGCTCTGCTAACCTGGTTCTCTGGCTCTAAAGCAGCTCTGCTGACCTGGTTCTCTCCCTCAAAAGCAGCTCTGCTGACCTGGTTTCTCTGGATCTACAGCAGCTCTGCTGACCTGGTTCTCTAGCTCAAGAGCAGCTCTGCTGACCTGGTTCTTAGGCTCTAGTGCAGCTCTGCTGACTTGGTTTTATGGCTCTAAAGCAGCTCTGCTGACCTGGTTCTCTGGCTTTGAAGCAGCTCTGCTGACCTGATTCTCTCGCTCTAAAGCAGCTCTGCTGACCTGGTTTCATGGCTCTAAAGCAGCTCTGCTGACCTGGTTCTCTGGCTTTGAAGCAGCTCTGCTGAACTGGTTCTCTGGCTCTAAAGCAGCATTGCTGATTTGAATCTCTGGCTCTAGAGCAGCTCTCCTGACCTCGTTCTTAGACTCTAGAGCAGCTCTGCTAACCTGGTTCTCTGGCTCTAAAGCAGCTCTGCTGACCTGGTTCTCTCCCTCGAAAGCAGCTCTGCTGACCTGGTTTCTCTGGATCTACAGCAGCTCTGCTGACCTGGTTCTCCGGCTCAAGAGCAGCTCTGCTGACCTGGTTCTTAGGCTCTAGTGAAGCTCTGCTGACTTGGTTCTATGGCTCTAAAGCAGCTCTGCTGACCTGGTTCTCTGGCTTTGAAGCAGCTCTGCTGACCTGATTCTCTCGCTCTAAAGCAACTCTGCTGACCTGGTTTCATGGCTCTAAAGCAGCTCTGCTGACCTGGTTTTCTGGCTTTGAAGCAGCTCTGCTGCCCTGGTTCCCTGGCTCTAGAGCAGCTCTGCTGACCTGGTTCTTAGGCTCTACAGCAGCTCTGCTGACCTGGTTCTCTTGCTCTAGAGCACCTTTGGTGACCTGGTTCTTAGGCTCTAGAGCAGCTCTGCCGACCTGTTTTCTCTGGCTCTACAAAGGCTCTGCTGACCTGGTTCTCTGGTTTTTAAGCAGCTCTGCTGACCTGGTTCTCTGGCTCTAAAGAAGCTCTGCTGATTTGTATCTCTGGCTCTAGAGCAGCTCTCCTGACCTGGTTCTTAGACTCTAGAGCAGTTCTGCTAACTTGGTTCTCTGGCTCTACAGCAGCTCTGCTGACCTGGTTCTCTGGCTCTAAAGCAGCTCTGTTGACCTGGTTCTTAGGCTCTATAGCAGCTCTGCTGACCTGGTTCTCGGGCTCTACAACAGCTCTGCTGACTTGTTTCTCTGGCTTTGAAGCAGCTCTGCTGACCTGGTTCTCTTGGCTCTAAAGCAGCTCTGCTGACCTGGTTCTCTGGCTCTAAAGCAGCTCTGCTGACCTGGATCTCTGGCTTTGAAGCAGCTCTGCTAACTTGGTTCTCTGGCCCAACAGCAGCTCTGCTGACCTGGTTCTCTGGCTCAAGAGCAGCTCTGCAGACCTGGTTCTTAGGCTCTAGAGCAGATCTGCTGACCTGGTTCTATGGCTCTACAGCAGCTCTGCTGACCTGGTTCTCTGGCTTTGAAGCAGATCTGCTGACCTGATTCTCTCGCTCCAAAGCAGCTCTGCTGACCTGGTTTCATGCCTCTAAAGCAGCTCTGCTGATTTGAATCTCTGGCTCTATAGCAGCTCTCCTGACCTGGTTCTTAGACTCTAGAGCAGCTCTGCTGACCTGGTTCTCTCCCTCGAAAGCAGCTCTGTTGACCTGGTTTCTCTGGATCTACAGCAGCTTTGCTGACCTGGTTCTCTGGCTCAAGAGCAGCTCTGCTGACCTGGTTCTTAGGCTCTAGTGCAGCTCTGCTGACTTGGTTCTATGACTCTAAAGCAGCTCTGCTGACCTGGATCTCTGGCTTTGAAGCAGCTCTGCTGACCTAATTCTCTCCCTCTAAAGCAGCTCTGCTGACCTGGTTTCATGGCTCTAAAGCAGCTCTGCTGACCTGGTTCTCTGGCTTGGAAGCAGCTCTGCTGCCCTGGTTCTCTGGCTCTAGAGCAGCTCTGCTGACCTGGTTCTTAGGCTCTACAGCAGCTCTGCTGACCTGGTTCTCGTGCTCTAGAGCACCTTTGGTGACCTGGTTCTTAGGCTCTAGAGCAGCTCTGACGACCTGGTTCTCTGGCTCTACAAAGGCTCTGCTGACCTGGTTCTCTGGTTTTGAAGCAGCTCTGCTGACCTGGTTCTCTGGCTCTAAAGAAGCTCTGCTGATTTGTATCTCTGGCTCTAGAGCAGCTCTCCTGACCTGGTTCTTAGACTCTAGAGCAGCTCTGCTAACTTGGTTCTCTGGCTCTACAGCAGCTCTGCTGACCTGGTTCTCTGGCTCTAAATCAGCTCTGTTGACCTGGTTCTTAGGCTCTATAGCAGCTCTGCTGACCTGGTTCTTGGGCTCTACAACAGCTCTGCTGACTTGGTTCTCTGGCTTTGAAGCAGCTCTGCTGACCTGGTTCTCTGGCTCTAAAGCAGCTCTGCTGACCTGGTTCTCTGGCTCTAAAGCAGCTCTGCTGACCTGGATTTCTGGCTTCGAAGCAGCTCTGCTGACCTGGTTCTCTGGCTCTAAAGCAGCTCTGCTGACCTGGTTCTCTCCCTCTAAAGCAGCTCTGCTGAGCTGGTTTCTCTGGCCCTACAGCAGCTCTGCTGACCTGGTTCTCTGGCTCAAGAGCAGCTCTGCAGACCTGGTTCTTAGTCTCTAGAGCAGATCTGCTGACCTGGTTCTATTGCTCTACAGCAGCTCTGCTGAACTGGTTCTCTGGCTCTAGACCAGCTCTGCTGACCTGGTTCTTAGGCTATAGAGCAGCTCTGCTGACCTGGTTCTCTTCCTCTACAATGGCAGTGCTGACCTGGTTCTCTGGCTCTAAAGCAACTCTGCTGACCAGGTTCTCTGGCTCTAGAGCAGCTCTGCTGACCTGGTTCTCTGGCTCTAGCGCAGCTCTGCTGACCTGGTTCTTAAGCTCTAGAGCAGCTCTGCTGACCTGGTTCTCTGGCTCTACAACGGCTCAACTAACCTGGTTCTCTGGCTCTCAAGCAGCTCTGTTGACCTGGTTTTATGGCTCTAAAGCAGCTCTGCTGACCTGGTTCTCTGGCTCTTGAGCAACTCTGCTGACCTGGTTCTTAGGCTGTAGAGCAGCTCTGCTGACCTGATTCTCTGGCTCTAGAGCAGCTCTGCTGACCTAGTTCTCTCCCTCTAAAGCAGATCTGCTGACCTGGTTCTCTGGCTCTAAAGCAGCTCTGCTGACCTGGATCTCTTCCTCTAAAGCAGCCCTGCTCACCTGGTTTCTCTAGCTCTACAGCAGCTCTGCTGACCTGGTTCTCTTGCTCTAGAGCACCCTTGGTGACCTGGTTCTTAGGCTCTAAAGCAGCTCTGCCGACCTGGTTCTCTGGCTCTACAAAGGCTCTGCTGACCTGGTTCTCTGGCTCTAAAGCAGCTCTGCTGACCTGTATCTCTTCCTCTAAAGCAGCCCTGCTCACCTGGTTTCTCTAGCTCTACAGCAGCTCTGCTGACCTGGTTCTCTTGCTCTAGAGCACCTTTGGTGACCTGGTTCTGAGGCTCTAGAGCAGCTCTGCGGACCTGGTTCTCTGGCTCTACAAAGGCTCTGCTGACCTTGTTCTCTGGCTTTGAAGCAGCTCTGCTGACCTGGTTCTCTGGCTCTAAAGCAGCTCTGCTGATTTGAATCTCTGGCTCTAGAGCATCTCTCCTGACCTGGTTCTTAGACTCTAGAGCAGCTCTGCTAACCTGGTTCTCTGGCTCTAAAGCAGCTCTGCTGACCTGGTTCTCTCCCTCGAAAGCAGCTCTGCTGACCTGGTTTCTCTGCATCTACAGCAGCTCTGCTGACCTGGTTCTCTAGCTCAAGAGCAGCTCTGCTGACCATGTTCTTAGGCTCTAGTGCAGCTCTGCTGACTTGGTTCTATGGCTCTAAAGCAGCTCTGCTGACCTGGTTCTCTGGCGTTGAAGCAGCTCTGCTGACCTGATTCTCTCGCTCTAAAGCAGCTCTGCTGACCTGGTTTCATGGCTCTAAAGCAGCTCTGCTGACCTGGTTCTCTGGCTTTGAAGCAGCTCTGCTGACCTGGTTCTCTGGCTCTAGAGCAGCTCTGCTGACCTGGTTCTCGGGCTCTACAACGGCTCTGCTGACTTGGTTCTCTGGCTTTGAAGCAGCTCTGCTGACCTGGTTCTCTGGCTCTAAAGCCGCTCTGCTGACCTGGTTCTCTGGCTCTAAAGCAGCTCTGCTGACCTGGATCTCTGGCTTCGAAGCAGCTCTGCTGACCTGGTTCTCTGGCTCTAAAGCAGCTCTGCTGACCTGGTTCTCTCCCTCTAAAGCAGCTCTGCTGACCTGGTTTCTCTGGCTCAAGAGCAGCTCTGCAGACCTGGTTCTTAGTCTCTAGAGCAGATCTGCTGACCTGGTTCTATTGCTCTACAGCAGCTCTGCTGAACTGGTTCTCTGGCTCTAGACCAGCTCTGCTGACCTGGTTCTTAGGCTATAGAGCAGCTCTGCTGACCTGGTTTTCTTCCTCTACAACGGCTCTGCTGACCTCGTTCTCTGGCTCTAAAGCAACTCTGCTGACCTGGTTCTCTGGCTCTAGAGCAGCTCTGCTGACCTGGTTCTCTGGCTCTAGCGCAGCTCTGCTGACCTGGTTCTTAGGCTCTAGAGCAGCTCTGCTGACCTGGTTCTCTGGCTCTACAACGGCTCTACTGACCTGGTTCTCTGGCTCTAAAGCAGCTCTGCTGACCTGGTTCTATGGCTCTAAAGCAGCTCTGCTGCCCTGGTTCTCTGGCTCTAGAGCAGCTCTGCTGACCTGGTTCTTAGGCTCTACAGCAGCTCTGCTGACCTGGTTCTCGTGCTCTAGAGCACCTTTGGTGACCTGGTTCTTAGGCTCTAGAGCAGCTCTGCCGACCTGGTTCTCTGGCTCTACAAAGGCTCTGCTGACCTGGTTCTCTGGTTTTGAAGCAGCTCTGCTGACCTGGTTCTCTGGCTCTAAAGAAGCTCTGCTGATTTGTATCTCTGGCTCTAGAGCAGCTCTCCTGACCTGGTTCTTAGACTCTAGAGCAGCTCTGCTAACTTGGTTCTCTGGCTCTACAGCAGCTCTGCTGACCTGATTCTCTGGCTCTAAAGCAGCTCTGTTGACCTGGTTCTTAGGCTCTATAGCAGCTCTGCTGACCTGGTTCTCGGGCTCTACAACGGCTCTGCTGACTTGGTTCTCTGGCTTTGAAGCAGCTCTGCTGACCTGGTTCTCTGGCTCTAAAGCAGCTCTGCTGACCTGGTTCTCTGGCTCTAAAGCAGCTCTGCTGACCTGGATCTCTGGCTTCGAAGCAGCTCTGCTGACCTGGTTCTCTGGCTCTAAAGCAGCTCTGCTGACCTGGTTCTCTCCCTCTAAAGCAGCTCTGCTGACCTGGTTTCTCTGGCTCAAGAGCAGCTCTGCAGACCTGGTTCTTAGTCTCTAGAGCAGATCTGCTGACCTGGTTCTATTGCTCTACAGCAGCTCTGCTGAACTGGTTCTCTGGCTCTAGACCAGCTCTGCTGACCTGGTTCTTAGGCTATAGAGCAGCTCTGCTGACCTGGTTCTCTTCCTCTACAACTGCTCTGCTGACCTGGTTCTCTGGCTCTAAAGCAACTCTGCTGACCTGGTTCTCTGGCTCTAGAGCAGCTCTGCTGACCTGGTTCTCTGGCTCTAGCGCAGCTCTGCTGACCTGGTTCTTAGGCTCTAGAGCAGCTCTGCTGACCTGGTTCTCTGGCTCTACAACGGCTCTACTGACCTGGTTCTCTGGCTCTAAAGCAGCTCTGCTGACCTGGTTCTATGGCTCTAAAGCAGCTCTGCTGACCTGGTTCTCTGGCTCTTGAGCAACTCTGCTGACCTGGTTCTTAGGCTGTAGAGCAGCTCTGCTGACCTGATTCTCTGGCTCTAGAGCAGCTCTGCTGACCTAGTTCTCTCCCTCTAAAGCAGATCTGCTGACCTGGTTCTCTGGCTCTAAAGCAGCTCTGCTGACCTGGATCTCTTCCTCTAAAGCAGCCCTGCTCACCTGGTTTCTCTAGCTCTACAGCAGCTCTGCTGACCTGGTTCTCTTGCTCTAGAGCACCCTTGGTGACCTGGTTCTTAGGCTCTAAAGCAGCTCTGCCGACCTGGTTCTCTGGCTCTACAAAGGCTCTGCTGACCTGGTTCTCTGGCTCTAAAGCAGCTCTGCTGACCTGGATCTCTTCCTCTAAAGCAGCCCTGCTCACCTGGTTTCTCTAGCTCTACAGCAGCTCTGCTGACCTGGTTCTCTTGCTCTAGAGCACCTTTGGTGACCTGGTTCTTAGGCTCTAGAGCAGCTCTGCCGACCTGGTTCTCTGGCTCTACAAAGGCTCTGCTGACCTGGTTCTCTGGCTTTGAAGCAGCTCTGCTGACCTGGTTCTCTGGCTCTAGAGAAGCTCTGCTGACCTGGTTCTCTGGCTCTAGAGCAGCTCTGCTGACCTGGTTCTCTGGCTCTACAACGGCTCTGCTGACCTGGGTCTCTGGCTCTAAAGCAGCTCTGCTGACCTGGTTCTATGGCTCTAAAGCAGCTCTACTGACCTGGTTCTCTGGCTCCTGAGCAACTCTGCTGACCTGGTTCTTAGGCTCTATAGCAGCTCTGCTGACCTGATTCTCTGGCTCTAGAGCAGCTCTGCTGACGTAGTTCTCTCCCTCTAAAGCAGATCTGCTGACCTGGTTCTCTGGCTCTTAAGCAGCTCTGCTGACCTGGATCTCTTCCTCTAAAGCAGCCCTGCTCACCTGGTTTCTCTAGTTCTACAGCAACTCTGCTGACCTGGTTCTCTTGCTCTAGAGCACCTCTGGTGACCTGGTTCTTAGGCCCTAGAGCAGCTCTGCCGACCTGGTTCTCTGGCTCTACAAAGGCTCTGCTGACCTGGTTCTCTGGCTTTGAAGCAGCTCTGCTGACTTGGTTCTCTGGCTCTAAAGCAGCTCTGCTGACCTGGTTCTCTGCCTCTAAAGCAGCTCTGCTTACTTGGTTCTCTGGCTCTAAAGCAGCTCTGCTGACCTGGATCTCTGGCTTTGAAGCAGCTCTGCTGACCTGGTTCTCTGGCTCTACAACGGCTCTGCTGACCTGGTTCTTTGGCTCTAAAGCAGCTCTGCTGACCTGGTTCTATGGCTCTAAAGCAGCTCTGCTGACCTGGTTCTCTCCCTCCAAAGCAGCTCTGCTGACCTGGTTCTCTCCCTCTAAAGCAGCTCTGCTGACCTGGTTTCTCTCCCTCTAAAGCGGATCTGCTGACCTGGTTCTCTGGCTCAAGAGCAGCTCTGCAGACCTGGTTCTTAGGCTCTAGAGCAGATCTGCTGACTTGGTTCTATGGCTCTACAGCAGTTCTGCTGAACTGGTTCTCTGGCTCTAGACCAGCTCTGCTGACCTGGTTCTTAGGCTCTAGAGCAGCTCTGCTGACCTGGTTCTCTTGCTCTACAACGGCTCTGCTGACCTGGTTCTCTGGCTCTAAAGCGGGTCTGCTGTCCTGGTTCTCTGCCTCTAAAGCAACTGTGCTGACCTGATTCTCTGGCTCTAGAGCAGCTCTGCTGACCTGGTTCTTAGGCTCTAGAGCAGCTCTGCTGACCTGATTCTCTGGCTCTACAACGGCTCTGCTGACCTGGTTCTCTTGCTCTAAAGCAGCTCTGCTGACCTGGTTCTATGGCTCTAAAGCAGCTCTGCTGACCTGGTTCTCTGGCTCTTGAGCAACTCTGCTGACCTGGTTCTTAGGCTCTAGAGCAGCTCTGCCAACCTGATACTCTGGCTCTAGAGCAGCTCTGCTTTCCTGGATCTCTTCCTCTAAAGCAGCCCTGCTCACCTGGTTTCTCTAGCTCTACAGCAGCTCTGCTGACCTGGTTCTCTTGCTCTAGAGCACCTCTGGTGACCTGGTTCTTATGCTCTTGAGCAGCTCTGCCGACCTGGTTCTCTGGCTCTACAAAGGCTCTGCTGACCTGGTTCTCTGGCTTTAAAGCAGCTCTGCTGATTTGAATCTCTGGCTCAAGAGCAGCTCTCCTGACCTGGTTCTTAGACTCTAGAGCAGCTCTGCTAACCTGGTTCTCTGGCTCTAAAGCAGCTCTGCTGACCTGGTTCTCTCCCTCGAAAGCAGCTCTGCTGACCTGGTTTCTCTGGATCTACAGCAGCTCTGCTGATCTGGTTCTCTGGCTCAAGAGCAGCTCTGCTGACCTGGTTCTCTGGCTCTAGAGCAGCTCTGCTGACCTGGTTCTCTTCCTCTAAAGCAGGTCTCCTGACCTGGTTCTCTCCCTCTAAAGGAGCTCTGCTGACGTGGTTTCTCTGGCTCTACAGCAGCTCTGCTGACCTGGTTCTCTGGCTCTAAAGCAGCTCTGTTGACCTGGTTCTCTGGCTCTAAAGCGGGTCTGCTGACATGGTTCACTGGCTCTAAAGCAACTCTGCTGACCTGATTCTCTGGCTCTAGAGCAGCTCTGCTGACCTGGTTCTGTGGCTCTAGAGCAGCTCTGCTGACCTGGTTCTTAGGCTCTAGAGCAGCTCTGCTGACCTGGTTCTCTGGCTCTAAAGCAGCTCTGCTGACCTGGTTCTATGGCTCTAAAGCAGCTCTGCTGACCTGGTTCTCTGGCTCTTGAGCAACTCTGCTGACCTGGTTCTTAGGCTCTATAGCAGCTCTGCAGACCTGATTCTCTGGCTCTAAAGCAGCTCTGCTGACCTGGTTCTCTGGCTCTAAAGCAGCTCTGCTGACCTGGATCTCTGGCTTCGAAGCAGCTCTGCTGACCTGGTTCTCTGGCTCTAAAGCAGCTCTGCTGACCTGGTTCTCTCCCTCTAAAGCAGCTCTGCTGACCTGGTTTCTCTGGCTCAAGAGCAGCTCTGCAGACCTGGTTCTTAGTCTCTAGAGCAGATCTGCTGACCTGGTTCTATTGCTCTACAGCAGCTCTGCTGAACTGGTTCTCTGGCTCTAGACCAGCTCTGCTGACCTGGTTCTTAGGCTATAGAGCAGCTCTGCTGACCTGGTTCTCTTCCTGTACAACTGCTCTGCTGACCTGGTTCTCTGGCTCTAAAGCAACTCTGCTGACCTGGTTCTCTGGCTCTAGAGCAGCTCTGCTGACCTGGTTCTCTGGCTCTAGCGCAGCTCTGCTGACCTGGTTCTTAGGCTCTAGAGCAGCTCTGCTGACCTGGTTCTCTGGCTCTACAACGGCTCTACTGACCTGGTCCTCTGGCTCTAAAGCAGCTCTGCTGACCTGGTTCTATGGCTCTAAAGCAGCTCTGCTGACCTGGTTCTCTGGCTCTTGAGCAACTCTGCTGACCTGGTTCTTAGGCTGTAGAGCAGCTCTGCTGACCTGATTCTCTGGCTCTAGAGCAGCTCTGCTGACCTAGTTCTCTCCCTCTAAAGCAGATCTGCTGACCTGGTTCTCTGGCTCTAAAGCAGCTCTGCTGACCTGGATCTCTTCCTCTAAAGCAGCCCTGCTCACCTGGTTTCTCTAGCTCTACAGCAGCTCTGCTGACCTGGTTCTCTTGCTCTAGAGCACCCTTGGTGACCTGGTTCTTAGGCTCTAAAGCAGCTCTGCCGACCTGGTTCTCTGGCTCTACAAAGGCTCTGCTGACCTGGTTCTCTGGCTCTAAAGCATCTCTGCTGACCTGGATCTCTTCCTCTAAAGCAGCCCTGCTCACCTGGTTTCTCTAGCTCTACAGCAGCTCTGCTGACCTGGTTCTCTTGCTCTAGAGCACCTTTGGTGACCTGGTTCTTAGGCTCTAGAGCAGCTCTGCCGACCTGGTTCTCTGGCTCTACAAAGGCTCTGCTGACCTGGTTCTCTGGCTTTGAAGCAGCTCTGCTGACCTGGTTCTCTGGCTCTAGAGAAGCTCTGCTGACCTGGTTCTCTGGCTCTAGAGCAGCTCTGCTGACCTGGTTCTCTGGCTCTACAACGGCTCTGCTGACCTGGGTCTCTGGCTCTAAAGCAGCTCTGCTGACCTGGTTCTATGGCTCTAAAGCAGCTCTACTGACCTGGTTCTCTGGCTCCTGAGCAACTCTGCTGACCTGGTTCTTACGCTCTATAGCAGCTCTGCTGACCTGATTCTCTGGCTCTAGAGCAGCTCTGCTGACGTAGTTCTCTCCCTCTAAAGCAGATCTGCTGACCTGGTTCTCTGGCTCTTAAGCAGCTCTGCTGACCTGGATCTCTTCCTCTAAAGCAGCCCTGCTCACCTGGTTTCTCTAGTTCTACAGCAACTCTGCTGACCTGGTTCTCTTGCTCTAGAGCACCTCTGGTGACCTGGTTCTTAGGCCCTAGAGCAGCTCTGCCGACCTGGTTCTCTGGCTCTACAAAGGCTCTGCTGACCTGGTTCTCTGGCTTTGAAGCAGCTCTGCTGACCTGGTTCTCTGGCTCTAAAGCAGCTCTATAGACCTGGTTCTTAGGCTCTATAGCAGCTCTGCTGACCTGGTTCTCTGGCTCTACAACAGCTCTGCTGACTTGGTTCTCTGGCTTTCAAGCAGATCTGCTGACCTGGTTCTCTGCCTCTAAAGCAGCTCTGCTTACTTGGTTCTCTGGCTCTAAAGCAGCTCTGCTGACCTGGATCTCTGGCTTTGAAGCAGCTCTGCTGACCTGGTTCTCTGGCTCTACAACGGCTCTGCTGACCTGGTTCTTTGGCTCTAAAGCAGCTCTGCTGACCTGGTTCTATGGCTCTAAAGCAGCTCTGCTGACCTGGTTCTCTGGCTCTTGAGCAACTCTGCTGACCTGGTTTTTATGCTCTACAGCAGCTCTGCTGACCTGGTTCTCTTGCTCTAGAGCACCTTTGGTGAACTGGTTCTTAGGCTCTAGAGCAGCTCTGCCGACCTGGTTCTCTGGCTCTACAAAGGATCTGCTGACCTGCTTCTCTGGCTTTGAAGCAGCTCTGCTGACCTGGTTCTCTGACTCTAAAGCAGCTCTACTGATTTGTATCTCTGGCTCTAGAGCAGCTCTCCTGACCTGCTTCTTAGACTCTAGAGCAGCTCTGCTGACCTGGTTCTCTGGCTCTAAAGCAGCTCTGTTGACCTGGTTCTCTGGCTCTAAAGCGGGTCTGCTGACATGGTTCACTGGCTCTAAAGCAACTCTGCTGACCTGGTTCTCTGGCTCTAGAGCAGCTCTGCTGACCTGGTTCTCTGGCTCTAGAGCAGCTCTGCTGCCCTGGTTCTTAGGCTCTAGAGCAGCTCTGCTGACCTGGTTCTATGGCTCTAAAGCAGCTCTGCTGACCTGGTTCTCTGGCTCTTGAGCAACTCTGCTGACCTGGTTCTTAGGCTCTATAGCAGCTCTGCAGACCTGATTCTCTGGCTCTAAAGCAGCTCTGCTGACCTGGTTCTCTGGCTCTAAAGCAGCTCTGCTGACCTGGATCTCTGGCTTCGAAGCAGCTCTGCTGACCTGGTTCTCTGGCTCTAAAGCAGCTCTGCTGACCTGGTTCTCTCCCTCTAAAGCAGCTCTGCTGACCTGGTTTCTCTGGCTCAAGAGCAGCTCTGCAGACCTGGTTCTTAGTCTCTAGAGCAGATCTGCTGACCTGGTTCTATTGCTCTACAGCAGCTCTGCTGAACTGGTTCTCTGGCTCTAGACCAGCTCTGCTGACCTGGTTCTTAGGCTATAGAGCAGCTCTGCTGACCTGGTTCTCTTCCTGTACAACTGCTCTGCTGACCTGGTTCTCTGGCTCTAAAGCAACTCTGCTGACCTGGTTCTCTGGCTCTAGCGCAGCTCTGCTGACCTGGTTCTTAGGCTCTAGAGCAGCTCTGCTGACCTGGTTCTCTGGCTCTACAACGGCTCTACTGACCTGGTTCTCTGGCTCTAAAGCAGCTCTGCTGACCTGGTTCTATGGCTCTAAAGCAGCTCTGCTGACCTGGTTCTCTGGCTCTTGAGCAACTCTGCTGACCTGGTTCTTAGGCTGTAGAGCAGCTCTGCTGACCTGATTCTCTGGCTCTAGAGCAGCTCTGCTGACCTAGTTCTCTCCCTCTAAAGCAGATCTGCTGACCTGGTTCTCTGGCTCTAAAGCAGCTCTGCTGACCTGGATCTCTTCCTCTAAAGCAGCCCTGCTCACCTGGTTTCTCTAGCTCTACAGCAGCTCTGCTGACCTGGTTCTCTTGCTCTAGAGCACCCTTGGTGACCTGGTTCTTAGGCTCTAAAGCAGCTCTGCCGACCTGGTTCTCTGGCTCTACAAAGGCTCTGCTGACCTGGTTCTCTGGCTCTAAAGCATCTCTGCTGACCTGGATCTCTTCCTCTAAAGCAGCCCTGCTCACCTGGTTTCTCTAGCTCTACAGCAGCTCTGCTGACCTGGTTCTCTTGCTCTAGAGCACCTTTGGTGACCTGGTTCTTAGGCTCTAGAGCAGCTCTGCCGACCTGGTTCTCTGGCTCTACAAAGGCTCTGCTGACCTGGTTCTCTGGCTTTGAAGCAGCTCTGCTGACCTGGTTCTCTGGCTCTAGAGAAGCTCTGCTGACCTGGTTCTCTGGCTCTAGAGCAGCTCTGCTGACCTGGTTCTCTGGCTCTACAACGGCTCTGCTGACCTGGGTCTCTGGCTCTAAAGCAGCTCTGCTGACCTGGTTCTATGGCTCTAAAGCAGCTCTACTGACCTGGTTCTCTGGCTCCTGAGCAACTCTGCTGACCTGGTTCTTAGGCTCTATAGCAGCTCTGCTGACCTGATTCTCTGGCTCTAGAGCAGCTCTGCTGACGTAGTTCTCTCCCTCTAAAGCAGATCTGCTGACCTGGTTCTCTGGCTCTTAAGCAGCTCTGCTGACCTGGATCTCTTCCTCTAAAGCAGCCCTGCTCACCTGGTTTCTCTAGTTCTACAGCAACTCTGCTGACCTGGTTCTCTTGCTCTAGAGCACCTCTGGTGACCTGGTTCTTAGGCCCTAGAGCAGCTCTGCCGACCTGGTTCTCTGGCTCTACAAAGGCTCTGCTGACCTGGTTCTCTGGCTTTGAAGCAGCTCTGCTGACCTGGTTCTCTGGCTGTAAAGCAGCTCTGTTGACCTGGTTCTTAGGCTCTATAGCAGCTCTGCTGACCTGGTTCTCTGGCTCTACAACAGCTCTGCTGACTTGGTTCTCTGGCTTTCAAGCAGCTCTGCTGACCTGGTTCTCTGCCTCTAAAGCAGCTCTGCTTACTTGGTTCTCTGGCTCTAAAGCAGCTCTGCTGACCTGGATCTCTGGCTTTGAAGCAGCTCTGCTGACCTGGTTCTCTGGCTCTACAACGGCTCTGCTGACCTGGTTCTTTGGCTCTAAAGCAGCTCTGCTGACCTGGTTCTATGGCTCTAAAGCAGCTCTGCTGACCTGGTTCTCTGGCTCTTGAGCAACTCTGCTGACCTGGTTTTTAGGCTCTACAGCAGCTCTGCTGACCTGGTTCTCTTGCTCTAGAGCACCTTTGGTGAACTGGTTCTTAGGCTCTAGAGCAGCTCTGCCGACCTGGTTCTCTGGCTCTACAAAGGATCTGCTGACCTGCTTCTCTGGCTTTGAAGCAGCTCTGCTGACCTGGTTCTCTGACTCTAAAGCAGCTCTACTGATTTGTATCTCTGGCTCTAGAGCAGCTCTCCTGACCTGCTTCTTAGACTCTAGAGCAGCTCTGCTAACTTGGTTCTCTGGCTCTAAAGCAGCTCTCCTGACCTGGTTCTCTCCCTAAAAAGCAGCTCTGCTGACCTGGTTTCTCTGGATCTACAGCAGCTCTGCTGACCAGGTTTCGCTCCCTCTAAAGCAGCTCTGCTGACCTGGTTTCTCTCCCTCTAAAGCAGCTCTGCTGACTGGTTTCTCTGGCTCTACAGCAGCTCTGCTGACTTGGTTCTCTGGCTCAAGAGCAGCTCTGCAGACCTGGTTCTTAGGCTCTAGAGCAGATCTGCTGACCTGGTTCTATGGCTCTACAGCAGCTCTGCTGACCTGGTTATCTGGCTTTGAAGCAGCTCTGCTGACCTGGTTGTCCGGCTCGAAAGCAGCTCTGATGACCTGGTTCTCTCCCTCTAAAGCAGCTCTGCTGACCTGGTTCTCTCCCTCTAAAGCAGCTCTGCTGACCTGGTTCTCTCCCTCTAAAGCAGCTCTGCTGACCTGGTTTCTCTCCCTCTAAAGCGGGTCTGCTGACCTGGTTCTCTGGCTCAAGAGCAGCTCTGCAGACCTGGTTCTTAGGCTCTAGAGCAGATCTGCTGACCTGGTTCTATGGCTCTACAGCAGCTCTGCTGAACTGGTTCTCTGGCTCTAGACCAGCTCTGCTGACCTGGTTCTTAGGCTCTAGAGCAGCTCTGCTGACCTGGTTCTCTTGCTCTACAACGGCTCTGCTGACCTGGTTCTCTGGCTCTAAAGCGGGTCTGCTGTCCTGGTTCTCTGCCTCTAAAGCAACTGTGCTGACCTGATTCTCTGGCTCTAGAGCAGCTCTGCTGACCTGGTTCTTAGGCTCTAGAGCAGCTCTGCTGACCTGGTTCTCTGGCTCTACAACGGCTCTGCTGACCTGGTTCTCTTGCTCTAAAGCAGCTCTGCTGACCTGGTTCTATGGCTCTAAAGCAGCTCTGCTGACCTGGTTCTCTGGCTCTTGAGCAACTCTGCTGACCTGGTTCTTAGGCTCTAGAGCAGCTCTGCCGACCTGATTCTCTGGCTCTAGAGCAGCTCTGCTTTCCTGGATCTCTTCCTCTAAAGCAGCCCTGCTCACCTGGTTTCTCTAGCTCTACAGCAGCTCTGCTGACCTGGTTCTCTTGCTCTAGAGCACCTCTGGTGACCTGGTTCTTAGGCTCTTGAGCAGCTCTGCCGACCTGGTTCTCTGGCTCTACAAAGGCTCTGCTGACCTGGTTCTCTGGCTTTAAAGCAGCTCTGCTGATTTGAATCTCTGGCTCTAGAGCAGCTCTCCTGACCTGGTTCTTAGACTCTAGAGCAGCTCTGCTAACCTGGTTCTCTGGCTCTAAAGCAGCTCTGCTGACCTGGTTCTCTCCCTCGAAAGCAGCTCTGCTGACCTGGTTTCTCTGGATCTACAGCAGCTCTGCTGATCTGGTTCTCTGGCTCAAGAGCAGCTCTGCTGACCTGGTTCTCTGGCTCTAGAGCAGCTCTGCTGACCTGGTTCTCTTCCTCTAAAGCAGGTCTCCTGACCTGGTTCTCTCCCTCTAAAGGAGCTCTGCTGACGTGGTTTCTCTGGCTCTACAGCAGCTCTGCTGACCTGGTTCTCTGGCTCTAAAGCAGCTCTGTTGACCTGGTTCTCTGGCTCTAAAGCGGGTCTGCTGACATGGTTCTCTGGCTCTAAAGCAACTCTGCTGACCTGGTTCTCTGGCTCTAGAGCAGCTCTGCTGACCTGGTTCTCTGGCTCTAGAGCAGCTCTGCTGCCCTGGTTCTTAGGCTCTAGAGCAGCTCTGCTGACCTGGTTCTCTGGCTCTAAAGCAGCTCTGCTGACCTGGTTCTATGGCTCTAAAGCAGCTCTGCTGACCTGGTTCTCTGGCTCTTGAGCAATTCTGCTGACCTGGTTCTTAGGCTCTATAGCAGCTCTGCTGACCTGATTCTCTGGCTCTAGAGCAGCTCTGCTGACCTAGTTCTCTCCCTCTAAAGCAGATCTGCTGACCTGGTTCTCTGGCTCTAAAGCAGCCCTGCTGACCTGGATCTCTTCCTCTAAAGCAGCCCTGCTCACCTGGTTTCTATAGCTCTACAGCAGCTCTGCTGACCTGGTTATCGTGCTCTAGAGCACCTCTGGTGACCTGGTTCTTAGGCCCTAGAGCAGCTCTGCCGACCTGGTTCTCTGGCTCTACAAAGGCTCTGCTGACCTGGTTCTCTGGCTTTGAAGCAGCTCTGCTGACCTGTTTCTCTGGCTCTAAAGCAGCTCTGCTGACCTGGTTCTTAGGCTCTATAGCAGCTCTGCTGACCTGGTTCTCTGGCTCTAGAGCAGCTCTGCTGACCTGGTTCTTAGGCTCTATAGCAGCTCTGCTGACCTGGTTCTCTGGCTCTAGAGCAGCTCTGCTGACCTGGTTCTTAGGCTCTAGAGCAGATCTGCTGACCTGGTTCTATGGCTCTACAGCAGCTCTGCTGACCTGGTTATCTGGCTTTGAAGCAGCTCTGCTGACCTGGTTGTCAGGCTCGAAAGCAGCACTGATGACCTGGTTCTCTCCCTCTAAAGCAGCTCTGCTGACCTGGTTCTCTCCCTCTAAAGCAGCTCTGCTGACCTGGTTTCTCTCCCTCTAAAGCGGGTCTGCTGACCTGCTTCTCTGGCTCAAGAGCAGCTCTGCTGACCTGGTTCTCTGGCTCTAAAGCGGGTTTGCTGACCTGGTTCTCTGGCTCTAAAGCAACTCTGCTGACCTGGTTCTCTGACTCTATAGCTGCTCTGCTGACCTGGTTCTCTCCCTCTAAAGGAGCTCTGCAGACTTGGTTTCTCTGGCTCTACAGCAGCTCTGCTGACCTGGTCCTTAGGCTCTAGAGCAGCTCTGCTGACCTGGTTCTCTGGCTCTACAACGGCTCTGCTGACCTGGTTCTCTGGCTCTAAAGCAGCTCTGCTGACCTGGTTCTCTGGCTCTAAAGCAGCTCTGCTGACCTGGATCTCTGGCTTTGAAGCAGCTCTGCTGACCTGGTTCTCTGGCTCTAAAGCAGATCTGCTGACCTGGTTTTTCTGGCTCTACAGCAGCTCTACTAACCTGGTTCTCTGGCTCAAGAGCAGCTCTGTTGACATGGTGCGTAGGTTCTAGAGCACCTCTGCTGACCTGGTTCTATGGCTCTAAAGCGGCTCTGCTGACCTGGTTCTCTGGCTTTGAAGCAGCTCTGCTGACCTGATTCTCTGGCTCTAAAGCAGATCTGCTGACCTGGTTCTCTTCCTCTAAAGCAACTCTGCTGACCTGGTTCTCTGGCTCTAAAGCAACTCTGCTGACCTGGTTCTCTTCCTCTAAAGCAGTTATCCTGTCCTGGTTCTCTACCTCTAAAGGAGCTCTGCAGACTTAGTTTCTCTGGCTCTACAGCAGCTCTGCTGACCTGGTTCTTAGGCTCTAGAGCAGCTCTGCTGACCTGGTTCTCTTGCTCTGCAACGGCTCTGCTGACCTGGTTCTCTGGCTCTAAAGCGGGCCTGCTGACCTGGTTCTCTGGCTCTAAAAAAACTCTGCTGACCTGGTTCTCTGGCTCTATAGCTGCTCTGCTGAACTGGTTCTCTCCCTCTAAAGGAGCTCTGCAGACTTGGTTTCTCTGGCTCTACAGCAGCTCTGCTGACCTGGTTCTTAGGCTCTAGAGCAGCTCTGCTGACCTGGTTCTCTGGCTCTACAACGGCTCTGCTGACCTGGATCTCTGGCTCTGAAGCAGCTCTGCTGACCTGGTTCTATGGCTCTTAAGCAGATCTGCTGACCTGGTTCTCTGGCTCTTGAGCAGCTCTGCTGACCTGGTTCTTAGGCTCTACAGCAACTCTGCTGACCTGGTTCTCTTGCTCTAGAGCACATTTGGTGACCTGGTTCTTAGGCTCTAGAGCAGCTCTGCCGACCTGGTTCTCTGGCTCTACAAAGGCTCTGCTGACCTGGTTCTCTGGCTTTGAAGCAGCTCTGCTGACCTGGTTCTCTGGCTCTAAAGCAGTTCTGCAGATTTGTATCTCTGGCTCTAGAGCAGTTCTCCTGACCTGGTTCTTAGACTCTAGAGCAGCTCTGCTAACTTGATCCTCTGGTTCTAAAGCAGCTCTGCTGACCTGGTTCTCTCCCTCAAAAGCAGCTCTGCTGACCTGGTTTCTCTGGATCTACAGCAGCTCTGCTGACCTGGTTTCTCTCCCTCTAAAGCAGCTCTGCTGACATGATTTCTCTCCCTCTAAAGCAGCTCTGCTGACCTGGTTTCTCTGGCTCTACAGCAGCTCTGCTGACTTGGTTCTCTGGCTCAAGAGCAGCTCTGCAGACCTGGTTCTTTGGCTCTACAGCAACTCTGCTGACCTGGTTATCTGGCTTTGAAGCAGCTCTGCTGACCTGGTTGTCCGGCTCGAAAGCAGCTCTGATGACCTGGTTCTCTCCCTCTAAAGCAGCTCTGCTGACCTGGTTCTCTCCCTCTAAAGCAGCTCTGCTGACCTGGTTCTCTACCTCTAAAGCAGCTCTGCTGACCTGGTTTCTCTCCCTCTAAAGCGGGTCTGCTGACCTGGTTCTCTGGCTCAAGAGCAGCTCTGCAGACCTGGTTCTTAGGCTCTAGAGCAGATCTGCTGACCTGGTTCTATGGCTCTACAGCAGCTCTGCTGAACTGGTTCTCTGGCTCTAGACCAGCACTGCTGACTTGGTTCTTAGGCTCTAGAGCAGCTCTGCTGACCTGGTTCTCTTGCTCTACAACGGCTCTGCTGACCTGGTTCTCTGGCTCTAAAGCGGGTGTGCTGACCTGGTTCTCTGGCTCTAAAGCAGCTCTGCTGACCTGGTTTCTCTGGCTCTTCAGCAGCTCTGCTGACTTGGTTATCTGGCTCAAGAGCAGCTCTGCAGACCTGGTTCTTAGGCTCTAGAGCAGATCTGCTGACCTGGTTCTATGGCTCTACAGCAGCTCTGCTGACCTGGTTATCTGGCTTTGAAGCAGCTCTGCTGACCTGGTTGTCGGGCTCGAAAGCAGCTCTGATGACCTGGTTCTCTCCCTCTAAAGCAGCTCTGCTGACCTAGTTCTCTCCCTCTAAAGCACTAAAGCAGCTCTGCTGACCTGGTTCTCTCCCTCTAAAGCAGCTCTGCTGACCTGGTTTCTCTCCCTCTAAAGCGGGTCTGCTGACTTGGTTCTCTGGCTCAAGAGCAGCTCTGCAGACCTGGTTCTTAGGCTCTAGAGCAGATCTGCTGACCTGGTTCTATGGCTCTACAGCAGCTCTGCTGAACTGGTTCTCTGGCTCTAGACCAGCACTGCTGACTTGGTTCTTAGGCTCTAGAGCAGCTCTGCTGACCTGGTTCTCTTGCTCTACAACGGCTCTGCTGACCTGGTTCTCTGGCTCTAAAGCGGGTGTGCTGACCTGGTTCTCTGGCTCTAAAGCAGCTCTGCTGACCTGGTTTCTCTGGCTCTTCAGCAGCTCTGCTGACTTGGTTATCTGGCTCAAGAGCAGCTCTGCAGACCTGGTTCTTAGGCTCTAGAGCAGATCTGCTGACCTGGTTCTATGGCTCTACAGCAGCTCTGCTGACCTGGTTATCTGGCTTTGAAGCAGCTCTGCTGACCTGGTTGTCGGGCTCGAAAGCAGCTCTGATGACCTGGTTCTCTCCCTCTAAAGCAGCTCTGCTGACCTGGTTCTCTCCCTCTAAAGCACTAAAGCAGCTCTGCTGACCTGGTTCTCTCCCTCTAAAGCAGCTCTGCTGACCTGGTTTCTCTCCCTCTAAAGCGGGTCTGCTGACCTGGTTCTCTGGCTCAAGAGCAGCTCTGCAGACCTGGTTCTTAGGCTCTAGAGCATATCTGCTGACTTGGTTCTATGGCTCTACAGCAGCTCTGCTGAACTGGTTCTCTGGCTCTAGACCAGCTCTGCTGACCTGGTTCTCTCCCTCTAAAGCAGCTCTGCTGACCTGGTTCTCTCCTTCTAAAGCAGCTCTGCTGACCTGGTTTCTCTCCCTCTAAAGCGGGTCTGCTGACCTGGTTCTCTGGCTCAAGAGCAGCTCTGCCGACTTTGTTCTTAGGCTCTAGAGCAGATCTGCTGACTTGGTTCTATGGCTCTACAGCAGCTCTGCTGAACTGGTTCTCTGGCTCTAGACCAGCACTGCTGACCTGGTTCTTAGGCTCTAGAGCAGCTCTGCTGACCTGGTTCTCTTGCTCTACAACGGCTCTGCTGACCTGGTTCTCTGGCTCTAAAGCGGATCTGCTGACCTGGTTCTCTGGCTCTAAAGCAACTCTACTGACCTGGTTCTCTGGCTCTAGAGAAGCTCTGCTGACCTGGTTCTCTGGCTCTAGAGCAGCTCGGCTGACCTGGTTCTTAGGCTCTAGAGCAGCTCTGCTGACCTGGTTCTCTGGCTCTACAACGGCTCTGCTGACCTGATTCTCTGGCTCTAAAGCAGCTCTGCTGACCTGGTTCTATGGCTCTAAAGCAGCTCTACTGACCTGGTTCTCTGGCTCTTGAGCAACTCTGCTGACCTGGTTCTTAGGCTCTATAGCAGCTCTGCTGACCTGATTCTCTGGCTCTAGAGCAGCTCTGCTGACGTAGTTCTCTCCCTCTAAAGCAGATCTGCTGACCTGGTTCTCTGGCTCTTAAGCAGCTCTGCTGACCTGGATCTCTTCCTCTAAAGCAGCCCTGCTCACCTTGTTTCTCTAGCTCTACAGCAGCTCTGCTGACCTGGTTCTCTTGCTCTAGAGCACCTCTGGTGACCTGGTTCTTAGGCCCTAGAGCAGCTCTGCCGACCTGGTTCTCTGGCTCTACAAAGGCTCTGCTGACCTGGTTCTCTGGCTTTGAAGCAGCTCTGCTGACCTGGTTCTCTGGCTCTAAAGCAGCTCTGTTGACCTGGTTCTTAGGCCCTATAGCAGCTCTGCTGACCTGGTTCTCTGGCTCTACAACAGCTCTGCTGACTTGGTTCTCTGGCTCTAAAGCAGCTCTGCTGACCTGGATCTCTGGCTTTGAAGCAGCTCTGCTGACCTGGTTCTCTGGCTCTACAACGGCTCTGCTGACCTGGTTCTTTGGCTCTAAAGCAGCTCTGCTGACCTGGTTCTATGGCTCTAAAGCAGCTCTGCTGACCTGGTTTTTAGGCTCTACAGCAGCTCTGCTGACCTGGTTCTCTTGCTCTAGAGCACCTTTGGTGACCTGGTTCTTAGGCTCTGGAGCAGCTCTGCCGACCTGGTTCTCTGGCTCTACAAAGGCTCTGCTGACCTGCTTTTCTGGCTTTGAAGCAGCTCTGCTGACCTGGTTCTCTGACTCTAAAGCAGCTCTGCTGATTTGTATCTCTGGCTCTAGAGCAGCTCTCCTGACCTGCTTCTTAGACTCTAGAGCAGCTCTGCTAACTTGGTTCTCTGGCTCTAAAGCAGCTCTCCTGACCTGGTTATCTCCCTCAAAAGCAGCTCTGCTGACCTGGTTTCTCTGGATCTACAGCAGCTCTGCTGACCTGGTTTCTCTCCCTCTAAAGCAGCTCTGCTGACCTGGTTTCTCTCCCTCTAAAGCAGCTCTGCTGACTGGTTTCTCTGGCTCTACAGCAGCTCTGCTGACTTGGTTCTCTGGCTCAAGAGCAGCTCTGCAGACCTGGTTCTTAGGCTCTAGAGCAGATCTGCTGACCTGGTTCTATGGCTCTACAGCAGCTCTGCTGACCTGGTTATCTGGCTTTGAAGCAGCTCTGCTTACCTGGTTGTCCGGCTCGAAAGCAGCTCTGATGACCTGGTTCTCTCCCTCTAAAGCAGCTCTGCTGACCTGGTTCTTTCCCTCCAAAGCAGCTCTGCTGACCTGGTTCTCTCCCTCTAAAGCAGCTCTACTGACCTGGTTTCTCTCCCTCTAAAGCGGGTCTATTGACCTGGTTCTCTGGCTCAAGAGCAGCTCTGCAGACCTGGTTCTTAGGCTCTAGAGCAGATCTGCTGACCTGGTTCTATGGCTCTACAGCAGCTCTGCTGAACTGGTTCTCTGGCTCTAGACCAGCTCTGCTGACCTGGTTCTTAGGCTCTAGAGCAGCTCTGCTGACCTGGTTCTCTTGCTCTACAACGGCTCTGCTGACCTGGTTCTCTGGCTCTAAAGCGGGTCTGCTGTCCTGGTTCTCTGCCTCTAAAGCAACTCTGCTGACCTGATTCTCTGGCTCTAGAGCAGCTCTGCTGACCTGGTTCTCTGGCTCTAGAGCAGCTCTGCTGACCTGGTTCTTAGGCTCTAGAGCAGCTCTGCTGACCTGGTTCTCTGGCTCTACAACGGCTCTGCTGACCTGGTTCTCTGGCTCTAAAGCAGCTCTGCTGACCTGGTTCTATGGCTCTAAAGCAGCTCCGCTGACCTGGTTCTCTGGCTCTTGAGCAACTCTGCTGACCTGGTTCTTAGGCTTTATAGCAGCTCTGCTGGTCTGATTTTCTGGCTCTAGAGCAGCTCTGCTGACCTAGTTCTCTCCCTCTAAAGCAGATCTGCTGACCTGGTTCTCTGGCTCTAAAGCAGCTCTGCTGACCTGGATCTCTTCCTCTAAAGCAGCCCTGCTCACCTGGTTTCTATAGCTCTATAGCAGCTCTGCTGACCTGGTTCTCTTGCTCTAGAGCACCTCTGGTGACCTGGTTCTTAGGCCCCAGAGCAGCTCTGCCGACCTGGTTCTCTGGCTCTACAAAGGCTCTGCTGACCTGGTTCTCTGGCTTTGAAGCAGCTCTGCTGACCTGGTTCTCTGGCTCTAAAGCAGCTCTGCTGACCTGGTTCTCTCCCTCGAAAGCAGCTCTGCTGACCTGGTTTCTCTGGATCTACAGCAGCTCTGCTGATCTGGTTCTCTGGCTCAAGAGCAGCTCTGCTGACCTGGTTCTCTGGCTCTAGAGCAGCTCTGCTGACCTGGTGCTCTTCCTCTAAAGCAGGTCTCCTGACCTGGTTCTCTCCCTCAAAAGCAGCTCTGCTGACCTGGTTTCTCTGGACCTACAGCAGCTCTGCTGACCTGGTTTCTCTCCCTCTAAAGCAGCTCTGCTGACCTGGTTTCTCTCCCTCTAAAGCAGCTCTGCTGTCCTGGTTCTCTGCCTCTACAGCAACTCTGCTGACCTGGTTATCTGGCTTTGAAGCAGCTCTGCTGACCTGGTTGTCCGGCTCGAAAGCAGCTCTGATGACCTGGTTCTCTCCCTCTAAAGCAGCTCTGCTGACCTGGATCTCTCCCTCTAAAGCAGCTCTGCTGACCTGGTTCTCTCCCTCTAAAGCAGCTCTGCTCGCCTGGTTTCTCTCCCTCTAAAGCGGGTCTGCTGACCTGGTTCTCTGGCTCAAGAGCAGCTCTGCAGACCTGGTTCTTAGGCTCTAGAGCAGATCTGCTGACCTGGTTCTATGGCTCTACAGCAGCTCTGCTGAACTGGTTCTCTGGCTCTAGACCAGCACTGCTGACCTGGTTCTTAGGCTCTAGAGCAGCTCTGCTGACCTGGTTCTCTTGCTCTACAACGGCTCTGCTGACCTGGTTCTCTGGCTCTAAAGCGGGTCTGCTGACCTGGTTCTCTGGCTCTACAGCAACTCTGCTGACCTGATTCTCTGGCTCTAGAGCAGCTCTGCTGACCTGGTTCTCTGGCTCTAGAGCAGCTCTGCTGACCTGGTTCTTAGGCTCTAGAGCAGCTCTGCTGACCTGGTTCTCTGGCTCTACAACGGCTCTGCTGACCTGGTTCTCTGGCTCTAAAGCAGGTCTGCTGTCCTGGTTCTCTGCCTCTAAAGCAACTCTGCTGACCTGATTCTCTGGCTCTAGAGCAGCTCTGCTGACCTGGTTCTCTGGCTCTAGAGCAGCTCTGCTGACCTGGTTCTTAGGCTCTAGAGCAGCTCTGCTGACCTGGTTCTCTGGCTCTACAACGGCTCTGCTGACCTGGTTCTCTGGCTCTAAAGCAGCTCTGCTGACCTGGTTCTATGGCTCTAAAGCAGCTCCGCTGACCTGGTTCTCTGGCTCTTGAGCAACTCTGCTGACCTGGTTCTTAGGCTTTATAGCAGCTCTGCTGGTCTGATTTTCTGGCTCTAGAGCAGCTCTGCTGACCTAGTTCTCTCCCTCTAAAGCAGATCTGCTGACCTGGTTCTCTGGCTCTAAAGCAGCTCTGCTGACCTGGATCTCTTCCTCTAAAGCAGCCCTGCTCACCTGGTTTCTATAGCTCTACAGCAGCTCTGCTGACCTGGTTCTCTTGCTCTAGAGCACCTCTGGTGACCTGGTTCTTAGGCCCCAGAGCAGCTCTGCCGACCTGGTTCTCTGGCTCTACAAAGGCTCTGCTGACCTGGTTCTCTGGCTTTGAAGCAGCTCTGCTGACCTGGTTCTCTGGCTCTAAAGCAGCTCTGCTGACCTGGTTCTCTCCCTCGAAAGCAGCTCTGCTGACCTGGTTTCTCTGGATCTACAGCAGCTCTGCTGATCTGGTTCTCTGGCTCAAGAGCAGCTCTGCTGACCTGGTTCTCTGGCTCTAGAGCAGCTCTGCTGACCTGGTGCTCTTCCTCTAAAGCAGGTCTCCTGACCTGGTTCTCTCCCTCAAAAGCAGCTCTGCTGACCTGGTTTCTCTGGACCTACAGCAGCTCTGCTGACCTGGTTTCTCTCCCTCTAAAGCAGCTCTGCTGACCTTGTTTCTCTCCCTCTAAAGCAGCTCTGCTGTCCTGGTTCTCTGCCTCTACAGCAACTCTGCTGACCTGGTTATCTGGCTTTGAAGCAGCTCTGCTGACCTGGTTGTCCGGCTCGAAAGCAGCTCTGATGTCCTGGTTCTCTCCCTCTAAAGCAGCTCTGCTGACCTGGATCTCTCCCTCTAAAGCAGCTCTGCTGACCTGGTTCTCTCCCTCTAAAGCAGCTCTGCTCGCCTGGTTTCTCTCCCTCTAAAGCGGGTCTGCTGACCTGGTTCTCTGGCTCAAGAGCAGCTCTGCAGACCTGGTTCTTAGGCTCTAGAGCAGATCTGCTGACCTGGTTCTATGGCTCTACAGCAGCTCTGCTGAACTGGTTCTCTGGCTCTAGACCAGCACTGCTGACCTGGTTCTTAGGCTCTAGAGCAGCTCTGCTGACCTGGTTCTCTTGCTCTACAACGGCTCTGCTGACCTGGTTCTCTGGCTCTAAAGCGGGTCTGCTGACCTGGTTCTCTGGCTCTAAAGCAGCTCTGCTGACCTGGTTTTTCTGGCTCTTCAGCAGTTCTGCTGACTTGGTTATCTGGCTCAAGAGCAGCTCTGCAGACCTGGTTCTTAGGCTCTAGAGCAGATCTGCTGACCTGGTTATATGGCTCTCCAGCAGCTCTGCTGACCTGGTTATCTGGCTTTGAAGCAGCTCTGCTGACCTGGTTGTCCGGCTCGAAAGCAGCTCTGATGACCTGGTTCTCTCCCTCTAAAGCAGCTCTGCTGACCTGGTTCTCTCCCTCTAAAGCAGCTCTGCTGACCTGGTTCTCTCCCTCTAAAGCAGCTCTGCTGACCTGGTTTCTCTCCCTCTAAAGCGGGTCTGCTGACCTGGTTCTCTGGCTCAAGAGCAGCTCTGCAGACCTGGTTCGTAGGCTCTAGAGCAGATCTGCTGACCTGGTTCTATGGCTCTACAGCAGCTCTGCTGAACTGGTTCTCTGGCTCTAGACCAGCACTGCTGACCTGGTTCTTAGGCTCTAGAGCAGCTCTGCTGACCTGGTTCTCTTGCTCTACAACGGCTCTGCTGACCTGGTTCTCTGGCTCTAAAGCGGGTCTGCTGACCTGGTTCTCTGGCTCTAAAGCAGCTCTGATGACCTGGTTTCTCTGGCTCTACAGCAGCTCTGCTGACTTGGTTCTCTGGCTTAAGAGCAGCTCTGCAGACCTAGTTCTTAGGCTCTAGAGCAGATCTGCTGACCTGGTTCTATGGCTCTACAGCAGCTCTGCTGACCTGGTTATCTGGCTTTGAAGCAGCTCTGCTGACCTGGTTGTCCGCCTCAAAAGCAGCTCTGATGACCTGGTTCTCTCCCTCCAAAGCAGCTCTGCTGACCTGGTTCTCTCCCTCTAAAGCAGCTCTGCTGACCTGGTTCTCTCCTTCTAAAGCAGCTCTGCTGACCTGGTTTCTCTCCCTCTAAAGCGGGTCTGCTGACCTGGTTCTCTGGCTCAAGAGCAGCTCTGCCGACCTGGTTCTTAGGCTCTAGAGCAGATCTGCTGACTTGGTTCTATGGCTCTACAGCAGCTCTACTGAACTGGTTCTCTGGCTCTAGACCAGCACTGATGACCTGGTTCTTAGGCTCTAGAGCAGGTCTGCTGACCTGGTTCTCTTGCTCTACAACGGCTCTGCTGACCTGGTTCTCTGGCTCTAAAGCGGATCTGCTGACCTGGTTCTCTGGCTCTAAAGCAACTCTGCTGACCTGGTTCTCTGGCTATAGAGAAGCTCTGCTGACCTGGTTCTCTGGCTCTAGAGCAGCTCGGCTGACCTGGTTCTTAGGCTCTAGAGCAGCTCTGCTGACCTGGTTCTCTGGCTCTACAACGGCTCTGCTGACCTGGTTCTCTGGCTCTAAAGCAGCTCTGCTGACCTGGTTCTATGGCTCTAAAGCAGCTCTACTGACCTGGTTCTCTGGCTCTTGAGCAACTCTGCTGACCTGGTTCTTAGGCTCTATAGCAGCTCTGCTGACCTGATTCTCTGGCTCTAGAGCAGCTCTGCTGACGTAGTTCTCTCCCTCTAAAGCAGATCTGCTGACCTGGTTCTCTGGCTCTTAAGCAGCTCTGCTGACCTGATCTCTTCCTCTAAAGCAGCCCTGCTCACCTGGTTTCTCTAGCTCTACAGCAGCTCTGCTGACCTGGTTCTCTTGCTCTAGAGCACCTCTGGTGACCTGGTTCTTAGGCCCTAGAGCAGCTCTGCCGACCTGGTTCTCTGGCTCTACAAAGGCTCTGCTGACCTGGTTCTCTGGCTTTGAAGCAGCTCTGCTGACCTGGTTCTCTGGCTCTAAAGCAGCTCTGTTGACCTGGTTCTTAGGCTCTATAGCAGCTCTGCTGACCTGGTTCTCTGGCTCTACAACAGCTCTGCTTACTTGGTTCTCTGGCTTTCAAGCAGCTCTGCTGACCTGGTTCTCTGCCTCTAAAGCAGCTCTGCTGACTTGGTTCTCTGGCTCTAAAGCAGCTCTGCTGACCTGGATCTCTGGCTTTGAAGCAGCTCTGCTGACCTGGTTCTCTGGCTCTACAACGGCTCTGCTGACCTGGTTCTTTGTCTCTAAAGCAGCTCTGCTGACCTGGTTCTATGGCTCTAAAGCAGCTCAGCTGACCTGGTTTTTAGGCTCTACAGCAGCTCTGCTGACCTGGTTCTCTTGCTCTAGAGCACCTTTGGTGACCTGGTTCTTAGGCTCTAGAGCAGCTCTGCCGACCTGCTTCTCTGGCTTTGAAGCAGCTCTGCTGACCTGGTTCTCTGACTCTAAAACAGCTCTGCTGATTTGTATCTCTGGCTCTAGAGCAGCTCTCCTGACCTGCTTCTTAGACTCTAGAGCAGCTCTGCTAACTTGGTTCTCTGGCTCTAAAGCAGCTCTCCTGACCTGGTTATCTCCCTCAAAAGCAGCTCTGCTGACCTGGTTTCTCTGGATCTACAGCAGCTCTGCTGACCTGGTTTCTCTCCCTCTAAAGCAGCTCTGCTGACCTGGTTTCTCTCCCTCTAAAGCAGCTCTGCTGACTAGTTTCTCTGGCTCTACAGCAGCTCTGCTGACTTGGTTCTCTGGCTCAAGAGCAGCTCTGCAGACCTGGTTCTTAGGCTCTAGAGCAGATCTGCTGACCTGGTTCTATGGCTCTACAGCAGCTCTGCTGACCTGGTTAACTGGCTTTGAAGCAGCTCTGCTGACCTGGTTGTCCGGCTCGAAAGCAGCTCTGATGACCTGGTTCTCTCCCTCTAAAGCAGCTCTGCTGACCTGGTTCTCTCCCTCCAAAGCAGCTCTGTTGACCTGGTTCTTAGGCTCTGTAGCAGCTCTGCTGACCTGGTTCTCTGGCTCTAGAGCAGCTCTGCTGACCTGGTTCTTAGGCTCTAGAGCAGATCTGCTGACCTGGTTCTATGGCTCTACAGCAGCTCTGCTGACCTGGTTATCTGGCTTTGAAGCAGCTCTGCTGACCTGGTTGTCAGGCTCGAAAGCAGCTCTGATGACCTGGTTCTCTCCCTCTAAAGCAGCTCTGCTGACCTGGTTTCTCTCCCTCTAAAGCGGGTCTGCTGACCTGGTTCTCTGGCTCAAGAGCAGCTCTGCTGACCTGGTTCTCTGGCTCTAAAGCGGGTTTGCTGACCTGGTTCTCTGGCTCTAAAGCAACTCTGCTGACCTGGTTCTCTGGCTCTATAGCTGCTCTGCTGACCTGGTTCTCTCCCTCTAAAGGAGCTCTGCAGACTTTGTTTCTCTGGCTCTACAGCAGCTCTGCTGACCTGGTCCTTAGGCTCTAGAGCAGCTCTGCTGAAGTGGTTCTCTGGCTCTACAACGGCTCTGCTGACCTGGTTCTCTGGCTCTAAAGCAGCTCTGCTGACCTGGTTCTCTGGCTCTAAAGGATCTCTGGATTTGAAGCAGCTCTGCTGACCTGGTTCTCTGGCTGTAAAGCAGATCTGCTGACCTTGTTTTTCTGGCTCTACAGCAGCTCTACTAACCTGGTTTTCTGGCTCAAGAGCAGCTCTGCTGACATGGTGCGTAGGTTCTAGAGCACCTCTGCTGACCTGGTTCTATGGCTCTAAAGCGGCTCTGCTGACCTGGTTCTCTGGCTTTGAAGCAGCTCTGCTGACCTGATTCTCTGGCTCTAAAGCAGATCTGCTGACCTGGTTCTCTTCCTCTAAAGCAACTCTGCTGACCTGGTTATCTGGCTCTATAGCTGTTCTGCTGACCTGGTTCTCTCCCTCTAAAGGAGCTCTGCAGACTTGGTTTCTCTGGCTCTACAGCAGCTCTGCTGACCTGGTTCTTAGGCTCTAGAGCAGCTCTGCTGACCTGGTTCTCTGGCTCTACAACGGCTCTGCTGACCTGGTTCTCTGGCTCTGAAGCAGCTCTGCTGACCTGGTTCTATGGCTCTAAAGCAGATCTGCTGACCTGGTTCTCTGGCTCTTGAGCAGCTCTGCTGACCTGGTTCTTAGGCTCTACAGCAACTCTGCTGACCTGGTTCTCTTGCTCTAGAGCACCTTTAGTGACCTGGTTCTTAGGCTCTAGAGCAGCTCTGCCGATCTGGTTCTCTGGCTCTACAAAGGCTCTGCTGACCTGGTTCTCTGGCTTTGAAGCAGCTCTGCTGACCTGGTTCTCTGGCTCTAAAGCAGTTCTGCAGATTTGTATCTCTGGCTCTAGAGCAGTTCTCCTGACCTGGTTCTTAGACTCTAGAGCAGCTCTGCTAACTTGGTCCTCTGGCTCTAAAGCAGCTCTGCTGACCTGGTTCTCTCCCTCAAAAGCAGCTCTGCTGACCTGGTTTCTCTGGCTCTACAGCAGCTCTGCTGACCTGGTTTCTCTCCCTCTAAAGCAGCTCTGCTGACATGATTTCACTCCCTCTAAAGCAGCTCTGCTGACCTGGTTTCTCTGGCTCTACAGCAGCTCTGCTGACTTGGTTCTCTGGCTCAAGAGCAGCTCTGCTAACCTGGTTATCTGGCTTTGAAGCAGCTCTGCTGACCTGGTTGTCCGGCTCGAAAGCAGCTCTGATGACCTGGTTCTCTCCCTCTAAAGCAGCTCTGCTGACCTGGTTCTCTCCCTCTAAAGCAGCTCTGCTGACCTGGTTCTCTCCCTCTAAAGCAGCTCTGCTGACCTGGTTTCTCTCCCTCTAAAGCGGGTCTGCTGACCTGGTTCTCTGGCTCAAGAGCAGCTCTGCAGACCTGGTTCTTAGGCTCTAGAGCAGATCTGCTGACCTGGTTCTATGGCTCTACAGCAGCTCTGCTGAACTGGTTTTCTGGCTCTAGACCAGCACTGCTGACCTGGTTCTTAGGCTCTAGAGCAGCTCTGCTGACCTGGTTCTCTTGCTCTACAAAGACTCTGCTGACCTGGTTCTCTGGCTCTAAAGCGGGTCTGCTGACCTGGTTCTCTGGCTCTAAAGCAGCTCTGCTGACCTGGTTTCTCTGGCTCTTCAGCAGCTCTGCTGACTTGGTTATCTGGCTCAAGAGCAGCTCTGCAGACCTGGTTCTTAGGCTCTAGAGCAGATCTGCTGACCTGGTTCTATGGCTCTACAGCAGCTCTGCTGACCTGGTTATCTGGCTTTGAAGCAGCTCTGCTGACCTGGTTGTCCGGCTCGAAAGCAGCTCTGATGACCTGGTTCTCCCCCTCTAAAGCAGCTCTGCTGACCTGGTTCTCTCCCTCTAAAGCAGCTCTGCTGACCTGGTTCTCTCCCTCTAAAGCAGCTCTGCTGACCTGGTTTCTCTCCCTCTAAAGCGGGTCTGCTGACCTGGTTCTCTGGCTCAAGAGCAGCTCTGCAGACCTGGTTCTTAGGCTCTAGAGCAGATCTGCTGACCTGGTTCTATGGCTCTACAGCAGCTCTTCTGAACTGGTTCTCTGGCTCTAGACCAGCACTGCTGACCTGGTTCTTAGGCTCTAGAGCAGCTCTGCTGACCTGGTTCTCTTGCTCTACAACGGCTCTGCTGACCTGGTTCTATGGCTCTAAAGCAGCTCTACTGACCTGGTTCTCAGGCTCTAGAGCAGCTCTGCTGACCTGGTTCTCTTGCTCTCCAACGACTCTGCTGACCTGGTTCTCTGGCTCTAAAGCGGGTCTGCTGACCTGGTTCTCTGGCTCTAAAGCAGCTCTGCTGACCTGGTTTCTCTGGCTATTCAGCAGCTCTGCTGACTTGGTTATCTGGCTCAAGAGCAGCTCTGCAGACCTGGTTCTTAGGCTCTAGAGCAGATCTGCTGACCTGGTTCTATGGCTCTACAGCAGCTCTGCTGACCTGGTCATCTGGCTTTGAAGCAGCTCTGCTGACCTGGTTGTCCGGCTCGAAAGCAGCTCTGATGACCTGGTTCTCTCCCTCTAAAGCAGCTCTGCTGACCTGGTTCTCTCCCTCTAAAGCAGCTCTGCTGACCTGGTTCTCTCCCTCTAAAGCAGCTCTGCTGACCTGGTTTCTCTCCCTCTAAAGCGGGTCTGCTGACCTGGTTCTCTGGCTCAAGAGCAGCTCTGCAGACCTGGTTCTTAGGCTCTAGAGCAGATCTGCTGACCTGGTTCTATGGCTCTACAGCAGCTCTGCTGAACTGGTTCTCTGGCTCTAGACCAGCACTGCTGACCTGGTTCTTAGGCTCTAGAGCAGCTCTGCTGACCTGGTTCTCTTGCTCTACAACGGCTCTGCTGACCTGGTTCTCTGGCTCTAAAGCGGATCTGCTGACCTGGTTCTCTGGCTCTAAAGCAACTCTGCTGACCTGGTTCTCTGGCTCTAGAGAATCTCTGCTGACCTGGTTCTCTGGCTCTAGAGCAGCTCGGCTGACCTATTTCTTAGGCTGTAGAGCAGCTCTGCTGACATGGTTCTCTGGCTCTACAATGGCTCTGCTGACCTGGTTCTCTGGCTCTAAAGCAGCTCTGCTGACCTGGTTCTATGGCTCTAAAGCAGCTCTACTGACCTGGTTCTCTGGCTCTTGAGCAACTCTGCTGACCTGGTTCTTAGGCTCTACAGCAGCTCTGCTGACCTGATTCTCTGGCTCTAGACCAGCACTGCTGACCTGGTTCTTAGGCTCTAGAGCAGCTCTGCTGACCTGGTTCTCTTGCACTACAACGGCTCTGCTGACCTGGTTCTATGGCTCTAAAGCAGCTCTACTGACCTGGTTCTCTGGCTCTTGAGCAACTCTGCTGACCTGGTTCTTAGGCTCTAGAGCAGATCTGCTGACCTGGTTCTATGGCTCTACAGCAGCTCTGCTGAACTGGTTCTCTGGCTCTAGACCAGCACTGCTGACCTGGTTCTTAGGCTCTAGAGCAGCTCTGCTGACCTGGTTCTCTTGCTCTACAACGGGTCTGCTGACCTGGTTCTATGGCTCTAAAGCAGCTCTACTGACCTGGTTCTCTGGCTCTTGAGCAACTCTGCTGACCTGGTTCTTAGGCACTATAGCAGCTCTGCTGACCTGATTCTCTGGCTCTAGAGCAGCACTGCTGACGTAGTTCTCTCCCTCTAAAGCAGGTCTGCTGACCTGGTTCTCTGGCTCTTAAGCAGCTCTGCTGACCTGGATCTCTTCCTCTAAAGCAGCCCTGCTCACCTGGTTTCTCTAGCTCCTCAGCAGCTCTGCTGACCTGGTTCTCTTGCTCTAGAGCACCTCTGGTGACCTGGTTCTTAGGCCCTAGAGCAGCTCTGCCGACCTGGTTCTCTGGCTCTACAAAGGCTCTGCTGACCTGGTTCTCTGGCTTTGAAGCAGCTCTGCTGACCTGGTTCTCTAGCTCTAAAGCAGCTCTGTTGACCTGGTTCTTAGGCTCTATAGCAGCTCTGCTGACCTGGTTCTCTGGCTCTAGAGCAGCTCTGCTGACCTGGTTCTCTTGCTCTACAACGGCTCTGCTGACCTGGTTCTCTGGCTCTAAAGCGGGTCTGCTGACCTGGTTCTCTGGCTCTAAAGCAGCTCTGATGACCTGGTTTCTCTGGCTCTACAGCAGCTCTGCTGACTTGGTTCTCTGGCTCAAGAGCAGCTCTGCAGACCTGGTTCTTAGGCTCTAGAGCAGATCTGCTGACCTGGTTCTATGGCTCTACAGCAGCTCTGCTGACCTGGTTATCTGGCTTTGAAGCAGCTCTGCTGACCTGGTTGTCCGGCTCGAAAGCAGCTCTGATGACCTGGTTCTCTCCCTCTAAAGCAGCTCTGCTGACCTGGTTCTCTCCCTCTAAAGCAGTTTTGCTGACCTGGTTCTCTCCTTCTAAAGCAGCTCTGCTGACCTGGTTTCTCTCCCTCTAAAGCGGGTCTGCTGACCTGGTTCTCTGGCTCAAGAGCAGCTCTGCCGACCTGGTTCTTAGGCTCTAGAGCAGATATGCTGACTTGGTTCTATGGCTCTACAGCAGCTCTGCTGAACTGGTTCTCTGGCTCTAGACCAGCACTGCTGACCTGGTTCTTAGGCTCTAGAGCAGCTCTGCTGACCTGGTTCTCTTGCTCTACAACGGCTCTGCTGACCTGGTTCTCTGGCTCTAAAGCGGATCTGCTGACCTGGTTCTCTGGCTCTAAAGCAACTCTGCTGACCTGGTTCTCTGGCTCTAGAGAAGCTCTGCTGACCTGGTTCTCTGGCTCTAGAGCAGCTCGGCTGACCTGGTTCTTAGGCTCTAGAGCAGCTCTGCTGACCTGGTTCTCTGGCTCTACAACGGCTCTGCTGACCTGGTTCTCTGGCTCTAAAGCAGCTCTGCTGACCTGGTTCTATGGCTCTAAAGCAGCTCTACTGACCTGGTTCTCTGGCTCTTGAGCAACTCTGCTGACCTGGTTCTTAGGCTCTATAGCAGCTCTGCTGACCTGATTCTCTGGCTCTAGAGCAGCTCTGCTGACGTAGTTCTCTCCCTCTAAAGCAGATCTGCTGACCTGGTTCTCTGGCTCTTAAGCAGCTCTGCTGACCTGGATCTCTTCCTCTAAAGCAGCCCTGCTCACCTGGTTTCTCTAGCTCTACAGCAGCTCTGCTGACCTGGTTCTCTTGCTCTAGAGCACCTCTGGTGACCTGGTTCTTAGGCCCTAGAGCAGCTCTTCCGACCTGGTTCTCTGGCTCTACAAA
The DNA here is from genome assembly GCF_964204655.1 of Triturus cristatus. NCBI lineage: Eukaryota > Metazoa > Chordata > Amphibia > Caudata > Salamandridae > Triturus > Triturus cristatus. The sequence goes on along the minus strand of NC_140579.1, from coordinate 1,129,903,774 downwards.
GGCTCTGCTGACCTGCTTCTCTGGCTTTGAAGCAGCTCTGCTGACCTGGTTCTCTAGCTCTAAAGCAGCTCTGTTGACCTGGTTCTTAGGCTCTATAGCAGCTCTGCTGACCTGGTTCTCTGGCTCTACAACAGGTCTGCTGACTTGGTTCTCTTGCTTTCAAGCAGCTCTGCTGACCTGGTTCTCTGCCTCTAAAGCAGCTCTGCTGACTTGGTTCTCTGGCTCTAAAGCAGCTCTGCTGACCTGGATCTCTGGCTTTGAAGCAGCTCTGCTGACCTGGTTCTCTGGCTCTACAACGGCTCTGCTGACCTGGTTCTTTGGCTCTAAAGCAGCTCTACTGACCTGGTTCTATGGCTCTAAAGCAGCTCTGCTGACCTGGTTCTTAGGCTCTACAGCAGCTCTGCTGACCTGGTTCTCTTGCTCTAGAGCACCTTTGGTGACCTGGTTCTTAGGCTCTAGAGCAGCTCTGCCGACCTGGTTCTCTGGCTCTACAAAGGCTCTGCTGACCTGCTTCTCTGGCTTTGAAGCAGCTCTGCTGACCTGGTTCTCTGACTCTAAAGCAGCTCTGCTGATTTGTATCTCTGGCTCTAGAGCAGCTCTCCTGAACTGCTTCTTAGACTCTAGAGCAGCTCTGCTAACTTGGTTCTCTGGCTCTAAAGCAGCTCTCCTGACCTGGTTATCTCCACAAAAGCAGCTCTGCTGACCTGGTTTCTCTGGATCTACAGCAGCTCTGCTGACCTGGTTTCTCTCCCTCTAAAGCAGCTCTGCTGACTTGGTTTCTCTCCCTCTAAAGCAGCTCTGCTGACTGGTTTCTCTGGCTCTACAGCAGCTCTGCTGACTTGGTTCTCTGGCTCAAGAGCAGCTCTGCAGACCTGGTTCTTAGGCTCTAGAGCAGATCTGCTGACCTGGTTCTATGGCTCTACAGCAGCTCTGCTGACCTGGTTATCTGGCTTTGAAGCAGCTCTGCTGACCTGGTTGTCCGGCTAGAAAGCAGCTCTGATGACCTGGTTCTCTCCCTCTAAAGCAGCTCTGCTGACCTGGTTCTCTCCCTCCAAAGCAGCTCTGCTGACCTGGATCTCTCCCTCTAAAGCAGCTCTACTGACCTGGTTTCTCTCCCTCTAAAGCGGGTCTGCTGACCTGGTTCTCTGGCTCAAGAGCAGCTCTGCAGACCTGGTTCTTAGGCTCTAGAGCAGATCTGCTGACCTGGTTCTCTGGCTCTACAGCAGCTCTGCTGAACTGGTTCTCTGGCTCTAGACCAGCTCTGCTGACCTGGTTTTTAGGCTCTAGAGCAGCTCTGCTGACCTGGTTCTCTTGCTCTACAACAGCTCTGCTGACCTGGTTCTCTGGCTCTAAAGCGGGTCTGCTGTCCTGGTTCTCTGCCTCTAAAGTAACTCTGCTGACCTGATTCTCTGGCTCTAGAGCAGCTCTGCTGACCTGGTTCTCTGGCTCTAGAGCAGCTCTGCTGACCTGGTTCTTAGGCTATAGAGCAGCTCTGCTGACCTGGTTCTCTGGCTCTACAAAGGCTCTGCTGACCTGGTTCTCTGGCTTTGAAGCAGCTCTGCTGACCTGGTTCTCTGGCTCTAAAGCAGCTCTGCTGATTTGAATCTCTGGCTCTAGAGCAGCTCTCCTGACCTGGTTCTTAGACTCTAGAGCAGCTCTGCTAACCTGGTTCTCTGGCTCTAAAGCAGCTCTGTTGACCTGGTTCTCTCCCTCGAAAGCAGCTCTGCTGACCTGGTTTCTCTGGAGATACAGCAGCTCTGCTGATCTGGTTCTCTAGCTCAAGAGCAGCTCTGCTGACCTGGTTCTCTGGCTCTAGAGCAGCTCTGCTGACCTGGTTCTCTTCCTCTAAAGCAGGTCTCCTGACCTGGTTCTCTCCCTCAAAAGCAGCTCTGCTGACCTGGATTCTCTGGATCTACAGCAGCTCTGCTGACCTGGTTTCTCTCCCTCTAAAGCAGCTCTGCTGACCTGGTTTCTCTCCCTCTAAAGCAGCTCTGCTGTCCTGGTTCTCTGCCTCTACAGCAACTCTGCTGACCTGGTTATCTGGCTTTGAAGCAGCTCTGCTGACCTGGTTGTCCGGCTCGAAAGCAGCTCTGATGACCTGGTTCTCTCCCTCTAAAGCAGATCTGCTGACCTGGTTCTCTCCCTCTAAAGCAGCTCTGCTGACCTGGTTCTCTCTCTCTAAAGCAGCTCTGCTGACCTGGTTTCTCTCCCTCTACAGCGGGTCTGCTGACCTGGTTCTATGGCTCAAGAGCAGCTCTGCAGACCTGGTTCTTAGGCTCTAGAGCAGATCTGCTGACCTGGTTCTATGGCTCTACAGCAGCTCTGCTGAACTGGTTCTCTGGCTCTAGACCAGCACTGCTGACCTGGTTCTTAGGCTCTAGAGCAGCTCTGCTGACCTGGTTCTCTTGCTCTACAACGGCTCTGCTGACCTGGTTCTCTGGCTCTAAAGCAGGTCTGCTGACCTGGTTCTCTGGTTCTAAAGCAGCTCTGCTGACCTGGTTTCTCTGGCTCTTCAGCAGCTCTGCTGACTTGGTTATCTGGCTCAAGAGCAGCTCTGCAGAACTGGTTCTTAGGCTCTAGAGCAGATCTGCTTACCTGGTTCTATGGCTCTACAGCAGCTCTGCTGACCTGGTTATCTGGCTTTGAAGCAGCTCTGCTGACCTGGTTGTCCGGCTCGAAAGCAGCTCTGATGACCTGGTTCTCTCCCTCTAAAGCAGCTCTGCTGACCTGGTTCTCTCCCTCTAAAGCAGCTCTGCTGACCTGGTTTCTCTCCCTCTAAAGCGGGTCTGCTGACCTGGTTCTCTGGCTCAAGAGCAGCTCTGCAGACCTGGTTCTTAGGCTCTAGAGCAGATCTGCTGACCTGGTTCTATGGCTCTACAGCAGCTCTGCTGAACTGGTTCTCTGGCTCTAGACCAGCACTGCTGACCTGGTTCTTAGGCTCTAGAGCAGCTCTGCTGACCTGGTTCTCTTGCTCTACAACGGCTCTGCTGACCTGGTTCTCTGGCTCTAAAGCGGGTCTGCTGACCTGGTTCTCTGGCTCTAAAGCAGCTCTGCTGACCTGGTTTCTCTGGCTCTTCAGCAGCTCTGCTGACTTGGTTATCTGGCTCAAGAGCAGCTCTGCAGACCTGGTTCTTAGGCTCTAGAGCAGATCTGCTGACCTGGTTCTATGGCTCTACAGCAGCTCTGCTGACCTGGTTATCTGGCTTTGAAGCAGCTCTGCTGACCTGGTTGTCCGGCTCGAAAGCAGCTCTGATGACCTGGTTCTCTCCCTCTAAAGCAGCTCTGCTGACCTGGTTCTCTCCCTCTAAAGCAGCTCTGCTGACCTGGTTCTCTCCCTCTAAAGCAGCTCTGCTGACCTGGTTTCTCTCCCTCTAAAGCGGGTCTGCTGACCTGGTTCTCTGGCTCAAGAGCAGCTCTGCAGACCTGGTTCTTAGGCTCTAGAGCAGATCTGCTGACTTGGTTCTATGGCTCTACAGCAGCTCTGCTGAACTGGTTCTCTGGCTCTAGACCAGCACTGCTGACCTGGTTCTTAGGCTCTAGAGCAGCTCTGCTGACCTGGTTCTCTTGCTCTACAACGGCTCTGCTGACCTGGTTCTCTGGCTCTAAAGCGGATCTGCTGACCTGGTTCTCTGGCTCTAAAGCAACTCTGCTGACCTGGTTCTCTGGCTCTAGAGAAGCTCTGCTGACCTGGTTCTCTGGCTCTAGAGCAGCTCGGCTGACCTGGTTCTTAGGCTCTAGAGCAGCTCTGCTGACCTGGTTCTCTGGCTCTACAACGGCTCTGCTGACCTGGTTCTCTGGCTCTAAAGCAGCTCTGCTGACCTGGTTCTATGGCTCTAAAGCAGCTCTACTGACCTGGTTCTCTGGCTCTTGAGCAACTCTGCTGACCTGGTTCTTAGGCTCTATAGCAGCTCTGCTGACCTGATTCTCTGGCTCTAGAGCAGCTCTGCTGACGTAGTTCTCTCCCTCTAAAGCAGATCTGCTGACCTGGTTCTCTGGCTCTTAAGCAGCTCTGCTGACCTGGATCTCTTCCTCTAAAGCAGCCCTGCTCACCTGGTTTCTCTAGCTCTACAGCAGCTCTGCTGACCTGGTTCTCTTGCTCTAGAGCACCTCTGGTGACCTGGTTCTTAGGCCCTAGAGCAGCTCTTCCGACCTGGTTCTCTGGCTCTACAAAGGCTCTGCTGACCTGCTTCTCTGGCTTTGAAGCAGCTCTGCTGACCTGGTTCTCTAGCTCTAAAGCAGCTCTGTTGACCTGGTTCTTAGGCTCTATAGCAGCTCTGCTGACCTGGTTCTCTGGCTCTACAACAGGTCTGCTGACTTGGTTCTCTTGCTTTCAAGCAGCTCTGCTGACCTGGTTCTCTGCCTCTAAAGCAGCTCTGCTGACTTGGTTCTCTGGCTCTAAAGCAGCTCTGCTGACCTGGATCTCTGGCTTTGAAGCAGCTCTGCTGACCTGGTTCTCTGGCTCTACAACGGCTCTGCTGACCTGGTTCTTTGGCTCTAAAGCAGCTCTACTGACCTGGTTCTATGGCTCTAAAGCAGCTCTGCTGACCTGGTTTTTAGGCTCTACAGCAGCTCTGCTGACCTGGTTCTCTTGCTCTAGAGCACCTTTGGTGACCTGGTTCTTAGGCTCTAGAGCAGCTCTGCCGACCTGGTTCTCTGGCTCTACAAAGGCTCTGCTGACCTGCTTCTCTGGCTTTGAAGCAGCTCTGCTGACCTGGTTCTCTGACTCTAAAGCAGCTCTGCTGATTTGTATCTCTGGCTCTAGAGCAGCTCTCCTGAACTGCTTCTTAGACTCTAGAGCAGCTCTGCTAACTTGGTTCTCTGGCTCTAAAGCAGCTCTCCTGACCTGGTTATCTCCACAAAAGCAGCTCTGCTGACCTGGTTTCTCTGGATCTACAGCAGCTCTGCTGACCTGGTTTCTCTCCCTCTAAAGCAGCTCTGCTGACTTGGTTTCTCTCCCTCTAAAGCAGCTCTGCTGACTGGTTTCTCTGGCTCTACAGCAGCTCTGCTGACTTGGTTCTCTGGCTCAAGAGCAGCTCTGCAGACCTGGTTCTTAGGCTCTAGAGCAGATCTGCTGACCTGGTTCTATGGCTCTACAGCAGCTCTGCTGACCTGGTTATCTGGCTTTGAAGCAGCTCTGCTGACCTGGTTGTCCGGCTAGAAAGCAGCTCTGATGACCTGGTTCTCTCCCTCTAAAGCAGCTCTGCTGACCTGGTTCTCTCCCTCCAAAGCAGCTCTGCTGACCTGGTTCTCTCCCTCTAAAGCAGCTCTACTGACCTGGTTTCTCTCCCTCTAAAGCGTGTCTGCTGACCTGGTTCTCTGGCTCAAGAGCAGCTCTGCAGACCTGGTTCTTAGGCTCTAGAGCAGATCTGCTGACCTGGTTCTATGGCTCTACAGCAGCTCTGCTGAACTGGTTCTCTGGCTCTAGACCAGCTCTGCTGACCTGGTTCTTAGGCTCTAGAGCAGCTCTGCTGACCTGGTTCTCTTGCTCTACAACAGCTCTGCTGACCTGGTTCTCTGGCTCTAAAGCGGGTCTGCTGTCCTGGTTCTCTGCCTCTAAAGTAACTCTGCTGACCTGATTCTCTGGCTCTAGAGCAGCTCTGCTGACCTGGTTCTCTGGCTCTAGAGCAGCTCTGCTGACCTGGTTCTTAGGCTATAGAGCAGCTCTGCTGACCTGGTTCTCTGGCTCTACAAAGGCTCTGCTGACCTGGTTCTCTGGCTTTGAAGCAGCTCTGCTGACCTGGTTCTCTGGCTCTAAAGCAGCTCTGCTGATTTGAATCTCTGGCTCTAGAGCAGCTCTCCTGACCTGGTTCTTAGACTCTAGAGCAGCTCTGCTAACCTGGTTCTCTGGCTCTAAAGCAGCTCTGCTGACCTGGTTCTCTCCCTCGAAAGCAGCTCTGCTGACCTGGTTTCTCTGGAGATACAGCAGCTCTGCTGATCTGGTTCTCTGGCTCAAGAGCAGCTCTGCTGACCTGGTTCTCTGGCTCTAGAGCAGCTCTGCTGACCTGGATTCTCTGGATCTACAGCAGCTCTGCTGACCTGGTTTCTCTCCCTCTAAAGCAGCTCTGCTGACCTGGTTTCTCTCCCTCTAAAGCAGCTCTGCTGTCCTGGTTCTCTGCCTCTACAGCAACTCTGCTGACCTGGTTATCTGGCTTTGAAGCAGCTCTGCTGACCTGGTTGTCCGGCTCGAAAGCAGCTCTGATGACCTGGTTCTCTCCCTCTAAAGCAGATCTGCTGACCTGGTTCTCTCCCTCTAAAGCAGCTCTGCTGACCTGGTTCTCTCTCTCTAAAGCAGCTCTGCTGACCTGGTTTCTCTCCCTCTAAAGTGGGTCTGCTGACCTGGTTCTATGGCTCAAGAGCAGCTCTGCAGACCTGGTTCTTAGGCTCTAGAGCAGATCTGCTGACCTGGTTCTATGGCTCAACAGCAGCTCTGCTGAACTGGTTCTCTGGCTCTAGACCAGCACTGCTGACCTGGTTCTTAGGCTCTAGAGCAGCTCTGCTGACCTGGTTCTCTTGCTCTACAACGGCTCTGCTGACCTGGTTCTCTGGCTCTAAAGCGGGTCTGCTGACCTGGTTCTCTGGCTCTAAAGCAGCTCTGCTGACCTGGTTTCTCTGGCTCTTCAGCAGCTCTGCTGACTTGGTTATCTGGCTCAAGAGCAGCTCTGCAGACCTGGTTCTTAGGCTCTAGAGCAGATCTGCTGACCTGGTTCTATGGCTCTACAGCAGCTCTGCTGACCTGGTTATCTGGCTTTGAAGCAGCTCTGCTGACCTGGTTGTCCGGCTCGAAAGCAGCTCTGATGACCTGGTTCTCTCCCTCTAAAGCAGCTCTGCTGACCTGGTTCTCTCCCTCTAAAGCAGCTCTGCTGACCTGGTTTCTCTCCCTCTAAAGCGGGTCTGCTGACCTGGTTCTCTGGCTCAAGAGCAGCTCTGCAGACCTGGTTCTTAGGCTCTAGAGCAGATCTGCTGACCTGGTTCTATGGCTCTACAGCAGCTCTGCTGAACTGGTTCTCTGGCTCTAGACCAGCACTGCTGACCTGGTTCTTAGGCTCTAGAGCAGCTCTGCTGACCTGGTTCTCTTGCTCTACAACGGCTCTGCTGACCTGGTTCTCTGGCTCTAAAGCGGGTCTGCTGACCTGGTTCTCTGGCTCTAAAGCAGCTCTGCTGACCTGGTTTCTCTGGCTCTTCAGCAGCTCTGCTGACTTGGTTATCTGGCTCAAGAGCAGCTCTGCAGACCTGGTTCTTAGGCTCTAGAGCAGATCTGCTGACCTGGTTCTATGGCTCTACAGCAGCTCTGCTGACCTGGTTATCTGGCTTTGAAGCAGCTCTGCTGACCTGGTTGTCCGGCTCGAAAGCAGCTCTGATGACCTGGTTCTCTCCCTCTAAAGCAGCTCTGCTGACCTGGTTCTCTCCCTCTAAAGCAGCTCTGCTGACCTGGTTCTCTCCCTCTAAAGCAGCTCTGCTGACCTGGTTTCTCTCCCTCTAAAGCGGGTCTGCTGACCTGGTTCTCTGGCTCAAGAGCAGCTCTGCAGACCTGGTTCTTAGGCTCTAAAGCAGATCTGCTGACCTGGTTCTATGGCTCTACAGCAGCTCTGCTGAACTGGTTCTCTGGCTCTAGACCAGCACTGCTGACCTGGTTCTTAGGCTCTAGAGCAGCTCTGCTGACCTGGTTCTCTTGCTCTACAACGGCTCTGCTGACCTGGTTCTCTGGCTCTAAAGCGGTTCTGCTGACCTGGTTCTCTGGCTGTAAAGCAGCTCTGATGACCTGGTTTATCTGGCTCTACAGCAGCTCTGCTGACTTGGTTCTCTGGCTCAAGAGCAGCTCTGCAGACCTGGTTCTTAGGCTATAGAGCAGATATGCTGACCTGGTTCTATGGCTCTACAGCAGCTCTGATGACCTGGTTATCTGGCTTTGAAGCAGCTCTGCTGACCTGGTTCTCTTCCTCTAAAGCAACTCTCCAGACCTGGTTCTCTGGCTCTAAAGCAGCTCTGCTGACCTGGATCTCTTCCTCTAAAGCAGCCCTGCTCACCTGGTTTCTCTAGCTCTACAGCAGCTCTGCTGACCTGGTTCTCTTGCTCTAGAGCACCTCTGGTGACCTGGTTCTTAGGCCCTAGAGCAGCTCTTCCGACCTGGTTCTCTGGCTCTACAAAGGCTCTGCTGACCTGCTTCTCTGGCTTTGAAGCAGCTCTGCTGACCTGGTTCTCTAGCTCTAAAGCAGCTCTGTTGACCTGGTTCTTAGGCTCTATAGCAGCTCTGCTGTCCTTGTTCTCTGGCTCTACAACAGGTCTGCTGACTTGGTTCTCTTGCTTTCAAGCAGCTCTGCTGACCTGGTTCTCTGCCTCTAAAGCAGCTCTGCTGACTTGGTTCTCTGGCTCTAAAGCAGCTCTGCTGACCTGGATCTCTGGCTTTGAAGCAGCTCTGCTGACCTGGTTCTCTGGCTCTACAACGGCTCTGCTGACCTGGTTCTTTGGCTCTAAAGCAGCTCTACTGACCTGGTTGTATGGCTCTAAAGCAGCTCTGCTGACCTGGTTTTTAGGCTCTACAGCAGCTCTGCTGACCTGGTTCTCTAGCTCTAGAGCACCTTTGGTGACCTGGTTCTTAGGCTCTAGAGCAGCTCTGCCGACCTGGTTCTCTGGCTCTACAAAGGCTCTGCTGACCTGCTTCTCTGGCTTTGAAGCAGCTCTGCTGACCTGGTTCTCTGACTCTAAAGCAGCTCTGCTGATTTGTATCTCTGGCTCTAGAGCAGCTCTCCTGAACTGCTTCTTAGACTCTAGAGCAGCTCTGCTAACTTGGTTCTCTGGCTCTAAAGCAGCTCTCCTGACCTGGTTATCTCCACAAAAGCAGCTCTGCTGACCTGGTTTCTCTGGATCTACAGCAGCTCTGCTGACCTGGTTTCTCTCCCTCTAAAGCAGCTCTGCTGACTTGGTTTCTCTCCCTCTAAAGCAGCTCTGCTGACTGGTTTCTCTGGCTCTACAGCAGCTCTGCTGACTTGGTTCTCTGGCTCAAGAGCAGCTCTGCAGACCTGGTTCTTAGGCTCTAGAGCAGATCTGCTGACCTGGTTCTATGGCTCTACAGCAGCTCTGCTGACCTGGTTATCTGGCTTTGAAGCAGCTCTGCTGACCTGGTTGTCCGGCTAGAAAGCAGCTCTGATGACCTGGTTCTCTCCCTCTAAAGCAGCTCTGCTGACCTGGTTCTCTTCCTCCAAAGCAGCTCTGCTGACCTGGTTCTCTCCCTCTAAAGCAGCTCTACTGACCTGGTTTCTCTCCCTCTAAAGCGGGTCTGCTGACCTGGTTCTCTGGCTCAAGAGCAGCTCTGCAGACCTGGTTCTTAGGCTCTAGAGCAGATCTGCTGACCTGGTTCTATGGCTCTACAGCAGCTCTGCTGAACTGGTTCTCTGGCTCTAGACCAGCTCTGCTGACCTGGTTCTTAGGCTCTAGAGCAGCTCTGCTGACCTGGTTCTCTTGCTCTACAACAGCTCTGCTGACCTGGTTCTCTGGCTCTAAAGCGGGTCTGCTGTCCTGGTTCTCTGCCTCTAAAGTAACTCTGCTGACCTGATTCTCTGGCTCTAGAGCAGCTCTGCTGACCTGGTTCTCTGGCTCTAGAGCAGCTCTGCTGACCTGGTTCTTAGGCTATAGAGCAGCTCTGCTGACCTGGTTCTCTGGCTCTACAAAGGCTCTGCTGACCTGGTTCTCTGGCTTTGAAGCAGCTCTGCTGACCTGGTTCTCTGGCTCTAAAGCAGCTCTGCTGATTTGAATCTCTGGCTCTAGAGCAGCTCTCCTGACCTGGTTCTTAGACTCTAGAGCAGCTCTGCTAACCTGGTTCTCTGGCTCTAAAGCAGCTCTGCTGACCTGGTTCTCTCCCTCGAAAGCAGCTCTGCTGACCTGGTTTCTCTGGAGATACAGCAGCTCTGCTGATCTGGTTCTCTGGCTCAAGAGCAGCTCTGCTGACCTGGTTCTCTGGCTCTAGAGCAGCTCTGCTGACCTGGTTCTCTTCCTCTAAAGCAGGTCTCCTGACCTGGTTCTCTCCCTCAAAAGCAGCTCTGCTGACCTGGATTCTCTGGATCTACAGCAGCTCTGCTGACCTGGTTTCTCTCCCTCTAAAGCAGCTCTGCTGACCTGGTTTCTCTCCCTCTAAAGCAGCTCTGCTGTCCTGGTTCTCTGCCTCTACAGCAACTCTGCTGACCTGGTTATCTGGCTTTGAAGCAGCTCTGCTGACCTGGTTGTCCGGCTCGAAAGCAGCTCTGATGACCTGGTTCTCTCCCTCTAAAGCAGATCTGCTGACCTGGTTCTCTCCCTCTAAAGCAGCTCTGCTGACCTGGTTCTCTCTCTCTAAAGCAGCTCTGCTGACCTGGTTTCTCTCCCTCTAAAGCGGGTCTGCTGACCTGGTTCTATGGCTCAAGAGCAGCTCTGCAGACCTGGTTCTTAGGCTCTAGAGCAGATCTGCTGACCTGGTTCTATGGCTCTACAGCAGCTCTGCTGAACTGGTTCTCTGGCTCTAGACCAGCACTGCTGACCTGGTTCTTAGGCTCTAGAGCAGCTCTGCTGACCTGGTTCTCTTGCTCTACAATGGCTCTGCTGACCTGGTTCTCTGGCTCTAAAGCGGGTCTGCTGACCTGGTTCTCTGGCTCTAAAGCAGCTCTGCTGACCTGGTTTCTCTGGCTCTTCAGCAGCTCTGCTGACTTGGTTATCTGGCTCAAGAGCAGCTCTGCAGACCTGGTTCTTAGGCTCTAGAGCAGATCTGCTGACCTGGTTCTGTGGCTCTACAGCAGCTCTGCTGACCTGGTTATCTGGCTTTGAAGCAGCTCTGCTGACCTGGTTGTCCGGCTCGAAAGCAGCTCTGATGACCTGGTTCTCTCCCTCTAAAGCAGCTCTGCTGACCTGGTTTTCTCCCTCTAAAGCAGCTCTGCTGACCTGGTTTCTCTCCCTCTAAAGCGGGTCTGCTGACCTGGTTCTCTGGCTCAAGAGCAGCTCTGCAGACCTGGTTCTTAGGCTCTAGAGCAGATCTGCTGACCTGGTTCTATGGCTCTACAGCAGCTCTGCTGAACTGGTTCTCTGGCTCTAGACCAGCACTGCTGACCTGGTTCTTAGGCTCTAGAGCAGCTCTGCTGACCTGGTTCTCTTGCTCTACAACGGCTCTGCTGACCTGGTTCTCTGGCTCTAAAGCGGGTCTGCTGACCTGGTTCTCTGGCTCTAAAGCAGCTCTGCTGACCTGGTTTCTCTGGCTCTTCAGCAGCTCTGCTGACTTGGTTATCTGGCTCAAGAGCAGCTCTGCAGACCTGGTTCTTAGGCTCTAGAGCAGATCTGCTGACCTGGTTCTATGGCTCTACAGCAGCTCTGCTGACCTGGTTATCTGGCTTTGAAGCAGCTCTGCTGACCTGGTTGTCCGGCTCAAAAGCAGCTCTGATGACCTGGTTCTCTCCCTCTAAAGCAGCTCTGCTGACCTGGTTCTCTCCCTCTAAAGCAGCTCTGCTGACCTGGTTCTCTCCTTCTAAAGCAGCTCTGCTGACCTGGTTTCTCTCCCTCTAAAGCGGGTCTGCTGACCTGGTTCTCTGGCTCAAGAGCAGCTCTGCCGACCTGGTTCTTAGGCTCTAGAGCAGATCTGCTGACTTGGTTCTATGGCTCTACAGCAGCTCTACTGAACTGGTTCTCTGGCTCTAGACCAGCACTGATGACCTGGTTCTTAGGCTCTAGAGCAGGTCTGCTGACCTGGTTCTCTTGCTCTACAACGGCTCTGCTGACCTGGTTCTCTGGCTCTAAAGCGGATCTGCTGACCTGGTTCTCTGGCTCTAAAGCAACTCTGCTGACCTGGTTCTCTGGCTATAGAGAAGCTCTGCTGACCTGGTTCTCTGGCTCTAGAGCAGCTCGGCTGACCTGGTTCTTAGGCTCTAGAGCAGCTCTGCTGACCTGGTTCTCTGGCTCTACAACGGCTCTGCTGACCTGGTTCTCTGGCTCTAAAGCAGCTCTGCTGACCTGGTTCTATGGCTCTAAAGCAGCTCTACTGACCTGGTTCTCTGGCTCTTGAGCAACTCTGCTGACCTGGTTCTTAGGCTCTATAGCAGCTCTGCTGACCTGATTCTCTGGCTCTAGAGCAGCTCTGCTGACGTAGTTCTCTCCCTCTAAAGCAGATCTGCTGACCTGGTTCTCTGGCTCTTAAACAGCTCTGCTGACCTGATCTCTTCCTCTAAAGCAGCCCTGCTCACCTGGTTTCTCTAGCTCTACAGCAGCTCTGCTGACCTGGTTCTCTTGCTCTAGAGCACCTCTGGTGACCTGGTTCTTAGGCCCTAGAGCAGCTCTGCCGACCTGGTTCTCTGGCTCTACAAAGGCTCTGCTGACCTGGTTCTCTGGCTTTGAAGCAGCTCTGCTGACCTGGTTCTCTGGCTCTAAAGCAGCTCTGTTGACCTGGTTCTTAGGCTCTATAGCAGCTCTGCTGACCTGGTTCTCTGGCTCTACAACAGCTCTGCTGACTTGGTTCTCTGGCTTTCAAGCAGCTCTGCTGACCTGGTTCTCTGCCTCTAAAGCAGCTCTGCTGACTTGGTTCTCTGGCTCTAAAGCAGCTCTGCTGACCTGGATCTCTGGCTTTGAAGCAGCTCTGCTGACCTGGTTCTCTGGCTCTACAACGGCTCTGCTGACCTGGTTCTTTGTCTCTAAAGCAGCTCTGCTGACCTGGTTCTATGGCTCTAAAGCAGCTCAGCTGACCTGGTTTTTAGGCTCTACAGCAGCTCTGCTGACCTGGTTCTCTTGCTCTAGAGCACCTTTGGTGACCTGGTTCTTAGGCTCTAGAGCAGCTCTGCCGACCTGGTTCTCTGGCTCTACAAAGGCTCTGCTGACCTGCTTCTCTGGCTTTGAAGCAGCTCTGCTGACCTGGTTCTCTGACTCTAAAACAGCTCTGCTGATTTGTATCTCTGGCTCTAGAGCAGCTCTCCTGACCTGCTTCTTAGACTCTAGAGCAGCTCTGCTAACTTGGTTCTCTGGCTCTAAAGCAGCTCTCCTGACCTGGTTATCTCCCTCAAAAGCAGCTCTGCTGACCTGGTTTCTCTGGATCTACAGCAGCTCTGCTGACCTGGTTTCTCTCCCTCTAAAGCAGCTCTGCTGACCTGGTTTCTCTCCCTCTAAAGCAGCTCTGCTGACTAGTTTCTCTGGCTCTACAGCAGCTCTGCTGACTTGGTTCTCTGGCTCAAGAGCAGCTCTGCAGACCTAGTTCTTAGGCTCTAGAGCAGATCTGCTGACCTGGTTCTATGGCTCTACAGCAGCTCTGCTGACCTGGTTAACTGGCTTTGAAGCAGCTCTGCTGACCTGGTTGTCCGGCTCGAAAGCAGCTCTGATGACCTGGTTCTCTCCCTCTAAAGCAGCTCTGCTGACCTGGTTCTCTCCCTCCAAAGCAGCACTGTTGACCTGGTTCTTAGGCTCTATAGCAGCTCTGCTGACCTGGTTCTCTGGCTCTAGAGCAGCTCTGCTGACCTGGTTCTTAGGCTCTAGAGCAGATCTGCTGACCTGGTTCTATGGCTCTACAGCAGCTCTGCTGACCTGGTTATCTGGCTTTGAAGCAGCTCTGCTGACCTGGTTGTCAGGCTCGAAAGCAGCTCTGATGACCTGGTTCTCTCCCTCTAAAGCAACTCTGCTGACCTGGTTCTCTCCCTCTAAAGCAGCTCTGCTGACCTGGTTTCTCTCCCTCTAAAGCGGGTCTGCTGACCTGGTTCTCTGGCTCAAGAGCAGCTCTGCTGACCTGGTTCTCTGGCTCTAAAGCGGGTTTGCTGACTTGGTTCTCTGGCTCTAAAGCAACTCTGCTGACCTGGTTCTCTGGCTCTATAGCTGCTCTGCTGACCTGGTTCTTTCCCTCTAAAGGAGCTCTGCAGACTTGGTTTCTCTGGCTCTACAGCAGCTCTGCTGACCTGGTTCTTAGGCTCTAGAGCAGCTCTGCTGACCTGGTTCTCTTGCTCTACAACGGCTCTGCTGACCTGGTTCTCTGGCTCTAAAGCGGGTCTGCTGTCCTGGTTCTCTGCCTCTAAAGCAACTCTGCTGACCTGATTCTCTGGCTCTAGAGCAGCTCTGCTGACCTGGTTCTCTGGCTCTAGAGCAGCTCTGCTGACCTGGTTCTTAGGCTCTAGAGCAGCTCTGCTGACCTGGTTCTCTGGCTCTACAACGGCTCTGCTGACCTGGTTCTCTGGCTCTAAAGCAGCTCTGCTGACCTGGTTCTATGGCTCTAAAGCAGCTCTGCCGACCTGGTTCTCTGGCTCTTGAGCAACTCTGCTGACCTGGTTCTAAGGCTTTATAGCAGCTCTGCTGGCCTGATTTTCTGGCTCTAGAGCAGCTCTGCTGACCTAGTTCTCTCCCTCTAAAGCAGATCTGCTGACCTGGTTCTCTGGCTCTAAAGCAGCTCTGCTGACCTGGATCTCTTCCTCTAAAGCAGCCCTGCTCACCTGATTTCCATAGCTCTACAGCAGCTCTGCTGACCTGGTTCTCTTGCTCTAGAGCACCTCTGGTGACCTGGTTCTTAGGCCCCAGAGCAGCTCTGCCGACCTGGTTCTCTGGCTCTACAAAGGCTCTGCTGACCTGGTTCTCTGGCTTTGAAGCAGCTCTGCTGACCTGGTTCTCTGGCTCTAAAGCAGCTCTGCTGACCTGGTTCTCTCCCTCGAAAGCAGCTCTGCTGACCTGGTTTCTCTGGATCTACAGCAGCTCTGCTGATCTGGTTCTCTGGCTCAAGAGCAGCTCTGCTGACCTGGTTCTCTGGCTCTAGAGCAGCTCTGCTGACCTGGTGCTCTTCCTCTAAAGCAGGTCTCCTGACCTGGTTCTCTCCCTCAAAAGCAGCTCTGCTGACCTGGTTTCTCTGGACCTACAGCAGCTCTGCTGACCTGGTTTCTCTCCCTCTAAAGCAGCTCTGCTGACCTGGTTTCTCTCCCTCTAAAGCAGCTCTGCTGTCCTGGTTCTCTGCCTCTACAGCAACTCTGCTGACCTGGTTATCTGGCTTTGAAGCAGCTCTGCTGACCTGGTTGTCGGGCTCGAAAGCAGCTCTGATGACCTGGTTCTCTCCCTCTAAAGCAGCTCTGCTGACCTGGATCTCTCCCTCTAAAGCAGCTCTGCTGACCTGGTTCTCTCCCTCTAAAGCAGCTCTGCTCACCTGGTTTCTCTCCCTCTAAAGCGGGTCTGCTGACCTGGTTCTCTGGCTCAAGAGCAGCTCTGCAGACCTGGTTCTTAGGCTCTAGAGCAGATCTGCTGACCTGGTTCTATGGCTCTACAGCAGCTCTGCTGAACTGGTTCTCTGGCTCTAGACCAGCACTGGTGACCTGGTTCTTAGGCTCTAGAGCAGCTCTGCTGACCTGGTTCTCTTGCTCTACAACGGCTCTGCTGACCTGGTTCTCTGGCTCTAAAGCGGGTCTGCTGACCTGGTTCTCTGGCTCTAAAGCAGCTCTGCTGACCTGGTTTCTCTGGCTCTTCAGCAGCTCTGCTGACTTGGTTATCTGGCTCAAGAGCAGCTCTGCAGACCTGGTTCTTAGGCTCTAGAGCAGATCTGCTGACCTGGTTCTATGGCTCTACAGCAGCTCTGCTGACCTGGTTATCTGGCTTTAAAGCAGCTCTGCTGACCTGGTTGTCCGGCTCGAAAGCAGCTCTGATGACCTGGTTCTCTCCCTCTAAAGCAGCTCTGCTGGCCTGGTTCTCTCCCTCTAAAGCAGCTCTGCTGACCTTGTTCTCTCCCTCTAAAGCAGCTCTGCTGACCTGGTTTCTCTCCCTCTAAAGCGGGTCTGCTGACCTGGTTCTCTGGCTCAAGAGCAGCTCTGCAGACCTGGTTCTTAGGCTCTAGAGCAGATCTGCTGACCTGGTTCTATGGCTCTAAAGCAGCTCTGCTGAACTGGTTCTCTGGCTCTAGACCAGCACTGCTGACCTGGTTCTTAGGCTCTAGAGCAGCTCTGCTGACCTGGTTCTCTTGCTCTACAACGGCTCTGCTGACCTGGTTCTCTGGCTCTAAAGCGGGTCTGCTGACCTGGTTCTCTGGCTCTAAAGCAGCTCTGATGACCTGGTTTCTGTGGCTCTACAGCAGCTCTGCTGACTTGGTTCTCTGGCTCAAGAGCAGCTCTGCAGACCTAGTTCTTAGGCTCTAGAGCAGATCTGCTGACCTGGTTCTATGGCTCTACAGCAGCTCTGCTGACCTGGTTATCTGGCTTTGAAGCAGCTCTGCTGACCTGGTTGTCCGGCTCAAAAGCAGCTCTGATGACCTGGTTCTCTCCCTCTAAAGCAGCTCTGCTGACCTGGTTCTCTCCCTCTAAAGCAGCTCTGCTGACCTGGTTCTCTCCTTCTAAAGCAGCTCTGCTGACCTGGTTTCTCTCCCTCTAAAGCGGGTCTGCTGACCTGGTTCTCTGGCTCAAGAGCAGCTCTGCCGACCTGGTTCTTAGGCTCTAGAGCAGATCTGCTGACTTGGTTCTATGGCTCTACAGCAGCTCTACTGAACTGGTTCTCTGGCTCTAGACCAGCACTGATGACCTGGTTCTTAGGCTCTAGAGCAGGTCTGCTGACCTGGTTCTCTTGCTCTACAACGGCTCTGCTGACCTGGTTCTCTGGCTCTAAAGCGGATCTGCTGACCTGGTTCTCTGGCTCTAAAGCAACTCTGCTGACCGTGGTTCTCTGGCTATAGAGAAGCTCTGCTGACCTGGTTCTCTGGCTCTAGAGCAGCTCGGCTGACCTGGTTCTTAGGCTCTAGAGCAGCTCTGCTGACCTGGTTCTCTGGCTCTACAACGGCTCTGATGACCTGGTTCTCTGGCTCTAAAGCAGCTCTGCTGACCTTGTTCTATGGCTCTAAAGCAGCTCTACTGACCTGGTTCTCTGGCTCTTGAGCAACTCTGCTGACCTGGTTCTTAGGCTCTATAGCAGCTCTGCTGACCTGATTCTCTGGCTCTAGAGCAGCTCTGCTGACGTAGTTCTCTCCCTCTAAAGCAGATCTGCTGACCTGGTTCTCTGGCTCTTAAGCAGCTCTGCTGACCTGATCTCTTCCTCTAAAGCAGCCCTGCTCACCTGGTTTCTCTAGCTCTACAGCAGCTCTGCTGACCTGGTTCTCTTGCTCTAGAGCACCTCTGGTGACCTGGTTCTTAGGCCCTAGAGCAGCTCTGCCGACCTGGTTCTCTGGCTCTACAAAGGCTCTGCTGACCTGGTTCTCTGGCTTTGAAGCAGCTCTGCTGACCTGGTTCTATGGCTCTAAAGCAGCTCTGTTGACCTGGCTCTTAGGCTCTATAGCAGCTCTGCTGACCTGGTTCTCTGGCTCTACAACAGCTCTGCTGACTTGGTTCTCTGGCTTTGAGGCAGCTCTGCTGACCTGGTTCTCTGGCTCTAAAGCAGCTCTGCTGACCTGGTTCTCTGGCTCTAAAGCAGCTCTGCTGACCTGGATCTCTGGCTTCGAAGCAGCTCTGCTGACCTGGTTCTCTGGCTCAAGAGCAGCTCTGCAGACCTAGTTCTTAGGCTCTAGAGCAGATCTGCTGACCTGGTTCTATGGCTCTACAGCAGCTCTGCTGACCTGGTTATCTGGCTTTGAAGCAGCTCTGCTGACCTGGTTGTCCGGCTCAAAAGCAGCTCTGATGACCTGGTTCTCTACCTCTAAAGCAGCTCTGCTGACCTGGTTCTCTCCCTCTAAAGCAGCTCTGCTGACCTGGTTCTCTCCTTCTAAAGCAGCTCTGCTGACCGTGTTTCTCTCCCTCTAAAGCGGGTCTGCTGACCTGGTTCTCTGGCTCAAGAGCAGCTCTGCCGACCTGGTTCTTAGGCTCTAGAGCAGATCTGCTGACTTGGTTCTATGGCTCTACAGCAGCTCTACTGAACTGGTTCTCTGGCTCTAGACCAGCACTGATGACCTGGTTCTTAGGCTCTAGAGCAGGTCTGCTGACCTGGTTCTCTTGCTCTACAACGGCTCTGCTGACCTGGTTCTCTGGCTCTAAAGCGGATCTGCTGACCTGGTTCTCTGGCTCTAAAGCAACTCTGCTGACCTGGTTCTCTGGCTATAGAGAAGCTCTGCTGACCTGGTTCTCTGGCTCTAGAGCAGCTCGGCTGACCTGGTTCTTAGGCTCTAGAGCAGCTCTGCTGACCTGGTTCTCTGGCTCTACAACGGCTCTGCTGACCTGGTTCTCTGGCTCTAAAGCAGCTCTGCTGACCTGGTTCTATGGCTCTAAAGCAGCTCTACTGACCTGGTTCTCTGGCTCTTGAGCAACTCTGCTGACCTGGTTCTTAGGCTCTATAGCAGCTCTGCTGACCTGATTCTCTGGCTCTAGAGCAGCTCTGCTGACGTAGTTCTCTCCCTCTAAAGCAGATCTGCTGACCTGGTTCTCTGGCTCTTAAACAGCTCTGCTGACCTGATCTCTTCCTCTAAAGCAGCCCTGCTCACCTGGTTTCTCTAGCTCTACAGCAGCTCTGCTGACCTGGTTCTCTTGCTCTAGAGCACCTCTGGTGACCTGGTTCTTAGGCCCTAGAGCAGCTCTGCCGACCTGGTTCTCTGGCTCTACAAAGGCTCTGCTGACCTGGTTCTCTGGCTTTGAAGCAGCTCTGCTGACCTGGTTCTCTGGCTCTAAAGCAGCTCTGTTGACCTGGTTCTTAGACTCTATAGCAGCTCTGCTGACCTGGTTCTCTGGCTCTACAACAGCTCTGCTGACTTGGTTCTCTGGCTTTCAAGCAGCTCTGCTGACCTGGTTCTCTGCCTCTAAAGCAGCTCTGCTGACTTGGTTCTCTGGCTCTAAAGCAGCTCTGCTGACCTGGATCTCTGGCTTTGAAGCAGCTCTGCTGACCTGGTTCTCTGGCTCTACAACGGCTCTGCTGACCTGGTTCTTTGTCTCTAAAGCAGCTCTGCTGACCTGGTTCTATGGCTCTAAAGCAGCTCAGCTGACCTGGTTTTTAGGCTCTACAGCAGCTCTGCTGACCTGGTTCTCTTGCTCTAGAGCACCTTTGGTGACCTGGTTCTTAGGCTCTAGAGCAGCTCTGCCGACCTGGTTCTCTGGCTCTACAAAGGCTCTGCTGACCTGCTTCTCTGGCTTTGAAGCAGCTCTGCTGACCTGGTTCTCTGACTCTAAAACAGCTCTGCTGATTTGTATCTCTGGCTCTAGAGCAGCTCTCCTGACCTGCTTCTTAGACTCTAGAGCAGCTCTGCTAACTTGGTTCTCTGGCTCTAAAGCAGCTCTCCTGACCTGGTTATCTCCCTCAAAAGCAGCTCTGCTGACCTGGTTTCTCTGGATCTACAGCAGCTCTGCTGACCTGGTTTCTCTCCCTCTAAAGCAGCTCTGCTGACCTGGTTTCTCTCCCTCTAAAGCAGCTCTGCTGACTAGTTTCTCTGGCTCTACAGCAGCTCTGCTGACTTGGTTCTCTGGCTCAAGAGCAGCTCTGCAGACCTAGTTCTTAGGCTCTAGAGCAGATCTGCTGACCTGGTTCTATGGCTCTACAGCAGCTCTGCTGACCTGGTTAACTGGCTTTGAAGCAGCTCTGCTGACCTGGTTGTCCGGCTCGAAAGCAGCTCTGATGACCTGGTTCTCTCCCTCTAAAGCAGCTCTGCTGACCTGGTTCTCTCCCTCCAAAGCAGCTCTGTTGACCTGGTTCTTAGGCTCTATAGCAGCTCTGCTGACCTGGTTCTCTGGCTCTAGAGCAGCTCTGCTGACCTGGTTCTTAGGCTCTAGAGCAGATCTGCTGACCTGGTTCTATGGCTCTACAGCAGCTCTGCTGACCTGGTTATCTGGCTTTGAAGCAGCTCTGCTGACCTGGTTGTCAGGCTCGAAAGCAGCTCTGATGACCTGGTTCTCTCCCTCTAAAGCAACTCTGCTGACCTGGTTCTCTCCCTCTAAAGCAGCTCTGCTGACCTGGTTTCTCTCCCTCTAAAGCGGGTCTGCTGACCTGGTTCTCTGGCTCAAGAGCAGCTCTGCTGACCTGGTTCTCTGGCTCTAAAGCGGGTTTGCTGACTTGGTTCTCTGGCTCTAAAGCAACTCTGCTGACCTGGTTCTCTGGCTCTATAGCTGCTCTGCTGACCTGGTTCTTTCCCTCTAAAGGAGCTCTGCAGACTTGGTTTCTCTGGCTCTACAGCAGCTCTGCTGACCTGGTTCTTAGGCTCTAGAGCAGCTCTGCTGACCTGGTTCTCTTGCTCTACAACGGCTCTGCTGACCTGGTTCTCTGGCTCTAAAGCGGGTCTGCTGTCCTGGTTCTCTGCCTCTAAAGCAACTCTGCTGACCTGATTCTCTGGCTCTAGAGCAGCTCTGCTGACCTGGTTCTCTGGCTCTAGAGCAGCTCTGTTGACCTGGTTCTTAGGCTCTAGAGCAGCTCTGCTGACCTGGTTCTCTGGCTCTACAACGGCTCTGCTGACCTGGTTCTCTGGCTCTAAAGCAGCTCTGCTGACCTGGTTCTATGGCTCTAAAGCAGCTCTGCTGACCTGGTTCTCTGGCTCTTGAGCAACTCTGCTGACCTGGTTCTAAGGCTTTATAGCAGCTCTGCTGGCCTGATTTTCTGGCTCTAGAGCAGCTCTGCTGACCTAGTTCTCTCCCTCTAAAGCAGATCTGCTGACCTGGTTCTCTGGCTCTAAAGCAGCTCTGCTGACCTGGATCTCTTCCTCTAAAGCAGCCCTGCTCACCTGATTTCCATAGCTCTACAGCAGCTCTGCTGACCTGGTTCTCTTGCTCTAGAGCACCTCTGGTGACCTGGTTCTTAGGCCCCAGAGCAGCTCTGCCGACCTGGTTCTCTGGCTCTACAAAGGCTCTGCTGACCTGGTTCTCTGGCTTTGAAGCAGCTCTGCTGACCTGGTTCTCTGGCTCTAAAGCAGCTCTGCTGACCTGGTTCTCTCCCTCGAAAGCAGCTCTGCTGACCTGGTTTCTCTGGATCTACAGCAGCTCTGCTGATCTGGTTCTCTGGCTCAAGAGCAGCTCTGCTGACCTGGTTCTCTGGCTCTAGAGCAGCTCTGCTGACCTGGTGCTCTTCCTCTAAAGCAGGTCTCCTGACCTGGTTCTCTCCCTCAAAAGCAGCTCTGCTGACCTGGTTTCTCTGGACCTACAGCAGCTCTGCTGACCTGGTTTCTCTCCCTCTAAAGCAGCTCTGCTGACCTGGTTTCTCTCCCTCTAAAGCAGCTCTGCTGTCCTGGTTCTCTGCCTCTACAGCAACTCTGCTGACCTGGTTATCTGGCTTTGAAGCAGCTCTGCTGACCTGGTTGTCGGGCTCGAAAGCAGCTCTGATGACCTGGTTCTCTCCCTCTAAAGCAGCTCTGCTGACCTGGATCTCTCCCTCTAAAGCAGCTCTGCTGACCTGGTTCTCTCCCTCTAAAGCAGCTCTGCTCACCTGGTTTCTCTCCCTCTAAAGCGGGTCTGCTGACCTGGTTCTCTGGCTCAAGAGCAGCTCTGCAGACCTGGTTCTTAGGCTCTAGAGCAGATCTGCTGACCTGGTTCTATGGCTCTACAGCAGCTCTGCTGAACTGGTTCTCTGGCTCTAGACCAGCACTGGTGACCTGGTTCTTAGGCTCTAGAGCAGCTCTGCTGACCTGGTTCTCTTGCTCTACAACGGCTCTGCTGACCTGGTTCTCTGGCTCTAAAGCGGGTCTGCTGACCTGGTTCTCTGGCTCTAAAGCAGCTCTGCTGACCTGGTTTCTCTGGCTCTTCAGCAGCTCTGCTGACTTGGTTATCTGGCTCAAGAGCAGCTCTGCAGACCTGGTTCTTAGGCTCTAGAGCAGATCTGCTGACCTGGTTCTATGGCTCTACAGCAGCTCTGCTGACCTGGTTATCTGGCTTTAAAGCAGCTCTGCTGACCTGGTTGTCCGGCTCGAAAGCAGCTCTGATGACCTGGTTCTCTCCCTCTAAAGCAGCTCTGCTGGCCTGGTTCTCTCCCTCTAAAGCAGCTCTGCTGACCTTGTTCTCTCCCTCTAAAGCAGCTCTGCTGACCTGGTTTCTCTCCCTCTAAAGCGGGTCTGCTGACCTGGTTCTCTGGCTCAAGAGCAGCTCTGCAGACCTGGTTCTTAGGCTCTAGAGCAGATCTGCTGACCTGGTTCTATGGCTCTACAGCAGCTCTGCTGAACTGGTTCTCTGGCTCTAGACCAGCACTGCTGACCTGGTTCTTAGGCTCTAGAGCAGCTCTGCTGACCTGGTTCTCTTGCTCTACAACGGCTCTGCTGACCTGGTTCTCTGGCTCTAAAGCGGGTCTGCTGACCTGGTTCTCTGGCTCTAAAGCAGCTCTGATGACCTGGTTTCTGTGGCTCTACAGCAGCTCTGCTGACTTGGTTCTCTGGCTCAAGAGCAGCTCTGCAGACCTAGTTCTTAGGCTCTAGAGCAGATCTGCTGACCTGGTTCTATGGCTCTACAGCAGCTCTGCTGACCTGGTTATCTGGCTTTGAAGCAGCTCTGCTGACCTGGTTGTCCTGCTCAAAAGCAGCTCTGATGACCTGGTTCTCTCCCTCTAAAGCAGCTCTGCTGACCTGGTTCTCTCCCTCTAAAGCAGCTCTGCTGACCTGGTTCTCTCCTTCTAAAGCAGCTCTGCTGACCTGGTTTCTCTCCCTCTAAAGCGGGTCTGCTGACCTGGTTCTCTGGCTCAAGAGCAGCTCTGCCGACCTGGTTCTTAGGCTCTAGAGCAGATCTGCTGACTTGGTTCTATGGCTCTACAGCAGCTCTACTGAACTGGTTCTCTGGCTCTAGACCAGCACTGATGACCTGGTTCTTAGGCTCTAGAGCAGGTCTGCTGACCTGGTTCTCTTGCTCTACAACGGCTCTGCTGACCTGGTTCTCTGGCTCTAAAGCGGATCTGCTGACCTGGTTCTCTGGCTCTAAAGCAACTCTGCTGACCTGGTTCTCTGGCTATAGAGAAGCTCTGCTGACCTGGTTCTCTGGCTCTAGAGCAGCTCGGCTGACCTGGTTCTTAGGCTCTAGAGCAGCTCTGCTGACCTGGTTCTCTGGCTCTACAACGGCTCTGATGACCTGGTTCTCTGGCTCTAAAGCAGCTCTGCTGACCTTGTTCTATGGCTCTAAAGCAGCTCTACTGACCTGGTTCTCTGGCTCTTGAGCAACTCTGCTGACCTGGTTCTTAGGCTCTATAGCAGCTCTGCTGACCTGATTCTCTGGCTCTAGAGCAGCTCTGCTGACGTAGTTCTCTCCCTCTAAAGCAGATCTGCTGACCTGGTTCTCTGGCTCTTAAGCAGCTCTGCTGACCTGATCTCTTCCTCTAAAGCAGCCCTGCTCACCTGGTTTCTCTAGCTCTACAGCAGCTCTGCTGACCTGGTTCTCTTGCTCTAGAGCACCTCTGGTGACCTGGTTCTTAGGCCCTAGAGCAGCTCTGCCGACCTGGTTCTCTGGCTCTACAAAGGCTCTGCTGACCTGGTTCTCTGGCTTTGAAGCAGCTCTGCTGACCTGGTTCTCTGGCTCTAAAGCAGCTCTGTTGACCTGGCTCTTAGGCTCTATAGCAGCTCTGCTGACCTGGTTCTCTGGCTCTACAACAGCTCTGCTGACTTGGTTCTCTGGCTTTGAGGCAGCTCTGCTGACCTGGTTCTCTGGCTCTAAAGCAGCTCTGCTGACCTGGTTCTCTGGCTCTAAAGCAGCTCTGCTGACCTGGATCTCTGGCTTCGAAGCAGCTCTGCTGACCTGGTTCTCTGGCTCAAGAGCAGCTCTGCAGACCTAGTTCTTAGGCTCTAGAGCAGATCTGCTGACCTGGTTCTATGGCTCTACAGCAGCTCTGCTGACCTGGTTATCTGGCTTTGAAGCAGCTCTGCTGACCTGGTTGTCCGGCTCAAAAGCAGCTCTGATGACCTGGTTCTCTCCCTCTAAAGCAGCTCTGCTGACCTGGTTCTCTCCCTCTAAAGCAGCTCTGCTGACCTGGTTCTCTCCTTCTAAAGCAGCTCTGCTGACCGTGTTTCTCTCCCTCTAAAGCGGGTCTGCTGACCTGGTTCTCTCCCTCTAAAGCAGCTCTGCTGACCTGGTTCTTAGGCTCTAGAGCAGATCTGCTGACTTGGTTCTATGGCTCTACAGCAGCTCTACTGAACTGGTTCTCTGGCTCTAGACCAGCACTGATGACCTGGTTCTTAGGCTCTAGAGCAGGTCTGCTGACCTGGTTCTCTTGCTCTACAACGGCTCTGCTGACCTGGTTCTCTGGCTCTAAAGCGGATCTGCTGACCTGGTTCTCTGGCTCTAAAGCAACTCTGCTGACCTGGTTCTCTGGCTATAGAGAAGCTCTGCTGACCTGGTTCTCTGGCTCTAGAGCAGCTCGGCTGACCTGGTTCTTAGGCTCTAGAGCAGCTCTGCTGACCTGGTTCTCTGGCTCTACAACGGCTCTGCTGACCTGGTTCTCTGGCTCTAAAGCAGCTCTGCTGACCTGGTTCTATGGCTCTAAAGCAGCTCTACTGACCTGGTTCTCTGGCTCTTGAGCAACTCTGCTGACCTGGTTCTTAGGCTCTATAGCAGCTCTGCTGACCTGATTCTCTGGCTCTAGAGCAGCTCTGCTGTCGTAGTTCTCTCCCTCTAAAGCAGATCTGCTGACCTGGTTCTCTGGCTCTTAAGCAGCTCTGCTGACCTGATCTCTTCCTCTAAAGCAGCCCTGCTCACCTGGTTTCTCTAGCTCTACAGCAGCTCTGCTGACCTGGTTCTCTTGCTCTAGAGCACCTCTGGTGACCTGGTTCTTAGGCCCTAGAGCAGCTCTGCCGACCTGGTTCTCTGGCTCTACAAAGGCTCTGCTGACCTGGTTCTCTGGCTTTGAAGCAGCTCTGCTGACCTGGTTCTCTGGCTCTAAAGCAGCTCTGTTGACCTGGTTCTTAGGCTCTATAGCAGCTCTGCTGACCTGGTTCTCTGGCTCTACAACAGCTCTGCTGACTTGGTTCTCTGGCTTTCAAGCAGCTCTGCTGACCTGGTTCTCTGCCTCTAAAGCAGCTCTGCTGACTTGGTTCTCTGGCTCTAAAGCAGCTCTGCTGACCTGGATCTCTGGCTTTGAAGCAGCTCTGCTGACCTGGTTCTCTGGCTCTACAACGGCTCTGCTGACCTGGTCCTTTGTCTCTAAAGCAGCTCTGCTGACCTGGTTCTATGGCTCTAAAGCAGCTCAGCTGACCTGGTTTTTAGGCTCTACAGCAGCTCTGCTGACCTGGTTCTCTTGCTCTAGAGCACCTTGGTGACCTGGTTCTTAGGCTCTAGAGCAGCTCTGCCGACCTGGTTCTCTGGCTCTACAAAGGCTCTGCTGACCTGCTTCTCTGGCTTTGAAGCAGCTCTGCTGACCTGGTTCTCTGACTCTAAAACAGCTCTGCTGATTTGTATCTCTGGCTCTAGAGCAGCTCTCCTGACCTGCTTCTTAGACTCTAGAGCAGCTCTGCTAACTTGGTTCTCTGGCTCTAAAGCAGCTCTCCTGACCTGGTTATCTCCCTCAAAAGCAGCTCTGCTGACCTGGTTTCTCTGGATCTACAGCAGCTCTGCTGACCTGGTTTCTCTCCCTCTAAAGCAGCTCTGCTGACCTGGTTTCTCTCCCTCTAAAGCAGCTCTGCTGACTAGTTTCTCTGGCTCTACAGCAGCTCTGCTGACTTGGTTCTCTGGCTCAAGAGCAGCTCTGCAGACCTGGTTCTTAGGCTCTAGAGCAGATCTGCTGACCTGGTTCTATGGCTCTACAGCAGCTCTGCTGACCTGGTTATCTGGCTTTGAAGCAGCTCTGCTGACCTGGTTGTCCGGCTCGAAAGCAGCTCTGATGACCTGGTTCTCTCCCTCTAAAGCAGCTCTGCTGACCTGGTTCTCTCCCTCCAAAGCAGCTCTGCTGACCTGGTTCTCTCCCTCTAAAGCAGCTCTACTGACCTGGTTTCTCTCCCTCTAAAGCGGGTCTGCTGACCTGGTTCTCTGGCTCAAGAGCAGCTCTGCAGACCTGGTTCTTAGGCTCTAGAGCAGATCTGCTGACCTGGTTCTACGGCTCTACAGCAGCTCTGCTGAACTGGTTCTCTGGCTCTATACCAGCTCTGCTGACCTGGTTCTTAGGCTCTAGAGCAGCTCTGCTGACCTGGTTCTCTTGCTCTACAACGGCTCCGCTGACCTGGTTCTCTGGCTCTAAAGCGGGTCTGCTGTCCTGGTTCTCTGCCTCTAAAGCAACTCTGCTGACCTGATTCTCTTGCTCTAGAGCAGCTCTGCTGACCTGGTTCTCTGGCTCTAGAGCAGCTCTGCTGACCTGGTTCTTAGGCTATAGAGCAGCTCTGCTGACCTGGTTCTCTGGCTCCACAAAGGATCTGCTGACCTGGTTCTCTGGCTTTGAAGCAGCTCTGCTGACCTGGTTCTCTGGCTCTAAAGCAGCTCTGTTGACCTAGTTCTTAGGCTCTATAGCAGCTCTGCTGACCTGGTTCTCTGGCTCTAGAGCAGCTCTGCTGACCTGGTTCTTAGGCTCTAGAGCAGATCTGCTGACCTGGTTCTATGGCTCTACAGCAGCTCTGCTGACCTGGTTATCTGGCTTTGAAGCAGCTCTGCTGACCTGGTTGTCAGGCTCGAAAGCAGCTCTGATGACCTGGTTCTCTCCCTCTAAAGCAACTCTGCTGACCTGGTTCTCTCCCTCTAAAGCAGCTCTGCTGACCTGGTTTCTCTCCCTCTAAAGCGGGTCTGCTGACCTGGTTCTCTGGCTCAAGAGCAGCTCTGCTGACCTGGTTCTCTGGCTCTAAAGCGGGTTTGCTGACCTGGTTCTCTGGCTCTAAAGCAACTCTGCTGACCTGGTTCTCTGGCTCTATAGCTGCTCTGCTGACCTGGTTCTCTCCCTCTAAAGGAGCTCTGCAGACTTTGTTTCTCTGGCTCTACAGCAGCTCTGCTGACCTGGTCCTTAGGCTCTAGAGCAGCTCTGCTGAAGTGGTTCTCTGGCTCTACAACGGCTCTGCTGACCTGGTTCTCTGGCTCTAAAGCAGCTCTGCTGACCTGGTTCTCTGGCTCTAAAGCAGCTCTGCTGACCTGGATCTCTGGCTTTGAAGCAGCTCTGCTGACCTGGTTCTCTGGCTGTAAAGCAGATCTGCTGACCTGGTTTTTCTGGCTCTACAGCAGCTCTACTAACCTGGTTTTCTGGCTCAAGAGCAGCTCTGCTGACATGGTGCGTAGGTTCTAGAGCACCTCTGCTGACCTGGTTCTATGGCTCTAAAGCGGCTCTGCTGACCTGGTTCTCTGGCTTTGAAGCAGCTCTGCTGACCTGATTCTCTGGCTCTAAAGCAGATCTGCTGACCTGGTTCTCTTCCTCTAAAGCAACTCTGCTGACCTGGTTATCTGGCTCTATAGCTGTTCTGCTGACCTGGTTCTCTCCCTCTAAAGGAGCTCTGCAGACTTGGTTTCTCTGGCTCTACAGCAGCTCTGCTGACCTGGTTCTTAGGCTCTAGAGCAGCTCTGCTGACCTGGTTCTCTGGCTCTACAACGGCTCTGCTGACCTGGTTCTCTGGCTCTGAAGCAGCTCTGCTGACCTGGTTCTATGGCTCTAAAGCAGATCTGCTGACCTGGTTCTCTGGCTCTTGAGCAGCTCTGCTGACCTGGTTCTCTGGCTCTAAAGCAGTTCTGCAGATTTGTATCTCTGGCTCTAGAGCAGTTCTCCTGACCTGGTTCTTAGACTCTAGAGCAGCTCTGCTAACTTGGTCCTCTGGCTCTAAAGCAGCTCTGCTGACCTGGTTCTCTCCCTCAAAAGCAGCTCTGCTGACCTGGTTTCTCTGGCTCTACAGCAGCTCTGCTGACCTGGTTTCTCTCCCTCTAAAGCAGCTCTGCTGACATGATTTCACTCCCTCTAAAGCAGCTCTGCTGACCTGGTTTCTCTGGCTCTACAGCAGCTCTGCTGACTTGGTTCTCTGGCTCAAGAGCAGCTCTGCTAACCTGGTTATCTGGCTTTGAAGCAGCTCTGCTGACCTGGTTGTCCGGCTCGAAAGCAGCTCTGATGACCTGGTTCTCTCCCTCTAAAGCAGCTCTGCTGACCTGGTTCTCTCCCTCTAAAGCAGCTCTGCTGACCTGGTTCTCTCCCTCTAAAGCAGCTCTGCTGACCTGGTTTCTCTCCCTCTAAAGCGGGTCTGCTGACCTGGTTCTCTGGCTCAAGAGCAGCTCTGCAGACCTGGTTCTTAGGCTCTAGAGCAGATCTGCTGACCTGGTTCTATGGCTCTACAGCAGCTCTGCTGAACTGGTTCTCTGGCTCTAGACCAGCACTGCTGACCTGGTTCTTAGGCTCTAGAGCAGATCTGCTGACCTGGTTCTATGGCTCTACAGCAGCTCTGCTGACCTGGTTATCTGGCTTTGAAGCAGCTCTGCTGACCTGGTTGTCCGGCTCGAAAGCAGCTCTGATGACCTGGTTCTCTTGCTCTACAACGACTCTGCTGACCTGGTTCTCTGGCTCTAAAGCGGGTCTGCTGACCTGGTTCTCTGGCTCTAAAGCAGCTCTGCTGACCTGGTTTCTCTGGCTCTTCAGCAGCTCTGCTGACTTGGTTATCTGGCTCAAGAGCAGCTCTGCAGACCTGGTTCTTAGGCTCTAGAGCAGATCTGCTGACCTGGTTCTATGGCTCTACAGCAGCTCTGCTGACCTGGTTATCTGGCTTTGAAGCAGCTCTGCTGACCTGGTTGTCCGGCTCGAAAGCAGCTCTGATGACCTGGTTCTCTCCCTCTAAAGCAGCTCTGCTGACCTGGTTCTCTCCCTCTAAAGCAGCTCTGCTGACCTGGTTCTCTCCCTCTAAAGCAGCTCTGCTGACCTGGTTTCTCTCCCTCTAAAGCGGGTCTGCTGACCTGGTTCTCTTGCTCAAGAGCAGCTCTGCAGACCTGGTTCTTAGGCTCTAGAGCAGATCTGCTGACCTGGTTCTATGGCTCTACAGCAGCTCTGCTGAACTGGTTCTCTGGCTCTAGACCAGCACTGCTGACCTGGTTCTTAGGCTCTAGAGCAGATCTGCTGACCTGGTTCTATGGCTCTACAGCAGCTCTGCTGACCTGGTTATCTGGCTTTGAAGCAGCTCTGCTGACCTGGTTGTCCGGCTCGAAAGCAGCTCTGATGACCTGGTTCTCTTGCTCTACAACGGCTCTGCTGACCTGGTTCTATGGCTCTAAAGCAGCTCTACTGACCTGGTTCTCAGGCTCTAGAGCAGCTCTGCTGACCTGGTTCTCTTGCTCTACAACGACTCTGCTGACCTGGTTCTCTGGCTCTAAAGCGGGTCTGCTGACCTGGTTCTCTGGCTCTAAAGCAGCTCCGCTGACCTGGTTTCTCTGGCTATTCAGCAGCTCTGCTGACTTGGTTATCTGGCTCAAGAGCAGCTCTGCAGACCTGGTTCTTAGGCTCTAGAGCAGATCTGCTGACCTGGTTCTATGGCTCTACAGCAGCTCTGCTGACCTGGTCATCTGGCTTTGAAGCAGCTCTGCTGACCTGGTTGTCCGGCTCGAAAGCAGCTCTGATGACCTGGTTCTCTCCCTCTAAAGCAGCTCTGCTGACCTGGTTCTCTCCCTCTAAAGCAGCTCTGCTGACCTGGTTCTCTCCCTCTAAAGCAGCTCTGCTGACCTGGTTTCTCTCCCTCTAAAGCGGGTCTGCTGACCTGGTTCTCTGGCTCAAGAGCAGCTCTGCAGACCTGGTTCTTAGGCTCTAGAGCAGATCTGCTGACCTGGTTCTATGGCTCTACAGCAGCTCTGCTGAACTGGTTCTCTGGCTCTAGACCAGCACTGCTGACCTGGTTCTTAGGCTCTAGAGCAGCTCTGCTGACCTGGTTCTCTTGCTCTACAACGGCTCTGCTGACCTGGTTCTCTGGCTCTAAAGCAGATCTGCTGACCTGGTTCTCTGGCTCTAAAGCAACTCTGCTGACCTGGTTCTCTGGCTCTAGAGAAGCTCTGCTGACCTGGTTCTCTGGCTCTAGAGCAGCTCGGCTGACCTATTTCCTAGGCTGTAGAGCAGCTCTGCTGACATGGTTCTCTGGCTCTACAATGGCTCTGCTGACCTGGTTCTCTGGCTCTAAAGCAGCTCTGCTGACCTGGTTCTATGGCTCTAAAGCAGCTCTACTGACCTGGTTCTCTGGCTCTTGAGCAACTCTGCTGACCTGGTTCTTAGGCTCTATAGCAGATCTGCTGACCTGATTCTCTGGCTCTAGACCAGCACTGCTGACCTGGTTCTTAGGCTCTAGAGCAGCTCTGCTGACCTGGTTCTCTTGCTCTACAACGGCTCTGCTGACCTGGTTCTATGGCTCTAAAGCAGCTCTACTGACCTGGTTCTCTGGCTCTTGAGCAACTCTGCTGACCTGGTTCTTAGGCTCTAGAGCAGATCTGCTGACCTGGTTCTATGGCTCTACAGCAGCTCTGCTGAACTGGTTCTCTGGCTCTAGACCAGCACTGCTGACCTGGTTCTTAGGCTCTAGAGCAGCTCTGCTGACCTGGTTCTCTTGCTCTACAACGGCTCTGCTGACCTGGTTCTATGGCTCTAAAGCAGCTCTACTGACCTGGTTCTCTGGCTCTTGAGCAACTCTGCTGACCTGGTTCTTAGGCTCTATAGCAGCTCTGCTGACCTGATTCTCTGGCTCTAGAGCAGCACTGCTGACGTAGTTCTCTCCCTCTAAAGCAGGTCTGCTGACCTGGTTCTCTGGCTCTTAAGCAGCTCTGCTGACCTGGATCTCTTCCTCTAAAGCAGCCCTGCTCACCTGGTTTCTCTAGCTCCTCAGCAGCTCTGCTGACCTGGTTCTCTTGCTCTAGAGCACCTCTGGTGACCTGGTTCTTAGGCCCTAGAGCAGCTCTGCCGACCTGGTTCTCTGGCTCTACAAAGGCTCTGCTGACCTGGTTCTCTGGCTTTGAAGCAGCTCTGCTGACCTGGTTCTCTAGCTCTAAAGCAGCTCTGTTGACCTGGTTCTTAGGCTCTATAGCAGCTCTGCTGACCTGGTTCTCTGGCTCTAGAGCAGCTCTGCTGACCTGGTTCTCTTGCTCTACAACGGCTCTGCTGACCTGGTTCTCTGGCTCTAAAGCGGGTCTGCTGACCTGGTTCTCTGGCTCTAAAGCAGCTCTGATGACCTGGTTTCTCTGGCTCTACAGCAGCTCTGCTGACTTGGTTCTCTGGCTCAAGACCAGCTCTGCAGACCTGGTTCTTAGGCTCTAGAGCAGATCTGCTGACCTGGTTCTATGGCTCTACAGCAGCTCTGCTGACCTGGTTATCTGGCTTTGAAGCAGCTCTGCTGACCTGGTTGTCCGGCTCGAAAGCAGCTCTGATGACCTGGTTCTCTCCCTCTAAAGCAGCTCTGCTGACCTGGTTCTTTTCCTCTAAAGCAGTTTTGCTGACCTGGTTCTCTCCTTTTAAAGCAGCTCTGCTGACCTGGTTTCTCTCTCTCTAAAGCGGGTCTGCTGACCTGGTTCTCTGGCTCAAGAGCAGCTCTGCCGACCTGGTTCTTAGGCTCTAAAGCAGATCTGCTGACTTGGTTCTATGGCTCTACAGCAGCTCTGCTGAACTGGTTCTCTGGCTCTAGACCAGCACTGCTGACCTGGTTCTTAGGCTCTAGAGCAGCTCTGCTGACCTGGTTCTCTTGCTCTACAACGGCTCTGCTGACCTGGTTCTCTGGCTCTAAAGCGGATCTGCTGACCTGGTTCTCTGGCTCTAAAGCAACTCTGCTGACCTGGTTCTCTGGCTCTAGAGAAGCTCTGCTGACCTGGTTCTCTGGCTCTAGAGCAGCTCGGCTGACCTGGTTCTTAGGCTCTAGAGCAGCTCTGCTGACCTGGTTCTCTGGCTCTACAACGGCTCTGCTGACCTGGTTCTCTGGCTCTAAAGCAGCTCTGCTGACCTGGTTCTATGGCTCTAAAGCAGCTCTACTGACCTGGTTCTCTGGCTCTTGAGCAACTCTGCTGACCTGGTTCTTAGGCTCTAGAGCAGATCTGCTGACCTGGTTCTATGGCTCTACAGCAGCTCTGCTGAACTGGTTCTCTGGCTCTAGACCAGCACTGCTGACCTGGTTCTTAGGCTCTAGAGCAGCTCTGCTGACCTGGTTCTCTTGCTCTACAACGGCTCTGCTGACCTGGTTCTATGGCTCTAAAGCAGCTCTACTGACCTGGTTCTCTGGCTCTTGAGCAACTCTGCTGACCTGGTTCTTAGGCTCTATAGCAGCTCTGCTGACCTGATTCTCTGGCTCTAGAGCAGCACTGCTGACGTAGTTCTCTCCCTCTAAAGCAGGTCTGCTGACCTGGTTCTCTGGCTCTTAAGCAGCTCTGCTGACCTGGATCTCTTCCTCTAAAGCAGCCCTGCTCACCTGGTTTCTCTAGCTCCTCAGCAGCTCTGCTGACCTGGTTCTCTTGCTCTAGAGCACCTCTGGTGACCTGGTTCTTAGGCCCTAGAGCAGCTCTGCCGACCTGGTTCTCTGGCTCTACAAAGGCTCTGCTGACCTGGTTCTCTGGCTTTGAAGCAGCTCTGCTGACCTGGTTCTCTAGCTCTAAAGCAGCTCTGTTGACCTGGTTCTTAGGCTCTATAGCAGCTCTGCTGACCTGGTTCTCTGGCTCTAGAGCAGCTCTGCTGACCTGGTTCTCTTGCTCTACAACGGCTCTGCTGACCTGGTTCTCTGGCTCTAAAGCGGGTCTGCTGACCTGGTTCTCTGGCTCTAAAGCAGCTCTGATGACCTGGTTTCTCTGGCTCTACAGCAGCTCTGCTGACTTGGTTCTCTGGCTCAAGACCAGCTCTGCAGACCTGGTTCTTAGGCTCTAGAGCAGATCTGCTGACCTGGTTCTATGGCTCTACAGCAGCTCTGCTGACCTGGTTATCTGGCTTTGAAGCAGCTCTGCTGACCTGGTTGTCCGGCTCGAAAGCAGCTCTGATGACCTGGTTCTCTCCCTCTAAAGCAGCTCTGCTGACCTGGTTCTCTCCCTCTAAAGCAGTTTTGCTGACCTGGTTCTCTCCTTCTAAAGCAGCTCTGCTGACCTGGTTTCTCTCCCTCTAAAGCGGGTCTGCTGACCTGGTTCTCTGGCTCAAGAGCAGCTCTGCCGACCTGGTTCTTAGGCTCTAGAGCAGATCTGCTGACTTGGTTCTATGGCTCTACAGCAGCTCTGCTGAACTGGTTCTCTGGCTCTAGACCAGCACTGCTGACCTGGTTCTTAGGCTCTAGAGCAGCTCTGCTGACCTGGTTCTCTTGCTCTACAACGGCTCTGCTGACCTGGTTCTCTGGCTCTAAAGCGGATCTGCTGACCTGGTTCTCTGGCTCTAAAGCAACTCTGCTGACCTGGTTCTCTGGCTCTAGAGCAGCTCGGCTGACCTGGTTCTTAGGCTCTAGAGCAGCTCTGCTGACCTGGTTCTCTGGCTCTACAACGGCTCTGCTGACCTGGTTCTCTGGCTCTAAAGCAGCTCTGCTGACCTGGTTCTATGGCTCTAAAGCAGCTCTACTGACCTGGTTCTCTGGCTCTTGAGCAACTCTGCTGACCTGGTTCTTAGGCTCTATAGCAGCTCTGCTGACCTGATTCTCTGGCTCTAGAGCAGCTCTGCTGACGTAGTTCTCTCCCTCTAAAGCAGATCTGCTGACCTGGTTCTCTGGCTCTTAAGCAGCTCTGCTGACCTGGATCTCTTCCTCTAAAGCAGCCCTGCTCACCTGGTTTCTCTAGCTCTACAGCAGCTCTGCTGACCTGGTTCTATTGCTCTAGAGCACCTCTGGTGACCTGGTTCTTAGTCCCTAGAGCAGCTCTTCCGACCTGGTTCTCTGGCTCTACAAAGGCTCTGCTGACCTGCTTCTCTGGCTTTGAAGCAGCTCTGCTGACCTGGTTCTCTAGCTCTAAAGCAGCTCTGTTGACCTGGTTCTTAGGCTCTATAGCAGCTCTGCTGACCTGGTTCTCTGGCTCTACAACAGGTCTGCTGACTTGGTTCTCTTGCTTTCAAGCAGCTCTGCTGACCTGGTTCTCTGCCTCTAAAGCAGCTCTGCTGACTTGGTTCTCTGGCTCTAAAGCAGCTCTGCTGACCTGGATCTCTGGCTTTGAAGCAGCTCTGCTGACCTGGTTCTCTGGCTCTACAACGGCTCTGCTGACCTGGTTCTTTGGCTCTAAAGCAGCTCTACTGACCTGGTTCTATGGCTCTAAAGCAGCTCTGCTGACCTGGTTTTTAGGCTCTACAGCAGCTCTGCTGACCTGGTTCTCTTGCTCTAGAGCACCTTTGGTGACCTGGTTCTTAGGCTCTAGAGCAGCTCTGCCGACCTGGTTCTCTGGCTCTACAAAGGCTCTGCTGACCTGCTTCTCTGGCTTTGAAGCAGCTCTGCTGACCTGGTTCTCTGACTCTAAAGCAGCTCTGCTGATTTGTATCTCTGGCTCTAGAGCAGCTCTCCTGAACTGCTTCTTAGACTCTAGAGCAGCTCTGCTAACTTGGTTCTCTGGCTCTAAAGCAGCTCTCCTGACCTGGTTATCTCCACAAAAGCAGCTCTGCTGACCTGGTTTCTCTGGATCTACAGCAGCTCTGCTGACCTGGTTTCTCTCCCTCTAAAGCAGCTCTGCTGACTTGGTTTCTCTCCCTCTAAAGCAGCTCTGCTGACTGGTTTCTCTGGCTCTACAGCAGCTCTGCTGACTTGGTTCTCTGGCTCAAGAGCAGCTCTGCAGACCTGGTTCTTAGGCTCTAGAGCAGATCTGCTGACCTGGTTCTATGGCTCTACAGCAGCTCTGCTGACCTGGTTATCTGGCTTTGAAGCAGCTCTGCTGACCTGGTTGTCCAGCTAGAAAGCAGCTCTGATGACCTGGTTCTCTCCCTCTAAAGCAGCTCTGCTGACCTGGTTCTCTCCCTCCAAAGCAGCTCTGCTGACCTGGTTCTCTCCCTCTAAAGCAGCTCTACTGACCTGGTTTCTCTCCCTCTAAAGCGGGTCTGCTGACCTGGTTCTCTGGCTCAAGAGCAGCTCTGCAGACCTGGTTCATAGGCTCTAGAGCAGATCTGCTGACCTGGTTCTCTGGCTCTACAGCAGCTCTGCTGAACTGGTTCTCTGGCTCTAGACCAGCTCTGCTGACCTGGTTCTTAGGCTCTAGAGCAGCTCTGCTGACCTGGTTCTCTTGCTCTACAACAGCTCTGCTGACCTGGTTCTCTGGCTCTAAAGCGGGTCTGCTGTCCTGGTTCTCTGCCTCTAAAGTAACTCTGCTGACCTGATTCTCTGGCTCTAGAGCAGCTCTGCTGACCTGGTTCTCTGGCTCTAGAGCAGCTCTGCTGACCTGGTTCTTAGGCTATAGAGCAGCTCTGCTGACCTGGTTCTCTGGCTCTACAAAGGCTCTGCTGACCTGGTTCTCTGGCTTTGAAGCAGCTCTGCTGACCTGGTTCTCTGGCTCTAAAGCAGCTCTGCTGATTTGAATCTCTGGCTCTAGAGCAGCTCTCCTGACCTGGTTCTTAGACTCTAGAGCAGCTCTGCTAACCTGGTTCTCTGGCTCTAAAGCAGCTCTGCTGACCTGGTTCTCTCCCTCGAAAGCAGCTCTGCTGACCTGGTTTCTCTGGAGATACAGCAGCTCTGCTGATCTGGTTCTCTGGCTCAAGAGCAGCTCTGCTGACCTGGTTCTCTGGCTCTAGAGCAGCTCTGCTGACCTGGTTCTCTTCCTCTAAAGCAGGTCTCCTGACCTGGTTCTCTCCCTCAAAAGCAGCTCTGCTGACCTGGATTCTCTGGATCTACAGCAGCTCTGCTGACCTGGTTTCTCTCCCTCTAAAGCAGCTCTGCTGACCTGGTTTCTCTCCCTCTAAAGCAGCTCTGCTGTCCTGGTTCTCTGCCTCTACAGCAACTCTGCTGACCTGGTTATCTGGCTTTGAAGCAGCTCTGCTGACCTGGTTGTCCGGCTCGAAAGCAGCTCTGATGACCTGGTTCTCTCCCTCTAAAGCAGATCTGCTGACCTGGTTCTCTCCCTCTAAAGCAGCTCTGCTGACCTGGTTCTCTCTCTCTAAAGCAGCTCTGCTGACCTGGTTTCTCTCCCTCTAAAGCGGGTCTGCTGACCTGGTTCTATGGCTCAAGAGCAGCTCTGCAGACCTGGTTCTTAGGCTCTAGAGCAGATCTGCTGACCTGGTTCTATGGCTCTACAGCAGCTCTGCTGAACTGGTTCTCTGGCTCTAGACCAGCACTGCTGACCTGGTTCTTAGGCTCTAGAGCAGCTCTGCTGACCTGGTTCTCTTGCTCTACAACGGCTCTGCTGACCTGGTTCTCTGGCTCTAAAGCGGGTCTGCTGACCTGGTTCTCTGGCTCTAAAGCAGCTCTGCTGACCTGGTTTCTCTGGCTCTTCAGCAGCTCTGCTGACTTGGTTATCTGGCTCAAGAGCAGCTCTGCAGACCTGGTTCTTAGGCTCTAGAGCAGATCTGCTGACCTGGTTCTATGGCTCTACAGCAGCTCTGCTGACCTGGTTATCTGGCTTTGAAGCAGATCTGCTGACCTGGTTGTCCGGCTCGAAAGCAGCTCTGATGACCTGGTTCTCTCCCTCTAAAGCAGCTCTGCTGACCTGGTTCTCTCCCTCTGAAGCAGCTCTGCTGACCTGGTTTCTCTCCCTCTAAAGCGGGTCTGCTGACCTGGTTCTCTGGCTCAAGAGCAGCTCTGCAGACCTGGTTCTTAGGCTCTAGAGCAGATCTGCTGACCTGGTTCTATGGCTCTACAGCAGCTCTGCTGAACTGGTTCTCTGGCTCTAGACCAGCACTGCTGACCTGGTTCTTAGGCTCTAGAGCAGCTCTGCTGACCTGGTTCTCTTGCTCTACAATGGCTCTGCTGACCTGGTTCTCTGGCTCTAAAGCGGGTCTGCTGACCTGGTTCTCTGGCTCTAAAGCAGCTCTGCTGACCTGGTTTCTCTGGCTCTTCAGCACCTCTGCTGACTTGGTTATCTGGCTCAAGAGCAGCTCTGCAGACCTGGTTCTTAGGCTCTAGAGCAGATCTGCTGACCTGGTTCTATGGCTCTACAGCAGCTCTGCTGACCTGGTTATCTGGCTTTGAAGCAGCTCTGCTGACCTGGTTGTCCGGCTCGAAAGCAGCTCTGATGACCTGGTTCTCTCCCTCTAAAGCAGCTCTGCTGACCTGGTTCTCTCCCTCTAAAGCAGCTCTGCTGACCTGGTTCTCTCCCTCTAAAGCAGCTCTGCTGACCTGGTTTCTCTCCCTCTAAAGCGGGTCTGCTGACCTGGTTCTCTGGCTCAAGAGCAGCTCTGCAGACCTGGTTCTTAGGCTCTAGAGCAGATCTGCTGACCTGGTTCTATGGCTCTACAGCAGCTCTGCTGAACTGGTTCTCTGGCTCTAGACCAGCACTGCTGACCTGGTTCTTAGGCTCTAGAGCAGCTCTGCTGACCTGGTTCTCTTGCTCTACAACGGCTCTGCTGACCTGGTTCTCTGGCTCTAAAGCGGGTCTGCTGACCTGGTTCTCTGGCTGTAAAGCAGCTCTGATGACCTGGTTTATCTGGCTCTACAGCAGCTCTGCTGACTTGGTTCTCTGGCTCAAGAGCAGCTCTGCAGACCTGGTTCTTAGGCTATAGAGCAGATATGCTGACCTGGTTCTATGGCTCTACAGCAGCTCTGATGACCTGGTTATCTGGCTTTGAAGCAGCTCTGCTGACCTGGTTCTCTTCCTCTAAAGCAACTCTCCAGACCTGGTTCTCTGGCTCTAAAGCAGCTCTGCTGACCTGGATCTCTTCCTCTAAAGCAGCCCTGCTCACCTGGTTTCTCTAGCTCTACAGCAGCTCTGCTGACCTGGTTCTCTTGCTCTAGAGCACCTCTGGTGACCTGGTTCTTAGGCCCTAGAGCAGCTCTTCCGACCTGGTTCTCTGGCTCTACAAAGGCTCTGCTGACCTGCTTCTCTGGCTTTGAAGCAGCTCTGCTGACCTGGTTCTCTAGCTCTAAAGCAGCTCTGTTGACCTGGTTCTTAGGCTCTATAGCAGCTCTGCTGACCTGGTTCTCTGGCTCTACAACAGGTCTGCTGACTTGGTTCTCTTGCTTTCAAGCAGCTCTGCTGACCTGGTTCTCTGCCTCTAAAGCAGCTCTGCTGACTTGGTTCTCTGGCTCTAAAGCAGCTCTGCTGACCTGGATCTCTGGCTTTGAAGCAGCTCTGCTGACCTGGTTCTCTGGCTCTACAACGGCTCTGCTGACCTGGTTCTTTGGCTCTAAAGCAGCTCTACTGACCTGGTTCTATGGCTCTAAAGCAGCTCTGCTGACCTGGTTTTTAGGCTCTACAGCAGCTCTGCTGACCTGGTTCTCTTGCTCTAGAGCACCTTTGGTGACCTGGTTCTTAGGCTCTAGAGCAGCTCTGCCGACCTGGTTCTCTGGCTCTACAAAGGCTCTGCTGACCTGCTTCTCTGGCTTTGAAGCAGCTCTGCTGACCTGGTTCTCTGACTCTAAAGCAGCTCTGCTGATTTGTATCTCTGGCTCTAGAGCAGCTCTCCTGAACTGCTTCTTAGACTCTAGAGCAGCTCTGCTAACTTGGTTCTCTGGCTCTAAAGCAGCTCTCCTGACCTGGTTCTCCACAAAAGCAGCTCTGCTGACCTGGTTTCTCTGGATCTACAGCAGCTCTGCTGACCTGGTTTCTCTCCCTCTAAAGCAGCTCTGCTGACTTGGTTTCTCTCCCTCTAAAGCAGCTCTGCTGACTGGTTTCTCTGGCTCTACAGCAGCTCTGCTGACTTGGTTCTCTGGCTCAAGAGCAGCTCTGCAGACCTGGTTCTTAGGCTCTAGAGCAGATCTGCTGACCTGGTTCTATGGCTCTACAGCAGCTCTGCTGACCAGGTTATCTGGCTTTGAAGCAGCTCTGCTGACCTGGTTGTCCGGCTAGAAAGCAGCTCTGATGACCTGGTTCTCTCCCTCTAAAGCAGCTCTGCTGACCTGGTTCTCTCCCTCCAAAGCAGCTCTGCTGACCTGGTTCTCTCCCTCTAAAGCAGCTCTACTGACCTGGTTTCTCTCCCTCTAAAGCGGGTCTGCTGACCTGGTTCTCTGGCTCAAGAGCAGCTCTGCAGACCTGGTTCTTAGGCTCTAGAGCAGATCTGCTGACCTGGTTCTATGGCTCTACAGCAGCTCTGCTGAACTGGTTCTCTGGCTCTAGACCAGCTCTGCTGACCTGGTTCTTAGGCTCTAGAGCAGCTCTGCTGACCTGGTTCTCTTGCTCTACAACAGCTCTGCTGACCTGGTTCTCTGGCTCTAAAGCGGGTCTGCTGTCCTGGTTCTCTGCCTCTAAAGTAACTCTGCTGACCTGATTCTCTGGCTCTAGAGCAGCTCTGCTGACCTGGTTCTCTGGCTCTAGAGCAGCTCTGCTGACCTGGTTCTTAGGCTATAGAGCAGCTCTGCTGACCTGGTTCTCTGGCTCTACAAAGGCTCTGCTGACCTGGTTCTCTGGCTTTGAAGCAGCTCTGCTGACCTGGTTCTCTGGCTCTAAAGCAGCTCTGCTGATTTGAATCTCTGGCTCTAGAGCAGCTCTCCTGACCTGGTTCTTAGACTCTAGAGCAGCTCTGCTAACCTGGTTCTCTGGCTCTAAAGCAGCTCTGCTGACCTGGTTCTCTCCCTCGAAAGCAGCTCTGCTGACCTGGTTTCTCTGGAGATACAGCAGCTCTGCTGATCTGGTTCTCTGGCTCAAGAGCAGCTCTGCTGACCTGGTTCTCTGGCTCTAGAGCAGCTCTGCTGACCTGGTTCTCTTCCTCTAAAGCAGGTCTCCTGACCTGGTTCTCTCCCTCAAAAGCAGCTCTGCTGACCTGGATTCTCTGGATCTACAGCAGCTCTGCTGACCTGGTTTCTCTCCCTCTAAAGCAGCTCTGCTGACCTGGTTTCTCTCCCTCTAAAGCAGCTCTGCTGTCCTGGTTCTCTGCCTCTACAGCAACTCTGCTGACCTGGTTATCTGGCTTTGAAGCAGCTCTGCTGACCTGGTTGTCCGGCTCGAAAGCAGCTCTGATGACCTGGTTCTCACCCTCTAAAGCAGATCTGCTGACCTGGTTCTCTCCCTCTAAAGCAGCTCTGCTGACCTGGTTCTCTCTCTCTAAAGCAGCTCTGCTGACCTGGTTTCTCTCCCTCTAAAGCGGGTCTGCTGACCTGGTTCTATGGCTCAAGAGCAGCTCTGCAGACCTGGTTCTTAGGCTCTAGAGCAGATCTGCTGACCTGGTTCTATGGCTCAACAGCAGCTCTGCTGAACTGGTTCTCTGGCTCTAGACCAGCACTGCTGACCTGGTTCTTAGGCTCTAGAGCAGCTCTGCTGACCTGGTTCTCTTGCTCTACAACGGCTCTGCTGACCTGGTTCTCTGGCTCTAAAGCGGGTCTGCTGACCTGGTTCTCTGGCTCTAAAGCAGCTCTGCTGACCTGGTTTCTCTGGCTCTTCAGCAGCTCTGCTGACTTGGTTATCTGGCTCAAGAGCAGCTCTGCAGACCTGGTTCTTAGGCTCTAGAGCAGATCTGCTGACCTGGTTCTATGGCTCTACAGCAGCTCTGCTGACCTGGTTATCTGGCTTTGAAGCAGCTCTGCTGACCTGGTTGTCCGGCTCGAAAGCAGCTCTGATGACCTGGTTCTCTCCCTCTAAAGCAGCTCTGCTGACCTGGTTCTCTCCCTCTAAAGCAGCTCTGCTGACCTGGTTTCTCTCCCTCTAAAGCGGGTCTGCTGACCTGGTTCTCTGGCTCAAGAGCAGCTCTGCAGACCTGGTTCTTAGGCTCTAGAGCAGATCTGCTGACCTGGTTCTATGGCTCTACAGCAGCTCTGCTGAACTGGTTCTCTGGCTCTAGACCAGCACTGCTGACCTTTTTCTTAGGCTCTAGAGCAGCTCTGCTGACCCCGTTCTCTTGCTCTACAACGGCTCTGCTGACCTGGTTCTCTGGCTCTAAAGCGGGTCTGCTGACCTGGTTCTCTGGCTCTAAAGCAGCTCTGCTGACCTGGTTTCTCTGGCTCTTCAGCA
The DNA here is from genome assembly GCF_964204655.1 of Triturus cristatus. Lineage (NCBI taxonomy): Eukaryota > Metazoa > Chordata > Amphibia > Caudata > Salamandridae > Triturus > Triturus cristatus. The sequence continues at coordinate 1,129,863,098 of NC_140579.1, read as the reverse complement.
GCTCTGCTGACTTGGTTATCTGGCTCAAGAGCAGCTCTGCAGACCTGGTTCTTAGGCTCTAGAGCAGATCTGCTGACCTGGTTCTATGGCTCTACAGCAGCTCTGCTGACCTGGTTATCTGGCTTTGAAGCAGCTCTGCTGACCTGGTTGTCCGGCTCGAAAGCAGCTCTGATGACCTGGTTCTCTCCCTCTAAAGCAGCTCTGCTGACCTGGTTCTCTCCCTCTAAAGCAGCTCTGCTGACCTGGTTCTCTCCCTCTAAAGCAGCTCTGCTGACCTGGTTTCTCTCCCTCTAAAGCGGGTCTGCTGACCTGGTTCTCTGGCTCAAGAGCAGCTCTGCAGACCTGGTTCTTAGGCTCTAAAGCAGATCTGCTGACCTGGTTCTATGGCTCTACAGCAGCTCTGCTGAACTGGTTCTCTGGCTCTAGACCAGCACTGCTGACCTGGTTCTTAGGCTCTAGAGCAGCTCTGCTGACCTGGTTCTCTTGCTCTACAACGGCTCTGCTGACCTGGTTCTCTGGCTCTAAAGCGGGTCTGCTGACCTGGTTCTCTGGCTGTAAAGCAGCTCTGATGACCTGGTTTATCTGGCTCTACAGCAGCTCTGCTGACTTGGTTCTCTGGCTCAAGAGCAGCTCTGCAGACCTGGTTCTTAGGCTATAGAGCAGATATGCTGACCTGGTTCTATGGCTCTACAGCAGCTCTGATGACCTGGTTATCTGGCTTTGAAGCAGCTCTGCTGACCTGGTTCTCTTCCTCTAAAGCAACTCTCCAGACCTGGTTCTCTGGCTCTAAAGCAGCTCTGCTGACCTGGATCTCTTCCTCTAAAGCAGCCCTGCTCACCTGGTTTCTCTAGCTCTACAGCAGCTCTGCTGACCTGGTTCTCTTGCTCTAGAGCACCTCTGGTGACCTGGTTCTTAGGCCCTAGAGCAGCTCTTCCGACCTGGGTCTCTGGCTCTACAAAGGCTCTGCTGACCTGCTTCTCTGGCTTTGAAGCAGCTCTGCTGACCTGGTTCTCTAGCTCTAAAGCAGCTCTGTTGACCTGGTTCTTAGGCTCTATAGCAGCTCTGCTGACCTGGTTCTCTGGCTCTACAACAGGTCTGCTGACTTGGTTCTCTTGCTTTCAAGCAGCTCTGCTGACCTGGTTCTCTGCCTCTAAAGCAGCTCTGCTGACTTGGTTCTCTGGCTCTAAAGCAGCTCTGCTGACCTGGATCTCTGGCTTTGAAGCAGCTCTGCTGACCTGGTTCTCTGGCTCTACAACGGCTCTGCTGACCTGGTTCTTTGGCTCTAAAGCAGCTCTACTGACCTGGTTCTATGGCTCTAAAGCAGCTCTGCTGACCTGGTTTTTAGGCTCTACAGCAGCTCTGCTGACCTGGTTCTCTTGCTCTAGAGCACCTTTGGTGACCTGGTTCTTAGGCTCTAGAGCAGCTCTGCCGACCTGGTTCTCTGGCTCTACAAAGGCTCTGCTGACCTGCTTCTCTGGCTTTGAAGCAGCTCTGCTGACCTGGTTCTCTGACTCTAAAGCAGCTCTGCTGATTTGTATCTCTGGCTCTAGAGCAGCTCTCCTGAACTGCTTCTTAGACTCTAGAGCAGCTCTGCTAACTTGGTTCTCTGGCTCTAAAGCAGCTCTCCTGACCTGGTTATCTCCTCAAAAGCAGCTCTGCTGACCTGGTTTCTCTGGATCTACAGCAGCTCTGCTGACCTGGTTTCTCTCCCTCTAAAGCAGCTCTGCTGACTTGGTTTCTCTCCCTCTAAAGCAGCTCTGCTGACTGGTTTCTCTGGCTCTACAGCAGCTCTGCTGACTTGGTTCTCTGGCTCAAGAGCAGCTCTGCAGACCTGGTTCTTAGGCTCTAGAGCAGATCTGCTGACCTGGTTCTATGGCTCTACAGCAGCTCTGCTGACCTGGTTATCTGGCTTTGAAGCAGCTCTGCTGACCTGGTTGTCCGGCTAGAAAGCAGCTCTGATGACCTGGTTCTCTCCCTCTAAAGCAGCTCTGCTGACCTGGTTCTCTCCCTCCAAAGCAGCTCTGCTGACCTGGTTCTCTCCCTCTAAAGCAGCTCTACTGACCTGGTTTCTCTCCCTCTAAAGCGGGTCTGCTGACCTGGTTCTCTGGCTCAAGAGCAGCTCTGCAGACCTGGTTCTTAGGCTCTAGAGCAGATCTGCTGACCTGGTTCTATGGCTCTACAGCAGCTCTGCTGAACTGGTTCTCTGGCTCTAGACCAGCTCTGCTGACCTGGTTCTTAGGCTCTAGAGCAGCTCTGCTGACCTGGTTCTCTTGCTCTACAACAGCTCTGCTGACCTGGTTCTCTGGCTCTAAAGCGGGTCTGCTGTCCTGGTTCTCTGCCTCTAAAGTAACTCTGCTGACCTGATTCTCTGGCTCTAGAGCAGCTCTGCTGACCTGGTTCTCTGGCTCTAGAGCAGCTCTGCTGACCTGGTTCTCTGGCTCTACAAAGGCTCTGCTGACCTGGTTCTCTGGCTTTGAAGCAGCTCCGCTGACCTGGTTCTCTGGCTCTAAAGCAGCTCTGCTGATTTGAATCTCTGGCTCTAGAGCAGCTCTCCTGACCTGGTTCTTAGACTCTAGAGCAGCTCTGCTAACCTGGTTCTCTGGCTCTAAAGCAGCTCTGCTGACCTGGTTCTCTCCCTCGAAAGCAGCTCTGCTGACCTGGTTTCTCTGGAGATACAGCAGCTCTGCTGATCTGGTTCTCTGGCTCAAGAGCAGCTCTGCTGACCTGGTTCTCTGGCTCTAGAGCAGCTCTGCTGACCTGGTTCTCTTCCTCTAAAGCAGGTCTCCTGACCTGGTTCTCTCCCTCAAAAGCAGCTCTGCTGACCTGGATTCTCTGGATCTACAGCAGCTCTGCTGACCTGGTTTCTCTCCCTCTAAAGCAGCTCTGCTGACCTGGTTTCTCTTACTCTAAAGCAGCTCTGCTGTCCTGGTTCTCTGCCTCTACAGCAACTCTGCTGACCTGGTTATCTGGCTTTGAAGCAGCTCTGCTGACCTGGTTGTCCGGCTCGAAAGCAGCTCTGATGACCTGGTTCTCTCCCTCTAAAGCAGATCTGCTGACCTGGTTCTCTCCCTCTAAAGCAGCTCTGCTGACCTGGTTCTCTCTCTCTAAAGCAGCTCTGCTGACCTGGTTTCTCTCCCTCTAAAGCGGGTCTGCTGACCTGGTTCTCTGGCTCAAGAGCAGCTCTGCAGACCTGGTTCTTAGGCTCTAGAGCAGATCTGCTGACCTGGTTCTATGGCTCTACAGCAGCTCTGCTGAACTGGTTCTCTGGCTCTAGACCAGCACTGCTGACCTGGTTCTTAGGCTCTAGAGCAGCTCTGCTGACCTGGTTCTCTTGCTCTACAACGGCTCTGCTGACCTGGTTCTCTGGCTCTAAAGCGGGTCTGCTGACCTGGTTCTCTGGCTCTAAAGCAGCTCTGCTGACCTGGTTTCTCTGGCTCTTCAGCAGCTCTGCTGACTTGGTTATCTGGCTCAAGAGCAGCTCTGCAGACCTGGTTCTTAGGCTCTAGAGCAGATCTGCTGACCTGGTTCTATGGCTCTACAGCAGCTCTGCTGACCTGGTTATCTGGCTTTGAAGCAGCTCTGCTGACCTGGTTGTCCGGCTCGAAAGCAGCTCTGATGACCTGGTTCTCTCCCTCTAAAGCAGCTCTGCTGACCTGGTTCTCTCCCTCTAAAGCAGCTCTGCTGACCTGGTTCTCTCCCTCTAAAGCAGCTCTGCTGACCTGGTTTCTCTCCCTCTAAAGCGGGTCTGCTGACCTGGTTCTCTGGCTCAAGAGCAGCTCTGCAGACCTGGTTCTTAGGCTCTAGAGCAGATCTGCTGACCTGGTTCTATGGCTCTACAGCAGCTCTGCTGAACTGGTTCTCTGGCTCTAGACCAGCACTGCTGACCTGGTTCTTAGGCTCTAGAGCAGCTCTGCTGACCTGGTTCTCTTGCTCTACAACGGCTCTGCTGACCTGGTTCTCTGGCTCTAAAGCGGGTCTGCTGACCTGGTTCTCTGGCTCTAAAGCAGCTCTGATGACCTGGTTTCTCTGGCTCTACAGCAGCTCTGCTGACTTGGTTCTCTGGCTCAAGAGCAGCTCTGCAGACCTGGTTCTTAGGCTATAGAGCAGATATGCTGACCTGGTTCTATGGCTCTACAGCAGCTCTGATGACCTGGTTATCTGGCTTTGAAGCAGCTCTGCTGACCTGGTTGTCCGGCTCGAAAGCAGCTCTGATGACCTGGTTCTCTCCCTCTAAAGCAGCTCTGCTGACCTGGTTCTCTCCCTCTAAAGCAGCTCTGCTGACCTGGTTCTCTCCCTCTAAAGCAGCTCTGCTGACCTGGTTTCTCTCCCTCTAAAGCGGGTCTGCTGACCTGGTTCTCTGGCTCAAGAGCAGCTCTGCAGACCTGGTTCTTAGGCTCTAAAGCAGATCTGCTGACCTGGTTCTATGGCTCTACAGCAGCTCTGCTGAACTGGTTCTCTGGCTCTAGACCAGCACTGCTGACCTGGTTCTTAGGCTCTAGAGCAGCTCTGCTGACCTGGTTCTCTTGCTCTACAACGGCTCTGCTGACCTGGTTCTCTGGCTCTAAAGCGGGTCTGCTGACCTGGTTCTCTGGCTGTAAAGCAGCTCTGATGACCTGGTTTATCTGGCTCTACAGCAGCTCTGCTGACTTGGTTCTCTGGCTCAAGAGCAGCTCTGCAGACCTGGTTCTTAGGCTATAGAGCAGATATGCTGACCTGGTTCTATGGCTCTACAGCAGCTCTGATGACCTGGTTATCTGGCTTTGAAGCAGCTCTGCTGACCTGGTTCTCTTCCTCTAAAGCAACTCTCCAGACCTGGTTCTCTGGCTCTAAAGCAGCTCTGCTGACCTGGATCTCTTCCTCTAAAGCAGCCCTGCTCACCTGGTTTCTCTAGCTCTACAGCAGCTCTGCTGACCTGGTTCTCTTGCTCTAGAGCACCTCTGGTGACCTGGTTCTTAGGCCCTAGAGCAGCTCTTCTGACCTGGTTCTCTGGCTCTACAAAGGCTCTGCTGACCTGCTTCTCTGGCTTTGAAGCAGCTCTGCTGACCTGGTTCTCTAGCTCTAAAGCAGCTCTGTTGACCTGGTTCTTAGGCTCTATAGCAGCTCTGCTGACCTGGTTCTCTGGCTCTACAACAGGTCTGCTGACTTGGTTCTCTTGCTTTCAAGCAGCTCTGCTGACCTGGTTCTCTGCCTCTAAAGCAGCTCTGCTGACTTGGTTCTCTGGCTCTAAAGCAGCTCTGCTGACCTGGATCTCTGGCTTTGAAGCAGCTCTGCTGACCTGGTTCTCTGGCTCTACAACGGCTCTGCTGACCTGGTTCTTTGGCTCTAAAGCAGCTCTACTGACCTGGTTCTATGGCTCTAAAGCAGCTCTGCTGACCTGGTTTTTAGGCTCTACAGCAGCTCTGCTGACCTGGTTCTCTTGCTCTAGAGCACCTTTGGTGACCTGGTTCTTAGGCTCTAGAGCAGCTCTGCCGACCTGGTTCTCTGGCTCTACAAAGGCTCTGCTGACCTGCTTCTCTGGCTTTGAAGCAGCTCTGCTGACCTGGTTCTCTGACTCTAAAGCAGCTCTGCTGATTTGTATCTCTGGCTCTAGAGCAGCTCTCCTGAACTGCTTCTTAGACTCTAGAGCAGCTCTGCTAACTTGGTTCTCTGGCTCTAAAGCAGCTCTCCTGACCTGGTTATCTCCTCAAAAGCAGCTCTGCTGACCTGGTTTCTCTGGATCTACAGCAGCTCTGCTGACCTGGTTTCTCTCCCTCTAAAGCAGCTCTGCTGACTTGGTTTCTCTCCCTCTAAAGCAGCTCTGCTGACTGGTTTCTCTGGCTCTACAGCAGCTCTGCTGACTTGGTTCTCTGGCTCAAGAGCAGCTCTGCAGACCTGGTTCTTAGGCTCTAGAGCAGATCTGCTGACCTGGTTCTATGGCTCTACAGCAGCTCTGCTGACCTGGTTATCTGGCTTTGAAGCAGCTCTGCTGACCTGGTTGTCCGGCTAGAAAGCAGCTCTGATGACCTGGTTCTCTCCCTCTAAAGCAGCTCTGCTGACCTGGTTCTCTCCCTCCAAAGCAGCTCTGCTGACCTGGTTCTCTCCCTCTAAAGCAGCTCTACTGACCTGGTTTCTCTCCCTCTAAAGCGGGTCTGCTGACCTGGTTCTCTGGCTCAAGAGCAGCTCTGCAGACCTGGTTCTTAGGCTCTAGAGCAGATCTGCTGACCTGGTTCTATGGCTCTACAGCAGCTCTGCTGAACTGGTTCTCTGGCTCTAGACCAGCTCTGCTGACCTGGTTCTTAGGCTCTAGAGCAGCTCTGCTGACCTGGTTCTCTTGCTCTACAACAGCTCTGCTGACCTGGTTCTCTGGCTCTAAAGCGGGTCTGCTGTCCTGGTTCTCTGCCTCTAAAGTAACTCTGCTGACCTGATTCTCTGGCTCTAGAGCAGCTCTGCTGACCTGGTTCTCTGGCTCTAGAGCAGCTCTGCTGACCTGGTTCTCTGGCTCTACAAAGGCTCTGCTGACCTGGTTCTCTGGCTTTGAAGCAGCTCCGCTGACCTGGTTCTCTGGCTCTAAAGCAGCTCTGCTGATTTGAATCTCTGGCTCTAGAGCAGCTCTCCTGACCTGGTTCTTAGACTCTAGAGCAGCTCTGCTAACCTGGTTCTCTGGCTCTAAAGCAGCTCTGCTGACCTGGTTCTCTCCCTCGAAAGCAGCTCTGCTGACCTGGTTTCTCTGGAGATACAGCAGCTCTGCTGATCTGGTTCTCTGGCTCAAGAGCAGCTCTGCTGACCTGGTTCTCTGGCTCTAGAGCAGCTCTGCTGACCTGGTTCTCTTCCTCTAAAGCAGGTCTCCTGACCTGGTTCTCTCCCTCAAAAGCAGCTCTGCTGACCTGGATTCTCTGGATCTACAGCAGCTCTGCTGACCTGGTTTCTCTCCCTCTAAAGCAGCTCTGCTGACCTGGTTTCTCTCCCTCTAAAGCAGCTCTGCTGTCCTGGTTCTCTGCCTCTACAGCAACTCTGCTGACCTGGTTATCTGGCTTTGAAGCAGCTCTGCTGACCTGGTTGTCCGGCTCGAAAGCAGCTCTGATGACCTGGTTCTCTCCCTCTAAAGCAGATCTGCTGACCTGGTTCTCTCCCTCTAAAGCAGCTCTGCTGACCTGGTTCTCTCTCTCTAAAGCAGCTCTGCTGACCTGGTTTCTCTCCCTCTAAAGCGGGTCTGCTGACCTGGTTCTCTGGCTCAAGAGCAGCTCTGCAGACCTGGTTCTTAGGCTCTAGAGCAGATCTGCTGACCTGGTTCTATGGCTCTACAGCAGCTCTGCTGAACTGGTTCTCTGGCTCTAGACCAGCACTGCTGACCTGGTTCTTAGGCTCTAGAGCAGCTCTGCTGACCTGGTTCTCTTGCTCTACAACGGCTCTGCTGACCTGGTTCTCTGGCTCTAAAGCGGGTCTGCTGACCTGGTTCTCTGGCTCTAAAGCAGCTCTGCTGACCTGGTTTCTCTGGCTCTTCAGCAGCTCTGCTGACTTGGTTATCTGGCTCAAGAGCAGCTCTGCAGACCTGGTTCTTAGGCTCTAGAGCAGATCTGCTGACCTGGTTCTATGGCTCTACAGCAGCTCTGCTGACCTGGTTATCTGGCTTTGAAGCAGCTCTGCTGACCTGGTTGTCCGGCTCGAAAGCAGCTCTGATGACCTGGTTCTCTCCCTCTAAAGCAGCTCTGCTGACCTGGTTCTCTCCCTCTAAAGCAGCTCTGCTGACCTGGTTCTCTCCCTCTAAAGCAGCTCTGCTGACCTGGTTTCTCTCCCTCTAAAGCGGGTCTGCTGACCTGGTTCTCTGGCTCAAGAGCAGCTCTGCAGACCTGGTTCTTAGGCTCTAGAGCAGATCTGCTGACCTGGTTCTATGGCTCTACAGCAGCTCTGCTGAACTGGTTCTCTGGCTCTAGACCAGCACTGCTGACCTGGTTCTTAGGCTCTAGAGCAGCTCTGCTGACCTGGTTCTCTTGCTCTACAACGGCTCTGCTGACCTGGTTCTCTGGCTCTAAAGCGGGTCTGCTGACCTGGTTCTCTGGCTCTAAAGCAGCTCTGATGACCTGGTTTCTCTGGCTCTACAGCAGCTCTGCTGACTTGGTTCTCTGGCTCAAGAGCAGCTCTGCAGACCTGGTTCTTAGGCTATAGAGCAGATATGCTGACCTGGTTCTATGGCTCTACAGCAGCTCTGATGACCTGGTTATCTGGCTTTGAAGCAGCTCTGCTGACCTGGTTCTCTTCCTCTAAAGCAACTCTCCAGACCTGGTTCTCTGGCTCTAAAGCAGCTCTGCTGACCTGGATCTCTTCCTCTAAAGCAGCCCTGCTCACCTGGTTTCTCTAGCTCTACAGCAGCTCTGCTGACCTGGTTCTCTTGCTCTAGAGCACCTCTGGTGACCTGGTTCTTAGGCCCTAGAGCAGCTCTTCTGACCTGGTTCTCTGGCTCTACAAAGGCTCTGCTGACCTGCTTCTCTGGCTTTGAAGCAGCTCTGCTGACCTGGTTCTCTAGCTCTAAAGCAGCTCTGTTGACCTGGTTCTTAGGCTCTATAGCAGCTCTGCTGACCTGGTTCTCTGGCTCTACAACAGGTCTGCTGACTTGGTTCTCTTGCTTTCAAGCAGCTCTGCTGACCTGGTTCTCTGCCTCTAAAGCAGCTCTGCTGACTTGGTTCTCTGGCTCTAAAGCAGCTCTGCTGACCTGGATCTCTGGCTTTGAAGCAGCTCTGCTGACCTGGTTCTCTGGCTCTACAACGGCTCTGCTGACCTGGTTCTTTGGCTCTAAAGCAGCTCTACTGACCTGGTTCTATGGCTCTAAAGCAGCTCTGCTGACCTGGTTTTTAGGCTCTACAGCAGCTCTGCTGACCTGGTTCTCTTGCTCTAGAGCACCTTTGGTGACCTGGTTCTTAGGCTCTAGAGCAGCTCTGCCGACCTGGTTCTCTGGCTCTACAAAGGCTCTGCTGACCTGCTTCTCTGGCTTTGAAGCAGCTCTGCTGACCTGGTTCTCTGACTCTAAAGCAGCTCTGCTGATTTGTATCTCTGGCTCTAGAGCAGCTCTCCTGAACTGCTTCTTAGACTCTAGAGCAGCTCTGCTAACTTGGTTCTCTGGCTCTAAAGCAGCTCTCCTGACCTGGTTATCTCCTCAAAAGCAGCTCTGCTGACCTGGTTTCTCTGGATCTACAGCAGCTCTGCTGACCTGGTTTCTCTCCCTCTAAAGCAGCTCTGCTGACTTGGTTTCTCTCCCTCTAAAGCAGCTCTGCTGACTGGTTTCTCTGGCTCTACAGCAGCTCTGCTGACTTGGTTCTCTGGCTCAAGAGCAGCTCTGCAGACCTGGTTCTTAGGCTCTAGAGCAGATCTGCTGACCTGGTTCTATGGCTCTACAGCAGCTCTGCTGACCTGGTTATCTGGCTTTGAAGCAGCTCTGCTGACCTGGTTGTCCGGCTAGAAAGCAGCTCTGATGACCTGGTTCTCTCCCTCTAAAGCAGCTCTGCTGACCTGGTTCTCTCCCTCCAAAGCAGCTCTGCTGACCTGGTTCTCTCCCTCTAAAGCAGCTCTACTGACCTGGTTTCTCTCCCTCTAAAGCGGGTCTGCTGACCTGGTTCTCTGGCTCAAGAGCAGCTCTGCAGACCTGGTTCTTAGGCTCTAGAGCAGATCTGCTGACCTGGTTCTATGGCTCTACAGCAGCTCTGCTGAACTGGTTCTCTGGCTCTAGACCAGCTCTGCTGACCTGGTTCTTAGGCTCTAGAGCAGCTCTGCTGACCTGGTTCTCTTGCTCTACAACAGCTCTGCTGACCTGGTTCTCTGGCTCTAAAGCGGGTCTGCTGTCCTGGTTCTCTGCCTCTAAAGTAACTCTGCTGACCTGATTCTCTGGCTCTAGAGCAGCTCTGCTGACCTGGTTCTCTGGCTCTAGAGCAGCTCTGCTGACCTGGTTCTCTGGCTCTACAAAGGCTCTGCTGACCTGGTTCTCTGGCTTTGAAGCAGCTCCGCTGACCTGGTTCTCTGGCTCTAAAGCAGCTCTGCTGATTTGAATCTCTGGCTCTAGAGCAGCTCTCCTGACCTGGTTCTTAGACTCTAGAGCAGCTCTGCTAACCTGGTTCTCTGGCTCTAAAGCAGCTCTGCTGACCTGGTTCTCTCCCTCGAAAGCAGCTCTGCTGACCTGGTTTCTCTGGAGATACAGCAGCTCTGCTGATCTGGTTCTCTGGCTCAAGAGCAGCTCTGCTGACCTGGTTCTCTGGCTCTAGAGCAGCTCTGCTGACCTGGTTCTCTTCCTCTAAAGCAGGTCTCCTGACCTGGTTCTCTCCCTCAAAAGCAGCTCTGCTGACCTGGATTCTCTGGATCTACAGCAGCTCTGCTGACCTGGTTTCTCTCCCTCTAAAGCAGCTCTGCTGACCTGGTTTCTCTTACTCTAAAGCAGCTCTGCTGTCCTGGTTCTCTGCCTCTACAGCAACTCTGCTGACCTGGTTATCTGGCTTTGAAGCAGCTCTGCTGACCTGGTTGTCCGGCTCGAAAGCAGCTCTGATGACCTGGTTCTCTCCCTCTAAAGCAGATCTGCTGACCTGGTTCTCTCCCTCTAAAGCAGCTCTGCTGACCTGGTTCTCTCTCTCTAAAGCAGCTCTGCTGACCTGGTTTCTCTCCCTCTAAAGCGGGTCTGCTGACCTGGTTCTCTGGCTCAAGAGCAGCTCTGCAGACCTGGTTCTTAGGCTCTAGAGCAGATCTGCTGACCTGGTTCTATGGCTCTACAGCAGCTCTGCTGAACTGGTTCTCTGGCTCTAGACCAGCACTGCTGACCTGGTTCTTAGGCTCTAGAGCAGCTCTGCTGACCTGGTTCTCTTGCTCTACAACGGCTCTGCTGACCTGGTTCTCTGGCTCTAAAGCGGGTCTGCTGACCTGGTTCTCTGGCTCTAAAGCAGCTCTGCTGACCTGGTTTCTCTGGCTCTTCAGCAGCTCTGCTGACTTGGTTATCTGGCTCAAGAGCAGCTCTGCAGACCTGGTTCTTAGGCTCTAGAGCAGATCTGCTGACCTGGTTCTATGGCTCTACAGCAGCTCTGCTGACCTGGTTATCTGGCTTTGAAGCAGCTCTGCTGACCTGGTTGTCCGGCTCGAAAGCAGCTCTGATGACCTGGTTCTCTCCCTCTAAAGCAGCTCTGCTGACCTGGTTCTCTCCCTCTAAAGCAGCTCTGCTGACCTGGTTCTCTCCCTCTAAAGCAGCTCTGCTGACCTGGTTTCTCTCCCTCTAAAGCGGGTCTGCTGACCTGGTTCTCTGGCTCAAGAGCAGCTCTGCAGACCTGGTTCTTAGGCTCTAGAGCAGATCTGCTGACCTGGTTCTATGGCTCTACAGCAGCTCTGCTGAACTGGTTCTCTGGCTCTAGACCAGCACTGCTGACCTGGTTCTTAGGCTCTAGAGCAGCTCTGCTGACCTGGTTCTCTTGCTCTACAACGGCTCTGCTGACCTGGTTCTCTGGCTCTAAAGCGGGTCTGCTGACCTGGTTCTCTGGCTCTAAAGCAGCTCTGATGACCTGGTTTCTCTGGCTCTACAGCAGCTCTGCTGACTTGGTTCTCTGGCTCAAGAGCAGCTCTGCAGACCTGGTTCTTAGGCTATAGAGCAGATATGCTGACCTGGTTCTATGGCTCTACAGCAGCTCTGATGACCTGGTTATCTGGCTTTGAAGCAGCTCTGCTGACCTGGTTGTCCGGCTCGAAAGCAGCTCTGATGACCTGGTTCTCTCCCTCTAAAGCAGCTCTGCTGACCTGGTTCTCTCCCTCTAAAGCAGCTCTGCTGACCTGGTTCTCTCCCTCTAAAGCAGCTCTGCTGACCTGGTTTCTCTCCCTCTAAAGCGGGTCTGCTGACCTGGTTCTCTGGCTCAAGAGCAGCTCTGCAGACCTGGTTCTTAGGCTCTAAAGCAGATCTGCTGACCTGGTTCTATGGCTCTACAGCAGCTCTGCTGAACTGGTTCTCTGGCTCTAGACCAGCACTGCTGACCTGGTTCTTAGGCTCTAGAGCAGCTCTGCTGACCTGGTTCTCTTGCTCTACAACGGCTCTGCTGACCTGGTTCTCTGGCTCTAAAGCGGGTCTGCTGACCTGGTTCTCTGGCTGTAAAGCAGCTCTGATGACCTGGTTTATCTGGCTCTACAGCAGCTCTGCTGACTTGGTTCTCTGGCTCAAGAGCAGCTCTGCAGACCTGGTTCTTAGGCTATAGAGCAGATATGCTGACCTGGTTCTATGGCTCTACAGCAGCTCTGATGACCTGGTTATCTGGCTTTGAAGCAGCTCTGCTGACCTGGTTCTCTTCCTCTAAAGCAACTCTCCAGACCTGGTTCTCTGGCTCTAAAGCAGCTCTGCTGACCTGGATCTCTTCCTCTAAAGCAGCCCTGCTCACCTGGTTTCTCTAGCTCTACAGCAGCTCTGCTGACCTGGTTCTCTTGCTCTAGAGCACCTCTGGTGACCTGGTTCTTAGGCCCTAGAGCAGCTCTTCTGACCTGGTTCTCTGGCTCTACAAAGGCTCTGCTGACCTGCTTCTCTGGCTTTGAAGCAGCTCTGCTGACCTGGTTCTCTAGCTCTAAAGCAGCTCTGTTGACCTGGTTCTTAGGCTCTATAGCAGCTCTGCTGACCTGGTTCTCTGGCTCTACAACAGGTCTGCTGACTTGGTTCTCTTGCTTTCAAGCAGCTCTGCTGACCTGGTTCTCTGCCTCTAAAGCAGCTCTGCTGACTTGGTTCTCTGGCTCTAAAGCAGCTCTGCTGACCTGGATCTCTGGCTTTGAAGCAGCTCTGCTGACCTGGTTCTCTGGCTCTACAACGGCTCTGCTGACCTGGTTCTTTGGCTCTAAAGCAGCTCTACTGACCTGGTTCTATGGCTCTAAAGCAGCTCTGCTGACCTGGTTTTTAGGCTCTACAGCAGCTCTGCTGACCTGGTTCTCTTGCTCTAGAGCACCTTTGGTGACCTGGTTCTTAGGCTCTAGAGCAGCTCTGCCGACCTGGTTCTCTGGCTCTACAAAGGCTCTGCTGACCTGCTTCTCTGGCTTTGAAGCAGCTCTGCTGACCTGGTTCTCTGACTCTAAAGCAGCTCTGCTGATTTGTATCTCTGGCTCTAGAGCAGCTCTCCTGAACTGCTTCTTAGACTCTAGAGCAGCTCTGCTAACTTGGTTCTCTGGCTCTAAAGCAGCTCTCCTGACCTGGTTATCTCCTCAAAAGCAGCTCTGCTGACCTGGTTTCTCTGGATCTACAGCAGCTCTGCTGACCTGGTTTCTCTCCCTCTAAAGCAGCTCTGCTGACTTGGTTTCTCTCCCTCTAAAGCAGCTCTGCTGACTGGTTTCTCTGGCTCTACAGCAGCTCTGCTGACTTGGTTCTCTGGCTCAAGAGCAGCTCTGCAGACCTGGTTCTTAGGCTCTAGAGCAGATCTGCTGACCTGGTTCTATGGCTCTACAGCAGCTCTGCTGACCTGGTTATCTGGCTTTGAAGCAGCTCTGCTGACCTGGTTGTCCGGCTAGAAAGCAGCTCTGATGACCTGGTTCTCTCCCTCTAAAGCAGCTCTGCTGACCTGGTTCTCTCCCTCCAAAGCAGCTCTGCTGACCTGGTTCTCTCCCTCTAAAGCAGCTCTACTGACCTGGTTTCTCTCCCTCTAAAGCGGGTCTGCTGACCTGGTTCTCTGGCTCAAGAGCAGCTCTGCAGACCTGGTTCTTAGGCTCTAGAGCAGATCTGCTGACCTGGTTCTATGGCTCTACAGCAGCTCTGCTGAACTGGTTCTCTGGCTCTAGACCAGCTCTGCTGACCTGGTTCTTAGGCTCTAGAGCAGCTCTGCTGACCTGGTTCTCTTGCTCTACAACAGCTCTGCTGACCTGGTTCTCTGGCTCTAAAGCGGGTCTGCTGTCCTGGTTCTCTGCCTCTAAAGTAACTCTGCTGACCTGATTCTCTGGCTCTAGAGCAGCTCTGCTGACCTGGTTCTCTGGCTCTAGAGCAGCTCTGCTGACCTGGTTCTCTGGCTCTACAAAGGCTCTGCTGACCTGGTTCTCTGGCTTTGAAGCAGCTCCGCTGACCTGGTTCTCTGGCTCTAAAGCAGCTCTGCTGATTTGAATCTCTGGCTCTAGAGCAGCTCTCCTGACCTGGTTCTTAGACTCTAGAGCAGCTCTGCTAACCTGGTTCTCTGGCTCTAAAGCAGCTCTGCTGACCTGGTTCTCTCCCTCGAAAGCAGCTCTGCTGACCTGGTTTCTCTGGAGATACAGCAGCTCTGCTGATCTGGTTCTCTGGCTCAAGAGCAGCTCTGCTGACCTGGTTCTCTGGCTCTAGAGCAGCTCTGCTGACCTGGTTCTCTTCCTCTAAAGCAGGTCTCCTGACCTGGTTCTCTCCCTCAAAAGCAGCTCTGCTGACCTGGATTCTCTGGATCTACAGCAGCTCTGCTGACCTGGTTTCTCTCCCTCTAAAGCAGCTCTGCTGACCTGGTTTCTCTCCCTCTAAAGCAGCTCTGCTGTCCTGGTTCTCTGCCTCTACAGCAACTCTGCTGACCTGGTTATCTGGCTTTGAAGCAGCTCTGCTGACCTGGTTGTCCGGCTCGAAAGCAGCTCTGATGACCTGGTTCTCTCCCTCTAAAGCAGATCTGCTGACCTGGTTCTCTCCCTCTAAAGCAGCTCTGCTGACCTGGTTCTCTCTCTTTAAAGCAGCTCTGCTGACCTGGTTTCTCTCCCTCTAAAGCGGGTCTGCTGACCTGGTTCTCTGGCTCAAGAGCAGCTCTGCAGACCTGGTTCTTAGGCTCTAGAGCAGATCTGCTGACCTGGTTCTATGGCTCTACAGCAGCTCTGCTGAACTGGTTCTCTGGCTCTAGACCAGCACTGCTGACCTGGTTCTTAGGCTCTAGAGCAGCTCTGCTGACCTGGTTCTCTTGCTCTACAACGGCTCTGCTGACCTGGTTCTCTGGCTCTAAAGCGGGTCTGCTGACCTGGTTCTCTGGCTCTAAAGCAGCTCTGCTGACCTGGTTTCTCTGGCTCTTCAGCAGCTCTGCTGACTTGGTTATCTGGCTCAAGAGCAGCTCTGCAGACCTGGTTCTTAGGCTCTAGAGCAGATCTGCTGACCTGGTTCTATGGCTCTACAGCAGCTCTGCTGACCTGGTTATCTGGCTTTGAAGCAGCTCTGCTGACCTGGTTGTCCGGCTCGAAAGCAGCTCTGATGACCTGGTTCTCTCCCTCTAAAGCAGCTCTGCTGACCTGGTTCTCTCCCTCTAAAGCAGCTCTGCTGACCTGGTTCTCTCCCTCTAAAGCAGCTCTGCTGACCTGGTTTCTCTCCCTCTAAAGCGGGTCTGCTGACCTGGTTCTCTGGCTCAAGAGCAGCTCTGCAGACCTGGTTCTTAGGCTCTAGAGCAGATCTGCTGACCTGGTTCTATGGCTCTACAGCAGCTCTGCTGAACTGGTTCTCTGGCTCTAGACCAGCACTGCTGACCTGGTTCTTAGGCTCTAGAGCAGCTCTGCTGACCTGGTTCTCTTGCTCTACAACGGCTCTGCTGACCTGGTTCTCTGGCTCTAAAGCGGGTCTGCTGACCTGGTTCTCTGGCTCTAAAGCAGCTCTGATGACCTGGTTTCTCTGGCTCTACAGCAGCTCTGCTGACTTGGTTCTCTGGCTCAAGAGCAGCTCTGCAGACCTGGTTCTTAGGCTATAGAGCAGATATGCTGACCTGGTTCTATGGCTCTACAGCAGCTCTGATGACCTGGTTATCTGGCTTTGAAGCAGCTCTGCTGACCTGGTTGTCCGGCTCGAAAGCAGCTCTGATGACCTGGTTCTCTCCCTCTAAAGCAGCTCTGCTGACCTGGTT
This sequence comes from Triturus cristatus, assembly GCF_964204655.1. Classification (NCBI taxonomy): domain Eukaryota; kingdom Metazoa; phylum Chordata; class Amphibia; order Caudata; family Salamandridae; genus Triturus; species Triturus cristatus. The sequence continues at coordinate 1,129,847,319 of NC_140579.1, read as the reverse complement.
CTCTCCCTTTAAAGCAGCTCTGCTGACCTGGTTCTCTCCTTCTAAAGCAGCTCTGCTGACCTGGTTTCTCTCCCTCTAAAGCGGGTCTGCTGACCTGGTTCTCTGGCTCAAGAGCAGCTCTGCAGACCTGGTTCTTAGGCTCTAAAGCAGATCTGCTGACTTGGTTCTATGGCTCTACAGCAGCTCTGCTGAACTGGTTCTCTGGCTCTAGACCAGCACTGCTGACCTGGTTCTTAGGCTCTAGAGCAGCTCTGCTGACCTGGTTCTCTTGCTCTACAACGGCTCTGCTGACCTGGTTCTCTGGCTCTAAAGCGGATCTGCTGACCTGGTTCTCTAGCTCTAAAGCAACTCTGCTGACCTGGTTCTCTGGCTCTAGAGCAGCTCGGCTGACCTGGTTCTTAGGCTCTAGAGCAGCTCTGCTGACCTGGTTCTCTGGCTCTACAACGGCTCTGCTGACCTGGTTCTCTGGCTCTAAAGCAGCTCTGCTGACCTGGTTCTATGGCTCTAAAGCAGCTCTACTGACCTGGTTCTCTGGCTCTTGAGCAACTCTGCTGACCTGGTTCTTAGGCTCTATAGCAGCTCTGCTGACCTGATTCTCTGGCTCTAGAGCAGCTCTGCTGACGTAGTTCTCTCCCTCTAAAGCAGATCTGCTGACCTGGTTCTCTGGCTCTTAAGCAGCTCTGCTGACCTTGATCTCTTCCTCTAAAGCAGCCCTGCTCACCTGGTTTCTCTAGTTCTACAGCAGCTCTGCTGACCTGGTTCTCTTGCTCCAGAGCACCTCTGGTGACCTGGTTCTTAGGCCCTAGAGCAGCTCTGCCGACCTGGTTCTCTGGCTCTACAAAGGCTCTACTGACCTGGTTCTCTGGCTTTGAAGCAGCTCTGCTGACCTGGTTCTCTGGCTCTAAAGCAGCTCTGTTGACCTGGTTCTTAGGCTCTATAGCAGCTCTGCTGACCTGGTTCTCTGGCTCTACAACAGCTCTGCTGACTTGGTTCTCTGGCTTTCAAGCAGCTCTGCTGACCTGGTTCTCTGCCTCTAAAGCAGCTCTGCTGACTTGGTTCTCTGGCTCTAAAGCAGCTCTGCTGACCTGGATCTCTGGCTTTGAAGCAGCTCGGCTGACCTGGTTCTCTGGCTCTACAACGGCTCTGCTGACCTGGTTCTTTGGTTTTAAAGCAGCTCTGCTGACCTGGTTCTATGGCTCTAAAGCAGCTCTGCTGACCTGGTTTTTAGGCTCTACAGCAGCTCTGCTGACCTGGTTCTCTTGCTCTAGAGCACCTTTGGTGACCTGGTTCTTAGGCTCTAGAGCAGCTCTGCCGACCTGGTTCTCTGGCTCTACAAAGGCTCTGCTGACCTGCTTCTCTGGCTTTGAAGCAGCTCTGCTGACCTGGTTCTCTGACTCTAAAGCAGCTCTGATGATTTGTATCTCTGGCTCTAGAGCAGCTCTCCTGACCTGCTTCTTAGACTCTAGAGCAGCTCTGCTAACTTGGTTCTCTGGCTCTACAAAGGCTCTGCTGACCTGCTTCTCTGGCTTTGAAGCAGCTCTGCTGACCTGGTTCTCTGACTCTAAAGCAGCTCTGCTGATTTGTATCTCTGGCTCTAGAGCAGCTCTCCTGACCTGGTTCTTAGACTCTAGAGCAGCTCTGCTAACCTGGTTCTCTGGCTCTAAAGCAGCTCTGCTGACCTGGTTCTCTCCCTCGAAAGCAGCTCTTCTGACCTGGTTTCTCTGGATCTACAGCAGCTCTGCTGATCTGGTTCTCTGGCTCAAGAGCAGCTCTGCTGACCTGGTTCTCTGGCTCTAGAGCAGCTCTGCTGACCTGGTTCTCTTCCTCTAAAGCAGGTACCTGACCTGGTTCTCTCCCTCAAAAGCAGCTCTGCTGACCTGGTTTCTCTGGATCTACAGCAGCTCTGCTGACCTGGTTTATCTCCCTCTAAAGCAGCTCTGCTGACCTGGTTTCTCTCCCTCTAAAGCAGCTCTGCTGACTGGTTTCTCTGGCTCTACAGCAGCTCTGCTGACTTGGTTCTCTGGCTCTAAAGCAGCTCTCCTGACCTGGTTCTCTCCCTCAAAAGCAGCTCTGCTGGCCTGGTTTCTCTGGATCTACAGCAGCTCTGCTGACCTGGTTTCTCTCCCTCTAAAGCAGCTCTGCTGACCTGGTTTCTCTCCCTCTAAAGCAGCTCTGCTGACTGGTTTCTCTGGCTCTACAGCAGCTCTGCTGACTTGGTTCTCTGGCTCAAGAGCAGCTCTGCAGACCTGGTTCTTAGGCTCTAGAGCAGATCTGCTGACCTGGTTCTATGGCTCTACAGCAGCTCTGCCGACCTGGTTATCTGGCTTTGAAGCAGCTCTGCTGACCTGGTTGTCCGGCTCGAAAGCAGCTCTGATGACCTAGTTCTCTCCCTCTAAAGCAGCTCTGCTGACCTGGTTCTCTCCCTCCAAAGCAGCTCTGCTGACCTGGTTCTCTCCCTCTAAAGCAGCTCTGCTGACCTGGTTTCTCTCCCTCTAAAGCGAGTCTGCTGACCTGGTTCTCTGGCTCAAGAGCAGCTCTGCAGACCTGGTTCTTAGGCTCTACAGCAGCTCTGCTGAACTGGTTCTCTGGCTCTAGACCAGCTCTGCTGACCTGGTTCTTAGGCTCTACAGCAGCTCTGCTGACCGGTTCTCTGGCTCTACAACGGCTCTGCTGACCTGGTTCTCTTGCTCTAAAGCAGCTCTGCTGACCTGGTTCTATGACTCTAAAGCAGCTCTGCTAACCTGGTTCTCTGGCTCTTGAGCAACTCTGCTGACCTGGTTCTTAGGCTCTAGAGCAGCTCTGCCGACCTGATTCTCTGGCTCTAGAGCAGCTCTGCTGACCTGGATCTCTTCCTCTAAAGCAGCCCTGCTCACCTGGTTTCTCTAGCTCTACAGCAGCTCTGCTGACCTGGTTCTCTTGCTCTAGAGCACCTCTGGTGACCTGGTTCTTAGGCTCTTGAGCAGCTCTGCCGACCTGGTTCTCTGGCTTTAAAAAGGCTCTGCTGACCTGGTTCTCTGGCTTTGAAGCAGCTCTGCTGACCTGGTTCTCTGGCTGTAAAGCAGCTCTGCTGATTTGAATCTCTGGCTCTAAAGCAGCTCTTCTGACCTGGTTCTTAGACTCTAGAGCAGCTCTGCTAACCTGGTTCTCTGGCTCTAAAGCAGCTCTGCTGACCTGGTTCTCTCCCTCGAAAGCAGCTCTGCTGACCTGGTTTCTCTGGATCTACAGCAGCTCTGCTGATCTGGTTCTCTGGCTCAAGAGCAGCTCTGCTGACCTGGTTCTCTGGCTCTAGAGCAGCTCTGCTGACGTGGTTCTCTTCCTCTAAAGCAGGTCTCCTGACCTGGTTCTCTCCCTCTAAAGGAGCTCTGCTGACGTGGTTTCTCTGGCTCTACAGCAGCTCTGCTGACCTGGTTCTCTGGCTCTAAAGCAGCTCTGTTGACCTGGTTCTCTGGCTCTAAAGCGGGTCTACTGACATGGTTCTCTGGCTCTAAAGCAACTCTGCTGACCTGGTTCTCTGGCTCTAGAGCAGCTCTGCTGACCTGGTTCTCTGGCTCTAGAGCAGCTCTGCTGACCTGGTTCTCTGGCTCTACAACGGCTCTGCTGACCTGGTTCTTATGCTCTATAGCAGCTCTGCTGACCTGATTCTCTGGCTCTAGAGCAGCTCTGCTGACCTAGTTCTCTCTCTCTAAAGCAGATCTGCTGACCTGGTTCTCTGGCTCTAAAGCAGCTCTGCTGACCTGGATCTCTTCCTCTAAAGCAGCCCTGCTCACCTGGTTTCTATAGCTCTAAAGCAGCTCTGCTGACCTGGTTCTCTTGCTCTAGAGAACCTCTGGTGACCTGGTTCTTAGGCCCTAGAGCAGCTCTGCCGACCTGGTTCTCTGGCTCTACAAAGGCTCTGCTGACCTGGTTCTCTGGCTTTGAAGCAGCTCTGCTGACCTGGTTCTCTGGCTGTAAAGCAGCTCTGCTGATTTGAATCTCTGGCTCTAAAGCAGCTCTCCTGACCTGGTTCTTAGACTCTAGAGCAGCTCTGCTAACCTGGTTCTCTGGCTCTAAAGCAGCTCTGCTGACCTGGTTCTCTCCCTCGAAAGCAGCTCTGCTGACCTGGTTTCTCTGGATCTACAGCAGCTCTGCTGATCTGGTTCTCTGGCTCAAGAGCAGCTCTGCTGACCTGGTTCTCTGGCTCTAGAGCAGCTCTGCTGACGTGGTTCTCTTCCTCTAAAGCAGGTCTCCTGACCTGGTTCTCTCCCTCTAAAGGAGCTCTGCTGACGTGGTTTCTCTGGCTCTACAGCAGCTCTGCTGACCTGGTTCTCTGGCTCTAAAGCAGCTCTGTTGACCTGGTTCTCTGGCTCTAAAGCGGGTCTACTGACATGGTTCTCTGGCTCTAAAGCAACTCTGCTGACCTGGTTCTCTGGCTCTAGAGCAGCTCTGCTGACCTGGTTCTCTGGCTCTAGAGCAGCTCTGCTGACCTGGTTCTCTGGCTCTACAACGGCTCTGCTGACCTGGTTCTTATGCTCTATAGCAGCTCTGCTGACCTGATTCTCTGGCTCTAGAGCAGCTCTGCTGACCTAGTTCTCTCCCTCTAAAGCAGATCTGCTGACCTGGTTCTCTGGCTCTAAAGCAGCTCTGCTGACCTGGATCTCTTCCTCTAAAGCAGCCCTGCTCACCTGGTTTCTATAGCTCTAAAGCAGCTCTGCTGACCTGGTTCTCTTGCTCTAGAGAACCTCTGGTGACCTGGTTCTTAGGCCCTAGAGCAGCTCTGCCGACCTGGTTCTCTGGCTCTACAAAGGCTCTGCTGACCTGGTTCTCTGGCTTTGAAGCAGCTCTGCTGACCTGGTTCTCTGGCTCTAAAGCAGCTCTGTTGACCTGGTTCTTAGGCTCTATAGCAGCTCTGCTGACCTGGTTCTCTTGCTCTAGAGAACCTCTGGTGACCTGGTTCTTAGGCCCTAGAGCAGCTCTGCCGACCTGGTTCTCTGGCTCTACAAAGGCTCTGCTGACTTGGTTCTCTGGCCTTGAAGCAGCTCTGCTGACCTGGTTCTCTGCCTCTAAAGCAGCTCTGCTGACTTGGTTCTCTGGCTCTGAAGCAGCTCTGCTAACCTGGATCTCTGGCTTTGAAGCAGCTCTGCTGACCTGGTTCTCTGGCTCTAAAGCAGCTTTGCTGACCTGGTTCTCTGGCTCTAAAGCAGATCTGCTGACCTGGTTTCTCTGGCTCTACAGCAGCTCTGCTAACCTGGTTCTCTGGCTCAAGAGCAACTCTGCTGACATGGTTCTTAGGCTCTAGACCAGCTCTGCTGACCTGGTTCTATGGCTCTAAAGCAGTTATGTTGACCTGGTTCTCTGGCTTTGAAGCAGCACTGCTGACCTGATTCTCTGGCTCTAAAGCAGCTCTCCTGACCTGGTTCTATGACTCAAAAGCAGCTTTGCTGACCTGGTTCTCTGGCTTTGAAGCAGCTCTGCTGACCTGGTTATCTGGCTCTAGAGCAGCTCTGCTGACCTGGTTATCTGGCTCTAGAGCAGCACTGCTGACCTGGTTCTCTTCCTCTAAAGCAACTCTCCAGACCTGGTTCTCCGGCTCTATAGCAGCTCTGCTGACCTGGTTTTCTCCCTCTAATGGAACTCTGCTGACTTGGTTTCTCTGGCACTACAGCAGCTCTGCTGACCTGATTCTCTGGCTCTAAAGCAGATCTGCTGACCTGGTTCTCTTCCTCTAAAGCAACTCTGATGACCTGGTTCGCTGGCTCTATAGCTGCTCTGCTGACCTGGTTCTCTCCCTCTAAAGGAGCTCTGCAGACTTGGTTTCTATAGCTCTACAGCAGCTCTGCTGACCTTGTTCTTAGGCTCTAGAGCAGCTCTGCTGACCTGGTTCTCTGGCTCTACAACGGCTCTGCTGACCTGGTTCTCTGGCTCTAAAGCAGCTCTGCTGACCTGGTTCTCTGGCTCTAGAGCAGCTCTGCTGACCTGGTTCTTAGGCTCTAGAGCAGCTCTGCTGACCTGGTTCTCTGGCTCTACAACGGCTCTGCTGACCTGGTTCTCTGGGTCTAAAGCAGCTCTGCTGACCTGGTTCTATGGCTCTAAAGCAGCTCTGCTGACCTGGTTCTCTGGCTCTAAAGCAGATCTGCTGACCTGGTTTCTCTGGCTCTACAGCAGCTCTACTAACCTGGTTCTCTGGCTCAAGAGCAGCTCTGCTGACATGGTGCTTAGGCTCTAGAGCACCTCTGCTGACCTGGTTCTATGGCTCTAAAGCGGCTCTGCTGAGCTGGTTCTCTGGCTTTGAAGCAGCTCTGCTGACCTGATTCTCTGGCTCTAAAGCAGCTCTGCTGACCTGGTTCTATGACTCAAAAGCAGCTCTGCTGACCTGGTTCTCTTCCTCTAAAGCAGGTCTCCTGACCTGGTTCTCTCCCTCTAAAGGAGCTCTGCTGACGTGGTTTCTCTGGCTCTACAGCAGCTCTACTAACCTGGTTCTCTGGCTCAAGAGCAGCTCTGCTGACATGGTGCTTAGGCTCTAGAGCACCTCTGCTGACCTAGTTCTATGGCTCTAAAGCGGCTCTGCTGAGCTGGTTCTCTGGCTTTAAAGCAGCTCTGCTGACCTGATTCTCTGGCTCTAAAGCAGCTCTGCTGACCTGGTTCTATGACTCAAAAGCAGCTCTGCTGACCTGGTTCTCTTCCTCTAAAGCAGGTCTCCTGACCTGGTTCTCTCCCTCTAAAGGAGCTCTGCTGACGTGGTTTCTCTGGCTCTACAGCAGCTCTGCTGACCTGTTTCTCTGGCTCTAAAGCAGCTCTGTTGACCTGGTTCTCTGGCTCTAAAGCAGCTGTGCTGACCTAGCTTCTCTGGCACTACAACGGCTCTGCTGACTTGGTTCTCTGGCTTTGAAGCAGCTCTGCTGACCTGGATCTCTGGCTCTAAAGCAGCTCTGCTGACCTGGTTCTCTGGCTCTAAAGCCGCTCTGCTGACCTGGATCTCTGGCTTTGGAGCAGCTCTGTTGACCTGGTTCTCTGGCTCTAAAGCAGCTCTGCTGACCTGGTTCTCTGGCTCTAAAGCAGCTGTGCTGACCTGGCTTCTCTGGCTCTACAACAGCTCTGCTAACCTGGTTCTCTGGCTCAAGAGCAGCTCTGCTGACATGGTTCTTAGGCTCTAGAGCAGCTCTGCTGACCTGGTTCTATGGCTCTAAAGCAGCTCTGCTGACCTGGTTCTCTGGCTTTGAAGCAGCTCTGCTGACCTGATTCTTCGGCTCTAAAGCAGCTCTGCTGACCTGGTTCTCTGGCTTTGAAGCAGCGCTACTGACCTGATTCTCTGGCTCTAAAGCAGCTCTGCTGACCTGGTTCTATGACTCAAAAGCAGCTCTGCTGACCTGGTTCTCTGGCGTTGAAGCAGCTCTGCTGACCTGGTTATGTGGCTCTAGAGCAGCTCTGCTGACCTGGTTATCTGGCTCTAGAGCAGCACTGCTGACCTGGTTCTCTTCCTCTAAAGCAACTCTCCTGACCTGGTTCTCAGGCTCTATAGCAGCTCTGCTGACGTGGTTCTCTCCCTCCAAAGGAACTCTGCTGACTTGGTTTCTCTGGCTCTACAGCAGCTCTGCTGACCTGGTTCTCTGGCTCTAAAGCAGATCTGCTGACCTGGTTCTCTTCCTCTAAACCAACTCTCCTGACCTGGTTCTCAGGCTCTATAGCAGCTCTGCTGACCTGGTTCTCTCCCTCCAAAGGAACTCTGCTGACTTGGTTTCTCTGGCTCTACAGCAGCTCTGCTGACCTGGTTCTTAGGCTCTAGAGCAGCTCTGCTGACCTGGTTCTCTGGCTCTACAACGGCACTGCTGACCTGGTTCTCTGGCTCTAAAGCAGCTCTGCTGACCTGGTTCTATGGCTCTAAAGCAGCTCTGCTGACCTGGTTCTCTGGCTCTTGAGCAGCTTTGCTGACCTGGTTCTTAGGCTCTACAGCAGCTCTGCTGACCTGGTTCTCTTGCTTTAGAGCACCTTTGGTGACCTGGTTCTTAGTCTCTAGAGCAGCTCTGCCGACCTGGTTCTCTGGCTCTGCTGACCTGGTTCTCTGGCTTTGAAGCATCTCTGCTGACCTGGTTCTCCAGCTCTAAAGCAGCTCTGCTGATTTGTATCTCTGGCTCTAGAGCAGCTCTCCTGACCTGGTTCTTAGACTCTAGAGCAGCTCTGCTAACTTGGTTCTCTGGATCTAAAGCAGCTCTGCTGACCTGGTTCTCTCCCTCAAAAGCAGCTCTGCTGACCTGGTTTCTCTGGATCTACAGCAGCTCTGCTGACCTGGTTTCTCTCCCTCTAAAGCAGCTCTGCTGACATGATTTCTCTCCCTCTAAAGCAGCTCTGCTGACCTGGTTTCTCTGGCTCTACAGCAGCTCTGCTGACTTAGTTCTTAGGCTCTAGAGCAGATCTGCTGACCTGGTTCTATGGCTCTACAGCAGCTCTGCTGACCTGGTTATCTGGCTTTGAAGCAGCTCTGCTGACCTGGTTGTCCGGCTCGAAAGCAGCTCTGATGACCTGGTTCTCTCCCTCTAAAGCAGCTCTGCTGACCTGGTTCTCTCCCTCTAAAGCAGCTCTGCTGACCTGGTTCTCTCCCTCTAAAGCAGCTCTGCTGACCTGGTTTCTCTCCCTCTAAAGCGGGTCTGCTGACCTGGTTCTCTGGCTCAAGAGCAGCTCTGCAGATCTGGTTCTTAGGCTCTAGAGCAGATCTGCTGACCTGGTTCTATGGCTCTACAGCAGCTCTGCTGAACTGGTTCTCTGGCTCTAGACCAGCTCTGCTGACCTGGTTCTTAGGCTCTAGAGCAGCTCTGCTGACCTGGTTCTCTTGCTCTACAACGGCTCTGCTGACCTGGTTCTCTGGCTCTAAAGCGGGTCTGCTGACCTGGTTCTCTGGCTCTAAAGCAACTCTGCTGACCTGGTTCTCTGGCTCGAAAGCAGCTCTGATGACCAGGTTCTCACCCTCTAAAGCAGCTCTGCTGACCTGGTTCTCTCCCTCTAAAGCAGCTCTGCTGACCTGGTTCTCTCCGTCTAAAGCAGCTCTGCTGACCTGGTTTCTCTCCCTCTAAAGCGGGTCTGCTGACCTGGTTTTCTGGCTCAAGAGCAGCTCTGCAGATCTGGTTCTTAGGCTCTAGAGCAGTTCTGCTGACCTGGATCTATGGCTCTACAGCAGCTCTGCTGAACTGGTTCTCTGGCTCTAGACCAGCTCTGCTGACCTGGTTCTTAGGCTCTAGAGCAGCTCTGCTGACCTGGTTCTCTTGCTCTACAACGGCTCTGCTGACCTGGTTCTCTGGCTCTAAAGCGGGTCTGCTGACCTGGTTCTCTGGCTCGAAAGCAGCTCTGATGACCTGGTTCTCTCCCTCTAAAGCAGCTCTGCTGACCTGGTTCTCTCCCTCTAAAGCAGCTCTGCTGACCTGGTTCTCTCCCTCTAAAGCAGCTCAGCTGACCTGGTTTCTCTCCCTCTAAAGCGGGTCTGCTGACCTGGTTCTCTGGCTCAAGAGCAGCTCTGCAGATCTGGTTCTTAGGCTCTAGAGCAGATCTGCTGACCTGGTTCTATGGCTGTACAGCAGCTCTGCTGAACTGGTTCTCTGGCTCTAGACCAGCTCTGCTGACCTCGTTCTTAGGCTCTAGAGCAGCTCTGCTGACCTGGTTCTCTTGCTCTACAACGGCTCTGCTGACCTGGTTCTCTGGCTCTAAAGCGGGTCTGCTGACCTGGTTCTCTGGCTCTAAAGCAGCTCTGCTGACCTGGTTCTCTGGCTCTAGACCAGCTCTGCTGACCTGGTTGTTAGGCTCTAGAGCAGCTCTGCTGACCTGGTTCTCTTGCTCTACAACGGCTCTGCTGACCTGGTTCTCTGGCTCTAAAGCGGGTCTGCTGACCTGGTTCTCTGGCTCTAAAGCAACTCTGCTGACCTGGTTCTCTGGCTCGAAAGCAGCTCTGATGATCTGGTTCTCTCCCTCTAAAGCAGCTCTGCTGACCTGGTTCTCTCCCTCTAAAGCAGCTCTGCTGACCTGGTTCTCTCCCTCTAAAGCAGCTCTGCTGACCTGGTTTCTCTCCCTCTAAAGCGGGTCTGCTGACCTGGTTCTCTGGCTCAAGAGCAGCTCTGCAGATCTGGTTCTTAGGCTCTAGAGCAGTTCTGCTGACCTGGTTCTATGGCTGTACAGCAGCTCTGCTGAACTGGTTCTCTGGCTCTAGACCAGCTCTGCTGACCTGGTTCTTAGGCTCTAGAGCAGCTCTGCTGACTTGGTTCTCTTGCTCTACAACGGCTCTGCTGACCTGGTTCTCTGGCTCTAAAGCGGGTCTGCTGACGTGGTTCTCTGGCTCTAAAGCAGCTCTGCTGACCTGGTTCTCTGGCTCTATAGCTGCTCTGATGACCTGGTTCTTAGGCTCTAGAGCAGCTCTGCTGACCTGGTTCTCTTGCTCTACAACGGCTCTGCTGACCTGGTTCTCTGGCTCTAAAGCGGGTCTGCTGACCTGGTTCTCTGGCGCGAAAGCAGCTCTGCTGACCTGGTTCTCTTCCTCTAAAGCAGCTCTGCTGACCTGGTTCTCTCCCTCTAAAGCAGCTCTGCTGACCTGGTTCTCTCCCTCTAAAGCAGGTCTGCTGACCTGGTTTCTCTCCCTCTAAAGCGGGTCTGCTGACCTGGTTCTCTGGCTCAAGAGCAGCTCTGCAGATCTGGTTCTTAGGCTCTAGAGCAGTTCTGCTGACCTGGTTCTATGGCTCTACAGCAGCTCTGCTGAACTGGTTCTCTGGCTCTAGACCAGCTCTGCTGACCTGGTTCTTAGGCTCTAGAGCAGCTCTGCTGACCTGGTTCTCTTGCTCTACAACGGCTCTGCTGACCTGGTTCTCTGGCTCTAAAGCGGGTCTGCTGACCTGGTTCTCTGGCTCTAAAGCAACTCTGCTGACCTGGTTCTCTGGCTCTATAGCTGCTCTGATGACCTGGTTCTCTCCCTCTAAAGCAGATCTGCTGACCTGGTTCTCTCCCTCTAAAGCAGCTCTGCTGACCTGGTTCTCTCCCTCTAAAGCAGCTCTGCTGACCTGGTTTCTCTCCCTCTAAAGCGGGTCTGCTGACCTGGTTCTCTGGCTCAAGAGCAGCTCTGCAGATCTGGTTCTTAGGCTCTAGAGCAGATCTGCTGACCTGGTTCTATGGCTCTACAGCAGCTCTGCTGAACTGGTTCTCTGGCTCTAGACCAGCTCTGCTGACCTGGTTCTTAGGCTCTAGAGCAGCTCTGCTGACCTGGTTCTCTTGCTCTACAACGGCTCTGCTGACCTGGTTCTATGACTCAAAAGCAGCTCTGCTGACCTGGTTCTCTTCCTCTAAAGGAGCTCTGCTGACGTGGTTTCTCTGGCTCTACAGCAGCTCTGCTGACCTGGTTCTCTGGCTCTAAAGCAGCTCTGTTGACCTGGTTCTGAGGCTCTATAGCAGTTCTGCTGACCTGGTTCTCTGGCTCTACAACGGCTCTGCTGACTTGGTTCTCTGGCTTTGAAGCAGATCTACTGACCTGGTTCTCTGGCTCTAAAGCAGCTCTGCTGACCTGGTTTTCTGGCTCAAGAGCAGCTCTACTGACCTGGTTCTTAGGCTCTAGAGCAGCTCTGCTGAGTTAATTCTATGGCTTTAAAGCAGCTCTGCTGACCTGGTTCTCTGGCTTTGAAGCAGCTCTGCTGACCCGGTTCTCTGGCTCTAGAGCAGCTCTGCTGACCTGGTTCTCTGCCTCTAAAGCAGGTCTCCTGACCTGGTTCTCTCCCTCTAAAGGAACTCTGCTGACGTGGTTTCTCTGGCTCTACAGCAGCTCTGCTGATCCGGTTCTCTGGCTCTACAACGGCTCTGCTGACTTGGTTCTCTGGCTTTGAAGCAGCTCTGCTGACCTGGTTCTCTGGCTCTAAAGCAGCTCTGCTGACCTGGTGCTCTGGCTCTAAAGCAGCTCTGCTGACCTGGATCTCTGGCTTTGAAGCAGCTCTGCTGACCTGGTTCTCTGGCTCTAAAGCAGCTCTGCTGACCTGGTTCTCTGGCTCTAAAGCAGCTCTGCTGACCTGGATCTCTGGCTTTGAAGCAGCTCTGCTGACCTGGTTCTCTGGCTCTAAAGCAGATCTGCTGACCTGGTTTCTCTGGCTCTACAGCAGCTCTACTAACCTGGTTCTCTGGCTCAAGAGCAGCTCTGCTGACATGGTGCTTAGGCTCTAGAGCACCTCTGCTGACCTGGTTCTATGGCTCTAAAGCGGCTCTGCTGAGCTGGTTCTCTGGCTTTGAAGCAGCTCTGCTGACCTGATTCTCTGGCTCTAAAGCAGCTCTGCTGACCTGGTTCTATGACTCAAAAGCAGCTCTGCTGACCTGGTTCTCTTCCTCTAAAGCAGTTCTCCTGACCTGGTTCTCTCCCTCTAAAGGAGCTCTGCTGACGTGGTTTCTCTGGCTCTAGAGCAGCTCTGCTGACCTGGTTCTCTGGCTCTAAAGCAGCTCTGTTGACCTGGTTCTTAGGCTCTATGGCAGTTATGCTGACCTGGTGCTCTGGCTCTACAACGGCTCTGCTGACTTGGTTCTCTGGCTTTGAAGCAGCTCTGCTGACCTGGTTCTATGGCCCTAAAGCAGCTCAGCTGACCTGGTTCTCTGGCTTTGAAGCAGCTCTGCTGACCCGGTTCTCTGGCTCTAGAGCAGCTCTGCTGACCTGGTTCTCTTCCTCTAAAGCAGGTCTCCTGACCTGGTTCTCTCCCTCTAAAGGAACTCTGCTGACGTGGTTTCTCTGGCTCTACAGCAGCTCTGCCGATCCGGTTCTCTGGCTCTACAGCGGCTCTGCTGACTTGGTTCTCTGGTTTTGAAGCAGCTCTGCTGACCTGGTTCTCTGGCTCTAAAGCAGCTCTGCTGACCTGGTTCTCTGGCTCTAAAGCAGCTCTGCTGACCTGGATCTCTGGCTTTGAAGCAGCTCTGCTGACCTGGTTCTCTGGCTCTAAAACAGATCTGCTGACCTGGTTTCTCTGGCTCTACAGCAGCTCTACTAACCTGGTTCTCTGGCTCAAGAGCAGCTCTGCTGACATGGTGCTTAGGCTTTTGAGCACCTCTGCTGACCTGGTTCTATGGCTCTAAAGTGGCTCTGCTGAGCTGGTTCTCTGGCTTTGAAGCAGCTCTGCTGACCTGATTCTCTGGCTCTAAAGCAGCTCTGCTGACCTGGTTCTATGACTCAAAAGCAGCTCTGCTGACCTGGTTCTCTTCCTCTAAAGCAGTTCTCCTGACCTGGTTCTCTCCCTCTAAAGGAGCTCTGCTGACGTGGTTTCTCTGGCTCTACAGCAGCTCTGCTGACCTGGTTCTCTGGCTCTAAAGCAGCTCTGTTGACCTGGTTCTTAGGCTCTATGGCAGTTCTGCTGACCTGGTTCTCTGGCTCTACAACGGCTCTGCTGACTTGGTTCTCTGGCTTTGAAGCAGCTCTGCTGACCTGGTTCTCTGGCTCTTAAGCAGCTCTGCTGACCTGGTTCTCTGGCTCTAAAGCAGCTCTGCTGACCTGGATCTCTGGCTCTAAAGCAGATCTGCTGACCTGGTTTCTCTGCCTCTACAGCAGCTCATCTAACCTGGTTCTCTGGCTCAAGAGCAGCTCTGCTGACATGGTTCTTAGGCTCTAGAGCAGCTCTGCTGGCCTGGTTCTACGGCTCTAAAGCAGCTCTGCTGACCTGGTTCTCTGGCTTTGAAGTAGCTCTGCTGACCTGATTCTCTGGCTCTAAAGCAGCTCTGCTGACCTGGTTCTATGACTCAAAAGCAGCTCTGCTGACCTGGTTCTCTGGCTGTGAAGCAGCTCTGCTGACCTGGTTATGTGGCTCTAGAGCAGCATTGCTGACCTGGGTATCTGGCTCTATAGCAGCTCTGCTGACCTGGTTCTCTCCCTCTAAAGGAACTCTGCTGACTTGGTTTCTCTGGCTCTACAGCAGCTATGCCGACCTGGTTCTCTGGCTCTAAAGCAGATCTGCTGACCTGGTTCTCTTCCTCTAAAGCAACTCTGCTGACCTGGTTCTCTGGCTCTATAGCTGCTCTGCTGACCTGGTTCTCTCACTCTAAAAGAGCTCTGCAGACTTGGTTTCTCTGGCTCTACAGCAGCTCTGCTGACCTGGTTCTTAGGCTCTAGAGCTGCTCTGCTGACCTGGTTCTCTGGCTCTACAACGGCTCTGCTGACCTGGTTCTCTGGCTCTAAAGCAGCTCTACTGACCTGGTTCTATGGCTCTACAACGGCTCTGCTGACCTGGTTCTCTGGCTCTAAAGCAGCTCTACTGACCTGGTTCTATGGCTCTAAAGCAGCTCTGCTGACCTGGTTCTCTGGCTCTTGAGCAGCTCTGCTGACCTGGTTCTTAGGTTCTACAGCAGCTCTGCTGACCTGGTTCTCTTGCTCTACAGCTCCTTTGGTGACCTTGTTCTTAGGCTCTAGAGCAGCTCTGCCGACCTGGTTCTCTGGCTTTGAAGCAGCTCTGCTGACCTGGTTCTCTGGCTCTAAAGCAGCTCTGCTGATTTGTATCTCTGGCTCTAGAGCAGCTCTCCTGACCTGGATCTTAGACTCTAGAGCAGCTCTGCTAACTTGGTTCTCTGGCTCTAAAGCAGCTCTGCTGACCTGGTTCTCTCCCTCAAAAGCAGCTCTGCTGACCTGGTTTCTGTGGATCTACAGCAGCTCTGCTGACCTGGTTTCTCTCCCTCTAAAGCAGCTCTGCTGACATGATTTCTCTCCCTCTAAAGCAGGTCTGCTGACCTGGTATCTCTGGCTCTATAGCAGCTCTGCTGACTTGGTTCTCTGGCTCAAGAGCAGCTCTGCAGACCTGGTTCTTAGGCTCTAGAGCAGATCTGCTGACCTGGTTCTATGGCTCTACAGCAGCTCTGCTGACCTGGTTATCTGGCTTTGAAGCAGCTCTGCTGACCTGGTTGTCCGGCTCGAAAGCAGCTCTGATGACCTGGTTCTCTCCCTCTAAAGCAGCTCTGCTGACCTGGTTCTCTCCCTCTAAAGCAGCTCTGCTGACCTGGTTCTCTCCCTCTAAAGCAGCTCTGCTGAACTGGTTTCTCTCCCTCTAAAGCGGGTCTGCTGACCTGGTTCTCTGGCTCAAGAGCAGCTCTGCAGACCTGGTTCTTAGGCTCTAGAACGGATCTGCTGACCTGGTTCTCTTGCTCTACAATGGCTCTGCTGACCTGGTTCTCTGGCTCTAAAGCGGGTCTGCTGACATGGTTCTCTGGCTCTAAAGCAACTCTGCTGACATGGTTCTCTGGCTCTAGAGCAGCTCTGCTGACCTGGTTCTCTGGCTCTAGAGCAGCTCTGCTGACCTGGTTCTTAGGCTCTAGAGCAGCTCTGCTGACCTGGTTCTATGGCTCTAAAGCAGCTCTGCTGACCTGGTTCTCTGGCTCTTGAGCAACTCTGCTGACCTGGTTCTTAGGCTTTATAGCAGCTCTGCTGGCCTGATTTTCTGGCTCTAGAGCAGCTCTGCTGACCTAGTTCTCTGCCTCTAAAGCAGATCTGCTGACCTGGTTCTCCGGCTCTAAAGCAGCTCTGCTGACCTGGATCTCTTCCTCTAAAGCAGCCCTGCTCACCTGGTTTCTATAGCTCTACAGCAGCTCTGCTGACCTGGTTCTCTTGCTCTAGAGCACCTCTGGTGACCTGGTTCTTAGGCCCCAGAGCAGCTCTGCCGACCTGGTTCTCTGGCTCTACAAAGGCTCTGCTGACCTGGTTCTCTGGCTTTGAAGCAGCTCTGCTGACCTGGTTCTCTGGCTCTAAAGCAGCGCTGTTGACCTGTTTCTTAGGCTCTATAGCAGCTCTGCTGACCTGGTTCTCTGGCTCTACAACAGCTCTGCTGACTTGGTTCTCTGGCTTTGAAGCAGCTCTGCTGACCTGGTTCTCTGCCTCTAAAGCAGCTCTGCTGACTCGGTTCTCTGGCTCTAAAGAAGCTCTGCTGACCTGGATCTCTGGCTTTGAAGCAGCTCTGCTGACCTGGTTCTCTGGCTCTAAAGCAGCTCTGCTGACCTGGTTCTCTGGCTCTAAAGCAGTTCTGCTGACCTGGTTTCTCTGGCTCTACAGCAGCTCTGCTAACCTGGTTCTCTGGCTCAAGAGCAACTCTGCTGACATGGTTCTTAGGCTCTAGACTAGGTCTGCTGACCTGGTTCTATGGCTCTAAAGGAGCTATGCTGACCTGGTTCTCTGGCTTTGAAGCAGCACTGCTGACCTGATTCTCTGGCTCTAAAGCAGCTCTGCTGACTTGGTTCTATGACTCAAAAGCAGCTTTGCTGACCTGGTTCTCTGGCTTTAAAGCAGCTCTGCTGACTTGGTTTCTCTGGCTCTACAGCAGCTCTGCTGACCTGATTCTCTGGCTCTAAAGCAGATCTGCTGACCTGGTTCTCTTCCTCTAAAGCAACTCTGCTGACCTGGTTCTCTGGCTCTATAGCTGCTCTGCTGACCTGGTTCTCTCCCTCTAAAGGAGCTCTGCAGACTTGGTTTCTCTGGCTCTACAGCAGCTCTGCTGACCTGGTTCTTAGGCTCTAGAGCAGCTCTGCTGACCTGGTTCTCTGGCTCTACAACAGCTCTGCTGACCTGGTTCTCTGGCTCTAAAGCAGCTCTGCTGACCTGGTTCTCTGGCTATAAAGTAGCTCTGCTGACCTGGATCTCTGGCTTTGAAGCAGCTCTGCTGACCTGGTTCTCTGGCTCTAAAGCAGATCTGCTGACCTGGTTTCTCTGGCTCTACATCAGCTCTACTAAACTGGTTCTCTGGCTCAAGAGTAGCTCTGCTGACATGGTGCTTAGGCTCTAGAGCACCTCTGCTGACCTGGTTCTATGGCTCTAAAGCGGCTCTGCTGAGCTGGTTCTCTGGCTTTGAAGCAGCTCTGCTGACCTGATTCTCTGGCTTTAAAGCAGCTCTGCTCACCTGGTTCTATGACTCAAAAGCAGCTCTGCTGACCTGGTTCTCTGGCTCTAAAGCAGCTCTGTTGTCCTGGTTCTTAGGCTCTATATCGGTTCTGCTGACTTGGTTCTCTGGCTTTGAAGCAGCTCTGCTGACCTGGTTCTCTGGCTCTAAAGCAGCTCTGCTGACCTGGTTCTCTGGCTCTAAAGCAGCTCTGCTGACCTGGATCTCTGGCTTTGAAGCAGCTCTGTAGACCTGGTTCTCTGGCTCTAAAGCAGCTCTGCTGACCTGGTTCTCTGGCTCTAAAGCAGCTGTGCTGACCTGGCTTCTCTGGTTCTACAGCAGCTCTGCTAACCTGGTTCTCTGGCTCAAGAGCAGCTCTGCTGACATGGTTCTTAGGCTCTAGAGCAGCTCTGCTGACCTGGTTCTATGGCTCTAAAGCAGCTCTGCTGACCTGGTTCTCTGGCTTTGAAGCAGCTCTGCTGACCTGATTCTCTGGCTCTAAAGCAGCTCTGCTGACCTGGTTCTCTGGCTTTGAAGCAGCTCTGCTGACCTGATTCTCTGGCTCTAAAGCAGCTCTGCTGACCTGGTTCTCTGCCTCTTGAGCAGCTCTGCTGACCTGGTTCTTAGGCTCTACAGCAGCTCTGCTGACCTGGTTCTCTTGCTCTAGAGCACCTTTGGTGACCTGGTTCTCAGGCTCTAGAGCAGCTCTGCCGACCTGGTTCTATAGCTCCACAAAGGCTCTGCTGACCTGGTTCTCTGGCTTTGAAGCAGCTCTGCTGACCTGGTTCTCTGGCTCTAAAGCAGCTCTGCTGATTTGTATCCCTGGCTCTAGAGCAGCTCTCCTGACCTGGTTCTTAGACTCTAGAGCAGCTCTGCTAACTTGGTTCTCTGGCTCTAATGCAGCTCTGCTGACCTGGTTCTCTCCCTCAAAAGCAGCTCTGCTGACCTGGTTCTCTCCCTTGTGGAGAGGTGTGGCTCACTGGTTAGAGGCGGCAGACCCGTAAGCAGAGAATCGGCCAGGGACCAGGGTTCAATTCCCGACGCGGCAGGGTCGTGGACCAGGGTCAAAACGGACTCGATAATTCTCGCCTCGGTACCTACTCTAACCAGGAACACACTCGGCAACTCTGGGCATTAAGCTTGCCTCATCTCTACAACGGCCCCCCACAGACACCAGGGATGCCTGGTTTCACCTTGGAGATACCCAGAAAGGGACCATCTCACAGGGATAGCCAGGACGGGTTCCCCAGCGGTCTACAGCGCCGGGACGCCCCGTTGCTGGGGCAGCTGTGCGCTTTACAAGTCTACAACATTTACATTTACATTTGAAGCAGCTCTGCTGACCTGGTTTCTCTGGCTCTACAGCAGCTCTGCTGACCTGGTTCTCTGGCTCAACAGCTGCTCTGCTGACCTGGTTCTTAGGCTCTTGAGCAGCTCTGCTGACCTGGTTCTATGGCTCTAAAGCAGCTCTGCTGACCTCGTTCTCTGGCTTTGAAGCAGCTCCGATGACCTGATTCTCTGGCTCTAAAGCAGCTCTGCTGCCCTGGTTTCACTCCCTCTAAAGCAGGTGTGCTGACCTGGTTTCTCAGGCTCTACAGCAGCTCTGCTATCCTGGTTCTCTGGCTCAAGAGCAGCTCTGCTGACCTGGTTATTAGGCTCTAGAGCAGCTCTGCTGACCTGGTTGTCTGGCTTTGAAGCAGCTCTGCTGACCAGGTTCTCTGGCTCTAGAGCAGCTCTGCTGACCTGGTTCTCTTCCTCCAAAGCAGGTCTCCTGACCTGGTTCTCTCCCTCTAAAGGAGCTCTGCTGACGTGGTTTCTCCGGCTCTACATCAGCTCTGCTGACCTGGTTCTCTGGCTCTAAAGCAGCTCTGTTGACCTGGTTCTTAGGCTCTATAACACCTCTGCTGACCTGGTTCTCTGGCTCTACAACGGCTCTGCTGACTTGGTTCTCTGGTTTTGAAGCAGCTCTGCTGACCTGGTTCTCTGGCTCTAAAGCAGCTCTGCTGACCTGGTTCTCTGGCTCTAAAGCAGCTCTGCTGACCTGGATCTCTGGCTTTGAAGCAGCTCTGCTGACCTGGTTCTCTGGCTCTAAAGCAGCTCTGCTGACCTAGTTCTCTGGCCCTGAAGCAGATCTGCTGACCTGGTTTCTCTGGCTCTACAGCAGCTCTACTAACCTGGTTCTCTGGCTCAAGAGCAGCTCTGCTGACATGGTGCTTAGGCTCTAGAGCACCTCTGCTGACCTGGTTCTACGGCTCTAAAGCGGCTCTGCTGACCTGGTTCTCTGGCTTTGAAGCAGCTCTGCTGACCTGATTCTCTGGCTCTAAAGCAGCTCTGCTGACCTGGTTCTATGACTCAAAAGCAGCTCTGCTGACCTGGTTCTCTTCCTCTAAAGCAGGTCTCCTGACCTGGTTCTCTCCCTCTAAAGGAGCTCTGCCGACGTGGTTTCTCTGGCTCTACAGCAGCTCTGCAGACCTGGTTCTCTGGCTCTAAAGCAGCTCTGTTGGCCTGGTTCTTAGGCTCTATAGCAGTTCTGCTGACCTGGTTTCTGGCTCTACAACGGCTCTGCTGACTTGGTTCTCTGGCTTTGAAGCAGCTCTGCTGACCTGGTTCTCTGGCTCTAAAGCAGCTCTGCTGACCTGGTTCTCTGGCTCTAAAGCAGATCTGCTGACCTGGATCTCTGGCTTTGAAGCAGCTCTGCTGCCCTGGTTCTCTGGATCTAAAGCAGCTCTGCTGACCTGGTTCTCTGGCTCTAAAGCAGCTCTGCTGACTTGGTTTCTCTGGCTCTACAGCAGCTCTGCTAACCTGGTTCTCTGGCTCAAGAGCAGCTCTGCTGACATGGTTCTTAGGCTCTAGAGCAGCTCTGCTGACCTGGTTCTATGGCTCTAAAGCAGCTCTGCTGACCTGGTTCTCTGGCTTTGAAGGAGCTCTGCTGACCTGATTCTCTGGCTCTAAAGCAGCTCTGCTGACCTGGTTCTATGACTCAAAAGCAGCTCTGCTGACCTGGTTCTCTGGCTTTGAAGCAGCTCTGCTGACCTGGTTATGTGGCTCTAGAGCAGCTCTGCTGACCTGGTTATCTGGCTTTAGAGCAGCACTGCTGACCTAGTTCTCTTCCTCTAAAGCAACTCTTCTGACCTGGTTCCCCGGCACTATAGCAGCTCCGCTGACCTGGTTCTCTCCCTCTAAAGGAACTCTGCTGACTTTGTTTCTCTGGCTCTACAGCAGCTCTGCTGACCTGGTTCTCTGGCTCTAAAGCAGATCTGCTGACCTGGTTCTCTTCCTCTAAAGCAACTCTGCTGACCTGGTTCTTAGGCTCTAGAGCAGCTCTGCTGACCTGGTTCTCTGGCTCTACAACGGCTCTGCTGACCTGGTTCTCTGGCTCTTGAGCAGCTCTGCTGACTTGGTTCTTAGGCTCTAAAGCAGCTCTGCTGACCTGGTTCTCTTGCTCTAGAGCACCTTTGGTGACCTGGTTCTTAGGCTCTAGAGCAGCTCTGCTGACCTGGTTCTCTGGCTCTACAAAGGCTCTGATGACCTGGTTCTCTGGCTTTGAAGCAGCTCTGCTGACCTGGTTCTCTGGCTCTAAAGCAGCTCTGCTGATTTGTATCTCTGGCTCTAGAGCAGCTCTCCTGACCTGGTTCTTAGACTCTAGAGCAGCTCTGCTAACTTGGTTCTCTGGCTCTAAAGCAGCTCTGCTGACCTGGTTCTCTCCCTCAAAAGCCGCTCTGCTGACCTGGTTTCTCTGGATCTACAGCAGCTCTGCTGACCTGGTTCTCTGGCTCAAGAGCAGCTCTGCTGACCTGGTTCTTAGGCTCTAGAGCAGCTCTGCTGAGTTGGTTCTATGGCTCTAAAGCAGCTCTGCTGACCTGGTTCTATGGCTCTAAAACAGCTCTGCTGACCTGGTTCTCTGGCTTTGAAGCAGCTCTCCTGACCTGGTTCTTAGACTCTAGAGCAGCTCTGCTAACTTGGTTCTCTGGCTCTTAAGCAGCTCTGCTGACCTGGTTCTCTCCCTGAAAAGCAGCTCTGCTGACCTGCTTTCTCTGGATATACAGCAGCTCTGCTGGCCTGGTTCTCTGGCTCAAGAGCAGCTCTGTTGACCTGGTTCTTAGGCTCTATAGCAGCTCTGCTGACCTGGTTCTCTGGCTCTACAACGGCTCTGCTGACTTGGTTCTCTGGTTTTGAAGCAGCTCTGCTGACCTGGTTCTCTGGCTCTAAAGCAGCTCTGCTGACCTGGTTCTCTGGCTCTAAAGCAGCTCTGCTGACCTGGATCTCTGGCTTTGAAGCAGCTCTGCTGACCTGGTTCTCTGGCTCTAAAGCAGCTCTGCTGACCTAGTTCTCTGGCTCTAAAGCAGATCTGCTGACCTGGTTTCTCTGGCTCTACAGCAGCTCTACTAACCTGGTTCTCTGGCTCAAGAGCAGCTCTGCTGACATGGTGCTTAGGCTCTAGAGCACCTCTGCTGACCTGGTTCTACGGCTCTAAAGCGGCTCGGCTGACCTGGTTCTCTGGCTTTGAAGCAGCTCTGCTGACCTGATTCTCTGGCTCTAAAGCAGCTCTGCTGACCTGGTTCTATGACTCAAAAGCAGCTCTGCTGACCTGGTTCTCTTCCTCTAAAGCAGGTCTCCTGACCTGGTTCTCTCCCTCTAAAGGAGCTCTGCCGACGTGGTTTCTCTGGCTCTACAGCAGCTCTGCTGACCTGGTTCTCTGGCTCTAAAGCAGCTCTGTTGACCTGGTTCTTAGGCTCTATAGCAGTTCTGCTGACCTGGTTTCTGGCTCTACAACGGCTCTGCTGACTTGGTTATCTGGCTTTGAAGCAGCTCTGCTGACCTGGTTCTCTGGCTCTAAAGCAGCTCTGCTGACCTGGTTCTCTGGCTCTAAAGCAGATCTGCTGACCTGGATCTCTGGCTTAGAAGCAGCTCTGCTGCCCTGTTTCTCTGGCTCTAAAGCAGCTCTGCTGACCTGGTTCTCTGGCTCTAAAGCAGCTCTGCTGACCTGGTTTCTCTGGCTCTACAGCAGCTCTGCTAACCTGGTTCTCTGGCTCAAGAGCAGCTCTGCTGACATGGTTCTTAGGCTCTAGAGCAGCTCTGCTGACCTGGTTCTATGGCTCTAAAGCAGCTCTGCTGACCTGGTTCTCTGGCTTTGAAGGAGCTCTGCTGACCTGATTCTCTGGCTCTAAAGCAGCTCTGCTGACCTGGTTCTATGACTCAAAAGCAGCTCTGCTGACCTGGTTCTCTGGCTTTGAAGCAGCTCTGCTGACCTGGTTATGTGGCTCTAGAGCAGCTCTGCTGACCTGGTTATCTGACTCTAGAGCAGCACTGCTGACCTAGTTCTCTTCCTCTAAAGCAACTCTTCTGACCTGGTTCCCCGGCACTATAGCAGCTCTGCTGGCCTGGTTCTCTCCCTCTAAAGGAACTCTGCTGACTTTGTTTCTCTGGCTCTACAGCAGCTCTGCTGACCTGGTTCTCTGGCTCTAAAGCAGATCTGCTGACCTGGTTCTCTTCCTCTAAAGCAACTCTGCTGACCTGGTTCTTAGGCTCTAGAGCAGCTCTGCTGACCTGGTTCTCTGGCTCTACAACGGCTCTGCTGACCTGGTTCTCTGGCTCTTGAGCAGCTCTGCTGACCTGGTTCTTAGGCTCTAAAGCAGCTCTGCTGACCTGGTTCTCTTGCTCTAGAGCACCTTTGGTGACCTGGTTCTTAGGCTCCAGAGCAGCTCTGCTGACCTGGTTCTCTGGCTCTACAAAGGCTCTGCTGACCTGGTTCTCTGGCTTTGAAGCAGCTCTGCTGACCTGGTTCTCTGGCTCTAAAGCAGCTCTGCTGATTTGTATCTCTGGCTCTAGAGCAGCTCTCCTGACCTGGTTCTTAGACTCTAGAGCAGCTCTGCTAACTTGGCTCTCTGGCTCTAAAGCAGCTCTGCTGACCTGGTTCTCTCCCTCAAAAGCAGCTCTGCTGACCTGGTTTCTCTGGATCTACAGCAGCTCTGCTGACCTGGTTCTCTGGCTCAAGAGCAGCTCTGCTGACCTGGTTCTTAGGCTCTAGAGCAGCTCTGATGAGTTGGTTCTATGGCTCTAAAGCAGCTCTGCTGACCTGGTTCTATGGCTCTAAAGCAGCTCTGCTGACCTGGTTCTCTGGCTTTGAAGCAGCTCTGCTGACCCGGTTCTCTGGCTCTAGAGCAGCTCTGCTGGCCTGGGTCTCTTCCTCTAAAGCAGGTCTCCTGACCTGGTTCTCTCCCTCTAAAGGAGCTCTACTGACCTGGTTTCTCTGGATCTACAGCAGCTCTGCTGCCAGGTTTCTCTCCCTCTAAAGCAGCTCTGCTGACATGATTTCTCTCCCTCTAAAGCAGCTCTGCTGACCTGGTTTCTCTGGCTCTAGAGCAGCTCTGCTGACCTGGTTCTCTGGCTCTACAACGGCTCTGCTGACCTGGTTCTCTGGCTCTTGAGCAGCTCTGCTGACCTGGTTCTTAGGCTCTAAAGCAGCTCTGCTGACCTGGTTCTCTTGCTCTAGAGCACCTTTGGTGACCTGGTTCTTAGGCTCTAGAGCAGCTCTGCTGACCTGGTTCTCTGGCTCTACAAAGGCTCTGCTGACCTGGTTCTCTGGCTTTGAAGCAGCTCTGCTGACCTGGTTCTCTGGCTCTAAAGCAGCTCTGCTGATTTGTATCTCTGGCTCTAGAGCAGCTCTGCTGACCTGGTTCTTAGACTCTAGAGCAGCTCTGCTAACTTGGTTCTCTGGCTCTGAAGCAGCTCTGCTGACCTGGTTCTCTCCCTCAAAAGCAGCTCTGCTGACCTGGTTTCTCTGGATCTACAGCAGCTCTGCTGACCTGGTTCTCTGGCTCAAGATCAGCTCTGCTGACCTGGTTCTTAGGCTCTAGAGCAGCTCTGCTGAGTTGGTTCTATGGCTCTAAAGCAGCTCTGCTGACCTGGTTCTATGGCTCTAAAGCAGCTCTGCTGACCTGTTTCTCTGGCTTTGAAGCAGCTCTGCTGACCCGGTTCTCTGGCTCTAGAGCAGCTCTGCTGGCCTGGGTCTCTTCCTCTAAAGCAGGTCTCCTGACCTGGTTCTCTCCCTCTAAAGGAGCTCTACTGACCTGGTTTCTCTGGATCTACAGCAGCTCTGCTGCCAGGTTTCTCTCCCTCTAAAGCAGCTCTGCTGACATGATTTCTCTCCCTCTAAAGCAGCTCTGCTGACCTGGTTTCTCTGGCTCTACAGCAGCTCTGCTGACTTGGTTCTCTGGCTCAAGAGCAGCTCTGCAGACCTGGCTCGTAGGCTCTAGAGCAGATCTGCTGACCTGGTTCTATGGCTCTACAGCAGCTCTGCTGACCTGGTTATCTGGCTTTGAAGCAGCTCTGCTGACCTGGTTGTCCGGCTCGAAAGCAGCTCTGATGACCTGTTTCTATCCCTCTAAAGCAGCTCTGCTGACATGGTTCTCTCCCTCTAAAGCAGCTCTGCTGACCTGATTCTCTCCCTCTAAAGCAGTTCTGCTGACCTGGTTTCTCTCCCTCTAAAGCGGGTCTGCTGACCTGGTTCTCTGGCTCAAGAGCAGATCTGCAGACCTGGTTCTTAGGCTCTAGAGCAGATCTGCTGACCTGGTTCTATGGCTCTACAGCAGCTCTGCTGAACTGGTTCTCTGGCTCTAGACCAGCTTTGCTGACCAGGTTCTTAGGCTTTAGAGCAGCTCTGCTGACCTGGTTCTCTTGCTCTACAACGGCTCTGCTGACCTGGTTCTCTGGCTCTAAAGCGGGTCTGCTGACCTGGTTCTCTGGCTCTAAAGCAACTCTGCTGACAGGGTTCTCTGGCTCTAGAGCAGCTCTGCTGACCTGGTTCTCTGGCGTGAGAGCAGCTCTGCTGACCTGGTTCTTAGGCTCTAGAGCAGCTCTGCTGACCTGGTTCTCTGGCTCTACAACGGCTCTGCTGACCTGGTTCTCTGGCTCTAAAGCAGCTCTGCTAACCTGGTTCTATGGCTCTAAAGCAGTTCTGCTGACCTGGTTCTCTGGCTCAAGAGCAGCACTGCTGACCTGGTTCTTAGACTCTAGTGCAGCTCGGCTGACTTGGTTCTATGGCTCTAAAGCATCTCTGCTGACCTGGTTCTCTGGCTTTGAAGCAGCTCTGCTGACCTGATTCTCTCGCTCTAAAGCAGCTCTGCTGACCTGGTTTCATGGCTCTAAAGCAGCTCTGCTGACCTGGTTCTCTGGCTTTGAAGCAGCTCTGCTGACCTGGTTCTCTGGCTCTAGAACAGCTCTGCTGACCTGGTTCTCTTCCTCTAAAGGAGCTCTGCTGACGTGGTTTCTCTGGCTCTACAACAGCTCTGCTGACTTGGTTCTCTGGCTTTAAAGCAGCTCTGCTGACCTGGGTCTCTGGCTCTAAAGCGGCTCTTCTGACCTGGTTCTCTGGCTCTAAAGCAGCTCTGCTGACCTGGATCTCTGGCTTTGAAGTAGCTCTGCTGACATGGTTCTCTGGCACTAAAGCAGTTCTGCTGACCTGGTTCTCTGGCTCTAAAGCAGATCTGCTGACCTGGTTTCTCTGGCTCTACAGCAGCTCATCTAACCTGGTTCTCTGGCTCAAGAGCAGCTCTGCTGACATGGTTCTTAGGCTCTAGAGCAGCTCTGCTGACCTGGTTCTATGGCTCTAAAGCAGCTCCACTGACCTGGTTCTCTGGCTTTGAAGCAGCTCTGCTGACCTGATTCTCTGGCTCTAAAGCAGCTCTGCTGACCTGGTTGTCCGGCTCGAAAGCAGCTCTGATGACCTGGTTTTCTCCCTCTAAAGCAGCTCTGCTGACATGGTTCTCTCCCTCTAAAGCAGCTCTGCTGACCTGATTCTCTCCCTCTAAAGCAGTTCTGCTGACCTGGTTTCTCTCCCTCTAAAGCGGGTCTGCTGACCTGGTTCTCTGGCTCAAGAGCAGATCTGCAGACCTGGTTCTTAGGCTCTAGAGCAGATCTGCTGACCTGGTTCTATGGCTCTACAGCAGCTCTGCTGAACTGGTTCTCTGGCTCTAGACCAGCTTTGCTGACCTGGTTCTTAGGCTTTAGAGCAGCTCTGCTGACCTGGTTCTCTTGCTCTACAACTGCTCTGCTGACCTGGTTCTCTGGCTCTAAAGCGGGACTGCTGACCTGGTTCTCTGGCTCTAAAGCAACTCTGCTGACCGGGTTCTCTGGCTCTAGAGCAGCTCTGCTGACCTGGTTCTCTGGCGCTAGAGCAGCTCTGCTGACCTGGTTCTTAGGCTCTAGAGCAGCTCTGCTGACCTGGTTCTCTGGCTCTACAACGGCTCTGCTGACCTGGTTCTCTGGCTCTAAAGCAGCTCTGCTAACCTGGTTCTATGGCTCTAAAGCAGCTCTGCTGACCTGGTTCTCTGGCTCAAGAGCAGCACTGCTGACCTGGTTCTTATACTCTAGTGCAGCTCGGCTGACTTGGTTCTA
Source organism: Triturus cristatus (assembly GCF_964204655.1). Taxonomy (NCBI): domain Eukaryota; kingdom Metazoa; phylum Chordata; class Amphibia; order Caudata; family Salamandridae; genus Triturus; species Triturus cristatus. The sequence goes on along the minus strand of NC_140579.1, from coordinate 1,129,821,109 downwards.
TGGCTCTAAAGCAGCTCTGCTGACCTGGTTCTCTGGCTTTGAAGCAGCTCTGCTGATCTGATTCTCTCGCTCTAAAGCAGTTCTGCTGACCTGGTTTCATGGCTCTAAAGCAGCTCTGCTGACCTGGTTCTCTGGCTTTGAAGCAGCTCTGCTGACCTGGTTCTCTGGCTCTAGAGCAGCTCTGCTGACCTGGTTCTCTTCCTCTAAAGGAGCTCTGCTGACATGGTTTCTCTGGCTCTACAACGGCTCTGCTGACTTGGTTCTTTGGTTTTAAAGCAGCTCTGCTGACCTGGTTCTCTGGCTCTAAAGCAGCTCTGATGACCTGGTTCTCTGGCTCTAAAGCAGCTCTGCTGACCTGGATTTCTGGCTTTGAAGTAGCTTTGCTGACATGGTTCTCTGGCACTAAAGCAGCTCTGCTGACCTGGTTCTCTGGCTCTAAAGCAGATCTGCTGACCTGGTTTCTCTGGCTCTACAGCAGCTCATCTAACCTGGTTCTCTGGCTCAAGAGCAGCTCTGCTGACATGGTTCTTAGGCTCTAGAGCAGCTCTGCTGACCTGGTTCTATGGCTCTAAAGCAGCTCTACTGACCTGGTTCTCTGGCTTTAAAGCAGCTCTGCTGACCTGATTCTCTGGCTCTAAAGCAGCTCTGCTGACCTGGTTCTATGACTCAAAAGTAGCTCTGCTGACATGGTTCTCTGGCTTTGAAGCAGCTCTGCTGACCTGGATCTCTGGCACTAAAGCAGCTCTGCTGACCTGGTTCTCTGGCTCTAAAGCAGATCTGCTGACCTGGTTTCTCTGGCTCTACAGCAGCTCATCTAACCTGGTTCTCTGGCTCAAGAGCAGCTCTGCTGACATGGTTCTTAGGCTCTAGAGCAGCTCTGCTGACCTGTTTCTATGGCTCTACAACGGCTCTGCTGACTTGGTTCTCCGGCTTTAAAGCAGCTCTGCTGACCTGGTTCTCTGGCTCTAAAGCAGATCTGCTGACCTGGTTTCTCTGGCTCTACAGCAGCTCATCTAACCTGGTTCTCTGGCTCAAGAGCAGCTCTGCTGACATGGTTCTTAGGCTCTAGAGCAGCTCTGCTGACCTGGTTCTATGGCTCTAAAGCAGCTCTACTGACCTGGTTCTCTGGCTTTGAAGCAGCTCTGCTGACCTGATTCTCTGGCTCTAAAGCAGCTCGGCTGACCTGGTTCTATGACTCAAAAGCAGCTCTGCTGACCTGGTTCTCTGGCTTTGAAGCAGCTCTGCTGACCTGGTTATCTGGCTCTAGAGCAGCTCTGCTGACCAGGTTATCTGGCTGTCGAGCAGCACTGCTGACCTGATTCTCTTCCTCTAAACCAACTCTCCTGACCTGGTTCTCCGGCTCTATAGCAGCTCTGCTGACCTGGTTCTCTCCCTCTGAAGGAACTCTGCTGACTTGGTTTCTCTGGCTCTACAGCAGCTCTGCTGACCTGGTTCTCTGCCTCTAAAGCAGATCTGCTGACCTGGTTCTCTTCCCCTAAAGCAACTCTGCTGACCTGGTTCTCTGGCTCTATAGCTGCTCTGCTGACCTGGTTCTCTCCCTCTAAAGGAGCTCTGCAGACTTGGTTTCTCTGGCTCTACAGCAGCTCTGCTGACCTGGTTCTATGGCTCTAAAGCAGCTTTCCTGACCTGGTTTCTCTGGCTCTACATAAGCTCTGCTCACCTGGTTCTCTGGCTCAATGGCAGCTCTGCTGACATGGTTCTTAGGCTCTAGAAGAGCTCTGCTGACCTGGTTCTATGGCTCTAAAGCAGCTCTGCTGACCTGGTTCTATGACTCAAAAGCAGCTCTGCTGACCTGGTTCTCTGGCTTTGAAGCAGCTCTGCTGACCTGGTTCTATGACTCAAAAGCAGCTCTGCTGACCTGGTTCTATGAGTCAAAGGCAGCTCTGCTGACCTGGTTCTCTGGCTTTGAAGCAGCTCTGCTGACCTGGTTATGTGGCTCTAGAGCAGATCTGCTGACCTGGTTATCTGGCTCTAGAGCAGCACTGCTGACCTAGTTCTCTTCCTCTAAAGCAACTCTCCTGACCTGGTTCCCCAGCACTATAGCAGCTCTGCTGACCTGGTTCTCTCCCTCTCAAGGAACTCTGCTGACTTTGTTTCTCTGGCTCTACAGCAGCTCTGCTGACCTGGTTCTCTGGCTCTAAAGCAGATCTGCTGACCTGGTTCTCTTCCTCTAAAGCAACTCTGCTGACCTGGTTCTTAGGCTCTAGAGCAGCTCTGCTGACCTGGTTCTCTGGCTCTACAACGGCTCTGCTGACCTGGTTCTCTGGCTCTTGAGCAGCTCTGCTGACCTGGTTCTTAGGCTCTAAAGCAGCTCTGCTGACCTGGTTCTCTTGCTCTAGAGCACCTTTGGTGACCTGGTTCTTAGGCTCTAGAGCAGCTCTGCTGACCTGGTTCTCTGGCTCTACAAAGGCTCTGCTGACCTGGTTCTCTGGCTTTGAAGCAGCTCTGCTGACCTGGTTCTCTGGCTCTAAAGCAGCTCTGCTGATTTGTATCTCTGGCTCTAGAGCAGCTCTCCTGACCTGGTTCTTAGACTCTAGAGCAGCTCTGCTAACTTGGTTCTCTGGCTCTAAAGCAGCTCTGCTGACCTGGTTCTCTCCCTCAAAAGCCGCTCTGCTGACCTGGTTTCTCTGGATCTACAGCAGCTCTGCTGACCTGGTTCTCTGGCTCAAGAGCAGCTCTGCTGACCTGGATCTTAGGCTCTAGAGCAGCTCTGCTGAGTTGGTTCTATGGCTCTAAAGCAGCTCTGCTGACCTGGTTCTATGGCTCTAAAGCAGCTCTGCTGACCTGGTTCTCTGGCTTTGAAGCAGCTCTCCTGACCTGGTTCTTAGACTCTAGAGCAGCTCTGCTAACTTGGTTCTCTGGCTCTTAAGCAGCTCTGCTGACCTGGTTCTCTCCCTGAAAAGCAGCTCTGCTGACCTGGTTTCTCTGGATCTACAGCACCTCTGCTGACCTGGTTCTCTGGCTCAAGAGCAGCTCCGTTGACCTGGTTCTTAGGCTCTATAGCAGCTCTGCTGACCTGGTTCTCTGGCTCTACAACGGCTCTGCTGACTTGGTTCTCTGGTTTTGAAGCAGCTCTGCTGACCTGGTTCTCTCCCTCTGAAGCAGGTCTGCCGACGTGGTTTCTCTGGCTCTACAGCAGCTCTGCTGACCTGGTTCTCTGGCTCTAAAGCAGCTCTGTTGACCTGGTTCTTAGGCTCTATAGCAGTTCTGCTGACCTGGTTTCTGGCTCTACAACGGCTCTGCTGTCTTGGTTATCTGGCTTTGAAGCAGCTCTGCTGACCTGGTTCTCTGGCTCTAAAGCAGCTCTGCTGACCTGGTTCTCTGGCTCTAAAGCAGATCTGCTGACCTGGATCTCTGGCTTTGAAGCAGCTCTGCTGCCCTGTTTCTCTGGCTCTAAAGCAGCTCTGCTGACCTGGTTCTCTGGCTCTAAAGCAGCTCTGCTGACCTGGTTTCTCTGGCTCTACAGCAGCTCTGCTAACCTGGTTCTCTGGCTCAAGAGCAGCTCTGCTGACATGGTTCTTAGGCTCTAGAGCAGCTCTGCTGACCTGGTTCTATAGCTATAAAGCAGCTCTGCTGACCTGGTTCTCTGGCTTTGAAGGAGCTCTGCTGACCTGATTCTCTGGCTCTAAAGCAGCTCTGCTGACCTGGTTCTATGACTCAAAAGCAGCTCTGCTGACCTGGTTCTCTGGCTTTGAAGCAGCTCTGCTGACCTGGTTATGTGGCTCTAGAGCAGCTCTGCTGACCTGGTTATCTGGCTCTAGAGCAGCACTGCTGACCTAGTTCTCTTCCTCTAAAGCAACTCTTCTGACCTGGTTCCCCGGCACTATAGCAGCTCTGCTGACCTGGTTCTCTGGCTCTAAAGCAGATCTGCTGACCTGGTTCTCTTCCTCTAAAGCAACTCTGCTGACCTGGTTCTTAGGCTCTAGAGCAGCTCTGCTGACCTGGTTCTCTGGCTCTACAACGGCTCTGCTGACCTGGTTCTCTGGCTCTTGAGCAGCTCTGCTGACCTGGTTCTTAGGCTCTAAAGCAGCTCTGCTGACCTGGTTCTCTTGCTCTAGAGCACCTTTGGTGACCTGGTTCTTAGGCTCCAGAGCAGCTCTGCTGACCTGGTTCTCTGGCTCTACAAAGGCTCTGCTGACCTGGTTCTCTGGCTTTGAAGCAGCTCTGCTGACCTGGTTCTCTGGCTCTAAAGCAGCTCTGCTGATTTGTATCTCTGGCTCTAGAGCAGCTCTCCTGACCTGGTTCTTAGACTCTAGAGCAGCTCTGCTAACTTGGCTCTCTGGCTCTAAAGCAGCTCTGCTGACCTGGTTCTCTCCCTCAAAAGCAGCTCTGCTGACCTGGTTTCTCTGGATCTACAGCAGCTCTGCTGACCTGGTTCTCTGGCTCAAGAGCAGCTCTGCTGACCTGGTTCTTAGGCTCTAGAGCAGCTCTGATGAGTTGGTTCTATGGCTCTAAAGCAGCTCTGCTGACCTGGTTCTATGGCTCTAAAGCAGCTCTGCTGACCTGGTTCTCTGGCTTTGAAGCAGCTCTGCTGACCCGGTTCTCTGGCTCTAGAGCAGCTCTGCTGGCCTGGGTCTCTTCCTCTAAAGCAGGTCTCCTGACCTGGTTCTCTCCCTCTAAAGGAGCTCTACTGACCTGGTTTCTCTGGATCTACAGCAGCTCTGCTGCCAGGTTTCTCTCCCTCTAAAGCAGCTCTGCTGACATGATTTCTCTCCCTCTAAAGCAGCTCTGCTGACCTGGTTTCTCTGGCTCTAGAGCAGCTCTGCTGACCTGGTTCTCTGGCTCTACAACGGCTCTGCTGACCTGGTTCTCTGGCTCTTGAGCAGCTCTGCTGACCTGGTTCTTAGGCTCTAAAGCAGCTCTGCTGACCTGGTTCTCTTGCTCTAGAGCACCTTTGGTGACCTGGTTCTTAGGCTCTAGAGCAGCTCTGCTGACCTGGTTCTCTGGCTCTACAAAGGCTCTGCTGACCTGGTTCTCTGGCTTTGAAGCAGCTCTGCTGACCTGGTTCTCAGGCTCTAAAGCAGCTCTGCTGATTTGTATCTCTGGCTCTAGAGCAGCTCTCCTGACCTGGTTCTTAGACTCTAGAGCAGCTCTGCTAACTTGGTTCTCTGGCTCTGAAGCAGCTCTGCTGACCTGGTTCTCTCCCTCAAAAGCAGCTCTGCTGACCTGGTTTCTCTGGATCTACAGCAGCTCTGCTGACCTGGTTCTCTGGCTCAAGATCAGCTCTGCTGACCTGGTTCTTAGGCTCTAGAGCAGCTCTGCTGAGTTGGTTCTATGGCTCTAAAGCAGCTCTGCTGACCTGGTTCTATGGCTCTAAAGCAGCTCTGCTGACCTGTTTCTCTGGCTTTGAAGCAGCTCTGCTGACCCGGTTCTCTGGCTCTAGAGCAGCTCTGCTGGCCTGGGTCTCTTCCTCTAAAGCAGGTCTCCTGACCTGGTTCTCTCCCTCTAAAGGAGCTCTACTGACCTGGTTTCTCTGGATCTACAGCAGCTCTGCTGCCAGGTTTCTCTCCCTCTAAAGCAGCTCTGCTGACATGATTTCTCTCCCTCTAAAGCAGCTCTGCTGACCTGGTTTCTCTGGCTCTACAGCAGCTCTGCTGACTTGGTTCTCTGGCTCAAGAGCAGCTCTGCAGACCTGGCTCGTAGGCTCTAGAGCAGATCTGCTGACCTGGTTCTATGGCTCTACAGCAGCTCTGCTGACCTGGTTATCTGGCTTTGAAGCAGCTCTGCTGACCTGGTTGTCCGGCTCGAAAGCAGCTCTGATGACCTGTTTCTATCCCTCTAAAGCAGCTCTGCTGACCTGGTTCTCTCCCTCTAAAGCAGCTCTGCTGACCTGATTCTCTCCCTCTAAAGCAGCTCTGATGACCTGGTTTCTCTCCCTCTAAAGCGGGTCTGCTGACCTGGTTCTCTGGCTCAAGAGCAGATCTGCAGACCTGGTTCTTAGGCTCTAGAGCAGATCTGCTGACCTGGTTCTATGGCTCTACAGCAGCTCTGCTGAACTGGTTCTCTGGCTCTAGACCAGCTTTGCTGACCAGGTTCTTAGGCTTTAGAGCAGCTCTGCTGACCTGGTTCTCTTGCTCTACAACGGCTCTGCTGACCTGGTTCTCTGGCTCTAAAGCGGGTCTGCTGACCTGGTTCTCTGGCTCTAAAGCAACTCTGCTGACCGGGTTCTCTGGCTCTAGAGCAGCTCTGCTGACCTGGTTCTCTGGCGCGAGAGCAGCTCTGCTGACCTGGTTCTTAGGCTCTAGAGCAGCTCTGCTGACCTGGTTCTCTGGCTCTACAACGGCTCTGCTGACCTGGTTCTCTGGCTCTAAAGCAGCTCTGCTAACCTGGTTCTATGGCTCTAAAGCAGTTCTGCTGACCTGGTTCTCTGGCTCAAGAGCAGCACTGCTGACCTGGTTCTTAGACTCTAGTGCAGCTCGGCTGACTTGGTTCTATGGCTCTAAAGCATCTCTGCTGACCTGGTTCTCTGGCTTTGAAGCAGCTCTGCTGACCTGATTCTCTCGCTCTAAAGCAGCTCTGCTGACCTGGTTTCATGGCTCTAAAGCAGCTCTGCTGACCTGGTTCTCTGGCTTTGAAGCAGCTCTGCTGACCTGGTTCTCTGGCTCTAGAACAGCTCTGCTGACCTGGTTCTCTTCCTCTAAAGGAGCTCTGCTGACGTGGTTTCTCTGGCTCTACAACGGCTCTGCTGACTTGGTTCTCTGGCTTTAAAGCAGCTCTGCTGACCTGGGTCTCTGGCTCTAAAGCGGCTCTTCTGACCTGGTTCTCTGGCTCTAAAGCAGCTCTGCTGACCTGGATCTCTGGCTTTGAAGTAGCTCTGCTGACATGGTTCTCTGGCACTAAAGCAGTTCTGCTGACCTGGTTCTCTGGCTCTAAAGCAGATCTGCTGACCTGGTTTCTCTGGCTCTACAGCAGCTCATCTAACCTGGTTCTCTGGCTCAAGAGCAGCTCTGCTGACATGGTTCTTAGGCTCTAGAGCAGCTCTGCTGACCTGGTTCTATGGCTCTAAAGCAGCTCCACTGACCTGGTTCTCTGGCTTTGAAGCAGCTCTGCTGACCTGATTCTCTGGCTCTAAAGCAGCTCTGCTGACCTGGTTGTCCGGCTCGAAAGCAGCTCTGATGACCTGGTTTTCTCCCTCTAAAGCAGCTCTGCTGACATGGTTCTCTCCCTCTAAAGCAGCTCTGCTGACCTGATTCTCTCCCTCTAAAGCAGTTCTGCTGACCTGGTTTCTCTCCCTCTAAAGCGGGTCTGCTGACCTGGTTCTCTGGCTCAAGAGCAGATCTGCAGACCTGGTTCTTAGGCTCTAGAGCAGATCTGCTGACCTGGTTCTATGGCTCTACAGCAGCTATGCTGAACTGGTTCTCTGGCTCTAGACCAGCTTTGCTGACCTGGTTCTTAGGCTTTAGAGCAGCTCTGCTGACCTGGATCTCTTGCTCTACAACTGCTCTGCTGACCTGGTTTTCTGGCTCTAAAGCGGGACTGCTGACCTGGTTCTCTGGCTCTAAAGCAACTCTGCTGACCGGGTTCTCTGGCTCTAGAGCAGCTCTGCTGACCTGGTTCTCTGGCGCTAGAGCAGCTCTGCTGACCTGGTTCTTAGGCTCTAGAGCAGCTCTGCTGACCTGGTTCTCTGGCTCTACAACGGCTCTGCTGACCTGGTTCTCTGGCTCTAAAGCAGCTCTGCTAACCTGATTCTATGGCTCTAAAGCAGCTCTGATGACCTGGTTCTCTGGCTCAAGAGCAGCACTGCTGACCTGGTTCTTATACTCTAGTGCAGCTCGGCTGACTTGGTTCTATGGCTCTAAAGCAGCTCTGCTGACCTGGTTCTCTGGCTTTGAAGCAGCTCTGCTGATCTGATTCTCTCGCTCTAAAGCAGTTCTGCTGACCTGGTTTCATGGCTCTAAAGCAGCTCTGCTGACCTGGTTCTCTGGCTTTGAAGCAGCTCTGCTGACCTGGTTCTCTGGCTCTACAACAGCTCTGCTGACCTGGTTCTCTGGCTCTTGAGCAGCTCTGCTGACCTGGTTCTCTGGCTCTTGAGCAGCTCTGCTGACCTGGTTCTTAGGCTCTAAAGCAGCTCTGCTGACCTGGTTCTCTTGCTCTAGAGCACCTTTGGTGACCTGGTTCTTAGGCTCTAGAGCAGCTCTGCTGACCTGGTTCTCTGGCTCTACAAAGGCTCTGATGACCTGGTTCTCTGGCTTTGAAGCAGCTCTGCTGACCTGGTTCTCTGGCTCTAAAGCAGCTCTGCTGATTTGTATCTCTGGCTCTAGAGCAGCTCTCCTGACCTGGTTCTTAGACTCTAGAGCAGCTCTGCTAACTTGGTTCTCTGGCTCTAAAGCAGCTCTGCTGACCTGGTTCTCTCCCTCAAAAGCCGCTCTGCTGACCTGGTTTCTCTGGATCTACAGCAGCTCTGCTGACCTGGTTCTATGGCTCTAAAGCAGCTCTGCTGACCTGGTTCTCTGGCTTTGAAGCAGCTCTGCTGACCTGATTCTCTGGCTCTAAAGCAGCTCTGCTGACCTGGTTCTCTGGCTTTGAAGCAGCTCTGCTGACCTGATTCTCTGGCTCTAAAGCAGCTCTGCTGACCTGGTTCTCTGCCTCTTGAGCAGCTCTGCTGACCTGGTTCTTAGGCTCTACAGCAGCTCTGCTGACCTGGTTCTCTTGCTCTAGAGCACCTTTGGTGACCTGGTTCTCAGGCTCTAGAGCAGCTCTGCCGACCTGGTTCTATGGCTCCACAAAGGCTCTGCTGACCTGGTTCTCTGGCTTTGAAGCAGCTCTGCTGACCTGGTTCTCTGGCTCTAAAGCAGCTCTGCTGATTTGTATCCCTGGCTCTAGAGCAGCTCTCCTGACCTGGTTCTTAGACTCTAGAGCAGCTCTGCTAACTTGGTTCTCTGGCTCTAATGCAGCTCTGCTGACCTGGTTCTCTCCCTCAAAAGCAGCTCTGCTGACCTGGTTCTCTGGCTTTGAAGCAGCTCTGCTGACCTGGTTTCTCTGGCTCTACAGCAGCTCTGCTGACCTGGTTCTCTGGCTCAACAGCTGCTCTGCTGACCTGGTTCTTAGGCTCTTGAGCAGCTCTGCTGACCTGGTTCTATGGCTCTAAAGCAGCTCTGCTGACCTCGTTCTCTGGCTTTGAAGCAGCTCCGATGACCTGATTCTCTGGCTCTAAAGCAGCTCTGCTGCCCTGGTTTCACTCCCTCTAAAGCAGGTGTGCTGACCTGGTTTCTCAGGCTCTACAGCAGCTCTGCTATCCTGGTTCTCTGGCTCAAGAGCAGCTCTGCTGACCTGGTTATTAGGCTCTAGAGCAGCTCTGCTGACCTGGTTCTCTGGCTTTGAAGCAGCTCTGCTGACCAGGTTCTCTGGCTCTAGAGCAGCTCTGCTGACCTGGTTCTCTTCCTCCAAAGCAGGTCTCCTGACCTGGTTCTCTCCCTCTAAAGGAGCTCTGCTGACGTGGTTTCTCCGGCTCTACATCAGCTCTGCTGACCTGGTTCTCTGGCTCTAAAGCAGCTCTGTTGACCTGGTTCTTAGGCTCTATAGCACCTCTGCTGACCTGGTTCTCTGGCTCTACAACGGCTCTGCTGACTTGGTTCTCTGGTTTTGAAGCAGCTCTGCTGACCTGGTTCTCTGGCTCTAAAGCAGCTCTGCTGACCTGGTTCTCTGGCTCTAAAGCAGCTCTGCTGACCTGGATCTCTGGCTTTGAAGCAGCTCTGCTGACCTGGTTCTCTGGCTCTAAAGCAGCTCTGCTGACCTAGTTCTCTGGCCCTGAAGCAGATCTGCTGACCTGGTTTCTCTGGCTCTACAGCAGCTCTACTAACCTGGTTCTCTGGCTCAAGAGCAGCTCTGCTGACATGGTGCTTAGGCTCTAGAGCACCTCTGCTGACCTGGTTCTACGGCTCTAAAGCGGCTCTGCTGACCTGGTTCTCTGGCTTTGAAGCAGCTCTGCTGACCTGATTCTCTGGCTCTAAAGCAGCTCTGCTGACCTGGTTCTATGACTCAAAAGCAGCTCTGCTGACCTGGTTCTCTTCCTCTAAAGCAGGTCTCCTGACCTGGTTCTCTCCCTCTAAAGGAGCTCTGCCGACGTGGTTTCTCTGGCTCTACAGCAGCTCTGCAGACCTGGTTCTCTGGCTTTAAAGCAGCTCTGTTGACCTGGTTCTTAGGCTCTATAGCAGTTCTGCTGACCTGGTTTCTGGCTCTACAACGGCTCTGCTGACTTGGTTCTCTGGCTTTGAAGCAGCTCTGCTGACCTGGTTCTCTGGCTCTAAAGCAGCTCTGCTGACCTGGTTCTCTGGCTCTAAAGCAGATCTGCTGACCTGGATCTCTGGCTTTGAAGCAGCTCTGCTGCCCTGGTTCTCTGGATCTAAAGCAGCTCTGCTGACCTGGTTCTCTGGCTCTAAAGCAGCTCTGCTGACTTGGTTTCTCTGGCTCTACAGCAGCTCTGCTAACCTGGTTCTCTGGCTCAAGAGCAGCCCTGCTGACATGGTTCTTAGGCTCTAGAGCAGCTCTGCTGACCTGGTTCTATGGCTCTAAAGCAGCTCTGCTGACCTGGTTCTCTGGCTTTGAAGGAGCTCTGCTGACCTGATTCTCTGGCTCTAAAGCAGCTCTGCTGACCTGGTTCTATGACTCAAAAGCAGCTCTGCTGACCTGGTTCTCTGGCTTTGAAGCAGCTCTGCTGACCTGGTTATGTGGCTCTAGAGCAGCTCTGCTGACCTGGTTATCTGGCTTTAGAGCAGCACTGCTGACCTAGTTCTCTTCCTCTAAAGCAACTCTTCTGACCTGGTTCCCCGGCACTATAGCAGCTCCGCTGACCTGGTTCTCTCCCTCTAAAGGAACTCTGCTGACTTTGTTTCTCTGGCTCTACAGCAGCTCTGCTGACCTGGTTCTCTGGCTCTAAAGCAGATCTGCTGACCTGGTTCTCTTCCTCTAAAGCAACTCTGCTGACCTGGTTCTTAGGCTCTAGAGCAGCTCTGCTGACCTGGTTCTCTGGCTCTACAACGGCTCTGCTGACCTGGTTCTCTGGCTCTTGAGCAGCTCTGCTGACCTGGTTCTTAGGCTCTAAAGCAGCTCTGCTGACCTGGTTCTCTTGCTCTAGAGCACCTTTGGTGACCTGGTTCTTAGGCTCTAGAGCAGCTCTGCTGACCTGGTTCTCTGGCTCTACAAAGGCTCTGATGACCTGGTTCTCTGGCTTTGAAGCAGCTCTGCTGACCTGGTTCTCTGGCTCTAAAGCAGCTCTGCTGATTTGTATCTCTGGCTCTAGAGCAGCTCTCCTGACCTGGTTCTTAGACTCTAGAGCAGCTCTGCTAACTTGGTTCTCTGGCTCTAAAGCAGCTCTGCTGACCTGGTTCTCTCCCTCAAAAGCCGCTCTGCTGACCTGGTTTCTCTGGATCTACAGCAGCTCTGCTGACCTGGTTCTCTGGCTCAAGAGCAGCTCTGCTGACCTGGTTCTTAGGCTCTAGAGCAGCTCTGCTGAGTTGGTTCTATGGCTCTAAAGCAGCTCTGCTGACCTGGTTCTATGGCTCTAAAACAGCTCTGCTGACCTGGTTCTCTGGCTTTGAAGCAGCTCTCCTGACCTGGTTCTTAGACTCTAGAGCAGCTCTGCTAACTTGGTTCTCTGGCTCTTAAGCAGCTCTGCTGACCTGGTTCTCTCCCTGAAAAGCAGCTCTGCTGACCTGGTTTCTCTGGATCTACAGCACCTCTGCTGACCTGGTTCTCTGGCTCAAGAGCAGCTCCGTTGACCTGGTTCTTAGGCTCTATAGCAGCTCTGCTGACCTGGTTCTCTGGCTCTACAACGGCTCTGCTGACTTGGTTCTCTGGTTTTGAAGCAGCTCTGCTGACCTGGTTCTCTGGCTCTAAAGCAGCTCTGCTGACCTGTTTCTCTGGCTCTAAAGCAGCTCTGCTGACCTGGATCTCTGGCTTTGAAGCAGCTCTGCTGACCTGGTTCTCTGGCTCTAAAGCAGCTCTGCTGACCTAGTTCTCTGGCTCTAAAGCAGATCTGCTGACCTGGTTTCTCTGGCTCTACAGCAGCTCTACTAACCTGGTTCTCTGGCTCAAGAGCAGCTCTGCTGACATGGTGCTTAGGCTCTAGAGCACCTCTGCTGACCTGGTTCTACGGCTCTAAAGCGGATCGGCTGACCTGGTTCTCTGGCTTTGAAGCAGCTCTGCTGACCTGATTCTCTGGCTCTAAAGCAGCTCTGCTGACCTGGTTCTATGACTCAAAAGCAGCTCTGCTGACCTGGTTCTCTTCCTCTAAAGCAGGTCTCCTGACCTGGTTCTCTCCCTCTAAAGGAGCTCTGCCGACGTGGTTTCTCTGGCTCTACAGCAGCTCTGCTGACCTGGTTCTCTGGCTCTAAAGCAGCTCTGTTGACCTGGTTCTTAGGCTCTATAGCAGTTCTGCTGACCTGGTTTCTGGCTCTACAACGGCTCTGCTGACTTGGTTATCTGGCTTTGAAGCAGCTCTGCTGACCTGGTTCTCTGGCTCTAAAGCAGCTCTGCTGACCTGGTTCTCTGGCTCTAAAGCAGATCTGCTGACCTGGATCTAAGGCTTAGAAGCAGCTCTGCTGCCCTGTTTCTCTGGCTCTAAAGCAGCTCTGCTGACCTGGTTCTCTGGCTCTAAAGCAGCACTGCTGACCTGGTTTCTCTGGCTCTACAGCAGCTCTGCTAACCTGGTTCTCTGGCTCAAGAGCAGCTCTGCTGACATGGTTCTTAGGCTCTAGAGCAGCTCTGCTGACCTGGTTCTATGGCTCTAAAGCAGCTCTGCTGACCTGGTTCTCTGGCTTTGAAGGAGCTCTGCTGACCTGATTCTCTGGCTCTAAAGCAGCTCTGCTGACCTGGTTCTATGACTCAAAAGCAGCTCTGCTGACCTGGTTCTCTGGCTTTGAAGCAGCTCTGCTGACCTGGTTATGTGGCTCTAGAGCAGCTCTGCTGACCTGGTTATCTGACTCTAGAGCAGCACTGCTGACCTAGTTCTCTTCCTCTAAAGCAACTCTTCTGACCTGGTTCCCCGGCACTATAGCAGCTCTGCTGGCCTGGTTCTCTCCCTCTAAAGGAACTCTGCTGACTTTGTTTCTCTGGCTCTACAGCAGCTCTGCTGACCTGGTTCTCTGGCTCTAAAGCAGATCTGCTGACCTGGTTCTCTTCCTCTAAAGCAACTCTGCTGACCTGGTTCTTAGGCTCTAGAGCAGCTCTGCTGACCTGGTTCTCTGGCTCTACAACGGCTCTGCTGACCTGGTTCTCTGGCTCTTGAGCAGCTCTGCTGACCTGGTTCTTAGGCTCTAAAGCAGCTCTGCTGACCTGGTTCTCTTGCTCTAGAGCACCTTTGGTGACCTGGTTCTTAGGCTCCAGAGCAGCTCTGCTGACCTGGTTCTCTGGCTCTACAAAGGCTCTGCTGACCTGGTTCTCTGGCTTTGAAGCAGCTCTGCTGACCTGGTTCTCTGGCTCTAAAGCAGCTCTGCTGATTTGTATCTCTGGCTCTAGAGCAGCTCTCCTGACCTGGTTCTTAGACTCTAGAGCAGCTCTGCTAACTTGGCTCTCTGGCTCTAAAGCAGCTCTGCTGACCTGGTTCTCTCCCTCAAAAGCAGCTCTGCTGACCTGGTTTCTCTGGATCTACAGCAGCTCTGCTGACCTGGTTCTCTGGCTCAAGAGCAGCTCTGCTGACCTGGTTCTTAGGCTCTAGAGCAGCTCTGATGAGTTGGTTCTACGGCTCTAAAGCAGCTCTGCTGACCTGGTTCTATGGCTCTAAAGCAGCTCTGCTGACCTGGTTCTCTGGCTTTGAAGCAGCTCTGCTGACCCGGTTCTCTGGCTCTAGAGCAGCTCTGCTGGCCTGGGTCTCTTCCTCTAAAGCAGGTCTCCTGACCTGGTTCTCTCCCTCTAAAGGAGCTCTACTGACCTGGTTTCTCTGGATCTACAGCAGCTCTGCTGCCAGGTTTCTCTCCCTCTAAAGCAGCTCTGCTGACATGATTTCTCTCCCTCTAAAGCAGCTCTGCTGACCTGGTTTCTCTGGCTCTAGAGCAGCTCTGCTGACCTGGTTCTCTGGCTCTACAACGGCTCTGCTGACCTGGTTCTCTGGCTCTTGAGCAGCTCTGCTGACCTGGTTCTTAGGCTCTAAAGCAGCTCTGCTGACCTGGTTCTCTTGCTCTAGAGCACCTTTGGTGACCTGGTTCTTAGGCTCTAGAGCAGCTCTGCTGACCTGGTTCTCTGGCTCTACAAAGGCTCTGCTGACCTGGTTCTCTGGCTTTGAAGCAGCTCTGCTGACCTGGTTCTCTGGCTCTAAAGCAGCTCTGCTGATTTGTATCTCTGGCTCTAGAGCAGCTCTCCTGACCTGGTTCTTAGACTCTAGAGCAGCTCTGCTAACTTGGTTCTCTGGCTCTGAAGCAGCTCTGCTGACCTGGTTCTCTCCCTCAAAAGCAGCTCTGCTGACCTGGTTTCTCTGGATCTACAGCAGCTCTGCTGACCTGGTTCTCTGGCTCAAGATCAGCTCTGCTGACCTGGTTCTTAGGCTCTAGAGCAGCTCTGCTGAGTTGGTTCTATGGCTCTAAAGCAGCTCTGCTGACCTGGTTCTATGGCTCTAAAGCAGCTCTGCTGACCTGTTTCTCTGGCTTTGAAGCAGCTCTGCTGACCCGGTTCTCTGGCTCTAGAGCAGCTCTGCTGGCCTGGGTCTCTTCCTCTAAAGCAGGTCTCCTGACCTGGTTCTCTCCCTCTAAAGGAGCTCTACTGACCTGGTTTCTCTGGATCTACAGCAGCTCTGCTGCCAGGTTTCTCTCCCTCTAAAGCAGCTCTGCTGACATGATTTCTCTCCCTCTAAAGCAGCTCTGCTGACCTGGTTTCTCTGGCTCTACAGCAGCTCTGCTGACTTGGTTCTCTGGCTCAAGAGCAGCTCTGCAGACCTGGCTCGTAGGCTCTAGAGCAGATCTGCTGACCTGGTTCTATGGCTCTACAGCAGCTCTGCTGACCTGGTTATCTGGCTTTGAAGCAGCTCTGCTGACCTGGTTGTCCGGCTCGAAAGCAGCTCTGATGACCTGTTTCTATCCCTCTAAAGCAGCTCTGCTGACATGGTTCTCTCCCTCTAAAGCAGCTCTGCTGACCTGATTCTCTCCCTCTAAAGCAGTTCTGCTGACCTGGTTTCTCTCCCTCTAAAGCGGGTCTGCTGACCTGGTTCTCTGGCTCAAGAGCAGATCTGCAGACCTGGTTCTTAGGCTCTAGAGCAGATCTGCTGACCTGGTTCTATGGCTCTACAGCAGCTCTGCTGAACTGGTTCTCTGGCTCTAGACCAGCTTTGCTGACCAGGTTCTTAGGCTTTAGAGCAGCTCTGCTGACCTGGTTCTCTTGCTCTACAACGGCTCTGCTGACCTGGTTCTCTGGCTCTAAAGCGGGTCTGCTGACCTGGTTCTCTGGCTCTAAAGCAACTCTGCTGACCGGGTTCTCTGGCTCTAGAGCAGCTCTGCTGACCTGGTTCTCTGGCGTGAGAGCAGCTCTGCTGACCTGGTTCTTAGGCTCTAGAGCAGCTCTGCTGACCTGGTTCTCTGGCTCTACAACGGCTCTGCTGACCTGGTTCTCTGGCTCTAAAGCAGCTCTGCTAACCTGGTTCTATGGCTCTAAAGCAGTTCTGCTGACCTGGTTCTCTGGCTCAAGAGCAGCACTGCTGACCTGGTTCTTAGACTCTAGTGCAGCTCGGCTGACTTGGTTCTATGGCTCTAAAGCATCTCTGCTGACCTGGTTCTCTGGCTTTGAAGCAGCTCTGCTGACCTGATTCTCTCGCTCCAAAGCAGCTCTGCTGACCTGGTTTCATGGCTCTAAAGCAGCTCTGCTGACCTGGTTCTCTGGCTTTGAAGCAGCTCTGCTGACCTGGTTCTCTGGCTCTAGAACAGCTCTGCTGACCTGGTTCTCTTCCTCTAAAGGAGCTCTGCTGACGTGGTTTCTCTGGCTCTACAACAGCTCTGCTGACTTGGTTCTCTGGCTTTAAAGCAGCTCTGCTGACCTGGGTCTCTGGCTCTAAAGCGGCTCTTCTGACCTGGTTCTCTGGCTCTAAAGCAGCTCTGCTGACCTGGATCTCTGGCTTTGAAGTAGCTCTGCTGACATGGTTCTCTGGCACTAAAGCAGTTCTGCTGACCTGGTTCTCTGGCTCTAAAGCAGATCTGCTGACCTGGTTTCTCTGGCTCTACAGCAGCTCATCTAACCTGGTTCTCTGGCTCAAGAGCAGCTCTGCTGACATGGTTCTTAGGCTCTAGAGCAGCTCTGCTGACCTGGTTCTATGGCTCTAAAGCAGCTCCACTGACCTGGTTCTCTGGCTTTGAAGCAGCTCTGCTGACCTGATTCTCTGGCTCTAAAGCAGCTCTGCTGACCTGGTTGTCCGGCTCGAAAGCAGCTCTGATGACCTGGTTTTCTCCCTCTAAAGCAGCTCTGCTGACATGGTTCTCTCCCTCTAAAGCAGCTCTGCTGACCTGATTCTCTCCCTCTAAAGCAGTTCTGCTGACCTGGTTTCTCTCCCTCTAAAGCGGGTCTGCTGACCTGGTTCTCTGGCTCAAGAGCAGATCTGCAGACCTGGTTCTTAGGCTCTAGAGCAGATCTGCTGACCTGGTTCTATGGCTCTACAGCAGCTCTGCTGAACTGGTTCTCTGGCTCTAGACCAGCTTTGCTGACCTGGTTCTTAGGCTTTAGAGCAGCTCTGCTGACCTGGTTCTCTTGCTCTACAACTGCTCTGCTGACCTGGTTCTCTGGCTCTAAAGCGGGACTGCTGACCTGGTTCTCTGGCTCTAAAGCAACTCTGCTGACCGGGTTCTCTGGCTCTAGAGCAGCTCTGCTGACCTGGTTCTCTGGCGCTAGAGCAGCTCTGCTGACCTTGTTCTTAGGCTCTAGAGCAGCTCTGCTGACCTGGTTCTCTGGCTCTACAACGGCTCTGCTGACCTGGTTCTCTGGCTCTAAAGCAGATCTGCTGACCTGGTTTCTCTGGCTCTACAGCAGCTCATCTAACCTGGTTCTCTGGCTCAAGAGCAGCTCTGCTGACATGGTTCTTAGGCTCTAGAGCAGCTCTGCTGACCTGGTTCTATGGCTCTAAAGCAGCTCTACTGACCTGGTTCTCTGGCTTTGAAGCAGCTCTGCTGACCTGATTCTCTGGCTCTAAAGCAGCTCGGCTGACCTGGTTCTATGACTCAAAAGCAGCTCTGCTGACCTGGTTCTCTGGCTTTGAAGCAGCTCTGCTGACCTGGTTATCTGGCTCTAGAGCAGCTCTGCTGACCAGGTTATCTGGCTGTCGAGCAGCACTGCTGACCTGATTCTCTTCCTCTAAACCAACTCTCCTGACCTGGTTCTCCGGCTCTATAGCAGCTCTGCTGACCTGGTTCTCTCCCTCTGAAGGAACTCTGCTGACTTGGTTTCTCTGGCTCTACAGCAGCTCTGCTGACCTGGTTCTCTGCCTCTAAAGCAGATCTGCTGACCTGGTTCTCTTCCCCTAAAGCAACTCTGCTGACCTGGTTCTCTGGCTCTATAGCTGCTCTGCTGACCTGGTTCTCTCCCTCTAAAGGAGCTCTGCAGACTTGGTTTCTCTGGCTCTACAGCAGCTCTGCTGACCTGGTTCTATGGCTCTAAAGCAGCTTTCCTGACCTGGTTTCTCTGGCTCTACATAAGCTCTGCTCACCTGGTTCTCTGGCTCAATGGCAGCTCTGCTGACATGGTTCTTAGGCTCTAGAAGAGCTCTGCTGACCTGGTTCTATGGCTCTAAAGCAGCTCTGCTGACCTGGTTCTATGACTCAAAAGCAGCTCTGCTGACCTGGTTCTCTGGCTTTGAAGCAGCTCTGCTGACCTGGTTCTATGACTCAAAAGCAGCTCTGCTGACCTGGTTCTATGAGTCAAAGGCAGCTCTGCTGACCTGGTTCTCTGGCTTTGAAGCAGCTCTGCTGACCTGGTTATGTGGCTCTAGAGCAGATCTGCTGACCTGGTTATCTGGCTCTAGAGCAGCACTGCTGACCTAGTTCTCTTCCTCTAAAGCAACTCTCCTGACCTGGTTCCCCAGCACTATAGCAGCTCTGCTGACCTGGTTCTCTCCCTCTCAAGGAACTCTGCTGACTTTGTTTCTCTGGCTCTACAGCAGCTCTGCTGACCTGGTTCTCTGGCTCTAAAGCAGATCTGCTGACCTGGTTCTCTTCCTCTAAAGCAACTCTGCTGACCTGGTTCTTAGGCTCTAGAGCAGCTCTGCTGACCTGGTTCTCTGGCTCTACAACGGCTCTGCTGACCTGGTTCTCTGGCTCTTGAGCAGCTCTGCTGACCTGGTTCTTAGGCTCTAAAGCAGCTCTGCTGACCTGGTTCTCTTGCTCTAGAGCACCTTTGGTGACCTGGTTCTTTGGCTCTAGAGCAGCTCTGCTGACCTGGTTCTCTGGCTCTACAAAGGCTCTGCTGACCTGGTTCTCTGGCTTTGAAGCAGCTCTGCTGACCTGGTTCTCTGGCTCTAAAGCAGCTCTGCTGATTTGTATCTCTGGCTCTAGAGCAGCTCTCCTGACCTGGTTCTTAGACTCTAGAGCAGCTCTGCTAACTTGGTTCTCTGGCTCTAAAGCAGCTCTGCTGACCTGGTTCTCTCCCTCAAAAGCCGCTCTGCTGACCTGGTTTCTCTGGATCTACAGCAGCTCTGCTGACCTGGTTCTCTGGCTCAAGAGCAGCTCTGCTGACCTGGATCTTAGGCTCTAGAGCAGCTCTGCTGAGTTGGTTCTATGGCTCTAAAGCAGCTCTGCTGACCTGGTTCTATGGCTCTAAAGCAGCTCTGCTGACCTGGTTCTCTGGCTTTGAAGCAGCTCTCCTGACCTGGTTCTTAGACTCTAGAGCAGCTCTGCTAACTTGGTTCTCTGGCTCTTAAGCAGCTCTGCTGACCTGGTTCTCTCCCTGAAAAGCAGCTCTGCTGACCTGGTTTCTCTGGATCTACAGCACCTCTGCTGACCTGGTTCTCTGGCTCAAGAGCAGCTCCGTTGACCTGGTTCTTAGGCTCTATAGCAGCTCTGCTGACCTGGTTCTCTGGCTCTACAACGGCTCTGCTGACTTGGTTCTCTGGTTTTGAAGCAGCTCTGCTGACCTGGTTCTCTCCCTCTGAAGCAGGTCTGCCGACGTGGTTTCTCTGGCTCTACAGCAGCTCTGCTGACCTGGTTCTCTGGCTCTAAAGCAGCTCTGTTGACCTGGTTCTTAGGCTCTATAGCAGTTCTGCTGACCTGGTTTCTGGCTCTACAACGGCTCTGCTGTCTTGGTTATCTGGCTTTGAAGCAGCTCTGCTGACCTGGTTCTCTGGCTCTAAAGCAGCTCTGCTGACCTGGTTCTCTGGCTCTAAAGCAGATCTGCTGACCTGGATCTCTGGCTTTGAAGCAGCTCTGCTGCCCTGTTTCTCTGGCTCTAAAGCAGCTCTGCTGACCTGGTTCTCTGGCTCTAAAGCAGCTCTGCTGACCTGGTTTCTCTGGCTCTACAGCAGCTCTGCTAACCTGGTTCTCTGGCTCAAGAGCAGCTCTGCTGACATGGTTCTTAGGCTCTAGAGCAGCTCTGCTGACCTGGTTCTATAGCTATAAAGCAGCTCTGCTGACCTGGTTCTCTGGCTTTGAAGGAGCTCTGCTGACCTGATTCTCTGGCTCTAAAGCAGCTCTGCTGACCTGGTTCTATGACTCAAAAGCAGCTCTGCTGACCTGGTTCTCTGGCTTTGAAGCAGCTCTGCTGACCTGGTTATGTGGCTCTAGAGCAGCTCTGCTGACCTGGTTATCTGGCTCTAGAGCAGCACTGCTGACCTAGTTCTCTTCCTCTAAAGCAACTCTTCTGACCTGGTTCCCCGGCACTATAGCAGCTCTGCTGACCTGGTTCTCTGGCTCTAAAGCAGATCTGCTGACCTGGTTCTCTTCCTCTAAAGCAACTCTGCTGACCTGGTTCTTAGGCTCTAGAGCAGCTCTGCTGACCTGGTTCTCTGGCTCTACAACGGCTCTGCTGACCTGGTTCTCTGGCTCTTGAGCAGCTCTGCTGACCTGGTTCTTAGGCTCTAAAGCAGCTCTGCTGACCTGGTTCTCTTGCTCTAGAGCACCTTTGGTGACCTGGTTCTTAGGCTCCAGAGCAGCTCTGCTGACCTGGTTCTCTGGCTCTACAAAGGCTCTGCTGACCTGGTTCTCTGGCTTTGAAGCAGCTCTGCTGACCTGGTTCTCTGGCTCTAAAGCAGCTCTGCTGATTTGTATCTCTGGCTCTAGAGCAGCTCTCCTGACCTGGTTCTTAGACTCTAGAGCAGCTCTGCTAACTTGGTTCTCTGGCTCTGAAGCAGCTCTGCTGACCTGGTTCTCTCCCTCAAAAGCAGCTCTGCTGACCTGGTTTCTCTGGATCTACAGCAGCTCTGCTGACCTGGTTCTCTGGCTCAAGATCAGCTCTGCTGACCTGGTTCTTAGGCTCTAGAGCAGCTCTGCTGAGTTGGTTCTATGGCTCTAAAGCAGCTCTGCTGACCTGGTTCTATGGCTCTAAAGCAGCTCTGCTGACCTGTTTCTCTGGCTTTGAAGCAGCTCTGCTGACCCGGTTCTCTGGCTCTAGAGCAGCTCTGCTGGCCTGGGTCTCTTCCTCTAAAGCAGGTCTCCTGACCTGGTTCTCTCCCTCTAAAGGAGCTCTACTGACCTGGTTTCTCTGGATCTACAGCAGCTCTGCTGCCAGGTTTCTCTCCCTCTAAAGCAGCTCTGCTGACATGATTTCTCTCCCTCTAAAGCAGCTCTGCTGACCTGGTTTCTCTGGCTCTACAGCAGCTCTGCTGACTTGGTTCTCTGGCTCAAGAGCAGCTCTGCAGACCTGGCTCGTAGGCTCTAGAGCAGATCTGCTGACCTGGTTCTATGGCTCTACAGCAGCTCTGCTGACCTGGTTATCTGGCTTTGAAGCAGCTCTGCTGACCTGGTTGTCCGGCTCGAAAGCAGCTCTGATGACCTGTTTCTATCCCTCTAAAGCAGCTCTGCTGACCTGGTTCTCTCCCTCTAAAGCAGCTCTGCTGACCTGATTCTCTCCCTCTAAAGCAGCTCTGATGACCTGGTTTCTCTCCCTCTAAAGCGGGTCTGCTGACCTGGTTCTCTGGCTCAAGAGCAGATCTGCAGACCTGGTTCTTAGGCTCTAGAGCAGATCTGCTGACCTGGTTCTATGGCTCTACAGCAGCTCTGCTGAACTGGTTCTCTGGCTCTAGACCAGCTTTGCTGACCAGGTTCTTAGGCTTTAGAGCAGCTCTGCTGACCTGGTTCTCTTGCTCTACAACGGCTCTGCTGACCTGGTTCTCTGGCTCTAAAGCGGGTCTGCTGACCTGGTTCTCTGGCTCTAAAGCAACTCTGCTGACCGGGTTCTCTGGCTCTAGAGCAGCTCTGCTGACCTGGTTCTCTGGCGCGAGAGCAGCTCTGCTGACCTGGTTCTTAGGCTCTAGAGCAGCTCTGCTGACCTGGTTCTCTGGCTCTACAACGGCTCTGCTGACCTGGTTCTCTGGCTCTAAAGCAGCTCTGCTAACCTGGTTCTATGGCTCTAAAGCAGCTCTGCTGACCTGGTTCTCTCCCTCTAAAGCAGCTCTGCTGACCTGATTCTCTCCCTCTAAAGCAGCTCTGATGACCTGGTTTCTCTCCCTCTAAAGCGGGTCTGCTGACCTGGTTCTCTGGCTCAAGAGCAGATCTGCAGACCTGGTTCTTAGGCTCTAGAGCAGATCTGCTGACCTGGTTCTATGGCTCTACAGCAGCTCTGCTGAACTGGTTCTCTGGCTCTAGACCAGCTTTGCTGACCAGGTTCTTAGGCTTTAGAGCAGCTCTGCTGACCTGGTTCTCTTGCTCTACAACGGCTCTGCTGACCTGGTTCTCTGGCTCTAAAGCGGGTCTGCTGACCTGGTTCTCTGGCTCTAAAGCAACTCTGCTGACCGGGTTCTCTGGCTCTAGAGCAGCTCTGCTGACCTGGTTCTCTGGCGCGAGAGCAGCTCTGCTGACCTGGTTCTTAGGCTCTAGAGCAGCTCTGCTGACCTGGTTCTCTGGCTCTACAAAGGCTCTGCTGACCTGGTTCTCTGGCTTTGAAGCAGCTCTGCTGACCTGGTTCTCAGGCTCTAAAGCAGCTCTGCTGATTTGTATCTCTGGCTCTAGAGCAGCTCTCCTGACCTGGTTCTTAGACTCTAGAGCAGCTCTGCTAACTTGGTTCTCTGGCTCTGAAGCAGCTCTGCTGACCTGGTTCTCTCCCTCAAAAGCAGCTCTGCTGACCTGGTTTCTCTGGATCTACAGCAGCTCTGCTGACCTGGTTCTCTGGCTCAAGATCAGCTCTGCTGACCTGGTTCTTAGGCTCTAGAGCAGCTCTGCTGAGTTGGTTCTATGGCTCTAAAGCAGCTCTGCTGACCTGGTTCTATGGCTCTAAAGCAGCTCTGCTGACCTGTTTCTCTGGCTTTGAAGCAGCTCTGCTGACCCGGTTCTCTGGCTCTAGAGCAGCTCTGCTGGCCTGGGTCTCTTCCTCTAAAGCAGGTCTCCTGACCTGGTTCTCTCCCTCTAAAGGAGCTCTACTGACCTGGTTTCTCTGGATCTACAGCAGCTCTGCTGCCAGGTTTCTCTCCCTCTAAAGCAGCTCTGCTGACATGATTTCTCTCCCTCTAAAGCAGCTCTGCTGACCTGGTTTCTCTGGCTCTACAGCAGCTCTGCTGACTTGGTTCTCTGGCTCAAGAGCAGCTCTGCAGACCTGGCTCGTAGGCTCTAGAGCAGATCTGCTGACCTGGTTCTATGGCTCTACAGCAGCTCTGCTGACCTGGTTATCTGGCTTTGAAGCAGCTCTGCTGACCTGGTTGTCCGGCTCGAAAGCAGCTCTGATGACCTGTTTCTATCCCTCTAAAGCAGCTCTGCTGACCTGGTTCTCTCCCTCTAAAGCAGCTCTGCTGACCTGATTCTCTCCCTCTAAAGCAGCTCTGATGACCTGGTTTCTCTCCCTCTAAAGCGGGTCTGCTGACCTGGTTCTCTGGCTCAAGAGCAGATCTGCAGACCTGGTTCTTAGGCTCTAGAGCAGATCTGCTGACCTGGTTCTATGGCTCTACAGCAGCTCTGCTGAACTGGTTCTCTGGCTCTAGACCAGCTTTGCTGACCAGGTTCTTAGGCTTTAGAGCAGCTCTGCTGACCTGGTTCTCTTGCTCTACAACGGCTCTGCTGACCTGGTTCTCTGGCTCTAAAGCGGGTCTGCTGACCTGGTTCTCTGGCTCTAAAGCAACTCTGCTGACCGGGTTCTCTGGCTCTAGAGCAGCTCTGCTGACCTGGTTCTCTGGCGCGAGAGCAGCTCTGCTGACCTGGTTCTTAGGCTCTAGAGCAGCTCTGCTGACCTGGTTCTCTGGCTCTACAACGGCTCTGCTGACCTGGTTCTCTGGCTCTAAAGCAGCTCTGCTAACCTGGTTCTATGGCTCTAAAGCAGTTCTGCTGACCTGGTTCTCTGGCTCAAGAGCAGCACTGCTGACCTGGTTCTTAGACTCTAGTGCAGCTCGGCTGACTTGGTTCTATGGCTCTAAAGCATCTCTGCTGACCTGGTTCTCTGGCTTTGAAGCAGCTCTGCTGACCTGATTCTCTCGCTCTAAAGCAGCTCTGCTGACCTGGTTTCATGGCTCTAAAGCAGCTCTGCTGACCTGGTTCTCTGGCTTTGAAGCAGCTCTGCTGACCTGGTTCTCTGGCTCTAGAACAGCTCTGCTGACCTGGTTCTCTTCCTCTAAAGGAGCTCTGCTGACGTGGTTTCTCTGGCTCTACAACGGCTCTGCTGACTTGGTTCTCTGGCTTTAAAGCAGCTCTGCTGACCTGGGTCTCTGGCTCTAAAGCGGCTCTTCTGACCTGGTTCTCTGGCTCTAAAGCAGCTCTGCTGACCTGGATCTCTGGCTTTGAAGTAGCTCTGCTGACATGGTTCTCTGGCACTAAAGCAGTTCTGCTGACCTGGTTCTCTGGCTCTAAAGCAGATCTGCTGACCTGGTTTCTCTGGCTCTACAGCAGCTCATCTAACCTGGTTCTCTGGCTCAAGAGCAGCTCTGCTGACATGGTTCTTAGGCTCTAGAGCAGCTCTGCTGACCTGGTTCTATGGCTCTAAAGCAGCTCCACTGACCTGGTTCTCTGGCTTTGAAGCAGCTCTGCTGACCTGATTCTCTGGCTCTAAAGCAGCTCTGCTGACCTGGTTGTCCGGCTCGAAAGCAGCTCTGATGACCTGGTTTTCTCCCTCTAAAGCAGCTCTGCTGACATGGTTCTCTCCCTCTAAAGCAGCTCTGCTGACCTGATTCTCTCCCTCTAAAGCAGTTCTGCTGACCTGGTTTCTCTCCCTCTAAAGCGGGTCTGCTGACCTGGTTCTCTGGCTCAAGAGCAGATCTGCAGACCTGGTTCTTAGGCTCTAGAGCAGATCTGCTGACCTGGTTCTATGGCTCTACAGCAGCTATGCTGAACTGGTTCTCTGGCTCTAGACCAGCTTTGCTGACCTGGTTCTTAGGCTTTAGAGCAGCTCTGCTGACCTGGTTCTCTTGCTCTACAACTGCTCTGCTGACCTGGTTTTCTGGCTCTAAAGCGGGACTGCTGACCTGGTTCTCTGGCTCTAAAGCAACTCTGCTGACCGGGTTCTCTGGCTCTAGAGCAGCTCTGCTGACCTGGTTCTCTGGCGCTAGAGCAGCTCTGCTGACCTGGTTCTTAGGCTCTAGAGCAGCTCTGCT
This sequence comes from Triturus cristatus, assembly GCF_964204655.1. Classification (NCBI taxonomy): domain Eukaryota; kingdom Metazoa; phylum Chordata; class Amphibia; order Caudata; family Salamandridae; genus Triturus; species Triturus cristatus. The sequence continues at coordinate 1,129,796,466 of NC_140579.1, read as the reverse complement.
GACCTGGTTCTCTGGCTCTACAACGGCTCTGCTGACCTGGTTCTCTGGCTCTAAAGCAGCTCTGCTAACCTGATTCTATGGCTCTAAAGCAGCTCTGCTGACCTGGTTCTCTGGCTCAAGAGCAGCACTGCTGACCTGGTTCTTATACTCTAGTGCAGCTCGGCTGACTTGGTTCTATGGCTCTAAAGCAGCTCTGCTGACCTGGTTCTCTGGCTTTGAAGCAGCTCTGCTGATCTGATTCTCTCGCTCTAAAGCAGTTCTGCTGACCTGGTTTCATGGCTCTAAAGCAGCTCTGCTGACCTGGTTCTCTGGCTTTGAAGCAGCTCTGATGACCTGGTTCTCTGGCTCTACACAGCTCTGCTGACCTGGTTCTCTGGCTCTTGAGCAGCTCTGCTGACCTGGTTCTCTGGCTCTTGAGCAGCTCTGCTGACCTGGTTCTTAGGCTCTAAAGCAGCTCTGCTGACCTGGTTCTCTTGCTCTAGAGCACCTTTGGTGACCTGGTTCTTAGGCTCTAGAGCAGCTCTGCTGACCTGGTTCTCTGGCTCTACAAAGGCTCTGATGACCTGGTTCTCTGGCTTTGAAGCAGCTCTGCTGACCTGGTTCTCTGGCTCTAAAGCAGCTCTGCTGATTTGTATCTCTGGCTCTAGAGCAGCTCTCCTGACCTGGTTCTTAGACTCTAGAGCAGCTCTGCTAACTTGGTTCTCTGGCTCTAAAGCAGCTCTGCTGACCTGGTTCTCTCCCTCAAAAGCCGCTCTGCTGACCTGGTTTCTCTGGATCTACAGCAGCTCTGCTGACCTGGTTCTATGGCTCTAAAGCAGCTCTGCTGACCTGGTTCTCTGGCTTTGAAGCAGCTCTGCTGACCTGATTCTCTGGCTCTAAAGCAGCTCTGCTGACCTGGTTCTCTGGCTTTGAAGCAGCTCTGCTGACCTGATTCTCTGGCTCTAAAGCAGCTCTGCTGACCTGGTTCTCTGCCTCTTGAGCAGCTCTGCTGACCTGGTTCTTAGGCTCTACAGCAGCTCTGCTGACCTGGTTCTCTTGCTCTAGAGCACCTTTGGTGACCTGGTTCTCAGGCTCTAGAGCAGCTCTGCCGACCTGGTTCTATGGCTCCACAAAGGCTCTGCTGACCTGGTTCTCTGGCTTTGAAGCAGCTCTGCTGACCTGGTTCTCTGGCTCTAAAGCAGCTCTGCTGATTTGTATCCCTGGCTCTAGAGCAGCTCTCCTGACCTGGTTCTTAGACTCTAGAGCAGCTCTGCTAACTTGGTTCTCTGGCTCTAATGCAGCTCTGCTGACCTGGTTCTCTCCCTCAAAAGCAGCTCTGCTGACCTGGTTCTCTGGCTTTGAAGCAGCTCTGCTGACCTGGTTTCTCTGGCTCTACAGCAGCTCTGCTGACCTGGTTCTCTGGCTCAACAGCTGCTCTGCTGACCTGGTTCTTAGGCTCTTGAGCAGCTCTGCTGACCTGGTTCTATGGCTCTAAAGCAGCTCTTCTGACCTCGTTCTCTGGCTTTGAAGCAGCTCCGATGACCTGATTCTCTGGCTCTAAAGCAGCTCTGCTGCCCTGGTTTCACTCCCTCTAAAGCAGGTGTGCTGACCTGGTTTCTCAGGCTCTACAGCAGCTCTGCTATCCTGGTTCTCTGGCTCAAGAGCAGCTCTGCTGACCTGGTTATTAGGCTCTAGAGCAGCTCTGCTGACCTGGTTCTCTGGCTTTGAAGCAGCTCTGCTGACCAGGTTCTCTGGCTCTAGAGCAGCTCTGCTGACCTGGTTCTCTTCCTCCAAAGCAGGTCTCCTGACCTGGTTCTCTCCCTCTAAAGGAGCTCTGCTGACGTGGTTTCTCCGGCTCTACATCAGCTCTGCTGACCTGGTTCTCTGGCTCTAAAGCAGCTCTGTTGACCTGGTTCTTAGGCTCTATAGCACCTCTGCTGACCTGGTTCTCTGGCTCTACAACGGCTCTGCTGACTTGGTTCTCTGGTTTTGAAGCAGCTCTGCTGACCTGGTTCTCTGGCTCTAAAGCAGCTCTGCTGACCTGGTTCTCTGGCTCTAAAGCAGCTCTGCTGACCTGGATCTCTGGCTTTGAAGCAGCTCTGCTGACCTGGTTCTCTGGCTCTAAAGCAGCTCTGCTGACCTAGTTCTCTGGCCCTGAAGCAGATCTGCTGACCTGGTTTCTCTGGCTCTACAGCAGCTCTACTAACCTGGTTCTCTGGCTCAAGAGCAGCTCTGCTGACATGGTGCTTAGGCTCTAGAGCACCTCTGCTGACCTGGTTCTACGGCTCTAAAGCGGCTCTGCTGACCTGGTTCTCTGGCTTTGAAGCAGCTCTGCTGACCTGATTCTCTGGCTCTAAAGCAGCTCTGCTGACCTGGTTCTATGACTCAAAAGCAGCTCTGCTGACCTGGTTCTCTTCCTCTAAAGCAGGTCTCCTGACCTGGTTCTCTCCCTCTAAAGGAGCTCTGCCGACGTGGTTTCTCTGGCTCTACAGCAGCTCTGCAGACCTGGTTCTCTGGCTCTAAAGCAGCTCTGTTGACCTGGTTCTTAGGCTCTATAGCAGTTCTGCTGACCTGGTTTCTGGCTCTACAACGGCTCTGCTGACTTGGTTCTCTGGCTTTGAAGCAGCTCTGCTGACCTGGTTCTCTGGCTCTAAAGCAGCTCTGCTGACCTGGTTCTCTGGCTCTAAAGCAGATCTGCTGACCTGGATCTCTGGCTTTGAAGCAGCTCTGCTGCCCTGGTTCTCTGGATCTAAAGCAGCTCTGCTGACCTGGTTCTCTGGCTCTAAAGCAGCTCTGCTGACTTGGTTTCTCTGGCTCTACAGCAGCTCTGCTAACCTGGTTCTCTGGCTCAAGAGCAGCTCTGCTGACATGGTTCTTAGGCTCTAGAGCAGCTCTGCTGACCTGGTTCTATGGCTCTAAAGCAGCTCTGCTGACCTGGTTCTCTGGCTTTGAAGGAGCTCTGCTGACCTGATTCTCTGGCTCTAAAGCAGCTCTTCTGACCTGGTTCTATGACTCAAAAGCAGCTCTGCTGACCTGGTTCTCTGGCTTTGAAGCAGCTCTGCTGACCTGGTTATGTGGCTCTAGAGCAGCTCTGCTGACCTGGTTATCTGGCTTTAGAGCAGCACTACTGACCTAGTTCTCTTCCTCTAAAGCAACTCTTCTGACCTGGTTCCCCGGCACTATAGCAGCTCCGCTGACCTGGTTCTCTCCCTCTAAAGGAACTCTGCTGACTTTGTTTCTCTGGCTCTACAGCAGCTCTGCTGACCTGGTTCTCTGGCTCTAAAGCAGATCTGCTGACCTGGTTCTCTTCCTCTAAAGCAACTCTGCTGACCTGGTTCTTAGGCTCTAGAGCAGCTCTGCTGACCTGGTTCTCTGGCTCTACAACGGCTCTGCTGACCTGGTTCTCTGGCTCTTGAGCAGCTCTGCTGACCTGGTTCTTAGGCTCTAAAGCAGCTCTGCTGACCTGGTTCTCTTGCTCTAGAGCACCTTTGGTGACCTGGTTCTTAGGCTCTAGAGCAGCTCTGCTGACCTGGTTCTCTGGCTCTACAAAGGCTCTGCTGACCTGATTCTCTGGCTCTAAAGCAGCTCTTCTGACCTGGTTCTATGACTCAAAAGCAGCTCTGCTGACCTGGTTCTCTGGCTTTGAAGCAGCTCTGCTGACCTGGTTATGTGGCTCTAGAGCAGCTCTGCTGACCTGGTTATCTGGCTTTAGAGCAGCACTACTGACCTAGTTCTCTTCCTCTAAAGCAACTCTTCTGACCTGGTTCCCCGGCACTATAGCAGCTCCGCTGACCTGGTTCTCTCCCTCTAAAGGAACTCTGCTGACTTTGTTTCTCTGGCTCTACAGCAGCTCTGCTGACCTGGTTCTCTGGCTCTAAAGCAGATCTGCTGACCTGGTTCTCTTCCTCTAAAGCAACTCTGCTGACCTGGTTCTTAGGCTCTAGAGCAGCTCTGCTGACCTGGTTCTCTGGCTCTACAACGGCTCTGCTGACCTGGTTCTCTGGCTCTTGAGCAGCTCTGCTGACCTGGTTCTTAGGCTCTAAAGCAGCTCTGCTGACCTGGTTCTCTTGCTCTAGAGCACCTTTGGTGACCTGGTTCTTAGGCTCTAGAGCAGCTCTGCTGACCTGGTTCTCTGGCTCTACAAAGGCTCTGATGACCTGGTTCTCTGGCTTTGAAGCAGCTCTGCTGACCTGGTTCTCTGGCTCTAAAGCAGCTCTGCTGATTTGTATCTCTGGCTCTAGAGCAGCTCTCCTGACCTGGTTCTTAGACTCTAGAGCAGCTCTGCTAACTTGGTTCTCTGGCTCTAAAGCAGCTCTGCTGACCTGGTTCTCTCCCTCAAAAGCCGCTCTGCTGACCTGGTTTCTCTGGATCTACAGCAGCTCTGCTGACCTGGTTCTCTGGCTCAAGAGCAGCTCTGCTGACCTGGTTCTTAGGCTCTAGAGCAGCTCTGCTGAGTTGGTTCTATGGCTCTAAAGCAGCTCTGCTGACCTGGTTCTATGGCTCTAAAACAGCTCTGCTGACCTGGTTCTCTGGCTTTGAAGCAGCTCTCCTGACCTGGTTCTTAGACTCTAGAGCAGCTCTGCTAACTTGGTTCTCTGGCTCTTAAGCAGCTCTGCTGACCTGGTTCTCTCCCTGAAAAGCAGCTCTGCTGACCTGGTTTCTCTGGATATACAGCAGCTCTGCTGGCCTGGTTCTCTGGCTCAAGAGCAGCTCTGTTGACCTGGTTCTTAGGCTCTATAGCAGCTCTGCTGACCTGGTTCTCTGGCTCTACAACGGCTCTGCTGACTTGGTTCTCTGGTTTTGAAGCAGCTCTGCTGACCTGGTTCTCTGGCTCTAAAGCAGCTCTGCTGACCTGGTTCTCTGGCTCTAAAGCAGCTCTGCTGACCTGGATCTCTGGCTTTGAAGCAGCTCTGCTGACCTGGTTCTCTGGCTCTAAAGCAGCTCTGCTGACCTAGTTCTCTGGCTCTAAAGCAGATCTGCTGACCTGGTTTCTCTGGCTCTACAGCAGCTCTACTAACCTGGTTCTCTGGCTCAAGAGCAGCTCTGCTGACATGGTGCTTAGGCTCTAGAGCACCTCTGCTGACCTGGTTCTACGGCTCTAAAGCGGCTCGGCTGACCTGGTTCTCTGGCTTTGAAGCAGCTCTGCTGACCTGATTCTCTGGCTCTAAAGCAGCTCTGCTGACCTGGTTCTATGACTCAAAAGCAGCTCTGCTGACCTGGTTCTCTTCCTCTAAAGCAGGTCTCCTGACCTGGTTCTCTCCCTCTAAAGGAGCTCTGCCGACGTGGTTTCTCTGGCTCTACAGCAGCTCTGCTGACCTGGTTCTCTGGCTCTAAAGCAGCTCTGTTGACCTGGTTCTTAGGCTCTATAGCAGTTCTGCTGACCTGGTTTCTGGCTCTACAACGGCTCTGCTGACTTGGTTATCTGGCTTTGAAGCAGCTCTGCTGACCTGGTTCTCTGGCTCTAAAGCAGCTCTGCTGACCTGGTTCTCTGGCTCTAAAGCAGATCTGCTGACCTGGATCTCTGGCTTAGAAGCAGCTCTGCTGCCCTGTTTCTCTGGCTCTAAAGCAGCTCTGCTGACCTGGTTCTCTGGCTCTAAAGCAGCTCTGCTGACCTGGTTTCTCTGGCTCTACAGCAGCTCTGCTAACCTGGTTCTCTGGCTCAAGAGCAGCTCTGCTGACATGGTTCTTAGGCTCTAGAGCAGCTCTGCTGACCTGGTTCTATGGCTCTAAAGCAGCTCTGCTGACCTGGTTCTCTGGCTTTGAAGGAGCTCTGCTGACCTGATTCTCTGGCTCTAAAGCAGCTCTGCTGACCTGGTTCTATGACTCAAAAGCAGCTCTGCTGACCTGGTTCTCTGGCTTTGAAGCAGCTCTGCTGACCTGGTTATGTGGCTCTAGAGCAGCTCTGCTGACCTGGTTATCTGACTCTAGAGCAGCACTGCTGACCTAGTTCTCTTCCTCTAAAGCAACTCTTCTGACCTGGTTCCCCGGCACTATAGCAGCTCTGCTGGCCTGGTTCTCTCCCTCTAAAGGAACTCTGCTGACTTTGTTTCTCTAGCTCTACAGCAGCTCTGCTGACCTGGTTCTCTGGCTCTAAAGCAGATCTGCTGACCTGGTTCTCTTCCTCTAAAGCAACTCTGCTGACCTGGTTCTTAGGCTCTAGAGCAGCTCTGCTGACCTGGTTCTCTGGCTCTACAACGGCTCTGCTGACCTGGTTCTCTGGCTATTGAGCAGCTCTGCTGACCTGGTTCTTAGGCTCTAAAGCAGCTCTGCTGACCTGGTTCTCTTGCTCTAGAGCACCTTTGGTGACCTGGTTCTTAGGCTCCAGAGCAGCTCTGCTGACCTGGTTCTCTGGCTCTACAAAGGCTCTGCTGACCTGGTTCTCTGGCTTTGAAGCAGCTCTGCTGACCTGGTTCTCTGGCTCTAAAGCAGCTCTGCTGATTTGTATCTCTGGCTCTAGAGCAGCTCTCCTGACCTGGTTCTTAGACTCTAGAGCAGCTCTGCTAACTTGGCTCTCTGGCTCTAAAGCAGCTCTGCTGACCTGGTTCTCTCCCTCAAAAGCAGCTCTGCTGACCTGGTTTCTCTGGATCTACAGCAGCTCTGCTGACCTGGTTCTCTGGCTCAAGAGCAGCTCTGCTGACCTGGTTCTTAGGCTCTAGAGCAGCTCTGATGAGTTGGTTCTATGGCTCTAAAGCAGCTCTGCTGACCTGGTTCTATGGCTCTAAAGCAGCTCTGCTGACCTGGTTCTCTGGCTTTGAAGCAGCTCTGCTGACCCGGTTCTCTGGCTCTAGAGCAGCTCTGCTGGCCTGGGTCTCTTCCTCTAAAGCAGGTCTCCTGACCTGGTTCTCTCCCTCTAAAGGAGCTCTACTGACCTGGTTTCTCTGGATCTACAGCAGCTCTGCTGCCAGGTTTCTCTCCCTCTAAAGCAGCTCTGCTGACATGATTTCTCTCCCTCTAAAGCAGCTCTGCTGACCTGGTTTCTCTGGCTCTAGAGCAGCTCTGCTGACCTGGTTCTCTGGCTCTACAACGGCTCTGCTGACCTGGTTCTCTGGCTCTTGAGCAGCTCTGCTGACCTGGTTCTTAGGCTCTAAAGCAGCTCTGCTGACCTGGTTCTCTTGCTCTAGAGCACCTTTGGTGACCTGGTTCTTAGGCTCTAGAGCAGCTCTGCTGACCTGGTTCTCTGGCTCTACAAAGGCTCTGCTGACCTGGTTCTCTGGCTTTGAAGCAGCTCTGCTGACCTGGTTCTCTGGCTCTAAAGCAGCTCTGCTGATTTGTATCTCTGGCTCTAGAGCAGCTCTCCTGACCTGGTTCTTAGACTCTAGAGCAGCTCTGCTAACTTGGTTCTCTGGCTCTGAAGCAGCTCTGCTGACCTGGTTCTCTCCCTCAAAAGCAGCTCTGCTGACCTGGTTTCTCTGGATCTACAGCAGCTCTGCTGACCTGGTTCTCTGGCTCAAGATCAGCTCTGCTGACCTGGTTCTTAGGCTCTAGAGCAGCTCTGCTGAGTTGGTTCTATGGCTCTAAAGCAGCTCTGCTGACCTGGTTCTATGGCTCTAAAGCAGCTCTGCTGACCTGTTTCTCTGGCTTTGAAGCAGCTCTGCTGACCCGGTTCTCTGGCTCTAGAGCAGCTCTGCTGGCCTGGGTCTCTTCCTCTAAAGCAGGTCTCCTGACCTGGTTCTCTCCCTCTAAAGGAGCTCTACTGACCTGGTTTCTATGGATCTACAGCAGCTCTGCTGCCAGGTTTCTCTCCCTCTAAAGCAGCTCTGCTGACATGATTTCTCTCCCTCTAAAGCAGCTCTGCTGACCTGGTTTCTCTGGCTCTACAGCAGCTCTGCTGACTTGGTTCTCTGGCTCAAGAGCAGCTCTGCAGACCTGGCTCGTAGGCTCTAGAGCAGATCTGCTGACCTGGTTCTATGGCTCTACAGCAGCTCTGCTGACCTGGTTATCTGGCTTTGAAGCAGCTCTGCTGACCTGGTTGTCCGGCTCGAAAGCAGCTCTGATGACCTGTTTCTATCCCTCTAAAGCAGCTCTGCTGACATGGTTCTCTCCCTCTAAAGCAGCTCTGCTGACCTGATTCTCTCCCTCTAAAGCAGTTCTGCTGACCTGGTTTCTCTCCCTCTAAAGCGGGTCTGCTGACCTGGTTCTCTGGCTCAAGAGCAGATCTGCAGACCTGGTTCTTAGGCTCTAGAGCAGATCTGCTGACCTGGTTCTATGGCTCTACAGCAGCTCTGCTGAACTGGTTCTCTGGCTCTAGACCAGCTTTGCTGACCAGGTTCTTAGGCTTTAGAGCAGCTCTGCTGACCTGGTTCTCTTGCTCTACAACGGCTCTGCTGACCTGGTTCTCTGGCTCTAAAGCGGGTCTGCTGACCTGGTTCTCTGGCTCTAAAGCAACTCTGCTGACCGGGTTCTCTGGCTCTAGAGCAGCTCTGCTGACCTGGTTCTCTGGCGTGAGAGCAGCTCTGCTGACCTGGTTCTTAGGCTCTAGAGCAGCTCTGCTGACCTGGTTCTCTGGCTCTACAACGGCTCTGCTGACCTGGTTCTCTGGCTCTAAAGCAGCTCTGCTAACCTGGTTCTATGGCTCTAAAGCAGTTCTGCTGACCTGGTTCTCTGGCTCAAGAGCAGCACTGCTGACCTGGTTCTTAGACTCTAGTGCAGCTCGGCTGACTTGGTTCTATGGCTCTAAAGCATCTCTGCTGACCTGGTTCTCTGGCTTTGAAGCAGCTCTGCTGACCTGATTCTCTCGCTCTAAAGCAGCTCTGCTGACCTGGTTTCATGGCTCTAAAGCAGCTCTGCTGACCTGGTTCTCTGGCTTTGAAGCAGCTCTGCTGACCTGGTTCTCTGGCTCTAGAACAGCTCTGCTGACCTGGTTCTCTTCCTCTAAAGGAGCTCTGCTGACGTGGTTTCTCTGGCTCTACAACAGCTCTGCTGACTTGGTTCTCTGGCTTTAAAGCAGCTCTGCTGACCTGGGTCTCTGGCTCTAAAGCGGCTCTTCTGACCTGGTTCTCTGGCTCTAAAGCAGCTCTGCTGACCTGGATCTCTGGCTTTGAAGTAGCTCTGCTGACATGGTTCTCTGGCACTAAAGCAGTTCTGCTGACCTGGTTCTCTAGCTCTAAAGCAGATCTGCTGACCTGGTTTCTCTGGCTCTACAGCAGCTCATCTAACCTGGTTCTCTGGCTCAAGAGCAGCTCTGCTGACATGGTTCTTAGGCTCTAGAGCAGCTCTGCTGACCTGGTTCTATGGCTCTAAAGCAGCTCCACTGACCTGGTTCTCTGGCTTTGAAGCAGCTCTGCTGACCTGATTCTCTGGCTCTAAAGCAGCTCCACTGACCTGGTTTTCTCCCTCTAAAGCAGCTCTGCTGACATGGTTCTCTCCCTCTAAAGCAGCTCTGCTGACCTGATTCTCTCCCTCTAAAGCAGTTCTGCTGACCTGGTTTCTCTCCCTCTAAAGCGGGTCTGCTGACCTGGTTCTCTGGCTCAAGAGCAGATCTGCAGACCTGGTTCTTAGGCTCTAGAGCAGATCTGCTGACCTGGTTCTATGGCTCTACAGCAGCTCTGCTGAACTGGTTCTCTGGCTCTAGACCAGCTTTGCTGACCTGGTTCTTAGGCTTTAGAGCAGCTCTGCTGACCTGGTTCTCTTGCTCTACAACTGCTCTGCTGACCTGGTTCTCTGGCTCTAAAGCGGGACTGCTGACCTGGTTCTCTGGCTCTAAAGCAACTCTGCTGACCGGGTTCTCTGGCTCTAGAGCAGCTCTGCTGACCTGGTTCTCTGGCGCTAGAGCAGCTCTGCTGACCTGGTTCTTAGGCTCTAGAGCAGCTCTGCTGACCTGGTTCTCTGGCTCTACAACGGCTCTGCTGACCTGGTTCTCTGGCTCTAAAGCAGCTCTGCTAACCTGGTTCTATGGCTCTAAAGCAGCTCTGCTGACCTGGTTCTCTGGCTCAAGAGCAGCACTGCTGACCTGGTTCTTATACTCTAGTGCAGCTCGGCTGACTTGGTTCTATGGCTCTAAAGCAGCTCTGCTGACCTGGTTCTCTGGCTTTGAAGCAGCTCTGCTGATCTGATTCTCTCGCTCTAAAGCAGTTCTGCTGACCTGGTTTCATGGCTCTAAAGCAGCTCTGCTGACCTGGTTCTCTGGCTTTGAAGCAGCTCTGCTGACCTGGTTCTCTGGCTCTAGAGCAGCTCTGCTGACCTGGTTCTCTTCCTCTAAAGGAGCTCTGCTGACATGGTTTCTCTGGCTCTACAACGGCTCTGCTGACTTGGTTCTTTGGTTTTAAAGCAGCTCTGCTGACCTGGTTCTCTGGCTCTAAAGCAGCTCTGATGACCTGGTTCTCTGGCTCTAAAGCAGCTCTGCTGACCTGGATTTCTGGCTTTGAAGTAACTTTGCTGACATGGTTCTCTGGCACTAAAGCAGCTCTGCTGACCTGGTTCTCTGGCTCTAAAGCAGATCTGCTGACCTGGTTTCTCTGGCTCTACAGCAGCTCATCTAACCTGGTTCTCTGGCTCAAGAGCAGCTCTGCTGACATGGTTCTTAGGCTCTAGAGCAGCTCTGCTGACCTGGTTCTATGGCTCTAAAGCAGCTCTACTGACCTGGTTCTCTGGCTTTAAAGCAGCTCTGCTGACCTGATTCTCTGGCTCTAAAGCAGCTCTGCTGACCTGGTTCTATGACTCAAAAGTAGCTCTGCTGACATGGTTCTCTGGCTTTGAAGCAGCTCTGCTGACCTGGATCTCTGGCACTAAAGCAGCTCTGCTGACCTGGTTCTCTGGCTCTAAAGCAGATCTGCTGACCTGGTTTCTCTGGCTCTACAGCAGCTCATCTAACCTGGTTCTCTGGCTCAAGAGCAGCTCTGCTGACATGGTTCTTAGGCTCTAGAGCAGCTCTGCTGACCTGTTTCTATGGCTCTACAACGGCTCTGCTGACTAGGTTCTCCGGCTTTAAAGCAGCTCTGCTGACCTGGTTCTCTGGCTCTAAAGCAGATCTGCTGACCTGGTTTCTCTGGCTCTACAGCAGCTCATCTAACCTGGTTCTCTGGCTCAAGAGCAGCTCTGCTGACATGGTTCTTAGGCTCTAGAGCAGCTCTGCTGACCTGGTTCTATGGCTCTAAAGCAGCTCTACTGACCTGGTTCTCTGGCTTTGAAGCAGCTCTGCTGACCTGATTCTCTGGCTCTAAAGCAGCTCGGCTGACCTGGTTCTATGACTCAAAAGCAGCTCTGCTGACCTGGTTCTCTGGCTTTGAAGCAGCTCTGCTGACCTGGTTATCTGGCTCTAGAGCAGCTCTGCTGACCAGGTTATCTGGCTGTCGAGCAGCACTGCTGACCTGATTCTCTTCCTCTAAACCAACTCTCCTGACCTGGTTCTCCGGCTCTATAGCAGCTCTGCTGACCTGGTTCTCTCCCTCTGAAGGAACTCTGCTGACTTGGTTTCTCTGGCTCTACAGCAGCTCTGCTGACCTGGTTCTCTGCCTCTAAAGCAGATCTGCTGACCTGGTTCTCTTCCCCTAAAGCAACTCTGCTGACCTGGTTCTCTGGCTCTATAGCTGCTCTGCTGACCTGGTTCTCTCCCTCTAAAGGAGCTCTGCAGACTTGGTTTCTCTGGCTCTACAGCAGCTCTGCTGACCTGGTTCTATGGCTCTAAAGCAGCTTTCCTGACCTGGTTTCTCTGGCTCTACATAAGCTCTGCTCACCTGGTTCTCTGGCTCAATGGCAGCTCTGCTGACATGGTTCTTAGGCTCTAGAAGAGCTCTGCTGACCTGGTTCTATGGCTCTAAAGCAGCTCTGCTGACCTGGTTCTATGACTCAAAAGCAGCTCTGCTGACCTGGTTCTCTGGCTTTGAAGCAGCTCTGCTGACCTGGTTCTATGACTCAAAAGCAGCTCTGCTGACCTGGTTCTATGAGTCAAAGGCAGCTCTGCTGACCTGGTTCTCTGGCTTTGAAGCAGCTCTGCTGACCTGGTTATGTGGCTCTAGAGCAGATCTGCTGACCTGGTTATCTGGCTCTAGAGCAGCACTGCTGACCTAGTTCTCTTCCTCTAAAGCAACTCTCCTGACCTGGTTCCCCAGCACTATAGCAGCTCTGCTGACCTGGTTCTCTCCCTCTCAAGGAACTCTGCTGACTTTGTTTCTCTGGCTCTACAGCAGCTCTGCTGACCTGGTTCTCTGGCTCTAAAGCAGATCTGCTGACCTGGTTCTCTTCCTCTAAAGCAACTCTGCTGACCTGGTTCTTAGGCTCTAGAGCAGCTCTGCTGACCTGGTTCTCTGGCTCTACAACGGCTCTGCTGACCTGGTTCTCTGGCTCTTGAGCAGCTCTGCTGACCTGGTTCTTAGGCTCTAAAGCAGCTCTGCTGACCTGGTTCTCTTGCTCTAGAGCACCTTTGGTGACCTGGTTCTTAGGCTCTAGAGCAGCTCTGCTGACCTGGTTCTCTGGCTCTACAAAGGCTCTGCTGACCTGGTTCTCTGGCTTTGAAGCAGCTCTGCTGACCTGGTTCTCTGGCTCTAAAGCAGCTCTGCTGATTTGTATCTCTGGCTCTAGAGCAGCTCTCCTGACCTGGTTCTTAGACTCTAGAGCAGCTCTGCTAACTTGGTTCTCTGGCTCTAAAGCAGCTCTGCTGACCTGGTTCTCTCCCTCAAAAGCCGCTCTGCTGACCTGGTTTCTCTGGATCTACAGCAGCTCTGCTGACCTGGTTCTCTGGCTCAAGAGCAGCTCTGCTGACCTGGATCTTAGGCTCTAGAGCAGCTCTGCTGAGTTGGTTCTATGGCTCTAAAGCAGCTCTGCTGACCTGGTTCTATGGCTCTAAAGCAGCTCTGCTGACCTGGTTCTCTGGCTTTGAAGCAGCTCTCCTGACCTGGTTCTTAGACTCTAGAGCAGCTCTGCTAACTTGGTTCTCTGGCTCTTAAGCAGCTCTGCTGACCTGGTTCTCTCCCTGAAAAGCAGCTCTGCTGACCTGGTTTCTCTGGATCTACAGCACCTCTGCTGACCTGGTTCTCTGGCTCAAGAGCAGCTCCGTTGACCTGGTTCTTAGGCTCTATAGCAGCTCTGCTGACCTGGTTCTCTGGCTCTTGAGCAGCTCTGCTGACCTGGTTCTTAGGCTCTAAAGCAGCTCTGCTGACCTGGTTCTCTTGCTCTAGAGCACCTTTGGTGACCTGGTTCTTAGGCTCCAGAGCAGCTCTGCTGACCTGGTTCTCTGGCTCTACAAAGGCTCTGCTGACCTGGTTCTCTGGCTTTGAAGCAGCTCTGCTGACCTGGTTCTCTGGCTCTAAAGCAGCTCTGCTGATTTGTATCTCTGGCTCTAGAGCAGCTCTCCTGACCTGGTTCTTAGACTCTAGAGCAGCTCTGCTAACTTGGCTCTCTGGCTCTAAAGCAGCTCTGCTGACCTGGTTCTCTCCCTCAAAAGCAGCTCTGCTGACCTGGTTTCTCTGGATCTACAGCAGCTCTGCTGACCTGGTTCTCTGGCTCAAGAGCAGCTCTGCTGACCTGGTTCTTAGGCTCTAGAGCAGCTCTGATGAGTTGGTTCTATGGCTCTAAAGCAGCTCTGCTGACCTGGTTCTATGGCTCTAAAGCAGCTCTGCTGACCTGGTTCTCTGGCTTTGAAGCAGCTCTGCTGACCCGGTTCTCTGGCTCTAGAGCAGCTCTGCTGGCCTGGGTCTCTTCCTCTAAAGCAGGTCTCCTGACCTGGTTCTCTCCCTCTAAAGGAGCTCTACTGACCTGGTTTCTCTGGATCTACAGCAGCTCTGCTGCCAGGTTTCTCTCCCTCTAAAGCAGCTCTGCTGACATGATTTCTCTCCCTCTAAAGCAGCTCTGCTGACCTGGTTTCTCTGGCTCTAGAGCAGCTCTGCTGACCTGGTTCTCTGGCTCTACAACGGCTCTGCTGACCTGGTTCTCTGGCTCTTGAGCAGCTCTGCTGACCTGGTTCTTAGGCTCTAAAGCAGCTCTGCTGACCTGGTTCTCTTGCTCTAGAGCACCTTTGGTGACCTGGTTCTTAGGCTCTAGAGCAGCTCTGCTGACCTGGTTCTCTGGCTCTACAAAGGCTCTGCTGACCTGGTTCTCTGGCTTTGAAGCAGCTCTGCTGACCTGGTTCTCTGGCTCTAAAGCAGCTCTGCTGATTTGTATCTCTGGCTCTAGAGCAGCTCTCCTGACCTGGTTCTTAGACTCTAGAGCAGCTCTGCTAACTTGGTTCTCTGGCTCTGAAGCAGCTCTGCTGACCTGGTTCTCTCCCTCAAAAGCAGCTCTGCTGACCTGGTTTCTCTGGATCTACAGCAGCTCTGCTGACCTGGTTCTCTGGCTCAAGATCAGCTCTGCTGACCTGGTTCTTAGGCTCTAGAGCAGCTCTGCTGAGTTGGTTCTATGGCTCTAAAGCAGCTCTGCTGACCTGGTTCTATGGCTCTAAAGCAGCTCTGCTGACCTGTTTCTCTGGCTTTGAAGCAGCTCTGCTGACCCGGTTCTCTGGCTCTAGAGCAGCTCTGCTGGCCTGGGTCTCTTCCTCTAAAGCAGGTCTCCTGACCTGGTTCTCTCCCTCTAAAGGAGCTCTACTGACCTGGTTTCTATGGATCTACAGCAGCTCTGCTGCCAGGTTTCTCTCCCTCTAAAGCAGCTCTGCTGACATGATTTCTCTCCCTCTAAAGCAGCTCTGCTGACCTGGTTTCTCTGGCTCTACAGCAGCTCTGCTGACTTGGTTCTCTGGCTCAAGAGCAGCTCTGCAGACCTGGCTCGTAGGCTCTAGAGCAGATCTGCTGACCTGGTTCTATGGCTCTACAGCAGCTCTGCTGACCTGGTTATCTGGCTTTGAAGCAGCTCTGCTGACCTGGTTGTCCGGCTCGAAAGCAGCTCTGATGACCTGTTTCTATCCCTCTAAAGCAGCTCTGCTGACATGGTTCTCTCCCTCTAAAGCAGCTCTGCTGACCTGATTCTCTCCCTCTAAAGCAGTTCTGCTGACCTGGTTTCTCTCCCTCTAAAGCGGGTCTGCTGACCTGGTTCTCTGGCTCAAGAGCAGATCTGCAGACCTGGTTCTTAGGCTCTAGAGCAGATCTGCTGACCTGGTTCTATGGCTCTACAGCAGCTCTGCTGAACTGGTTCTCTGGCTCTAGACCAGCTTTGCTGACCAGGTTCTTAGGCTTTAGAGCAGCTCTGCTGACCTGGTTCTCTTGCTCTACAACGGCTCTGCTGACCTGGTTCTCTGGCTCTAAAGCGGGTCTGCTGACCTGGTTCTCTGGCTCTAAAGCAACTCTGCTGACCGGGTTCTCTGGCTCTAGAGCAGCTCTGCTGACCTGGTTCTCTGGCGTGAGAGCAGCTCTGCTGACCTGGTTCTTAGGCTCTAGAGCAGCTCTGCTGACCTGGTTCTCTGGCTCTACAACGGCTCTGCTGACCTGGTTCTCTGGCTCTAAAGCAGCTCTGCTAACCTGGTTCTATGGCTCTAAAGCAGTTCTGCTGACCTGGTTCTCTGGCTCAAGAGCAGCACTGCTGACCTGGTTCTTAGACTCTAGTGCAGCTCGGCTGACTTGGTTCTATGGCTCTAAAGCATCTCTGCTGACCTGGTTCTCTGGCTTTGAAGCAGCTCTGCTGACCTGATTCTCTCGCTCTAAAGCAGCTCTGCTGACCTGGTTTCATGGCTCTAAAGCAGCTCTGCTGACCTGGTTCTCTGGCTTTGAAGCAGCTCTGCTGACCTGGTTCTCTGGCTCTAGAACAGCTCTGCTGACCTGGTTCTCTTCCTCTAAAGGAGCTCTGCTGACGTGGTTTCTCTGGCTCTACAACAGCTCTGCTGACTTGGTTCTCTGGCTTTAAAGCAGCTCTGCTGACCTGGGTCTCTGGCTCTAAAGCGGCTCTTCTGACCTGGTTCTCTGGCTCTAAAGCAGCTCTGCTGACCTGGATCTCTGGCTTTGAAGTAGCTCTGCTGACATGGTTCTCTGGCACTAAAGCAGTTCTGCTGACCTGGTTCTCTAGCTCTAAAGCAGATCTGCTGACCTGGTTTCTCTGGCTCTACAGCAGCTCATCTAACCTGGTTCTCTGGCTCAAGAGCAGCTCTGCTGACATGGTTCTTAGGCTCTAGAGCAGCTCTGCTGACCTGGTTCTATGGCTCTAAAGCAGCTCCACTGACCTGGTTCTCTGGCTTTGAAGCAGCTCTGCTGACCTGATTCTCTGGCTCTAAAGCAGCTCCACTGACCTGGTTTTCTCCCTCTAAAGCAGCTCTGCTGACATGGTTCTCTCCCTCTAAAGCAGCTCTGCTGACCTGATTCTCTCCCTCTAAAGCAGTTCTGCTGACCTGGTTTCTCTCCCTCTAAAGCGGGTCTGCTGACCTGGTTCTCTGGCTCAAGAGCAGATCTGCAGACCTGGTTCTTAGGCTCTAGAGCAGATCTGCTGACCTGGTTCTATGGCTCTACAGCAGCTCTGCTGAACTGGTTCTCTGGCTCTAGACCAGCTTTGCTGACCTGGTTCTTAGGCTTTAGAGCAGCTCTGCTGACCTGGTTCTCTTGCTCTACAACTGCTCTGCTGACCTGGTTCTCTGGCTCTAAAGCGGGACTGCTGACCTGGTTCTCTGGCTCTAAAGCAACTCTGCTGACCGGGTTCTCTGGCTCTAGAGCAGCTCTGCTGACCTGGTTCTCTGGCGCTAGAGCAGCTCTGCTGACCTGGTTCTTAGGCTCTAGAGCAGCTCTGCTGACCTGGTTCTCTGGCTCTACAACGGCTCTGCTGACCTGGTTCTCTGGCTCTAAAGCAGCTCTGCTAACCTGGTTCTATGGCTCTAAAGCAGCTCTGCTGACCTGGTTCTCTGGCTCAAGAGCAGCACTGCTGACCTGGTTCTTATACTCTAGTGCAGCTCGGCTGACTTGGTTCTATGGCTCTAAAGCAGCTCTGCTGACCTGGTTCTCTGGCTTTGAAGCAGCTCTGCTGATCTGATTCTCTCGCTCTAAAGCAGTTCTGCTGACCTGGTTTCATGGCTCTAAAGCAGCTCTGCTGACCTGGTTCTCTGGCTTTGAAGCAGCTCTGCTGACCTGGTTCTCTGGCTCTAGAGCAGCTCTGCTGACCTGGTTCTCTTCCTCTAAAGGAGCTCTGCTGACATGGTTTCTCTGGCTCTACAACGGCTCTGCTGACTTGGTTCTTTGGTTTTAAAGCAGCTCTGCTGACCTGGTTCTCTGGCTCTAAAGCAGCTCTGATGACCTGGTTCTCTGGCTCTAAAGCAGCTCTGCTGACCTGGATTTCTGGCTTTGAAGTAACTTTGCTGACATGGTTCTCTGGCACTAAAGCAGCTCTGCTGACCTGGTTCTCTGGCTCTAAAGCAGATCTGCTGACCTGGTTTCTCTGGCTCTACAGCAGCTCATCTAACCTGGTTCTCTGGCTCAAGAGCAGCTCTGCTGACATGGTTCTTAGGCTCTAGAGCAGCTCTGCTGACCTGGTTCTATGGCTCTAAAGCAGCTCTACTGACCTGGTTCTCTGGCTTTAAAGCAGCTCTGCTGACCTGATTCTCTGGCTCTAAAGCAGCTCTGCTGACCTGGTTCTATGACTCAAAAGTAGCTCTGCTGACATGGTTCTCTGGCTTTGAAGCAGCTCTGCTGACCTGGATCTCTGGCACTAAAGCAGCTCTGCTGACCTGGTTCTCTGGCTCTAAAGCAGATCTGCTGACCTGGTTTCTCTGGCTCTACAGCAGCTCATCTAACCTGGTTCTCTGGCTCAAGAGCAGCTCTGCTGACATGGTTCTTAGGCTCTAGAGCAGCTCTGCTGACCTGTTTCTATGGCTCTACAACGGCTCTGCTGACTAGGTTCTCCGGCTTTAAAGCAGCTCTGCTGACCTGGTTCTCTGGCTCTAAAGCAGATCTGCTGACCTGGTTTCTCTGGCTCTACAGCAGCTCATCTAACCTGGTTCTCTGGCTCAAGAGCAGCTCTGCTGACATGGTTCTTAGGCTCTAGAGCAGCTCTGCTGACCTGGTTCTATGGCTCTAAAGCAGCTCTACTGACCTGGTTCTCTGGCTTTGAAGCAGCTCTGCTGACCTGATTCTCTGGCTCTAAAGCAGCTCGGCTGACCTGGTTCTATGACTCAAAAGCAGCTCTGCTGACCTGGTTCTCTGGCTTTGAAGCAGCTCTGCTGACCTGGTTATCTGGCTCTAGAGCAGCTCTGCTGACCAGGTTATCTGGCTGTCGAGCAGCACTGCTGACCTGATTCTCTTCCTCTAAACCAACTCTCCTGACCTGGTTCTCCGGCTCTATAGCAGCTCTGCTGACCTGGTTCTCTCCCTCTGAAGGAACTCTGCTGACTTGGTTTCTCTGGCTCTACAGCAGCTCTGCTGACCTGGTTCTCTGCCTCTAAAGCAGATCTGCTGACCTGGTTCTCTTCCCCTAAAGCAACTCTGCTGACCTGGTTCTCTGGCTCTATAGCTGCTCTGCTGACCTGGTTCTCTCCCTCTAAAGGAGCTCTGCAGACTTGGTTTCTCTGGCTCTACAGCAGCTCTGCTGACCTGGTTCTATGGCTCTAAAGCAGCTTTCCTGACCTGGTTTCTCTGGCTCTACATAAGCTCTGCTCACCTGGTTCTCTGGCTCAATGGCAGCTCTGCTGACATGGTTCTTAGGCTCTAGAAGAGCTCTGCTGACCTGGTTCTATGGCTCTAAAGCAGCTCTGCTGACCTGGTTCTATGACTCAAAAGCAGCTCTGCTGACCTGGTTCTCTGGCTTTGAAGCAGCTCTGCTGACCTGGTTCTATGACTCAAAAGCAGCTCTGCTGACCTGGTTCTATGAGTCAAAGGCAGCTCTGCTGACCTGGTTCTCTGGCTTTGAAGCAGCTCTGCTGACCTGGTTATGTGGCTCTAGAGCAGATCTGCTGACCTGGTTATCTGGCTCTAGAGCAGCACTGCTGACCTAGTTCTCTTCCTCTAAAGCAACTCTCCTGACCTGGTTCCCCAGCACTATAGCAGCTCTGCTGACCTGGTTCTCTCCCTCTCAAGGAACTCTGCTGACTTTGTTTCTCTGGCTCTACAGCAGCTCTGCTGACCTGGTTCTCTGGCTCTAAAGCAGATCTGCTGACCTGGTTCTCTTCCTCTAAAGCAACTCTGCTGACCTGGTTCTTAGGCTCTAGAGCAGCTCTGCTGACCTGGTTCTCTGGCTCTACAACGGCTCTGCTGACCTGGTTCTCTGGCTCTTGAGCAGCTCTGCTGACCTGGTTCTTAGGCTCTAAAGCAGCTCTGCTGACCTGGTTCTCTTGCTCTAGAGCACCTTTGGTGACCTGGTTCTTAGGCTCTAGAGCAGCTCTGCTGACCTGGTTCTCTGGCTCTACAAAGGCTCTGCTGACCTGGTTCTCTGGCTTTGAAGCAGCTCTGCTGACCTGGTTCTCTGGCTCTAAAGCAGCTCTGCTGATTTGTATCTCTGGCTCTAGAGCAGCTCTCCTGACCTGGTTCTTAGACTCTAGAGCAGCTCTGCTAACTTGGTTCTCTGGCTCTAAAGCAGCTCTGCTGACCTGGTTCTCTCCCTCAAAAGCCGCTCTGCTGACCTGGTTTCTCTGGATCTACAGCAGCTCTGCTGACCTGGTTCTCTGGCTCAAGAGCAGCTCTGCTGACCTGGATCTTAGGCTCTAGAGCAGCTCTGCTGAGTTGGTTCTATGGCTCTAAAGCAGCTCTGCTGACCTGGTTCTATGGCTCTAAAGCAGCTCTGCTGACCTGGTTCTCTGGCTTTGAAGCAGCTCTCCTGACCTGGTTCTTAGACTCTAGAGCAGCTCTGCTAACTTGGTTCTCTGGCTCTTAAGCAGCTCTGCTGACCTGGTTCTCTCCCTGAAAAGCAGCTCTGCTGACCTGGTTTCTCTGGATCTACAGCACCTCTGCTGACCTGGTTCTCTGGCTCAAGAGCAGCTCCGTTGACCTGGTTCTTAGGCTCTATAGCAGCTCTGCTGACCTGGTTCTCTGGCTCTTGAGCAGCTCTGCTGACCTGGTTCTTAGGCTCTAAAGCAGCTCTGCTGACCTGGTTCTCTTGCTCTAGAGCACCTTTGGTGACCTGGTTCTTAGGCTCCAGAGCAGCTCTGCTGACCTGGTTCTCTGGCTCTACAAAGGCTCTGCTGACCTGGTTCTCTGGCTTTGAAGCAGCTCTGCTGACCTGGTTCTCTGGCTCTAAAGCAGCTCTGCTGATTTGTATCTCTGGCTCTAGAGCAGCTCTCCTGACCTGGTTCTTAGACTCTAGAGCAGCTCTGCTAACTTGGCTCTCTGGCTCTAAAGCAGCTCTGCTGACCTGGTTCTCTCCCTCAAAAGCAGCTCTGCTGACCTGGTTTCTCTGGATCTACAGCAGCTCTGCTGACCTGGTTCTCTGGCTCAAGAGCAGCTCTGCTGACCTGGTTCTTAGGCTCTAGAGCAGCTCTGATGAGTTGGTTCTATGGCTCTAAAGCAGCTCTGCTGACCTGGTTCTATGGCTCTAAAGCAGCTCTGCTGACCTGGTTCTCTGGCTTTGAAGCAGCTCTGCTGACCCGGTTCTCTGGCTCTAGAGCAGCTCTGCTGGCCTGGGTCTCTTCCTCTAAAGCAGGTCTCCTGACCTGGTTCTCTCCCTCTAAAGGAGCTCTACTGACCTGGTTTCTCTGGATCTACAGCAGCTCTGCTGCCAGGTTTCTCTCCCTCTAAAGCAGCTCTGCTGACATGATTTCTCTCCCTCTAAAGCAGCTCTGCTGACCTGGTTTCTCTGGCTCTAGAGCAGCTCTGCTGACCTGGTTCTCTGGCTCTACAACGGCTCTGCTGACCTGGTTCTCTGGCTCTTGAGCAGCTCTGCTGACCTGGTTCTTAGGCTCTAAAGCAGCTCTGCTGACCTGGTTCTCTTGCTCTAGAGCACCTTTGGTGACCTGGTTCTTAGGCTCTAGAGCAGCTCTGCTGACCTGGTTCTCTGGCTCTACAAAGGCTCTGCTGACCTGGTTCTCTGGCTTTGAAGCAGCTCTGCTGACCTGGTTCTCAGGCTCTAAAGCAGCTCTGCTGATTTGTATCTCTGGCTCTAGAGCAGCTCTCCTGACCTGGTTCTTAGACTCTAGAGCAGCTCTGCTAACTTGGTTCTCTGGCTCTGAAGCAGCTCTGCTGACCTGGTTCTCTCCCTCAAAAGCAGCTCTGCTGACCTGGTTTCTCTGGATCTACAGCAGCTCTGCTGACCTGGTTCTCTGGCTCAAGATCAGCTCTGCTGACCTGGTTCTTAGGCTCTAGAGCAGCTCTGCTGAGTTGGTTCTATGGCTTTGAAGCAGCTCTGCTGACCTGGTTATCTGGCTCTAGAGCAGCTCTGCTGACCAGGTTATCTGGCTGTCGAGCAGCACTGCTGACCTGATTCTCTTCC
Organism: Triturus cristatus; assembly: GCF_964204655.1. Classification (NCBI taxonomy): domain Eukaryota; kingdom Metazoa; phylum Chordata; class Amphibia; order Caudata; family Salamandridae; genus Triturus; species Triturus cristatus. The sequence goes on along the minus strand of NC_140579.1, from coordinate 1,129,775,235 downwards.
TCTAAACCAACTCTCCTGACCTGGTTCTCCGGCTCTATAGCAGCTCTGCTGACCTGGTTCTCTCCCTCTGAAGGAACTCTGCTGACTTGGTTTCTCTGGCTCTACAGCAGCTCTGCTGACCTGGTTCTCTGCCTCTAAAGCAGATCTGCTGACCTGGTTCTCTTCCCCTAAAGCAACTCTGCTGACCTGGTTCTCTGGCTCTATAGCTGCTCTGCTGACCTGGTTCTCTCCCTCTAAAGGAGCTCTGCAGACTTGGTTTCTCTGGCTCTACAGCAGCTCTGCTGACCTGGTTCTATGGCTCTAAAGCAGCTTTCCTGACCTGGTTTCTCTGGCTCTACATAAGCTCTGCTCACCTGGTTCTCTGGCTCAATGGCAGCTCTGCTGACATGGTTCTTAGGCTCTAGAAGAGCTCTGCTGACCTGGTTCTATGGCTCTAAAGCAGCTCTGCTGACCTGGTTCTATGACTCAAAAGCAGCTCTGCTGACCTGGTTCTCTGGCTTTGAAGCAGCTCTGCTGACCTGGTTCTATGACTCAAAAGCAGCTCTGCTGACCTGGTTCTATGAGTCAAAGGCAGCTCTGCTGACCTGGTTCTCTGGCTTTGAAGCAGCTCTGCTGACCTGGTTATGTGGCTCTAGAGCAGATCTGCTGACCTGGTTATCTGGCTCTAGAGCAGCACTGCTGACCTAGTTCTCTTCCTCTAAAGCAACTCTCCTGACCTGGTTCCCCAGCACTATAGCAGCTCTGCTGACCTGGTTCTCTCCCTCTCAAGGAACTCTGCTGACTTTGTTTCTCTGGCTCTACAGCAGCTCTGCTGACCTGGTTCTCTGGCTCTAAAGCAGATCTGCTGACCTGGTTCTCTTCCTCTAAAGCAACTCTGCTGACCTGGTTCTTAGGCTCTAGAGCAGCTCTGCTGACCTGGTTCTCTGGCTCTACAACGGCTCTGCTGACCTGGTTCTCTGGCTCTTGAGCAGCTCTGCTGACCTGGTTCTTAGGCTCTAAAGCAGCTCTGCTGACCTGGTTCTCTTGCTCTAGAGCACCTTTGGTGACCTGGTTCTTAGGCTCTAGAGCAGCTCTGCTGACCTGGTTCTCTGGCTCTACAAAGGCTCTGCTGACCTGGTTCTCTGGCTTTGAAGCAGCTCTGCTGACCCGGTTCTCTGGCTCTAAAGCAGCTCTGCTGATTTGTATCTCTGGCTCTAGAGCAGCTCTCCTGACCTGGTTCTTAGACTCTAGAGCAGCTCTGCTAACTTGGTTCTCTGGCTCTAAAGCAGCTCTGCTGACCTGGTTCTCTCCCTCAAAAGCCGCTCTGCTGACCTGGTTTCTCTGGATCTACAGCAGCTCTGCTGACCTGGTTCTCTGGCTCAAGAGCAGCTCTGCTGACCTGGATCTTAGGCTCTAGAGCAGCTCTGCTGAGTTGGTTCTATGGCTCTAAAGCAGCTCTGCTGACCTGGTTCTATGGCTCTAAAGCAGCTCTGCTGACCTGGTTCTCTGGCTTTGAAGCAGCTCTCCTGACCTGGTTCTTAGACTCTAGAGCAGCTCTGCTAACTTGGTTCTCTGGCTCTTAAGCAGCTCTGCTGACCTGGTTCTCTCCCTGAAAAGCAGCTCTGCTGACCTGGTTTCTCTGGATCTACAGCATCTCTGCTGACCTGGTTCTCTGGCTCAAGAGCAGCTCCGTTGACCTGGTTCTTAGGCTCTATAGCAGCTCTGCTGACCTGGTTCTCTGGCTCTACAACGGCTCTGCTGACTTGGTTCTCTGGTTTTGAAGCAGCTCTGCTGACCTGGTTCTCTCCCTCTGAAGCAGGTCTGCCGACGTGGTTTCTCTGGCTCTACAGCAGCTCTGCTGACCTGGTTCTCTGGCTCTAAAGCAGCTCTGTTGACCTGGTTCTTAGGCTCTATAGCAGTTCTGCTGACCTGGTTTCTGGCTCTACAACGGCTCTGCTGTCTTGGTTATCTGGCTTTGAAGCAGCTCTGCTGACCTGGTTCTCTGGCTCTAAAGCAGCTCTGCTGACCTGGTTCTCTGGCTCTAAAGCAGATCTGCTGACCTGGATCTCTGGCTTTGAAGCAGCTCTGCTGCCCTGTTTCTCTGGCTCTAAAGCAGCTCTGCTGACCTGGTTCTCTGGCTCTAAAGCAGCTCTGCTGACCTGGTTTCTCTGGCTCTACAGCAGCTCTGCTAACCTGGTTCTCTGGCTCAAGAGCAGCTCTGCTGACATGGTTCTTAGGCTCTAGAGCAGCTCTGCTGACCTGGTTCTATAGCTATAAAGCAGCTCTGCTGACCTGGTTCTCTGGCTTTGAAGGAGCTCTGCTGACCTGATTCTCTGGCTCTAAAGCAGCTCTGCTGACCTGGTTCTATGACTCAAAAGCAGCTCTGCTGACCTGGTTCTCTGGCTTTGAAGCAGCTCTGCTGACCTGGTTATGTGGCTCTAGAGCAGCTCTGCTGACCTGGTTATCTGGCTCTAGAGCAGCACTGCTGACCTAGTTCTCTTCCTCTAAAGCAACTCTTCTGACCTGGTTCCCCGGCACTATAGCAGCTCTGCTGACCTGGTTCTCTGGCTCTAAAGCAGATCTGCTGACCTGGTTCTCTTCCTCTAAAGCAACTCTGCTGACCTGGTTCTTAGGCTCTAGAGCAGCTCTGCTGACCTGGTTCTCTGGCTCTACAACGGCTCTGCTGACCTGGTTCTCTGGCTCTTGAGCAGCTCTGCTGACCTGGTTCTTAGGCTCTAAAGCAGCTCTGCTGACCTGGTTCTCTTGCTCTAGAGCACCTTTGGTGACCTGGTTCTTAGGCTCCAGAGCAGCTCTGCTGACCTGGTTCTCTGGCTCTACAAAGGCTCTGCTGACCTGGTTCTCTGGCTTTGAAGCAGCTCTGCTGACCTGGTTCTCTGGCTCTAAAGCAGCTCTGCTGATTTGTATCTCTGGCTCTAGAGCAGCTCTCCTGACCTGGTTCTTAGACTCTAGAGCAGCTCTGCTAACTTGGCTCTCTGGCTCTAAAGCAGCTCTGCTGACCTGGTTCTCTCCCTCAAAAGCAGCTCTGCTGACCTGGTTTCTCTGGATCTACAGCAGCTCTGCTGACCTGGTTCTCTGGCTCAAGAGCAGCTCTGCTGACCTGGTTCTTAGGCTCTAGAGCAGCTCTGATGAGTTGGTTCTATGGCTCTAAAGCAGCTCTGCTGACCTGGTTCTATGGCTCTAAAGCAGCTCTGCTGACCTGGTTCTCTGGCTTTGAAGCAGCTCTGCTGACCCGGTTCTCTGGCTCTAGAGCAGCTCTGCTGGCCTGGGTCTCTTCCTCTAAAGCAGGTCTCCTGACCTGGTTCTCTCCCTCTAAAGGAGCTCTACTGACCTGGTTTCTCTGGATCTACAGCAGCTCTGCTGCCAGGTTTCTCTCCCTCTAAAGCAGCTCTGCTGACATGATTTCTCTCCCTCTAAAGCAGCTCTGCTGACCTGGTTTCTCTGGCTCTAGAGCAGCTCTGCTGACCTGGTTCTCTGGCTCTACAACGGCTCTGCTGACCTGGTTCTCTGGCTCTTGAGCAGCTCTGCTGACCTGGTTCTTAGGCTCTAAAGCAGCTCTGCTGACCTGGTTCTCTTGCTCTAGAGCACCTTTGGTGACCTGGTTCTTAGGCTCTAGAGCAGCTCTGCTGACCTGGTTCTCTGGCTCTACAAAGGCTCTGCTGACCTGGTTCTCTGGCTTTGAAGCAGCTCTGCTGACCTGGTTCTCAGGCTCTAAAGCAGCTCTGCTGATTTGTATCTCTGGCTCTAGAGCAGCTCTCCTGACCTGGTTCTTAGACTCTAGAGCAGCTCTGCTAACTTGGTTCTCTGGCTCTGAAGCAGCTCTGCTGACCTGGTTCTCTCCCTCAAAAGCAGCTCTGCTGACCTGGTTTCTCTGGATCTACAGCAGCTCTGCTGACCTGGTTCTCTGGCTCAAGATCAGCTCTGCTGACCTGGTTCTTAGGCTCTAGAGCAGCTCTGCTGAGTTGGTTCTATGGCTCTAAAGCAGCTCTGCTGACCTGGTTCTATGGCTCTAAAGCAGCTCTGCTGACCTGTTTCTCTGGCTTTGAAGCAGCTCTGCTGACCCGGTTCTCTGGCTCTAGAGCAGCTCTGCTGGCCTGGGTCTCTTCCTCTAAAGCAGGTCTCCTGACCTGGTTCTCTCCCTCTAAAGGAGCTCTACTGACCTGGTTTCTCTGGATCTACAGCAGCTCTGCTGCCAGGTTTCTCTCCCTCTAAAGCAGCTCTGCTGACATGATTTCTCTCCCTCTAAAGCAGCTCTGCTGACCTGGTTTCTCTGGCTCTACAGCAGCTCTGCTGACTTGGTTCTCTGGCTCAAGAGCAGCTCTGCAGACCTGGCTCGTAGGCTCTAGATCAGATCTGCTGACCTGGTTCTATGGCTCTACAGCAGCTCTGCTGACCTGGTTATCTGGCTTTGAAGCAGCTCTGCTGACCTGTTTCTATCCCTCTAAAGCAGCTCTGCTGACCTGGTTCTCTCCCTCTAAAGCAGCTCTGCTGACCTGATTCTCTCCCTCTAAAGCAGCTCTGATGACCTGGTTTCTCTCCCTCTAAAGCGGGTCTGCTGACCTGGTTCTCTGGCTCAAGAGCAGATCTGCAGACCTGGTTCTTAGGCTCTAGAGCAGATCTGCTGACCGGTTCTATGGCTCTACAGCAGCTCTGCTGAACTGGTTCTCTGGCTCTAGACCAGCTTTGCTGACCAGGTTCTTAGGCTTTAGAGCAGCTCTGCTGACCTGGTTCTCTTGCTCTACAACGGCTCTGCTGACCTGGTTCTCTGGCTCTAAAGCGGGTCTGCTGACCTGGTTCTCTGGCTCTAAAGCAACTCTGCTGACCGGGTTCTCTGGCTCTAGAGCAGCTCTGCTGACCTGGTTCTCTGGCGCGAGAGCAGCTCTGCTGACCTGGTTCTTAGGCTCTAGAGCAGCTCTGCTGACCTGGTTCTCTGGCTCTACAACGGCTCTGCTGACCTGGTTCTCTGGCTCTAAAGCAGCTCTGCTAACCTGGTTCTATGGCTCTAAAGCAGTTCTGCTGACCTGGTTCTCTGGCTCAAGAGCAGCACTGCTGACCTGGTTCTTAGACTCTAGTGCAGCTCGGCTGACTTGGTTCTATGGCTCTAAAGCATCTCTGCTGACCTGGTTCTCTGGCTTTGAAGCAGCTCTGCTGACCTGATTCTCTCGCTCTAAAGCAGCTCTGCTGACCTGGTTTCATGGCTCTAAAGCAGCTCTGCTGACCTGGTTCTCTGGCTTTGAAGCAGCTCTGCTGACCTGGTTCTCTGGCTCTAGAACAGCTCTGCTGACCTGGTTCTCTTCCTCTAAAGGAGCTCTGCTGACGTGGTTTCTCTGGCTCTACAACGGCTCTGCTGACTTGGTTCTCTGGCTTTAAAGCAGCTCTGCTGACCTGGGTCTCTGGCTCTAAAGCGGCTCTTCTGACCTGGTTCTCTGGCTCTAAAGCAGCTCTGCTGACCTGGATCTCTGGCTTTGAAGTAGCTCTGCTGACATGGTTCTCTGGCACTAAAGCAGTTCTGCTGACCTGGTTCTCTGGCTCTAAAGCAGATCTGCTGACCTGGTTTCTCTGGCTCTACAGCAGCTCATCTAACCTGGTTCTCTGGCTCAAGAGCAGCTCTGCTGACATGGTTCTTAGGCTCTAGAGCAGCTCTGCTGACCTGGTTCTATGGCTCTAAAGCAGCTCCACTGACCTGGTTCTCTGGCTTTGAAGCAGCTCTGCTGACCTGATTCTCTGGCTCTAAAGCAGCTCTGCTGACCTGGTTGTCCGGCTCGAAAGCAGCTCTGATGACCTGGTTTTCTCCCTCTAAAGCAGCTCTGCTGACATAGTTCTCTCCCTCTAAAGCAGCTCTGCTGACCTGATTCTCTCCCTCTAAAGCAGTTCTGCTGACCTGGTTTCTCTCCCTCTAAAGCGGGTCTGCTGACCTGGTTCTCTGGCTCAAGAGCAGATCTGCAGACCTGGTTCTTAGGCTCTAGAGCAGATCTGCTGACCTGGTTCTATGGCTCTACAGCAGCTATGCTGAACTGGTTCTCTGGCTCTAGACCAGCTTTGCTGACCTGGTTCTTAGGCTTTAGAGCAGCTCTGCTGACCTGGTTCTCTTGCTCTACAACTGCTCTGCTGACCTGGTTTTCTGGCTCTAAAGCGGGACTGCTGACCTGGTTCTCTGGCTCTAAAGCAACTCTGCTGACCGGGTTCTCTGGCTCTAGAGCAGCTCTGCTGACCTGGTTCTCTGGCGCTAGAGCAGCTCTGCTGACCTGGTTCTTAGGCTCTAGAGCAGCTCTGCTGACCTGGTTCTCTGGCTCTACAACGGCTCTGCTGACCTGGTTCTCTGGCTCTAAAGCAGCTCTGCTAACCTGATTCTATGGCTCTAAAGCAGCTCTGCTGACCTGGTTCTCTGGCTCAAGAGCAGCACTGCTGACCTGGTTCTTATACTCTAGTGCAGCTCGGCTGACTTGGTTCTATGGCTCTAAAGCAGCTCTGCTGACCTGGTTCTCTGGCTTTGAAGCAGCTCTGCTGATCTGATTCTCTCGCTCTAAAGCAGTTCTGCTAACCTGGTTTCATGGCTCTAAAGCAGCTCTGCTGACCTGGTTCTCTGGCTTTGAAGCAGCTCTGCTGACCTGGTTCTCTGGCTCTAGAGCAGCTCTGCTGACCTGGTTCTCTTCCTCTAAAGGAGCTCTGCTGACATGGTTTCTCTGGCTCTACAACGGCTCTGCTGACTTGGTTCTTTGGTTTTAAAGCAGCTCTGCTGACCTGGTTCTCTGGCTCTAAAGCAGCTCTGATGACCTGGTTCTCTGGCTCTAAAGCAGCTCTGCTGACCTGGATTTCTGGCTTTGAAGTAGCTTTGCTGACATGGTTCTCTGGCACTAAAGCAGCTCTGCTGACCTGGTTCTCTGGCTCTAAAGCAGATCTGCTGACCTGGTTTCTCTGGCTCTACAGCAGCTCATCTAACCTGGTTCTCTGGCTCAAGAGCAGCTCTGCTGACATGGTTCTTAGGCTCTAGAGCAGCTCTGCTGACCTGGTTCTATGGCTCTAAAGCAGCTCTACTGACCTGGTTCTCTGGCTTTAAAGCAGCTCTGCTGACCTGATTCTCTGGCTCTAAAGCAGCTCTGCTGACCTGGTTCTATGACTCAAAAGTAGCTCTGCTGACATGGTTCTCTGGCTTTGAAGCAGCTCTGCTGTCCTGGATCTCTGGCACTAAAGCAGCTCTGCTGACCTGGTTCTCTGGCTCTAAAGCAGATCTGCTGACCTGGTTTCTCTGGCTCTACAGCAGCTCATCTAACCTGGTTCTCTGGCTCAAGAGCTGCTCTGCTGACATGGTTCTTAGGCTCTAGAGCAGCTCTGCTGACCTGTTTCTATGGCTCTACAACGGCTCTGCTGACTTGGTTCTCCGGCTTTAAAGCAGCTCTGCTGACCTGGTTCTCTGGCTCTAAAGCAGATCTGCTGACCTGGTTTCTCTGGCTCTACAGCAGCTCATCTAACCTGGTTCTCTGGCTCAAGAGCAGCTCTGCTGACTTGGTTCTTAGGCTCTAGAGCAGCTCTGCTGACCTGGTTCTATGGCTCTAAAGCAGCTCTACTGTCCTGGTTCTCTGGCTTTGAAGCAGCTCTGCTGACCTGATTCTCTGGCTCTAAAGCAGCTCTGCTGACCTGGTTCTATGACTCAAAAGCAGCTCTGCTGACCTGGTTCTCTGGCTTTGAAGCAGCTCTGCTGACCTGGTTATCTGGCTCTAGAGCAGCTCTGCTGACCTGGTTATCTGGCTGTCGAGCAGCACTGCTGACCTGATTCTCTTCCTCTAAACCAACTCTCCTGACCTGGTTCTCCGGCTCTATAGCAGCTCTGCTGACCTGGTTCTCTCCCTCTAAAGGAACTCTGCTGAGTTGGTTTCTCTGGCTCTACAGCAGCTCTGCTGACCTGGTTCTCTGCCTCTAAAGCAGATCTGCTGACCTGGTTCTCTTCCCCTAAAGCAACTCTGCTGACCTGGTTCTCTGGCTCTATAGCTGCTCTGCTGACCTGGTTCTCTCCCTCTAAAGGAGCTCTGCAGACTTGGTTTCTCTGGCTCTACAGCAGCTCTGCTTACCTGGTTCTATGGCTCTAAAGCAGCTTTCCTGACCTGGTTTCTCTGGCTCTACATAAGCTCTGCTCACCTGGTTCTCTGGCTCAATGGCAGCTCTGCTGATATGGTTCTTAGGCTCTAGAAGAGCTCTGCTGACCTGGTTCTATGGCTCTAAAGCAGCTCTGCTGACCTGGTTCTATGACTCAAAAGCAGCTCTGCTGACCTGGTTCTCTGGCTTTGAAGCAGCTCTGCTGACCTGGTTCTATGACTCAAAAGCAGCTCTGCTGACCTGGTTCTATGACTCAAAGGCAGCTCTGCTGACCTGGTTCTCTGGCTTTGAAGCAGCTCTGCTGACCTGGTAATGTGGCTCTAGAGCAGATCTGCTGACCTGGTTATCTGGCTCTAGAGCAGCACTGCTGACCTAGTTCTCTTCCTCTAAAGCAACTCTCCTGACCTGGTTCCCCAGCACTATAGCAGCTCTGCTGACCTGGTTCTCTCCCGCTCAAGGAACTCTGCTGACTTTGTTTCTCTGGCTCTACAGCAGCTCTGCTGACCTGGTTCTCTGGCTCTAAAGCAGATCTGCTGACCTGGTTCTCTTCCTCTAAAGCAACTCTGCTGACCTGGTTCTTAGGCTCTAGAGCAGCTCTGCTGACCTGGTTCTCTGGCTCTACAACGGCTCTGCTGACCTGGTTCTCTGGCTCTTGAGCAGCTCTGCTGACCTGGTTCTTAGGCTCTAAAACAGCTCTGCTGACCTGGTTCTCTGGCTCTAAAGCAGCTCTGTTGACCTGGTTCTTAGGCTCTATAGCAGTTCTGCTGACCTGGTTTCTGGCTCTACAACGGCTCTGCTGTCTTGGTTATCTGGCTTTGAAGCAGCTCTGCTGACCTGGTTCTCTGGCTCTAAAGCAGCTCTGCTGACCTGGTTCTCTGGCTCTAAAGCAGATCTGCTGACCTGGATCTCTGGCTTTGAAGCAGCTCTGCTGCCCTGTTTCTCTGGCTCTAAAGCAGCTCTGCTGACCTGGTTCTCTGGCTCTAAAGCAGATCTGCTGACCTGGTTTCTCTGGCTCTACAGCAGCTCATCTAACCTGGTTCTCTGGCTCAAGAGCAGCTCTGCTGACATGGTTCTTAGGCTCTAGAGCAGCTCTGCTGACCTGGTTCTATGGCTCTAAAGCAGCTCTACTGACCTGGTTCTCTGGCTTTAAAGCAGCTCTGCTGACCTGATTCTCTGGCTCTAAAGCAGCTCTGCTGACCTGGTTCTATGACTCAAAAGTAGCTCTGCTGACATGGTTCTCTGGCTTTGAAGCAGCTCTGCTGACCTGGATCTCTGGCACTAAAGCAGCTCTGCTGACCTGGTTCTCTGGCTCTAAAGCAGATCTGCTGACCTGGTTTCTCTGGCTCTACAGCAGCTCATCTAACCTGGTTCTCTGGCTCAAGAGCAGCTCTGCTGACATGGTTCTTAGGCTCTAGAGCAGCTCTGCTGACCTGTTTCTATGGCTCTACAACGGCTCTGCTGACTTGGTTCTCCGGCTTTAAAGCAGCTCTGCTGACCTGGTTCTCTGGCTCTAAAGCAGATCTGCTGACCTGGTTTCTCTGGCTCTACAGCAGCTCATCTAACCTGGTTCTCTGGCTCAAGAGCAGCTCTGCTGACATGGTTCTTAGGCTCTAGAGCAGCTCTGCTGACCTGGTTCTATGGCTCTAAAGCAGCTCTACTGACCTGGTTCTCTGGCTTTGAAGCAGCTCTGCTGACCTGATTCTCTGGCTCTAAAGCAGCTCTGCTGACCTGGTTCTATGACTCAAAAGCAGCTCTGCTGACCTGGTTCTCTGGCTTTGAAGCAGCTCTGCTGACCTGGTTATCTGGCTCTAGAGCAGCTCTGCTGACCTGGTTATCTGGCTGTCGAGCAGCACTGCTGACCTGATTCTCTTCCTCTAAACCAACTCTCCTGACCTGGTTCTCCGGCTCTATAGCAGCTCTGCTGACCTGGTTCTCTCCCTCTAAAGGAACTCTGCTGAGTTGGTTTCTCTGGCTCTACAGCAGCTCTGCTGACCTGGTTCTCTGCCTCTAAAGCAGATCTGCTGACCTGGTTCTCTTCCCCTAAAGCAACTCTGCTGACCTGGTTCTCTGGCTCTATAGCTGCTCTGCTGACCTGGTTCTCTCCCTCTAAAGGAGCTCTGCAGACTTGGTTTCTCTGGCTCTACAGCAGCTCTGCTTACCTGGTTCTATGGCTCTAAAGCAGCTTTCCTGACCTGGTTTCTCTGGCTCTACATAAGCTCTGCTCACCTGGTTCTCTGGCTCAATGGCAGCTCTGCTGACATGGTTCTTAGGCTCTAGAAGAGCTCTGCTGACCTGGTTCTATGGCTCTAAAGCAGCTCTGCTGACCTGGTTCTATGACTCAAAAGCAGCTCTGCTGACCTGGTTCTCTGGCTTTGAAGCAGCTCTGCTGACCTGGTTCTATGACTCAAAAGCAGCTCTGCTGACCTGGTTCTATGACTCAAAGGCAGCTCTGCTGACCTGGTTCTCTGGCTTTGAAGCAGCTCTGCTGACCTGGTAATGTGGCTCTAGAGCAGATCTGCTGACCTGGTTATCTGGCTCTAGAGCAGCACTGCTGACCTAGTTCTCTTCCTCTAAAGCAACTCTCCTGACCTGGTTCCCCAGCACTATAGCAGCTCTGCTGACCTGGTTCTCTCCCTCTCAAGGAACTCTGCTGACTTTGTTTCTCTGGCTCTACAGCAGCTCTGCTGACCTGGTTCTCTGGCTCTAAAGCAGATCTGCTGACCTGGTTCTCTTCCTCTAAAGCAACTCTGCTGACCTGGTTCTTAGGCTCTAGAGCAGCTCTGCTGACCTGGTTCTCTGGCTCTACAACGGCTCTGCTGACCTGGTTCTCTGGCTCTTGAGCAGCTCTGCTGACCTGGTTCTTAGGCTCTAAAGCAGCTCTGCTGACCTGGTTCTCTTGCTCTAGAGCACCTTTGGTGACCTAGTTCTTAGGCTCTAGAGCAGCTCTGCTGACCTGGTTCTCTGGCTCTACAAAGGCTCTGCTGACCTGGTTCTCTGGCTTTGAAGCAGCTCTGCTGACCTGGTTCTCTGGCTCTAAAGCAGCTCTGCTGATTTGTATCTCTGGCTCTAGAGCAGCTCTCCTGACCTGGTTCTTAGACTCTAGAGCAGCTCTGCTAACTTGGTTCTCTGGCTCTAAAGCAGCTCTGCTGACCTGGTTCTCTCCCTCAAAAGCCGCTCTGCTGACCTGGTTTCTCTGGATCTACAGCAGCTCTGCTGACCTGGTTCTCTGGCTCAAGAGCAGCTCTGCTGACCTGGATCTTAGGCTCTAGAGCAGCTCTGCTGAGTTGGTTCTATGGCTCTAAAGCAGCTCTGCTGACCTGGTTCTATGGCTCTAAAGCAGCTCTGCTGACCTGGTTCTCTGGCTTTGAAGCAGCTCTCCTGACCTGGTTCTTAGACTCTAGAGCAGCTCTGCTAACTTGGTTCTCTGGCTCTTAAGCAGCTCTGCTGACCTGGTTCTCTCCCTGAAAAGCAGCTCTGCTGACCTGGTTTCTCTGGATCTACAGCAGCTCTGCTGACCTGGTTCTCTGGCTCAAGAGCAGCTCTGTTGACCTGGTTCTTAGGCTCTATAGCAGCTCTGCTGACCTGGTTCTCTGGCTCTACAACGGCTCTGCTGACTTGGTTCTCTGGTTTTGAAGCAGCTCTGCTGACCTGGTTCTCTGGCTCTAAAGCAGCTCTGCTGACCTGCATCTCTGGCTTTGAAGCAGCTCTGATGCCCTGGTTCTCTGGCTCTAAGCAGCTCTGCTGACCTAGTTCCCTGGCTCTAAAGCAGATCTGCTGACCTGGTTTCTCTGGCTCTACAGCAGCTCTACTAACCTGGTTCTCTGGCTCAAGAGCAGCTCTGCTGACATGGTGCTTAGGCTCTAGAGCACCTCTGCTGACCTGGTTCTACGGCTCTAAAGCGGCTCTGCTGACCTGGTTCTCTGGCTTTGAAGCAGCTCTGCTGACCTGATTCTCTGGCTCTAAAGCAGCTCTGCTGACCTGGTTCTATGACTCAAAAGCAGCTCTGCTGACCTGGTTCTCTTCCTCTAAAGCAGGTCTCCTGACCTGGTTCTCTCCCTCTAAAGGAGCTCTGCCGACGTGGTTTCTCTGGCTCTACAGCAGCTCTGCTGACCTGGTTCTCTGGCTCTAAAGCAGCTCTGTTGACCTGGTTCTTAGGCTCTATAGCAGTTCTGCTGACCTGGTTTCTGGCTCTACAACGGCTCTGCTGACTTGGTTCTCTGGCTTTGAAGCAGCTCTGCTGACCTGGTTCTCTGGCTCTAAAGCAGCTCTGCTGACCTGGTTCTCTGGCTCTAAAGCAGATCTGCTGACCTGGATCTCTGGCTTTGAAGCAGCTCTGCTGCCCTGGTTCTCTGGCTCTAAAGCAGCTCTGCTGACCTGGTTCTCTGGCTCTAAAGCAGCTCTGCTGACCTGGTTTCTCTGGCTCTACAGCAGCTCTGCTAACCTGGTTCTCTGGCTCAAGAGCAGCTCTGCTGACATGGTTCTTAGGCTCTAGAGCAGCTCTGCTGACCTGGTTCTATGGCTCTAAAGCAGCTCTGCTGACCTGGTTCTCTGGCTTTGAACGACCTCTGCTGACCTGATTCTCTGGCCCTAAAGCAGCTCTGCTGACCTGGTTCTATGACTCAAAAGCAGCTCTGCTGACCTGGTTCTCTGGCTTTGAAGCAGCTCTGCTGACCTGGTTATGTGGCTCTAGAGCAGCTCTGCTGACCTGGTTATCTGGCTCTAGAGCAGCACTGCTGACCTAGTTCTCTTCCTCTAAAGCAACTCTTCAGACCTGGTTCCCCGGCACTATAGCAGCTCTGCTGACCTGGTTCTCTCCCTCTAAAGGAACTCTGCTGACTTTGTTTCTCTGGCTCTACAGCAGCTCTGCTGACCTGGTTCTCTGGCTCTAAAGCAGATCTGCTGACCTGGTTCTCTTCCTCTAAAGCAACTCTGCTGACCTGGTTCTTAGGCTCTAAAGCAGCTCTGCTGACCTGGTTCTCTGGCTCTACAACGGCTCTGCTGACCTGGTTCTCTGGCTCTTGAGCAGCTCTGCTGACCTGGTTCTTAGGCTCTAAAGCAGCTCTGCTGACCTGGTTCTCTTGCTCTAGAGCACCTTTGGTGACCTGGTTCTTAGGCTCTAGAGCAGCTCTGCTGACCTGGTTCTCTGGCTCTACAAAGGTTCTGCTGACCTGGTTCTCTGGCTTTGAAGCAGCTCTGCTGACCTGGTTCTCTGGCTCTAAAGCAGCTCTGCTGATTTGTATCTCTGGCTCTAGAGCAGCTCTCCTGACCTGGTTCTTAGACTCTAGAGCAGCTCTGCTAACTTGGTTCTCTGGCTCTAAAGCAGCTCTGCTGACCTGGTTCTCTCCCTCAAAAGCAGCTCTGTTGACCTGGTTTCTCTGGATCTACAGCAGCTCTGCTGACCTGGTTCTCTGGCTCAAGAGCAGCTCTGCTGACCTGGTTCTTAGGCTCTAGAGCAGCTCTGCTGAGTTGGTTCTATGACTCAAAAGCAGCTCTGCTGACCTGGTTCTCTGGCTTTGAAGCAGCTCTGCTGACCTGGTTATGTGGCTCTAGAGCAGCTCTGCTGACCTGGTTATCTGGCTCTAGAGCAGCACTGCTGACCTAGTTCTCTTCCTCTAAAGCAACTCTTCTGACCTGGTTCCCCAGCACTATAGCAGCTCTGCTGACCTGGTTCTCTCCCTCTAAAGGAACTCTGCTGACTTTGTTTCTCTGGCTCTACAGCAGCTCTGCTGACCTGGTTCTCTGGCTCTAAAGCAGATCTGCTGACCTGGTTCTCTTCCTCTAAAGCAACTCTGCTGACCTGGTTCTTAGGCTCTAGAGCAGCTCTGCTGACCTGGTTCTCTGGCTCTACAACGGCTCTGCTGACCTGGTTCTCTGGCTCTTGAGCAGCTCTGCTGACCTGGTTCTTAGGCTCTAAAGCAGCTCTGCTGACTTGGTTCTCTTGCTCTAGAGCACCTTTGGTGACCTGGTTCTTATGCTCCAGAGCAGCTCTGCTGACCTGGTTCTCTGGCTCTACAAAGGCTCTGCTGACCTGGTTCTCTGGCTTTGAAGCAGCTCTGCTGACCTGGTTCTCTGGCTCTAAAGCAGCTCTGCTGATTTGTATCTCTGGCTCTAGAGCAGCTCTCCTGACCTGGTTCTTAGACTCTAGAGCAGCTCTGCTAACTTGGTTCTCTGGCTCTAAAGCAGCTCTGCTGACCGGGTTCTCTCCCTCAAAAGCAGCTCTGCTGACCTGGTTTCTCTTGATCTACAGCAGCTCTGCTGACCTGGTTCTCTGGCTCAAGAGCAGCTCTGCTGACCTGGTTCTTAGGCTCTAGAGCAGCTCTGATGAGTTGGTTCTATGGCTCTAAAGCAGCTCTGCTGACCTGGTTCTATGGCTCTAAAGCAGCTCTGCTGACCTGGTTCTCTGGCTTTGAAGCAGCTCTGCTGACCCGGTTCTCTGGCTCTAGAGCAGCTCTGCTGGCCTGGGTCTCTTTCTCTAAAGCAGGTCTCCTGACCTGGTTCTCTCCCTCTAAAGGAGCTCTACTGACCTGGTTTCTCTGGATCTACAGCAGCTCTGCTGCCAGGTTTCTCTCCCTCTAAAGCAGCTCTGCTGACATGATTTCTCTCCCTCTAAAGCAGCTCTGCTGACCTGGTTTCTCTGGCTCTAGAGCAGCTCTGCTGACCTGGTTCTCTGGCTCTACAACGGCTCTGCTGACCTGGTTCTCTGGCTCTTGAGCAGCTCTGCTGACCTGGTTCTTAGGCTCTAAAGCAGCTCTGCTGACTTGGTTCTCTTGCTCTAGAGCACCTTTGGTGACCTGGTTCTTAGGCTCTAGAGCAGCTCTGCTGACCTGGTTCTCTGGCTCTACAAAGGCTCTGCTGACCTGGTTCTCTGGCTTTGAAGCAGCTCTGCTGACCTGGTTCTCTGGCTCTAAAGCAGCTCCGCTGATTTGTATCTCTGGCTCTAGAGCAGCTCTCCTGACCTGGTTCTTAGACTCTAGAGCAGCTCTGCTGACCTGGTTCTCTCCCTCAAAAGCAGCTCTGCTGACCTGGTTTCTCTGGATCTACAGCAGCTCTGCTGACCTGGTTCTCTGGCTCAAGATCAGCTCTGCTGACCTGGTTCTTAGGCTCTAGAGCAGCTCTGCTGAGTTGGTTCTATGGCTCTAAAGCAGCTCTGCTGACCTGGTTCTATGGCTCTAAAGCAGCTCTGCTGACCTGTTTCTCTGGCTTTGAAGCAGCTCTGCTGACCCGGTTCTCTGGCTCTAGAGCAGCTCTGCTGGCCTGGGTCTATTCCTCTAAAGCAGGTCTCCTGACCTGGTTCTCTGGATCTACAGCAGCTCTGCTGCCAGGTTTCTCTCCCTCTAAAGCAGCTCTGCTGACCTGGTTTCTCTGGCTCTACAGCAGCTCTGCTGACTTGGTTCTCTGGTTTAAGAGCAGCTCTGCAGACCTGGCTCGTAGGCTCTAAAGCAGGTCTCCTGACCTGGTTCTCTGGATCTACAGCAGCTCTGCTGCCAGGTTTCTCTCCCTCTAAAGCAGCTCTGCTGACATGATTTCTCTCCCTCTAAAGCAGCTCTGCTGACCTGGTTTCTCTGGCTCTACAGCAGCTCTGCTGACTTGGTTCTCTGGCTCAAGAGCAGCTCTGCAGACCTGGCTCGTAGGCTCTAGAGCAGATCTGCTGACCTGGTTCTATGGCTCTACAGCAGCTCTGCTGACCTGTTTATCTGGCTTTGAAGCAGCTCTGCTGACCTGGTTGTCCGGCTCGAAAGCAGCTCTGATGACCTGTTTCTCTCCCTCTAAAGCAGCTCTGCTGACCTGGTTCTCTCCCTCTAAAGCAGCTCTGCTGACCTGATTCTCTCCCTCTAAAGCAGTTCTGCTGACCTGGTTTCTCTCCCTCTAAAGCGGGTCTGCTGACCTGGTTCTCTGGCTCAAGAGCAGATCTGCAGACCTGGTTCTTAGGCTCTAGAGCAGATCTGCTGACCTGGTTCTATGGCTCTACAGCAGCTCTGCTGAACTGGTTCTCTGGCTCTAGACCAGCTTTGCTGACCTGGTTCTTAGGCTTTAGAGCAGCTCTGCTGACCTGGTTCTCTTGCTCTACAACGGCTCTGCTGACCTGGTTCTCTGGCTCTAAAGCGGGTCTGCTGACCTGGTTCTCTGGCTCTAAAGCAACTCTGCTGACCGGGTTCTCTGGCTCTAGAGCAGCTCTGCTGACCTGGTTCTCTGGCGCGAGAGCAGCTCTGCTGACCTGGTTCTTAGGCTCTAGAGCAGCTCTGCTGACCTGGTTCTCTGGCTCTACAACGGCTCTGCTGACCTGGTTCTCTGGCTCTAAAGCAGCTCTGCTAACCTGGTTCTATGGCTCTAAAGCAGCTCTGCTGACCTGGTTCTCTGGCTCAAGAGCAGCACTGCTGACCTGGTTCTTAGACTCTAGTGCAGCTCGGCTGACTTGGTTCTATGGCTCTAAAGCATCTCTGCTGACCTGGTTCTCTGGCTTTGAAGCAGCTCTGCTGACCTGATTCTCTCGCTCTAAAGCAGCTCTGCTGACCTGGTTTGATGGCTCTAAAGCAGCTCTGCTGACCTGGTTCTCTGGCTTTGAAGCAGCTCTGCTGACCTGGTTCTCTGGCTCTAGAACAGCTCTGCTGACCTGGTTCTCTTCCTCTAAAGGAGCTCTGCTGACGTGGTTTCTCTGGCTCTACAACGGCTTTGCTGACTTGGTTCTCTGGCTTTAAAGCAGCTCTGCTGACCTGGGTCTCTGGCTCTAAAGCGGCTCTTCTGACCTGGTTCTCTGGCTCTAAAGCAGCTCTGCTGACCTGGATCTCTGGCTTTGAAGTAGCTCTGCTGACATGGTTCTCTGGCACTAAAGCAGCTCTGCTGACCTGGTTCTCTGGCTCTAAAGCAGATCTGCTGACCTGGTTTCTCTGGCTCTACAGCAGCTCATCTAACCTGGTTCTCTGGCTCAAGAGCAGCTCTGCTGACATGGTTCTTAGGCTCTAGAGCAGCTCTGCTGACCTGGTTCTATGGCTCTAAAGCAGCTCCACTGACCTGGTTCTCTGGCTTTGAAGCAGCTCTGCTGACCTGATTATCTGGCTCTAATGCAGCTCTGCTGACCTGGTTGTCCGGCTCGAAAGCAGCTCTGATGACCTGGTTTTCTCCCTCTAAAGCAGCTCTGCTGACCTGGTTCTCTCCCTCTAAAGCAGCTCTGCTGACCTGATTCTCTCCCTCTAAAGCAGTTCTGCTGACCTGGTTTCTCTCCCTCTAAAGCGGGTCTGCTGACCTGGTTCTCTGGCTCAAGAGCAGATCTGCAGACCTGGTTCTTAGGCTCTAGAGCAGATCTGCTGACCTGGTTCTATGGCTCTACAGCAGCTCTGCTGAACTGGTTCTCTGGCTCTAGACCAGCTTTGCTGACCTGGTTCTTAGGCTTTAGAGCAGCTCTGCTGACCTGGTTCTCTTGCTCTACAACTGCTCTGCTGACCTGGTTCTCTGGCTCTAAAGCGGGACTGCTGACCTGGTTCTCTGGCTCTAAAGCAGCTCTGCTAACCTGGTTCTATGGCTCTAAAGCAGCTCTGCTGACCTGGTTCTCTGGCTCAAGAGCAGCACTGCTGACCTGGTTCTTATACTCTAGTGCAGCTCGGCTGACTTGGTTCTATGGCTCTAAAGCAACTCTGCTGCCCTGGTTCTCTGGCTTTGAAGCAGCTCTGCTGACCTGATTCTCTCGCTCTAAAGCAGTTCTGCTGACCTGGTTTCATGGCTCTAAAGCAGCTCTGCTGACCTGGTTCTCTGGCTTTGAAGCAGCTCTGCTGACCTGGTTCTCTGGCTCTAGAGCAGCTCTGCTGACCTGGTTCTCTTCCTCTAAAGGAGCTCTGCTGACATGGTTTCTCTGGCTCTACAACGGCTCTGCTGACTTGGTTCTTTGGTTTTAAAGCAGCTCTGCTGACCTGGTTCTCTGGCTCTAAAGCAGCTCTGCTGACCTGGTTCTCTGGCTCTAAAGCAGCTCTGCTGACCTGGATCTCTGGCTTTGAAGTAGCTTTGCTGACATGGTTCTCTGGCACTAAAGCAGTTCTGCTGACCTGGTTCTCTGGCTCTAAAGCAGATCTGCTGACCTGGTTTCTCTGGCTCTACGGCAGCTCATCTAACCTGGTTCTCTGGCTCAAGAGCAGCTCTGCTGACATGGTTCTTAGGCTCTAGAGCAGCTCTGCTGACCTGGTTCTATGGCTCTAAAGCAGCTCTACTGACCTGGTTCTCTGGCTTTAAAGCAGCTCTGCTGACCTGATTCTCTGGCTCTAAAGCAGCTCTGCTGACCTGGTTCTATGACTCAAAAGCAGCTCTGCTGACCTGGTTCTCTGGCTTTGAAGCAGCTCTGCTGACCTGGATCTCTGGCACTAAAGCAGCTCTGCTGACCTGGTTCTCTGGCTCTAAAGCAGATCTGCTGACCTGGTTTCTCTGGCTCTACAGCAGCTCATCTAACCTGGTTCTCTGGCTCAAGAGCAGCTCTGCTGACATGGTTCTTAGGCTCTAGAGCAGCTCTGCTGACCTGTTTCTATGGCTCTACAACGGCTCTGCTGACTTGGTTCTCCGGCTTTAAAGCAGCTCTGCTGACCTGGTTCTCTGGCTCTAAAGCAGATCTGCTGACCTGGTTTCTCTGGCTCTACAGCAGCTCATCTAACCTGGTTCTCTGGCTCAAGAGCAGCTCTGCTGACATGGTTCTTAGGCTCTAGAGCAGCTCTGCTGACCGGGTTCTATGGCTCTAAAGCAGCTCTACTGACCTGGTTCTCTGGCTTTGAAGCAGCTCTGCTGACCTGATTCTCTGGCTCTAAAGCAGCTCTGCTGACCTGGTTCTATGACTCAAAAGCAGCTCTGCTGACCTGGTTCTCTGGCTTTGAAGCAGCTCTGCTGACCTGGTTATCTGGCTCTAGAGCAGCTCTGCTGACCTGGTTATCTGGCTGTCGAGCAGCACTGCTGACCTGATTCTCTTCCTCTAAACCAACTCTCCTGACCTGGTTCTCCGGCTCTATAGCAGCTCTGCTGACCTGGTTCTCTCCCTCTAAAGGAACTCTGCTGACTTGGTTTCTCTGGCTCTACAGCAGCTCTGCTGACCTGGTTCTCTGCCTCTAAAGCAGATCTGCTGACCTGGTTCTCTTCCTCTAAAGCAACTCTGCTGACCTGGTTCTCTGGCTCTATAGCTGCTCTGCTGACCTGGTTCTCTCCCTCTAAAGGAGGTCTGCAGACTTGGTTTCTCTGGCTCTACAGCAGCTCTGCTGACCTGGTTCTATGGCTCTAAAGCAGCTTTCCTGACCTGGTTTCTCTGGCTCTACATAAGCTCTGCTCACCTGGTTCTCTGGCTCAATGGCAGCTCTGCTGACATGGTTCTTAGGCTCTAGAAGAGCTCTGCTGACCTGGTTCTATGGCTCTAAAGCAGCTCTGCTGACCTGGTTCTATGACTCAAAAGCAGCTCTGCTGACCTGGTTCTCTGGCTTTGAAGCAGCTCAGCTGACCTGGTTCTATGACTCAAAAGCAGCTCTGCTGACCTGGTTCTATGACTCAAAGGCAGCTCTGCTGACCTGGTTCTCTGGCTTTGAAGCAGCTCTGCTGACCTGGTTATGTAGCTCTAGAGCAGATCTGCTGACCTGGTTATCTGGCTCTAGAGCAGCACTGCTGACCTAGTTCTCTTCCTCTAAAGCAACTCTCCTGACTTGGTTCCCCGGCACTATAGCAGCTCTGCTGACCTGGTTCTCTCCCTCTCAAGGAACTCTGCTGACTTTGTTTCTCTGGCTCTACAGCAGCACTGCTGACCTGGTTCTCTGGCTCTAAAGCAGATCTGCTGACCTGGTTCTCTTCCTCTAAAGCAACTCTGCTGACCTGGTTCTCTGGCTCTATAGCTGCTCTGCTGACCTGCTTTTCTCCCTCTAAAAGAGCTCTGCAGACTTGGTTTCTCTGGCTCTACAGCAGCTCTGCTGACCTGGTTCTTAGGCTCTAGGGCAGCTCTGCTGACCTGGTTCTCTGGCTCTACAACGGCTCTGCTTACCTGGTTCTCTGGCTCTTGAGCAGCTCTGCTGACCTGGTTCTTAGGCTCTAAAGCAGCTCTGCTGACCTGGTTCTCTTGCTCTAGAGCACCTTTGGTGACCTGGTTATCTGGCTTTGAAGCAGCTCTGCTGACCTGGTTGTCTGGCTCGAAAGCAGCTCTGATGACCTGGTTCTCTTGCTCTAGAGCACCTTTGGTGACCTGGTTCTTAGGCTCTAGAGCAGCTCTGCCGACCTGGTTCTCTGGCTCTACAAAGGCTCTGCTGACCTGGTTCTCTGGCTTTGAAGCAGCCCTGCTGACCTGGTTCTCTGGCTCTAAAGCAGCTCTGCTGATTTGTATCTCTGGCTCTAGAGCAGCTCTCCTGACCTGGTTCTTAGACTCTAGAGCAGCTCTGCTAACTTGGTTCTCTGGCTCTAAAGCAGCTCTGCTGACCTGGTTCTCTCCCTCAAAAGCAGCTCTACTGACCTGGTTTCTCTTGATCTACAGCAGCTCTGCTGCCAGGTTTCTCTCCCTCTAAAGCAGCTCTGCTGACATGATTTCTCTCCCTCTAAAGCAGCTCTGCTGACCTGGTTTCTCTGGCTCTACAGCAGCTCTGCTGACTTGAATCTCTGGCTCAAGAGCAGCTCTGCAGACCTGTTTCGTAGGCTCTAGAGCAGATCTGCTGACCTGGTTCTATGGCTCTTCAGCAGCTCTGCTGTCCTGGTTATCTGGCTTTGAAGCAGCTCTGCTGACCTGGTTGTCCGGCTCGAAAGCAGCTCTGATGACCTGGTTCTCTCCCTCTAAAGCAGCTCTGCTGACCTGGTTCTCTCCCTCTAAAGCAGCTCTGCTGACCCGATTCTCTCCCTCTAAAGCAGTTCTGCTGACCTGGTTTCTCTCCCTCTAAAGCGGGTCTGCTGACCTGGTTCTCTGGCTCAAGAGCAGATCTGCAGACCTGGTTCTTAGGCTCTAGAGCAGATCTGCTGACCTGGTTCTATGGCTCTACAGCAGCTCTGCTGAACTGGTTCTCTGGCTCTAGACCAGCTTTGCTGACCTGGTTCTTAGGCTCTAGAGCAGCTCTGCTGACCTGGTTCTCTTACTCTACAACGGCTCTGCTGACCTGGTTCTCTGGCTCTAAAGCGGGTCTGCTGACCTGGTTCTCTGGCTCTAAAGCAACTCTGCTGACCGGGTTCTCTGGCTCTAGAGCAGCTCTGCTGACCTGGTTCTCTGGCGCTAGAGCAGCTCTGCTGACCTGGTTCTTAGGCTCTAGAGCAGCTCTGCTGACCTGGTTCTCTGGCTCTACAACGGCTCTGCTGACTTGGTTCTCTGGCTCTAAAGCAGCTCTGCTAACCTGGTTCTATGGCTCTAAAGCAGCTCTGCTGACCTGGTTCTCTGGCTCAAGAGCAGCACTGCTGACCTGGTTCTTAGACTCTAGTGCAGCTCGGATGACTTGGTTCTATGGCTCTAAAGCAGCTCTGCTGACCTGGTTCTCTGGCTTTGAAGCAGCTCTGCTGACCTGATTCTCTCGCTCTAAAGCAGCTCTGCTGACCTGGTTTCATGGCTCTAAAGCAGGTCTGCTGACCTGGTTCTCTGGCTTTGAAGCAGATCTGCTGACCTGGTTCTCTTCCTCTAAAGCAACTCTGCTGACCTGGTTCTCTGGCTCTATAGCTGCTCTGCTGACCTGCTTCTCTCCCTCTAAAAGAGCTCTGCAGACTTGGTTTCTCTGGCTCTTCAGCAGCTCTGCTGACCTGGTTCTTAGGCTCTAGAGCAGCTCTGCTGACCTGGTTCTCTGGCTCTACAACGGCTCTGCTGACCTGGTTCTCTGGCTCTTGAGCAGCTCTGTTGACCTGGTACTTAGGCTCTACAGCAGCTCTGCTGACCTGTTTCTCTTGCTCTAGAGCACCATTGGTGACCTGGTTCTTAGGCTCTAGAGCAGCTCTGCCGACCTGGTTCTCTGGCTCTAAAAAGGCTCTGCTGACCTGGTTCTCTGGCTTTCAAGCAGATCTGCTGACCTGGTTCTCTGGCTCTAAAGCAGCTCTGCTGATTTGTATCTCTGGCTCTAGAGCAGCTCTCCTGGCCTGGTTCTTAGACTCTAGAGCAGCTCTGCTAACTTGGTTCTCTGGCTCTAAAGCTGCTCTGCTGACCTGGTTCTCTCCCTCAAAAGCAGCTTTACTGACCTGGTTTCTCTGGATCTACAGCAGCTCTGCTGACCTGGTTTCTCTCCCTCTAAAGCAGCTCTGCTGACCTCGTTTCTCTCCCCCTAAAGCAGCTCTGCTGACCTGGTTTCTCTGGCTCTACAGCAGCTCTGATGACTTGGTACTCTGTCTCAAGAGCAGCTCTGCAGACCTGGTTCTTAGGCTCTAGAGCAGCTCTGCTGACCTGGTTCTATGGTTCTAAAGCAGCTCTGCTGACCTGGTTCTCTGGCTTTGAAGCAGCTCTGCTGACCTGATTCTCTGGCTCTAAAGCAGCTCTGCTGACCTGGTTCTATGACTCAAAAGCAGCTCTGCTGACCTGGTTCTCGGGCTTTGAAGCAGCTCTGCTGACCTGGTTATCTGGCTCTAGAGCAGCTCTGCTGACCTGGTTATCTGGGCTCTAGAGCAGCACTGCTGACCTGGTTCTCTTCCTCTAAAGCAACTCTCCAGACCTGGTTCTCCGGCTCTATAGCAGCTCTGCTGACCTGGTTCTCTCCCTCTAAAGGAACTCTGCTGACTTGGAACTCTGGCTCTACAGCAGCTCTGCTGACCTGGTTCTCTGGCTCTAAAGCATATCTGCTGACCTGGTTCTCTCCCTCTAAAGCAGCTCAGCTCTGCTGACATGGTTCTCTGGCTTTAAAGCAGCTCTGATGACCTGGTTCTCTCCCTCTAAAGCAGCTTTGCTGACTTGGTTTCTCTGGCTCTACAGCAGCTCTGCTGAGCTTGTTCTCTGGCTCTAGAGCAGCTCTGCTGACCTGGTTCTCTGGCTCTAGAGCAGCTCTGCTGACCTGGTTCTCTCCCTCTAAAGCAGGTCTGCTGACCTTGTTTCTCTAGCTCTACAGCAGCTCTGCTGACCTGGTTCTCTGCCTCTAGAGCAGCTCTGCTGACCCCGTTCTCTGGCGCTACAACGGCTCTGCTGTCCTGGTTCTCTGGCTCTAAAGCAGCTCTGCTGACCTGGTTCTATGGCTCTAAAGCAGCTCTGCTTACCTGGTTCTCTGGTTCTACAGCAGCTCTGCTGACCTGGTTCTCTCCCTCTGAAGCAGGTCTGCTGACCTGGTTTTTCTGGCTCTACAGCAGCTCTGCTGACCTGGTTCTTTGCCTCTAGAGCAGCTCTGCTGACCTGGTTCTTAGGCTCTAGAGCACATCTGCTGACCTGGTTCTCTGGCTCTAAAGCAGCACTGCTGAACTGATTCTCTGGCTCTAAAGAAGCTCTGCTGACCTGGTTCTATGGCTCTAAAGCAGCTCTGCTGACCTGGCTCTCTGGCTTTGAAGCAGCTCTGCTGATCTGGTTCTCTGGCTCTAAAGCAGCTCTGCTGACCTGGTTCTCTTCATCTAAAGCAGCTCTGCTGACCTGGGTCTTTGGCTCTAAAGCAGCTCTGCTGACCTGGTTCTTAGGCTGTAGAACATCTCTGCTGACCTGGTTTCACTGGCTCTAGAGCAGCTCTGCTGACCTGGTTTTCTGGCTATTAAGCAGCTCTGCTGACCTGGTTCTTGGGCTCTAAAGCAGCTCTGCTGACCTGCTTCTCTGGCTCTAGAGCAGGTCTGCTGACCTGGTTTTCTGGCTATAGAGCAGCTCTGCTGACCTGGTTCTTGGGCTCTAAAGCAGCTCTGCTGACCTGCTTCTCTGGCTCTAGAGCAGCTCTGCTGACCTGGTTCTCTGGCTCTAAAGTAGCTCGGCTGACCTGGTTCTCTCCCTCTAAAGCAGCTCTGCTGACCTGGATTCTCTGGCTCTAGAGCAACTCTGCTAACCTGGTTCTTAGGCTGTAGAGCAGCTCTGCTGACCTGGTTCTCTGGCTCTACATTGGTTCTGCTGACCTGGTTCTCTGGCTTTGAAGCAGTTCTGCAGACCTGGTTCTCTGGCTTTGAAGCAGCTCTGCAGACCTGGTTCTCTGGCTCTAAAGCAGCTCTACTGACCTGGTTCTATGGCTCTAACGCAGCTCTGCTGACCTGGTTCTCTGGCTTTGAAGCAGCTCTGTTGACCTGGTTCTCTGGGTCTACAGCAGCTCTGTTGACCTGGTTCTCTGGGTCTACAGCAGCTCTGTTGACCTGGTTTTCTGGCTCTAGAGTAGCTCTGCTGGCCTTGTTCTCTGGCTCTAGAGCAGCTCTGCTGACCTGGTTCTCTCCTTCTAAAGCAGCTCTGCTGACATGGTTCTCTGGCTCTAAAGCAGCTCAGATGACCTGGTTCTCTCCCTCTAAAGCAGCTTTGCTGACTTGGTTTTTCTGGCTCTACAGCAGCTCTGCTGACCTGGTTCTCTGGCTCTAGACCAGCTCTGCTGACCTGGTTCTCTGGCTCTAGAGCAGCTTTGCTGACCTGGTTCTCTCCCTCTAAGCAGGTCTGCTGACCTGGTTTCTCTGGCTGTACAGCAGCTCTGCTGACCTGGATCTCTGCCTCTAGAGCAGCTCTGCTGACCTGTTTCTCTGGCTCTACAACGGCTCTGCTGACCTGGTTCTCTGGTTCTAAAGCAGCTCTGCTGACCTGGTTCTATGGCTCTAAAGCAGCTCTGCTGTCCTAGTTCTCTGGTTCTAGATCAGCTCTGTTGAACTGCCTCTCTGGCTGTAGAGCAGCTCTGCTGATCTGGTTCTCTCCCTCTAAAGCAGGTCTGCTGACCCGGTTTCTCTAGCTCTACAGCAGCTCTGCTGACCTGGTTCTCTGCCTCTAGAGCAGCTCTGCTGACCTGGTTCTTAGGCTCTAGAGCAGGTCGGCTGACCTGGTTCTCTGGCTCTAAAGCAGCTCTGCTAACCTGGTTCTATCCCTCGAAAGCAGATCTGCTGAACTGGTTTCTCTGGCTCTACAGCAGCTCTGCTGACCTGGTTCTCTGGCTCAAGAGCAGCTCTGCTGACCTGGTTCTTAGAACCAGGCCAGCAGAGCTGCTCTAGAGCCTATGGCTCTAAAGCAGCTCTGCTCACCCGGTTCTCTGGCTTTGAAGCAGCTCTGCTGACCTGATTCTCTGGCTCTAAAGCAGCTATGCTGACCTGGTTCTATGGCTCTAAAGCAGCTCTGCTGACCTGGTTCTCTGGCTTTGAACCAGCTCTGCTGACCTGGTTCTCTGGCTCTAGAGCAGCTCTGCTGACCTGGTTCTCTTCCTCTAAAGCAGCTCTGCTGACCTGGTTCTCTGGCTCTACAGCAGCTCTGCTGACCTGTTCTATCCCTCTAAAGGACCTCTGCTGACTTGGTTTCTCTGGCTCTACAGCAGCTCTGCTGACCTGTTTCTCTGGCTCTAAAGCAGCTCTGCTGACCTGGTTCTTAGGCTCTAGAGCAGCTCTGCTGACCTGGTTCTCTGGCTGTACAGCAGCTCTGCTGACCTGGATCTCTGCCTCTAGAGCAGCTCTGCTGACCTGTTTCTCTGGCTCTAAAGCAGCTCTGCTGACCTGGTTCTCTGGCTCTAAAGCAGCTCTGCTGACCTGGTTCTCTGGCTTTGAAGCAGCTCTGCTGACCTGGTTCTCTGGCTCTAGAGCAGCTCTGCTGACCTGGTTCTCTTCCTCTAAAGCAGCTCTGCTGACCTGGTTCTATGGCTCTAAAGCAGCTCTGCTGACCTGTTCTCTCCCTCTAAAGGACCTCTGCTGACTTGGTTTCTCTGGCTCTACAGCAGCTCTGCTGACCTGGTTCTTAGGCTCTAGAGCAGCTCTGCTGACCTGGTTCTCTGGCTCTACAATGGCTCTGCTGACGTGGTTCTCTGGCTTTGAAGCAGCTCTGCTGACCTGGTTCTCTAGCTCTAAAGCAGCTCTGCTGACCTGGTTCTCTGGCTCTAAAGCAGCTCTGCTGACCTGGTTCTCTGGCTTTGAAGCAGCTCTGCTGACCTGGTTCTCTGGCTTTGAAGCAGCTCTGCTGATCTAGTTCTCTGGCTCTAGAGCAGCTCTACTGACTTGGTTCTCTCCCTCTAAAGCAGATCTGCTGACCTTGTTCTCTGGCTCTAAAGCAGCTCCGCTGAACTGGTTCTCTGGCTCTACAATGGCTCTGCTGACCTGGTTCTATGGCTTTGAAGCAGCTCTGCTGACCTGGTTCTCTAGCTCTAAAGCAGCTCTGCTGACCTGGTTCTCTCCCTCTAAGCAGGTCTGCTGACCTGGTTTCTCTGGCTGTACAGCAGCTCTGCTGACCTGGATCTCTGCCTCTAGAGCAGCTCTGCTGACCCGTTTCTCTGGCTCTACAACGGCTCTGCTGACCTGGTTCTCTGGTTCTAAAGCAGCTCTGCTGACCTGGTTCTATGGCTCTAAAGCAGCTCTGCTGACCTAGTTCTCTGGTTCTAGATCAGCTCTGCTGACCTGCTTCTCTGGCTGTAGAGCAGCTCTGCTGATCTGGTTCTCTCCCTCTAAAGCAGGTCTGCTGACCCGGTTTCTCTAGCTCTACAGCAGCTCTGCTGACCTGGTTCTCTGCCTCTAGAGCAGCTCTGCTGACCTGGTTCTTAGGCTCTAGAGCAGGTCGGCTGACCTGGTTCTCTGGCTCTAAAGTAGCTCTGCTAACCTGGTTCTATCCCTCGAAAGCAGATCTGCTGAACTGGTTTCTCTGGCTCTACAGCAGCTCTGCTGACCTGGTTCTCTGGCTCAAGAGCAGCTCTGCTCACCTGGTTCTTAGAACCAGGCCAGCAGAGCTGCTCTAGAGCCTATGGCTCTAAAGCAGCTCTGCTCACCCGGTTCTCTGGCTTTGAAGCAGCTCTGCTGACCTGATTCTCTGGCTCTAAAGCAGCTATGCTGACCTGGTTCTATGGCTCTAGAGCAGCTCTGCTGACCTGGTTCTCTTCCTCTAAAGCAGCTCTGCTGACCTGGTTTTCTGGCTCTAAAGTAGCTCTGCTGACCTGGTTCTCTGACTTTGAAGCAGCTCTGCTGATCTAGTTCTCTGGCTCTAGAGCAGCTCTGCTGACCTTGTTCTCTGGCTCTAAAGCAGCTCTGCTGACCTGGTTCTCTGGCTCTACAATGGCTCTGCTGACCTGGTTCTCTGGCTTTGAAGCAGCTCTGCTGACCTGGTTCTCTAGCTCTAAAGCAGCTCTGCTGACTTGGTTCTCTCCCTCTAAAGCAGATCTGCTGACCTTGTTCTCTGGCTCTAAAGCAGCTCTGCTGACCTGGTTCTCTGGCTCTACAATGGCTCTGCTGACCTGGTTCTCTGGCTTTGAAGCAGCTCTGCTGACCTGGTTCTCTAGCTCTAAAGCAGCTCTGCTGACCTGGTTCTCTCCCTCTAAGCAGGTCTGCTGACCTGGTTCTTAGGATCTAGAGCAGGTCGGCTGACCTGGTTCTCTGGCTCTAAAGCAGCTCTGCTAACCTGGTTCTATCCCTCGAAAGCAGATCTGCTGAACTGGTTTCTCTGGCTCTACAGCAGCTCTGCTGACCTGGTTCTCTGGCTCAAGAGCAGCTCTGCTGACCTGGTTCTTAGAACCAGGCCAGCAGAGCTGCTCTAGAGCCTATGGCTCTAAAGCAGCTCTGCTCACCCGGTTCTCTGGCTTTGAAGCAGCTCTGCTGACCTGATTCTCTGGCTCTAAAGCAGCTATGCTGACCTAGTTCTCTGGCTCTAAAGCAGCTCTGCTGACCTGGTTCTCTGGCTTTGAAGCAGCTCTGCTGACCTGGTTCTCTGGCTCTAGAGCAGCTCTGCTGACCTGGTTCTCTGGCTCTACAATGGCTCTGCTGACCTGGTTCTCTGGCTTTGAAGCAGCTCTGCTGACCTGGTTCTCTAGCTCTAAAGCAGCTCTGCTGACCTGGTTCTCTGGCTCTAAAGCAGCTCTGCTGACCTGGTTCTCTGGCTTTAAAGCAGCTCTGCTGATCTAGTTCTCTGGCTCTAGAGCAGCTCTGCTGACCTTGTTCTCTGGCTCTAAAGCAGCTCTGCTGACCTGGTTCTCTGGCTCTACAATGGCTCTGCTGACCTGGTTCTCTGGCTTTGAAGCAGCTCTGCTGACCTGGTTCTCTAGCTCTAAAGCAGCTCTGCTGACTTGGTTCTCTCCCTCTAAAGCAGATCTGCTGACCTTGTTCTCTGGCTCTAAAGCAGCTCTGCTGACCTGGTTCTCTGGCTCTACAATGGCTCTGCTGACCTGGTTCTCTGGCTTTGAAGCAGCTCTGCTGACCTGTTTCTCTAGCTCTAAAGCAGCTCTGCTGACCTGGTTCTCTCCCTCTAAGCAGGTCTGCTGACCTGGTTCTTAGGCTCTAGAGCAGGTCGGCTGACCTGGTTCTCTGGCTCTAAAGCAGCTCTGCTAACCTGGTTCTATCCCTCGAAAGCAGATCTGCTGAACTGGTTTCTCTGGCTCTACAGCAGCTCTGCTGACCTGGTTCTCTGGCTCAAGAGCAGCTCTGCTGACCTGGTTCTTAGAACCAGGCCAGCAGAGCTGCTCTAGAGCCTATGGCTCTAAAGCAGCTCTGCTCACCCGGTTCTCTGGCTTTGAAGCAGCTCTGCTGACCTGATTCTCTGGCTCTAAAGCAGCTATGCTGACCTGGTTCTCTGGCTCTAAAGCAGCTCTGCTGACCTGGTTCTCTGGCTTTGAAGCAGCTCTGCTGACCTGGTTCTCTGGCTCTAGAGCAGCTCTGCTGACCTGGTTCTCTTCCTCTAAAGCAGCTCTGCTGACCTGGTTCTCTGGCTCTAAAGCAGCTCTGCTGACCTGTTCTCTCCCTCTAAAGGACCTCTGCTGACTTGGTTTCTCTGGCTCTACAGCAGCTCTGCTGACCTGTTTCTCTGGCTCTAAAGCAGCTCTGCTGACCTGGTTCTTAGGCTCTAGAGCAGCTCTGCTGACCTAGTTCTTAGAACCAGGCCAGCAGAGCTGCTCTAGAGCCTATGGCTCTAAAGCAGCTCTGCTCACCCGGTTCTCTGGCTTTGAAGCAGCTCTGCTGACCTGATTCTCTGGCTCTAAAGCAGCTATGCTGACCTGGTTCTATGGCTCTAGAGCAGCTCTGCTGACCTGGTTCTCTGGCTCTAAAGCAGCTCTGCTGACCTGTTCTCTCCCTCTAAAGGACCTCTGCTGACTTGGTTTCTCTGGCTCTACAGCAGCTCTGCTGACCTGTTTCTCTGGCTCTAAAGCAGCTCTGCTGACCTGGTTCTTAGGCTCTAGAGCAGCTCTGCTGACCTGGTTCTCTGGCTCTACAATGGCTCTGCTGACCTGGTTCTCTGGCTTTGAAGCAGCTCTGCTGACCTGGTTCTCTAGCTCTAAAGCAGCTCTGCTGACCTGGTTCTCTGGCTCTAAAGCAGCTCTGCTGACCTGGTTCTCTGGCTTTGAAGCAGCTCTGCTGATCTAGTTCTCTGGCTCTAGAGCAGCTATGCTGACCTTGTTCTCTGGCTCTAAAGCAGCTCTGCTGACCTGGTTCTCTGGCTCTACAATGGCTCTGCAGACCTGGTTCTCTGGCTTTGAAGCAGCTCTGCTGACCTGGTTCTCTAGCTCTAAAGCAGCTCTGCTGACTTGGTTCTCTCCCTCTTACGCAGATCTGCTGACCTTGTTCTCTGGCTCTAAAGCAGCTCTGCTGACCTGGTTCTCTGGCTCTATAATGGGTCTGCTGACCTGGTTCTCTGGCTTTGAAGCAGCTCTGCTGACCTGGTTCTCTAGCTCTAAAGCAGCTCTGCTGACCTGGTTCTCTCCCTCTAAGCAGGTCTGCTGACCTGGTTCTTAGGCTCTAGAGCAGGTCGGCTGACCTGGTTCTCTGGCTCTAAAGCAGCTCTGCTAACCTGGTTCTATCCCTCGAAAGCAGATCTGCTGAACTGGTTTCTCTGGCTCTACAGCAGCTCTGCTGACCTGGTTCTCTGGCTCAAGAGCAGCTCTGCTCACCTGGTTCTTAGAACCAGGCCAGCAGAGCTGCTCTAGAGCCTATGGCTCTAAAGCAGCTCTGCTCACCCGGTTCTCTGGCTTTGAAGCAGCTCTGCTGACCTGATTCTCTGGCTCTAAAGCAGCTATGCTGACCTGGTTCTCTGGCTCTAAAGCAGCTCTGCTGACCTGGTTCTCTGGCCTTGAAGCAGCTCTGCTGACCTGGTTCTCTGGCTCTAGAGCAGCTCTGCTGACCTGGTTCTCTTCCTCTAAAGCAGCTCTGCTGACCTGGTTCTCTGGCTCTAAAGCAGCTCTGCTGACCTGTTCTCTCCCTCTAAAGGACCTCTGCTGACTTGGTTTCTCTGGCTCTACAGCAGCTCTGCTGACCTGTTTCTCTGGCTCTAAAGCAGCTCTGCTGACCTGGTTCTTAGGCTCTAGAGCAGCTCTGCTGACCTGGTTCTCTGGCTCTACAATGGCTCTGCTGACCTGGTTCTCTGGCTTTGAAGCAGCTCTGCTGACCTGGTTCTCTAGCTCTAAAGCAGCTCTGCTGACCTGGTTCTGTCGTACTTTAGAATTTGGGACCGCGTAGGAGGCAGGGCCCTACCCCTGTCTATCCCGTTAATAGTGAACCGCAAATGGTTAATGCGGTATGTACAAGTGCTTTGTGTAACGTTTTAGCTATGAATGCACTGTGTATACGATATTTCACATCACTACGTGGGTTCCATTTTGTATCGGTGGCCATCTTATGGTTGCCCTCACATAGGCTATATAGCATGAAGCCAATACGGGCCTTTTAGAGCACATGTGCCTTTCTTTGACTTTTCTGTGACCTGGGCAGCTTGGCTCCGCTGCCCCAGGTCAAACTGGTCTCACGAGTTCCCTGTCCCCTGGCCACCTGTGATTAGCATCAGGGCTTGACACACCATAAAGTCTTTTCATCCTACACGAGCCTCCAGCTAATCTCTTTCGCACCTGACTGTTCCTGCTTTATGGCTTGCTTCCCAAACAGGAGATGCTCATGTTTATTGGGGCCTATCGATATCTGATGTGAGATCTGAGCCTTGCTGTGTAAATAATTACGGGCTGGCTTAACTGGAATGTGGGATGGTCATCATGACTCTGCCTTTTCGTTTGAAATGTATACATGTAATGGCCATATCGTAAACTAAGGAATGTATGCCTGAGGCAGGATATTCTGTATTTAAGAAGAAGCCCGTTTCTGTGATTTTCAGCAGTCTCCTGAGAACATACACGCTGTTGTACTTCTAGGATACCTGTAATTGGTCTGCAGCCAATAAACTGATCTTTGACTTCACCCAGAAGAATCTGTGTTTCTGTAGGTCTGAAACAGGAAGAACCCCGAAGTCATAGTTTGTGTTCCCCTGCACCGCTGGGCTTAAAATACCCAGTACTTCAGTTCTCTGGCTCTATAGCAGCTCTGCTGACCTGGTTCTCTGGCTTTGAAGCAGATCTGCTGATCTAGTTCTCTGGCTCAAGATCAGCTCTGCTGACTTGGTTCTCTCCCTCTAAAGCAGATCTGCTGACCTTGTTCTCTGGCTCTAAAGCAGCTCTGCTGACCTGGTTCTCTCCCACTAAAGCAGCTCTGCTGACCTGGTTTCTCTGGCTCTACAGCAGCTCTGCTGACCTGGTTCTCTGGCTCAAGAGCAGCTCTGCTGACCTGGTTCTTAGGCTCTAGAGCAGCTCTGCTGACCTTTTCCTTAGGCTCTAGAGCAGTTCTGCTGACCTGGTTCGATAGATCTAAAGCAGTTCTGCTGACCTGGTAATCTGGCTTTGAAGCAGCTCTTTTGACCTAATTGATTCTCTGGCTCTAAAGAAGCTCTACTGACCTGGTTCTATGGCGCTAAAACAGCTATGCTGACCTGGCTCTTTGGCTTTGAAGCAGCTCTGCTGATCTGGGTCTCTGGCTCTAGAGCAGCTCTGCTGACCTGGTTCTCTTCCTCTAAAGCAGCTCTGCTGACCTGGTTCTATGACTCGAAAGCAGATCTGCTGACCTGGTTCTCTGGCTTTGAAGCACCTCTGCTGACCAGGTTATCTGGCTCTAGAGCAGCTCTGCTGACCTGGTTATCTGGCTCTGTAGCAGCTCTGCTGACCTGGTTCTCTCTCTCTAAATGGGCTCTGCTGATTTGGTTTCTCTGGCTCTACAGAAGCTCTGCTGACCTGGTTCTCTGGCTCTAAAGTAGCTCTGCTGAACTGGTTTTAGACAGTAGAGCAGCTCTGCTGACCTGGTCCTCTGGCTCTACAACGGCTCTGCTGACCTGGTTCTCTGGCCTTGAAGCAGCTCTGCTGACCTGGTTCTCTGGCTCTAGAGCAGCTCTGCTGACCTGGTTCTCTTCCTCTAAAGCAGCTCTGCTGACCTGGTTCTCTGGCTCTAAAGCAGCTCTGCTGACCTGTTCTCTCCCTCTAAAGGACCTCTGCTGACTTGGTTTCTCTGGCTCTACAGCAGCTCTGCTGACCTGTTTCTCTGGCTCTAAAGCAGCTCTGCTGACCTGGTTCTTAGGCTCTAGAGCAGCTCTGCTGACCTGGTTCTCTGGCTCTACAATGGCTCTGCTGACCTGGTTCTCTGGCTTTGAAGCAGCTCTGCTGACCTGGTTCTCTAGCTCTAAAGCAGCTCTGCTGACCTGGTTATGTCGTACTTTAGAATTTGGGACCGCGTAGGAGGCAGGGCCCTACCCCTGTCTATCCCGTTAATAGTGAACCGCAAATGGTTAATGCGGTATGCACAAGTGCTTTGTGTAACGTTTTAGCTATGAATGCACTGTGTATACGATATTTCACATCACTACGTGGGTTCCATTTTGTATCGGTGGCCATCTTATGGTTGCCCTCACATAGGCTATATAGCATGAAGCCAATACGGGCCTTTTAGAGCACATGTGCCTTTCTTTGACTTTTCTGTGACCTGGGCAGCTTGGCTCCGCTGCCCCAGGTCAAACTGGTCTCACGAGTTCCCTGTCCCCTGCCCACCTGTGATTAGCATCAGGGCTTGACACACCATAAAGTCTTTTCATCCTACACGAGCCTCCAGCTAATCTCTTTCGCACCTGACTGTTCCTGCTTTATGGCTTGTTTCCCAAACAGGAGATGCTCATGTTTATTGGGGCCTATCGATATCTGATGTGAGATATGAGCCTTGCTGTGTAAATAATTACGGGCTGGCTTAACTAGAATGTGGGATCGTCATCATGACTCTGCCTTTTCATTTGAAATGTATACATGTAATGGCCATATCGTAAACTAAGGAATGTATGCCTGAGGCAGGATATTCTGTATTTAAGAAGAAGCCTGTTTCTGTGATTTTCAGCAGTCTCCTGAGAACATACACGCTGTTGTACTTCTAGGATACCTGTAATTGGTCTGCAGCCAATAAACTGATCTTTGACTTCACCCAGAAGACTCTGTGTTTCTGTAGGTCTGAAACAGGAAGAACCCCGAAGTCATAGTTTGTGTTCCCCTGCACCGCTGGGCTTAAAATACCCAGTACTTCAGTTCTCTGGCTCTATAGCAGCTCTGCTGACCTGGTTCTCTGGCTTTGAAGCAGATCTGCTGATCTAGTTCTCTGGCTCTAGAGCAGCTCTGCTGACTTGGTTCTCTCCCTCTAAAGCAGATCTGCTGACCTTGTTCTCTGGCTCTAAAGCAGCTCTGCTGACCTGGTTCTCTCCCACTAAAGCAGCTCTGCTGACCTGGTTTCTCTGGCTCTACAGCAGCTCTGCTGACCTGGTTCTCTGCCTCAAGAGCAGCTCTGCTGACCTGGTTCTTAGGCTCTAGAGCAGCTCTGCTGACCTTTTCCTTAGGCTCTAGAGCAGTTCTGCTGACCTGGTTCGATAGATCTAAAGCAGTTCTGCTGACCTGGTAATCTGGCTTTGAAGCAGCTCTTTTGACCTAATTGATTCTCTGGCTCTAAAGAAGCTCTACTGACCTGGTTCTATGGCACTAAAACAGCTATGCTGACCTGGCTCTTTGGCTTTGAAGCAGCTCTGCTGATCTGGGTCTCTGGCTCTAGAGCAGCTCTGCTGACCTGGTTCTCTTCCTCTAAAGCAGCTCTGCTGACCTGGTTCTATGACTCGAAAGCAGATCTGCTGACCTGGTTCTCTGGCTTTGAAGCACCTCT
This sequence comes from Triturus cristatus, assembly GCF_964204655.1. Classification (NCBI taxonomy): domain Eukaryota; kingdom Metazoa; phylum Chordata; class Amphibia; order Caudata; family Salamandridae; genus Triturus; species Triturus cristatus. Next base: position 1,129,741,158 of record NC_140579.1, on the reverse strand, counting down.
GCTGACCAGGTTATCTGGCTCTAGAGCAGCTCTGCTGACCTGGTTATCTGGCTCTAGATCAGCTCTGCTGACCTGGTTCTCTTCCTCTAAAGCAACTCTGCTGACCTTGTTCTCTGGCTCTGTAGCAGCTCTGCTGACCTGGTTCTCTCTCTCTAAAGGGGCTCTGCTGATTTGGTTTCTCTGGCTCTACAGAAGCTCTGCTGACCTGGTTCTCTGGCTCTAAAGTAGCTCTGCTGAACTGGTTTTAGATAGTAGAGCAGCTCTGCTGACCTGGTCCTCTGGCTCTACAACGGCTCTGCTGACCTGGTTCTCTGGCTTTGAAGTAGCTCTGCTGACCTGGTTCTCTGGCTCTAAAGCAGCTCTGCTGACCTGGTTCTCTTGCTCTAAAGCAGCTCTGCTGACCAGGTTCTCTGGCTTTGAAGCAGCTCTGCTGACCTGGTTCTCTGGCTCTAAAGTAGCTCTGCTGAACTGGTTTTAGACAGTAGAGCAGCTCTGCTGACCTGGTCCTCTGGCTCTACAGCAGCTCTGCTGACCTTGTTCTCTGGCTCAAGAGCTGCTCTGCTGACCCGGTACTTAGGCTTTAGAGCAGCTCTGCTGACCTGGTTCTATGACTCTAAAGCAGCTCTGCTGACCTCGTTCTCTGGCTTTGAAGCAGCTCTGCTGACCTGATTCTCTGGCTCTAAAGCAGCTCTGCTGACCTGGTTCTCTCCCTCTGAAGCAGATCTCCTGACCTGGTTTCTCTGACTCTACAGCAGCTCTGCTGACCTGGTTTCTCTGGCTCTACAGCAGCTCTGCTGACTTGGATCTCTGGCTCAAGAGCAGCTCTGCTGACCAGGTTCCTAGGCTCTAGAGTAGCTCTGCTGACCTGGTTCTATGGATCTAAAGCAGCTCTGCTGACCTGGCTATCTGGATTTGAAGCAGCTCTGCTGACCTGGTTCTCTGGCTCTAAAGCAGATCTGCTGACCTGGTTTCTCTGGCTCTACATCTACCATGCTAACCTGGTTCTCTGGCTCAAGAGCAGCTCTGCTGATATGGTTCTTAGGCTCTAGAGCAGCTCTGCTGACCTGGTTCTATGGCTCTAAAGCAGCTCTGCTGACCTGGTTCTCTGGCTTTGAAGCAGCTCTGCTGACCTGATTCTCTGGCTCTAAAGCAGCTCTGGTGACCTGGTTCTATGACTCGAAAGCAGCTCTGCTGACCTGGTTCTCTGGCTTTGAAGCAGCTCTGCTGACCTGGTTATATGGCTCTAGGTCAGATCTGCTGACCTGGTTATCTGGCTCTAGAGCAGCTCTGCTGACCTGGTTCATTTCCTCTAAAGCAACTCTGCTGACCTGGTTCTCTGGCTCTATAGCAACTCTGCTGGCCTGGTTCTCTCCATCTAATGGAGCTCTGATGACTTGGTTTCTCTGGCTCTACAGCAGCTCTGCTGACCTGGTTTTCTGGCTCTACAGCAGCTCTGCTGACCTGGTTCTCTGGCTTTGAAGAAGCTCTGCTGACCTGGTTCACTGGCTCTAAAGCAGCTCTGCTGACCTGGTTCTCTGGCTCTAAAGCAGCTCTGATGACCTGGTTCTCTGGCTTTGAAGCAGCTCTGCTGGCCTTGTTTCTCTGGCTCTACAGCAGCTCTGCTGACCTGGTTCTCTGGCTCAAGAGCTGCTCTCCTGACCTGGTTTTTAGGCTCTAGAGCAGCTCTGCTGACCTGGTTCTATGGCTCTAAAGCAGCTCTGCTGACCTCGGTCTCTGGCTTTGAAGCATCTCTGCTGCCATGATTTTCAGGGTCTAAAATAGCTCTGCTGACCTGGTTCTCTCCCTCTAAAGCAGCTCTGGTGACCTGGTTTCTCTCCCTCTAAAGCAGTTCTGCTGACCTGGTTTCTCAGGCTCTACAGCAGCTCTGCTGACTTGGTTCTCTGTCTCAAGAGCAACTCTGCTGACCTGGTTCTTAGGCTCAAGAGCAGCTCTGCTGACCTGGTTCTATGGATCTAAAGCAGCTCTGCTGGCCTGGTTCTATGGATCTAAAGCAGCTCTGCTGACCTGGTTATCTGGCTTTGAAGCAGATCTGCTGACCTGATTCTCTGGCTCTAAAGAAGCTCTGCTGACCTGGTTCTCTGGCTCTAGAGCAGCTCTGCTGACCTGGTTCTCTTTCTCTAAAGCAGCTCTGCTGACTTGATTCTCAGGCTCTAAAGCAGCTCTGCTGACCTAATTCTTAGGCTCTAGAGCAGCTCTGCTGACCTGGTTCTCTGGTTCTAAAGCAGCTCTGCTAACCTGGTACTGTGGATCTAAAGAAGCTCTGCTGGCCTGGTTCTATGGATCTGAAGCAGCTCTGTTGACCTGGTTATCTGGCTTTGAAGCAGTTCTGCTGACCTGATTCTCTGGCTCTAAAGAAGCTCTGCTGACATGGTTCTATGGCTCTAAAGCAGCTCTGCTGACCTGGCTCTCTGGCTTTGAAGCAGCTCTGCTGATCTGGTTCTCTGGCTCTAGAGCATCTCTGCTGACCTGGTTGTCTTCCTCTAAAGCAGCTCTGCTGACTTGCTTCTCAGGCTCTAAAGCAGCTCTGCTGACCTGGTTCTTGTGCTCTAAAGCAGCTCTGCTGACCTGGTTCTTAGGCTGGAGAACAGCTCTGCTGACCTGGTTCTCTGGCTCTACAACGGCTCTGCTGACCTGGTTCCCTGGCTTTGAAGCAGCTCTGCTGCCCTGGTTCTCTGGCTCTAGACCAGTTCTGCTGACTCGGTTCTCTCCCACTAAAGCAGTATTGCTGACTTGCTTCTCAGGCTCTAAAGCAGCTCTGCTGACCTGATTCTTAGGCTCTAGAGCAGCTCTGCTGACCTGGTTCTCTGGTTCTAAAGCAGCTCTGCTGACCTGGTTCTCTCCATCTCAAGCAGATCTGCTGACCTGGTTTCACTGGCTCTAGAGCAGCTCTACGGACCTGGTTCTCTGGCTATAGAGCAACTCTGCAGACCTGGTTCTTGGGCTCTAAAGCAGCTCTGCTGACCTGATTCTCTGGCTCTGGAGCGGCTCTGCTGACCTGGTTCTCTCCCTTTAAAGCAGCTCTGCGGACCTGGTTCTCTGGCTCTAAAGTATCTCTGCTGACCTGGTTCTCTCCCTCTAAAGCAGCTCTGCTGATCTGGTTTCTCTGGCTCTAGAGCAACTCTGCTGACCTGGTTCTTAGGCTGTAGAGCAGCTCTGCTGACCTGGTTCTCTGGCTCTACATTGGCTCTGCTGACGTGGTTCTCTGGCTTTGAAGCAGCTCTGCTGACCTGGTTCTCTGGCTCTAAAGCAGCTCTACTGACCTGGTTCAATGGCTCTAATGCAGCTCTGCTGACCTGGTTCTCTGGCTTTGAAGCAGCTCTGCTGACCTGGATCTCTGTCTCTAGAGCAGCTCTGCTGACCTGGTTCTCTGGGTCTAGAGCAGCTCTGCTGACCTGGTTCTCTGGCTCTAGAGTAGCTCTGATGACCTGGTTCTCTGGCTCTAGAGCAGCTCTGCTGACCTGGTTCTCTCCCTCTAAAGCAGCTCTGCTGACATGGTTCTCTGGCTCTAAAGCATCTCTGATGACCTGGTTCTCTCCCTCTAAAGCAGCTTTGATGACCTGGTTTCTCTGGCTCTATAGCAGCTGTGCTGACCTGGTTCTCTGGCTCTACAGCAGCTCTGCTGACCTGATTTCTCTAGCTCTACAGCTGCTCTGCTGACCTGGTTCTCTACTCTAGAGCAGCTCTGCTGAGCTGGTTCTCTGGAGCTACAACAGCTCTGCTGTCCTGGTTCTCTGGCTCTAAAGCAGCTCTGCTGACCTGGTTCTCTGGCTCTAAAGCAGCTCTGCTTACCTGGTTCTCTGGTTCTAGAGCAGCTCTGCTGACCTGCTTCTCTGGCTGTAGAGCAGCACTGCTGACCTGGTTCTCTCCCTCTGAAGCAGGTCTGCTGACCTGGTTTCTCTGGCTCTACAGCAGCTCTGCTGACCTGGTTCTCTGGCTCTAAAGCAGCTCTGCTGACCTGATTCTCTGGCTCTAAAGAAGCTCTGCTGACCTGGTTCTATGGCTCTAAAGCAGCTCTGCTGACCTGGCTCTCTGGCTTTGAAGCAGCTCTGCTGATCTGGTTCTCTGGCTCTAGAGCAGCTCTGCTGACCTGGTTCTCTTCCTCTAAAGCAGCTCTGCTGACCTGGGTCTTTGGCTCTAAAGAAGCTCTGCTGACCTGGTTCTTAGGCTGTAGAACAGCTCTGCTGACCTGGTTCTCTGGCTCTACAACGGCTCTGCTGACCTGGCTCTCTGGCTTTGAAGCAGCTCTGCTGAGCTGGTTCCCTGGCTCTGAAGCAGCTCTGCTGACCTGGTTCTCTGGCTTTGAAGCAGCTCTGCTGACCTGGTTCTCTGGCACTAGAACAGCTCTGCTGACTCGGTTCTCTCCCACTAAAGCAGTTCTGCTGACTTCCTTCTCAGGCTCTAAAGCAGCTCTGCTGAACTGGTCTGTGGTTCTAAAGCAGCTCTGCTGACCTGGTTCTCTCCATCCAAAGCAGCTCTTCTGACCTGGTTTCACTGGCTCTAGAGCAGCTCTGCTGACCTGGTTCTCTGGCTATAGAGCAGCTCTGCTGACCTGGTTCTTGGGCTCTAAAGCAGCTCTGCTGACCTGGTTCTCTGGGTCTAGAGCAGCTCTGCTGACCTGGTTCTCTCCCTCTAAAGTAGCTCTGCTGACCTGGTTCTCTGGCTCTAGAGCATCTCTGCTGACCTGGTTCTCTCCCTCTAAAGCAGCTCAGCTCTGCTGACATGGTTCTCTGGCTCTAAAGCAGCTCTGATGACCTGGTTCTCTCCCTCTAAAGCAGCCTTGCTGACCTGGTTTCTCTGGCTCTACAGCAGCTCTGCTGACCTGGTTCTCTGGCTCTAGAGCAGCTCTGCTGACCTGGTTCTCTGGCTCTAGAGCAGCTCTGCTGACCTGGTTCTCTCCCTCTAAAGCAGGTCTGCTGACCTTGTTTCTCTAGCTCTACAGCAGCTCTGCTGACCTGGTTCTCTGCCTCTAGAGCAGCTCTGCTGACCTGGTTCTCTGGCTCTAAAACGGCTCTGCTGTCCTGGTTCTCTGCCTCTAGAGCAGCTCTGCTTACCTGGTTCTCTGGTTCTACAGCAGCTCTGCTGACCTGGTTCTCTCCCTCTGAAGCAGGTCTGCTGACCTGGTTTCTCTGGCTCTACAGCAGCTCTGCTGACCTGGTTCTTTGCCTCTAGAGCAGCTCTGCTGACCTGGTTCTTAGGTTCTAGAGCACGTCTGCTGACCTGGTTCTCTGGCTCTAAAGCAGCACTGCTGACCTGATTCTCTGGCTCCAAAGAAGCTCTGCTGACCTGGTTCTATGGCTCTAAAGCAGCTCTGCTGACCTGGCTCTCTGGCTTTGAAGCAGCTCTGCTGATCTGGTTCTCTGGCTCTAAAGCAGCTCTGCTGACCTGGTTCTCTTCCTCTAAAGCAGCTCTGTTAACCTGGGTCTTTGGCTCTAAAGCAGCTCTGCTGACCTGGTTCTTAGGCTGTAGAACATCTCTGCTGACCTGGTTCTCTGGCTCTAGAGCATCTCTGCTGAACTGGTCTGTGGTTCTAAAGCAGCTCTGCTGACCTGGTTCTCTCCATCTAAAGCAGCTCTGCTGACCTGGTTTCACTGGCTCTAGAGCAGCTCTGCTGACCTGGTTCTTGGGCTCTAAAGCAGCTCTGCTGACCTGCTTCTCTGGCTCTAGAGCAGCTCTGCTGACCTGGTTCTCTCCCTCTAAAGCAGCTCTGCTGACCTGGTTCTCTGGCTCTAATGCAGCTCTGCTGACCTGGTTCTCTGGCTTTGAAGCAGCTCTGCTGACCTGGTTTTCTGGCTATAGAGCAGCTCTGCTGACCTGGTTCTTGGGCTCTAAAGCAGCTCTGCTGACCTGCTTCTCTGGCTCTAGAGCAGCTCTGCTGACCTGGTTCTCTCCCTCTAAAGCAGCTCTGCTGACCTGGTTCTCTGCCTCTAAAGTAGCTCTGCTGACCTGGTTCTCTCCCTCTAAAGCAGCTCTGCTGACCTGGTTTCTCTGGCTCTAGAGCAACTCTACTAACCTGGTTCTTAGGCTGTAGAGCAGCTCTGCTGACCTGGTTCTCTGGCTCTACATTGGTTCTGCTGACCTGGTTCTCTGGCTTTGAAGCAGTTCTGCAGACCTGGTTCTCTGGCTTTGAAGCAGCTCTGCAGACCTGGTTCTCTGGCTCTAAAGCAGCTCTATTGACCTGGTTCTCTGGCTTTGAAGCAGCTCTGTTGACCTGGTTCTCTGGTTCTACAGCAGCTCTGTTGACCTGGTTCTCTGGGTCTACAGCAGCTCTGTTGACCTGGTTCTCTGGCTCTAGAGTAGCTCTGCTGGCCTGGTTCTCTGGCTCTAGAGCAGCTCTGCTGACCTGGTTCTCTCCTTCTAAATCAGCTCTGCTGACATGGTTCTCTGGCTCTAAAGCAGCTCTGATGACCTGGTTCTCTCCCTCTAAAGCAGCTTTGCTGACTTGGTTTCTCTGGCTCTACAGCAGCTCTGCTGACCTGGTTCTCTGGCTCTAGACCAGCTCTGCTGACCTGGTTCTCTGGCTCTAGAGCAGCTCTGCTGACCTGGTTCTCTCCCTCTAAGCAGGTCTGATGACCTGGTTTCTCTGGCTGTACAGCAGCTCTGCTGACCTGGATCTCTGCCTCTAGAGCAGCTCTGCTGACCTGTTTCTCTGGCTCTACAACGGCTCTGCTGACCTGGTTCTCTGGTTCTAAAGCAGCTCTACTGGCCTGGTTCTATGGCTCTAAAGCAGCTCTGCTGACCTAGTTCTCTGGTTCTAGATCAGCTCTGCTGACCTGCTTCTCTGGCTGTAGAGCAGCTCTGCTGATCTGGTTCTCTCCCTCTAAAGCAGGTCTGCTGACCCGGTTTCTCTAGCTCTACAGCAGCTCTGCTGACCTGGTTCTCTGCCTCTAGAGCAGCTCTGCTGACCTGGTTCTTAGGCTCTAGAGCAAGTCGGCTGACCTGGTTCTCTGGCTCTAAAGCAGCTCTGCTAACCTGGTTCTATCCCTCGAAAGCAGATTTGCTAAACTGGTTTCTCTGGCTCTACAGCAGCTCTGCTGACCTGGTTCTCTGGCTCAAGAGCAGCTCTGCTGACCTGGTTCTTAGAACCAGGCCAGCAGAGCTGCTCTAGAGCCTATGGCTCTAAAGCAGCTCTGCTCACCCGGTTCTCTGGCTTTGAAGCAGCTCTGCTGACCTGATTCTCTGGCTCTAAAGCAGCTATGCTGACCTGGTTCTATGGCTCTAAAGCAGCTCTGCTGACCTGGTTCTCTGGCTTTGAACCAGCTCTGCTGACCTGGTTCTCTGGCTCTAGAGCAGCTCTGCTGACCGGGTTCTCTTCCTCTAAAGCAGCTCTGCTGACCTGGTTCTCCGGCTCTAAAGCAGCTCTGCTGACCTGTTCTCTCCCTCTAAAGGACCTCTGCTGACTTGGTTTCTCTGGCTCTACAGCAGCTCTGCTGACCTGTTTCTCTGGCTCTAAAGCAGCTCTGCTGACCTGGTTCTTAGGCTCTAGAGCAGCTGTGCTGACCTGGTTCTCTGGCTGTACAGCAGCTCTGCTGACCTGGATATCTGGCTCTAGACCAGCTCTGCTGACCTGGTTCTCTGGCTCTAGAGCAGCTCTGCTGACCTGGTTCTCTCCCTCTAAGCAGGTCTGATGACCTGGTTTCTCTGGCTGTACAGCAGCTCTGCTGACCTGGATCTCTGCCTCTAGAGCAGCTCTGCTGACCTGTTTATCTGGCTCTACAACGGCTCTGCTGACCTGGTTCTCTGGTTCTAAAGCAGCTCTACTGGCCTGGTTCTATGGCTCTACAGCAGCTCTGCTGACCTAGTTCTCTGGTTCTAGATCAGCTCTGCTGACCTGGTTCTTAGGCTCTAGAGCAGGTCGGCTGACCTGGTTCTCTGGCTCTAAAGCAGCTCTGCTAACCTGGTTCTATCCCTCGAAAGCAGATCTGCTGAACTGGTTTCTCTGGCTCTACAGCAGCTCTGCTGACCTGGTTCTCTGGCTCAAGAGCAGCTCTGCTGACCTGGTTCTTAGAACCAGGCCAGCAGAGCTGCTCTAGAGCCTATGGCTCTAAAGCAGCTCTGCTCACCCGGTTCTCTGGCTTTGAAGCAGCTCTGCTGACCTGATTCTCTGGCTCTAAAGCAGCTATGCTGACCTGGTTCTATGGCTCTAAAGCAGCTCTGCTGACCTGGTTCTCTGGCTTTGAACCAGCTCTGCTGACCTGGTTCTCTGGCTCTAGAGCAGCTCTGCTGACCTGGTTCTCTTCCTCTAAAGCAGCTCTGCTGACCTGGTTCTCCGGCTCTAAAGCAGCTCTGCTGACCTGTTCTCTCCCTCTAAAGGACCTCTGCAGACTTGGTTTCTCTGGCTCTACAGCAGCTCTGCTGACCTGTTTCTCTGGCTCTAAAGCAGCTCTGCTGACCTGGTTCTTAGGCTCTAGAGCAGCTGTGCTGACCTGGTTCTCTGGCTGTACAGCAGCTCTGCTGACCTGGATATCTGCCTCTAGAGCAGCTCTGCTGACCTGTTTCTCTGGCTCTACAATGGCTCTGCTGACCTGGTTCTCTGGTTCTAAAGCAGCTCTGCTGACCTGGTTCTATGGCTCTAAAGCAGCTCTGCTGACCTAGTTCTGTGGTTCTAGATCAGCTATGCTGACCTGCTTCTCTGGCTGTAGAGCAGCTCTGCTGATCTGGTTCTCTCCCTCTAAAGCAGGTCTGCTGACCCGGTTTCTCTAGCTCTACAGCAGCTCTGCTGACTTGGTTCTCTGCCTCTAGAGCAGCTCTGCTGACCTGGTTCTTAGGCTCTAGAGCAGGTCGGCTGACCTGGTTCTCTGGCTCTAAAGTAGCTCTGCTAACCTGGTTCTATCCCTCGAAAGAAGATCTGCTGAACTGGTTTCTCTGGCTCTACAGCAGCTCTGCTGACCTGGTTCTCTTGCTCAAGAGCAGCTCTGCTGACCTGGTTCTTAGAACCAGGCCAGCAGAGCTGCTCTAGAGCCTATGGCTCTAAAGCAGCTCTGCTCACCCGGTTCTCTGGCTTTGAAGCAGCTCTGCTGACCTGATTCTCTGGCTCTAAAGCAGCTATGCTGACCTGGTTCTATGGCTCTACAGCAGCTCTGCTGACCTGTTTCTCTGGCTCTAAAGCAGCTCTGCTGACCTGGTTCTTAGGCTCTAGAGCAGCTCTGCTGACCTGGTTCTCTGGCTCTACAATGGCTCTGCTGACCTGGTTCTCTGGCTTTGAAGCAGCTCTGCTGACCTGGTTCTCTAGCTCTAAAGCAGCTCTGCTGACCTGGTTCTCTGGCTCTAAAGCAGCTCTGCTGACCTGGTTCTCTGGCTTTGAAGCACCTCTGCTGATCTAGTTCTCTGGCTCTAGAGCAGCTCTGCTGACCTTGTTCTCTGGCTCTAAAGCAGCTCTGCTGACCTGGTTCTCTGGCTCTACAATGGCTCTGCTGACCTGGTTCTCTGGCTTTGAAGCAGCTCTGCTGACCTGGTTCTCTAGCTCTAAAGCAGCTCTGCTGACCTGGTTCTCTGGCACTAGAACAGCTCTGCTGACTCGGTTCTCTCCCACTAAAGCAGTTCTGCTGACTTCCTTCTCAGGCTCTAAAGCAGCTCTGCTGAACTGGTCTGTGGTTCTAAAGCAGCTCTGCTGACCTGGTTCTCTCCATCCAAAGCAGCTCTTCTGACCTGGTTTCACTGGCTCTAGAGCAGCTCTGCTGACCTGGTTCTCTGGCTATAGAGCAGCTCTGCTGACCTGGTTCTTGGGCTCTAAAGCAGCTCTGCTGACCTGGTTCTCTGGGTCTAGAGCAGCTCTGCTGACCTGGTTCTCTCCCTCTAAAGTAGCTCTGCTGACCTGGTTCTCTGGCTCTAGAGCATCTCTGCTGACCTGGTTCTCTCCCTCTAAAGCAGCTCAGCTCTGCTGACATGGTTCTCTGGCTCTAAAGCAGCTCTGATGACCTGGTTCTCTCCCTCTAAAGCAGCCTTGCTGACCTGGTTTCTCTGGCTCTACAGCAGCTCTGCTGACCTGGTTCTCTGGCTCTAGAGCAGCTCTGCTGACCTGGTTCTCTGGCTCTAGAGCAGCTCTGCTGACCTGGTTCTCTCCCTCTAAAGCAGGTCTGCTGACCTTGTTTCTCTAGCTCTACAGCAGCTCTGCTGACCTGGTTCTCTGCCTCTAGAGCAGCTCTGCTGACCTGGTTCTCTGGCTCTAAAACGGCTCTGCTGTCCTGGTTCTCTGCCTCTAGAGCAGCTCTGCTTACCTGGTTCTCTGGTTCTACAGCAGCTCTGCTGACCTGGTTCTCTCCCTCTGAAGCAGGTCTGCTGACCTGGTTTCTCTGGCTCTACAGCAGCTCTGCTGACCTGGTTCTTTGCCTCTAGAGCAGCTCTGCTGACCTGGTTCTTAGGTTCTAGAGCACGTCTGCTGACCTGGTTCTCTGGCTCTAAAGCAGCACTGCTGACCTGATTCTCTGGCTCCAAAGAAGCTCTGCTGACCTGGTTCTATGGCTCTAAAGCAGCTCTGCTGACCTGGCTCTCTGGCTTTGAAGCAGCTCTGCTGATCTGGTTCTCTGGCTCTAAAGCAGCTCTGCTGACCTGGTTCTCTTCCTCTAAAGCAGCTCTGTTGACCTGGGTCTTTGGCTCTAAAGCAGCTCTGCTGACCTGGTTCTTAGGCTGTAGAACATCTCTGCTGACCTGGTTCTCTGGCTCTAGAGCATCTCTGCTGAACTGGTCTGTGGTTCTAAAGCAGCTCTGCTGACCTGGTTCTCTCCATCTAAAGCAGCTCTGCTGACCTGGTTTCACTGGCTCTAGAGCAGCTCTGCTGACCTGGTTTTCTGGCTATAGAGCAGCTCTGCTGACCTGGTTCTTGGGCTCTAAAGCAGCTCTACTGACCTGCTTCTCTGGCTCTAGAGCAGCTCTGCTGACCTGGTTCTCTCCCTCTAAAGCAGCTCTGCTGACCTGGTTCTCTGCCTCTAAAGTAGCTCTGCTGACCTGGTTCTCTCTCCAAAAAGCAGCTCTGCTGACCTGGTTTCTCTGGCTCTAGAGCAACTCTACTAACCTGGTTCTTAGGCTGTAGAGCAGCTCTGCTGACCTGGTTCTCTGGCTCTACATTGGTTCTGCTGACCTGGTTCTCTGGCTTTGAAGCAGTTCTGCAGACCTGGTTCTCTGGCTTTGAAGCAGCTCTGCAGACCTGGTTCTCTGGCTCTAAAGCAGCTCTATTGACCTGGTTCTCTGGCTTTGAAGCAGCTCTGTTGACCTGGTTCTCTGGTTCTACAGCAGCTCTGTTGACCTGGTTCTCTGGGTCTACAGCCGCTCTGTTGACCTGGTTCTCTGGCTCTAGAGTAGCTCTGCTGGCCTGGTTCTCTGGCTCTAGAGCAGCTCTGCTGACCTGGTTCTCTCCTTCTAAATCAGCTCTGCTGACATGGTTCTCTGGCTCTAAAGCAGCTCTGATGACCTGGTTCTCTCCCTCTAAAGCAGCTTTGCTGACTTGGTTTCTCTGGCTCTACAGCAGCTCTGCTGACCTGGTTCTCTGGCTCTAGACCAGCTCTGCTGACCTGGTTCTCTGGCTCTAGAGCAGCTCTGCTGACCTGGTTCTCTCCCTCTAAGCAGGTCTGATGACCTGGTTTCTCTGGCTGTACAGCAGCTCTGCTGACCTGGATCTCTGCCTCTAGAGCAGCTCTGCTGACCTGTTTCTCTGGCTCTACAACGGCTCTGCTGACCTGGTTCTCTGGTTCTAAAGCAGCTCTACTGGCCTGGTTCTATGGCTCTAAAGCAGCTCTGCTGACCTAGTTCTCTGGTTCTAGATCAGCTCTGCTGACCTGCTTCTCTGGCTGTAGAGCAGCTCTGCTGATCTGGTTCTCTCCCTCTAAAGCAGGTCTGCTGACCCGGTTTCTCTAGCTCTACAGCAGCTCTGCTGACCTGGTTCTCTGCCTCTAGAGCAGCTCTGCTGACCTGGTTCTTAGGCTCTAGAGCAGGTCGGCTGACCTGGTTCTCTGGCTCTAAAGCAGCTCTGCTAACCTGGTTCTATCCCTCGAAAGCAGATTTGCTGAACTGGTTTCTCTGGCTCTACAACAGCTCTGCTGACCTGGTTCTCTGGCTCAAGAGCAGCTCTGCTGACCTGGTTCTTAGAACCAGGCCAGCAGAGCTGCTCTAGAGCCTATGGCTCTAAAGCAGCTCTGCTCACCCGGTTCTCTGGCTTTGAAGCAGCTCTGCTGACCTGATTCTCTGGCTCTAAAGCAGCTATGCTGACCTGGTTCTATGGCTCTAAAGCAGCTCTGCTGACCTGGTTCTCTGGCTTTGAACCAGCTCTGCTGACCTGGTTCTCTGGCTCTAGAGCAGCTCTGCTGACCGGGTTCTCTTCCTCTAAAGCAGCTCTGCTGACCTGGTTCTCCGGCTCTAAAGCAGCTCTGCTGACCTGTTCTCTCCCTCTAAAGGACCTCTGCTGACTTGGTTTCTCTGGCTCTACAGCAGCTCTGCTGACCTGTTTCTCTGGCTCTAAAGCAGCTCTGCTGACCTGGTTCTTAGGCTCTAGAGCAGCTGTGCTGACCTGGTTCTCTGGCTGTACAGCAGCTCTGCTGACCTGGATATCTGGCTCTAGACCAGCTCTGCTGACCTGGTTCTCTGGCTCTAGAGCAGCTCTGCTGACCTGGTTCTCTCCCTCTAAGCAGGTCTGATGACCTGGTTTCTCTGGCTGTACAGCAGCTCTGCTGACCTGGATCTCTGCCTCTAGAGCAGCTCTGCTGACCTGTTTATCTGGCTCTACAACGGCTCTGCTGACCTGGTTCTCTGGTTCTAAAGCAGCTCTACTGGCCTGGTTCTATGGCTCTACAGCAGCTCTGCTGACCTAGTTCTCTGGTTCTAGATCAGCTCTGCTGAAATGCTTCTCTGGCTGTAGAGCAGCTCTGCTGATCTGGTTCTCCTCCTATAAAGCAGGTCTGCTGACCCGGTTTCTCTAGCTCTACAGCAGCTCTGCTGACCTGGTTCTCTGCCTCTAGAGCAGCTCTGCTGACCTGGTTCTTAGGCTCTAGAGCAGGTCGGCTGACCTGGTTCTCTGGCTCTAAAGCAGCTCTGCTAACCTGGTTCTATCCCTCGAAAGCAGATCTGCTGAACTGGTTTCTCTGGCTCTACAGCAGCTCTGCTGACCTGGTTCTCTGGCTCAAGAGCAGCTCTGCTGACCTGGTTCTTAGAACCAGGCCAGCAGAGCTGCTCTAGAGCCTATGGCTCTAAAGCAGCTCTGCTCACCCGGTTCTCTGGCTTTGAAGCAGCTCTGCTGACCTGATTCTCTGGCTCTAAAGCAGCTATGCTGACCTGGTTCTATGGCTCTAAAGCAGCTCTGCTGACCTGGTTCTCTGGCTTTGAACCAGCTCTGCTGACCTGGTTCTCTGGCTCTAGAGCAGCTCTGCTGACCTGGTTCTCTTCCTCTAAAGCAGCTCTGCTGACCTGGTTCTCCGGCTCTAAAGCAGCTCTGCTGACCTGTTCTCTCCCTCTAAAGGACCTCTGCTGACTTGGTTTCTCTGGCTCTACAGCAGCTCTGCTGACCTGTTTCTCTGGCTCTAAAGCAGCTCTGCTGACCTGGTTCTTAGGCTCTAGAGCAGCTGTGCTGACCTGGTTCTCTGGCTGTACAGCAGCTCTGCTGACCTGGATATCTGCCTCTAGAGCAGCTCTGCTGACCTGTTTCTCTGGCTCTACAATGGCTCTGCTGACCTGGTTCTCTGGTTCTAAAGCAGCTCTGCTGACCTGGTTCTATGGCTCTAAAGCAGCTCTGCTGACCTAGTTCTGTGGTTCTAGATCAGCTATGCTGACCTGCTTCTCTGGCTGTAGAGCAGCTCTGCTGACTTGGTTCTCTGCCTCTAGAGCAGCTCTGCTGACCTGGTTCTTAGGCTCTAGAGCAGGTCGGCTGACCTGGTTCTCTGGCTCTAAAGTAGCTCTGCTAACCTGGTTCTATCCCTCGAAAGAAGATCTGCAGAACTGGTTTCTCTGGCTCTACAGCAGCTCTGCTGACCTGGTTCTCTTGCTCAAGAGCAGCTCTGCTGACCTGGTTCTTAGAACCAGGCCAGCAGAGCTGCTCTAGAGCCTATGGCTCTAAAGCAGCTCTGCTCACCCGGTTCTCTGGCTTTGAAGCAGCTCTGCTGACCTGATTCTCTGGCTCTAAAGCAGCTATGCTGACCTGGTTCTATGGCTCTACAGCAGCTCTGCTGACCTGTTTCTCTGGCTCTAAAGCAGCTCTGCTGACCTGGTTCTTAGGCTCTAGAGCAGCTCTGCTGACCTGGTTCTCTGGCTCTACAATGCCTCTGCTGACCTGGTTCTCTGGCTTTGAAGCAGCTCTGCTGACCTGGTTCTCTAGCTCTAAAGCAGCTCTGCTGACCTGGTTCTCTGGCTCTAAAGCAGCTCTGCTGACCTGGTTCTCTGGCTTTGAAGCAGCTCTGCTGATCTAGTTCTCTGGCTCTAGAGCAGCTCTGCTGACCTTGTTCTCTGGCTCTAAAGCAGCTCTGCTGACCTGGTTCTCTGGCTCTACAATGGCTCTGCTGACCTGGTTCTCTGGCTTTGAAGCAGCTCTGCTGACCTGGTTCTCTAGCTCTAAAGCAGCTCTGCTGACTTGGTTCTCTCCCTCTAAAGCAGATCTGCTGACCTTGTTTTCTGGCTCTAAAGCAGCTCTGCTGACCTGGTTCTCTGGCTCTACAATGGCTCTGCTGACCTGGTCGTCTGGCTTTAAAGCAGCTCTGCTGACCTGGTTCTCTAGCTCTAAAGCAGCTCTGCTGACCTGGTTCTCTCCCTCTAAGCAGGTCTGCTGACCTGGTTCTTAGGCTCTAGAGCAGGTCGGCTGACCTGGTTCTCTGGCTCTAAAGCAGCTCTGCTAACCTGGTTCTATCCCTCGAAAGCAGATCTGCTGAACTGGTTTCTCTGGCTCTACAGCAGCTCTGCTGACCTGGTTCTCTGGCTCAAGAGCAGCTCTGCTGACCTAGTTCTTAGAACCAGGCCAGCAGAGCTGCTCTAGAGCCTATGGCTCTAAAGCAGCTCTGCTCACCCGGTTCTCTGGCTTTGAAGCAGCTCTGCTGACCTGATTCTCTGGCTCTAAAGCAGCTATGCTGACCTGGTTCTCTGGCTCTAAAGCAGCTCTGCTGACCTGGTTCTCTGGCTTTGAAGCAGCTCTGCTGACCTGGTTCTCTGGCTCTAGAGCAGCTCTGCTGACCTGGTTCTCTGGCTCTACAATGGCTCTGCTGACCTGGTTCTCTGGCTTTGAAGCAGCTCTGGTGACCTGGTTCTCTAGCTCTAAAGCAGCTCTGCTGACCTGGTTCTCTGGCTCTAAAGCAGCTCTGCTGACCTGGTTCTCTGGCTTTGAAGCAGCTCTGCTGATCTAGTTCGCTGGCTCTAGAGCAGCTCTGCTGACCTTGTTCTCTGGCTCTAAAGCGGCTCTGCTGACCTGGTTCTCTGGCTCTACAATGGCTCTGCTGACCTGGTTCTCTGGCTTTGAAGCAGCTCTGCTGACCTGGTTCTCTAGCTCTAAAGCAGCTCTGCTGACTTGGTTCTCTCCCTCTAAATCAGATCTGCTGACTTTGTTCTCTGGCTCTAAAGCAGCTCTGCTGATCTGGTTCTCTGGCTCTACAATGGCTCTGCTGACCTGGTTCTCTGGCTTTGAAGCAGCTCTGCTGACCTGGTTCTCTAGCTCTAAAGCAGCTCTGCTGACCTGGTTCTCTCCCTCTAAGCAGGTCTGCTGACCTGGTTCTTAGGCTCTAGAGCAGGTCGGCTGACCTGGTTCTCTGGCTCTAAAGCAGCTCTGCTAACCTGGTTCTATCCCTCAAAAGCAGATCTGCTGAACTGGTTTCTCTGGCTCTACAGCAGCTCTGCTGACCTGGTTCTCTGGCTCAAGAGCAGCTCTGCTGACCTGGTTCTTAGAACCAGGCCAGCAGAGCTGCTCTAGAGCCTATGGCTCTAAAGCAGCTCTGCTCACCCGGTTCTCTGGCTTTGAAGCAGCTCTGCTGACCTGATTCTCTGGCTCTAAAGCAGCTATGCTGACCTGGTTCTCTGGCTCTAAAGCAGCTCTGCTGACCTGGTTCTCTGGCTTTGAAGCAGCTCTGCTGACCTGGTTCTCTGGCTCTAGAGCAGCTCTGCTGACCTGTTCTCTCCCTCTAAAGGACCTCTGCTGACTTGGTTTCTCTGGCTCTACAGCAGCTCTGCTGACCTGTTTCTCTGGCTCTAAAGCAGCTCTGCTGACCTGGTACTTAGGCTCGAGAGCAGACTGCTGACCTGGTTCTTAGAACCAGGCCAGCAGAGCTGCTCTAGAGCCTATGGCTCTAAAGCAGCTCTGCTCACCCGGTTCTCTGGCTTTGAAGCAGCTCTGCTGACCTGATTCTCTGGCTCTAAAGCAGCTATGCTGACCTGGTTCTATGGCTCTAGAGCAGCTCTGCTGACCTGGTTCTCTTCCTCTAAAGCAGCCCTGCTGACCTGGTTCTCTGGCTCTAAAGCAGCTCTGCTGACCTGTTCTCTCCCTCTAAAGGACCTTTGCTGACTTGGTTTCTCTGGCTCTACAGCAGCTCTGCTGACCTGTTTCTCTGGCTCTAAAGCAGCTCTGCTGACCTGGTTCTTAGGCTCTAGAGCAGCTCTGCTGACCTGGTTCTCTGGCTCTACAATGGCTCTGCTGACCTGGTTCTCTGGCTTTGAAGCAGCTCTGCTGACCTGGTTCTCTAGCTCTAAAGCAGCTCTGCTGACCTGGTTCTCTGGCTGTAAAGCAGCTGTGCTGACCTGGTTCTCTGGCTTTGAAGCAGCTCTGCTGATCTAGTTCTCTGGCTCTAGAGCAGCTCTGCTGACCTTGTTCTCTGGCTCTAAAGCAGCTCTGCTGCCCTGGTTCTCTGGCTCTACAATGGCTCTGCAGACCTGGTTCTCTAGCTCTAAAGCAGCTCTGCTGACTTGGTTCTCTCCCTCTAAAGCAGATCTGCTGACCTTGTTCTCTGGCTCTAAAGCAGCTCTGCTGACATGGTTCTCTGGCTCTACAATGGCTCTGCTGACCTGGTTCTCTGGCTTTGAAGCACCTCTGCTGACCTGGTTCTCTAGCTCTAAAGCAGCTCTGCTGACCTGGTTCTCTCCCTCTAAGCAGGTCTGCTGACATGGTTCTTAGGCTCTAGAGCAGGTCGGCTGACCTGGTTCTCTGGCTCTAAAGCAGCTCTGCTAACCTGGTTCTATCCCTCGAAAGCAGATCTGCTGAACTGGTTTCTCTGGCTCTACAGCAGCTCTGCTGACCTGGTTCTCTGGCTCAAGAGCAGCTCTGCTGGCCTGGTTCTTAGAACCAGGCCAGCAGAGCTGCTCTAGAGCCTATGGCTCTAAAGCAGCTCTGCTCACCCGGTTCTCTGGCTTTGAAGCAGCTCTGCTGACCTGATTCGCTGGCTCTAAAGCAGCTATGCTGACCTGGTTCTCTGGCTCTAAAGCAGCTCTGCTGACCTGGTTCTCTGGCTTTGAAGCAGCTCTGCTGACCTGGTTCTCTGGCTCTAGAGCAGCTCTGCTGACCTGGTTCTCTTCCTCTAAAGCAGCTCTGCTGACCTGGTTCTCTGGCTCTCAAGCAGCTCTGCTGACCTGTTCTCTCCCTCTAAAGGACCTCTGCTGACTTGGTTTCTCTGGCTCTACAGCAGCTCTGCTGACCTGTTTCTCTGGCTCTAAAGTAGCTCTGCTGACCTGGTTCTTAGGCTCTAGAGCAGCTCTGCTGACCTGGTTCTCTGGCTCTACAATGGCTCTTCTGACTTGGTTCTCTGGATTTGATGCAGCTCTGCTGACCTGGTTCTCTAGCTCTAAAGCAGCTCTGCTGACCGGGTTCTCTGGCTCTATAGCAGCTCTGCTGACCTGGTTCTCTGGCTTTGAAGCAGCTCTGCTGATCTAGTTCTCTGGCTCTAGAGCAGCTCTGCTGACTTGGTTCTCTCCCTCTAAAGCAGATCTGCTGACTTTGTTCTCTGGCTCTAAAGCAGCTCTGCTGACCTGGTTCTCTCCCACTAAAGCAGCTCTGCTGACCTGGTTTTTCTGGCTCTACAGCAGCTCTGCTGACCTGGTTCTCTGGCTCAAGAGCAGCTCTGCTGACCTGGTTCTTAGGCTCTAGAGCAGCTCTGCTGACCTTTTCCTTAGGCTCTAGAGCAGTTCTGCTGACCTGGTTCGATAGATCTAAAGCAGTTCTGCTGACCTGGTAATCTGGCTTTGAAGCAGCTCTTTTGACCTAATTGATTCTCTGGCTCTAAAGAAGCTCTACTGACCTGGTTCTATGGCGCTAAAACAGCTATGCTGACCTGGCTCTTTGGCTTTGAAGCAGCTCTGCTGATCTGGGTCTCTGGCTCTAGAGCAGCTCTGCTGACCTGGTTCTCTTCCTCTAAAGCAGCTCTGCTGACCTGGTTCTATGACTCGAAAGCAGATCTGCTGACCTGGTTCTCTGGCTTTGAAGCACCTCTGCTGACCAGGTTATCTGGCTCTAGAGCAGCTCTGCTGACCTGGTTATCTGGCTCTAGATCAGCTCTGCTGACCTGGTTCTCTTCCTCTAAAGCAACTCTGCTGACCTTGTTCTCTGGCTCTGTAGCAGCTCTGCTGACCTGGTTCTCTCTCTCTAAAGAAGCTCTGCTGACTTGGTTTCTCTGGCTCTACAGAAGCTCTGCTGACCTGGTTCTCTGGCTCTAAAGTAGCTCTGCTGAACTGGTTTTAGACAGTAGAGCAGCTCCGCTGACCTGGTCCTCTGGCTCTACAACAGCTCTGCTGACCTGGTTCTCTGGCTTTGAAGTAGCTCTGCTGACCTGGTTCTCTGGCTCTAAAGCAGCTCTGCTGACCTGGTTCTCTTGCTCTAAAGCAGCTCTGCTGACCAGGTTCTCTGGCTTTGAAGCAGCTCTGCTGACGTGGTTTCTCTGGCTCTACAGCAGCTCTGCTGACCTTGTTCTCTGGCTCAAGAGCTGCTCTGCTGACCCGGTACTTAGGCTCTAGAGCAGCTCTGCTGACCTGGTTCTATGACTCTAAAGCAGCTCTGCTGACCTCGTTCTCTGGCTTTGAAGCAGCTCTGCTGACCTGATTCTCTGGCTCTAAAGCAGCTCTGCTGACCTGGTTCTCTCCCTCTAAAGCAGATCTCCTGACCTGGTTTCTCTGACTCTACAGCAGCACTGCTGACCTGGTTTCTCTGGCTCTACAGCAGCTCTGCTGACTTGGATCTCTGGCTCAAGAGCAGCTCTGCTGACCAGGTTCCTAGGCTCTAGAGCAGCTCTGCTGACCTGGTTGTATGGATCTAAAGCAGCTCTGCTGACCTGGCTATCTGGATTTGAAGCAGCTCTGCTGACCTGGTTCTCTGGCTCTAAAGCAGATCTGCTGACCTGGTTTCTCTGGCTCTACATCTGCTATGCTAACCTGGTTCTCTGGCTCAAGAGCAGCTCTGCTGATATGGTTCTTAGGCTCTAGAGCTGCCCTGCTGACCTGGTTCTCTCCCTCTAAGCAGGTCTGCTGACCTGGTTCTTAGGCTCTAGAGCAGGTCGGCTGACCTGGTTCTCTGGCTCTAAAGCAGCTCTGCTAACCTGGTTCTATCCCTCGAAAGCAGATCTGCTGAGCTGGTTTCTCTGGCTCTACAGCAGCTCTGCTGACCTGGTTCGCTGGCTCAAGAGCAGCTCTGCTGACCTGGTTCTTAGAACCAGGCCAGCAGAGCTGCTCTAGAGCCTATGGCTCTAAAGCAGCTCTGCTCACCCGGTTCTCTGGCTTTTAAGCAGCTCTGCTGACCTGATTCTCTGGCTCTAAAGCAGCTATGCTGACCTGGTTCTCTGGCTCTAAAGCAGCTCTGCTGACCTGGTTCTCTGGCTTTGAAGCAGCTCTGCTGACCTGGTTCTCTGGCTCTAGAGCAGCTCTGCTGACCTGGTTCTCTTCCTCTAAAGCAGCTCTGCTGACCTGGTTCACTGGCTCCAAAGCAGCTCTGCTGACCTGTTCTCTCCCTCTAAAGGACCTCTGCTGACTTGGTTTCTCTGGCTCTACAGCAGCTCTGCTGACCTGTTTTCTCTGGCTCTAAAGCAGCTCTGCTGACCTGGTTCTTAGGCTCTAGAGCAGCTCTGCTGACCTGGTTCTTAGAACCAGGCCAGCAGAGCTGCTCTAGAGCCTATGGCTCTAAAGCAGCTCTGCTCACCCGGTTCTCTGGCTTTAAAGCAGCTCTGCTGACCTGATTCTCTGGCTCTAAAGCAGCTATACTGACCTGGTTCTATGGCTCTAGAGCAGCTCTGCTGACCTGGTTCTCTTCCTCTAAAGCAGCTCTGCTGACCTGGTTCTCTGGCTCTAAAGCAGCTCTGCTGACCTGTTCTCTCCCTCTAAAGGACCTCTGCTGACTTGGTTTCTCTGGCTCTACAGCAGCTCTGCCGACCTGTTTCTCTGGCTCTAAAGCAGCTCTGCTGACCTGGTTCTTAGGCTCTAGAGCAGCTCTGCTGACCTTGTTCTCTGGCTCTACAATGGCTCTGCTGACCTGGTTCTCTGGCTTTGAAGCAGCTCTGCTGACCTGGTTCTCTAGCTCTAAAGCAGCTCTGCTGACCTGGTTCTCTGGCTCTAAAGCAGCTCTGCTGACCTGGTTCTCTGGCTTTGAAGCAGCTCTGCTGATCTAGTTCTCTGGCTCTAGAGCAGCTCTGCTGACCTTGTTCTCTGGCTCTAAAGCAGATCTGCTGACCTGGTTCTCTGGCTCTACAATGTCTCTGCTGACCTGGTTCTCTGGCTTTGAAGCAGCTCTGCTGACCTGGTTCTCTAGCTCTAAAGCAGCTCTGCTGACTTGGTTCTCTCCCTCTAAAGCAGATCTGCTGACCTTGTTCTCTGGCTCTAAAGCAGCTCTGCTGACCTGGTTGTCTGGCTCTACAATGGCTCTGCTGACCTGGTTCTCTGGCTTTGAAGCAGCTCTGCTGACCTGGTTCTCTAGCTCTAAAGCAGCTCTGCTGACCTGGTTCTCTCCCTCTAAGCAGGTCTGCTGACCTGGTTCTTAGGCTCTAGAGCAGGTCGGCTGACCTGGTTCTCTGGCTCTAAAGCAGCTCTGCTAACCTGGTTCTATCCCTCGAAAGCAGATCTGCTGAACTGGTTTCTCTGGCTCCAAAGCAGCTCTGCTGACCTGGTTCTCTGGCTCAAGAGCAGCTCTGCTGGCCTGGTTCTTAGAACCAGGCCAGCAGAGCTGCTCTAGAGCCTATGGCTCTAAAGCAGCTCTACTCACCCGGTTCTCTGGCTTTGAAGCAGCTCTGCTGACCTGATTCTCTGGCTCTAAAGCAGCTATGCTGACCTGGTTCTCTGGCTCTAAAGCAGCTCTGCTGACCTGTTCTCTCCCTCTAAAGGACCTCTGCTGACTTGGTTTCTCTGGCTCTACAGCAGCTCTGCTGACCTGTTTTCTCTGGCTCTAAAGCAGCTCTGCTGACCTGGTTCTTAGGCTCTAGAGCAGCTCTGCTGACCTGGTTCTTAGAACCAGGCCAGCAGAGCTGCTCTAGAGCCTATGGCTCTAAAGCAGCTCTGCTCACCCGGTTCTCTGGCTTTGAAGCAGCTCTGCTGACCTGATTCTCTGGCTCTAAAGCAGCTATGCTGACCTGGTTCTATGGCTCTAGAGCAGCTCTGCTGACCTGGTTCTCTTCCTCTAAAGCAGCTCTGCTGACCTGGTTCTCTGGATCTAAAGCAGCTCTGCTGACCTGGCTATCTGGATTTGAAGCAGCTCTGCTGACCTGGTTCTCTGGCTCTAAAGCAGATCTGCTGACCTGGTTTCTCTGGCTCTACATCTGCTATGCTAACCTGGTTCTCTGGCTCAAGAGCAGCTCTGCTGATATGGTTCTTAGGCTCTAGAGCTGCCCTGCTGACCTGGTTCTCTCCCTCTAAGCAGGTCTGCTGACCTGGTTCTTAGGCTCTAGAGCAGGTCGGCTGACCTGGTTCTCTGGCTCTAAAGCAGCTCTGCTAACCTGGTTCTATCCCTCGAAAGCAGATCTGCTGAGCTGGTTTCTCTGGCTCTACAGCAGCTCTGCTGACCTGGTTCGCTGGCTCAAGAGCAGCTCTGCTGACCTGGTTCTTAGAACCAGGCCAGCAGAGCTGCTCTAGAGCCTATGGCTCTAAAGCAGCTCTGCTCACCCGGTTCTCTGGCTTTTAAGCAGCTCTGCTGACCTAATTCTCTGGCTCTAAAGCAGCTATGCTGACCTGGTTCTCTGGCTCTAAAGCAGCTCTGCTGACCTGGTTCTCTGGCTTTGAAGCAGCTCTGCTGACCTGGTTCTCTGGCTCTAGAGCAGCTCTGCTGACCTGGTTCTCTTCCTCTAAAGCAGCTCTGCTGACCTGGTTCACTGGCTCCAAAGCAGCTCTGCTGACCTGTTCTCTCCCTCTAAAGGACCTCTGCTGACTTGGTTTCTCTGGCTCTACAGCAGCTCTGCTGACCTGTTTTCTCTGGCTCTAAAGCAGCTCTGCTGACCTGGTTCTTAGGCTCTAGAGCAGCTCTGCTTACCTGGTTCTTAGAACCAGGCCAGCAGAGCTGCTCTAGAGCCTATGGCTCTAAAGCAGCTCTGCTCACCCGGTTCTCTGGCTTTAAAGCAGCTCTGCTGACCTGATTCTCTGGCTCTAAAGCAGCTATGCTGACCTGGTTCTATGGCTCTAGAGCAGCTCTGCTGACCTGGTTCTCTTCCTCTAAAGCAGCTCTGCTGACCTGGTTCTCTGGCTCTAAAGCAGCTCTGCTGACCTGTTCTCTCCCTCTAAAGGACCTCTGCTGACTTGGTTTCTCTGGCTCTACAGCAGCTCTGCCGACCTGTTTCTCTGGCTCTAAAGCAGCTCTGCTGACCTGGTTCTTAGGCTCTAGAGCAGCTCTGCTGACCTTGTTCTCTGGCTCTACAATGGCTCTGCTGACCTGGTTCTCTGGCTTTGAAGCAGCTCTGCTGACCTGGTTCTCTAGCTCTAAAGCAGCTCTGCTGACCTGGTTCTCTGGCTCTAAAGCAGCTCTGCTGACCTGGTTCTCTGGCTTTGAAGCAGCTCTGCTGATCTAGTTCTCTGGCTCTAGAGCAGCTCTGCTGACCTTGTTCTCTGGCTCTAAAGCAGATCTGCTGACCTGGTTCTCTGGCTCTACAATGTCTCTGCTGACCTGGTTCTCTGGCTTTGAAGCAGCTCTGCTGACCTGGTTCTCTAGCTCTAAAGCAGCTCTGCTGACTTGGTTCTCTCCCTCTAAAGCAGATCTGCTGACCTTGTTCTCTGGCTCTAAAGCAGCTCTGCTGACCTGGTTGTCTGGCTCTACAATGGCTCTGCTGACCTGGTTCTCTGGCTTTGAAGCAGCTCTGCTGACCTGGTTCTCTAGCTCTAAAGCAGCTCTGCTGACCTGGTTCTCTCCCTCTAAGCAGGTCTGCTGACCTGGTTCTTAGGCTCTAGAGCAGGTCGGCTGACCTGGTTCTCTGGCTCTAAAGCAGCTCTGCTAACCTGGTTCTATCCCTCGAAAGCAGATCTGCTGAACTGGTTTCTCTGGCTCCACAGCAGCTCTGCTGACCTGGTTCTCTGGCTCAAGAGCAGCTCTGCTGGCCTGGTTCTTAGAACCAGGCCAGCAGAGCTGCTCTAGAGCCTATGGCTCTAAAGCAGCTCTACTCACCCGGTTCTCTGGCTTTGAAGCAGCTCTGCTGACCTGATTCTCTGGCTCTAAAGCAGCTATGCTGACCTGGTTCTCTGGCTCTAAAGCAGCTCTGCTGACCTGTTCTCTCCCTCTAAAGGACCTCTGCTGACTTGGTTTCTCTGGCTCTACAGCAGCTCTGCTGACCTGTTTTCTCTGGCTCTAAAGCAGCTCTGCTGACCTGGTTCTTAGGCTCTAGAGCAGCTCTGCTCACCTGGTTCTTAGAACCAGGCCAGCAGAGCTGCTCTAGAGCCTATGGCTCTAAAGCAGCTCTGCTCACCCGGTTCTCTGGCTTTGAAGCAGCTCTGCTGACCTGATTCTCTGGCTCTAAAGCAGCTATGCTGACCTGGTTCTATGGCTCTAGAGCAGCTCTGCTGACCTGGTTCTCTTCCTCTAAAGCAGCTCTGCTGACCTGGTTCTCTGGCTCTAAAGCAGCTCTGCTGACCTGTTCTCTCCCTCTAAAGGACCTCTGCTGACTTGGTTTCTCTGGCTCTACAGCAGCTCTGCCGACCTGTTTCTCTGGCTCTAAAGCAGCTCTGCTGACCTGGTTCTTAGGCTCTAGAGCAGCTCTGCTGACCTTGTTCTCTGGCTCTACAATGGCTCTGCTGACCTGGTTCTCTGGCTTTGAAGCAGCTCTGCTGACCTGGTTCTCTAGCTCTAAAGCAGCTCTGCTGACCTGGTTCTCTGGCTCTAAAGCAGCTCTGCTGACCTGGTTCTCTGGCTCTAAAGCAGCTCTGCTGACCTGTTCTCTCCCTCTAAAGGACCTCTGCTGACTTGGTTTCTCTGGCTCTACAGCAGCTCTGCTGACCTGTTTCTCTGGCTCTAAAGCAGCTCTGCTGACCTGGTTCTTAGGCTCTAGAGCAGCTCTGGCTCTACAATGGCTCTGCTGACCTGGCTCTCTGGCTTTGAAGCAGCTCTGCTGACCTGGTTCTCTAGCTCTAAAGCTGCTCTGCTGACCTGGTTCTCTGGCTCTATAGCAGCTCTGCTGACCTGGATCTCTGGCTTTGAAGCAGCTCTGCTGATCTAGTTCTCTGGCTCTAGAGCAGCTCTGCTGACCTTGTTCTCTGGCTCTAAAGCAGCTCTGCTGACCTGGTTCTCTGGCTCTACAATGTCTCTGCTGACCTGGTTCTCTGGCTTTGAAGCAGCTCTGCTGACCTGGTTCTCTAGCTCTAAAGCAGCTCTGCTGACTTGGTTCTCTCCCTCTAAAGCAGATCTGCTGACCTTGTTCTCTGGCTCTAAAGCAGCTCTGCTGACCTGGTTGTCTGGCTCTACAATGGCTCTGCTGACCTGGTTCTCTGGCTTTGAAACAGCTCTGCTGACCTGGTTCTCTAGCTCTAAAGCAGCTCTGCTGACCTGGTTCTCTCCCTCTAAGCAGGTCTGCTGACCTGGTTCTTAGGCTCTAGAGCAGGTCGGCTGACCTGGTTCTCTGGCTCTAAAGCAGCTCTGCTAACCTGGTTCTATCCCTCGAAAGCAGATCTGCTGAACTGGTTTCTCTGGCTCTACAGCAGCTCTGCTGACCTGGTTCTCTGGCTCAAGAGCAGCTCTGCTGGCCTGGTTCTTAGAACCAGGCCAGCAGAGCTGCTCTAGAGCCTATGGCTCTAAAGCAGCTCTACTCACCCGGTTCTCTGGCTTTGAAGCAGCTCTGCTGACCTGATTCTCTGGCTCTAAAGCAGCTATGCTGACCTGGTTCTCTGGCTCTAAAGCAGCTCTGCTGACCTGGTTCTCTGGCTTTGAAGCAGCTCTGCTGACCTGGTTCTCTGGCTCTAGAGCAGCTCTGCTGACCTGGTTCTCTTCCTCTAAAGCAGCTCTGCTGACCTGTTTCTCTGGCTCTAAAGCAGCTCTGCTGACCTGTTCTCTCCCTCTAAAGGACCTCTGCTGACTTGGTTTCTCTGGCTCTACAGCAGCTCTGCTGACCTGTTTCTCTGGCTCTAAAGCAGCTCTGCTGACCTGGTTCTTAGGCTCTAGAGCAGCTCTGGCTCTACAATGGCTCTGCTGACCTGGTTCTCTGGCTTTGAAGCAGCTCTGCTGACCTGGTTCTCTAGCGCTAAAGCTGCTCTGCTGACCTGGTTCTCTGGCTCTATAGCAGCTCTGCTGACCTGGTTCTCTGGCTTTGAAGCAGCTCTGCTGATCTAGTTCTCTGGCTCTAGAGCAGCTCTGCTGACTTGTTTCTCTCCCTCTAAAGCAGATCTGCTGACCTTGTTCTCTGGCTCTAAAGCAGCTCTGCTGACCTGGTTCTCTCCCACTAAAGCAGCTCTGCTGACCTGGTTTCTCTGGCTCTACAGCAGCTCTGCTGACCTGGTTCTCTGGCTCAAGAGCAGCTCTGCTGACCTGGTTCTTAGGCTCTAGAGCAGCTCTGCTGACCTTTTCCTTGGGCTCTAGAGCAGTTCTGCTGACCTGGTTCGATAGATCTAAAGCAGTTCTGCTGACCTGGTAATCTGGCTTTGAAGCAGCTCTTTTGACCTAATTGATTCTCTGGCTCTAGAGCAGCTCTGCTGACCTGGTTCTCTTCCTCTAAAGCAGCTCTGCTGACCTGGTTCTATGACTCGAAAGCAGATCTGCTGACCTCGTTCTCTGGCTTTGAAGCACCTCTGCTGACCAGGTTATCTGGCTCTAGTGCAGCTCTGCTGACCTGGTTATCTGGCTCTAGATCAGCTCTGCTGACCTGGTTCTCTTCCTCTAAAGCAACTCTGCTGACCTTGTTCTCTGGCTCTGTAGCAGCTCTGCTGACCTGGTTCTCTCTCTCTAAAGGAGCTCTGCTGACTTGATTTCTCTGGCTCTACAGAATCTCTGCTGACCTGGTTCTCTGGCTCTAAAGTAGCTCTGCTGAACTGGTTTTAGACAGTAGAGCAGCTCTGCTGACCTGGTCCTCTGGCTCTACAACGGCTCTGCTGACCTGGTTCTCTGGCTTTGAAGTAGCTCTGCTGACCTGGTTCTCTGGCTCTAAAGCAGCTCTGCTGACCTGGTTCTCTTGCTCTAAAGCAGCTCTGCTGACCAGGTTCTCTGGCTTTGAAGCAGCTCTGCTGACCTGGTTTCTCTGGCTCTACAGCAGCTCTGCTGACCTTGTTCTCTGGCTCAAGAGCTGCTCTGCTGACCCGGTACTTAGGCTCTAGAGCAGCTCTGCTGACCTGGTTCTATGACTCTAAAGCAGTTATGCTGACCTCGTTCTCTGGCTTTGAAGCAGCTCTGCTGACCTGATTCTCTGGCTCTAAAGCAGCTCTGCTGACCTGGTTCTCTCCCTCTAAAGCAGCTCTGCTGACCTGGTTTCTCTGGCTCTACAGCAGCTCTGCTGACTTGGATCTCTGGCTCAAGAGCAGCTCTGATGACCAGGTTCCTAGGCTCTAGAGCAGCTCTGCTGACCTGGTTCTATGGATCTAAAGCAGCTCTGCTGACCTGGCTATCTGGATTTGAAGCAGCTCTGCTGACCTGGTTCTCTGGAACTAAAGCAGATCTGCTGACCTGGTTTCTCTGGCTCTACATCTGCTATGCTAACCTGGTTCTCTGGCTCAAGAGCAGCTCTGCTGATATGGTTCTTAGGCTCTAGAGCAGCTCTGCTGACCTGGTTCTATGGCTCTAAAGCAGCTCTGCTGACCTGGTTCTCTGGCTTTGAAGCAGCTCTGCTGACCTGATTCTCTGGCTCTAAAGCAGCTCTGGTGACCTGGTTCTATGACTCGAAAGCAGCTCTGCTGACCTGGTTCTCTGGCTTTGAAGCAGCTCTGCTGACCTGGTTCACTGGCTCCAAAGCAGCTCTGCTGACCTGTTCTCTCCCTCTAAAGGACCTCTGCTGACTTGGTTTCTCTGGCTCTACAGCAGCTCTGCTGACCTGTTTTCTCTGGCTCTAAAGCAGCTCTGCTGACCTGGTTCTTAGGCTCTAGAGCAGCTCTGCTGACCTGGTTCTTAGAACCAGGCCAGCAGAGCTGCTCTAGAGCCTATGGCTCTAAAGCAGCTCTGCTCACCCGGTTCTCTGGCTTTAAAGCATCTCTGCTGACCTGATTCTCTGGCTCTAAAGCAGCTATGCTGACCTGGTTCTATGGCTCTAGAGCAGCTCTGCTGACCTGGTTCTCTTCCTCTAAAGCAGCTCTGCTGACCTGGTTCTCTGGCTCTAAAGCAGCTCTGCTGACCTGTTCTCTCCCTCTAAAGGACCTCTGCTGACTTGGTTTCTCTGGCTCTACAGCAGCTCTGCTGACCTGTTTCTCTGGCTCTAAAGCAGCTCTGCTGACCTGGTTCTTAGGCTCTAGAGCAGCTCTGCTGACCTTGTTCTCTGGCTCTACAATGGCTCTGCTGACCTGGTTCTCTGGCTTTGAAGCAGCTCTGCTGACCTGGTTCTCTAGCTCTAAAGCAGCTCTGCTGACCTGGTTCTCTGGCTCTAAAGCAGCTCTGCTGACCTGGTTCTCTGGCTTTGAAGCAGCTCTGCTGATCTAGTTCTCTGGCTCTAGAGCAGCTCTGCTGACCTTGTTCTCTGGCTCTAAAGCAGATCTGCTGACCTGGTTCTCTGGCTCTACAATGTCTCTGCTGACCTGGTTCTCTGGCTTTGAAGCAGCT
Source organism: Triturus cristatus (assembly GCF_964204655.1). Lineage (NCBI taxonomy): Eukaryota > Metazoa > Chordata > Amphibia > Caudata > Salamandridae > Triturus > Triturus cristatus. The sequence goes on along the minus strand of NC_140579.1, from coordinate 1,129,713,080 downwards.
CTGCTGACCTGGTTCTCTAGCTCTAAAGCAGCTCTGCTGACTTGGTTCTCTCCCTCTAAAGCAGATCTGCTGACCTTGTTCTCTGGCTCTAAAGCAGCTCTGCTGACCTGGTTGTCTGGCTCTACAATGGCTCTGCTGACCTGGTTCTCTGGCTTTGAAGCAGCTCTGCTGACCTGGTTCTCTAGCTCTAAAGCAGCTCTGCTGACCTGGTTCTCTCCCTCTAAGCAGGTCTGCTGACCTGGTTCTTAGGCTCTAGAGCAGGTCGGCTGACCTGGTTCTCTGGCTCTAAAGCAGCTCTGCTAACCTGGTTCTATCCCTCAAAAGCAGATCTGCTGAACTGGTTTCTCTGGCTCCACAGCAGCTCTGCTGACCTGGTTCTCTGGCTCAAGAGCAGCTCTGCTGGCCTGGTTCTTAGAACCAGGCCAGCAGAGCTGCTCTAGAGCCTATGGCTCTAAAGCAGCTCTACTCACCCGGTTCTCTGGCTTTGAAGCAGCTCTGCTGACCTGATTCTCTGGCTCTAAAGCAGCTATGCTGACCTGGTTCTCTGGCTCTAAAGCAGCTCTGCTGACCTGTTCTCTCCCTCTAAAGGACCTCTGCTGACTTGGTTTCTCTGGCTCTACAGCAGCTCTGCTGACCTGTTTTCTCTGGCTCTAAAGCAGCTCTGCTGACCTGGTTCTTAGGCTCTAGAGCAGCTCTGCTGACCTGGTTCTTAGAACCAGGCCAGCAGAGCTGCTCTAGAGCCTATGGCTCTAAAGCAGCTCTGCTCACCCGGTTCTCTGGCTTTGAAGCAGCTCTGCTGACCTGATTCTCTGGCTCTAAAGCAGCTATGCTGACCTGGTTCTATGGCTCTAGAGCAGCTCTGCTGACCTGGTTCTCTTCCTCTAAAGCAGCTCTGCTGACCTGGTTCTCTGGCTCTAAAGCAGCTCTGCTGACCTGTTCTCTCCCTCTAAAGGGCCTCTGCTGACTTGGTTTCTCTGGCTCTACAGCAGCTCTGCCGACCTGTTTCTCTGGCTCTAAAGCAGCTCTGCTGACCTGGTTCTTAGGCTCTAGAGCAGCTCTGCTGACCTTGTTCTCTGGCTCTACAATGGCTCTGCTGACCTGGTTCTCTGGCTTTGAAGCAGCTCTGCTGACCTGGTTCTCTAGCTCTAAAGCAGCTCTGCTGACCTGGTTCTCTGGCTCTAAAGCAGCTCTGCTGACCTGGTTCTCTGGCTCTAAAGCAGCTCTGCTGACCTGTTCTCTCCCTCTAAAGGACCTCTGCTGACTTGGTTTCTCTGGCTCTACAGCAGCTCTGCTGACCTGTTTCTCTGGCTCTAAAGCAGCTCTGCTGACCTGGTTCTTAGGCTCTAGAGCAGCTCTGGCTCTACAATGGCTCTGCTGACCTGGTTCTCTGGCTTTGAAGCAGCTCTGCTGACCTGGTTCTCTAGCTCTAAAGCTGCTCTGCTGACCTGGTTCTCTGGCTCTATAGCAGCTCTGCTGACCTGGATCTCTGGCTTTGAAGCAGCTCTGCTGATCTAGTTCTCTGGCTCTAGAGCAGCTCTGCTGACCTTGTTCTCTGGCTCTAAAGCAGCTCTGCTGACCTGGTTCTCTGGCTCTACAATGTCTCTGCTGACCTGGTTCTCTGGCTTTGAAGCAGCTCTGCTGACCTGGTTCTCTAGCTCTAAAGCAGCTCTGCTGACTTGGTTCTCTCCCTCTAAAGCAGATCTGCTGACCTTGTTCTCTGGCTCTAAAGCAGCTCTGCTGACCTGGTTGTCTGGCTCTACAATGGCTCTGCTGACCTGGTTCTCTGGCTTTGAAGCAGCTCTGCTGACCTGGTTCTCTAGCTTTAAAGCAGCTCTGCTGACCTGGTTCTCTCCCTCTAAGCAGGTCTGCTGACCTGGTTCTTAGGCTCTAGAGCAGGTCGGCTGACCTGGTTCTCTGGCTCTAAAGCAGCTCTGCTAACCTGGTTCTATCCCTCGAAAGCAGATCTGCTGAACTGGTTTCTCTGGCTCTACAGCAGCTCTGCTGACCTGGTTCTCTGGCTCAAGAGCAGCTCTGCTGGCCTGGTTCTTAGAACCAGGCCAGCAGAGCTGCTCTAGAGCCTATGGCTCTAAAGCAGCTCTACTCACCCGGTTCTCTGGCTTTGAAGCAGCTCTGCTGACCTGATTCTCTGGCTCTAAAGCAGCTATGCTGACCTGGTTCTCTGGCTCTAAAGCAGCTCTGCTGACCTGGTTCTCTGGCTTTGAAGCAGCTCTGCTGACCTGGTTCTCTGGCTCTAGAGCAGCTCTGCTGACCTGGTTCTCTTCCTCTAAAGCAGCTCTGCTGACCTGTTTCTCTGGCTCTAAAGCAGCTCTGCTGACCTGTTCTCTCCCTCTAAAGGACATCTGCTGACTTGGTTTCTCTGGCTCTACAGCAGCTCTGCTGACCTGTTTCTCTGGCTCTAAAGCAGCTCTGCTGACCTGGTTCTTAGGCTCTAGAGCAGCTCTGGCTCTACAATGGCTCTGATGACCTGGTTCTCTGGCTTTGAAGCAGCTCTGCTGACCTGGTTCTCTAGCGCTAAAGCTGCTCTGCTGACCTGGTTCTCTGGCTCTATAGCAGCTCTGCTGACCTGGTTCTCTGGCTTTGAAGCAGCTCTGCTGATCTAGTTCTCTGGCTCTAAAGCAGCTCTGCTGACTTGTTTCTCTCCCTCTAAAGCAGATCTGCTGACCTTGTTCTCTGGCTCTAAAGCAGCTCTGCTGACCTGGTTCTCTCCCACTAAAGCAGCTCTGCTGACCTGGTTTCTCTGGCTCTACAGCAGCTCTGCTGACCTGGTTCTCTGGCTCAAGAGCAGCTCTGCTGACCTGGTTCTTAGGCTCTAGAGCAGCTCTGCTGACCTTTTCCTTGGGCTCTAGAGCAGTTCTGCTGACCTGGTTCGATAGATCTAAAGCAGTTCTGCTGACCTGGTAATCTGGCTTTGAAGCAGCTCTTTTGCCCTAATTGATTCTCTGGCTCTAGAGCAGCTCTGCTGACCTGGTTCTCTTCCTCTAAAGCAGCTCTGCTGACCTGGTTCTATGACTCGAAAGCAGATCTGCTGACCTCGTTCTCTGGCTTTGAAGCACCTCTGCTGACCAGGTTATCTGGCTCTAGTGCAGCTCTGCTGACCTGGTTATCTGGCTCTAGATCAGCTCTGCTGACCTGGTTCTCTTCCTCTAAAGCAACTCTGCTGACCTTGTTCTCTGGCTCTGTAGCAGCTCTGCTGACCTGGTTCTCTCTCTCTAAAGGAGCTCTGCTGACTTGATTTCTCTGGCTCTACAGAATCTCTGCTGACCTGGTTCTCTGGCTCTAAAGTAGCTCTGCTGAACTGGTTTTAGACAGTAGAGCAGCTCTGCTGACCTGGTCCTCTGGCTCTACAACGGCTCTGCTGACCTGGTTCTCTGGCTTTGAAGTAGCTCTGCTGACCTGGTTCTCTGGCTCTAAAGCAGCTCTGCTGACCTGGTTCTCTTGCTCTAAAGCAGCTCTGCTGACCAGGTTCTCTGGATCTAAAGCAGCTCTGCTGACCTGGTTATCTGGCTTTGAAGCAGCTCTGCTGACCTGATTTTCTGGCTCTAAAGAAGCTCTGCTGACCTGGTTCTCTGGCTCTAGAGCAGCTCTGCTGACTTGGTTTCTCTGGCTCTACAGCAGCTCTGCTGACCTGTTTCTCTGGCTCTAAAGCAGCTCTGCTGACCTGGTTCTTAGGCTCTAGAGCAGCTCTGCTGACCTTGTTCTCTGGCTCTACAATGGCTCTGCTGACCTGGTTCTCTGGCTTTGAAGCAGCTCTGCTGACCTGGTTCTCTAGCTCTAAAGCAGCTCTGCTGACCTGGTTCTCTGGCTCTAAAGCAGCTCTGCTGACCTGGTTCTCTGGCTTTGAAGCAGCTCTGCTGATCTAGTTCTCTGGCTCTAGAGCAGCTCTGCTGACCTTGTTCTCTGGCTCTAAAGCAGATCTGCTGACCTGGTTCTCTGGCTCTACAATGTCTCTGCTGACCTGGTTCTCTGGCTTTGAAGCAGCTCTGCTGACCTGGTTCTCTAGCTCTAAAGCAGCTCTGCTGACTTGGTTCTCTCCCTCTAAAGCAGATCTGCTGACCTTGTTCTCTGGCTCTAAAGCAGCTCTGCTGACCTGGTTGTCTGGCTCTACAATGGCTCTGCTGACCTGGTTCTCTGGCTTTGAAGCAGCTCTGCTGACCTGGTTCTCTAGCTCTAAAGCAGCTCTGCTGACCTGGTTCTCTCCATCTGAACAGGTCTGCTGACCTGGTTCTTAGGCTCTAGAGCAGGTCGGCTGACCTGGTTCTCTGGCTCTAAAGCAGCTCTGCTAACCTGGTTCTATCCCTCAAAAGCAGATCTGCTGAACTGGTTTCTCTGGCTCCACAGCAGCTCTGCTGACCTGGTTCTCTGGCTCAAGAGCAGCTCTGCTGGCCTGGTTCTTAGAACCAGGCCAGCAGAGCTGCTCTAGAGCCTATGGCTCTAAAGCAGCTCTACTCACCCGGTTCTCTGGCTTTGAAGCAGCTCTGCTGACCTGATTCTCTGGCTCTAAAGCAGCTATGCTGACCTGGTTCTCTGGCTCTAAAGCAGCTCTGCTGACCTGTTCTCTCCCTCTAAAGGACCTCTGCTGACTTGGTTTCTCTGGCTCTACAGCAGCTCTGCTGACCTGTTTTCTCTGGCTCTAAAGCAGCTCTGCTGACCTGGTTCTTAGGCTCTAGAGCAGCTCTGCTGACCTGGTTCTTAGAACCAGGCCAGCAGAGCTGCTCTAGAGCCTATGGCTCTAAAGCAGCTCTGCTCACCCGGTTCTCTGGCTTTGAAGCAGCTCTGCTGACCTGATTCTCTGGCTCTAAAGCAGCTATGCTGACCTGGTTCTATGGCTCTAGAGCAGCTCTGCTGACCTGGTTCTCTTCCTCTAAAGCAGCTCTGCTGACCTGGTTCTCTGGCTCTAAAGCAGCTCTGCTGACCTGTTCTCTCCCTCTAAAGGACCTCTGCTGACTTGGTTTCTCTGGCTCTACAGCAGCTCTGCCGACCTGTTTCTCTGGCTCTAAAGCAGCTCTGCTGACCTGGTTCTTAGGCTCTAGAGCAGCTCTGCTGACCTTGTTCTCTGGCTCTACAATGGCTCTGCTGACCTGGTTCTCTGGCTTTGAAGCAGCTCTGCTGACCTGGTTCTCTAGGTCTAAAGCAGCTCTGCTGACCTGGTTCTCTGGCTCTAAAGCAGCTCTGCTGACCTGGTTCTCTGGCTCTAAAGCAGCTCTGCTGACCTGTTCTCTCCCTCTAAAGGACCTCTGCTGACTTGGTTTCTCTGGCTCTACAGCAGCTCTGCTGACCTGTTTCTCTGGCTCTAAAGCAGCTCTGCTGACCTGGTTCTTAGGCTCTAGAGCAGCTCTGGCTCTACAATGGCTCTGCTGACCTGGTTCTCTGGCTTTGAAGCAGCTCTGCTGACCTGGTTCTCTAGCTCTAAAGCTGCTCTGCTGACCTGGTTCTCTGGCTCTATAGCAGCTCTGCTGACCTGGATCTCTGGCTTTGAAGCAGCTCTGCTGATCTAGTTCTCTGGCTCTAGAGCAGCTCTGCTGACCTTGTTCTCTGGCTCTAAAGCAGCTCTGCTGACCTGGTTCTCTGGCTCTACAATGTCTCTGCTGACCTGTTTCTCTGGCTTTGAAGCAGCTCTGCTGACCTGGTTCTCTAGCTCTAAAGCAGCTCTGCTGACTTGGTTCTCTCCCTCTAAAGCAGATCTGCTGACCTTGTTCTCTGGCTCTAAAGCAGCTCTGCTGACCTGGTTGTCTGGCTCTACAATGGCTCTGCTGACCTGGTGCTCTGGCTTTGAAGCAGCTCTGCTGACCTGGTTCTCTAGCTCTAAAGCAGCTCTGCTGACCTGGTTCTCTCCCTCTAAGCAGGTCTGCTGACCTGGTTCTTAGGCTCTAGAGCAGGTCGGCTGACCTGGTTCTCTGGCTCTAAAGCAGCTCTGCTAACCTGGTTCTATCCCTCGAAAGCAGATCTGCTGAACTGGTTTCTCTGGCTCTACAGCAGCTCTGCTGACCTGGTTCTCTGGCTCAAGAGCAGCTCTGCTGGCCTGGTTCTTAGAACCAGGCCAGCAGAGCTGCTCTAGAGCCTATGGCTCTAAAGCAGCTCTACTCACCCGGTTCTCTGGCTTTGAAGCAGCTCTGCTGACCTGATTCTCTGGCTCTAAAGCAGCTATGCTGACCTGGTTCTCTGGCTCTAAAGCAGCTCTGCTGACCTGGTTCTCTGGCTTTGAAGCAGCTCTGCTGACCTGGTTCTCTGGCTCTAGAGCAGCTCTGCTGACCTGGTTCTCTTCCTCTAAAGCAGCTCTGCTGACCTGTTTCTCTGGCTCTAAAGCAGCTCTGCTGACCTGTTCTCTCCCTCTAAAGGACCTCTGCTGACTTGGTTTCTCTGGCTCTACAGCAGCTCTGCTGACCTGTTTCTCTGGCTCTAAAGCAGCTCTGCTGACCTGGTTCTTAGGCTCTAGAGCAGCTCTGGCTCTACAATGGCTCTGCTGACCTGGTTCTCTGGCTTTGAAGCAGCTCTGCTGACCTGGTTCTCTAGCGCTAAAGCTGCTCTGCTGACCTGGTTCTCTGGCTCTATAGCAGCTCTGCTGACCTGGTTCTCTGGCTTTGAAGCAGCTCTGCTGATCTAGTTCTCTGGCTCTAGAGCAGCTCTGCTGACTTGTTTCTCTCCCTCTAAAGCAGATCTGCTGACCTTGTTCTCTGGCTCTAAAGCAGCTCTGCTGACCTGGTTCTCTCCCACTAAAGCAGCTCTGCTGACCTGGTTTCTCTGGCTCTACAGCAGCTCTGCTGACCTGGTTCTCTGGCTCAAGAGCAGCTCTGCTGACCTGGTTCTTAGGCTCTAGAGCAGCTCTGCTGACCTTTTCCTTGGGCTCTAGAGCAGTTCTGCTGACCTGGTTCGATAGATCTAAAGCAGTTCTGCTGACCTGGTAATCTGGCTTTGAAGCAGCTCTTTTGACCTAATTGATTCTCTGGCTCTAGAGCAGCTCTGCTGACCTGGTTCTCTTCCTCTAAAGCAGCTCTGCTGACCTGGTTCTATGACTTGAAAGCAGATCTGCTGACCTCGTTCTCTGGCTTTGAAGCACCTCTGCTGACCAGGTTATCTGGCTCTAGTGCAGCTCTGCTGACCTGGTTATCTGGCTCTAGATCAGCTCTGCTGACCTGGTTCTCTTCCTCTAAAGCAACTCTGCTGACCTTGTTCTCTGGCTCTGTAGCAGCTCTGCTGACCTGGTTCTCTCTCTCTAAAGGAGCTCTGCTGACTTGATTTCTCTGGCTCTACAGAATCTCTGCTGACCTGGTTCTCTGGCTCTAAAGTAGCTCTGCTGAACTGGTTTTAGACAGTAGAGCAGCTCTGCTGACCTGGTCCTCTGGCTCTACAACGGCTCTGCTGACCTGGTTCTCTGGCTTTGAAGTAGCTCTGCTGACCTGGTTCTCTGGCTCTAAAGCAGCTCTGCTGACCTGGTTCTCTTGCTCTAAAGCAGCTCTGCTGACCAGGTTCTCTGGCTTTGAAGCAGCTCTGCTGACCTGGTTTCTCTGGCTCTACAGCAGCTCTGCTGACCTTGTTCTCTGGCTCAAGAGCTGCTCTGCTGACCCGGTACTTAGGCTCTAGAGCAGCTCTGCTGACCTGGTTCTATGACTCTAAAGCAGTTATGCTGACCTCGTTCTCTGGCTTTGAAGCAGCTCTGCTGACCTGATTCTCTGGCTCTAAAGCAGCTCTGCTGACCTGGTTCTCTCCCTCTAAAGCAGCTCTGCTGACCTGGTTTCTCTGGCTCTACAGCAGCTCTGCTGACTTGGATCTCTGGCTCAAGAGCAGCTCTGCTGACCAGGTTCCTAGGCTCTAGAGCAGCTCTGCTGACCTGGTTCTATGGATCTAAAGCAGCTCTGCTGACCTGGCTATCTGGATTTGAAGCAGCTCTGCTGACCTGGTTCTCTGGAACTAAAGCAGATCTGCTGACCTGGTTTCTCTGGCTCTACATCTGCTATGCTAACCTGGTTCTCTGGCTCAAGAGCAGCTCTGCTGATATGGTTCTTAGGCTCTAGAGCAGCTCTGCTGACCTGGTTCTATGGCTCTAAAGCAGCTCTGCTGACCTGGTTCTCTGGCTTTGAAGCAGCTCTGCTGACCTGATTCTCTGGCTCTAAAGCAGCTCTGGTGACCTGGTTCTATGACTCGAAAGCAGTTCTGCTGACCTGGTTCTCTGGCTTTGAAGCAGCTCTGCTGACCTGGTTATATGGCTCTAGATCAGATCTGCTGACCTGGTTATCTGGCTCTGGAGCAGCTCTGCTGACCTTGTTCTCTTCCTCTAAAGCAACTCTGCTGACCTGGTTCTCTGGCTCTATAGCAACTCTGCTGGCCTGGTTCTCTCCATCTAAAGGAGCTCTGATGACTTGGTTTCTCTGGCTCTACAGCAGCTCTGCTGACCTGGTTTCCTGGCTCTACAGCAGCTCTGCTGACCTGGTTCTCTGGCTTTGAAGCAGCTCTGCTGACCTGGTTCTCTGGCTCTAAAGCAGCTCTGCTGACCTGGTTCTCTGGCTCTAAAGCAGCTCTGATGACCTGGTTCTCTGGCTTTGAAGCAGCTCTGCTGGCCTTGTTTCTCTGGCTCTACAGCAGCTCTGCTGACCTGGTTCTCTGGCTCAAGAGCTGCTCTCCTGACCTGGTTTTTAGGCTCTAGAGCAGCTCTGCCGACCTGGTTCTATGGCTCTAAAGCAGCTCTGCTGACCTCGGTCTCTGGCTTTGAAGCATCTCTGCTGACATGATTTTCTGGCTCTAAAATAGCTCTGCTGACCTGGTTCTCTCCCTCTAAAGCAGCTCTGGTGACCTGGTTTCTCTCCCTCTAAAGCAGTTCTGCTGACCTGGTTTCTCAGGCTCTACAGCAGCTCTGCTGACTTGGTTCTCTGTCTCAAGAGCAACTCTGCTGACCTGGTTCTTAGGCTCTAGAGCAGCCCTGCTGACCTGGTTCTATGGATCTAAAGCAGCTCTGCTGGCCTGGTTCTATGGATCTAAAGCAGCTCTGCTGACCTGGTTATCTGGCTTTGAAGCAGCTCTGCTGACCTGATTTTCTGGCTCTAAAGAAGCTCTGCTGACCTGGTTCTCTGGCTCTAGAGCAGCTCTGCTGACCTGGTTCTCTGGCTCTACAATGGCTCTGCTGACCTGGTTCTCTGGCTTTGAAGCAGCTCTGCTGACCTGGTTCTCTAGCTCTAAAGCAGCTCTGCTGACCTGGTTCTCTGGCTCTATAGCAGCTCTGCTGACCTGGTTCTCTGGCTTTGAAGCAGCTCTGCTGATCTAGTTCTCTGGCTCTAGAGCAGCTCTGCTGACTTAGTTCTCTCCCTCTAAAGCAGATCTGCTGACCTTGTTCTCTGGCTCTAAAGCAGCTCTGCTGACCTGGTTCTCTCCCACTAAAGCAGCTCTGCTGACCTGGTTTCTCTGGCTCTACAGCAGCTCTGCTGACCTTGTTCTCTGGCTCAAGAGCAGCTCTGCTGACCTGGTTCTTAGGCTCTAGAGCAGCTCTGCTGACCTTTTCCTTAGGCTCTAGAGCAGTTCTGCTGACCTGGTTCGATAGATCTAAAGCAGTTCTGCTGACCTGGTAATCTGGCTTTGAAGCAGCTCTTTTGACCTAATTGATTCTCTGGCTCTAAAGAAGCTCTACTGACCTGGTTCTATGGCGCTAAAACAGCTATGCTGACCTGGCTCTTTGGCTTTGAAGCAGCTCTGCTGATCTGGGTCTCTGGCTCTAGAGCAGCTCTGCTGACCTGGTTCTCTTCCTCTAAAGCAGCTCTGCTGACCTGGTTCTATGACTCGAAAGCAGATCTGCTGACCTGGTTCTCTGGCTCTAAAGTAGCTCTGCTGAACTGGTTTTAGACAGTAGAGCAGCTCTGCTGGCGTGGTCCTCTGGCTCTACAACGGCTCTGCTGACCTGGTTCTCTGGCTTTGAAGTAGCTCTGCTGACCTGGTTCTCTGGCTCTAAAGCAGCTCTGCTGACCTGGTTCTCTTGCTCTAAAGCAGCTCTGCTGACCAGGTTCTCTGGCTTTGAAGCAGCTCTGCTGACCTGGTTCTCTGGCTCTAAAGTAGCTCTGCTGAACTGGTTTTAGACAGTAGAGCAGCTCTGCTGACCTGTTCCTCTGGCTCTAAAGCAGCTCTGCTGACCTTGTTCTCTGGCTCAAGAGCAGCTCTGCTGATATGGTTCTTAGGCTCTAGAGCAGCTCTGCTGACCTGGTTCTATGGCTCTAAAGCAGCTCTGCTGACCTGGTTCTCTGGCTTTGAAGCAGCTCTGCTGACCTGATTCTCTGGCTCTAAAGCAGCTCTGGTGACCTGGTTCTATGACTCGAAAGCAGCTCTGCTGACCTGGTTCTCTGGCTTTGAAGCAGCTCTGCTGACCTGGTTATATGGCTCTAGATCAGATCTGCTGACCTGGTTATCTGGCTCTGGAGCAGCTCTGCTGACCTTGTTCTCTTCCTCTAAAGCAACTCTGCTGACCTGGTTCTCTGGCTCTATAGCAACTCTGCTGGCCTGGTTCTCTCCATCTAAAGGAGCTCTGATGACTTGGTTTCTCTGGCTCTACAGCAGCTCTGCTGACCTGGTTTCCTGGCTCTACAGCAGCTCTGCTGACCTGGTTCTCTGGCTTTGAAGCAGCTCTGCTGACCTGGTTCTCTGGCTCTAAAGCAGCTCTGCTGACCTGGTTCTCTGGCTCTAAAGCAGCTCTGATGACCTGGTTCTCTGGCTTTGAAGCAGCTCTGCTGGCCTTGTTTCTCTGGCTCTACAGCAGCTCTGCTGACCTGGTTCTCTGGCTCAAGAGCTGCTCTCCTGACCTGGTTTTTAGGCTCTAGAGCAGCTCTGCCGACCTGGTTCTATGGCTCTAAAGCAGCTCTGCTGACCTCGGTCTCTGGCTTTGAAGCATCTCTGCTGACATGATTTTCTGGCTCTAAAATAGCTCTGCTGACCTGGTTCTCTCCCTCTAAAGCAGCTCTGGTGACCTGGTTTCTCTCCCTCTAAAGCAGTTCTGCTGACCTGGTTTCTCAGGCTCTACAGCAGCTCTGCTGACTTGGTTCTCTGTCTCAAGAGCAACTCTGCTGACCTGGTTCTTAGGCTCTAGAGCAGCTCTGCTGACCTGGTTCTATGGATCTAAAGCAGCTCTGCTGGCCTGGTTCTATGGATCTAAAGCAGCTCTGCTGACCTGGTTATCTGGCTTTGAAGCAGCTCTGCTGACCTGATTTTCTGGCTCTAAAGAAGCTCTGCTGACCTGGTTCTCTGGCTCTAGAGCAGCTCTGCTGACCTGGTTCTCTGGCTCTACAATGGCTCTGCTGACCTGGTTCTCTGGCTTTGAAGCAGCTCTGCTGACCTGGTTCTCTAGCTCTAAAGCAGCTCTGCTGACCTGGTTCTCTGGCTCTATAGCAGCTCTGCTGACCTGGTTCTCTGGCTTTGAAGCAGCTCTGCTGATCTAGTTCTCTGGCTCTAGAGCAGCTCTGCTGACTTAGTTCTCTCCCTCTAAAGCAGATCTGCTGACCTTGTTCTCTGGCTCTAAAGCAGCTCTGCTGACCTGGTTCTCTCCCACTAAAGCAGCTCTGCTGACCTGGTTTCTCTGGCTCTACAGCAGCTCTGCTGACCTTGTTCTCTGGCTCAAGAGCAGCTCTGCTGACCTGGTTCTTAGGCTCTAGAGCAGCTCTGCTGACCTTTTCCTTAGGCTCTAGAGCAGTTCTGCTGACCTGGTTCGATAGATCTAAAGCAGTTCTGCTGACCTGGTAATCTGGCTTTGAAGCAGCTCTTTTGACCTAATTGATTCTCTGGCTCTAAAGAAGCTCTACTGACCTGGTTCTATGGCGCTAAAACAGCTATGCTGACCTGGCTCTTTGGCTTTGAAGCAGCTCTGCTGATCTGGGTCTCTGGCTCTAGAGCAGCTCTGCTGACCTGGTTCTCTTCCTCTAAAGCAGCTCTGCTGACCTGGTTCTATGACTCGAAAGCAGATCTGCTGACCTGGTTCTCTGGCTCTAAAGTAGCTCTGCTGAACTGGTTTTAGACAGTAGAGCAGCTCTGCTGGCGTGGTCCTCTGGCTCTACAACGGCTCTGCTGACCTGGTTCTCTGGCTTTGAAGTAGCTCTGCTGACCTGGTTCTCTGGCTCTAAAGCAGCTCTGCTGACCTGGTTCTCTTGCTCTAAAGCAGCTCTGCTGACCAGGTTCTCTGGCTTTGAAGCAGCTCTGCTGACCTGGTTCTCTGGCTCTAAAGTAGCTCTGCTGAACTGGTTTTAGACAGTAGAGCAGCTCTGCTGACCTGTTCCTCTGGCTCTAAAGCAGCTCTGCTGACCTTGTTCTCTGGCTCAAGAGCTGCTCTGCTGACCCGGTACTTAGGCTTTAGAGCAGCTCTTCTGACCTGGTTCTATGACTCTAAAGCAGCTCTGGTGACCTCGTTCTCTGGCTTTGAAGCAGCTCTGCTGACCTGATTCTCTGGTTCTAAAGCAGCACTGCTGACCTGGTTCTCTCCCTCTAAAGCAGATCTCCTGACCTGGTTTCTCTGACTCTACAGCAGCTCTGCTGACCTGGTTTCTCTGGCTCTACAGCAGCTCTGCTGACTTGGATCTCTGGCTCAAGAGCAGCTCTGCTGACCAGGTTCCTAGGCTCTAGAGCAGCTCTGCTGACCTGGTTCTATGGATCTAAAGCAGCTCTGCTGACCTGGCTATCTGGATTTGAAGACGCTCTGCTGACCTGGTTCTCTGGCTCTAAAGCAGATCTGCTGACCTGGTTTCTCTGGCTCTACATCTGCTATGCTAACCTGGTTCTATGGCTCTAAAGCAGCTCTGCTGACCTGGTTCTCTGGCTTTGAAGCAGCTCTGCTGACCTGATTCTCTGGCTCTAAAGCAGCTCTGGTGACCTGGTTCTATGACTCGAAAGCAGCTCTGCTGACCTGGTTCTCTGGCTTTGAAGTAGCTCTGCTGACCTGGTTATATGGCTCTAGATCAGTTCTGCTGACCTGGTTATCTGGCTCTAGAGCAGCTCTGCTGACCTGGTTTATTTCCTCTAAAGCAACTCTGCTGACCTGGTTCTCTGGCTCTATAGCAACTCTGCTGGCCTGGTTCTCTCCATCTAAAGGAGCTCTGATGACTTGGTTTCTCTGGCTCTATAGCAGCTCTGCTGACCTGGTTTTCTGGCTCTACAGCAGCTCTGCTGACCTGGTTCTCTGGCTTTGAAGCAGCTCTGCTGACCTGGTTCTCTGGCTCTAAAGCAGCTCTGCTGACCTGGTTCTCTGGCTCTAAAGCAGCTCTGATGACCTGGTTCTCTGGCTTTGAAGCAGCTCTGCTGGCCTTGTTTCTCTGGCTCTACAGCAGCTCTGCTGACCTGGTTCTCTGGCTCAAGAGCTGCTCTCCTGACCTGGTTTTTAGGATCTAGAGCAGCTCTGCTGACCTGGTTCTATGGCTCTAAAGCAGCTCTGCTGACCTCGGTCTCTGGCTTTGAAGCATCTCTGCTGACATGATTTTCTGGCTCTAAAATAGCTCTGCTGAACTGGTTCTCTCCCACTAAAGCAGCTCTGGTGACCTGGTTTCTCTCCCTCTAAAGCAGTTCTGCTAACCTGGTTTCTCAGGCTCTACAGCAGCTCTGCTGACTTGGTTCTCTGTCTCAAGAGCAACTCTGCTGACCTGGTTCTTAGGCTCTAGAGCAGCTCTGCTGACCTGGTTCTATGGATCTAAAGCAGCTCTGCTGGCCTGGTTCTATGGATCTAAAGCAGCTCTGCTGACCTGGTTATCTGGCTTTGAAGCAGCTCTGCTGACCTGATTCTCTGGCTCTAAAGAAGCTCTGCTGGCCTGATTCTTAGGCTCTAGAGCAGCTCTGCTGACCTGGTTCTCTGGTTCTAAAGCAGCTCTGCTGACCTGGTACTGTGGATCTAAAGCAGCTCTGCTGGCCTGGTTCTATGGATCTGAAGCAGCTCTGTTGACCTGGTTATCTGGCTTTGAAGCAGCTCTGCTGACCTGATTCTCTGGCTCTAAAGAAGCTCTGCTGACATGGTTCTATGGCTCTAAAGCAGATCTGCTGACCTGGTTTCTCTGGCTCTACATCTGCTATGCTAACCTGGTTCTCTGGCTCAAGAGCAGCTCTGCTGATATGGTTCTTAGGCTCTAGAGCAGCTCTGCTGACCTGGTTCTATGGCTCTAAAGCAGCTCTGCTGACCTGGTTCTCTTGCTTTGAAGCAGCTCTGCTGACCTGATTCTCTGGCTCTAAAGCAGCTCTGGTGACCTGGTTCTATGACTCGAAAGCAGCTCTGCTGACCTGGTTCTCTGGCTTTGAAGCAGCTCTGCTGACCTGGTTATATGGCTCTAGATCAGATCTGCTGACCTGGTTATCTGGCTCTAGAGCAGCTCTGCTGACCTGGTTCATTTCCTCTAAAGCAACTCTGCTGACCTGGTTCTCTGGCTCTATAGCAACTCTGCTGGCCTGGTTCTCTCCATCTAAAGGAGCTCTGATGACTTGGTTTCTCTGGCTCTACAGCAGCTCTGCTGACCTGGTTTTCTGGCTCTACAGCAGCTCTGCTGACCTGGTTCTCTGGCTTTGAAGCAGCTCTGCTGACCTGGTTCTCTGGCTCTAAAGCAGCTCTGCTGACCTGGTTCTCTGGCTCTAAAGCAGCTCTGATGACCTGGTTCTCTGGCTTTGAAGCAGATCTGCTGGCCTTGTTTCTCTGGCTCTACAGCAGCTCTGCTGACCTGGTTTTTAGGCTCTAGAGCAGCTCTGCTGACCTGGTTCTATGGCTCTAAAGCAGCTCTGCTGACCTCGGTCTCTGGCTTTGAAGCATCTCTGCTGACATGATTTTCTGGCTCTAAAATAGCTCTGCTGACCTGGTTCTCTCCCTCTAAAGTAGCTCTGGTGACCTCGTTTCTCTCCCTCTAAAGCAGTTCTGCTGACCTGGTTTCTCAGGCTCTACAGCAGCTCTGCTGACGTGGTTCTCTGTCTCAAGAGCAACTCTGCTTACCTGGTTCTTAGGCTCCAGAGCAGCTCTGCTGACCTGGTTCTATGGATCTAAAGCAGCTCTGCTGGCCTGGTTCTATGGATCTAAAGCAGCTCTGCTGACCTGGTTATCTGGCTTTGAAGCAGCTCTGCTGACCTGATTCTCTGGCTCTTAAGAAGCTCTGCTGACCTGGTTCTCTGGCTCTAGAGCAGCTCTGCTGACCTGGTTCTCTTCCTCTAAAGCAGCTCTGCTGACTTGCTTCTCAGGCTCTAAAGCAGCTCTGCTGACCTGATTCTTAGGCTCTAGAGCAGCTCTGCTGACCTGGTTCTCTGGTTCTAAAGCAGCTCTGCTGACCTGGTACTGTGGATCTAAAGCAGCTCTGCTGGCCTGGTTCTATGGATCTGAAGCAGCTCTGTTGACCTGGTTATCTGGCTTTCAAGCAGCTCTGCTGACCTGATTCTCTGGCTCTAAAGAAGCTCTGCTGACATGGTTCTATGGCTCTAAAGCAGCTCTGCTGACCTGGCTCTCTGGCTTTGAAGCAGCTCTGCTGATCTGGTTCTCTGGCTCTAGAGCATCTCTGCTGACCTGGTTTTCTTCCTCTAAAGCAGCTCTGCTGACTTGCTTCTCAGGCTCTAAAGCAGCTCTGCTGACCTGGTTCTTATGCTCTAAAGCAGCTCTGCTGACCTGGTTCTCTGGCTCTACAACGGCTCTGCTGACCTGGTTCCCTGGCTTTGAAGCAGCTCTGCTGACCTGGTTCTCTGGCTCTAGACCAGTTCTGCTGACTCGGTTCTCTCCCACTAAAGCAGTTTTGCTGACTTGCTTCTCAGGCTCTAAAGCAGCTCTGCTGACCTGATTCTTAGGCTCTAGAGCAGCTCTGCTGACCTGGTTCTCTGGTTCTAAAGCAGCTCTGCTGACCTGGTTCTCTCCATCTCAAGCAGATCTGCTGACCTGGTTTCACTGGCTCTAGAGCAGCTCTACTGACCTGGTTCTCTGGCTATAGAGCAACTCTGCAGACCTGGTTCTTGGGCTCTAAAGCAGCTCTGCTGACCTGATTCTCTGGCTCTGGAGCAGCTATGCTGACCTGGTTCTCTCCCTTTAAAGCAGCTCTGCGGACCTGGTTCTCTGGCTCTAAAGTATCTCTGCTGACCTGGTTCTCTCCCTCTAAAGCAGCTCTGCTGATCTGGTTTCTCTGGCTCTAGAGCAACTCTGCTGACCTGGTTCTTAGGCTGTAGAGCAGCTCTGCTGACCTGGTTCTCTGGCTCTACATTGGCTCTGCTGACGTGGTTCTCTGGCTTTGAAGCAGCTCTGCTGACCTGGTTCTCTGGCTCTAAAGCAGCTCTACTGACCTGGTTCTATGGCTCTAACGCAGCTCTGCTGACCAGGTTCTCTGGCTTTGAAGCAGCTCTGCTGACCTGGTTCTCTGGGTCTAGAGCAGCTCTGCTGACCTGGTTCTCTGGCTCTAGAGTAGCTCTGATGACCTGGTTCTCTGGCTCTAGAGCAGCTCTGCTGACCTGGTTCTCTCCCTCTGAAGCAGCTCTGCTGACATGGTTCTCTGGCTCTAAAGCATCTCTGATGACCAGGTTCTCTCCCTCTAAAGCAGCTTTGATGACCTGGTTTCTCTGGCTCTATAGCAGCTGTGCTGACCTGGTTCTCTGGCTCTACAGCAGCTCTGCTGACCTGATTTTTATAGCTCTACAGCTGCTCTGCTGACCTGGTTCTCTGCTCTAGAGCAGCTCTGCTGAGCTGGTTCTCTTGAGCTACAACAGCTCTGCTGTCCTGGTTCTCTGGCTCTAAAGCAGCTCTGCTGACCTGGTTCTCTGGCTCTAAAGCAGCTCTGCTTACCTGGTTCGCTGGTTCTAGAGCAGCTCTGCTGACCTGCTTCTCTGGCTGTAGAGCAGCACTGCTGACCTGGTTGTCTCCCTCTGAAGCAGGTCTGCTGACCTGGTTTCTCTGGCTCTACAGCAGCTCTGCTGACCTTATTCTCTGGCTCTAAAGAAGCTCTGCTGACCTGGTTCTATGGCTCTAAAGCAGCTCTGCTGACCTGGCTCTCTGGCTTTGAAGCAGCTCTGCTGATCTGGTTCTCTGGCTCTAGAGCAGCTCTGCTGACCTGGTTCTCTTCCTCTAAAGCAGCTCTGCTGACTTGCTTCTCAGGCTCTAAAGCAGCTCTGCTGACCTGATTCTTAGGCTCTAGAGCAGCTCTGCTGACCTGGTTCTCTGGTTCTAAAGCAGCTCTGCTGACCTGGTACTGTGGATCTAAAGCAGCTCTGCTGGCCTGGTTCTATGGATCTGAAGCAGCTCTGTTGACCTGGTTATCTGGCTCTAAAGAAGCTCTGCTGACATGGTTCTATGGCTCTAAAGCAGCTCTGCTGACCTGGCTCTCTGGCTTTGAAGCAGCTCTGCTGATCTGGTTCTCTGGCTCTAGAGCATCTCTGCTGACCTGGTTCTCTTCCTCTAAAGCAGCTCTGCTGACTTGCTTCTCAGGCTCTAAAGCAGCTCTGCTGACCTGGTTCTTATGCTCTAAAGCAGCTCTGCTGACCTGGTTCTTAGGCTGTAGAACTGCTCTGCTGACCTGGTTCTCTGGCTCTACAACGGCTCTGCTGACCTGGTTCCCTGGCTTTGGAGCAGCTCTGATGACCTGGTTCTCTGGCTCTAGACCAGTTCTTCTGACTCGGTTCTCTCCCACTAAAGCAGTTTTGCTGACTTGCTTCTCAGGCTCTAAAGCAGCTCTGCTGACCTGATTCTTAGGCTCTAGAGCAGCTCTGCTGACCTAGTTCTCTGGTTCTAAAGCAGCTCTGCTGACCTGGTTCTCTCCATCTCAAGCAGATCTGCTGACCTGGTTTCACTGGCTCTAGAGCAGCTCTACTGACCTGGTTCTCTGGCTATAGAGCAACTCTGCAGACCTGGTTCTTGGGCTCTAAAGCAGCTCTGCTGACCTGATTCTCTGGCTCTGGAGCAGCTATGCTGACCTGGTTCTCTCCCGTTAAAGCAGCTCTGCGGACCTGGTTCTCTGGCTCTAAAGTATCTCTGCTGACCTGGTTCTCTCCCTCTAAAGCAGCTCTGCTGATCTGGTTTCTATGGCTCTAGAGCAACTCTGCTGACCTTGTTCTTAGGCTGTAGAGCAGCTCTGCTGACCTGGTTCTCTGGCTCTACATTGGCTCTGCTGACGTGGTTCTCTGGCTTTGAAGCAGCTCTGCTGACCTGGTTCTCTGGCTCTAAAGCAGCTCTACTGACCTGGTTCTATGGCTCTAATGCAGCTCTGCTGACCTGGTTCTCTGGCTTTGAAGCAGCTCTGCTGACCTGGTTCTCTGGCTCTAAAGCAGCTCTACTGACCTGGTTCTATGGCTCTAATGCAGCTCTGCTGACCTGGTTCTCTGGCTTTGAAGCAGCTCTGCTGACCTGGATCTCTGTCTCTAGAGCAGCTCTGCTGACCTGGTTCTCTGGGTCTAGAGCAGCTCTGCTGACCTGGTTCTCTGGCTCTAGAGTAGCTCTGATGACCTGGTTCTCTGGCTCTAGAGCAGCTCTGCTGACCTGGTTCTCTCCCTCTAAAGCAGCTCCGCTGACATGGTTCTCTGGATCTAAAGCATCTCGGATGACCTGGTTATCTGGCTTTGAAGCAGCTCTGCTGACCTGATTCTCTGGCTCTTAAGAAGCTCTGCTGACCTGGTTCTCTGGCTCTAGAGCAGCTCTGCTGACCTGGTTCTATGGATCTAAAGCAGCTCTGCTGGCCTGGTTCTATGGATCTAAAGCAGCTCTGCTGACCTGGTTATCTGGCTTTGAAGCAGCTCTGCTGACCTGATTCTCTGGCTCTTAAGAAGCTCTGCTGACCTGTTTCTCTGGCTCTAGAGCAGCTCTGCTGACCTGGTTCTCTTCATCTAAAGCAGCTCTGCTGACTTGCTTCTCAGGCTCTAAAGCAGCTCTGCTGACCTGATTCTTAGGCTCTAGTGCAGCTCTGCTGACCTGGTTCTCTGGTTCTAAAGCAGCTCTGCTGACCTGGTACTGTGGATCTGAAGCAGCTCTGCTGGCCTGGTTCTATGGATCTGAAGCAGCTCTGTTGACCTGGTTATCTGGCTTTGAAGCAGCTCTGCTGACCTGATTCTCTGGCTCTAAAGAAGCTCTGCTGACATGGTTCTATGGCTCTAAAGCAGCTCTGCTGACCTGGCTCTCTGGCTTTCTGGCAGCTCTGCTGATCTGGTTCTCTGGCTCTAGAGCATCTCTGCTGACCTGGTTCTCTTCCTCTAAAGCAGCTCTGCTGACTTGCTTCTCAGGCTCTAAAGCAGCTCTGCTGACCTGGTTCTTATGCTCTAAAGCAGCTCTGCTGACCTGGTTCTCTGGCTCTACAACGGCTCTGCTGACCTGGTTCCCTGGCTTTGAAGCAGCTCTGCTGACCTGGTTCTCTGGCTCTAGACCAGTTCTGCTGACTCGGTTCCCTCCCACTAAAGCAGTTTTGCTGACTTGCTTCTCAGGCTCTAAAGCAGCTCTGCTGACCTGATTCTTAGGCTCTAGAGCAGCTCTGCTGACCTGGTTCTCTGGTTCTAAAGCAGCTCTGCTGACCTGGTTCTCTCCATCTCAAGCAGATCTGCTGACCTGGTTTCACTGGCTCTAGAGCAGCTCTACTGACCTGGTTCTCTGGCTATAGAGCAACTCTGCAGACCTGGTTCTTGGGCTCTAAAGCAGCTCTGCTGACCTGATTCTCTGGCTCTGGAGCAGCTATGCTGACCTGGTTCTCTCCCTTTAAAGCAGCTCTGCAGACCTGGTTCTCTGGCTCTAAAGTATCTCTGCTGACCTGGTTCTCTCCCTCTAAAGCAGCTCTGCTGATCTGGTTTCTCTGGCTCTAGAGCAACTCTGCTGACCTGGTTCTTAGGCTGTAGAGCAGCTCTGCTGACCTGGTTCTCTGGCTCTACATTGGCTCTGCTGACGTGGTTCTCTGGCTTTGAAGCAGCTCTGCTGACCTGGTTCTCTGGCTCTAAAGCAGCTCTACTGACCTGGTTCTATGGCTCTAACGCAGCTCTGCTGACCTGGTTCTCTGGCTTTGAAGCAGCTCTGCTGACCTGGATCTCTGTCTCTAGAGCAGCTCTGCTGACCTGGTTCTCTGGGTCTAGAACAGCTCTGCTGACCTGGTTCTCTGGCTCTAGAGTAGCTCTGATGACCTGGTTCTCTGGCTCTAGAGCAGCTCTGCTGACCTGGTTCTCTCCCTCTAAAGCAGCTCTGCTGACATGGTTCTCTGGCTCTAAAGCATCTCTGATGACCAGGTTCTCTCCCTCTAAAGCAGCTTTGATGACCTGGTTTCTCTGGCTCTACAGCTGCTCTGCTGACCTGGTTCTCTGCTCTAGAGCAGCTCTGCTGAGCTGGTTCTCTTGAGCTACAACAGCTCTGCTGTCCTGGTTCTCTGGCTCTAAAGCAGCTCTGCTGACCTGGTTCTCTGGCTCTAAAGCAGCTCTGCTTACCTGGTTCTCTGGTTCTAGAGCAGCTCTGCTGACCTGCTTCTCTGGCTGTAGAGCAGCACTGCTGACCTGGTTCTCTCCCTCTGAAGCAGGTCTGCTGACCTGGTTTCTCTGGCTCTACAGCAGCTCTGCTGACCTGATTCTCTGGCTCTAAAGAAGCTCTGCTGACCTGGTTCTATGGCTCTAAAGCAGCTCTGCTGACCTGGCTCTCTGGCTTTGAAGAAGCTCTGCTGATCTGGTTCTCTGGCCCTAGAGCAGCTCTGCTGACCTGGTTCTCTTCCTCTAAAGCAGCTCTGCTGACTTGCTTCTCAGGCTCTAAAGCAGCTCTGCTGACCTGATTCTTAGGCTCTAGAGCAGCTCTGCTGACCTGGTTCTCTGGTTCTAAAGCAGCTCTGCTGACCTGGTACTGTGGATCTAAAGCAGCTCTGCTCGCCTGGTTCTATGGATCTGAAGCAGCTCTGTTGACCTGGTTATCTGGCTTTAAAGAAGCTCTGCTGACATGGTTCTATGGCTCTAAAGCAGCTCTGCTGACCTGGCTCTCTGGCTTTGAAGCAGCTCTGCTGATCTGGTTCTCTGGCTCTAGAGCATCTCTGCTGACCTGGTTCTCTTCCTCTAAAGCAGCTCTGCTGACTTGCTTCTCAGGCTCTAAAGCAGCTCTGCTGACCTGGTTCTTATGCTCTAAAGCAGCTCTGCTGACCTGGTTCTTAGGCTGTAGAACTGCTCTGTTGACCTGGTTCTCTGGCTCTACAACGGCTCTGCTGACCTGGTTCCCTGGCTTTGAAGCAGCTCTGCTGACCTGGTTCTCTGGCTCTAGACCAGTTCTTCTGACTCAGTTCTCTCCCACTAAAGCAGTTTTGCCGACTTGCTTCTCAGGCTCTAAAGCAGCTCTGCTGACCTGATTCTTAGGCTCTAGAGCAGCTCTGCTGACCTAGTTCTCTGGTTCTAAAGCAGCTCTGCTGACCTGGTTCTCTCCATCTCAAGCAGATCTGCTGACCTGGTTTCACTGGCTCTAGAGCAGCTCTACTGACCTGGTTCTCTGGCTATAGAGCAACTCTGCAGACCTGGTTCTTGGGCTCTAAAGCAGCTCTGCTGACCTGATTCTCTGGCTCTGGAGCAGCTATGCTGACCTGGTTCTCTCCCGTTAAAGCAGCTCTGCGGACCTGGTTCTCTGGCTCTAAAGTATCTCTGCTGACCTGGTTCTCTCCCTCTAAAGCAGCTCTGCTGATCTGGTTTCTCTGGCTCTAGAGCAACTCTGGTGACCTTGTTCTTAGGCTGTAGAGCAGCTCTGCTGACCTGGTTCTCTGGCTCTACATTGGCTCTGTTGACGTGGTTCTCTGGCTTTGAAGCAGCTCTGCTGACCTGGTTCTCTGGCTCTAAAGCAGCTCTACTGACCTGGTTCTATGGCTCTAACGCAGCTCTGCTGACCTGGTTCTCTGGCTTTGAAGCAGCTCTGCTGACCTGGTTCTCTGGCTCTAGAGTAGCTCTGATGACCTGGCTCTCTGGCTCTAGAGCAGCTCTGCTGACCTGGTTCTCTCCCTCTAAAGCAGCTCTGCTGACATGGTTCTCTGGATCTAAAGCATCTCTGATGACCTGGTTCTCTCCCTCTAAAGCAGCTTTGATGACCTGGTTTCTCTGGCTCTATAGCAGCTGTGCTGACCTGGTTCTCTGGCTCTACAGCAGCTATGCTGACCTGATTTCTCTAGCTCTACAGCTGCTCTGCTGACCTGGTTCTCTGCTCTAGAGCAGCTCTGCTGAGCTGGTTCTCTGGAGCTACAACAGCTCTGCTGTCCTGGTTCTCTGGCTCTAAAGCAGCTCTGCTGACCTGGTTCTCTGGCTCTACAGCAGCTCTGCTTACCTGGTTCTCTGGTTCTAGAGCAGCTCTGCTGACCTGCTTCTCTGGCTGTAGAGCAGCACTGCTGACCTGGTTCTCTCCCTCTGAAGCAGGTCTGCTGACCTGGTTTCTCTGGCTCTACAGCAGCTCTGCTGACCTGATTCTCTGGCTCTAAAGAAGCTCTGCTGACCTGGTTCTATGGCTCTAAAGCAGCTCTGCTAACCTGGCTCTCTGGCTTTGAAGCAGCTCTGCTGATCTGGTTCTCTGGCTCTAGTGCAGCTCTGCTGACCTGGTTCTCTTCCTCTAAAGCAGCTCTGCTGACCTGGTTCTTTGCCTCTAGAGCAGCTCTGCTGACCTGGTTCTTAGGCTCTAGAACAGGTGTGCTGACCTGGTTCTCTGGCTCTAAAGCAGCTCTGCTGACCTGATTCTCTGGCTCTAAAGAAGCTCTGCTGACCTGGTTCTATGGCTCTAAAGCAGCTCTGCTGACCTGGCTCTCTGGCTTTGAAGCAGCTCTGCTGATCTGGTTCTCTGGCTCTAGAGCAGCTCTGCTGACCTGGTTCTCTTCCTCTAAAGCAGCTCTGCTGACCTGGGTCTTTGGCTCTGAAGAAGCTCTGCTGACCTGTTTCTTAGGCTGTAGAACAGCTCTGCTGACCTGGTTCTCTGGCTCTACAACGGCTCTGCTGACCTGGCTCTCTGGCTTTGAAGCAGCTCTGCTGACCTGGCTCTCTGGCTTTGAAGCAGCTCTGCTGATCTGGTTCTCTGGCTCTAGAGCAGCTCTGCTGACCTGGTTCTCTTCCTCTAAAGCAGCTCTGCTGACTTGCTTCTCAGGCTCTAAAGCAGCTCTGCTGACCTGATTCTTAGGCTCTAGAGCAGCTCTGCTGACCTGGTTCTCTGGTTCTAAAGCAGCTCTGCTGACCTGGTTCTCTCCATCTCAAGCAGATCTGCTGACCTGGTTTCACTGGCTCTAGAGCAGCTCCACTGACCTGGTTCTCTGGCTATAGAGCAGCTCTGCTGACCTGGTTCTCTGGGTCTAGAGCAGCTCTGCTGACCTGGTTCTCTGGCTCTAGAGTAGCTCTGATGACCTGGTTCTCTGGCTCTAGAGCAGCTCTGCTGACCTGGTTCTCTCCCTCTAAAGCAGCTCTGCTGACATGGTTCTCTGGCTCTAAAGCATCTCTGATGACCAGGTTCTCTCCCTCTAAAGCAGATCTGCTGACCTGGTTTCACTGGCTCTAGAGCAGCTCCACTGACCTGGTTCTCTGGCTATAGAGCAGCTCTGCTGACCTGGTTCTCTGGGTCTAGAGCAGCTCTGCTGACCTGGTTCTCTGGCTCTAGAGTAGCTCTGATGACCTGGTTCTCTGGCTCTAGAGCAGCTCTGCTGACCTGGTTCTCTCCCTCTAAAGCAGCTCTGCTGACCTGATTCTCTGGCTCTAAAGAAGCTCTGCTGACCTGGTTCTATGGCTCTAAAGCAGCTCTGCTGACCTGGCTCTCTGGCTTTGAAGCAGCTCTGCTGATCTGGTTCTCTGGCTCTAGAGCAGCTCTGCTGACCTGGTTCTCTTCCTCTAAAGCAGCTCTGCTGACCTGGGTCTTTGGCTCTGAAGAAGCTCTGCTGACCTGTTTCTTAGGCTGTAGAACAGCTCTGCTGACCTGGTTCTCTGGCTCTACAACGGCTCTGCTGACCTGGCTCTCTGGCTTTGAAGCAGCTCTGCTGACCTGGCTCTCTGGCTTTGAAGCAGCTCTGCTGATCTGGTTCTCTGGCTCTAGAGCAGCTCTGCTGACCTGGTTCTCTTCCTCTAAAGCAGCTCTGCTGACTTGCTTCTCAGGCTCTAAAGCAGCTCTGCTGACCTGATTCTTAGGCTCTAGAGCAGCTCTGCTGACCTGGTTCTCTGGTTCTAAAGCAGCTCTGCTGACCTGGTTCTCTCCATCTCAAGCAGATCTGCTGACCTGGTTTCACTGGCTCTAGAGCAGCTCCACTGACCTGGTTCTCTGGCTATAGAGCAGCTCTGCTGACCTGGTTCTCTGGGTCTAGAGCAGCTCTGCTGACCTGGTTCTCTGGCTCTAGAGTAGCTCTGATGACCTGGTTCTCTGGCTCTAGAGCAGCTCTGCTGACCTGGTTCTCTCCCTCTAAAGCAGCTCTGCTGACATGGTTCTCTGGCTCTAAAGCATCTCTGATGACCAGGTTCTCTCCCTCTAAAGCAGCTTTGATGACCTGGTTTCTCTGGCTCTACAGCTGCTCTGCTGACCTGGTTCTCTGCTCTAGAGCAGCTCTGCTGAGCTGGTTCTCTTGAGCTACAACAGCTCTGCTGTCCTGGTTCTCTGGCTCTAAAGCAGCTCTGCTGACCCGGTTCTCTGGCTCTAAAGCAGCTCTGCTTACCTGGTTCTCTGGTTCTAGAGCAGCTCTGCTGACCTGCTTCTCTGGCTGTAGAGCAGCACTGCTGACCTGGTTCTCTCCCTCTGAAGCAGGTCTGCTGACCTGGTTTCTCTGGCTCTACAGCAGCTCTGCTGACCTGATTCTCTGGCTCTAAAGAAGCTCTGCTGACCTGGTTCTATGGCTCTAAAGCAGCTCTGCTGACCTGGCTCTCTGGCTTTGAAGAAGCTCTGCTGATCTGGTTCTCTGGCTCTAGAGCAGCTCTGCTGACCTGGTTCTCTTCCTCTAAAGCAGCTCTGCTGACTTGCTTCTCAGGCTCTAAAGCAGCTCTGCTGACCTGATTCTTAGGCTCTAGAGCAGCTCTGCTGACCTGGTTCTCTGGTTCTAAAGCAGCTCTGCTGACCTGGTACTGTGGATCTAAAGCAGCTCTGCTCGCCTGGTTCTATGGATCTGAAGCAGCTCTGTTGACCTGGTTATCTGGCTTTAAAGAAGCTCTGCTGACATGGTTCTATGGCTCTAAAGCAGCTCTGCTGACCTGGCTCTCTGGCTTTGAAGCAGCTCTGCTGATCTGGTTCTCTGGCTCTAGAGCATCTCTGCTGACCTGGTTCTCTTCCTCTAAAGCAGCTCTGCTGACTTGCTTCTCAGGCTCTAAAGCAGCTCTGCTGACCTGGTTCTTATGCTCTAAAGCAGCTCTGCTGACCTGGTTCTTAGGCTGTAGAACTGCTCTGCTGACCTGGTTCTCTGGCTCTACAACGGCTCTGCTGACCTGGTTCCCTGGCTTTGAAGCAGCTCTGCTGACCTGGTTCTCTGGCTCTAGACCAGTTCTTCTGACTCGGTTCTCTCCCACTAAAGCAGTTTTGCTGACTTGCTTCTCAGGCTCTAAAGCAGCTCTGCTGACCTGATTCTTAGGCTCTAGAGCAGCTCTGCTGACCTAGTTCTCTGGTTCTAAAGCAGCTCTGCTGACCTGGTTCTCTCCATCTCAAGCAGATCTGCTGACCTGGTTTCACTGGCTCTAGAGCAGCTCTACTGACCTGGTTCTCTGGCTATAGAGCAACTCTGCAGACCTGGTTCTTGGGCTCTAAAGCAGCTCTGCTGACCTGATTCTCTGGCTCTGGAGCAGCTATGCTGACCTGGTTCTCTCCTGTTAAAGCAGCTCTGCGGACCTGGTTCTCTGGCTCTAAAGTATCTCTGCTGACCTGGTTCTCTCCCTCTAAAGCAGCTCTGCTGATCTGGTTTCTCTGGCTCTAGAGCAACTCTGGTGACCTTGTTCTTAGGCTGTAGAGCAGCTCTGCTGACCTGGTTCTCTGGCTCTACATTGGCTCTGTTGACGTGGTTCTCTGGCTTTGAAGCAGCTCTGCTGACCTGGTTCTCTGGCTCTAAAGCAGCTCTACTGACCTGGTTCTATGGCTCTAACGCAGCTCTGCTGACCTGGTTCTCTGGCTTTGAAGCAGCTCTGCTGACCTGGTTCTCTGGCTCTAGAGTAGCTCTGATGACCTGGTTCTCTGGCTCTAGAGCAGCTCTGCTGACCTGGTTCTCTGGGTCTAGAGCAGCTCTGCTGACCTGGTTCTCTGGCTCTAGAGTAGCTCTGATGACCTGGTTCTCTGGCTCTAGAGCAGCTCTACTGACCTGGTTCTCTCCCTCTAAAGCAGCTCTGCTGAC
Source organism: Triturus cristatus (assembly GCF_964204655.1). Lineage (NCBI taxonomy): Eukaryota > Metazoa > Chordata > Amphibia > Caudata > Salamandridae > Triturus > Triturus cristatus. The sequence goes on along the minus strand of NC_140579.1, from coordinate 1,129,686,873 downwards.
ATGGTTCTCTGGATCTAAGGCATCTCTGATGACCTGGTTCTCTCCCTCTAAAGCAGCTTTGATGACCTGGTTTCTCGGGCTCTATAGCAGCTGTGCTGACCTGGTTCTCTGGCTCTACAGCAGCTCTGCTGACCTGATTTCTCTAGCTCTACAGCTGCTCTGCTGACCTGGTTCTCTGCTCTAGAGCAGCTCTGCTGAGCTGGTTCTCTGGAGCTACAACAGCTCTGCTGTCCTGGTTCTCTGGCTCTAAAGCAGCTCTGCTGACCTGGTTCTCTGGCTCTAAAGCAGCTCTGCTTACCTGGTTCTCTGGTTCTAGAGCAGCTCTGCTGACCTGCTTCTCTGGCTGTAGAGCAGCACTGCTGACCTGGTTCTCTCCCTCTGAAGCAGGTCTGCTGACCTAGTTTCTCTGGCTCTACAGCAGCTCTGCTGACCTGATTCTCTGGCTCTAAAGAAGCTCTGCTGGCCTGGTTCTATGGCTCTAAAGCAGCTCTGCTAACCTGGCTCTCTGGCTTTGAAGCAGCTCTGCTGATCTGGTTCTCTGGCTCTAGCGCAGCTCTGCTGACCTGGTTCTCTTCCTCTAAAGCAGCTCTGCTGACCTGGTTCTTTGCCTCTAGAGCAGCTCTGCTGACCTGGTTCTTAGGCTCTAGAGCAGGTCTGCTGACCTGGTTCTCTGGCTCTAAAGCAGCTCTGCTGACCTGATTCTCTGGCTCTAAAGAAGCTCTGCTGACCTGGTTCTATGGCTCTAAAGCAGCTCTGCTGACCTGGCTCTCTGGCTCTAGAGCATCTCTGCTGACCTGGTTCTCTTCCTCTAAAGCAGCTCTGCTGACTTGCTTCTCAGGCTCTAAAGCAGCTCTGCTGACCTGGTTCTTATGCTCTAAAGCAGCTCTGCTGACCTGGTTCTTAGGCTGTAGAACTGCTCTGCTGACCTGGTTCTCTGGCTCTACAACGGCTCTGCTGACCTGGTTCCCTGGCTTTGAAGCAGCTCTGCTGACCTGGTTCTCTGGCTCTAGACCAGTTCTGCTGACTCGGTTCTCTCCCACTAAAGCAGTTTTGCTGACTTGCTTCTCAGGCTCTAAAGCAGCTCTGCTGACCTGATTCTTAGGCTCTAGAGCAGCTCTGCTGACCTGGCTCTCTGGTTCTAAAGCAGCTCTGCTGACCTGGTTCTCTCCATCTCAAGCAGATCTGCTGACCTGGTTTCACTGGCTCTAGAGCAGCTCTACTGACCTGGTTCTCTGGCTATAGAGCAACTCTGCAGACCTGGTTCTTGGGCTCTACAGCTGCTCTGCTGACCTGGTTCTCTGCTCTAGAGCAGCTCTGCTGAGCTGGTTCTCTGGAGCTACAACAGCTCTGCTGTCCTGGTTCTCTGGCTCTAAAGCAGCTCTGCTGACCTGGTTCTCTGGCTCTAAAGCAGCTCTGCTTACCTGGTTCTCTGGTTCTAGAGCAGCTCTGCTGACCTGCTTCTCTGGCTGTAGAGCAGCACTGCTGACCTGGTTCTCTCCCTCTGAAGCAGGTCTGCTGACCTAGTTTCTCTGGCTCTACAGCAGCTCTGCTGACCTGATTCTCTGGCTCTAAAGAAGCTCTGCTGGCCTGGTTCTATGGCTCTAAAGCAGCTCTGCTAACCTGGCTCTCTGGCTTTGAAGCAGCTCTGCTGATCTGGTTCTCTGGCTCTAGCGCAGCTCTGCTGACCTGGTTCTCTTCCTCTAAAGCAGCTCTGCTGACCTGGTTCTTTGCCTCTAGAGCAGCTCTGCTGACCTGGTTCTTAGGCTCTAGAGCAGGTCTGCTGACCTGGTTCTCTGGCTCTAAAGCAGCTCTGCTGACCTGATTCTCTGGCTCTAAAGAAGCTCTGCTGACCTGGTTCTATGGCTCTAAAGCAGCTCTGCTGACCTGGCTCTCTGGCTCTAGAGCATCTCTGCTGACCTGGTTCTCTTCCTCTAAAGCAGCTCTGCTGACTTGCTTCTCAGGCTCTAAAGCAGCTCTGCTGACCTGGTTCTTATGCTCTAAAGCAGCTCTGCTGACCTGGTTCTTAGGCTGTAGAACTGCTCTGCTGACCTGGTTCTCTGGCTCTACAACGGCTCTGCTGACCTGGTTCCCTGGCTTTGAAGCAGCTCTGCTGACCTGGTTCTCTGGCTCTAGACCAGTTCTGCTGACTCGGTTCTCTCCCACTAAAGCAGTTTTGCTGACTTGCTTCTCAGGCTCTAAAGCAGCTCTGCTGACCTGATTCTTAGGCTCTAGAGCAGCTCTGCTGACCTGGCTCTCTGGTTCTAAAGCAGCTCTGCTGACCTGGTTCTCTCCATCTCAAGCAGATCTGCTGACCTGGTTTCACTGGCTCTAGAGCAGCTCTACTGACCTGGTTCTCTGGCTATAGAGCAACTCTGCAGACCTGGTTCTTGGGCTCTAAAGCAGCTCTGCTGACCTGGTTCTCTGGCTCTAGAGTAGCTCTGATGACCTGGTTCTCTGGCTCTAGAGCAGCTCTACTGACCTGGTTCTCTCCCTCTAAAGCAGCTCTGCTGACATGGTTCTCTGGATCTAAGGCATCTCTGATGACCTGGTTCTCTCCCTCTAAAGCAGCTTTGATGACCTGGTTTCTCGGGCTCTATAGCAGCTGTGCTGACCTGGTTCTCTGGCTCTACAGCAGCCCTGCTGACCTGGCTCTCTGGCTCTAGAGCATCTCTGCTGACCTGGTTCTCTTCCTCTAAAGCAGCTCTGCTGACTTGCTTCTCAGGCTCTAAAGCAGCTCTGCTGACCTGGTTCTTATGCTCTAAAGCAGCTCTGCTGACCTGGTTCTTAGGCTGTAGAACTGCTCTGCTGACCTGGTTCTCTGGCTCTACAACGGCTCTGCTGACCTGGTTCCCTGGCTTTGAAGCAGCTCTGCTGACCTGGTTCTCTGGCTCTAGACCAGTTCTGCTGACTCGGTTCTCTCCCACTAAAGCAGTTTTGCTGACTTGCTTCTCAGGCTCTAAAGCAGCTCTGCTGACCTGATTCTTAGGCTCTAGAGCAGCTCTGCTGACCTGGCTCTCTGGTTCTAAAGCAGCTCTGCTGACCTGGTTCTCTCCATCTCAAGCAGATCTGCTGACCTGGTTTCACTGGCTCTAGAGCAGCTCTACTGACCTGGTTCTCTGGCTATAGAGCAACTCTGCAGACCTGGTTCTTGGGCTCTAAAGCAGCTCTGCTGACCTGGTTCTCTGGCTCTAGAGTAGCTCTGATGACCTGGTTCTCTGGCTCTAGAGCAGCTCTACTGACCTGGTTCTCTCCCTCTAAAGCAGCTCTGCTGACATGGTTCTCTGGATCTAAGGCATCTCTGATGACCTGGTTCTCTCCCTCTAAAGCAGCTTTGATGACCTGGTTTCTCGGGCTCTATAGCAGCTGTGCTGACCTGGTTCTCTGGCTCTACAGCAGCCCTGCTGACCTGATTTCTCTAGCTCTACAGCTGCTCTGCTGACCTGGTTCTCTGCTCTAGAGCAGCTCTGCTGAGCTGGTTCTCTGGAGCTACAACAGCTCTGCTGTCCTGGTTCTCTGGCTCTAAAGCAGCTCTGCTGACCTGGTTCTCTGGTTCTAGAGCAGCTCTGCTGACCTGCTTCTCTGGCTGTAGAGCAGCACTGCTGACCTGGTTCTCTCCCTCTGAAGCAGGTCTGCTGACCTAGTTTCTCTGGCTCTACAGCAGCTCTGCTGACCTGATTCTCTGGCTCTAAAGAAGCTCTGCTGGCCTGGTTCTATGGCTCTAAAGCAGCTCTGCTAACCTGGCTCTCTGGCTTTGAAGCAGCTCTGCTGATCTGGTTCTCTGGCTCTAGCGCAGCTCTGCTGACCTGGTTCTCTTCCTCTAAAGCAGCTCTGCTGACCTGGTTCTTTGCCTCTAGAGCAGCTCTGCTGAGCTGGTTCTCTGGAGCTACAACAGCTCTGCTGTCCTGGTTCTCTGGCTCTAAAGCAGCTCTGCTTACCTGGTTCTCTGGTTCTAGAGCAGCTCTGCTGACCTGCTTCTCTGGCTGTAGAGCAGCACTGCTGACCTGGTTCTCTCCCTCTGAAGCAGGTCTGCTGACCTAGTTTCTCTGGCTCTACAGCAGCTCTGCTGACCTGATTCTCTGGCTCTAAAGAAGCTCTGCTGGCCTGGTTCTATGGCTCTAAAGCAGCTCTGCTAACCTGGCTCTCTGGCTTTGAAGCAGCTCTGCTGATCTGGTTCTCTGGCTCTAGCGCAGCTCTGCTGACCTGGTTCTCTTCCTCTAAAGCAGCTCTGCTGACCTGGTTCTTTGCCTCTAGAGCAGCTCTGCTGACCTGGTTCTTAGGCTCTAGAGCAGGTCTGCTGACCTGGTTCTCTGGCTCTAAAGCAGCTCTGCTGACCTGATTCTCTGGCTCTAAAGAAGCTCTGCTGACCTGGTTCTATGGCTCTAAAGCAGCTCTGCTGACCTGGCTCTCTGGCTCTAGAGCATCTCTGCTGACCTGGTTCTCTTCCTCTAAAGCAGCTCTGCTGACTTGCTTCTCAGGCTCTAAAGCAGCTCTGCTGACCTGGTTCTTATGCTCTAAAGCAGCTCTGCTGACCTGGTTCTTAGGCTGTAGAACTGCTCTGCTGACCTGGTTCTCTGGCTCTACAACGGCTCTGCTGACCTGGTTCCCTGGCTTTGAAGCAGCTCTGCTGACCTGGTTCTCTGGCTCTAGACCAGTTCTGCTGACTCGGTTCTCTCCCACTAAAGCAGTTTTGCTGACTTGCTTCTCAGGCTCTAAAGCAGCTCTGCTGACCTGATTCTTAGGCTCTAGAGCAGCTCTGCTGACCTGGCTCTCTGGTTCTAAAGCAGCTCTGCTGACCTGGTTCTCTCCATCTCAAGCAGATCTGCTGACCTGGTTTCACTGGCTCTAGAGCAGCTCTACTGACCTGGTTCTCTGGCTATAGAGCAACTCTGCAGACCTGGTTCTTGGGCTCTACAGCTGCTCTGCTGACCTGGTTCTCTGCTCTAGAGCAGCTCTGCTGAGCTGGTTCTCTGGAGCTACAACAGCTCTGCTGTCCTGGTTCTCTGGCTCTAAAGCAGCTCTGCTGACCTGGTTCTCTGGCTCTAAAGCAGCTCTGCTTACCTGGTTCTCTGGTTCTAGAGCAGCTCTGCTGACCTGCTTCTCTGGCTGTAGAGCAGCACTGCTGACCTGGTTCTCTCCCTCTGAAGCAGGTCTGCTGACCTAGTTTCTCTGGCTCTACAGCAGCTCTGCTGACCTGATTCTCTGGCTCTAAAGAAGCTCTGCTGGCCTGGTTCTATGGCTCTAAAGCAGCTCTGCTAACCTGGCTCTCTGGCTTTGAAGCAGCTCTGCTGATCTGGTTCTCTGGCTCTAGCGCAGCTCTGCTGACCTGGTTCTCTTCCTCTAAAGCAGCTCTGCTGACCTGGTTCTTTGCCTCTAGAGCAGCTCTGCTGACCTGGTTCTTAGGCTCTAGAGCAGGTCTGCTGACCTGGTTCTCTGGCTCTAAAGCAGCTCTGCTGACCTGATTCTCTGGCTCTAAAGAAGCTCTGCTGACCTGGTTCTATGGCTCTAAAGCAGCTCTGCTGACCTGGCTCTCTGGCTCTAGAGCATCTCTGCTGACCTGGTTCTCTTCCTCTAAAGCAGCTCTGCTGACTTGCTTCTCAGGCTCTAAAGCAGCTCTGCTGACCTGGTTCTTATGCTCTAAAGCAGCTCTGCTGACCTGGTTCTTAGGCTGTAGAACTGCTCTGCTGACCTGGTTCTCTGGCTCTACAACGGCTCTGCTGACCTGGTTCCCTGGCTTTGAAGCAGCTCTGCTGACCTGGTTCTCTGGCTCTAGACCAGTTCTGCTGACTCGGTTCTCTCCCACTAAAGCAGTTTTGCTGACTTGCTTCTCAGGCTCTAAAGCAGCTCTGCTGACCTGATTCTTAGGCTCTAGAGCAGCTCTGCTGACCTGGCTCTCTGGTTCTAAAGCAGCTCTGCTGACCTGGTTCTCTCCATCTCAAGCAGATCTGCTGACCTGGTTTCACTGGCTCTAGAGCAGCTCTACTGACCTGGTTCTCTGGCTATAGAGCAACTCTGCAGACCTGGTTCTTGGGCTCTAAAGCAGCTCTGCTGACCTGATTCTCTGGCTCTGGAGCAGCTATGCTGACCTGGTTCTCTCCCGTTAAAGCAGCTCTGCGGACCTGGTTCTCTGGCTCTAAAGTATCTCTGCTGACCTGGTTCTCTCCCTCTAAAGCAGCTCTGCTGATCTGGTTTCTCTGGCTCTAGAGCAACTCTGCTGACCTTGTTCTTAGGCTGTAGAGCAGCTCTGCTGACCTGGTTCTCTGGCTCTACATTGGCTCTGCTGGCGTGGTTCTCTGGCTTTGAAGCAGCTCTGCTGACCTGGTTCTCTGGCTCTAAAGCAGCTCTACTGACCTGGTTCTATGGCTCTAACGCAGCTCTGCTGACCTGGTTCTCTGGCTTTGAAGCAGCTCTGCTGACCTGGATCTCTGTCTCTAGAGCAGCTCTGCTGACCTGGTTCTCTGGGTCTAGAGCAGCTCTGCTGACCTGGTTCTCTGGCTCTAGAGTAGCTCTGATGACCTGGTTCTCTGGCTCTAGAGCAGCTCTACTGACCTGGTTCTCTCCCTCTAAAGCAGCTCTGCTGACATGGTTCTCTGGATCTAAAGCATCTCTGATGACCTGGTTCTCTCCCTCTAAAGCAGCTTTGATGACCTGGTTTCTCTGGCTCTATAGCAGCTGTGCTGACCTGGTTCTCTGGCTCTACAGCAGCTCTGCTGGCCTGATTTCTCTAGCTCTACAGCTGCTCTGCTGACCTGGTTCTCTGCTCTAGAGCAGCTCTGCTGAGCTGGTTCTCTGGAGCTACAACAGCTCTGCTGTCCTGGTTCTCTGGCTCTAAAGCAGCTCTGCTGACCTGGTTCTCTGGCTCTAAAGCAGCTCTGCTTACCTGGTTCTCTGGTTCTAGAGCAGCTCTGCTGACCTGCTTCTCTGGCTGTAGAGCAGCACTGCTGACCTGGTTCTCTCCCTCTGAAGCAGGTCTGCTGACCTGGTTTCTCTGGCTCTACAGCAGCTCTGCTGACCTGATTCTCTGGCTCTAAAGAAGCTCTGCTGGCCTGGTTCTATGGCTCTAAAGCAGCTCTGCTAACCTGGCTCTCTGGCTTTGAAGCAGCTCTGCTGATCTGGTTCTCTGGCTCTAGCGCAGCTCTGCTGACCTGGTTCTCTTCCTCTAAAGCAGCTCTGCTGACCTGGTTCTTTGCCTCTAGAGCAGCTCTGCTGACCTGGTTCTTAGGCTCTAGAGCAGGTCTGCTGACCTGGTTCTCTGGCTCTAAAGCAGCTCTGCTGACCTGATTCTCTGGCTCTAAAGAAGCTCTGCTGACCTGGTTCTATGGCTCTAAAGCAGCTCTGCTGACCTGGCTCTCTGGCTCTAGAGCATCTCTGCTGACCTGGTTCTCTTCCTCTAAAGCAGCTCTGCTGACTTGCTTCTCAGGCTCTAAAGCAGCTCTGCTGACCTGGTTCTTATGCTCTAAAGCAGCTCTGCTGACCTGGTTCTTAGGCTGTAGAACTGCTCTGCTGACCTGGTTCTCTGGCTCTACAACGGCTCTGCTGACCTGGTTCCCTGGCTTTGAAGCAGCTCTGCTGACCTGGTTCTCTGGCTCTAGACCAGTTCTGCTGACTCGGTTCTCTCCCACTAAAGCAGTTTTGCTGACTTGCTTCTCAGGCTCTAAAGCAGCTCTGCTGACCTGATTCTTAGGCTCTAGAGCAGCTCTGCTGACCTGGCTCTCTGGTTCTAAAGCAGCTCTGCTGACCTGGTTCTCTCCATCTCAAGCAGATCTGCTGACCTGGTTTCACTGGCTCTAGAGCAGCTCTACTGACCTGGTTCTCTGGCTATAGAGCAACTCTGCAGACCTGGTTCTTGGGCTCTAAAGCAGCTCTGCTGACCTGATTCTCTGGCTCTGGAGCAGCTATGCTGACCTGGTTCTCTCCCGTTAAAGCAGCTCTGCGGACCTGGTTCTCTGGCTCTAAAGTATCTCTGCTGACCTGGTTCTCTCCCTCTAAAGCAGCTCTGCTGATCTGGTTTCTCTGACTCTAGAGCAACTCTGCTGACCTTGTTCTTAGGCTGTAGAGCAGCTCTGCTGACCTGGTTCTCTGGCTCTACATTGGCTCTGCTGACGTGGTTCTCTGGCTTTGAAGCAGCTCTGCTGACCTGGTTCTCTGGCTCTAAAGCAGCTCTACTGACCTGGTTCTATGGCTCTAACGCAGCTCTGCTGACCTGGTTCTCTGGCTTTGAAGCAGCTCTGCTGACCTGGATCTCTGTCTCTAGAGCAGCTCTGCTGACCTGGTTCTCTGGGTCTAGAGCAGCTCTGCTGACCTGGTTCTCTGGCTCTAGAGTAGCTCTGATGACCTGGTTCTCTGGCTCTAGAGCAGCTCTACTGACCTGGTTCTCTCAATCTAAAGCAGCTCTGCTGACATGGTTCTCTGGATCTAAAGCATCTCTGATGACCTGGTTCTCTCCCTCTAAAGCAGCTTTGATGACCTGGTTTCTCTGGCTCTATATCAGCTGTGCTGACCTGGTTCTCTGGCTCTACAGCAGCTCTGCTGACCTGATTTCTCTAGCTCTACAGCTGCTCTGCTGACCTGGTTCTCTGCTCTAGAGCAGCTCTGCTGAGCTGGTTCTCTGGAGCTACAACAGCTCTGCTGTCCTGGTTCTCTGGCTCTAAAGCAGCTCTGCTGACCTGGTTCTCTGGCTCTAAAGCAGCTCTGCTTACCTGGTTCTCTGGTTCTAGAGCAGCTCTGCTGACCTGCTTCTCTGGCTGTAGAGCAGCACTGCTGACCTGGTTCTCTCCCTCTGAAGCAGGTCTGCTGACCTGGTTTCTCTGGCTCTACAGCAGCTCTGCTGACCTGATTCTCTGGCTCTAAAGAAGCTCTGCTGGCCTGGTTCTATGGCTCTAAAGCAGCTCTGCTAACCTGGCTCTCTGGCTTTGAAGCAGCTCTGCTGATCTGGTTCTCTGGCTCTAGCGCAGCTCTGCTGACCTGGTTCTCTTTCTCTAAAGCAGCTCTGCTGACCTGGTTCTTTGCCTCTAGAGCAGCTCTGCTGACCTGGTTCTTTGCCTCTAGAGCAGCTTTGCTGACCTGGTTCTTAGGCTCTAGAGCCGGTCTGCTGACCTGGTTCTCTGGCTCTAAAGCAGCTCTGCTGACCTGATTCTCTGGCTCTAAAGAAGCTCTGCTGACCTGGTTCTATGGCTCTAAAGCAGCTCTGCTGACCTGGCTCTCTGGCTTTGAAGCAGCTCTGCTGATCTGGTTCTATGGCTCTAGAGCAGCTCTGCTGACCTGGTTCTCTTCCTCTAAAGCAGCTCTGCTGACCTGGGTCTTTGGCCCTGAAGAAGCTCTGCTGACCTGGTTCTTAGGCTGTAGAACAGCTCTGCTGACCTGGTTCTCTGGCTCTACAACGGCTCTGCTGACCTGGCTCTCTGGCTTTGAAGCAGCTCTGCTGACCTGGTTCCCTGGCTCTGAAGCAGCTCTGCTGACCTGGTTCTCTGGCTTTGAAGCAGCTCTGCTGACCTGGTTCTCTGGCACTAGAACAGCTCTGCTGACTCGGTTCTCTCCCACTAAAGCAGTTCTGCTGACTTCCTTCTCAGGCTCTAAAGCAGCTCTGCTGAACTGGTCTGTGGTTCTAAAGCAGCTCTGCTGACCTGGTTCTCTCCATCGAAAGCAGCTCTTCTGACCTGGTTTCACTGGCTCTAGAGCAGCTCTGCTGACCTGGTTCTCTGGCTATAGAGCAGCTCTGCTGACCTGGTTCTTGGGCTCTAAAGCAGCTCTGCTGACCTGGTTCTCTGGGTCTAGAGCAGCTCTGCTGACCTGGTTCTCTCCCTCTAAAGCAGCTCTGCTGACCTGGTTCTCTGGCTCTAGAGCATCTCTGCTGACCTGGTTCTCTCCCTCTAAAGCAGCTCAGCTCTGCTGACATGGTTCTCTGGCTCTAAAGCAGCTCTGATGACCTGGTTCTCTCCCTCTAAAGCAGCCTTGCTGACCTGGTTCTCTGGCGCTACAACGGCTCTGCGTCCTGGTTCTCTGCCTCTAGAGCAGCTCTGCTTACCTGGTTCTGTGGTTCTACAGCAGCTCTGCTGACCTGGTTCTCTCCCTCTGAAGCAGGTCTGCTGACCTGGTTTCTCTGGCTCTACAGCAGCTCTGCTGACCTGGTTCTTTGCCTCTAGAGCAGCTCTGCTGACCTGGTTCTTAGGTTCTAGAGCACGTCTGCTGACCTGGTTCTCTGGCTCTAAAGCAGCACTAGTGACCTGATTCTCTGACTCTAAAGAAGCTCTGCTGACCTGGTTCTATGGCTCTAAAGCAGCTCTGCTGACCTGGCTCTCTGGCTTTGAAGCAGCTCTGCTGATCTGGTTCTCTGGCTCTAAAGCAGCTCTGCTGACCTGGTTCTCTTCCTCTAAAGCAGCTCTGTTGACCTGGGTCTTTGGCTCTAAAGCAGCTCTGCTGACCTGGTTCTTAGGCTGTAGAACATCTCTGCTGACCTGGTTCTCTGGCTCTAGAGCATCTCTGCTGAACTGGTCTGTGGTTCTAAAGCAGCTCTGCTGACCTGGTTCTCTCCATCTAAAGCAGCTCTGCTGACCTGGTTTCACTGGCTCTAGAGCAGCTCTGCTGACCTGGTTTTCTGGCTATAGAGCAGCTCTGCTGACCTGGTTCTTGGGCTCTAAAGCAGCTCTGCTGACCTGCTTCTCTGGCTCTAGAGCAGCTCTGCTGACCTGGTTCTCTCCCTCTAAAGCAGCTCTGCTGACCTGGTTCTCTGCCTCTAAAGTAGCTCTGCTGACCTGGTTCTCTCCCTCTAAAGCAGCTCTGCTGACCTGGTTTCTCTGGCTCTAGAGCAACTCTGCTAACCTGGTTCTTAGGCTGTAGAGCAGCTCTGCTGACCTGGTTCTCTGGCTCTACATTGGTTCTGCTGAGCTGGTTCTCTGGCTTTGAAGCAGTTCTGCAGACCTGGTTCTCTGGCTTTGAAGCAGCTCTGCAGACCTGGTTCTCTGGCTCTAAAGCAGCTCTACTGACCTGGTTCTATGGCTCTAACGCAGCTCTGCTGACCTGGTTCTCTGGCTTTGAAGCAGCTCTGTTGACCTGGTTCTCTGGGTCTACACCAGCTCTGTTGACCTGGTTCTCTGGGTCTACAGCAGTCTTGACCTGGTTCTCTGGCTCTAGAGTAGCTCTGCTGGCCTGGTTCGCTGGCTCTAGAGCAGCTCTGCTGACCTGGTTCTCTCCTTCTAAAGCAGCTCTGCTGACATGGTTCTCTGGCTCTAAAGCAGCTCTGATGACCTGGTTCTCTCCCTCTAAAGCAGCTTTGCTGACTTGGTTTCTCTGGCTCTACAGCAGCTCTGCTGACCTGGTTCTCTGGCTCTAGACCAGCTCTGCTGACCTGGTTCTCTGGCTCTAGAGCTGCTCTGCTGACCTGGTTCTCTCCCTCTAAGCAGGTCTGATGACATGGTTTCTCTGGCTGTACAGCAGCTCTGCTGACCTGGATCTCCGCCTCTAGAGCAGCTCTGCTGACCTGTTTCTCTGGCTCTACAACGGCTCTGCTGACCTGGTTCTCTGGTTCTAAAGCAGCTCTACTGGCCTGGTTCTATGGCTCTAAAGCAGCTCTGCTGACCTAGTTCTCTGGTTCTAGATCAGCTCTGCTGACCTGCTTCTCTGGCTGTAGAGCAGCTCTGCTGATCTGGTTCTCTCCCTCTAAAGCAGGTCTGCTGACCCGGTTTCTCTAGCTCTACAGCAGCTCTGCTGACCTGGTTCTCTGCCTCTAGAGCAGCTCTGCTGACCTGGTTCTTAGGCTCTAGAGCAGGTCGGCTGACCTGGTTCTCTGGCTCTAAAGCAGCTCTGCTAACCTGGTTCTATCCCTCGAAAGCAGATCTGTTGAACTGGTTTCTCTGGCTCTACAGCAGCTCTGCTGACCTGGTTCTCTGGCTCAAGAGCAGCTCTGCTGACCTGGTTCTCTTGCTCTAAAGCAGCTCTGCTGACCAGGTTCTCTGGCTTTGAAGCAGCTCTGCTGACCTGGTTTCTCTGGCTCTACAGCAGCTCTGCTGACCTTGTTCTCTGGCTCAAGAGCTGCTCTGCTGACCCGGTACTTAGGCTCTAGAGCAGCTCTGCTGACCTGGTTCTATGACTCTAAAGCAGCTCTGCTGACCTCGTTCTCTGGCTTTGAAGCAGCTCTGCTGACCTGATTCTCTGGCTCTAAAGCAGCTCTGCTGACCTGGTTCTCTCCCTCTAAAGCAGATCTCCTGACCAGGTTTCTCTGACTCTACAGCAGCTCTGCTGACCTGGTTTCTCTGGCTCTACAGAAGCTCTGCTGACTTGGATCTCTGGCTCAAGAGCAGCTCTGCTGACCAGGTTCCTAGGCTCTAGAGCAGCTCTGCTGACCTGGTTCTATGGATCTAAAGCAGCTCTGCTGACCTGTCTATATGGATTTGAAGCAGCTCTGCTGACCTGGTTCTCTGGCTCTAAAGCAGATCTGCTGACCTGGTTTCTCTGGCTCTACATCTGCTATGCTATCCTGGTTCTCTGGCTCAAGAGCAGCTCTGCTGATATGGTTCTTAGGCTCTAGAGCAGCTCTGCTGACCTGGTTCTATGGCTCTAAAGCAGCTCTGCTGACCTGGTTCTCTGGCTTTGAAGCAGCTCTGCTGACCTGGTTATATGGCTCTAGATCAGATCTGCTGACCTGGTTATCTGGCTCTAGTGCAGCTCTGCTGACCTGGTTCTCTTCCTCTAAAGCAACTCTGCTGACCTGGTTCTCTGGCTCCATAGCAACTCTGCTGGCCTGGTTCTCTCCATCTAAAGGAGCTCTGATGACTTGGTTTCTCTGGCTCTACAGCAGCTCTGCTGACCTGGTTTTCTGGCTCTACAGCAGCTCTGCTGACCTGGTTCTCTGGCTTTGAAGCAGCTCTGCTGACCTGGTTCTCTGGCTCTAAAGCAGCTCTGCTGACCTGGTTCTCTGGCTCTAAAGCAGCTCTGATGACCTGGTTCTCTGGCTTTGAAGCAGCTCTGCTGGCCTTGTTTCTCTGGCTCTACAGCAGCTCTGCTGACCTGGTTCTCTGGCTCAAGAGCTGCTCTCCTGACCTGGTTTTTAGGCTCTAGAGCAGCTCTGCCGACCTGGTTCTATGGCTCTAAAGCAGCTCTGCTGACCTCGGTCTCTGGCTTTGAAGCATCTCTGCTGACATGATTTTCTGGCTATAAAATAGCTCTGATGACCTGGTTCTCTCCCTCTAAAGCAGCTCTGGTGACCTGGTTTCTCTCCCTCTAAAGCAGTTCTGCTGACCTGGTTTCTCAGGCTCTACAGCAGCTCTGCGAACTTGGTTCTCTGTCTCAAGAGCAACTCTGCTGACCTGGTTCTTAGACTCTAGAGCAGCTCTGCTGACCTGGTTCTATGGCTCTAAAGCAGCTCTGCTGGCCTGGTTCTATTGATCTAAAGCAGCTCTGCTGACCTGGTTATCTGGCTTTGAAGCAGCTCTGCTGACCTGATTTTCTGGCTCTAAAGAAGCTCTGCTGACCTGGTTCTCTGGCTCTAGAGCAGCTCTGCTGACCTGGTTCTCTGGCTCTACAATGGCTCTGCTGACCTGGTTCTCTGGCTTTGAAGCAGCTCTGCTGACCTGGTTCTCTAGCTCTAAAGCAGCTCTGCTGACCTGGTTCTCTGGCTCTATAGCAGCTCTGCTGACCTGGTTCTCTGGCTTTGAAGCAGCTCTGCTGATCTAGTTCTCTGGCTCTAGAGCAGCTCTGCTGACTTGGTTCTCTCCCTCTAAAGCAGATCTGCTGACCTTGTTCTCTGGCTCTAAAGCAGCTCTGCTGACCTGGTTCTCTCCCACTAAAGCAGCTCTGCTGACCTGGTTTCTCTGGCTCTACAGCAGCTCTGCTGACCTGGTTCTCTGGCTCAAGAGCAGCTCTGCTGACCTGGTTCTTAGGCTCTAGAGCAGCTCTGCTGACCTTTTCCTTAGGCTCTAGAGCAGTTCTGCTGACCTGGTTCAATAGATCTAAAGCAGTTCTGCTGACCTGGTAATCTGGCTTTGAAGCAGCTCTTTTGACCTAATTGATTCTCTGCCTCTAAAGAAGCTCTACTGACCTGGTTCTATGGCGCTAAAACAGCTATGCTGACCTGGCTCTTTGGCTTTGAAGCAGCTCTGCTGATCTGGGTCTCTGGCTCTAGAGCAGTTCTGCTGACCTGGTTCTCTTCCTCTAAAGCAGCTCTGCTGACCTGGTTCTATGACTCGAAAGCAGATCTGCTGACCTGGTTCTCTGGCTTTGAAGCACCTCTGCTGACCAGGTTATCTGGCTCTAGAGCAGCTCTGCTGACCTGGTTATCTGGCTCTAGATCAGCTCTGCTGACCTGGTTCTCTTCCTCTAAAGCTACTCTGCTGACCTTGTTCTCTGGCTCTGTAGCAGCTCTGCTGACCTGGTTCTCTCTCTCTAAAGGAGCTCTGCTGACTTGGTTTCTCTGGCTCTACAGAAGCTCTGCTGACCTGGTTCTCTGGCTCTAAAGTAGCTCTGCTGAACTGGTTTTAGACAGTAGAGCAGCTCTGCTGGCCTGGTCCTCTGGCTCTACGACGGCTCTGCTGACCTGGTTCTCTGGCTTTGAAGTAGCTCTGCTGACCTGGTTCTCTGGCTCTAAAGCAGCTCTGCTGACCTGGTTCTCTTGCTCTAAAGCAGCTCTGCTGACCAGGTTCTCTGGCTTTGAAGCAGCTCTGCTGACCTGGTTCTCTGGCTCTAAAGTAGCTCTGCTGAACTGGTTTTAGACAGTAGAGCAGCTCTGCTGACCTGTTCCTCTGGCTCTACAGCAGCTCTGCTGACCTTGTTCTCTGGCTCAAGAGCTGCTCTGCTGACCCGGTACTTAGGCTTTAGAGCAGCTCTGCTGACCTGGTTCTATGACTCTAAAGCAGCTCTGCTGACCTCGTTCTCTGGCTTTGAAGCAGCTCTGCTGACCTGATTCTCTGGTTCTAAAGCAGCACTGCTGACCTGGTTCTCTCCCTCTAAAGCAGATCTCCTGACCTGGTTTCTCTGACTCTACAGCAGCTCTGCTGACCTGGTTTCTCTGGCTCTACAGCAGCTCTGCAAACTTGGATCTCTGGCTCAAGAGCAGCTCTGCTGACCAGGTTCCTAGGCTCTAGAGCAGCTCTGCTGACCTGGTTCTATGGATCTAAAGCAGCTCTGCTGACCTGGCTATCTGGATTTGAAGCAGCTCTGCTGACCTGGTTCTCTGGCTCTAAAGCAGATCTGCTGACCTGGTTTCTCTGGCTCTACATCTGCTATGCTAACATGGTTCTCTGGCTCAAGAGCAGCTCTGCTGATATGGTTATTAGGCTCTAAAGCAGCTCTGCTGACCTGGTTCTATGGCTCTAAAGCAGCTCTGCTGACCTGGTTCTCTGGCTTTGAAGCAGCTCTGCTGACCTGATTCTCTGGCTCTAAAGCAGCTCTGATGGCCTGGTTCTATGACTCGAAAGCAGCTCTGCTGACCTGGTTCTCTGGCTTTGAAGTAGCTCTGCTGACCTGGTTATATGGCTCTAGATCAGTTCTGCTGACCTGGTTATCTGGCTCTAGAGCAGCTCTGCTGACCTGGTTCATTTCCTCTAAAGCAACTCTGCTGACCTGGTTCTCTGGCTCTATAGCAACTCTGCTGGCCTGGTTCTCTCCATCTAAAGGAGCTCTGATGACTTGGTTTCTCTGGCTCTACAGCAGCTCTGCTGACCTGGTTTTCTGGCTCTATAGCAGCTCTGCTGACCTGGTTCTCTGGCTTTGAAGCAGCTCTGCTGACCTGGTTCTCTGGCTCTAAAGCAGCTCTGCTGACCTGGTTCTCTGGCTCTAAAGCAGCTCTGATGACCTGGTTCTCTGGCTTTGAAGCAGCTCTGCTGGCCTTGTTTCTCTGGCTCTACAGCAGCTCTGCTGACCTGGTTCTCTGGCTCAAGAGCTGCTCTCCTGACCTGGTTTTTAGGCTCTAGAGCAGCTCTGCTGACCTGGTTCTATGGCTCTAAAGCAGCTCTGCTGACCTCGGTCTCTGGCTTTGAAGCATCTCTGCTGACATGATTTTCTGGCTCTAAAATAGCTCTGCTGACCTGGTTCTCTCCCTCTAAAGCAGCTCTGGTGACCTGGTTTCTCTCCCTCTAAAGCAGTTCTGCTGACCTGGTTTCTCAGGCTCTACAGCAGCTCTGCTGACTTGGTTCTCTGTCTCAAGAGCAACTCTGCTGACCTGGTTCTTAGGCTCTAGAGCAGCTCTGCTGACCTGGTTCTATGGATCTAAAGCAGCTCTGCTGGCCTGGTTCTATGGATCTAAAGCAGCTCTGCTGACCTGGTTATCTGGCTTTGAAGCAGCTCTGCTGACCTGATTCTCTGGATCTAAAGAAGCTCTGCTGACCTGGTTCTCTGGCTCTAGAGCAGCTCTGCTGACCTGGTTCTCTTCCTCTAAAGCAGCTCTGCTGACTTGCTTCTCAGGCTCTAAAACAGCTCTGCTGACCTGATTCTTAGGCTCTAGAGCAGCTCTGCTGACCCGGTTCTCTGGTTCTAAAGCAGCTCTGCTGACCTGGTACTGTGGATCTAAAGCAGCTCTGCTGGCCTGGTTCTATGGATCTGAAGCAGCTCTGTTGACCTGGTTATCTGGCTTTGAAGCAGCTCTGCTGACCTGATTCTCTGGCTCTAAAGAAGCTCTGCTGACATGGTTCTATGGCTCTAAAGCAGCTCTGCTGACCTGGCTCTCTGGCTTTGAAGCAGCTCTGCTGACCTGATTCTCTGGCTCTAAAGCAGCTCTGCTGACCTGGTTCTCTCCCTCTAAAGCAGATCTCCTGACCTGGTTTCTCTGACTCTACAGCAGCTCTGCTGACCTGGTTTCTCTGGCTCTACAGCAGCTCTGCTTACTTGGATCTCTGGCTCAAGAGCAGCTCTGCTTACCAGGTTCCTAGGCTCTAGAGTAGCTCTGCTGACCTGGTTCTATGGATCTAAAGCAGCTCTGCTGACCTGGCTATCTGGATTTGAAGCAGCTCTGCTGACCTGGTTCTCTGGCTCTAAAGAAGCTCTGCTGACCTGGTTCTCTGGCTCTAGAGCAGCTCTGCTGACCTGGTTCTCTTCCTCTAAAGCAGCTCTGCTGACTTGCTTCTCAGGCTCTAAAGCAGCTCTGCTGACCTGATTCTTAGGCTCTAGAGCAGCTCTGCTGACCTAGTTCTCTGGTTCTAAAGCAGCTCTGCTGACCTGGTACTGTGGATCTAAAGCAGCTCTGCTGGCCTTGTTCTATGGATCTGAAGCAGCTCTGTTGACCTGGTTATCTGGCTTTGAAGCAGCTCTGCTGACCTGATTCTCTGGCTCTAAAGAAGCTCTGCTGACATGGTTCTATGGCTCTAAAGCAGCTCTGCTGACCTGGCTCTCTGGCTTTGAAGCAGCTCTGCTGACCTGATTCTCTGGCTCTAAAGCAGCTCTGCTGACCTGGTTCTCTCCCTCTAAAGCAGATCTCCTGACCTGGTTTCTCTGACTCTACAGCAGCTCTGCTGACCTCGTTTCTCTGGCTCTACAGCAGCTCTGCTGACTTGGATCTCTGGCTCAAGAGCAGCTCTGCTGACCAGGTTCCTAGGCTCTAGAGCAGCTCTGCTGACCTGGTTCTATGGATCTAAAGCAGCTCTGCTGACCTGGCTATCTGGATTTGAAGCAGCTCTGCTGACCTGGTTCTCTGGCTCTAAAGCAGATCTGCTGACCTGGTTTCTCTGGCTCTATATCTGCTATGCTAACCCGGTTCTCTGGCTCAAGAGCAGCTCTGCTGATATGGTTCTTAGGCTCTAGAGCAGCTCTGCTGACCTGGTTCTATGGCTCTAAAGCAGCTCTGCTGACGTGGTTCTCTGGCTTTGAAGCAGCTCTGCTGACCTGATTCTCTGGCTCTAAAGCAGCTCTGGTGACCTGGTTCTATGACTCGAAAGCAGCTCTGCTGACCTGGTTCTCTGGCTTTGAAGCAGCTCTGCTGACCTGGTTATATGGCTCTAGATCAGATCTGCTGACCTGGTTATCTGGCTCTAGAGCAGCTCTGCTGACCTGGTTCATTTCCTCTAAAGCAACTCTGCTGACCTGGTTCTCTGGCTCTATAGCAACTCTGCTGGCCTGGTTCTCTCGATCTAAAGGAGCTCTGATGACTTGGTTTCTCTGGCTCTACAGCAGCTCTGCTGACCTGGTTTTCTCGCTCTACAGCAGCTCTGCTGACCTGGTTCTCTGGCTTTGAAGCAGCTCTGCTGACCTGGTTCTCTGGCTCTAAAGCAGCTCTGCTGACCTGGTTCTCTGGCTCTAAAGCAGCTCTGATGACCTGGTTCTCTGGCTTTGAAGCAGCTCTGCTGGCCTTGTTTCTCTGGCTCTACAGCAGCTCTGCTGACCTGGTTCTCTGGCTCAAGAGCTGCTCTCCTGACCTAGTTTTTAGGCTCTAGAGCAGCTCTGCTGACCTGGTTCTATGGCTCTAAAGCAGCTCTGCTGACCTCGGTCTCTGGCTTTGAAGCATCTCTGCTGACATGATTTTCTGGCTCTAAAATTGCTCTGCTGACCTGGTTCTCTCCCTCTAAAGTAGCTCTGGTGACCTGGTTTCTCTCTCTCTAAAGCAGTTCTGCTGACCTGGTTTCTCAGGCTCTACAGCAACTCTGCTGACCTGGTTCTTAGGCTCTAGAGCAGCTCTGCTGACCTGGTTCTATGGATCTAAAGCAGCTCTGCTGGCCTGGTTCTAGGGATCTAAAGCAGCTCTGCTGACCTGGTTATCTGGCTTTGAAGCAGCTCTGCTGACCTGATTCTCTGGCTCTAAAGAAGCTCTGCTGACCTGGTTCTCTGGCTCTAGAGCAGCTCTGCTGACCTGGTTCTCTTCCTCTAAAGCAGCTCTGCTGACTTGCTTCTCAGGCTCTAAAGCAGCTCTGCTGACCTGATTCTTAGGCTCTAGAGCAGCTCTGCTGACCTGGTTCTCTGGTTCTAAAGCAGCTCTGCTGACCTGGTACTGTGGATCTAAAGCAGCTCTGCTGGCCTGGTTCTATGGATCTGAAGCAGCTCTGTTGACCTGGTTATCTGGCTTTGAAGCAGCTCTGCTGACCTGATTCTCTGGCTCTAAAGAAGCTCTGCTGACATGGTTCTATGGCTCTAAAGCAGCTCTGCTGACCTGGCTCTCTGGCTTTGAAGCAGCTCTGCTGATCTGGTTCTCTGGCTCTAGAGCATCTCTGCTGACCTGGTTCTCTTCCTCTAAAGCAGCTCTGCTGACTTGCTTCTCAGGCTCTAAAGCAGCTCTGCTGACCTGGTTCTTATGCTCTAAAGCAGCTCTGCTGACCTGGTTCTCTGGCTCTACAACGGCTCTGCTGACCTGGTTCCCTGGCTTTGAAGCAGCTCTGCTGACCTGGTTCTCTGGCTCTAGACCAGTTCTGCTGACTCGGTTCTCTCCCACTAAAGCAGTTTTGCTGACTTGCTTCTCAGGCTCTAAAACAGCTCTGCTGACCTGATTCTTAGGCTCTAGAGAAGCTCTGCTGACCTGGTTCTCTGGTTCTAAAGCAGCTCTGCTGACCTGGTTCTCTCCATCTCAAGCAGATCTGCTGACCTGGTTTCACTGGCTCTAGAGCAGCTCTACTGACCTGGTTCTCTGGCTATAGAGCAACTCTGCAGACCTGGTTCTTGGGCTCTAAAGCAGCTCTGCTGACCTGATTCTCTGGCTCTGGAGCAGCTATGCTGACCTGGTTCTCCCCCTTTAAAGCAGCTCTGCGGACCTGGTTCTCTGGCTCTAAAGTATCTCTGCTGACCTGGTTCTCTCCCTCTAAAGCAGCTCTGCTGATCTGGTTTCTCTGGCTCTAGAGCAACTCTGCTGACCTGGTTCTTAGGCTGTAGAGCAGCTCTGCTGACCTGGTTCTCTGGCTCTACATTGGCTCTGCTGACGTGGTTCTCTGGCTTTGAAGCAGCTCTGCTGACCTGGTTCTCTGGCTCTAAAGCAGCTCTACTGACCTGGTTCTATGGCTCTAACGCAGCTCTGCTGACCTGGTTCTCTGGCTTTGAAGCAGCTCTGCTGACCTGGATCTCTGTCTCTAGAGCAGCTCTGCTGACCTGGTTCTCTGGGTCTAGAGCAGCTCTGCTGACCTGGTTCTCTGGCTCTAAAGCAGCTCTGCTGACCTGGTTCTCTGGCTCTAAAGCAGCTCTGATGACCTGGTTCTCTGGCTTTGAAGCAGCTCTGCTGGCCTTGTTTCTCTGGCTCTACAGCAGCTCTGCTGACCTGGTTCTCTGGCTCAAGAGCTGCTCTCCTGACCTAGTTTTTAGGCTCTAGAGCAGCTCTGCTGACCTGGTTCTATGGCTCTAAAGCAGCTCTGCTGACCTCGGTCTCTGGCTTTGAAGCATCTCTGCTGACATGATTTTCTGGCTCTAAAATAGCTCTGCTGACCTGGTTCTCTCCCTCTAAAGTAGCTCTGGTGACCTGGTTTCTCAGGCTCTACAGCAGCTCTGCTGACTTGGTTCTCTGTCTCAAGAGCAACTCTGCTGACCTGGTTCTTAGGCTCTAGAGCAGCTCTGCTGACCTGGTTCTATGGATCTAGAGCAGCTCTGCTGGCCTGGTTCTAGGGATCTAAAGCAGCTCTGCTGACCTGGTTATCTCGCTTTGAAGCAGCTCTGCTGACCTGATTCTCTGGCTCTAAAGAAGCTCTGCTGACCTGGTTCTCTGGCTCTAGAGCAGCTCTGCTGACCTGGTTCTCTTCCTCTAAAGCAGCTCTGCTGACTTGCTTCTCAGGCTCTAAAGCAGCTCTGCTGACCTGATTCTTAGGCTCTAGAGCAGCTCTGCTGACCTGGTTCTCTGGTTCTAAAGCAGCTCTGCTGACCTGGTACTGTGGATCTAAAGCAGCTCTGCTGGCCTGGTTCTATGGATCTGAAGCAGCTCTGTTGACCTGGTTATCTGGCTTTGAAGCAGCTCTGCTGACTTGATTCTCTGGCTCTAAAGAAGCTCTGCTGACATGGTTCTATGGCTCTAAAGCAGCTCTGCTGGCCTGGTTCTATGGATCTGAAGCAGCTCTGTTGACCTGGTTATCTGGCTTTGAAGCAGCTCTGCTGACCTGATTCTCTGGCTCTAAAGAAGCTCTGCTGATCTGGTTCTCTGGCTCTAGAGCATCTCTGCTGACCTGGTTCTCTTCCTCTAAAGCAGCTCTGCTGACTTGCTTCTCAGGCTCTAAAGCAGCTCTGCTGACCTGGTTCTTATGCTCTAAAGCAGCTCTGCTGACCTGGTTCTCTGGCTCTACAACGGCTCTGCTGACCTGGTTCCCTGGCTTTGAAGCAGCTCTGCTGACCTGGTTCTCTGGCTCTAGACCAGTTCTGCTGACTCGGTTCTCTCCCACTAAAGCAGTTTTGCTGACTTGCTTCTCAGGCTCTAAAGCAGCTCTGCTGACCTGATTCTTAGGCTCTAGAGCAGCTCTGCTGACCTGGTTCTCTGGTTCTAAAGCAGCTCTGCTGACCTGGTTCTCTCCATCTCAAGCAGATCTGCTGACCTGGTTTCACTGGCTCTAGAGCAGCTCTACTGACCTGGTTCTCTGGCTATAGAGCAACTCTGCAGACCTGGTTCTTGGGCTCTAAAGCAGCTCTGCTGACCTGATTCTCTGGCTCTGGAGCAGCTATGCTGACCTGGTTCTCTCCCTTTAAAGCAGCTCTGCGGACCTGGTTCTCTGGCTCTAAAGTATCTCTGCTGACCTGGTTCTCTCCCTCTAAAGCAGCTCTGCTGATCTGGTTTCTCTGGCTCTAGAGCAACTCTGCTGACCTGGTTCTTAGGCTGTAGAGCAGCTCTGCTGACCTGGTTCTCTGGCTCTACATTGGCTCTGCTGACGTGGTTCTCTGGCTTTGAAGCAGCTCTGCTGACCTGGTTCTCTGGCTCTAAAGCAGCTCTACTGACCTGGTTCTATGGCTCTAACGCAGCTCTGCTGACCTGGTTCTCTGGCTTTGAAGCAGCTCTGCTGACCTGGATCTCTGTCTCTAGAGCAGCTCTGCTGACCTGGTTCTCTGGGTGTAGAGCAGCTCTGCTGACCTGGTTCTCTGGCTCTAGAGTAACTCTGATGACCTGGTTCTCTCCCTCTAAAGCAGCTCTGCTGACATGGTTCTCTGGCTCTAAAGCATCTCTGATGACCTGGTTCTCTCCCTCTAAAGCAGCTTTGATGACCTGGTTTCTCTGGCTCTATAGCAGATGTGCTGACCTGGTTCTCTGGCTCTACAGCAGCTCTGCTGACCTGATTTCTCTAGCTCTACAGCTGCTCTGCTGACCTGGTTCTCTGCTCTAGAGCAGCTCTGCTGAGCTGGTTCTCTGGAGCTACAACAGCTCTGCTGTCCTGGTTCTCTGGCTCTAAAGCAGCTCTGCTGACCTGGTTCTCTTGCTCTAAAGCAGCTCTGCTTACCTGGTTCTCTGGTTCTAGAGCAGCTCTGCTGACCTGCTTCTCTGGCTGTAGAGCAGCACTGCTGACCTGGTTCTCTCCCTCTGAAGCAGGTCTGCTGACCTGGTTTCTCTGGCTCTACAGCAGCTCTGCTGACCTGATTCTCTGGCTCTAAAGAAGCTCTGCTGACCTGGTTCTATGGCTCTAAAGCAGCTTTGCTGACCTGGCTCTCTGGCTTTGAAGCAGCTCTGCTGATCTGGTTCTCTGGCTCTAGTGCAGCTCTGCTGACATGGTTCTCTTCCTCTAAAGCAGCTCTGCTGACCTGGTTCTTTGCCTCTAGAGCAGCTCTGCTGACCTGGTTCTTAGGCTCTAGAGCAGGTCTGCTGACCTGGTTCTCTGGCTCTAAAGCAGCTCTGCTGACCTGATTCTCTGGCTCTAAAGAAGCTCTGCTGACCTGGTTCTATGGCTCTAAAGCAGCTCTGCTGACCTGGCTCTCTGGCTTTGAAGCAGCTCTGCTGATCTGGTTCTCTTCCTCTAAAGCAGCTCTGCTGACCTGGGTCTTTGGCTCTGAAGAAGCTCTGCTGACCTGGTTCTTAGGCTGTAGAACAGCTCTGCTGACCTGGTTCTCTGGCTCTACAACGGCTCTGCTGACCTGGCTCTCTGGCTTTGAAGCAGCTCTGCTGACCTGGTTCCCTGGCTCTGAAGCAGCTCTGCTGACCTGGTTCTCTGGCTTTGAAGCAGCTCTGCTGACCTGGTTCTCTGGCACTAGAACAGCTCTGCTGACTCGGTTCTCTCCCACTAAAGCAGTTCTGCTGACTTCCTTCTCAGGCTCTAAAGCAGCTCTGCTGAACTGGTCTGTGGTTCTAAAGCAGCTCTGCTGACCTGGTTCTCTCCATCCAAAGCAGCTCTTCTGACCTGGTTTCACTGGCTCTAGAGCAGCTCTGCTGACCTGGTTCTCTGGCTATAGAACAGCTCTGCTGACCTGGTTCTCTCCCTCTAAAGCAGCTCTGCTGACCTGGTTCTCTGGCTCTAGAGCATCTCTGCTGACCTGGTTCTCTCCCTCTAAAGCAGCTCAGCTCTGCAGACATGGTTCTCTGGCTCTACAGCAGCTCTGCTGACCTGGTTCTCTGGCTCTAGAGCAGCTCTGCTGACCTGGTTCTCTGGCTCTAGAGCAGCTCTGCTGACCTGGTTCTCTCCCTCCAAAGCAGGTCTGCTGACCTTGTTTCTCTAGCTCTACAGCAGCTCTGCTGACCTGGTTCTCTGCCTCTAGAGCAGCTCTGCTGACCTGGTTCTCTGGCGCTACAACGGCTCTGCTGTCCTGGTTCTCTGCCTCTAGAGCAGCTCTGCTTACCTGGTTCTCTGGTTCTACAGCAGCTCTGCTGACCTGGTTCTCTCCCTCTGAAGCAGGTCTGCTGACCTGGTTTCTCTGGCTCTACAGCAGCTCTGCTGACCTGGTTCTTTGCCTCTAGAGCAGCTCTGCTGACCTGGTTCTTAGGTTCTAGAGCACGTCTGCTGACCTGGTTCTCTGGCTCTAAAGCAGCACTGCTGACCTGATTCTCTGGCTCTAAAGAAGCTCTGCTGACCTGGTTCTATGGCTCTAAAGCAGCTCTGCTGACCTGGCTCTCTGGCTTTGAAGCAGCTCTGCTGATCTGGTTCTCTGACTCTAAAGCAGCTCTGCTGACCTGGTTCTCTTCCTCAAAAGCAGCTCCGTTGACCTGGGTCTTTGGCTCTAAAGCAGCTCTGCTGACCTGGTTCTTAGGCTGTAGAACATCTCTGCTGACCTGGTTCTCTGGCTCTAGAGCATCTCTGCTGAACTGGTCTGTGGTTCTAAAGCAGCTCTGCTGACCTGGTTCTCTCCATCTAAAGCAGCTCTGCTGACCTGGTTTCACTGGCTCTAGAGCAGCTCTGCTGACCTGGTTTTCTGGCTATAGAGCAGCTCTGCTGACCTGGTTCTTGGGCTCTAAAGCAGCTCTGCTGACCTGCTTCTCTGGCTCTAGAGCAGCTCTGCTGACCTGGTTCTCTCCCTCTAAAGCAGCTCTGCTGACCTGGTTCTCTGCCTCTAAAGTAGCTCTGCTGACCTGGTTCTCTCCCTCTAAAGCAGCTCTGCTGACTTGGTTTCTCTGGCTCTAGAGCAACTCTGCTAACCTGGTTCTTAGGCTGTAGAGCAGCTCTGCTGACCTGGTTCTCTGGCTCTACATTGGTTCTGCTGACCTGGTTCTCTGGCTTTGAAGCAGTTCTGCAGACCTGGTTCTCTGGCTTTGAAGCAGCTCTGCAGACCTGGTTCTCTGGCTTTAAAGCAGCTCTACTGACCTGGTTCTATGGCTCTAACGCAGCTCTGCTGACCTGGTTCTCTGGCTTTGAAGCAGCTCTGTTGACCTGGTTCTCTGGGTCTACAGCAGCTCTGTTGACCTGGTTCTCTGGGTCTACAGCAGTCTTGACCTGGTTCTCTGGCTCTAGAGTAGCTCTGCTGGCCTGGTTCTCTGGCTCTAGAGCAGCTCTGCTGACCTGGTTCTCTCCTTCTAAAGAAGCTCTGCTGACATGGTTCTCTGGCTCTAAAGCAGCTCTGATGACCTGGTTCTCTCCCTCTAAAGCAGCTTTGCTGACTTGGTTTCTCTGGCTCTACAGCAGCTCTGCTGACCTGGTTCTCTGGCTCTAGACCAGCTCTGCTGACCTGGTTCTCTGGCTCTAGAGCAGCTCTGCTGACCTGGTTCTCTCCCTCTAAGCAGGTCTGATGACCTGGTTTCTCTGGCTGTACAGCAGCTCTGCTGACCTGGATCTCCGCCTCTAGAGCAGCTCTGCTGACCTGTTTCTCTGGCTCCACAACGGCTCTGCTGACCTGGTTCTCTGGTTCTAAAGCAGCTCTACTGGCCTGGTTCTATGGCTCTAAAGCAGCTCTGCTGACCTAGTTCTCTGGTTCTAGATCAGCTCTGCTGACCTGCTTCTCTGGCTGTAGAGCAGCTCTGCTGATCTGGTTCTCTCCCTCTAAAGCAGGTCTGCTGACCCGGTTTCTCTAGCTCTACAGCAGCTCTGCTGACCTGGTTCTCTGCCTCTAGAGCAGCTCTGCTGACCTGGTTCTTAGGCTCTAGAGCAGGTCGGCTGACCTGGTTCTCTGGCTCTAAAGCAGCTCTGCTAACCTGGTTCTATCCCTCGAAAGCAGATCTGCTGAACTGGTTTCTCTGGCTCTACAGCAGCTCTGCTGACCTGGTTCTCTGGCTCAAGAGCAGCTCTGCTGACCTGGTTCTTAGAACCAGGCCAGCAGAGCTGCTCTAGAGCCTATGGCTCTCAAGCAGCTCTGCTCACCCGGTTCTCTGGCTTTGAAGCAGCTCTGCTGACCTGATTCTCTGGCTCTAAAGCAGCTATGCTGACCTGGTTCTATGGCTCTAAAGCAGCTTTGCTGACATGGTTCTCTGGCTTTGAACCAGCTCTGCTGACCTGGTTCTCTGGCTCTAGAGCAGCTATGCTGACCTGGTTCTCTTCCTCTAAAGCAGCTCTGCTGACCTGGTTCTCCGGCTCTAAAGCAGCTCTGCTGACCTGTTCTCTCCCTCTAAAGGACCTCTGCTGACTTGGTTTCCCTGGCTCTACAGCAGCTCTGCTGACCTGTTTCTCTGGCTCTAAAGCAGCTCTGCTGACCTGGTTCTCAGGCTCTAGAGCAGCTCTGCTGACCTGGTTCTCTGGCTGTACAGCAGCTCTGCTGACCTGGATCTCTGCCTCTAGAGCAGCTCTGCTGACCTGTTTCTCTGGCTCTACAACGGCTCTGCTGACCTGGTTCTCTGGTTCTAAAGCAGCTCTGCTGACCTGGTTCTATGGCTCTAAAGCAGCTCTGCTGACCTAGTTCTGTGGTTCTAGATCAGCTCTCCTGACCTGCTTCTCTGGCTGTAGAGCAGCTCTGCTGATCTGGTTCTCTCCCTCTAAAGCAGGTCTGCTGACCCGGTTTCTCTAGCTCTACAGCAGCTCTGCTGACTTGGTTCTCTGCCTCTAGAGCAGCTCTGCTGACCTGGTTCTTAGGCTCTAGAGCATGTCGGCTGACCTGGTTCTCTGGCTCTAAAGCAGCTCTGCTAACCTGGTTCTATCCCTCGAAAGAAGATCTGCTGAACTGGTTTCTCTGGCTCTACAGCAGCTCTGCTGACCTGGTTCTCTGGCTCAAGAGCAGCTCTGCTGACCTGGTTCTTAGAACCAGGCCAGCAGAGCTGCTCTAGAGCCTATGGCTCTAAAGCAGCTCTGCTCACCCGGTTCTCTGGCTTTGAAGCAGCTCTGCTGACCTGATTCTCTGGCTCTAAAGCAGCTATGCTGACCTGGTTCTATGGCTCTAAAGCAGCTCTGCTGACCTGGTTCTCTGGCTTTGAACCAGCTCTGCTGACCTGGTTCTCTGGCTCTAGAGCAGCTCTGCTGATCTGGTTCTCTTCCTCTAAAGCAGCTCTGCTGACCTGGTTCTCTGGCTCTAAAGCAGCTCTGCTGACCTGTTCTCTCCCTCTAAAGGACCTCTGCTGACTTGGTTTATCTGGCTCTACAGCAGCTCTGCTGACCTGTTTCTCTGGCTCTAAAGCAGCTCTGCTGACCTGGTTCTTAGGCTCTAGAGCAGCTCTGCTGACCTGGTTCTCTGGCTCTACAATGGCTCTGCTGACCTGGTTCTCTGGCTTTGAAGCAGCTCTGCTGACCTGGTTCTCTAGCTCTAAAGCAGCTCTGCTGACCTGGTTCTCTGGCTCTAAAGCAGCTCTGCTGACCTGGTTCTCTGGCTTTGAAGCAGCTCTGCTGATCTAGTTCTCTGGCTCTAGAGCAGCTCTGCTGACTTGGTTCTCTCCCTCTAAAGCAGATCTGCTGACCTTGTTCTCTGGCTCTAAAGCAGCTCTGCTGACCTGGTTCTCTCCCACTAAAGCAGCTCTGCTGACCTGGTTCTCTGGCTCAAGAGCAGCTCTGCTGACATGGTTCTTAGGCTCTAGAGCAGCTCTGCTGACCTGGTTCTATGGCTCTGTGAGAAGTTGGCCTGGTATATGCTGGTCACTAGTTAAAGTGGCCACCTTGCACCAGTACAATTCGACTCTTATGGTAGATAGGTTTAAGGCAACCTTTTTAAAGAAAGCTATCCTAGTGGTAGCTGTGGAGAGCAGCCTTCAGGCTAAGTCCCAGAGGAATGTAAAGCAGCTTGTTTTACCTTATAATCTCTTGAATCACTAAATGAAAGGACACCACACAGGTATATATATAAAATATATATGTATTTATTACTAGACACACTCTACTAATCTCTTTATGAGATTAGAAGTCAAGGACATATGCACAAATCAACATTTCACAACAAATTAAGCACTTATATGGCTGGGGCCCCAGGGGCGTACCAGACCAATTACTAAAAAAGAGGTATAAGAAGAACGACTTGAGAAGGAAGAAGGCCTAAGGTCTTCAGAAGCGCTGGGGCCTCACTAATCCACCCAAGGCAGGTAAGTAAAAGACCCACGGGAGACGCATGCAGTGTGAGAACACAGCCGTGGATCCCAATAGGCTTTAATGGAGCAAGTCGCGGTTGGAATTTTAAAGTTTTAGGATACTTCGGGAGAGTCTACAAGCAAGTCACTTACAGGGTAAGTAGTTCTAGAGCCAACACACACAGGAGCACGGGAGTACTTGAGTTACCTCACCCAGGGAAGCCGGGTGCATAGGTGTCTTTTGGTGTCGGGTCGTGCCGTCATTTTCAGTGGGAGCCAAAGAAGACTTACTGCTGGTGAAGACAGGAGAAGTGTCCGGTGGAATCCAAGGCTGGATTCTGAAGAAAGAAGACCTGAAAGCAGTGGAGACAGTGTTCAAAGTCACTAGCCAGTGACCTGGGGCCAGGAAGCTGGATGCCCACAGATGTCGGGCGATTTCAGGTGATCACGGGTGTCTTGATTCTGCAGCCACGAGGTCCAGGAGGCATTGACGACGACCAGGAACTGGATTTGGAGCCCTTTGGTTCTGTGGAAAAGTCTTCAGGGGACCCACAAGCCAACGGGCAAGGAAT
Source organism: Triturus cristatus (assembly GCF_964204655.1). Classification (NCBI taxonomy): domain Eukaryota; kingdom Metazoa; phylum Chordata; class Amphibia; order Caudata; family Salamandridae; genus Triturus; species Triturus cristatus. The sequence continues at coordinate 1,129,658,604 of NC_140579.1, read as the reverse complement.
CGCGAAGACGCCTCGTGAGGATTCACTTCACAGGAGCACACGGTCACTCGGGATGAGGTAGGCCTCTGATGTTCGAGGGAAATCATGCTGGAAGCTTGGGCCACATGTGGTCCAAAGCACAAGTTCGTAGAACATCGTGAAGGGGTTGCACACGACAATAGTGCACGGTACCCGGGTATTGCTGTTCCTCGTCACTCGTGGGGTCCACTCGCCTCAGCTTGGCTGGGGACTCACAATGGCCGTCGAGAAGTCAGGAAATACACTTCTGGGGCTGCAGAGACATCGGACTCCGGCGGGAGCGGGAAAGTTTGCGACCGTTAATGCAAAGTTTTGGTGCCTGCCAAGCAGGGGAGTCACTCCTTGACTCCAAGGGAGATTCTTCAGTCTTCCAAAGGTAGTGGAACGTCGAAGGTCCCAGATTCTTCTTCAGAGTGTCGTCCAGGGATATCTAGTTTGCAATGGCAAGGGTTCCCTAACTTATACTAAAAGAAAGGGACGGACTAGCTCTATGACCACTCCTATGGGAGGGTCAGGGGAGTGGGTGGCTACACCCACTTCCCTTTGTCCAGTTTTGCACCAGAGCACGGGCTGGTAGCCCCTGAACCGGTTTGAGCTGGCATATGCACAGAGGAGCCTACTGCTCCCCCAGTGCAGGACTTCAAAGCACTCTAGGAATGCACCCACCCAGCCCCAATACACTAAATCCTGTCTGGAAGGTGGTGACACCTCCCTGTGACAGGATGCCTATTGTTGGGCCTCCTCCACTCCGAGTTTCGGTCAGCAGCAGGAGGGCAGCCCAGTGTCTGTGCTGGTTGCATTCATTTTGTGATGCCAGGGCTCTTTCAGGATTCTACTGTGTTTCCACAGTAGGTACATGTCTATCCCTCTAGAAGGGTGGTGTGGTAAATTTTAATTACCTAGACTTAATTTATGCGGTAAAATACAATACGAATAACTCAGTAAAAATAAGAGGCAGAATCCGTGGTATTCGAGGGTATAATAGGGTATTTATTCCTTACAAAGGAATGATGATGGTTCGAACCAGGCAATCGAGTTCCGTCACCACGAAGGTTCAGGAAGGGATCAGCAATACATTATTGACAAGTTGTCATATTTATATTGAAGTGCATTACAGTAAAGACAGATGCAGGAGGCGTAACAGCTGATAAGAATACACATACGTAATAGAAAAGGCGTTTACAATAGGCGTGCATAGAGGCGTATACTAAAAATGTCATTATGATGATGACACAAGTGGGTGGATCCATAAGAGAATCCTGCAAAGTCAGCGGACATACATGGCAGAGATGCGCGCGCAGCCGCATGACGTGTGATTGACGTGTAACTAGAGGGTGAAGGGAACTTGATATTTAGCCCTACATGAGGAGACAGAAGTCTGGGGTGTCAGGACAACCTAGTCCTAAATCATATCCAATATCTTGTGTTTAAAGAACTATATTATCTAGAAGGAAAGGTCTTCTCGGACAGATCCTATTCTATACTGACTGCTAGTGCGTGTACAGGCGTCTAAGTGTCTATATGAGATGCGAGGGGGGCATGGGCCTACCATGGTAACGAGAGTCATGAATTACTTGCACGGAGACAGTAAGGCCGGGCCCTTTGCTCTGCAGCTAGAGGGATGTTTACCTAAGCTACTTAGACAGGAATGCATTTCTTGAGGAGCGGAACAGATAACTTGAAGGCTGAATACAGTTTTGGCAGGCAACAGGCCGGGCTAAGCACCGTTAGCCGCGCAGGAAGTAAGACAAAGTTCATGGATACAGATGCAGGTCCAGGCTGGAGCATTCAGAGGCAGAAGCAGGAAAAGGCTCGATGGCAGAATTCAGGGCCTACCTTGCCAGAGCTGGAAAACGTGAAAAGTATACCATATAAAGACGGTGGCAAGGCATACTTAGGAACGGAATATCTGACCCATTCATGGCAGATATGAAAGAGTACATATTAACGTTGGACACAATTGTATTTGCGTCTTCATAGCTTGAAGTGGAGGGAACATACATGTATTTGTAGCATGTACATGGAGCCGTTGGGGTCTAGATAGGGGACACAATTGACCATAAAAATTCATATTTCCTCATTCCCTCCTTGTCCCCTACGGACCCTCATGAAATATCGATCCTCAGGAATCCATCAATCTGTTCATGTAACATCATTTGCTCTTCTTTCTTCTTCCGGGATCTTGAATGAAAACTTGAACGTGGAATACACGATGTGGCACACAGGCCGCAAATCGCTGGTCCACATTGTAGACATAGACAACAACTGAATACTATGAGAAGGCCAATACCTAGGAAGGATAGGACTTTCCATCCCCAGGCTGACAACACGCTCCAGAACCAACTGGACCATGTCCAGATGCCTGCATTCTGATGTATCTGATTTGCAATCTTGTGAAGACGAGTTATGGCTTTATATACGGATGACGCGTTTTCTGGGATGAAAACACAGCAACTTGATCCGATGACCCTACAAGCTCCGCCCCTATCTGCTAGGATGACGTCAAGGACAAGACGATTTTGGAGAACAACAATCCGCATCGCAGACTGCTCCTCTGTTAAGTTGCCTAGGGCAGAGGTAGTTTCATTCACTACTGCTTCAAGGGTTCTGGTTAATCTACGTATCAGTTTACTGTTTGAGACAACACCTATGTAAGGAAAGAGACCTTTATTGAAGTCTGTATATTGTTCCCATGCTGTTTCGGTGTAGTCAACAATCGGGATATCTCTCTGGGGTCTATGGTGTACTAGATTGGTATTTCTATGATAATCAGGAGGGGCTAGGAAAACAGGTGGCAGAAGGAATGCAATGTAACAGGTACCATCCCAATCTAGGGGTAGGCGTATATATGCGGTGTGACCACAGATGAAGTAGGAGTGACGGGAAGCTCTAAATGTAGACTTGCCTTTATCACTGAATTCGATCACAGTAGTACATTTACTATGACCCAGGTGTACTGAACCATTCTTTCTTACACATAATTCACCTTTGACTGGTAATACGGACATAGCAGGCAAGACTAGTGTAGCTTCAGATTCAACATTTAGAATCATGAGGTTAAGTGAAAAATTACCTAATCCATACACTTCATTTTCTAGGTCCGTTCCTGTTCTTTTGGGAAGTCCCTCCTTGTTAGGATGACAGGCTTTAAGCAAAACTAAGTTCAGGTTTCCCCATACCCAGTTGCTCTGGTATACTACAGTGTTTGAATCTAAGGAGTTAATCAAACTAAACCATGCTCCACAGGAACCATTATGTGTAAATGGGTACGGAAAGAGAGGCAGAACTCCTTTGTATTTCTGATAGGGAGGGAGTCGGCCACATATCCAACAATTGGTAGCATTGCTGGTCTGATGGGAATGATGTAACATACTAATAAATGTGTTGTTGCGCAGCGCAAATCTATAGGACAACTCATGTGGAGGTAATTCACTAAAAGAATGTTTCGGCAGTAACATTGTAAGCACGCTTGAAAATAGGATAGTACATATGTAACAGTATGCTTGCAGCAATAATAAAAAGACTTAGAAAAAACATAATCAACAGTGTCACTATACAGTGACTATGAAGTGATTTACAGTATGCATGTTTCTTGAGCTGTTTCTGTCTATTTTTCTCTCTAATTCGGTCTAGAGGATACATGTCAAAGACTTAATTCAACCGATTCACCTTGGAGAGGACTTAAACAATCGAATTGTCTGACTTGCTAGACCTTAGTTTCAGTTTGTATTCCTGTGTTTCAGTCTGTTCAACCAGGGGGAGTTTTGAATCAGTCTCTGGAAGGGGGCAGGGCTGAGAGTTCAGTTCGGATGGTAGTCCATGAAATTTCTTGATATGACTCGAGTGTAACCAACCCTTGCGACCTTCGACCTTTACTGCTGTCCTCGTCGTTAGGAGAACCAGCTTTGGTTGTAGCCAGCGAGGCTCCAACGGACTCCTCCTGTCGAAATTTCTGACGAAAACGAGATTTCCCGGAACCACTTCATGGGGTTTTACCTCGGTGTTGTCGGGAAAGGCTGCAGCTACCTGTGAACGGCAAGATTGTAGTGCAGACATCAAGGAAGCAAGGTAATCTGTCAGCATAATTACAATCAACATCAGTTATCTTACGAGGTATAGGCGTCCCCCACATATTTGGTGGCCTACCGAAGACCACCTCGTACGGGGCTAGCCCTGTGCGAGAATGTGCTACCATTCTCATGTAAAATAGTGCAACCGGTAAGGCTACTATCCAGTCGACACCTTTCTCTCTACAGATTTTAGAAAGCCGTATTTTCAGGGTCTGATTATGACGTTCCACGAGACCTGCTGCCTCGGGATGTCGGACACAGTGGAATTTCCATTGATAGCCTAACAAGAGTGAAATGTGTTTCATTAGCTCGGATGAGAACGGCTGGCCATTATCTGAGTATACGATACGGGGCAAACCATACCGTGGGAAGAATTCACGAACTAATTGTTTGGCAGTAGTCGGGGCAGTGTAATCTGAAACGGGATACGCCTCTGTCCAACGGGAAAGAGCGCATACAACTACGAGGACATATTTGAATCCTCGACATCGTTCCATCTGGATATAATCCATCTGGAGGACTTCAAAAGGGTGATCGGGAGGTTGAAAACCACCCTGTTCTACAGGTACGCCTTTACCTGGGTTGAACTGACAACATATCATACAAGTTCGGACTTTCTGTTTGGCTGCAGCTCGTAAGTTTTTGTTGAACCAAATGTGTTGAATACTGTCTAACATAGCTTTTTCTCCTAGATGTGCTGGACTATGTATTGTGTTAATGATAACTTGGACCATTGAGTCGGGGAGAAACCATATAGATTTTCCCTTCGTCATCCATCCCTGATCGGTTTGGATCCCTCCTAATTCAGTCCATTTCTTTATTTCCTCTGGTGTAGCATGTGTCTGTATGTCAATTACATCAAGAGCGGGATCCTTAACTGTCATGCAGTGTGTCGGCGTCGGAACTATTGTCTTTGTCAAGTCAGTTGCATAAGTCCTATTCTGTGCTGTTTGCTTAGCTGTTCGGTCTGCTAGGTCGTTACCCTGGGAAATGATATCGGTGACTTTTGTATGAGCTTTGCACTTCATGATAGATATTGAAGTAGGTAGATGTATTGCATCTAATAGAGCTTGAATGAGGGGACCGTGTTGAATGTTGGCACCGTGAGAAGTCAAATAACCTCTCTCTCGCCAAAGGACTCCGAAGTCGTGTACAACTCCGAAAGCATAACGTGAATCTGTGTATATGTTAACTTTTCTATTCTTGGCTTGAATACAGGCTTGTGTCAGAGCAATAAGCTCTGCTGCTTGAGCTGATAATGTGTCGATACAATTTGTTTCAATGACTTCGGTGTCTGTCGTGACTGCATAAGCGGCCACTAACTTTCCTGTACTTGTTCTCATACATGAACCTTCTACATAAAGTGTCAGGTCTGAATCTGGTAATGGGACATCGTTCAAATCTTGTCTGGGTTTCGTCGTAATAGTAATGACTTCAATACAATCATGCGCCAGTGGGTCTGTTCCACTTAATGGCAAAAGTGTGGCAGGATTTAATGTACTACAACGTCTGATTTCTATGTGTGGCTGAAACAATGTGAGTTCGTAACCTGTCAGTCGTGCTATAGTCAAGTGTTGTGTTTGTGTCCGATTCAAGAGAACCTCTACTGCGTGTGGTACTTGTACTGTCAATTGATGTCCTAATACTATGGAATCGCTTTGTCTGATCGCTAGAGCTGTCGCTGCAACTGATTTCAGACACGCAGGAAGAGCTTGAGCTACGGGATCTAATGTGCTAGAAAAGTAAGCACATGGCTTGTGTGATCCTGCTTGTTCCTGAGTGAGTACTGACAAGGCAGTACCTTCACGTTCTGTAACAAAGAGTGTAAAAGGCTTACTGTAACATGGTGTCGCTAAAACAGGTGCTTGGCATAAAGCTTTCTTTAAGTCTTCAAAAGCTTGTGTATGTTCTGGAGTCCAAGGGAGGACAGTCGATGTCGCTGCCTCCTGGGTTGTCAACTGAATGAGTGGTTTAGCTAAAAATGCATATTGGGGAATCCACTGCCTACAGTACGAAGTGAGGCCTATGAAGGCCCGTACCTCCTTTTGGGTCTTGGGTGGTGGCATGTTTACAATTAACTGGATGCGGTCAGGTGTGAGCTGTCTCCCCCATTTGGACAGCAAGTGCCCTAGGTACACAACTTGCTGGGCACAAAATTGCAGCTTTGAAGGGGACACCTTGTGCCCCTTGTCGGCCAGAAAATGTAAAACCGTCAGTGATGCTTTTTCACATTCGGGTTCGCTTCGGGCGGTGATCAGCAGATCATCGACATACTGAAGCAGTGCAGTGTTAACTGGCATGTGGATACTCTCAAGTTGTCTTTTCAGTGCTTGGCTGTAGATGCTAGGACTTTCTGTAAATCCTTGAGGTGCGCGTGCAAATTTAAAACTTCGTCCATTTAAACTGAATCCGAACAAATATTGGCTTTCCGGATCGATTGGGACGCTGAAGAAGGCGTTCTTGAGGTCAATTACAGTAAAGAACGTTGCCTCTGAATCAATAGCTGTCAGTAATGAAGAAATATCCGGGACCACGGGATATTGTGGTACAATGCATTTATTCAATTCGCGCAGATCAATAACTAATCGATATACTGGGGGTGCTTTTGGATCAGTTCGTTTAAGAATCGGAATAATCGGAGAATTACATACATTGGAGTCGGTTTCTACAACCACTCCTTGTGCAATTAGTTCGTCAATGATTTGCAGTAAAACCACTACAGCATCTGGCGGTAACTTGTATTGTCGCATTCGTGGTAATACCACTCCTGTTTTGAGTGTAACTCGATATGGTGTAATGTGCATACAACCTACATCAGTGGGGCCTTGTGCCCATAAGTGTGCAGGTAGATTCTGTAACCGGTGATCCATGTCTCTAGACACGTAGTGACCTTTAAAGTCACGCAAGAATAGTCGTACTCCGTCCGGAGAACAGCATATTATAGCTCCTAGAGCTTTCAATGTTTTAATACCTAACAAGTTTTCTGGACATGATTTCGTAAGCAATAGATCTGTAGTCCGTGTTAATGGACCGACTGTGAATGCAAGTGGTTGCGATACTTCGTTAATAGTGGGCTTTCCTGAAAAACCAAGGGAAATATTTTGTGAGCCTGAGAGGGGTGCCCCTGGAACTTCATCGTGACTTATAGTTGTTCTGCTTGCCCCTGTATCAAGTAGAAACTTTCTGTCTTTCCCTAATACTTGACTCTGTACATAAGGACCCTCTTGATCTACAGGAACCTCAATAAGGGGTAAGCCAACTTCCCTCTCTAGGCTATTTCATGTGTATCGCTGATACTCTGGATAGTCATTTTGTGCGTACTGGTACATCTGATGTGTCGTGTTCTGTGTTGCTGCAATAGGCTGTGGCTGTGGTACCGCTATGGTCTGTTGTGCAGCTTGCATAGGCTGTACATTCTGAGGTACTTGTTGTTGGATCTGATCCTGTCTAGGCGGACGCGGTCTCTCCTTTGTTTTACCCGTGGAGATATTATGTTTTAGAACTGCACAATCGTTTATATAATGACCTGGCTGTTTACAATAGTTGCATGTCCCTTTAACGGGAACCGCTGAATTACTGGACTGTGTCGCACCCTTTTTATGACCGTCAGCTGGAACTGACTGAGCGACAAGCATTTTCATTTTCGTGTCTTTCATACGTCTTTGTTCGTGTTCTTGTTCTTCTCTAATTCTATTTTGGTGATACTGTAACATTTGTAACATTTGTGACGGGGTATTAGCTTGCCAAGTGCTCTCAACTTTCAATACTCTGTTTTTAACCTGCGGCAGGGAATTCTCGACTAGTTTTGTTACAAAAAGGTGTGGATATGACTCACTATTTGCTTTCAAGCCGCTATTAATACCAAAACATTTTTCAAATCGGGAATAGAAATCACTGGTGTCTTCCTCGGGTTTCTGTTTACAAGCTGAGATTGCTCCCCAATCTTCCTTTTTCGTAGTTAACAAACGTGGCAATACTTGTACTAGTAGACCTGGCAATGCTTTTGTTTTGTCCCCAAGCCCTACGCCTGCAGTTCGGTTATTTTCTTCATTTTCTAATGCGGTCCAATCAATCTTTTGGTCTCCCACCTCCCATTCTTTTTCCTTGAGTTTCTCATAAATACCGGCAGGCAATAATACTTTCAATATTTTCATAATGTCAGGATAGGTATAATCACCCATGAGTAACATGTCCTTTAGTTCACGGTGGAAACCTGCTGGATCTTTGTCATGGCTGGGCACTAATTTTTTCATTTCCAATAGTTCTATTTTGGTTATGGGCGTGTACACAAACACGCGTCTAAACGTATTGTCATCATTCCTGACTGGGTGTACTTCGCGTAAGGGATTCTGTCTGTCTATGTAATACGGGTTTCTCTCCATGGAAGGAGCTGGATCATGTTCTGGACACAAAAAGGCACTACATCTATGTCGGTATTCTAGAATTACTTTAATTAGATCGGTACCTAAACCTCTCCATTTATTCGTGAGTAGTTCTATCAATATATCAGGTAGGGGACCAGGATCGGAGTGTTGGCCTTTATATAATATAAGGAGATATTGTATCATGTATATACTAGCTAAACGTTGTTCGTCTGGGGCGAGATTCAGAAACGTGTGTGCTAGCGCATCATCACTGTATTTTTTGGAGCTGTCAGCCCATTGTACTGCTGACCTGGCTAATTCTTGTTCATCCATAGAATCGAGTACATGGTACCCCCTTCGTTCTCGAAGTAATTTATCAGAAGCCTGGAATAAGTGTTCAGGGGTCCTTGGATTTGTAATAACTGTTTGAAAAATTCTGTTACATTCTGGACGTATCGGACGTATTGTTTTATTAAAGGATCTTCCTTTTCCTACATAAGCTATCATTTGTTTAGCTGGTAACTCAAATTGTCCTGTGCTCATTTCTGACTGTTCTTCCTCCTCTTCCTCTGATTCAGTTTTATCTGCTTCTACTCTGCTTTCATGTATTCGTTCTACTTCTTTTCTGATCCTTCGGCACATGGCTTCTATACACTTCTGTTTATCATGTCTCCCGTCTGTTATATTCTGACCCCATTTGGTAAGTGCTTGCATTTCCTCTGAATCTACCTCAGGCCTGTCTCTATTTCTGATCAAACAGTTTATAAAAAAGCGTAACAGTAATTTTTGTATGTCTACTTTCTGGTATTCCATGGCTTCGGCAATACTTTCAGGACCTTGCCCTGATTGGATAAAGCGATATATTTTGTCTAGATGTTCAACCATTCCTGGTAACGTCATTAAATAGTTTGCAGCTCGTCGCAAACGTACTGAAGACAGCAACATTCTGTCGTGTTTTCCTGGCACTGGATCATATATACAATCGGAAAGAGGCTCGTTTAATATACTGTCTGATATTCTTTGGGGTGTGCGTCGATATGCTAAATCCCTATAAGTCAATCTAGTGTTTGGCGGTGGCGTGGAAAAACCTCCTGTCGCACCCCCTGAGGTGCCAGGTCCAAAAGGATTTGTTGGGTGCAGGGTAGAGAGTGTCGGTGCAGGAAGGACTGTAGAAACAGATGGAATTGTTAGAACTTGAGTAGGAGTTTGTTGCTGCAGAGGTGAGTGCAGCTGGTTTTGGGGTTGAGTGTCGTTAACGGGTGGTGTGCGTGGCTGCACACCATTAGCATATTCGGGGGCTGCATCGTCTAAATAGGAAGAAAGGAAAATGTCTTTTGCGGTCTTGGGATGTATTTTAATCGGGAGTAACGGAGGTGGCAGATCTTCTGGTACCTCCAAAGTGGCTTTAGGCAAACCCTCGGCCAGAAGAGGATACATACCATTCATAAGAGTGTTTCGTTGTCTGTCTACTTGTTCTGTTTTTATTCGGGTACCTTCGTCAATTAATATGTTTTCTCGGGCCTTTTCTGAATCTTCCCTACTTTTCTCTTCCTTTCTGAGCGCTTTCTCTGTGCGCCTATGCGATTCTTTATGCCATAGTTCAATGGCATCTTTCTGTGACTGTCTGGCTTTCTTTTTCATAACGCTTCTTCTATTCTCATGATGCAATCTGCATCCCATGTTCCAGCAGCGGGCCATCTCTGACTCTCTGCCAAATCCTTGGTGTAGTCCACCCATAGATCAAGATATAATACGGCATCTAGGCCATGTTTATGGTACATAAAGTACCCTGGAGTGTCCCTAGGTGGGATAGGAACAGCTTCCTCTAGTATCCCTTTTCTAGTTTTTATCTGTCTTAATTTTGAAAATAACGGCATTTTGAACCTTGCTACTTGATTCTTATTTTTACTCGGACCTGAACACAACTTATACAATAAACACAATAATGAAGATCGAACAATCACTCATACCACGACATTTAAAATATATCAAAACAGTTTAGAACGAACAATAATAATTAGAATAAAACTAGTTAACTGCATAATACTAAATATACTGTATGTACTGCTAAACAGTACAGATACACTGCTAAAACAGTGCAGACCAGGTCTGTGTACCCAGACCCGTCTTGACCGGCACAAACTAATGTGCACGTCTAGATGCGTCCTCAGCAACGGTACTCACCGGGAAGCACGGAACGGAAGGCCTCGGAAGTCTGGACTGGACTAGACCAAACTGGACTCGACTCGACTCGTGACTTGGATACTTCGGAACTTCGGAATCTGGTGGGCCTCTGTATACCTCGGATCTTGCTCTCTCAGCTAGGCTCTGGTCGGGATTCTCCGCACTCCTCACCGCCTCGTCTGGGTGTTGATCGCAGCCTCAGTCGCCCCCGTTGGCCTGAGGGGGATACAGGAAATCCTGCGGGTACGCGTAATTGTCCGTCCGGCTGTGGCAGGAGACCGGGTCTGCAACGCACCTCCGGCGCGTGGGGTGTGAGAGGTGTCCCTGTTCGGGCGCCAATTATGTGGTAAATTTTAATTACCTAGACTTAATTTATGCGGTAAAATACAATACGAATAACTCAGTAAAAATAAGAGGCAGAATCCGTGGTATTCGAGGGTATAATAGGGTATTTATTCCTTACAAAGGAATGATGATGGTTCGAACCAGGCAATCGAGTTCCGTCACCACGAAGGTTCAGGAAGGGATCAGCAATACATTATTGACAAGTTGTCATATTTATATTGAAGTGCATTACAGTAAAGACAGATGCAGGAGGCGTAACAGCTGATAAGAATACACATACGTAATAGAAAAGGCGTTTACAATAGGCGTGCATAGAGGCGTATACTAAAAACGTCATTATGATGATGACACAAGTGGGTGGATCTATAAGAGAATCCTGCAAAGTCAGCGGAAATACATGGCAGAGATGCGCGCGCAGCCGCATGACGTGTGATTGACGTGTAACTAGAGGGTGAAGGGAACTTGACATTTAGCCCTACATGAGGAGACAGAAGTCTGGGGTGTCAGGACAACCTAGTCCTAAATCATATCCAATATCTTGTGTTTAAAGAACTATATTATCTAGAAGGAAAGGTCTTCTCGGACAGATCCTATTCTATACTGACTGCTAGTGCGTGTACAGGCGTCTAAGTGTCTATATGAGATGCGAGGGGGGCATGGGCCTACCATGGTAACGAGAGTCATGAATTACTTGCACGGAGACAGTAAGGCCGGGCCCTTTGCTCTGCAGCTAGAGGGATGTTTACCTAAGCTACTTAGACAGGAATGCATTTCTTGAGGAGCGGAACAGATAACTTGAAGGCTGAATACAGTTTTGGCAGGCAACAGGCCGGGCTAAGCACCGTTAGCCGCGCAGGAAGTAAGACAAAGTTCATGGATACAGATGCAGGTCCAGGCTGGAGCATTCAGAGGCAGAAGCAGGAAAAGGCTCGATGGCAGAATTCAGGGCCTACCTTGCCAGAGCTGGAAAACGTGAAAAGTATACCATATAAAGACGGTGGCAAGGCATACTTAGGAACGGAATATCTGACCCATTCATGGCAGATATGAAAGAGTACATATTAACGTTGGACACAATTGTATTTGCGTCTTCATAGCTTGAAGTGGAGGGAACATACATGTATTTGTAGCATGTACATGGAGCCGTTGGGGTCTAGATAGGGGACACAATTGACCATAAAAATTCATATTTCCTCAGTGGGATCATACTCCCACACCAGTTACTGGTGTGGGGGTATGATTCCAAAACGTTTAACACCAAACACAACAGGTTATAATGCACTTAAGACTATATGGTTTAACCGCATCCACAAACAGCTACAGAGAATGGACTCTGAGAGCTGCAGAGGGGCCCTGCTCAGGCAGAGGCACCCCCTCACATGGAAACCAAGCACCCTGCCCTCAGGATTGATAGGGCCTGCCTTAGGGGTGACTGATAGGTTTATATGTGTGTGTAAGGTGAGATATAGGGAACCTATACCTCAGTGAGGAGTGCTAACACTACCTCACCCAGGCTGCAGTAGCAGGCCTGTGGTGTCAGATTTAGTCTGCTTCCCAGGGGAGGCATAATACATGCTTCAGCCCCTGGTAGGCCTATGAAGTACCTATGCCCTTGGCACCTAAGGTACCATATACTAGGGGCTCATAAGGTACCACAGTATCCAATCTCTAGTGCATCTAATATGCACTCCAAGTTGTTTAGAGAGAACAGAGAGGCCGGGGCCCTGATTAGCAGGGACCCAGCCAGACTATAGCCAGAAACCAGTGTAACCATCAGAAAAAAAGTGGGGGCAACATAAGTGCAGATCCTACTCTCCTACACAACCCCCCCCCCCCCCCAAACGCAGGGACACTAAACTAACCTTGACCAGTTGAGTCTTCGTGTTCTAAGTGGAAATACCTTGAGAGTACATCTGCATTGGCATGTTGGGTCCCAGGTCTATGTTCCACTGTATAGTCCATCGCCTGTAGTGAAATGGACCACCTTAAAAGTTTTGGGTTTTCACCTTTCATCTGTTTAAGCCATAGGAGGGGCTTGTGGTCAGTCTGAACTATGAAGTGAGTGCCAAACAAGTATGTCCTCAGCTTCTTCAGGGCCCACACCACAGCAAAGGACTCCCTCTCTATAGCTGACCAACATTTCTCTCTAGGGGTCAGCCTTCTGCTTATAAAAGCTACTGGCTGGTCTTGACCTTCATCATTCAGTTGAGACAGGACAGCTCCCACACCCAGCTCAGAAGCATCTGTTTGGACAATTAACTTGTTGGTGTAGTCTGGACTCTGTAAGATGGGGGCAGTGCACATGGCCTGCCTTAGGTCTTCAAATGCCTTTTGACAGCTAGCTGTCCACTGAACCTTTTTTTGCCATTTTCTTTGAGGTAAGATCATTTAAGGGGGTCACTATAGATCCATATCCCTTAACAAACCTACTATAGTACTCAGTCAGGCCCAAAAAGGCTCTCACCTGTGTCTGGGTTGTTGGAGCAACCCATTCCATGATGGTTTGGATGTTGCTCTGTAAAGGCTGAACCTGGCCCCCACCTACAAGGTGGCCCGGGTACACAACCTGACTCTGCCCTATCTGGCACTTAGTGGCCTTGATAGTGAGGCCTGCTTTTTGCAGTGCCTCCAAAACATTTCTGAGGTGGACCAGGTGATCCTGCCAGGAGGAACTAAAGACAGCAATATCATCTAGATAAGCTGAGCAATAAGTTTACATTCCTGTCAGAACTTTGTTCACCAACCTCTGAAAAGCAGCAGGTGCATTCTTCAAACCAAAGGGCATCACCACAAAGTGGTAGTGCCCACCAGGGGTCGAAAATGCTGTTTTGGACTTGGCATCCTCAGCTAACCTGATCTGCCAGTAGCCACATGTTAGGTCAAATGTACTCCGAAACTTGGCCGAGGCCAACGTATCAATCAGTTCATCTGCCCTAGGAATTGGATAGGTATCAGTCCTGGTGACTGCATTGAGGCCTCTGTAGTCTACACAAAACCTCATTTCTTTCTTACCACCCTGGGTATGAGTACTAGGACTACTGGACTAGCCCAAGGGCTATCTGAAGGCTCAATCACACCTAGTTCCAACATTTTCTGGACTTCAGTCCTGATACAGTCCCTGACATGGTCAGGTTGCCTGTAGATTTTACTCTTGACAGGCAGACTGTCTCCAGTGTCCACCTCATGGGTGCACCAGGAAGTCTGACTAGGGGTCAGGCTAAACATATGTCTAAACTGTTGCAAAACTTGTCTGCAGTCAGTTTGCAGATGATCAGTGAGGCTGCTTGCCAAAGCAACACCATCTACTGACCCATCATCAGGGTTCTGTGAGAGGGGGTCACTCTCCTCCTCCTGTTCCTCATCAGTTGCCATGAGCAAGTCCATGTCAGTCCTGTCAACATATGGTTTCAATCTGTTGACATGGAGCACCCTAAGGGGGCTCCTGGGAGTTCCAAGATCCACCAGATAGGTGACTTCTCCCTTTTTCTCAACAATTGTATGGAGGCCACTCCATTTGTCTTGGAGAGCTGCTGGGGCCACAGGCTCCAACACCCACACTTTCTGTCCTGGCAGGTATACAGTCAGCACAGCCTTTTGGTCATGCCATGTTTTTTGTAGTTCTTGGCTGGCCTCCAGGTTTTTAGTTGCCTTATTCATGTATTCGGCCATCCTGGAGCGGAGACCAAGTACATAGTCCATCATATCTTGTTTGGGAGGTTTGAGAGGTAACTCCCAGCCCTCTTTCACCAAACATAATGGACCTCTTACAGGATGCCCAAACAGAAGTTCAAAAGGGCTGTAACCAACCCCCTTCTGTGGAACCTCTCTGTATGCAAACAGAAGGCAGGGAAGTAAAGGGTCCCATTTTCGCCTAAGCTTTTCTGGGAGGCCTTTAATCATTGCCTTTAGGGTTTTGTTGAAACGTTCAACTAACCCATTGAATTGTGGGTGATAGCGAGTAGTGAATTTATAATTTACACCACACTCCTTCCACATTGCTTTTAGGTATCCTGACATGAAGTTGGTACCTCAGTCAGATATAACGTCCTTTGGGAAACCCACTCTGGAGAAAACTCCAATGAGGGCTCTTGCCACCACAGGGCCTATGGTGGTCCTCCGGGGAATTGCCTCTGGGTACATGGTGGCATGATCCACTACCACCAGGATAAACCTGTGCCCAGATGCTGTTGGAGGGTCAAGGGGACCAACAATGTCAATCCCTACCCTTTCAAAGGGTACCCCCACCACAGGTAGTGGTATCAGGGGGGCCTTTGTTGTTCCACCTGACTTGCCACTGGCTTGGCAAGTGACACAGGAGCGACAAAACTCCTTGGTGTCCTCTGACATATGTGGCAAATGAAAATGGGGAACAAGCCTATCCCAGGTCTTGTTTTGGCCCAAGTGTCCTGCTAAAGGGATGTCATGTGCTAGGGTCAAGAGGAACCCCCTAAACTTCTGAGGTATTACCAACCTCCTGGTGGCTCCAGGGGTAGGATCTCTAGCCTCAGAATATAGGAGTCCCTCATCCCAATAAACTTTATGGGACCCACTAGCACTCTCAGCAGCCTCAGCAGCAGCCTGCTGTCTGAGGGTTTCAAGAGAGGGGCAGCACGGTTGCTCTTTGCTCAGATCTTCCCTAGAAGAGCCCCCTGCCCCCAAGAACTCAACCTGATCAGGCTCAAGTCCCTCTGGGGCAGTTCCTTCTTCAGGATCTGCTTCTCCTCCCTCAGGAGGGGAATCTGTGATCTGAGACAGAGGTAAAGGCACTGCCTTAACCCTACTGCTCCTCCTCTTGGGTAGCATCTGGTCCATAGTTTCAGGATCCAGAGCTGGTTCAGCTTTATGCATTTTGGCCTGTGACCTGGTCACAGCAAATACCTCTGCAGGTATGCCCAACATCTCAGCATGAGTCCATAACTCTATTTCAGACCAGGCTGAAGTCTCTAGCTCATTGTCCAATAGACATTCGACAGGGAGGTCTGCACTGACTACAACCTTCTTAAGGCCAGTTACCCCTCCCCAGGAGAAATTCACAACTGCCAGACTATGGTTGGTCCTGACATTGCTTGCATTGGTAACCTGGTACATTTCACCCAGGATGATCTGCTCAGGGTCCACAAGATCCTCTGCCACCATGGTGACACTAGCACCTGTGTCCATGAATGCCAAAGCCTGTTTGCCATTTATTACAGACTGCTGTTTGTATTTGCCCAGATTACTGGGGCTCACTAGGAAGGACATATCAATGTCTCCATCACAAATCAGCAAAGCCTGAGTGGGTACTCTGACTAGGCCAGAGTCCACTTCAGAACCCAGGGTCAACCCAACTACACCCTTATTCTGATTACCACCTCCACCAGTAGCTGTACTAGGGGGAACAGTTGCCTTAGGGGCAGGAGTGGTGGTGGTTTGGCCTTTGGACTTGTTACAGTCAGAAGTCCAGTGCCCTTTCTGTTTACAGAATTTGCACCAGGGCTTCTTTTGGCCTTTCCCTTTGTTAGACTGTGAATCCCCACCAAATGCAGATTTTTGGGGCCCTTGTGAAGACTTCTGGTCTTTTGACTTATCCCCACCTTTCTCAGAGCCTTTAGTATCTTGCTTCTTGGTGTAACCCCCTTGGTTCTGGGTTTTCTGCCTCACGCTGGTTCTGACCCATTTGTCTGCCTTCTTTCCCAATTCTTGGGGAGAGGTCAGATCAGAGTCCACCAAGTATTGATGCAACAACTGGTTTTGGCAATTATTAAGGATCTGTTATCTCATCATAAGATTATACAATCCCTTAAAATCAGTAACTCTACTACCAACCAGCCAAACCTCCAGAGCCTTGGTTGCACAATCAACAAAGTCAGTCCAGTCCTGAGTCTGTGCTTTCTGGGTGTCTCTGAACTTCAACCTGTACTGTTCAGCGGTTAAGCCAAACCCATCTATTAATGCACTCTTCAGGATTTCATAATCATCAGCATCCTCTTCTCTAACAGTGAGGAGCTTTTCTCTACCTTTATCAGAAAAGGAGAGCCACAAGATTGCTGCCCACTGTTTCTGGGGGACCTGTTGTACTCTACAGGCCCTCTCCATAGCAGTTATCCATTTGTGGATATCATCCCCACTCTGGTAGGGAGGAACAACCTTGGACAGGTTCCTATGGTCTGGAATGTAATCTCTAACTCTGGGACACTTTTGCTGCCACCAGGGGGTTCTCACCCCTCTTTTCTAGAAGCTCTCTGGAGCTCAAAGGTTTCTCTATCTAATGCTAACTGCTTGGCCTTGAGGGCAACTCTTGCTTCCTCATACTGTAGCAGTTTGTACACTCTTTCAGAGGAGTTTTCTCTTCTAGGAAGATATAAGTTCCTCTGCTGGACAGATTCCCTGCCAGAGTGATATGAGAGTCAGATTCCCTTGAAGGGGACCTATGCCTCTCTTCAACTCTGTCAGTTCGATTAGGGAGAATTCCTCTGTCCTTTTCAGATCCCTGTGGATCTGGCCCTTCAACCACAGAGTCCAGGTCATCCTGATTTTCATCATCTGACCCAGAGACTATAGCTGACCCACCCCCGATTCAGACCCCTTAGCTCCTAGAGCTAACTTCAGATCATCTGCTGTCAGCAGATCTATCAGGTGTAGTGTGGAGGGACTCTGTCCTATCCTTAGGTGCCTTGCAACACACATGGCTTTCAAGTCAAAGAAAGTCATGTCTGTAGGCGAGTAGGATCTGCACTTATGTTGCCCCCACTTGTTTTCTGATGTTAACACTGGTTTCTGGCTATAGTCTGGCTGGGTCCCTGCTAATCAGGGCCCCAGTCTCTCTGTTCTCTCTAAACGACTTGGAGTGCATATTAGATGCACTAGTGATTGGTTACTGTGGTGCCTTATGAGCCCCTAGTATATGGTACCTTAGGTACCAAGGGCATAGATACTTTACAGGCCTACCAGGGGCTGAAGCATGTATTATGCCACCCCTGGGAAGCAGACTAAATCTGACACCTCAGGCCTGCTACTGCAGCCTGGGTGAGGTAGTGTTAACACTCCTCACAGAGGTATAGGTTCCTATATCTCACCATACACACACATATACCCCTACAGCAGGCCCTATCAATACTGAGGGCATGGTGCTTGGTTTACAATGTGAAGGGGTGCCTCTGCTTGAGCAGGGCCCCTCTGCAGCTGGCAGGGTCTATTCCCTGTGGCTGTTTGTGGATGCGGTTAAACCATATACTCTTAAGTGCATTATAACCTCCCGGTAAATGCTAACTTTGGAATGACTGCATCAAAACATGTCGTGTTTGGTGTCAAACAACTTGGAATCATACCCCCACACCAGTATCTGGTGTGGGAGTATGATCCCACCCTTCTAGAGGGGATGACATGTACCCACTGTGGAAACACAGTAGAAATCTGAAAGAGCCTTGGCATCCCAAAATGGATGCCACCAGCACAGACACTGGGCTGCCCTCCTGCTGCTGACTGAAGCTCGCAGTGGAGGAGGCCCAACAATAGGCATCCTGTCACAGGGAGGTGTCACCACCTTCCAGACAGGATTTAGTGTATTGGGGCTGGGTGGGTGCACTCCTAGATTGCTTTGAAGTCCTGCACTGGGGAGCAGTAGGCTCCTCTGTGCATATGCCAGCTCAAACCGGTTCAGGGGCTACCAGCCCCTGCTCTGGCGCAAAACTGGACAAAGGGAAGTGGGTGTAACCACCCACCCCCCTGACCTTCCTAGAGGAGTGGTCATAGAGCTAGTCCCTCCCTTTCTTTTACTATAAGATAGGTACACCTTGTCATTGCAAGTTAGATAACCCTGGACGACGCTTTACAAGAAGAATCCTGGTCCTTCGACGTTCCACTACCTTTGGAAGACGGAAGAAGGAGTGACTCCCCTGCTTGGCAGGCACCAAAACTTTGAATCAACGGTCGCAAACTCTCCCGCTCCCGCCGGAGTCCGAAGTCCCTGCAGCCCGGAAGTAGATTTCCTAACATCTCGACGGCCATTGTGAGTCCCCAGCAGAGCTGAGGCGAGTGGACCCCACGAGTGACGAGGAACCGCAATACCTGGGAACCGAACACTATTGTCGAGTGCAAACCCTTGACGACGTTCTACGAACTTGTGCTTTGGACCATTTGTGGCCCAAGCCTCCAGCAGGTTTTGCAGCGAAAATCAGAGGCCTACCCCGTCTCGAGTGACCGCGGGCTCCTGTGAAGCATTTCCTCAAGAGGCGTCTTCGTGATCCCCTGCCTGTTGGCTTCTGGGTCCCCTGAAGACTTTCTTATCAACTCTAAGGGCTCCCCTGGTTGCTCCAGACCTGCCCTCACTCACCCTCGCAGGGTGAGTCCCTCAGACCTTGCTGGTCTGCACCATTGACTAAATTCACTTTCCACAAGACTTGCTGTTGCCAAGGCTTGTTGGCTCCAATACGGTTGCTGAAACTGCAGTCAGCTGCAGACGTCGTGGGACACTCCGAATCCAGCCGCTGGTCATCGTCGATCTCTCCTGGACCTCGTGAGCAAAGAGTCAAAACACCCTTGATCACTTGAAATCACCCGACATCCATGGGCATCCATCTTCCTGGCCCCGGGTCACTGGCAAGTGACTGTGAACACTGTCCCTTCAATTTTCTGGTCATCTGCATCTCAAATCCAACCTCGGATTCCACCGGACACTTCTTCAGTCTTCGCAAGCAGCAAATCTTCTTTGGCTTCCATAGAAAACAGCGACGCGACCCTACACCAAAAGACACCTATGCACCCGGCTTCCCTGGGTGAGGTAACTCGTGCACTCCGGTGCCCTAGTGTGTGTTGGCCCTCAAATTACTTACCTTGTAAGTGGCTTGCTTGTAGACTTCCTCGAAGTACCCTAAAACTTTAAAAATCAAACCACAACTTGCTCCATTGTAATCAATAGGGAACCCGCGGCTGTGTTCTCACACTGCACGCGTCTCCCGTGGGTCTTTTACTTACCTGCCTTGGGTGGATTAGTAAAGCCCCAGCGATTCTACAGGCTCTAGACCTTGTCCCCTTGCAAGTTGAGTTTCCTAAACCTCTTTTTTAGTATATGGTCTGGTACGCCCCTAGGGCCCCAGCCATATTTGTGCTTAACTTATTGTGAAACGTTGATATTTGAATGTGTTCCTGGCTTATAATCTCATAAAGAGATTAGTAGAGTGTGTCTAGAAATAAATACATATATATTTGATATATATACCTGTGGGGTGTCCTTTCATTTGGTAATAAAAGAGATTATAAGGTAAAACAAGCTGCTTTACATTCCTCTGAGACTTAGCCTGAAGGCTGCTCTCCACAGCTACCACTAGGATTGAGGTACTGTAAAATTTCATACTCATGGTAATATAACAAAGAACTTGGCAAAGAAGCTGAAATATGAAAAGACATCTTTATTAGACTCAAATGAGTGAGACTACGTCGCACAGAAGCCTTAGCAACTGAATGAGGCAGTCTGCAGAACAAAAACCAGTCTTCTCTTTTATACAGAATATTACGCTTTGGGCAACACCGCCCCTGTTTTACAAGTCTTCATTCACATATTTTCGCTTCAAAGAAGGAACAGAGTTATGATGACAATCCCACATTTCAGCTCGTTCAGCCCACTATCATTTAACCCAGCAAGGCTCAGAACCCTCATCAGATATCAGCAGACCCCAATAACACGGGCACCTCCCACTCGTAAAACAAGCCATAAAGTAGGAAACAGAGTCAGATGTGAAAGAGATTAGTCAGGGTTCGTGTGGGAAGAAGGAATTTATGATGCCTCGGGCCCTGATGCTTATCCCAGTTGGCCGCAGTAAAAGGAACCGGCCGGACAGGGCTGACCTCGGGCAGTGGAGTCAGTTTGCACAGGTCACAGAGAAGTCACAGAAGGTGTACGTGTCCTTTAGGCCTAGGCATGGCCTTAGCACACAGCCTATGTGAGGGCAACCACAAAAATGGCTACTGTTCTAATATGGAACCCGAGGGTTCAATATGTAGTATTATATATATATATATATATATACGGTGAATTCATTGGTTAAACATGACGAAAACACTTGTACATACCGCATTTGTCATTTGCGGTTTGTTGATACCAAAATCGGCAGGGTAGGGGCATGCGTCCAATGTGGTTCCAAATTTTTACAGTACCACAGACCCTCCTTTTGCCCTTACATAGGCAATAACTATACCCATACTAATCTGAGTCCAGGTCTATATTCATAAAGTCATGAAGATGTTGCTGTAGCATCATCCTATTACTTAGCAACTCTCTCGGGACACGTCTCCTTACACATGTAGTAGCGCAAAGGCCACATATGGCAGGACAAAATAAGGAATACCTCTATCCGTAGTAGGTGGCGTAAGATCACACACCCAACAATTAGTGATGTTCACAACTAACTAGTGTTGATGCAGAAGCTGTACAAAAGAATTGCTTAAGAATTCTGATCTTTTAACCTGCTCATGTTCAGGAAAAGGGTGAAAAGAATGCAAAGAAGCAGTAGTAGGAAAGGACATAGGTTGGGAAGCGGGTGCAGAAGTCAATTGGGTAGAGAAAAACAATGCCACCCATAAATGACAATGTCATGTTTTAAAAAGACACTAGAAAACACGTTATTAAGAACATATAGGCAACGGGAGAAAGTAGTGACCACTATTACAAATGAAATAATAATTTTTCACAACCCTAAGCAAAAAGCAAATCCCAAAATTATCCAGTAACATTTTTAGGGCTCCTATGCATTTCAGTAATTCTTGTATGTTCAGGTGAAACAGTGGCGACCCTCATCAATGCTCTAAGGTGAAAATACTCTTTCCACAGAAAATGGACTTTATTCTGCTTTTACTAAACAGAATAGTAAAACAATGCCAGCAAAACAATCAGTCTCCTAACACCTAGTCTATACAATCACACGGAAACCTCTAGTGAAACCAACTATGCCCAGAGTCCGTTCAAAAAGCCTCTCTGGCAGGCTTCTATTGTCCATCAAATCTTCTTCTGTTGTTTTCTTTCGCATGGGCCTCTCCATTCAAGCCTTTCATGAGAAAAGTACTGCTTAGTTGGAGTGCCCTCCTGGCAAACACCCACAGCTCACTCGAAAGTCTCAATGTCTCAAGGCAGTGCACCTGTGTCTCTCCTCTGCGGCAGACACTACAAATAATATGCTCTTCATTGGTCATGGGCACAGATCATCTTGTGCAGACCCGGGACCATTCTCAGGATCCAACACTCATCATTCGGTGTCAGAGAACGCTCAGGCTGCCCTTTCATGGGCACCAGAATGTAGTGCCTTTTGTCAATCTTGGATCCGCCAGTGCACTGCACTTCCATTGGAGCAAAGGAAAAAGAGGGGGGTGTGTGGCCAAAAACTCAGGCCAAGGGGCTCAAGGGACTGCACACTGTCAGAGGTTATCAGCACATGACAGGCGCTCTTTTGCACTGAAATTCTGGTTCTGTGGCAAAACCAGCTCCTCCTTCTTGTCTGATGTTTAACGCCTTCTGATGTAGCAAGTGTGATGCTTTAAACAGTTCATTGTATAACAAGGGGACTGCAAACAGGTGGCCTGCGGTCTTTCAAAGGAGTGGCCACACGCCATGGGACAATTTCGGTCTAGAATA
Organism: Triturus cristatus; assembly: GCF_964204655.1. Classification (NCBI taxonomy): domain Eukaryota; kingdom Metazoa; phylum Chordata; class Amphibia; order Caudata; family Salamandridae; genus Triturus; species Triturus cristatus. The sequence goes on along the minus strand of NC_140579.1, from coordinate 1,129,636,021 downwards.
CACTGTCATTCTCAAAAAGCAATACAAATATAAAGGCAGTAGGCAAAACAGTGCCTCTAGGCTTTTCCATTGGGTTTCCGTGTGAGAGCCTCCATCATCTAAGGGTAGATAACTACACGAGAATTCTATCTACATGGATGTCTTCACATATGGTGGCATTGTCTAATGGGGCAAACACATTTTTTTTTTCAATGATTACATCTAGGTGTTCCTAAATTCCTTATCTAGAACATCTCAATAGAGAAATCACATGGTACAGATTATCATGGGCATGTATAAAACGTTCACATCGGGTGCAATATGCAATACACAGGCTAATAGTCAAATATGCAAACAAAAGACAAGAACTAGAGGGTCCTGATATTTGCATGATTAGAACACATCTGATCCCACCAAAAATTAAAGCAGCAGGGAGCAAAAGGGTAAAAACCACATTAAAAATAGACATTGAAAATTCCTCATGTTCAAAAGGGTAAACGTAAGATATCTCCTATTGATATGGAAAACTTGTCTTACTATAATATTGAGTCAGTTAACCAGTCTATCGCTACCCTGACAGTCAGGCTGGAAAACATTGAAGCAGGCCTAAGGAAAATTCTTGGAAGCCAGTCTGGCCATACAAAAGGGAATTATACATAAACATGCAGTCTGGAAGTGTGTACCTGAACAATACACCTACAATAATAAATGGGCTGACTGGTGAAAGGAATACGGAAAGGGAATTGGAACTAGGACACAACTAAAATCCCCAATAACTAAGCATGATGCGACATCGGTCAGGGGAGAAGCAACAAAAAAGAAAAAAAAATCTATAGGAAGAACAAGAAGTTACTTGGGTGATAGTCAGGCATGTGACAAAACACCAAGAGTACGGGTGATATACAAAAGGCCAAAGTTACACAAATTTTAACTCTACCGCTGGCGACTACACCATATACGATACTCCTAGGTAAAATTCCAGTTCCTTCTTCAGGAAAAAATGAAAACCTGTTTTTTCTTTTAAGGAACAAGAGCCATATGCTGCTTAGGAAACAGAACATCATAAACTAATGTAATATAGAAATTAGGCCACCTTGAGTCACAGATCTATAATTTCATCCTTAGGTCCAATCAAGGATACATAAATATAAGGCTGCCTGTTCCTTTAAGGGAAGGGGCAGTAACGTGACTAACTACAGGTGACACACTTTGATCCTGTATATCTCTTTTATTTTCCTTCAATACTATTATAGCCAAATAGACATGCACTGGTGAAGTGTTGTCTCTCATGTTCACAGCATGAAATATCATTAGCTGTGGAATTTAGTAACCAGAACAAGTTCAACCAACTGTTGCGTAGCGATGGGCATCGTCATGACCATCCCCTCACAACACAGGTAAACTTGTAATAGTATCAAAAGCAGCAACAAAGAGAACAAAAACATGCATAATAATAAAAAAAATAATAAAAACGCACAAAACGTCAAGCCATCAGATATACTTGCTGTATATCAAGCACAAAAAGCATAGACAGAACAATAGCATATGTAAATAAGCGGTGACACACAACACCATGTCATGTACTTTTATGCACTGTAAACCTGCAGCCCAAAACCCAATATACGGGCCTGTTTAATTTGTCAGGTTTAAAATCTTTACCCTCCTTTTGACAGCAGATCACCAGGCAATGGAAATCTGCTGTCAAATATAACTTTACTGTTTCTCTTCTAACGTACAGGACCAGCAAGAACAATTCATGATAGGACCAAATACACAAAAATAAATTTCCATTACTTAACTGTTACCCTCTTGTCAGTTACCTGGCAACATCAAGCCACCGTAGTTTTACCTTTCTGAAAGTAAAAATCGTTACATGACACTCCATATTAATTTGGCACCTACAATTTCCACTGTGAAAAAGAAGTCTTAATTGGCAATACGTTCTCACTTAGGCATGTAGCCTAAAAATTTTAGAAAAGGGCTGCATCTTATTTTCTGTCTAAGACTTAATGCAACACTTCGTTTTCTGTTAAATAAGAGCAACTAGCAGGCATCATTCTATTTTTTTGGAGCGAGACACAAATGTATCAGTTCTGCAAAGCAATTAACATGATGTTTGGACTTTCAAAGAAACCCCTTTTCTATATTTTACCTTTGGAATTAAGTTCTTTAGTTTTAGTGATGTTGTTATGGAGAAACCAGAAACCCCACCTTTAGAGGCCCGTGTAGCAAGGTCATTCTGCATTCCACAGAGACAAGGCCCTAATTTAAAAGGTCGTAAATGTCAACGTGGCAGCCTACTCCATTGTTTACGGGAAAACTAAAGATAGCATCTCAGCAGCGTGACTTGAGCCAGCCTCTGCAGCTCTCCTAGCCCCCAGCTTCTGCCACTCTGAATTTGTCAAAGCCAGAAGGCCTTCCTAATTCCTCCTAACTCGCAATAATTTACTCTATTTTGAAAAATAATTTCTCCTTTTCAGGCGCTAAAAAAATTATCTCTATTCCCAGATTATTAAACTACATTTACTGTGAATAATTCACAAAACTTAATAACACACATACCAGTTTTTAGAATGAATGCTCGTTGCAATCTTATGCAATGGTACACATTTCATCAACCTTAAATTAATGAACTTCTCAGTAGGCCCAGCTGAAGTTAGAACCTTCAACCCTGATATTAAAACAAGCCGTTGTACTGGCACATTGACTCATTGAATCATAAGAAGGCACAACCTAAATGTATGTATTTACTGAAGCCTGAGACACTTTAAAAAGTACTCTGAATGAAAGAAAATGCAGTTTAAACAGTGTTTTTACCCAAATTCGACTTTGATATTTCAGGTATTAAAAAACGAATATCCTACAATTTTCTTGCACAATATGCATTACCAGAATGTCTATTACATAACCCATGAGTCAGGCATTGCAAATAATAACTTATACTTTATAAAAATGAGCTTGTTTGCGCCTGCGCCAAGGGAAAATTGTACACACGAGTGCTTGTCATTTTAGTGGTGCAACACAACTCAAATCAAATTTTAATGCTAGGAGGTAATAGAATGAGTATTAAGCTTTATAAATATTAAAAAACGATTTTGAAAAGCACTTATTTTAAAAAATAATTTTTCCATGTTAAATCATTTTCTTTTTTAAAAAAAAAACCATAACCACTTATTCGTTTTTGTGATAATTCCACATATAAAAAGCAAGCTGCATCCCTTGCCTATCATTTTGGACACATTAACTCACAAGCCTAAGCGCATAAGCCCAACTTGAAACGCGTCACATTTTTGCGCCACTTTCATTTAAAAGGACGGTTATATGCAAAATTCCACCCGTGTTTAACTGGGAAAGTGCTGGCTGAATGAACATTCCTATCAAATATACTGCAGCTGAAAAGATTGCCTGTGAACATCTAATACAATGCATCTAAGAAAAAACGCTGTAAATTTATTTATTTTTGCAAAAATAGATAATTTCGTTTTTGGAGCCTTATTTATATCTATTGAATGTGTTTCTAATTTTATCCTTTAGGCATTTAACGGCAGTTTTGTATATGTGCACAACTGCTCATTCTATAAATTAAAGAGCAACATATAGCTATTTTAGCACATCACATTGTTCATTTCTGGATTTTTCCTAAGTTTCTACTTAACATTAATTAATCAACATTTTGCTTAACAGACTGAAAACATCAGAAAACCCACAAACACATGTTGAGCTCATTTCAGACATAAACAGAAAGGGGTCAAACAGACAATACAGCGCGCTTTAGCCATTTTTCATAAATAGCGCTGTCGCAATTTACTTACAGAAGTTGCACTAATGAGAAAAACCACATAGATATTTAAACACACAGTTGACTTACAAATCAATACTCAGGACAGAAAGAAAGAACAGCTCACAGACTATACTTGAACCACCATTTGCAAATACTAGTTGTAAGTCATATTTACAAGAAACGCTTCTCAATAGTGTTCCAAAAGACTGCATAAACAGCCCAACAGACAGATGTATCTCCAAGAAGTAGTGAATGCGCTCAATTCACTAGCTTTGGCTAGCAGAACACCAAACAAAATCGTTCTGTATATCATCATTCATAAAACTGCGCAGAACAAAGTATCCTTGTTTTGTATTATGTCATATTTTAATTCCCCGGGGATACAAAATCACCAAGGAAGAAATATGTTTTTTTGAAATCTAACCTGTTTAAATATTTCCCACACTATGGTACCTTCCAAAAAAGCAACACATTTTTCCATGTGAGCTTACAAACAGGCATGCCAAAATACTGCGGAAAACGCAAGTATTATAATCAAAATGGTGCTTAAGGTATTTTTCGTACGTGCACCGTTCAACTAAACCAAATGGAGAAATATTTCCTCATTACCTGCCTACACAAATTGCAATTCGCATATCCAAACCTATACAAACCAAAAGTTGGCCAACACAAATTTCAAAGTTCCAAAGCTACATTTCAAAATTTGCTAAGATCAGGCATCTTATAGCTCACTAATCTAGCTTCAAACTTCAAGGGGTTATCTCTACCAATACACTCGCAAATATACGAGACCCTTGGCTATGGTAATCGCAATGACCAAATCAAAAACCAAGAAACCAATCCCTCAGCTTTGGTAATTGCGATAACCAAATCAAAAGACCCAAAGAACCAAATGGCTGGGAGCGACCCACTTATACTTAACTCTTATCTTTTACTAATCCAAATTCTAACTGTCAAGTTCTACATGACCTAACGGTCTTTTATAATACGCATGCCAAAAAGGGTTCTCAGTCAGGAGTGACAGCAAGATGAGGATCAAAATCAGGAAGATCAGAAATATACTGGGCTGCAGAATCAAAGAATCTCCAGTACCTTCTTGGTAGAATCCTGTTCTGCCCTCCTCAGTAGATTTCAGTCTCCTGACAAGATCACTCCCACACCGCAGAAAGTCACTTCGCTGATGAGCCGTTGTTGGGCGCCAACTGAGGTACTGTAAAATTTCATACTCATGGTAATATAACAAAGAACTTGGCAAAGAAGCTGAAATATGAAAAGACATCTTTATTAGACTGTAATAGCCCGGTGGGCAGTAGGGCTGTGACCCCTGAACGCGATGACCCTCCCCCTCGGGGAAGTGGTTGGGTTGTCGGAAGAATGACAGCAAAGAAAGGTTTGTTTAAAGAAGTAGCTGCTTCTTTTAATATCTTTTCTTCCAGGACTGGTGTAACGTAAATATAGAAGTCTAAGCAAGTGGAGGAGGTAGAACAACCAGTGGTGTTCTGTAAGGCAAAAAGTCTTCAGTTGTAAGGTCCAGCACTTGGTCCCGCTTTCCGCTGCTCTCTTCTCTTGTTGCTTGCAGAAGATTCCAGTCCCCGGGACATTAAAATTACAAAACAAACTGGGTTACGGGTTTGTTCGTGCGCTTGTTTAGATCTTGTGCTACCTTCACCAGGGTTTGTGACTCTACAAGGGTTTAGTGCTTAACTGGGTATAAGGTGGACAGGGTGCTGTTCAGCGCTAGGAGCATAAGTCAGTGGCGGCAACGTTTCACCCCAAACACTCTTTTGTGCCCCGTTTACAGCCCCATGCAACCCTGCCCAGCCCACCACCACAACGATCCCCGAGCGGTCACTTGCCTTGAGCCACGACCCCGGAATAGGGCCGCGGCGCTGGGACCTTGGACCTCTTCGGACGTAGGTGTGTTTTCGGGTCTGCCGAGGTGCACCTCTCCCATCTTCTTCTCTTCCTCGATACCGCTGGGCTCCCCTTTCTCTGGTCTCTCAGCTGGTACTTGATTCTTTTCAAACTCGTGTTCTTCTCCGTTCTCGTCGTTCACCTCCTCCGGTCCCATCTCTTTCTGTTGGTGGACGACTCCTCCTTCTTTTTCCGCCCCTTTTCCGTGCTGGACTGCCTCTGTCTCCGCCTTCATTTGACCGCCGCACCAATCCTGTGTCTGTGACGCGGGTGACGTTTGGTGGTGTGTCAGAAGGGCTTGGGCCACTAGACCGCTCCGTCCTTCCGGTGGGAAGCCGCTCTCTGCCGCGCAAGCGTTCCAAGGTCCTGACGTGTCGGAACTCTCACATATCTCCCCCCTTAGGAATGGACGTAGGGGCCATTCCGAAGACGGGTGGCGGGAGAGATAGTCCGGACCGACGTTCTGTGTCCCTGGTACATGGATCGTCTGAAACGAAAAAGGTTGTAATGCCAGAAACCAACGAAGGATACGTGCATTCGTGTCTTTGTTACGTGACAGCCAGGTGAGGGAGGCATGATCAGTTAAAATCGTGAATTGTCGCCCCAATAAGTAATATTGTAATGCCTCCACAGCCCATTTGATAGCCAGACATTCTATCTCGATGGTCGAATACCTGGTTTCTCACGGTGAAATAGTTTACGGCTCATATACAGGATTGGTCGTAAGTCACCATTAGGGTCCGGCTGGCACAACACTGCCCCAAGGCCGAGTCCAGAAGCGTCTGTTTGGAGGACAAAAGGCAAATCAAAATCGGGACAGCTAAGGACAGGGGCTGTACATATGGCTTCTTTCAGGGCCCGAAAACTATTCTCTTGTTCTTGAGTCCAGTCCTGTATACGGGTCGGGTGATCCTTCGTTAAGAGAGCAGTAAGGGGACTGGCTATTGAAGAGAATGCAGGGATAAACCTTCGGTAATATCCGATAAAACCTAAGAAGGAGCGGATGTCCTTTCTCGTGGTTGGTTGTGGGATGCTTTTGACGGCTTCTACTTTGTTTATTTGGGGTTTTATACATCCTTCTGAAATGGTATACCCCAGATACTGGATCTCATTTGTGCCCAACAGTGATTTCTTAGGGTTAATCGTGAGGCCGGCGGCCTGAATGGCAGTAAACACCTGCCCCAGAGGATACAGGTGGTCTTCCCATGTCTGACTGTAAATGACTATATCATCTAAGTAGGCTGCGGCATAAGCCGTGTGTGGTTTTAGGATGGTGTCTATTAGTCTTTGGAATGTGGCAGGCGCCCCATGCAGGCCAAATGGTAGGACCTTGAACTGATACAGTTCAGAGGGGGTGGCAAAGTGGTCTTTTCTCTAGACTGAGGGGACAAGGGTATTTGCCAATAACCTTTAGTTAGGTCTAAAGTGGACATGTACCGGGCTTTCCCGCGTCGCTCTATTAATTCATCGATTCTAGGCATAGGGTAGGTATCGAATTTTGTGAGGGCATTCACTTGGCGAAAGTCGATACAGAAACGTAGACTTCCGTCGGGTTTCGGTACAATGACAATCGGGGAACACCAGTTACTCAGGGAGGGTTCAATGATTCCTGCGTTTAACATGTCTACTACCTCCTTTTCCACAGCTTCTCTACGGGCGGCTGGGATGCGATAAGGTTTTTGTTTCACTATTTGTTTTTCTAAGGAGACAATCTCATGTTGTACTATAGTTGTTAAACCAGGTTTGAAGGAAAACAGGCCAGGATAGCTGTTGGTTAGGCTCTCTAATTGGGTTTTTTGAGGAGAGGACAAGATCTCCCCTTTTGGCACTATGTCGGGTGCGTTCTCTGGTCTTGCGGGAAGTGTTATATCTGCCTGTCTGTCCGAGCACACCAGATAGGCCGGTTTGGTGGATGGGGTTTCTTCCCATTTTTTTAGTAGATTGACGTGGTATATTTGTTTACCGCTAGCGCGATGTGGTAGTTTTACACTGTATGTCACGGGAGTTACTTGGTGGTCTATCTCGTAAGGACCTTGCCACTTCATTAAGAGTTTATCCTCAGTAGTCGGAAGCAGCAACAATACCCTATCCCCCGGTTGAAACTCTCGTAACTTGCTTCGCAAGTCGTAGTGTTTCTTTTGGATGTCCTGCGCCCTTTTCATATTGTCATGCAAGATTCCCCAGATGTGAAATAAAGATGTCCTGAGGTCTGTGCCATATTGTAACAGGGGTTTCCCTTCCTCGTTCTCCTCCTTCCACTGTTCGGCGGCCATGTCAAGGAGGGTCCTGGGTTTCCGTCCAAAAAGAATTTCAAAGGGAGAATACCCAGTGGATGCCTGTTCATGGGATCGTAAAGCAGCCAAAACTAGAGGTAACTGGCGGTCCCAATCCCTTCCGGTGTCAGAGATGACCTTGCGGAGGAGGTGTTTTATGGTCTTGTTATACCTTTCCACAAGGCCATCGGTTTGGGGGTGGTATACCGATGTACGCAGTTTCTTGATTCCCAGGATGTGACAGATTTGGGACATTAACCGGGACATGAAGGGGGTTCCCTGGTCGGTGAGGATTTCGGACGGAAACCCTACCCGGGAGAACAATGTAATCATGGCTTGGGCCACAGCCTGGGTAGTCATGGTGGTTAATGGGAATGCCTCAGGGTACCGGCTAGCATAGTCTACTATGACCAGAATATATCGGTGTCCCCGGGCTGATGGAGTTAAGGGGCCTACCAGGTCCATGCCCACTCTCTTAAAGGGGACATCAATGATGGGCAATGGATGCAACGGGGCTTTCGCGGGGTTTTCGGGGCAAGTATATTGACAGCGAACACAGGCAGCGCAGTGTCTAGCTACATCCCTGTACACCCCAGGCCAGAAGAAGCGCTCTAGAAGGTATTTCAAGGTCTTTTCTCTACCACAATGGCACCCCCCCCATCTTGTTATGTGCGAGTAAGAGAACGTGTTCACGGTAGGAGTTTGGGACAATCAATTGGGTCTTGGTCAGGGAACCCTCTTTCACCCCTCTATATAACAGTCCGCGTTTTATAAAGAAATGAGGTCCTACCTGTCCTGGCGTGGTGTCTTGTGCTTGTGCCCAAGCATACTTGAGTGCGCTATCTTCTCTTTGGGCTGTTCAAAAACTGCATGGCTGGGATGGGTTGGCGTCTGTGAGGGAGAGAGGAAAAGCGTGACGTGACACCGCGTTCTGTGTGTATTCTCGTTTCCCTGCCCTTTTCTCTCTCTTGCTTTTCTAGTCCCTAGTTTGTGGTGTCTCCATCTTTTCCTCTCTGTACGGGGCTTCCTGCAACCATTCCTGGTTTTGTGATTTGAGGCCCTCCATGTACTGGTTGAATTTAGGGTGATCTGTCCCTATTATAACTGCCTCAGGTAAGGAGGGAATAACACCTACGTTCCTTAAATGTGGATCGTTATCAACATCAAGTAAGACTTTTGCCACTGGATATGTTTTAGTGTCCCCATGTACGCATGTCACCATCACTTGTTCGTTTGCTTGTAATTGGGGTTTAAAAATCAAAGAACTGTCTACTACTGTCACATGACACCCTGTGTCGAGTAAGGCTTGCTTCTTTTTCCCGTTAATGAATACGTCCTTTGTATATTGAATAGGGTCTGTGTTGGCCACTAATACTCTACCGCGACTGTAACCCACCTCCATGGGTTCGGGTAAGGGATTACGGTGGGGACACTGTCTAGCGATATGTCCCCACTCTGCACAGTTGTAACACTGTGGACCCTGGCCACCTGGGCCTATGGTGTGAGGTTGTCGGGAAATAGAGGAGGATTGCATAGGAGGTCGGCTGTCCGAGCGACTGGGGCCCTTCGGGAGTGTAGGTATCTGAGGACGTATTAAACTGGGAGGGTTCTGGTAGCGGGCTGCACTGGCTTTAAAATCAGGGGCCCTATGGAAAGCACAAGCGAGGTCAACAGCTGATGCGGTTGTAAGCATTGGATGTTGCTTGATCCAGGACCGGGTGCTCGGTGGTAATGCATCCAAAAATTGTTCCAGGTAGACTTTTTCTACTACCTCTTCCAATGAGGAAGTGTGTGGTGTTAACCACCTATGTCCCAAGTCCCTTATCCGAAAGTACAGTGCTCGGGGGTTGTCTCCTGCAGCCCATTTTTCCCTCCGAAACTTATTGCGATAGTGCTCCTGATCGCATCCCATCCATTCGAGAATGGCCTTCTTTACTTCCACATAGGGGGTTGTACCGGTGGGATTTGCGGATTGGTATGCGGCCTGTAGTTCTACGGATAGCAGGGGAGCTATGTATTGGCCCCACCTTTCCTGTGGCCACGCCGCTGTGGTAGCCACTCTCTCAAAGTTCAAAAAGAAGAAATCTGGGTCTTCTCCCGTTTGATACTTTTGTAGCACCGTCCCTGGGACATGTGGACGGACCTGGGTGTTGACGATAGCGTCAGTTAATCGTAAGATGGCGGTATCTTGGACCTGTTGATTTGTGGTGATAAGGGTGGCCTGATCTTTTAAAGCACCCTGCAGGGATTCACGCTCTACTTGAGCGGCTTGGATCTGTTGTTCTAACATCAACTGCAGGTGTCTTTGGCCTTCGGCCAACTGGGATATAACGTTCTCCATGGGCACGGGTTGTGTCATGAGGCGACACGGTGTTTGAAAACAATCCCACTTCTGACACCACTTGTAATAGCCCGGTGGGCAGTAGGGCTGTGACCCCTGACCGCGATGACCCTCCCCCTCGGGGAAGTGGTTGGGTTGTCGGAAGAATGACAGCAAAGAAAGGTTTGTTTAAAGAAGTAGCTGCTTCTTTTAATATCTTTTCTTCCAGGACCGGTGTAATGTAAATATGGAAGTCTAAGCAAGTGGAGGAGGTAGAACAACCAGTGGTGTTCTGTAAGGCAAAAAGTCTTCGGTTGTAAGGTCCAGCACTTGGTCCCGCTTTCCGCTGCTCTCTTCTCTTGTTGCTTACAGAAGATTCCGGTCCCCGGGACATAAAAATAACAAAACAAACTGGGTTACTGGTTTGTTCGTGCGCTTGTTTAGATCTTGTGCTACCTTCACCAGGGATTGTGACTCTACAAGGGTTTAGTGCTTAACTGGGTATAAGGGGGACAGGGTGCTGTTCAGCGCTAGGAGCATAAGTCAGTGGCGGCAACATTTCACCCCAAACACTCTTTTGTGCCCCGTTTACAGCCCCATGCAACCCTGCCCAGCCCACCACCACAACGATCCCCGAGCGGTCACTTGCCTTGAGCCACGACCCCGGAATAGGGCCGCGGCGCTGGGACCTTGGACCTCTTCGGCCGTAGGTGTGTGTTCGGGTCTGCCGAGGTGCACCTCTCCTGTCTTCTTCTCTTCCTCGATACCGCTGGGCTCCCCTTTCTCTGGTCTCTCAGCTGGTACTTGATTATTTTCAAACTCGTGTTCTTCTCCGTTCTCGTCGTTCACCTCCTCCGGTCCCGTCTCTTTCTGTTGGTGGACGACTCCTCCTTCGTTTTCCGCCCCTTTTCCGTGCTGGACTGCCTCTGTCTCCGCCTTCGTTTGACCGCCGCACCAATCCTGTGTCTGTGACGCGGGTGACGTTTGGTGGTGTGTCAGAAGGGCTTGGGCCACTAGACCGCTCCGTCCTTCCGGTGGGAAGCCGTTCTCTGCTTCGCATGCGTTCCGAGGTCCTGACGTGTCGGAACTCTCACATAGACTCAAATGAGTGAGACTACGTCACACAGAAGCCTTAGCAACTGAATGAGGCAGTCTGCAGAATAAAAACCAGTCTTCTCTTTTATACAGAATATTACGCTTTGGGCAACACCGCCCCTGTTTTACAAGTCTTCATTCACATATTTTCGCTTCAAAGAAGGAACAGAGTTATGATGACAATCCCACATTTCAGCTCGTTCAGCCCACTATCATTTAACCCAGCAAGGCTCAGAACCCTCATCACATATCAGCAGACCCCAATAACACGGGCACCTCCTGCTCGTAAAACAAGCCATAAAGTAGGAAACAGAGTCAGATGTGAAAGAGATTAGTCAGGGTTCGTGTGGGAAGAAGGAATTTATGATGCCTCGGGCCCTGATGCTTATCCCAGTTGGCCGCAGTAAAAGGAACCGGCCGGACAGGGCTGACCTCGGGCAGTGGAGTCAGTTTGCACAGGTCACAGAGAAGTCACAGAAGGTGTACGTGTCCTTTAGGCCTAGGCATGGCCTTAGCACACAGCCTATGTGAGGGCAACCACAAAAATGGCTACTGTTCTAATATGGAACCCGAGGGTTCAATATGTAGTATTATATATATATACGGTGAATTCATTGGTTAAACATGACGAAAACACTTGGACATACCGCATTTGTCATTTGCGGTTTGTTGATACCAAAATCGGCAGGGTAGGGGCATGCGTCCAATGTGGTTCCAAATTTTTACAGTACCACAGGATAGCTTTCTTTAAAAGGTTGTCTTAAACCTATCTACCATAAGAGTTGAATTGTACTGGTGCAAGGTGGCCACTTTAACTAGTGACCAGCATATACCAGGCCAACTTCTCACAAGTATCCACCAGAAAGAGCATTACTGAAGGTAAGTAACTTATTTGACTTGACATTCAGTAAAAGTTGGGGTTCAAAGTCATCAAAGTTCATACCATTTCAATTTGGATAGTAACCTGTTTGTTGTACTTAGTAAATAGCAGGAATTATGTCTTTGTTGGTTTGAGCTGCAGATAGGCACAGAACATCCTGGTCTGGGTGATGTGCAAGCAGTGTTTGAGCCATTGGATGTCTGAAGCAGATGAGATTTTTAGTAGATTTGTGTATCATCAGCATATTGATGAATCCGGATGCTGTAATTCGACATTAGCAGCACCATGTGAAGGTTGATTATTGCAGGAGACAGTATGGAAACCTAGGAGACTCCACAGGTGATAGGGATCTTTTGTGACCTGCAGATGCCCATGTAAAAAAATGGTGCGAGTTTGAAAGGTAGGAGCGAACCAGGGAAGGACATAGCTCGTGAATCCCATATGAGACTTGAGGCTGTGTAAGAGGGTGGAATGGTGGACTATGTCAAGGCAGCAGAGAGGTCCAGCAATATCAGGAGACACGGGTTTCATCTGTGGTAAAGAGAGCATTATCTATGTAAAGAAGTAAGGTACTTCATCTTCATTCTGCAGCATAATCTGAAGCAACAGAGGTATTCCTGCAGGATATGGTTAGCACTAATGTGATCTTGAAGAACAAGTTACTTACCTTCGGTAACGATGTATCTGTAAGAGACATAGGTTAGTTACAGATTCCTTACCTTAGAATAACCCCCAGGTGTCAGACTGGATCCGGAGAATTTTTTCTAAGCAGTACCCCTGCGTGACGGTGGGTGGCGTCGGTCGACTACATCTCCGTCGTCGATGTCGTGGTTCCCGGGATGACGTTGCGATGCCTACTTAGATGCTGCCCCTACACGCTGGCGTCAGTTCTGACACGACTTTCCATGCCAGAAGCACAGAGCCATGAAAGACAATGACCACTGGTGTGCCACAACTAGGGCCCTGTAAGGGTGTCCCTATACCTAGAAATAAGTTAGCAGATCAGGGAGGATGGGTGGGGTGGTAAGGAATCTATAACTAACCTATCTCTCTTACAGATACATTGTTACCGAAGGTAGGTAACTTGTTCATCTGAAAAAGACAGTTATTTGTACATTCCGTACCTTAGAATAGATACCCCAGCAATACCACCCCCGGAGAAGGGACTGCGAACTAAGTTCACACCCGAATGTCCTGGAGGACAGAACGGGCAAAATAGCCATTCCTCAGGACTTGGCTGTAAAGGCAGTAATGTCTGCTGAACATGTGCAAGGATGCCCATGTGGCTGCCTGGCAGACGTCAAGAAGTGGGACTCCACGTGCCAATGCAGTAGCGGCTGCCATATTGGAATGAGCACGCAGCCCCACTGAAGGTTCCTTTTTCACTAAAGCGTAACAGAATTTAATACAAAGGACAACCCATTGAGAGATGGTACGCTTTTGGAAAACCAGACCTTTCTTGGCACCCACATAGCCAACGAAGAGTTGATAATCCACCCAGAATTCATTTGTGCGGTCAAGGAACGAAAGCACACATTTTGGTTCCAGACGGTGGAATCTCTCCTCCTCCTTGGAAGGGTGTGGAGGTGGGAAAATGGTGGGCAAAGTGATTGTTTTTCCAATGTGAAAAGGTGTAACCACTTTAGGGAGGAATGAAGGTCTCGTCCTAAGCACCACTTTGTCCAGATGCACAGAGAAGAAAGGGGGCTTAGAAGACAGAACTTGAAGCTCACTCACACTGCGAGCAGCAGTGATCAGAAGGCAACAAGGAAGGGAGTTTTCAGAGTGAGGAGCCTGAGAGGACAGTTGTGAAGAGGCTCAAAAGGAGCTTGTTAAGTTAAATCAAGATTCAAGTCCCACTGTGGCATTATAAAAGGAGATGGAGGAAAGAGATGAATAATGCCCTTGAAGAATCTATTTACAATAGGGGACTTGAATAAGGAGGGCTGATCTGGTAACCGAAGGAAAGCAGAAATAGCGGCAAGATAGCCTTTAAGAGAGCCCAGAGCTGAGCTCTGCTGGGCCAAAGAAAGTAGGAACAAAAGAAACTCGATAAGAGGGGCAGAAAGCGGATCTACAGCCTTTGCTGTGCACCATGACACAAACTTATTCCATCGACAGGTGTATGCCGTTTTCATCAAGGGACACCTGGCTGCCAGACTTTGGGCAGAAGGTCAAAAACTGTCAACTTTCACTGCTCAATCTCCACGCAAGGAGGTGGAGGCTGGACAGTTTCGGGTGGAGAACTGTCCCCTGTTGCTGTGACAGAAGATCCTCCCAATGGGGCAGTCTCATCGGAGGATCGATGGCCATGCTCAGGAGCTCGGGGTACCAGACTCTTTGTGCCCAGTCTGGAGCCACAGGAATGACTTGGGCCCGGTCGTGCTTGATCCTCTTCAGCACTCGGGGCAGAAGTGGTACCGGCGGAAAGGCGCACAGGAGGCCGCAGTTCCACGCGTGACAAAAAGCATCGCAGAGCAAGTGTAGCCTTGGAAACTCCAAAGCGCAAAACTGCTGACATTGCATGTTCTATTCTGTGGCGAAAAGAACTAACCAAGGCTTTTCCTACCGCTGAAAGAGACCTTGCATCACCTCCAAGTGAAGACGCCATTTGTGATCTACCAGGAACTGATGGCTGAGTTTGTTTGCCCTGGCGTTCAGAGAACCTGCCAGGTGTTGAACCACCATGGTCATACCCTTATGTTCTAGCGATGCCCAGAGGCGAAGAGCCTCTTGACATAGGATTCACGACTCTACCCCACTCTGTTTGTTGTTGTACCACATGGCGGTGGTGTTGTCTGTGAACACTTGCACTACTTTCCCCTTGAGGGAAGTAAGGAATGCTTTCAGTGCCAGGTGGATCGCCCGGAGCTCCAACAGGTTGATATGGAATCCGGACTCCGCCAGAGACCAGACGCCTCAGACCTGCCCCATCCAGGAGTAATGGATCGGTCACCACTGTTCGGTCTGGTTGGGTAAGGGAGAGGGATCTGCCTCTGACCCAATCTTGGTTTGTTAACCACCACTGCAGTTGTTGTGCAGTCCCCCCCCCCCCCGAGATCTGGACGAAGTTGAAAAAATTTCCCTGCTGCTGTGCCCACTAAAACTTCAGGTCTCACAGAAGAGCCCACATATGCCATCTGGCATGATTCACCAGCAGGATGCAGAAGGCCAGGAGGGCCAGCAGCCTCAGAGTCATTCTCACCAAAATACGGGATAGAGGCTGAAACATCTGTATCATAGCCTAAATATCTGGGCCTCGCTGCTCGGGAGGATAGGCCCGAAACTGTACTGTGTCCAGAACAGCTCTGATGAAAGGGAGCGTCTGAGAGGGAGTCACATGTGACTTCGCCACATTGATAGTAAACCCCAGCGAGTGCAGGAGGTCCACTGTAGTCTGGAGGTGGGAGAGGACAGCCTGGGATGAGCCTGCCTTTAAAAGCCGGTCGTCAAATTGGGAAAGACTGGAACACCTGATCTGCGCAGATGAGCTGCGACCACTGCCATCACTTTCGTGAACACCCGAGGGTCACTGGTAAGGCCAAAGAGGAGCACAGTGAACTGAAAATGCTTGTGACCTACCGTGAACCGCAGATAGCATCTGTGGGCTGGCAGGACAGGAATATGAAAATAGGTGTCCTGCAAGTGCAACACCACCATCCAGTCTCCAGGGTTGAGGGCAGAGAAGGACCTGAGCCAACTTGAGCATCTTAAATTTTCCTTCCGGAGGAAGCGGTTGAGGGTCCAAAGGTCTAGAATAGGACGCAGGCCTTTGTCCTTCTTGGGAACCAGAAAGTAGCAGGAATAGCAACCACAACCTACTTCTGGCGCAGGGACCCACTTGATCACTCCCTTGGCAAAAAGAGAGCTGAGACTTCCTGGCGGAGAAGCGCCAAATGATCCTCCAACATATGATCGAAAGACAGTGGCTTGGAAGGAGGGGTAGTCTCAAAGGGGAGGGAGTAGCCCTTTCGGACCATTTACAAAACCCACCTGTCCGACGTGATGCATTACCAGTGGAGGAGGTGATGGCAAATCCTGCCGTCCACTGGCCGTTGATTGGCCTGAAACCTTGGACTATGAGGGTTTGGAGGCTGCTGCAGGGGGGAAAGGACTGGCAAGCCTGCTGTGTGCCAGACCCGCGAGGTCGCTGGGTCCCACATCCATGGCCACGCAGAGGCTGGGAAACTTGTGTAAACAGGTGGCTCGGCTGGGCAGGACGTGGTTGGGTGCACCTTCCGTAGCCACGAAAGGGGCAAAAAGCAGACTAGAGTGGGTGGGAAGACGCAGCAAGGCCCAAAGATCTGGCCGTCGCCCGATAGTCCTTAAAGGGCTCCACAGCGCCGAGTCTGCTTTGTCACCAAAAAGACGACGGACATCAAAACGCATATCCAGCAAAGTTGGCTGGACATCCCCTGAAAAGCCAGATGTCCTCAACTAGGTGTAGCGCATAAGAGCTACCAACGCGGCAATCGTTCTGCCTAGTGAGTCGGTGGTATCCAGTCGACATTGTATAATGAATTTGGCTGCATCTCTTCCATCTGCCACTGCATGGGAGAGAATGGTCTGGGCCTCCTCCAGGCACTGAGGCAGCACCTGCGTGACCGTATACCAAATAGCACGGGAGTATCGGCCCAAGAGGCATGCGGTATTCACGGACCACAGTGCCAAGCTGGAGGAAGAGAACATGCGCTTTCCAAGATGATCCAGCTTCTTGGATACCCTATCTGGGGGAGCAGAAGAGAATGCGCCCTTGGAAGAAGAGGCTTGGACCACCAAGCCAAGCTCTCGGGTGAAGGATGTTGGGTGAGGAAACCTGGGACGTCAGGGGACCGGCGATTGTGGCAGGCAATCATCTTTTCCACAGGATCCTCTGTGCTGGGCTTGGACCAGGTGTCCGGGAGGACGTCAATGAGGGCTTTGTTGAAGGGCAAAAGGGGTCCAGAAGAGGTTGCCGCAGGCTGAAGCGCCTTTGTCAAGAGGTTAGTCATGACTGCCACTGAAGGGAGCTCCAGGCCCAATGCATTGGCGGCCCTTCGCACCACCACAGCGTAGGGCGCTCCCTCCTCTGTAGCCATGGTAGGGGGAGAAAGCATGCCAAGGTCTGGAGAAGTGTCCAGACCACTGGCATCACCCAGGTCCTCTCTCCGGTCCGGCTCTTCAAGCTGGTCTGTTAAAGAATACAGCGACCCCTCCCAGTCCTCATAACCACCTTCTGGGTGATAGGGAAAACCAGGGATGAACAGGGGACCAAAAGTACCCTCCGGCGTCAGTTCTGATGTCGATCGATGTCAGCCAGGCTCTGGGTCCATCACAGGAGTGAGGATAGGGACCGCGTCGGCCGGCGGCATCTAAGTAGGCACCGCAACATCATCCCGGCGACCACGACGATGGACACGGAGCCGACCAACGCAAGCCACCAATACACGGGGGTACTGCTAAGAAAGAATTATCCGGATCCAGTCCAACGCCGGTAATTCTAAGGTAAGGAATCTATCACTAACTGTCTCTTTCAGATGATGAACATAGATTGCTTTTGCAATGATCTAGACGATGAATGGTAGGTGAGTAGTGGGCCAGCTGCTGGCGAGGTCATTTGGGTCTAGTGCAGGTTTCTTTAGGGGTGGAAGGATCTGGCCTGTCTTGAAAGCTTCTGGGAAGATGCCTTGAATGAGGGAGCGTTGTCAATGGTAGGTAGGGGTAAAAGAGCATCCCCAGAAAAAGCTTTAATGAACGACGATGGTAATACATAATCTTCATAATAAAATAACTTTCATAACTTTCAAAATCGTGTTTAACATACCACTCATCAACATCTTACTAGAAAACTAAAGCCAAAAACAAAAGATAACCATTGTATTGTACAATATTGGGTGAAGAACTTAAAAACGCATTTTGCAGGGTAATAACTATTTTCCTGTTTTTTCACATATTGTTCGCTACAGAGTCTTCCCTTCTAGCCCTTTCCTCATCAAGTCAATGTTCGTAGAATGTGGTTTTTGGGTACAAGCTGCTCTTAGGGAGTTAGGCGACCAACAAAGGGTAGAGTAAATATGCTTTGTGAACAGATTGTGTTCAGGCTTCTGATCAGCTGGTAGGGACAGGAGAGGTATGGGGCAAGGTGCGCATCAGACAAATACAGGAAAAGGAGAGCACAGGAGGTATTGTTAAATTATTCATAGTCCAAGTGTGTTTTTATAAAGCGTGTCATACTAGCACAGTAGCACTATGTTCATTCCTCACTTCATTTTTGCGCAGATAAGGGAACTAACTAAGGCACAAGTAAATAAAGAGAAAGATCCAGGATCACACCATTTGTCCAGGAAAGGAGTGGGACTAGTAATCAGGCCGCTTGATTTCAAAAGTAAGACAATCAACTGTACCATACACACTGGAAACGATAGCAACACTGACGCATCGATATTTCAAAGGTGCTTAGAGGTATTGTCAGACCCCACCAATAGCAATTCCATACAACCCATCTATGGGATCAACCCTTTTTTATCCTCAAAAGGCATTCAAACTCTCCTCCTCAAAAGAAGATTCTACACTGAGAAAAACAAACAAGCATTGGCATAGCCAATAGGTCTCGCATTTGGGGCCTTATAAGTGTTTAGGCAGAGCTATTGAGTTTGCCAATGTGTTTATACTGTGCGGTAGAGAAGTGTGGCTGCTGTGCAGCATGCTGAAAAGTTGTAATAAAAAGGTGCCAGAAGCGTGTTTGTTACCTTATATATGACCAAGAAGGCATTATGTCCAACAGAACGACCATATTAAAAAATGTATGTACAATAAAAAATTTCCTCATTTTTCTTTAGTTCTTGCAATGCTTGTTAAAGTTTTTTTTTGAGGGGGCATAAACAATTGGAGGTTGAAGGTTGTGAACTAGTACCTGTATTATAACACTAGCAGCGGCCAGACGCTAGGGGAGAATCAACAGATGGCAGATTTGGAGAGCAGGCTGAGGTGGTGTTGAGTGATGTATAGGTGGTAGTGGTGGTGGTGACTGGTGCTGAGACGATGCTGAGGTGATGCTCAATGATACTTAGGTCTTGCTGAGTGATGATGATGTGGTGGTGTACTATTGCAAAGGTGATGCTGAGTGATACTGATGTGGTGCTGAGTGATGCTGTGGTGGTGCTGAGTGAAGCTATGGTGGCGCTGAGTGATATTGTTGTGATGCTGTGGTGGTGCTGAGTGATGCTGTGTTGGCCGTGAGTGTGATGCTGTGTTGGCCATGAGTGATGCTTTGGTGTTGTTGAGTGATGCTGTGGTGTTGCTGAGTGATGCTGTGGTGTTGCTGAGTCAGTGAGGAAGTCAGTGAGAGAGAGTCAGTGAGAGAGAGTGAGTCAGTCAGTGAGAGAGAGTGAGTCAGTCAGTGAGAGAGAGTGAGTCAGTCAGTGAGAAAGAGTGATTCAGTTAGTGAGAGTGAGTGAGTCAGTCAGAGAGAGTGGGAGATGGAGTCTGTGAGAGGGAGTCTGTGAGAGGGAGTCTGTGTGAGAAAGTGGCTCTGTATATACTGTTCCCAAATAGGTACAGGGTGTACAGAGTCCACAGTTCCCAGAGGTTTGGCAGAGGTTAAAGTTAGATATAACCTTACTCTCTAAAGTGGTAGCTTGGTCGAGCAGTAAGGCAGTATCAGAGGACAGTGTAAAGCATTTGCTGCACACACTCAGTCAGCAAATGGTTTCACACACTCAATAACTGAACTCTAGGCCAATGGTTTATATATAAAAAATATATGCTTGTTTTGTTTTAGAACAAACAATAGGTATTAAAATATACTTTCTCAGAATGAGATGCTTTATATAAATACTTTTGCAATATGCAATTGGCTTTTGTAGAAAGTTACAAGTGGTTGTAATAGGCAACACTTTTTTAAACACAATAATGCATTGAGTTCAAAGGAAGTTTCAAGTAATTTGCAATAGATTACTTTTAGGATTATTTTTGGGATTCCAGGACTGGATCCTAGATTCAGTCCTGGGTCAGTACTTAGAAACAAGTGATAAAAGTTGACTTAGTTACTGTTGTGATTTTTAGACAATATTTTGCTATTTTAAAAGCTGACATTGATTCCCTATAGAAGAAAATTCAAGTTGCAGGTATAGTATGTTCTCGTTACTTTTGTAATCCAGTACTGGGTGCCTAGACTCAGTACTGGGACCTTTATCCAAAACAGGTAAGTAATTACGTTTTCACAATTTATACGATTTTTAAAGAATATTTAATGTTTGCAGAAATCGACACTTAGAGGAAAATTCACAGAAAAACAGTCAATGGTTTCCTATGGAAGAAAATTGGGTTACTGGTAAGTACGGTTGTGAATATTTTTCAGGGTCAGTGCTGGGTACCAAGATCCAGCACTGGGAGCTCACCTAATAGCAGGTGAGTATTTTCGTTTTCGTTACACGGCTGATTTTTGGTGAATATTTTAAGTTTTGAAAAGTCCACACTTAGAAGAAATTTCAGGAAAAAACAGTCAATGTTAACCTGTGGAGAAAATTGAGTTACCGGCTTTCAGGTAAGTACTCGACTGGCAAAGTTAAGGTTCTGGGCACAGCCTCAGGGGTCTCCCAGGGTCAGGTA
Organism: Triturus cristatus; assembly: GCF_964204655.1. Lineage (NCBI taxonomy): Eukaryota > Metazoa > Chordata > Amphibia > Caudata > Salamandridae > Triturus > Triturus cristatus. The sequence goes on along the minus strand of NC_140579.1, from coordinate 1,129,615,190 downwards.
GGTACAGTTGTTACACCCTCAGCGGCACAGGGGCAGCCGGGTGCAGAGTGAGTTAGGCCCAATGTTATCCTATGGGAGGCAGGGGGGCCTTGGTTGGTGGCTGCTGACTAGCAGGCCACGCGGCTGTGGGAGCTGGGCTCCTTGTCTCTTGCTCAGGGCAAATGGGGACGTAGATAGGTGCAAAGGTTACACTGCCAGGGCCACTCGGGCGGCTGGGTGCAGGGTGATTTTGAGCCTTCGGGCGCTCAATTGATTTCAATGGGAGAGCTCCAGTTTAGAAAAAGACTGCAAGTTCGGGGACGAAGATTCTTCAGGTGCCACCACCACTTCGAGAGGTAAGTTCGGTAGTTGGAGGATAGGTAGTTACCCAGGAGTTGGGCACAGGGGGCCGTGGGGCGCCGGGTGCAGGGGTGCCTTTTGGTGTCGGGAAATCTTACCCTCTGTTGATCGCGGTTGGGGGGGGTAACTGGTTCTAAGGCTGCAGGCGTCGTCAGGGGCGTCGAGGGAAGTCCTTGGGTGCCGGACTCGGGGTCACAGTCACCGTGGGGTCGTCCTCGTGGTCTTTGTTCCCTCCGGCACAGGCCAGGCTTGGCAGGTGCAGAGTGTGTAGGGTTCGCGGTTCCGGGCTGATGCCAGGGATTAGAAGCTGATTTTGAGTAGAGCCTCTACTCATGGGAGTCCCAGGTGCTTAGAGCCAAAAGGTAGCCAGGTCCTCCGGGGTTTGTGAGGTTGCTGGCCACAAGAGATGCCGGGTTGTAGCAGGAGCAGGTTTGAGGGTCGACAGGCCGGTAGGGCTGGGGCCAAAGCAGTTGGTGTCTTCCTCTTCTTAGCAGCTACAGGGCAGGTCTTCTTTCTTCTTGCCCTTCTTTGTATTTCGGAATCTGGAATCTGGGGAAGGAAGGTTCAGGGTGCCCCTAATTACTAGATTTAAGGGTGTTACAGGTAGGTGAATGGCAGGGACCAATGGGTCCCTGTCATGGGGTGGGTACACCCCCTATCCTGCCTCTCTCCTGTGGGAGGGGGGCAGTAGCCTAGTCCTGATTGGGCAGGGCTTCCCATCTTCAAGATGGCGAGAGCCCGGAGATTTGCTTCACCTCGCCTCCCCCACCTGAGGGGTGGGGTTGGCAGGCTGGCACATCCCCTGTCCTTATTTGGGGTTTCCAGCCAGGCTGCCCGCCAGAGTGAGGGCTGCCAGTGGCCTGGGGAAGCTCACAGAGGCGGCATGCCTTTGAAGCTTCCCCCTGGCCATCCTGGGGGAGGAGATCTAGCACCTCGCCCAGGGTGTGCATTGTTGCAGGCCCAGGAGAGCAGGGGCTCTCCTACCCTGGGGTCCAGCAACATGTCTGCTGTGTGGCAACCTAGGCAGCCTCCCAGACCAGACGTGGATTGTAGGTTAGGTTTCAGGGGGCATCTCTAAGATGCCCTCTGGGGTGCTTGGTACATTAAATCCCACACTGGCATCAGTGCGGGTTTAATGTGCTGAGAAGTTTGATACCAAACTTCTCAGTCTTCAGTGTTGCAATTATGGTGCTGTGGAGTTCGTGTTTGACGAGCTCTCAGCACCATGTACACTTAAATGGCAGCACTGCACTTACAGTGCCCAGGAATGGACCTGGGTACTGTAGGGGCACAGGGCTCATGCTCCTGTGCCCACACCACTGGCATAGGGCACCCAGCTAGAGGGGTGGCTGATGTATGCCAGGGCAGTGTAGGTGGTGGGCATGGCACACAGGGATGTGTGTCATGTCGACTCTTTGTTTTGTCTTGTACCCAGACACTCAGCCTGCAAGAGCAGTGTGTGTGTGTTAGGGTACAGGGCCTCTAAGGGTGGCAAAATGAGTGCTGCAGCCCTTAGAGGCCTTCCCTGGTCACAAGGCCCTGGGTACCTAGGGTACCATTTACCAGGGGCTGACATGTGGCCAGGGTTTGCCAATTTGGGTTTTAGGTTTTTAGGGAACGAACATAGGCCCTGGGCACCTGATTGGCAGGAGTCCAGGGCACACTCAGTCAAAGTACATTCAGCAAAAAGTGGGGGCATACCATGCAAGAAAGATGGCACTTTCTCACACCTCCCCCCCCAAACGAAAGGTGATGAGACTAACCTTGCCCTATGGAGTCTTCATTGTCTAAGTGGAAGAACCTGGAAAGTCCATATGCATTGGCATGGCCAGTCCCTGGTCTGTGTTCCACTTCAAAGTCCATTCCCTGTAGGGAGGTGGACCACCTTAGTAGTTTTGGATTTTCCCCTTTCATCTGCATTAGCCATCTGAGAGGTCTGTGGTCAGTTTGAACCAGGAAGTGAGTACCAAACAAGTATGGCCTCAACTTCTTCAGGGACCAAACCACAGCAAAGGCCTCCCTCTCAATGGCACTCCAACGCTGCTCTCTGGGGAGTAGCCTCCTGCTTATAAAAACAGGTTGGTCTTGGCCTTCATCATTGGTCTGGGATAGGACCGCTCCTATCCCTAGCTCAGAGGCATCAGTCTGCACTATGAACTGCTTGGCATATTCTGGGGCTTTTAGAATTGGTGCTGAGCACATTGCTTCTTTCAGGGTGTCAAAAGCCTTTTGGCAACTAACTGTCCAGTTAACCTTCTTGGGCATCTTCTTGGAGGTGAGTTCTGTGAGGGGGGTCACAATGGACCCATTTCCCTTCACAAACCTCCTGTAGTACCCAGTCAAGCCAAGGAATGCCCTGACTTGGGTCTGGGTTGTTGGAGCTACCCAGTCCAGGATGGCCTGGATCTTGGGTTGTAAGGGTTGTACCTGGCCTCCACCTACAAGGTGGTCCAAGTACACCACAGTGCCCTGCCCTATCTGGCATTTGGTGAAGTACTGGGTTTTTCAGAACCAACCCAGCGGTGCCAGGGGACACACCCGAAGACTTCGAGTTCTTCCTGTTTCGGACCACAGAAACACAGAGTCTTCTAGGTTATGTCAAAGATCGTATTTATTGGCTGCAGACCCATCACAGGTATCCGAGAAGTACAACACGATGTATGTTCTCAGGAGACTGCCCAAACCAAAAACCAGTCTTTTCTTATATACAGAATATTACGCTCTGGGCAGCACCGCCCCTATTTTACAAGTGGTCGTTCACATACTTTCGTTTCAAAGAAAGAGCACAGTCATGATGATAATCCCACATTTCAGCTCGGTCAGCACATAATTATTTACCCAGCGAGGCTCAGAACCCTCATCAGATATCAGCAGACCCCAATAAAACGGACACCTCTTCCTCGTAAACAAGCCATAAAGCAGGAAACAGAGTCAGGTGTGAAAGGGATTAGTCAGAAGTCGCGTGGGATACACGACTTTATGATGTGTTGGGCCCTGATGCTAATCCCATAAGGCCGCAGTAAAAGGAACCGGCCGGGCAGGACTGACCTCGGGCATCGGAGTCAGTTTGCACAGGTCACAAAGGAGTGACAGAAAGATTGCGTGTCCTTTAGGCCTAGGCATAGCCTCAGTGCGCAGCCTATGTGAGGGCAACCACAAAATGGTTACCCTTTTAAAATGGAACCCGAGGGTTCGACATGTAGTATCGTATACACTGTGAATTCATCGGTGAAACATGACGAAAATACTCATACATACCGCATTAGTCATTTGCGGTTCGCTGATACCAAAATCGGCAGGGTAGGAACATGCTACCAACATGGTTCCGAAATTTACAGTACCACAGACCCTCCTTTTGCCCTTATATAGGCAATAACTATTCTCATACTAATCTGAGTCCAGGTCTGTATTCATAAAGTCATGAAGATGTTGCTGTAGCATCATCCTATTGCTCAGTTCGTCCCTTGATACAGGTCTCCGTACACATGATGTAACACAGAGGCTACACACTACAGGAGCACACTGTACACATAGACAGAACAGGAAAAGAATGGCTAAGATCGTCCCAGTGACTATTAGAATCTTCCATCCCCAAGCTGATATCAGTCCCCAGAACCACCCCATCATCGACCAGTCTCCTTTATCCACATGAATGGATTCTGAAATCTTATGCAGTTTGGAGATGGCTTGATAGACTGTCGGAGCGCTATCTGGTTTAAAAATACAACAGCTTGATTGGATAACCTTACATACCCCACCACGGTCTGCAAGTATGACATCTAGAACCATACGGTTCTGCAACGTCATGAGGCGATCCGCTTGGATCTCAGCTGTCAAGTTACCAAGGGCACCAGCCGTTACATTAACAGTGGTTTCAACTACACGAGTCAGTTGTCTCAGGTTCCTACTATTGACCATTGGTCCCCAAAACGGCAGGAAACCCAGGAAAAAGTCTCCCGCTTCCTGACCAGCAGTATCCTCCTTACTAACAACGTCTCTCACAACTCTGGTCTTGTGAGAATCAGAGGCGGCAGTAAATGTCGGCGGTAGCAAATTTGCAACATAACACGTTCCCGAGAAATCAGGGGGCACCCATGTATATGCTTGATCATTACAAACAAAGTATGTACCCTTGGCAGCCAAAAACGCAGGGGAAAACTGTGATGGGAAAATGTACGTTTCAGCACAGTCACTCTTCCCCTAACTGAGCTCTTGGATTCTGACCATTACCTTGTAAACAGAACCGACCTATGTGGGGTACGACCCAAATCGGGGATGAACTTTTATGCTGTTTCTCGCCCAGACTAATGCTATACCCCGTCGCGTTCCAACCCACATAAGCTCGCAACTCATCCTTGGGAATAGATGAATATGCATCGATGTCTCTGCTCATATCAGCAGTTCCTCTCATCAAGGCTTTATTGTTCGTGCTAGGTCTAGTGGAACGCGGTGGTCGTGGGGAGTAGGTTTCAAGCGCAAACAGAAACATAGTCTGGAATGCCCATGATGACCCATTATAGCTAAACGGCAGCACTAGATATTGGATACCCTTATTAGTGGTATGCGGCATCAAACCACACACCCAGCAATTTGTCGTATTCATAACTAGTTGGTGCTGGTGCAGAAGTTGAATAAACGAGTTGTTTACGAACTCAGAACGTCTAGCTTGTTCGTGTTCAGGCAGAGGGTGTAAAGAGTGTGAGGAAATAGTAGGAGGAGGCATGGGCTGTATAGTGGGTGCAAACGGCCCTTGAAAAGACAATAATACATATCCTACAGAAAACATCATCATGCTAAATAGGACAAACAGACATAATATTACAAAACGTTTGCTATTCATTACTTTACATAATCTGCTCTTAACATTTATTTCCTCAGCGTGTCTCTTCATCTCGAAAAACTCCATCCTCTAATCGTGCTGTCCGCGGCGGATGAGTGTCTTCTGCTAAGGAGTACACCTGTCAGTCCAGGGAACGCCCTAGATCAACCAGACCGTTGACCTAACGTCTCCGGTTTGTACCCCAAAGTCTTGGCACCGCGGCCCTGCAGCTGAACCCGGATGGTGGTTCGAAAAAGCAAAAATAAGAAAGTTTTTCAGATGGAAGAGAGAGCTGCACTTCTCAAAAAAATATCAAAGAAAAAGAATTTTTATTTGTCCATAGTTCTCGGCCTCAAATTGTAGCGACTTCTTGTAGGTACTGTTTGGTCTTGAAACAAGAGTTCAGGCTCTGTAGTGTCCAATTGAATTGACGGTGGCACAGTTTCTTGCAAGATGTCATCGCTTTCCTTCTCAGAAAGCGTTCCTTTTACTCGTGCATCGCTAAACGGCAGGAAACGAGGCACAGTCTCAGTCTCTGAGTCAGCGATTCCTTTCTGGACCCACTGGTCGTAAGGCAAAGGCAAAGGGACCCTTTTGCAGTGAACATCGTGTATCCAGTTCTTTTTCCCTTTTACTCGGACAGCCGATCTCGTGGAAAGAAGGACGAGATGGGGGCCGGTCCAACGGGGCTCATCATTCTTTGTCCTTTTAAAGTTTTTGACTAGCACCCATGATCCAGGATTGATAGGATGTCCTGGAGCTTCAGAGACCTGGGGCCGAGTATCATGCACCTGTTGGTGTAAAACACGCAATTTAGCCGTCAATTCATACAAATAATCAAGCAGTACTGGGTGTTCGATCTCACTGAATTTTGTCGGCCTGGGCACTCCCCATATATTGGCCGGGCGGCCAAACACAATCTCATACGGACTAAGTCCCACTCGTGAATGCACAGTCATTCTTGTTGATAGGAGTGCTAAGGGCAGAGCGTCAGGCCATTTAAGACCAGAACTCGCTTGGATCTTGGCTAATTTGAGCTTCAATGTGCCATTATAACACTCTACTAGTCCAGCTGATTGGGGGTGATTTGCAGCGTGGAATTTCTGCTTTATACCTAGTCCCTCACATACATTCTTCATCACTCGTCCCACAAATCCACTCCCATTATCACTCCATACCATTCTTGGCATTCCAAACCTAGGGAAAAATTCCTTGACAAGGGCTTTAGCTGTGGATAAGGCAGTATTGTCTTTTAGGGGATATGCTTCTATCCACCTTGAAAAAGCGCAGACAACAACAAGTACATATTTCAAATTGTTGCACCTTTCCATGTGGATGAAATCTAGCTGCAAAACCTCAAACGGATACGTTGGAGGTGCAAAATGACCAGCTGGAGTTGGGGTTCCCCTACCAGGATTGTATTTCAAACATACCATGCAATTTTTGACCACATTCTCTGCACACTTGGGAATTCCAGCATTCTGCCATACTGGAGCTAACAACTTACAAATCCCTTTCACACTGATATGCGCCATTCCATGTGCAATCGTGACCACTGGAAGCACATATGCATCAGGTAACAACCATCGCCGGTGTTCTGACAGATCAATCCAACAACCATTTTCATCCAATTTACCCTTACTTTCTTTCCACATGCTCAATTCTTTCTTTGTGGCTTCAGCTTGAAGGGACTTCACACTCTCTATCGTGTCTTCACACATTCCAACATCACCAACCCATCTTGCAGGGCCTGCAACATACATTCGATTCGTCACATCTTTTGCTGTTTCTTTCGCGATTTCGTCAGCAAATGCATTACCACGACCAACATCATCAATAATCTTCTTGTGTGCACTGCATTTCACAATCGCAACTTGTAATGGTAAGGTCAGTGATTCAAGGAGATCGTTCACCAACTGACCATTCTGAATCTTAGTTCCATGCGAAGTCAGGAATCCACGTTCTTTCCACAAGCGCCCAAAACTATGGGCCACGCCAAAGGCATACTGACTGTCAGTATATATGTTCACTTTCATTCCTTTCGACAACACGCATGCTCTTGTAAGTGCAATTAATTCTGCTGCTTGAGCCGAATTATGTGGTATACATGCAGTTTCAACAATCGTGTGCAAAGTCGTGACAGCATATGCAGCAGTCGTATCACCATTCGGAAGCTTGAAGCACGAACCATCCATCCATAAGGTACCATCACACTCAACCAGGGGAGTATCTTTAAGATCCACTCTCCCTTTTGTTTCTTCTTCTGTTCTGAACAGACAATCAGGCTGTTCAATCTCATCTGTGTCTGCTGAAATCGGTAATAATGTAGCTGGATTCAACGTGTTGCACCTCTTTATGTGCACATGACTCGCTAGCAGTGTCAACTCATAACCTGACAATCGAGCACTAGTTAAGTGCTGTGTCTTGGTCCTGTTTAATAACGTGTCCACTGCGTGTGGCACCATCACAATCAACGTGTTGTCCATTACTAACCCAGCAGACTGTCGAATAGAAACAGCTGCTGCCGCTGTGGCTCTCAAACAACTTGGCAATGCCTTGGCTACCGGATCCAAAGTCGACGAAAAATACGCGCATGGACGCTGTCTGTCTCCAAAAGACTGTGTCAGCACTGACAACGCACAACCTTCTTTCTCGTGAACATACAATGTAAAAGGCTTACTGTAGTCGGGGGTACCCAACACAGGAGCCGAACATAATGCCTTACGTAATTCCGAAAAACTTTTCTGACACTCTTCAGACCACGGGACGGGATTCGGGGTATCTTTACATGTTAATGCTATCAAAGGTTTTGCCAGCAAAGAAAAACTCGGGATCCACTGCCTACAGTATGAAGTAATACCCAAGAAAGCACGTACTTCTCTCTGGGTTCTTGGCACGCTCAATTGTGCAATGGCCTGAATTCTTTCTGGGGTCAGCTTCCTTCCCTCCTTTGACAAGAGATGACCTAAGTAGGTCACTTCTTGTCGACAATATTGCAGTTTCGAGAGAGACACTTTGTGATGGAAGGCAGACAAATGACGCAACAATGACAATGTAGTTTCTTTACAAATTTCCTCAGTATCCGCGGCGATTAGTAAATCGTCAACATACTGGATAAGGGTAGCACCACTAGGTAAAACAATTCTATCAAGCTGCGCTTTTAAAGCCTGACTGTATATTGATGGACTTTCACAGCAGCCCTGCGGAGCGCGTTTAAAGCGGAAGCTGCGACCTCCTAAACTAAAACCAAAAATATCCCTGCTTTCCTCTGCAATCGGAATGCTAAAGAAAGCATTCTTTAAATCAATCACTGAGAACCAAGCAGCGGAAGCTGGGATCATAGTTAACAAGGCAGTTATGTCAGGGACAACTGGAAACTGTGGCACAACTATCTTATTCACCTCTCTAAGATCGATCACAAATCTGTAAACAGGTGGCTGAGAAGGGTCAGTACGTTTTAAAACAGGCAAAACAGGACTATTGCAAACGTTGCCTCTTGTCTCTTCGATTACATCCTTTTCAATCAAGTCATAGATGATCGCTAACAACGCTTTCTCACCTTCATTAGAGATCCTGTACTGGGGAATGCGTGGCAATTTAACATTGGCTTTCAAAGTGACCACATATGGCGGTATTTCCAAGCGACCCACATCGTTAGGACCAGTAGCCCAAAGGACATCCGGAAGAGACGACAATTGAGCTGGCAGTTTATTCTTCGACAAATACATTGGAGAAATCACTTCCCTACCCAGTGTAAGTTGTACTCCCGATGGGGAACAATATAATGTCGCATGTAATCTCTCTAACAAATCCAATCCTAACAGATTTTCACCACAACCTGACGTTAGGATAAGGGGTGCTTTCAGCTCACAAGGTCCAACAGAAAGTGGCATAGGACTAGAGATCGGGTTCTTAACCGGGGCGCCAGAAAAACCTACTGAAACATTCATTTCGCCAGACAAAGGCGCGCCAGGGAGTTTTGAGTGCATAATTGAACTCTTTGCAGCACCAGTATCCAATACAAAAGGCTCTGATACACCCGCTGTAGTCACCTTGACATACGGTCCACTCTGGTCCACTGGCACTGAAACAACTCCCTCTCTCTGTATATGGCTGTCCTAGTAATCATCACCTTCCGCGTTTCCATCTTCTGCATAATAGTCGTTATTATAGTACTGAGCTGTCCCACCAGTTACATTGGCCTGCTGATCAAAACTGTTCATCGTATTTTGAGGCGGAAGAGGACGCGCGTTCTGGGGAACATTCCCACGCCCTCTACCTCTAGGAGCTTGCTGACCACCTCTACCTCTCGTGCCATAAGCATTATTCATGTGCTGCAACAATATAGGACAACTATACTTAAAATGACCTTCTTGTTTGCAATACGAACACTGATTGGGACCCACAGGAACACGCGGTTGGGAATACCCAAACCTTTGCGAGTTACTCTGAAACTGTTGGGGTTGTTGATAGTTACTCTGACCTTGCTTATAGTTATTCTGATCTCCACGTGGCGGGTAAGCCTGCTGTAGAAGAACCTTCGTTTTTTATTCTTTTGTTTTCTTGTCTGCTCTATCCTTCTCATCTTTATCCCTATTTTCGTAATACTGTGCAGTAGCCAGTATTTGCGCTGATGAGGAAACAGCCCAAGAACTCTCTGAATCTTTTAATTTCTTACACAACTCGGGAAGCAAATTATGCACAAATTTATCAACAAATAACCGTTGACCACCTTCCGTACTCATGTCTTGACCACTGTGGTCGATAAATGTTTCTTCAAACCTGGTGAAGAAATCAGACACTGTTTCATCTTTCTTTTGTTTGCATGCGGATAATTTATCCCAATTCACACGCATCGCTGGCATTAAAGTCTTCATATAGGTAATAATTCTACCAGGGAGTTCTGCTACTAAGGGCTCAGGTTTCGCACCACCAACTTGTCTAGTGTCTGTAGCAATGATATTAGCCCATGTGCCACCTAGTTCTGCAGCATGATCTGCATTACGAATCAACCCCCACAAAGGCTGCGGAACAACATTCCCGAACAACATATCTATGTAAGCTAGGTTCATGACACACGATTCTGCAGTCTGTGATAACTCCTTATAATATCCTGCGGGGTTTTTACGGGGGTCAGGCAATGTCTGCTTAAGGGCTAAAACTTCTGATCGCTTCCAAGGAACATGTACCCAAACACGTTGGAAATGAGCTGGCATAGCAGCAATACCGTTAACGGCATCAGTCGCAACCGCGTCCTTCCATACCGGAGGGACTTCTCTCATAGGGTATTGTCTAACCTTCCTATCAGAGGAGTCACGTTCAAACAGTGACTGAGAAGGACCCTCGATCCTAAAAGACAATAATGTCGCAACTGCTTTCTCAACATCGGGACCCACAATCGTACCCTTTCCAAATTCAAACCGTACATGACACAATTCCTGCGGGCTTAAGTCCAAACCATGATCTTCCAATTCCTCACAGAGGAATCCACACATTTTCTCGAAAACGTATCTCTGTTTTGGTGCTTCCCATTGATGAAAAACATTTACAACAGACTCTACATCATATCTTGAAGGAAAAACAATCCATTTATATGCCATGCAGTCTAATACTTCTTTCTCCTCAGAACCTGGCAGCTGACTACGCAACTGCGTACGTTGTGAACCAGGGGTCGTACTAGATGACTCAAAGAGAGGCGATATAAAACTAGTGACCGCACTAGCTATTCGTTGTCGTGTAGAAGGAGAAGTTGAGGCGAGAACAGGGGGAAAGACAGAGGGAAGAAAAACGGGTGCAGATACAGGTACAGGGGTCGTATCAGGAAGAGCGCCGACGGAGGCAGCTGATGTACTAGGAAAAGTCGCAGGAAGCGCAGAAGAGATAGGCAGCGAAACCGGTGGCCCTTGAGAGGGCTGCGCCGTAGGCATAGGAGCCGGCTGAGGAGGAGCTGGCGGCTGCGGAAAAGCTTGCGGCAAATTAACTGGAGGCCGTACATTTAAAGGCTGCGGAGGCGCTGTAGCGCTCTGCGCATACGGGGGTGGTGAACTCAGCAAATGTGACATTAGGGGATCTTTCTCCTTTTCTTCTGACGCATCTTGCTGAAGAGGCGGCAAAACTGGGTAGCATTTATCAATCACTAATTTACGTTGCCTGCGCAACTGCTCATTCATTTGTTCTTCTGCATTATCCTTAAACTGCAAGGCTGCTTGCATTATCGACATACCTTTCTCTCTTTTATTTTTCTTCGCTAATTTAATTTCTTTCTGTTTGGCTTCCTTTCGCCATAGGCGGTAAGAATCAAACATCGCCGGACGGGCTTTCTTTTTAAATAATTTAACTTCTAAGTTATCTAGGATTTCTGTGTCGAAACTACCATTTTGGGGCCATTTTAAAACACCATCCTTCCTGGTGTATCGGATCCATACTTCATTATACGCAATGGGGCCCACGCCATGTTTCACATAAATCTCATACGTTGGAGTTCCAATTGGAGGAACCGGACACAAATCCTCTAATCGGGAGTCCCTATTACAACCCAAACAAAACAAATTTCCAAATATACTAGAACCAGGCATCGTCGCTCACTAGTCTAGTTTCAAACTTCAAAGGATTATCGAATACGATAGTCTCGTGAATACACGAGTCCTTCGGCTTTGGCACTTGCAAGTTCCAAATCAAAGCGATCCCGAAGGGATACCAAACCAAACTAAGGACTGGGAGACGCTCCACTTATACTTAACTGAGGTATCGATGACGTCACCAGAAGACTCGTTAAATCGTTTCGCTCTACCAAATCATCAAGGGTCCAAAACAGGGCGATAGTCAGGGCAGCAGTCCTTTGTAGCCGTCGGGACGCGGAGAACCTCGCAGTAAAGACTTTCGGACCACGTCGACATGCAGGGGTCGATGAAGTGGCGGCCTTCCTCCAGAATTTTCACACAAAACTCCTCACGAACCTCTGGCTTGGACCGGTACCGCTGAAATCGCCCCGAGTTGGGCGCCAACTGAAGTACTGGGTTTTTCAGAACCAACCCAGCGGTGCCAGGGGACACACCCGAAGACTTCGAGATCTTCCTGTTTCGGACCACAGAAACACAGAGTCTTCTAGGTGAAGTCAAAGATCGTATTTATCGGCTGCAGACCAATCACAGGTTTCCGAGAAGTACAACACGATGTATGTTCTCAGGAGACTGCCCAAACCAAAAACCAGTCTTTTCTTATATACAGAATATTACGCTCTGGGCAGCACCGCCCCTATTTTACAAGTGGTCGTTCACATACTTTCGTTTCAAAGAAAGAGCACAGTCATGATGATAATCCCACATTTCAGCTCGGTCAGCACATAATTATTTACCCAGCGAGGCTCAGAACCCTCATCAGATATCAGCAGACCCCAATAAAACGGACACCTCTTCCTCGTAAACAAGCCATAAAGCAGGAAACAGAGTCAGGTGTGAAAGGGATTAGTCAGAAGTCGCGTGGGATACACGACTTTATGATGTGTTGGGCCCTGATGCTAATCCCATAAGGCTGCAGTAAAAGGAACCGGCCGGGCAGGACTGACCCCGGGCATCGGAGTCAGTTTGCACAGGTCACAAAGGAGTCACAGAAAGATTGCGTGTCCTTTAGGCCTAGGCATGGCCTCAGTGCGCAGCCTATGTGAGGGCAACCACAAAATGGTTACCCTTTTAAAATGGAACCCGAGGGTTCGACATGTAGTATCGTATACACGGTGAATTCATCGGTGAAACATGACGAAAATACTCATACATACCGCATTAGTCATTTGTGGTTCGCTGATACCAAAATCGGCAGGGTAGGACCATGCTACCAACATGGTTCCGAAATTTACAGTACCACATTGGATGCCTTGATAGTGAGACCTGCATTTTGCAGAGCCTCTAAAACCCTCCCAAAGTGGATCAGGTGATCCTGCCAGGTGGAGCTAAAGACAGCAATATCATCAAGATAAGCTGCACTAAAGGACTCCTGCCCAGCCAGGACATGGTTCACCAACCTCTGGAAGGTGGCAGGGGCATTCTTTAACCCAAAAGGCATCACAGTAAACTGATAATGCCCATCAGGGGTGGAGAATGCTGCCTTTTCTTTTGTTCCTGGGGCCATGCCAATCTGCCAGTACCCTGCAGTTAAGTCAAAGGTACTGAGGAATTGGGCTGCCCCTAATTTATCTATCAGCTCATCTGCTCTTGGAATAGGGTGAGCATCTGTCTTGGTGACAGAGTTGAGCCCTCTATATTCCACACAGAACCTCATCTCTCTCTTTTCACCTTGTTGATGAGGTTTGGGGACCAGAACCACTGGGCTAGCCCAGGGGCTCTCAGAGGGTTCAATGACCCCTAACTCCAGCATCTTGCTGACCTCAGCTTTGATGCTTTCCTTGACTTGGTCTGACTGGCGATAGATTTTGTTCTTGACAGGTGCACTGTCACCAGTGTCCACATCATGGGTACACCAGTTTGTCAGACCAGGGGTCAGGGAAAAGAGGCTAGCATACTGTTGCAAGACTTGCTTGCAGTCAGTCTGCTGTTGGTCAGAGAGGGTGTCTGAAAAGACCACACCATCTACTGATCCATCTTTTGGGCTGTAGGAGGGGAGGTCAGGGAGGGGTTCACTCTCTGCTTCCTGTTCCTCATCAGTCACCATCAGCATGGTGACCTCACTCTTTCTTTCTAGGATAGGGTAAGGGCAACTCCATTTATCTTGGAGGGCCCTTGGTGCCACCGGCTCCAAAACCCACACCTGTTGCCCAGGTTGAAATTCAACCAGTGCAGCTTTTTGGTCATACCAATGCTTCTGGAGCTCCTGGCTGGCCTCAAGGTTCTTGGATGCTTTTTCCATGTACTCAGCCATTCTGGACCTTAGGCCAAGCACATAGTCCACTATGTCTTGTTTGGGCTCTTGAAGAGGCCTCTCCCAGCCCTCTTTTAAAAGACAAAGTGGTCCCCTCACAGGATGACCAAACAGAAGATCAAAGGGTGGGAAACCTACTCCTTTCTGTGGCACTTCCCTGTGTTGTGTCCAAATAATTATTCCAAGGGCCACACTTACCACTGGCCCGCAATATTATGCAAAATAAGGAGCAGTTGGCAACGTGGAAGGTTCAAACGTTTATTAGCCACCACAGAACTCTATATAGAGAAGCCTCGTCGATCCTCACCCATCAGGTGCGCCGAGGAAGACTGCTGGCTCCTTGACAGTAACACACTTTTATACATTATCAGTACAGCATACAAAACCTTATATGTGGAAAAGTACCAGTTAGTCCTGGCACCCCTAATGAGCCCATGCCTATTTCTAGTTTCGGTTACACATACAAATGGTTACTATCTTTACAGAGAAGGTCGAAAGGGTGACTCCCTTCTCGTCCCAGGTCTAGAGGAATTTGCTTGATACTCCCTTTTAGCAGATGTGACCTTGCTTCTCAGCAACTCAGCCTGTCTCCTAATTAAATGCAAGGAAAGGGGGAAGCAGAGGGTGTGCGGAAAAGACCACGTGATTCCCAAGTGAAAGAGCCGCAATCCAAGATGGAGGCGCTTCGGTTCTCGGCCCTTTTTGTCGTGCTAAACATAATTGGGGATTTCGGACCGTTTAATACACCATAACTAGTCAAACTATCATTAGATATACTGCGCTAATCATATCGTAGTGCCTTGAATACCTCAGAACGGCCCTTTTAGCGCAGCATAGCTAATAACGGGGTCAGTCTTCGAAAATACCCTCATCGATCTGCATTAAGTCATGCGTCTCCTTCTGAGCCCGCTGGGTATCTATTCTGGTTTGGACGGGCTTGGGCCTAGGGATGGATCGGCGAACTTGAGTAGCACAATATGCACAGCAAGCAGGCCCGCACTGTAGACAAAGGCAGCAGGTGAAAATGAACCCCACTATTCCCAAAAGAATCATAAATAACTTCCATCCCCAGGTGGTCACCAAATCCCAAAACCACCCGGACAAAGACCAAGTACCAGTCTCGGTGTGAATTTCAGAGGCTAGCCGATGCAGTTTCTGAATGGCTAAATGGACAGAAGGGGCGGAGTCAGGTATATATACACAACAGGAACTGCCGATGACTCTACAAGCTCCTCCGCGATCAGCTAGGATAACATCTAAAACAAGACGATTTTGGAGGGTCACAAGACGGGTCGCCTGGAGCTCCACTGTGATATTAGTTAATATTCCTGCAGTAGTATTAACCACCCCTTCCACCACTCTAGATAGCCTCCTAACTTCTTTACTATTGAGGATGGGTCCCCATATGGGCAACGCCCCTTTTATGATATCAACAAAGTGTTGGGCTGGAGTGTCAGTCTGGTCAGTGGCATCATTACTGGCGGCTTCAGCTTTTAGGCTCCGCCGATTTAAGGAATGAGATTTGTGATAATCAGAAGGAGCTATGTAGACCGGTGGGTAAAGAAAAGATAAGTAACATCGACCTGCCCATCCTCTGGGTAGCCAAGTGTATGCGTTTTCACCGCACACAAAATAAACATTGGGAGGGGTGAGTGTTGGGGGACTACTGAAAGTCTGTAGTTTATAAGTGTAATTACATCTACTATAACCTACGGATAAATGTCCAGTACCCTGCACGCAGAAGGAGGAGGACGTATTCAATACCGGGACCGGAATGATTTTCTCATCTGAGACATTTCGCTCCTGGAAATACTTGAAATACTCAGTAAAGTTAAAAGTCATGAAATCCAATACTTCATCCCTCAACCAGGTATCATTTTCATGATCAGTGTATACGTTCATACAGGCGGTAGGATCAAGGGTACCATCCGTCCCCTCAGCATTGGGAGTAAAACCTTGGTGTTTCTCTATGTAGGCTAGAATCAAGGCATAATCCTTCTCTGAGAATCGACGTTCATCTATAGTGTAGTGTTCATATAGCATGGATAACATTTTGAACCAGGCTTCGCAACTACCTAGATAAGACAAGGGCATTGATATGAACAAATCTTGCTTATGCATCACTGACGGGAGAAGACCACAGACCCAACAATCAGTAACATTTGTGGAACTATGAGTCTGATGTAGCATCTCAATGAAGGCATTATGTACATATGTCTGTCGGTGTCTTTCCTTATGAGGGGCAAAAGTCTGGAAATGATGTTCCTTAGGGGCAGGGGTAGACACTATCAAGGTGTGTACAGGATGGCGGAACTCTAGATATATAAACAAACCTAAGCATAGTACAAATGATACAATCAATATAGAAATAAAAACAATTTTAACATGCAAGCTCCATGAGGAGAACATTGGCAAGTGCGGGGGAGTGGTACGGGGTACTATGGGGCGCCCTTCTTCAGGGACAAAACGAGCAAAAGGGTACATTTTCTCACTAAAAGTCCAATATAATCTCGGGAAAAAGGGCTACTAGCAGTCCGACCTGCCGGAGGGTGCTTCTTTCCTGTGTCCGTATAGAGCCTCACAGGCAGACTCCTATTGTTCAGAGAAACCAAAAAGGGTAAAAGATAAAAACTTCTCGCGTTGGGGTCGCACTTGACGCAACCCTTGTTGAAAAGAAACTCCACCTGGGCCCCCACCAACCGACCAATGTCTCTATCTTCGTTCTGAACAGAGCTTTACTGAAAGTTCCATGCTCTCAACGAGTTCAGTCCAGTGTTCTACCAATCCTCAGGTCTTTTGCCGAGGCCTCCGACTTCACTTCGCCAAGGCTAGACCTGGGATTCCCTATTTCCGGGGCCGCAGGTGATATCGATCCCGACCAGGGGTTTCAAGATTCACAAACAAAACGGGCACAGTGGGGTCAGACAAGGAGCTGGGCTCCCGACCAGATGCCTCGCTTTTAGCAGTTGGGTGGCCACAAAAAGGTGTTTCCAGGCTCACAGCACTCTCCCCTCGCCCGTCAACCTCTCTGCGGGTGTCCAGGGAAAGTGGTTCTCTAGTGCTGGGTTCGCCCTGAGTTGGCAGGCCTCCCTCCTGGTCAAGCTGCTCCCTGGGCAACGGGAGGTGAACTCGCTTAAGATGGGAGATATGGATCCAGTGCTGCTTCCCCTCGACTTTCACCGCCGTTCGCGTAGCCAGGAACACCTGGTACGGCCGGGACCAGCGCGGATCCAAACTCGATTTTCGTTGGTAGTTTCGAACCAAGACCCACTGTCCAGGTTCCACGCTGTGTCCAGGACCCTCCGGCAGGGGCTGCAGTACGGCAGATATCTGTTGATGAATGGAATGGAGATCTTTAGTCAAAGCATACAAATAATCAGTCAACATAGGATGGTCGATGTCCCTGAAGGATTTGGGCCAGGGTACTCCCCACACGTTGGCAGGTCTGCCAAAAATTACTTCATAAGGGGAGATACTGCTCCGGGAATGGGGAGTAGTTCTTACGGACAGCAGGGCCAGGGGCAGGAGATCAGGCCATTTTAATCCCGTCGTGTCCTGAAGTTTAGCCAGTTTCAATTTCAGAATCCCATTATATTTCTCAACCAGACCCGCTGACTGAGGATGTCGGGCTGCGTGAAACTTCTGCTGGATGGACAGACCCTTGCATACATACTTAACTAAGTTAGCATTAAAATGTGTCCCGTTGTCACTCCAAATCTAAAACAAGACGATTTTGGAGGGTCACAAGACGGGTCGCCTGGAGCTCCACTGTGATATTAGTTAATATTCCTGCAGTAGTATTAACCACCCCTTCCACCACTCTAGATAGCCTCCTAACTTCTTTACTATTGAGGATGGGTCCCCATATGGGCAACGCCCCTTTTATGATATCAACAAAGTGTTGGGCTGGAGTGTCAGTCTGGTCAGTGGCATCATTACTGGCGGCTTCAGCTTTTAGGCTCCGCCGATTTAAGGAATGAGATTTGTGATAATCAGAAGGAGCTATGTAGACCGGTGGGTAAAGAAAAGATAAGTAACATCGACCTGCCCATCCTCTGGGTAGCCAAGTGTATGCGTTTTCACCGCACACAAAATAAACATTGGGAGGGGTGAGTGTTGGGGGACTACTGAAAGTCTGTAGTTTATAAGTGTAATTACATCTACTATAACCTACGGATAAATGTCCAGTACCCTGCACGCAGAAGGAGGAGGACGTATTCAATACCGGGACCGGAATGATTTTCTCATCTGAGACATTTCGCTCCTGGAAATACTTGAAATACTCAGTAAAGTTAAAAGTCATGAAATCCAATACTTCATCCCTCAACCAGGTATCATTTTCATGATCAGTGTATACGTTCATACAGGCGGTAGGATCAAGGGTACCATCCGTCCCCTCAGCATTGGGAGTAAAACCTTGGTGTTTCTCTATGTAGGCTAGAATCAAGGCATAATCCTTCTCTGAGAATCGACGTTCATCTATAGTGTAGTGTTCATATAGCATGGATAACATTTTGAACCAGGCTTCGCAACTACCTAGATAAGACAAGGGCATTGATATGAACAAATCTTGCTTATGCATCACTGACGGGAGAAGACCACAGACCCAACAATCAGTAACATTTGTGGAACTATGAGTCTGATGTAGCATCTCAATGAAGGCATTATGTACATATGTCTGTCGGTGTCTTTCCTTATGAGGGGCAAAAGTCTGGAAATGATGTTCCTTAGGGGCAGGGGTAGACACTATCAAGGTGTGTACAGGATGGCGGAACTCTAGATATATAAACAAACCTAAGCATAGTACAAATGATACAATCAATATAGAAATAAAAACAATTTTAACACGCAAGCTCCATGAGGAGAACATTGGCAAGTGCGGGGGAGTGGTACGGGGTACTATGGGGCGCCCTTCTTCAGGGACAAAACGAGCAAAAGGGTACATTTTCTCACTAAAAGTCCAATATAATCTCGGGAAAAAGGGCTACTAGCAGTCCGACCTGCCGGAGGGTGCTTCTTTCCTGTGTCCGTATAGAGCCTCACAGGCAGACTCCTATTGTTCAGAGAAACCAAAAAGGGTAAAAGATAAAAACTTCTCGCGTTGGGGTCGCACTTGACGCAACCCTTGTTGAAAAGAAACTCCACCTGGGCCCCCACCAACCGACCAATGTCTCTATCTTCGTTCTGAACAGAGCTTTACTGAAAGTTCCATGCTCTCAACGAGTTCAGTCCAGTGTTCTACCAATCCTCAGGTCTTTTGCCGAGGCCTCCGACTTCACTTCGCCAAGGCTAGACCTGGGATTCCCTATTTCCGGGGCCGCAGGTGATATCGATCCCGACCAGGGGTTTCAAGATTCACAAACAAAACGGGCACAGTGGGGTCAGACAAGGAGCTGGGCTCCCGACCAGATGCCTCGCTTTTAGCAGTTGGGTGGCCACAAAAAGGTGTTTCCAGGCTCACAGCACTCTCCCCTCGCCCGTCAACCTCTCTGCGGGTGTCCAGGGAAAGTGGTTCTCTAGTGCTGGGTTCGCCCTGAGTTGGCAGGCCTCCCTCCTGGTCAAGCTGCTCCCTGGGCAACGGGAGGTGAACTCGCTTAAGATGGGAGATATGGATCCAGTGCTGCTTCCCCTCGACTTTCACCGCCGTTCGCGTAGCCAGGAACACCTGGTACGGCCGGGACCAGCGCGGATCCAAACTCGATTTTCGTTGGTAGTTTCGAACCAAGACCCACTGTCCAGGTTCCACGCTGTGTCCAGGACCCTCCGGCAGGGGCTGCAGTACGGCAGATATCTGTTGATGAATGGAATGGAGATCTTTAGTCAAAGCATACAAATAATCAGTCAACATAGGATGGTCGATGTCCCTGAAGGATTTGGGCCAGGGTACTCCCCACACGTTGGCAGGTCTGCCAAAAATTACTTCATAAGGGGAGATACTGCTCCGGGAATGGGGAGTAGTTCTTACGGACAGCAGGGCCAGGGGCAGGAGATCAGGCCATTTTAATCCCGTCGTGTCCTGAAGTTTAGCCAGTTTCAATTTCAGAATCCCATTATATTTCTCAACCAGACCCGCTGACTGAGGATGTCGGGCTGCGTGAAACTTCTGCTGGATGGACAGACCCTTGCATACATACTTAACTAAGTTAGCATTAAAATGTGTCCCGTTGTCACTCCAAATCACCCATGGCAACCCATATCGAGGGAAAAACTCTTTTACCAGAGCTTTCGCGGTTGCCAGGGCAGTATTTTCCTTTGTGGGATACGCCTCCACCCATTTACTAAAAGTACAAATCACCACCAGCACGTATTTCAGATTGTTAACTCGCTCTAGCTGTATGTAATCCATTTGGAGTACTTCAAAGGGCAGGGTGGGTGGCGCAAAATTACCCGCCAAGACGGGAATGCTGACCCCAGGATTATGCTGGAGGCAAATCATGCAATGCTGAACCAAGTTCCTAGCTGTCTTATGGATATGAACATTATACCAGACAGGATCCAATGTGGCACAGATGCCCTGAACCCCTACATGTGAAGGTCCGTGTGCCATAGTTACTACCGCATTTACAAATGCGTTTGGCAGTAACCATCTACACCTCTCTGACAAGTCAGTCCAACATCCAGTCTCATCAAGCCTCCCCACCTGTTCTTGCCAGTATGTCAGTTCTTCCGGGGTCACCTCCTTTTGTAGCTCTTTCACACTGTCTATGGTGTTGTTAAAAACCCCTGCTTCTATCATTCTTGTCACTACAAACATGGAAGTGGTGTCAGACTGGGCTGTTTCTTTGGTGATTCTATCCGCAAAGAAATTTCCCCTCCCTACATCATCAACTATAACCTTGTGTGCACTGCATTTGACTATGGCCAAGGTTTTAGACAATGTTAATGCAGCCAGTAATCGGTCAACTAATGGTCCATTCTTTATCTTTTCGCCATGAGATGTCAAGAATACTCTTTCCGCCCATAACCTCCCGAAGCTATGTGCTACACCGAACGCATACTGGCTATCGGTGTAGACATTTAGCCTCAAGCCTTTCCCCAACTCGCAGGCCCTGAATAATGCAACCAATTCGGCCGCCTGGGCCGACCGGTATGGTATCTTTGCTGCCTCGACTACTGTTTGCAGGGTAGTGATCGCATAAGCCGCAGCTGTCGTACCATCCGGTAATCTAAAACAAGACCCATCAACATACAATTCTCCTTGGGCATCAGATAGTGGGGTGTCAGCTAGATCTATCCGGCCCTTGGTTTCTTCTTCAGTTCGAAAGATACATTCATGTATGTCTTGTCCACCATCTCCCGAAGGGAGGGGTAACAACGTGGCAGGGTTCAAATTAACACATCTTTTGATCGTTATATGAGGTGCAAACAGGGTCAATTCGTACCCTGTAAGACGCGCACTAGTTAAGTGCTGCGTCTGTGTCCTGTTTAATAATACGTCCACAGCATGAGGCACCATCACTGTCAGATCCGTATTCAGGACTAGCCCTTCCGATTGTCTGATTGCTACAGCCACTGCCGCTGCAGCCCTCAGACAACTGGGAAGTGCTCTGGCGACATTGTCCAAAACCGCCGAGAAATATGCACAAGGCCTTTGCTTACCACCAAAGTCTTGTGTCAATACTGAAAGAGAACAACCGTCCACCTCATGCACGTAGAGCACAAAAGGTTTCCGGTAGTCAGGGGTGCCAAGCACAGGAGCAGAGCAAAGAGCAGTTTTCAGAGCGGAAAAGGCAGTCTGGCATTCATCGGTCCGAGGTAAAGGCTCATGCACATCCTTCGTAGTTAGGTACAGGAAAGGTTTAGTCAAGAGAGAATAGTTAGCAATCCATTGGCGACAGTAGGAGGTTATACCAAGCAAAGCGCGGACATCACGTTGCGTGCGAGGAACAGGCATGTTAGTTATGGTTGTGATGCGCTCAGAAGTCAACCGTCTTCCCTCCTTCGACAGGAGATGACCGAGATAGGTCACATCCGGTCGACAATATTGAAATTTAGAGAGCGACACCTTGTTACCATGAGTGGCCAAATGCCGTAGCAGGGTAACCGTGGCATCGCGGCAACCATGTTCTGTATCAGAGGCCACAAGGAGGTCGTCAACATACTGCAATAGGACATTACCTGGCGGCAATTGTAAAGAATTCAATACTCTTTTTAGGGCTTGGCTGTAGATACTAGGGCTTTCGGTATACCCCTGGGGGGCGCGACAGAATCTAAAGCTGCGGCCCCCCAATGAGAAACCGAACAAATGTCTGCTATCTGGATGTATGGGAATACTAAAGAAAGCATTCTTCAAATCAATCACCGAGAAAAATGTTGCAGTGGGAGGAATCATGGTCAAAATGGAATTAATGTCTGGTACCACCGGATATTGGGGTACCACAATCTTGTTAATCTCTCGCAAATCAATCACAAATCGGTAGGTATCAGCATAATCAGGGGACTGGGGTACGGGGGCTCGTTTAAGAATCGGAAGAATTGGACTCTTGCAGATATTGGAAGTCGTTTCCTCCACCACCCCTGTTCTAATCAAATCAGAAATAATGGCCAGTAAAGCGCGTTCTCCCGCGGGGGCTATTTTGTACTGTGGGATCCTCGGCAATTTGGCATTCTGTTTCAGGGTGATGGACACCGGGGGAATTTGTAGGAACCCTACGTCAGTGTCCCCCAGGGCCCAAAGATCCCTCTGGAGTTTTGCAAGCTCAGAGGGTAGTGAGTCCGTTTTTGAAAAACATTGGATGGAGGGGATAGAGGTATTCCGAATGGTCAGGTAAACTCCATCGGGGGAGCAATAGATGCGGGCATGCAATCTTTTTAATATATCCATACCCAGGAGATTTTCCCCACACTGGGAGGTGAGGAGGAAAGGCGATTCTATCGTAACCGGTCCCAGAGTAAGGGAAAGTGGCTTAGAAATGGGGCTCACCACCGGAGTTCCAGAGAACCCCACGGACACATTAGTCTGGCCAGACAGAGCGGCCCCCGGGACCAGGGCACGTGAAACAGAACTGTTCATAGCCCCTGTGTCAACCAAAAACTTACCTGATACATCCAACAATCGTGCATGGACATAAGGTCCAGCTTGATCTATCGGGATTGACACATGCCCCTTACTCTGCCCTTGGCTGTCCTATGCTTGAGTATACCCGGTGTCTTCGTCCGTTACACGTCCGTCATTGTAGTACTGTTTACCTTGGCTTTGGTCGAAATAATTCTGACTGTTCTCACCTCGGACTGCCTGTTCTTGTCTCGTGTATCCACCTCGATGCCCACTCATCCTTCCCCGTCCATGACCCCTTGAAGCAGTATTCTGCTCATACAACAACGGGCACTGTGCTCTCCAATGCCCCTCCTCTTTACAAAAAGCACATTGATTTATGCCTAGATCTGTTCGCCCAGCCGTTTGCGTCGGTCCCGCCCCTCTTGGAGCGAAATTCTGCAACCCTCTTCCTCTTCCTCTACCCCTCTCCACTTGCTGCAGTAACACTCGTGTTTTCAACTCTTTCGACTTTCTTTCTGTCTTATCCTTGCTCTCATTCTCCCGATGCTCATAATACTGAGCCATGCTCAGTATCGTGGAGGGCGTGGTGGTCGTCCAGGTACTCTCAGCTGCCTGTAACCGGGCCGATACCTCAGGCAGCAAATTGGTTACGAATCTATTAACAAATAAACGTACACCCCCCTCCGTTGCCAAGTCCTGTCCGCTGAAGTCTATGAATACTCCCTCAAACCTCGTGAAAAAATCAGATACACTCTCGTCCTTCTTTTGCTTACAGGCCGTCAGCTTGTCCCAATCTACTTTCCTGGGTGGGATCAACGAATGCATATAAGTTATTATTTTCTCAGGCAAGGTCAGTATCTCAGGTCGGGGCTTGTTCCCTGGTTTACGATCTCTATCCCAGTTTCTCAGTTGGTCCCATGTCCCACCAAATTCCGTAACATGGTCCTGGTCATGTACCTGGCGCCAAATGTCCACCGGTACTAATAAGGCAAAGAATAATTCAATATCTGCCAACGTCATTACTGCTGACGAGGCGGCCTCGGTTAGTTCCTTGTAATATGCGGTGGGGTTTTTTCTAGGATCTGGCAACTGGCTTTTTAGGGATAGTACCTCACTCCGCTTCCAGGGGGTATAGACCCATTGTTCCTGGAACCGGGCGTCTATTCCCGGGCGGGTAACGACACCGTGGGCATCCACCACTGCAGCAACTTCCGGATGGAAGATAGGGTGCACTTCTCGCATAGGGAACTGGGAGAATCCGGCGGGAGTGGCAGACTGCAAACGAGTTCTATAAGAAACCAAAGTCTGCACCTTCCCATACACCTCTTCCGGTGTCAACTGAGATTTGTGGACTTGATCAAGAATATCATATAATATAGCCGGAGCTTTCCCTTCCTGGTGTACCTGTTCCCACACAGAAATAAGACGGTTGGCCATATGCTCCAGGGCATGCTGTTGCATCACCGGTTCATAGTCTCTCATGGTACTCCAAATATCAGCAAGAGTATAAATGGGATGTCGCATCCACTGGGATGCTTGTGTGGCAATAGTTTCCCTTTCTTCCGTTCCCAAGGCAGAACGAGTGAACAACTTCCTACCCTCCGTTAGACCGGCCGGATGTATTGGAGTAGTCACAGCTGTTACCGGCGTGGTACTGGCGGAGGAGGAGGGCAGAACAGAAGGGGAAGACATTGACCCCGGCAACAGCTGAGGGGTCCCGGCTGCAGCTGCCGTCAATAAATTAGGCAGCATGGCCATAACTTCAGACACAGATGTCGGTAACCGGGAGAGGTTCGGCAGGGAGGGAGGGGTAGTAGTGGCCGGGGGAGCCGAAGCCGAGGCCCCCAGGGACATATTTGGGGCCGGGGCCGAGGCCCCTGACACCTCCGGATATATCCTCTGCGGTACATAAGGGGGTGGTGGCCTGGTGTCCAATAAATCCTCTATTTCATCTTCCGCATTCGGGCGGGTCACATAGCTCTTATCAACCTTTAATCTAAATTCGCGATTCATGAAATCCAATCCCTTATCTACTCTTTCTCGGTCATAGGCCATAGCTTTCTGAGTAACATTCTGTCCTGCCTTGGCTCTAGCTACTTTCTCTTCCCTTATTCACCGTTGTTTGGCCTCCTTCTGCCATGCAATTAGAGCATCGAACATGGCCTGCCTACTTCGCCTAGAAAACAGCTGTTCCTGTAGGAACGCAATTTTTTTCTCATCAAACGAACCCGTCTTGGGCCATCGTAACTCCTCATTTCCCTTGGTATACTTATGCCACAGAGTGCAGAACAACTACGGAGAGATCCCATGTTTGACATACATAAAATGGCTAGGACTGCCCTCCGGCGGGGCGGGTTGGCTCTCAGCTAGTCTGGAGTCACTTGTTCGACAGCAGCAGCCAAAACAATTCAATTTACTAAAACAGGACATTTTGGTTAGTTTTCAGACATGTATACACAAAACAACAATCAACACGAATCATACACAACATACAATCGGTATCAGAGAACCAAGCCCGTCGACTCTGGTTCACAGTCCAAACACCAAACTGCACGCGGGATTCCGGCCACCCTCCTGGCTCACCACTAAGACCAGCCCCCAACGAGGACTTGCCCCGTCAGGAGTATGCCCTGTGGCTACCCAGTCTAGGTCGCGGGTCCTTCCACGTGCAATCCGTTTATAATCCTCCGGCGCGCCGTTTTTACTCAAATCAAATACAACCTGTACGTACTTCGAGTCAAACCACGGTAATGCTAACCCGATCAAGCAAGACACCACTCTCCGGTGCGTGCCTTCAAATCAGTGCACCGCTGTCCAGCGCGAGCTTCAAACAAATGCAATCCGTGTTCAAAATCAAAAATACATCGTTCTCAACGAATGCTCTTAAATCAATCAAATAACACACCGTCTTCAACGCGTGTTTTAACCAATAATGCACCGTTTATAACGCGTGCGTCAAATCAAATCAATACTCACCGGGTGCACCCAGATACGAATGTTCATTCTCCGCTGCCAACTCCTCCCGACCAAATCAGTCCATTTTCTGGGTTAAGCCCGTAGGACCCCGGTGAAGGGTAACTAGCAGCAGGGGACGTACCGAAAAGTCGCGCAGGGTGGGAGAAATCCTCAGGCTCCTCTCCCGCCAACCGGTCAGGACGCCCACAATCCCACCACCCGAATACGGGGGGGAAAGACCCTTTCACGGGTCCCTTCGTGGTCGCCAACTGTTGTGTCCAAATAATTATTCCAAGGGCCACACTTACCACTGGCCCGCAATATTATGCAAAATAAGGAGCAGTTGGCAACGTGGAAGGTTCAAACGTTTATTAGCCACCACAGAACTCTATATAGAGGAGCCTCGTCGATCCTCACCCATCAGGTGCGCCGAGGAAGACTGCTGGCTCCTTGACAGTAACACACTTTTATACATTATCAGTACAGCATACAAAACCTTATATGTGGAAAAGTACCAGTTAGTCCTGGCGCCCCTAATGAGCTCATGCCTATTTCTAGTTTCGGTTACACATACAAAAGGGTTACTATCTTTACAGAGAAGGTCGAACGGGTGACTCCCTTCTCGTCCCAGGTCTAGAGGAATTTGCTTGATACTCCCTTTTAGCAGATGTGACCTTGCTTCTCAGCAACTCAGCCTGTCTCCTAATTAAATGCAAGGAAAGGGGGAAGCAGAGGGTGTGCGGAAAAGACCACGTGATTCCCAAGTGAAAGAGCCGCAATCCAAGATGGAGGCGGTTCGGTTCTCGGCCCTTTTTGTTGTGCTAAACATAATTGGGGATTTCGGACCGTTTAATACACCATAACTAGTCAAACTATCATTAGATATACTGCGCTAATCATATCGTAGTGCCTTGAATACCTCCCCTGTAAGCGAAAAGCAGGCATGGTAACAGGACATCCCATCTCCTTTTGAGTTTTTCAGAGAGACCCATGATCATACCTTTCAATGTCTTGTTGAATCTCTCAACAATGCCATTGGTTTGTGGATGGTAGGGTGTGGTAAACTTGTACTGCACTCCACACTCCTTCCACATGTCTGTCAGGTAAGCACACATGAGGTTGGAACCTCTGTCTGAAACCACCTCCTTAGGAAACCCAACCCTGGTGTAGACCCCCAGGAGGGCCTTGGCTACTGCGGGAGCTGTAGTAGTCCTACGTGGAATTGCTTCAGGGTACCTAGTAGCATGATCCACTACTACTAGAATACATTTGTTCCCTGAGGCTGTGGGAGGTTCAAGTGGACCCACAATGTCCACTCCTACCCTTTCAAAGGGTACCCCCACCACTGGTAGTGGGATGAGGGGGGCCTTTGGGTGGCCACCTGTCTTGCCACTGGCTTGACAGGTAACACAGGAGCTGACAAACTCCTTCACCTTTTGGTGCATCTGGGGCCAGTAAAAGTGACTCACTAGCCTTTCCCAAGTTTTTGATTGCCCCAGATGTCCAGCTAGGGGGATGTCAAGAGCCAAAGTTAGGAGGAACTCCCTGTACTTCTGTGGCACTACCACCCTCCTGGTGGCTCCAGGAGTGGGGTTTCTTGCCTCAGCATACAGTAATCCCTCTTCCCACTAAGCTCTGTGGGTACCACTGACATCTCCATTTGCTTCTGAAACAGCTTGCTGCCTCAGGCTTTCAAGAGTGGGACAGTCTCACTGACCCTGGCACAGCTCTTTCCTGGGCCCAAGAGTTCAACCTGGTAAGGGTCAAGCTCCATGGGCTCAGTTCCCTCAGGGGTATCCAAATCCTCTCCCTGTGGAGAGGGGTCCTGAATGTTTTGCTGTACAGAAGCTGGTTCCCCAGTCTTCTTACCTTTTCTCTTGGTTGGTTGAGCCATTATTTCAGGCTCTATACCTACTTTTTCACCCTTCCTCTTCCTCTGTGCTCTGGTTTGCGCACACACACCAAGTCATGGATGCCCAGCATGGCTGCATGGGCCTTTAGCTCAACCTCAGCCAAGCTGAGGTTTCCAGATCATTTCCAAGCAGACAGGCAGCTGGCAACTTTGGAGAGACCACTACCTGTTTCAGGCCAGTAAACCCACCCCAGCCTAATGTCACCATGGCCATGGAATGACTAGTGGTGACACTGTCAGCATTGGTGACTGGGTAAGACTTCCCAATCAAATATTGCTCTGGGGAAACCAGTGTGTCTCTCACCATAGTGACACTGGCACCTGTATCCATCAGAGCTTCTACCCTAGTTCCATTCACCCAGGGGTACTGCAAATATTTCTTTAAGTTGGGTGGCCACACAGCTACAGTGGCAAACTCCACTTCCCCCAGTGAGACTAGACTTGCTTCAGTGTGTTCCCAGATTTGCTCAGGGTACACTTCTGAGCCCATCTGTATGCTTGCTGCCCCAGGAGTAGCTGTACTGGGTGCCTTAGGGGCTTTGTTGTGGGGGCAAGACTTATCTACAGTTAGGTGTCCTGACCTCTTACAGTTATTACACCAGGCCTTTAAGGGATCAAAGTTCTTTCCCCTATAGGGTTGAGGCACATAGGGAGTAGTTTGGGTCCCACCCCCCTGAACAGGTTTTTGGGGCCCTTTGGAAGACTCAGACTTTTTATCTTGGGGATTCTCACCAGCTTTCCCCTGGGGACGCTTTGTGACCACTTTCTTCTGGTCACCCCCAGTGGCTGTCCTTGTCACCCTAGCCTTGACCCAGTGGTCTACCTTCTTTCCCAATTCTTGGGGAGAAATTATACCTAGGTCTACCAAATGCTGATGCAACTTTTCATTTGTGCAGTTACTCAATCTATGTTCCTTCATGAATAAATTGTACAATCCAGTAAAATCCTGCACACCATGTGCAGCTAACCAACTATCCAGTGTCTTTACTGAGAAGTCTACAAAGTCAATCCAGGACTGGGTCTGGGTTTTGTGAGCCCCCTGAATCTAATTCTATACTCCTCAGTGGTGAATCCAAATCCCTCAATCAGAATATTCCTCATGAGGTCATAGGATCCTGCCTCTGGCCCAGAGAGGGTCAGAAGCCTGTCTCTGCAGTTACCAGAGAACAGTTCCCACAGGAGTGCCCCCCAGAGAGGTTTTTTTACTCTTCTTATTTCACAAGCCCTTTCAAAGGCTGTGAACCATTTGGTGATGTCATCACCTTCCTCAAATTTAGGGACAATCCCTTTGGGGATTTTAGGATCAGAAGTTTCCTCCCTATCCTTGTTTTTATTATTGCTGCCACCATTGATGGGTGCTAAACCCATCGCTCCTTTCTTTTTCTAGAGCCAGGAGCCTGGACTCTAGATCTAATCTTTTGGTCAGCCTTCTAAAAGGCTGTCCTCTTCAATGGTGGGTCCCCCAGTGATCTCTCTGGTACCAGAGTCACCTGTGTGACCTCTAGGTCCCCAGATGGTAATTCTTGGATTGAAGGGTATGGGGGCCCTCTCCTCTCTAGGGAATAGTGGGGGGGGGGGGGTTATTATCTACCGCCTCTTCCTCCCTTTCCTCATCTGACTGGCCATCACCATGTTCAGATGGGTGGTCCTTAGCATACTCAGCCAAGAACTCCTGGAGCTCTAGTTTGGTTGGATGCACGCCCATTGGTATATTTTTAAGTTTGCATAGGGACCTCAATTTCTTGAAAGACAAGTGTAAGTGAGGTGTGAGGTCGAGCTCCTCCACCAGGTCCATGTTATTATTTTCACTAATAGCTGGGTTTCTTTGAGTCATTCTAACCTGACAGTTCTAATCCTCTACCATGACTATAGTGACTTTTATTTTTCTAAAATTCTAATGGGACTTAAGCAAGGCCCTAGCAAGACTTTTATTATTTTGGAAAAGACCAATCAGAATTCTAAAGGCAATTTTAAGAGTTCTGTCGTGTGATCAGATGGTAACCAAGTTGTCCAACAAATGCAAATTTGTATCCCACCGCTGATCCACCAATGTGAGAAAGTGGCTCTGTATATACTGTTCCCAAATAGGTACAGGGTGTACAGAGTCCACAGTCCCCAGAGGTTTGGCAGAGGTTAAAGTTAGATATAACCTTACTTTCTAAAGTGGTAGCTTGGTCGAGCAGTAAGGCAGTATCAGAGGACAGTGTAAAGCATTTGTTGAACACACTCAGTCAGCAAATGGTCTCACACAATCAACAACTGAACTCTAGGCCAATGGTTTATATATAAAAAATATATGCTTGTTTTATTTTAGAACCAACAATAGGTATTAAAATATACTTTCTCAGAATGAGATGCTTTATATAAATACTTTTGCAATATGCAATTGGCTTTTGTAGAAAGTTACAAGTGGTTGCAATAGGCAACACAATTTTAAACACAATAATGCATTGAGTTCAATGGAAGTTTCAAGTTATTTGCAATAGATTACTTTTAGGATTACTTTTGGGATTCCAGTACTGGATCCTAGATTCAGTCCTGGGTCAGTACTTAGAAACAAGTGATAAAAGTCGACTTAGTTACTGTTGTGATTTTTAGACAATATTTTGCTATTTTAAAAGTTGACACTGAGAAAATATTTCATAGAAAACAGTCAATGATTCCCTATAGAAGAAAATTCAAGTTGCAGGTATAGTATGTTCTCGTTACTTTTGTAATCCAGTACTGGGTGCCTAGACTCAGTACTGGGACCTTTATCCAAAACAGGTAAGTAATTACGTTTTCACAATTTATACAATTCTAAAAGAATATTTAAAGTTTGCAGAAATCGACACTTAGAAGAAAATTCACAGAAAAACAGTCAATGGTTTCCTATGGAAGAAAATTGGGTTACTGGTAAAGACGGTTGTGAATATTTTTCAGGGTCAGTGCTGGGCACCAAGATCCAGCACTGGGAGCTCACCTAATAGCAGGTGAGTATTTTCGTTTTCATTACTTGGCTGATTTTTGGTGAATATTTTAAGTTTTGAAAAGTCCACACTTAGAAGAAATTTCAGGAAAAAACAGTCAATGTTACCTTATGGTGAAAATTGAGTTACCGGCTTTCAGGTATGTACTTGACTGGCAAAGTTAAGGTTCTGGGCACAGACTCAGGGGTCTCCCAGGGTCAGGTAGGTACAGTTGTTACACCCTCAGCGGCACAGGGGCAGCCGGGTGCAGAGTGAGTTAGGCCTAATGATATCCTATGGGAGGCAGGGGGGCCTTGGTTGGTAGCTGCTGACTAGCAGGCCACGTGGCTGTGGGAGCTGGGCTCCTGGTCCCTTGCTCAGGGCAAATGGGGACGTAGATAGGTGCAATGGTTACACTGCCAGGGCCACTCGGGCGGCTGGGTGCAGGGTGATTTTGAGCCTTCGGGCGCTCAATTGATTTCAATGGGAAAGCTCCGGTTTAGAAAAAGACTGCAAGTTCGGGGACAAAGATTCTTCAGATGCCACCACCACTTCGAGAGGTAAGTTGGGTAGTTGGAGGATAGGTAGGTACCCAGGAGTTGGGCACAGGGGGCCGTGGGGCGCCGGGTGCCTTTTGGTGTCGGGAAATCTTACCCTCTGTTGATCGCGGTTGGGGGGTACCTGGTTCTGAGGCTGCAGGCGTCGTCAGGAGCATCGAGGGAAGTCCTTGGGTGCCGGACTCGGGGTCACAGTCGCCGTGGGGTCATCCTCGTGGTCTTTGTTCACTCCGGCACAGGCCAGGCTTGGCAGGTGCAGAGTGTGTAGGGTTCGCGGTTCCGAGCTGATGCCAGGGATTAGAAGCTGATTTTGAGTAGAGCCTCTACTCATGGGAGTCCCAGGTGCTTAGAGCCAAAAGGTAGCCAGGTCCTCTGGGGTTTGTGAGGTTGCTGGCCACAAGAGGTGCCGGGTTGTAGCAGTAGCAGGTTCGAGGGTCGACAGGCCGGTTGGGCTGGGGCCAAAGCAGTTGGTGTCTTCCTCTTCTTAGCAGCTGCAGGGCAGGTCTTCTTTCTTCTTGCTCTTCTTTGTATTTCGGAATCTGGAATCTGGGAAAGGAAGGTTCAGGGTGCCCCTAAATACTAGATTTAGGGGCGTTACAGGCAGGTGAAGGGCAGGGACCAATGTCCTGGGGTGGGTACACCCCCTATCCTGCCTCTCTCCTGTGGGAGGGGGGCAATAGCCTAGTCCTGATTGGGCAGGGCTTCCCATCTTCAAGATGGCGAGAGCCCGGAGATGTGCTTCACCTCGCCTCCCCCACCTGAGGGGTGGGGTTGGCAGGCTGGCACATCCCCTGTCCTTATTTGGGGTTTCCGGCCAGGCTGCCCACCAGAGTGAGGGCTGCCAGTGGCCTGGGGAAGCTCACAGAGGTGGCATGCCTTTGAAGCTTCCCCCTGCCCATCCTGGGGGAGGAGATCTAGCACCTCGCCCAGGGTGTGCATTGTTGCAGGCCCAGGAGAGCAGGGGCTCTCCTACCCAGGAGTCCAGCAACATGTCTGCTGTGTGGCAACCTAGGCAGCCTCCCAGACCAGACGTGGATTGTAGGTTAGGTTTCAGGGGGCATCTCTAAGATGCCCTCTGGGGTGCTTGGTACATTAAATCCCACACTGGCATCAGTGCGGGTTTAATGTGCTGAGAAGTTTGATACCAAACTTCTCAGTCTTCAGTGTTGCCATTATGGTGCTGTGGAGTTTGTGTTTGACGAGCTCTCAGCACCATGTACTCTTAAATGGCAGCACTGCACTTACAGTGCTCAGGAATGGACCTGGGTACTGTAGGGGCACAGAGCTCATGCTCCTGTGCCCACACCACTGGCATAGGGCACACAGCTACAGGGGTGGCTGATGTATGCCAGGGCAGTGTAGGTGGTGGGCATGGCACACAGGGATGTGTGCCATGTCGATTTTTTGTTTTGTCTTGTATCCAGACACTCAGCCTGCAAGGGCAGTGTGTGTGTGTTAGGGTACAGGGCCTCTAAGGGTGGCACAATGAGTGCTGCAGCCCTTAGAGGGCTTCCCTGGTCACAAGGCCCTGGGTACTTAGGGTACCATTTACCAGGGGCTGACATGTGGCCAGGGTTTGCCAATTTGGGTTTTAGGTTTTTAGGGAACGAACATAGGCCCTGTGCACCTGATTGGCAGGAGTCCAGGGCACACACAGTCAAAGTACATTCAGCAATTCAGCAAAAAGTGGGGGCATACCATGCAAGAAAGATGGCACTTTCTCACAGTATGTGAGAGTGTGAGAGTCTGTGAGAGAGTGTCTGTGAGAGAGTGTCTGTGAGAGAGTCTGTGAGGGAGAGTCTGTGAGAGTCTGAGAGTGTGTCTGTGAGAGAGTGTCTGTGAGAGAGTGTCTGTGAGAGAGTGTCTGTGAGAGAGTGTCTGTGAGAGACTGTGAGAGAGTCTGTGAGAGAGTGTGAGATAGTCTGTGAGAGAGTGTCTGTGAGAGAGTGTCTGTGACAGTGTCTGACAGAGTGTTTGTGAGTCTGTAAGAGTGTCTGTGAGAGTCTGTGAGAGTGTCTGTGAGAGTCTGTGAAAGAGTGTCTGTGAGAGTCTGTGAAAGAGTGTCTGTGAGAGTCTGTGAAAGAGTGTCTGTGAGAGTCTGTGAGAGAGTGTCTATGAGTCTGAGAGAGTGTCTGTGAGAGTCTGTGAGAGAGTCTGTGAGAGAGTCTGTGAAAGAGTCTGTGAGAGAGAATGTGAGAGAGTGTCTGTGAGAGTGTCTGTGAGAGAGTGTGAGAGAGTGCTGTGAGAGAGTGTCTGTGAGAGAGTGTCTGTGAGAGAGTGTTTGTGAGTGAGAGTCTGTGAGTGAGAGTCTGTGAGAGAGTGTCTGTGAGAGTGTATGTGAGAGAGTGTCTGTGAGAGAGTGTCTGTGAGAGAGTGTCTGTGAGAGAGAGTCTGTGAAAAAGTCTGTGAGAGTCTGTTAGAGAGTATGTATGAGAGAGTGTCTGTGAGAGTCTGTGAGAGAGTGTCTGTGAGAGTGTCTATGAGAGAGTCTGTGAGAGTGAATGTGAGAGTCTGTGAGAGTGTCTGTGAGAGAGTATTTGAGAGAGTCTGTGAGAGTTTGTGAGAGAGTCTGTGAGAGAGTGTCTGTGAGAGAGTCTGTGAGAGAGTCTGTGAAAGAGTCTGTGAGAGAGTGACTGTGAGAGAGTGTCTGTGAGAGAGTGTCTGAGAGGGTGTCTGAGAGAGTGTCTGTGAGAGTGTCTCTGTGAGTCTGTTAGAGTGTCTGTGAGAGAGTGTCTGGGAGTCTGTGAGAGAGTGTCTGGGAGAGTCTGTGAAAGTCTGTGAGAGAGTGTCTGTGAGAGTCTGTGAGAGAGTGTCTGTGAGAGTCTGAGAGAGTATCTGTGAGAGTCTGAGAGAGTGTCTGTGAGAGTCTGAGAGTGTCTGTGAGAGTTTGGGAGAGAGTGGCTGTGAGAGAGAGTCTGAGAGAGCGTCTGTGAGTGAGTGTCTGTGAGAGTCTGAGAGTGAGTGTCTGTGAGAGAGTGGGTGTAGAGGTAGAGGGGTAGAAGAGAGGTAGAGGGGTAGAAGATAGGTAGAGTAGAGGTAGAGGGGTAGAAGAAAGGTAGGGATATATAGGCAAATGAAAAGGAAGCTATCGACTTCAGGAATGTGAAAGAAAGCTCTCCTATCTTGAAAGCTGATTACAAGCATCTCCTTAAAAATGCGGCGAAACTTTCAAACCACGGAGTCATTTGAAAGTTTGGCCGCGTTTCTCAGGAGATGCTTGTAAACACGAATAACCTGATTCATTTAATTTAACAGTTGGCTCCGCCCAGGATTGCTTAGTAACGCAAATGACAAGGAAGCTATCGACTTCAGGAATGTGAAAGAAAGCTCTCGTATCTTGAAAGCTGATGACCCATGACGAGAGAGGAAAGCCGAATGGCGCATCTGCTCATAAGCGCGCGCGCGTAACCGCAAGCTCTAGACCACAGTGGTAGCATTTTCTGAAGCCCTTACTAAAAGTCTCACCAGACCTAAAAAGTGATAGGTGAAATGCATGAATTAATTAAGTCTCAGGTAATTACTTGGGACCAAATCTTAGTCCATTGTTACTTTTTTCAAGATGCTACCTCATACAGGAAATAGTGATAAGAAAATCAACCTTGGTCCTCTGCATATAGGTGCCGCCCAGCCCGAAATAAAAGGCCCCCTCTAAAAAGGAGCACAAACAAACCCACACCAGTTTCGGTCTAACTAGGCCTCGTCAGTGAGATTAGCTTAAATTCTGTGACACACTGAGCACAAGCCCACATCTAGTCATACCTGCTATACCCAGCCCTCTGCACTGAGAAAAACAAAAATAGTGATGGGTGCAATGCTTGAAATAATATAAGCCACTGGTAATTACTTGTGGCCACCTTCTAATTCATGTTGCTTTTCTCGCGCACCATGACCCCTGCAATTAAATTAATCTGCCAGGCAGTATCTCACTGGGCTGAGTGTCTGCTGCATAGATCTGTGAGCAACCTTCAGATTCCAGCTGTCACATATAGGAAAACCTTACATTTAATGAGTAAAAGTACAGTGATTATAAAACGATCCAAATACTCCAACTTTTCCGCCAGTATACACATGACACAGATATGGCATCGAAGTGGACCCGCACTCAAAAATGAATACAAGTGGCATAATCCTGCCTTGTTGAACTTTCGAATAAAGGATCGTTCTGAAATATAGGCTCTCATATAGGACGGTTGGGACATTTGCAGAATGTTTTTCTAAAATAATAAACATATATATTGCCCAAAGTGTGTTTAATCAATTTAAGAATGCACTGAATATTGGTTGAAAAAATGTCGTTCTTGCACTGAGATACCATATCAAGCAGTCAATTACCAATCATATTAATGTAGAGGATATCTAATGGTAGGGCTTATAGTCAAACAAACAGCGGTATCCTACTTAAAGAAATGCTTGTGAGAAACCATGAAAAGCAATAAGATATTTTAAAAAAATACTAACTGTAATGACTGGTATTTGCAGTGGTAAATTATTCAGCAAATGAATTAGCAGCGTTTTTTATTATTCAACATGCAAATACATGTATGACAGCCACACTCCGAAGACCGTTTCTTTGCAGCACAACTTATTCATTTTCATTTTACAAAAATAGTCTCCATACATAGCTTTCTCAGCTGTGAATACGTTTAAGTACATCTCTTAGGAAGATTGTCAAGGCTTTGATGAGCTAAAATAACTTTTGTTTATTTCATGTATTGATAAATCTGTATTTGCATGTGATGTTCGAACTTGTTATTGCATGTGTTAGCTCATTAAAGCCAGACCTACTGACTTTGTGATAATGATGAAGGATGTAAAGCATTTGATGGTGGTGGTAAGGGAGTGATATTGAAATAATTTGAAAAGAGGAGCACTCCTGAGACTAAACTCCTGTATACTTTTTGTGGTTTTTTTTAGAAAAAACAGCGTGCTGCAATGGTTGACATGCTGTCTAAAACAGGTCATAAATCAAATCAAATTATGTCAAGTATTTCAACTTGACCGTTGCGCACTGTATCCTATGGCTATTGCTATAACATTTCTAAATCATGATCTGACATTTCAACAAAATAAACTTTAAACATTAAACAAAACATTCATGAAATAAAACTCCATACAGAGATAGACATTGTATGTTAATCACTTCATGTGGGTGATTTTAATCCATTGTATTCACAAAAAATATTCTCTTATAGCATAATTTCTTTGTAGACAATGTGTAATGTCCATAAATTCCGTTTCTTTGTGATGCCTTTATATTTAACGTGCCCAATGCATTTCAGGCCCCATTGGCCCTTCCTCAGGGCCTAAAAATCTGCAAATCATACAAACAACGCAATTTTAATGCAATCCTTTCATGTAATGCGCATGGGAACATAATGACAAATTAACATTTCAATATTCATGATTGATTGTGCATCAAATGGTTCACAACAGCACAAAATGTTGTCCTTAAACCGTCTCCGTTATTCACAATTATAACTAGTTGTTTGTGAAAAAATAAATAAAGTCAAAAAAAGAGTCAGATTACCGTGGTAAAGTGAAGCCAAGAAAACGCTCATGTGCTCAGGAAAAGTGAAACGTGGAAAATACCGACCTCTTAACCACATTAACACCCAGTACCTATGAGTGTGATTAAAAACCTAATAATATCCAAGAGCCCAAATATCACCTATCGTAGTGATAACAAATCAAAAAACCATGAATAAACACCAAAACTCGTCCCACCAAACTTCTTATTTATATCCGGCTGACCTATGGAATTCCACCCTATTGCCTCGACTTCAACTCCTAGAAAAAATAAATAAATAAAATGAGTCCGTGACTACCTAAACGCGAACCTACTTCAAAAAAGATTATCACATGAGTATATCGCTGTTTTACCTTCTTATCCGACCAACGGGACTTATATCCCAATTCTATCCGTGTAAGCCCGACATCGTTCAAAAGGATTGTTTCTTAAACACGCCGTGGAAACATCTCATCCCAACATGTTTTATCTCCTGAATTGAATCTTCCACAACACGCCGGTAACAGCGTGTTTAAAAAAAACTAAACGTGGAGTGCTCGAAAAAGAGAAAGAACTACTTAAAACTAGAACCACTCTATGTTGGGAGCCATCTTGAAATGGCACACTTCCAAACTCTAGTTAAAGAAACTCGAATCGAGAACTACAGCGAACGAACAATTACTCAAAACTCTTTACATGGGGGCCTTCTTAGCCTTGTGCAAAATATAGCCAAACGTGAATCTTCATCTTTTGTTATATCTTTACTAAGTGAGTGAATCCTCTCCCAATACTCATGTGTTATGGATATCATATCCCCAGAACGCTGATATTAGTTGGTTAAAGCTCAAGATAAACGTGAAAAAAGAGGATAATACGAAGCAGTAGTGGAAAATAAATAAACGAAAAAAAGAAGAAAAAGCACAAAGAATGTGTATCAGTGAAATAAACAAATCAATGTGGAGACTTACGGACTTATATTATATTACCGTTTTTACCCAGTTCCATATTATGAATGCATAAACACTGTCAGTACTGGTTTCTCGGCTAATTACAATCTAAATCATATAAATTCTATACTGTTGTTTTAATGCCAATCAGTTCTTTGATTAAGGCGCCTCTCAGCCTTAACATTAGGTACATTACAGGAAACACCCTAAATCTACTTTGTCGTTGATCCCTTTTGGATCCTGAGTTTCCAATCTTCTTATCCAGAAAATCTCTCTTTGAAGTAAAGTTTTAGAGAGATCTCTACCTGGTGTGGGTTCAACCCTTTCTATTACCTGGAACTTCAATTGAGATATGTTATGACGAACTTTCATCCAATGTACTGATAAACTGCTTTTGGATTTTTTGTTACGAATAGTACTTTTGTGTTCTGAAATAAGCGTTTTGATTTTCCGTTCCGTTTTTCCTATGTATAATGATCCACATGGACATTTGATGTAATAGATTACATTATTAGAATTACAATCTGCATTATGCCTTATTTTGATGATTTCTCCAGTATGAGGATGTTGTATAGTGTTGCCACACATCACATTATTACAATGTACACAATTTTGACATCTTCACATTCCTTTAAACTCTTGTATGGGTGATATAGGCTGATTTTTTAGCAATTCTTTCAAGTTCCTGGAGCTTTTGTACGCAAAAATAGGTTTGTTCACGAATAAATCTTTAAAATCACTCTCGTGTTCAATTATTTCCCATCGTTTGTTAATGATTCTTTTGAGTTGACTTGAACATGTGGAAAATGTTGAAACAAGCACTTGCCTATTGAGTGTCTTTTTTGGTTGGACTTCTAAAAGAACATCCCGGGGTATGGCTGTCATCTTAGAAACGGCTTGATTTAAAATAGTTTCAGGGTATCCCTTAGACAAATATCTCTCTTTAAGGATTTCCACATTTTTTTGAAGCGAGTTTTCTTCTGAACAGATCCGCTTAGCTCTAAGAAGCTGGAATATGGAAGATTATGGATCAGATTCTGTGAATGAAAACTATTGAAAAGTAATGCGTTGTTTTTATCGGTGGGTTTATGAAACACCTCTGTTTGTATAACATTATCTACAACTGTTATCAAA
Source organism: Triturus cristatus (assembly GCF_964204655.1). Classification (NCBI taxonomy): domain Eukaryota; kingdom Metazoa; phylum Chordata; class Amphibia; order Caudata; family Salamandridae; genus Triturus; species Triturus cristatus. The sequence continues at coordinate 1,129,576,204 of NC_140579.1, read as the reverse complement.
ACATCCAGGTATGATAATGATTGCTTATCTATGGTATGCGTGAGTTCTACATGTTCCTCACATTGATTCAATTGTGCAATTTTATTTTCTAGAAATTGCCTGTTGTTCCCCCACATGAGGAAAATATCATCAATATATCTACAATATAAGAGCAGGTTGTCTGTCCATTCCTTGTCTGAATTAATGAACCTCTCCTCGAACATGGCCATGTAGGTATTAGCGTAAGCTGGGGCCCCAGCAAAGCCCATTGAAGTGCCTTTTAGTTGTAAAAAATATTTGTTTTCCCATTCAAAATAACTGTGATGAAGATAGAAATGTAGCATCTCCAAAACAAACACTTTGTCAGCTCCTATGGTATATTGCTTAAGTAAAGCCCATTCAACTGCCTCCATACCTCCCTCATGGGGAATTGAAGTATATAATGTTTTTACATCCATAGTGCATAACAGAATTTCTTTGTCCAATGAGATTGAGCGAAGTTTTTGAAGGAAATGTGATAGTGTCTTTTACATAGGATGACCAATTTTGAACAAAAGGTTGTAGAAAATCATCTATGTATTGTCCGATAGGTTCGAAGATCGTCCCACACCCTGTAACGATCGGTCTGAACGGTGGATTTTTTAAGTTTTTGTGTATTTTTGGTAACATGTATAATCCAGGTCTTTTGGGGTTAGTGACTGTCAAGTAATTTTTGGTGGTTTGAGTGATCCATCACATCTCAATAGCTTTAGCAAGTATGCATTCCAAGGTGACTATCATCTGTTGAGTGGGATCTTTGTCAAGTAATAAGAAAGTGTTAGGATCTGACACATGTTCACTTACTTTAGACATATAAAATGTCCGATCCATAACCACTGTTGCTCCACCTTTATCCGCTTTCTGAATGACTATTCTGGTATCCATTTTAAGGGATTTCAAAATGTTTTTATCATGCTGTGTAAAGTTCCTTCTTTTTGATCCCTTAACTTTGATCTTTGAAAGGTCATTTTTTACTAAATTCTCGAAAGCATCAAGTATGTTATGAAAAGTTGGTGCTTTAAATATGGATTTCTTTTTAAATTCAATACATTCAGGATCTTTCCTCTCCACTTCAGTTTCTGGTAATGTAGCAAAAAAAATAACGTAAACGTAAACTTCTCATAAACTTAAATAACTCTATTTCGTTCTCCAATGTAGTAGAATGGCACGTTGGTACATAACCTAATCCTTTGTTTAGAAGTTTTTTTTGCTTAAAGGTTAGTTGAATTGATGAAATATTCACAACTAAGTTATTTTCTGGCTTCTCAAATTCAATCTTTGTTTTTCTTTGACTTCTCCTGATTTTCCTCCCTGTTTTCCTGGCGGTTGGCTGATATCGGTCTCCTCTGCTAAAAAAGACTTGGAAGCAGAGGCTGAGGTAGTTGGTAATTCGCATTCAGGTTGTGTTTTATCTCTAGACTTTTCAATCCTAGGAGGCGCTCTATTAGTTTGGGTATCACCTTCAGTTGCTACGCTCTCTTCTGAGGAAGTGTTAGTGTTCCTTTTAAAATATGTTCTCCTTTGGGCATAAACTTCCGCCCACGTATATACCTCATTGAGTTTGTAGTCCAAAGTGTCTCTTTTATATTTTCTGAGTTTGCCTTCTTGAAGTTCCTTAGAGTATGCTTCCAATTTACTGTTGGTATCTTCTAATGTTTTATTCCAGTCATCTGTATCCATTCTAGATTCAAGATCCGTTTTAATAACCGAAATTTCCTCAGTGATTTCCTTAATCACTACAGCCAATTCTTCTATTAATAGTAAAATGGGGTCTAGGGAGCATTTATTGAGTACTGCGTACCAACGGTCCATAAAATCCTTTTTGAGGTGAAATCTAAACAACATTGGTTTTATAGACAGTCTTAAACCCCTCGGAATTCTTTTGGCTCGATGATATTGTACCAATGTAGAGGCGTGGAGGCGTTGATTCAATTGCCTCCTTGTGAGAAATTCCAATTGTTTGAGTTGTTGCTGTAACGCGTTTCCCTGCACATTGAAAGATTTAACTTTGTGTATTAGTGAATACATTTCTGAGGCTTGCTCATTGGTATATGCCAAGGTCGTTGCTCTATTTTCCATTAAACTTGTGATAGTGTCAAATGATATCGTGGGTTAGACAGAGCTATGAAATAATTTGAAAAGAGGAGCACTCCTGAGACTAAACTCCTGTATACTTTTTGTGTTTTTTTTAGAAAAAACGGCGTGCTGCAATGGTTGACATGCTGTCTAAAACAGGTCATAAATCAAATCAAATTATGTCAAATATTTCAACTTGACCGTTGCGCACTGTATCCTATGGCTATTGCTATAACATTTCTAAATCATGATCTGACATTTCAACAAAATAAACTTTAAACATTAATCAAAACATTCATGAAATAAAACTCCATACAGAGATAGACATTGTATGTTAATCACTTCATGTAGGTGATTTTAATCCATTGTATTCACAAAAAATATTCTCTTATAGCATAATTTCTTTGTAGACAATGTGTAATGTCCATAAATTCCGTTTCTTTGTGATGCCTTTATATTTAACGTGCCCAATGCATTTCGGGCCCCATTGGCCCTTCCTCAGGGGCTGAAAATCTGCAAATCATACAAACAGCGCAATTTTAATGCAATCCTTTCATGTAATGCGCAGGGGAACATAATGACAAATTAACATTTCAATATTCATGATTGATTGTGCATCAAATGGTTCACAACAGCACAAAATATTTTCCTTAAACCGTCTCCGTTATTCACAATTATAACTAGTTGTTTGTGAAAAAATAAATAAAGTCAAAAAAAGAGTCAGATTATCGTGGTAAAGTGAAGCCAAGAAAACGCTCATGTGCTCAGGAAAAGTGAAAGGTGGAAAATACCAACCTCTTAACCACATTAACACCCAGTACCTATGAGTGTGATTAAAAACCTAATAATATCCAAGAGCCCAAATATCACCTATCGTAGTGATAACAAATCAAAAAACCATGAATAAACACCAAAACTCGTCTCACCAAACTTCTTATTTATATCCGGCTGACTTATGGAATTCCACCCTATTGCCTCGACTTCAACTCCTAGAAAAAATAAATACATAAACGGAGTCCGTGACTACCTAAACGCGAACCTACTTCAAAAAAGATTATCACTTGAGTATCTCGCTGTTTTACCTTCTTATCCGACCAACGGGACTTATATCCCAATTCTATCCGTGTAAGCACGACGTTGTTCAAAAGGATTGTTTCTTAAACATGCCGTGGAGACATCTCATCCCAACATGTTTTATCTCCTGAATTGAATCTTCCACAACACGCCGGTAACAGCGTGTTTAAAAAAAACTAAACGTGGAGTGCTCGAAAAAGAGAAAGGACTACTAAAAACTAGAACCACCCTATGTTGGGAGCCATCTTGAAATGGTACACTTCCAAACTCTAGTTAAAGAAACTCGAATCGAGAACTACAGCGAACGAACAATTACTCAAAACTCCTTACATGGGGGCCATCTTAGCCTTGTGCAGAATATAGCCAAACGTGAATCTTCATCTTTTGTTATATCTTTACTAAGTGAGTGAATCCTCTCCCAATATTCATGTGTTATGAATATCATATCACCAGAACGCTGATATTAGTTGGTTAAAGCTCAAGATAAACTTTACACAGCATGATAAAAACATTTTGAAATCCCTTAAAATGGATACCAGAATAGTCATTCAGAAAGCGGATAAAGGTGGAGCAACAGTGGTTATGGATCGGACATTTTATATGTCTAAAGTAAGTGAACATGTTTCAGATCCTAACACTTACTTATTACTTGACCAAGATCCCACTCAACAGATGATAGTCACCTTGGAATGCATACTTGCTAAAGCTATTGAGATGCGATGGATCACTCAAACCACCAAAAATTACTTGACAGTCACTAACCCCAAAAGACCTGGATTATACATGTTACCAAAAATACACAAAAACTTAAAAAATCCACCGTTCAGACCGATCGTTACAGGGTGTGGGACGATCTTCGAACCTATCGGACAATACATAGATTATTTTCTACAACCTTTTGTTCAAAATTGGTCATCCTATGTAAAAGACACTATCACATTTCCTTCAAAAACTTCGCTCAATCTCATTGGACAAAGAAATTCTGTTATGCACTATGGATGTAAAAACATTATATACTTCAATTCCCCATGAGGGAGGTATGGAGGCAGTTGAATGGGCTTTACTTAAGCAATATACCATAGGAGCTGACAAAGTGTTTGTTTTGGAGATGCTACATTTCTGTCTTCATCACAGTTATTTTGAATGGGAAAACAAATATTTTTTACAACTAAAAGGCACTTCAATGGGCTTTGCTGGGGCCCCAGCTTACGCTAATACCTACATGGCCATGTTCGAGGAGAGGTTCATTAATTCAGACAAGGAATGGACAGACAACCTGCTCTTATATTGTAGATATATTGATGATATTTTCCTCATGTGGGGGAACAACAGGCAATTTCTAGAAAATAAAATTGCACAATTGAATCAATGTGAGGAACATGTAGAACTCACGCATACCATAGATAAGCAATCATTATCATACCTGGATGTTTTGATAACAGTTGTAGATAATGTTATACAAACGGAGGTGTTTCATAAACCCACCGATAAAAACAACGCATTACTTTTCAATAGTTTTCATTCACAGAATCTGATCCATAATCTTCCATATTCCAGCTTCTTAGAGCTAAGCGGGTCTGTTCAGAAGAAAACTCGCTTAAAAAAAATTTGGAAATCCTTAAAGAGAGATATTTGTCTAAGGGATACCCTGAAACTATTTTAAATCAAGCCGTTTCTAAGATGACAGCTATACCCCGGGATGTGCTTTTAGAAGTCCAACCAAAAAAGACACTCAATAGTCAAGTGTTTGTTTCAACATTTTCCACGTGTTCAAGTCAACTCAAAAGAATCATTAACAAACGATGGGAAATAATTGAACACGAGAGTGATTTTAAAGATTTATTCATGAACAAACCTATTTTTGCGTACAAAAGATCCAGGAACTTGAAAGAATTGCTCAAAAATCAGCCTATATCACCCATACAAGAGTTTAAAGGAATGTGAAGATGTCAAAATTGTGTACATTGTAATAATGTGATGTGTGGCAACACTATACAACATCCTCATACTGGAGAAATCATCAAAATAAGGCATAATGCAGATTGTAATTCTAATAATGAAATCTATGGCATCAAATGTCCATGTGGATCATTATACATAGGAAAAACGGAACGGAAAATCAAAACGCGAATTTCAGAACACAAAAGTACTATTCGTAACAAAAACACCAAAAGTAGTTTATCAGTACATTGGATGAAATTTCGTCATAACATATCTCAATTGAAATTCCAGGTAATAGAAAGGGTTGAACCCACACCAGGTAAAGATCTCTCTAAAACTTTACTTCAAAGAGAGATTTTCTGGATAAGAAGATTGGAAACTCAGGATCCAAAATGGATCAACGACAAAGTAGATTTAGGGTGTTTCCTGTAATGTACCTAATGTTAAGGCTGAGAGGCGCCTTAATCAAAGAACTGATTGGCATTAAAACAACAGTATAGAATTTATATGATTTAGATTGTAATTAGCCGAGAAACCAGTACTGACAGTGTTTATGCATTCATAATATGGAACTGGGTAAAAACAGTAATATAATATAAGTCCGTAAGTCTCCACATTGATTTGTTTATTTCACTGATACACATTCTTTGTGCTTTTTCTTCTTTTTTTCGTTTATTTATTTTCCACTACTGCTTCGTATTATCCTCTTTTTTCATGTTTATCTTGAGCTTTAACCAACTAACATCAGCGTTCTGGGGATATGATATCCATAACACATGAGTATTGGGAGAGGATTCACTCACTTAGTAAAGATATAACAAAAGATGAAGATTCACGTTTGGCTATATTTTGCACAAGGCTAAGATGGCCCCCATGTAAGGAGTTTTGAGTTACTGTTCGTTCGCTGTAGTTCTCGATTCGAGTTTCTTTAACTAGAGTTTGGAAGTGTACCATTTCAAGATGGCTCCCAACATAGAGTGGTTCTAGTTTTTAGTAGTCCTTTTTCTTTTTCGAGCACTCCACGTTTAGTTTTTTTTAAACACGCTGTTACCGGCGTGTAGTGGAAGATTCAATTCAGGAGATAATACATGTTGGGATGAGATGTTTCCACGGCGTGTTTAAGAAACAATCTTTTTGAACGACGTCGGACTTACACGGATTGAATTGGGATATAAGTCCCGTTGGTCGGATAAGAAGGTAAAACAGCGATATACTCATGTGATAATCTTTTTTGAAGTAGGTTCGCGTTTAGGTAGTCACGGACTCCTTTTATTTATTTATTTTTTCTAGGAGTTTAAGTCGAGGCAATAGGTGGAATTCCATAAGTCAGCCGGATATAAATAAGAAGTTTGGTGAGACGAGTTTTGGCGTTTATTCATGGTTTTTTGATTTGTTACCACTACGATAGGTGATATTTGGGCTCTTGGATATTATTAGGTTTTTAATCACACTCATAGGTACTGGGTGTTAATGTGGTTAAGAGGTCGGTATTTTCCACGTTTCACTTTTCCTGAGCACATGAGCGTTTTCTTGGCTTCACTTTACCACGGTGTTGGAAAACGCCCACTCCCACTCTGAAAGGGTGGTGGTGGTCTTCCGGACACACTGTGGTAGCTTGGCTCGAGTGGTCAGGAAACAGGCGCAGTGCTAAGCATACAATATACCCATACAATAACCATGCGTGCATCCGTTCCAAAAACGACTCTACACCGTAAAAATTATGAAAATATTCTTTCTTTATCTTTTTCTCTTAGTTGCTGATTGCAAAAATAAATAGGTCAATCACAATATACAAGTTTCAATTAGTGCAGGTCAAATAAATATTGGCTGTTTGATGAAATAAATAGGGGTGATCATAAATAACAGGGCATAAATACAAGTGCAATATATACAGACAATTAAATACTTTGAGGCAATAAATACTGTACCAATAAATATTGTACACCATCAAGTCCTGTGGACCTATAAATATAGTGAAGCAATAAATAGGTAAAAAACTCAATAAATACAGTACCCCCAATAAATAATTAAAAGTATACAGCAACACTCATGTAATCAGATGACACTTCAATTCTTAAGGGCTGATTTGGCCCAGGCACAGCTTGTAGGGTTGTGGAAGGCTTGAGGGGGGGCTACTCCCTGGCTGGGACAAGGCTGAGGCCTAAGCTGAGGTAGATCAAAGGGGGGAATACCAGTGCCCTGGCTTTCTCTCTCCACACAACCTCTCTAGGTTAGTCCCAGTTCACCCCTTGCACAGTCAGGTTGGTTTCAGCACCTCCCTAGCCCCTTAGAGCAGTCTCTCAGGTCTCCACAGGGCCTTAGGCGCCCTCTACTCCACTTACTGCCCTTTTTCTGATGTTCCGACGCCGCTGGAGTCGTGTCGACGCCGTGAGGCGGTTCCGGTTCGGTCTCGGCGGCCTCGGCACAATGTCAGTTCTTTGACGACGCCGATAGGCGGTTCCGGTCCGATGTCGGTGGCCTCGGTTCGATCTCGACCTCCGATTCGACGGCGTCGGGCAGTCTCTTCACGATGTCGACTTCGGGCGGCTCCGGTCCGATGGCGCTCTCGGCTCCGATGACGTCGGCCGGCCTGGCCTCGATGTCGACTTCCGGCGACTCCGGGGTGCGATCCTCACCCCCGACCTCCGGTGCTCCTCCACACAGGTTCCGGGCGACTCCGGAGTGCGATCCTCACCCCCGACCTCCGGTGCTCCTCTACCTCGGTCTCCGACGACTCCGGAGGGCGGACTTCACTCCTCCGATGACGCCGCTCGCTCGACCTCGGTTCACTTCCTCCTCGACCTCTGGTATTCCTCACGACCTCCGTCGGCGCCCTCTCACGACCTCAGGCGGCTCCGGGTACGACGTCTGCTACTTCAGTCAGCGCCGCTTCTCCACCTCGGGCTCCAGGTCTCAGGCTACTCGACGCCGGACTCCAGGGAAACCAGTTTCCAGGTCAGGATCTTGCTGCTTTCTGCTTCTAAGGCCTGTTCCTGCTGTTCAGGTCCTTAGGATGAGTTTTTCTGTCTTCTTCCCACACAGGGCTATAGGCTGGGATCCATCAGTAGGGACAAGTATCAAGGGTGGGTTTATGGACCCCACTCCAGGCACAAGTTTCCACCCCTGCTGCTTCACTCCTTCCTCCTTCACTGTTGTGCTCCTCTCTCTTCACCAGTCAGGTGCCAACTGCCAGCTCCAACTGCCAACACTCTGTCTTAACCTCCCAACATTCTAAACCGCCTCCAACGGTCACAGGGTTCTGGAATCTCCTGGAATGTTCTGGAAGGTGCTGGTAGGTTCCAGTGGATGCTGGTGATGTCACAGGTGGCCACCATCTTGTGCTCCAGGCCCTCAGACAGAAGTTTCAGGGGTAGCTAAAATGGCTCCCTGAATCTGTAGCAACACGAAAAAGTCTGGTGGTTCCCAAAAAGGAAAAATTCAAACAGGGTTTGAGGCAAAAGTGGGACAAAATAAATAATGATGAGGAGGGACCACCCAAAGGGCTGACAGGTCTAACACGCGTCCCCCCCAGCTGAAAGTGGGGAGAGCTACCCAACCCCTTGGGAGTTCTCATCACTAAGGCGGAAATACCTTGAGAGACCGTCTGCATTGGCGTGGTCCATTCCAGGCCGATGTTCCACCTGAAAGTCCATCCCCTGTAGGGAAATAGACCACCTCAACAACTTGGGATTCTCCCCCTTCATTTGCATCAGCCAACGAAGGGGTCTGTGGTCGGTCTGAACTAGGAAGTGCGAGCCAAACAGGTATGGCCGCAACTTCTTCAGAGCCCATACCACTGCAAAGGCTTCACGCTCTATTGCACTCCACTTCTGTTCCCTGGGAAGTAGTCTCCTGGATAGGAAGACCACGGGTTGATCCAGACCCTCTTCGTTGAGTTGCGATAACACTGCCCCAATGCCATGTTCTGATGCATCTGTCTGGACAATGAACTCCTTGGAAAAGTCTGGGGCCCTTAAGACCGGGGCCTCGCACATGGCTTTCTTCAATTTCTCAAAGGCTTGCTGACAAGCCTCCGTCCAGACTACCCGTCGAGGTTGTTTCTTGGACGTGAGCTCCGTGAGAGGGGCTACGATGGTACCGTACCCCTTCACGAAGCGGCGATAGTATCCCGTGAGGCCCAAAAATGCTCGGACCTCAGTCTGTGTCTTGGGGGGTTCCCAGGCCATGATGGCCTCGATCTTCGCCTGGAGGGGCTGCACCGTTCCCCTACCCACCAAGTGTCCAAGGTACACTACCGACCCCTGCCCGATCTGGCACTTGCTGGCCTTGATCGTCAATCCAGCTTGTCTCAGGGCCTGGAGAACAGCTTGCAGGTGACGCAAGTGATCCTCCCAGCTGTTACTGAAGACGGCTATGTCATCCAGATAAGCAGCAGAGAAACTCTCCATTCCGGTGAGGATCTGGTTTACCAGGCGCTGAAACGTGGCAGGTGCGTTCTTGAGCCCAAAGGGCATCACACAGAACTGGTAGTGGCCATTGGGCGTGGAGAAGGCTGACCTTTCCCTTGCTCCATCAGTCAACGAGATCTGCCAGTACCCTGAAGTAAGGTCAAAGGTACTGAGATATTGGGCAGCTCCCAGCCGGTCAATCAATTCATCCGCCCTAGGGATCGGATGAGCATCAGTTCTTGTCACTGAATTCAGTCCCCGGTAGTCCACACAGAACCTCAGTTCTGGTTGGGCACCCGGTGGTGCAGCTTTTGGTACTAACACCACCGGACTGGACCAGGGGCTGCTAGAAGGTTCAATCACTCCTAGCTCCAGCATCTTAGTGACCTCACTATGAATGCTGGCCTTCACCTTGTCTGACATCCGGTAGATCTTGGACTTCACAGGTGGGCTGTCTCCTGTGTCCACGTCATGGACGCACAGGTGAGTCCTACCCGGGACAAGGGAGAACAACGAAGAGTACTGCCCCAGGACCTGGCGACAGTCCTCCTGCTGTTCAGGAGTTAGAGATGGGGAGAGTATCACTCCCTCCACCGACCCATCCTTTTCTTGAGACGCAAACAGATCAGGGAGAGGCTCGCTTTCCACGTCCTCTCCTCCGTCAGTCACCATCATCAAGATGACTTCGGGCCTCTCGTGGTGGGGTTTGAGGCGGATGGCATGCAGCACCCGCAGGGGCTGACGAGGGGTCTTCAGGTCCACCAAGTAGGTAGCCTTACCCTTCTTCTCCAAAACCTCAAAGGGTCCTGACCAGCGATCCTGAAGGGCACTAAGCTCTCCTGGTTCGATCACCCACACCTTCTGGCCAGGCTCCAACTCCACCGGGTGAGCGTTGTGGTCATACCACGCCTTCATCACTGCTTGGCTGGCTTCCAAGTTGTCAGAAGCTTGCTTCCACAACTTAGCCATTTGGCTCCGGAAGGCCAGCATGTAGCTCACCACATCCTGGGGGAGCTTTCTGGGAGTTCTTTCCCATCCGTCTCTCACCAGGTTAAGAGGTCCACGTACAGGGTGCCCATACAGAAGCTCGAAGGGGCTGAAGCCCACTCCCTTCTGTGGCACTTCCCTGTATGAAAAGAGTAAACAGGGTAGGAGGACGTCCCATTTCCTCCGCAGGCTTTCAGGCAGACTTCTGATCATGCCTTTCAAGGTTTTATTAAACCTCTCCACCAGACCATTGGTCTGGGGGTGGTAAGGAGTCGTGAACCGGTAGGTCACTCCACACTCCTTCCACATTGCCCGCATATACGCTGACATGAAGTTGGTCCCCCTGTCGGACACAACTTCCTTGGGAAAACCCACTCGGGTAAAGATTCCCATCAGGGCCCTTGCCACAACAGGTGCTGTTATGGTCCTCAGAGGTATTGCCTCTGGGTACCGTGTGGCATGATCCACCAGAACCAGGATAAACCTGTGACCAGCTGTAGTTGGCGGATCTAATGGACCCACAATGTCGATGCCCACCCTTTCAAAGGGGGTGCCAACGACAGGAAGTGGTTCCAGGGGAGCTTTCAGCTTCACCCCTGTTTTCCCACTGGCTTGGCAAGACACACATGTCCGGCAGTAGGTATCGGACGACACTTTCATCTGAGGCCAATAAAAGTGTGGGACAAGACGGGCGAAGGTCTTGTCTTGCCCCAGGTGTCCTGCCAATGGTATCTCGTGAGCCAACTCTAAAAGGAAGGCTCGATAACGTTGAGGAACTACCAAGGCTCGTGACGATCCATGTAGGGGTGCCTTGGGTTCACTGTAGAGGAGGCCATCCTCCCAGTAAACACTGTAGTTCCCTTCAACGTTCCCTGCTGCCTGGGCTTCGGCCTGTCGCCTCAGCCCCTCAAGGGTAGGGCACTCCCTCTGGCCCTGGCAGAATTCCTCCCTGGACGGGCCTCCCTCCACGTGCCACTCGGCCGGGATGGGTAGGTCCTCCAGGTTGGTAACGTCCCCCTCCGCAGACTCCTGGTCCACCACCTCCGGTGGCCTATCCGTCCTACGGGGTGGAGACGCCGAGGCAGGCTCCTCCTGTCCTCGGTTCTTCCCTTGACTGGCAGCTGGCTGGGCCTTTGTTCCAGGCTCCAGCCGGAATGAACTCCCTCTTCGGGTAGTCTCGGACCTTGTGCTAACACAGGCCCAGTCAGGTGTACCCAGCATCTCGGTGTGAGTCCGGTATTCCACCTCCTTCCAAGCGTTGTGCTCCATGTCATTGCCCAGCAGACAATCGACTGGCACGGCAGGGCTTACGGCAACTCGAAGTGAACCTGCAACCCCCCCCCATTCAAAGGGAACCTCGGCCACTGGATAGTGACCTGTTCTGCCGTCAGCCATCGCGGCTGGGTGGAGTACATCGGGAATTACCTGCTCTGGAGACACCAGTTGGCTACGCACCATAGTCATACTGGCTCCTGTGTCTCTCAGAGCCTCCCCTCTTTGGCCGTTGATGGTGATCCACTGCCCATACTTTGCGGTATTTGCGGGCACCTGGATCTTAGGAACCATCTCCCGTTCTCCCAGGGACACTAAAGTGACACCCGCCCACTCCCTTCCCTTAGTTAAGGGCATCTCATCCCCGAGCACTACACTAGCTACTCCGGGGGGCTTTCCTCCAGTGGGAGGGGGTGATCGTTTCTGACACTTCGGATCTCCTTTATAGTGTCCAACGCCACCGCACTCGTAGCAATGGACAACCCTTGGCTGCTGACTCTGGCCAGGATTAGGGTTTCTGGGTGGGTTAGCCTTAGAGGTGAATCCTGTTCCCTTCCCTTGGAAGTTATTTTGGGGGCCTTTGGAGAACTCCTTTTTCTTTTCCCCTCCCTCTTTCTTCTGGGGGGCGCCCTGTCCGGCCTTTTGAGTATCCCCTCCAGTCCCCCTTGTGGACACCCGGGTACTAGCCCAAATGTCCGCCTCCTCAGCAAGCTTCCGGGGGCTGGTCAGCTTGCTATCCACCAGGTGTTGCCGCAGTTCAGGGAAACATTTCTCGAGTAGGTGTTCCTTCAGTACTAGGTCAAACAGCTCCTCGTAGTTCCTTACTTCACTGCCCTGAATCCAACCTTCCAGTGCCTTCTTTGCATAGTCCAGGAAGTCCACCCAATTCTGCGTGCCCAGTTTGTGACTACCCCTGAACTTCTGTCTGTACTTTTCAGGTGTTAGTCCAAACTTTCTGATGAGCGCCAGTTTCATGGTGGGGTAGTGGGTCTGCTCATCCTCTTCGAGGGCCAATAAAGCATCCCTACCAGCGGGAGGCATGTACTTATACAATCCTCCTCCCCAATACTTCACTGGAACCCCATGGGCCCTCAACGAGACCTCATAGGCTGCTAGCCACTTGGCGATGTCATCACCCACCCCATAGCTAGCTACTATGTCCTTTGGCAGGTAAGGTTTGGGTTCCCTGGTGGACTCTTGGATTTGGCTGCCACCAGTAGGAACAGTTGGTGCCCCAATTCTTAGGATCTGAAGCTCTATCTCTTTCAGTCTTATCTCATGAGCCATCCTCTCTTTCTCCGTCTCATGAGCCAACCTCTGTTCCTCCTTCTCCTTCTCCAGCTTTGCTAAATCCCATGTGAGCTGTCTTTTCTCTCTCCGATCTGCTAACTCCACGCTGGATAAGCCCCCGCTAGAGACAGTGCTGCCCTTCCTAGAAAGTGTCCTGGGCCCTGCTGACAGGTTCCCCACCTCAGGTTGGTACATCTCAGCCCCCTCGGGGTCAGGCTCTCCATCCCTGTCTTCCTCCTCAGCCTTGCTTTCTCGGCGTGCCTCCCCCCAAGCCCTTAAGCTGGTTTGGAGTGCACCCTTCTTTGCTCCTGGGGGACAGTACACCCCCTCCCGCTGGCAAAACTCCCTGAGTTGGGCCACAGTGTACGTTTCTAGATTCTCTAGTACAAACTCCATCTTGCCCACTCAGGTTAGAGGACAGGTTTTGTGCAGTAACAATGCAGGGGGGTACCTTTAGTAATACCTCCTCCCACCACCAGAGTAAATTTGGAAAAAACAAAAACCCACAATTAGGAAGGCCGCTGTGAGAAAACTCCCGGTGTAGGCCTATGGACTACCCACAGTTATTGTTGAGTATATGTAGGCACAGCTCTATCCCACCACTGAACACCAATTTATGTTGGAAAACGCCCACTCCCACTCTGAAAGGGTGGTGGTGGTCTTCCGGACACACTGTGGTAGCTTGGCTCGAGTGGTCAGGAAACAGGCGCAGTGCTAAGCATACAATATACCCATACAATAACCATGCGTGCATCCGTTCCAAAAACGACTCTACACCGTAAAAATTATGAAAATATTCTTTCTTTATCTTTTTCTCTTAGTTGCTGATTGGAAAAATAAATAGGTCAATCACAATATACAAGTTTCAATTAGTGCAGGTCAAATAAATATTGGCTGTTTGATGAAATAAATAGGGGTGATCATAAATAACAGGGCATAAATACAAGTGCAATATATACAGACAATTAAATACTTTGAGGCAATAAATACTGTACCAATAAATATTGTACACCATCAAGTCCTGTGGACCTATAAATATAGTGAAGCAATAAATAGGTAAAAAACTCAATAAATACAGTACCCCCAATAAATAATTAAAAGTATACAGCAACACTCATGTAATCAGATGACACTTCAATTCTTAAGGGCTGATTTGGCCCAGGCACAGCTTGTAGGGTTGTGGAAGGCTTGAGGGGGGGCTACTCCCTGGCTGGGACAAGGCTGAGGCCTAAGCTGAGGTAGATCAAAGGGGGGAATACCAGTGCCCTGGCTTTCTCTCTCCACACAACCTCTCTAGGTTAGTCCCAGTTCACCCCTTGCACAGTCAGGTTGGTTTCAGCACCTCCCTAGCCCCTTAGAGCAGTCTCTCAGGTCTCCACAGGGCCTTAGGCGCCCTCTACTCCACTTACTGCCCTTTTTCTGATGTTCCGACGCCGCTGGAGTCGTGTCGACGCCGTGAGGCGGTTCCGGTTCGGTCTCGGCGGCCTCGGCACAATGTCAGTTCTTTGACGACGCCGATAGGCGGTTCCGGTCCGATGTCGGTGGCCTCGGTTCGATCTCGACCTCCGATTCGACGGCGTCGGGCAGTCTCTTCACGATGTCGACTTCGGGCGGCTCCGGTCCGATGGCGCTCTCGGCTCCGATGACGTCGGCCGGCCTGGCCTCGATGTCGACTTCCGGCGACTCCGGGGTGCGATCCTCACCCCCGACCTCCGGTGCTCCTCCACACAGGTTCCGGGCGACTCCGGAGTGCGATCCTCACCCCCGACCTCCGGTGCTCCTCTACCTCGGTCTCCGACGACTCCGGAGGGCGGACTTCACTCCTCCGATGACGCCGCTCGCTCGACCTCGGTTCACTTCCTCCTCGACCTCTGGTATTCCTCACGACCTCCGTCGGCGCCCTCTCACGACCTCAGGCGGCTCCGGGTACGACGTCTGCTACTTCAGTCAGCGCCGCTTCTCCACCTCGGGCTCCAGGTCTCAGGCTACTCGACGCCGGACTCCAGGGAAACCAGTTTCCAGGTCAGGATCTTGCTGCTTTCTGCTTCTAAGGCCTGTTCCTGCTGTTCAGGTCCTTAGGATGAGTTTTTCTGTCTTCTTCCCACACAGGGCTATAGGCTGGGATCCATCAGTAGGGACAAGTATCAAGGGTGGGTTTATGGACCCCACTCCAGGCACAAGTTTCCACCCCTGCTGCTTCACTCCTTCCTCCTTCACTGTTGTGCTCCTCTCTCTTCACCAGTCAGGTGCCAACTGCCAGCTCCAACTGCCAACACTCTGTCTTAACCTCCCAACATTCTAAACCGCCTCCAACGGTCACAGGGTTCTGGAATCTCCTGGAATGTTCTGGAAGGTGCTGGTAGGTTCCAGTGGATGCTGGTGATGTCACAGGTGGCCACCATCTTGTGCTCCAGGCCCTCAGACAGAAGTTTCAGGGGTAGCTAAAATGGCTCCCTGAATCTGTAGCAACACGAAAAAGTCTGGTGGTTCCCAAAAAGGAAAAATTCAAACAGGGTTTGAGGCAAAAGTGGGACAAAATAAATAATGATGAGGAGGGACCACCCAAAGGGCTGACAGGTCTAACACACGGTAATCTGACTCTTTTTTTGACTTTATTTATTTTTTCACAAACAACTAGTTAGAATTGTGAATAACGGAGACGGTTTAAGGAAAATATTTTGTGCTGTTGTGAACCATTTGATGCACAATCAATCATGAATATTGAAATGTTAATTTGTCATTATGTTCCCCTGCGCATTACATGAAAGGATTGCATTAAAATTGCGTTGTTTGTATGATTTGCAGATTTTTAGGCCCTGAGGAAGGGCCAATGGGGCCCGAAATGCATTGGGCACGTTAAATATAAAGACATCACAAAGAAACGGAATTTATGGACATTACACATTGTCTACAAAGAAATTATGCTATAAGAGAATATTTTTGTGAATACAATGGATTAAAATCACGTACATGAAGTGATTAACATACAATGTCTATCTCTGTATGGAGTTTTATTTCATGAATGTTTTGATTAATGTTTAAAGTTTATTTTGTTGAAATGTCAGATCATGATTTAGAAATGTTATAGCAATAGCCATAGGATACAGTGCGCAACGGTCAAGTTGAAATACTTGACATAATTTGAAGGGGGTGATATTGCTCATGGTGGTAGTGGTATTGATGATAGCAGTGGTAATGGTGGTAGTGACAATGTTCGTATTGGAGAAGACATTGATGGTCGTAATGGTATTGGGTGGTGGCAATAGTAGTGGTCGTAATGAGACAGGCGGTAGCGTTGGTAATGTGTTCATCACAGTATAGGGGATGTATGACATTACAACGCGTGTCATTACAACGCGTGCAGTTACATCGCATGCGTTACAACGCATGCGATGTTACAACGCTATGCCATTACAACGCAAGTCTTTAAATCGACTTGCACTAGATGGCGTGCTAACATTAGAAAAGTGTAATTTACTATTCCAACTCCAGTCCACGTAACAGTAGGGAAGGTGTTGGGATAGTAAACTACACTATTTGTAATGTTTGCACGCCATCTAGCGCAAGTCGATGTAAAGACTTGCGTTGTAATGGCATTGCGTTGTAACATCGCAAGCGTTGTAACACATGCGATGTAAAATCTGCGCGTGGTAAAAACCGCGTTGTAATGGCTGTTCCCCCAGTATAGGTGGTGGTGGTAATGATGGTACTAGCGATGCTGGTAGCATTGGTGGTACTTATAGTGCTAGTGGTTATAATTGTAATAGTGGAGTCAATGGTAAACGCGGAGTTAGTTGTATTAGTATTAACTGTCAGCAAAGTAAAACAAATAAATTAAATCTATCTGCGAGGAGGAGAGAGCATGGAGTGAAGAGTTGCTGCACCACTGTCTGCTGACCTGCTAGCAAGAGGGGAGCAAGGGAAAGGAGGAGGAGTGGGGAAGCAAAGAGAGAACTCCTGTAGCGCTCCTGGGATGGCAAAAGAAGAGGCAACAGTCAGTGGCAGGGTGAGAGAAGTCAATGGCATATGGAAAGGAGGAGGGGGAGTAGAAACGGGAAATTGTATTTGCTCCTCGAGATAATGGACTCCAAGGCTACTGCCCTAAGTTCCACAAGTGTTGAGACATTAGGGCGGCCAGCCGGCCATCTTGGGGTCAGGTGTACTGAGCTGTGAGGTGAGAGGTTCACTCTAATGCTAAGTTTTTTTTTTATCTGCTCTAATGGGAAGAAACGAGGATTGCTTTACACATATAATGCTTTTATAACAAATGATTGTGTGTGTGATGACAGAGTTCGCTTTTAAAAAATTAGTAGCAACTTAAAAAGCTCTCTGTAGCGGGACCTAAAAACAGGTTCATTGTTAGAAGAGGATAATGGACAAGCACAACCATTCTGAGCTGTGTTTGAATCCTAAGTCTTACCTTGTCAGGAGTCTGTTCCATTTCTTCGTTCACCAGGTAGGCTGGTGAAGAGTCAGCAGTCAGAAGCGTGGGGTCAGTATTAGAAGATGAACGCGGCCTTCCCTGATGTTGGTGCAGTATGGCTGTAAGGCTGCTGTCTTGGGGGGCCTTTCGAATGGAAAGAGGGCTCCCCTTTTGGGGCTCAGATGGCCCACTCTTACTCCTACGACTACTGCTGTGGAGGCTTGTCCCTCTCTTGATGGAAGGGCGAGAGCGTATCTGCTGCAACACCCGGTTGAAGGCTGTGGGTCGGGCTGGGAGATCATGGAGGGACACTGCATATGATACTCTGTGCATCTCGGGAGAGCGTTCTTTCTCGTCTGGTGACTCATGGTCAGACATGCCATACTGATGTTGATATGATTCCTGTGAGCTGTGATGCTCCCGTTCTCTGGACCGACGACGGCTAAGGAAAAGATGCTTCAGCCCATGTCCAAACATAGATCCTTCTGAGAGTTGTTGAATTTTCTACACAGAAAACAAAAAGTGAAGAGAAAGAATATAATTACAAATACTGTTAATCCACTATCACTATATCCACATAGCTCAAAGACACCTACTATTTGAGAAATCCACTAATGAAAACCAAAGTAATTGCGTAAAATAACACAGGCATGATGAAATTCTGGCCCTAACAGTATTGGCCAAAATAAGAAAAGTACAGATTTTTTTTGTATGACGTATTAATGTATCTTTTATTGTTTATATCAGTTGCAAAACCAGTTTGATAAAATAGTGAAGCTATATAAATGAAAGCCAGAATTAGGTCTGCTTTATTAAACATGGCACTAACAGATCATGTCTATTAAAATATTTATAAACAATCAAAAAGAACGGGCTCACAAAATTAATTCTGCATCCAACAAAGTGTGTGCAAAAAACCAATAGATTTGTAAAAAGAACCCTCACCCACCAACCTAGTTGGTGGCATGCTTCATCATAGGAATCCCACCCAGGATACCGAGTGCAAACTTTCAGATATTTTCCTACTGTGGTGATGGATTCATGTTCAAGATGGAAAACAGACTTTGTCACAGTGGTCAGCAGAGTGGCTGTGAAAGAAAACCTGGTAAATTTAATTTGAGAGGACTCCCCGAAATGTGTAATACTAATAATAAAATATAGTGCTTTCTTAAGCCATGAGATAACATTTGGAAAATCATTGTGTGAAACATCAGTATTGTTATTCCCACAGTAATGGGGTGGTTGAGAAGAAAAATAGATTTATTAAGGAACATATTTAGCATATGCTTCCAGAAAATATTTTGGGATAGAGGATGACAACGCATTCCACAATGGGTCAGGTCCTTCTTCACGAGGTGATGGGAAGGACAACGGGTTGGAGACGGTCAATCTGGCCAGAGGCGTAGCTAGAGCTTGTGGCGCCCGGGGCTATCCCTCAGATTGCCGCCCATGGCATCCGCAGCCCTGTGATTGTGTGAGCTTAAGTCTCGGACTCGAATTTTGAATCTCAACTCACTGTCAAATTTCGGGCACAAATATTTCTCGCATGTATCATTGGAATGCTAGTTTTACATTGGTCTATTAACTAGTGCAAGTAAGTGTTAACCATGTGAACTCGCCGTTGTGGAGGGCTGCGCACAGCACCCCAGGGCTACTCCCTTAATTATACTGGTGTGATTTTTAAAAATACTTTTAAACACATTTGTCAGCCCGCCTGACTGATCAGTATATGTGTCTCACAGGCTCTCCCAAGGCTTACCCAGCCATCATGCTATCACGCAGATGCTCACTGCGGCAGCCGGAGTCCGTGAGTCAGCTGACTAATGAATTTATGGTATAGGCCTGAGGCAATTGAGATATGTGTTAGGGCCTCTCACACCCTGTTATAGTCTGGCGCATAAATAAATTAAACAGCAATCCCAAAAACACACAGCATTGCCCTGACGCGGAATAGTAGATTAGCAGATAGCCGAATTAGGTGTAAATAAGAGACTGTAATCCTAAAATACCTGTAGTGCCCTCATGTTTAGGCCGCAACACTGAAAACGACGTGCAAATATTCATTGTGACGTCCTAATTTATCGAGCAACAGTGGGTCAGTGCCATCTGGTGGCCTGAAACCCTCTGTACCATAAGGCAAACTTCCCTCTTCAACAATTCACTACTACAAAACCATATAACCATTGACTTACGGTTGCCCATTCCACTCAAGCGCTGCCTTTGCCAAACCTAAATGGCCTTTAGTGTCATCTGGTGGCCAAGATACCTCCGGAATGGATGTGAATTAGCACCCTTGTGCTTCCTCTAGACGCCCTGTAACAAAAAAAACTTCCCTCACACAATTACAGAATGTGAAATATCCTCGACCTCGATGAGCAGCAAGAGGCCGCGCTGCTGGTTTGCGTTGGTCGAGCCTGCAGTCAGCCAATAGGTGCCAATCAGCTATCCCCTTTGTCCCCTGCACGGCGCGGCCATGGGAACACCCGGCACGTGTAGGTGCTGCAAGCAAATAAGCGCACATTGCTCCGATAATAAAATGGAAATTTCGCTTTAAATAAAACAGCCACGAAGCAATATACATTTTGTAAATGCAATAAGTAAATAAGTGCGAATGAGCACATCGCGTTGACTTGCCTGCACCATGGGATAACAGTGAAAAGGTGGGCCATCTGAAACGCTGGTTCTGCATCCTTAAATACTGAACCTATCGGACAATACATAAACGCTTGTGATAATAAACTGACGCCCAAGGCATAATAACCATTTTGTTTGTTTGAACCATTACCACGAAGTGCTGCAACCAACCACTCAAACATGAACATCATGTATGAGGCGGCCGCCATTTTCGCCGCCTGGCCATTTTGGGTCGAACCAGGGATGGACAGTGTTGCCATGGCGATACCGATTATGTATCTCGATAACATACCTGGCCTGTATGGGCATCAAACTTTCAATCATGCTGATCGTAGTACCACGCTATACGTGATTGCGTCCCAAAATCCCCACACATCGCAGTAAAAAAAGAACGTTACAGCTGTTCCATATCCGACAGCATTTGAGAACAAGCATTACTACCTGATTACGACCAAAGCGCAGCAATGTCCTATTACTTACCGGTAATCTTCATTACTCCGGGTCCCGTAGTCCTCGACACCGTCAGTGACAAATGAGATTTACTATCTCAATGACAGACAAAAGAACGAAGGAATGCTGGACCTACCCCTCCCCCTCCCACTGGGAGTACTTAAGGAGTACCGTCCCAGCATTCCTCCTGAAATACCAAGCCCCAATGAAGGCCGGCAGACAGGGAGGGAGGGAGGGAAGTCATGACGGTGTCGAGGACTACGGGACCCGGAGTAATGAAGATTACCGGTAAGTAATAGGACATTACCCCCAGGTCCCTCCGTCCTCGACACCGTCAGTGACAAATGAGATTTACTATCTCAATGTCATTGAGATAGTAAATCTCATTTGTCACTGACGGTGTCGAGGACGGAGGGACCTGGGGGTAATAGACCTTGTTGCCTCGGTCGGCGCTTAGGCGGCTGGCCACTCTGCTGCCATTAACTTGTGAGAAACCAAAGCAGCCTCCGCTGTGCTGCCGAAGGCCCCCTCAGCCATCCGGTTACATACTGTGCACGTGAAGCCGGAAACCAGCGAAGTATATCCCAAGTCCAACCACATTCAAAAACGCCCAGAGATTTGAGTGTGTATCGGGAGAACAGGTCAAAAACCTCTTCTTCGACGAACAGCAGGCTCCAGGTGCGCCACCGAAGGCCATCCAGTTACATACTGTGCATAAGCAGCCTGTAAACCAGCAAAGTATAAATCCCCGGCACAACCATATACAAACACGCCCAGGGGTTTTGAGCGTGGATCGGAGAGAGCAACTTAAGATAAGTCTTCAATGAACGGCAGGCCCCCGCTGCACTGCTGAAGCCTGAAGGCCATCCGGTTACCAAACCAGCAAAGTGTATATCTCGGCACAACCAAAAACGCCTAGAGATTGCATTGGGAGAGCAACTTAAGTAAAGCAGGCCCCCCTATTAGGCCGGGCGCAACGTGGAAATTACACCGGGCGTGGGCATGGAAGTCACGGCTCACCTGAAACAACTTGACTCTATTCTGAATCGAACCGCGGCGACGCGACTGCTCACCAACTGATGGACCAGATGCGAACCGCCGTGAGCAGAAAATCATCCTTCTGATGCCTGCAGCAAAACCCTTGTACTGCCTGTGCCGGAAAAGAGGCGAGCGCGATTTGGAGGAGCGCGTGAGGCGTAATTGCTGCGCTACTTTTCAGCAAGGGCTGGCCAAACATTGCGTCCAGGGCCGTCATTGGTAGCGCTTTCGCGCGCTACAAGAGTGACGGCCCTGGGACGGGACCCACAATCACAAACGGGGTAGGTTGCGCATTGTTAATGTAACATCCTGTTCTCACTCGGTCAAGATAAATTAATACGGTGCTTAACATTCAACACCAGTTACAATGGACTCTATGCGAAAGCTGATAACTACAGCCTGCACTTTGGTAAGGAAGAGCAGTTTGTATTGCCCGCCAACAGGTCCAATTTTGGAGAACTGAGCTTACTGTTTACATTTAAGAGGCCTGTAAGGTGGTGAAAACGGATGTTACCTATTTAAATTGATTTTCCTGCCCCATGGGCCTGCGAGGTGGTGAAAACGGATGTTACCTATTTAAATTGATTTTCCTGCGCCATGTTTTTGTCTTTCTCGCTGTTTTTCTGCATCTTCCAACAAATTTCTCTGCCTTTCTGCCATTATCAGGCGCTATTCTTGTTTGTTTTCCTCTGCATCTCTGCCTGGTTGTCCGTTTTTTTTTTCTCTCTCTCTATTCTTTCTGGTCTCTGGTACTTTCCCCCTCTCTGTGTTATCAGCAAATGTATGTAAATCAATAAACGCCCTTAAATACTATGAGGCCGTAGGGAGCTGTGACTTCCCTAGTCCCATCTCCCACCAGGGTTGTGGGAGGATGTGGCTTAACGGCTAGAGCGGCCGACTTTTAATGCGGGGAACCCCATTTGAGTCTGGCAGGTGGCCCAAACAGTCTGTGATTCTTGGCAAATCAATTATTCTCCCCGTGCCTAAAAAAATGAATGTCAGTCTATGATGCAACTGGTGCTCATGTAAAGCGCTCTGATACCGTCGGGTCGAGTTTGCGCTATATAAAACTGCAACAAAAAAAATAAAATGATATAAAGCTAAGTTTATTGAAGCCATGAAACCTGGGTGGCGTTTTCATTCCTGTATGGCGGTCTGCTTCAGGCGGTCACGATATTCTGACCTCGTGGTGTGGGCGGAGCACGGCTGTCTGTCACCTGCCACCCATCAGCCAGGATACATTTTATCAGCTTCCTTTTTCAGATATAAATGCGCGTTTCTGCCTCTCACGCACGAAAAAACATAGCTAAAAGCTCGCATTAGCATATTTCATCTCTTCCTTTGTTAGCTCTCTGAGTTAAGCAAGTCAAGGATGCTAACATAAAAACACAGGGGCAGATTTACATGCCCCTTGCGCCACTTTTGCGTCACTTTTAACATGGGAAAAGTGACACAAAAGTTGCGCAAGGTGCTTGTACATCGGCCCCCCAGTACCCAGAAACAACGAGCAAACCGGTAGACTGCGCCGTATGTGTGAATTCCGTCGCCCAGGCCCACGTAAATGAAAACCTTTGCTATTTAAAAGGAAATACACTCACCACCTTTCAGGTGGGCATGGTAATGATTTGAAATAAAGTCACAATTATAATGTGCACTAATTAAACCTACATTTATTTTGACCGCTGCAGCACACGTCACGGTTTCATCACAGTGAATGACAGCGCCTGCAGCCGTCGCGTCATCGGACGGACGCGGATAACAGACAAGCCTGCTAGACCTTCACTTCCCGGCTCCTCAGTGGCGGCGGCCTATATAATTTATTTTGGGACACTGACACTACTGTAGCGACTGACAGTAGTGTCAGTGAGTGTCCACCACAAATAAATGATAAAGGCCGCCGCCATGGGCCACAAGTGCCGCGCGCCGCCGCCCCCAAAATAGTGCCGCCTGGGGCGGACCGCCCCCACCGCCCCCCCCTAGCTACGCCACTGCTTAGTTGCAAACGAGAGGAAACGTTGAAGTAGTTGAAAAGCAACTGCTAAAAAGGTCTGCCAAATATCAGTCATGTGATAACAATGCTTTTGATGATACAAATCAGAATAAATGAAGCAGTTAGGTATGTGGGCATCTGGTTAAATAAATATTACGACACTGTTGACAATGACAGCTATGAGGTCAAAGAGGGGTATTCAAGTAGGTGTAATGTATGTGATATTAGTAGGTGGAAGAAGCTGTAGTCCTTGATGCACAGTCAAGGTTGAAAATCATGTGAGATGGTGAGGTCAAAGTTAAGGGTGGGCAATAAATTCCACTCTGCCTGCAGAGTTTTGGCCACTCTGTGTTACACTTTTAATGCAGAGTTTCGGCCAATCCCTGCGAACCGCGGAATCTCGCAGAGTATTTGTGTAACTCAGCGGACGTCCACGGAGTTAAACTCCACGAGTTCCGCCCACCCCTAGTCAAAGTGTGTGGGGTGTTCTTGCGTGTGGCACGCAATGAGATGAACAAGGTGTGTGTGGTGTTTTTTGCTATTTGGGGACAATATGTTGCAATACATGTTTTTTGTCTGGTCACTGAATTCTACTTGTGGAGTATAGAAGAACTAGCATAATATCTACCAGGCTTCAACTTAGCCTGCAGATACCCAATCCTGATGATGGGGTGGGCCCTGTTGTCCTGGATCTTTATTGAGCTGAAATGAACCCCTAAACCTTCAACCTCTTCAATGAACACCATAATATCCCTTTTTCTGTAACATCAGGAAAAAAACACAGCAGTCTTGACTATTTTGGAAAGTTATGCGTACATCTAGATATACCCAGTAGATGAGAGGATGTCATTCTTTGAGGAAACCCCTCAACATCCGCTCACTCAACAAGCAGGCCACAGGGTTCTTGGACTTGCTGGATGAAACACAGCCCAAACCTTCTCTTCCTCACAGAAACGTGGCGGACCACAGCTTCAATGCCAGGCATCGCTACCACCATCCTCCTCTGATACAAGATCACCAGGCAAGACCAAAGCTGGAACAAACTACAAGGAACACCTCCTTCAAACTTCAACCTGGGTGGAACCATAGTCTACTGCCCCGAAGATCCCTTAGCCATCCTCAGAAGCAACATTATGGACTTCATCACCACCCTAGTCCTTGACCCCAGTGCTCTTATCCTCTTGAGAGGCCTCAATTTCCATTTAGAGGTCCGAACTGGCCCTCAACTCAGCCACCCTTCTTGCCACATCCTAGACCACGTTTTCACATCCTCGAACAACATCACAATCAACTCTCAAGACCTACCACCTGGACAGACCACAACCATAGTCTGTTTCACAATCGACATGCACCAAAACAGATGAAACCCGACTGCGGGCCCAGCACGCAGACACTGAAACAACCTAACAAAGGTAGACCGGATAACCGTCCTCCATGAGAACAAACCAACCCACTGGCCTCCTGGAATTCAACATCAAAAACTTCAACAAGTGGATTACTAACTGTGCTGAGGGAGGACCTGGCTTGGCAGTTCGGGCTGGACTGTTCCAATTGGGTGCAGGGTCAAGACTGATTTGCATATGGCTGGGTCCAAACTGGAATGGCATGGTGAGCAAAAAAACGATGGATTTAGGCCCAGATCTCTGTACTGGGGTTAATGTATGACATTGTTCTCTATTCTGTCCATCAATTGTTCTTTTTGCATTTGTCACCCCGAGTGGGACGGGTATGCCCTGACGTGGGTCCCGTGCTTTCCATGCCACTGGAGTCAAGCTATCCTGGCTGATGAGGGCTGAAAGCCCAATACGCATCTATCTGGTCATACGCTAGATTTAATATTCACGAATTCTTTCAAATTAATCATTGAGCCACCTCTCCCAATATTATGGACTGATCATTATCTTTTAAAATGTAGTATGCCCATAAACTCTCATAGGAAATCAGGGCTGAATAGAAGAATTCTGATTCGGCCTTGGCGTAAACTAACTCCAGACGCCTTCTTAGCCCATTTCAAGCCACAGCAGATTTGTCAGACTGACACGGTGGAACAGGCCATAGCTATTTTAGAAACATCTATTATATGCGCATTGGACAAAGTCGCCCCTATGACTAAGGTCAATGTAAAAAATAAAGCTTCACCGTGGTTCACGACTGCACTAAAAATCGACAAACAGCTGAACGTCAATGGAGAAAAACTAAAACTGACGAGGATCGCAGGAATTACAGACTGTCCCATCTTAATTATATAAAAAAACATAAAATTGGCTAAAAAGACCTACTTAACCCAGCGAAAAAACAATGCCACACACTCTAGTAAGGAACTCTATAAAATATTGAAAGCGTT
Organism: Triturus cristatus; assembly: GCF_964204655.1. Taxonomy (NCBI): domain Eukaryota; kingdom Metazoa; phylum Chordata; class Amphibia; order Caudata; family Salamandridae; genus Triturus; species Triturus cristatus. The sequence goes on along the minus strand of NC_140579.1, from coordinate 1,129,550,258 downwards.
CACATCCCTTCTGGTTGAGCAGTCTCCATTCGCCCCCACTCAAGAATGGGTAGATTCTATATCTTCCTTCTTTGATAATAAAATTAAAACCATTTACTCATCCTTTCCTCATCTTGACCTTGATCAACACCAGCTAAGCGGGAATATGCCTATGGCTCCCCAACTCGTGGAAATAAATGATGCCCCACGGTTAATGGAATTTGAACCTGTTGGAAAACGAGGCAGCATCTGTGAGGCCTGCACAAATAACATGACCACATTTGTCCTTCACTGGGAACCAAACACCCAATTGTAGCGCCTGACTCTCAGAGGCTAGCGTTGCAGAGCAGTCTGAGGCTTACTCCAGAGAGGTGGTGTGGGCTAGTAATCGCCATTTGCAGGTGCGCAAAAATAACACTCAATAATTGATTGTCCAGTCTGTACTTTGCTTTATAAAAGTAAGAGTACTTTATTAAACACACACACTACTCAATACTATGCACCAATTTACAAATATACATAAGCTGTTGGAATTACTTTGTGACAATGCATAACATCTCCACCCCTCCCGTGGGGGGGGTGGGGTCTAGTACCACCACTCCCATGTATGCACATCAACTTGCCCCCAATGCAGATGGTTGAACATAACCTGGAGCGAGGGCCCTGCGCACTGGCACCATCCCAGCGGCCACCCACCCCATTACCTCAACAAGCATTAAAAAGGGGTACACCTGCCTTGGTGACACATGACCCTGACTGAGCATCTCCTACTGACCATAAAGTATGCACCTCTACATCTTAAGGGCTAGCAGTCTGGGGTCTTCACCTAAGCGCAGCAGCAAGAATCCATGTTTACGCACACTTTAGAATGACAGTACTCATTACCTTGGTTGATCATTTGAATGCATTGCAATTACAGCCCCTAAAGGCATCACAGATGAAATCACAGGATTACGCATATACAGCCAGACACCCTAGCAGGACTGTCTGGCAACATAACCCCACTTGGCTTATGACATCTCCTTACACATGTGACTTACAGTCCCTTCAAAAGAAGTACTCCTGGCAACTACACTTCTCCTGCAGTGCGCCTCTTCACTTTAAAAGGAATCACAGGTAAAAGCATGGGATTACATAAATACAGCCAGACCCCCTAGCAGGAAAGTATAGCAACATACGTCCATTTAGCTTAACATCACCTTACACAGGTACTTCACTTTACACATGTGACTTTCAGTCCACCTAAAAAGAAATAACCACTAGTAAATGCATTTCGGTGCAATTACACCAGTTCACCTCCAGGGGATGCACTTCTCCACACACCCCCAACTCAGCCCTTCACTTCATGATGCACTTCTCCACACACCCTCAAGTGTAAGAACAAAAGTTCCAGCCTAGAAGATGTTTAGATGCTAGCTGAGCCCTTGAGGGTAGTTTCCTTTAGGTCCCCATGACACTGAGGGTGGGACTTTTCTTGGTGCTGGGGGGGTTGACTAAGCTTCTCCAGCAGCTCCCCCAGCACCTTTTCACAAGTGAGGGTGACCCCCCTCCTCTGGGGGCCACAAAGCACCAAAACAGCAGATTTCTTCGTGCTGGGGGGGGGGGGGGGGGAGACTGCGCTTCTCCAGCAGCTCCCCCCAGCACCTTTTCACAAGTGAGGGTGACCCCCCTCCTCTGGGGGCCACAAAGCACCAAAACAGCAATTTTCCAAATGCCTGGCAAGGCATTATGGGGCGCTTCATGCTCCTCTTTACCAGCCCCAGCCACTGGGAACACTCTCCCCCGCCTTCGGGGTCTCTGAGAGGGTGGATTCACGAGGGAGTTGTCTTCACTGGCTCCCTGCGCCAGCCTTTCGCCTGGCTCTCCTCCTTGGCCTCTCTTCTCCCTGCGCAGAGGCCACTGCTCCTGCGCACCGGTCCTGGGCTCTACTTCTGGTGCTGTTAGGGTCCTGGGAGCAGTCAGGGGGTCTCTCCTTCCAACTGCCCATTGCTCCAGGCTCCAGCACCCTCAGCCTCAGCCACTGGGAACAGTCTCCTCTGCCCTCAGGGTCTCTGAGAGGGTGGATTCAGCAGGGAGTTGTCTTCACTGACTCCCTGCGCCAGCCTTTCGCCCGGCTCTCCTCCTTGGCCTCTCTTCTCCCTGTGCAGAGGCCACTGCTCCTGCGCACCGGTCCTGGGCTCTTCTTCTGGTGCTGTTAGGGTCCTGGGGGCAGTCAGGGGGTCTCTCCTTCCAACTGCCCAAGGTGGCAGGCTCCAGCACCTTCAGCCTCAGCAGACCACACCCCAGAGAGAGCTTCTCTTTCTGTGCAAGCACTTTTTAAAAGTTGAGTAGGGGGCTGGCAGGCAGTCTCTGTTGGTACTATCAAACAGCGACACATCACGTCCCTGCCCCTGCTCCCTCCTTCTTGTCCAGCCTCTGGGTTTGTTCAAAATGGCGTTGTCCAGTGTCTCTGGCCACATGTCTCGGAAGCCCCTTCCGCCCACGCTGTCTTCAATCCTTGGTGCAGCCTGGTGCCTGGCACCCAGCGACAGCGGTTGATGGATTGGCCTGTAGCCCCACCCATCTTCTCTTCGTGGAGAGGAGGCCCTAGCTTGTAGAAGAAAGGTTATCAATCCATCCAGCTGAGGTCAGCCCTCAGCCTGGGTCTGGTCATGGCTGGCTCAGAGAATTATGACAGTTCTGGATGACCCAAAATCAGTACAAATATGACTTTGGACTCTGCAGAATACTTCTTTTCACATTCGCTACATTGGACTTAAGTGCATGTCTGGAATCTGTAGGCCTAATGGAAGCTAATCTAGCCATGGGCCCCACATCCCCATAGGGGAATAATGCAGTGAAAACACAGTAAAACACACTGACTTTCCCTGGCATGTTTCTTTCCAGTGTATAAAGCCTATTCCATGTCACCACCCTATACTGCATAAGTCCTGCCACACCATTCACTTTGTAGCTGCTCCTGGACTGCGCTCGCTAGGAATCTCCCCAGCGCAGCCGGCAAACGTGTGCACATGCATGTACACATGTGTCTGCATGTAACCAGCCCGGTGTCCCTTACTCCAGCTGCTGCACAGTGGCCTGGTCAAGTCAGGGGAACACCAGTAAAATCCCCATGCAGTCTCTTACATCCTGAGTTCACTGTGGGTGAGTCCCAACTTATGAGGCTCCCACACAATAAAAGCTCAACAATTAGGTGCTCAAAAAGCGAAAAATCCGGGCGGCCCATAGTGTCAGAACCACCTTCTAACAGAACCCATAAGCACCACTGAAGTACTAGAAGGCTTAAGTAAGATTAAATCAGGTTCCCCAGCAGACCCCTTTTCACCCTGCTCCTGCACTAAAATCATGCTTTTATTTGCTAACATTTTAACTGAAATTTTTAACATGTCACTAGAGCAAGCCAAAGTTCTGATCAGGTGGAAACACGCTCAAGTTAAGCCGATTCTTAAAAAACCTTCATCCGACGCCAATTTACCAGTCCATTATCGTCCCATCGCCTTGCGACCCTATTTTGGGAAGGTATTGGAGCATCTAGTCAACAAACGCTTACTGCCCACCTAGAAAACCACGGTCTCCTGGACTCCTCACAATCTGGATTCCGGGCTGCCAATGGTACGGAGACTGCAGTCGTTGAGATTATTGATAACATCAGGCTCACATTAGACAAAGAGGAACCAGCAATTCTGGTTCTCCTTGATTTGTCTGCAGCCTTTAATACCATTACAAAAAAGAGGGGGGCCAAGGAGCTATTAAAGGTCCAGTGTCCATGCTCCAATTGACTATATTCGTTAACACAAAGGGGCCTTAAGGGTCATTGGCGCTTCTTCAGGACCAGAGCAATGATATAAAAAGGTGCACGTGATAAAAATTATTACTAAACCCTCTAAATCAAAAAAGGGCGAGGCAGTAACCTGTATACCTATAGTATGGTAACAGCTGCATGATGAAAAGAGCGCTCCTGATGAAAACCTCATAATGTTATGAGGGTACCTCCACCGGCGAGAGCAAGGAATGCCCGCATATTACTGGGTATTTCTCCGGGGTGCTGCCTCCTCTACACCTACCCCCTACTATACACAATAAACTGGACATAGCCTAACTGCCCAAGTCAACACAGTGGTCGCGCCCTGCTTCACCACCCTAAGGATGCTGAAGAAAATATTCAAGTGGCTACCAGACAACACCAGGAAAACAATTATCCAAGCACCCATCACCAGCAGACGACTAGTCTCTGGAAACACCCTGTATGCAACCAGCTCACAAGAAGACATCATACCGTCTAAAACCCAGCAGCCAGACTAGACCTCAACCTCCCACGCCGAGCCCACATCACACCAAACCTTATGGAACTCCACTGGCTCCCAATACACAAGTGTGCATGTTTAAAACTCTTCACCCACACCTACAAAGCACTCCACAACACAGGCACGGCCTACCTGAACAGCCTCGTTCACTTCCACCAACCTTGCAGACATCTCCACTCTGCAGGTCTCTCAATAACCCACACATACACAAAAGCAGAGCATGGGACTGCACCTTCTTGTACCTGGCCCTTAAAGCCTGAAACAAACCCCCACAACACATCAGAGCCTCTTGCTCTCTTCTTGACCTTATCATGAAGCTGAAGATCTGGCTTTTTGAGTAAGCCCTCTAGGGCTGGCCTCACACACCTGCTACAGAGCTTCGGGTTTACCTCACAGGATAGTAGTGTTCTATCAAAGCACCAATAACATAACATAATTTACCAGTGTTTGGAACAGGTACAAATTGGATGTCTTTTTTGAAATCAAACATGATTAGAGGTACATGATACACTATATAAGCATAACACTGAATACCAGTGGTGAAGTGTCTCTGGACAAAAAGTACACTGCAATGAGAAACCTTGGAGGATGGTGTACAATTATTGTCTCAGAGGCAAACACTGGTTCCAGTGCCTTCACAGTGGTGGGTGTCCAGGTTCTATTACATCATTCCCATAAAGAAGCGTTCTGTTTTAAAGAAATTGAATAGGTAGATAACCGTAATATACTAACAAATAAAGACATTCATAAACATCCTCTTTTTTTTTAAGAATTTGGACAGCACAAAATATCTGGATTTCATTGGTGCCATTTTCTGGACAGAAATGTAGAGGATTGGGCAGGAGCAGACAAAGTAGCAGCTTATAGGGCACATCGTCTTTTTAGACCCTTCAATAAACAGCAAGTAGTAAGATATAAGTATCACTTTTTATAGTTTGGAGTTTCCTGCAATTAGGTCATGATGAAATATTGTGGGAGTAATAAACAGTTGGTACATAATATCCCATATTATATAAAACCTATATTTTTCCTGTCGTCTCACAACAGAAGCAGACTAGGAATGAGAGTGAGGGGGTTCAATCATGTGAAACAATCACCCTTCTCAAGACGAAAGAAAATGTTCATGGCTTTTCCATTCCTCAGGTCTGAAATGGTGAGGACTCGGATTGGATTAATCTGTTGTTTTCCTGAAAATATTGTGCACCTTATCTTTGTTCCCTTGAAACTTGCTCTGAAACTTTCATTAAACAATGACCGAAAATGGCACAAACACCGATACTGGTGGAGCTGCGGCTGACCAAGTCACAGCAGCTTTTAATCGTACAGGTTTTCAAGAAATCGACGAGGATGCTATAATCATCCATCCAAATTTAAGGAAAGCCATCACTCTAAAACTTATAAAACATAGCCTAACACCAAGAGGTGGTAGAGCAGTTTTTGTGATAGATGCACATGAATCTCACCAGACAGAGATATTCTATTCATGGATAGTATTCCCAGAATAAAATCCAGTAACACACTTGTTTCACTTCTACAAAGAAGATGATCCACCTGAGGAATATATTCCTTTCGAGGAGATTTAAATTCCACTCACATACCAGGAGCATGAGCTCTGGTTTAAAGGCGCCCCAAAACATTACAATCACATTACCCGGCTCAGTCCATTAGGTAGACCAGGAGCAACATGGCCGATTTTAGCCGGCTACACACCTCATCCTGACATTGAAGAAATGACAGATGTAGAATTACTAGCTCAATTCAAGGAGCTAATCAAAATTTATAGACAATTGGTTCAATATGTCATGCGGACTTTCACAGTCCAACCACCATTAACCATTCAAAATCCAGCCCCTCATCAGGGGAATACACTAAAAATCACTCCACAGACTTTACACGCAGTCATGGGTAAAATGCCCACAAAACGTGAACAAATTCCATTCTGGATAGCTCAAACAATTACCCAAATCGAAGCAGTATTTCCTAATACTAGCCCTTATGAGAAACACAGAATTCTAACAATCTGTTTGCCGATGGGGAGCACACCACATCTGGAAGACTGCACCACTTGGGGCACAGTCTTTGCTGCAATCTACACAAAAACACATGGTGTTCCGTCCATGGCGGTAATACCTGATGTCCTGAAACAAATTCAAAACGAATACAGGGCAGAGCCTGCTCTGAATTTAGGTATGAAGTTACTTAAAAATTTCGACCGGGTCTCAACAATAATATTATCTAATATTAAAGGAGAAGCGGCATCAGTGGCAATCCGCCGGAAATTAAGGGAATTTGATGTAACAGAACAAACACAAGAACTACCCAGAATAATTGAAAAATCCTATGAAGAATTAGGCAGTGACAGTTTGGGAGGGAAACCAGTTAAACCACAACTGTCTGACAGTCCTGATAAGGTCTTTCCTAAAAACACTCCTACCTCTTCTGAAAAGAAGTGGGAAAATAACAAACAACATTCAAAAGAAAATGATTCTCAATCCCGAGGTAGGTCTCCTCAAAAGGAGCCCTCTGAAAGGAGGTATAACCTCAGGAATAGGGATAATTTGAGAAAACCTGACAGGTATCAAGATACTGATACACGTTCCTCTCGTACCTTTCAGATATCATCACAGACATCCGAAAGAAGAGGACGGTCAGACAACAAAGAAGAACGCGTGAAGTCCAAAGACGATCAACACGTTCAGAAACACAAACAAAAACCTACATTTTCCAAGAAGAAAGTAGCAGGTCTGAAGTTCAGACATGCCGAGGATTCTGAGAACGCAACTCAAGAACGGAGAATGGGCTCAGACAATGTTGGACAGTGCAGCAGAAGTTACAGTAGCTCACCAGAACCTGAAGGGGCTTCTGGAGACAGTGAACATGAATGAGGACATTCAAGTTGAAACTGCAGACACCAGGGTTAGTTCTCCGCATAGGTTATATGAAATAACACTCCGGATGGAGGGAGACATACCAAGAAAAGTGAAAGCACTCTTTTGGGAGCATCTTTGAAGGGGTTATGATATACTTCTAGCAGAACAAGACTGGCCACCAGAATTTGTCAGGGAGTGTCCACATGGCGAAGACATCATTATGCCAGACTTCTCCAACAATGTTCCAATACATTTAAAAAATACTTATGCCTGGAAATGGGCAGTGGCCCAAGCCCCAGCATTATACAAGAATCATGTAGGATGGGATGAGGACTCACCTCACCACAAAATCCAGTTAAAAAAATCAACCAACTGCACAAAGGCAGTACCCAGTTAAGCAAGAAGCTAAAAAACAAGTCAGGGAGATCTTAGATCAACTTGAATACCAGGGGGTGATTGAAACATGCACCTCATCAATGAACAATCCTTTGTTTCCTGTTTCCAAACGAGACAATACATATCATCTAGTTTTGGATTAAAGACACCTAAACTCATGTTGTAAAACATTTGCAGTGCAAATTGCACACAGTACAGCATTAATGAATAAAATTGTGCATAAAAAGTACAAAACCACATTAGACATTTCAAAGGCTTCTTTTGTCAAAATATTGCACCTGAAAGTAGATTTTTGACCGCTTTCTCAATAATGGGGACCCAGGGTCAATTTTGTCGACTCCCACAGGGGTTCAAGAACAGCCCGGGGTTATTCTCAGCAAGAGTAACAGAGTTACTACAAATTTATGACGACGAGGCATTGTCATATGTCGATTATATTTCTGACAGACGATGACCTGGACAGACACTTGAACAGGGTGAACATCATTATATTGGGCTTCGCCTCTGAGGGTTACAAATTCAACTTTAAAAAGTCCAGAATTGCCCATCTCAACGTCCTTTTCCTTGGATATGAACTATCAAGTGAAGCCAAAAGCCTGGCAGCCAACTTTTTAGAAAAGTGTGCGCTGCTCCAACCTCCAAAAACGCTGAAGAACTTACAGTCGATTCTAGGTATCCTGAAATTTGGAAGAACATACATTCTAAACTACGCAGAGAGGGTTAAACCTCTCTACGAATTAATCAAACCTGATTTCAAAACCACAACATGGACACAAGGACACACAGAAATTCTGCGCACACTTCAAACAGACATGTTAGCAACAAAACACTTGCAAACACGCGTAAACGTACGCAACATAGTGATCCGAATCATTCCGGGTCAATGCGAATTCACCTACTTAACTTTTAACGAAGGTGAAAAAGTACCAATTGCATACAAATCACATTTGTATACGCAAGCAGAAATGAAATTCACTTCTACAGAAAAGATTCTGACAGCAGTTCAAACCGCTGTAGCAAAAGAAAAAGCCCTAGCACAGGGGAAACGCAGAATGGTCGTGACTCCTGTACCAGCCTTAGAGGCAGTTACTAAAGTTAGCATTCCAAATGCAAAACCTTTACATCCAAGATGGATACAATTGGTTAATTCTCTTGCTGCAACTGTTATTGAATATGTTTTTGATCCTTATTTGAAAACACAAGCATTCCTGCAATACAAACATGAATGTCCTCTGCCTACTGAAATTCTCCCTCTTGATCAGTACGAATTTATAATTTATACTGACGGATCTGCACAACCCGCTACGGAGAGTAAGCAAGCTTACAGTGCAGCATGTGCGATCGTTAAAGGTCGTATGCGCAATGGCAAATTCAGACTAATGGTCACAAAAACGCAATCTCTAGGAGATTGTACAGCTCAGCGAGCTGAACTACAAGCATTCAAGATGGCACTTGAAAACACGGATCGCGAATTCCCCACACTCATAGTGTGTGATTCTATTTACTGTGTCCAATCTTATAATGAATATTTACAGAATTGGCTTCAAAATGGTTACAAGGATGCGAAAGGTGACATAATCAAGCAAAAAACGCTTTGGGAACAGGTAGTTCAGTTGCGAAACGGACTACAAAACACTCATGTGATACACACGCTGAGTCATCAACGTGATGGCGTTCACGTTGAAGGGAATTCATTGGTTGATGAAGCCGCGAAGGGGGCTGTGCAAACGGCTTCCGTAGCTGCAATCACTCGTTCAAAAACGAAAATAGACAGTGAAATAATGCTGGCTGTCAATGCTTCAAGCAAAGGCAGCGGTGCAACGTTACCTAAAAAGTTTCCACTCAAATACTCATATATAATTGATGCAAACAATGTTCCGTTTGCTCGAATCCCTGGATTGGGGGATAGGGTAATACCAAACATGGAACATAGATTAGGACTAATCCTAGCAGCACATGAAGGGCTCGCCTCTGCTCATGCAGGTGTTTCCGCCACAGTATCGTTATTAAAACAGAGATACTGGTGGCCAGGCATTAGGAAACAGACCAGGAATTATGTTTTGGACTGCGAAATATGCCAGAAGAGAAAGTTTCTACTGTGAAACGTCCTGCGCAGACGCCCCTGTTAATTTCAGATAAACCATTAGCATGTGTTTACCTGGACCACTGAGGTCCCTTACAAAGGGATGGTAACTATAAATATATCATGGTCGCAGTGGATTCGTGTTCTAGGTTCCTATGGATGTGGCCTCAGCTCTCGGCTGATGCTCGAACTGTTATAAAAGATTTGCGAGTCTTTATCGGCACATACGCAATTGGCACACTACATTCTGACCAGGGTCCTGCGTTTAGCTCTCGAGCTTACAAAGAAGCCATGGCCAGTGTGGGCGTAGTATTGCGGTATTCGTCTCCATTACATCCTGAGGGCAATTCTGTTATGGAAAGAAAAAAACGGGACATAAAGCAGTCTATAACAGCCAGGGTATTCGGTTCGGGTGATGGGTGGGTCAATGATCTTTATGGGGTTCAACGCGCACTTATTAACTTGCCAAGAAGTTCTCTAGGGGGTGTCACTCCATACGAAGTTCTATTTGGAACTAGAATGTTGGTACCGGACCTTGATATGCAAGGCACAGTGATGGAAAATAAGAAATTTGATATCAAAGATCGTTTGGCTGTTTTAAAGGACTTAAATGAACTAAGAACGAAACAAAGCAACGTGATCCTGAAGCCAACCATCACTGAGGAAAAACCGGCCGTCCCAGCAAGGCCTGTCTGGATCCCAAAGCTTGGTGATCTAATCAGAGAAAAGATCGCGGACAAGAAGGAATTTGGGCCTTCTTACAGACAAACAGTACCTGTCCTAGCAATCCACAGATCAAGAACAGTACTTTTGCCGCCCCTTGCTGGTAAAAAGGAGAAAAGATTTGTGTCCATCGACCTGATCAAATCACACTATGTGGCCGATACTAAGCAGTAGGCCAAGTGTACTCCGACAATGTAGCAGACACACTCCTCTAGCTACAATCCAAGAGGTTCAAACTGAGAGACTCATCACCTTTGAAGATTCTACAGTGAGAGATAAAGGACTAAGCAACACAGCTATGGAACTCGTCCCTCTTGAAACCCAAATAACAGTTCGTCCTGATACACCTGTATACAACAAAGTAACAAGTGATCAACTGGTTCCAGCGAATTCCGCGAATCCTGATGCAATTCAAACCATTGAAAGAACTGCCTCTGGCTATTTCATTAACTTTGATACGTTTTCTGAGGATCCCAGCGAACCTGAAACGACGCCAGCATAAAGAACTTTCAAAGAACAAGCAACAGACTTTTTTCATCTCCTGAAAAAGACTTATCTGGTTTCATTATGGATTGAACTATGGATTGTTTTGGTAATATTCTTCTTTTTACTTTGGTTAGCTCTGGTATTAACTCTGGGTATGCTGATAAATGGAATATATATTCAAATGGACACAGCAAGTAAAAGAGTGCACTTACTTCTCCAGCCACACAAATGATCCCATCATGAAGCAAGAGACTTGTCAGAAGTGAACATCACAGCCGTTCCTATACATGATGGTATAGTTTGGGACCAAACTGAATATGAAATTTTTGGCCCGTCTGAGCTTTTGAAGATTCCACACTTATTTAAAATTTCGTTAAGTGACTTTATTACCTCTAGTACCTTTTCTGATGATTGAGACTTCAAGACTGTTCATAACATGATGTCTGATCTAGAGATGTCTACTGTATTCACAAATCATGAATATTTAGAGGGTTCATCAGACTATGAACAAATGTATTGTTATAAGCACTATGGTCATCATTTCTTGCATAAATCTGCAACACCTAGAAATGTATTTATGCATAACCAATGGGAACATTGTCCTACACCTCCAAAGGCTAGCTCAAAAACTTTTGCAATGAAATTTCCATATTTTTCAGGGTTCAACTTATCAAATCCAGAATCATTTTATTTCAAGAATCTGAATAAGACAGGAACGAAAAATATGTTAACCAATACGAAACATTTATTCAGCAGCCTCTATTGCCCGACTATCTAGACAAGGTTTCGGCTTTTGGAAAGACAACATTGAGACACAATCTGTCTGGGGTACAAAAGATTGGCAAGTACAGGGGGTAGAAGCTTTGTTTAGAGCCTGTATCATCCCTGAGCAAATTATGTTTTTGAATGACACTGTCCAGCAAACGTCTTGCCTTAGATTAGCCAGGATCAAAGACATGAACACACCGACCATACCTATACCTGCAAGTAATAGCACTACACTGGGGGAGGTCAACATACCTAATATTTTGCATCACAACAGATCAGATCCAGAATGGAATAAATGGTTGCTGTGGCCCACAGACACAAACAACTGTCAAGATCGATTCCTGAACAAAACACAGGGTTTCACTATCAATAGGCCAGACCCGCGCTATGTTCAAAGACAGCATCCGGGGGTAGTAACAACATACAGTGTAGGGAAACTATGCCTTGATTGGCTACAGAAAGCTACACTGAAGGATGTAAAACAACACTTGACTTTACTTCAAGAAGGCGCAGACCTTAGGGAATTCTTGCTAGGACCAAGAAAACCGTGTCAAAAACGTTTCATATATGCCGGTATCTACGCTGCTTATAATGAAGTATGGAAGGTTACCCAAGCAGAGACTGCAGAACGAATACGAGAAATTGATCGTATTAATTTAGAGAAAACTCTCTCTGTAGTAGACAATGGGTTAACGACTGTCGTCCAGAATATATTCATTGGACAGCATTGTGTCTTCTGTCATAGAGATCATGGAACAAGACTTGGTCATGTTGCAACATGGTCAGTCTCAGTTACGTTCTATCATGCTATTGGGCTGGACGCTACAAAACCTGCGTGCAGGCTATGTGCCTTGGCGTTTAATCAATACTACGTCACTGTTTTCAGAATTCAATCTCACTGATAAACAGATCAGACTGGCACAAAGGGGAGCAGACTACACTATGATGAGCATTGAAAAACTTGAAAAATTACCATTCACAGTGGCAGAAAAAACAGCTACTGAGTGGATCATACATGGTAAAATTACTCTGCCTGTTACAACCTTCTATTTTTAATATTTCCTAAAACATCTACCAATTGGCAAATATGAAAGGTTGGGTAAAGGCTACATCAAGACATCCTGGGATTTACCTTACACACATAGATGTTGGAGTGGGGAACATGAAGTGTTTCTTAGCGGTGAAAACTGTGAACACACACTAAGCGGTTCTTTCCTTTGTCAGGGTATTAACTTACAAGGGGCCTGTGATGGTTCCACTACAAACTTATCCTGTCACCTGCAAGGTTCACAGGCTGCAGTGATTAATCCAATTTTTGGCCAACCTTCTAATGGGAGTTACATTATGTTGAATGATCACAGCTGCTGTGGCATGTTGCCAGGTATTCCATATCTAGTTACGGTTACATCCAGGGTCACTTGCTGTATGTAAGTCTTGTTTCCGCAAATAGACACAGTCAGGAAGTCGCCTTTATGGCCTTCACTAAACATCTTTTCTATACGAATTGATACTCTAAGCAGAATGAAAGCCATTCTTTTACAAAAAACAGTGCCACTGACCTCGGCCAAAGAAACCTATGATCTCCAAGTCGCAAGGACTTCTGCGGAGATACATACACTTTTGTATACAAACTGCCCTGTACATTTCTCAGAAAAGTTAGGTCGTATCTTAAACATGTCTGATACGAGCAGTATTATACATGTATTGAAGAACGTGTGTGCAGGACTGTTAGCTAATTTTCAAGCAGTCCTCTGAATTTTTCCAAACTTCGTGCACTCTTTGTTTGGCGGACTGCCACTCCTTTTAGCACACGTTGCAGGGATCCTATTTTTGCTCCTACTGTTACGATATGGCAAGCCAAATATCTAGCGACACCCAATTCGCCATGGAGAGAGCTCTACTGAAGATGAAGTGTCGTGAGCACATCGTCCAGATTTTGGGTTTACCTCGTCTACGAGAATTAAACACCACATGGTTTCTGTCATTCAGACCAATCTGGCAAGATTGCATCTTACCTGTTCTACGCTGCCTGCTCTGCGGTGAAGAATGCGTGCTAGACATCTGTCTAACACTCCCATCAATCATGCCTACAGATATCGATACTCTGCTGGACCCGGTAACGCCCCATGCTCTGTGTTGTCCCCAGCGGCTACCAATCCTGATGACGGCATTTATTGAGATCTCACAGACGCAAATTGCTACAACTGAGGTACGAGAGGACACAACAGGCACGTAGGTAACATCCTATTCGAACATTGCTGATGCAACCAATGCTGAAGGCGATAGTTCACATCTATGTGCAGTTAATCTTCTAAACGAGGTATTCCAACTTTCACCTACAACGGTAGACGACTTTTTGTCTACAGGATTAGAAGATTTCATGTTTTCTCCAGGCCCACACACTGACTTTTGATTCAGGCACACAGTGTTCCGATGAGACTCTGAATTTGGCCTTCGTTCTTTTCAGACAAGGGACTAACTTTGGAACTTTATCCTATGATTATTTTTTTTCTTCCAAATTTGTATTTTTTTCATTTTTTGGCACAAGTAATCTGCTTATAGTAGAACTATTCATAGAGAACAGAATTATTTGAAAATCTTCCAGGGATATTATGCCACCTTGTCACATCAACAATTGATTTGTGTTAACCTGACATGAAATGGTTTCAGCCCTTTTTCTTCTGTATTAACGAGCCATTTTATCATATGTATATATTTCTGGTTCATTCTTGTTGGCATTTTCAATGCACACATATGCTTAGAATTAAACATTGCTTTTAATATGTGCAGCACCTTATGCATAGCAATGGTTTTTGTAATGCATTTTTAGGACATATTTTTTTAGATATGTTTTAGATTATCATGCGATACTCTTCTTTAGACATATTTAGTATGTTTAGGATTTAGTAATGTCGTTCATACGAAACTGGAGTGGGTGTTGTGTGTAGATTTAGATTCCGTATATAGGTTTCCCGATTTATGCCCATATATAGGTACAATTCATATTGCCCTTATTTAGGCATAGAAAATCCAGCCCTTATTTAGGCATTGTCCATGCTAACCAAATACAGGCATGGTCTCCTACATCCGTCCATCCACATCACAACGAGTTCTTGGAAAACCAGACTCTTAAGCCCTTAGGCATTGTCCTTGCTTGGATATTGATTTCTTCAAGAACTCATTTAGTATGCTTGAACATCTATTCCTTAGGGGTTCATTCATGACGTTCCGATGCCCGACATTTACGTCAATACAGGCATTCCTAAACATGCACGGTTCCGGTACGGTCCAGCTCGACTGCCTACTTGCGGATCGCCACGGCAAGTTCGGAAGGAGATCGAGTCCCATCCTGATGCACTGACCGGACGCTGTCATCCTCCTCGCAGAGAATCCAGCTCCAGTGTTTCTGACTCCCCTTGCGGGGTGTTAGATATCGAGTCTCGGAAAAGAGCTTCCAACCTCGCACATTCTAAGGTATGGAGCAGACTAGAACTTAGAGAAACTTTTGGCAACTCTTGGCAAAACTATAGCTATAGCTAGCTATACTTTAGAAAACAGCACCTACTTCTTACCTCGTACTACACTTAGGTTAGGTACACTGGGGTAGAACTATTTAGAAGCATCAGATGAGTATACACATTTTTAGCCTGTGTTATTTATGTATGTATTTTATGAATATATGCCATAGCTACAAACCATGCTATTGCAGTATTATTTTATCTTACTGCTAACTCTGTACATATTGTACTTCGCAGCCTGTCTTACGATTGTAGCAGTTCATATCTCTAGCATGAGAAATAAGACTGTTCAATAAACCCTTTTTTATTGAAACGCCCGTCTCTCTATTTCTGTGCAACTCTGTAGAAACGAGGCATGCACGATTGACTGAGTGAAACTGTTATCTATTGTTTCCACGGTTCTGAAATTGTTCCGACTCTAAGGGAAACAAAGTTGTCATGTTTATGCGGTTGTCAGAAACTAATCCCTTCTTGTTTATTTGAGAAGTTCCTAGTGACCTATGAGTTAGCTGGCACACACAAGTAATTAAGTTAAATGTACTTGAGAGAGACATACTGACCTCATCCTACGTCAAATCTATAGTGTATATTATTCCAATGCGCAGAGCCTATCAGGGATATAGGAACTACACTACACAGGGACCGATTTCGGGGTAACACCCCACATCAGCCTGGCTAGCTTGAATGAAATAGCAAAGTGAGCAAGGAACCCACGTCTGGGCATACCCTGCCAACTTGGGGCGAACCAAGCAAACACAACGAGATGATGGATGAAGCGCTGAAACTTTTCAGACACTCATCCCCAGTCACAGATCTGGGTTGAATCCATCATCGTTCTTTAGCTCACTTCGCCACCCCAGTTCAGACACAGCTATATGCAACTCAGTCATGACCCTGTGCCTCATGGGAACAGTCCAGCCCGAACTGCCAAGTCATGTCTTCCTTGGATCGGAAACAAGCATCCTGGGAACAATTTGGGGCTAATAGCCCTCATCAGCCAGGCTAGCTTGAATCCAGTGACAAAGTGAGCAAGGGACCCACGTCTGGGCATTCCCTGCCAACTTAGGGCGAACAAAGCAAACACAAGGAGACGTTGGACGGAGAGCTGCAACTTTTCCAACACTCACCCCCAGACACAGAATTGGATTGAATCCATCATCGTTCTCTAGCTCACTTCGCCACACCAGTTCAGACACAGCTATATGCAACTCAGTCATGACCCTGTGCCTCATGGGAACAGTCCAGCCCGAACTGCCAAGTCATGTCTTCCCTGGATCGGAAACGAGCATCCTGGGACCAGTTTTGGGCTAACAGCCCTCATCAGCCAGGCTAGCTTGAATCCATTGACAAAGTGAGCAAGGGACCCAAGTCTGGCATACCATGCCAACTTAGGGCAAACAAAGCAAACACAAGGAGATAATGGATGGAGCGCTGAAGCTCTCTGACACCCATCCCCAGATCTGGGATGAATCCATCATTGTTTTTTAGCTCACTTCGCCACCCCCGTTCAGACGCAGCTATATGCAAATCTGTCTTGATCCTGTGCCTCATGGGAACAGTCCAGCTCTAACTGCAAAGGCATGTCTTCCCTGGACCAGAAACAAGCATCCTGGGACCGGTTTTGGGGTAAAACCCCTCATCAGCCAGGCGTGCTTGAATCCAGTGGCAAAGTGAGCAAGGGACCCACGTCTGGGCATACACTGCCAACTTGGGGCAAACAAAGCAGACACCAGGAGATGATGGACGGAGCGCTGAAACTTTTCAGACATTCACCTCCAGTCACAGATCTGGGTTGAATCCATCATCGTTCTTCAGCTCACTCCGCTACCCCAGTTCAGACACACCTATATGCAAATCAGTCTTGACCTTGTGCCTCATGGGAACAGTCCAGCCCGAACTGCCAAGTCATGTCTTCCCTGGACCGGAAACAAGCATCCTGGGACCGGTTTTGGGGTAACACCCCACATCAGCCAGGCTAGCTTGAATCGAGAGGCAAAGTGAGCAAGGGACTCACGTCTGGGCATACCCTCCAACTTAGCACGAACAAAGCAAACACAAGGAGATGATGGATGGAGCGCTGAAACTTTTCAGACACCCCCAGTCACAGATCTGGGTTGAATCCATCATCGTTGCTGTGTTATACAAGTACCTGTACTATATATGGCATACATAATGTCCTGTATCACAAGTGCATATGACACAGGCCATAAGTCACCCAAACACAAATCACATTCATTCATATAGAAGTTCATACGCATAAGCATATGGTAGCCATGTCATAGTGCCCCTAGTCAAAGCATTTTGTTCAAACCATAGTATCTGGCTCCATTGACATTAGGCTTAAATTTAATCAAGCTGGGCGTGGGTGTAACTGGTTAAAATGTGTGAGTTGCTTGTCTTTCAGTAGCTCACAATGATTCTCATTGATCAGAAGTAGTTCCTATTACCGAAAAGGTTGGGGACCCCTGATATAAAGGAATTCAGCTAGTGCATGAGAACTGGGTGTGCTGCGCCAGAGAGAAAAGGGGGAGACAATGTCTGGCACCCCAGACTGCGATTGATGGTCAAGAGATGAAGGCCTAAGTATTGTACTATATTTTAAGCACCTTATTAGCAGAGTGACTTTCTCTATGATCCTGATGAATGCCTCGAACAATCCTGTCACCTGGGCAGAAACATGTTGAACATTAGATAGGGTATTCTTTTTCAACCCTACATTCACTTGCATTTTAAAACACTACTACTTAGGCAGGAAGAATAAAGATGTTGCCCCTAAGTAGATAGTTTTTTAGTCACACTTTTCTGGTTTGTTTTATTGCACTCTGCCCCTCCTTACCATACTGAGTTGGTAGTACCAACACGTGCTTTGCACTCCTGCTCCTTCGCTCTCTGGGTAAAGTCGTAGCCCACACGGGGTACCTTGCGGTCCCCGTGTGTTGGAGGAACCCAATGATGAAGCATGTCACCCTCGGGTGAGTGAGGGTTTTCGTCCATAACATTTGTTATGCCCGACCCTTATTAGTGTACTGTTTTCTACACGTTTGAACAGTGCTACCCTATATTTAGTGTGAGTAGTATATACGTAAGAAGAGATATAGGATAGAATCTTCTATCTAGTAGCGTAATTCTTCCTTGGACCCTCTCGTGTGAGACTATATATATCTGCACAGCGATCTAGCTGTGGGTCATTATCTATTTATAGACAATTGTAAAGTGCAGACACCATGACAGATAACACGGGTCTAGCATTTGATGATGACATGGTACAGGCCATACTGCAGACACCAAGTATTTTGGACACTCAGATCACACAGACTTTAGCACTCACTGAAGAATGGAATAAGTTAACTAATCTCAAGAGGAAACAGATACGCACAGCCTTACATGCAGCAATCCTTACGGAATATTTGAGAGCCAACATCGCACCTCAAGGTTTAGTGGTGTCCAATACTCCCAAGCTGTTCCTAGAAAATAAAGTTTTTAAGATTAATTGGTCTAAGATTGCTTGGAAGTGCTCGAGAGATTGGCTGATTTTACTGATCACCACAGCAAAAGAAACATCAGATTTATTGCTAATTGAGATACAAACTCTAGAAAATCAACTTAAATGTTCTGCCCAAATCACCTTTTATAAAAATCTAGAGGAAATTACCAAGACCTTGAATGAAACTAAAGACGATTTGATCAAATACAAGGTGAATAAGCTGAAGAAAGATATGGACAGATTTACACAAGAAAAGATCTATCCATATACCTCAGATGAATACACCTCACTGCCCACTAAAAAGAACAACAGACGTGGAGCACAAGGTTGGCGGCAGAACACAGATGAATGGACCTCGAATTCAGACGATTGGAGCCAAACAGATGATTCGGGTTCTAGTGACACTGAAATTGGTCAATATCCGGGCCAAATGAGAGGGCGTGGGTATCCGTCTTTTACACCTTGTAACAATGCTTGGTGTCCCCACCAACCGTGGCAATTTCCACCACCACCCTTCCAACCATTTCCCTACCAAGGACCTGGTTTCCAGGGGCCTTTTTTAGGCCAGGGCAGGGGACGAAGAGGAAGGAGAAGAAACAACAGAGAACGTCGACCAGAGGTACGACAAGAACAACAGAGACCCCAAGTACAATGGGATCCAACTCTGGAACAACGGATTACACGGAGTATGACGGGTGCATCGGCCAGTGCAACAACGATCTCATAGTTAACTTGAGTCAGAAAGTACTTAGTCCTTTGGAATCTACGATACTGAACAAAGGACTAGGCTTTGTGCCTACGTACATGGGCGATGATTTCAAAACCCACCAAGAACTCTTTACATTTTTCCGCAAAATTCGCCTTTCTTTCTTCTTTGAGGACAAGGAAGATACTAGACAAGAAAATACAAACAACAAAGGACTCAGAAATAAATCTACATTCCTTCCTACTTTACAACAATTACCTTTGGAGGCAGCGACCTTTGAAAAGGCAGTAATTCAATCTTTTAATGCTGAAAAAAATCATGCTACCACACCCTTTTTCAATATGAGTAAAACAGAAGAACTATGTGCACTACAACTAGGGAGTGATCCTCTCATTGTTATCAAACAAGCAGACAAGGGTGGAGCAACTGTTGTGATGGATGCGACTGCGTATCGTACAGAGTGCTTAAGACAGTTACAAAACACCAAGTACTACAAGCCGATCACACGTGATCCTACCAAGAATGAGGCAGACTTTCTTACACCTAAACATCCTAAGATCCCAGCATTCTACATCTTTCCAAAGATACATAAGAGTCAGAGGCCCCCCCTGGATGACCTATTGTTTCGGGTATTGGTTCTTTATTAGAACCTTTATCAAAATTTGTGGATTGGTTCCTTCCTCCACTGGTAACTCAGATGCCATCATATTTACAGGATACAAAACATGTATTATCCTTTTTGACTACTCTGGCATTCGATCCAACGATACACCTGATGGCCTCATTTGATGTAGAGGCGCTCTATACGAACATTCCCCAAGAAGATACTTTACGGACCATCAATGATTTATTGGAAGATCATCCTCGTAGTGATCAAACTCCTACGGCCTTTGTAATAAAGTGTGCCAATCTTGCTATGAGAGAGAACTTTTTTTCTTTTGAAGACCAATTATATTGGCAAGTTATGGGCACTTCTATGGGAAGTACCTGTGCTCCCAGTATGGCCAATTTGTTCATGCACTGGTTCGAGGTAACACATATATACCCAGAAGAAAATCCATTCCATAGCAAATTGTTGCTTTGGAAGCGGTATATTGATGATATTTTAGTTATTTGGGAGGGTGATCACAATTCGCTTTTGGAGTTTGCTGACTGGCTTAATTCTCTCAACATCCACATTAACTTCATATGGGAAGCAAGTAACGAGTCTTTACCTTTTCTTGATCTACGAGTGTATCCTTGTGATGGGAACATTTGTACAGAACTCTATCAAAAACCAATGGCTTGCAATGCGCTATTAAACTATAATAGCTTCCATCCACGGGCCCTACGTGATAACCTCCCAGTTGGGCAGTTTTTACGACTTAGAAGAAATTGCACTGAATTGAAAACATATCATAAACATGCAACCAACCTCAGTGCACATCTTCAGACATGCCAATACCCCACACAGTTGATACGCAAAGCAAATAAGAGAGCGATCAACAACAATAGGGAGGCACTTCTTGAAACATATGTGAAACCTATTTCCAATCGCCTGGTGTGTGTTAGTACTTTCAGCCATCTAAGCACTACAATTAAGAAAGCAATCAATTCCAACTGGCATATTTTAAACAAAGGCAAAAAGTCCTGTGAAAAAACGTTGTTTGCCTTCAAACGTAGTAAGAACCTTGGCAACATTTTAGTGCATTCTCGCCCGAGAATTGCATATGGTACTAAACTACGAACTATAAACACAGGTACACCAGTCCAAGGACATTTTCCATGTGGCTCATGTGTAGTCTGCCCTTTGACTGCACGTACAACACAATTAGATCTAGGACTGAAGACACCTTGGGTACTTACCAGTCATACGAATTGCAATTCTGAGGCAGTTATATATCTTATAACATGCCCCTGCAATTTGTATTACGTGGGCATGACTACTCGCAAAGCTAAAACCAGGATTATCGAACATAAGAGTTCGAGAAAGTGCAAGAAATCTAACACCAAATTAACTAGACACTTCCTGGATGCTGGCCACACTGATCATGATCTACGTTGGGTGATATTGGATAAACCACACTATCACAAGAATATGGGACCTATAGAGACTATATTGTTCCATAGAGAACAGCGTTGGGTCTTTAGATTGGACAGCCATTTAAATGGCTTGAACGATGATATTCCCTGGTGCGCATTGGCTTCTCGCTAATATAAATACATCTATATTTACATAGGTTCTTATGTCACGTGATCGTAATACACCCTCATTATTAGTATGTTTGCATCTAATACCAAATACTAATATGGATTGCGCAACGTTAGAGGATTCTTAATAAACACCCGAGTTTATAATATCCATATGTAGGGAGTAGGCTCTCTTATGCCAGCTGCCGCTCCTTAATATAGTAATGATCACTACGTACTGGTATGTTGGTTCAGAAATAATCAATACACACTCTCACAGGAACCAAGGAATTAGAGACCGATATATACCACACATGCACAGACTAATAAACAGCTTGTTTTACTCGCACATTACATTTGCTACCAGTATACGGAGGTTGTTTACTCCGTTACCATGACTACAAGACGCATACGCACCGCGTGTGACGTAATACGCACGTCGGCGTGTACACCGGACTGACTTCCGGATAAATAGACGGAGTGAACGCTGAGTCCGTTTCTCCCCTCCGAGTTCCCAAAGTCAAGCCTAACGTCATGAAGGTGAGCAAACCACATATAGCCTTTGGTTAACTTTGTTGAAATTGAAGCTGTTTCAACGCTAATACGCTCCTCCGTATGAGACCTTTGTTTGGTTTGTTATTAGCTTATATTAAGTACCCCGAGTATCGAGTGTTTTGCTCTCCTTATTGGAACCGAGTTGAAATAGCGGGCCACACAATTTAAGATTGACGACACACTAAGACTAGAATCTATAATGGGAACATCAATTGAGTGAAATAACATTGCAAGTTATAAACGTTATACATACAGATTGAGAGCCAACGGGACCACTGCTATGTATTCTAGTTCCCCATGTAATTATGAACATATTACGAACACATACATAGTAACACAGAACGTTCATGATTTGAGTGGGCATATTGTAATGGGATTACTACCGGGTGACATTGCAATATACTATTAGTTAGAATATGTGTAATAATGATCCATTCTAGATCTGTCTATGTACCAAGTGCTTTGGTGTCTGCTTTAACAGTTATGTTTTTAACAAACATTTACATCTCCTAATAGCATATTTGACGTGGTGTGAGACTCGGCAGATGGTTGAGTAAACACATAAACAATATGCTATAGGTAAGAATTTTTATTTGGTCACTGAATTTGGGTTGTGGTGCACTTGGGTGTATGGCTAATCCCTTTAAGATATGGTTCTATTGTTTTTACAGAGCCTCCAGATCCATCGCATAGATTGTTACTGCGATTGATGGTCAAGAGATGAAGGCCTAAGTATTGTACTATATTTTAAGCACCTTATTAGCAGAGTGACTTTCTCTATGTTCCTGATGAATGCCTCGAACAATTCTGTCACCTGGGCAGAAACATGTTGATCATTAGATAGGGTATTCTTTTTCAACCCTACATTCACTTGCATTTTAAAACACTACTACTTAGGAAGGAAGAATAAAGATGTTGCCCCTAAGTAGATAGTTTTTTAGTCACACTTTTCTGGTTTGTTTTATTGCACTCTGCCCCTCCTTACCATACTGAGTTAGTAGTACCAACACGTGCTTTGCACTCCTGCTCCTTCCCTCTCTGGGTAAAGTCGTAGCCCACACGGGGTACCTTGCGGTCCCCGTGTGTTGGAGGAACCCAATGATGAAACATGTCACCCTCGGGTGAGTGAGGGTTTTCGTCCATAACATTTGTTATGCCCGACCCTTATTAGTGTACTGTTTTCTACACGTTTGAACAGCGCTACCCTATATTTAGTGTGAGTAGTATACCCCAGAAACCCCTTCAGGGCAGTGAGTCAGCCGCAATTATTCAGGAGTACCTGAGATAGGAGGTGGCCCGCCAACCGTTTTAGTATGAAGGCCACTATGGTGATGTAAACAGAAGTACATAGCAGGAGACCACTGGGCCCTCAGGCGCCCATCGATCCTTTGGGTGCTCACAAAGGAGTTGAGAATTGCCGCAGGGGATTTTTAAATGGTATAGAAACAACAACTGTTAATATAGTAAACACCAACTTGGGGGCGGAGTGATGAGAGAGTTAAATTCTCATACTGAAGAAGCTGAAATGTTAAGTAGGCACTACAAAAGAAAGAATGAGTGGGAGTGGAGGAACTGAGTCTGCCCCTGAACTCTTCATGGTAGGAGAACGGATCCTTACGATTAGACAATCGACCACCAAGAATATAGTAAGGGAGGGTGACAGACAATGATGAACACTACAGGTTAGTTGAGGCATTGGACCACACTCAGCAACCGGAACCAATGCTAAGGAACATAATTACTGCAGTTCATGACACAAAGAACACACTTGAGACCAAAATCAACATTAAGGTTAAGATGTGCACAAAATCAGTGAAAAGGTAACCAAAACAAACTTGACATATCAATGCTTTAGGGTGCAGTAAAAACTCTTTGCAGAGAAGTTACTAAACTTGACAATGTGATGACGCAGGAAACAATACAGGACTGAGAGGGAAGATCCAGAAGTAGCAAAATGATAATAGTGGGTGTACCGGAGTGGGCAGAAGGCCCGTGTGTGGAACGTTTTGCTGAAAAATGGATTCTAAACAGCCTTAAAACTAAAGGACTTTCCAGCTTTTTCTGTGTGGAAAGAGCCCACAGGCTCGCAATACCCCCACCGAAACAGACCCCACCCACCCCCCAAGAACAATCATTGCTCGTATCTTTAAGCACAGAGATAGGGATATAATCCCTCAGGCGACTAGAAAACATGGCCGACTCCACTTTGAGAATGTAACAATATAGATATTTCTTCATTTTACTCTGATGATCCAAAAACGATGACAGTTTTTAGCCTGTAAAAAGAGAACTGAGAGTCCGTGGAATCAAATACATGATGTTATTCCCTACTAAACTGAGAGTAATGGCTGACAAAAAGACATGGAACTTCCACACGCCGGAAGAAACTTGGGATTGACTGGAGGGATGACAAGAAGACCCTTAATAAACACACAGAACTCAGGCGGGTGATCTAAAATCCCAAGAAAGGGGGAGTGCCGTGGGAAGAGGGATTGTTTATTCATGCTACAGGTCATCAGTACTATATGTGGTATTTTGTAGGTTAAGTTTGCGCAGTATATTGGGAATGGAAGGGCAACAGGCCTCATGCGAATTGCGGAAGCAGGGAGTTTCAGTCCAGCAGTGCTTGGAGGTGGGGAAGGAGACAGTCCAGGGCGGGGGAAGGTAAGGGGGGAATTCAAGTGCAAGGTTTTTGTCAGGTTTACACAACCTGATTTAGACTGCAGAACAACATCAACTGACCTATGGGCATAATTGCATAATGGGAGATGGGCAGGGATGACAAATTTCTGGCTTGTTGTAAAGGAGTTCCAACTATAGTGCAGGCGAATGCACAATTAAATATATTTTCTTAAAACATAAATAGGTTGGGCAATAAGTACAGGTGTGTAGTGCTGGACAGGTATGTCCAACAACATAGCACAGACATAGCTTACCATCCATTGTGCCTTCTCCGTTCTTCCACTCAGGCTAGTATTTCGGTTCCCAGGACCAGACTGTCGCGAATGGGTTGTCGGTCTTTTTCTTGTTTTGGCCTCCCTTTGTGGAATTCTCTCCCCTTGTCACTTCGTATCAAAAACATCTATACGAATTTTCAAAAATGTGGTTATTCAATCAATAGTTCCTTTTCTACTCTGTTCGTGTCAGGCGGCCCCGGGAAACCTCTGGGTAGCTCTGCGTCTTATAAAATTAAATAACAATAACAATGCACTCAGAGGGCTTCTTAGAGATGACCCCTGAAAAAAAACCAGCCTCTGGTGGGTTCGCTGACTAGTAAACACCAGCCTGCCACCACAAGACAAGTTTCTGGACCCCTGGGGTGGGAGTCTTCGCTCCCTGGGCCCAGAAACAAAGCCTTTCTTGGGCGGAGGTGTTCACACCTCCCCCAGGTCAGAAAGAGCCATTGGTGGCAGGGGAGCTTCAAAGGCCTTGCCACCTTTGCAACGCGAACACCAGCCTCTCTTGCTATCAGGAGCAGGTCCCCTTCCTGTCTCACCCTCTTTCGGCGGGAAAACAGGGGGGAAAATGTTAACAGCCCAGAAGGTGTGCCCACCTCTGCCAACCCCCCTCTTCAGGTGGGGGAGTCAAGGTGAAGCCCACTCTTTAGTGCCCGTCATCTTGCAGATGGCAGGCACTCTCCAATCAGGATTAGGGATTGTGCCAACTCCCCCACATGGGGTGAGCACAACAAGGTTGTAGACACCCAAAGGTCAGTAGCCCATTTGATACTACCGGGAGACCCCCAAAACACCCCCTAAATACAGTATTTAGGGGCTAGCCCTGAACCCAGAAGGTAGAGTCGCACAGCAGAGGAGACTACAGCGAAGAACTGACTTGTCCCCAGCCCATCTGCAGTTTCCAGAGATCCTGCACCAAAAGTCGACTTGTCCTACAGCCAGCGACATCCAAAACACCTGGCAGGACTGACAACAAAGACTGAATCTTCTGCAAACAACAGCTCTGTTCCAAAGAAACTCCAAAGACAGACTCTGAGCCTGCTGAGGACGTAAAAGCTCGATGCCTGGAACCACCATTGCACCCATCACCTACGGCCCGAGTCCAAGTGGTCAACTGGTCCTAGCGAGGTCCTCCAACACTCTAGAGTCCGAGTCCAACGTGGGTTGACCCTCAAGGATTCCCCGAGGTCACCTGCAGCCTCTTCCCCAGAGAAGAGGAACTACATCCCGAACCCTCCAACTTACCTGCCCTGCTGTTGGTTCCTCCCGGAAGACTTCCTGGACCGAGCCTGCAGCCAAAATCTAAAACAGACAACCTCCATAAGATTGCATTGGGATCCCGACGGCTCCTAAGCACCCTGCACCCAGCCGCCCCAGCCCCGCTAGTGGTGTGGACTTGGGGTTGATCTGGGACCTCCTTTTCCTCGACTTTAACCCTGGGAGCTTGACTCCCGAGGCCGAGTGGCCCGCCCGTGAGCAGCCCCAAACCGAGGTACCCCGTTGGCTAGCATTGCAATCCTACACTTTGCACCCAGCCGCCCTAGTGTCGCTGGTGGTGCAATTAGAGTGCCTACCTAGACCTTGGGGAACCTTGGTCCTAACCCCCAAAACTCCCACTTGTAAGACGTTTACTTACCTGCAAAACTGATAACCATTTTTTCCCATGGGAACCTATGTTATGAGATTTTGGGGTAAAATATTTTGTGTTGAACTGTTGTTTTGTATGGGAAAACAGAAACTTTAACTCAAAGCTAAGAAAAGTTTTACTTACCTTGTATTGTGATATCCTTAGTTGTGGTATCTAGGCAAACCACCCCAGTACTCAACGTGATCTAAAAGTACCTAATAAGTAATTATTGTGTAATGCAAACTGCTTTTTAATGGGATACCAACCTGTAACAAATCCAAATCCATCCTCAAATGTATTTCTGTGAAAAGGTTTACGACTGAAAGTATATTTTACCTACCTGTACCAAGTCGTGCTTGGCTCTAGAAATAAAATATAAATATACCTTTTTTATACTTACCCAATTGGTCTGGATTCAGTTTCTGAGTGTGAGTGTCAGTCGTGATTGAGTGAATACAATAAAGGCTTAATGCATCCTCTGGATAAGCCTAACTGCTCGGCCACACTACCAAAAAGAGAGCTGTTAGTACTTATCTAATTTAGCCTCTGCTATACCTCTGGGGACTCCCTGGACTCTGTGCACAAAATACATTACTTTGCTATAGCATATTCAGAGCCAGCTTCCTACACCATGCTATTAGATAGCTGTATCTCAGATCATGCCTATGTAGAACTCACATGGACCCCACATGAGGACTGTACACGGGCCCCGCGCTGACGTTTGCACTCCCAGTTCTTGGGCAACCTGGTAGACACGACCTCTAATAAGGAGGCACTAACTCGATACTTTGAGCTCATCGCCCTACCAGACACTTCCCCTTATATGCTCTGGGACGGTGTTAATGTGACTATTAGAGGTATCAGATCCACCATATCCATAGCTAGAAAATGGGAGGCCTGCCTGTTTGAAACTAACCTCACTGTGTGAGATCCGCTCCTTTGGTCACTCGGATAAACAGCACCCCTTGGCACATGCCAAACGGTAGCTGGTGGTGCTGAGAGGCTAGCTGCAGGCGCATCGGATCAACAAGACAGAAAGGTCACTACTGGCACTCAAGCAAAAATATTACGAGGAGGCGATAAGGTGGGCACTCTCTTGGCCCATAGGCTAAGACTTCAACATGTGCACCCCCACATTTCTAAGCTACAGACAGGGAACTCCATTTGGGCCATCCGGGAGTCAGACAAACAGGAGGCCGTTCAGGCTTTTTACTAGAGCCTTTGTTTCTAGTGAAGGGGACGATCTAGCTGCAATTGACTCCTATCTGTGCAACTGCCCCTGGCCCCCCTTAAGCCCCAGGACTGCCCAAGATCTTGAAGCCCCTTTCACAGCAGCAGTGCTGAGTAGAGCCCTTAAGGGTCTCCCAGTCGAAAGACTCCAAGTCCAAGTGGCTTGCCAGTCTCCTTCTACAAGCTTTTCCTCCTCCATCTGAAAGACCGCATGCTGAGCTATATAACTCCTTCACGCATGCTACCAGCCTTACGTCAATGATGTCTGCGGCTGAGAATACACTTATTCTCAAACAAGGCAAGGATCACACTCTTTGAGCTTTCTATTGGCTGACTACATTGCTGAACACAGACCTTGATCTACACGAAAAGGCTGGCTAACCGACTCAAGACCCGTGGTTGATAGACCCTGACCAGGTCAGTTTTATAAAGCATAGACAGGGCTCCAACAACACTAGACGCCTTGCTCACCTAGCTGAAAAATTATGGATGCATAGCATGCCTGCCTTCTCTCCCCAGACAAGAAGGCGTTTAACCGGGTTAGTTGGGCTTTCCTGCGTGCGGTTCTACACACGTTAGGACTGCGCACCAACATGATCAGTAAAATCATGGCCTCTTATGTTGCGCCCACAGCCACCATCCGCGTAAATGCCCAGGCCTCCCAATCTTTCCCTCTCTACAGGGGCACCCGGCAGGGTTGTCCCCTATCCCCTTTACTTTTCACCCTTGTGGTGGAAACCTTGGCTATCCGCCTAAGGCAAGACCAGGCTATCGCCAGCATTCCCTTTGGGGGTAGCAACACAAAGTCCTACTCTTCACTAACAATCTGTTGCTAGAACTAATGGAGCCAGAAGCCCTGCAGTGGTCCAGAGCTTGTGAGCCTTTCAAATGGTTTCAGGCTTTAAGATCAACTTGGCCAAATAGTCAAGTCGTCCATCAGCAGCAAAAGATTTCACGTCTGAAGGAGCTAGCCCCCTTCCAGTGGGCGACCCACTCCATACAATACCTCAGCCTTATCATTACCACATTCCTGCAGACACGGTCTTGTGCCAACTGGACTCAGCTTTGTAGGGCCATCCTGGAGGACCTTTAGAGATCGGAGCCCCTTTATATGTTCTAGTTGGGTTGCATAAAGGTAGTGAAAATGAATGTCCTCCCTCAACTGCTGTATCTCTTTCAGTCGCTCCCTACACCCATCCCTGCTGATGATATTAAGCACATGCAAAGGCATCGCCAATACTTTATCTGGAAGGAAATGCAACCCTGCATTTCGAATAATCTTCTGATGCTGCCTACAAACCAGAGAGAGCTTTGCCTGCCCTAATCTTTTAGATTACTACACGGCTGCTCATTTGCGCTAAATCTCTTAATGGAAGGTCAGGGAAATTTAAAAGCATTGGCTGCATATGGACCTAGCATTGGCTTGTAGACTGCTTTCGGACCTGGCTTGACTCACAAGACAGCATCGCCCCCGCATTGCATACCTGGCGACCCCAACCTCAATGGTCCTAGAAATATAGGTCAGACTGGCGACTGGAAGAGGCCTCACCTCATGTCCCTCCCAGAACACCCAGATAGCTCGCACCCCTGACTTTATGCCTGCTCTCTCTCCTCATTTCTTCCCAGAATGGGAAAGGGGTGAACATAGGACCTTGAAGGACCTATTCCATGGGCCCACCATCAAACCCTTCGAGCAATGTAAACTCAAATTTTATATTACTGACAAACTTCAACATTAGTATTTCCAGCTCCGTCACTGGGCCCTATTCCCCACCTAACAGCGTGGGAGCTACACAATCCCTCACCAAAGCCTTGGTATGTGGCTTTGATGGACCTCTGGGTCTCATTTCCAAAACGTACAGTGTCCTACAACAGTCCAATCTACTCCCCTGCCATCCTGATCTAGCCAAATAGGAGTTCAATGGTACACTTGGCATCTTCTCGAAACAGTGATAACTTCTGTGGCACGACATTCCCTAAACCCATAGGAGCGTTTCCCCAGCAACAAACAGCATATAAGCTCATGCACGTTTATATATCATGTTCCCCACTGCCGTGGAAACCTATTGGTTATCTATGGAGCATATGTCCCATAAGATCTCGTTCTCCAAGAGGATATTTACTCACTTCTGGCAGCCTCTGATCGACTAGAAGTCTTGAATGGAATACATTTGTTTCTGGCCGCATAGACTCTGAGCCTTTCACTTGTTTGATTAATGGCTTCCCGTGGCAGCACGGTGGCACCCCCAAACCGATGGGCAGTAGCAGGGGGCAGCTCTCCCATTTTGATGTCCCCCTCCCCTATTTTCTCTCCCCCTACAGGTATCTAATACATGCCAGCGCTATCTTTCTCCCCACTCAGCTGGAGGCTTTTTTCTTTGGTTTTAATTTTTTAGGTCTCGCCTGAGCCAGCGCCTTAGCGTTGCTCTGGCGAGAGCTTTAGAAAGCGGGATTTGGAAGTGCAAACTAGTGCTTTTCAGGCCGCCAACTACAGTGCATGTGTGCTGGGCGTGCGCACCATTTGTCAGCCTGCTGATCACTTTCGTGGCCGCTTTGATGTTCTCAGTGAGCCGCGCGGCCACTGAGAACATCAAAGCGGTTGCGAAAGTGATCGGGGAACAGCCATTACAACGCGGTTTTTACCATGCATGCGATGTTACAACGCAATGCTATTACAACGCAAGTCTTTACATCGACTTGCGCTAGATGGCGTGCTAACATTACAAATAGTGTAGTTTACTATCCCAACACCTTCCCTACTGTTACGTGGACTGGAGTTGGAATAGTAAATTACACTTTTCTAATGTTAGCACACCATCTAGTGCAAGTCGATGTAAAGATTTGCGTTGTAATGGCATAGCGTTGTAACATCGCATGCGTTGTAACACATGCGATGTAACTGCACGCGTTGTAATGACACGCGTTGTAATGTCATACATCCAAGTGATCACCATATGCCAGCCTTCCCTGTGTTGCTTTAGCACTCACCGCCCCCCCCCCCATTCCTTGTTACCGTGTGGCTCACTTTCTCTTTCATGGCCGCGCGGCGTTAATTTCACGGCCGCGCGGCCAATGCTTGTTTCTTGAAGTTCCCATTGTTGAAATGGGGAGCCCCGAGACACTTGCAACTCGCTATGTTACTACCATGCCTTGAATTTTTGTTTCTCACCCTTCCCCAGCCTGCTACTTTGCGCAGCGCAGGCTTTCACAGAGTGAAAAGCCCTTCTCACCTCGGGCGCAAGATCATGGTGTGGAAATACTCTGCCTACTCTCCCCCTTGGCAATGTGTGCTCTGTCGCCTGTAAGGTTCTAACCGATGTGAATAGCCCAAGCACCTTTTGCCACTGCACTTACCCTTAAACCCTCCTGCACGAGCTCATCAGGCCCACCTGCAGCCCTCACTGCTGCCAGGCTGGCTATGCCCTCTCCCTTCGGTGTATCAAAGCACATACAGGCAGCTACCGAAAACGACAACAAGCATTGGCAAAGCCAATCAGTCATGCTTATAAAAGCAATGGACACCTATTGACTTTGCTAACGCATTTGTCAATGCTGTTCCACATCAGCGAAAAAAAAAAATATGTTTGCCCCAATGCCGAACATTGGCAAAAAAAAAGTGCAATGACGTACAAGCACTTGCATGATCAGGCATGCACTGCACATGTATAGGTCAGCACAGTACGGCTGCCCGGCATGATGTCTGAAAACGTATATCTGACCACACATACATGCATATGGCAGGGTGTAGTCATTGTTTTTTTATTTACCATTCAAAGATGTCAGAAGCCTATTTTGGAGCAGTAAATAACAAGCATTTGCAATGCAATAGGTCTCGCATTTACACAAGTTTACGCTATTTGCATTGTAAATGACAATGCCTTTTAAAATAAAAGGCATTGTCATTTGCAATGTCATTAGCTCAAACTCGCGTAAACGCGAGACCTATTGCATTGCAAATGCTTGTCTTTCTACATTGTTGAGGTGTTGGCCTTTTGGTCCACTTGTCTGGGTTCTGCCGTTCAGAGCCCTATTGCCCTCTCTCCGTTTATCCCTCACAGCTATAGGAAACTAACTTCAGGGGGTAGGGTGGCCCTTTCTAGCAGGTCCGGCACTCATGTTCACATATCAGAAAGTCTAGACATAGGGGTCTATATCATTACCCCTGAATGTAATCTCCAAGGTGTAGCCTAGCACTTTCCCCAGATGCGTCTCCTCTACCTTTGGCCTCGCCGGACGCCACTTACTCAGCTTGTAAAAGAAATCATGCCATTTTATGCT
This sequence comes from Triturus cristatus, assembly GCF_964204655.1. Taxonomy (NCBI): domain Eukaryota; kingdom Metazoa; phylum Chordata; class Amphibia; order Caudata; family Salamandridae; genus Triturus; species Triturus cristatus. Next base: position 1,129,518,125 of record NC_140579.1, on the reverse strand, counting down.
AAGTTATTGTACTGTTTGTTAAAAACCTAATAAACAGACTGAGTGAAAAAGAATAAAAGATGGAGTGGACAATAGTTCTACATTACTATCCCAGCTTTTGCCAGAGGCACTTTAATCTTGATTAGGTAGGAAGTCCATTTCCAACCAGTCACTACACATATAATTAAAAAGGAACAAAATGTTATAGTCTGAGGTAAACTGGATGGTAAAGACAAACAACTGTCAATCTATATGCACCCAACTGTGATCAAATAGCATTCCTAACTGCAATACGTGCACCACTAGCAAGGCTGAAACACTCCTCGTACATGGTAGGAAGACATATCAGTTGCATAGAAGAGCAGGGTCTAAACGGATCAGAACTCCATTGCCACAGTCTGCTGTAAAAAATAAAACTGGCCAAGCACTTGAGAAATGGGTGACACTTGAAGTATGACTAAATCCTGGAGGGCAGAAGAAAGGAAATTATCATTCCATGCTCCATGCATGACTTGCATATATGGCTAGCTAAACTAATGTGTACAGAATGATTACACACATGGTAGACAGATCCTAATACTTTTGCAAAACACTGTTGAATCATAACCTACTGTTAATATTGATAAACTGGAGCACACCTAAGGCAGTAATACCTAGCTTTAAATAATAATAAAGTGAGATGCTAGGGGATCAAGCATTCAAGCAACAACTATGCAAAGTCAACCATAATTTCATTAAAGAAAATACTGGCACCAATTCATCTATACTTACTGAGAGGGAAGCATTTAAAATCGTAACAACGGGGCACTGTATTCAAGAGGTATACTGATTAAGGCCAAATGTCAACAGAGAAATTACAATACAAGAGAACAGACAGAGAGTGACAAAGAGGCACAGCCTGGTAGATTCCACATTAAGAGAGACATTAGCAGAGAGAGAAAAATTAGCACTATTAACAGAAAGATTAAGATTCTTTGATTACAGAGTGCACTTGGCTAAAGCACATACCGAACAAGACAAGTCAGAGAGACTACTAACATGGTTAGTGACTCCAAACAAGAGAGAATCCCTTAGGACTGAAGACAATAGGAAATATGGTCTACTCCCAGACAAAAATCAATGACATCCTTAAGACTTACTACTCAAAACTATACCAAGAGAGAGAGACTAGTGTAAGGCAGACTGAAATCCTATAGAGAGCAGCACCAACAGAACTCCTGGCAGAAGAAACGGAAGAACTGGATCACGAGCAATCAAGAAAGCAAGGAAAGAAAAGCCTAATTGAAAACACAAGGGTCTGACTGATTGTCATCGGAATTTTACATGTGAAAACACTGGCCCCAAAATTAAAGGAAGTGTACAGTATAGCAGCCGAGAATGTACTCATGTAAACAGCATGAGGCTATATTGGTATCGGCCCTTAAACCTACAAGAGAGTCCACACACGTGACCTCATACTGATCTCTCTTGGTGCTCAACATTAGCAATAAAATTCGGAGTAAAATACAAGAGAAGCTATTTTTTCCTAAAATGCAACAGTTATTACCTCTAGATCAGAATGGATTTATTCCTGGTGAAATTGCAGCAATAAATATTGAAAACTAAAAGTAATGTTAGAGAGGGCAGTAGAACTCTCCCCTCATGCAATAATACTTTTAATAGATATGGAAAACGGCTTTGACACTTTATATGCAGTAACAATATAAATGGGAAAAGGGAAAGAGTTCCCCTCATGAACTTCACTACTGTACACCAAACCCACAGCAAGAGTAGAACAGGCTGATAAATTTGGGAATCATACAAAATGGGTAGCGGAACATGACACAGATGCCCCCTATGCCCATTCTTGTCATAGCAATAGAACAATTTGCTAATCTGATGAGGTAAGGGTTATATTACAATGGTATTGAAATAGGCTTGGAAATACACAGGTCGTTATATAACAATATGATGATACTCCTCAACCACTTCACACTAATCTACCACTGGGCACATTTGGAGAGATATTAGGCCACAAAGTAAATAGGAGCAAATCGTGTGCATTTCTAATACATCAGATCATGGAAACAGAAACAATGCTGGAAGTAGGCGATAGGTGAAAATGAAATCAGTCACTATTTGGAATTCGGGAGTGCAAATTTACAGAACCAGACCGGATAGAGGACAACATACAGGCAACCATCACAGCACTAAGAGGAGGGATTAACTTCTGATTTCATCTCCCTTTTGCAGATGGGAAAGATAGTCACAACCAAGATGATAGTGCTACCTACGTTATTATATTATTTCACAACTCTACCAGGAAGAATACCCAGGAAATAGTCAGAGAACTAAACACATTACTAGAAATATTGTGGGAACATTTTGGATACAGTGGTACTAGCAAAACGTAAATTCCCAGGGTCTGAAGGTGGATTAGTAGTCCCAGATGAACTATATTATAATGCAGCACAACTTCAATAGGTGGGAAGATGGATGCACAAAATTAGTAGAGGAGCATGAAAGAAGAAGAATGATATCTAAACTAAAAACAAGTGATTTTACTAAGGGCCTCCAGGTGAAGAGAGATACACACTTCAACTATTAGATACACTTGAATATTGCTGGAACCGCTGGCTGCAAAGAACAAGTACTACAACCACATATGCTCCAGGGTTGTCACTACAAGGACTGATGGGACTTCACCAAAGAAAGGGGTTCAGAAGCCTAACAGCATGTGAAAGACACAGGATGACTCAGTTAAGTTATGTTATTTGTATTTGTAAAACATACGAGTCATCCGGTATGTTTTAAAGCAACAAAGTATTGCAAATATCTGATATTTTAGGTACTGACACCTGTCAACGTTTGGCATTTTAACACCATAACCACCAGCCAACGAGGTACATATTTTATTTTCCCTGCTGAGCTTTTGGTTTAGAGGAAGTAGAAGGATGCTGCATGCAGATTGACTACAGCATGCTACTGGTCATGTGCAGCAGCAGAAACATTCCTGCTGCCACACGTACCCTTTGCAGCTTTATGCTAAAAAAAAAAGAAAAAAGAACTTTGGCAGCTTTGCAAAACAATGAAGTTTATAATGAAGTGCAGTAGGTCCTGTAACTACTTCACACAGCCCTACCTATTACCATAATGCACACTTAACGATTATTTATCATCCCTTTCAACACACATATTCACTAAAAACCATTAAAAGAAATTATATATGGTTCTGACAAACAAGCAAAACCACTGAAACTCACAAAGTTTTGGTAACCAATGCACACAACCCTGGCCATAACTCACACTGGTCATTGTGCTCAAAACACCAGTTGACCAAGGGAACAGAAACAAAGGAATGGGCAGAAATATGGTGAGTGGCACAAGTTATGTCATGCGTTGTGTGCTTTAGAAACCAATAACTCCGTTTTTAAACTCTGTTGTTTCAGTTATCCATTGACCATCACCAATGATGTTTATATTAACAATGTATTACCGAAATGCAAACAAACCTAAATATTCTAATTCCCGCAGAGTACACTAGTAGCTGGACTATCAAGAAAACAGCATGTTCAAGCTAAGTACCCAAAAATCAACATGTAATTTAAAAAAGGCTTAACAGTTCCACTTATGATATGGTCCTCTATTGCCATCTATGGGTTCTAGTGGAATTTACAAACCACTCTGCCTTTGACTTCATGATTTATGAAGTCACAAGAACATCTCGATGGGTGTATTAGACTATATTACACAGTTAGGTACCTGCTATGTGTGCCACGTAAATAGCAAAATATTTTTTGGGCTAAACACTTGAAATATTTTAATTAAGTTAATTGCATTTCAGCAAACACCCTGGGATGTACATTTGGTTACTCAAATGAAGTAAGGTGAACGTTAATCAGGGATTTCATAGGTTATAGGATGTTATGTTATGTTAATCGCACTTGTAGAGCGCACGGTTACCCTTGGATGTCCTGGCGCTAAGCACTGGTTGCTAGGGAGCAAAAGGATGTGTACTACTGGGAGAAGAGCCATGTCTTCAACCCCTTTCTAAAGGAGAGGAGATCCGGGGCGTTCCTGAGATGAAACGGGAGCTCGTTCCATGCCCTGGAAGCAGAATTGATGAAGCTCCTGCCTCCCCAATTGACTCTTTTAAATGGGGGACTTGAACTTCTTTAGCTCCTTTGGAGCATAACATTCTTCAGGGGCGTACCATTGAAATTTACGCCTAAGGAAGTCGGGTCCTGATCCATTAATGGCCTTAAAGACGATGCAAAGTGCCTTAAAGCGTACTCTTTGTTTCACCGGGAGCCAATGAAGTTGCCTCAGCTCATCTTTTACGGAGACAAATTTTGGAGTTCCTGACAGCAGCCTGGCTGCATCGTTTTGGGCTAGTTGGAGCCGACTGATATGCTGCTTTTGAGCATTAAGATATAGGCCATTGCAATAGTCCAAGCGCAACATTATGAGGGCCATTATCACTGTCTTGATGCTGCTTTCAGACAGGATGAACTTAATTTTTCTTATAATTCTTAGTGCCAGAAAGCAGGCCGAGATCACCATGCTTATTTGGTCACCCATAGTAAGCTTGTTGTCCATCAGTACCCCCAGGAATTTTGTTTTCCTAGTAGGTAGGGGGCAAGAACCAAGATCTTCCGGCCACCATTCGGGTGTCCACACACGTGGATTGTTTCCAAACTTTATGACCTCGGTCTTGCTGGAATCTAATTTTAGGCAGTTGGAGGACATCCAGGCCCAGATGGCACCCATACAGTCATAGAAATGTGCCCCCGTTTCCTTTTCCATATTCTCAGTCAATGACAACACGATTTGAGTGTCGTCGGCATAAGAGGTAAGTTGGAAGCCAAATGATCTAATGACTCCTGCCAGGGGTGCCACATATGGATGAAAATAAAATCTTAAAAAATATATTTTCTTGAGTTCTTCACTTTTTATATTCATTCAAACAATTGCTAACTTTTTGTGACAACATTACAAAAGGACAATGTGGAGTCTGCTAAATGTACATATTACAATCATAACCAAATATGTATATAATGCGGGCAAAATGGCACATTAAACTACATATGGTAAGCAGATTCATCTACAACATTTGAATACAGGGTAATTTTTAGGTAGCAGCACTATGATCTATGATACATAACTACCCACCCCACTTGTCTTGTTCACCTCACTCAGCTACAAATTATCATTTATAGTGTAGTTTTTAAGTTCTTGTAAATACTAAGCATTTAGGTAGTAGCACTACTGTACTTGCTCTCCTCACTTAGTAATGTCCATTATGTTCCTCCTAGATCTCCAACATCCACATTTCATTATTAATTCTCCAAAATTCCCACAGCTGAATACTGGTGTAGTGCACTAAGTTGAACATTTTAATTTGAAACAAGAGGAAAGTAGATATTCCTGTTCGCTCCGGTGCTGATGCAAATGCTTCCTTCTATAACCCTTACTCTATTGGGCCGGTATCTTTCTCCGATCTGTTTTGAAGCCAAGCATGCTTTCTTTTTGCCATTCTAGCCTCGTGTAGCCCCTCCTACTGGTGACACTTCCAGCATTCCCCTCCCTCCCTTTACTAAAGAAGAAGTAACAGCATGCTTTAGCTACTGTCATTGAGCTTTCTGGGTGTTTTGTAACATGTATTTGGTTTGCAAATGTGTAAATGGCACTTAACGTGCACAAAGTGATAAACGAGCCTTGATTCATTCGGGCAAACAATACTGCAGTGCCCTGTACTAAACAAACATCAAAACATACATGTTCAGACTAGAACACACTATACTGTGCACTCCTTAGCTCTGCTTGTCTGTTCATTAAATATACAAACTTGAACAGGAGTTGAGGGAACAACGGGTGTACACCATGAACCTTAAAAAACACATCTTGAGGACACCGAAATACACCAAGTAAAGTGCTCTTGAAAAAAACATAATAGTGCATCACACCCAACAGAGACAATGAATCAGTGTATAGAAAATGTTACATAAGAAAAAGGGGACTGCAAGGTGTAGAATTCTTGTCATCCACACTGGTAGGCATTTTGTGAGAGTGCTCGGTCTGGAGCAGCACATACTCAGGATTCAGAATGTAACAGTGTTTAGGGTTGGATTTACTAATAAGAATTTATTTCTACCCAAACAAACCCCTTTTTGGCAACATTAGGATAATGAAATACTGGGTAAAACCATAAGTTTCTAACCTGTCCAATGGAGTTTGCATCCAGCTTTTTGATGGCAGTTCATAGCTCACTGCACTAGATTACGATTGTAACTTATGAGTTGCACAGTAACAAACCGATCTTTGTGACAAAAGCAGTAACCCACTGAGCTATGCAGATAAATTACTGTTCTGTGATCTGCATCATACACGTTATTTGCAGCAGGCATATTCTCTCTCTGTGCAACTTTAGATGAGTCAAAACAAAATTCTGATCTCACTCCAGTAGGTGCATTAGTCACCAGAGTTATCGTGACACCTTTATTGTTGCCAGAAACTGCTGGATATACAAGTAACTCTGCAGCGGGGGCTTTTAAAACTGTTGCACTGATCCAAAACCTTCCCTCAGTAACAAAACCGCTCCCCCACCCACCTTTCCATCCTCCCTGGGAACTGCCTGATGCCCGGTAATGCAAGTCCAGCCTTTTTTACCATCTCTTTTCTCTTCACTTTTGATTCCTATCCATCCCTCTACTGTGCTTGATTTGAGTTAGCGGGATTCTGAGCATAGCTGCAGTATGGAATTCATTATTTTACAAATGAAGTACTGTCCCTCTCTATACCGATCTAATGTTCTACCTCTCACTCCACTCAATCTTTCCTGGCTTCATCTTTTTTTTGGGCCTTTCCCTCTCACCTTTCTCAAGCTCCCACTCCCTCCATGTGCTTATTCAGAAATATTTTCCTCCTCGCTATCCTCTTTTTCTCTCTTCTCTCCCTCAATTCTTTCTCCCTCTTTTCTCTACGTTTGTTTTAACTCCGCACTCCATCTCTCATTTCCTTGCATCTTTCCCTCCTTTGCTTATCTAGCCTCTGCTTTCACCTGTCCTTTTGCTCCAAGATATAAAGTAAATACGTTTTTTACTACAACATTGTCAAAAAAAGCATTGCATTTTACCCGTTTCCTGTCATATTTTTCATTAAATGTAAAGTTATTTCAGTTTTTAGTGTTATTTAATAAAGTTCCATCACTCTTGAGTTGTGCACAGCACCCACCACATTCCATAAGTGGATGGAATTTCACTAGAACAAAAAACTCAATCTCAACCCAACCTGGTATGTCAATGCATAGTTTTTAAGACTGGAAGGCTGGCAATGGGCACCCACCGCTTTTATAGCCGACTGTTGTGACTAAAGCCCATGACCCCCCCCCACCCCCCCCCAAAGACATGTTAAGTGCACCGCTCAAAAGTAGCAACTCCCTGAGTCTTGGAACTGGTGGAGGTGCCCAACATACAGTGTCTCCTCGGCCCGCCAAGATTCTGTGGCTTGCTTACTCACACTCACCTAAACTGCAACAGTCTTTCAGGTTGTGCACCAGAAGGAAAGTCGGCCCAGGTATGTGGGCCTGCAGTTCCACTTCTGAATGGCCTTGGGTAGGCCAGGATCTTTCTAAGGTGGGCCTAGCCCACCCGGCCCACCCTCTAGAACGAGGCTTGACTGGAATGCAACACCATTGACAAAGTGACTAAACCTGTGCAGATTACTGCAGAAGCATAATTGTCAGCCACAATGGTGCAATCTCACGGGAAGCCTGCCCTGTTTTGCCCTATGGCATCCCAGGTGGAGCTGTGGGAAAGTGCAATTCCTACTCGACTGGGGTCTGGTGGGAGCCTAACGAGAAATCTGGAGGAGGCCTGGTGAAGCCGTAGGCGGGTACAGGCTTAGGGAATAAGTGGGGCCACTGCGTTTCCAAGTAGGGCAAAGGCATGCATAGCTTACTGAACTTGACACGATTGCCTGGGGCCTTGTGGGCTCAATAGAAGTGCCTATGAAATACAGGCTGCCTGTGCTGATCGGAGAGTGTGTGATGTAAGACCAGCGAAATAGTGAGGCAGCAACACAGACTGGAAATATTACAAAGGTAACACAAAGGTCAATTTGGATAATGCAAAATTTAGCATACTCTGGTGGCATGCGGGGAAGTGGCAACATTGCCAGGAACAATTGAGTACTCCCATTCTATGTTGCAGGTTGGGGACACTCCTCTGAGCTGTCATGAGGGTAAAGTAGAGATAACAGCTGCTGGGGCATGAAGTAACACTGCCATGTAGTGCTAAAGAAATTGGCTGGAAAGAAGAAATCGTTTACTTACCTGTAACTGTAGTTCTCCAGCATTGGAAGCTTTCATAGATTCACATGCTTCAATCTTTCCCGCCGTTATGATGGGAGTCCCCCATACCTTTAAGATATTAGTACCATGATAGGTATAGACTAGAAAAGGCCTAGGCCTCTTAGTTTAATAACCTATCATAGTCATTATTAAAAAATAGACCAAAGTTATGTCTTAACCAATCAGCATGATTCACCCTCTAGAACACTCCTGAGAGAAGCCCAGTACCTCAGATTTTTTAGCACTAGTGCTAATTTAAGTATATTGAGATAGAAAAGGTGAGGGTGAGTCGCATGTAAATCTAAGAAAGCTTCCAACTGCAGAACTACAGTTACAGGTAAGTAATTTATTTCTTACTGCAGTATTGAAATTTTCATAGATTCACATGCTTGAATCTGAATAGCTAGCAGTTTAGTTGCACATTTACATTACCACAGAATTTAAAAAAAATAACAGCAACTTATGCACAGATAAACTAGATGTAGATGCTTTTTGGACTAACCACATCAACATTGGTAAAACATGGCAAGGAAAAAAGGGATGCCGCCATTCTTTGCAAACCATAAGGAAACTTATCTATGCTTTGCGACCCCTCACAAAGTTAAAAAGCATTGAATGGTCACCAACCCATGTCAGTCGAAACCAGTCAATCAGCCACTTTCTACAGTGCAATTGACAGTTGTGGGCATGTGGGAAGCAGACATAGGTCCCACAGTCTACTACATGCTTTCAACGACATCCCCTTTTTAGGTCTCGCCTGACCCAGCGCATGCGCTGGTCTGGCGAGACATTTCGTAGGTGGGTTTAGAAAGTGCTACCCACATTTTTATGTTGGCGACAAGCTACAGTGCACAATGGCGTGCACGCGCACAGCTGCTCCCCGCATTCCCCCCTCCCTTGTCGCCCAGCCATCTGCCTTTCCTGCGCCAGCCTTCAGCCCCATACTCCTCCCCCCGCTGCAGCGCGCGCATCCCTAGCGTGCGTCATCGCGATCACTTTCGCTTTTAGAGTGATCGCGATGAGGGATTGTCAGTGTGTTAGGGCTAGTTCAGAGTGCGTCGTTGTCTACACAAAGCAAGCAGCACAGATCCACTCACCTTCACAATCTAACGCCTGACAACCGCCGGCCGGGAAACGACAAAGGAACAACAGACCAAGCATGACTGACCCTACACTCGCCATTACAGCACTTCAGTTAGACTCGGAAAACGAAAGAACAGTTGCGCCCCTTTCTCTCTTCTCCCCCATGATTGTGTACTGCTCTATCACTCTAATCCCACCCCACTCTTCTCCGTGGTCTGTCTACTGCTATAACCCTGCCTCCTTCAATCCCCTCTGTTTCCCCTTCTCCTGCCCACGAGCTGCTCTACATTCTAGACCCGCCCATTCCATCTCCTTGCACCTCTTCCTGTCCATGTGCTGCTTTGCTATCCTCATAGCCCCGCCCTTCTTCCTCATTCCCAGTGCTGATCTAGAAACACTTTAATACCGCCTCTTCCGTGCTTCTCCATCCTCACGTCTTTGTGACCCCCCCACCCTTTCACGCTCGTGCCCGCACGTGCTCTGTTCACACACTGGGGGCAGCTTTGCATGATCTCAGCTGACAGGCGCCCTCTTCCCACCACAACACAAGCTGATTACGAAGGGAACAAGGCGCATTAGAAATCTGTCTGTTTCATCTCTTTTCTTTTTAATCCCCAGCTCATGCTGGACCCCTCCATGTTACTGAAATTCACTTAGGTAAATAAATATTTTTTTGTGCATGTAAAATCGATTTTTCAGCCTCTACCGCGCAGTGTCCTTCATTGTTAGGAATATATGGGCACCTAAGTGTCTTTGTACGGCAAGAGCCTCCTGTCTCTAGGAGCTATGGGGCTGAGAGTGCATATATTTCGTTTTATATTATTCTCAGTCCCTTTACATGGGATTTGCTAAATCTCTACCTATGTTGCTGTAACATGTGACCGGTTCCAACGCAGGACTACTTCATAAAACAATTCTCAGTGCTTAATGACACACCAGATGCTGCAAAAGGTCATCAGATGATGCAGATTGAGTAGAATTGGCTAAGTAAGTGCATTGAGATGAAATTGCACTGCCCCATAATGCATCCGGGAATATTAAAACAGGACATACTCAGTTTCTCCATGTATCATCTCTCTGTATCTTGCCATCTCGCGGGCACCCTTACAGCCGCGATCACTTTCACTTTCGTGGTGCCGCGATTGCTTTCACTTTTGCGGCACCGCCATCTGCATAGCCAATAGGTCTCGCTTTTGGGACCTTATAAGTGTTTAGCCATGCAACAGTTGGTGTTGTTGCACTAAGGATATTGTGCTGCATACCTAAGTACTTATAGGGTTCCAAAAGCAAGACCTATTGGCTATGCCAATGCTTGTTAAATAGGCAATTAGCTTCCTGAAAGGGACAGGAGTCGCAATCATGGAACATTCTAAATGCAAATGCAGGATTTCAGGTCAATACATTGTAGGCAAGCATGATTGCAGTACCTTTACTTTACATCACAACTTTGTAGGTAAGTTTTGATTATTTTTTATAAATCTATTTGTCAAAACAAAATCTTCCATTTTGGGGGAAAAGAGGACGACGCTCAGGCTTATTTTAAGGGCTCAAGGATTATTACCAAAAATTGTGAACACTCAAGAAAAGAAAGCTAACACCTCATGACTTTGAATGTGATCTCACTATACAAGTCTGCACATAAAGTAGGAAGTAAAGCATGTAAATACTTCTGGAAAAAAATAAGTCTAAGCTATTACCATCAAAACATGATGCTACTTGAAGAATAAGTGAATTACCTGCGGTATGTCTTTTCTGGTGGAGACTCTATCTAACTGCAGATTCCTCACCTTGTGAATTTCCCCAGGAATCAGACTGAGCTGGAAACTTTCAATCGTAATACAAATAGAATGGGGGACCGGGAGCGTTATTAGAGAAAGTTCCAAGGGTAACTGTTCCTAAAAAAATTAGAAAAACGCTAAAGAATTGGTATGTGTGTCTAGAAAATAAGGTCGGGTGAAAGTGGATGTGGGGAATTTCTCCTTTAGAATATAGTGCCCTCACACACCCTTTCGAGTGTCATGCTTCATCATCGGGCGTTGCTCCTCGTGGGGGTGGCGCTGCAGTCCCTCACGGGCCCCGCAAGAGGGCTCTTTATCGGAGATCTTTTATGGAGACGCCGCAGTTGTGCATGGGGGTGTGTGGGCCTATAAAAAGGGAGGTGAGTAGGTGCGTTAAAAAATGCTATGTGCAGCCCAGAACCTAAGTTTTTATTCACGGCCCCGTGTAGCAAAGATTAAAAATAATCCTGGAGCTCCTCTTTGGAAAAAATGATTGAGCGCAGGTGTGTAATTAACTGCTGCTCTCAGGATGAGTGAGTGGGAATCCTACGAATATAGGGTCAACATGTTTCGCGCATAAATGCTGGTCCTTAAGGGATCCGTTTGCGCTTCGTCAGGACCGGATATAAGGTGAGAGAAAAATATGTATAAGAAAATATATTCTAAAGACAAGGTTCCAGGGAAGTACTGTACTGTGAACCTGTGGTACCTTAGTATTAAACAGATAAAGCGTCCTCGCGCTGATAGGAACTCCTTCTTTTAGGAACCTCTACCCAACCTGGTGAGATAAAAAAAGAGAAGAGAAGACACACATATGGACAGAACAGAGACAAACACAACATTTACTGTAATTCATTGATTCAACGATGGTTACAAATCCGCATGTTCTGTTTATATTGCAGGTAAACACAGTGAGTGTTCAATCACACAGGCATGCTCACAATAATGACATGCAAGAAAAATGACCAGGTGCTGGAGCGTCATAATCCTTGTGCAGTTGGCCGCTGTGTTAGGGTACAAGTTCTACAGGCAAGTAACTGTGATCATGTGCCTTATAAAAACAACCCCGTAAATGGCCAGCAGCATGTGAACATAATACTACAACAGAGCCGTGTGGGTGGTACAGTTTCTATGGTGGATAGAGATCAGAAGACAACTGTCTATAGACACACATCGTGTAAAGAGAATGAGGCAAAGCTGGCGGTGTGTCAGTTCCGCATGGAGCTAAAAAGTGCTTCTCCCCATGATGTGGGAAGTGGTAGTCATGCTAGATCTGGAAGGGGTGTGCCTACCCTTCAAGTGCGGGGAATGGGCTCCGTCGGCGCCTCGGAGATGGCAACCAGAGAGACTGTGGAAAGGGGATGTAGTTACAATACACCGTTGCCGAGGCGGTTCGTAAACAGGAAACAGGTTGCCAATTCCTAAGTGGAAAAAGTGTACTCACGTGTGCTCGATTGCCCAGGGTGTGGAAACCTACCTCTCCTCCGTGGTGCGCCGGGATTGGTAAGGGACGGTGGGAAAAGTGGTCTTTTAAATACACTTCTTAATTGGTAATCAGCCTGGTGGTAGGGGCGGGTCTCAGCGTCTCAAGGTGACGTGGTGACGTCAGTGGTCATCTGTGCGTGTGGTCAAGGCTGGGCGTCTACTGCATCGATCGTAATCCGGTTTGAGAGTGACGCGATGATGTCAGTGTACAAGTGTGCGTGTGGTCTCTTATCGATGGTATGCCCTATGAAACTGCTGGAAGAGTGGCGGCCATATTGGGAGGGTTGTATCGCTAGGCGTTTTCATTACGATGGCAGTCCCATGTGAAAGTGACGCGGTGACGTCAATCTACACGTATGCGTGTAGTCTCGTATAAATGGCACACCTTTTATCAAGGTGATGGGAAAACGGCGGCCATCTTGAGAGGGTTATATCGCAAAACGGGCCAGAGTGCACAAATGTTGTGGATGAGCAAGTTCAGTGTAAAAACGTGCCGTACAGTTAGTCATTGGTAAATATATAACAGACAAAATTACTGTGTTAAGGGGCGTGGTGATTACTGGTATATCCCTGATACAGTAAAAAGGTTTTTGCAGCGAGTGTGGATATTAAAGTTCCTTGGTTCTTAAAATTATAGCTGATGAACAGAGATCAGGAAAGGACCAAAAAGGTCATGAAGAAACCCACACACGGGTATTGGGGTTCTTTCAGTAGAGCTGTGACCCGACCTTCGTCTAAGTGGTCTGTTTTTGGTGTTAGGTTAATTCAACCCACGGGATTTCGTCGTTAAGGCCTATGGTGTCGCATCTTAATCTATGAACCCATCTCTGTTCTTGCTTGAACAGAGTGTGTTTAGTCCAGTTGGGATTGGAAACGATGATGGTCCATCTCAAACTATTCGCAGTGTGTCCTTGTTCTGCAAAGTGTGTTAGTAGTTTGGTATGAGTTCTGCTTCGTCTTATTGTGCTTTTGTGCTCCCCAATGCGTATCTTGACTGCTCTGGTGGTCATGCCCACATATCTCTTATTACAAGGGCAGAGTATTGTATATACACAGTTGGTGGTGTTGCAGTTCGTGTGCTTAGTTTGGCGCCAAGGTGTGCTTAGGCCCAAGTCGATTTCTTTTGAAATCGTGGTTCCTGCACAGGTTGAGCAGGAGCCGCAAGGGTAATGGCCTACTACTGGTGGTAAGGACCATAGTGTGGGTTGGCGCGTTAGTTGTGGTTTGGGTCTTGTATGTACAAGATGATCTCTTAGATTTTGCGTTCGTTTGAATGCGAAGAGTGGTGGTGGGCCTGGTTCGAAAGTGCCCGAATTCAATATTGCCCAGTGTTTCCTGATGACCTTCTGTATACTGTTGGAACTAGGCATGAATGTGGTGACACATGTAATGGTGTCTAGTTCAGATCTTTCCTTTGTCTCTAGGAGAGCCGTTCTAGGGTTGTTTCTAGCTCTCTTATGTGCTTGGCGTATGATGTTGCTCGGGTAATGTCGTTTCTCAAGGTTGTGTCTGAGGCGATTAGACTGTTTCTCGAATTCCTTGACAGTGTCACAGTTCCTACGGAGACGTAGGAATTGGCCCACTGGAAGGTTGTTTCTAAGTGCCCTGGGATGGTGGCTATCGTAGGTCAAGAGACTATTCCTTTCTGTGGGTTTTTTATATTTCGTGGTGTGTAAGTAGCCATTGTCCAAAGAGATGAGTAGGTCCAGGAAAGGGATCTCATGTCGAGATCTTGTACTCGTGAATTTGAGGTACGGGTACAGAGTATTGACCCAATTGCAGAATGAGATGCATTGTTCTTCATCTCCTTTCCAAAATAGGACAATGTCATCAATGTAACGACGCCATAGTAGAATGTGTTCACTGTATGGGTTGGTTTCTCCAAGGATGTATTGTTCTTCAAAATGGGCCATGTGTAGGCAGGCTAGACTAGGAGCGAATGTGCTTCCCATGCTCGTACCTTGTATTTGATGGAAGAGTTGTGATTTGAAGGCAAAGAAATTTTCTTTTAGAGCTAGGGAGGCACAGTCGCAGATGAATGAGATAGGTGTTAAAAAAGGCCAAGGTTCGATGTTGCGGAGAGTGTTCTCTAGTACCTCTAGTGTGGCGTCCTGTGGAATGTTTGTATAGAGGGCTTCTACGTCCATGGTCACTAGGAAGTCTATTTTATCAGGATCAGGGAAGAGTTCTATGAGATTGAGAACCTCGGTGGTGACCCTGAGATAGGTAGGAGTTTTGCTCACCATGGGGCGTAGATAGAAATCGCAGAACCTGCTCAATGGTTCTAAGACAGAGTCAATGCCGGAAACAATCGGGCGGCCCGGTGGAGGGGTGACCCCCTTATGGATTTTGGGTAGTGTGTAAAAGTAGGGGGTTCGTGGGTCTTCAGTAGTGAGGAAATTGGCTTCCTGTTGTGAAATCCAACCTTCAGCTGATGCTTCGCTGATCATACTCTTAATACGAGTAGTAAGGCGTTTGGTAGGATCCTCTGTAATCGGTTCATAGTATGCAGTATTGGCCAATTGGCGGGTGCATTCTCTGTCATACGTATCCTGATCCTGGATGACGATGGCACCGCCTTTGTCTGCTGGTTTAATTATTATGTTGCGGTCTTCGGTGAAGGTTCGGAGGATAGTTCTTTCTTCTTTCAAAAGATTGTTGTAAGGTCGCTTCTGACTCATAGCTCCTACAACTTTTAGGACGGCTTGTTCGTATGTCAGGATCTTATGTGGTGTCATGGCCGCTGTAGGGGTGAATTTGGATGGTTTCTTCAGGCCGGTTTCTGTCGGTGGAGTATCAGGTTTCCCCTGAAAAAAAGCCTAAAGTCTGACTTTCCGAAAAAATTGGTGTAGTTCTTGATGTAACCGGAAAGGATCTTCCTTGGGTGTGGGGACGAATCCCAAGCCTTTCTCAAGAAGTGTAATTTCTCCTTCTGTCAGTTGCCTGTAGGAGAGGTTGACCACTAGGGTCTCTGGCCTCTCGCCTGGCTCCGTAGCGTCATCGGTTCCTGGTCTTGCCATTGCACCGTCTTGTAACCTCCTCTTCTTCTGCCTCTTCCTTTGCCTCTCCCTCTGTTGAGAAAAGGGGGGTTCGGGAATTGGTGGAAATGGGTCGGTTGGAGATGGTGAGTGGGGGGTACGTGCCACATAGGTGGAGGTCCCATCCATTGTCCTGGATAGATAGGTGGTTGAAAGGATTGATGTGAAAATGGTGGTGGTGGAGGGTTCTGAAATAAAGGAGGGCGTGTTGGTTGTTGTGTCCCTCTGGCGTGCGGTGTGTACCGTTGCCCTTCATGACTAGAGTCACTGCCGAATGATCCTGTTCTACTAGATCGGTTGCTGCTCCCTTCATCAGAAGTTGTGTCATAATTTTGGAAAACATAATCTTCTTTCATGTAAGGGTACACTTTCTCTTTGTTGAAACGTTTCAAGTCTTTCTGTAATTTGGTGATCTTCTGCTTGGTGAGAAAGTCTTTATGCTCGTTCATTTCTTCGGTAATTTCGGCTAGTCTAGACTTAAAAGATGTAATAGAGATCCCTGTTTTTAGACCTTTCTCAGCTATGGTTATCTGAATGAGGAGTTCGTCCGAGAGACGTTTTGCCGTGTTAATGATTAACACCAGCCAGTCTCGTGTGCATTTCCATGCAATTTGCGACCATTCTTTGCGAAAGGTCAGGTCTTCTAAGAAGATCCAGGGAGGGAGGGTAACCAAGAGTCCATTAGGTGCTATGTTTGCCCTAAGGTACTCAGTCATCATCAATCCATGCAGGGCTGTCTTGATCTGTAGTTTCCTTAGTGAAAGTAAGGATTTCCAATCGTCTGCTTTGCTGCCTGTGGCTGCGCTACCATCATCTGCTAAGAGTGATGGTGCACGGAGACTCTCTGCTATTGTGTCATCATCGAAACTGAGACCCACGGTGTCCATTTTAGGTAGTTGTGACAGGTGTTGTTAATAACTCTCAAAGTGGTATGAATAAAGAGAGAGCTGTTGTGTTGGTGCAATAGAGGCAAGGGGAAAATATAGAGAAAATGGTCCCACAGCTAGCTGCCATTCGTTAAATCGTAATACAAACAGAATGGGGGACCGGGAGCGTTATTAGAGAAAGGTCCAGTACCCGTGTTCCCTCAGAATACAGTGTATATACTAAGAGGGTAACTGTTCCTAAAAAAATTAGAAAAACGCTAAAGAATTGGTATGTGTGTCTAGAAAATAAGGTCGGGTGAAAGTGGATGTGGGGAATTTCTCCTTTAGAATATAGTGCCCTCACACACCCTTTCGAGTGTCATGCTTCATCATCGGGCGTTGTTCCTCGTGGGGGTGGCGCTGCAGTCCCTCACGGGCCCCGCAAGAGGGCTGTTTATCGGAGATCTTTTATGGAGATGCTGCAGTTGTGCATGGGGGTGTGTGGGCCTATAAAAAGGGAGGTGAGTAGGAGCGTTAAAAAATGCTATGTGGAGCCCAGAACCTAAGTTTTTATTCACGGCCCCGTGTAGCAAAGATTAAAAATAATCCTGGAGCTCCTCTTTGGAAAAAATTATTGAGGGCAGGTGTGTAATTAACTGCTGCTCTCAGGATGAGTGAGTGGGAATCCTACGAATATAGGGTCAACATGTTTCGCGCATAAATGCTGGTCCTTAAGGGATCTGTTTGCGCTTCGTCAGGACCGGATATAAGGCCGTGAATAAAAAACTTAGGTTCTGGGCTCCACATAGCATTTTTTAACGCTCCTACTCACCTCCCTTTTTATAGGCCCACACACCCCCATGCACAACTGCGGCATCTCCATAAAATATCTCCGATAAAGAGCCCTCTTGCGGGGCCCGTGAGGGACTGCAGCGCCACCCCCACGAGGAGCAACGCCCGATGATGAAGCATGACACTCGAAAGGGTGTGTGAGGGCACTATATTCTAAAGGAGAAATTCCCCACATCCACTTTCACCCGACCTTATTTTCTAGACACACATACCAATTCTTTAGCGTTTTTCTAATTTTTTAGGAACAGTTACCCTCTTAGTATATACACTGTATTCTGAGGGAGCACGGGTACTGGACCTTTCTCTAATAACGCTCCCGGTCCCCCATTCTATTTGTATTACGATTTAACGAACGGCAGCTAGCCGTGGGACCATTTTCTCTATATTTTCCCCTTGCCTCTATTGCACCAACACAACAGCTCTCTCTTTATTCATACCACTTTGAGAGTTATTAACAACACCTGTCACAATTACCTACAATGGACACCGTGGGTCTCAGTTTCGATGATGACACAATAGCAGAGATTCTTTGTGCACCATCACTCTTAGCAGATGATGGTAGCGCAGTCACAGGCAGCAAAGCAGACAATTGGAAATCCTTACTTTCACTAAGGAAACTACAGATCAAGACAGCCCTGCATGGATTGATGATGACTGAGTACCTTAGGGCAAACATAGCACCTAATGGCCTCTTGGTTACCCTCCCTCCCAGGATCTTCTTAGAAGACCTGACCTTTCGCACAGAATGGTCGCAAATTGCATGGAAATGCACACGAGACTGGCTGGTGTTAATCGTTAACACGGCAAAACGTCTCTCGGACGAACTCCTCATTCAGATAACCATAGCTGAGAACGGTCTAAAAACAGGGATCTCTATTACATCTTTTAAGTCTAGACTAGCCGAAATTACCGAAGAAATGAACGAGCATAAAGACTTTCTCACCAAGCAGAAGATCACCAAATTACAGAAAGACTTGAAACGTTTCAACAAAGAGAAAGTGTACCCTTACATCAAAGAAGATTATGTTTTCCAAAATTATGACACAACTTCTGATGAAGGGAGCAGCAACCGATCTAGTAGAACAGGATCATTCGGCAGTGACTCTAGTCATGAAGGGCAACCGTACACACCGCACGCCAGAGGGACACAACAACCAACACGCCCTCCTTTATTTCAGAACCCTCCACCACCACCATTTTCACATCAATCCTTTCAACCACCTATCTATCCAGGACAATGGATGGGACCTCCACCTATGTGGCACGTACCCCCCACTCACCATCTCCAACCGACCCATTTCCACCAATTCCCGAACCCCCCTTTTCACAACAGAGGGAGGGGCAAAGGAAGAGGCAGAAGAAGAGGAGGTTACAAGACGGTGCAATGGCAAGACCAGGAACCGATGACGCTACGGAGCCAGGCGAGAGGCCAGAGACCCTAGTGGTCAACCTCTCCTCCAGGCAACTGACAGAAGGAGACATTACACTTCTTGAGAAAGGCTTGGGATTGGTCCCCACACCCAAGGAAGATCCTTTCTGGTTACATCAAGAACTACACCAATTTTTTCGGAAAGTCAGACTTAAGGCTTTTTTTCAGGGGAAACCTGATACTCCACCGACAGAAACCGGCTTGAAGAAACCATCCAAATTCCCCCCTACAGCGGCCATGACACCACATAAGATCCTGACATACGAACAAGCCGTCCTAAAAGATGTAGGAGCTATGAGTCAGAAGCGACCTTACAACAATCTTTTGAAAGAAGAAATAACTATCCTCCGAACCATCACCGAAGACCGCAACATAATAATTAAACCAGCAGACAAAGGCGGTGCCATCGTCATCCAGGATCAGGATACGTATGACAGAGAATGCACCCGCCAATTGGCCAATACTGCATACTATGAACCGATTACAGAGGATCCTACCAAACGCCTTACTACTCGTATTAAGAGTATGATCAGTGAAGCATCAGCTGAAGGTTTGATTTCACAACAGGAAGCCAATTTCCTCACTACTGAAGACCCACGAACCCCCTACTTTTACACACTACCTAAAATCCATAAAGGGGTCACCCCTCCACCGGGCCGCCGATTGTTTTCGGCATTGACTCTGTCTTAGAACCATTGAGCAGGTTCTGCGATTTCTATCTACGCCCCATGGTGAGCAAAACTCCTACCTATCTCAGGGACACCACCGAGGTTCTCAATCTCATAGAACTCTTCCCTGATCCTGATAAAATATACTTCCTAGTGACCATGGACGTAGAAGCCCTCTATACAAACATTCCACAGGACGCCACACTAGAGGTACTAGAGAACACTCTCCGCAACATCGAACCTTGGCCTTTTTTAACACCTATCTCATTCATCTGCGACTGTGCCTCCCTAGCTCTAAAAGAAAAAATCTTTGCCTTCAAATCACAGCTCTTCCATCAAATACAAGGTACGAGCATGGGAAGCACATTCGCTCCTAGTCTAGCCTGCCTATACATGGCCCATTTTGAAGAACAATACATCCTTGGAGAAACCAACCCATACAGTGAACACATTCTACTATGGCGTCGTTACATTGATGACATTGTCCTATTTTGGAAAGGAGATGAAGAACAATGCATCTCATTCTGCAATTGGGTCAATACTCTGAACCCGTACCTCAAATTCACGAGTACAAGATCTCGACATGAGATCCCTTTCCTGGACCTACTCATCTCTTTGGACAATGGCTACTTACACACCACAAATTATAAAAAACCCACAGACAGGAATAGTCTCTTGACCTACGATAGCCACCATTCCAGGGCACTCAGAAACAACCTTCCAGTGGGCCAATTCCTACATCTCCGTAGGAACTGTGACACTGTCAAGGAATTCGAGAAACAGTCTAATCTCCTCAGACACAACCTTGAGAAACGACATTACCCGAGCAACATCATACGCCAAGCACATAAGAGAGCTAGAAACAACCCTAGAACGGCTCTCCTAGAGACAAAGGAAAGATCTGAACTAGACACCATTACATGTGTCACCACATTCACGCCTAGTTCCAACAGTATACAGAAGGTCATCAGGAAACACTGGGCAATATTGATTTCGGGCACTTTCGAACCAGGCCCACCGCCACTCTTCGCATTCAAACGAACGCAAAATCTAAGAGATCATCTCGTACATACAAGACCCAAACCACAACTAACGCGCCAACCCACACTATGGTCCTTACCACCAGTAGTAGGCCATTACCCTTGCGGCTCCTGCTTAACCTGTGCAGAAACCACGATTTCAAAAGAAATCGACTTGGGCCTAAGCACACCTTGGCGCCAAACTAAGCACACGAACTGTAACACCACCAACTGTGTATATACAATACTCTGCCCTTGTAATAAGAGATATGTGGGCATGACCACCAGAGCAGTCAAGATACGCATTGGGGAGCACAAAAGCACAATAAGGCGAAGCAGAACTCATACCAAACTACTAACACACTTTGCAGAACAAGGACACACTGCGAATAGTTTGAGATGGACCATTATCGTTTCCAATCCCAACTGGACTAAACACACTCTGTTCAAGCAAGAACAGCGATGGGTTCATAGATTAAGATGCGACACCATAGGCCTTAACGACGAAATCCCGTGGGTTGAATTAACCTAACACCAAAAACAGATCACTTAGACGAAGGTCGGGTCACAGCTCTACTGAAAGAACCCCACTACCCGTGTGTGGGCTTCTTCATGACTTTTTTGGTCCTTTCCTGATCTCTGTTCATCAGCTATAATTTTAAGAACCAAGGAACTTTAATATCCACACTCGCTGCAAAAACCTTTTTACTGTGTCAGGGATATACCAGTAATCACCACGCCCCTTAACACAGTAATTTTGTCTGTTATATATTTACCAATGACTAACTGTACGGCACGTTTTTACACTGAACTTGCTCATCCACAACATTTGTGCACTCTGGCCCGTTTTGCGATATAACCCTCTCAAGATGGCCGCCGTTTTCCCATCACCTTGATAAAAGGTGTGCCATTGATACGAGACTACACGCATACGTGTAGATTGACGTCACCGCGTCACTTTCACATGGGACTGCCATCGTAATGAAAACGCTTAGCGATACAACCCTCCCAATATGGCCGCCACTCTTCCAGCAGTTTCATAGGGCATACCATCGATAAGAGACCACACGCACACGTGTACACTGACATCATCGCGTCCCTCTCAAACGGGATTACGATCGATGCAGTAGACGCCCAGCCTTGACCACACGCACAGATGACCACTGACGTCACCACGTCACCTTGAGACGCTGAGACCCGCCCCTACCACCAGGCTGATTACCAATTAAGAAGTGTATTTAAAAGACCACTTTTCCCACCCTCCCTTACCAATCCCGGCGCACCACGGAGGAGGGGTAGGTTTCCACACCCTGGGCAATCGAGCACACGTGAGTACACTTTTTCCACTTAGGAATTGGCAACCTGTTTCCTGTTTACGAACAGCCTCGGCAACGGTGTATTGTAACTACATCCCCTTTCCACAGTCTCTCTGGTTGCCATCTCCGAGGCGCCGACGGAGCCCATTCCCCGTACTTGAAGGGTAGGCACACCCCTTCCAGATCTAGCATGACTACCACTTCCCACATCATGGGGAGAAGCACTTTTTAGCTCCATGCGGAACTGACACACCGCCAGCTTTGCCTCATACTCTTTACACGATGTGTGTCTATAGACAGTTGTCTTCCGATCTCTATCCACCATAGAAACTGTACCACCCACACGGCTCTGTTGTAGTATTATGTTCACATGCTGCTGGCCATTTACGGGGTTGTTTTTATAAGGCACATGATCACAGTTACTTGCCTGTAGAACTTGTACCCTAACACAGCGGCCAACTGCACAAGGATTATGACGCTCCAGCACCTGGTCATTTTTCATGCATGTCATTATTGTGAGCATGCCTGTGTGATTGAACACTCACTGTGTTTACCTGCAATATAAACACAACATGCGGATTTGTAACCATTGTTGAATCAATGAATTACAGTAAATGTTGTGTTTGTCTCTGTTCTGTCCATATGTGTGTCTTCTCTTCTCTTTTTTTATCTCACCAGGTTGGGTATAGGTTCCTAAAAGAAGGAGTTCCTATGAGCGCGAGGACGCTTTATCCCTGTAATACTAAGGTACCACAGGTTCACAGTACAGTACTTCCCTGGAACCTTGTCTTTAGAATATATTTTCTTATACATATTTTTCTCTCACCTTATATCCGGTCCTGACGAAGCACAAACGGATCCCTTAAGGACCAGCATTTATGCGCGAAACATATTGACCCTATATTCGTAGGATTCCCACTCACTCATCCTGAGAGCAGCAGTTAATTACACACCGGCCCTCAATCATTTTTTCCAAAGAGGAGCTCCAGGATTATTTTTAATCTTTGCTACACGGGGCCGTGAATAAAAACTTAGGTTCTGGGCTCCACATAGCATTTTTTAACGCACCTACTCACCTCCCTTTTTGTAGGCCCACACACTCCCATGCACAACTGCGGCGTCTCCATTAAAGATCTCCGATAAAGAGTCCTCTTGTGGGACCCGTGAGGGACTGTAGCGCCACCCCCACGAGGAACAACGCCCGATGATGAAGCATGACACTCGAAAGGGTGTGTGAGGGCACTATATTCTAAAGGAGAAATTCCCCACATCCACTTTCACCCGACCTTATTTTCTAGACACACATACCAATTCTTTAGCATTTTTCTAATTTTTTTAGGAACAGTTACCCTCTTAGTACATACACTGGAAACTTTCAAGCAATTCCATTGGAAGTCGACAGGGGGTGTCATGCGGCTTAATTTCGATCCGTCTGCTCCGAATATGATGTCGGGGCTTCTATATGTATGCCGCCTTCACGACCTGATGTCAAGTTCATTTCTGATATCTATCCACACCGTTGGACATGGAGCCATTGAAATCAGATGGTGCAGTGTGCAGATGTTTTAGATTAGCCTCTTATTAACAGACTCTATAAGTGAATTCCACAAAATGTGGAGAAGGGAGTGTCAGTGGGGAATCTGCAGTTGCATACAGTCTGTACGAGAAAAGGCCCTACTGAAGTTTAGTAACTTGTTATTCTGATTGAGACCTCAACCAGATTCCTCACCTTGTGAATAGACACCAAAGCAGCACACCTCCCCCAGAGGTGTGTCTATGGAATGACTCAGACCAGGAAATACTATAGGACTAATCGGGCAGAGTTCCTGTCCAGTCAGACCTGGCTATTTAGGCTGTAATACTTGGTGAACATGTGGAGGGACGCCCATATTGCAGCCTGGCATATGTTTATTACTGGCACACCATACTCCATAACAGTGGTAGCAGCCTGTGCTCTGCTGAAATGAGCACGCAAGCCTTCTGGGGGCTGCTCTTTGGCAATCCCAAAGTAGATCTTAATGCATAAAGCAATCCATCTGGCGATGGTCATCTTCTGCACCTCTTTGCCTTTCTTAGCACCAGAGAAGCCAATGAAAAATTGGCCACACTTTTGGTAAGGTCTGGGAAAATGATGTAAATGTTGGTACCACAGACACTGCCTGCACTTCCCTCACTTGCCTGGCTGATGTTATGAAGATGAGGAATGCCGTCTTGATGGAAAGAAGATGAAGAGGACAACTGTGCATGGGTTCGAAAGGAGTGTACATCAGCTAGGGGAGGACCACATTAAGGTCCCAATATGGCATCACAAATGGAGTTGGTGGAAAATGTGGACCAGCCCTTTCAAAAAACACATCACAACTGGTGACCTGAAGGGGGATGGCTGGTCAGACCCGAGAGATAACCTTTAATGTTTGCCACAGCAAGACCTTGCTGGGCAAGTGACAAACAAAACAGGAGAACATCTGTCAACTGTGCATTCATCTGTTGAAGGCTTCGGGAAGAACACCAGACAACAAAATTCTCCCAGCCTCCTGCATAAAAAGATTTGGTTGATAGATGCATAGCTGCTAGGATGACATCAACCACTTCATGGCTTAGATCTAAAGCTATCAACTGCCAGTGCTTAATCTCCATGAATGAAGGTGTAGGTTGTGCAAGGTTTGGGTGCATGACTCGGCCATACTGCTGCGAGAGGTAGTCCTCACAAAGGGTCAGCCTGAACGGATTACATATTCTCATGACCAGAAGTTTCGGGTACCACACTCTCCTCGCCCAGTCCGGTGCTACAAGGATGACTTCGGCCCGGTGTAGGAGAGTAGGATCTGCACTTATGTTGCCCCCACTTTTTTTCTGATGTTAACACTGGTTTCTGGCTATAGTCTGGCTGGGTCCCTGCTATTCAGGGCCCCAGTCTCTCTGTTCTCTCTAAACGACTTGGAGTGCATATTAGATGCACTAGTGATTGGATACTGTGGTACCTTATGAGCCCCTAGTATACGGTACCTTAGGTACCAAGGGCATAGGTACTTTACAGACCTACCAGGGGCTGAAGCATGTATTATGCCACCCCTGGGAAGCAGACTAAATCTGACACCACAGGTCTGCTACTGCAGCCTGGGTGAGGTAGTGTTAGCACTCCTCACTGAGGTATAGGTTCCCTACATCTCACCTTACACACACATATAAACCTATCAGTCATTGGCAGGCTCTATCAATCCTGAGGGCAGGGTGCTTGGTTTCCATGTGAGGGGGTGCCTCTGCCTGAGCAGGGCCCCTCTGCAGCTCTCAGAGTCCATTCTCTGTTGCGGTTTGTGAATGCGGTTAAACCATATACTCTTAAGTGCATTATAACCTTGCGGTAAATGCTAACTTTGTGATGGCTGCATCAAAACACTTTGGAATCATAACCCCACACTAGTAACTGGTGTGGGAGAATGATCCCACCCTTCTAGAGGGATAGACATGTACCCACTGTGGAAACACAGTAGAAAACGGAAGAGCCCTGGCATCACAAAATGGATGCCACCAGCACAGACACCTTGCTGCCCTCCTGCTGCTGACCGAAACTCGCAGTGGAGGAGGCCCAACAATAGCCATCCTGTCACAGGGAGGTGTAACCACCTTCCAGACAGGATTTAGTGTATTGGGGCTGGGTGGGTGCACTCTTAGAGTGCTTTGAAGTCCTGCACTGGGGGAGCAGTAGGCTCCTCTGTGCATATGCCAGCTCAAACCGGTTCAGGGGCTACCAGCCCCTGCTCTGGCCCGAAACTGGACAAAGGGAAGTGGGTGTAGCCACCCACTCCCCTGACCCTCCCATAGGAGTAGTCATAGAGCTAGTCTCTTCCTTCCTTGTAATATAAGTTAGGGAACCCTTGCCATTGAAAACTAGATATCCCTGGATGATGCTCTGAAGAAGAATCCTGGACCTTCGACGTTCCACTACCTTTGGAAGACTGAAGAATCTCCCTTGGAGTCAAGGAGTGACTCCCCTGCTTGGCAGGCACCAAAACTTTGCACCAACGGTCGCAAACTTTCCCACTCCCGCCGGAGTCCGAAGTCCCTGCAGACCCAGAAGTGGATTTCCTGACTTCTTGACGGCCATTGTGAGTCCCTAGTGAAGCTGAGGCGAGTGGACCCCACGAGTGACGAGGAACAGCAATACCCGGGTACCGTGCACTATTTTTGAGTGCAACCGCTTCACAACATTCTACAAACTTGTGCATTGGATCACGTGTGGTACAAGCCTCCAGCAGGATTTCCTCCGAAGATCAGAGGCCTACCTGGTCTTGAGTGACCCTGGGCTCCTGGTGAGTGATTCCTCCAGAGGAGTCTTTGCGATCCCTTGCCGGTTGGCTTGTGGGTCCCCTGAAGACTTTTCTACAGAACCAAAGGGCTCCCCTGGTTGTTCCAGGCCTGCCCTGACTTACCTTCGCTGGGTGAGTCCCTCAGACCTTGCTGGTCTGCACCGCTGACTTTCTTCACTTTCCACAAGACTTGCAGTTGCCAAGACTTGTTGGCTCCAATCTGGTTGCCAACACCTCAGTAAGCTGCAGACTTTGTGGGACACTCCGAATCCAGCTCCTGGTTGTCGTCGACACCTCCTGGACCTCGTGGCTGAAGAGTCAAGACACCCATGATCACCTGAAATCACCCGACTACTGTGGGCATCCAGCTTCCTGGTCCCGGGTCACTGGCAAGTGACTTTGAACACTGTCTCCTCTGCTTTCAGGTCTTCTGTCTTCAGAATCCAGCCTGGGATTCCACCGGACACTTCTCCTGTCTTCACAAGCAGCAAGTCTTCTTTGGCTCCCATTGAAAACGACGACGCGACCCGACACCAAACGTCACCTATGCACCCGGCTTCCCTGGGTGAGGTAACTTGAGTACTCCGGTGCTCCTGTGTGTGTTGGCTCTAGAACTACTTACCCTGTAAGTGACTTGCTTGTAGACTCTCCCGAAGTACCCTAAAACTTTAAAATTCCAACCGCGACTTGCTCCATTGAAGTCTATTGAGATCCGCGGCTGTGTTCTCACACTGCATGCGTCTCCCGTGGGTCATTTACTTACCTGCCTTGGGTGGATTAGTGAGGCCCCAGCGCTTCTGAAGACCTTAGGCCTTACTCCCTTCTCAAGTTGTTCTTCTTATACCTCTTTTTTAGTATATGGTCTGGTACGCCCCTAGGGCCCCAGCCATATAAGTGCTTAACTTGTTGTGAAATGTTGATTTGTGCATATGTCCTTGACTTCTAATCTCATAAAGAGATTAGTAGAGTGTGTCTAGTAATAAATACATATATATTATTATGAAATCTATAATCATTGTGATGTTGAATTATCAAACAATGTATAAACATAGGACATTTATGATGCAATAATAATACATATTTGGGATGTAATGAAGTTTGTGCATTCAAGCATTTATAATGCCATGTTCATTGAAGTATTTCTTCTATGCCGATAGTGAGATTAGGAGCACTAGCACTTTAAAAGAGGTTGCACTTGTTCATTCGTGTCATGTGATCAAGGCTGTGTTGTCAGCCGAAACGCGTCATGGACATATCTGGTGGAAAATAAATAATTAATTTGCACTATTTTCGGGTCTTCACTCGCCTTTGTTGGAGAGATCCATTCTAATCTGCGAGAGCATGCTGATATTACCGGAGAGGCTACCTCTGGTTTGAAGACCCCCTTCCCGACAAGCAGGCTCCTGGACAGCAGCCAGTTTCCCGGGCTTCTCTGCCGTACTCTACGGGCTCGTGGAGTTCTTTGGCGGGGCCCCCGGGAGCAACAAACGTTTATCCTGTGATCAGGAAATAGCCGGAGCTCCCTGCGCTGCAACAAATCAGTAACCTGTAGGAGGAAGCAGTTGTGAAGACATACCGCACTCGGAACGGGCTCGGAGGAGCCACAACGAGAGCAGGAGGTTTCTACACTAGCAGCATCCATCAAAAACAGGTACGAACATTTAGCGGCAAGCAGGAGGGAAGGTGTGCACCCGAGGGGGGTTCCCGCATAGAATTTTCTAAAGGCGATTCCCGGAGGGCACGTTATATTGCACTCACCAGATATGTCCACCGACACGCTCAAGAGAAGGGAAACAGCTGCTGCAACGGTGTTTCTAGATGTCCCAACTAATTCAGCGAGTGGAAATACAGATGGGGATACAAAAAGCAGAGGGTGCACAAGAGATTTGAGAGACCATTATCGCGAATTGGAAAAAAGGAAACGTCAAGAACGAGCCAAATGGTGGGAGGCGCGCTCACTACGAAGATATCTTGAAGTGGGGAGAATACCGAGAGGCCTACGCATTATGCTGGCTCCTAGTTATGAAGCGCCGAACCCTCTAATGATGGCAGAGTGGGGCCAGTGCAATCTTGAGTCTTCACGCAAGCTTGTCGAGATTCTTGTTAAATATGCCGAAATAGACAGGGCTGACCTCGAAATCAAAATAGACGGACTAGAGAAAGAGATAAAACAACAAGGGGACTCTCAAAGTAGTGCAAAAATGCAAGAGGAAATGACAGCTAGATTACTAAAGGAGGAGGAGAAAATAATATCAAGAAAAAGCTATAAATTTAGACGTGACCGAGAGGACTATGAAAACGGGCAAATATTTACATTTGCCCGGACATATGATACACTAAGGACAGCATCGATGCATAGACGAGATCAAGATTTGGACACAGGCAAGACTAATAGACAAGATCTGGTAGCGGGGTCGAATTCGGACCTCAGCTCAACCCAAGAAAGTGAATCAGAAGCTGAAATCTCAAAGAGACGAGAGCAGAACATTAAATTAACGTTGGGGTTAGAGTTGAAGGTTTTAAAAAGAGGACGCCGCAAGACTTTGAGAACGCGCAACAAGGAAAAAACAGCAGCAATAGGAACACCCAGAAGAGAAGGGGGCGCAGAAAAGCCCAAAGGAAACGGAGGTTACAAGAGGAGGGAGAGAGGTCGAGGCAATCAACAATAATATTAGAACAAAGTAAATTGGCCGATTTGGAAAATACAGGAGAGGATCATGAGCAAACAACAAATGCTATTATTGATCCGGCCAATGTGAATCTACCGGTAGCAGAAAAACAACTTCTCTCATTGGGTTTGTCATTCTGCCCTGAATCTAACTTCGATTACACCAACACCAGGGCGGACATCCACAAATTCATTCGAAAATTGAAACTGGCGAAATACAACATTCAAAAGGGGAGTAAAACTAACGATGAAATAATAGAAACAACACAAATGGACCCCTATAAATTAACGGTGGTGGATTTGGCTCCTCTAAAGGATTTACAAGATCCGGAGAGGGGCACTGACACCACAGCCTCCGATAGAGACATTGGTTCTCAACCGGAAGTAAGTCTGGGCAGCAACAGCACTATATTCCCGGACACTTCAGCAAAACCGGTTACCTCCTTCAAGCCCAAATCTAAATTTATTCCTTTCATGCCGCGAGATGCGCTGGATATTTTTAGTGAACAAATTGTGGCACAAACTAAACGCTTATACATTACCACGCAAAAAAGTAAAACGAAAATGAGTTATAAGGAAAAAAGTTACCACCTTCTCATGAGTAAATTAAACAAAGACAAAAATTTGGTTATTCGTAAAGCAGACAAAGGAGGCAACCTGGTACTCTGGCCTCTGAAGGAATACTTGGCTGAAGCAAACCTTCAATTGGGTGATACTGAATGCTATCAGAAAAGCTCCCCAGTCAAATATAAACAGATGCAAGAAAAGTTCTACTCCCTCTTATTGGCTTGGAAAAGCAAAGGCCTCATTGACTGGGATGAATACAAATATCTCAAAAAAGAGTTTCCTACAATTCCTGTTTTGTATTTGGTCCCTAAAATACATAAAAATGCAGCTAAACCCCCAGGTAGACCGATCATCGCGGCTTGTGAAGGACCGCTAGAAAACATGTCAAGATATATAGACTCTTTCTTGCAAGTTCATGTAAAAAATCTGCAGTCCTATGTTCAAGACACGAGTGACTTTCTGAGAAAGATTAAAGATATACAATGGCAAAGGGACTACATATTAATAGCAGTGGATGTCTCTTCTCTCTACACCTGTATTAGAAATGTAGATGGTATTAGAGCGGTCAAGCATTTTTTGAACAATAGACCTATGGAATATGTAGAACACAACAAAATGTTAATAACTATGTTATTGTTTTGCTTAGAGAACAATTTGTTCACTTTTAACAACAATATGTATCAACAAATACAAGGAGTAGCTATGGGGGCCAGCTTTGCCCCCAGCTATGCTTGTCTCTTTAATGGCTGGTGGGAGGAGCTGGTCCTTATGAGGGAACATGGAGAGTTGTTCAAAGCACAGGTTGTCTTGTGGTTAAGATTTATTGATGATTTGTTTATTATTTGGAAAGGCAGTAAACAAAGTGGAGAGGAGTTCATACAAGGCTTAAATGTCAACAATGTTAATCTCAAATTTACTCACACTATTAGTAATACTGATGTGACATTCTTGGATGTACAGATTAACATTATTAATGATCGCCTGACTACCACACTCCACAGAAAGCCAACCGCAGGCAATACAATCCTACATGCCTCCAGTGCACACCCCTCTCATCTCATTAATAGCATCCCCTATGGGGAGACGCTACGCATCCGTCGTATATGCAGTGAAGAAGAGGACACACATATCAAAGAGAGGGAATGTAAGGAGCGGTTTCTAGCCAGGGGGTATAGCTCAACAGTAGTAGACACAGCTATCAGAAAATCCAAAGAAAAGGCCAGAACTGACTTATTGAAATATAGTACCTCCAAGGCAAGCAAAGGGAATTTCAATGTGGAGAATGATCAGTTATCCATAAGACTTATTCTGGGATTTTCTAAACAGGAAAAACAGCTGAGAACTATTGTTAGACGAAATTGGCCCATAGTAAGGGATGATCCAATTTTAGGTAGATTATTACCCAAGAATCCCTCTATAACCTTTCGCAGAACATCTAACATGTCAGACTCGTTAGTCAGTAGCAGTCCTGAGGTGCAAGGCAAGTCCAATTGAGTGCAAGCTAGAAAAGGTTTTTTTAAGTGTACAGCATGTAAGGCCTGCAAGCATGGGGTAAATACTACTACTTATACAACAGCGTTCAGTGATGCAATACATAATTTTAAACAACATCTTACATGTAAAACAGAGTACACGGTATATATCCTGGAGTGTAGTTGCAAACTTAAATATGTGGGAAGCAACAAACTGGCAGTACACAAAAGGGTATTGCAGCATATGAGAGCCATCACAAATAAAGATCAGACCTACCCGGTAGCAAGGCATTTTTTGGAATGCCATGGCAGTAATTTAAAATATTTTTCATATTATGCCATAGAGTCAGTCCCCATACTGAGGAGGGGAGGTGATCATGAAGGTAGACTCAGGCGTCTAGAAACTAAGTATATAGTAGAAATGGGTACAAAGCAACCTAATGGTTTGAATACCACAGAGGATTTACACACATATTTATAAATGGTTCTATTCTTGTCCAAAAGCAATCTTATATTGGGCATTTTATTACTGTTTATATATATATATATATATATTTATTTATGATCATATGGTTTTATAGACATTTATATCAGGAAGAACTAATTTTTATATTTATATGATCTTTAATTCATGTGTCTATGGATGTATTAACTTTGGTTATATGTATATATTTATAAGTTTTAAAATTTTAAATATTGATTGGATGGATTAGAAATACAATCATTATGTGTGTTGCCTAGAGGTTTTAAGTATCCATTTTAAGTATCCATTTTAAACAACTCATGGCTTTCATAGTCATGCATGTGAGTGTACATATATTCATGGTCTTAGTTACTAATTGTAGATTTTTCTTCTTGCGAATGCACGATCCTGCACCCCGTTATCATTGAATCGTATATGAGAATTTTCTCAGAGAATACCTAGTATCCCTTCGATAAATTTCCTACGCAATTACATCTGCTAAGACTAGTGCTATAACATCTATTTAAGGATTATACAACAGTATAATATAGGGATTTTCTAGTAAAACACTTTTTAATATTTATTCTTAATGGGTTTTGTTTATATATTTGATGTTTACACAATAAATAAGGGATACTCTAGCTGTTTTCTCATAAATACCTCTTTGCACAATTTGAGATTTTATCGTTATTATGTATTTATATCCCTTTTAGAAATGTTATATCAATTGCAGGAATTTATACCATTATGAAATCTATAATCATTGTGATGTTGAATTATCAAACAATGTATAAACATAGGACATTTATGATGAAATACAAATATATATTTGGGATGTAATGCAATTTGTGCATTCAACCATTTATAATGCCATGTTCATTGAAGTATTTCTTCTATGCCGATAGTGAGATTAGGAGCACTACCACTTTAAAAGAGGTTGCACTTGTTCATTCGTGTCATGTGATCAAGACTGTGTTGTCAGCCGAAACGCGTCATGGACATATCTGGTGGAAAATAAATAATTAATTTGCACTATTTTCGGGTCTTCACTCGCCTTTGTTGGAGAGATCCATCCTAATCTGCGAGAGCATGCTGATATATTTTATATATATACCTGTGTGGTGTCCTTTCATTTAGTGATTCAAGAGATTATAAGGTAAAACAAGCTGCTTTACATTCCTCTGGGACTTAGCCTGAAGGCTGCTCTCCACAGCTACCACTAGGATAGCTTTCTTTAAAAAGGTTGTCTTAAACCTATCTACCAAGAGTCGAATTGGACTGGTGCAAGGTGGCCACTATAACTAGTGACCAGCATATACCAGGCCAACTTCTCACACCTACCTAACTGTTCAAAGGCGTGTAGGTATCCCTGGTACTGTTCCCGTCTTACCTTGGCCACTCCACAGGATTCCTGCTGTTCCTAAAGTATAGAAACCTCACAGATATCCCAGGGCAGGGCTTCGCTGACAGAATTACGAATGGCAGCATCAATAGACTCAGAGAAGCCAGGTCCCATGGCAACAATAGTTTTTCCCACCATCATCTCCTCATAACTGGCCTCTCCTAGTAGAATGTGCACAATGACCAAATGGGACTCTCAAGTTGATTTTATCAGTGGTAAAACCAGGTAGAGTGTTCCTACACCTGGAAAACTGGAATTTGTACATACGGACAGCAAGTTTGTAAAGTAGAATGTGCTAACTGGTGCTTTATGAAAACTTAGAAACTTGTATCAACATTTAATGTTGCATTTCAACTGTAGTGTCTAATTAGACTTGAATACTCTGGAAGGGATTGTTTAGAAGCACACTATGGGTCGACAAGTGTTTACTTCTAAGCACTTGACAGTGGCTGAATTTGAGATATGCTGTGCTAAAGCAATTTTCCAGGTGTGTGAACACTGGAAAGGATTTTACCAACTGATAAAATCAACTAAAGAGTGGTCAGTAATGCAGCCCAGACCTGAATTCCAGTACCCCTGCACCTGTATTTGCCCAAATTCCCTTCCAATGCACAAAGATAAGGGTCTTGGGGATGTCAGAACACTAATGCACAGTAACAACACACGACTTCCCACTACTGGGAATTAAATTCTTGGCAAGGAGTATTTACAATCACTTCCCGTTATTGATGATTGTGGACACACAAAGCGTAAGATCATGGAAGATCGGAAGACTAAATGCCTGGTAGCTGAAGGACTGTGAGGTATTGGCGATTTGCTCATCCCTCCGACCCATTACTTACAGGACAATGATGATACTTTTGGAGGAATTTAATGACTTCCACTGTAGCTGTGTCATATCCAGGATACAATCTAAGAA
Source organism: Triturus cristatus (assembly GCF_964204655.1). NCBI lineage: Eukaryota > Metazoa > Chordata > Amphibia > Caudata > Salamandridae > Triturus > Triturus cristatus. Next base: position 1,129,484,485 of record NC_140579.1, on the reverse strand, counting down.
GTAGGAATGAATGTGAAAAATTAGCAAAATAGAAATTTATTTTTTTAATGTCAGAAAGAGACATATTTGCTTGACTGTATCCTCAGTGGATTTTACAAGCAGGAAGTCTGAGGAATGAATACACATAGACAAAAAGTGGCTAGGTCCTAGTACATATATTTATGGAAGAGGGTATCCGAGGTCAGAAACAAAGCTAGTAAGCTGGGCGCCTGGTTTGGCACGAGATATGGAATATCTATACAGTTGGGTACAATTAGAAATGGATGAAGGGAGGAGATGGAGAGTGATATAGGTTCACTGCTACATCTGTTTGGATTCTGACAAAAACATTATAGAGGATTACCTAGGTGATCTTGCACACCCGGTCTGCTGAAATACTATAGATTGGGTTCTGAGTGTGCCTTCATTGTTGACGGGGTCCGCAATGCAACGCCACAAACGCAACTTCAATCCAGAGAGATTCCTGGTCCTAATAAATTATCTGTGTAGTTTATTAAAAGAAATGCAAACCACTGACAGGTAGTCTTTTGAGGTTACACAAAATAGCTTTACTCTAAGGATATTTAAGATGGTGGAGCTTGGACTAAAATTTGTGGAATAATTGACATTCCTTCATATGGCACATACCTTGTTTGCATGATTGAAGTTCTCCCCTGAGCTTCAAACAGAGCAGGGGAAAGGCAAGGATGCTCTCTCCCGTCTACTCTTTGCCCAAATTACAGAATCCCTGGCACACTGAATCGAGAAGACAAATCCTTTAAGGGGATCTGTGTGGAGATTTGGGAGCCAGGACTGTAGGAGAGTGGAATCTGACTAATGGTTGCCCCCAACTTTTTGCCTGGTATTTAAGTGGTTTTTGACTAGTCTGGCTGGGATCCTGCTATCCAGGACCCCAGCCTATCTGCTTTCTCCCTAAAACTGTTGTGAGTACTCTAGGTACAAACATAATTGGATGCTGGGCATGCCCTACCAGTCCCTTGTAGATGGTACCCTAGGTACCCAGGGCATGGGTCCCCCAGTAGGCCTACCAGGGCTGCAGCACTTATTGTGCCACCCTGGGACAGCCACCCAAACTGACACCACCAGGCCACTACTGTAGCCTGAGTAAGGTGGTGCTAGCACCCCTTACAGGGATGTAGGTACCCTATGTCCCATACCATTACAACACATATACTCTCATAGGTCACCCCTATGGCAGGCCCTGGTAATCCTACAGGGCTGGGTGCTGAGGTATGTGTGAGGGGGGACCCCTACGTGAGAAGGACCTCTCTGCAACCTTTGTAAAATCGTTACTGGGTTGTTTGTAGTGTAGCCATACCATATACTCTTAACCGCATTATATTGCGTCATCGCTGTAACTTAGGAATGGCTACCCAGAACCATATCGTGTTTGGTGTCAAACATGAAGGAATCATACCCCCAGTCCAGCCATGGGCATGGGGGCACGATTCCCCCTTGCTAGGAGGGTGATATGAGAAAAGCGGTAGAATTTGGACACCAATTTAAAAGTGCACATGTACCACAAAATGGCTACTGTTCGCCACCTACACGACTCTGGCTGGCTGTTGCTGGGGAAAACCCCAGCCTCGCCATCTGGACAATAGGGCTCCTGTGGCAGGGAGGTGCCAGCACCTCCCCAGACAGGATATGTGGATTGGAACAGGGTGGGTGCACCAAATGTCCTTTCAGAGTTGCACGTAGGCAGCTGCAGAGCCCCAATTCTGCATACACCGCCTGGAACCGGTTCAGGGGCGTCCTGCCCCTCGCCCAGGCGGGAAACACACAAAGGGGAGTGGGTGTAGCCACCCTTTCCCGCCTCTACTCTGATTGGTAGGCTCTCTTTTGGACCATCCCCTAACCTTGGGGATATATGGGAATAACTTTGCCCTAGAGCCTTAGATTCGTACAGGACTTCACAGAACTGACCTTCGACGAGCTGCTGCCCAGCTGACTGAAGAAATCTCCCTTGGGATAAAGGAGTTATCCCCTGCTTGGCAGGCACCTAAAAGACTACAAGATACCCGGTTGGAACTTCGTTGCTCTCATGACCTTCGACGCCTTCCAGCAACCTCGAGGTGGGTCTCCAGTGCATCCCAGCGTCCTGTGAGTGTGCCCAGCAAGTCTGAGCACCCTGGACCACGTGGGTGTTGAGATCCCCGCATACCCCGAGACACCGGCCACCTCTTGTCCAGCACACGACCCCGACCAGTGGGGAAGTTGTGCTTTGGCCCATTCTTGAGCCAACCATCAAGCAGCATTTGTGCCGACTCTCAGCTCCCTGGCCCGCTCCGGTGGCCCGTGGGAGCCCTTTTACGCACTCCATTTTGCTGCCTTCTGCGGTCCCTTGTCTCTCGACTTGTGGGCCCTGACGGAGGACAATCTTCTTTTCCAAGAGTTCCCCTGGTTGCTCCAGGCCTGCTCTACGCTCCCTGCAAAGGAGAGCACCCTCAGACCTCGTGGGTCTGCACCAGCAGCTGCTTTGTTCATCTTGCATGGGTTGCGGTTGCCAATGCTTAGTGGATCCAATCGGGACACTAACACCGCAGCGACCCTCAGCCGACGTGGGACAGTCGCCCTCCAGAAGCTGGCCTTCCTTGAAGCCTCCCGGAGCCCGTGACTGCAGAGCCCAGCTGTACCTTCCACACCTGAAGCACCCGACATCCACGAGCTCCTTCCTGTGAGCTCCCTGGTCACTGTGCTGTGACCCAGACTCTGTCCCCTCTGCTTTCAGGTTCATCTTTGTCTTTTCTTCAACTTTAATCTTCACGACTTCAACGACACTTCCAGCTAGCAGCAGTTTGGACTCCTTTTCCATAGAAAATCAGCCCGCGACCCGACACCAGAATCGACCTATGCACCCGGCTTCCCTGGGGCAGGTAACAGTGGTACTTCGGTACTTCCGTGGTGGTGGGCTCTCCAAAGCCTTAAGTCTCAAGCCTTAACTTTGTACTGTTGTTAGAAGTGTCCTTAAACCTTAATTATTCAACCGCGACATTCTCCATAGGTTAACATTGCGATCCCGATAGCAACTTCTCGCACTGCACACGCCTCCCGTGGGTCCCCTTCCTCTTAACTGTGGGTGGATTCTTAAGGGGGCAGCGATCCTGAGTGCCCTAGGCATTGCCTGTAGAATTGTCGTGGTTCTTATACCACTATTTTAGTATATGGTTTGGTCCCCCCCTGGGGGCCATTGATTTCTGTGCTATTTATTGTGTTTATAAATGCTTGTTTGAAGTGAACTTTGCCACTAGCCACATAAAGTGACTGTGGGATTCTGTCTAGAATAAATACATATATTTTATATATATACCTGTGTGGGCTACTCTTTCATTTGGTTATTCAAGAGGTTATTATGGTAAAACAATAAGCTTAACACTCCTTCAAGACTTAGCCTGAAGGCTGCTCTCCACAGCTACCACTAGGATAGCTTTCTTTAAAGGTTGTCTTAAACCTATCATCAATAGGAGTCGAATTGGACTGGTGCAAGGTGTCCCTATAACTAGGAACAGCATATGCCAGGCCAACTTCTCACAAGGACCATATTTTCCTTTACACGGATGACACTCTACTTACTACAGTTGATCCTTGGTTCACAATTTTGTGGCTAGTGTTTTCTGCAGGTTTGGACTTACTCTAGACTACGTCCACTCTATTCCCACTTCAGCGATAGTTGGTTGAGACCACATTTGAGCCAATGGCTTGATACAGATTACTGATCTCTGTTGTTGGGTTTCAAAACATGGCATAGAATTCTCCAGGTGTCAAGTGCAGTGTAAGGAGTGGTACATAACAGAGTGGCTCTCTAGATTCTTAGCATTGTGGAACATTAGATGAATCCCCTGTTTTTTATTCTGGGCTGCGCTGCATTAGTTAAAATGGTCACTCTGCCACTGTTCGGATATGTGCTTAGAATACCACTTAATGGGTACCTGAAAAATACATTAGGGGCATCAACGCCTGCTCAGAGATGCCCAGGATCTCTTCACCCACACTATGTAGATTGGTTTATGAAGGTGGGCTCCCCCTACTGTAAATAACGACTTCCTGGAATAGGGCTGTCACAAATTACATAACATTGAGTCGTAGTGTGGGAAACTGGATTGATGTGTGTCCTTTGAAAAGACAGAATATAAGAGACGTAGCTGCCAGGAAAAAGTTATTGTAAGGCTGCTCATCCTGACTGATGGAACAGATCCAGAGTGAGACTCAAATAAATTACTGTACACTAAGGGGCCTATTACGATGTTGGTCAGAAAGCCTCCGACCGACATCATCGATTTCAATTCCGACTGCCTAATTACAAAGTAGGCGGTCGGATTTGAAGCCCGATGGGCTCAAGGAGACCGGCTTGTAATCCCAATGGACAGCGTTTCCACCGTTGGGATTATGATGCTTGGTTTCCAACAGACTTTCCATGTCGTGCTTTCTGACATGAAAAGCCTGTCGGAAAGCGAGTAAGCATCCGGTTGGGGGCCGAGGGGGCACCTATGGTGCCCTCCTGTTGATATCTGCACCATGTGGCAAGCACCCTTAGGTGCACCCCACGCAGTGCAGGGATGAACACAACCTCCCATTTCCCAATGGGATCTTGCTCTACGGGCGGTTTACGGCCATAGCACAAGCTCCCATAGGGAAATGTGAGATGGTGCAGTTGAATCGTAATCAGGCAGTCAGGACCGCCGACCGGAGGTTGGTCGGTCCCAATTCCGCAATGATAACGGTTGGAGGCAACTCTGACTGATCGGCCCCTATGGTTTCAGTGTTGCGGGTTTGTTTGAGGGTTCCTGTGTGAATTTATTCAACTCACCTTTGTGGGCTACTTTACAAATGTTAGCTTCTCCTTTGCACTGGCATTTTCCACTAGTCGCACTCAATGTTATACAAATTTGATTAGTGAATTTATTTGCTTTTATTTAATCATATAGCCTGGCATTTATACAAGGAGTAAAAACAGTACAAGCTGCTTCAATATTTTTATACTATTAATAAAGATTCAGTGATGGATAATGTTCTCACTTTGAATTCTGCAAACTCGAGTTCAGATACCTAATACACTTGCATGTGACTTCGGAACCTAAGTTCAATATATATAGGGCCTGTTTATGTGGTCAGTTGGTGGCATCTCTGCAGTTTCAGAACCGATCAACCTCGGGTCGGGGGTCCGAAACCGCGATTACGATGCAACTACACATTTTCCTATGGGAGCTTGTATGGCAGTCGGAAACCGGCCGCAGCACAAGCTCCCATGGAGAAATGTGAGGTACTGTAAATCCCTGCACCATGTGGCCGGCACCATGTGGGATTTATAGGAGGGAACCAGAGGTGCCCCCCACCGCCCGGCCCACAACCGTAGGCCGCGGAGAGAAGGATGCCCTGTTAGTGGCCCCCAAAGTCGCTTTCCCACAGGCTTTTCATGTTGGAAAGTCTAACATAGAAAGCCTGCCGGAAACTAACATCATAATCCTGATGGCAGAAACGTCGTCCTTAAGGCATTATATGGAGGTTCCGTCGGAAGCCAGTCAGATTGACTGGCTGGTTTGGACTCCAACCACTGTCATTGTAATACTGTGGTCGGACTCCAAACCAAGGATGTCAGTCAGTAAACCTCCGACGAGCAGTCGGAGGCTTACCAACTGAAATGCTAATCAGGCCCTAAGTCTAACTGAATGCCCTAATACTCAAATTCAAATCATCAGTATTGTGACAATTATCTTGACTATACATCAAACATCCAAAACACTGTGTTTTTGAAGTGCAGTATGCTCAAGGGCCTGCCAGATAACATATGCACAGCAAAACACTTAAAAACAAAAACACTTTTAAAATTTGTATTCCTGAAGTACAACCTCCAATTTTACCTTTGACATGAACATAATAAACAAATGACAAGTAAACTCTATTATAATGTCATAGCTTGGTGTTAAAAGCAAACACCCATTGTGTTTATAAAACCACAATTTCTGGAACTTGAACTGTATGTTGTGCAACTGGTACAGAAGAAGGCATAGCAAATGTCTGCCCGCTTCCTGAATTCCAATGGCTTAGTATGAAGCCATACCATTTTCTTCTCCAGCCCCTGAAATATTTGGCACAGCAGTCAGAAATAACACATTAAATGTTTCGAGCTACCAACCTCCATTCATACGCATATTTAACACTTCATCTATGCTATAAAGCTACAATGGGCTTGGATTAGCAGCTCTATTAAGTGCTCCAATTAGCACCCAGTCAATTTAATTTACTACCCAAGCAAGGAAGGAAATAAGGGGTCTGGATAACAGAAATACAACAGTATATTTAAGAAACAATCTCAATATCGTCCACACAAAGCCTACTAAATGTAAAGACTCTGCTTCTTGTGAGTTCAAAAGAATAGGTCACACAATGTGTATCATCTCAACACAAAGTCAAAAATACGTCCTATGACAGTTTGCATAGTCAGGATAGTATCTATTTTTGCACAGGCTCAATTAAATGTTTTTTTTACTATTTTCAACACCCAGGGTTCAGGGACACCTGACCCTGACAATACTATAGCAATTCATTCTTCTCCACAGATCATCGGTGCCTCTGAATACCTGACCAAACAAACTGTATTCATAGCAAATTGTTTTAAAATGGTGCTAATAGTATGATCATTTACAGGAACATTGAGATTCTATATGATTAAAATTACTTTAAGCATTTCTATCAATTGTTTCTTGTTCTTCTCTAGCTTGAATCTAGAGAAAGCAAAGCGAGTGACCATTCAAACCAGGAAGGCCTGTGCGCATAACAGACAGCACTAGGTCTATAGAATCTAAAACTGATACAAAAACCACAATAACATATGGAGATAATAAATCAGAAACAGGCAGCATTATTAGCATTACGCCTTGTTAAACAGGGTAAAGGCTGAGAGCACATGATGTGGATTGGAGAGGTATGTTTCAAAGAAGGTTGTGGCTTAAAGCCAAACTCTGCTGCAAAGAATCTGCGAGAAAGCCCAAAGCTTCGGTTGACAATATATTATTCACCAGTAGATATCTGGGTATGTGCCTGTGTTAAATTGTGGTGATACAGTGCTATACCCAAATTCTATATAAGGTGTGGATATAGATTCTCTGATGGTTTTGAGGCCTTGCAGATTTTTTAATAATGTAATCTGTAGTGGGTGTCCCATTTAGAAGTGGTTTATCTCAAACTAGGGTTGTAAGCATGGCTCTAAAGTTTTATGCCACTGTGCCAATCTCAACAACTATACAAAACAGTGATAGATGGAATGCTTGACTTAATCTCAGCCACTGATAATCACTCGGGCTGCATCCAAATCCATCTTTATTTTGCATACCATGCCACCTCAGTTTGGATCCACTTATATGCAAAATAGTCTAGCACCTGCTCCAATAGGAACAGTCCAGCCCAAACTGCCAAGCCAGGTCCTCCCTGAACTAGAACACAAGAAACCCAGGACCCGTTTTTCTCTAGCGATGGGATCATCAGCTGGGTACAGCTTGGTTTCAGTGACACAGTGTGCAGAGGAACCACGTCTAGGCATACCCATCCCACTTAGGGAGACACAATAAATATACAACAAAGTGATGGATGGAATGCTTGAATTAATCTCAGCCACTGGTGATCCCAATCCATTGTTATTTTGCACAGCATGCCACCTCAGTTTGGAACCGGCTATATGGAAATCAGTATTGACCCTGAAATCTGAACAGAATTTTAAAAGAGTGTAATATACAAAAAGAAAGGCATCACAATATTTGTTGTACGGGCTTCAAAAGAAAAGTATTTAACATTCAAAATCACCAATAGACATTCTCTGTGATTCTCGGAAAAGCAGATTTACTCTTTTGCTTCACTGAAACAATATGCAATTGGTTAGTCATTAAATTAGCCTATCAGTACAAAGTGCCACACCGGAATCTTGATTGAGCTTTTTTAGCACAAAGGGAGGGTTGAGAGGCAATACCGTCCTCCCATACTCGCTCACCCCTCCATCAGCACATAAATACCCACAATAACTCTGCTTTATGCCCACCATCTTCACTAATTTAACATCCTCCATCCACACAAAACTCTGCTTTCTCTAGCCTTAACAATTTTTATTTACTTCCCCTCTCCTGCTCCCCACATACTACCCCCAAAATAATGAATAAAAAAATATCATGATGCAAAAGTATCAGGTCAAGAATATCCTGATGTCAAACATGTCACAGAACGGACTAATAAATTGTAATATTAAATAACTGTTTTGATATTTTTGTAAATATGTTATATCAAAATATTAAAAAAGACAATTTTGAATATTTTTGTTGGCACCACTTTAAGGGGTCGATTCCGATCCGGGTCGGACAGCTCTCGGAGAGCTGTTCGTAGCCTTACCTTGCGACCGACACATACCCGTAGCCGGACCGTCCTGTAGATGAAGTACAATGCGCATAACTGCCAAAAACCCGACCGACACGTAGGCAGTGATTCAAGCTTCATTCTCCGTCCGAGCCGTACCTCAGAACGCCGAACCGAGTCGCCCGGAATCAGTATCCATAGCAGTTTCCGCCCTGACAAGTACGATGCATACTTCCTACGCGCCGGACGGGTCGCCACGTACGGGTCGCCACGTACGGCACGTCACAGCATCCGGAAAAGAAGCATATCAGCTACGATTCGCGCCACAACTCAATCCACGGTTATGAGATGGACCAGCTTGCAACTGGTACGAGATGGAGCAACAAGCAACGTGTACGAGAAGAACACATCATGAATCCCATTGCGCAGGTCATACCAGTACTCTACATCTATGACCGGATCAGGAACAGATGCGGACAGCGCAGACGGTAAGTCAGACACCTACCACACAAACAAACGACACGTACCAGTGTACACAGTGGCACAAGCACACAGGGGATCCACATCCTGGTCACTAACAACAGGCCACCAAAGGGGTTGTATGGCCAGCACCACTACCACCCCCAGCCCTAGGGCTCATGTTGACCATCACTAATGCCACCCACACTCATAGGCGACCTGTTGCCCATCACCCCTGCCACCCCCACTCATAGGGTGTATGTTGACCAGCACCCCTGCCACCCCCACTCATAGGGGACCTGTTGCACATCACCCCTGCCACCCCCACTCATAGGGGACCTGTTGCCCATCACCCCAGCCACCACACTCATAGGGAACCTGTTGCCCTTCACCCCTGCCACCCCCACTCATAGGGCTTATGTTGCCCATCATCCCCGGCCACCCCCACTCATAGGGGACCTGTTGCCCATCACCCCTGCCACCCCCACTCATAGGGCTTATGTTGCCCATCACCCCTGCCACCCCCACTCATAGGGCTTATGCTGCCCATCACTAATGCCACCCCCACTCATAGGGGACCTGTTGCCCATCACCCCTGCCACCCCCACTCACAGGGCTTATGTTGCCCAGCACCCCTGCAACCCAACTCATAGGGGACATCTTGCCCATCACCCCTGCCACCCCCACTCACAGGGCTTATGTTGCCCAGCACCCCTGCCACCCCCACTCATAGGGCTTATGTTGCCCATCACCCCTGCCACCCCCACTCATAGGGCTTATGCTGCCTATCACTACTACCACCCCCACCCATAGGGGACCTGTTGCCATCACTACTGTCACCCCCACCCATAGGGGACCTTTTGCCCATCACCCCTGCCACCCCCACTCATAGGGCTTATGTTGCCCATCACTACTGCCACCCCCACTCATAGGGGACCTGTTGCCCATCACCCCTGCCACCCTCACTCATAGGGCTTATGTTGCCCATCACCTCTGCCACCCCCACTCATAGGGGACCTGTTGCCCATCACCCCTGCCACCCCCACTCATAGGGCTTATGTTGCCCATCACCCCTGCCACCCCCACCCATAGGATGGGTGATGCGCCACACATCAATCATACTCCAACATGAGGTATGTCAACAAAATACATCCCCCCTAACATCATGACAACAGTGTGTAGTCTGTGACAAATGCCCACAACCGTGATTATGACTTCGAACATACAATGTAACTAACAGCACATATGTGACCAACAAATGAGTGTGGCCTACACAAGGCAAGCATCACTATAGCACTGTGTCAATGTAAAAATAACACCCCCTCACTGTGCAGAACAAAAGTTAAGTGTGGGGTTCCAAACTGCAGCAAATGTCGAGCATTGTGGTGATGGGGTCTAAACCCCCCCTCATCACAGTGACCAAAAGGTAAGTGTCATCATGGTCAAAGCTGCAAATGCCAAACAGCATGTATGATTCCTGGTCCCAACACATGAAACACTTTTGGGGCAAACTAGTGGTTGTGTCCCATACCCACAGAGATGTGGTGAGGCTAACAGTGCTGTGAAAACAAAACATACTCTCGGCCATGTGTAGACAAGCACCACACATGGGGGCTGACAATGCATACAGTGTACAATGACACAAGAGCAGAAGTGACCATCACAAAGCATACACACATCTCGAAAATAGACACACTAATCAAAACAACCTGTGTAGACTGTAGGTGTCAGGTCACAAACTCACATTCCATGCCAGCAATGGCACCTAACAACCAGGATGAATGTGCAGAATGATGTGATATGACTCACAGGGACAGCAGGGAAAATCACAAAAACAACATCCAGACAATGGCCCACAACAGCAATAACAATGCACTGGTGCAGATGCACAAACACAAACAGGCAACCTCACACTGCACATCTGACACAACATGTGTGTGTGTGTCTCAGTATCCCCAGGCAACTACACAACACATTAGGGGGGTTGAACCACAGTGACACAGATGTGGACACAGTGCCATACAAAAGTAAACCATCATTGGGACACCCTTAGTGGGCAATCAGGCATTGTGAGATGAGAGGGAGCACAACAGACACATGTGGCACAAGCTGGAATGAACACAAATTAACACAGCAAGAGTCTGACACACAACAGCACTACCCCCAGGGACCAGACATTGGGGTGACACAAGCATGTATGACACCTCCACTGTGATGACAAAGGTAGATGTCTTACAAACTGAAAACCAGACATGTGTCCTGTGCCACAAACTTACATCACATCTACACAAACACAAATCACTCAGCATGGCCCGTCATCCATGGACAAACGGGAGCTAGGGGCCCATCCATGCAAACATTTACATCAGTCCACCCTCAACACCACACACCCTGAACTGCAACAATGTGCATCTGTGAAGCCCACATGGACAGGTGACATTGCACATGCACCCATGACAAACACAGGAATGTTGGGAGGAACTAAGGTGCACAGACTCATCACACAAGGACAGTTCACAACCCTGGTGAATGACAGACATACTGCACAGTATGCAGTACCTAGCCCTGATGTCAAAGCTCACGTAACCTTCAGAATACCACCCACAGTCCCAGGACAATGCAGAAGCCAAGGAGAACCACAAGGCACACATGCTGACACCTGCAAACATTGCAGCCCTGAACCTAACAAGTGGGAGCAGTCACACACACATACACATGTCTCAATCACTGAAAGGTATCCCCTAGGGACAACTACATGATATTGCGAACTAACAAATGCCTTGGGGACCCCTGACTGTGTCCCATCTGCGTCTGACAACATCACCACAACTCAGAACTGAAAAATCCCAATGATGAAACACCAATTAACAGTAGTGTGTCATGCACCCACACATCTGGTGGCCCATAGCAAAGTTGTGGGATGAACACAGTACCACTCAGCAAGCATAAACAACAGGAACATATCAAGGGAACACTGCCTGTGTATGAAAAGGGATGTGGACACACACACATGCTCACACAACTCACACCATGGGCCCAGGCTATGTCACAGAACAACACATCCGTGACATAGCCTGAGGGGACCCAACTCCTGTGGAAGGCCAGCTGTGCCAAACATAGTCACAGCACGTCTCACTCATGTCAGCAGAACACTCGGTCAGTCAGCCATCAGTTACCACACAATGAAGGCTCTGGTCACAACAGCCTGGGTACGTGAGTCTCCCCTAAGTCATCTGCACATACTCAATACATACGTACAGCAAGTTGCACAGAGGACCCAGTTGCTCCTATACCAATGATGCCCACACCTGTAGGTGCGCCCAAAGTCAGGGAAATAGACAAATTGGACAATGGGAAGCACATGATATGTGCATGGGTGCAAGCCACAGATGTGACCATGCAAATGAAATGTTCACAGAGATGTCCACAAATTTTTGATCAAGACACACCCAGTTAGCTGCAAAGGATGACATGGATACTCACCAGAATAGGATACATATCTCATAGACCACATGGAGTACCTCACATCAACACCTCAGTATTCAACTTTGGAAATCCAGCATTACAGGTGCAAGGGCATGCTAAACATCATCAACCTAATGTACAGCTAAATCAAGTTCACAAGGTTAAAGAAAAAAGCTTTATTCAGCATATGAAAATGTAAATGTCCGTTCAAACAAAAGGCCAATGGCCAGTCCATTATCAAATGACAAGGAGTGAACTTGAGTGACATCTGTCACACGTTGCTTGCCTGCACTGGGAAGGACAGGGGACATCCCCTCGGAGGGGCATACATGGGGGCAGGCCAGGCACCGCAGGGACAGGATCTGGGCGCAGCAGAAAGAGGCAGTGAAGGGGTGGTGGATGCAGTAGAGTCACTGGCAACTGCAGTGGAGGTGACTGAAGTAGTGGGTGCAGTCACAACTGTGGGGCACAAGTCAGATGGGGTGGGTGCCGGTACAACTTCAGTGGGCAGGTCAGATGGAGTGGATTGGGTCCCCACTGCAGTGCCCAAGTCAGACGGGGTGGTCGTGGACTCCACTGCAGTACCTAAATCCATGTGAGCAGAATGGGGTGCAGGTGAGGCCGGCAGGACAGAGGGGGGGACACGGTCCCCACATCAGTGGCACTAACCGTCTGACCGGGTGTGGAGGAGCAAGTGGTAGGGGGAAAGGTCCTCAGCATTTTGGGGATGGTGTATCTGTAGGTGGGGGAACCTGGAGCAGGGTGTGGCGGGGGAACCTCTGGAGTGGTGGCCTGGGGGATGGAGGACGGAGACTTTACCTTGGAGCTGCGTGGCAGCGGTGGGGTCTTGCTCTTCCGGCTCTGGGGGGACTTGCGGGTGGGGGCCTCAGTCTGACTGTGCCTGGGGGAGGGTGTCCGGGTGTGACGGGCACTCCCCTCTGTGTGTGGGGACTTCTGCTTCCCCTTGTAATCTGGATTTGCTGGGTCGGTGGGGAAGAGGCCAAGGTCACAGAGGAAGAGCTTCTGTGGAGATGGGGTTGCAAGTGAGGCAAGTGAAGGGGGCTGGGAGGGAGAGGTTTCGGAGGACTGCGGAGTGGTTGTGGATGACTGTGTGTGTGTCTGCAAACCAGCCCCTGTGAGTGTGGTATAAGTCCCCTGCGCTTGCTTGTGTGCAGGTCTAGCCCTTGGGTTGGGTGTTTGTGTGCTGCCTGTGTCTGTAGCTTAGTGAGAATGTGCAGGTGTGTGTGTGCTTGGGACAGGTAGGCTGCTAGGAATCGTGGGTAGTGCAGGGGTAGGAGGGGTATGGGACTGTTGGAGGAGGGACACTGCTGCCGTCAGGGAGAAGGCCACGGACTGATTGGTCCTCTGTAGGGCAGACATGCCCGATGAAATGCCCTCCATGAACGACACCAGTTGCGTCAACAGAGTGGTGTGTGCATGGAGGACATTCAGCATCGATGTCTGCCCTACATGGATCTGTCAAAGTAAGTCCACAGACTCCTCACTCAGGGCAGTAGGGGACACAGGTGCAGGGGGTGCGGTGCCTGGCACAAAGGAGACATGCTCCTGAACACGGGAGCCTCCACGGACCTCTGGGATGGGAGCCAATGGGAGGGTGGTGATGGTGGTGGTGGTGGGGGCGGTGGCAGGGACAGCCTCACTAGCTGGTGTTTGGTGGCTGCTGACACCCGCCTCCACAAGAGAGTCATTCTCAGAGCTGCTGTGGCCCTCAGCTGGGGTGTATGGTGCTGACGACTCCTCGGTGTGGCTCCACTCGCCCTCCATGCCACTGGGTTGCCCCGACTCCTCTCCTTCTGTCCCTGTCAGGCTCTGTGGCTCCTCCTGGTCCACGGAGCTGTCCCCTCCTGTGGCCGTGGATATATCTGGATAGGAATAGGAAGAAAGAGAACATCAGTCACCTGCACTGACTACACACACCACAGTGAGTACATCACATCACAGGGCAAGCCCTGGCATCATCAGCTGAACACTGCTCAAAGTGCCAACACTGTTTAGAATAAGCCAATTGTCATTCTCAACATCAACCATGGCACACATATCCCTCCCTGACTTGCACCCATATGTCTGTGGCATGTTGGATGCTAATACCCCAATTTCCCGACATGCACCACCCACACATCAGTTGGACATGCAAGTGAACATGTAGGAGTATGTCACTATACACACAGCACATCTCTTGCCACTGACTCAGTACAGGTGTCCGGATGAAGGGATGGGCAGAGACTCATTTCACATGCTTGTGATGCATGCCAGCAACACACACTATGATGTTCTCATGTCCTGATAGTCAATGCCACAATGGGGTGCATGGTGCACACTTGAACACAATGCAGGATCACTCATAGCAAGTTAAATGCCATGGCACTGGCATGCCTGGAAAGTCAGTTAACACTGTCTCCTGTCACAGGGGCAGGGCATCCAGACAACAACAATCTTAGCTCAGGGGTAAAGCTAACCCTGCAGATGACAAGTGCACTTGCCCATCCCCTGCAAACAACATATCCAGGACCCAGAAGACCCCACATCATGCAAATCAGACATATGAGTCTCTGCAAACACAACTCCCTGTACATTAGCACATCACAGTCTGCTGTGCATGTAACCCAGCTGCCTGAAGTACAGTTACATACACCATTGTGCGCTGTCAGATGATCACACACCTATATGTCACACAGGTCTTGTCTCTCACAGTCACATCTCAGATGTCCTGCTGACCCTCAAAATCATGGACACCCCAGTTGTATGTAACAGGAAGCCACACCATAATGACACAGAGGCAGACACCAGAACGCACATGTCACTAAGCACAACCTGTTAGTTGATACACAAGAGTGGGATTACAGAGTAATTCTAAATGCCCTTGAGGAGGCATGACTGCCCAGGTCTACGTGAAACAGTGTTTGGCCCTGGACAGTAGTCAGGCGGCTAAGCAAGTGTGACATACTTTATGTACATACTCCTGAGGCCCACAAATTGGAGTCCCCTTGCTGGGTTTGTTTGAAATACCCCAGCCACATGTGGCGAGTCAGACCAGCAATTGGAACACATATCAAGGACACACACAGATCACATGTCAGATCCCAGGCATTGAGTAAACAATTGAACCACCCATGAAACACACAACAGAGTCACAGGAACAGATGCTGTCCGGAAGCTGAAGCATAGCTGACTGCAGGGACACAGTGCCCTAGTGACACAAACAACAGACTGTAGGGGCCACACCTGTGGAACATATGAGGAGGGTGCATCACACAATTGAGGGACCTGAGTATTGGACTACAAGACCTACGTAATGTGGAAGTGTGACCAGGCCAAAAGACTGCAATTAGCATGTCAGACATAGTACACAGATCAGGCTTGGACTTACCCCCTCCTTGCTGCTGTCTGGCCTTCAGCTGCCTATCCAGGTCCGGGAAGACCACCACCAGGATCTGGAGCATGTGGGGGGTCAGGGTCCGGTGTCCACCCCTCCTGCGTGGAGGTGACAGCTTCAGCTGGACTCTAGCGATCCTTCGGGTCCAGCCCCGAAGGTCCTGTCACCTCTTCTGGCAGTTGCGGATCCGGCGCTTGTAGACCCCCACCGAACGAACTGCCCGGGTGATGGTCAGCCATATCCCCTGCTTCTGGTGGGCATCAACCTGTGAGGATGACAAAGTTAAAATTCCATTAACACACATGCCCCATATTTGTGCTGCACACATTTGGATATACATGTCATCATCACAAAGGAAAATGAGTTACACAGATAGTGCAACCATGGGAAAGGACAAATAACCTGCATGTCTGACATGTTAACCATGCCTGGGAAGTTTAAGATTGCACTAATGCACTTTAGCAGCAGAACACCTGTTCATTACATGTACCTACACACTTTGGGCGATGAAAGCCGTCAGTGAGAATGCTTGCCACTGGTGTACACACTGCTAGTACTGCTAGTCAGACAACATGCACAATTAGGAAGGCAGTGGACTGCACACTCACCTGCTCCCCTGGTTTCCCATACAGCTTGCTGTACTGTGGAAGGAGCCCGTCCAGCAGGGCCTGGTTCTCCTCCTCAGTGAAGGCTGGGACCCTTTCCAGAGTATGTGCCATAGCAGGAGCCAGAGGATGCAGAGACAGCAGCAGTGGTAGCAGGGATGTGGTCCAGGAGCATGTAGTGCAGGCAAGTGAGCTCCCTGGGGGCCAGCCAGCCTTATATCTGTGCTGCAGAGGCAGAATCTGTGCCATGTGTCCCAAGTGATAGGCCCAACACGGTTGCATTCTATGAATCTGGCCAATCCATGGAAATGTAAGACTCGTACACGCCTTCCACATCGTTCAAATCTTGACCTTCATGAAACACTAGGAATTGCAACATTGTTGTAGGCATCCAACTGAATTTCCAGTGCACAACTCGTACAAGTTTTGAATCCGCATCCGTCTCCATGACAGTCCAGAGCCAATGGGTGGGCCCGGCTCGGTCAACTGACTGTACAACGCTTATTTTTGAACATACACATGCACCCATCTCCATACGATTCAATGGCCAAGGTGTACGCCTGTCTCGGACCATGCCTGCCCGACGCGCATGCATGATAGTCACCCACGTCGGGCCTCATTGCAGTCAATGGCAAAGCGAATGCACGGCTCGGTCATGAGCCATGCACTGAATACGCATTGTCACCCGCATCAGACCTCATTGCAGTCAATGGCAAAGCGTATGCCTGGCTCGGTCATGAACCGTGCAATGCATACGCATTGTCACCCGCGTCGGACCTCATTGCAGTCAATGGCAGAGCGTACGCACGGCTCGGTCATGAACCGTGCAATGCGTACGTCGTTGGTTGGATATATTTAGGACATGTCACATACACCTTGAGTCCTGGGGGTGATGGCATGTACGTCGCAGTGAGACCTGTAGCCACAATTCAGATGTGCACCCACAGTCTGTGTGCATGTTGTGTCTCAGATGTGTCTGATCAAATGTGCCCAATGGGAGACAGTCTCCACATCCATGTGGTATATGCAGCAACCTTGATGTTGTGTGTATGTCTAAGAGACGTACATGTAGGGCCTGCAGGGACAACAGTGGCCACTACCTATGGGACTCACGCTTGCCTTGTGGTGTGTACGTGATACGCCATGTCCATGCCAGTGTTGATGTGGCAATACAGGGACCATGGGTATCTGCATGGCAAAGATCTGTGATGCCTGGGAGACATCAAGCCTCACTTGTCACTGTGGTGTGTGTTTGTAACGTCACAGCAGTACATAGGTCGGGTGACACAGCCAAATGATTGGGCATTGCACTACATGGGACTTATGTAGACATGTGGAATTGAGATGTGAGGTGATGGTCATGTAGGTGACATATGTGTCCATGCCCAACAGCACACACCTCAGTACATTGTGTAATGTCATGATGTATCATGTGATATTGAGTCTGGTCATGGCCACATGGGTGGATGAACCAACAATCTTCCTTGTTCATCTCTGTTCTGCAGGGCACCAGCTGTCCATCGACCGTTCCCAGACCTTCAAACCATGCAGGAACGCGACTGCATCCGACGGTACCGCTTCACCAGGCCACTGATTGAGGAGTTGGCGGAGCAGTTAGCGCCACATCTGCTACCTGGCCGGACATACCCTACATGACTGACCCCAGAGGTGAAGGTGATGGCAGCCCTGCACTTCTTTGCTACTGGTACCTTCCAGTACACTGTGGCTACAGCAGGTGGGATGTCGCAAACTATATTTAGTCGTGTGTTACGCGATGTCTTGGAGGGGATGTTGCAGTTCCTTGATCTGTACATCAAGTTCCCTAGCCCAGCTGAACTCCCTGAAATAAAGAATGCCTTTTATACACTGGGGAGGATGCCGAACGTCATCGGATCTATTGATGGGACACATCTGGCCCTGATACCACCACAGGCACATGAGCAGGCATACCGGAACAGGAAACATTTACACTCGATCAGTGCTCTGGTGGTATGTCCTGCAGACATGTGTATCACACATGTGTGTGCACGGTTCCCTGGTTCTGCGCACATTGCAACGCTGATGTCACAGATGCCAGATCAGCGTGCCTGGCTTGTCGGTGTGTACTGACTGTTTATCATTGTGTGTGTTTGGCAATGTTGTATTCCGCACTCCTACAAAACTCAGCTACTTGTTCATTTTTTTTGTGTGTAGGTGACTCCGGATACCCCAACATGCCGTGGTTGCTGACACCCCTCAGGAACCCTGTGACACCAGCCGAGATGCGCTACAATGAGGCACATGGACGGAGCAGGAGGGTGATTGAGCAGACATTCGGCCTCCTGAAAAGCCGCTTTCGCTGCCTGGACAAGACCGGAGGGGCTCTCCCATATGAGCCTGCAAAGGTGTGCAAAATAATCCTTGTATGCTGCATGCTACACAACATGGCAGTGCGGAAGAAGGTGCCTCTCATCCAGGGTGACGATGACAAACCTCCGCCACCTGTGGAGGATCCCGGCCTGGGCCACAATGCCAGTGATGATGAGGACGAGGGTGACGTCCGCTCACAGCTCATCAACAACTTCTTCACCTGAATGTGAGTTTCCAGGGTTATGTCAATGTATGGAGTTAGCCTGGAATGTGTAGTGGATGCCCTGTTGCTGTATGAGTGTGTCTGTGTGCCACTTGACTGGATGCGTGCAGTGATGTGTCCATTCAGGTGGTGTGTACTCCACAATAGGGTAGTACTACTAACTTGTTTCTGTGTAGGTTTCTTGTGACATGTTTTGTGCATGTGTATTGCATTTCTCTCCTGTTCTGCTGTGCTTTGACTGTGTCTTGTGTCTGTCCTTCACAGGGTAATTTGCCTGTTGTTTGCTCAACTCTGACCCCCAACACCCAGAATCCAACACCAGTGTGGGAGTAGTCAATTGACATCAAGTGATGTGCCACACACCCCTGGACTCCAATTCTCAGACACTCTGTGACCGTGTGTCCACCGTAATGTACAATTGCCTTGCAACTATTGTGTAATAAATATGTTGCTGATGTGTAATGAACCTGTGCTATGCTTTGTTAGGTGCGTTGTCTGTCTTCCCACATCTGAGTGACATTTGCTTACCTCACCTGTGGACTTGTTACCAATGACTGTGGATAGGTGTTGTGTTTGGGCATACCTATGTGTTTCAGGTCAACGTCATTGTGTGGGATGAGTTACATGGCCATGGTGAGTATGTGTTGTGTTGCCATGGTGGTGTGTCTCCCTCACATGAGTCACATCACCATGACTCACCTTACGTTGGTCACATTGTTGCAGTATTTGGCATGCACTGTGTTGTGTAGCAGATCGACAGCTCCATGACACATGACAAGTTGGAATCACAACAGAGGCAAGTATGGTATACTGGTGAGTTTATTTTCGAACATGTGTGAGGAAAGTGCACAGGATGGTGGGTGCTGTACATTGGTTTTGGAATCCAAAGTTTACATTAGAGTTAGAAGTGCTGGTAGATGAAATGTCCAGAGTAAAGTCCACAGTCATCTGCTACATTGGACCAACATGAACCCTCTATGTCATGTGGGCGAGCTGTGTGCGATTGAACAAGGTGAACAGGTTGCGCACAAAGAACATTGTCCAGAACAGGTTTAGAGGCCCTGGAGGCTGTGCTGGGACATCTGCCTCTCACATGTCCTTCTTCGGACGAACCCTCTTCTTCTTGGGGGGGGATCCTCAGATGCAGGCCTCTGCGGTGCAGGGGACTCTCCGCCAGAGTCCTCCTCCCTCCCTGTGGCGCTGGCAGATGGTGTTGCAACAGATGTTGTGGCCACACAGGGAGGTGTGGACAGGTTTGTGTTGATCTGGCAGAGGCATTGGAGTATGTCCCGATGCACAGCAGTAAGGGCATCCCACTTTGCCTCCATGCGGGCATGGTGGGCAGCCTGCTCCTGTTGTATGTCCTTGAGGATCCCCACTACCTGGCCAAATCCTCTGGTGCTATCCTGGTACGCGTTTATGATGGGTGCCAGTTGGGGGTCATCATGCAGTCCAGACCCCTCTGCAAGGCGCGCCCTCTGCCTCCCACCCCTCCCAGCACCCCTATCCACACGGGCAGGACCAGCGGCGGGATGCACAGGTGACACTGGGACCCCTTGGGTGGTGTTGCTAGTGGTGTTTGCTGTAGCTTCCGGGGGGTCGTGTGTCCCTGTGCAGTCGGTGTTCAGTGGCCTTAGTCTGTCCGTGTTGGCAGGAGTGCCCTGTCAGTTTCCAGATGCTGGAGGCGTGGGTACAGGGGTGCAGATGTTGATGCTGCTGGTGCTGCATGATGACTCACACCGGAGGGGCCAGGTTGGTCGTCGTCATCCGAAGAGGACAGAGACAGGGTCAAACCAGAGAGCTTAGTGTCCACCAGGGTCTGGGACTGGGAATCCTCTTCATTTGGTGCTGGGGACCCAGCACCACCTGTGTTTGGAAGTGACACACAATGTAAGTTATGTTTCTACAGGCATCAATGGTTCACAAACATGACATTTTCTACTGTACGAACAGATGTCTGCCTGTACACTGCTTTTTCCCAGCTTGTCACGGACAGAGTTTGATATTGTTGCTGCCCAGTTCCCAGCATGGCCTTGTGCTCCCCACAACAGAGCCCAGTGTCAGACATCTTGTCAGTCCCTTCCCACTCCCTGTGAGGCAAGCATGGTTCAGTGTTTGCTTGCTGGGCCATGTGGGTGGGTGTGGATTGTCTGTGACTGCAACTCCCATCATACTCTTGGCGACACCCCCCTTCCCAGCATGCCCATACTTCCTCCCTCTTGACTCTGATTCCCTGTGAGGGGGTGTGACAGCAATGGCAAGATGGCTGACTGTGAAGTCCTGGTGTTTGTTGTTGCCCACTTCCCAGCAGGGCCTTGTGCTCCCCACAACAGAGCCCAGTGTCAGACATCTTGTCAGTCCCTTCCCACTCCCTGTGAGGCGAGCATGATTCAGTGTTTGCTTGCTGGGCCATGTGGGTGGGTGTGGCTTGTCTGTTACTGCAACTCATATCATACTCTTGGCTACACCCCCCTTCCCAGCATGACAATACTTCCTCCCTCTTGACTCTGCTTCCCTGTGAGGGGGTGTGACAGCAATGGCAAGATGGCTGACTGTGAAATCCTGGTGTTTGTTTGGCTACAAGTCCAAAGAGAGCCCCTGTGCATCACACAGCAGCACCCAGTACGGGGTATCTTTTGCTGATATTTCACAGAGGTGTGGGTCAATGCATTCTACCCGGTTGTGTGGAGTTTGTGCTGAGGGGGGGGGGGGTGTTTCCAGATGCTGGTAAGCATGGTCTGAGCTGTCAGTCCTCCTTCCCACCCGGCCAGACATCCCACCATGACACGTGCTTCCATTGGAGGGCGTGCAAGCTGTCTTTCAGGATGTCAGTTTGTGGTGTCCTGCTTCTGATTTGCGCACAAGCCCTACCAGGGCCTTGTGCTCCCCACAGCAGGACCCAGTGTCAGCCATCTTGTCAGTCATTTTCCACTCCCTGTGATGTGGGCATGTTTCAGTGAGGTCTTGATGGGCCAATCAGGAGGGGGAGCATTATCTGTGACTACAACCCCCATCATGCTTTTGGCTACACTCACTTCACCTGCAGCCCCAATTTTCCTTCCTATCAGTCAGCTGTACTGTGAGGTAGTGTGTTTGTGGTGGCAAACTGTCTGGCAGTGTTTATTTAGCTTTTTTCCACTGCCTTGCTCTATTTGTTTGTAGGTTAGTGCATGTCATGACACAGTTCTAAGTCACTATGAGATAGCAGGTATTGTGTTTGTCTGACTGGCATACACATCTTGGGATGATTATTTATTGGTTACTGTGGCTTAGCTTGAGGTGCATGGTTTCACTGTCCTCTTGCCACACAATATTGGGTATGTTGTTTGTGTACTCACCAGGCTCTGGTATGTCTGTTAGACCATGGACGCTCTCTGGTGGTAGGATGTCCCGCATCTTCTCCTCCCAGGTCCTGAAGTAGACTGGTTTGGCAGGAGGGCCACCGCCGGTGCACCGACTCAGGGCGTGATCTTTTTTAATTAGTTTCTTGACCCTCCTGCGTACGTCATACCACCTGTTCTGGATATCGTCCTTTGTGCGCCTTGCTGGTGCTTGAGCGTTCACCTTGTCCACAATCCTCGCCCACATCTTGGTTTTCTGTGACATGTGGGTCCTTTGGACCAATGTACCAAACAAATGTGGCTCTACTCTGATGATCTTGTCTACCAGCACTTCTAACTCACTATCTGTGAACTTTGGATTCTTCTTTGGGGGCATGGTGATGGGTGGTGGTGGTGAGTGATGTGTGTGTGAGGGCGCAATTATATTTATATGTTGTGTTCTTTTTAGTACAGGTACATTAAAATGTTATATTAGAATGGAGTGAGAATAGTAACTTTCACCCCTTTAATGTCCAACATTCCCTCTGAATGTCTTAGATTGGAGTGGAAACAGTAAATTTAATTCCTTTAGTGTTCAACACTTTCTGTATTTGGAATAGAAAATGTAAAAATGTTTGTGTCCATCACCTTCCCCAAAATGCCGTGGATTGGAGAAAGAATAGTAATTCTGGTCTTATTAGTAAAGAACATGATGACTAAAATGGTTTTATTATAAGTGGGAGTAGTCAATGTAATTGTTGAGAGCTTTATTATGAGTATGGCAGACCAAGGACTGCCGTACCCATGGGGGATGTCCAACCGCTGCAATCCAGGCGGTCCAACTGCACGATTACAAGTTTGGCAGTTGGACTGGCAGTTGGACCACCACCAGCCCGCAAAAACACCGCTGACACCGCCAGGTTCTGGATGGCGGCGGTGCATGCCTCGGCATTACATCAGGATTACGACTTCCCTTTCCCACGGCCTTTTCATGGCGGGAACCCCACCATGTAAAGGATGGCAAAAGGAAAGGGCCCCAAAAAAGGCCCGGGGGATTTCGCCCAGGTGGGGTAGTGCATGGAAGCACATGTTGTGCCCCCTCTACATGCATTGTCGTGCGTGCACTGTGTGTTATGCACGATATGGTGCATGGTACACAGTGCACGGATGTGCATAAGGCGCTCCACTGCTGCAGCATCTGCTGAGGCTCTTCTCAATGGCTGAGCCATGCTATCATGTTGGGACCTCTGACTATGGACCGCCAGCCCGGGTTTCCACTTGGAATACGGCTGTCTGAACACCGCAGGCTTAGGTCTCCCGGACGCGGGATCGGGGGTCCGGAGTACGGACCGCTGATGTCGTATTCAAGCCCATAGTGTATAACATGTTGTTAACATTCTTGATTAAAGTGTACTAGATGTAAAAGTTTAAATATTGCATTTTTCACTTACATTAATAATATTGACTTTTTTTTAACAAAGAAAAGTATATGACAGTTTATGATTTTTATTTTTTACACTTTAACTTATCGTTATTTTTTTGAATTTTTTATCTATTTTTGAAATACAAAACATGTTTTATATGTTTTCTAAACACTGTTTGAGATTTTGCATTTTTACATAATTTTTACAAATATAGTACAATTTGTTTCAACCATATACATTTGTCCAACATACATTTTTTTGTAACAGGTTTTATATACTTTAAGTATATTATAAATAAAACAATATTAATATATTTGGTGCTTTTATAGTATTATTCATTGAATACTTTACATAACTTTGGATATTTTCATTAAACATTTTTGATTTTTTTCAGAACATTTTTTAACATTTTTGGGTTAAAGTCACATTGTTTTGTTAGAGGTAGATAAGTCTTTTTTGTTTTCATTTAGCGGATATAATTTTTTTAACCAATAAGTGTACTATTCCTGTAATTTTTAGTCTGATATCCTGGGAGGGATTCAAGGCTACCTGCTGCTGATCGTTGGATGAGGTAAGACCTTTAAGTATTTTTATAGGGATTTGGGAATGTTGGAAGAAATAGTTAATGGTAATTATAATGTTGGCTTTTAGTTTGAGAGTGTTTTAATGTTAATTTTCAGAGTTTATGAAGGCACAAACCTCTGGTATGCTTATACAGCCCCATAATCTGTCTGCACATTACAACAACAGAGCAGACAAACAAATAAACCTTCAAAACAAGATGGTGTCCAAAAGAGTCCACTCGGCAAGAGAAAAACGGCAGCAGAAAGAAGCCAGAGGTAGGTGGTGTTATTTTGTTTAAAAGTGTTCTGTGTTAAGCCTAGTTGGAGTTTGGTAATAGTCTCAAGTTATTTTAGATAATGTTATGTTCTATTTTGTGTTTTTTTACACTTTTAATATTTATGTTGTATTTGAAAGTAATATTTTTTTCTGGGTGGGTTTTCTAGTTTTTTTTACATGTTAATGGATCCAAAAATAAGCTACTGATGTGTGGATTTTTTTTTTCAAAGAAAATAATTTTGGTTTCTAGCAAACCAATGTTTTTATTTTTTATTTTCTTACATTTTTCGGTTTTCCTGGGGTGTTCCTTTTTTATTTTTTGGCTTCGGGGGGGTTGGAGGGTGTGTTACGGTTTCCTATAATGTGTTCCTTCGTTGGATTTAGTCTGCACAAATGTAATTTTTGCATTTTTTTGCCAGGCATTTTTTGGACTTAATTCTCCTGTTATTTTGGATTTTATTTTTACAACATAAATATGAAAGATCTACAGCTACTGAAGTGTAAGTTTTATTTAGTTATTTATTTGGGGTGGGAAATGTTACATTTGATAAGGTATGTTTAATTTCTGTAACTGCAATATATTATTTTACATTTCTGTATAGCATTTAATTGGTTCAATTTGTGTTTATTTCTAATATTGTGCTTTGTGGTTGGTGGTGTGTTGATTTTGGATTAATTAATAAACATTAATTTAATGTATCAGAATTTTTTCTATTTTATTTATATGTTGTGTTGACTGATGTACAAAAATAATTGTTTAATATTTATTTTAAATATTTTAATTATGGTGGTGTGTACCTTTGTTAAGGGTACTGTTTCACTAGTTTGGTTTTTTATAATAGGTGGTGTGTACCTTTGTTAAGGGTACTGTGTCAGTAGTTTGGTATTTTATAATAGGGATTTTGTTATTGATTCTAAGTAGTGTGCTCTTTTGTTGTTAATTAATATTCTAACTTTACATTGTATCATGTTGCACATTTTACTAGTTTGTTTGCTTATTTTAGGTTTCATTTGGGTTACTGATTGCTCCATTCTTAGTTGTTAGTAGCTTTTTTCTTTTTGTAGGGCTTCTATGAATTTGTATAGTGTTGGTTAGGTTCTCCCTAGAGTGACTCGGAAGGCACTGTGCCATCCTTCTACTGCGTTGTTGGTTTAGGCTTCTTGAGCCATGGTGCTGTCGTAGACATTCCACCATGGTATTTGGAATTTAGGTTGCCGTCTGGGTCCAGAGCGGTGCAGTCTGCCAACCCAATTGTCTTCAAAGTAGTCCATTAAGGGAGGCAGTTTGTATTTGATTTGTTGGTAGAATGGACTTTCTATAAGTAAGTTGGAGTGTTTAGCTACCTCAGTTATAGGGGCATAGGTTAATGCAATCAGTTTTTTTTTCAAAAGCAAACTGGCTATTTGTCGCATATTCTACACTTTGTACAGAATGTTGTCTTTATGCAGCTATGGAAATGTGCCTAAAAATGGGCACCCTCTTGTCCACAGGTCCAAAGACCAACAAAATAGAGATCGGTACTGGAGTTGGAATAAATACGTTTATTAATCACTCATGAGTGGGACCACATCCACACAGCACTCTCAAGTGCTGCAGGAGGTGGTACACTGAATTCACAAACTAACGTGGCTTTTGTATAGGTTTTCTGCAATGTAAGCATGTGAACAGAATTAGGAAGAACACGTTTTAGAAATAGTTATCAGCAAATAAGGGCAGGTGGTCAGAAAAGTGGGGGGGAGCAGGAATGCTTATGGCAGGAGTAAATGGTTGACAGTTAAAATCTGAGACCAGGTACACTGGCAGCTATAAACTCTCAGCACGTACATTGCTTTAGCTGAGTCAGGAAGTCAACTAAAATAGATAACACAAGCAGAGTGAAAACACTAAAGAATTACGAGGAAACTAAATGGACACCTCAGCCAAAATGGCTGTCGCTCATGCCAAGTAAAATATTACACGTTTTCCACAGACGGCCCTTTTGGCATCAGCTAAGACATTTTCTTATGCTTTTAAAGGGGTATGATAAATATCATGTATATCAATTAGCATCATATCGCTGACTTCTTGGTCTATGGCTAAACGGGCATTTACATTTTGGACATTCGTTTTAGATGGTAGACAAATAGTACAAGTGGAAATACAGAGGGAACACAGCATTGGCCCGCATTGGATACATAAACAACAAGAGAAGAGTATTGCAATAATTATGAACAAGGCCGATAACATTTTTAGATCCCATACTGAAAATATGTTCCAGAACCATCCAGCCCAAGTCCAGGTTCATGAGTCTTGATATATCTCAGTAGCTATTTGGGTAGTTTGGAGATGACTGCATATACAGAAGGTGAATTGTCCGGTGTGAAGACACAACAACTGGATCCGATGATACGGCATGCTCCACCTCGATCAGCCAGAATAACATCTAGAACAAGTCTACTCTGCAAAGCGACCATGCGGATCAATGCTTGTTCTTCTGTCAAGTTCCTTAAGGCCGCAGTTGTCTGATTAATCACTGCTTCCATTGTATGGGTGAGGCGACGGACCAGCTTACTGTTCTGTACTGGGCCAACAAAGAAGAATCCTCTGTTAAAGTCTATATTGTTCCCATGTGGTCTCTGTCTGGTCGACTACAGAGACATCGATTGCACGTTTTCCCCTACTACCAGCATGTTGATCGAACAATTGCAAATCTTGATGGTAGGTTGGGGGAGCTAAAACCACAGGTGGTAGAAGGAAGGCAATGTAACAGGTACCAGACCAGCCTGGAGGTAGGAAGTAGTATGCCTTAGTTCCACAAACAAAATAAGTGTGACGTGATGCAAGGAAGCTGCTTCGGCCTCTCGTAGACAACTGCAACACTGTAGTAAAGTTACTGTGGCCCACTGGCACATCGCCTGTACTTTGTACACAAAAGGGGCCAGTGGTCATGGCAACAGAGATAACAAGGGGTCCATTTCCTTTAGCCGACCTAGAATTTGGATACACAGTTTGTTGCTGCACATCCTTTACTGTATTCTTCCATTTCTAAAGCAGTCCCTTTTTCTTGTGGGTCCCCATCTTCGTTGGGATAACAAACTTTGTTCATTAGAGGCATATAGACGTTTGAACCAAGCTGGGCATGAGCCATTGTGAGAGAATGGCAGCGGTAACAACGAGATTCCTTTTACGTCCTGATAAGGAGCAATCTTGCCACAAACCCAACAGTTAGTAGCATTGCTTAGCTGGTGTGTCTGATGCAACATTTGAAGAAATGAATTGTTTCTCAGATTTTGCCGGTATCCCTGTTTATGTTGCGGCTCTTTTGCAGCAAGTGATGTAACAGTAATGTTAGGTAAGGAGGCTCCAGGCATTACTTCCTGCACTACCCACATTACAGTAGCGATGATGGCAGCAGTCAAAGTCAGACCAAGGATGCAGATTGTACAGCCGTTGAACGTTGTCGCAGCGATCTCCTTCTTCTTAGGCGAGCTCATTTTCATCGGCAAACAACAAAATGGATGATGCCCTAAGGTCCTGGGCAGGCGTTGGTTTCTTCACTAATGTTGAGACGAGTAGACACTAAAAGGCTACCCTCCCTTTGTAGTCAGTCTTTAACCAACCAGGACAGAGGCTCAAACAGTCTCTTTCTGTGATGAAGTGTCTTTCTTCCTGGATTGCAGTAGGTATCTATATGCACCAGGGTTGACTTCCTCAGGTCCTTCAGGTTACACAGCTCATCCTCTCTCGGTGACCAAAATGTCACGATGATCTGTCAGCACAGCAGGGCTCACGAAGGAAGAGCTTCCCGCACCTGCTGATAAATAGAAGACAAGCTGTCAGTTAACTGGGACAAATAGTCACTCATCAACATGTCTGGGGTACCTAATACTGGTGCAGAACAAAGAGCTCGGCGTAACTGTTGGAATGCATTCTGACATTCAGCAGTCCATGGGAGGGGCATCGGAGTGTCTTTAGTCAAAAGGGCCAACAAAGGTTTAATAATGTGTGAAAAACTGGGTATCCACTGCCTACAAAAAGAAGTAAGGCCAATCAGTGCACAGACATCCTTCTGAGTACGGGGCACCGGAGTATCTAAAATAGTCTGAATGCGGACTGGTGTAAGTGCATGTCCCTCCTTAGACAGGAGGTGACCTAAATAGGTAACCTGCTGTCTACAAAATTGCAATTTATTTTGCGAGACTTTGATATTGTGAGAGGCAAGAAATGCTAACAATAACAGTGTTCCTACTTCACACTGCTCAGGGGTATCTGCAGCCAACAAGATATTGTCGACATATTGGATAAGGGCCACCCCTTTGGGTACAGGAAAGGAATCAAGCTGCCTTTTTAATGCCTGACTGTAAATGCTAGGACTCTCTGTACAGCCCTGTGGAGCTCTACAGAACCGAAATGATCTATTTTCCAGAACAAATAACAGCTGTCAGGGTGAATGGGGATCGAGAAGAAAGCATTCTTCAAATTGATCGCCGAAAATGTAGTGGCAGTAGGAGGGACCATAGTGAGAAGTGTAGTAATATCAGAAACTACCGGATATTGGGGCACTACAATTTTATTAACTTCTCGCAAATCAATAATGAATCAGTAGATTTTAGTGTCAGTATCTTTTTTCAAAATAGGAAGGATAGGGCTATTGCAAGTGTTATAGGGGACTTCTTCCACTACCCCCACATTAATCAAATCCTGAACAATGTGTGCTAATGCTTCTTCACCTTCTCTGGATATTTTGTATTGGGGCAGTCGAGGCAATGAGACACCCTGCTTTACTTGAATATGTACAGGTGAAATAACCATTTGTCCCACATTAGTATCTGATTTAGCCCACAAGGTACTGTAAGGATGCCAGAGAAACATCCTCATTGATAAGACATGATCTCTCAACCATTGGATAATTGTCATTCAAAATAACATGCACACCTTCCGGAGAACAACGTATTGTGGCACGAAAATATTTAAGCATATCGATACCCACAATGTTGTCCGGTGTGGTAGGGGAAATCAAAAATGGACATGATGCAGTGAATTTATCAAGTCTGAATTCAAGTGGCTGTGAAAGTGGGCTAGGTGTAGGAGTTGCATCGAATCCTATCGATGTTATCATTGTGCCAGACAGGGGAGCCCAAGGAACCAATTTTTTAGACAGCGCACTACGGGTAGCCCCTGTATCAACCAGAAACCGATCAGTAGATCCCAAGACGTTTGCGTCAACATAAGGACCCATTTGATCTACTGGCACCTCAACCAGTTCCTTACCCCATCCTAGGCATCCCTATGCATAATTGGAATCTGCAAGGGCATCAGCAGAATAATCAGACATTTGATATTGATTTTGTCTATCAAAAGTATTAGAGTAATTTGGCCCTTCAACTGCCTCGAACCTGGGTCGAACTCCTGTACCTCCCCTGTTTCCTGAATTTCCTGGGCTTCCTCTTATTCTGCCCCTTCCCCGTTGATACTGCTGACCTCGCAAAAGAGGGCACTCAGAATGCCAATGCCCAGTCTCTTTACAATAAGCACACTGATCAGGGGACAAAATTGCTCGAGGAAGAGGGGGCACTCCAGGTGTATACATTGCACGTCCGCCTCTTCCACTTCCCCTAAACGGTGGACCACATATTTGAGCCAACATAACTTTATCTTTAAAGCTTTATCCTTCTTATCCTCCCTGCCTGTCACTTCCTGTTCCTGTCGTTCATAATATTGGGCCATATTCAAAAGGGAAATAGGGGAAGACGTGGTCCAAGAACTCTCGCTGGCCTTTAAGCGACTAGCTATTCCTGGTACCATATTAGCAACAAACAAATGCTTACCCATATCATCGGCCAATGACTGACCACTAAACTCATGGAATGTCTCTTCAAATCTTGAAAAGAAATCAGAAACGAACTCATCCTTTTGCCGTTTACAGGACGCTAACGTAGCCCAATCTATTCTTTTAGGGGGTATGAGAGTCTGTAACTTAGGGGCCCATTAGGATGGCGGTCCGCCATGGTAGCGGAAAACAACCGCCCGACGGTACCGCAGCAAAACCGGCGGTCCGATTAGGACCAACCGCCCCAAAAAAACGACCGTGGAGGAAAGAGCAAAATAAAAAAACATCTGTAGCGGGCTGAGAGAAACACACAAACCTGCGCCACGATAGCAGAGCGGAAACACCGCCCGGTAAATTTGGATATCTCCGATGTGCCCGCGGTACGTTCAGCTGTTTCCGACCGCCACAGTCGCAAACAGTGATGAATGAGTGATGGAGAAAATACCCTACTTAATATGCATGCTCAAGCAGACGTGCGCAGCGGGCGCACTACCGGCGCGCCAAGGGCAAGCCCGTCTGTGTCCGTCCGCGGCCGGTCGGGGCCCGAGGCCAGAACCCCTGCCCAACTGGATCAGCTCGTAGGTATACTGCTGAACAGCTACACACACTATGCCCCCCCATCTTGGAGATATGTAAGCATAGCATAGTGACAGAGAACATGCATCAGAAATGTAAACACTGCCCATTTACTATGGAGACGAACAAAAAACAAATAGGGGCATGCCAGAAGTTCAATCTCACCCTGATTAACTGCAGATCCCTGAAGAAGCACAAACATGAAATCCGTGACTATCTATTAGACTTGCAGCCAGATGTGATGTTTCTTGCTGAAACCTGGCTAAACGAGGACTCTACCCCAGAGATCCTTGAGGCTCTTCCACATAACTATGGAATTATTAGAGTGCATCGGACAACTAACGGGGGGGAGGGATTGCCATTATTCATAACTTAACGATTCAATGTACCTTGGAGCCATCAAACATTGAGGATAGCGAAGCAGGCTTCTCTATAATGGCAACTGCTAACTATATTATGAAGGGGTTTCTAATTTACAGACCACCAGGGCCATCCACCCAAGCCTAATAGAGCAGGTGATTCAACCTGCTCTGCGCTATGACAAAATGCTTTTTTTGGGGGACCTGAATCTTCACTTTGACGAGATGACGAATAACGTAGTGCAAGAGATCTGTCAGGAACTGGCTGCCCTCCAACTGACATTACAATCTGGACTCCCTACTCACCAATTAGGCCACCTATTAGACCCGATTTTCACCAATTGGGGGGCCCTAGGAATTGAACGCCCGATTGCAGTTCCCTGGACTGATCACTTTGGGGTCCCCTTTAGCGTTCTGGTGCCCTATACCTATACTCCCAAGATGTCTGGCACTGGGAAACTACATAGGAAGTGGGCTAGGTTTTCATCAGCTAGCTTTAATCTGGCCCTCCAACAGGGCGGAGCACCTGGTGCCAAAGATATTGACTCTGCCTGTAGTGCACTAGACAAGCGGATTACGGAGGCATTAGATAGAAATGCTCCATGGTCCCCGAGTGCACCTGGGAGACAATTAAAAACAGCACCACGTTTAATGACAAACTCAGAATAGCTAAGTCCAATTGTAAGCGCCTAGAAAGGACATGGAGGAAAGACTTCTCAGATCACAAGAAGACTGAATACAAAACCAGTCTCAAACACTATCACTCCTTCATAAGGAAAGCCCGGGCCGCCTACTATAGTGATAGGATTGAGATAGCTGAGAATTCCTCGAAGGAACTCTTTACTATTTTCAAAGAGATCTCATCACTAGCAAGAACTACAGCTCCTAACACCAGCTCCGTGGACTCTTGCAACTTGGTGGCAGACTTCTTTGCGGAGAAGGTAGAAAGGATCTATTCTACCTTCCCAGATGAAGCACATAATGGGTACTCTGATAGCGAGGGGACATCCAAAATAGCGGAGGCGGAATGCCTTTGTGGTATTGTTCTCCCCTCCTGTGACAACCTCAAAGACATAGCCTCAAGCATCAAATCTGGCTCACCTAGGGACCCCACCACTCCTAAAGTGTTAAAAGAGAGCCTAGAGGTCCTAGTGCCCGACATCAGCCACCTCCTTGAACTCTCTTTTACTTCGGGAACGATCCCAAAGAGGTGGAAAGAGGCGATTGTCCTCCCCATAAAAAAGAAGCCGAATGTAAGCATGAGTCAATTGGAGAACCTGCATCCAATTTCACTTCTGCCTTACTTTGCCAAAATAGCAGAAAAAGTGGTCAACACTCAACTGATAGGCCATATTAATAAAGACAACCTACTTCACCCTACACAATTGGGTTTTCGAGCAACCTACTCTACTGAATCATCACTGCTCCTATCCACAGAAACCATCCGCAAACATGTAGATGAGGGCCAGACGGTCGCCCTAGTCCTCTCAGACCTCAGTGCCGCATTCGACACTGTAGCCCACCCAACTCTTCTACAGCGCCTCAGAAAAGGAGGACTGGCGGAACGAGCCCTAGACTGGCTGGAGTCCTTCTTACATGATCGCAGCTTTCAGGTCTCTCAGCAACCATATTTTTCTAGGAGCATTACACTGGCCCAAGGGGTCCCTCAGGGTTCCACACTCATTCCCACTCTCTTTAATCTCTATATCACCCCATTGGCAGAGATTATTGGAAAATATGGCATCAGTGTTGTGTCATATGCGGATGACATGCAACTGGTGGTGTCATTAGCACAAGCCCATGAGGAGGCAGCCATCAACTTCTTGACTTGCCTACAAGAACTGGTGTCTTGGATGTCGAACAACTGTTTAAAACTTAATGGCAATAAAACAGAAGTTCTAGTGGTAGGCAGAGCCCCCTCGATTTGGTTCACAGCATGGTGGCCTCAGACACTGGGACCTACCCCATCCCCTAGCGAACAGATTAAGAACCTAGAGATGTGGCTAGACACCAAACTATCTTTTGAGAGCCACACCAGACGGGTGGTAGGGAAATGTTTCGGGGTAATGAAAGGACTCCGGAAGACCCTTGATGTACTTCCCAGGACAGCTAGAAAAACCATAGTCCATGCTCTGGTAACCTCACACTTAGACTATGGTAACACCTTGTATTTGGGGGTAAGTAGCAAATGTATGCAAAGACTCCAATGCATCCAGAACGCGGCAGCCCGCTACGTTCTGATGCTGCCCAGGAGAGCTTCCTCTAACCAGGCCCTGGCATCCCTTCACTAGCTTCCGGTGAGGGAGAGAATTCTCTTTAAAGCCCTGTGTGTTAGTCACCGCATCTTACAGAGAAAAGGACCTACCTATCTACATGATCTACTCACTCCCTACACTCCGACCCACCTTCTGAGATCAAGAGGGACGGGAAAGGTTAGAATTCCGACCATCAAAAGAGAGAGAATGGGTGGCCGATCTTTCCGTTTCTTGGCGGCCAAGCACTGGAATAATCTCCCCCTGGGTCTCTGGTTGGAGACTTCGGAGACACTCTTTCGGAAAAAACTCAAAACCTGTTTTTTTCCGTCCATAGACCTTCCCTTCTAACTGTCTCACAGCACTGCCTCTAGCGAGCTTGTGATGCCGCAGCACGGGGACACACTAGTTAGTGTAGCCATGTGCTTTATAAATTTGTTTATTATTATTATGGGAGCTACGGCGGAAGGGCTGTAGCATAGCCACCGCTGCGGACACTCCGTGAAGAAAATGGCAGACAATATGAAAACACACAACATGGCCACCAAGTGCACACTGCAAACTAGTCCTGCCCCTAAAAACACCTAACACATCCCAAAGACACACACCCATGGCAAATCAGAAAACTACAAATCCCAGGACAACCCACACAACACACCTGACAGCATAACCCACTTTGACACACCTACATACCTGAGTATAAAACCAGCCCCTTCCCTGACCACAATCCTTTGCAATACTCCACAACTGAAGGGCACAACACCACAGCTGAAAGGAGAGGCAAATCAGCACAGCACACAGACATCACTACCACCAACACCACTTCCACACCTGCACCTCTAACCCCTTTGCACATCACAAACGATACACATCACCACCACAACCACCACTCCCATACCTGCACCTCTAACCCCTTGGCACATCACACACCATGGCATGAGAGTGAGTTGAAGGTTATGGTAGATGAGATAATCAGAGTTGAACCACAATTGTTTGGTAATCAGGTCCAACAGACACCATTAGCCACAAGAGCACAAATGTGGGTAAGGATAGTTAATAAAGTTAATGCAGTAGGGACCACCCTGCACAACAAACAGGAAATACAGAAACGGTGGCCTGACCTGAAGACTGTTGTGAAGAAGAAGAGGAGCAAGAACCGCGAGCTGGCACAGATGACTGGCGGTGGCCCTCCTGTTCCACTAAAAACATTCACTTCATGAGAGGAGAAGGTGCTTGCCATACTGCATCCAGAGAGTCTCTCAGGAATAGACAGGGGAGTGCAGGCTGGTAAGTACAAACAAATGTATACCATCACACTGCTATGTACTGTCTTGCACAACTACAAAGCTACACCTCCTAGGCCCAAGTCCATTAGTCTGCACCACAATAGCCAACACAGGTCTCACAGATGTAACATTCACTTCATCTGAATCACCCCAAAGCTACACAACATTTACAGGGTGGCATGTTTCCAGGCAACCAGCACCACAACTCCCACCCTGCACCCCTGTCCCACCCCTGAGCAGGGTGGAGCACTCCCTCCCACCCAGAAGCATGTGGCAGACATTGCATTTTCCACCTTCACCTAACAGGTAGGTAACCATCTTAACAGGGAGGAGTGTCAGTGGTTGGGAAGCCTGCACTTCAACTCACACCAGGCCCACTGGTACCAAAGCCCACAACCATGTGTCCTCCATTGCATTGCCTTCCACAAACTTACAGGTAGGTAGCCAAATTAAAAGGGAGGGGTGTTTGTGGGTGGGAGGCTTGCACTACAACTCCCACCATGCACCTCTGTCCCACCCCTGAGCAGGATGGAGCCCTCACTCCCACCCGAGGCATGTGGCAGCCATTGTATGGATCCCCCTCACCTAACAGGTAGGTAACCATCTTCCCAGGGAGGGCTGTTTGGGGGTGGGAGGCCTGCACTACAACTCCCACCATGTACCCCTATCCCACCCCTGAGCAGGATGGAACACTCCCTCCTACCTAGATGCATATGGCAGCCATTGTATGGTTCCCCCTCACCTAACAGGTAGGTAGCCATCTTCCCGGGGAGGGCTGTTTGGGGGTGGGAGGCCTGCACTACAACTCCCACCATGGGATGGAGCACTCCCTCCCACCCAGATGCATGTGGCAGCCATTTTATGGATCCCTTTCACCTAACAGGTAGGTAGCCATCTTCCCAGGGAGGGCTGTTTGGGGGTGGGAGGCCTGCACTACAACTCCCACCATGCAACCCTGTCCCACCCCTGAGCAGGATGGAGCACTCCCTCCCACCCAGATGCATGTGGCAGCCATTATATGGATCCCCCTCACCTAACAGGTAGGTAGCCATCTTCCCAGGGAGGGCTGTTTGGGGCTGGGAGGCCTGCACTACAACTCCCACCATACACCCCTGTCCCACCCCTGAGCAGGATGCAAGAACACTCCCTCCCACCCAGATGCATGCGGCAGCCATTGAATGGAACCCCCTCACCTAACAGGTAGGCAACCATCTTAACAGGGAGGGGTGTCAGTGGTTGGGAAACCTGCACTACAACTCACACCAGGCCCACTTGTACCAAGCTCAGCAGGATGGAGCACTCCTACCACACCCACAACCATGTGTCCTCCATTGCATTGCTCTCCATAAACCTACAGGTAGGTAGCCTATTCAACAGGGAGGGGTGTTTGTGGGCAGGAGGCCTGCACTACAACTCCCACCATGCACCCCTGTCCCACCCCTGAGCAGGATGGAGCACTCACGCCAACCCAGATGCATGTGGCAGCCATTGCATTGTACACCTTCACATAACAGGTAGGTAGCCATCTTATTCTCTCTTGATCCACCCCTGAGCAGGATGTAGCCCTCCACCACACACAGAGATGTGTCACAAATTCCACCCAATTGTCAGAACCGAATAGGTAAATAGACAGTGCATGCACCCAGCCATTCCTCACATAAAGCATGTTGTCATATGACAACACCAGCACTCTCAACACACCAAAATTCACACAGATCTTAGTGCCACTTACAATGTGCAGCCAGCCAAGCGAATGTAACTGTCACAGCAACCAAAGTGTGACTCACCAATTCACATGTTGATGAAAGTTGCTGGTTGAACCAACGGAAGACACTGTTCCAAAGGAAGGGTGCTAAATAGCCCCTACCAGAAAGCAAAAAGAAAAAAAAGGACCTAGGTATAGGGAGGGACCCCACACAGAGGAGAAAGAACAAGTCTAGTCCCCTGTTGCCCTCACACACCCCGAAAGGTGTCATGTTTCATCATCGGGCATTTGCTCCTCGTCGGGCCCGGCGCTGCAATGCCCTACGGGTCCCCGAAGGGTCACTTTAGCAGAGATCTTTTAGGGGAAATGCCGGATGGTGCATGTGGGTGTGTGGGGTGCGGGTCCCTAAAAGAGGGTGAAACAAAGTGCGTGCAAGATAAGTAAAATTTAATCCGGGGTTACTAAATCAAAAAGCTAGAGCAGGGATATTGCCAAAATAAAATAGATTAGAACCCCTCGGGTATAAAGTTACCCCAATGTCCAATGTCTGTAGGGATTGTGACGAAGGATAGTGTCAACTATATGGACACCCTAAGCCTTTTTAGATTGGCAACTTTGAGAATTTAGAATTTATGGGCAAGCATACATGGGCCCGAGTCTGGGTGGGGGGGATGGTGACATTAGGGGTATACTAGGTGTTCCCTAGTTTCTGGTCTTGTGTGTCTTTTGATTGTGGCAGGTCGTGCACACGATTGTGGCACGTTTTGATGCACCAAGTTGTACTGATGCTCATACTGTGTGTCCTCTATCTTGTGTTTCTTTCCTAGGTCATTTATCAGGAGCGTTTACAAATTCTCACCACCCTGTTTGGGAAACAGTATGGTGGCCCGCCCTGACTAACTATGAGGGTATTTATTTTTAATCATTCACTTCACGTGCACTTCACTACACCTGTTTTTTGATCCTGAAGAAGCGCCAATGACCCTGGTGGCAATAGGGGCGCGAAACATGTTGGTCTACGACAGGCATAATATGCCTGCTGGGGTAACTTTATACCCGAGGGGTTCTAATCTATTTTATTTTGGCAATATCCCTGCTCTAGCTTTTTGATTTAGTAACCCCGGATTAAATTTTACTTATCTTGCACGCACTTTGTTTCACCCTCTTTTAGGGACCCGCACCCCACACACCCACATGCACCATCCGGCATTTCCCCTAAAAGATCTCCGCTAAAGTGACCCTTCGGGGGACCCATAGGGCATTGCAGCGCCGGGCCCGACGAGGAACAAATGCCCGATGATGAAGCATGACACCTTTTGGGGTGTGTGAGGGCAACAGGGGACTAGACTTGTTCTTTCTCCTCTGTGTGGGGTCCCTCCCTATACCTAGGTCCTTTTTTCCTTTTTGCTTTCTGGTAGGGGCTATTTAGCACCTTTCCTTTGGAACAGTGTCTTCCGTTGGTTCAAGTATCATGTTAGAGGAGCGCAGACACTGGACCATAATTTGCTTCTCGGTCCCCCCCTTCTTTTGTTGACTCAGATGAAAGTTTCTGCACAACAATGCACAGCACTGCATGCCATGTGTAAGTGCCATGGGGCCAGAGAATCAATTACCATATGAAAACAAAGAAAGCATGGGCGGCAATAAAAATTTAGGTTTGCACATGACATGACAAAGGAATGCATGAGATAACAATGGCCAGTCCATGCTCAGCTGTAACCTCTGCCAGTCAGAGTGATCAACAAAGACGCTTCACATTAAAGTGTTGTAGCGCAAGTCGTCAGATGACAACATGTCCTTGTAATCATAAAATATGCACGTTGCGCATTGCATGTATTGACATGTCGCACCATGGACAAGCAAAACATGTCCTGCCACAGCAAGTCAGGCTGCACAGTAGTGTACAGACAAACAATGTGACAACTAGTAAACGGTGTTGTGTATGAACAGTGAATAAGGTACATCTAACACCATGCTTGAGGGGTGCACCTCAATGACCATCTCCCCTCTGTCCCACAGGTGACCAAGAACTGACTGCAGAGGACGACAACAGCAACCTGCTGAGCCAGTCCCCCCCCCTGCAACATGGACTCTCGGATGTTGACTCCCTGGATTCTTTGGATGAGGAGTTCGGAGCCGGCCCATCTGGTGTGCCAGGGCGCAACAGGTCACAGGACTCCATTGTCCCCCCACCACATCTGCTGCAACAACAACATCTCCATTGTCCCCCGCACCACCAACTGAGGAGTGCAGGGAGAGTATGCGTGTGTCTACAGTGGTGAGGCAACAGGTCCGTGGCAGCAGGACAGGTGGGGGCACAAGGGTCAGACATAGACAACCGGACACTGGGACCAAAGCCCTGGACAACATCAACAGAGTCATTGGGGCCTATGAACAGGACCAGGGACGAAGGGGCCGGACTGAGGAAGATTACCGCAAACACCTTCTGCTGATGAGGTCCATGGACACTCGCATGGGATCAAATTGTGGACCTCTTGGGCTAGCTAGTGGCAGTACTGAGGGACAGGTCTGCGCCACTACCAACACCTCCACCTCACTTTGGTGGGCTGCAAGATGACAGTTCACAATCCTCCCCTGCGGCCACAGAGAGGGGTGAGTCCTCAGACCCCACTGGCCCTGCAGCAGAGGGCCCCCCGCAAAACGAGCAAGGGGCCGTCCAAAGAAATCCCTGGGAGTAACCCGTGGCAAAGCACCTGCCAAACGCCAATCATAGAGCCAGCCATGATGAGCTCACTCTTCAATACCGCATTGACTTTCTGGACTGTCCTTACCCACACTGCCTTGTGAATGGCATCTGTCTATTGGACTGGGTCACCACATCGATGTGGTGACTACTTGATTGTCTCATCTACCATAACTGACAACTCATGGCATCAATAATAACCTTATTGTAAATATTCACCCACCCTCACATGTCCACATTGTAAATAAACACTATTCACACACACATGTTGTTGTGTCAGCTCCGTGTTTAATCCAGGTAGTGCAGACTTCACCATGATTACAATGTACTTGGAGTATGGAATGTGTGTTGGCAAGGAGAGGCTGAAGGGACCAGGGAAAACAGAACAGAACAATATTCACTAGTCAGGTGTTGGCATCACAGCCATCACTCAACACTTGTCATCAAGGTACTCAATTCT
Organism: Triturus cristatus; assembly: GCF_964204655.1. Taxonomy (NCBI): domain Eukaryota; kingdom Metazoa; phylum Chordata; class Amphibia; order Caudata; family Salamandridae; genus Triturus; species Triturus cristatus. Next base: position 1,129,444,917 of record NC_140579.1, on the reverse strand, counting down.
GCACACATTACAATGAGCGACAGTGCTGACATAAACATCATGTTGATATGCCAAATGACTCTGTCCCAGAAATATTATCAGCCACCATTGAGTCAACAAGCAGCTGCAGTCACAAAGTTGACACACACCTTGCCAACAACAGCAACATCATCACACAATGGCCCCGTTGTACATTGTCACTCACCTTCAAGTGAAGTAGTGGTTGATGAGCTGTCGCCGCAGGTCAACACCTTCCTCCTCTCCACTTTCCTCGTCACTGGACATGGGTTGGTTAGCAGGCAGGGGCCTCTGCTGCTCATCACCATCCAGGAGCAGGGGGATCTCCTTGCGCAAGGCAAGGTTGTGGAGCAGCATGCTACAACGATCTGGCACACCTTTTGTGGCGAGTACATGAGGGCACCTCCGGTCTTGTCCAGGCAGCGAAACCGTGACTTGAGGAGGCCAAAAGTCCGCTCCACCACACAACGGGTCCTCCCATGGGCATCGTTGTAGCGACTTCAGCCGGTGTCTGGGGATTGCGCAGTGGCTTCAGCAACCAAGGACGGTTGGGATATGCAGAGTCACCTAGGTGTGAGATAAACAGACCTACTTTGTAATACAACTGTGGCAGAGGACAGCATGTCACACACAGCACGCTAATTGACTCTACATACTCACCCACAATCCATGCCCGCTCAGGAAGCAGATTAGCCATCAACTGAGGCACGATGCTGTTCTGCATGATGTATGAGTCATGGGCCGAGCCTGGAAATTTGCCACATATGTGCGAGATGATCATATCCGTCTGGCACACCACTTGGACGTTGATGGAATGGAAATGTTTCTGATTCCTGTAGACATGCTCACGTGCCTGTGGTGGAACCAGCCCAACATGTGTGTAATCAATGGCACCAACAACATGGGGAATGTGCCCGAGGGCATAAAAGTCACCTTTAACATCCGCCAACTCATGCCTCCTGGGGAAATGTATATATCTGTCCTTGTATATCATCATGGCGGACAGGATATCCCGTAGCACCATGCTGAACATCGGTTGTGACATCCCACCTGCACTGGCCACAGTGTTCTGGAATGATCCAGTCGCAAAAAAATGCAGGGCCGCCATCACCTTCATTGTTGTGGTGAAAGCACCCGGATATGTCTTGCGAGGCTGCAGGTGGGGCTCCAACATAGCACATAGGGTTTGTAGGGTGGCTCTATCCAGACGGAATTTCTGGATGACCTCCTCATTCTCCATGTCTGCCAGCACTGTGTAGGAACGATGCAGATTTGGTCTCCTCCTAGTTGAGATACAAAGGGAAACATGTCAATGCAATACACCATGGGATGTCTACTACATCTTACATTTTGACTGACAGAACCCCAACAAGGATTGTCATCACAGTCGAGTTGCAGACCACTTTACATGTAGTGACACCTTCAGCTATACTACTCGTACACTTGTTCCCTTGAACACAGCAAGTACCTACAAAACAATATCTGACTATGAGAATGCACAAAGGGATATGGCCACATCTAGCATGATCATCCCTGAGAGTATTTCAAACAGCATATGTGTGGAACTGCAACACCACTGTCGAAATACCTAGCTGCTGTACCTGCCACACCTTCAGCGGTAAGTTGCACAGGGCACACATCGACAACACAATGAGCACAGTCTGTGCGTAAACTACAAGTATGTGCCTGAGCCAAGAAAAGTAGACAGTCCAATATGCACATTGTTCATTGACACATACATCACTGGGATTCTATCTACCCTCTCATACATTAAAATGCGTACCCATTGGAAAGTCCATCACAACTCTGTTCTGTGTACATGCCCATCAATATCACAAGTGACATGTGAGTGAGTACATGCCAATGTACTAAATCACATATACAAACATGGCATGTGTAGTCAGCAGTGGTCTAAATGTTAATATGGCATTGTGTGCACAATGATGTGCCATTAATCATGTGGCAACTGTGCACTGTTGATAACTGGCCATTGGCCATTGACACAGCATGATGTGTCCATAGGTGCTGTCAAACAAAGTGCTCCGCCATCCAAATCACGGTCACTCATAGCAATGAATGGCACCCAAATCACGGTAGCTACCGTCTGGCACCAGAGGTGTGTCACCGCCAATGCCCAACACAAAATCGCGGTAGTGATAGGCGTATACACATGGTCAAATGGCGGTCGGCATGCTCCGCCACCCAAATCACGGTCACTCATAGCAAAAAATGGCACCCAAATCACGGTAGTGACCGCCTGGCCCCTGCGGTGTGTCACCGCCATGGACCATGCCCTTACCGCCAATGGGAACTGCAATCACGGTAACTTAATGCAATTTTCAAAATCGCGGTAGGCGTGCTCCGCCACCGCGGGGCAGGTCATTGGATGCAATTGAAAGATGCACCATCGCTGTAGCGCCCGCCTGGCCCCTGCGGTGTGTCACCGCCAGTACCATGCCCTTACAGTTAATGGGAACCGCAATCGCGGTAGACTAATGCAATTTTGAAAATCGCGGTAGGCGTGATCCGCCACTGCGGGGCCGGACATTGGATGCAATTGAAAGATGCACAAGCACGGTAGCGCCCGCCTGGCCTCTGCGGTGTGTCACCACCATGGATCATGTCCTTACAGCCAATGGGAACCGCAATTGCGGTAGACTAATGCAATTTTGAAAATCGCGGTAGGTGTGCTCTGCCACTGCGGAGCCGGTCATTGGATGCATTTGAAAAAGGCTGGCCTGGAACACCAATTGCAGCAGCTTAGAACCACTGAAACTACCCCAGGGGGCTATATATGTGTGGGAGAGAGCCTCACATTTCCACAGCTTCCAGTGTCTGCTGCCTGAGAGCCCTCACCTGCCGCTGCTGCTGCTGCCTCCAGGGACTGCTGCCTGCCACCCCTCAACAGCAACAGCTTCTGCCTCCAAGGACTGCTGCCTGCCACCCCTCAACAGCAACAGCTTCTGCCTCCAGGGACTGCTGCCTGCCACCCCTCAACACCAACTGTAGCAGCTGCTGTCACCTGGCCACAGTGATGGTGAGGACTGAGAAGATCCAGGCCAGTCCCTTCATCAGCGAGGAGCTGGAGGTCCTGGTGGACCAGGTGCTCACACACTATCCAAGGCTATATGGGGCCCCAAATGTTGTGGTAAGTCTTCAACAGTGTGAGTGTAAGTGCAGGGGGGGCACACATGAAGTTGAGCTGCTGCAGTATGGGCCTAAGAGTGTGGGGTTTTGTCATGCACTGCCTAGCATGCTTTTTCCAGGGGGAAGGGGTGTGTAGCCTATGTCACACGTTTCCCTACCTGCACAGCAAGATTTGAGGGACATGTATTGTCTAGTCAGCCATACAGTGACGCAGCAAGTTGGTAATGCAGGAGTCAGGACAGTGATTGCTTTTGTGAAAGGCTGGGTGCGTCCCTGTTGTCCCTCTTAGTGTGAGCCCACCTGGCCTGCACAGTCACCGCCCAATCTGACAAGGACACATCACTGAATGTACAGAGTGTGACATGTGTCTTATTTTCATTACTCTCCATCAATAAGCCGTCTCAGCCCTGTAGATTGCACACGACCGGCCTTGTGAGAAGGGTGTGGGTTTGTGAGATCATGCCCCTCAATGTGACATCCATGATACAGTGAGCCATTCACAGGGCAACGACATTGAGGGCTGCACAGTCTTGGACACAGTGAGTTTACCCCCAGACATATGTTGATATGTAATGTATGTCTTGCTTCACTTAAAAATGGACTGTAGATGTGGGCAGACTACACATGGCCTTATGTGCTGGCATCCTGCATGTGTATAGAAATGAGCAGGTACTGTGTCCACCCACACCCCTGTATGCATGTAGGTGTGGTTCTCCCATGCTGATGTACCATGTGAGATGCATTCTTGTCTCTGTGAGACATATCTGTGGATTTGTGGCGAGTCAGTATCATGCTACTGTACTGAGAGATATTGGTACATAACACTGTGTCACTGATGTTTTCCCCCTCTTGTTTCCCATGCCTGCCGCTCAAAGTACACCAGCGTAAGGCCGTGTGGAGGGCCATCGCATGCAAGGAGCGGGCTTTGGGTGTCTCCAACCGACGGCGCACCCACTGTCACAAGAGGTGGGATGACATCTGCCGGCTGAGCAAGAACGTAGCCGAGATGACACTGGGGTAATCCCTCGGACTGGCAGGTTGGCGCGGCGCAGCATGACACCACTAATGGCCCGCATCTTGGCCGTGACACAGCTTGAGCTGGGTGCACGTTTGAAGGAGCATCAGCATCAAGCTAGGGTTGAGTATTTTGGGAAGGGTGATTTTGGCCATGAGGGGCTGCATGTGTACACAGCCTGGGCCAGCGCTGGGCTATATGATGTTGGTAGTGTGATGCAGTGGCTTGTAAGTGGCCTCTGTGCTGGGTGCAGCTGTCATGCATTTCCCCTACCTGCACTTCCTAATGTAATTTGATTACTGGGCATTTACATTGCAACCTAAGTCGTGGTCTTCAGGTATCGTCTGCATTGGGTTAGTCTGGTAAATCACATGGAAGGGGAAGAGCAGTGTGCCTGTTCGGAGTGTGCTTTCATCAATGCGTACATTGCCTGACCTCAGATTTGTGAGGCTTGGACATCTGACGCCAATGTGCAACAGTAGTTGTGCCCCAAAGTACAACATGGTGGATTGCATGGGCTCATGGCCATTGTGGACTGATATGTTGGAGTCTGTATCTGTGTTGTCCCCTTCTGCTCCAACAAGATATGACAGTGGCAACATGTTGTGGGGTTCATCCTTGCCCCCATCAGGGCCCCAGGTGTGCTCAGAGCTATTTGTGTGTCTGCTTGAATGGAGCCACCGGCAGGATATTGTGCTGTGTGGTCATCACATGGCTCACTTATGCCTGGTTTGCTTGTTCACACACACTGTTCGCGTAAAAAATTGAGGTTGCACAATGTGATTGCACAGGGTGGTGTGCAACATGTAGATTTCATCATCTTCAGTGATGCTTTGTTTGCATATGTTTGTTCTGTTGATGCCAAAGAACTGACCCTACATCTCTCTCTCATGCAGCATCTCCCGTGGGCACAGAAGGACAGGGCATGGACACCAGTGGTGAGGCATCAAGCGCATCAGCTGCACTCGAGCACAGTGATACAGATGTGACCAGCTCCTTGGAGGGGGACAGGAGTCTGCTGGAGGAATCACAGCCAGAGACGCAAAGCTCCACGTCATCTGACGAAGGCGGTGACGCATCTTTGTTGGCGGACACAGGGAACGGGGACTCTGCCTTCTCGTCCACCACACAGCGTTCAGTGCCCACCCTCCCAGCTACTTCCACTAGTGCTGCCCGTGTTCGCACAAGTAAGAAGGGAAGAGTGTCCTTCATCCCAGGCACCGCTGCCCCTGCCCCTGTCCCCCCCTGCTGCCATCAGTGCGGAGTCTGTGGACCTTTTGCACCAGCTGTGTGTGGGCCAGACAGCTCTCCTTAATGCCTTCAAAGGCTACGACAAAAAGTTGGGACAGGTGGTTGGTTGCATGGAGGGCATATATTCAGACGTGGGTGGGCTACACCGGACTGTCCAGTCTTTGTCCTCCGCAGTGACGGCAGCCCTTCAACTGGCACAATCTTGGAGTCCAGATCCAGTCCCGTTGTCCACCCACCTGCCAGTGGCCACATCGGACAATAGTGATCTTGCACAACAGACATCAAGGTCAAGATACAGCACACGCAGCACACAGCAGCAGCAGCCCAAGCGGTCCAGGGCGCAGACACCATCCCCACAGAAAACTAAAGCCACCCCAGAAGGCAAAGACAAAAGCCCGTCTGGCAACACCAAGGGCCACAAAGCCAAAAAGCAGACCTCACGGTCACATGCCTCAGAGGCATCCCCAGCCAAGGACTCTCCTGTCCCAAAAGCGCCTCGCAGAGACATGCAGACAGTTTCCGTGCCCACTGAGAAGGTGGTGCCTGCTAAGAGTACACATAAGAAGAGCTCCAAGGCAGGTTCACCCACAACCTCGACTCCCATCCAAAGCCCAGTGAAGCAGGGGAAGGAGGGCACTGTAGGGAGAACACCTTGTAAACAGAGGATGGAGGTGCTAAAGCAAGGCCAGGCCAAGCGAACTGCAGGATCCAGCATGTCCCCAGAGGGTAGGCCACCGTCTGCACCTGATGCAGCTTTGGTGGTGAGTGTGCCTGTTGTGTCCACACCACTTCCCATTAATCCCAAGACAGGGAAGCCATTTCGAGTCCCCAAGAAGTGGAAAGGCACCCCTCCACAATCTCCCATCCACACTGTGTCTCACGGCAGGATAACTCCACCTCCACGTGCCACTACACCACCTGGTCCAAGCAGCCCTCCAGCTTCCCAAACCACTGATGCCTCTACCTCAGCTGGGCCTCTCTCTCCCCGGTCCAGGCCTCCAACTGTCCCTGACACACAGCCAGCTCCCAGTCCGACTGACAGACAAGTCTGAGTGGTAGTCAGCCTCACACACCTGTCTCTCCTACAGCGGTGCCTGTACTGCCCATTGTTACCCCCCTGACTGTGTTGCTGACCATGGCAGGGTACAGTCACACACATTCCCTGTGCAGCTTCTCATAGGCCCACTCTGCACTTTGTGCTGGCCACTGGCCTTGTTGTTCACTCCTGTTTGCCCCTTGCCTGTGCAGCTTCTCATGGACTCACTCTGCACGTTGGACTGGCCACTGGCCTTGTTGTTCACCCCTGTCTGTCCCTTGCCTGTCCAGCTTCTCATGTAACTGCTCTGCACATTGGACTGGCCACTGGCCTTGTTGTTCACTCCTGTTTGCCCCTTGTCTGTGCAGCTTCTCATGTAACTGCTCTGCACTTTGTGCTGGCCACTGGCCTTGCTGTTGTCCAATATTGGTGCCTATCTGTGCAATATGTGAATAAAGACAGTTGCTCCTGTTGTCTATTTTGTCAGTGTCCTTACTGATTAAAGTTATTTGTGTGTGTGTATGGTTTACTGTGCCACATGATCAGTATGCCACTTAAACATTTCCAATGGCTTGTCTCACTTCTTCTAGTTTTTACAGGGGTGACAGGGACTTCAGTTCTTCCTGACTCTGATGCTTGTGGGTGCAATGATGGTGGTTTTATTTTATCATACTTTGTTTTATGTTAGCTATATTGTACACATGTCTGGTTTGGAGGCACTGCCAGCAGAGAGTGGGATTCTATCTACAGGATTGCAGGCAGGTTGGCCAGGGTCATCATGTATGTGTGATCTTACTTTATCTGTTCCTCAGCAGTGTAGGTGTATAGTCATCTTGTGATGGTCAGTCATCCTAGTCACATAGGTTACTTTCAATGTGTGCACTTGGGTGGTCTAGAAGTGTGCAGTGTGAAGGGGGTGGATTTGTCGGGAGTGTTGATGTGTGTGTGCCCCTGCCATGTAAACTACATACGTGTCACCCAGGAGTAGAGTGTCTGTTTGTGTGAATGTTCAGCCCTGTGCTTGTGATTGTGTGCACATGTGTGTGTTGTATGTTGTGCACTGTGCAGTGTGTTATTGTGTCTTTGCAGTTCTGGCTGACTCCTACTTAATGTTATTGGCAATTGTGATTTATGCAGAGTATGTGACTGGCAAGTCAGTGTGGTGTTTTGTTGATCATCCATGTGTCTTGATGCTGTTTGTGGTGACTGTGCATACCTGCTCAGCCACACTGACATTGTGGGTGTGTTTTCTTATGCATTGCTGTCACATGGGGTTTAAATGCCTGCAGTATGGCATGTGGGATGTGTTATCATGCCATCCCCTATCTGTGCTTCAGATGCCTAACCATTGTGAGTCTGCACTCCATCTATTTGTGTTTGGTACACTCCTGCCATGTCTACTACTGACGTACACACCACTTCACTTTCATGTCAGCTGTCCCCTTGGGTTGCCTGTGTGTGTGTACAACAATAAGGAGCTGTAGAGGGAACAAAACCTAGGTCGCCCTCCTCTCAATCAATATATTTCTCTACAGACCTAGGTCTTTAGAAGGTATACTGGTCAAACACAATGTGGTTCAAAACCCTATCAATTAGGTTATTCTATGCTCCCCATATTTTCAAATTTTGAGGTAGTCACCAAAAGATTCGCCACCTTCAATTTTTAATTAGTAAAAACTTTACTTAAAGCAGTCTCCCCAATGAGCCTCACGGTGTAAAAGCTTGTGTGAAATACACCGGATGTTTCTCTAATCAGTTGATTGATGAAAGAAACGTGAAGAAAAAATGTGAAAAGAGACGAGATGGCACCTCACGTGCGCAACACCAATTGAGCCTGCTGACTGGTACTCATCAGCTCTGCCCACTCTTATCATCATCGGTAACCATCACGCTCCAAAATAAATAAAGTGTCCACATTATAAACCCAAAAGAAATTGTTGCAGGTAAGTGGTGCGACTAAATAGTGAAAATTAAAAAATGAAAGGGATGCACCCTCTATAGGTTCCAACTTTATTCTTCCTTAGAAGTACACCCAATCCAAAGCTTTAAAAAGGTTGCTAAATATGCATACCATTATCATGTGCCAACATGTTTCATCGCCAAGTGTATTTGTGGCGATTTCATCAGGGCAACTACAGTCGCTAGGCACACGTCAAGGACACTTCTTAGAGTTTCATCAGGGGACTGCCAAAAGTAAAAGACAAAGATACACACAACTTAACCATTACCACAACTCGTTCTATATGGAGAAAGAAATATCTCTAATTTAATACATCAGTTACCCTTGTGGAGCCATGGCCTCGCGTACCGGCTCATTCATGGAGGTCACCCAAAGGCTCCTTGTGTGAGTCCTCGTGATGATTAAGCATTCAGCCGTAATGCCGATCTATGGATAGTGTGGTTTCGATACATTCAGACATCTAATATTTACGAACTCTTAACTACAGACTAGCATCCAACACTAATACACCTTGCCCCTTGTTATTGCTGTTCTCATCTTACTCTACACATTTGTCAGCGATATACTGGGCAAAACTCTCACGCACTAATGTATAATCACCCATGAGCCACAGTTCCCCATTAGTGTTCTCGATCAGGTTACGAAAGGCTGTTTATATAAGGGGTATTTTCTTGTCCCATTCTTTCAACATTTACTCGATGTTCCTCCCATGAGTGAATTATTGGAATCTACGGGATCCATCTATGTTATACACAACCCCTTCCCCCTCATTCTACTCCTCCTTACCACCCAAAGCCTCACGGAGCTCCTTCTCTCGGCCGGTCGAGTGTGTTATGTTACCGTGTCTGCTTATATTCCTTCGCCGTGGCCGCCAATCGGCTCGCGGAGTAAATATACGCGCCATTTTAGATTGGGGAGGTATTTCATACGGGAACGAGTTTAAACGTTAATGCGGGCCTTTCTTAATTTTAATGTTTTTTATTTTTTGTTTTTAGCTGTTGTGCGCAATTACATCCTGAGCCCAAATCTAGTACTTATCCCCTGGTGTATTTCTACGGGGTGTCGCTTGTCGGTTCTCAGTCTGTTGTAAAACGCACATCTGCCTTACATTAACTGCGGGCGCCATGTTGACACATAAGATTAGAAAAATGGCTATCGACTTGCCAGTTAGATTTATAGTTTCAAGTCTCTGGTGTATCAACTTAGTTGTTCTCAGAGTGAATATCGTGAGATGGGGATATTACAAATCAGGAATCGGGTTAAAGCACAGCAATCAGGATAAAGCACAGCACATAGATCTCTATTTGATGTTTCTGGTAGTATACTGGGCATCAGTATGAAAAACATGTACTGGGCACCGGTGTAAACAAAACCCAATTCCCCGTTAGTTGTTATCTGATGATTCCATCCCCACAGGACTAGTAAGGACACCACAGGGAAAACAAGGAGGAGAGTGAACCAATGTTAAAGAGGGGTGATCAGTCTTCCACTGTGATACTCAGTTCAATATTATGGACACTCAGTATAGTGCCCTCCCCCACTCAATTTGGTCATTCAATCCACCTTGGTCAGATTTCTCCTGAAAAATCCACCTGGCTTCTTTCGAGGCCAGTAGATCTTCGACGTTTTGGGGTGAACCCATTATTCTCTCCAAGACTACCCACGTGAAAGTATGCTTGTTGTTGTGACAGTGTTGTACCAATTTAGTCGTGAGCTTGCCTCCTCTGATCGTGCTCAGATGCTCCTGTATTCTGACTTTCACCTTCCTCGTTGTGAGTCTAATGTATTGTAGGTTACATTGGCACGTCAGTCTGTAAACCACATTAGCAGTATTGCAATTGCTAAAGTACTTCAAATGCCAGATTTTTCCTGAGTTGAGGGTTACACTTTGGGTTTTCTTAGTTATTCTACACACAGAACATAGTCCACATGGGTAATGTCCTGGAGGAATGGACGACTCCGTCGGCCTCTGTGCCACTTCGACGCGTGTGTGCACGAGTTTGTCACCTAGGTTGCTAGATCTTTTAAAAGCAAACCTAGGGGGAGGCATGTTGAAATCCTCAGTGGACAACAGTGTCCAATGTTTACGTATGGACTGACGGATCTGTGTGGCTAAAGGGTCAAACGTCATGACCACAGGTAGGCAGTCATCTTTTGTTTTTTCATTTTTCTGAAGCAAAACACTCCGCGGAGTGTTCATTGCTCTTTTTTTCGCCTGTCTGATGATTTTCCGGGGATACTGCCTCATTTCAGGTTTGACACATAGTTCTTCTGACTGGTCCAAGAATGTTGTAGTGGATGAACAGTTCCTGCGGTACCGAAGGAACTGTCCCACGGGTAGGTTATCCCTAAGTGCTCTAGGGTGGTACGAATTATAAGACAAGAGGGAGTTTTTATCAGTGGGTTTTTGATGTACTTTTGAGCATAATCTGCCCCCTTCTTCGTAGATGTCTAGATCCAGATATACTGCTGTCTGGCGACTGTAGTTCCATGTGAACCTAAGGCTGGGGTCCTGATGGTTGAGCCAATTTAGGAACTCTAGTAACCCATCCTCTAGGCCGGCCCAAACGCAGAGCACGTCGTCTATATACCTCTTCCAGAGGCGGATGTTACTCTGGAAGGGATTAGACTGGTGGTAAATGACGTGCTCCTCGAACTGGCCTTCATAAATGCAGGCCAGGCTCGGCGCCATCGTCGCGCCCATAGACGTACCCGTGGTCTGCAAGTACATGTTGTCTTTATAGCAGAAATAGTTACGTGTCAGGGCAAGTTCTATGCATTGTAGTATGAAAGATTGTGGAGCATCGTAGAACCACTCTTGTCCCTTCAGAGCATGCGCTGCTGCCACCAACGCTGCATCTTGTGGTATACAGGTATAGAGTAACTCTATATCGATGGTTACCACAAGCACGTTACCTGAGTCAAAGTGGAAATCCTCAAGGATGTTGAGGATTTCTGTGGTATCTTTTACGAAAGATTTCTGATTAACAACTGATTCCCTCAGGAAAAAGTCGGCGAATTGCGAAAGGGGTTCTAACACCGACTGAATCCCCTAAACAATGGGTCGACCAGGTGGGGGGCATTGTGGCTTGTGGATTTTGGGTAAAATGTAAAATGCCGGAGTTCTTGGTTTGTCGTTGACCAAGAACTCTGCCTCCTTGGTCGTAATCCACTTTTTCTCCTTTGCCACCCCTACCATCCTTTTAATGATTTCCAAAAGTTCCTCCAATGGGTCCTTTGTAAGTGGACGGTAGTTTTGGCGAACACCCAATAATCTCATCACTTCGGTGTCATAGTCGATGGTATTCATAACCACTACAGCTCCACCCTTGTCTGCGTTTTTAATCGTCAAGTGCTGGTTATTCTGGAGGCCCTTAACTGCTTCCCAATCCACCCGACTCATGTTGTTAAATTTAGGGATTGCACTTTGCTGTTCTAGTCGAGAAATATCCTGCAGTACCTTATTTTCAAAGACCAATACTTCCGGGCCTACCATTGCATTAGAAGGACAGAAGTTAGATGGTTTCTTTAGTGTGGTGTTAAACAAGGATGGAGACTCCTGTAATTTGTTAGCGAAGAATTTTTTACATTTTATTCTTCGCAGAGTTTCATGAAGTTCAATCCTACATTTAAAGGGGTCATGTGTGGGGGTGGGGACAAACCCTAACCCTTTATTAAGAACTCTTTCTTCATTGATGGTGAGTTCATGGTCTGATAGATTCACCACTATGTTGTTTTTGATCATAGCTGGTTCCTTCCGCGACTCCGTGTTACTCTGGGGGAGTGGGTTTGCCATTGTTGGTTTTGGTTGCCCCTGCCTCGACCCCTGCCACGTGGACCTCCCCCTCTGTTGCCCCTGTGGCTCTGTCCTAAAAAAGAGCGAAGGATAGCGCCTAGGTCTTCGTTATTCTTCTCCTGTTCGTTGAATCTTACTCGGGGAGGGTTTGACTGTGGGCCTAACTCTTCCGCCTCGCTGGAGGTATTGTCGAAAGTCCAATTATTGGGTGTCCGTTTGTTCTGTTGTCTCCCACCTCTACCTCTCCCTCCTCTAAATGAATGTTCTATTACAGGATCGTAATATTTATCATCCACATAGGGAAATGCCCATTCGTGAGAGAAGCGGTCAAGGTTCCTTTTCAACCCTTTGATCTTCTGGTTGATCATATAGTTTTTGTAATCACTCAGATCCTCTTGGATCCTCAGGAGCTGTTCCTTAGTATCAACAAGGGTGGTGTCCCTCCTTATGCTCTCTTCTAGGTCCACTATTTCCTTGAGTAACTCTTCGCTTAGTCTCTTAGCAGTATTAATTATGAGGATTAGCCAATCCCGTGTGCATTTATTGGCTATGTAGCTCCAATCTAGCCTAAATGTTTTATCTTCTAGGAAGATTTTAGGCTCAATCCTTACTAAGAGACTCGCCGGGGCTGCCCCTGCTCTTAAATATTCTGTCATTAAAGCTCCATGGAGAGCTATCCTGACTTGTTTTTTCTTAGTTGTGCTGAGTCTTTCCCACTCTTCTCTTACTGATGTTACATTAAGTAGGGGGGCATCTGGGAACAGTGAGGGACCTGATAGAATTGCTGCTATCTGTTCGTCGGTGAAAGCTAGACAGTTCCTGTCCATTAGGAGAATGTAAATATAACCCCTAAAGTGTGTGACGGGGGGCTCTAACAAGGAACCACAAAAGGGGGGTGGGAGAAAACAGGGGGGAAAAAAGGGTGGGAATGGTATGGTCTGTGTGTCTCTCTAAAGGACAAAGACGTCACGGTGATTTCTAAAAATGCTCTCACGGCTGATCCGCCGTTCTCAACGTGTACAACAATAAGGAGCTGTAGAGGGAACAAAACCTAGGTCGCCCTCCTCTCAATCAATATATTTCTCTACAGACCTAGGTCTTTAGAAGGTATACTGGTCAAACACAATGCGGTTCAAAACCCTATCAATTAGGTTATTCTATGCTCCCCATATTTTCACATTTTGAGGTAGTCACCAAAAGATTCGCCACCTTCAATTTTTAATTAGTAAAAACTTTACTTAAAGCAGTCTCCCCAATGAGCCTCATGGTGTAAAAGCTCGTGTGAAATACACCGGATGTTTCTCTAATCAGTTGATTCCCTTGGGTTGCCTGTGTGTGTGCCTCCCCATCACTTATTTTTTGACACTGAGCTTTGTGGTGCAGATCTTTGCGCAGGAACAATGTGCCCATCAGGACATTTTGCCACATGGTTATATGATTCTCTTGTACTGTTTAGCAGTCATGGTTGTTCATATGCAGTTCAACTGTTTGTGCTGCACTTTCCTCTGGTTGTTTCCACTTTGGTGTCCCAAACTTGTGCATCTGTGGGTGTTGGGTTAGGTGTATGTGTGTTTGCTGAGGTACTGCTTCACTTCCTGAGTTTGGTGTTGTCTGTGTGCTGTTTTGGTTGTTGTTGTGGGTGTTCATGATGTGTCACTCATATCTGTGTGTGACTGGTATGTTTGATGTGCACACACTGCTTGGTGTGCATGCAGTGCTGTGGGTGTATGTTGCCTTGTCCTTGCCTGGTGTGCATCCCCTGATGTCCTGCTGTGTTTGCAATGTAATTTATTGGCATGTGCATCTGTTGTGTGTTTGTTGTGGCTGTGTGCAGTATTTGGGCTGTGTTGTCTCTTATATCTGGCAGATGCTCTGTGTGTGGTGTACTATTTGCATGTCAGTGTGTGTGTTTTGTTGGTGTGGTGTGTTTCATTCAGATGTGTGTTGCCGGTGTGGTGTGCCTTACTTGTGTGTCTGTCACATGAACTTAGGTCTATTCTAGTTCCTGTGCTTGTGTTAGGTGCTTACTTGGTGTTTTCTTCTCTCATATTTGACCTGTCTCTTGTCATTCTTGTGCAAGTACAGAAATGTGGTACACTATGACACCATGATGACTTGATGGGTGGTGTGTTATGTCTGTCTGTGTGTCATTGGAGGCCCATTGGTCCCAGTTTGTGTCCATGATTGTTTTGTGATGGTGCACTTCTTGTCTGTGTTGTGGTATAATGTCTGTGCATTGTTCCTGACTGATGGGGTTGTGCACTCCTGTTCTGTCTGTGCTCCCATTGCCTTTCCACAGTTTTGCTGCACAGGTCATGTCTGGTCTTGTTGTGGTTCTGTGTGTGTTTTAGTTGTGTTGTGTGTTTGTCTGTTGTTTTTGTGCAGACATTAGTTCTGGCATCCCTGCGTGTGTGTGATGTTTGTGGATACCACACAGAGAGTGTGATTGTTCGTCTGTGTAATGACTGGACATTGTTGACACCCTTCTGTGTGTCTAACACTGGTGTTGTATGCTGAAGGTGTGAGGGGGGTTATGTGTGTAGATTCCTACATGTGTTTGACAGTCATGGAGTGTTGCAATGGGCCCTGTGTGTTGTGCTGCTAACATACTCCTGTCAAGTAGTTGGATGCAGAGATGTTGCTGTTCACTGTTTGACTTCAGGGTCTTCCTTTCATCCCTGTGCCCATACATGGGTTGCCTTGCTGTCTCCCTGAGTTGTTGCACTGGATTGAATGTGGTTTGACTTCACTCACTGTGCCAGCCATTTGTGATTTGATGGGCTGAGGGTGTTCTTATATGTTTCTTGTCTTGCAAGTGATATACACATGCTTGGTAGTTAGCTCCTTGTCCTTCAAATTGTGTGCAGCTCACTTTAGCTTTCCTATATGTTGTACTCCATGGCTACTGGCATGTGGTCTGTGTATGTGGCTGTGTGTCAGTGTGGGTTATGTCTGTGTGACTTGGCAGGCTGTGTGTCCAGTGAAGTGTTGTTAAATTATCTGTGTGTGTGTTCATTTTGTGCTCGGTTTTCTAGCCATGTGTGTGGTGTTGTTGTGGTGTGTGGGTTGCCCTGGCCCTGTGCGGTGTGTTCCTCTGCAGCCACACCTGCTGAGGTTGTCTCCCTAGTTGTTTGGTGTGTGGTGCAGGGTGTGGGTTCACCTGGCTTGTTTTTGGGCATGTGGGTGCACAGGAGGGGCACATGGCATGTCCCTTCATGTTTGGGGGGGGGCAAGTATGGAGGGTGGAGGTATGGCCCCATGACCTTTGTTCACTGCCCATGCCTGGCGCAGGCCCTGCCTTCTGCCCTGCCCTATGCATTGTGCGCATGTTTTCCCGCTTCTACACCGCTGCGGTGACGTGACCAGGATATCATATCAATATCACGGTCGATGGGTGACCTGGATGTAGAGGGGTGATTTGGTGACAGGTAGGACATGTGTGGGTACACTTGTGGATGTGTTCCTGTCCCCACCAGGGTGTCTGGTGTGTACAGGAACCCTATATCAGCCTATGTGTTGTGTGTTGTGGTTGTGTGCGGAGTTGTGTTGTAGCGTACCTGCGGCGGCGTCCGCGACGGTCCATGAGTTGCTGGTAACGTATCAGGTACAGCACCGGGAAGACGTGTAGTGCTGGTTCCATTGCGGTCGGCACCGGGTGGAAGGGAACGGGACTCTGGTTTCGCGCTCCGCTGTCGAGCTTCCGCGTCTCTGGTTGGGCGGTTTCTCCGCTGCGGTGCGACTGGATGTTTGGGGCATCCTGATTTGTACAGCGGACGGGACGTCATTCCACACGGCGGTGAGTCTCCATTGGCTCCCACCGCCACGGTTGCGGGAGCACTGTGATGGCGGTTCGCGTCGCACCACAGCGGACGGGAAATGGGCTATGTTTGGCAATACTAATATGGCGCCCGTGAGGACCGCTGCTGGTGTGTGGAAAACAGCATTTTCCACCACCACCAGCACCGCGGTGGTGCTTCCGACCGCCATGCTAATAGACCCCTTAGTCACAATAGCTTTAGGAAGATCTAATATCTCCTTCTGAGGTTTCTGCGCAGGCTCCCTTTCCGCATCTATTTGTTCTAAATGTTCCCAGGTATCACCATATGCTACATTGTCATCTATTTTATGTATTGTTCTCCACATATCAGGGGAAAAATAAGCCCAAAGAACATATCGATATCTGGCATAGTGCAAGAGCTAATGGCTCCTTCCATCTCCTCATAGAAGGCAGCGGGATTTTTCCGGTCGTCGGGCAAAGCAGCCTTAAGAGCCATCACATCTGTTCTACTCCAAGGAATATAAACCCAATTATACATAAAATACCCCATTGCATCATCCGAAGTTTTATCATCATTTGTTCACACACCCTTAGGAGGAACATGCAGGGGTGCAGCTTCACGCACAGGCGCAACCTCATCCACCGGAGCATCTACTTTCTGTGCTGGGGATTGAACTGTTTCTACACCTTTCTGTTTTCTAGCTAATTCTTGCTCCTTTCGTAAATGCAATGTTTCATTTCTTAATTTAACCACTCGTCTAATCATGTCAGGTAGGTTTGAAAAAAAAAAAAGTCCCATCTACTGTTTATAATCAGTACTTATATCATCTAGCTCTGTTTCATTAGAAATATGCGCCAACCATATATTACCTCCAAAGATAATTTTTCTACAAAATAAAATTGGTCCAAATCTGTCCACTGTTGAACCATAGCTACAAGGATCAGTGCAGTGGTAGTCCGGCGAGCTTCCTCTCTAGCAGCGGTTTTTAATGTATCTTTTTCTGCTTTAGTCAAAGTAGAGCGAGTCTGCCGCCCACCTTGCTTATCTTTATCTTTATCCTCTGAAGAAGAATGCTCCTCGTCAGAAGCCTCATCCTCAGGGGCACTTGGAGTGGGAAATTTATACGGGGGTGAGGGGCGTTCTAATAGGATGCAGTCATCGTGAGGTTTATTAAGTATGGGGTAAATAGGGCACCTAATAGGGTACTGGTCATTTACCTCTAATCAACGTTCCCTATCTTCTTTTTCAATTTTATGATTCTAGCGCTTTTTGATATATCTTTTTTCGTTGTTCTTTTTCTGCTATAGCTTCTGCTCTCTTCGCTCTCTTTCATACTTCTTTCTACCACATATGCACACAACCAAACATATCCTGTCTACTTTTTCTTTTAAATAAACACTGCTCTACATATAGAACCTTTATAAAATCGAAAGACCCATTCACTGGCCATTGTAGATCAGAATCTTTATTTGTGTATTTGTTCCACAGTGGACCGTACATTATGGAAGAAATACCATATTTGACATACATATCTCGATTAGGCGTCCCTTCTGGGGGAGCCGGCTGACTTTGTTCCAAACCTACTTTGGTACCACCAGAGCAGCAACACCCCCTACGGAGTGTGCTGAGAGCAGGCATGTTCTACAAATATAAGTAAAATATTACTACTTCAAACAAATATTCCAAAAGGAGAATAACCTCCACATTACCTGCCTTCAAACTTTGCAAAGATTTAATAACAAATTCAAACAAAAAGCCTAGGCCAAACAAATCAAGAGTGCTGCTTCAGCAACCTTACCAAACAGCAGTCTTCAGCTCCCACCTGCCGATATCTTGGTCGACCTAATGGTCACTTCAAAATTACGCCAAAGAAAACCCCAGTCGAGACCGGCCACCACCTGGAGGGTCAAATCGGGAAAACCCGAAAAGTCACGTCGGCCTGCAAAGACAAAGGTCTCCTCCTGCAGTGCGCTTCCTCAGTAATATTTCGATCCTCCGTCGAGACCACTCCTTCGGACGGCCGCGTCTCTGATGGGGCCCCACATGTCGGGCGCCAACTGTGGAAATGTGCCTAGAAGTGGGCACACTGGTGCAGGGTCACCCTCTTGTCCACGGGTCCAAAGACCAACAAAATAGAGATCGGCACTGGAAGTGGAATAAATAACAAGTTTATTAATCACTCATGAGTGAGACCACGTCCACACAGCACTCTCAAGTGCTGCAGGAGGTAGTACACTGAATTCACAAACTAACGTCCCTTTTATACAGGTTTTCTGCAATGTAAGCATGTGAACAGAAATAGGAAGTTTTAGAAATAATTATCAGCAAACAAGGGCAGATGAATAACTACGTGGTCAGCAAAGTGGAAGGGGGAGCAGGAATGCTTATGGCAGTAGTAAATGGTTGACAGTTAAAATCTGAGACTAGGTGCACTGGCAGCTTTAAACTCTCAGCACGTACATTGCTTTAGCTGAGTCAGGAAGTCAACTAAAATAGATAACACAAGCAGAGTGAAAAGACGAAAGAATTACGAAGGAAACTAAATAGACACCACAGCCAAAATGGCTCTCGCTTATGCCAAGTAAAATCTTACACATTTTCCACACAGCTTAAATCTTTTCGATGTGGTAAGCGTTCAAATTTGGTTCTTTTTTAAAATTGCATTTTTTATTCATTCTTTGTTTTTATTGGTTAGTTTGCTTCACGATTGTATTGATTAATTAGTGTTCGTTTAGTTTGAAATAGTTTAATCAGTTTTTGCCTCTTATGGTGGACAATAATTAGTGTTCCTGTTTTAATGTTAAATAAATATTTATGTTTTTAATGTTATTTTGGGTGTATGGTTTATATTTATATAATTGTAATATTTTTAGTTTCTTAATTATTTGATGTGCTAAAGTGTACATTTATTTATGTGTTTAATGTTTATTTTAGTATTTTAATATTAATATAATGTTAGATTTATTAATGTTTTTAGAGTTTAATTTTTAATTTTTGGTTTATAGTTCAATATTTATTTTATATTTTTGTATCTATTTAGAGTTTTATAGAGCGCGAACCAGACCCGTGAGGGTATCAGAGCGCTTTACAGGATTGACAGGTAGTATACTAAAAACTTAGGAGGGGTGGATACAATTGGGATAAAAACAGGTAGATACAATATACAAAACAAATAAAAAGAAGAAGCCGTCTCAAAGTGCCGGGTAGGTATCATCCGGAAAGACCATGGATAATGCCGTAATAGTGGGTGGAACAAATGCAAAAACAACAATTGATGGACAGAATGCAGAACAATGTCATACATTCACCCCAGTACAGAGATCTGGGCCTAAAGCCATCGTTTTTTTGCTCACCATGCCATTCCAGTTTGAACACAGCCATATGCAAATCAGTCTTGACCCTGTGCCTCATGGGAACAGTCCAGCCCGAACTGCCTAGCCAGGTCCTCCCTGGACTGGAAACAAGCATCCTAGGACCGGTTTCGGGGTTTCACCCCTCTTCAGCCAGGATAGCTTGATTCCAGTGGCATGGAGAGCACGGGACTCACGTCTGAGCATACCCGTCCCACTCGGGGTGACAAATGCAAAAACAACAATTGATGGACAGAATGCAGAACAATGTCATACATTCACCCCAGTACAGAGATCTGGGCCTAAATCCATCGTTTTTTTTCTCACCATGCCATTCCAGTTTGAACCCAGCCATACGCAAATCAGTCTTGACCCTGTGCCTCATGGGAACAGTCCAGCCCGAACTGCCTAGCCAGGTCCTCCCTGGACTGGAAACAAGCATCCTAGGACCGGTTTCGGGGTTTCACCCCTCTTCAGCCAGGATAGCTTGATTCCAGTGGCATGGAGAGCACGGGACTCACGTCTGAGCATACCCGTCCCACTCGGGGTGACAAATGCAAAAACAACAATTAGTAATAGTGGGTGGAACAAAGTCACTGAGGTGAATGTAATGCCAGTGTTAGGAGAGGAATTTGCCCATTAGGAAAGTTTTTGCCTCTTTTTTCGAAGCGTGCCAAAGAGGGAAGTCTTCTGATGGCGGGCGGGAGTTAGTTCAAAATTCTTGGAGCGGCCCCAGAGAAGGCTCGATTGTACTTTTTTTTTGCCGCAAGTGTACCAGGTTGGAGCAAAAGGTTTTTGGCAGACCGGTAGTTTCTGGCTCCTCCAGATATCACAAGTTTGTGGGCAAGAAATGTCGGAATATAGAGCCTTGTGAGTTATGCAAGCCAGCTTAAGTTGGATTCTGGCCTCGAGAGGAAGCCATTTTAGAGCTTTAAGGTGGGGAGAGATGTGGTCAAATTTCTTTGAACCTGTTAGGAGTCTGGCGTTGAGGCAGGCTTTCAATGGGGCCAAAAAGCTCTTGGGTAGACCTGCGAGGGTAGAGCATCCATATTCTTGTCTGGAGATGACTAGTGCCTGGACTGCCATTTGTAGGTCGGGAGTGTCGAGGAAGGGTTTCAGGTTTCTTAGGTAGCTCAGGTGAAATCTGGCGGTTTTGGCCATCGAGTTGATATGGCCACGCATATTCAGCCTGCAGTCTAGGATTATTCCAAGGCATTTAGCAGCGGCCACAATGGTAGGGGGCAGTTTAATGCTGTGATAGCCTTGATCCATTCTTGAATGTCTGGGTTGGTTTAGGTTGGGGAGGTTAGAAGAAATTCAGGTTTTTTTGCGTTAAGTTTGGGCTGGTTAGAGGTGAGCCAATGCACAGTCAGCTTCAAGGCCTCATTCAGGGAGAGAATGTTCTCAGGAGAAGAGATTTTAATGTAGATCTGTGTGTCGTCGGCATACATGTGGTAGGCGATATTGGGGATGCGTAGCACCTCTGTGAGCGGTTCAAGGTAAAGATTGAAGAGGGTTGGGGACAGGGCTGATCCTTGGGGGCCTCCAACCGTGATCAGAGTGGGAGAGGATAAGTTATCATTAATTAGGATTCTCTGTGAGTGATTCTGGACCTAAACCATTCGAGTACGGTGCAATCCAATCCCATTCTGAGTTTGAGGCGTTCAAGGAGTGTTTCGTGGTTAACCGTATCGAAAGCCGAGGATAGGTCTAGGAAGATTAGGAGACATGTTTTGCCTTGGTCAAGGGCTTGGAGGAGGGTGGTTTCAGTGCTGTGTCCAGGTCTGAAACCGGATTGGAAGTCATCTAGTAGGTGGAAGTTGGTGATGTGTTGGCTCAACTGCTGTTGCACACATTTCTTCAGAACTTTCGCTAGGAGTGGGATGTTGGATATAGGTCTATAGTTGTCTGGGGATGCAAGATCCAGCGTAGGTTTTTTTAAGATGAGGATGACTTGGCCGGCTTTAAGAGAGTCAGGTATCGTTCCCTGTAGGAGGGATGCATCGATTATTGCAGTCCAAGAAGGGATGATAGCTTGCGAGGCGGCGGCCAGGCAGTTAGAGGGGAGAGAATCGTTGTAATGATTGTTCGGGTTTAAGGAGGATAGAATGTTTGAGATAGAGTGTTTGTCATAGACTTTGAAGTTGGACCAGTGCGCTAGGTTTCTGGGTGAAGTCTGGGAGGGCAGCGCGGAGAGAAGAGGTAGAGCCAGCGTGGTTTGGGAGTGCGTTGCGGATTTAAGTTTGTTTCCTAGGGCAGAGATTTTGTCACAGAAGAAGGAGGAAAATTCCTTGCATGATATTAGCGCTTTAGGGATTTCTTTGGAGGTTTTAGCCAGTTTGTTAGATTGGTGTTTGACCAACTCGAATAGCTTGCAAGGTCTATTCTTGGCGTTCTCCAGTTCTGTTCTGAAGAATTCTTTTTTTGAGTTGAGGATTTTGCTATTGTAGGCATTTCTGGACTGACGGACAAGTTTTAGATGGGCTGCTGACGGGTGTTGTTTCCAGTTGTGTTCTGTCTGCCGGAGGGATCTCCTCTCATTGCTGAGGGATCCGTTGAACAAGGGGTTCCTGTCTTTGATCTGGGTTCTTTTTAGTTTTAGCGGAGCAAGGTCATCGAGAATGTTGGATATAGTTGTGGAATAATGATCAGTGAGGTTGTTGACCGTGGTGAAATGGGGGGGGGATGTCAGTCTTACAGCGGGCAGCCAGTTTCCCTTGATCAAGATTCTTGGTGTCTCTAACCCAACGTTTGGGAATCACGGGTTGTCGTGACCATGTCTTGTGGTTGTCAGGTGGAAGGAAGGTGATAGCGTGGTGGTTAGACCAATCGCATGGGTCTATAGAGATAAGCTTGACCGCTGATTCCTTAGAGTTGATCCAGACTAGTGAGGCGCCTTTCGAGTGGGATGGGAGTGAACAGGCTTGGGTAAGGGCTTGGTCGGTCAAGAAGTCTCTGATGGCGTTGACCTGAGGGTCCTTGGGGTCGTTCTAGTGTAAGTTGAAGTCGCCAAGGAAAATGTCATTGGAGTTAGGGGAAGCCTTGGCTGTGATAATTTCCATAAGGTGGTCAGTGAAGTTGTCATTCATGCCTGGGGGGTGGTAAAAGATGTGCAGTCTGCACAGTTGAGTGGTGTTGTTGCATATGGAAAGTGCAAGGTATTCGCAGGAGTCTGTAGGATCAGCCAGAAGTTCAGCAACAAGAAGGTTAGAGCGGTAGATGCAGGCAATTCCATCCCCCTTTTTTGTTGGATTGCCTGTCCAGCCTTACTATGTTGTAATTGGGTGGGACTAAGAGGTCTAGGCAGGGTGATGAGGATTCATTGAGCCAAGATTCATTCAAGATCGCTAAGTCCGATTTTTGGCTCAGGATGAGATTGGTGACATCAGAGGCATGCTTTACTGCTGAGTGGCAGTTAATTAGGAGGCTGGATAGTGGGGGGTCGCAGTGTGTGTCATGAGTAGGGACGGAGATGGGTACTAGCGCTAGGTTGCTATTGATCACTCCTCTGTCACGGAGGATAACTGATCTGTTGGGGTTGGTTGCACCGTGCGGATAGGGTGTTCCTCACTCAAATCTGCGGGACATGGGGTTATCAGGGCAGATTTGTAGCTAATGAGGAGATCTACAACTTCTTCCTCTGTGAGGTCTAGAGGGCTAGGTGTAGCAGGGGCAGGGTTGTAGGTAAGGAGGAGGGCCAGAGTTTCCTCCTCCGAGAGGTGGCAAGGCTGCTTGCGAGGACGCAGGTGTCTCAGAGATAGCGGTAATGGGTGAAGGAGGGGCATGGAGGAAGGGGAGGGAGTAGAGTTCTGCGAGAGCTTGAGATTTGAAAAGGAAAGTTCGGTGAGGTGCAGGAGGTTCTTTAGATCCAGAATGGAGTTGTGGATGCTCAGGGTTAGTTCAGCAGCTCTGCGGTGGAGAGTATCAATATTGCTATAAGTGGAATGCTCTTCCGGGCAGGGGGCCGAAAGTATGGGAGCGATTTCGAGGGACAGTGCTGGTAGCCTAGTAGTGAGGCTAAGTCAACCAGTGTCATGAACCCTTGCAGGAGTTTCCATATCCATAAGGGGGGGAGAGTTTGCGGGTAGGAGGTTAGAGGTTTGGGGACGCTTCTGTTGACATGAGCTGGTAGCATGGTAGAAGGGCTAGGTCGGCTAGAGTCGAGAGCCCTAGAGGGAGTTTCAATAGCTATGAAAGAGGGAAGAACTTGCAGGCAGGACGTCAATGGTTTAGGCACACATCGGTTTGCATGCGCTGGTGGCCTGGTGGTGGGGCTAGGTCGACCTGTGTTGTGAGCCCTAGGAGGGGTGGTTTGTGAAAGTCTAGGCACCCTTGGCGGATTGGGCGAGGGATGATGCGGGGGAGCGTGGACAGAGGAGGGTCGTGCACATATTTTTTGAAGAGGTCCGCGAATTTATTGAGGTCTTTGGGTGGAGCTTGCATCAGGATGATGCAGTTTTTGTACAAAGTGATGGTGAGGTCAGCACGCAGGTTAGCGGATGATGCGATAGTTAGTATATTGCCGTAAGGAATGTTCCTGGCTTCGTGTACCTTAAGGAGGTTCGAGAAGGCTTTGCACCAAAGAGATGTTTTCCTGGAGTAGAAGATGAGGTCATTAATGACTGTGCCCTTGTACGCGCTGAATCGCAGGTCGGCGGTAAAGGTCTCGGGATGACTTTTCAGGATGGAGTGTTTGAAGGATTTAGCGGCAGTTTTGGAGAGATTAGGAGGATAGACAATAGTGTAGGAGTTGTCGCCTGTGGAGGACAAGCAGGGCCCTGCCATGCTGGGGAGACTCCCGCCAAGGATGTCCGCAGAATTGCCGGACTCTGGCCGTGAGGAGCAAGCTCCGGGGACTACACGAGAATTCAGCAGCCTAGCAGGGTTTCCCAAAAGACGAGGGCGGCAAAAGATTAAGTGGCTGGAATGAATGCGATAGAGTAGGTTGACTTAAGGGAGGCAGGTAGGATACCACTGTTAAAGGAAGCCGTTGCATGGGTGGGCGTCTGCAGGTGCGGGGCTGCTGCAGGGGGGGGGAGGGGGGACAGACTCACCGGACCAAGTTGCCAGAAGCCTGGGCTGGTCCAAGGCGAAGAGTTGCAGTCATCACCTGGGACAAGAAGCCTGTGACATCCAATGTAGCATCGAGGAGAATAAGAGGACACAGCCCCCCTGCTGATCCTGGGCAAAGCGTCGATCCTTCGGAGGTGGAGGGGGGACTCCTCAAACAGCGCACCGCAGGCTGCCAGGCCGTGGACCCTGGGCTCCAGGCAAGCCCAGGCGACGCAAACCTTTAGAACTCAGGGCGGGACTCCCTACTGACGATGCTGGGCATAGGGAGAGTCGTTGCAGGTGGCGCTTGCAACCTGCGGTTGCTGGAGCAGGGTTTTCTATTGAAAATTTATTGAGATTTAAACTCCAGTTTATGTTTTATGTCATAATTAAAATTACTGATAATTAATTATTAATTATTAATTTTGTTAAAGTTTCTGACTAATCAACATTACTAATGAAAGAATTATACGTGGGAATGCATTTATGTTGCCTAATTAATATGTGAACTAAGTTGGTGAGCAAATTAATTAAATAAGTGTTGCTAAAAGTGTTATTTGTTTTGTGTTTGCGCTTTAAAATAACGTGCTTTAATGCTTCTTTGTGTTGCAGATGGCTAGATAATTGCATACACATAAGGGTATTAGTGGGTATTAACACTGTATTATCATTACGATGTAGTAACGTTGTTTTGTATTTCTTTTAATTAAGATGGTCCGTTTTGGCCTAATCCAAGATGGCCGATATTTACAGCCTGCATTCGAGTAGTTGAAATTTGACAAGAGGCCTCGCTGAACATGGTTGGAAGTCACCTGACCTCGGCCTCTGACTGTATTAAAAGTTTCCGTGAGGACAGCAGCTCCAGGCTCGCTGCCAATTGCCCTTGGAGAACAATAAAGCCACAATGAACTCTGATAAACTTGCGGTGGCTTCACTATGATTCCGAGGAAGAGCATTCATGGATGTATCATTTTTTGGTTTGAGCTTCCTTCTTCCGTGTTTTTATTTTTGTGATTTTCGTGAGCGGAGGTTTTCTAAATGTTGCGAATCAACATCCTTTCCTGCTCGCTCTGCTCAATGGCTCAACGGACATTTAGAGATTGTTTGTTACTTTCAATTTGTTAGTTTCCCTATAAATATTGTTAGACTAGAGAGGGTCTAAGGCCACTTCTTCTTGAACCTATGCTCGAGAGGATCAACGCTGATTGAGAGGACGGCGACTCGGGAGACTTTACTGAGAGACCTGTCCTGACCCAAATCCTGACATTTAGCTAGAATAGGTAATTATGAGAATAATGATGTTGCTATTGATTGACTTTCATTTGAACTAATTTAGATAAAAGATAACCTCTGTTTGAATTCCAGTGTTGGGTGGTTATTTCTGTGTCATTTATTGAGTTACAAATGTATTCCTAATGTTCAAATCATGACTCAAGACAGATCTATTAGGTCGCATTAACCTCAGATTAGATGCAGATTGATTTAGGATTTCTCTCGTATATTCAGTGTGGATAGATTAATAGAACGAATGTTAGTGTGATGGGCCCTAGCGTATGATGAGTGTATGTGCGTATGACTGTGGAATTACTCTGTCCGTGGAAGTAGGGAGAATTTATATGCTCCGATCTGCAGCACGGTCACCCACCAGGACCCAGAGGTCTCGATCTCCTAGAAGAGGGCAGGCGCTGGCCTGGGCGAGCCCACCTCAGGCAGCCTGAATCATAGGAAAGACGGAGGCGTAGCAGTGATGGAGGCTGCAAATGAAAATCAAGAGCAGGCTCTGGCCAGGACAAACCCACCAAGGCATCCGGAATTGTAGTGGCGGGTGAAGGTTTCAGATTCAGAGATCACGGGATCAATCAGTGCCGGCAATCACTGCTGGGCAGCCGAACTCCAGGCCGGATGGAAGGGCAGCAAAGCAGGCTGAAAGATGGCACCGGAGACCAAATGGTGCCGGTGATCACAGCCCCCCTGCCGGTAAAGGGCGAGCATGATGATACTCCGGAGAGTTGAGGTGAAAGATTAACCGACCAGGTGCTGGCCGCAGGGTTCCGGTCCAGTCCTCCAGGACGCGGGATGACGGTAACAGGCAGAGACTCGTCGCTGAGCTCCTCAGGCCAGCAGGGAGTCCGAGCAGATGGCGCCTGCATACAGGGTCACCCCCCAGCGCCAGGAGACTTCGATCCTCCGGAGGTGGGAGGCACAGGAATCGGGAGAGCCGAAACCATCAAAACCAAGGGCTCGCGGCCATGGGCATCTGCCTTCCAACAGCCGATTAGCCACAGAGCAAGAGATCAGCCGAGCAGTGCCGGGTCCGGGCAGCCTAGACACAGACCGGAGCAGCAGCGGCAGTCGATCCAGTGGGTAAGTTGGATGTTAAAGTTCGCTACAGTGGTATGGTTCGGAAGGGAATAAAGTTAATATAGTATTTTATAATATTTGTCTTTTTTGTTGTGAAAATTAATCTAGTTGCTACTGTGGGGTTCAATATTTTTTACATTTTATATATTTATTTTAAGGTAAGGATATTTTTGTTTCAAACATTTGTGTTCTCGATATAATTAGAAATAGATAACATTAACATGATTTGTGTTTTTGTTGAAAGTTTAGAAAGGCAATATTTTTTGTAATACTATATTTAATTTCCAAGATTTTTGCAAATCAATATTGTTTTTATTGATGTTATTTGCTCCTCCTTCCCTACCTTTCCAAAAAAGGTAGAGAAGCATGCCTCAATCCAGTTATAACACGGTCTTACCATCCTCCCCTTCTGATAAACCAACTACTTTATTCTATACACTCTTCAACCTTTAAAACCTACTAAGTTCTTCTCCTGCATACTCTTTAATAGCAGATCAATAACAGTTTATACATCTACAGACTTATATCAGATTCCAGTTCCAACCTACTGCTCATCACAGAAACCAGATAATTGAATGAAACACCACCTACTCTACATGAAACAATCCCTTAAGGCTATAAAATGTTTCAAAATATCACCCACCCAAAAAGACTGGTAGCGGGTTGGCGAGTGCCCACAAAACCACCTAATAGCTTAAGGAATATACAGTCCAAGAAAGTGAATATCTACTTGTCCAATACTCTCTTTTGCTAAACTATCCATGCACATTCCTCCTAATTTACAGAATCCGGCCATACAATTTAGCATTCACTCAGCCATTCCTTTGTTTCATTGCAAAGACTACCATAAAGCTTTCTGTAAATATGAATACTTCAATATATACATACACCATCAGACCTGGAATCAATCGAATTTTGCAAATTGTATCGAACCCAATCATACAACTGGGCACACACTTGATGAGCTGGTTGCTTCTCCTGACACCATCTTATTGACTAAGAACTGTCATGAGATCGTACTCAACATATTTATTCAATAAGAACTGAAATCCAGTAGCGCTATAAACCATGTAAAAAGCATCACACCATGGAATAAAGTTATCCTCTTTGTGCTCCCTATTGTCTACCTACTTTAAGACCACCCAAACAAATACTGTTTAAGAGTTCCACCACTGACTTACGAATGTCCTTGATAATATTATCCCACCAAAATCCATACCAGCCACAAAACCCATCAGCAAAGCTTGCTGGCTGGCAAATGAAACAGAATAACAATACTACTATAGTGAATATAGATAAAAGACAAGAATAGACATTAATCAAAGACAAGGTATCAATCAAAGACAATAATATACAATTAAACAACAATAAATCCAAATCCTTTCATGCAGTTTAAGTAAAAAATTCATCCACATATAAGTTAAGTTAGATCAAGTGAGAGCGAACTTATCTCAGCTGTGAGCAGCAACAAAGAGGGAATATGGCTGCCTCTCACATGATTTTGTGGACTTTGGAATGTAAATGTAATGTTCTAAATTCTTTACATTGTTTGGTGTTGCTGCTGTGAGTTTAGCAATTAAAGAAATATGCATAATATTGGCCTCCGTGCCTTGCCACAAAATCACTAAAATGAACAGAAGCACCGTTGAAAAAGTGGTAGCAATTCTACTGCTATAATGACAAACTGGCTCTAAAGTGCATTCTAGAATCCAAAAGGCCACGGTCAAAGCAAAACATTCCCACTACTTGGGAAAGGTTTCTGAAATCCTTTGCCTATGCAGATAACTATATACCATTATTAATAATTTACAGAAGTATGAATACCTAGACTCAAAAGCGACCCCCACTTAGGAACTATGGTACTACCGTGTGACCAATGACTTCATCGTAAAAGTAAAAAACTTGGAAAAATATTGGTAAGAAAATGGAGAATAACCCACCTTGCTACTTCTCGCCATCCCTGACTAAGACAAATCAAGGTATGAACCTCTTCTTTTCAAACTCTTAATCCCAAAGGACTTCAGTCGCAACACAAAAGCTTTAGCTTGTCTGCATCAGCAGCTGACTAATTCCCAGCCTATATATTAAAGGATATGCTTCTTAAAATATCCAGTGCCATTCTAACCATAGCTATCATCAATCACTCTTTAATGACGTTCCCAAATGAACTCAAAGCTGCTGACAAGGCATTGCAACGTATTTTCCGGCGAGTAGCATGCTAATCCGGAACCCAAACTTTCTGCAATTTCATTAAAGGATCAGCTTTCCATCAGATTTTGCCATTTATTTAATAAAGCCTTAGGAACAACCAAACTGAAGTCTGTCCTGACATTGATACTGATGCAGCACTGATAGCCATATGGAACGATTCAAATGGAGAAACAGTAGCCCTGCTAGATCTATCAACAGCCTTTAATACGGTTCACCACCCTAATCATCACCCCCCAATTTCTACAAAGACTTGATGAAGTAGAAGTTCAAAAGCCTATCATGAAATTGATCAGGTCCTACATCAATGAAAGATCGCTCAATCTTACACCCTCCCGACTCTTTGGAACCATCCAAATCCTTGACCATTCCTTCTGCCTTATTCAATGTTTACACTAGCCAATTACAGTCCTAATCTTGTCATTCAATCTCAATTGCAACAACTATGCTGACAACACACATCATGCTACAGCTTAATATCGAATGGATTCTGACTCCTGTACTACAGGACAATGCATAGAAGCATTTAACTGGTGGATGCTAGCCAACAATCTTAATCTAAATATGTGAAAGGCTAAGGTTGAAGTAAATTGACTGACCATCACCCTATAATCACCTTGATGCAAGAACTACAATAGCCAATCTTTCAATCAACTGAAGTGAGGAACCTTGGGGTGGTTAAAGAGTTGCTAGGAAGCAGGGCTGAAGGCACTGCTTGCCGTTTAGTATTGGATGAGCACAGGGAAGCACGGAGTTTCTTTAAGGGAAGGAAAGACTGGCAGTCATCTTAGAGTGTCAGCATGGTCTAGATTATAGGCTGCATATGCACGGAAAACACATTGTGCATATGCATTCTGACAGTGAACTAACATTCCCAACCGGCCATAAACTCTTGCATATTCTGGAGAGACTGTGGCCATCTTGGATATATGGATATAATCTTCCTTGTGGGTCAGGGCATCTTCGCTAGTCAATCATGAGACAACGTTGCTGCAGCCAGGACCTGGCTACACAGATTTCAAATTACGGACATCACAGATTTCATCCGTCCTGATATAAAACGTGCTAGTGGTCTTGTCTATCTTCATCAGAATGTTCTTTCACTAAAGAACTGGTAGGAAGGCCTGGAGAGCAGGTCTGCAGAACTTCAACTCCAAAGTCACATGACTCTTGAGGATATCAGCAACCTTGTGTGGAGACTATTCAGCTGTGTTTCAAAACTCTTTAAGGGAAGCCTCTGTCACTACTATTCCCGGTGAGTAGAAGGCTCCACACTGGCTGTTGACAGATTTTTCATCTTTGTCCAGGAGGCAAGAGATTGTGTGGCATGGTACAAGATTACAACTATCATCCCAGTCTCCAAGATCTAGCTCTTTGAAACTCAAGGCCCCCCAACGTTATCAAGTGTTGGAAAGCATTAGGAAGATTAAAGACAGCACTGCAACCAGAAGAAAAGTAACTTTTCTGACCTCATCTGCTCAAGCAGTAGGTCACAATTCTTCTTCCAAGAATGAAGGGGGCAATTTCAAGAGTCGCTCCCACTAACTGCACCTGCTATTGTAGAATCCAATTGTATTCTCCCCCCAGTTCAGGTAAATCTCTGGAGTAGATTGTTTTTCTGCTTAAGCATTATCTGTATGCCTTCTTTTAAACCAGTCATGCATGTTCGGGTAGAGGATAGGCGTAAAGGCTTTGATGGCACAGTCAGGATGCAATCTGCAAATTATTAGGTGAACTCTCTTGGTGTAGATTTCAAGCCTAAAGGAAGCACTCTGTATTTATAATGGACAGAGCCCATCAAAAAAACAAAATAAATGCCTGATTTGGAGACACTGAGATATGGAAATGTGTATCTTGAATGTCTAAAGTAACAATAAAATCCTCTTGGTAGAAAACGTGGGCATAGGCATCACCTTGACTTTCATCTAGAATAAGCTTCTATGAGTCCGCGCCCTTCCTATCTACAATAGAAGTGTCTCAAGTTTACCCTGCCCTTCACATACAATGCAAATGCATCTCCTGCTGTAGCAAATAGAGACAGTGATCAAAAATGTATCCCACTGGTGCAGAATACCAGGAAAAATCTGAATAAATTAGAGGCTGTCGCATAAGGCCACAGTTTCCAGCATACAAGTTTTGAAGTAGCATCCTCCCATCTGAGAAGAAAATCCTGTACTATGCCCAGCGAGGTACCCCGTGGTAGGTACAGGGTCGCAAGTCATTGCATGAGTACCTAAGTTTTAATGGGAGAAGAGGTTGCAACTTATAACATTCTTTCTCAATGTCCTCTGTGAACAATAACGCAATCAAGAATTGTCTGATTTAGGCAGTTGGACGCCTAAGAAGCCACCTTGCACCAGCAAGATGAAAACACTTGCATAGTGGGTACAATCTCTGTTCTAGGCCTACTGGACAAATAATTCTCTCTTTTTTTTCATTCTTCTTCTCCTTGTAGTGATGGAAGTAAAAACAACTTGTCCCATAGAAAAGTACAGTGCAGAACCAAGATGAGTCACTGCACTTCAGGCAAAAATGCTGATATCCGGAAATGCTTCTACATAACAACACTGTGCAACACATTTCTAGAAGTCAAGTCCCTTACCCAATTTAGAGGTGTGGGAACTGCTGGAGGAGCCCCTGGCAGCACACAATGATTGGTGATGACAAACGTAAAGGGCCACTGTCTATTCAAAATCAGAAAAGTAGCCCTAATTTAGTTGAGCCTCCAGAGACAGAGTTCCCTAGTCTGGATCCACCAAACGAAATATGGCAGAAAAAAACAACAATGGCCCCTACAGAGAGCAAAATCTCCCTGTGAATAAGGACAACTATTTCTCGGTTGCTCACAAACAAACCCATCTGTAAAAAGCTTATTTCTAAGAAACAAAAAAGCTTAGGAGGCTGCAACACCAGAGTCTATTCCGCCAGCAAGGTGATCTTTAGATATTATGGGTGATTCTTTGCTGGGAAGGAGGTGAACAGGCCCTCAGCCCATCTCGAAGACTCAATGGGCCCAGTGCCAAGATACAGATGAGCTTCTATGTCTATTACTTGTCAGCCACCACAGCCCAATTTAAACAGTGCATCATTTGATCCACAACCTTATGGGCTAAAACAGCAGCCTGCATTTAGTATCACAGTTTAGAGTCACCCACAGCCTACAATGAGGCCCTACGAAAGGCTCTGGTGACCCCAACTTGAGTAAACATATACTGTTATGCACCACGGTCCATCTGGAGAATGACAGGCAAGCTCAGTGATGCTGTTATTCCCTTTACAGCCAAATCTGTTCACAAATAAAATGACCCTTTTTTCGGGGCAGAGTGTTAGGATTCAAATTAGGGAATTGCAGGATTCTGTTTATTTCCTCAAACTTCCACGATGTCTCCTAGTTTTCTGACTCTCTATTATTTCCACCACAGACCTTCATGCAGCACTTTCATAGAGTCTAGTCTCCAGTGGGAAGGTGTCCACCATGAGACATCCCTCAACACCCCTGTCCATCCGTGGTTTGAAAATGTCTTCTTTTGTCCTTGCCTGTACAAGGGGGAACAACCTTTACAACGCAACTTTTACAACGCACTACCTTTACAACGCATTTTTTACAACGCACAATCCATTACAACGCATGACATTACAACGCAGGACACTACAACGCATTTCTAAATACTACCTTTACAACGCATTCCATTACAACGCATACTACCATTACAACGCATACCATTACAACGCATAATATAGTAATATACTATCCAACACTTACCCTACTGTTGCACCCCCTGGAGTTAGAATAGTAATTTTTACCCCTATACTATCCAACACTTACCCTACTGTTGCACCCCCTGGAGTTAGAATAGTAATTTTTACCCCTATACTATCCAACACTTACCCTACTGTTGCACCCCCTGGAGTTAGAATAGTAATTTTTACCCCTATACTATCCAACACTTTCCCTACTGTTGCACCCCCTGGAGTTAGAATAGTAATTTTTACCCCTATACTATCCAACACTTACCCTACTGTTGCACCCCCTGGAGTTAGAATAGTAATTTTTAACCCTATACTATCCAACACTTACCCTACTGTTGCACCCCCTGGAGTTAGAATAGTAATTTTTACCCCTATACTATCCAACACTTACCCTACTGTTGCACCCCCTGGAGTTAGAATAGTAATTTTTACCCCTATACTATCCAACACTTTCCCTACTGTTGCACCCCCTGGAGTTAGAATAGTAATTTTTACCCCTATACTATCCAACACTTACCCTACTGTTGCACCCCCTGGAGTTAGAATAGTAATTTTTACCCCTATACTATCCAACACTTACCCTACTGTTGCACCCCCTGGAGTTAGAATAGTAATTTTTACCCCTATACTATCCAACACTTTCCCTACTGTTGCACCCCCTGGAGTTAGAATAGTAATTTTTACCCCTATACTATCCAACACTTACCCTACTGTTGCACCCCCTGGAGTTAGAATAGTAATTTTTACCCCTATACTATCCAACACTTTCCCTACTGTTGCACCCCCTGGAGTTAGAATAGTAATTTTTACCCCTATACTATCCAACACTTACCCTACTGTTGCACCCCCTGGAGTTAGAATAGTAATTTTTAACCCTATACTATCTAATACTTACCTTAAATGCAATTTAATATTATGCGTTGTAAAGGTAGTATGCGTTGTAATGGATATGCGTTGTAAAGGTAGTTTTTAAAAATGCGTTGTAGTGTACTGCGTTGTAATGTCATGCGTTGTAATGGATTGTGCGTTGTAAAAAATGCGTTGTAAAGGTATGCGTTGTAATAGTATGCGTTGTAACGTCATACATCCCTGTACAAGACATGGTGGCCAGCCATGTTGAATAACTCTAAGAATTAGGCACTAAGGTTTCAGAAGGAGCTCCAGCACTCGCAATAAAGAGTCCGGTGCAAATCTAGTAACAGTTTCTTAGATTTGCCTTCATAGAGGCCATAAATTTGACCAGGGACTGGTTCCCGACGGTGGGTTTCTTCCCACCCTATATTTTCAAGACGTTTTTCGTCCTCCAGCAGTGAGATTTATTTCCACGCAGTCTTTTGTCCACACCCCCGTCCAGGCACCAACCACTCTATCTCAGTAATTTCCACTGCAGTTTGAACAAACTGCGCCTACTCCTTGCTCTTGACATCTGCATCGAAGTATGATCCTCTCCCATATTCAAGATCACACACTTTGATGTGGTCGTACGGGGATTAATCCCACAAACGTAGCTGTTACCATATAACAAGCATGTCTTTGTGTGCTGGGCACCGACTGAGGCACGAAGCCCTTGGTGGTGTTTCACTGAAGCAGTCTAAAAAAATCAGCTTGCTCTGATCCCCATCGCTTCTCTGCAATCATGTTCTTTTGCAGGGATCACCAACACTTCTTAGGTGCCGTGGCAGGCAAAAGATCGGATGACATTCGGGTGCTCCAAAAGATCACAGTTATCTTGGTGTCCCACAGACCTCACAACCAGGAGGACTGCAAATTAAAATTTGTTTGTTGATTTCACATTTTACAAAATACTTTAAAAAGGAGGGAAAAAGCTTTTGAATGAAGGAGCAAAATGCCATTTTAAATTGAGTGAACACTGACGTGAATAAGGTATTCCAGCGCTTTGGGTAAGACTGCAAGAGCATAGCTTGTGGTTCCTGGAAAGCTGATGTAAATAGGAAGGTTTCCAGAGATGTGCCAAAAAATCAGGTGGTCGGATATGGCTCCAATAACGACAGGATACGAATTCCAATTCTTTGCAGTTAGGTAAGAGAAGGATCTGCCATATGTTATAGCTGCAAGGGTTCTAGCTAGAGAGCAGCATTTGATACATGCTTGAAGAAGGGAAGGGCCAATGTGCACCGAAAGGTTTTCTACAAGTTTAGAAATGGGAGGTCAGGGAGGCAGAGCTGCCACCCTAATCATCACCCCCCAATTTCTACAAAGACTTGATGAAGTAGAAGTTCAAAAGCCTATCATGAAATTGATCAGGTCCTACATCAATGAAAGATCGCTCAATCTTACACCCTCCCGACTCTTTGGAACCATCCAAATCCTTGACCATTCCTTCTGCCTTATTCAATGTTTACACTAGCCAATTACAGTCCTAATCTTGTCATTCAATCTCAATTGCAACAACTATGCTGACAACACACATCATGCTACAGCTTAATATCGAATGGATTCTGACTCCTGTACTACAGGACAATGCATAGAAGCATTTAACTGGTGGATGCTAGCCAACAATCTTAATCTAAATATGTGAAAGGCTAAGGTTGAAGTAAATTGACTGACCATCACCCTATAATCACCTTGATGCAAGAACTACAATAGCCAATCTTTCAATCAACTGAAGTGAGGAACCTTGGGGTGGTTAAAGAGTTGCTAGGAAGCAGGGCTGAAGGCACTGCTTGCCGTTTAGTATTGGATGAGCACAGGGAAGCACGGAGTTTCTTTAAGGGAAGGAAAGACTGGCAGTCATCTTAGAGTGTCAGCATGGTCTAAATTATAGGCTGCATATGCACGGAAAACACATTGTGCATATGCATTCTGACAGTGAACTAACATTCCCAACCGGCCATAAACTCTTGCATATTCTGGAGAGACTGTGGCCATCTTGGATATATG
Source organism: Triturus cristatus (assembly GCF_964204655.1). NCBI lineage: Eukaryota > Metazoa > Chordata > Amphibia > Caudata > Salamandridae > Triturus > Triturus cristatus. Next base: position 1,129,409,314 of record NC_140579.1, on the reverse strand, counting down.
GATATAATCTTCCTTGTGGGTCAGGGCATCTTCGCTAGTCAATCATGAGACAACGTTGCTGCAGCCAGGACCTGGCTACACAGATTTCAAATTACGGACATCACAGATTTCATCCGTCCTGATATAAAACGTGCTAGTGGTCTTGTCTATCTTCATCAGAATGTTCTTTCACTAAAGAACTGGTAGGAAGGCCTGGAGAGCAGGTCTGCAGAACTTCAACTCCAAAGTCACATGACTCTTGAGGATATCAGCAACCTTGTGTGGAGACTATTCAGCTGTGTTTCAAAACTCTTTAAGGGAAGCCTCTGTCACTACTATTCCCGGTGAGTAGAAGGCTCCACACTGGCTGTTGACAGATTTTTCATCTTTGTCCAGGAGGCAAGAGATTGTGTGGCATGGTACAAGATTACAACTATCATCCCAGTCTCCAAGATCTAGCTCTTTGAAACTCAAGGCCCCCCAACGTTATCAAGTGTTGGAAAGCATTAGGAAGATTAAAGACAGCACTGCAACCAGAAGAAAAGTAACTTTTCTGACCTCATCTGCTCAAGCAGTAGGTCACAATTCTTCTTCCAAGAATGAAGGGGGCAATTTCAAGAGTCGCTCCCACTAACTGCACCTGCTATTGTAGAATCCAATTGTATTCTCCCCCCAGTTCAGGTAAATCTCTGGAGTAGATTGTTTTTCTGCTTAAGCATTATCTGTATGCCTTCTTTTAAACCAGTCATGCATGTTCGGGTAGAGGATAGGCGTAAAGGCTTTGATGGCACAGTCAGGATGCAATCTGCAAATTATTAGGTGAACTCTCTTGGTGTAGATTTCAAGCCTAAAGGAAGCACTCTGTATTTATAATGGACAGAGCCCATCAAAAAAACAAAATAAATGCCTGATTTGGAGACACTGAGATATGGAAATGTGTATCTTGAATGTCTAAAGTAACAATAAAATCCTCTTGGTAGAAAACGTGGGCATAGGCATCACCTTGACTTTCATCTAGAATAAGCTTCTATGAGTCCGCGCCCTTCCTATCTACAATAGAAGTGTCTCAAGTTTACCCTGCCCTTCACATACAATGCAAATGCATCTCCTGCTGTAGCAAATAGAGACAGTGATCAAAAATGTATCCCACTGGTGCAGAATACCAGGAAAAATCTGAATAAATTAGAGGCTGTCGCATAAGGCCACAGTTTCCAGCATACAAGTTTTGAAGTAGCATCCTCCCATCTGAGAAGAAAATCCTGTACTATGCCCAGCGAGGTACCCCGTGGTAGGTACAGGGTCGCAAGTCATTGCATGAGTACCTAAGTTTTAATGGGAGAAGAGGTTGCAACTTATAACATTCTTTCTCAATGTCCTCTGTGAACAATAACGCAATCAAGAATTGTCTGATTTAGGCAGTTGGACGCCTAAGAAGCCACCTTGCACCAGCAAGATGAAAACACTTGCATAGTGGGTACAATCTCTGTTCTAGGCCTACTGGACAAATAGTTCTCTCTTTTTTTTCATTCTTCTTCTCCTTGTAGTGATGGAAGTAAAAACAACTTGTCCCATAGAAAAGTACAGTGCAGAACCAAGATGAGTCACTGCACTTCAGGCAAAAATGCTGATATCCGGAAATGCTTCTACATAACAACACTGTGCAACACATTTCTAGAAGTCAAGTCCCTTACCCAATTTAGAGGTGTGGGAACTGCTGGAGGAGCCCCTGGCAGCACACAATGATTGGTGATGACAAACGTAAAGGGCCACTGTCTATTCAAAATCAGAAAAGTAGCCCTAATTTAGTTGAGCCTCCAGAGACAGAGTTCCCTAGTCTGGATCCACCAAACGAAATATGGCAGAAAAAAACAACAATGGCCCCTACAGAGAGCAAAATCTCCCTGTGAATAAGGACAACTATTTCTCGGTTGCTCACAAACAAACCCATCTGTAAAAAGCTTATTTCTAAGAAACAAAAAAGCTTAGGAGGCTGCAACACCAGAGTCTATTCCGCCAGCAAGGTGATCTTTAGATATTATGGGTGATTCTTTGCTGGGAAGGAGGTGAACAGGCCCTCAGCCCATCTCGAAGACTCAATGGGCCCAGTGCCAAGATACAGATGAGCTTCTATGTCTATTACTTGTCAGCCACCACAGCCCAATTTAAACAGTGCATCATTTGATCCACAACCTTATGGGCTAAAACAGCAGCCTGCATTTAGTATCACAGTTTAGAGTCACCCACAGCCTACAATGAGGCCCTACGAAAGGCTCTGGTGACCCCAACTTGAGTAAACATATACTGTTATGCACCACGGTCCATCTGGAGAATGACAGGCAAGCTCAGTGATGCTGTTATTCCCTTTACAGCCAAATCTGTTCACAAATAAAATGACCCTTTTTTCGGGGCAGAGTGTTAGGATTCAAATTAGGGAATTGCAGGATTCTGTTTATTTCCTCAAACTTCCACGATGTCTCCTAGTTTTCTGACTCTCTATTATTTCCACCACAGACCTTCATGCAGCACTTTCATAGAGTCTAGTCTCCAGTGGGAAGGTGTCCACCATGAGACATCCCTCAACACCCCTGTCCATCCGTGGTTTGAAAATGTCTTCTTTTGTCCTTGCCTGTACAAGACATGGTGGCCAGCCATGTTGAATAACTCTAAGAATTAGGCACTAAGGTTTCAGAAGGAGCTCCAGCACTCGCAATAAAGAGTCCGGTGCAAATCTAGTAACAGTTTCTTAGATTTGCCTTCATAGAGGCCATAAATTTGACCAGGGACTGGTTCCCGACGGTGGGTTTCTTCCCACCCTATATTTTCAAGACGTTTTTCGTCCTCCAGCAGTGAGATTTATTTCCACGCAGTCTTTTGTCCACACCCCCGTCCAGGCACCAACCACTCTATCTCAGTAATTTCCACTGCAGTTTGAACAAACTGCGCCTACTCCTTGCTCTTGACATCTGCATCGAAGTATGATCCTCTCCCATATTCAAGATCACACACTTTGATGTGGTCGTACGGGGATTAATCCCACAAACGTAGCTGTTACCATATAACAAGCATGTCTTTGTGTGCTGGGCACCGACTGAGGCACGAAGCCCTTGGTGGTGTTTCACTGAAGCAGTCTAAAAAAATCAGCTTGCTCTGATCCCCATCGCTTCTCTGCAATCATGTTCTTTTGCAGGGATCACCAACACTTCTTAGGTGCCGTGGCAGGCAAAAGATCGGATGACATTCGGGTGCTCCAAAAGATCACAGTTATCTTGGTGTCCCACAGACCTCACAACCAGGAGGACTGCAAATTAAAATTTGTTTGTTGATTTCACATTTTACAAAATACTTTAAAAAGGAGGGAAAAAGCTTTTGAATGAAGGAGCAAAATGCCATTTTAAATTGAGTGAACACTGACGTGAATAAGGTATTCCAGCGCTTTGGGTAAGACTGCAAGAGCATAGCTTGTGGTTCCTGGAAAGCTGATGTAAATAGGAAGGTTTCCAGAGATGTGCCAAAAAATCAGGTGGTCGGATATGGCTCCAATAACGACAGGATACGAATTCCAATTCTTTGCAGTTAGGTAAGAGAAGGATCTGCCATATGTTATAGCTGCAAGGGTTCTAGCTAGAGAGCAGCATTTGATACATGCTTGAAGAAGGGAAGGGCCAATGTGCACCGAAAGGTTTTCTACAAGTTTAGAAATGGGAGGTCAGGGAGGCAGAGCTGCCAGAGTTCAGAGACACCCGCTTCGTTTTAGTGCGCCCCCCCCTACCCCCAGGCTGCTTCTGTCCAATGTTGGGCACAGTGACCGGCAGTCATAGTCAGGTCACAGAAAGTAGAAATCCAATTGTGGAACTCAAAGGGTATACAGACGGCGAGACCATCTTCACAACTGCATTTCCAACACCTACAAACCAAGACTGAGAGATCTTCCCCTCAAGGGCTGGAGGACAGTGCACAAGGTACTAGAAGACAGTAGTCTGGGAGGCACATCTGGGGGGCAGCAATCAGAGAGATGCCCCAAAGGGCTATAAATACATTTTGGTACAGGGTGGGAGCTATGTTAAAGGCATCCACAGTGAATACCAGCAAACTGGAATAGCATCCTGGGGGAAAATCAGCAATAAATGATAGACTGAGGCAGTGGTAAAAGGTCTACAAGGGCAATAACTGTAGCTCACTAGCAAGACTGGGGAGAGCGTCATGTTTCAGAGAGGTTGAGGTGATGTGCAAAGACATTAACTAAGGCTTGTCTGCCCCATAACCTCATCGCAAGGCATAAGCAGTTTTTGTTCAAACACCAAGCCAGGGGACCTCTAGGGACCCCTTCCCGTTTGAGAGTGGCTTACTACCTTTTTGAAATATGTAGTAAACTGTGAGTGTTTTGCGAACCACAAATGCGGTTGCAAAGCAATTGTATATAGAAGTGCGCCTCGCTATTAGGAAGGGACGCCCTTGGCACGCCACTTCCTAAGAGCGAGTTGCAAAACCTATTTTATGAGTTGGTAATAGGTTACCGACTCGCAAATAGGGTTTGTACATTGCTCAGACCATTTTTTGCGGTCGCAAACAGGCCGATTTCCCATTTGTGACCGTAAAAAAAAAGTTGCACATCTGGCCCTAAGTGTATGTGTGGAATGGAGGCTAGTGAGTTTCAGCTTGGATACCCCTGGCCTGTGCATGGTAAAGGTGAGGACTGTGCTCCCAGACAATGGAAATGTACTGCTTACATTCCTGAAGCTAGGCCTAGACAATGATGTGAGGAGAGAGGGTTCAGTACTACTTTGGTTATTCTAGTAGGTCATTTGGGTAGCAAGGAGCTGCTGACCATTCTTCCTAAACACAGCGATTTGATGGATAGTAGGAGTGAGGACTGGGATTGATGACTCTGTTATGAAAGATAAGAAAGCCTTCATGTGAGACTTGGAATGTGGTCTTTCCCGGATTACACATTCAGGTGGACTGATGGTAGCCAGGTGCAGAAAACCAACACCCATATGTAGCTCTGTTGCAGGTGATACTAACTGCAGGCTGCCCTAAATTGGCAGGCATTACTCTTTACAAAGAGTATATCGACAGAACATCCTGGAAAGGACACTTGAAAGGAAACCCACCCTAAAGCAGCCTTGGACAAACTGAGAATTACCATGAATAGGTAAAACTGAAAGACTGAGCACACATACTATTTCTTGGGGGTCATTTAATCTTATTAATGCTACTACAATTCCTCCTTAGAAACAAAGGGGGAGCAACTTATAACAGAGGAGAGAGAACCTGGGGACAGAGGGACAGTGAGATTGGGGTGGGTACTGAACCTGCCTAAACATTGCCCACATCACTAACTTGGGTTTTGCTGTTTGCGGTGTGTAGTAATAAGTTCCAGTATGGATTAAAGTATTTACTTTCTTATAAAGACAAGCACTGGGCTGGACATTTCCTTTATTGGATTGATGACTGTTGAGCGCTGAGCACAAGAACACCCACACTACCTCTCTGAGAAGCCTGTGACTGCTCGCCCTTGCTACCCTGAGAGTCAAGTGTGGAAATGGTTGTACTTACCCAGTTCTTAGAGCTATAGTATGCCGGACCCTAGGACATCAGAGGTAAACGACCTCAACCGCTACGGTTGAAGCCAGGAGCTCCCATTGCTTGCCCTATGGGCCACCGAACAGGGTCTGACACATTCTTAAATGGGATTGAACAACATGTAAAGGCATTGGAGAATAATGTGCGAGCAACAACATTGAGAATCCTAGGATTCCCTTCAATTGCAGAGACAAGGGGCATTAAACCATTGCTGTAAGAGTACAGCATAGGTATTCAGAGTTACTTGACTTTCAACATACAGCCCACAAACATAAACACCTGGAGGGGGGACTGTTTTACTGAAACTGGGCTCCTAAACCAAAAGAGAAATCGCCTCCAAGTTAGCCTTAAAAACAATCATCAACAATCATCAACATATTACTACATATTACTACTGATATATTCTCATATTCACCAAGCTGAGTTGAATGAGGCAGGAACAAAGAAAAGGGTAACAAAAGTTATAAATGAAATGTTGCACTTACACTGGTAAGCTTAAGTCAAAGGTATGAATGAGGGAAAAGTACACACCTTCACACAACCAAAAGCAGAAAAATCTTTTTGTAAACAGTGAGTGTCCACAGATGGGCCCTGGGGCTGCATCTGATGCATGAGATTTCATAGGCTTGACTAGAGCTGGTCTTAATAACCTGTTGAAGGCAGAAGTGGATGGCAAGATGTATGCCACACATGTTTGTTGTCATGTCTACGATTAGTTTTATGTTTCTCTCACTCCCTAATCCCTCTAAAAGTGAATTTTGTTTGATCTCCAGTTGAGGTGTACATTTTGCTTTAATTTCCGAGTTGGTGCTTCTACACTGTGGTGTTGCATTTGGACATAATGGGCTCTGATGCAACCCTAGGAAACTGATATTTATTGTGGTATCTACCCTTTGCAAGCCCAATTAAACTATAAATGACTAAAATAACATAGTATCAGAAAATTAGACTATGATGTAACTATCCATTGCAAGCCCAATTCAAATACAAATGGTTAGAAAACAAATAGAGGATATGCCAAGTAAAGTATACATAGATTATTATTACCTGCAGTTAATAACCATGAACCTTGGAAGGCACCTGATGAAACGACAGAATTCACCTTTAAGTCCAAAGAATCAAAAAAGATACTGTTTAGGTTGTTGTAGACTAATGTCAAAATCTGTCCTCAAGTCACAGGCTTTGTTACCTGCCAATGGAGGCAGATCGAGAGAGGTGGCTACCCAGTACAGAAGCATAAAGAAATGTGAACTACAAAAATCAGTATTTCCGTTTTGTCAGAGTTTAATTTCAAAGAACTATAGCAAATTTAGAACAACTCTTGAAAAAACTGGGCCTGATTTACAACCAACAAGTTTGTTAAAATGGGCACCGCCCAGGTCCCAAAATATCACTCTCACCTGCAGAGTTCCCTCGGGTTCCATACTGTCTCCTATTATGTTCAAACTATACCTGGAGCCAATTGGTGCTCATCTCACAAAAAACAGCATCAATATTCATCAATATGCCAATGATACACAACTGTATTTAAACGTCCCCTCTGCTTCAGACATCCAATGCCTCAAACACAGCTTACACATGATCCAGATCTGGATGCCCAGAGACTACCTAACCAAGAGACAATTCCTGTTATTTCACAAAAATCAAGAAACAGTACAAACCTGGCTCCATTACATGAACTTGGACAGCTTCAAAACAGTACTTTCAACAAATGCCAAGTCACTTGGATCCACCTTGGACACAAACCTCCTCTACAAAGAACGCATACAAAAAAGATGGTCTGGTACGAGCTCTCTCTTTTAAAGAAAGTGAAACAGTTTCTTCCAGAAAGCAACTACTGAACTGCTGTTCCATCCCTTCAACTCTGACATCTGGATGGTGGTAATACCCGACCTCATGTGCTCCCAGGCTCCATACTGGCAATCCCTAAGGGCATCCTACACACCGCAGCCCGTTTCATCCATGGTCTGAAGAAATATGATCACATAATCCCCATCCTTATGGAATGCCATTGGCTCCCTTTGCTGTCCCACGTCATCTTCAAAACCAGATGCATCATTTATAAAGCCATCACAACCAGCACCTATACATATATTGTAGATAAGCTCACCATCTCTGGTGGTTCTTGACACACCTTCAGCCAACAAATGATTTACAAAAAGTGTCTAAGGCAGCTAACGCCGCACTTATCACAAAAGTGTAATCACTTACTTGTAAACCAGACTTACATAGGAAGTGGGTGCATGAGTAAAATGGATCAGCCACAATAAACCCCTTGTAGGGTAATACCCTTATAAAAACCAAATTATATTACTCAGCACTCCAAAGAGACGTCACAGAAACAATCAAGTATTCAAAATGGGCTGTTCATATAATATAAATCAGTTATCCGTGTTTCAGTAGAACATAATGGAGGAGCCCCATGTATAATTATTGTTCACTTCTTTATTCTTCGCCTCCTTATAAAATTATTCATTTATTTATTTTGATTGCCAAAATGTTTCACCCTCCTGGAACATCTTCAGGGCTTAATTAGATTCCATGTATCCACATTGACTGTCTTATTTAATGCTCCAATGGTTTTCAAAACTGAACAAATATGATGGTCCATTTTCGTACGGCATCACATGCAGCATGTGCATAGCACAACATCAGACTGCAGACTAGGAAGTGTATTAAAGAAAACACAATAAAGCAGGCCTCTTCCATATATACACCCACAATTTGAAACATCCCCATATCGATATGCCCTGTTGAGCCTGACCCTTTTTGCAGGGTTATCCCCAAACTGTTTGCATTCTTCCTCCTATTTTTTCTGACCAATTTATGCTGGCTGTAGGGCTCTGGGCACTTTACCACTGCTAATCAGTGCTAAAGTGTATATGCTCTGTGTAAATTGTTATTATGATTGGTTAACCGGGATTGGCATACTTGATTTACTGATAAGACCCTTTTAAAGTGCACTGTGTGTGCCCAGGGAATGTAAATCAAGTGCTACTAGTGAGCCTGCAGCACTGACTGTGCCACTCATGAGTGGCACTGTAAACCCGTCTCAGGCTTGTCATTTCAGTGTCTGCAACTGCAGTTTTAAACTGCCATGTCGACCTGGCAAGTGCACCCACTTGCCAGGCCCAAACCTTTCCTTTTATTACATGTAAGGCACCCCTAAGGTAGGCCTAAGGCAGCCCCATGGGCAGGGTATTTAAAAGGTAAGAAATGTATTGGTGTGGTTTGTAGCCTGATAGTGAAATACTGACAATTATGTTTTTCACTATTGCAAGGCCTATCTCTCGCATACGTTATCATTGGAGCTGCCTTGTAACATAATACAAGTGCAACTTTCAATTGGGAAGGGATAGAGACTTGGAGTTTGGGCTCTCTGAACTCAGAATTTAAAAAAACATCTTTCTGTGAAGGTGGTTTTTAAATTGGGTGTATAAAAATGAAACTTTCAGAGTGTGGGCATTTTCTTGCCTCTGCCTGCCTGTGGAATACACGTCTGGTTTAGACTGACAGTTGGGCTGTTTGTGCATTAAATCTAGACAGCCACACAAAGGGAGCTAAGGTGTGCCCTGCATGTCCTGATTGCCCATTACAGGCTGAAGTGCCTTCCTGAGCCAGAGTGGTGGGAGGAGAGGTCACTGACACCTGAATAGGGCTGTGCCTGTCCTCAAACAATGCTTTCGTCACCCCCCTGTAGTGTGTCTGAAGCCAGGACCGGGCAAGGCAGGATTGGTGCACTACTGAGACTATCCTTTGAAGTATAGCGTCTTCAAAGGCAAAATGGGATATAAGTATTGGACCTCTAACCCCACATTTTTGGAACACTTCTGGACTAAGCGGAGCTTCTGCCAAGAAAAAGAGCTGGAGAAGCTGTAAGAGGGGAACTGTCAATTTACTTGTTGTTGTGTTGGGTTGGCCTGCTGCTTGCTGCTTCTGTCTTAGACAGTTCATGGACTGGACTTTGCTTTCTTGTATCCTGCCTACCCATCGTATCCATTCCAGCAAGCATAGCATAGAGCTCTTAGATAAGGCGCTTGTCATCCTTTTTGCGGACCAGCCATTTCTTGAACACAGTAAGCGGATAGGAGGCCGCTGCCTTATAGCCTGGGGAGGTCACCCTATGCCCCAGCTGCTGGTAATGGAACGCATCAGCAGTGGGTAGAGAGTATAACTGTTGTAGCTGTTATAAAGAGATGATCCCTGATAGTTCAAAGAGGGAACCCACTTGTTTACACCCTTCACCTGCCAGCGGCCAAAAACCTTGGACCCGCATCCTAGGGCGAAATCAAGGTTATCAACAGTCGGCGACATCGGGAAGGGGAATGATGTCAGCCCCTTGCGGAGGGCCACGCTGTCCCAGACTTTCATCATCATTGCTGTCACCGCGACGAGTACAACCACCATGCTCTGAATTTATGAGGGAGCCAAGCTTCCTGCCAAATGTTTAAATCAGCCACCGTCTGATAAAGGACCAGTACTTTTCAGAGAGGGGCCTATTCCATTCTACTACGTATCTGAGTTGCGTGGCTTGGTAATACCGGCTGATCAGGGAAAGCCCCAAGCCACCTTCACACTTTGGCTATGTTAGTTGGCTGATTGGAAGACATGCCCTCTTCGTACCCCATATACATTTATTGATAGTGAGTTGTAGCGTGTAGAGCACTGCGGGAGGAGAGGCCAGTGGGATCATATGAAAATGTAAAGAATACGCTGCAATGGCATAGTTTTGACAGCTGCAATGCGCCCCGACCAAGCCAGTCGGAGTCGACCCCATGCCTCCAGTGATTTATTCATCTGGTTTAGGAGGGCCCTATAGTTTATTGCCAGGGTCTTTGCTCCTGTGGAAGCAAGTTGTATGCCCAGGTACGGGATGGTGTCTGTTGACCAGGTATGGGGAACTGGGTACGAAGAGCTACCTCGTGGGGAGAGCTGACCGACAGGTTTAATGTCTGGGACTTTGTCAGGTTAACTTTAAACCCAGAAACGTCACTGAAAGTCCCCAGCTCCTCCAGCAGATTCAGTAGAAAGTTCATCGGGTCCGCCAACGAAAGGATCACATCATCAGCATACATACTGATAGTGTTCGTATCTGCGCCAACCAAATGCCTGTAATCTATTGGTTGTCTCTAATGCGTTGTGCCATGGGTTTCATGTAGAGCGCATAAAGAAGCAGGAGAGGGGACAACCGTGGCAGGTGCCGCATGTTATCAGAAACATAGCCAAGGACGCCCTGTTGGCTCAAACGAACACTCTAACGGCGCTGTAGATACAACTTATCCACCTAAGAAATGTCTCTCCAAACCCGAAATGACAAAGCATTTCATACAGGTATGGCAACTGAACACGATTAAACGCTTTCTCCGCGTTGATGGACAGGAAAAGCGCCTCCTTTCGAGATCTCTTAGTGAGGTTCAGGAGGTGTAGCAGTCTTTTAATGTATTGTCCCCTCCTTGTTTCATGGAGCGACCCATGACCCTGTATTCAGACAGGTCGCTCCCCACGCCGCACAGCGAGCTCCACCTGTCTGTGCCCGTGCCCTCCGCCCGCTGCTGCCACGAGTTCAAGCCTCCTGTGGCAGCGCTCATTTTGCTTCTCGCTTTTTCACTGTATTTTTTCACTGTAATTTGCCCACACTTCTGGGCTACTGTGCTACCTTTCCTGTTGGCTTTGCGTTTTGTATTCCCTGCCCTTCTCCTCCTGTAGCCCCCCTTGGTTCCTTCCCCCACTGCACTCCGATTTCTCCCGCCGCTGCTTCCCCTGTGGCTCCGCCCCCCTTGCTCGCCCATTCGCCCTCCCACCCGCCTCCCAGCTGCTCCTCCCTCCCACCTCCCCTTCCTAATGGCGGCCGCTGCGCGTTGAGGAGAACGACCCTTGACCCTGTATTCAGGCAGGTCGCTCCCCACGCCGCACAGCTAGCTCCACCTGTCTGTGCCTGTGCCCTACGCCCGCTGCTGCCATGAGTTCAAGCCTCCTGTGGCCGCGCTCGTTTTGCTTCTCGCTGTTTTGCTTTTTCACTGTATTTTTACATTGTAATTTGCCCGCACTTCAGGGCTACTGTGCTACTTTTCCTGTTGGTTTTACATTTTGTATTCCCTGCCCTTCTTCCCCCCCCCCGTAGCCCCCTGGTTCCTTCCCCTGCTGCACTCCGATTTCTCCTGCCGCTGCGTCCCCTGCGGCCCCGCCCCCCTTGCTCGCCCATCGCCCTCCCACCGTCTTCCCAGCTGCTCCTCCCTCCCAGCTCCCCTTCTTAAATGGCGGCCGCTGCGTGGTGAGGAGAGCGACCCTTGACCCTGTATTCAGGCAGGTCACTCCCCACGCTGCACAGTAAGCTCCCTGTCTGTGCCCGTGCCCTCCGCCCGCCGCTGCCATGAGTTCAAGCCTCCTGTGGTCGCGCTCGTTTCGCTTCTCGCTTTTTCACTGTATTTTTTCACTGTAATTTGCCCACTCTTCTGGGCTACTGTGCTACCTTTCCTGTTGGTTTTGCATTTTGTATGCCCTGCCCTTCTCCCCCCATAGCTCCGCTGGTTCCTTCCCCCGCTGCACTCCGATTTCTCCTGCCGCTGCGTCCCCTGCAGCCCAGCCTCCCTCGCTCGCCCATTCGCCCTCACACCCGCCTCCCAGCTGCTCCTCCCTCCCACCACCCCTTCTTAATGGCTGCCGCTGCGTGGTGAGGAGAGCGACCCTTGACCCTGTATTCAGGCAGGTCACTCCCCACGCCGCACAGCTAGCTCCACCTGTCTGTGCCCATTGCCCTCCGCCCGCTGCTGCCACGAGTTCAAGCCTCCTGTGGCTGCGCTCGTTTTGCTTCTCACTTTTTCACTGTATTTTTTCACTGTAATTTGCCCGCACTTCTGGGCTACTGTGCTACCTTTCCTGTTGGTTTAGCATTTTGTATTCCCTGCCCTTCTCCCCCCGTAGCCCCCCTGGTTCCTTCCCCCGCTGCACTCCGATTTCTCCCACAGCTGCGTTCCCGCCCCCCCACTCGCCCATTCACCCTCCCACCCGCCTCCTAGCTGCTCCTCCCTCTCACCTCCCCTTCTTAATGGCGGCCGCTGCGCAGCAGACGTGTGCAGCGGGCGCCCCAAAGGCGCGCCTAAGGCAAGCCCGTCTGCGGCCGGCCGCGCCTGCACCGCGCCCAGCGCCAGACCCACTGGCCCCCGCGAGCGCCAAGACTCCTGTCACCGCTACAACGCCAACCTCCCCCACGCACTCAACACCGGCCGTTCATCTACCTGCTTCTAGGCCACCCCGAAGGGCACCCACGGACCCTTCACCTGCCATAACTGCAGCTTCACCAGCCAGCATATATCAGCACGACCTGCCCCTCCCACCAGGGCAGGCTACAACCATCTCAGATGCATACTACTCAACACCCGCTCCGTCCACAGGCACGCCATCAAACTCTGGGACCTGCTCGACTCATCTTCCACGGGTGTCACCTTCCTGATGGAGACCTGGATGAACACCTTATTGGCACCCGACGTTGCCATAGCCATCCCGGATGGATACAAGATCACCCGCAGGGACCGCACCAACAGACCGGGAGGAGGAGTCGCCATCATCCACAAGAACACCCTCAGAATATCGACCAGCAGCGAAGACACCCTCAGCTCCGCCGAACACCTGCACTTCCAGATCCACATCGATCCCAACACCACCCTCAGGGGAACCCTCGTCTACAGACCCCCCGGCCACAGTTCAGCGACTACATCACCGACATCGTCAGCTCACACGCCTTGGCCTCCACAGACTACATCCTCCTCGGAGACCTGAACTTCCACCTCGAGAATGCCAATGACAGCAATTCCACCACCCTGCTCAACAACCTCACCAACCTCGGACTCAAACAGCTCATCACGACACCCACACACTCTGCCGGACACACGCTCGACCCAATCTTTTCCGCCAGCAACCACGTCACCTTCAGCAACACCACCGAACTCCACTGGACCGACCACCGCTGCATCCACTTCTCCTTCAAGAAAAACACCGCACACAACCACCCGCAACGAATGCCACACCGCAGCTGGAACAAGGTCACCGAAAAGCAGCCAATCACCACCCTCACCCAAGACCCACCAATCGACCACACCGACACAGCTGCCCGCAACCTCAGGCAGTGGATCGACGACTGCGCCAACATCCTCGCCCGATCAAAAAACCCTCAAACAGACGCACCGACAGAAGGGCAATCTGGTTCACCACCGACCTCCAGGAATCCAAGCAGACCTGCCGAAGACTCGAGAAGAAGTGGCGCCACGAACAGACACCGGACAACCATGCAGCCCTCAAGAACACCAGCCGCAAGCACCACCAACTCATTCGAACTGCCAAAAGGACCTCCTTCAAGGAACACATCAACAACACACACAACAGCAAAGAGCTCTTCAACATCGTGAAGGAACTCACCAACCCCAGCTCCTGCTCTCACGACATCCCGCCATCGCAAGACCTCTGTGACTCTCTAGCCACCTTCTTCCACCGCAAGATCATAGACATCCACAACAGCTTTAACACTCAGACCCCCCCCCCAACAGCCGCTGACACCTCAGACCCCCGCCCCCCCAGCCGCACCTGCCTCCTGCTCTTCTGGAACCACGTCAACGACGAAGACACCATCAAAACCATGAACACCATCCACTCCGGCTCACCATCAGACCCCTGCCCTCACCACATCTTCAACAAAACGAGCACCATCATCGCACCCCAACTCCGGAAGATCTTCAACAGCTCCTTTGAGACGCCACCTTCCCGGAGAGCTGGAAACATGCCGAGATCAACGTACTACTCAAGAAACCCAAGGCAGACCCAAAGGACCTCAAAATATTTTCCGGCCAATCTCCCTGCTCCCGTTACCAGTGAAAATCATTGCAAAGATCGTCAACAGACAACTGACCCACTTCTTCGAAGAGAACAACACCCTGAACTCGTCCCAATCCGGATTCCGCAGCAACCACAGCACCGAAACCGCCCTCATCGCCGCCACCGATGACATCAGGACCCTGCTGAACAAAGGCAAAACCGCAGTCCTCATCCTCCTAGACCTCTCGGCCGCCTTCGACACTGTCTGCCACCACAACCTACGCACACGCCTCCACAACGCAGAAATCCACGACAAAGCCCTGGACTGGATCACCTCCTTCCTCACCGACATAACCAAAGAGTCCGCCTCCCCCCATTCTGATCCGAAGCCACCAAGATCGCCTGGGGCGTTCCCCAAGGATCATCCCTCAGCCCGACTCTTTTCAACATCTACATGACACCACTCGCCAACATCGTCCCATCACACGACCTCAACATCATCTCATACACCGACAACACCCAGCTGATCCTCTTCCTCACCAAGGACCCCATCACCGCCAAAACCAACTTTCACGAAGGAATGAAGGCCGTCGCCGAATGGATGAAGAACAGTCGCCTGAAACTGAACTCGAACAAGACGGAGGTCCTCATCCTCGGCTCCACCCCCTCCGCCTGGGACGGCTCCTGGTGCCCAGCCTCACTGGGGGCTGCACCGACACCTACCAACCACGCACGCAACCTGGGGTTCATCCTGGACTCAGCACTGTCAATGACCCAGCAAGTCAACGCCGTCTTCTCCTCCTGCTTCAACACCCTCCACATGCTTCGCAAGATCTACAGATGGATCCCCACCGGAACCAGAAGGACGGTCATCCAGGCCCTCGTCACCAGCAGGCTGGACTACGGCAACGGCCTCTATGCAGGAATCATGGCCAAACTCCAGAAAAGACTTCAACGCATACAGACCGCCTCTGCATGCCTCATCCTCGACATCCCCCGCCACTGCCCACCTGAGGGACCTGCACTGGCTCCCCGTCAACAAGCGCCTCACCCACGCTCACAAAGTATTCCACGACGCCGGACCAGCATACCTCAACAAACTACTCACCTTCTACACCCCCAACCGCCAGCTTTGATCCGCTGACCTCGCCCTCGCCACCGTTCCATGCATTCACTGAACGACCACCAGCGGCAGATCCTTCTCCCACCTCGCCACCAAGACATGGAACACCCTCCCCACCTACTTGCGCCAGACCCAGGACCTGCTGACCTTCAGGAGACTTCTCAAGACCTGGCTGTTCGAGCAGTAGCAGATCCCCCCCCCTTAGCGCCTTGACACCCTCGCGGGTGAGTAGTGCGCTCTACAAAGCTGCTACTCGGGCCCCCACCTCCTCTAGGTCCCGGCACCCCTCTTTCAATACCATGGAGAGCTGCGTTTGCATAGTTTGTAGGTCCTCACAAAGGGACGCAAAGCATGACGACATAAAAGCTTTTGTATCAGGACCATCTGTCTCCTCTGCTCCTTCTTGTACAATACTGCAATCAGGCGCTTCTGCGTCTGTGCTCCGCTAGCTGGCTGCCTCCTGTGTTGCACTAGGCTATTTTTGGTCAGGTTCCCAGGTAACACTCAGGGCCCCTCTCTTCTACCCATTGATCTGTGGTCTGGCATTGCCTTCTCAGGGCCCATTCGCCATTGTCTTCTATTGCTGACTCCTCAGCCTGACCCTAGGAAGCTGGCGTGGATATCCGTCACCAATTTCCATCTGCAGCCTTGCTTAGCGTGTTGGGCCCATGTGTGTGGAAGCAGGGGGGGGGATGTTCAGCCTCACTGTCTTCCACCTCCCTTCTTAACGTGCAGCAATGTGTATCGCCTTTCTTGTAGTTACCACTGCAGCCGAAGGCAGACCACTCTCCCTCCAGGCTCTGCATTTCCTCCCGAGGCCTGCTCGTACCAGCTTCAGTAACTGGGACCCCCTTCAGCAACTCCTCTGGCCTGGGCTGCTACTGGAAGTCCCTGCCTCAAGTTGCAGATAGTCCCCCTTTCCGCTATGAGCTTCTCCTTCAGGAGCTTCCGCCCGCTTCAGGGCTACATCACAAGGGGCGCCCCTTGCCTCCAGGGCCGCTTGGCTGTGCTAGGTGGTTAGCGGATTGGGACTGCTCTTCTTGCTGCCTCTGTCACTGTTCCGCGGTCCCACTCATCGGCTGTACTGCTGCTCTGCCATCTTCGCAGACCCCAGTCAGCAATGCAACTCGCCTCGACCGCCTCTTCTCGTCAGGGCATCTCAGCATTGGGAGCCCCAATGACACGCCAACTCCAGACCAGGCATGGGATCTCCGTGGGCGGGAGGAGGTGGTCACTTTTCTCCGCGTTCCTCCCTGTATCAGCCACTGAAAAAAGCATTTACATCTAGCCCCACCTGTTCTGCGAGTTCCGGAGTGGTCGAGGGAAGACCGTTTCCCACCTCTGGTGGCTGCTCAGCTTCATAGTGCCAATATCGGCAACTGTAGTCACATAACACACATAATACATCAATAAACCACACAACACTTTTGTAAGTGGAGAAATATTGCTGCAGGTTTATTAGCATAACCAATATGCAAACATGGTGGGTTATCTTACGGGCGATCCCAGGGCAGCCCAACCCCTATGCCGCCTGCCCGTCTGATAAGCCAAAATTACACCGTGGCAGTCGCCAATTGGTGCATACCAAATCTTGGGAGGGGCCACCCCTCCCATCCGTGGACCACCAGTCCACTTGCTTACTCACGCCCCCCCCGAAAGAGGTGGGCGGAGCGTATTATGGCAGCCCCCGGTTGCTCAGACCCACAACCGCCAGTAGGACTAACGGGGCACTGTAGTTCTTCCAGGGGACAACGCTAAGACATCCCTGGGTATCCTGGCTTAGCACCACGCTGTGCTGCTTCATGAAGTACCCCTTGGTATCTGCAGACTCTGGATCGCCCTGTAACTCCTCCTGCAACACAAAATAACATGTTAGAAAAACCTAACCCCTCCTCACACCTTGTACCTCCGGCTGCCGGGTAAGCGGAGGGGCGGGCAAGGCGAGACGGCAAGGGACAAGAGGGCGAAGGATGGGCGGGGACAGCCTAAATACCCCTGTCCCCTCCCCCCTCCCCGGAAATGGGTCGGCCGGACGTCTTCCCTGGCCGTGGCCCAGGGACTAGACCGGCGACTCCAGTGCCTTCCTGTGGCACTAAGGCGGCCGCCCTTTTAGGGGCGGAGCGTATTATGGCAGCCCCCGGTGGCTCAGACCCACAACCGCCCGTAGGACTAACGGGGCGCCGTAGTTCTTCCAGGGGACAACGCTAAGACATCCCTGGGTATCCTGGCTTAGCACCACGCTGTGCTGCTACATGAAGTACCCCTTGGTTTCTGCAGACTCTGGATCGCCCTGTAACTCCTCCACAGCCTTGGGAGTGGCCACCGTCACTACCAGGGCCCCCCACCCAGGTAGGCCTTTTTACTTACAACATGCTGATTACCGGGCTTCTCCCGGGTCCAGCCAAAACAAGTCTTAGCCCATACAGGACCGGTGGCCAGCCTGCACCATAAGGACAGGTGCCCCCATCCTTTCTAAACTCCCCGTGGATTTTTGTCTGAATTGACCTGACACCTATAACTAGGCGTTGGTCCAATGTTACCTTTGCATGACTGAAGAACAATACCTTTGACAAGACACTCCTGCCAGGCAGTGCCAATGCGGGAGGAGGTAAGAGTTGACAACACCGCCTCACTTCCTCTTTCACTCAGTTGTCTGAGTCTAGCACTACTCGGAGTATGTCCATCGCATTCCGTCAGTCACCACCCAATGTGAAGCCTTGCCCTCCCAAACTTCTGCTAGTATACCAGGGAGAAAACAGGACAGAGTGACCTCAGAGGAGAACCAACGTGTAAAATACCTCTCTATTTTGAATACTGGGAATGCCAATTGTTCTCCTGCTACTTTGTAGCCCAAATGTGTTACCCAGGGGTTTCCCCAAATCATATGGACCATATCGCCCTCGTCGGATGACCACTTCCACAACCTGCATAGCTGCCAGTCAAGGCTGAAGGGCGGGAGAAATTACATGTTATCGTTACTCAAATCAATGGTACTTGTTTAGATAGAACTCAGGGACGGGATACTAAGTGAACCATAACAGGATCTGCACCTGAACCAGAGGTCGGACCCAAGCCCCTCTAAGTTCTGCCGCTCGACCTGCCTGTTAACATGAATCCCAGGGCAAACCACAGGCATCTAACCCATGCTTGCCATGCCTGAGCTAAAACACCTCTGGGAGGAAAAACACAGGCTAACCACCAAAAATGCATTCTGAAAGTTCGCTGACAACTGCCAAGGAAAACGCGCATAACTGAAGCAACTGGTGCCATGCCATCAAATATCAATTCCCCCTTCTATGACTGCAAAATGTGCTCTTGTGGTTGACCGGATTAGTGCTCCCTCCCATCCATATGATTATGGCGCCGCTGCAGATGCTAATGATGGGATAACGAGCACCGCTAAACAGACAGGGAGTGATCCTGAGAAAGAAAAGGTTGGACCACAACCACCACCATACCCCGCCTGTAAGTAAGGTTTACTTTGCCATCTGCAGCAGTGCAGCCACAATTTGCCGCCATCCAACCTGTGCAGTATCCTGTTCTGGGCAGCCCCCTACATTCTTCCACTGTGCATCTCTGCCTGATGTAAGTGACCTAGGTACAATGTCTCCCTGCCTGGCAGCCTGCCAGTGAAAAATACATCACATACACCATGAGTACCCTACCTGCCTTCGCGATTTCGCTAAATTCTTGCCTGGCCTTCCTACCTTCCCAGATGTATCCAGCAAACTTTGCTGTACTCGGTCGATTGACCTGACCAAACATCAAACCCACCAGTTTGGGCCACATAACCTGCCCCCATACTCTGCTGCAACAACCAATAAGCAGGATATGACAGAAGGGAAGGGGCTCCCGGTAGTACATTAAAGTTTCCTACTGCCCAACCAGATGTGCCCCTCGGAAGGCTACCACAATCGCTTTGGATTTGAGCTTCACCCTTTCATCCTGGACCTACCTCCAACATGATGTGTAATTGAGCGCGCTGAACCTTAGGGGTCAGCATCCCATCTGACCAACAGTGGTGGGACCACTCCTGTCTATTCTAGTACTAGTCGTCCCTGTTAACCTGGCACTGCCTGATGTGTGCCTAGGTACATGGTCCCCTTGCATGGCGGCCTGCCAGCGAGACAAACATCCAATACATGATGAATACCACTCCCTGCCTTTGCTAGAATCCTGCCTGGCATTCCTGCATGCCCAGATATACCAAGCGATGACGGCTCTCCTCATTCAATTGACCCGACCACAGGAGCTTGTTGACACCCCCCCGCATAAAACCAAGGTGCCAAACAGGGAGATTACAGTCAGGCTAACCCCAATCTGCCGAAGAAGGACCCACCACACGGCTGTGCCCCAATAACAACCATCCCGCAGCAAACCGACACTATGGATGACAACAGGAGTCTCACACTCTACACCCGCGGAAAACACCGCAAGTAACTGCTCGTCTACGATCGAATAAATAACAATGGACATCCTTTCAGCATCTGACGTGAACGCCGTTTCAGAAGCTAACTGGGACCCCAAGGCCTCTACCATCGGTGCAGACCTTGGCCCTTATGGTGTGTGTGATCTTTGCCCACTTTAGTGTGAGCCTGGCCCCGCGATGCATACTTTCTTCAAGACGATAAGCACACGTAAACCACCCTAGCTGCACCTTGCCGCTGGGTCATCCTACCCTAACCCTTCTAAACGACCCGGGAACATTGACTCACCCTCAACACCCAAGCTTAACTCTTTGCTTAGCCTAGGTGCTGAAGGCGATGAGTACACCTTCCCCCTGTTCCCGGACACAGCGGTGAAGAGACCTCGGAGAACCCGGCTAGTATGAAAGACACCAACAGAGCCGAGGAAGCCCTGCACAAGCTGCAAGTATTGATTAAGAGTTAAAACTGGTCTGCAGGGCTCTCCAGCTAGCTCAGGCAATGACTATGGCATGCAGCCTGGCTACCAGCACACCGTACATTTGCTAGGTGTCCCGCTCCATGAAAGGCCTGACTGATCACCATTCATAGCGGTAATCTGACGCGCATTGAGAATTAAATCTCAGTTATACAAATGTAAATGTGTGTGAACACAAAGGTGTAGAAACATTAAACATGAGCGCCAGTTGCATGCCATACTGAGCACATGTCGCTGCATCCCTATATTTACTACAAATAGCACCACCTACAACAAGGCCAACTAGTGACTAACCAGCTGAGACCAGCAGAAGCGAAAAAAGCACAGGGTCACAGTGCGCGTGCCAGAACTCGAAAGCAGCAGCCATAATGGAGCCGGACTGGCGATGTGCACCTAGCGCTGGCGATGACGCCGACCACCTTCTAGCCGGCTGCCGCTAAGAGCCCCTTCCTTGCCTGGGGGACCCTGAAGCACCGCCTACCTTACACCACAAAGATCCAGGCGGGCTGTGCGTTACTGCACACTGAAAGAACGTACACTGCGGCTTCGTTGCCGGGTTGAAACGGTTACCAGCCCCTCCCCCTGCAGTCCATAATTAAAGCAGGATAACCGTAGCAGGCTGGAAATGAGCAAAAACAAGGAGTCTGGGCGACGCGACAGCAACGTATTCGTGCATGTTCGATTCGGTCGCGCGGACACGGGCACCAAGCTCATAACGACAGATAAAACCAATTAAACGAAGAGCCCACCTCTTTGCTGACACTAAATTATGTCAAACTTCCCCTAAGATGGGTGCTGACCCAAGCAGATTAAACCTCCCGCCTCACCTGTGAGGACCGCACAGCCAATCCACTCCCGCTGTGCTGACCAGAGTACGCGGATGACAATCTCAGCAAGGCACCCTGACCATTTATGTATGCACACCCCCTCACATTAATCTGGGATTGGCCGTAAATGACAGAACAACAACAACACCAATATTCTAGTCGAATTCCCCGCCGACTGTGACGAGAAATGCACGCGGCTTGCCAATGGACAAAGCACGCCTCAAGTAATTCCAAAACCGCGAAGCATAACCGGGTGTAGGGCAGGAACATTATGCCCCCGCTGCTCATGCTCAATATTTGTGAAGGGAACACAACATTAAGTACAATGTTCCAACCGGGTGGGTACCTGTGCCGAAACACCCAAGGCTTCCCCCCGGACTGAGCACCTAACCATTCCCGGAACCGTGCGGCACGCCAAACTGCATACGCAGGCCATCTAGCTGGTCCTGATAGGAGTCGGTGGGCGCCCCAACAATGCACCGCCAGCCGAGCGCATACCCGCTCCCATGGCCCTGCGAGCTGCACTGCGTAATGTCCTTGGAATCTACATGCACTGCAGGTTGACATTGCCCCCCAAACTTTACTATGCACAGCGCGGAAAGCGACAGCCGTGTCTTGTGCTGCTCCCCTGCGTAACAAAGCCCCCTTGTAGTCAAAGCCCCCTTAATCACAGTACAATCAAGCCTCAACTGTCGGTGCCTTGGCGCACAGGGCTACAACACGGCGTCTCTGAATTGCGACCTTCCGTGCGACTGGAGACACGCCATGTGGGCAAATTCCCCAAAGAATGTACCCCCCAGGCGTCAGGTTTTCCACTGTATTTTGCTAGCATACACGTTATCATCCGACACACGCGCTACGGCGACCGGTGTTATCAGCACAAGGAGAAAACTCACTTGGATGTAAAACTGTGACTATATATGTACTCCGATGATTGCAGTAGGCTTACATGTGTCCGCTTTTTGTGAGTGCAAACTGAACCTGGACCTGGCAGATGCCAGGGGCTCCATAGACCTCCTCCCATCTGCCAGCTCACAGTCATGGGATAAAAGACCGTGTCGCATAGCATAACAGAATCTAGAACTCCGTCGTAAAACCCAATAGACCATAGTCGGCAAACTGACAGGGAGCCCCGCTGTCCCTGAGCACCGCGTTTACACTGCAAATTCAGACGCGGGGATATTTAAGTGATTTGCCCAGAGTCCCAGGAGGTGGACGCAATCGAGAGGCTCGATCACAGGTATCCTGCACCTAAGACTGCAGCTAGCTTGGGAGCACTGCGCAACCCTGGCGCTCCACCACCCCCCCCCACTGTAGTGCCTAGCCCCTCCACCCCGGGAGCCTGGCGACCAAGAGGTGCCGAGGAGGCGCCGCCCCACAGCCCACAGCATGCGGACCTCCCGGCGCCCGGCATCCCTACTGAAAAGATTACTTTTGCCAGGCTCCACAGAGCAGGGGTGAACAACGTGGCGGTGTAAGTAGCGCGAACTCGACCCGGAGGATTGAAGCGCTGGCATGAGACCGTATTAGCATTACAGATTCAGTCACGGGGATGTAAGTGATTTGCCCAGAATCACCAGGAGTGGACGCGACCTCGAGGCTCCATCCCTGGTTAACCAGCGCAAGGTCGCTGTACCTGCAAGCCGCTAGACCTGGGGTAGAGGGATGACCCTGGGGCAACCGAAACTACCAAGTGTTAAGCAGCTGTTGCAACACTGCCCCTAGCCAGCAGGCTCATGGTAACTTACATTTTGTAGGTACCATTTAACTGGCAACTGTGACCCTCCTCCCTTATACACAGCACCAAGGAGGAAGTCTGCCCAGGCCCCCACAATGCCGAGACGCTGTCCCCACTGTCCGCCGCGTCTTGGCCCGAGTGGATGGGGGCCAATACCTGTGCACCGCACACCATAAGCAGGACTCAGAGGGGTAGGGAAGTCGCGAGACCCAAGTGGCAGTAAGGACTGGGAAAAAAATGTAGCGCTAACTTGGCCCGAATCCCATCAGGTATCAGAGCGCATTACATAGCACCAGTTACGTTGCATGAGGACACTCAGTAGTTTTTTAGTGATTTGCCCAGGATCACCGGAGGATTAGCGTCGTTACCGAGGCTCGAACCCAGCTCCCCCAGGTCCGAGGTCGAGCGCCCTAACCGATAGGCCAACTCCTCTCCCAAGATGGTGCGCATAACCGCCTGGACTGATGAAGCCACAGTGATACAACGAGGCGAAGCCTGCTGTGAGAAAAATGCGACTTAATGCACTGCATGAACATTAACCACCACGGGACGCTTCGAATTGTAACCGCATGACACATTCACATGAAAAACCGCGTACAAGGAGCGTAAAGACACCCCGTCCGGGGAAGGCGCGCTGCACAAAGTGAAAAGCAAGGCATAATGTCCAGTGATTGCTAAGTCCCCAGGATTTGAACACAGAGCCCGTGTAATAAGAGACAGAGACCGTACATGCAAAACGTAGCAACATAGGATACAATGTCACTGGGACTTGCCCAGAATCAGAGGATGATGATGGCGTTACCGAGACTCGAACTCGGTCCACCAGGGGAGGACAATCGCCCTAGCCGTCAGGCTGAATCCACTCCCAAGACTAGCAGGATGCGAACCCTTGTCCCGCGAGAAACCTTCACCACAAAGGGAAACGTAGGCAGGTGATAAGCTGTATGGAAGCAAAACCGGCAAAGGCTTGCCATGCAAGTATGCGGTACCAACACCGAGCCAGATCGCCGATAATACGGACGCAAGCTTCTGTGTGTGCAGGGAACGAGGTGTAGCCCGACACTCGACGGATCCGGTTCCGATGAGGGGACAGAACCCTGGGAGATGCCGCCATTACCCCACGAACACCATACGAGAGAGAGGACAGAGGCAGCAAAAGAGAAGGGCATGTGGGAGGGCAAGCCAGCTCACCACAATCCACAGGACACGAGCCGAGGAGTCGGTGCCAAGCCCCCACTCCAAGCAGTACAGCCACCCACGGGGGAACCAACAAGACACCCAGCATAGGCAGGCAGCTACATTCTGGCTGCAACAAATAAAGAGACCATCATCACTGGGAGGCAACAAGTGGGTCACACATGAGTGAAGGCACCGTACGAAATCGACACGCAGCTGAGACTCAAACCGGGAGTTCCAACACCCGATCGGCAGTTCCGACACTGAAAACAAGGGCACCGAAAGTAAAAAGGCAAAAGAACCACTCAATGAGCATGGCCCAGCGCAAGTACCACTGAAGAAATACTGCGCACACCAAAGGCGCCCAAACCGCATCTGCCTCTAACAGGCAGGAAAACAAAAATGTGCCTGGTCGCACAAGCGTAGGAGCGTTAAAAGCACCGCATGTAGGCGGAGAACACCACCAACCCAGCACCGCCGCACCCCAGACGCTCAGCGCGGGAGCAGTGGTGCGGAAGCATTTAAAGATGCCAGGCAAAGTGGACAGGCAGCCGCCCCCATTGCTCAGCGCGGGAGCGACGCCAAACAAAACCGCCGCCCCAATTCAAGCATATAGTAATACAAATTAGGAGGGGAGCGACGGCTGTAAGCAAACGGGGACGCTGGAGCAGACCCCGGAAAAACAGTATGTCATACATTACCGAGACCGAATAAATAATTACCGTCCTCATTCGGGCGAGACGGCGAGGGACAAGCTCGCACCCCCCCCCCCTCCCGCCCGTGGTGTTCCGACCACAGGGCCCCGTCACCTGGTGCTGCCCAGGGACAAGGCGGGGGGAGGAGGCAGGCAAACTCACCGCAAGAAGCGGACGTTCTGGGCGCGCGGACGATCGTGCGAGGCGATTGATCAAGGCGAGACGGCGAGGGACAAGAGGGCGAAGGATGGGCGGGGACAGCCTAAATACCCCTGTCCCCTCCCCCCTCCCCGGAAATGGGTCGGATGGACGTCTTCCCTGGCCGTGGCCCAGGGACTAGACCGGCGACTCCAGTGCCTTCCTTTGGCACTAAGGCGGCCGCCCTTTTAAGGGGGGTTGCTGCGCAACCCCCCCCCCACCCACGGCAGCCTTGCAAAGGGTGCTCAGGCGGCGGGCACCACTTCCTCCACTCCCTCAGCTCCTCAGGCACACTATGCGGGGACACCACGGCAAGGGGGAGTATCCCTAGACCATCTGGGATGATTCCTCGGTGCTGTGGGGTCTGCAGGACAGCACTACCCGGAGCAAATGTGTAGCAGAGTCGAAGAGACACAGAGGCATGTCTCGTCCGGCCGCCATCCAGAAACACCCCCTCAACTGTTCTTTTTTTAAAGGTTTCCCAGGTACTGTGGCATCATACAAACTATTTTAGCTGCTAGGAAAAAAAATATCAAAGGAATGACTATATTTTGACACTTTTATTTCCAAGAGTAGATTGATTATTTCATTAAAAAGGTCAAGTCTGGTCACCCTTCTAGCAAACTATGCAGTCCGTTAAATACTGTTCCTTCTTAATCTCTGTTGCTATGTTTAAAGATCTAATATGTCTCACTAATGTGATACATAGCACCAGTGTAGACAAGTTTTCATTTGCTAGAAAATAATTATTAATTTATGCATGCTTCAGTTCGCATAACTATGTCAAACCAGGCCACACTGACAATCAGTCATGAAATGCAGCAGTAAAGTGCATATTTATTTTAGGAGTACGAGTGTTCCACGTGCATATGTCTTTCTCTACTTCTGAAAATCAACGAAAAGCAACTTCAGCAATGGTCAGTCTTAATAACATTTTATAATTGTTTTGTTCTCTCTAGAGGAAAGGATGTTCTTTCTGTTGCAAAGTTACTGAGCCGAGTTCTGCTGTAGTTGAACAATCTACTGTATTACTGTGTCTCATAAAGTTTGAGTTCATATCCTTAATTAAATATGTACAACTTAAACCAATACGATGCCTTGGGAAGTATACATTTAGACACAACTCAGTAGTTGCGGTGTTACACAGATCTTTATGGGAATACACATTCTCTTATGAGCACAGCAGAGAAAGAGGACAGAGATGTGCATGATTTTTTCAGTCAGGACTGCATGTGTAGGTGTGAGAATGCAAGAACACTGACAGGAGTTAGTGTGTGCATGCAGGTTCAACTGAGTGTTGAGATATTCAACGGAATCGACATTTCCATTTGAGTATTTTAGAGCAAAGTGTAAAATGTAGAAAACATAGTATTTGGAAGCAGGATGATGTCTGTAAAAATGTTTAATTTATTTTATGTTAATGAATTAAACTTATCTTTGGAAACATATTTATGGAGCCAACAGACCAGAAGCATAAAGCAGATATCGATATTGAACTTTTTTATAGCACAAACTTGGACCGAGGGTATCAGAGTGCTTTACAAAGGTTGAAAAGACATCATTTACAAGGTATATGCAAGACAAATAGTAGGCATACAGGGTAGTAATATACAATGAAAGGTGAAATAAATGTTCAATTATTTCCAGAGGTAGAAAAGCTTAGGTTTTTCGGTAGTTGAGAGACTAAATGTTCAATTATTTCCACAAGTAGTGATGCTCAGGTTTTTAGTAGTTGAAGGGAAAGTGCACAAAAGTAAGTCAATTATCTTAGATGGGTGAATTCAGGTGTATGTTGAGAAGAAATAATTTGAGGTTTTTCCTGACGCATAAGAATGATTGATTGTCACATAGATCCTGAGGTAGAGCTTCCCAAATTCTAGGCACATTCCCAGAGTACCAGAGAAGGAAAGGGCAAGTGATTTTTCTTTCTTACGTTTGAGAGGAATCAAGAGTAAAGTGTTGGAACTTCACAGAGGCTTCTTTCAGCCATCTTTTGACAGTTTGTTTGCGAGGTAATTTCGTTTCTCTGTGTAAAGAACTTTGTGGGTTAAGCAAGTTGTTTTGAATATGCGTCTTGCTTCAATTGGTAGCCAGTTGAGTTTCTTAAGCATGGGAGTGATATGATCATAATGTCTCTACCCTGAGAGAAGTCTGGCCGCTATGCTGTGCATAGACCTCTTAGGGAGAAGGTGATTTTTAGGTCTCGCCTGAGACAGCGCTTTAGCGCTGCTCTGGCGAGACTTATAGTAAGCGAGTTTTGGAAGTGCAAACGAGTGCTTTCAGGCCTCCAAATACAGTGCATGTGTGCCGGGCGCGCGCACCATTTGGAGGCCTGAAAGCACTCGTTTTCTTTCACTTTCGCCGTGATGTGATCGCGATCGCGATCACTTTCAGCGCACCATTTGGCAGCCTGCGTGCCCGCCCCCACTCCCCCCTCCCACTCCCTCTTCGTCGCATCAAACAAATTCCTGGCTGGGGTAAAAAGCAGCGTCAATTAGCCCTACAACTGAAGGCAGAACTCCAGCAAAACCACTTACCTCAGTCAAACTAGCACTGAGTGAACAAAGCAGCTGCTCTCCTGGCGAGAAGATAGTCTGGTTTAGATTGTGCACTCACGCACGGATGACCACCAACTCATACACTGAACCGAAGGCACAAACCTACATGAACGCCGTCATAAGTATATAAAAACACAAGAGCGCCAAGCCAGAGTCGGGAGCAGTTTGGTATTAGACAAACGTTTGCGCAAGTTATTCTTAATGGCAAGTAATCAGTCAGGAGGAGGCTTGTGCGCGAGCTCGGTTGTATTTCCTAAAGATTTACTTGTGGACAGCATTTTTGCAAGTCCTCGTGCAATTAACAAAGACATGCACTTTGACACCCTGCAGGGAAGATCTCAGCACGAATGGGGCCAGTACTTGCATCGGCGAGGGGGCACATCCCCGTTAGTCACCGCACTATACACAAGGAAGGCACGTCAGCACATTCCCTTCGGTTAGATTAGGACCATGCCAATCACTGATCAACTGTCCTCTCAGTGTTTTACTCAGTGCTTAACTTAAACCGAAGGCACAAACCTACATGAACGCCGTCATAAGTATATAAAAACACAAGTGCGCCAAGCCAGAGTCGGGAGCAGTTTGGTATTAGACAAACGTTTGTGCACGTTATTGTTAATGGCAAGTAATCAGTCAGGAGGAGGCTTGTGCGCGAGTGTTTTTTTTTGTCTTCCAGTCAATGCGACAATCTTCACCACCAAGTGCACTTTGGTGCTTGAGTCAATCAGACTTGGTGTGAATTCTGCCCTTTCATCCCTGCTGTCAATACAGCCCCGGGGGATCCGGACTCGCAGGGTCAATGTTAAATTCAATTATCACTCTTATGTTTGCACAGGATGTGGTTTCATCCAGTCTCAATACCTCGCATTTGTCTCACAGAAACATGCAAGCGTTGTTTTGGCATTTAAACTTGCAAGCCAGGGGCAGGAGAATCTAGAAAGCAAACCTTATAAATGTAATGTACACTGTCGAAGGCAAATAATCATCTTACTGAACATTTGGCTCAGCAGATGGAAACGCACGTATCTTTAAAGAGAACATCTTTTTGATGGTGAACCGCAGAATCCAATCTTCCTCTCTGTCACAGGCTACATGAATTAATAAAGCGCCTTTGTTGCTGGGATCTGTTGCTGAAATACTTTACATAATGCCCGAAGGTCTCGTGTTTCTTTTCACGCCAATGAAAATCTGAATCGACTCCAAGTCTTGGCCAAGAGATTCAAGAGAGGAAATTAGTGGAAAAGCAATCCACTCCTATAATTCAAAACATTTCATCTTTTATGTAATTGGTGTTCACAGCTCAGCGCGCTCGCAGCACCCGCACTGCTCAGGGCCCCTGGATTTTTCATTTACAAAAGAGC
This sequence comes from Triturus cristatus, assembly GCF_964204655.1. NCBI lineage: Eukaryota > Metazoa > Chordata > Amphibia > Caudata > Salamandridae > Triturus > Triturus cristatus. The sequence goes on along the minus strand of NC_140579.1, from coordinate 1,129,380,369 downwards.
AGCAGGCATTAATGCACAGGCCTGGCGCTGATTGCACTTCACTCAACATTATTAGACCAGGCTTCAATGTCATACATGCTCGAACTAATCACTGCAGTCAAGGCCGTCAGCCAGCAGAGGCCCAGAGGACAGGCCAAGAAATAAAACATAATACGCGGAGTGGAACACAAGTGAATTGCCGGTTTCTACTTTAACCAACCTCGAAATTAGGAAGACCCATTGACTGCCGTCCTGTAAATAACCATACATGATCAGGCATCGCCTTCGAGCTCATTCAGGTTACAAAGAACAGCAGGGAACCCCATTTCTAAGTAGGGATGCAGATCTTAAACGTGAACAGTGAACATGCTTCTCTGCAAGTCGCAGGTACTAGAGTGGTTAAGGATGGGATGACAATAGACCTGGAGAAAAAGCTGTCCACATTTGTGAATGGTGACTCGTTACTTCAGTGGAAATGTATCAATTGACGCCTGACTCCTCAAGTGTACCTTAGCAGAGTCGCGCTCCCCATGCTGATGTACCATTGAACAACCCTATGATTGGCTCTAGGGTTATTAATGGTGCTATTATATGGGGCGGATTGCTGGTTTATGGGGTACAGTACAGTGTTACGATGCCCGTAGCCTTTATCCCTTATGTTTTATTGCCTTGCATTCCTGCGTTTTTGTCTATTGGCTGGATTGTGAAGGAGCATTGCAAATGCTTGTTAGTAAGGGGCACAAGACCTTAGGAATGCGGTTCATGGCCAGTGCATGTGAGGCATTCAAGCGCGAAGCTGGCATCTGGCATCGGACTTGAAAGCAGCAGACTGCTTTCGCCAGCGCGCGCTCGGCCTCACTTCCTGCATCCCCTCTTACAACAATTAACTTTCGTTATAACTCACACCCCATATGCTCGTTCCCTCCCACCCTTCCTTTGATGTCCGCTTTTCTTGTTGTTTACAAACCACGCCACACGCTGCTGCACGCCACACACTGCTGCACGCCACACACTGCTGCACGCCACACACTGCTGCACGCCCCACACTGCTGCACGCCACACACTGCTGCACGCCCCACACTGCTGCACGCCACACACTGCTGCACGCCACACACTGCTGCACGCCACACACTGCTGCACGCCCCACACTGCTGCACGCCACACACTGCTGCACGCCGCACACTGCTGCACGCCGCACACTGCTGCACGCCTCACACTACTGCACGCCTCACACTACTGCACGCCTCACACTGCTGCACGCCACACACTGCTGCACGCCACACACTGCTGCACGCCCCACACTGCTGCATGCCCCACACTGCTGCACGCCCCACACTGCTGCACGCCTCACACTGCTGCACGCCCCACACTGCTGCACACCCCACACTGCTGCACGCCACACACTGCTGCACGCCCCACACTGCTGCACGACGCACACTGCTGCACGCCGCACACTGCTGCACGCCACACACTGCTGCACGCCACACACTGCTGCACGCCTCACACTGCTGCACGCCACACACTGCTGCACGCCCCACACTGCTGCACGCCGCACACTGCTGCACGCCGCACACTGCTGCACGCCGCACACTGCTGCATGCCACACACTGCTGCACGCCACACACTGCTGCACGCCGCACACTGCTGCACGCCGCACACTGCTGCACGCCGCACACTGCTGCACGCCGCACACTGCTGCACGCCGCACACTGCTGCATGCCACACACTGCTGCACGCCACACACTGCTGCACGCCACACACTGATGCACGCCTCACACTACTGCACGCCTCACACTGCTGCATGCCCCACACTGCTGCACGCCCCACACTGCTGCACGCCTCACACTGCTGCACGCCTCACACTACTGCATGCCTCACACTGCTGCACGCCTCACACTGCTGCACACCGTACACTGCTACACGCCACACACTGCTGCATGCCGCTGCATGCCACACACTGCTGCACGCCACACACTGCTGCACGCCACACACTGCTGCACGCCACACACTGCTGCACGCCACACACTGCTGCACGCCGCACACTGCTGCACGCCGCACACTGCTGCATGCCACACACTGCTGCACGCCACACACTGCTGCACGCCACACACTGATGCACGCCTCACACTACTGCACGCCTCACACTGCTGCACGCCACACACTGCTGCATGCCCCACACTGCTGCACGCCCCACACTGCTGCACGCCTCACACTGCTGCACGCCTCACACTGCTGCACGCCTCACACTGCTGCACGCCTCACACTGCTGCACACCGTACACTGCTACACGCCACACACTGCTGCATGCCGCTGCATGCCACACACTGCTGCACGCCACACACTGCTGCACGCCGCACACTGCTGCACGCCACACGCTGCTGCACGCCACACACTGCTGCACGCCACACACTGCTGCACGCCACACACTGCTGCACGCCACACACTGCTGCACGCCACACACTGCTGCACGCCCCACACTGCTGCACGCCCCACACTGCTGCACACCCCACACTGCTGCACGCCACACACTGCTGCACGCCGCACACTGCTGCACGCCGCACACTGCTGCACGCCACACACTGCAGCACGCCACACACTGCTGCACGCCACACACTGCTGCACGCCACACACTGCTGCACGCCCCACACTGCTGCACGCCCCACACTGCTGCACGCCTCACACTGCTGCACGCCTCACACTACTGCACACCGTACACTGCTACACGCCACACACTGCTGCACGCCACACACTGCTGCATGCCGCTGCATGCCACACACTGCTGCACGCCACACACTGCTGCACGCCGCACACTGCTGCACGCCACACGCTGCTGCACACCACACACTGCTGCACGCCACACACTGCTGCACGCCACACACTGCTGCACGCCCCACACTGCTGTACGCCCCACACTGCTGCACGCCCCACACTGCTGCACGCCACACACTGCTGCACACCCCACACTGCTGCACGCCACACACTGCTGCACGCCGCACACTGCTGCACGCCACACACTGCTACACGCCACACACTGCAGCACGCCGCACACTGCTGCACGCCACACACTGCTGCACGCCCCACACTGCTGCACGCCCCACACTGCTGCACGCCCCACACTGCTGCACACCCCACACTGCTGCACGCCCCACACTGCTGCACGCCCCACACTGCTGCACGCCTCACACTACTGCACGCCTCACACTGCTGCACACCGTACACTGCTACACGCCACACACTGCTGCACGCCACACACTGCTGCACGCCACACACTGCTGCATGCCGCTGCACGCCACACACTGCTGCACGCCACACACTGCTGCACGCCGCACACTGCTGCACGCCGAAAACTGCTGCACGCCGAAAACTGCTGCACGCCACACACTGCTGCACACCACACACTGCTGCACGCCACACACTGCTGCACGCCTCACACTGCTACTCACTGCTGCATGCTGCACAACACTGCTGCACGCAGCACACTGCTGCACGCCGCACACTGCTGCACGCCACACAGTGCTGCATGCCTCACACTGCTGCACGCCACACGCTGCTGCACGCCACACACTGCTGCACGCCACACACTGCTGCACGCCACACACTGCTGCACGCCACACACTGCTGCACGCCCCACACTGCTGCACGCCACACACTGCTGCACGCCCCACACTGCTGTATGCCCCACACTGCTGCACGCCCCACACTGCTGCACGCCACACACTGATGCACGCCTCACACTACTGCACGCCTCACACTGCTGCACGCCACACACTGCTGCACGCCCCACACTGCTGCACGCCCCACACTGCTGCACGCCTCACACTACTGCACGCCTCACACTGCTGCACGCCTCACACTGCTGCACACCGTACACTGCTACACACCACACACTGCTGCACGCCACACACTGCTGCATGCCGCTGCATGCCACACACTGCTGCACGCCACACACTGCTGTACGCCGCACACTGCTGCACGCCACACGCTGCTGCACGCCACACACTGCTGCACGCCACACACTGCTGCACGCCACACACTGCTGCACGCCACACACTGCTGCACGCCCCACACTGCTGCACGCCACACACTGCTGCATGCCCCACACTGCTGTATGCCCCACACTGCTGCACGCCCCACACTGCTGCACGCCACACACTGCTGCACGCCCCACACTGCTGCACGCCACACACTGCTGCCCGCCGCACACTGCTGCACGCCGCACACTGCTGCACGCCGCACACTGCTGCACGCCACACACTGCTGCACGCCGCACACTGCTGCACTCCACACACTACTTTTATGCGAGTTTATGCTACTGACAGTGTAAATGACAATGCCTTTTATTTGTTTTAAAACCAAAACATAAATAAAAGGCATTGTAATTTTACAATGCCAATAGCTCAAACTCTTATAAATGCGAGACCTATTGCATTGCAAATGCTTGTTTAAAGTACCTGTGATGGTTGCGTTACCGTAGTCCAGTTTAGAGATGACTAAGGATTGCACTACAGGTTACACTACTGATATGATTTATTTTTTGTACCACTAAATCACATGTAGCTAAACATTCACAATTGCCCTTTCCTTTCCTCTCCTACCTATTCACCACCAAGCTTGATCAGAAGAAGCAAAGAACACGCCGAGAGTATGAGACACTAAATCTAATAGGCTAGACATCTCCTACCCATCTATCCATTCTAACTAAAATATGGGAACACCACCTAATTCTTGGAGTTTTCAATAACAACAAAACAAAGTTGAAGATCTGGATCAGATAATGAATGTACAGTTTCCTAGCCACTGTGGAAGAACGTTTCAATTATATTAAGGACATGCAGGCAAGGATTATGCATTAATACATTTTACTCAAAACTCCTGCAGCACTGAAAGCATCACTAATTAAAAAAACAATATTCTCATATCAACAAGAATGAGAAGCAAACTATAAATACCAAAACTACTTGAATCAAGTCTTCTGCAAACAGGAGCCACAGCTCTCAATAACAGCTGAAACCTCTTCCGTGAGGACCTCGTTTCTTCATGTAACCTGCACTAATCAAACCATTCCACTTCATGAATTCCGTTTGGCCTTCAAGCCTATAACATAAACTCAGGAGGCTAGCCCCAATATCCAAATCATTCAAAACAGCAAAGCAGATCAATCTTAATACCACTCGACAATTCCAATAGCCAAAGACCTTCTGACATTCACTGGGAAGCAGGGATTGTGGAGGGCAGGGTACACTGGCTGCAAAGAAGCCAGGAGGGATACTCCTCGCTGGCGAGTCTGTAATAGAACTGAAAATTACAATCATTATGGCTATAACATTGTAAGTTCTATGTCAGAACCTGAGGTGCGGATTATGCAAGTAGAAAGGTTACTCACCAGAAACGCCAAGTCTACTACTGGCTTACAGCGGAATTCCTTGAAAGTGGATTCGGCAGACCAATCTGCTGCATTTATATTATCCTCCAATCTACCTCTCAGCGCAAAGGCCTTTGAAGCTATCACACCAAAACAGGACGAATCAATGCCCACTTCAGACATGATCCAGCTGACCCCTCTCGTAATCGTTGGGGTGATACTGTCCCAAAAGGTTTCCTAATGCAGATTAGGACCTCATAATTTTCTACTCATAAGTCTTCAGGCAATTCACAACACAAAGCCTGGGAGAGTTAGGAAAAGAAGGATAAGTTGCTTCGTGCACCTTGAGATCACAAAGGTCATCCAGGGAGAACATTCTGCCAGACAAATACAGGGCCCTCACATCAGACACCAGTCTCCCTGAGACTAGTCAAAGTAACATTGCACGTATTGCTGTAAGCTACTTCCTAGAGAGGAAATGATTCCAGTGCCATGACAAAAAAAATATTCAGGACCAAAATATGCATCCCATAAAAATGTGTACTTGTGTTCTGCAAGTCTGGGAGAGATTAATTTCTTGCAACAGTTTACAGATCAGGGAATTTTACCCCGCAGGACATGGCAAATTCCCCACCAATATGGCTGATTGAGCAGCTTTGACCAAACAGTAAGCCAAACCCTGCTCTGCTAGCTCAGTTGAGACGTTTGCAATTTGAAGAAGTCTTGCTTCCAAGGGATCCAAAACCTCGTTCCAGACAGCCACAAGGCCAAGTTTGCCACACAGAACCTTAGCGTTTGCTGGGTCTGTCTAACAAGCCTTGGAGATTAACATCTGAGCTTGCTTAAAAATATCTAGTTACTGACCTGTGTCCCCTAAAATATGCCACGCCATGAGGCAAAGAGAGATACTTCCATGACTAGATGGTGTGGTTGCCCCCAAATGAGTCAACAGAATGCTGGGATCTGTGGGCGAGGGATTGGAGAATCCCAAGAAAGTACCCCAGAACCAAACTTGAGCCCTCCACAAAGATGTTACCAGGATCACTTCTGCAAGCTGCCATCTGATCTGGGGTGCCGTTCTTCTTATCACAATGAGCCCTACCCTCTCAATATCTACATGGCTCCCCTCGCAGCCATCGCCCCCCAGCCTTGCTGCACCACCAACTGCTCCAATGAAACCACCACCTTCCCAGATGACTGGAAACATGCCAAGATCAACCTGCTGAAGAAACCAACTTCTGACCCATATCCCTCCTCTCCTTCCCAGCCAAGGCCATCAAGAAGACCATCAATACCCCAATCCACGAGTTCATCCAAGAAAACCATGTCCTGGACACCTCCCAACCCGGTTTCCGAAGCAACCACTGCACCGAGACCGCTCTCCTTGCCGCCGCCTACGACATCCGCTCCCTTCTTGACCAGGACAAAACAACAGCCATCATCCTACTGGACCTCTCTGCTGCCTTCAACACTGTAGTATTCTCATGTTATGCTGTTATGTTCCTTTTCACCTTATCTCTAGCTGCTCAGCCAGTGCGAGTGTTCCGAGTAGAATGTTGGTGAGACTGACATGAGTGGAATGCTTGTGATGGAGCAGGTAGTGCAAAAGTTTGTATACCTCCTCTATGTTGCATGAAAATACTAATTAAATAATCTATTAATTATAATATTATTAAACGAGTGCTGCATGTATATTAATCAACATTATAAAAACACAAATTACACGTGGGATACTGCTATTTGCATGGCTAAATAACTCATATAACTAAAATCTGTACGCATATTAACAATAGTATATGTGGTAATAGTATATTGCATGATATATTGCTTTGTGATGTTTGCATCTTCGTGGAGGATCGAAACGGTGAGTATGATTGCTTTAAGTGTCACTATATGCTATATAAATACTAACACATAAAGGGATTAGTAAGGGGTTAACATTAGAATCATCATTTCTATATATTAATTATTCTTTTGTGTTTGTTTCGCTTAAGTTGACATCTGGGCCTAATCCAAAATGGTCGCTGACACCGTACACAGAAGTGGCCACCGTATCGTGAACTTCTTAGGAACCGTTACACATCATGTTCCCGATCAAGGATAAGTATTTGGTGGTCTGGCAAAATAAGGGAACAATCAAGAATACAACAGACCGGAACAAGCCGATACTAATGTGGACTAGTGACCTCACAACTCTGACTGAACTGAGAATCTGGAAATAAGAATCGGACGATCCCAACCAGCCAATCGCAACTGTTCTGGGCCTAAAAATGTATCTTGTCAATCTGAGATTTATTATAAAAAGGGTGGTAGAATAGGGAGGGGTGCAACGCATTTTTCCTGATGGTCCAGATGCTGCCTGACCACTAGATGACTGCAAACTTTTTCCAAATCCACGGGTAATGATTGATGCTTGCACAATTCTGGTCCTTTGATAAAATTTGGGACTGTAACGTGCTGAGCCTTGGCCTGCTATATTCGGACAATTTACAACAAATTTGGTTATGCAGAGCAAATGAATTAGAGGACTCCAGATAGCCAGATTAGGTAAATATGATGTTCTGCGATTTATTTAAATTGATCTAGAAATTCTAAACTTTTGACGAGACTAATAAAATATAAATCATTATGAAATTATAGATAAACAAATATTGATTAACAAGAAATATGAGTTTGTGGTTTTTCAGGAATAAGGATTCTGAGTCTTAAAAAGTGTTTTAGCTGGTTCTAAATCACCATCAACCAATCCAACTAATTGGTCCATCAACCAAGTGGGTGGAGTGCCTTGATGTTTAGGATTAGGGATCTATAGGCGACGAATGCTAATGTATATTTTGTAAAATAACTTTTCTCTGCTATAGGTTATAAGGTGTTCCCCCACATGTCCAGCGCAAGAATCGTTTCATCTCTCCTGTGTGCAGACTCTTGAGAGAGAGATGTATGAGTGTTGGTGTTATGGGCCCCACCAATAAATGCGTGTGTGAATGAGTTAGTGTGACGGTGGGTCTGCAACGCAGGGAGGACAGTTGTGCTCTCACTCTTTCCCTGGCTTTTGCGCTGGATCACTTTGGTACCTGGTGTGTGAGTGTGTCAGTTGGAAGATGGACTGAGCAGCTAGCAGGCTGCTCCTGGTGGGGCTTGCTGTAACTTATGGACTTAATAAACTACAAGAAACTCAACTATGAAGTACTCTGATTTTTGAGACCCCAGAGGTGCCAGGGGTTGCACCCTATGACTTCGAGTACTTCCTGTTTTGGTATTTGAAAATTCCACTCTCATGGTAATATAACAAAGAACTTGGCAAAGAAGCTGAAATATGAAAAGACATCTTTATTAAACTCAAATGAGTGAGACTACGTCGCACAGAAGCCTTAGCAACTGAATGAGGCAGTCTGCAGAACAAAAACCAGTCTTCTCTTTTATACAGAATGTTACGCTCTGGGCAACACCGCCCTTCTCTTGCAGTTGGTCATTCACATATTTTACTTCAAAGAACAAGCAGAGTCATGATTACAATCCCACATTTCAGTTCGGCCAGCCCGCAATTATTTACCCAGCGAGGCTCAGATCCATTTCAGATATCAGCAGACCCCAATAAACACGGGCAGCTCCTGTTTGCAAAACAGGCCATAAAGCAGGAACAGTCAGGTGTGAAAGAGATTAGCCGGAGGCTTGTGTGGGATGAAAAGGCTTTATGGTGTGTCAAACCCTGATGCTAATCACAGGTGGCCGTAGGACGGGCAGCTCGTGGGACCGGACTGACCTGGGGCGGTGGAGCCAATTCGCACAGGTCACAGAGAAGTCAAAGGAAGGCGCATGTGTTCTAGAGGCCTGTATTTGTTCTTAAAGTGTAGCCTATGTGAGGGCAACTATAAGATGGCCACCGCTCCAAGATGGAACCCACGGAGCCAATGCATAACATCGTATACATAGTATATTTATCAATGAAATGTTATGCAAAGTACTTGTACATACCGTATTGGCCATTTGCGGTTCGCTAATACCGGAATAGACAGGGGTAGGGCCCTGCCTCCTACGCGGTCCCAAATTTCAAAGTACCACAGACCCTCCTTTGGCCCTTACATAGGCAATAACTATACTCATATCAATCCGAGTCCAAGTCTACAGACATGAAGTCATGGAGATGTTGCTGTAGCATCATCCTATTACTTAGCGACTCTCACGGAACACGTCTCCTTACACATGTAGTAGCACAAAGGCCACATATGGCAGGACAAAATAAGGAATACCTCTGTCTGTAGTAGGCGGCATAAGATCACACACCCAATAATTAGTGATGGTCATTCCTAACTAGTGTTGATGCAGAAGCTGTACAAAAGAATTGCTTACGAATTCTGATCTTCTAACCTGCTCATGTTCAGGAAAAGGGTGAAAAGAGTGCAAAGAAACAGTAGTGGGAAAAGACATAGGTTGGGAAGCGGGTGCAGAAGTCAATTGGGTAGAGAAAAACAATCCCACCCATAAATGACAACGTCCTGTTTAAAAAAGATACTAGAAAACACGTTATTAAGAACATATAGACAACGGGAGAAAGTAGTGACCACTATTACAAATGAAATAGTAATTTTTCACAACCGTAAGCAGAAAGCAAATCCTAAAACTATCTAGTAACATTTTTAGGGCTCCTATGCAATTCAGTGATTTGTTTTGTATGTTCAGGTGAAACAGTGGTGACCCTCATCAATGCTCTGAGGTGAAAAAGGGGGTACTCTTTCCACAGAAAATGGACTTCATTCTGTTTTTACTAAACAGAATAGTACTTTAAAACAATGCCAGCAAAACAATCTGTCTCCTTAACACCTACTCTATACAATCACACGGAAACCTCTTGTGAAACCACCTATGCCCAGAGTCCGTTCAAAAAGCCTCTCTGGCAGGCTTCTATTGTCCATCAAATCTTCTTCTGTTGTTTTCTTTTGCATGGGCCTCTTCATTCAAGCCTTACATGAGAAAAGTACTGCTTAGTTGGAGTGCCCTCCTGGCAAACACCCACAGCTCACTCAAGAGTCTCAATGTCTCAAGGCAGTGCACCAGTATCTCTCCTTTGCGGCAGGCACTACAGGTAGTGTGTTCTCCATTGATCAAGGGCATAGGTCATCTCGTGCAGACCCGGGTCCATTCTCAGGCTCCAACACTCATCATTCAGTGTCAGAGGACGCTCAGGCTGCTTTTTCATGGGCACCAGAATGTAGTGCCTTTTGTCAATCTTGTATCCGCCGGTGCACTGCACTTCCATTGGAGCAAAGGAAAAGGGGGGTGTGTGGCCAAAAACTCAGGCCAAGGGGCTCAAGGGACTGCACACTGTCAGAGGTTACCAGCACATGACAGGCGCTCTTGTGCACTGAAATTCTGGTTCTGTGGCAAAACCAGCTCCTCCTTCTTTTCTGATGTTGAACGCCTTCTGATGAAGCAAGTGCGATGCTTTAAACAGTTCATTGTATAACAAGGGGACTGCAAACAGGTGGCCTGCGGTCTTTCAAAGGAGTGGCCACACGCCATGGGACAATTTTGGTCTAGAATACACTGTCATTCTCAAAAAGCAATACAAATATGAAGGCAGTAGGTAAAACAGCGTCTCTAGTCTTTTCAATTGGGTTTCCGTGTGAGAGCCTCCATCATCTAAGGGTAGATAACTACACGAGAATTCTATCTACATGGATGTCTTCACATATGGTGGCATTGTGTAATGGGGCAAACACATTTTTTCTCAATGATTACATCTAGGTGTTCCTAAATTCCTTATCTAGAACATCTCAATAGAGAAATCACATGGTACAGATTATCATGGGCATGTAGAAAACTTTCACATCAGGTGCAATATGCAATACACAGGCTAATAGTCAAATATGCAAACAAAAGACAAGAACTAGAGGGTCCTGATATTTGCATGATTAGAACACATCTGATCCCACCAAAAATTAAAGCAGCAGGAACAAAAGGGTAAAAACCACATTAAAAATAGACATTGAAAATTCGTCATGTTCAAAAGGGTAAACGTAAGATATCTCCTATTGATATGGAAAACTTGTCTTACTATAATATTGAGTCAGTTAACCAGTCTATCGCTACTCTGACAGTCAGGCTGGAAAACATTGAAGCAGGCCTAAGGAAAATTCTTGAAAACCAGTCTGGTCATACAAAAGGGAATTATACATAATATGGGGGTCCCTGGTACATCACTGTAGTCTGGAAGTGTGTACCTGAACAATACACCTACAATAATAAATGGGCTGACTGGTGAAAGGAATACGGAAAAGGGAATTGGAACTAGGACACAACTAAAATCCCCAATAACTAAGCATAATGCGACATTGGTCAGGGGAGAAGCAACAAAAGGGAGAAAAAAAAAATCTATAGGAAGAACAAAAATTATTTGGGTGATAGTCAGGCATGTGACACAACATCAAGAGTACGGATGATACACAAAAGGCCAAAGTTACACACATTTTAACTCTACCGCTGGTGACTACACCATATACGATACTCCTAGGTAATATTCCAGTTCCTTCTTCAGGAAAAAAAAAATATGAAAACCTGGTTTTCTTTTAAGGAACAAAAGCCATATGCTACTTAGGAAGCACAACAGCATTAACTAATGTAATATAGAAATTAGGCCACCTTGAGTTACAGATCTATAATTTCATCCTTAGGTCCAATCAAGGATACATAAATGTAAGGCTGCCTGTTCCTTTAAGGGAAGGGGGCAGTAACGTGACTAACTACAGGTGACACACTTTGATCCTGTATATCTCTTTTATTTCCCTTCAATACAATTATAGCCAAATAGACATGCACTGGTAAAGTGTTGTCTCTCATGTTCACAGCATGAAATATCATTAGCTGTGGAATTTAGTAACCAGAACAAGTTCAACCAACTGTTGCGTAGCGATGGGCATCGTCATGACCATCCCCTCACAACACAGGTAAACTTGAAATAGTATCAAAAGCAGCAACAAAAACAACGAAAACATGCAAAAAAAAATAAAAAACGCACAAAACGTCAAGCCATCAGATATACTTGCTGTATATCAAGCACAAAAAGCATAGACAAATTTCAATAGCATATGAGAGTAAGCGGTGACACACAAACACCATGTCATGTACTTTATGCACTGTAAAACTGCAGCCCAAAACCCAATATTTAGGCCTGTTTAATTTGTCAGGTTTAAAATCCTTACCCTCCTTTTGACAGCAGATCACCAGGCAATGGAAATCTGCTGTCAAATATAACTTTACTGTCTCTCTTCTAACGTACAGGACCAGCAAGAACAATTCATGATAGGACCAAATACACAAAAATAAATTTCCATTACTTAACTGTTACCCTCTTGTCAGTCCTTGCAACATCAAGCCACCGTAGTTTTACCTTTCTGAAAGTAAAAATCGTTACATGACACTCCATATTAATTTGGCACCTACAATTTCCACTGTGAAAAAGAAGTCTTAATTGGCAATGCGTAGGCATGTAGCCTTAAAAAAAAAAAAAAATTTAGAAAAAGGCTGCATCTTGTTTTCTGTCTAAGACTTAATGCAACACTTCGTTTTCTGTTAAATAACACAAATGTATCAGTTCTGCAAAGCATTTAACATGATGTTTGGGCTTTCAAAGAAAACCCCTTTTCTATATTTTCCCTTTGGAATTAAGTTCTTTAGTTTTAGTGATGTTGTTATGGAGAAACCAGAAACCCCAGCTTTAGAGGCCCGTGTAGCAAGGTCATTCTGCATTCCACAGAGGCAAGGCCCTAATTTAAAAGGTCATAAATGTCAACGTGGCAGCCTACTCCATTGTTTACACTAAAGATAGCATCTCAGCAGCGTGACCGAGCCAGCCTCTGCAGCTCTCCCAGCCCCCAGCTTCCGCCACTCTGAATTTGTCAAAGCCAGAAGGCCTTCCTAATTCCTCCTAACTTGCAATAATTCACTCTATTTTGAAAAATAATTTCTCATTTTTAGGCGCTAAAAAAATTATCCCTATTCCCAGATTATTAAACTACATGTACTGTGAATAATTCACAAAACTTAATAACACACATACCAGTTTTTAGAATAAATGCTTGTTGCAATCCTATGCAATGGTACACATTTCATCAACTTTAAATTAATGAACTTCTCAGTAGGCCCAGCTGAAGTTAGAACCTTCAACCCTGATATTAAAACAAGCCGTTGTACTGGCATATTAACTCATTGAATCATAAGAAGGCACAACCTGTAAATATATATCAAACCTAAATGTATGTATTTACTGCAGCCTGAGACACTTTAAAAAGTACCCAAATTCGACTTTGATATTTTAGACATTAAAAAATGAGTATCCTACAATTTTCTTGCATAATATGCATTACCAGAATGTCCATTACATAACCCATGAGTCAGGCATTGGAAATAATAACTTATACTTTATAAAAATGAGCTTGTTTGCGCCTGCGCCAAGGGAAAATTGTACACACGAATGCTTGCCATTTTAGTGATGCAACACAACTCAAATCAAATTTTAATGCTAGGAGGTCATAGTATGAGTATTAAGCTTTATAAATATCAAAAAACGATTTTGAAAAGCACTTATTTTTTTTAATAATTTTTCCATGATTAATAATTTTCTTTAAAAAATTTTTAAAAATCCCAATTATTCGTTTTTGTGATAATTCCATGTATAAAAAAACAAGCTGCATCCCTTGCCTATCATTTTGGACACATTTAACTCACAAGCCTAAGCGCATAAGCCCAATTTAAAACGCGTCACATTTTTGCGCCACTTTCATTTAAAAGGACGGTTATGCAAAATTCCACCCGTGTTTAACTGGGAAGGTGCTGGCTGGATGAACATTCTCTCAAATATACTGCAGCTGAAAAGTTTGCCTGTGAACATCTAATACAATGCATCTAAGGAAAATGCTGTAAATTTAGTTACTTTTGGAAAAATAGATAATTTCGTTTTCGGGGCCTTATTTATATCTATTGAATGTGTTTCTAATTATATCCTTTAAGCATTTAACGGCAATTTTGTATATGTGCACAATTGCTCATTCTATAAATTAAAGAGCAACATATAGCTATTTTAGCACAGCACACCGTTCATTTCTGCACTTTTTCCTAAGTTTCTACTTGATATTAATTAACCAACATTTTACTTAACAGACTGAAAACATCAAAAGACCCACAAACACATATTGAGCTCATTTCAGACATAAACGGAAAGGGGGTCAAACAGACAATACAGCGTGCTTTAGCCATTTTTCATAAATAGCGCCGTCGCATTTACTTACAGAAGTTGCACTAATGAGAAAACCACATAGACATTTAAACACACAGTTGACTTACAAATCAATACGCATGACAGAAAGAAAGAACAGCTCACAGACTATACTTGAACCAACCCATTTGCAAATACTAGTTGTAAGTCATATTTACAAGAAACGCTTCTCAATAGTGTTCCAAAAGGCTGCATAAACAGCCCAACAGACTGATGTATCTCCAAGAAGTAGTGAATACGCTCAATTCACTAGCTTGGGCTAGCAGAACACCAAACAAAATCGTTCTGCATATCTTCATTCATAAAACTGCGCAGAACAAAGGATCCTTGTTTTGTATTATGTCATATTTTAATTCCCTGGGGATACAAAATCACCAAGGAAGAAATTTTCAAATCTAACCGATTTTAACTATGGTACCTTCCAAAAAAGCAACACATTTTTTTTTATGTGAGCTTACAAACAGGCATGCCAAAAACACTGCGGAAACCAAATGGAGAAATATCTCCTCATTACCTGCCTACACAAATTGCAATTCGCATATTCAAACCTATACACCAAAGTTCCAAAGCTACATTTCCAAATTTGCTAAGATCAGGCATCTTATAGCTCACTAATCTAGCTTCAAACTTCAAGGGGTTATCTCTACCAATACACTCGCAAATATACGAGACCCTTGACTATGGTAATTGCAATGACCAAATCAAAAAAACAAGAAACCAACCCCTCGGCTTTGGTAATTGCGATAACCAAATTAAAGACCCAAAGAACCAAAGGACTGGGAGCGACCCATTTATACTCAATTCTTATTTTTACTAATCAAAATGTTACCCAAATTCTAACTGCCAAGTTCTACATGACTAAACGGTCTTTTATAATACTCACGCCAAAAGGGTTCTCATGCAGGAGTGACATCATGTGTAGGATCAAAATCAGGAAGATCAGAAATATACTGGGCTGCATAAAAGAATCCCCAGAATCCCTGTGCACAGATTACCTTCTTGGTAGAGTCCTGTTCTGTCCTCCTCAGTAGATTTCAGTCTCCTGACAAGATCACTCCCACAAGAAGTCACTTCGCTGATGAGCCCGACGTTGGGCGCCTACTGAAGTACTCTGATTTTTGAGACCCCAGAGGTGCCAGGGGTAGCACCCTGTGACTTCGAGTACTTCCTGTTGTGGTATTTGAAAATTCCACTCTCATGGTAATATAACAAAGAACTTGGCAAAGAAGCTGAAATATGAAAAGACATCTTTATTAAACTCAAATGAGTGAGACTACGTCGCACAGAAGCCTTAGCAACTGAATGAGGCAGTCTGCAGAACAAAAACCAGTCTTCTCTTTTATACAGAATATTACGCTCTGGGCAACACCGCCCTTCTCTTGCAGTTGGTCATTCACATATTTTACTTCAAAGAACAAGCAGAGTCATGATTACAATCCCACATTTCAGTTCAGCCAGCCCGCAATTATTTACCCAGCAAGGCTCAGATCCCTCATCAGATATCAGCAGACCCCAATAAACACGGGCAGCTCCTGTTTGCAAAACAGGCCATAAAGCAGGAACAGTCAGGTGTGAAAGAGATTAGCCGGAGGCTTGTGTGGGATGAAAAGGTTTTATGGTGTGTCAAACCCTGATGCTAATCACAGGTGGCCGTAGGACGGGCAGCTCGTGGGACCGGACTGACCTGGGGCGGTGGAGCCAATTCGCACAGGTCACAGAGAAGTCAAAGGAAGGCGCATGTGTTCTAGAGGCCTGTATTTGTTCTTAAAGTGTAGCCTATGTGAGGGCAACTATAAGATGGCCACCACTCCAAGATGGAACCCACGGAGCCAATGCATAACATCGTATACATAGTATATTTATCAATGAAATGTTATGCAAAGTACTTGTACATACCGTATTGGCCATTTGCGGTTCGCTAATACCGGAATAGACAGGGGTAGGGCCCTGCCTCCTACGCGGTCCCAAATTTCAAAGTACCACAGCTACATCTACTATGTCACCTGAACATGTGGGACCAGCCCACTACATTTTTGGTGACGAGGATGGCATAGTACTGGCATTTGCCTAGAAGCAAGTAAGAAGCATGGTAACCTGTTGCTGCCTCCAGTGTGGAGAGGAGTTTCTTTGTTTTACGTAAGACTATATTTCTAAAAGTATATCATCTAGGCCTGTGCACAAGTTAAAGACTTTCCTTCGAGTGGGATGTGAAGGGTGTTTGTGCTAATCAGTGTGCCTCCCTGTCAGCCAAGTACCGGTGGAAACATTAATTGTGCCTGCTTCAATTTTCTGGGTGTACATTTCTCTAGTCATCACACGAATTTGGGACACCTGCCCATCTACGAAGGAGGAGCAGGATTTTGGGTGAGAATCCACGTTTAAAAAAAAAAAGAAAATTAAATCTTGGTAGGCCCATAATAGGCCTCACCTCAATGCAGTTAGTTTAACCATATTGTTTGCGGTTTGAAAAGTGAGCATGCGTTGTTGGCAGCGCGCGGTCGTGCCGTCATTAAGATTTGAGTGCAGACCGATACGCAGCTGACACAAGAGGATCACTTGCTAGCTGATTGCTTCTGGAAATCTTTGTCGGTGACGTGCCTCTGTGCCTGCCATTCCTGGTTTCACAAAGACGTCTCTTTGTGCTGCATCGTGACGAGCACGCACTCACCGTGAGCCATCCGGCACCAGCGTGACACAGCGTGCCGCCATCTTAGGATTGTCATGCTCATGCATACACGATCCTATTACTGGTTCAAGTTTGCTTTGCCAACCACGTTGTATGCGCTGAATAAAGTTTTGCAAAGCCTGTACCAGCGTCGAAATGGGAGGATCGTCATGAGCGCACCGTTGTCCGTAGCGGAGTTGACTTTCAGGTCTCTACGTTTGTACTGTGTTTCAGGTTGGTTGGGCATGAACACTTCGGGGAGTCATGTGGTGAGTTGAAATTATTTAAACAAACCAGAGAACCTTTCCATCTTCAGTGGGCGTAGTCTTTTCTTCAAAGTTCGTCCTGTTTGTCTCTGCTGCAAAGTACTATCTTCTTACAAGTCTACAGGAGTTGTTTTCTCTTTACTAAGTACTGTTTGCGTCTTTGCAGCGCCTGTCCATTATCATCACGGTGACAGGCACACCAATGACATTTTAGTTTTTTTTGTCGCTAGTTGCAGTCAATCAAACTAAAAAAGAAACAATTTGTTTATCTCGTTTGACATGTCATATGCTATTTTGTAAGCCTTAACTAGTCATGTATTTTGAATGTAATGTCATAGTTAGTTTCAATTGTTGTATCCCTGCCTAAGGGATGGGAGTGGGGCCTAGTCCCATGTCTCTTATTCACGCATGTTTTCTTTACAGATGTTGTATCCGTGCCTAAGGGATGGGAGTGGGTCTTAGTCCCACATCTCTTTTCCATGTTTTTGTCACTGTTTAAGGGGTGTTTACCTTTGTTACATTTGGTATAGGTGTTAGCCCCATTTCCAAGTCATTGGTCCCTGTACCTTCACTTTGACGTATTGTGTGCGTTTGCCACACTTTACTGCATTTGTGTAGTCTTCTTAACTGCACATGTTCTTGGGTGTTAGTCCCATGTGACACTAGATGCACATGTCCCTGGGTGTAAGTCCCATGTGACTCAACCTGTTTCACTCTATGTTGTTGGACATTTCTCTTTTTACGTCATCCCTTACACTACTTGGGTTTTGATGTACATCCTTTCTTTTGGATGTGTGTTTTGGGTGATAGTCCCACTTACACGTTTAACGTCATGTTGTATCCAGTGTGTAAGCCGCCCTGCGCATCACCTTGTTGTGTTTAGTGTGTAAGCCGCCCTGCGCATCACCCTGAATTTTAACATCGTTATGTTGTGTGTGTAAGTCACCCTGTGGTTCACGTCAACGTAATGTGTGCGTTTGTCACATTGTGCTGCTTTAGTGCTGCACAAGTTCCTGGGTGTCAGCCCCATGCAACGTTACCTGTTACACTTGGGTGTCAGTCCCATGCAACTTTAGTCTTTAACCTGCTTAGCTTATGGGTGATTCCCATCTTGGCGTGGTCCCTCACATGAGGGGTGGTGTTTTGGCCTCAGTCTCCTTTGTTGAGGAGTACTTCTTTGGGTGTCGTCCATCCATTGTGGAGTCTGGGGGTACGTTTCTCCCTTTACTCTTTTCACGTGTGTCTTGCTCACTTGTTATGTGAGCTCTTCTTAAGCTATTTACTTTTTGTTTGTTCACTATTAAAGGAGGAGGATGGTGTTAGTATGTGTTTCTATCCTTTCATCCTTCTTTCCTCCTTTGCATGTCTGTTTTCCCTCTCGTGCTGTGGTTTTACCATTCATCCCAGGATTTATGGACTATTTACATCTTTTGTACATTGCTGTGTATAGTTGTTTTCTTTTTATTGTTGTTCTATTTATTTTTCAATATAAAAGGATAGGATATGTAGTATTCTCATGTTATGCTGTTATGTTCCTTTTCACCTTATCTCTAGCTGCTCAGCCAGTGTGAGTTTTCCGTGTAGAATGTTGGTGTGACTGACATGAGTGGAATGCTCGGGTGCCTGGTGTGTGAGTTTGTCAGTTGGAAGATGGGCTGAGCAGCTAGCAGGCTGCTCCTGGTGGGGCTTGCTGTAACTTCTACTTATGGACTTAATAAACTACAAGAAACTCAACTCGGCTACGTCTACTATATCACCTGAACACATGGGTCCAGTCCACTACAAACACCTTCCCCCACTGCACCCTAATCACGAGACTCCACAACGACGGCATCCACGACGAGGACCTGGACTGGTTCCACTCCTTCCTGACCGGACGAACACAGCGAGTCAGACTACGAGTGTTACTCTCAGAACCCACAGAGATCAGCTGTGGAGTGCCCCAGGGATCCTACCTGAGCCCTACCCCCTTCAACATCTGCATGGCTCCCCTCACAACCATTGTCAGAAGCCATGGACACAACATCGTCTCCTATGCTGACGACATCCAGCTGATCATCTTCCTCACCAACGAACTCACAAACACAAGAATTAGCTTTCCCAACAGAATGAAGGCAGTTGCTACCTGGATGCAAAACAGCTGCCACAAGCGCAACTCAGACAAAACCAAAGTACTCATCCTGAGACCCACCCCTCAGCCTGGGACGACTCCTGGTGGTCCACAGCATTAGGAACCCCTCCCACCCCTACGGACCACACACGCAACTTGGCATCATGCTGGACTCCTCGCTCTCAATGAACCACCAAATCAACGCAGTCTCCTCATCCAGTCAGATGGCTTCCCGTAGAATCCAGAAAGACGGTCACCCAAGTACTCATCACCACTAGACTATAGCAAGGCACTCTAATGCCGGCGTCACCCAGAAACAGCTCAAGAAACTACAGAACGTCAAAAAACACTGCAGCTAGACTAGTGCTCGACATTCCCCGCTGCAGCCACATGACACAACACCTCCAAACTCCACTGGCTCCCTATCAACAAGACAATCACCTTCAAGCTCCTCACGCATGCCTACAAGGCCCTCCATGATGCAGGACCAGAATATCCGAACCACTAAAGCACTTTCAACATACCCGCCAGACAACCCCGCTCCACCCAACTCGCCCTGGCCTCTGTCTCATAGACCCACAAGACCTGGAACACCCTGCCCCTCCACCTCGGGCAATCTGCATCGTTGACCCAGTTCAGGAAGGACCTCAAGACCTGGCTCTTTGACTGAACCTCCACACCCAGATGGATCAGCAGACCCCCCCTCCCTCCCCGCAGTGCCTTGAGACCCTTGGGGGTGAGTAGCCACGTGTTACAAACCCTTTATTGATTGATTGATTGATTGAAGGTGTAGCCGTGCATTCTCTGCCACTGCTGAAGAAAAGCACTTCTGGGTCTGGATGCCAGTGGAAGAACTTTTCCATCGGACGATTCAGCCGGAGAGCAAACAGCACCACCTTGCAAGGGTTCCACCTGTCTATCAGCTGCAGACACATGGAGCAGGTTAGCATATAATCACTGGGATCATTCATGTATCTTGGAATAACCTAGGAAATTTTTTGCCACCATTGAAATTCTGTTGCTTAGGTAATTATGCCGAAAGTACTTGTCTAACTCTACTATTGCAATGGACTTCATCATGTCCAGTCTGTTGATGCATGGACAGCAGATGTGTGGTCCGTCCAAAAGGGAACGCATTGTGCAGAGCAGCCCTTCACAAGAGTTTTCGCAGCAAACGAATCTGCCACCAACTCGAGGCAGCTGATGTTCAAATCCAACTCCTCCACTAACCCAGTAGGCACCTGTGTTAAGTGACCCTAGCCTGAATGGCTGGCATTCAAACCTATTAAGAGGTCTGGATCATTGCCAAAGATCACTCTATTCCTGGCCTCTATGCAGTTGAGGCAACACTGGATCTCCATCCTTGCCTCTTTTAAAAAGGTAGCCAGTTACCCATACCCCAGACACCCTTCTGAAGGTGGGCAGCCTTCATCTTCTGAAGGGCCCTGAAACGCAAATGCCCAGGGAAAATCGTCTGCATCAAGAAGGAGAAGACCCATCAGGTGTACAAATTTGCTCAGCGTGATTCTGTTGAGAGACATGTTCCGCAGTTCCTTCCTGATTTCCAGAACCCTGGCTCTTGGTAAGTGTAAAGAGGTTGAAGACGACCTGCTAAAAGATCCCAGAAAGGTCATGGATTGGCTAAGAATAAAATCTGATTCCACTTCGCTGATCACAAATCCAAGCCTATGAAGCAGAGGAATCAAGATACCAAACGGGATAGCAGACATTCCTGGGGCTGATCTATAAGATCAGGTTGTCTAGGTACAGAATCAGCTTTACGCCTCAGGCCCTCAAAAACTCTGCCACCAGTCTAATGACTTTGGTGAAACACCAAGGCGCTGAAGAGAGCCTGAATGGAATATCTTTGAACTCGAAGACGTGACCATGCCAAGAACACTACAGGAAGTGGCATTGAGGACAGAATATCAGAACGATAAGGTAGGCGTTTTACGTCTAGCCACACAACATAGTCCTACTGTTGAAGAATGTCCCGGAGGAAATTCCCTCCATTTTGAAATGATGATAGACTAACCAACCATTTAATTATTTGAGATTGATCACTGTCTGAAATCACTTCTACTGCTTTTGCTTCAAAAAAGGTTACTAAGAAACCCCCAGGGTTAGAGAGAAGGCTTTACAATGTCTCTCTAAGTCCAAATTCACAACTTCCTGGTCCATCACTTATCTTAGGTCTTCTGACATCAGTGGACAGGTGTGGTGCGACTGCCTTGATATACCATAGAAATCCATTTGGAACCCCATCACTGTCTGCAGGACCCAGGCATCTTGTGTGAGAAGCCTCCAGGTGAGAGAAAACTTGCCAATCTTCCTCTATTCTTAGTTGGAAAGAAGGGATAAGCCTGACCTGTAGCAACTCATGGGGAGTTGCTCCCTGGAGCCTCTACAGCCTCTACCTCGGGCCTCTGCTTTGCGTCAGATGTAGGGACATGAGAACTTCCGAACCTGAACTGGTCCTGCAGCTAGGTTGACGATTGACCTCTGGAAGCCTTGAGAGAGCTGGGGCTGGACAAATGCTCCCTAGCAGTGCTAGCAAAGGAAAAAATCTTAGGCACAAAGACCAGTTTCATAGCAGGCTTTGTTTTATCGAAGAAGCGAAGGTAGTGGCAAATATGCTCAACTACCACATAAGGGTTCCCCAAAGGGAGCCCAATCAGCAACTGTACCGGCTAATGAGGTTACCAACTCTAATAATGCAGGCTTAATTTTTATCAAGAGGGAACTTTTGCACTCGGTAGAGAGAGCAGAGTTGCACTGAGTAACAGGCAAAACGCCTGCTGCGGCCACCCAGATAAGATCTCTAGGGCAATGACATCCCCCATTACTGAGGCTTCCTCTGCCATATTTAATATTTTTTAGGAGGCTCTGCCACATCTCCAGGACCTGCTGATCCTCTTCTTGGGATCCTTTAAGAATTTGTATAGAAAGGTGGCCATTTAATCATTGATCTCCACAGTCAATCATTCAGACATTTGTAGAGCGCACTACTCACCCGTGGGGGGGGAGCAGCTACTGTTCAAACAGCCAGCACTTGAGAAGTCTCCGGAAGGTCAGCAGGTCCTGGGTCTGGGTCTGTAGCCACAATCTTTCTTCCCAAGGAAGGACATGGGCTCAACTCTGTCAGTGAGCCTCTGGCCTTCTTATCTAGAAGCTTCTTCAAGCTATGCACCACATACTCGATGACTTTATCTGCCAGGGAACACTCCAAGGACTTGTGGGTATATATGTCAGCTGGCTCCAACATATTTACATCCGCCGGGGGTTCAGGAGGTGGATGTGAAGTTCTGAGTTGCTTACAGGATGGAATAGGCAACCCCAAGCGCCTGGGGCCTTGCCCCTCATCAGAGGCCCCTCCTTCTAATCTTGTGTCAACCCCTGTGTCATCTTCAGTTGGGGGGGGGTGGAAACCCAACAGCCTCCGATACAGAGGAAACACTTGAGAAAGTAATCTCGTAGACACTCAAAGGCATTATAGGGGTCCTGCAAGGCTGGGTTGGATTTTACTGTCACCTATTTAGGGCCCGATGAAGGAACACCAGTCCTCTGTGTTTCATAGTTTGAAGGAACCTGAACATCTTCCCTCCTATGTAGTTCAGGATGGGAAGCTGCAAGAAACAGCAATTGTGTGTCCAGGGGATGCAAGTCTTCTGACACTGCCCTCTCAACAAAGGGATTAATGGTTTGTGGTAGGGAGCCATTCAGAAAGTATGAGGGAGACATCTAGAAAGTAGGGAGTCTGCATAATCTCCTCATAGAGGTACTCATCAAAATGTTCTGCCATGGCGCTTAGAGCACTTAGGGCATTAATTGAACACTTAGGAATAACACATCACAGCAGCGACCTTCACAGAGTGCTATTACTGAATAAGAGTCTTGTACTAACAGCGAATAGAGGCCTAACACAGTACTACCATGTTACCTCTAAAAATCAGTAGGGGACTTGCCCTACAGCTGTTTGTTGCTAAAGAAAGCCTGACAAAGGGCCTGGGCTAGTAGCCTGTTACAGCCACATGCTAGCCCCAACCACAAGACAGGAAGGTGGTGCCACCACATGCAAGAGTATATAGTCGAAATGTGCTTTAATTCCTAAAGAACGCTTTACGGGAGTGAAGTGAGCTCAGGTCAATGGCTCCAGAGGCCAGAGAAGAATTAATGCAAGTTGTTCTTGGATTTGTACTTGGCTTCTCAATTATGCTTGTTGATATTGTGAGAATACTGTTTTTAGATAGTGATACTTTCAATGCTGCTAGAGTTTGGAATAAAAGAAATTAATTCATAATTCTCACCTTACATACTGGAAAAAATTATCTACAAGTAAGCAGGCTTACTAGTGCTGATAGACCATAGGAAACAAACGTAAATAAAAAACAAGAACTATGGCGGGAGATTGATTACTTCCTCTGTGCTATGACGACGTACCAGAAAGACAGCTCACCTAGTTAAATATTTTCTTCTGACATCTGTTGTGGCCACTCCGTCACAAGTTAAAATCCTGGAAAATCCACCACAGCCTTAGGAGTTTGATAAATTAAGTGTCATTTGTTTGGCAATATTAGTTAATTACAGTATTTGGAGATAGCAAACAAACGGTAGGAAGAGTGTGATGTTTTACACCTCTTCTAGTTCCACTATTCCTGCTTCTAGGTGATGATGTAGGGCATCAAGATGTGGGTGGTTGCAGAGCTACATAAACATTTCAGTAATTGGCAACCTAACATCTCATGAAGGTACTTTCCTTTGACTTCATCCAGTATCTATCTTTCAGGAAGAGAGAATTAAATACAAACTAAGTCTCAGGGCTCAGAGTTATCGGCTAATTTTTCTGCACTTTCCTAGTCAAGCTATGCCCCTCTGTGCTACTGTTCTTTTACAGGCATCCACCTTCAAGATACGAAGTAGCGCTACACTGCATTATTGTTGAGAAAGGAACTGCAAATTAGCTTTTTTTTCATTCCTCATCTCTGGTAGACTGTAGATTATAAAGAGGAGGATGTATGTTTCCACTAGCTATCATCCCTGCCACATATGTAATAAGCAAACGCCCTTCAATTCCTGCTTCAATAAGCCCTTTAGTTCACCTTCTTTATAGTTCTAATAATATTTGCACATAATTAAATGCCTTTTCTGGCTGGCTGAGCCTTTGTCTGGCACAGCGGTCGAAAAGCATTTTAAAAAGTATGGAAACTGTGATCCTGAGTCCAATAGGGGTAGGGTCAGTGAGCGTGGAGGTGGGATCAAAGGCGTGGCTAAAAAGAACAAAATGTTCTGCAACTATTTTGTTGGTTTTTCACCTTTAAGTAACTGCATATAAAAGAATGCACACCTCAAATGCAAAATAAATGCAAGTTAAACTAATCAGGGAGGGGTTAACTATTTTACGCTATGAAATATTCATTAGTTAGTGTGCTCACTGCTCATGTTTGTGTATGTAACAACAGTCACAGAATTGAATCCCGATTGGTGCAGTGAGGAATAGGGACTTTGGGCCCGATTCACAGAACTAACTTAAGACAAAATCCTAAACTTACTACCATTTTGGTATTCACAGAAGGCACTTACTCATTTTGGTATTCACAGAAGTTAGGAGTCCTAACTTTAGGACTCCTAAATGCCTTCTGTGAATACCGAAAGTCTTAAAATTAGGATTTTTCTCAGTTTAGTAGTAGTATAGTTAGGACTCCTGACTTTAGGACTCCTAAATGCCTTCTGTGAATACCGAAACTCTTAAAATTAGGATTTTTCCCAATTTAGTAGTCCTAAATCTAAATTTAGGACTACTAAATTGAGAAAAATCCTAATTTTAAGACTTTCGGTATTCACAGAAGGCATTTAGGAGTCCTAAAGTTAGGAGTCCTAACTATACTACTACTAAACTGAGAAAAATCCTAATTTTAAGGCTTTCGGTATTCACAGAAGGCATTTAGGAGTCCTAAAGTTAGGAGTCCTAAATTTAGGACTACTAAATTGAGAAAAATCCTAATTTTAAGACTTTCGGTATTCACAGAAGGCATCTAGGAGTCCTAAAGTTAGGAGTCCTAACTGTACTACTACTAAACTGAGAAAAATCCTAATTTTAAGACTTTCGGTATTCACAGAAGGCATTTAGGAGTCCTAAAGTTAGGACTCCTAACTTCTGTGAATACCGAAATGAGTAAGTGCCTTCTGTGAATACCAAAATGAGTAAGTGCCTTCTGTGAATACCAAAATGGTAGTAAGTTTAGGATTTTGTCTTAAGTTAGTTCTGTGAATCGCGCCCTTTGTATTTTTAGTAATACGGAGTACCAGTCTGCGACAGGAAGCACTGTGAATAATAAAGTAATTGTTGCAAACGTGCATTACACACAGTATCAAGACAGGCTGCCACAAAATTGCAAAAAAAAGATTTAGAGATAAAATAGAAAAAGTGTTTTCAATATATAGATTTTAGAAATAGACTGAATTCAGTGTAAACATTTTTGTAATGGTCTGTTTAAGCCTGCATTCTTTATGTCAGTTGATAATACCGTTGCAAAATAGCTCAACAAGAGTACATCTTAATCCTCACAAGTGCAAGAGAACTCCGTCAATAAAAGCCTTCACAGACTTCCAAGCAACCATTACATTTGCAGATCACCCAATTGCATACTTTTACATTTCTGTCATGCAGCAGATAGCTTGGCAAGAAGGCGTGTTTCTTGTTCACCTGTCTATCTCTCGCACAACTTCGCAGCACAGCCGACTCCCGCCATTCCACTTCAGGTTAGTCGTCTTAACTTTAGGATTTAAACGCCCAGGACGGTTCTCTTTTCACACAAACTAGGGGAACTGTTTAATCAAATTAAAAATGGGCACGCCGTGGTCCTCAGATACCAATCATTTCGACTAATGATTTGGCATAATATGTGCCTCCCAAAGATGGAAACTCAGAACAACAACTCCCCTGCTAACGCATGCGATCAGTAAAAACATGGAAGAATGACAAGTCCAAAACCTGCTGGCAGAACCATCCCACAATGGTCCTCAATGCCCTTCACGAATCCACCTTGAAGGAAATCGCAGTGTCAGCAGTAGCATTAACTCTTTCACTCCTTCGGCAGTTTGGAATTAAATATTAGATTATGAAATACAGCAGCATTAGTGTATTACACGACAATTCTTTCAGGCAGCCTGGAAATATTTAACATGCACCGTCTTCTCTCGGATCGGTAATGGCATCATAACAACTATCATATATGGACATTTGCCCTTAAAAAAGACATAGCATCTTGCAACATGCGTTGACCTTTCCTACAGTACGGCTATGCAACCGTTTTACCATACCCTCAGTTCGGTCGTAGCTTTGAGCCTTTAATACACGTGACTGCAGAAGCGAGACAGTGACTAGACTGAAAGTTAGCTGTCATGCATAAAAAATCACAAAGTATGAAGTCTGCATGAGACAGCAATGTTTTCACAAAGCAAAATCTCCATTGCAAATATGATTCTAATCCAGACTATGCATGGATCTGGCCTCACACAGGCAAACTTTTCAGGCGTCACTCTTGGTACCACGCCGTCACACTTTATGCAGCCAGCACTAAATATAGTGTGCCCAATGCCCATTGTTGTCCCATTACTTGTCACTAAGCAAATCTAATACCTAAGCACATCTGTGTTAACCACGTTCTGCATACAGTATCAACTGTAGATGCCACACACTCAGTCAGCATTACCTAGCTTTGCCCAAGAGTACCCAGAATTGTATCAATATTTTCAAGTTTACAGACAGCTCACTAGGTAATGTGAGAAAATTGATAAACTCAACCCACAATTAGCACAGCATTTGTCCCCCAAGCATACCAGTTTCCCATTTCTTAAGACATTTTCAATGTAAATTTCAGTTGCAGTCAGATTTTAGCCTTTCAACAACCTTCCCCCAGTTAGCAAGTTGGAATACTACAGTCAGAAAATGAAGGGCCTCAAAACTTTTCAGGTGTTTCCTCTATGCCAGAAATACAGAGCCGGCCCTATTATTGCTCCTGGTGGCTTTACAATCTATCCGAGCTGCTTGTATCTCAGAGTTTGGAGCTCTCATTTGGAGCTGCCACGCCTTATTTCTGTGCACCTAAGCAATAACTGTTTCTACTCCCGTTTGAGGTTCAAACCATCGCAACAAACCTTCAAAGGCCTCTGTTGCTTTTCCCTTTTGCAGTACTCTTGACCTCTAGAAACTGTTGCATCTTTTAGAAACATGTTTGGGTTAACGCTCTATACATAAGAAAAAAAAAAGCAGCTGAGAATACTGCTTAAAAAGCGCAAGCATCTACCCTTTCACATTCCTTACTCACTCTCTCTTTGCCTTCAAACCACATGCCAGAGGGTGAACGGAAACTCAATTAAACTAAATCCAAGAAAGACAAAGCATGATCATTTTAGTAACCTGCAACACCTTGTAAACCATGATTAGTGATACATTTGTTGTCCACCCACAGTCCATCATCAGTGGCGTACCGGGTGCAGGACGTGGTGGAGTGAGGGGTTGGAATTTCAAAGAATGAAGGAGGTGAAGGTAGACGAAAAAATGATGGATGATCTGGGCATTTGGTCACACATGATAGAGGCAATGATTGATACCCCAGAGAAGAACAAATTAAGTATGTGATAAACGATACATAGCCCAAATATGTTGTTAAGAATTGGTGAGTACTGTTCTGTAGGATGCCATTATGCCTGCTTTGTTTAAAATTGTTTACAAAGGTTTTTCTTGTATGTAGCTGTTGTAAAATGTATACATTTACAAAAAAAAGGTAGAAAATTGGCACTTATTTTTTATCATCTATGCTTGTTCACGGATCTTTTCCATAAAGATCAAAACTTAGCAGTTTGTCTCTTCAGGGTCAGACTGGTCTACAGGGAAATCTGGCAGTGCATGAAGGGCTGGTCATATAGACTATAGACGATTTTGTCGCTGTTTGTAGGTCTATTATACCAGGTGGACTGTTTTTTACTGATAATTTCCCTATTACCACAAGCATTGCCTGCAGCAAGCACAACAGCATGCGGTGTCCCACACCTTGCACAACACCTACATAGCGTGTTTCTACCAGTTCAAAACTGAGCTGATTTGCAAATGTGGCTACTTTTTTAGCTAACTCATTCTTCTGTGGGGGCCTTTTTACGTCTCGGCTAGCGAAGGCTGCGCTTGCGCAGTCTCGCTCGCGAGATTTAACGTTTTTCAGAAGTGGGGCTTGAACCCGCCCCTCTTCTCCCCTCTTCTCCATTGGCTGGCCTCTTAAATGCTGGTCAGCCATTGGAGAAGAGCTTTGTCTCTCCAAACAAGCCCCGTCTTTTACGGATTCGGGGGCGTGTTTTTTCGCTTCTTTCTCATTTTTTACTCCCTGCCCCTTTTACGCGTGATGCGCGTGGTGGGCGTGTTTTTTTTTTTTTTTTACCGTCGGAAGTTTCAGCCATTTTGGGAGCGGTCGGAACGGAGCGGGACGTGGGGTCGCCTCTTCCTTGCTCCAAGGCTGATCTCGGCATTTCCTGGCGCTCGAGGACGCGCGGCAGATAAGTAACCGGACTCTGTCTTTTCCTTCTTACTTAGAGAAGAAAAATACAGTGTCCACTTCTGCTCTTCCGCTTCAGCTGCCCCCCCACTCTTTCCCCTCCTGCTCACCCCTCTCCAGCAGTGTTTTGTACAGCGCCTTCGACACACACAGGGCCGGCTTTAGTGCCTGTGGCGCCCTGTGCGACAATGCTTCAGCTGCCCCCCTCCCTCTCTTTCTGTCTAGCAGTTCTTCTCTTACTGAAAACCTTGACTTCACTCCCTTTCCTCTACTTTCTTTTATTTGCTCCCCTGTGAAATGGATCCAAAAAAGAAAATCATTTTTGCTGGAAATGTCGTGTTGGGTGGCGTAAGGCTGGGTGGCGCCCTACGAAGCCTGCTAACGTGATGCGCGGTTCGCTGGTAAGGGGCATTGTTCCATCGGTAAACATAGGTAGGTTTTACGCATGCGCAGAGCGCCAGCGATTGTGGCTCCAGGTTCTTCCGAATATGTCCTTCTGGACGCCCAGCACGGGCGGAGATACGGTCATGACGTAGGGTCATGCCGCGTGGCTCGCGCCAGTCCAAGTTCACCTCCTGCTCCAGTCCAATCCACAGTAGAGTCCTGGGTCTCCGAGTGGCGGAGGCTGCTCATTGTCAGGAACCGGCTGGAGCAGCAGTGGATACTGCACCAGCAGGCAGGTGAGTGCGGGGCTTCTGTCAGGAAGGAGCCTGATGGGTGCCGGTGTGTCCAGGGTGCACTTGTGTCCTCTGTGGGCTCCCCACGGAGGGTCCCGCAGAGGTAGCCTGAAACCCCGGATACCTCTCGGCTCACATTCTTTACCTGGGCTGAGGGCCCCTGCCTTGATTACCTGGGGGAGGCACCGGCTCAAGAAGGCTGGGATTTGTTTGGACTGACCCCGGGAATAGACTGATCCCAGGGGGCTAGCAAAGACAACAGGCTGGCTGCTTATCTACGACCCTGCCCTTTCAGTGACTCCAGAGAGGGACTTCACCCAGCTGGCCTTTCTTATCAAGTGACTCTCATAGATGGGCCATGAACTACACCTGCCTGGCCCTCCCAAGTAAGTGACTCTCACAGAGGGACTTCACCCTGCTGGGCCT
Source organism: Triturus cristatus (assembly GCF_964204655.1). Taxonomy (NCBI): domain Eukaryota; kingdom Metazoa; phylum Chordata; class Amphibia; order Caudata; family Salamandridae; genus Triturus; species Triturus cristatus. The sequence goes on along the minus strand of NC_140579.1, from coordinate 1,129,350,068 downwards.
CCTTATCAAGTGATTCCCAGAGACGTACTTCACCTAGCTGGGCCTCCCAAGTAAGTGACTCGCACAGAGGGGCTTCACCTACCTGGGCTTTTGTTTTCTTGTCTTTGTTTTCCCTGGGCTTGCAACTAGTGCACCAATCCTGGAGGTACTGCAAAGTGTGGATTGGAAAACAAAATGTGTACTGCGGCTCTGCGTCCAGGGATGTGGTCTTTTTACCATACTGCTAACGTTTTGTAAGGATATCAGCAATGGACATTGAAATGGGACCATTCAAGGCCCCTTTCAGGCAAAAGCACTCACTGATTTCTGAATAGTGAGTGTAAAAGCGTTAAGGTAACAATGTTGTTCCTGCTTGCATTTCACATGGTTCACAGGCGGCAGAGAAGTAACAGGACTCTGTCTTTTCCTTCTTACTTAGAGAACAAAAATACAGTGTCCGCTTCTGCTCTTCCGCTTCAGCTGCCCCCCCCTACTCTTTCATTCTTCCCTCTCTTTCTGTCTAGCAGTTCTTCTCTTACTGAAAACCTTGACTTCAAGATGGGGTTCTCACCCTCTTTCCTCTACTTTTTTATTTGCTCCCCTGTGAAATGGATCCAAAAAAGAAAATCTTTTTTGCTGGAAATGTCGTATTTTAATTCTAAGGTGCAGCATCTGGAATAAAAGGTTAAAAATATGAAAAATAACTAAATAAAGTAAGACAGTGGTAGCAAACTGGCCAGATTGATTTTATTCACACCCAAACACATTAGCGCCACTTTTACAGAGTTTGCCAGTGAAGCGCTATTTTATTTTCCTTGTCTTTGTTTTCCCGGGGCTTGCAACTAGTGCACCAATCCTGGAGGTACTGCAAAGTGTGGATTGGAAAACAAAATGTGTACTGCGGCTCTGCGTCCAGGGATGTGGTCTTTTTACCATACTGCTAACGTTTTGTAAGGATATCAGCAATGGACATTGAAATGGGACCATTCAAGGCCCCTTTCAGGCAAAAGCACTCACTGATTTCTGAATAGCGAGTGTAAAAGTGTTATGGTAACAATGTTGTTCCTGCTTGCATTTCACAAGGTTTGCTAAATTTTGCATTCCCCTATGAGTGTTTGCTTTTTCCAGGATGATGTTACTTTTTTCTGTAGGCCGCATATTGCTTGTGTCTATTGCGTCATTTAAATTGAGCCTCATCCAGGTGTTTATAGCCGGCAGCAATTGGGTTGTAGTTGAAGGCAGTGTGAGTTTTTCTCAGTGGGACAGTATGGTGTTCAGTGGGGGAGACGATGTGGCACTATGGCCAGAGCTGCTGAATTTGGAACTGGGGAACCAGGTTCAGCCCTAATAACCAGTCCACCAGACGACTCTCCTGAGAGAGCACAATCCCATGCTAGACCTTAGAAGGCTTCGCAAGACCTTAGAAGCGCTGGTGTCTTAGCACCAGCAGGTGGACCCTAGCACTGGCACGTCTGGGTTAACCTTCAAGGTTTGTCCACCACAATCCATACTGAAGTTCATCTCCAGTCTTGCTAGCAGGCCTATGAAGCAGCACAGCCAAGAACAACAGTGACTCTGTCACTGAGGTCACAGGACCTTTGAGCAGGGCCAGCTCTAGGGCAGTGCAACCGGTGTGACCGGGCGCTGACTTTGGGTGGAGACATTATGTTTGCAAGTAAATTAATGTTTTAAAAGCGCTTGCTGCCTCCAGCAATTTTCGGCAACAATAAAAATGTCATGAGGACTCTGGTGTTTAATGTTCTTCCTAGAGATCGGAGTTTTGTCTAGTGGAAGTTTTGACTCCTGGAAAGGTAGCACATAGGGTTAATGTGCCTGCAGCAAAGAACATGTACCATGCAGATCACAAAGTGCACATAATGTAAATAGGTCAGTGGGCTACTGCGTGTGTGTGTGTAGGTGGCTCTGTGGGTGGCTCTATTTGTGTGTGGGTTGCTCTATGTGAGTGGCTCTGTGGGTGGCTCTGTGTGTGTGGGTGGCTTTGTGTGTGGGGCTCTATGTGTGGGTGCAAATGCAATAGGTCTCGCATTTGAGAGTGATTAAGCTATTGACATTGTAAATAACAATGCCGTTTCTTTAAATGTTTTTAAAAACAAAAACATAAACAAAAATAATGTCATGAGCAATGCCAATAGCTCAAACTTTAACAATGCCGAGACCATTGCATTGTAAATGCTTGTTTACTTTGGAGCCTAGGCGTATTTTCTGATCCAGCCTGATATGGCGTCTCATCATGTGTGTTAGAGAGAAAAAATCAATTTTTCTTGTGTTGTTGACCTAATATTTGGCTTCCACCTGCAACAAGAATACCAAAGGCCTTGTGTTTAGTCCATAAATCTACCACTATCTATGCCTCTTTGGAAAATAATCGCCTCCAGACAAGTTCTGATTTACACTGATTGGTGGCAGTCTTTCAAAATGTATGTGACATGTTGGTTACAAACGTGGCACTGAAAGTGAAAGGTTTACAATTCCATGTTGGATTATATATTAAAAACATCAAAGTATCCAGACGGTAGAAGGACTGAATATTATTCAAGAAAGTATATTGTGTGAGTGCGCCTCTCTTGATGCAGCCATTTTCAAGAAAATTACCTACAACCACAATTTACAAACTCCTTTTGTGCAGGCAGTTACCTGGCAATATTTAAGAACCATCCCAAACACCTTTTCCAGGAGAATGTACCAGCCCATCAAGATGTTGTCAGGAAGAAAGTCATACATTGAGTGTTGAGCAGTGACTCCACTTTCACCCTATTTCCCCACCATTTACTGCCTACCTTTAAACAGCTGGACAGTTAGATACTTTACCGAAAAATGCATTAATTCTGATTGATGCATCTACAAGTATACTGCCCTTCTAGGTATTGTACTGTGTCACCAGGGCTTCTTGGGAGTCACGGTTTGTCTAAACAGATATAGTGGCTGCATCGCTTGAGTTGCAAGGGAACAAGAGTACAATCATAATAAGGACTATCAAGCTTTTCCTGCCGCTACAAATAGGTGATGATAACGCATAGTCCAAGAACTTCATGATTCTGGGGTTCACCATTGTGACAGCGTTGTACACCTCTGCCTAATGACTAGAACTTCCAATTTTATCCCAAAAAAATCCCACCAAAAATGTTCTCCCACAGTATTCTCATAATGCACCTAGTACTGTCAGACATAAACCGGGATTTGCACATCTTCAAGAGTTTCGCCCAAAGTGACCACACCGCCATCTCCAATATAGCAAGCAACTGAATAGACAAATTGGGTTAATGGCAGAACCACATTCATAAAACATGCCTGTGCTAGACCTAACACGGCCAAACTCTTTTCATACCATGCAATTAATTGCAGGTTGTGCCTACAGTACTCAGAAGCCCTATGTAGTACTTGCTTTCCATGGTCTGTCACTGATGTAAGCCAATTACTGTTTACGTTGATTCGAAGGCTTGATCGTGCTGGTCATCCTACCTTGAAAAGGGGCCCTGCCTGTCCATACATAATATGTGTTTTTCTCTTCTTCAATCACCACACTAGGATTGAACGCTGGTTCCCTCTGCCAAAAGTCTGACGACCCCTCACCACCTTTAGAGCTGAAGGTATTGGAGCGCTTTACATGAGCAAAAGTTGTATTACACAAGGACACGTCCAAATTTTGGTTGGTAAGGCAACATTAAGTGGATTTGCCCAGAATCACAGGATGTTAAGCAGACGCTGAGACTCAAACCTGGTTCCCCAGTTCCAAGATTGGCAGCTCTAGCTGTTACGCCACATCCTCAACCCTGTTGGTCGAGCGCATGCTCCCAGCCGTACCTTGAGGCCAGGTGCTTGTTCAGAGTGGATTTCTCCTTTCCATTACCCGACCTTGTGCATGCCTCTATCTGAACCCCCCAGCGTGTACCTTCAAATCGGGGGGCTTGGTCCGGGTGGGAGCCTGGGTGGGCTCTCCGGGTTCTCCTCGTGCTTCCATGGCCAACGGCTCCTGGGACCCCTCGTCCTCCTCGGGGGGCGGATCCTCCGTCTCCCCACGCAGCTCCAGTTCGTCGGCTTCAGCTCCGCCGAGTGGCACCGCTTCATCCTCCAAAGCTGCGGGGTTGCGCAGGTCTTAGAGTCTGGAGCCCCAGACCCGGCGGATGAGGCTAAGATTTGTGATTTATTTATGCGTTTTCATATAGCACGGACTTTACCCGAAGGTGTCAGAGCGCTTCACAATAGGAACAGTAACGTTACATGAGGTGATAAGCTTCGGTTCCGGTTATCTCAGTCCAGAGGCAAGCCCATACTGTCAACACGAGGGATACCCCTCACCCAGGACCAGCCGCGCCCTGCTACTCAGTCGTAACCCCATGACCTCCGGCTATCCCGCCTCCTTTAGACTCTGGGTGTCCTGCCAGGTGGCCGCGCGCTTCCTCTGTCCTCTGACTCTCACACTGTCCTGTTGCAACAATCCGTGTACCAGCTGAACAAGCGAACACAGGCTTTCCTAGCCTCCTCCCCTGAACCCGGCACCGGCTCCTTGCACACACCCTATCTATGACATCTGTAGCACCACTCCCTTGTCAGAGTTTCGTTGCTGCTGTCTTACCCCTCACGCACTACTCCGTTCCCTTTCCCCCCAGTCAGTAGACGCCCAGCATGAAAACGTCAGTAGCCCTCCTTATCGATCGTTCTTCCCTCATCAGTCCACCCCGTCCATCATTGAGCTCCTCAGACTCCAATTGCCAGGGACCTGTCTGCCTCTTTCTCCGCTCTGGGTATGAGCCTCACCCAGTGCTTTAAGTGGGGAAAAAAAACTGGGGGTGCTCTAAAAGGGGCGTGGTTAATGTCTTGAAGGGGCGTGGCCTATCCGAGTAGGGGCGTGGTCTAAATCAAAATAACTAGCACTGTGTGCTTAAGAAAATCATGAGTACCGGCACTTCTCCGTGTGTTAAGAGAGTACCGGTACTCCTAGTGGCATGCTGTGGTCAGTCTCTAGGTTATGGGTGCTTGACAGTTAATGTCGAGTGGATTCCAGCGCTAGGTTGCGGCTGCAGCCCTACACTCCGAGCCGGCATTTGATAAGATAGCGCCTTAGGCGGAGAGAAATTTGGCGCCCTTGCTAATAGAGACTGAAATGCGGCAGCAGGGGGTCCTTTTTGAGTTGAGCTAAGCAGTGACTGCCCCCTGAACCCAAACGCCTCGGGACCTCTCCAGCTCACCTAAATCACCGATAGTTTAGCTGCCTCACGGTGATGGGTCTGTTGGTGTGTGTATCAGCAGGGGTGAGACGGTTAAAGGAGCGCGAAGAAAGGGACAATGAGGTGTTAAAACAGGCCGGCCCTGCTCACACCCTGACAGCGCAACAGGACAGGAAGACACCTGTGTTTTTCTAAGCTAGAGGTCTCGACATTGGAACTGTCGCGCTGTGAGTTATAGGGAAAGTTTGCAGATCCGTTGTCTGTCAGAGTGCCTTGAAAAAAAAAAAAAGTCTGCTTTCGCGTAAAACTTCTGCTTCTCATGTTAATGAACTCGGGCTAAGTTCACGCTATATATAGTTACAACAAACGCTAATTACACCTTGCAGCTATGGGCAGAACTTGGCCAAAGGCACTTTGAACAGTGAAGAAGAAAATGCTGATAGTGTACAAGGCTGCCTTGAAGCCACGTCCCCAGACACGCACCTCCCAGGCTCACCCCTATCAATTTGGTGAGTACCGGCACTTCTCTTTTTCCATTTAAAGCACTGCCTAACAGTGCAGCAACAGTGGGCATAGTCTGAGCACCGGCAGGTTTTTTTTGGGCCCTCAAAACGGGTCCGAAAAAAAAAAAATAAAGAACGGACTACCTTTAGTAGCCACGAAAATAGAGCCCGATAGAGACCCGTTTCGAGGGCCCCAAAATAAAACTGCCGGTGCTCAGACCCGGACAGACCCGGCCCACTTAAAGCCCTGGCCTCACCACAGAAACGAATTGATGTTCGAGCGGCCCTGTGACAGACAGTCATATTATCCAATCAGAGTTGACCTGCTGATCAACTGCGCTGGGAAAAGGAAGGGCTTGTGATGTTCAGATCTTAAAGACGTTCTCAATTAGTTGATTTTCCTGTCACTCACAAGAGCAAACCCTGCCTCCCCAGCATAGGCTTGGCTGAGGTGCAGAAGCCTAGGGAGCTGCTCGTGGAAGGTGGTGTTGGAACACCTGAATTGCTGAGTAGAGGTTAAAAGAGTACAAGAAGAACAATGGAGTTCGCTTGTGTAGGTAGAGAGCAATGCGGGTACAGGACCGGGTCTAGGATTCTTGTTCAGGGAGGGCCATAAACAAGGATGGGTGGGCCACGAAGATGAATGGGCAGTGGTACTAAGTACTGCAGAAATCTTATATTTTAGGTACTAACATTGTCAACTTTTGATATTTTTATACAATAACTACCAATCAACGAGGTACCTACTTCGCTTTCCCTGCTTCGCTTCTGGCTTTGAGGAAGGGGAGGGACGCAGCATACAGACTGGCTGCAGCCTGCTTCTGGTCATGTGCAGCAGCTGAAACATTCCTGCTGCCATACATCTCTTTGCACCTTTTCATGTTTCTTGTTTTAAAACAAAATTGCCCGCTTTGGAATTTGCAAAGCACTGAAGTTCAAAAAGACAGCGTAGTAAGCCCTCTGACAACTTTGCACACCCCTACCTAGTAAATAATGCAGACTTTACCATTATTAATTCTCCCTTTCCATGCACATGTTCATTTAAAAAACAGAAGTGAAAAACCAAGGAAACCCACCAGTTATGGTAATCAACGCACACAATACAGGCCAGAACTCGCATTGCCCCTCATGCTCAAAACCCATTCTCAGCCAGTCCTGGGTCCTTCTCCCATCTTTTTTTAGACTATCCAAGTTTCTTTCTGAGATATTGCTTTTTTGGCCATTCTTGGCTCTAGCAGTCTTCCCTGTAGTTTTAATAGTTCCAGCATTCACATCCACTCCTTAATGGAAGAAGTAACAACATGCTTGAACTGCTAGTACTTATTTGGCAGGTTGTTTTGTAGCGTGTATTTGGTTTTCAATGTGTAAATGGTAATTAACGTGTGCCAGGTAATAAAAGAAGCTTTATTCATGAAAACAATACTGGAGTGTCCAGTAGTAAACAAACATGCTCAGAATAATAAACACTATACTGTGCTCAAAAGTGTCTGCTTAGACACATGTAGTAAAAAAATACTTCCACAGGAGTTATGGGACAAAGGGAGTGCTGTGTGAACCTTAAAACACCTATCTTTAAGGCACTGAAATACATCAGGTAAGGTGCTTTGGAAAATAATCATAGTGTTATGATGTAAAATGGTTGCAAATGGAGCCTTCAGCCCCATATGCGAGTGAGTGAATGTGTTCAGGATATCTGTGCGGTTCATCTGTGCATGCAGCAGCTACCATCCCTACTGACATAACACTTGTCCAAGGGCTTGAAAGTAGCCTATCTCCTGGGTTTAATCAGGACCAAAAATTGCCCCAGCCACCCAAAAGCATGCAGCCCACCTTTGCAGATCGCAACCTTTCATGAAAAATTACTTGGATAGTATCGGGGACCTAATCTGGGGAGACATTCGTGATAAATGAAACTTTTCAAACGTTTTAGGACCGTTAGCATTATCCGCCTGCTGGAAACACTATTATTTCTCTGCAGCTCACTCACACATCTTTCATTGAATCTGTCACTGAAACAGTTGCTCACTCTTAGATCCTCTAAGCCCTTACTCATCCTCTGATCTCCGAATCCTCTCTCTGCAGTCAGGCCCTAAAACTCCTGGTCATTCTTATGAACCCTTGCTTGGCGCGGACCAACATGACCCCAGAAGCTCATGTGTATCTTCTTTTTAGGTCTTGCCTACGCAGCGTGCAAGCGTTGCTTTGGAGACCTTTAGGAATCGCTTGAGGCTTTTCTTCAAACTCGCGCATGTTTTGCACTGTTTGCTATTGGTACTCGTGCATGTCTGGCGCTTCCCTTGCGGGAGCGAGCATTGGCACCATCTGTTAGCAATTATCCCACTTGCTGCTGCTCGCTCCCGCAAGGTAAGCGCCAGACATACCCTCAGCGTTTACAGGCATTCAGTATCCTGTTACTAATGAGTAGGGTGACCAACCGTCCGTAAATTTCATGGACTGCCCGTTATTCGGGCCCCTTGTCCGTGAGCATTTCTTTCACGGATGCCTTTTGTCCATAATTTGGGGGATGACAGCAAGCTGTGCTGTTCCAAAGGTGACAATCAGAGCCAGCTCGCACTTCTCTGAGGCTGAAGCAGCCCTTCCCCGACTTCGCTCAGTCTTTCTACAGACCCATTGTCATTCTGATGTGGCTGATTATTACCTAAAGAATGACAATGGGCCAAAGGTGTAGGGAAGCACCGGGGGGGTCAGATAAGTGTTTCATGGCCCTTCCTAACTTTGATCTGTGACTTGCAGATCAGCACAGGACAGAATAACAAACAAATAAAACAAGCCAGAATAATCACTGTGATGTAGCTGTATGTGTGTGTGTGTGTTAGTGGTGGTGGTGGGGGGGCGGGTGCATTGGGGCAGTGGCGACAGAAAGAAATTATGATAATGGTAAATCAAAAAGAAGCACAAGGCAAATGTAGTGAGTAAGCGAAGGAAGAATAGAATGCAAATAATGAAAGAAAGCTGGGAAGATAGAGAAAGATTTAGATTTAACAATGGAAGGAAGGACAAGAGGATGATCAAATGGAAAAAAAGGAACACACAATGAATGTTAATGTGGAATATGGGAATATGAAAAGACAATGAAATATGAATTTAAAGAATAGAGAGAGAATGAGAGACAAAATGAAAGGATGCACAGACAGAAAGATGGAAAGTAAAATAAATGGAGGATGTAAAGAAGAAAGTAGAGAACAAAGGTAGATAGGAAGAAGGACATACGTAAAGAAAGAAAATGAAAATACCGAAAGAATAAAAGACTAACGTCAATATAGGTAAATGCAATTTTAGACCAAGTTTCTTTCCTGCTGTAAAAAGCATAATTTTGCATTGTTTTTGCAAATTTCCATCAGGGAAACAATTTTCAGACTTCAAAAGGAAAGACCAGGATAGCTCACTTTGCTCCTTTATTTAGTGCCATATAAAGCGGGGGTATTTTATTTTTTTGGCAACTCCCTTGCAATGGGCCCTTGTTTAGTTACAGCATGTGGCGTGCCGTTCTCTGCATAGGCCTATGGCACAGCCGGATGCTTTTGTGAAGGAGCCATGCTGGAGGACTAAGCTACATTTTGAAACATCCAACAGGATGAAAGGCAAAGACTTCTGAGTGCTTTGCGCACCTGCAATTTTCGGCCATAACAAAAATATCTATTGAACTCTGGTGATTAATGTATCTCTTGGAGAGATCTGTTCTCACTAATCCCGGTTTTGACTCATCATAAAGAAGCATAGAGGCATAATGCGCCTCTTGTAAAGCACAGCAAAGTGTAACATGCAGAGCAAAGTATTCATTCATATAATAATTGTAAAGACAACCTCAACGACTATGTTATGTGTTATATCCTCAGTTAGTATTTCGGGGTCACTGGAATTATGCGATTTTTCGGCTTCAACAGTTTTCGCATGATTATGGATTTGCCGCATGTGCCACATAATCCATCATTAGCTGAATATATCTGAAGATTCTAATTTAAAAACAGTTTCTACCTCAATTGGTTAAAAAATAACTAAAAAGGCAGTGACGTGTTGCAAAGGCCCTTTGTAAAGGTTGACTGGTCACCTTCCTTTACATATTACTATATTTGGGTGTTATACGGGTACTAATGAGGTGCAAATTATGACCAGAAAGTATTAAAATGTGCAAAAATGAAAAAATAATATGGTAATACTATGACAAAATTTGCAGCATTACGCTGCATAAATTCCCTTTTCTTGCCAAATAATTTAGTCAACCCTGCAGATTAATTTGGCCCTCCCTGCTGCACAATTCCAGTGGCCCTACATATAGTACCTACCAGTATGGATGCCATGTGACTCCTACACCTTGTAGCCCTCCTTGCCTTAAATAACATTTCCTATATTTGATTTACATACTTATATGAGTCATTGTCTCTGAACAATAAGCGCGTGAGCTAAAGCGCTCAACACCCTACATTGGGCTGAGCGGCACTGTAAAATAAATGACATACACATGAGCGAAGGTCTATATAGAGATGAGGGGCACCATGTGAGGTTGATAGTGAAGGAATCTGTGCAGAGGGAGGTCTTTGGTGAAGGGGTGTAAAGAAGGCTGAAGGCAGTGCGCGTGGGACAACACTTCAAAGGAACCCCAAACTGTAAACAAAATATCATATGAAATACCACAAAAAGACCTGCACAGTTGCTCAAAGCTGTGCACAAACCAAAACGGTGAGGTGCTCGATTCTCTCAACTTAATATAAACTTATTTTGACGTGTACTTATTTTGGTTGTCTATTTACTTACTTATACACTATTGTACTTGTCCCAAATTTCTCTCCTGAATTTTGACCTTCTGTCCTGAATTTTTGTCCTGAATTTTGATCCTGTGTCCTGAATTTTTGCACTCACTGTCCTGAATTTGCACCTATGCCAGTTGGTCACCCTACTAATGAGACAGACATTAATTACTTCGTACTGACAAGCCTGTGTTAAAGGTTTTTTCAACTGGCTGAAATGTTTTAATTCCGTAGTGCACGACCGAAGTGTGCATTTAACGACCTGCGTGAAAAATAAATAGAACATCGGTAACACCACCTCGATCCGGTAACCGTCCCCGCTGTGTCTGCATGCATCCCGATGCCCCGCTCCTCTAGGCGTACACGGCCTGGCATCGGTCTAGTGGCGGCAGGAAATAATGGACAGCCAGACTCATTCATGTCAGGAAACCCTTTCATCTTGCTGTTGCAAGGCTTTGTTTACTCGGTGTGAATTCAAAAGCTCGTCGTTTATAAACACGGCTATCCCTTAACTTCAGAATCTCAATACCTAACCGAACGTTCACGTCCACAACTGTGAGCAAGGCCAGGAGTGCTCCTGCGCTCACTGCGGGCCCCGGGGGAAGTGCAGGTCGCAGACCAGTCTTCCCCCGGGGTATTCGCGCAACGACCTGAAGGACATGGTGGGGGTGGGATTATAGGAAGGAAGGGGGCGGGAGTTGGGAGGGTATATAGGTGTCAGGAGAGGAGTATCCGGCCTCTTCCTGACACCTGAGCACCACCGGGAGGGGAAAAAAGTTTGTTGTGAGGAATTTAGTAGCGGAGGCCGATTGATTGATCAGCAGGTGGTCGGGGTTTCGGAGATGTCCTGGCTGGGCTAGGGAGAGCGGCTCGGTTGTGATGCCCCTAGGAGGAAATACGGCGCGTCGGCCGGGTGAGGCGTTGCGGCCGGGCGTGTCCAGCAGGCGCAGGCCTGGAGTGTCGCGATGTGGGTGGTGTGCACGTGCGAGGACCAGATCTGCTGCGGCCGGAACGTGGAATGTGGCAGGTGGGGGGGGGCATCCTGAGCAGGGGAGCGGGAGCCGGAGTCCTGCCGCGTGCCCGCCGGCCGGTGTGGGGTAGTGCTTCGCCCGCAGGATGGGGGGGGGGGTTGGGAGCCAGTGCGCGCGTCTGCTGTGGGCCCCGTAGTGGCGACGGGCGGGTTTGGGGCGGGGACGGTGATATCGGCTGCGATGCCGCATCTGTTGCAGGGAGCCAGGGTTCGAGCCTCGAGGTCGCGTTCCCATCGTACGGTCCTGGGCTAATCACTTAACCCCCCATGCTGTAATGTGAAACGTGCATACGGAGCTCTGTGAAGCGCTCCAATGCCTTCGGGTCGCGTTCGCGCTCGCGTCTGCATATGTGATTCTGTGCAAATTCTTAACCCCCCATGCCTGAAGGGGTAATGTAAACCACGGAGCTATGTACAGCGCTCCAATACCTTCGGGTCGAGTTCGCGCTCACGTCTACATCCGGTTTCTGGGCGAATCACTTAACCCCCCATGCATACATGTGTGATGTAAACATGGAGCTATGTACAGCGCTACAATACCTTCGGTCGAGTTCGCGCTGTGTAATTATGCAAAAAAAAAAAAAATACAGCTTTTCGGCGGTGCCGCACTTTCGGGGGCATTCCATCTGGGGAACATTCTGCATAGTAGGCATCGTGTAACTTTCGGCAGGCATGGGTTTGTGAGTATCTTTTATTGGCGAGCTATTCTGGGCCCTGCACCGTTTCCGTGGTGCATGGTGCACTGGAGCCACCCGGCGGTTTCGGCTTAGGAGGGAGGTGGGGGGGGCAGGTGACAGGTTGCTGTCTGTGTCGGGCGTGCGGCAAGGGATAGCTAGGACAGGGGTGAGGGACTGCCAGCACGGCATGAGGCCCGGTGGTGCTTGGGCCCACCTGGTTGCGGCGACCCGGTGGGGGGGGGATCCATGACCGGCGCATAAGGCCGGCAGATAGGGGGTGATGCCAGCGGGGCGCACAACGGCTCCCAGATGCTGGCCAGAAGCAGTAGGGGGGTCCGCGGCGGCCTGCCCTCCTTCGAGGGATTCGCGCATTGAGGACTACAACCTTGCGAATGTTACCAAGTTTGAGTATGTGCTGTGTGAAGGGTGGCATGGATGGTGTTGGGGGTGAGACAGGGGGAATGTGACGGTGTGCTACGGAGTGGGAGTTGGCGGGCCGGATGCAGTGCGATGGAAGGAGGGTGTCCGATGGGGCCTTGGAGTGCGGGGGGGGGGTGTTCAGGTAACCAGTCCCATTTGTTCTTTGTTTCAGGCGAGTGCACCTACGACGGAACTCAATGGGGGATGGCAGCTTCGCTCAGGAAGAGGAGGTCCCGGACGGACACTCAGGTACATGAATTGGGGGTTAAAGTCTTGGAGTTGTACTGGGAAGGTTAGGTGTTCACGCCCTGGTTGTCACCGGGTGCTCCTGTGTAAGTGTATGCAATGGTGTATCCTTCAGTAAGGTTGAATTGGGGGTCAAATCTTGGAGTTGGACTTGGAAGATTAGGTTCACGCCCGGGTTGTCACCGGGTGCACATTTATCAGTGTATGCAATGGTATTTCCTTCAGTAAGGTGGGGACAATGCTGGGGGCCTGGGAAACCCAAGGCCCAAATGACGCACAGCGGGTCAGCTGGGGAGTTCGTGGCGGTACCAGCAAGGAGAGGGCATTACGTCAGACGGTGGGAACTTTGGGGGCCAAGCGAGAAGGTTTGGGTTTCGAATGGCCGATGGGGATATCAGGCGAACGGAAGGCTGGCTGCCAAAGGGTGGCTTGTCCCTATTTGCCGTGTTTTAGCGGCTGTTTGCCATGCTTGGAGGTTGACTTTGAGCTGGGGGTGCCAATTGACGCAAGTTGTGGATATCGGTCCCGGACACATGGGGCAGCATGTTGAAGGGCGCGGCCCAGGGACAGCTGGGGGTCTTTATCAGATGGATGGGGGTGCCGGGCTGGTACGGTGGTGGACAGGTTTACGGTCAGCCCGAACGTAGCTCGACTTGGGATGGTCTTTCTTCGACGTAATATTCAGCCGCTACCCACAGCTGGGAAGGCAGGCAGGAGAATTTTCTCGGCACTTCCGTTGATGGGCAAGTACTCAGACGAGGGGTGGACCTGGAGGGAGGGGGCGTGGGTTTTTTCAGGGGGATTGTATAACGGACAGGTCACGAAGCCCTTGGGGGTAGGCAGGGGCATGGAGGTCCTTATCGATAAGTTGGAGGCCATGGGTCCATGGCACCATTTGACTCACATGAGGCGAATATGCGGAGGCAACGGGATTGCCGGACTGACGGTGCACACTGGGTGGGGGCTGAGGTCTGGAAGAAATGCGGGGCGCCGAGGCCGCGGTATCTGGAGCGCGAGCGTCGCGAAGCGTGCCGGGGGGCAGTGTTATACAGGGGGGACTTGCTGGGGAGCGGGACTGGTAGAGGTAGTTTGCTGGCCACGGGACAAGATGATCACCATTCGGTAGGCATCGCAGTAAACGAGGTTGAGGGGATGCGCCGGAGGGGGTGCTGGTGAGACGGAGACGGCTTGGGCCGCTGCTTGGGGGACCCAGACAGGGTTAGGGGGCTTTCGGGCACGGCACGATGCGTTTGGGGTGGAGTTGGTCACCGGGGTTGTAGTGGGCAGTAATTCGAAAGCCGGGATTCTGGCTGACAGGATGCAGTTAGTCGGGGGCGTGGAAATGTGTTGTGTCGGGAGTAAGGAGCCAACACAGTGACACTGCTGACAATGTGGCGATGTCGTCAAGGGCATCTGGGAATGTGGAAGTGCAGGACACAGGAGCCGCACTGCTATGGTACCGGTGGGGCCACTGGTGCAGGGACTGGGGGTGACGGGCGTTTGTGCACGGCTTGTCTGGGTGCAACGGGGACACGACGTTTTCGAAATGGGGCAGCGTGGGGCTTGCGGCGTAGTGGAGAAGGTAGTGTAGCGGTGCTACAGGCTATTCAGGTTTCGTTCGAGGGCTGGGCCGACGGGAAGTGGCTCCCTTAAAGAGAGGCGCGATTCTTCCGCCTGAGGGCTGGCACATAGGTGTCATCAGGAGGGCTGTTTGGGAATGGGGGGGAAGTCGGTGAGTGGGGAGCTGGCAGTATAGTAGGGTGTGTGGTGCCGTTGTAGGTCAAAGTGGGGGTTGGGGGGGTGTTTTTTGGAGAGACTGGGGATGGACGGGAAAGAGACATAATCCAAACGGGACTAATCTTTCTTTTTCTACTACAGGTAAGGGGAGTGGCCTGGGATCCAGTGTGGTCGCATGGACAGGCGGACATTCTCCCGAACGTTGGGCAGCCGCAGAGGCGACATGGCGGGTGTACGGCTGTCCTCAGGCGGGGAACGCAGTCATTTGGGATGTTTGGTGATGGAGGGGGAACAGTTGCATTGACTCAGGGTGAGGGGTGCGGCCAGTGAGAGTGTCTGTGTTATACGATATGGTAAATGGCTCCAAGACCGGCAAAGGTGCTGGAGAGACGGTACTCTGGAAAATGGCAGGTCTGGTTTTATCCGAGTGGCATGGCAAGGGATATGTTTCAATGACTCGGAATTTCGGAAGTGGGTATGGGGAGGCACTGCGCCTTGCAATGAATGGTCTCTGGGGACGTCTAGCATGCTTACAAGGAAATGGCCGGCAGCGAGGGGGACGGTTTGAGGGGAAACTGGTGGCCTGGTTGGGGATGGGGCACTTTCAGGGCTGAGGGATGGTCCTGGACACGTTTCTTGTTTGACGGGGACACTGGCTTTATGGGTGGATGGTCGTCCACCGATGGTGCCTTGCAGAGAATGGAGTAAAGGTGGATGGTCATCCACCAATGTTGCCTTGCAGAGGAGGGAATTATTGGGGGCTGTTGAACACGCTGCACGGCTAATAGTGCTCAGGTGATGGGGACTGTTTGAGGGGACACGGGGCGATTTTGGTTTTGGTTTGGGGATGGAACACTTTTCAGGGATGGGGTTTGCCCTGGAATTGTAGCTTATTTGAAAGGGACACTGGCTTTATGGGTGGATGGTCGTCCACCGATGGTGCCTTGCAGAGAAGGGAGTAGGGGTGGATGGTCATCCACCGATGGGGGGCCTTGCAGAGGAGGGATTTTTTGGGGGATGTTGAGCGCGCTTCACAGCTCATAGCTCTCAGGTACTGGGGACTGTTTAAAGGGACACGTGGCGATTTTGGTCTTGGTTTGGGGGATGGAACACTTTCATGGATGGGGATTGCCCTGGAAATACAGTTTGGGTGAAAGGGACAATGGCTTATGGGTGGATGGTCGTCCACCGTTGGTGCCTTGCAGAGAATGGAGTAGGGGTGGATGGTCATCCACCGATGGTGCCTTGCAGAGGAGGGATTTTTGGGGGATGTTGGGCGCGCTTCCCAGCTAATAGCTCTCAGGTACTGGGGAATGTTTGAAGGGACACGTGGCGATTTTGGTCTTGGTTTGGGGGATGGAACACTTTTCATGGATGGGGATTGCCCTGGAAATGTAGCTTGGTTGAAAGGGACAATGGCTTATGGGTGGATGATCGTCCTTCGATGGTGCCTTGCAGAGACTGGACTTTGAGGGCTGTCGAACCTGCTTACAGGGGAATGGCCCGCAGTTAATGGGCTATTGGAGGAGGCACAGGTGGTCTTGTCTGGGGCTGGGACGCTCTTCAGGGATTGGGGATTGGCCTGGAAGGTTACTGGATTGCAACGGATACTGGCTGTACGGGTGGATGGTCATCCCCTGGGGGGGGCTTTGCCGAGAAGGGAGTTTGGGGGCGATGGACCAGGATTACAGGGGGACGGTCTGCGGTTGAGGAGACGGAGGGAGGAAGACAGTGAAAACAGTTTTGTTTCAGGGTCCTACACCCATGCTATGGTGTGTGCACTGGTACAATTTTGTCACGGACGGGGTTTGTTTGGTAACTGCTGCTCAGTGACACAGGACACAGTTTTCAAGGGTGGATGGTCATCCACCTGGTGCCTTGAGGGGGGGGGAGGGAAGGCATTAGGAACGCAACCTGGGGGGACAGGTAGTCCTATTTCGAATAGGTGCACCTTTCGCAGTCTGGGGTGTCCCGGCAATAGTGAACTTTATAGGGGACGCAGGTTTAGGGGATGGAGGGTCGTCCACAGGGGCCGCAAGGTAGACTGGATGGAGGCGAAAGGTGCACTAGCACTGGGGGTGGGGCAGGGAACCACCGTCCGGGGGTCTCCCTGGTTGGCGGTACTTTGGAGGGGTGGGTAGTCACATACGGGCGGATCCACCCCTCGGGGGGGGAGAACGGTACACAGGTGACTGATAGCGGGCGCGGGAAGCAATGACCAATGAAGGAAATTACACAGAGGATGCTTGGAGGGCAAGTGAAGGTGAGAATGGGGAGAGGAAGGAGGTCACCGAGTGAATGGGGGAAGAGTCTAACAGGTGAGATGGTTTTGAGATGGTTTTGAGAATGGATGAAAGGAGAATGAGTCGGTATGGGATGGGGAAAGTATATTTATTGCAGTTATGTACTGTTGAATAAAGTCTAAATGATTGCAACCATGTCCTAATAAAATGGCCTTTTACGCTTCAAGTAACAGCGTGGAGTGTGGTTCTTGCGCGATGCGGGCCCCGGGGGAAGTGAAGGTCGCAGACCAGTCTTCCCCCGGGGTATTCGCGCAACGACCGGAAGGACATGGTGGGGGTGGGATTATAGGAAGGAAGGGGCGGGAGTTGGGAGGGTATATAGGTGTCAGGAGAGGAGGATCCGGCCTCTTCCTGACACCTGAGCACCACTGGGAGGGGAAAAAAGTTTGTCCGCCCACCCACCCTACAGAGGTTAAGCGAAGGGTTGGGATAGATTTGGGCTAAGCGAGCCAGTTTAGGGCAGGTTGCAGAGTAGAGGCGTCACAGTACTTTGGAGGGGTGGGTAGTCACATACGGGCGGATCCACCCCTCGGGGGGGGAGAACGGTACACAGGTGACTGATAGCGGGCGCGGGAAGCAATGACCAATGAAGGAAATTACACAGAGGATGCTTGGAGGGCAAGTGAAGGTGAGAATGGGGAGAGGAAGGAGGTCACCGAATGAATGGGGGAAGAGTCTAACAGGTGAGATGGTTTTGAGATGGTTTTGAGAATGGATGAAAGGAGAATGAGTCGGTATGGGATGGGGAAAGTATATTTATTGCAGTTATGTACTGTTGAATAAAGTCTAAATGATTGCAACCATGTCCTAACAAAATGGCCTTTTACGCTTCAAGTAACAGCGTGGAGTGTGGTTCTTGTGCGAAGCTTATTTCTCGTAAGAGAGTAAACGGGCAAGGCGGCATTCCAAGTCAACACCAACGATAGAGTCTCTCAAGGCTTTCTAATTTTATGGCAGTGTCCACCACCCCGCAACTGGACTGTGTGTGGTGCAGCCGCAGAGGGTCGTAAACGTCTGCTCTTGGCGCCCGAGTATTAATTCTGAATGCTTTGAATCTTTATGCAACTGAAGCAGGGCCTGCGTGTGAGAGTAGTGGCCAACGGAAAATGTTTGCGTTATCACTTTCAATGCTGTAGTTCACTCTGATCCAAGTCAAGAGAGGCGCATGTAAACACTCGCAAAGGTGCAGCACGGCGCTAAATCCATTAGTTGGCTGTACCTCAGTGTTGAATGCAGGGTGTGGTTCATATCACGGCTGCCCTTACAATATTGCAGACCCCTGGCAGAGGAAAGATGTTAAACGGCCTTGCAAATCTAGTTCATACACCGTGTTGCTTGCTGTGCATACAGTTTTCTATTAAAGTACTGCTAAGATAGGTGATGTATTGGAATCTATTAAATATTTGGGAGAGAAAGACTTGTTTTCAGCACAAGGCAACAGCCATAAAAGCAGTTTCGATTTAGCTTAAACATAATGGGGCAGATTAACAAGCCCCTTGCGTCACTTTTGCGTCACTTTTAACATGGAAAAAGTGGCGCAACTGGCTTGTAAATCTGCCCCAATGTGTGCTGCAATAGTACCATAAGGCGTTTTTTCTATTTTTAACACTGAGAGGTTTCAGTTCGAGGGTACCATTCGCCTGACATAGGCTATGCTCTTTTAAAGTGACCTGTGCGAAGAGTTTAATTCAATGATCATATGGAAAGGATGATGTGCTCAATATCTGAGACTCCTTTATTATCCTTTGATAATGCATAAGGTGAATAATATCTGACAATATATCGAATTACGGGCGGTTCTATATGTCATGCACCTGCATAATTCTGCAACTTTCCAAGCAAATGTTATATCTGCATTCATGTTGTCTTCTTACCATTTTAGGGTGAATTAAAAATTTGCAAACATTCGTGACAAGAATTTTCAATTCTATTAAGGACACAGAGGCGAGGATTATGCTTCTCATTTTCTTTACTGAAAATCTCAGCAGCCAATCAGAAAGTAAAAAACACAAATATGTACTACAATCTACGTTCCCTTTAAGGCGCGCGAGCGCGCGCGCGCGCGCACCTTCGCCGACGTCACCGCGCACTCCCGGGTGTGGAGCGCGCACAAACGATCTCAGGACGTTCGGCGGACATAGGAGTGCTTAGAAGCTACCTCTGGGTGCTGTAGGAGGAAGCAGCGCGGCACTGATAAGGCTTGAATGTCCCTTCTGCGCTGTCATCTTCCCAACTGCAACTGATAAACTCCAAACAAAGCTGCTTACGGCTGTGCGGGTAAACAAAAGCATTTATCAACTCATAATTCGCAATAAAGTGATGCAACTCCCTGCTGAGACCGAACTGTAATTGTCTTTACCATCTGCCCATTAAAGGGCTCTTCAGTATCACAAAGCAGGACAGAAGGCAGAGAGCCTCGTGGACAACACGTCCCCAGAATGTGAAACTGAAAGGGGCAGAGACAGAGGTGAGTCCTTACCGGAATACACTCTGACCAGCACTCGGGGGTCACAAGGAAGCGCCCTTCAAGGAAGATTACTTTTCATACCCAAGAAAAGGGATGCCTTTTTAGAAGATTTTAAAACCGTACTGGAGTCAAGCCTTTGCCTCCTCATCAAACTTTGGGTTCACAGGCGAACGACTCATTTTACATTTGTACACATAACCACAAAGTTTACTGCTGACCCTCCTTCTGCCGCCTCTGTTCATTAGGCAAAGGCAGAAGCGTTTGCAAAGGCTTCGCTTTATGAATAAAGTGAAGACATCAAAACTTCAAGGTGGAAATTAGACAGGATGATTTTGCGTACAAAATGTGATGAAAAGAAAAGATAGCATGCAGTGTGGGAAGTAAAACCAGAGTATTGCACAAACAAACAGAATGTGACACAAGCAGTGGGTACCCACAGTGGCATGTGCTTGACCAATATCTGTTCAGCATAGACTGTGCTGATGCCTAGTGCGGCAGATAGGCGCGTACTGGTGTTCACACAATACATATATATATATATATACAAAGTATTTTTCGGGGAGACGCCAACACGCCCCTCAACTTACCTTAAATGCGTGGCAAAGGCATGTGCTGTAAAAACATACACATGGTAAAAACATGTGTGTTAAAAAATGTGTCAGTAAGGCACAACATGGTTAAAACCTTGTTGTAAAGGCTGTTTTTTTTTTCTTTGAATATAATTGTAATCTGAATGACATGCTTCCTGAAGTTGCAGGATGTTGAGCTTGTGCAGACAGACAAAGCAAATACGAGCATGCTGTGCATTTACATTTCATAGACCTTTTTGTTTGGGGAGAAATGTAGACCTTTATATTGGAAGCAAGACTGCTATTTTTTTTCTTATGGAGTATATGCCTTGGATAATGTTTGAATAGATTATAGGAACTGTTAGCTAAAATAAAATGTTTACCTTTGTACACTAACAGAGATCTAGCAGGGGTATTGCTGGTCCTGGAATATATCTGGCCATTTAAAGCATTTCGTGGGGTGTATAATGAATGCATTTACTCTGTCTTTGCGGTAAGGCGGTGGCGGTGCCTTCACATGACATGATCAGCTTACTCTGTCAATTTCTGCAATAGTGAAGGACTCATTACAATTCAGGGCACGGATTGTTTCCCATCACTTTCAAAGATCATGTCAGGTCCATAATATATGTGGTATCTAAAATAGACATTTCTCTTGTGGCGGCTTTGGGGGGGGGGGTGCTCGGGGGTGTGTGGCTGCAGAGCGCGGGACTGATTGTGGCCAAACGGCTGACCACACATTTCCGACCTTTGCCAACGCTTGTGTTATTTTTTGTCCCAAAAATCATATTGCAACTGGTTACACTGATTTTCCATTAGGAATTTTTTGGGAGATACAAGCGTACATCAACATTTTACTAAATGATGCTGCAAAGATATGGCACCTAATGTCTTTTTTCCTACTAGCATTTTTTTAAAACATTTTATTTTGAAAGCAAAGAACCATCACTCTTGGTTTCAAGCTTCTGCAAATATTTGCATATAAACAGAGAGCGTTCTGGGAGCATTATACATAGCCTCATATTACTAAACTTTGAAATTGTGTGTACACATTTATACTGGAGCCGCCTTCAGTAGTGAAGGCCGAGCTTACGGCATTTACTTTTAATGCTCACCCTAATAATGGATGCTTTTCATTAATGAACCATAAATACAAGTTTGAACAGCATTAACACATGGACCCACATATTACCTTAACTGTAGACAATGGCCTTTCCTAATCCATAATGTGGTATTGTAAACTGGCAGCCAACGGGTTTGTGCTGTAGGGGGTTGCTGACTATCTTGTCTTCAGTTGCAGGTTTCCAGTCTGTAAGGTATTTGGATAGGAGTGGTCAGGTGCGAGTACCCACAAAGACAAGGTAATTCTGTGTACGTTCCTCGTTGGGTTGGGGGTTGCTGGGTAAATAGAATCACAATCTGCACCCCTTTTCTTTTGCAGGTTTGGGAGACCGTACTACGAATACAATTGCACAGGCAGACGGGAGTACAGGCAGAACAAAGAGGTAATTGTTTGCTAGAGTTAAAGGAGTGCATTTTCTGTTGCAGGTTTTGCTGCCAGACTGTGGTGCATCTTGATCATTGTAGTATAATATACTTACCCATGTTTTCTTCTGTTGCAGGCTTCGCAGGCAGACCCCCATACTTTGACACAGGCATACGTGAGTTCAAGCAGGAGAGGTAATTGTTTGGTAGAGTTAAACTGTGGTGCATCTTGATCATTGTAGTATAATATACTTACCCATGTTTTCTTCTGTTGCAGGCTTCGCAGGCAGACCCCCATACTTTGACACAGGCATACGTGAGTTCAAGCAGGAGAGGTAATTGTTTGGTAGAGTTAAACTGTGGTGCATCTTGATCATTGTAGTATAATATACTTACCCATGTTTTCTTCTGTTGCAGGCTTCGCAGGCAGACCCCCATACTTTGACACAGGCATACGTGAGTTCAAGCAGGAGAGGTAATTGTTTGGTAGAGTTAAACTGTGGTGCATCTTGATCATTGTAGTATAATATACTTACCCATGTTTTCTTCTGTTGCAGGCTTCGCAGGCAGACCCCCATACTTTGACACAGGCATACGTGAGTTCAAGCAGGAGAGGTAATTGTTTGGTAGAGTTAAACTGTGGTGCATCTTGATCATTGTAGTATAATATACTTACCCATGTTTTCTTCTGTTGCAGGCTTCGCAGGCAGACCCCCATACTTTGACACAGGCATACGTGAGTTCAAGCAGGAGAGGTAATTGTTTGGTAGGGTTAAACTGTGGTGCATCTTGATCATTGTAGTATAATATACTTACCCATGTTTTCTTCTGTTGCAGGCTTCGCAGGCAGACCCCCATACTTTGACACAGGCATACGTGAGTTCAAGCAGGAGAGGTAATTGTTTGGTAGGGTTAAACTGTGGTGCATCTTGATCATTGTAGTATAATATACTTACCCATGTTTTCTTCTGTTGCAGGCTTCGCAGGCAGACCCCCATACTTTGACACAGGCATACGTGAGTTCAAGCAGGAGAGGTAATTGTTTGGTAGAGTTAAACTGTGGTGCATCTTGATCATTGTAGTATAATATACTTACCCATGTTTTCTTCTGTTGCAGGCTTCGCAGGCAGACCCCCATACTTTGACACAGGCATACGTGAGTTCAAGCAGGAGAGGTAATTGTTTGGTAGAGTTAAACTGTGGTGCATCTTGATCATTGTAGTATAATATACTTACCCATGTTTTCTTCTGTTGCAGGCTTCGCAGGCAGACCCCCATACTTTGACGCAGGCATACGTGAGTTCAAGCAGGAGAGGTAATTGTTTGGTAGAGTTAAACTGTGGTGCATCTTGATCATTGTAGTATAATATACTTACCCATGTTTTCTTCTGTTGCAGGCTTCGCAGGCAGACCCCCATACTTTGACACAGGCATACGTGAGTTCAAGCAGGAGAGGTAATTGTTTGGTAGAGTTAAACTGTGGTGCATCTTGATCATTGTAGTATAAAGGATTGCCTGCATGAGCTAGGCGTCAACGTAAGCCATGTTCCCTTATCTTGCAGGCTTTGTGGCACAGCAGGTTAAAACCGGCTGGCACGGAAATGTTCAAGCGCAAAGCTGTCACTATGGGAGAGTGCAGTGCGTCACCACAAAGGAAGAAATGTTGCCTTGTATTCAAGGAAGAGTGGATGAAGGAAATTGTGGAGGCTGAGACGCAGAAATCGCGAAGCAAGGTCCGCGTGCAACTCGGGGAACTTTTCCAATACAGTCCAGACGTGGGCTTGATTTGCAAAGCATGTGCCGAAGCCAAGATTGTTGGGGACTTTTCCACAGGGAAGGAATGGAGTGATGGCTGGAAACTGGATTACATGAAACGCCATCTACTTAGCAAAGTACACGAGTCTGCCATGGTGATCTTGAGAAACAGAAGTGCTGCTGCCAGGTTTGGTTTTGGAGTGCGGGCAATGCTGACAGAAACTGCCACTGACAAAGCAAATAGAATGGAAGTAGGTGAACGCCAAAGATCTGTGCCTGAAGAGATAAAGATTCTCATCAACAACGTGCTGCTGGCAGTCAAAATGAATACTTCAATGTTATCTGTACAAGACATCCATGACCACCTAGCTTTGTATGTCAAGATACCAGACAGCTGGAGGAGCAAGAACTATGCCTTTGAGTTCCTTGAGGCCATCAATAGCGTGATACACTGTGAAGCTATGGCAGAACTTCGTAACGCTTTGTATCACACATTGATAATTGATGAGAGCACTGATATTTCTGTTTCAAAAATGCTCATCCTGTACTTCAAGTTCCGACCAGTAACATCAACAGAGCACAAAACACAGTTTGGGGGCATAGTGAAGCTGACTAGTTGCAATGCTGAGGCTATCACTAGTGCTGTGAAAGATTTCTACACTGCCAATGAACTGGACCTTATGAAAATGGTCATGTTCACATCTGATGGTGCGTCCGTGATGTTGGGTAAGAATAATGGTGTTGCTACTCGCCTTAAACAATCCATACCTCATCAAGTTGAGCAGCATTGTGTCGCCCATCGAGAAAATTTGGGAGTTGATGATGCCTGGAAAAGGGTTCCAATGGTTAAAGAGATGGAGACATTATTGAGGACTGTCTACACTGTGTTCTCCAGATCTCCAGCAAGGAAGTCCAAGCTGGATGAAATTGCATCGGTCACTGAATGTGAAGTGGTCTCTTTTCGACCACTGAATGAAGTCCGGTGGCTTTCAAGGCATTTTGCTGTTGGGGCACTAATTCGTAATTACGAGGCTGTTCTTAAGTACTTTGAGCATGAGAAAGTTGAGGAGAATGATCCAGTTGCTAAGTATTGTTATAAAAAGCTATCAAACTCCAACTACCATATTTCACTTGCAGTACTTAATGACGTTCTGGGTGAATTTGCATCTTTGTGCAAACTGTTCCAAAAAAGTTCTCTGACTACTGTTGAAGCTGTACAGTATGCAAGAGCAAAGATTGGCCAAGTTAAGCAACAGTATTTGGGGGACACTGTCTTTTGGAGCAGTAATGTAAGAGATCTGATGGTGTTGTACAAGGAAAGGCAAGAGTTTGACAGTGGGCCTATTTTGTCTTTTGTTTCCCTTCTTTGTGAGCACATGCAAAAAAGGTTCCCTGAAGATGAGCTAAAAGAATGGGCAAGTTTTGAAATCCAGGCTATGGCCGCACAATCACATTTTGATTTTGGGACTGAGAATATACAAAGACTTGTAGAAAAGTATAAAAATGTCTTGGTCCTGGGTGATTGCGAAACACCAGAAGATGTTGTTCGACAGTACAGAGACTATAAATATGTGGTGGCAGAACATGTAAAGGGTGGGTTATTTACCACCTTTCAAGACATGGTGAATTTCACTGTACGCAATGCTGCTCAGTATAGTGTGGTCTCTCAGCTTGTAGATGTCTGCGCAACGTTTCAAGCATCTAGTGCAGATTGTGAACGAGGATTCAGCCTCATGAATACTATAAAGAGTAAATTGAGGAATAGACTTAGAGCAGAAGCATTTGGATATGCTGATGAGGACAAAGGCCTACCTCCTGAACGGGCAAGTTGACCTAGATCGAGTTTATCACCACTGGAAAAATGCCAAAGATCGCCGTGAGAAGCAACCCTGTCACCCCTCTAGTGATGCCACTTGACATGTCTCCCTTATTGTTTATATGTGATATTGACAATTAACAGTGCTCAAGTTAAGAATATTTATTAAAATCTTATGATGGTACCACCGTTTAAGTCTTGTGCTTTTCTAAACTTGAAGTGTACTTGCCTGTGTAACCAATTCATGTCATGGCGTGTTTATCCAATTTGGAAACTGCCCTTAAGACACTTATTGTGGCACTGTATGTGTGAAAATGCACCATCTTTTCACTTATTGAAGTAAACGTTCTGAGTGACATTTGGCGCCGCGCACACGCGCGGTCTGGTTCCTGGCACACATAGCCATGGTTGCAGCGCACAGAGACCCTCCACTGCCGCACACAGAGCAAAGAAATTAGAGGGAACATTGACTACAATACCCATAAACCAAGTGGGTATCACGTGACAACCATAGAGTAGACCCCTATATATGAAGCATAAGAGAATACTACATCCTCTTTCTTTGCTGCTCCGCAGCCAGTTACGTGTTTTTTCACCTTTCCTAGTGTATGCATGCTTCGTTTTTCCTAGCTTGCTTAATGTTATTTACTTACACTTTGTTTGATTGTAGGGCTGTTGTGCGCACTGCTCGCACTGCCGTCTTTTCCCTGTGCGCGCTTTCAGCGCTGCCGCTCGTATCGGCCCCGCGTTCTATCGCACTTTGTGGTTTCATGGTATCGGAGCTTGCCGCTTTGTTGCTCTACAGGTGCTACTCCGTTTCCAGGGCACCGCTTGCGTGGGAGCGCGTATCGCCTCCCGGTTACGGACGCTTTTCAGTAAAGAAAAGGAGAAGCATAATCGGAGCCTCTGGTCCTGACATAGAATTCTCAAAGAAAGAAGGTTAGATAGGTGTACCGGAGCTATGAGCGGGCGGACGACATTGATGTTGGAGCGGCATTAGCAAGATAACCATGGGTCATGGTGCCGGTCTGTTAGGTATACGTTATCCATCGCATAATAATTCCCACAAACAGGCTGCGCCAGTCAGGAAACCCTCGGCCACATTCTGCCACATGGGGTGTTCACGCACAATGTCCTGAGTGAACTAGTAGGCAGGTAGACATGGGGCAACAGTTTGAAATTGTTGTGGTATGTGCATTTGTGACCGACATTAATTGTTAGATTCATTTTCAAGGTATCTCCTCAAACAACGTAGAGTCCCTTCAGGGGCCACACAGCCTCATAGCACCCACCGTTGAGGAAAATGTTTAACAACCCAATGTTAATTTGGCGTGAATGTACCATTCACCGTGACTGCAAGATAGTTTACAATTTCCCCAGGACACTTTAATTTCAGCAGTAGCTACTTTCGGTGCAAATCGTCCGAGGCCCTATAACAGGTAATATTTCTTCTAATATTCCATTCACATCATTTTGGGTGGAGTTTTATATAGCGCGAACTAGACCCGGAGGTATCAGAGCGCTTTACACAAGCACCAGTTACGTTACAGAGGGACACATCGTTTTTTGTGTTAGGCGTGGGGAAATTAAAAATGTTTTGCCCAGAATCACAGGATGTTGAGCGTCCCTGCCGAGCCTCGAACCCCAGCTTCGAGGTCGACCGCCCTACCTGATAGGCCACATTCTCTCCACATTGATGACATAAGGAAAGCCATTGCTTTCGGATTACCAGGCAAGAAGTGTGCCACCACTATTTCCTCATTATAGAGGTACACGTTCACATTGAACATTCGCCTTGTAATCTATATCACGTGAATATATTTGGGGGAAGTACATAAGGTAATATGTTTTGAAAGTACATTTACTTCAAAGGCGAGCCAGTTTTCAATTCCGATCACTAGGCATATTGTCATGATCTGATTTGCACACGCAGGCCAACAGTTGGGAATATCTAATGAATACATTCCAAGAAATATCAAATGAAACTACCTAATTTACTTACAATGAAGCAGGGGTTTAACAAGAGGACATACAATAATGTGGGCTGCGTTAAAAAAGGAAACTGCAACTATCCGATTTCACCATTAATGTAATCAAACCACTCACATTGTTAGCGGGTAAGCTGCTCGGTAAGATTGTGAGCCTAACATCACAGTATTAAACTTCACATGGGAAATTCTTTTAAGAAACGATAAACATATTACAATTACATCCATTACTAAAGGCCACATGCTTTTAATATCATCAGAAGTTGGGCTGTCACATATCATAGTGATACGTGTTTTGCGTCTACTTTAGTAAGACATTTACACACACTTTAGACTGCCTGGAGCATCTATATTTATATAAAATGTTACTCGGATTTAAGGGACAAGGCAGGTCCTTTTACTCCGGTGGAACATAATTATTTCCTGGGATGAACAAATTTAATCTAGAAATTAGACCTAGTTTAACCACCCAGGGTCATAGCTGGTGGCACGGAGTGTGGAATGACCCTCATTGGCACCAGATGGGGTTCAAGTGCCATGATTGTGAGCTGTTTTACACAGTTAAAGGTCTCCGCTGTTGACATAATTTACTTCAAATTACCACTTATGGGGGAGGCATACTAGTTATCCCATTTAGTACAGGTGGATCACAAGATGGAGCTGTAGGCACATGAATTGCTTTTCATGCAGCATGGCCTGTTCCTTCGTTGCCATAGTCATAGCAGTTCATATCACACCTTTTTGTCAACCAGTCAAATGTTTCCTTGGGTTACAATGCTTGAGGACTGGTAAACTGGGGTTTACGAAGCAACATGCCTTAAAGGGGGAAGTGGAGCTAACGCAACCAGTTTCTACACCATGCAAAAGTCCAACAGTTAGTGCTCTGGAACTGTTCAACACAGTTACTGTACCATGTATACTCAAGAAAGCAAAGCAGTTTGTTTTTATGTGAAAGATGCTTAATGTATGGGTTCAATTGACATGTGACACATTCTCTGGTTTGGGCGAGCAGTGCTACCAACAATAGACCTATGTGTTCACAATCTTCCCAGGTGGACATGAGGTGCAGATTCAGTAGCCTGTTCTCATCTAGAGCAGGGGGTTTGCATCTTTTTCTGCATTAAGAGCTACTTCAGCTCAAGCTTAATCATCTGGAGCAACTAATACATTTTATCACTGTACAATACCAACCATACACCTTTGACACTAGGGACTTAATCACAGCAATGAGTCTCTCTAGTTAAGCTTGAGTTACTATTCAGCTGTTGGCTTCAAACATATTTGGAAATGCAACCATTTTGCCTTTATCCACATATTTAAGGGTATGAAATAAAGCAGAATACTAGGGGTACATTTATGGGGACCTCGGGCCACACCCTCTGTTTCAGATCCACCCATGTGTTACAGCAAACAAATGATGGACAGAATGCTGACAATGCAAACATTCTCCCCCAGTCAAAAGATCTGGGTTAAATCCATCGTTCTTTTGCACACTACGCCACCCCAGTTTAGACCTAACCATATGCAAATCAGTCTTGACCCTGTGCCCCATGGGAACAGTCCAGACCGAAAACTGCTGTAACTCAGATCCACCCATGTCTTGGTTTGGGGTGGAGAGGCACACCTGCAATCCATGCCAGGAGACGACACAGCTTCAACTCTTTGAAACATATCAAACAAGCATTGGCATAGCCAATAGGTCTCGGCATTGGAACCTTATAAGTATTTAGTTAAGCAGTACAATATCCTTGGTGCAACAACATCAACTGTTGCATGACTAAACACTTATAAGGTCCCAAAGACGAGACCTATTGACTATGCCAATGCTTGTTTTGTAGGCTGCTGTTCACACTTAAGAGTTCACAGGTGCTGCTCACCCCAAGGCATTCAGACTCTTGCTCTCCATCAGTTGGTCTCTAAACTACCCACTTATTAAAAAGACCCTAAACCTCATTTCCACTCTCCGGTCCCCTGAGACTCCTGCTCAGGCTCAGTATCGCTAACCTTTAAATCAAGCTGTAGACTGCTGGAACATCACAACTAAGAAGTGTGTGTAAGGCCTTTATTTGTCCTTTCCTTATTATTACTGACCAGGAAACAGCTAACACCCTCTTCTGCATCCATGGCAGCCGCAAGAGTTTTGATGTCAAGAGGGATACAGGGTGCAGGAGAGTCAAAAAAGTACATATGTGGAGGTGGCATAGGAGGGATACTAGTGCAGTCATGCAGAACAGCTGCTGGAAGCAAGACTGTTGGGTCAAGGAAGGACGATGAATTATTACAGCTGTGATAAGAACACTGTTACCGCACTTGTCAGCACATCTTCATTTGAAGAATAGCTCTAATGGTGAGAAGCTAGTCTCTCGCATATTGAAAAGTTTCCTTTATTTTGAGGTTGCAAGTGATACTAAAGTTATTAGTATATACAATAAGGAAACAAAATTCACCAGAAGTATGTTTTTTTTTTAATTATTATTTTATTGAGAGTTCAAGAAAATACAATAATACAGTTCTACAGGATAAAGTGCATAGTGCGAAACTTTTAGAGTATAGGTACTCAAGCTGTCATACAATTAAACCACGTTGCAGAGAAAAAACAATGTCTAAAAAGATCCATAACAAGTAAAAGATTGGCTAAAAGCAAGAGGTACATAAAATATAAATGGCATAAGTGCGTAACATCGAGTAACATTAGTTTCAGAGAAAAACCTGAAAAATCAAACTTTCCTGGTTTTAGCAATTCGATTGAGAATCCACAACCCCCTCTCCACTTTTTATTCCATCTACTAACAGTCATTCTCCCTTGATCCCGGACTAATTCCCTATGGAGCTCCAACGTTTATCAAATTTCCTTGATGACCCTGATCTTAATGCAAATTTTCTCTCAAATTCTTTGATTTTACGAAGTTTCGCTATCCAGGCTTGGAAGGAGGGTATCTTATCGCTTCGCCAATTCTGTAAGATTAAGGATCTTGCTACTAATGATTCAACATATAAGCACTCTTCTTGTGTATTACTTAACATCATATTGGGGCAGCAACCCAATCCTGCAGTAAATTTATTGATGGAAATAGCGAGATCTATGGTGGCTCTCAGGTAGTTTTAAATTTCTTCCCAAAGCTTGCTAATTTTGGGACAATCCCAAACAATATGTGACCAGGTGCCACCGTTCTCTCTAGCGCAGCGAAAACACCTATCTTCAATTTGTGGATAAATATTATGCAAGAAGGAAGTTGACCTATAAATTAACCATTTTGTATAAAATTGCATACGTTTAAGATTCGCGCCTCTCAATACTATAGCATTTAGTTTGTTAATTCTATTCCAAGTTATTTTTGAGAGCTGCAACCCTTCCCTTTTCCACCATCTGTCTCAAATTTTTTCATTTATGGGGAAAGTCTTGTTTTCATCAAAGATTTTCACCCATGCACTAACTGACCGTTGTATCTGGGTATCAAAAGCTTCACTAATGCCTATGCTTGATGTTATACTCCTGGCATCAGACTTTTCCAAAAAGGGTTCAATAACAATAAATGACAATTTCAGCATGGCTTTAGAGTGTAGAAGCCCCATTTCTATCTCAGACCATGTCTTCTAGGAGTTGCAATTATCAAAATCCCTAACTTGTGAATAACCATTCTCTTCCCATTTTCTTATCTAATAAACTTCTCTCCCCCGTGTTCAAATAAGACAGCCTTGTCGAGCTATTTATTCGTGGAATGCCATAAAATGTTATTGATTGAGATTTTTTCTTAAAGATCCATTGGAGAGTCTTATATCGTACTTTCTTAGGGTACTTAACTATTCTTGTTGGATCTACAATATTATACTCCATTAAAATCTTGTTCATAAAAAAATGATCTTCCTCTAGGGGGGTATGACTGAGATAAAAATCTATAACTATTATGTGCAAAACTTGCTAATGTTTGGAAGGGACAACCCTCCCTCTGCAACAGGATAACTTAAAGTGCTAAGTGCCAGCCTCGGTGTTTTATTAGTCCATAAGAAGGATGAAAGTATACTATCTATCTCTTTAAAAAAAGATGTTTATAGTGCACACGGAACAGCTGAAAATAGAAAATTAAATAGGGGCAGGATAGACATACATATTAGTGCCACATGACCTAGTATTAATAGTGGGAGTTGGTTCCATCGTGTTAAATGGCGTTTCACTTTTTGGATCAGCGGGATATAGTTCAATTGAAATATATTCTCTACTTTCTCAGTCACATAAATCCCTAGGTATCTCTTTGGGCGAGTATTGTAGACTGATCTAAAATTTGGCAATAGCGAATCGATGGGACAATTGCACAGTAAAATTTCCGTCTTGAACTTATTTATTTTATAGCCTCCTATTGCTGGAAATCTGAGAAAATCCCCAGGATTTCCTCCTGGGTGCCTTCTTTAGGATTTAAAAAAGGACAATATCGTCGGCATATAGTTTATGTTAGTCACCCCTTGAAGGGGAGCAGTATGCGCCTTTTTCTGTCTAATTGCTATGGCCAGAGGCTCTATAAATAATGCAAATACAATTGGGGCTAGAGGACACCCTTGTCTAGTGCCCCTATTTATTGGGCAGGTGCCTACATTTATGGAGTTAATTAGAATTTGCACCTGTAGAGTTCCTGTATAACCGTCTTATTAATTGTGTGAACCCATCCGGGGAACAAAACTTTTCCAAAATTAAAAACAAACAATCCCATGAAACCAAGTCGAACGCTTATTCAGCATCTAAAAACCATGCCTGAGCCTCTGTCCTATTTTTATTTAAAAAATCCGATGCTTCTAGTAAAAATGTTGTATTGGTAGAAAGCTGTCTCCTGGCTACAAAGCCACATTGATCTGCATGTATGAGTGAGCCCACATTCCTATTAAGCTTGCTTGTGAGTAGCTTTGTGAAGATTTTATAATCAACGTTGAGGAGGCTTATGGGTCTGTAAGTGTTGATATTCTCCCTGTTTTTGTCCTTCTTCAGTATGCTAACCACTACTGCGGTATGGAAATATGTCGGAGGATCACCACCCTTAAGTAGGTGGTTAGCGAGTTTTAAAATGTGTACATTAAGGGATGAGGCAAATCTTTTAAAAAATTTGACTGGGAGACCATTTTCTCCAGTTGCTTTACAGTTTGCCATAGAGCTAATCACTAATTCGAGTTCTTCATTTGTGAATTCCTCTAGCAGTTCTTCTCTAAAGTCCCTATTTAGATGGGGGACTGGCAGATTATGAAGGAAGCCTGTAATAAAATCAGAAGATGTATGATGATCTAATTGGTAGATTCAGCTATAGTGCTTAAAAAAGGCTTCGCCTATATCTTCAGTTCTGGTTAGACGTGTTTTAGCTAGCTCATCCCAGATACTTTCAATTCTATTTTGAACCTGTTTCTCTTTTGCCTGCCATGCTAAAAGCTTCCCTGTGTATTCACTCTCTTCATACACTGTCTGAAGGTAAGTCCTACTTACTACATCTCCTAATCGATAATAGTATTCTCTCATTTGTATTTTTGCCTGGAGTAGCTCTTGCTTAGTGTTCGGATTGCTATTCTTCGTGTACTCCTGGTTCGTATTGGCAAGTCTTGCCTCGATCTTCAGTCTTTCCTCTTTTTATTTCCCCTTTGTTGCAGGATTTCTTTCAAGGTAATTTTGCCTCTTAGCGTAGCCTTAAATGCGTCCCAAATTACATTAGTTGGAGCAGAGTCTATATTTATATAGAAAAAGGCGCTAATCTCATTGGCTATTTCTGTACACCAGAGCTCATTTTCCAGGTTGAATTTATTAAAAAACCATCTTCTCAGTACTTTGCCCTCCCAGCTTCCAACAACAATTTCCATTTTAATTAGGGCATGGTCAGAAAAAGCACTTAGAATATGGTCATACTTATTGACAGTAAGGTCGTATGAAGTCAGGAAGAAATCTATTCTAGATGCTGAACCATATTTTTCTGAAAAGCATGAATACTCACGCTTTCCTGGGTTTTGAAAGAATAGTGGTCCCAGTATTAAAGCATCATGTGCAAAGGGGGAAACAAAATATAATCGTACTTGAAGCAAAATGTTCAAACAAGACTTCTCAGACCTACGAAGATTAATACGATCAGCAGACTCCCCTGATTCATTTGGGCATTCTGATACTCCGATTTATACGGATTCGCTAAACCATTTCCTTGGATCTATGCTTCATCTGGACCAGATTTAATACAACGCTAGGAGTACCCTCTCACTCTCTCCATCCCACGTTTGGGAACCACTGTGTCCATTGAGCCTCCACCAGTAAATTGTGAGAGCCCCCATCCCCAGCCATTCACGGTGCCCCACGCACTCCCTACTTCCGTCCTGAGGAAGACCCCGCTTGTAAGGGTCTGAAGAACCTACACACACACAGGGGTCAATACGTCGACACTCCGTTTCCGCCAGTCTGTCTCAACAGTACTTATTTTACTGTGGACCTGTATATGACATGGTTAAATATGCATAGATGAAATGTGATTAATACCCTATTGACCTTTGGGCGTGCGAATTGTATATGCCCTATTGTTGAACTGCGATATTTATATCACTACCTATATTTCATTTACCTCACCACCGTACACAAATCCCTTTCCCTCCCCTCCTTCCTCCCCCCTTGGGCACTGTAATGATGATGTTGTTTCACTAAAATGTTTGTCTATTAATATTGGTCTAATGATTTGTCAATCGGTGTCAGTGTGATTAAACAACACTGCAACAACCTATCCAGTCTTGTTTGAACATTTTGCTTCAAGTACGATTATATTTTGTTTCCCCTTTGCACATGATGCTTTAATACTGGGACCACTATTATAAATACTGTCTTGTACCCAGGTCCCAGGGATTTTTGGGTTTACCCGCTATTTGTAACCTTCCTGGGTTTGGAAGGCGCCATTTATCTACAATATCTAGAACATTTGTACAACTAGACAGGGCAATGGAGACCTGAGGTTCATTTTGTTTTCGCTCTTTCTTTGTGGAATCAACTGAAGGATCCTGTAGGAAGTTAAAATCACCCCCCCATATAATGGGTCGAGGAATACAGGATAAGGCCTGTTTTAGCTGTAAGAGAGGGTGTGGGTTATCAAAAACAGGTGCGTAGATTGTGGCCAGGGTAAGATTTAACTGATTCAGTGTTCCATGGATGAACGTCTATCTTCCCCCCGGATCCGACTGTGTCGTTTTTACTTGAAATTGAATGTGCTTACCTACATAAATGCCCACACCCCTCTGTGCACTTCCTGCATTAGATGAGCAATGAAAGCCTGCCCAGTTCTTAAAAAGTTTACTTGCATCTAGGATACTCCAAAAGTGTGTCTCTTGGAAGAAGATAGCATTGGGATTATTCCCTCTAAGCCAGCTTTCGATTGCATGGGACTTACGTTTATTGTTGAGACCATTGGCATTAAAAGAGTATTGTTAGGTTATTCCTACTCATAGTTATTGTATCTTATCAAATGCTCTGAAGTAAAGCCCCCATACCTCCAACATTCTCGGGCGCTTATACTTGTGTAAACATATTTAAATGGTCTTTAAATGGTCTAATAATATATATGTCCTGGTGCACAGTGTAGGCCTAAAAAATGCAAAGTAGCCTTGGAAACATATGACAGTACCTGAGATATTTAAAGTGCCTTGTGCTAGCATAAAACAAAGCCTGAAGCGTGGTTATAGATTATTCAATTGAATAAATAGCAGCTAAACATCAAATAATGTCTACATTTGTAAATACAGTACTTATGATAATAAAGATAACACATGCAAGCATACAATAGTACTACTTTGACCCGTGCTTGATAATATAACTTCATTAAGAACCGCATCCTAGAAGATGGCCATCTATTGTGCAATTTTAGCATTGAGCAGCTAGACTTCAAAACAGCTAACGTACAAAGTGCAATAGAACATAAATACCTAAAGTGCATTATATAAATGGAGTGCATAAAGTGCTTAAGTGCTTAAGAGATA
The DNA here is from genome assembly GCF_964204655.1 of Triturus cristatus. Classification (NCBI taxonomy): domain Eukaryota; kingdom Metazoa; phylum Chordata; class Amphibia; order Caudata; family Salamandridae; genus Triturus; species Triturus cristatus. The sequence continues at coordinate 1,129,315,170 of NC_140579.1, read as the reverse complement.
TATACAGTACTTACAATAACAAACAACCATCCTATTTGACATTTCACTGTAGTACCTATACAGACCCTGAATCGATAAGTCTTCACAAAAGAACTCTCTTTTTTCTAAATGCTTAACCCCCTCCACTTCCCCCCAGCCTCCCACCCCTGGAGGACGGAATTACCCACTATTCCCTCCTTCCCCGCTCTTTACTGGATGCCATCTTATTGCATCCCTTTGCGCCTTCCGATTCACCCCATGTCCACCCTTAATCTAACAGATCATACATTGGTTCGTATTTTTATCCATAGCCACCTCCGCCTACTTCATATCTCCAATATAACTTCTCTCAGATAGCACACAGTTCTTCCAAAAGAGATTGAGCTTCAAGTATGCCCGTAAAATGTTTTTTTTTTCTTTAGTTAAAACTTTTAACTTCGATTGTTGGACGATTGTTGCTTGTGCTCCTTTTCCCTTGAAGGAATCGATCATCTTGATGAAATCTTTCCGTCTACATGCTGAGGCTGCGGACATGTAAGAGAAGATTTTAAAATGTTGAATATCTTTAGTGGAGAATGATCTTTTTGCTATTACTGCGTTTAATATTCTTTCCTTGATTCTATAGTCTGCAAAGTTCATTAAGATTGTGCGCGGGTATTTGGCATTTGGATGTTTCTGTGCTGGGACTCTGTGGGCTCTAGTGATTGTGAGGTCCCCTGCAGCTCTAGAATTACTTTCCTTAAGAGCGACCCACACCACTCTACCATTTCAGCACTTTCCAGGCCTTACGGTATTTCGACCAGATGCAGATTGGATCGTCTATTGTAATTTTCTAAGTTCTGGAGTTTTAGCTCCATCTGATACTTGTTTTTATTTAGAACTTTTATGTCTTTCTGCATGGCTGAAATATTGTCCTCTAGGTCTGAGACACGGCTTTCGGCTTCTGCGAGTCTTTTTGGAATATTAAATATGCTCTCCTCCAGTTTGACCAGTCTTTCGTGCATCTGTGCGTTCTCGAGTGCCTGAGATACTTTAAGGTCCATAATCTCTTGTAAAATAGTTGTAAGCATTCTTTTTATCGAGTCATCTCCTTTTATCTCATTGCCTGAGGACACTGGTTCTGGATCGGATTCAGACTCAGATTCCAACTTTTCTAAGATGTCTTGAGTGCCACTTATTGCACCTTGCGAGGTCTGTATATCTGTTTGCTCACTTTGAATAGCAAGGAGACTAACATGGGTCGTTCGTAGGGAGTTTGTCTCTTTTTACGTGTGAGACTGTGGCTGAGTTGGTTGGGCTAGCTGGGCAGGCTGTTCTGGTTGGGCTGGTTGGGCTAGTTGGACTGGGGCTATTGTCCCTTCATTACTAGGCTGCGTCACATCTTTTGACTTATTCTGAGGAAGCAGATGTTTATGAAAGAGAGGGTATTGCTTGGGGTTAAGCAGAGTGTCTCTATTGAAATTGCCAACCTCTCCGTCTGCAGCTTGAACTAGGCAGCTGTGGTCTGATACCTGCTCAGGTGTATGTTCATTGTCATCTGAGACACCATTAAGAGTATTTTGCTCAGTCTGCTTTTCCTTCTCGGCCAATGCCTTAGCCTTCAATTCCATCCTCTGCTGGGCATTCCTCTGGCCCATTCGCACCCCTCTTGGGGCCGGAGAAGGTGTTGTTGTTATTTGGCCAGACATTTCAGAAATATCTTTCCCCTCACCTATCTTACTCTGTTTTCTGCGCATCCTTGATTTTTAGACAGTCAGAGTAGAGAGACAGGGGAGTGGAAAAGTATAGCAGGAGTATCAGGAGTAGCATACACGCTGGGATTGGCACAGACTGATTATCAGAGCAGCAATTTAAGGAGGAGCCCCCCCTAACTCAGGATAGTTAAAGCTGAACACCACGGTGCTCAATGGCCAACACAAATCAAATACGCCAAATACACCAATTCCGCCAGCTTAATTCCTTAATTAATGCTAGAGCTGTGCTTCCACGAAGCCTTAATGGCCTACCGCCAATGTCCAGCACTCCAACACTCAACTCTCGGCCCCAGAGCTCCCAGGAACCTCTGGCAAGCACGTTCTCGTGCCCGGTACCGACCTTCTGTTGAGAGAGTCTAGGCGTGAATGGGCAGCTTTTCCAGGTCCGTATCTCCGTATTCGCCGTATCTTAAACCCGTCAACACGGTGAAGAGGCAGCCATCTACATCCACGAACTGCCATGTAGAAACCGGAACCAGCAGCAGAAAGGTGAAACGAGCGGCACTTAGCGGCTACGTGTGTGGGTCACGTCTTCCGCCATCCCCGGCATAAGTCATTTCTTGTAACTAAGGGGGCCTAGAATAGTCTGAATTGTCACACAAAAAGTATGTATGTATGAGCTCAGTTTCATTTTCAACTGATCCCATGAGTCCAATCTAGTGATGACATACACACATTCCACCGTACTGAGAACATTCAATAAAAAAATCACACTGGCAGACAAGACAGCAGGAGCAACTGCAAACATATATCAAGACATTACACATCTTCTCTCTCACAAAAACAGCACGCTCAACAGCCCAATGTGCCACAAGATCCTCATAAAATGCAACATAGACACACAGAAAAAATTCAGCTTAGAGCCACAAAAACAATGTTTCTTCAAAGAAGACATATAATAAGACAGACCTGGTATAGTAGCTACAAACACCATAATCCATGGTAAATATCCCACCTTATAATCAAAACAGGCAATCAGGAAGTTAATATCCCTCAAAAGTGTATGTTCACAGTAGTGGGTCCCCTATTGTCTGAAGTGTGAATTTCATACAAGGCAAACTCTCACCCACCAAAGTAAGTGGTGTAGCATCTTACCCTGTCAATGCCACACATGGAAAGTAATTATACAGATCTTTGTTGTTCCGTGTGTAAGCAAGAATTCAATGTTCTAAACCTGCATTCACTTCATTACCCTCCAACGCTTACGTCACCGGTCTAAGGAGCCCATCAAGAATGAAAAGGTTTCCGTTATTCTTTATTTACACAACACTACATCACCCGCTTTGTTAAGTAAAAAGTTACAACTTTTTACAATAAACACATATATAAATAATTATAAATACATATGCACTTATAACTCTTTAATGAGCGTTCACAGCAGTTGGATCACACGTCCTGATTGGGTCATGGGAAACCGGGAGCTTGCAGCTAAAGTGTCAGTGATCTCAATAGGTGAAGTGGAAACAATAGCAGTTACAGGATCATTAACTGTCTGTCTGGACCCAGTCTCTACAGAGACATTGATGTTTGGTAAGTCATGAGCCACATTTCTGAAGTGAGAAGACTCTCTAGTAAAGGACTTCCCTCGACGTTGGGCCAACACTATGTTTCCTTTGGTGGTTGTGATGGCAAAGGGCTCAGCCTCGAAAGGAGCATCAGATTTTCGTTTCCTGGATTGTCATACTAGTACTTGAGCTCCTCTCTTGAAAGTGATACCTTTCAGATGACGTCGCTTGTCAGCATAGATTTTCATTTAAGGTTTGCCACCAGAGTCTTCTGTGAAAAATGTCTTTCTCAGTCTTTGATCTGAGGTTGGTCCATTGAGGTTATTTGGTTGTCATAACTCTCCCAACATTAAGGTTGCGAGGCTTTGCCCTGTAGTCGAGTTAGGGGGGGTCAGTCGGTAAGTACATAGCGTGGTATTCAAACTAGCCTTGAGGTTGAACTTCTAAAATGTAGAACTCTAAACAACTTTCTTTAGAGTACTCATGAATCGTTCCACAAGGCCATTGGACTGGGGCCAAAGAGCAGTGCTTTTCTGATGCTTTAAGTTGAAATGGCTGAGAAAGTCTCTGAACATTTGACTATTGAAGGGCGGGCCATTGTCAGATTTCAAGATCGCAGGGCACCCCATGTTGCAAAGATGCCCATCTAATATTTCAATAACCTTTTCATGAGTGATGGATGAAAGATCTTCTACCAATGGAAAACAGGAGTATTCGTCAATAATGATCATTAGATGATGTCCACCAAAAGAATCAACAGCGTTTCTCTCCTACACATGGTTAGGCAATTCTGACATGTTTAAAGGGTGCTGAGTAATGTGTGAGGAAAGACAATTGCATAAGTGACAAGCCTTTAACTCTCTTTTAACCCTTTCATCAAGATGAGGAAACCAGACTCTGTCTCTAAGAGCTCTCTTTGTGGCAACTATTCCTCAGAATCCCTCATGGGTTACTTCAACTACTTTTTGTTGTAGACTCTCTGGAATGACCATTTGTGTGCCTCGCAAGATGAGGCATTCCAAAGTTACAGGCAGTTCATCACTGACATTTCTGAATTTTAAGTACTCACTGTCACTGGTGAGCGGTCGAGAGTGCTGGTTCCAATATTGGTGAGCAATAATGCCTTTCAATTTCATCATGTCACTATCTTGACTCGTAGCAGTGACAATTTGTTCTAATGACATGGCAGCAGGTGTGCTCGATTTTACAATGCAATTTATGTAGGCTTCGGTTGTCTTAGATGGGGTACCCGAGCATTGTAATGACACTCTTGAAAAATAATCAGCAGGGTTTTTATCCTTTCCTGGATAGTGAACAATTGTGTTGTTGTGTTCTTGTAATCTCATACCCCAACATTCAATATGAGGCGGCATCTTGACTTTAGGATTGCCAAATATTGTCAATAGCGCTTGATGATCAGTCACTAGAGGAAATATTCACAAGCCCACTCCAGTGCCAAGCTTTCTTTCTTAGGTTGTGAATATGCACGTTCAGTTTGTGAAAAGCTTTTACTGTCTTACGCCACGATATGCCCTCAGGCATTTGGCTGACCATTGTGTTGTCCAAGAATTGCACCTAACCCGACAAGGCTAGTAGTAACTACAACCTCTGCATGGAGCTTGGGATCAAAGTAGGCCATTTCAGTGGCATTTTTGATGGTTTGCTTGATTTTGTTGAAACTTTCCTTACACTCACGTGATCACTAAAACACAACATTATTTTTTATCAATTCTCGTAACAGTGCACTGACCGTGACAAAGTCTTGTATACATCTAGAACAGTAACTGGAGATTACAAGGATTGAACGTAACATATAAATGTCTTGTGGGGGATTAGCAGTAGATAGCACTTGCACTTTAGCTGGACCAGGTGTCAAAGCCCCATCAGAAAAGTACTGACCAAAGAATTTCAATTTTGTCTTATAATCTTCACATTTGTCAGCATTCAGTCAAGCCAGCATCATTCAGAAAATGACATACTTGCATGAGAGCTTTGTCATGCTCTTTCTGAGTAGCTCCTAAGACTAATATGTCATCACTATAGTTGAAGACATTTACATCAGACTATATGATACGTCAAATGATATCTTGGAAAAGTTCTGTAGCAGAGAATACACCAAAACTCAGTTGCTTATAGCGAAACTGACTAATGTGTGTAGAAACGGTTGTAATGTACCTGCATTTCTCTTCAAGTTCCAACTGGTGATATCCTTTGTTTAAGTTCAGTCAAGAGAATAACTTTGCATCATTCAATTGAGTTATTATATCTGTAATGTGCGGTCATGGATGTCATTCTCTCTTGATTGCCTTGTTGGCCTGACGCATGTCAACGCAAATGCATACAGCTCCATCACTGTCTCTTTTAGGCTTTACTACTATGGAAGAAACCCATGGTGTTAGACCAGTAGAGCTTTCAATGATATCATGTTTGAGCAATGAATTATGTTCTCTCTCAACAGCTTCTAGCAAGTAACATTAAATTTGTCTGTTTCTTTGTGCAATAGGACGAACATCCTCATTTATATGTAACTGTTGTTTCATAGTCCTGAGCTTTCCTAATTCATGAAATACTGAAGAAAACTGACTTACTATTTCATGATGGACATTTAGAATGTAGTCAACTCATATCAGTCCCATATCAGCAGCAGTGTTAAAAGTGAGCAGACAGGCACTTGAAACCGTAGCTTGAAGTACATGATAGGCACTTGTACTACTGCTTTCTTGTGTTTCATCATAGCTACAAATGAACCTTGACTTTTTAAAGGTGTTGAAGCCACCCATGTATATACTTTAGTTTTGGATTGCTTAAGTTGTGGTAATGGAGACAATTCACAATATTTCTCCTCAGATATAATGTTGATTGACGCACCACTATCAATAATAAAGCGTATCGAACACTAATATATCTTCAGGGTAATCTTTGGACAATGTTTTTTAGGTCTTTGGTGCTTTTTCATGTGGACCTTTTTTTTTTGTCTGTGGTTTTCCTCACATTTGACTAGTCCCACATGTGCATGCCTCTCTGAAGTGAACATCAACATTGTACAGTTATAATTGTCATTTTCACTTGAATCCAACACAGAGGAACTCTTTGATGATGATTTCTATGATGATCGGCTTTGTTTGGTGCTGATTTGCCTCAGTTGGTGTGACCGTTGACTTTGTGGGGGAGCGTCGAACATCGTTGATGCAACGCTCAGTCGGCTATTTTGTCTTCACGCTGCGATGCACTTACTTTTGCTTTCACCTTGCAAACCATCACAAAATGGTTCACTTTGCCACAGCTGTTGCAAATCTGTCCAATTGTGGCACATCTACTGTTGTGTCATAACAACAATCCATATCTGAAGTTCATTTTGTACTTCTTTGGAGGCATCAATTTGGTCCTTCAGCTTTATGCATTAGCTTACTTTTTATGTTCATGACTGATGCACTCTGGGCACCTCCATGTCAGCCACTTGTCAATTAGCACACTCTTCAGCTCGGGCAGCCATGAGGACTTGCTCTAAGCTCAGAGTTTCCTTCAGCATTAGTCATTTAAATGAATCTGATGGACATCCATCTATCACTATAATCATCAAATTAATTGATCTTACAGTGCTTTGTGAGGAGATCCAGTCTCTCAACAAATTCATAGATGGATTCACCTACTCTCTGCAGGACACAACACAGGCCGTGGAGCGAGACATGAAAGAACTGTAAACCGTGACCAAAGACCTACCTTGGAGAGTTGATGATGCAGAGAACAGGGCAAGACACAAGAATATCAGACTGGTGTGCTTCCTAGAGGGACTGGAGAAGACTAACATGGTGGCCTTCCTGAGACATTGGCTTCGGTCCAGCTTTACAGAGGAGAAATTATCCTGCTGCTTTGTGATAGAGAGACCACACAGGGCACTGACAGCTCGACCACCACCAAGAAATCTACGGCAAGTCACCATAGCCTGCCTATTGAATTTTCAAGATATAGATATGATCCTAAGAGGCGAGAAGAATAGGAGGAATCAAATATGAATCGTCCACCATTATGATGTTCCCAGGCTATTCTTGCGAGGTCCAGAACCAGAGACGGACATTCAATATTGTAAAAGCCAAGATCCACTCGCTCCACCTGCAACTCTCCACTAAAGTGAAAGTTATTTACAATGACAAGTCACACTTCTTCACCACGTGGAGGAGGCCTGGAGCTGGCTTGGAGAAAGACCACAACTTACGTCACTACAAAGCATGGACCAGCCGCACGTGGAGAGATATAGACTGGGAGCCAGACCCAAACTCCGGGTATCAATCTGCAAGAAGCACAATCGTTCAAGACGAGGCAGGGGCAGATTGCAGTGATGGTTCAACAATGACAGAACAACTGGCAGTGGGTCCTCAGACTTTGATGAAGACACTCAACGGCAAGGGAGCCAGAGGTCCCAAACGGATGGGGAATAAGAGATGTGCCATGGGGGAATAGAGGACGATGCACTGGGCTGCAGCTCCGACACTGAAATGCCGAAAGCCAGTGAAAGAGATACTGGCCATGAAGGCGTTGACTGTACTGAATACTGAGGGGTGAAAGAGAGAGAGTGGGGGGAACCAATGAGAGACTTGGAAGGAGAAGTAACAAGAGTATGGCCCGGGGGGAGCTACGCAAGGGGTGGATGAGCCCAGTGAGAAGAGACTTACCTGTCATCGTTCTATTCCTTTTAGCCTAAAAGACACACATAAGTGCGGTGAGTAATGAGCAAGTGTGGGTAACAGGTGGAGTGATTGAATTGAGAGTGAGAGTGTGTGGGTATAAGACCTAGAATAGTAGTGAGTGAAGAGAGTGTTTGGGTGAAAGCCGGGGTACCTGTGTGAGAGATAGGAAAAGCATGTGAACAGAGCTAGTGCTCATCATGCATGTGTTAAAAGTATAGCTGGAGTGAGTGAGTGAAAGACAGGAGTGAATCATTCAGGGTAAACTTACATTGAAGGGGATATGTGGCAATCTGAAATAATTTCTGTTAGCATAAGCTGAAACCATCTTGGTTATGGCATCCATTTTCTTGGCTTTGTAATTTTCTCATCCTCGGCTGCTCGTCTTTTTCCCTGCCTGTGCTGTCTATTTTAGTTGACTTCCTGACTCAGCTAAAAGCAATGTGCATGCTAAAGACTTTGTAGCTGCCAGAACACCTGGTCTCAGAGTCAACTGTCAATCTCTTAGTGCTGCCATAAGCACTCCTGTTCCCCCTCCCACTTTGCTGACTAAGTGATTTCCCATCTGCCCATGTTTGTCGGTAACTATTCCTGTGTAGGCCTGTACCTTCTATTTGTATCCACATGCTTACCAGTGCAGAAAAAGCTGTATATAAGGCCTGCGTTCTGTGACTTCAATGTACTACCTCAGGCAGCACTTGAGAGTGCTGTGTGGAAGTAGTCTCACTCATGAGTGATTAATAAACTTATTATTTGAATTACCGCTTCTGTGCCAATCTCTATTTTGTTGGTCTACGGACCCGTGGACAGAGAAGGATCATCCCTGCATCGGTGTGCTCATTGAAAAGCACATTTCCACAGATATAGTTTGAAAAGATGGAAGGGTGGGGCTACAGACCTCTCAGGCCCAGTCTGGTCACGTGATTGTGGTTGCGAGAGAGAGCAAGAGAGAAAGCAGGCTGACGCGTAGTGGGCTGCGGAGCAGCAGGAGCAGTGGAGCTGCAGAGCGAGTGGAGCGGAGTGAGGCGAACGGAATGGAATGGAGTGGATACGAGCGCGGAGAGGTGGTGAGAAGCGGAGAGAGGCTGAACTGCCTGGGCGGGCGCGAGCGAGGAAACCTGCGCAGCTTACCGCCCCTCCCCCTCACCTCACGGCTCGACTCTGCTCCACTCCGCTAAACCTCCGGCTTACCCCACCAGACCCTGCCAAATCACAACCGTCCATAGTTGTCCATAGTTGTCCATAGCCGTCCAGCTTGGTGTAGGAAGACCCAGTGAGAGTTTACTGGAGAGGGTGCTTGCAGGTGATTGTTGGAGGCAAGCTGCCCTCCAGCAGGCGGCCGCAGCAAGTGTGTGCCCTTGGTGTCTTGCGGAGGCGGCCTGACTAGTCCAGGTGCAGGCTGCAACACAGCCTTGTGAGCCCTGCTTGCCACGTCCTCGTCCCGCTCCTGCTCCAGCCCTCCACCGTCTCACCATAATCATCGCTAGCCATTACTAATGACCCCTACCCGAAGTCAAAAAGCTGGTCCATCTGTAATTCCATCCTGATGATTCAATGCACTCAATGCTGTTTCTAGTCCAGGACTTCCGCTTTCGGTGCGAGAGGTCACAGCACGCAACAGTTGGAGAGCTGGGTGAGCCGCGAGCCGAGTGACCCGTTGGCGATCTGCACACGCCGACGAACTGCCAGAGATCTGACGGCAATCAAAGCAGATCACGATCAACGCGATCATTGCGACCCACACTGACTGAGACAAGAAGACGGTGGGCCACGGGAGCTGTGCTGCACAAGCTGCACGAAATGCGGAGCTCAGCAGGGGAGCTGCGGGTGCTGACCCAAGGAGCAGAGGACCCGCCAAGGGGGATAGCAAGCAAGATATTTCCAGAGTGCTTGAGAGTCCCTCGTCTATATTCTGCAGGGAGACCATCGACATTCCCGGAACTCCAGGCACTTCCGGAGCCTGAGGATAACAGAAACTGCAGGGACAGCAAGTCAATGTGGGAGAGAGAGAGCGCAGCAGCTGCCGAGTGAGTGCCCAGGTAAGTCTGCGAAAACGGCCCAACTAGGTTGGATGCAGCAAGCGGCTCCCCAGTGTGCACTGCTCGACGGCCGTTCCCTCCAGTCTACTGCCACCTGCCCACTGCCACCCATTCATACATTGCCATTTATCCATTGCCATTTCCTTCTACATCTCGAAACTTTTTGCAAGAATCCACTGTTGCATATTACAATACACAGTCAGTATCCGCACTGTAAAATGGCGTACAAAAAACTGAGATCACGAACAATCTTTATGAAAAGATTGGGAACGGAACAAGCAATACAAAGAAACGCTGGGAAGTCGGTCCGACAAGGAAATCCTCTAGTGACCCTAGGAATAACTAAATATTTTACAAAACAAAGTACAAAACAAAAAGGGGAAAACAGAAAGCGAACAACAAATTAAGTTGAACGTCGATGATGAAAAGAAAGTAGCGGACACTAATGATCTCACTCAAAATCAAAAAGGAGTAGAGGCAGATCCAAATAGTAACCCTAGAATCTTGGAAGAACTAACTAGTAACTCTACAATTTTTGAACCAACAAAATCAGTAATACAACAAGCACAGCAAACTCTAGATTTCGATGTCACCTCTCCAGGCATTAACATCAAGGACCTGGTTTTCTGCAAGGATGTACCAAAGGAGCCACGGACAATCCTGAACACTACCCCACAAAAATCATTTGACCCAGAAGGATCCCTTTCTCATTCACCAAATTTTTCACTCTTAAAGACCATGGAATCCTCAAATGAAAATACCCCGGTACCTAAAGCCCTATTTACCCTACAAAGAATTCTGGAATCAGTTCTTGCCCATCTTGGGAACATCTTGGAAAACTCCGACCAGATGCTGGATACCCAATTCGGAATGCTAAAATACCTACTGGAAAAAGAAGGATGAAAGAACAATTAAAAACAATACCACCAGCTGAAAAAGTTGAAGAACAAAATGAGGATAGCCTCCTCAAACCAAAGGTCGTCCTTTCAGCAGGAGAACTTACTCCGCAGAAGAAAGAAGCAGCAATTCAAACAGGTAAGAGTACACTAAAAGCAAACAAAGGTCCACAACACCCCAATCAAATTCATTCCCTCAAAAAACCTTTCAAGCAAAATAACATGCTCGACACTCACTAGCCGGTCATTGCATACTATTCAATCTTCACCAAACTAAAAACAAAAGCACTACCAAATTTGAATAACATTCCAGCATCCAATCAAACAGAAATAGAAACCTCTGCAATCCTGTCCCTAGCCTCCCCTGGACCAGAAACATCGAAAAAAGAAAGGAGACTAAATAAGAAAAATCGGAAGAGGACAAAGAGAAGGGCGACAAGAAGGTTCGCAAAGAAGAAGGCAAGGAAGATAAGGTTTCCGCGTACCTTTCCCTCCACTTTCAAATCCCCCAAAAAAGACAAAAGATTAGAAATAGTACAAAATCTGGCAGAAAATGGGCAGAAATCTTCAATCAATGAACAAAGGGTAGATTCTAATCAACTCAATCCAATGGCCCCAAGTTTCTCAGCTACAGCGCCTGGAATAAAGACGCCGGCACAGAAGGATATCCCATTAAGAATCCAATCCATAGGGAAGACGCATACTCAGTCTGAGAAGACTCAACCATGTGGCCTGGAAATCATAGATCTATTACCCTCAGGCGATGTCCTGCTCAACCGAGAGAGAATCACAAATCTACTTCAAAAGATACAGCCACTACAGTCTCTATTAAGAAGCAAAATAAAATTAGTAGTTTTCCTAGAAAAATCTAAAATCACAACTGCCATTGTGGAATTCTGGTCTCCAGTGATACCAGGAATAATACTACGAAAGCGAGACTCTTCATAAATACGGATTTGACTTGACACCAGTACAAATTTATGAAACCCAAAAATTTGAGAATCTTGAGGAAATCAATAAAATTAAAACTCAGCAATTGATCCAAAAGCAAAGTGGCACAAATAACCCTCCAAATTTCTTTAAAGAAAATATATCTGTTTCGATAACGAACGGAGAAAGGAGGAGCTGGAGCAAAAACACACCAAAGAGGAAAATTACAACTAACGAATACTCATGGGCATGGATTGCGGAGAATCTGAATAGCAAAAAACAGGGTAGGGAAAACAAACGCCCTTTGTAACAACGGCTTGACCATCTCTTCCTGGAATATAGCTGGAAAAACACAGGAGAAATGAGCCCGAATTATGAAAGAACGACCAGGGATTGTGGTCCTACAAGAAACGTGGTCAACAACAACTTTTGACCAACGTGATTATTTCATGTATGATATCCCTGCAGGACAGGTCACTCGGGGACACGCAAAAGGTGGGATAGCAATTCTGCTTAACGAAGACTTCAACTGGGACCAAGAAATTATCCCGATTTGTTCAAAGAACTTCCAATGTATCAAGGTCAAATTTGGGATTGATCCACTGGAAACCTTGAAAATCCTCCTCATCATTAAGGTCTATATCCCCCCGGGTCTAAAATGGATGCACTAGCAATAGAAATATTTGAAGGAATAGAAAAGGTGGTAGAAGGACACGGCTATCCGTCAGTCTTCATAACAGGTGACTTCAATGGGAAAATATGTAACGATTTACTCGAAAAATTGGTTAATTGTGAAAAAGAAGTAGCCTTGGCAATGACAATTCCTCTATTTCCCGTAGGAAGTAAAGGAAACAAACAAGGGAAAATCCTATTAGCCTCACTTTCAATGCTGAACGGAGTAATACTAAATGGCAATGTAGAAAGAGATATTCCGGCATTCTCCACAAGACAAGGCAACTCAACCCTTGATTATATGATCTGTAGTCTGGATTTGTTCGGGTCAGTCTCACACCTAAAAATTAATTTCTTGTTAGGAAGTGATCACTCAATTTTACACTTAACAACAGAGTTCAGACCAAAACCTACATCTACAGGCCATAATATGTATTCTCTAAGTACTGTTCTGGTGAACCAGGTCCAAGGGCGGCTGCTATGGAATTCGAGTACACTTAGCAAAATTATCAATGGAATCGAGATGGCCCAACCATTACAGACCATTCACTCAACAAACCCGATAATAAACTTTGAAGCAGTCATCAAAAACCTGGAAAATCTAAAACAACGAAGGTCAAGAGCAGAAAAAACAAAAGATGGAACTTAGATACAAACACAATGGAATTAAATAAACTAATAAGGGCACAGTTCCTTCAATTCTCTGAAATAAAACAACGTGAAATTAACAACTTAAAAAACCGGCGCAGGAGAGAAAAGGAAACAAATCGTTAAAAAAATATAAGACAAAAAATGGGTGGACATACAGCTCAATCTTCTTCCCTAATTGAACTTTATATAAAAAAGGCAAGGACGTCGGGAGCAACGGGACCGGATCAAATCCCAATTAAGGTCCTCCAAAGCAATCCCAAAGAATGGAGAAAGTTCTTAGCTCGACTTTTTCGCCATAGTTTTGATACATGGGAAATCCAAAAATCTTGGAAGGGGAGCATCATGATCCCAATATATAAGAAGGGCTCAAGGATGCTCCCCTGCAATTACAGGCAAATAGTTCTCCTAGACGCAACAGGAAAAAAAATTGCGGCAACAGTATTAGAACACCTTAAAGACTGGGCATTCTCATCAGGTTTAATTCCCTTATATCAAGCTGGGTTTAGACCAAAACACTCTGTCACAGATAACATTGCAGTGCTGCAAACAATAATCGACAAATATGTAACCCTAAAGTCTCAGGTTGTGTAGCAGTTTTTGTCGACTTTACGACTGCATTTTACAGGGTGGACAGAGGAATGCTCTGGAGAAAACTTGGGAATCCCAGATAACCTCCTACATTTAATAACATCACTGTATTCAAGGACTTGGTGTCAAGTCCAAATAGGGAGGGAGAAGGGTCTTACAAGCCCAATAGCTACACCTAACGGCCTCAGACAAGGATGCCTTCTAGCTCCCATACTGTTTTCCCTTTATCTTAGTGATCTGCCCGAAAGTTTTAAACAGGTCAGCAATGTTCCACCTAAAATTGCATCTCACAAAATCTACACCATGTTGTATGCAGACGATGTAGTCATCTTAGATTTAACACCATTTGATGGATTTAATACCGAATATCACTAAAACAAAAATTGTTCCATTGTCAGGAAGGAAACGGTATGTCAAATACAACTGGACTCTAGGGGGAAAATCGCTGGAAGTGGTAAAGGAATCCACATACCTAGGGAGAATTTTTTCACAATCTCTGCAAAATTTGCATCATATGCAGAACCTGAGCCAAAAAGCTGACGTCCACGTGGGGGCACTTTTACGATTATACGCCTCCACTGGCCAAAGGCACGTTTTCTCTCTCCTTCAAGTATATAGTTCAAAGATTCCTCCAGTACTATCATATGCACTCAAATATATTCCACTAAGCCAATGGAAACATCTGGATCTGAAAGAAGGGAAAGTCCTCCGTAAACTAACAAAGACGTCACAAGCTGTACTGGTACAAGCTCTATGCCTTGAACTCTCACTAGTTAGTTCTTATGCCAGAGGAATCACTAATATTATAAGATGGGCATACAATCTCATCCATGCGGAACAAGGAACCCTACGATCCTTATTAAAAATAGAGACATTTAAAACAAGGATCGCCGAAATATATATTTTGTAGGAATGTATCAATTGCTTAAAATATCAAATGTTAATACTGATCTGCTGCAATCTTGGACTCCCGCTCATTCGAAGCTCTTTTTAAAACATTTAACACCAAGGTTAAGCTTAGATCTTGACATCCAGCACAGTTCCAAATTTCCACTGTATAAAACATATGCTGAAACTATTGTATATAAGAAAACACAGCAGTATATTCATTTTAACTTAAAGCATTGTGTCAGGCGATCTATTATACTACTCCGGCTCGGGATACTCCCTCTAAAATCATTCACCTACAAGTGGCTCCCAAAAGAAAAAGCTAGTAGCTTCTGTGATCTATGTAACGGTGGGGTGCAAGACTTGGAACATATGTTATTTGCTTGTCCAAATTTGACAGTCGTAAAAGGTAGAAAGAGGTTCATACAACCAATTCGCACAAAATGTAAAATCAATTCGGTTCTGAACCTGATCTCGCTTTGTAAGGTACCGCCTAATGAATTTGTATGTTACAATATGTTTAAATTTTTAAAATCTTTTTTAACTTTGTACTAGAATTATATTTTATCGTTTCATAGGTACATTTTAAATGAAAATTTTTGTTGTTCTCAGTTGAGAACTAAATCAAAGAAACTTAAACTTGAAACTAAACTTGAGACCTCTCAGGCCCAACCTGTGACATAGTTGTCTTGCTCACATGTGGAAAGATGTGCGTTTGGGGCAGGAGGGGAAAGGAAGGTGGAAGGCAGACAGGGTTTTGGGGTTCAGTGGGTTTGCTTGGGGGGATTGTGTTAACACATGTGGAGTGGAATTGGTTCAAGCAAGGAGACAGTAGTAAAGTTCATGACAAAAGGCGGTCAAACAATGTCACGAAACACAGATGGGAGGGGATAGGACACAGGATGGACAAAGGAGTTCCATAATGACCTGGAACGTGAACGGGCTTAGGTAACAAAGTAAAGTGAGGCCTGGTGGCCATATACATTAGGAGACTTAAACCAGATGTTGTTCTGTTGCAAAATACCCACTTGCGGAGCTCCCAGGGCAGATTCCTAGACAGGAGGGCTTACACCATGCTGGCTCACGTGGGGTCCACCACGGGTTCCCAGCGGGTGGCCATACTGATTAGGAAACTGCCCCCCTTCAGATAGAAAAATCCATTGGCGGTCACACTTTGGGAGGCCTACAAAAGAGTACTTAGAGATAGACAACAGAACATTGTTGCCCATAAAATGAAGAGGAGGCTATTGGAAACAGAGTCACTGGAAACATGTCTAGTGAAGCTAGAAGAGCGTCCCAGGGCAGGATCAGATCCCTCCACCCTACTTGGGATAGTGGTCTTCCACAAGGAATACCAACCACTAGCACAGAACGAAGCAAAAACCCAGATTCTAGCAGCTCAACATTGTCTCTATGACACTGGTGATAAGGCAGAAAGATTACTGGTATGGCTGAGGAAAAGGGAGGCTGAAGCACTCTATATGAGGAGGCAACAAAGAAGTGTGTAACACAGACCGGTAGATAACCAACAAGTTTGCATGATAGTATGAGGACTTATTCAGGGCGCCCCCACTGGCAGACACTTCCCAAATCGAGGAATACCTTGACAGGGTGACGGTCCCAACCCTAATGCTGGAAGACCGTCCGACCCTAGAGGAAGAAGTAACTCTCCTCGAGATATTAGCCTCGATTGTCAAATTAAAGCCGGCCAAAAAACCCTGACCCCAATGGCATACCGGTGGAGTTCTTTAAAACAAATGCCGGGATCCTGGGACCATATCTACTCAAAGTGTCCACAGAGGGAAGAGATGAAGGAACCCTGCTACCAGACCTCTGCTTCACCACAATTGTGATAATACACAAGCCAGGGATACCTGTAACAAATTGCAGTTCATATTGACTGATCTCGCTCATGAACTAAGATACTGGTGGTGGTACTAGCCACATGACTAAATACTGTCATAACCCTCCTGATCTACAATGTTCAATTTGGCTTTATTCCATAGAGATCAACCAGATTTAATTCCTGCAGACTCCATAATAAGCTGGTGACAGTTCAAGTGAGCGAGGACCCCATATATTTCTTTCCGTGGATGCCAAGAAGGCATTTGATGCAGCCCATTGGCCCTTCTTGAGGCAGACTCTGAGGAGATTTGGGTTTGATCCCAAGTTCCTACCCTGGACAGAGCAGTTATATAAGAACCCTGCGGCAGCAGTCAGAGCGAACGGGAATCCGCGGAGTCACCTATCGGGTGGGGAACGCAACAGGGCTGCCCCTTGTCCCTCCTCCTGTTTGCTCTCATATTTGAACCACTGGCTTGCATAGTCTGGACACATCCAGATATTGCGGGATTCTGCATTAGGGAGGAGGCAACGGAGGGTGAGCGGATCTTACTCTATGCTGATGACATCCTTCTCTCTGTCACACCCAGAGCAAGACATTGCCGGGAGTGTTTAGGATCTTCGAGCAATATGGAGCCCATGCACGTTACATAATTAACTGGGACAAATCTAGCCTAGACCTAGTAGGAAGAGAACAGACTTGCTGGATCTGTCAGGAGCATACGTGTAGATAGGGAGGGATTCCAATACCTGGAGATATACGTGACCTCGGGCAGTGAATGCAGCCTCAACCGAAATCTCCGGAGAACACTGACAGATTTCAATGGAGATGTGGAATGGTGGAGGACATTACCACTAACAGTGCTAGGGAAGGCAGCCATGTTCAAGATGATACCCCGGCCAAAACTCCTATAAGTCCTTCAGAACACGTACCAAAGAGTACCGGAAGAGATCTTCACTAAAATAGAAGGAGAGTGTCATGCCCCGCGGTCCTGCCCCGCGGTCCTGCCCCTGAGATGTGTATGAGTATATAAGGAGCGAAGGGCGTGCAAACGCTGCTTAGCGTTCTTGCACTTAGCCCCATTTACGTCCCCCTGGTGGTTGCCTGACTTCCGGGTAGTTCGTGTTTCCTGTTTCCGGTTGCAGTAGATTCGAAGTAAACGAGTGCTGACGTACTCGTTGAGCCTTGTCTGGCGTGGCGTTGGCGTTATCGTGTTCACAGAAGCGGCAACAGTAGACGCGCGTTTCCCTCTGGTTGGTGTTGCTTCACCCGATAGAAGTCCCGTTACCAAGTAAGGTCTAGGAGTCCATAGCGTGTCCTATGGTGTTACCGTGGGTCCCTTTCCACACGCTGTTCTTCTGTGTGGACTCCTGGGTTGAACCCTGCATTGGCATCTCGTGGTTATTAGTATTGGAGCCTGCAGTTAAGGCGCCTCTCGGTCATTGTCTGGCCAGAGCGATATCTGTTGCTGTTATTGTTTATTCTTTCATCTCACTCTTCCTTTGATATAAAGATCTTCCATTGAATTTAGAAAGGTATTTCCCTACCTATATCCTGTACTACGTTTCCCTATACATATTGTAGATGGGGTTAACTAGCGTGGACCATCGCGCTCCGTTTTAGGTGGCAGCAGTACTTTGCAGAACACACGGTACTCTTTATTTGTAACACTTGAGATAGGGTGGGGTTTACTTATGCTTATCCTTCATGAAGCCCTGACCCATGACTATCTGTTCCCCTCAGCCCTTATGTAAATCACTCACCTTAGAAGATTAGTAGAAGAAGATGTTATTTTTGCCTCCCTCCCAGTTCGCTTGGATACTTACGGGGTGAGCCAGGCACCTTCCTTGTTTAAGCACCGTCTTAGAGGGATTACTTGTTAGTAAACTAGTGTCTTGTTATAGGGTGTTCTAACATTGTGAGGCACATAGAACCGTGCTGAGAGTTCCATGAGAAGTGAAAGAGAACCATGGTAGGTTTCCCTAAGCTAGAGGGTCCAAACAATTGAGGTAATTGGAAATTGATGCTCATTAATTAAGACTTTGTTTTACAGCTAAGAGTTCCTGCCTTTACCCTGACGTGGTCCACCAACACGACCTGCCTTTCTCCCCGCCTACCCTTGTTTTGTTTCCCTGTTTTCCCCTAGCGTGTCCTCCGTACTCTAGAGTCTGATAGAGTCGGAGGGACGTGGGGGACGACTGAGGACTTTCTCCAGGATTCCTGACGCTCCTGTGGAACATACTCAGCGATCCTTACAGAACGCCAAGCCTAAAACAGTGGGTTCTGCCCGAGCGTCATGGAACTAGGAGTAGTTACGCTTGCAGATGTTGCTGGTATGTTAGGCAACTTGCAGGCGGAAACTCAGGCTTTGTCAGCCAGAATAGACACACTCCAGCAACGACAGGAGTTGGCGTCTTCGGGTGGGAGGTCTGAAGCAGCACCCCCAGTGATACAGGTCACTACACCTACTTCCATCCCTTTAGCTCCCCCAGAGAGGTTTTCAGGAGATGCTTCTAGGTGTGCCGCCTTCCTTAGTCACCGTCAGCTGCATTTTTCTTGTAAAGCCACTTGCTTCCCAACAGATCAGGCCCAGGTTGCCTTTATGGTGTCTTACCTTAGTGGGTCGGCGGCAGACTGGGCCATACCTTTGGTAGACCATGACGACCCTCTATTGTACAATTACCCCTCCTTCAAGAGGGAGTTCCGTAAATTGTTTGACAGGCATATGTACACACACTCCGCTGATACGGAACTATTGGCCTTGAAACAGGGTAGCCAAGACTTGGTTTCATACATTACTTCATTTCAAAGATTGGTGGTGGAGTCCAATTGGCCGGAAGAAAAGCGTAGTACGTTGTTTTATAGGGTGTTGTGCGACGATTTAAAGGACGCCCTTTCACAGATAGTGGACCTACCCGCGGCTTGTACGGAGCTTATAGATCTGGTGGTTAAGATTGAACACCTATCCAAGAAAGGAAGCAAGAGAAGGGGAAGGGTGAACCACGATACGTACCTGCCAAGGAAAAGAAAGGAGAGTCCATTAAAAATCTTGAAGAGAGTGAGCCTATGCAGATAGGCATAGTGAGAGGGCCGTTAACGCCGGAGGAGAGGCAACGAAGAAGATTCAATAGGCTCTGTCTATACTGCGGAAGGGCTGGTCATTTCCTACGGTCATGCCCGGTTAAACCGACCCTGTCTAAGAGCTCGGGAAACTAGAAAGCCTGGGGTTCGTTAAGACGGGAATCCTGGGCAATTCCGGACTGACAGTCTCCTCCTCTGAACACAATATCAAACCTACCAATCACCTCTATGTCTCCGTGGAACAACTAGGTCTACATGTAGCTATCATGATTGATTCAGGTGCCTCTGGGAACTTTATGGATGCGGAATGGGCGAGAGGCAATTTAATACCCTGTGCTAAGAAAGACGTGTCGAATAAGGTTATTACTATAGACGGCAGTTATCTCATTTCAGGGCCAGTAACCCACAGGACTGTTAGTCTCCACATGCAAATAGACCCTGACCATCAAGAAGAGATCGAATTTGATTTAATCCAATCACCACAGATACCAGTACTCTTAGGCATCCCATGGTTGCAGACACATAACCCTATCATTGACTGGAAGGAAGCTACACTCACGTTTCGTCAGGGTACACATCTTGACTCCAGGATAGCGGTCGCTCAATCGATACTCGAGGCAGACCAGAAGGATCCTGTACCTGAGTTGCCTTCCTGTTACAGAGATTTGTACACGGTTTTCGATCCCAAAGAAGCGGAAGTCCTTCCCCCGCATAGGGTGTACGACTGTCGAATAGATCTAGAGACAGGAGCCAGAATCCCGTGCAGTAGGGTTTATGCCCTCACTGAAAAAGAAAACATATACCTCAGAGAATATCTAGACACTATGTTGGAGAAAGGATTCATCAGGCCTTCTAGATCTCCTGCCTCTTCATCTTTGTTTTTTATTCCGAAGCATGAAGGGGGTCTTCGGTGTTGTTTTGATTACAGGAGATTAAATAATGTCACTATTAAGAACCGTTATCCCTTGCCTCTGATAGCCTCTCTCCTTGACAGAGTACGCAATGCTAAGTTTTTTACCAAACTAGACCTGCGTGGCGCCTACCATTTAGTGCGTGTCAAGGAGGGAGACGAGTGGAAGACAGCCTTCTGCACTAAATACGGGTTATTTGAGTATTTAGTGATGCCATTTGGGCTTTGTAACACTCCCGCTGCGTTCCAATTCTTCATAAACGAAGTACTCTGGGATATGCTTGATTTACATGTAATCGCCTATATTGACGATTTGTTGATCTACTCTTCATCTATGTCTGAACACGTCGGTCACGTCCGAAAGGTGTTGGAGCGCTTACGCGATAACCACCTTTATTGCAAATTGGAAAAATGTACCTTCCATACACAACAAGGGGACGCGCATCAGAGGCACCAGAGCTTTACCGTTTTGCCACGAGTCCAACGGCAGGCTGCATTTCGGGTCTTGTGGCTCCCACCTGGGTCTTGGCACTTACCAGCAGTAGCGAAGCCGTGAGGGGAACGGCAGTCGCTCCTAAACAACTACAGCCTCCAGAGGTCTCAGCGCGGGTGACGTGACGGATGACTGCACCTGGAAGCACTTAAATTACCGGAGCGCCTCCCGCAGCGCGGGACGCGCGCAGGCAAAGCCCGGGCCAAGGGCGGGCCCGTCCTTGGCCGTCAGAGCCCGGAGGAGTCTGGTCTGGGCCACATCCCTGACAACTGAAGGCACCCAGCGGTAATTCCGTAAGTGAGCGCCGCCCATTCTCACTATCTTAATCTTATTGACATTTTTACCCCCTTGTATCACTGCCGCTTTGTTACTCTGAAAATTATGGGGAAGCGCACTAACGCCCCAGTTATGAAATCAACCACTACATGCATAGAAAATATGCTGGAGAGGGCAGTCAGTATTGTAAGCAACGAAATTGAGCTTACAGAGAGGCGGTTATCTCTTGGTCTGGGACAATCGGTTCCACTCATTGCACCACTCATCGGATCTACTGGTGGATTAACTGATGTAACCTGTGACTCGTCTGTTAACAACTCTGAAGCCCCTGTAGTGGTTAGCGAAGTGGTTTGTGACGCCACAATATCTGATCCATCTGCATCAAACCCAGATGCTAGGAACACATCGATATCTATTCCTGGGGCTAAACGTAAAAGGAAAGTTGGAAAGACTGCAAGCGTGAAGAGGAAGCAACCTAGCCGTCCTTGCTCCACACGCTCTACTCTAACTTCATGGTTTCACCCATCTACCAACCAAATACCCGAGGAAGTTCTTCTGGCTGATATGACTTCCCATACGATCGGAACTCAAACAGACAATAAATATTCACTTTCTTCCATTGATAATGATTTTGAAAATAGCGTAATTGACACCAGTCATTTAGCTACTGTTATTATTGATCATATTAAGCCAGTTCTTGATAACTCCCTCTCCTTATTGCAAGACCGCATTAACAGCCTTTTGCCTGTTCAACTCTCAAATTCGGCATTACAGTCCGAGAATGTGGTACCTCAAGCTGCTGCTAAGATACGTAACCCTGCCATTACTGGTGGGCGAACCGTAAATACTTTCTCAAGTAGTGCACCTATTCTCCAGCAAAATATCGAAGTTATGCATAATCCAATCCCGGGACCTAGCAATTGTGTGACTTGCAATAAGATCCGCACATGCTTTGATGTGAGAAATACTAGGGATGATAATAGATCTCTGAACCATATTATCGAAACTTCTGATAGTAATATGCTAAACAATAAGACACCCACCACGAACGCACCTGCGAACCCAATAATCAAAACCACACAAGAGGCCAATATTAATCTAAAGCCAACAAACCACACCGTGGGCAATAAGGAGGTGTTAAATCTGCCCCCCGAGGCATGCCCATACGTCGTAATCCTAGCAGGCGTCCCTCCCTTAAGAGAAGATCAGACTGAGTCTTGGGAGCAATTACGCTGTAAGTGTGTGGATTGGCTCACCAAACACAAGAGATTTAGGCCCTCATTGATTGGGAACATAATTATGGTACGACGAGTAGGTTGGTTGGGGACATCACCCAAAGCTATTAATGGCGACTGCATTATTATCAATTTTCGGAGACAATCGGTGGCTAAAACTATCTTGACACCCCAGATGGAACAGAATGGCCTTGATACCAATATATGGGCCTTACCCCTAGGTTATTTCTACAAACCTGTATTTGAAGCATCATCCCGCAATATGCATAATCACACCCCAACCTATAATAGATTCATTCCGCTGTCGGGTTTGGACTGTCAAGATTGACTGGCCACCCAGGCAGTGAATGGATCAAAAACTGAAGCTTTAAGCCCAGTATTAACCCAAGTAAGTCTCCACGTTCCCATATTGGATATATCACCCATCAGGGAAGATAATCAGACACTCAAAATATTGAGCTGGAACATAGCTGGTTTGGCATCCAAGTTAAATTTAATGGACTGGCAAGAATTAATCAATCAGCAGGATGTTGTCATGTTCCAGGAAACTTGGGCAACTCAGGAGTTGTTTATGGAGGGGTTTGAATGTTTCAATATTCTGTCCCCCATCCCCACAACAGGTAGACCTGCTGGAGGTCTCTCAATTTGGATTAACATAAAGGCAGGTGGCCGCTTTAGAATCATACCAACGAATAGTGAGAAATTCCAAGCAGTCCTTTATACCAGGGGAGCTTCAATATATTTGATTAATTTTTATAATGATGATTTTAAAACTGTGCCCGATATGAACTTTTCATCTCTGTTTAATTTTATTTTTAAATTACAATCTAACAATTGTGGTGACCAAACTATGGGTATATGTTTGGGTGGCGACTTTAATGTTAAGATTCAAAAAGATATTCTTTCAGTTATCCGACTTGTCACTCAAGTATCTTTGAGCCAAAGAGGGGAACAATTAGTGAATCTCTTAAGCTCACATAATTTTGTGAATGTTATGCAGATTGCTGATGCCTCCCCCCCGATAGCAACACAATCCCAACCTATAGAAGTAGAGGCTCCACCTCTATTTTTGATTATATATTTGTAACTGCCTCCATAGAAAGCTATGTATTAAAGGCAGAGGTAATTCAAACTACGCAAAGTGATCACAATCCTATTAGTACTACTCTAAGCTTTTCACGTCGCCCGGCGCACGATTGTGCGCTTGGTGCACGTGATCTGGTGACATCGAATGATAAACTTAGAGTTGTTTGGCGTAACATTGACAACAATGCATTATTTGAAAAAATGATAAAATACCACTTAAATCTGGTTGATATCTGTTTAACGCCTTGTCTTTTTAATACAAAAGTAGTGAATGCCTTCTCAGGGTTATGCTCTGGTATTAAAAATATACTCTCTAAACCGACAAGGGAGCCGAATTCTGAGCACGGTTGGTTTAACGCGGAATGTTCTGCAGCCAACAGAGCGCTAAGAAAGGCCCTAGTAAGCAAACCCAGAGTGGCGTCCTCCATATCATCACTCAGGGTAAACTATAAAAAAGTTATTAAAAGCAGAAAGGAAGAGCTTACTAACAATTACTGGGCAAACCTTATGCAGGCAAATGTGTCAAAAAATAGCAAGAATTTTTGGAAGGCAGTTAAAGACATGAAATCCATGGGTAACACTCTCTCACCAATTGCTTGTAACATTCTGAGTGAATCTTGGGAGGCCCACTTTAGTAGGATTTATGCTGCCCCAATCCGCAACATCTCCATAAAAGAATATATATATACCGGTGGGATACAGATCGAATTATATGAGGTCGAAGAAGCAATAACCCAAAGCCTGGGGGGCAAAGCCCCCGGACCAGATGGTCTTCCCATCGACCTTATCAAAAGTAAACCTGATTTTTGGGCGCCACTTCTTACGAATGTTTTTAATAATCTTACCAACTCATCCATCCCAGACACTTGGTCACTTAGTACAATTGTTCCAATTTTTAAGAAAGGGGACCGATCTAACCCGAGTTGTTATAGGCCAATTTCTTTGATTGACAACACCTTAAAAATCCTGGGCCGGGTGATATTTAATAGGATTAATCTATGGGCCGAGGATAATAAGGTCTTGCATCCATCCCAACTGGGTTTCAGGAGTAAGGTCGGTACAGTGGAACAATGTCTGAACCTCCATTTGATTGTCAGTAAATACACTATAACTAAGAAAACACCAATTTATCTGGCATTCATGGACCTTACCTCAGCCTTTGATTTTTTCAATAGATCACGGCTATGGCAAACCCTTCTAAATCTTGGCCTTGACGACTCTTTAGTCTCCTTCTTGGCATACCTACACAGAGACCTGAGAGCCAGGGTACGCATAGGAAGGAACGGGGAGATCTCCAGGCCAATTGAAATTGGGAGGGGGGTCAGACAGGTTTGTGTCTTGGCCCCCCTCCTATTTATATTATACATCAATGACCTATCTAAATCTCTACTGCCCCTAGCTGAGGACATCCCAAGCATCGGTGGCAACAAGATCCCTGCGCTGCTTTATGCAGATGATGCCGTGTTAATGGGGCATACCCCTAATGCTTTGCGTGCTTTGGTTCACGGCTTTGTGGAATTTATGGCAACATTGGATCTGTGTACTAATTTTAAGAAATCGTTTTTAATGTCATGTGGGACTAAGAAGTATTTTAACCTTTCTATCATATCCAACTCTACCAGATTGTCTAGCACCTGCACTTTTCCGTACCTTGGTTTGGTTTTCGCGTCTAACGGTCTATGGAATGATCACATCGTTCACTGTAAAAGGAAATTTGTTAACTCCATTAATACAATTCTCAGGCTACCCAGACCCAAAAATATAGAGGTAGTGCCTGCTATTGTTAAAATCTATAGAACACAATGTATTCCAACCGTTACATACGGGGCAGAGGTATGGGGGAACACTGTAAGCACACCCATTCAACGAGAAGAGAACAGGTTCTGCCGTAAAACACTGGGCGCCCCATTCTTTTCATCTACATATGCTTGTCATAGCGAGCGCTATTTATCTTATGTAGAGGATTTTATTAAGGCCCGCCCGACATTGTTCTGGCTTAGAATCTGGAAGAACTCGGCTGCGCAACTGACTAGGGAAATTATTTTGGATTGTCTAAAATGTGACAGAGGGCTGGCTATACCATGGTTGGCCGAAGTCCACAAAAGTTTAGTTAGCCTGAACTTGGAATATATTTTTTTAAACCCCCTAGCCCACAATCTTTTAAGCGTTAAAACTGTGGAAAAACTACTCTATGCATCCTATAAAGAAATAAGGCTAGCAGCAGAACGTAACAAAACCTCAGTTGCTAGATACATGCAAATCGAGGATGTAACCACAGTTACGCCTAAATATCTTTTAAAACCTGTTGGCTGTTGGGAAAGGGGTTTATTTTTCAGGCTAAGGACAGACACCATGAAATACTTATTGTCATTTCCTATCGGTTATTTTCCTAACCTTGATTTTACCCTCTGTCCATGTACTCACAATCTGAAACAATCAATGCTACACTTTTTATTCTTTTGTTCCTTTTATTCACCACTTACGAAAAAATTTCTGATCCCGTATTTTAAATCCCAAGGCGTAACTGACTACAAAACAGCCTATGAGTTGGTGCTTGCAATTGATAATGATGAATTATGTTTTCGAGTTGGATCTTTTTTAAAAATGGCTGTACGTATTCGAAATTCAATGCACTTGGATTAACTTCTTCTATGTGATATTTGTATATATTGTATTTTTTAATTAAGTTTTTTTTATTGTACTTTTATGGATATGTTATTTTTATCCGAATAAAGTTCATATTGATTGATTGATTGACAACAAGTGCCTTTTTTGGGTTTTATTGTTTCACCTCGCGGACTCAGTATGGATCCTGTCAAAGTCAAGGCCGTTCTCTCTTGGCCGGCACCTGGTACTTTCAAAGAACTACAGAGGTTTCTGGGTTTTGCCAATTTCTATAGGCGTTTTATCCAGAAATATTCTGAATTGGAGCATCCAATCACTGCCCTCTTGCAAAAGGGAGTTCCGTATGTATGGTTGGAGGAAGCGGATGCATCCTTCCAGTGCTTGAAGGTGGCCTTCATGCGCACTCCCGTTTTACGGCATCCGGATCCAGCCTTGCCCTTTGTGGTGGAGGTGGACGCCTCTCAGGTGGCAGTGGGAGGGGTTCTGAGTCAAACAGATCCAGAGAGCGGTGAGCACCACCCTGTAGCTTATTTCTCCCACAAGTTCACTCCTGCGGAATATAACTATGCGGTAGGAGACAAAGAACTCCTGGCGATAAAGAAGGCTTTTGAGGAGTGGAGGCAGTATCTCCTGGGTGCCCGTTATCCAGCTGTTGTATACACCGACCATCGCAACCTCCAATACCTTAAGTCGACCAAAGCCCTGTCCATGAGACAACTCCGCTGGTCTCAATTCTTCTGCGACTATGAATTCACTATACAGTACCGCCCAGGGAGTAGAAACGGTAAAGCAGATGCCCTATCCCGGCTGGGATTCCAACAACCTGAAGAGACAGTAGACGTACCCTCCGTCATTCCCAGCGATTCCATCTTAGGGGGGGTACTCACGGAGGAAAGTTTTAGGGATCAGATTAGACTGGGTCAACTCTCAGCGATCATGCATGAAATCGTAGGGTCACATGAGTCAGTCACTAAAGATGGTTATGTTTGCGTGCAAGGAGGAGTGGTGTTGCCCACTCCCGGCTTACAAGCCCAGGTATTGGACTGGTATTATTCACACCCTATGTCAGGTCATCCGGGAATAAAGAAGACTACCAAGGTCATACGTGAGCGGTTTTGGTGGCCAACTATGCTGAAGGACATAGAGCAGTATGTGAGAACGTGTCATGTATGTGCCCAAACCAAGGTGTCCCATCAGAATCCAGTGGGCCGGCTTCTACCACTAGCCTCTCCACCTGGCCCGTGGCATACGGTGTCCCTAGATTTTATAGTGGAACTGACGGTGACCAAACGAAGGAATAATACCTTGCTTGTGGTGGTGGATCATTTCAGGAAGACTGCTCATTTTGTCCCTTTGACTGGGTTGCCCACGGCATCAGAATTGGCCTCTATATTTTTGCAACAGATTGTCCGTCTCCATGGTTTCCCTTCTGTCTTGGTCTCAGATAGGGGGGCCCAATTTGTGTCTCGGTTTTGGAGGTACTTATGTGCTATGCTGCAGATCGATGTTCGACTATCCTCTAGTCATCATCCGCAGTCGGATGGCCAGACCGAGAGGGTTAATCAGTGCTTCGAGCAATATGTGAGGAATCAAGCCCTGCACTCCTTAGCAGAATGGGATGAGTGGGTGTGGGTGGCAGAAATATCGTATAACAACAGCCCACATTCTTCCATCAACCATACCCCTTTCTTTTGTTCTCACGGTTTCCACCCCAGGTTGTTACCTGTAGGGGTCCCTATTGACAGCCCGACTCCTGCTGCCAATGATCTGGTACTGAAGCTACAGGACATACACAAGAAAACATTGGTAGACCTAGACTTGGCTAAGGTGAAATACAAGGAGGGGGCAGATTTACACAGGAGGTTGGAGCCTATTTATACTCCCGGGGATAAGGTGTGGCTTTCCACAAAACACATAGCGCTCAGTGGTCCTCGCAAGATCAACCCCAAATACATCGGTCCTTACAAGGTGCTTAGGGTGGTCAATCCGGTGGCTCTGAAGCTTGAATTACCTGCTTCCCTTAGAATCCATCCAGTCTTCCACGTATCGTTGGTAAAACCTGTTGAACCTGGCACTAAGATCCCTAAGAAGCCTGCTCCTGTTACCATCCAAGATAGTGACGAATATGAAGTTGAGGCTATAGTAGACTCTCGTATCGTGGGTAGATCTCTCCAATATCTCCTGCATTGGAAAGGGTATGGGGTGGAGGAACGCACCTGGGAGTCTGCTTGTGATGTGCATGCTCCCCAGTTAGTACGGCTTTTTCATCAAAGGCACCCGAATAAACCCAAGCCCAGGGGAGAGCATTGTGGGGGGAATGTGCTGTCATGCCCCGCGGTCCTGCCCCGCGGTCCTGCCCCTGAGATGTGTATGAGTATATAAGGAGCGAAGGGCGTGGAAACGCTGCTTAGCGTTCTTGCACTTAGCCCCATTTCCGTCCCCCTGGTGGTTGCCTGACTTCCAGGTAGTTCGTGTTTCCTGTTTCCGGTTACAGTAGATTCGAAGTAAACGAGTGCTGGCGTACTCGTTGAGCCTTGTCTGGCGTGGCGTTGGCGTTATCGTGTTCACAGAAGCGGCAACAGTAGACGCGCGTTTCCCTCTGGTTGGTGTTGCTTCACCCGATAGAAGTCCCGTTACCAAGTAAGGTCTAGGAGTCCATAGCGAGTCCTATGGTGTTACCGTGGGACCCTTTCCACACGCTGTTCTTCTGTGTGGACTCCTGGGTTGAACCCTGCATTGGCATCTTGTGGTTATTAGTATTGGAGCCTGCAGTTAAGGCGCCTCTCGGTCATTGTCTGGCCAGAGCGATATCTGTTGCTGTTATTGTTTATTCTTTCATCTCACTCTTCCTTTGATATAAAGATCTTCCATTGAATTTAGAAAGGTATTTCCCTACCTATATCCTGTACTACATTTCCCTATACATATTGTAGATGGGGTTAACTAGCGTGGACCATCGCGCTCCGTTTTAGGTGGCAGCAGTACTTTGCAGAACACACGGTACTCTTTATTTGTAACACTTGAGATAGGGTGGGGTTTACTTATGCTTATCCTTCATGAAGCCCTGACCCATGACTATCTGTTCCCCTCAGCCCTTATGTAAATCACTCACCTTAGAAGATTAGTAGAAGAAGACGTTATTTTTGCCTCCCTCCCAGTTCGCTTGGATACTTACGGGGTGAGCCAGGCACCTTCCTTGTTTAAGCACCGTCTTAGAGGGATTACTTGTTAGTAAACTAGTGTCTTGTTATAGGCACATAGAACCATGCTGAGAGTTCCATGAGAAGTGAAAGAGAACCATGGTAGGTTTCCCTAAGCTAGAGGGTCCACACAATTGAGGTCATTGGAAATTGATGCTCATTAATTAAGACTTTGTTTTACAGCTAAGAGTTCCTGCCTTTACCCTGACGTGGTCCACCAACACGACCTGCCTTTCTCCCCGCCTACCCTTGTTTTGTTTCCCTGTTTTCCCCTAGTGTGTCCTCCGTACTCTAGAGTCTGATAGAGTTGGAGGGACGTGGGGGACGACTGAGGACTTTCTCCAGGATTCCTGACGCTCCTGTGGAACATACTCAGCGATCCTTACAGAGAAGTCGGGAAACTGTGATGGAATGAGGGGCACACAAGAGTGGCACTGCGGACTTTGCAGTGCAACCAATACAATGGAGGCATAGTCCTACAAGACATATGGGAATACTACTGGGTGGTGCACTTGATAGTGGCTAACAACTGGGGTTACGCACCCGGAGATCACCCCACTTTCCTCCTAGATCCCATCTATGCTGCCTATACGGAGGGAAGGGTGTAAAAAAGCAACTGACAGCAACCCAGATGACAATAGAAGGCTGAAAAGTGGCAGGGAAGTGCATAAGATGGCCTGTGTGTCACCCGAGAGATCCCCCTTCCTTATGGGTGGGAATGCACCTACAAGAAATCAGTAACCTAAAAGAGTTTGGGATATGGGAAATGATAAAGTTTTCCAAGGTGGGAGATCTTTTGGAGTAAGGGGGCCTGGTTCTGTCCAGCTCCCTCCAGTGAGACTACCAGCCTAATAAAACACAATGGGGCCGATTCACAGAACTAATCTGAGATAAAATCCCAAACTTACTACTTTTGGTATTCACAGAAAGCATATAGTAGTAGTAAAGTTAGGACTCCTAACTTTACTACTACTAAACTGAGACAAAATCCTAGCTTTACGACGTTTGGTATTCACAAAAGGCATTTAGGAGTAGTTAAGTTAGGAGGCCTAACTTTACTACTACTAAATGCCTTCTGTGAATACCAAAAGTAGTAAGTTTAGGATTTTATCTCAGATTAGTTCTGTGAATCGGCCCCAACATTTTAAATACATACAACTCAAATACCCCTGAAATGTGGAGGGGCTAGATATAGCTAAAATCCAGCAATACGTACCCCTTGAGGGGAGATTACTCAAGGGTGAGTTGGAGGTTAAAGCAGTTTCCTGAACATATAAGACGAATAATAACAACATGCCCGACTCATTAAAGAAACTGAGAGACAGATAGGAAAGCAAGGTGGCAGAACTGGATGACACTTACTGGGTAGAGGCCTTGATGCAACCGTTGGAAGTGGCAATCAAATCCAGGCTAAGAATTATCCAATTTAAGATACTACACAGGGTTTATTATTATAGGGTCTGCCTACCCAAATTTTGGAGCCTGGGGTCCCCCTCATGTCTGAGATTTGAGGCTTAAAGGGGGGTCATTTCTGCACACACTTTGGGATTGTCCCAACATACAATTATATTGGACTGAAATACTTAGAAGGGTAAGTATGATACTGGGGGAATATATTCCAGCAGACCCAAAATTAAGGGCGAGTGGAGTTGGTGGAGTGCAACTACACGGAATTCCACGGAGTTGGCTAAAAACTCTGTGGAATTCCACTACGCTCCGCTAACACCCTGCTCCACCCCCTGCTTCCACCCACCCGAGGCAGCCGCAGACTTACCTGGTCACACCAGTGCTTCTCTGCTGGGCCAGACTGTACACCTGGCTGTCTCCTCTCTCCACCCCAGGCTCGTCCAACTACGCAGGCAAAACAAAACACCTATGCTCAACGCCACTCTTGGGAGGACTGCGCATGCGTGCAAATGCGTAGTCCTCCCAAGAGTAACATAGAGCGTCTGTGGAGTCAGACGAGCTTGAACTGGAGAGGACTGTAGACAGCCAGAAGGAGGAGGACAGCCCGGGCAGGGCACGGAAGCACCGGCGTGACCAGGCAAGCCAGAAAGCGGGGTGGGTGGCAGGGCAGAATACGCTACGCCGCAGAGTCGGAGTTTTTTGCTAAACTCCACTTTCCCAGCAGCGCGGAGTTGGCAAAACTCTGCATATTCCGCTGGCGTAGCGGAGTATTGTGCTTGGGGTTACCCAAAATACACCCTCCTGGGTATACCCACAAATGTTGATGTCCCACAAGCCAAGCTCCTTCTTAGTAACCTGGGCCTAGGAGCAGCAACAATAAATGTGGCAAAATATTGGGGAGCCCCAGAGCAGCCAACTTTCCAGGAATGGAAAACAGAGATAGACTTATACATGGCAGCTGAAAAGGTAATATATATGGCTAGAGGATGCCTGAGGAAGTTTCATAAGGTGTGGGGTCCCTGGAGGAAACACTACGTCATAGATCTGGAAGATAGTGAGAAAATACCCCAATTGACAAAGTCCCAATGACTTATAGTAGACGACCGACCAGAATGTTATAATACTTGATATTGCTTGAATGCCATGAACAAACTGAAAGTACACTGTACCATTGCAAAATTGAAGGAATGCATTTCCACCCCAATGTATTTGCTGTTTGTAGGAGAGTAGGATCTGCACTTATGTTGCCCCCACTTTTTTTTCTGATGAATATACTGGTTTCTGGCTATAGTCAGGATGGGTCCATGCTAATCAGGGCCCCAGTCTCTCTGTTCTCTCTAAACGACTTGGAGTGCATATTAGATGCACTAGTGATTGGTTACTGTGGTGCCTTATGAGCCCCTAGTATATGGTCCCTTAGGTACCAAGGGCATAGGTACTTTACAGGCCTACCAGGGGATGAAGCATGTATTATGCCACCCCTGGGAAGCAGACTAAATCTGACACCTCAGGCCTGCTACTGCAGCCTGGGTGAGGTAGTGTTAGCACTCCTCACTGAGGTATAGGTTCCTATATCTCACCATACACACACATATAAACCTATCAGTCACCCCTATGGCAGGCCCTATCAATTCTGAGGGCAGGGTGCTTGGTTTACAATGTGAGGGGGTGCCTCTGCCTGAGCAGGGTTCCTCTGCAGCTGGCAGGATCCATTCCCTGTGGCTGTTTGTGGATGCGGTTAAACCATATACTCTTAAGTGCATTATAACCTCCTGGTTAATGCTAACTTTGGAATGACTGCATCAACAGATGTCGTGTTTGGTGTCAAACATCTTGGAATCATACCCACACATCAGTCCATGATGTGGGAGTATGATCCCACCCTTCTAGAGGGGATGACATGTACCCACTGTAGTAAAACGACAGAAATCTGAAAGAGCCCTGGCATCACAAAATGGATGCCACCAGCACAGACACTGGGCTGCCCTCCTGCTGCTGACTGAAACTCGCAGTGGAGGAGGCCCAACAAAAGGCATCCTGTCACAGGGAGGTGTCACCACCTTCCAGACAGGATTTAGTGTATTGGAGCTGGGTGGGTGCACTCTTAGAGTGCTTTGAAGTCCTGCACTGGGGGAGCAGTAGGCTCCTCTGTGCATATGCCAGCTCAAACCGGTTCAGGGCCTACCAGCCCCTGCTCTGGCACAAAACTGGACAAAGGGGAGTGGGTGTAACCATCCACCCCCCTGACCCTCCTAGAGGAGTGGTCATAGAGTTAGTCCCTCCCTTTCTTTCACTATAAGATAGGTACACCTTGCCATTGCAAGTTAGATAACCCTGGACGACGCTTTACAAGAAGAATCCTGGCCTTCGACGTTCCACTACCTTTGGAAGACAGAAGAATCTCCCTTGGAGTCAAGGGGTGACTTCCCTGCTTGGCAGGCACCAAAACTTGAAACAACAGTTGAAAACTTTCCCGCTCCCGCCGGAGTTCGAAGTCCCTGCTGCCCTGGAAGTGGATTTCCTAACTTCCCGATGGCCATTGTGAGTCCCCAGCAGAGCTGTGGCGAGTGGACCCCACGAGTGACGAGGAACAGCAATACCCGGGGACCGTGCACTATTGTCGAGTGCAAACCCTTCACGACCTCCTACGGACTTGTGCATTGGACCATTTGTGGCCCAAGCCTCCAGCAGGTTTTGCAGTGAAAATCAGAGGCCTACCCCATCCCGAGTGTCCGTGGGCTCCTGTGAAGCATTTCCTGAAGAGGCGCCTTCCCGATCCCTTGCCTGTTGGCTTGTAGGTGCCCCGAAGACTTTCTTATCAACTAAAAGGGCTCCCCTGGTTGCTCCCCTTGCTGGGTGAGTCCCTCAAACCTTGCTGGTCTGCACCATAGACTTTCTTCAGTCTACACGAGACTTGCAGTTGCCAAGGCTTGTTGGCTCCAATCCGGGTGCCGACACTGCCATCAGCTGCAGATATTGTGGCACACTCGAAATCCAGCCGCTGGTCATCCTCAATCTCCTGGACCTCGTGAGCGAAGAGTCAAAACACCATCAACGACCTGAAATCACCCGACATCCGTGGTCATCCATCTTCCTGGCCACCGGTCACTGGCAAGTGACTTTGAACACTGTCCCTCCAATTTTCAGGTCTTCTGCATCTTGAATCCAGGCTTGGATTCCACCGGACACTTCTTCAGTCGCCGCAAGCAGCAAGTCTTCTTTGGTCTCCATAGAAATCAGCGACACGACCCGACACCAAAAGACACCTATGCACCCGGCTTCCCTGGGTGAGGTAACTCGTGCACTCCGGTGCCCATGTGTGTGTTGGCCCTCGAAGTACTTACCTTGTCAGTGGCTTGCTTGTAGACTTCCTCGAAGTACCCTAAAACTTTAAAAATCAAACCGCGACTTGCTCCATTATAATCAATAGGGAACCCGCGTCTGTGTTCACACACTGCACGCGTCTCCCGTGGGCCTGTTACTTACCTGCTAACACTGCAGTCTTGAAGCCTGAGCGATTCTACAGGCCCTAGGCCTTGTCATTTTGCAAGTCGACTTTTCTAACCCATTTTTTTAGTATATGGTCTGGTTCGCCCCTAGGGCCCCAGCCATATTTGTGCTTAACTTATTGTGAAACGTTGATATTTGAATGTGTACTTGGCTTCTAATCTCATAAAGAGATTAGTAGAGTGTGTCTAGTAATAAATACATATATATTTGATATATATACCTGTGTGGTGCCCTCTCATTTGGTAATTCAAGAGATTATAAGGTAAAACAAGCTGCTTTACATTCCTCTGAGACTTAGCCTGAAGGCTGCTCTCCACAGCTACCACTAGGATAGCTTTCTTTAAAAGGTTATCTTAAACCTATCTACCATAAGAGTCGAATTGGACTATAATTAGTGACCAGCATATGCCAGGCCAACTTCTCACACTGTTGTAGGTGCATTGTTGAGCACCGTATATTGCTTGATGCAATAATCAAATAAAAATACTAACAACAAAAAACCTTAACAGCTGGAAGAGTTTTGGCCTTGTCTTTGCTCTACATTGGTGCTCTTTATTTTGTTGGAGATATGTAGAGTTGTTCCGAGCTCCCACTTGGCTTTTTGGTGGTAGGGCACTTCATTTATGGGCAGCTCAACACCTACAACCCTGGCACTCTCTCCGGGACCACTTCACAGCAGGCTGGGGTATGATGACTCTCTTTAGTTGTTTTGGTAAGTAAACACGTCTTTTACCATTCAAATGATTTCATAAGCTGGTAACATTATGATATTCAATTGCCTTTGTGAATAAATGTCTCTCCGTAACCACCTGGTTGCTCTCTGCTTCACGGCACATCAGATTACAACTTAACTTGCACTGGATTTTCAAAACCTGGTTGCATCCACCTTTAGCATTATCACTCCGTATGACATGTGTAGTAGCGTGGTGCCTCTGTTTGCGGCCTTTTCATTCGATTCTTGGCCACCGATGTGTAGATTTTAATGATGCTTTCTTTGTCCACAAAAGCTTTACAGAGGCTGGCACTGCACTGAGACTCCACAGGTGCAGCGTTGATTCTGCACTTTGACTGTGGCACACATTGTATGCTCAAGCAGTTGGCTGGACCAAAGCAAACTCTCTAGGAGAGCACCATCGATCTACCGGTTATTTATTCCCTACTCATTGCCAGTTGTAGTGTCTTACCCAGTCCGGGCACTCACCGATAACTACGCCACACATGTAGGAAAGTTATATAAGTCTTTATACTTCAGTGTGTAAGCAAGAACTCAACGTTCGCATTCTCTTAATTACCATCCAACACTTATGAAACAGGGGTACAGAGTGCATTAGGACCCGAAAGGGTTCCGTCATTCTTTATTCAAAAGACACTGCAGGTGGCATGATTCATTACTGGGTTTACTTCACCCATCTGACCTTCTCAGGGGGCCTGATAGGCTCCCTAATTTTTTTTTTTTTTTAAATGTCTTTATTAAAGTTTATTATAACCAAACAGAGACAGTGACAAATCATTCAGATCAGTGGCATTACAGTGTAGATCAAATACAGGCAGCAGCTTACAGCAGCGTCAGTGCAAAAAGGGAACTAACAGGACATTAGACGTACCCAAGAATTCGCGACCATACACATCATGACGACAGACTTTCCCAACAAGGCTCCCTAATTTGTTAGCGACTACTTAGGTTTGGAGGTAAATGTTCCTCCTTTTGTTTCTATAGGGATCAAACTTGTGAAGTTAAAAATCCTTCTAGATGATGCAAACTACTTTTATAAGTGAATTCTAAGGTGATATTAAAAACAAGGTGAACCTGAGGATGTTAGATACATCTATTTAACCCGTATCCTACTGGGCGACATGTTTCAGCCATTTTATTACAGATGTGTGGCACATAATTATTATGAAAGAAAAAACAAGTTACTTACCTGTACACTGTGGTTCTCCAGTATTGATATCTTTCATAGATTCACATGCTTGAATCACCGCTGTCATCATGGTGGGAGAGCCACAGTAACAGGAGAAATAGCAGTAATAAACCATCACCATAGACCTCCACAGAACAGAAAAAGCTCACTTAAGTAACCTTTTGGCTTAATATTTTAACATCCAAATTTCAGCCAATCACAGAAGAGATCTCAGACTTCTCTTCCCCTTCAGAGCCAACATTCTCAGATTTCGAGCACAAGTGTATAGGCATATAAAACTGTGAGGTAACATTTGAGGGGAGGAGGGAGGGTCGCATGTGAATCTATAAAAGATATCAGTATTGGAGAACCACAGTGTACAGGTAAGTAATTTGTTTTTTTCTCCAGTATTGTATCGTTTATGGACTAGTAAGCAGTACAAGCACCATAAGAGAAAATAAAGGTGGTGGGTAGGCGAACCATCCCACCATGACGTAAACTTGTAGCATCAGAAACCCAGAAGAGGAGAAACAATATGCATATAAATTTATAACAAGTATGAAAAGAACAAAGAAGGCTAAAAGCCGCCTACCTTAGGCAAAGAGATGTCAAGCTGTAGCTTGTCCAACAGCAATATCTGCCTACCTCCAACTATCAAGGCAGTAATGCTTCGTGAATGTGTGAGCGTTCACCCACGTTGCTGCCCTGCATATGTCAGGAAGGGATGCTCCTGCAAACAGGGCAGAGGAAGTCACCACTTTTCTAGTTGAATGGGCTTCTGTTTTTACAGAAAGTGGGTGACCAGCCTTTTCGTGACAGAAGGTAATTGTTAAGGTGACCACAATGAGCAATGCTGCCCTGCCAGGGCTTGTCCTTTCCTAGGAACGGAAAAAGAGATCAATAGCTGAGAAATGTTATGGAAGATCTTCGATTCTTTGAAGAAAGAAAGAGCGTTGGCGAGACAATCGGCTCATTGAGGTGGTAAGTTGAAGGCACCTTAGTTATAAAAGAAGGGTTAGTGCGTAGGATGACCCTGTCTGGCAAAAATTAAAGATACGATTCTTTTATAGTGAAAGCTTGTATTTCACTGATACGTCTGGCTGACGTAATGGCCAGGAGAAAAGTCACTTTCCAAGAAAGGAACTTCAGTTCGCATTTATGTACTGGCTCAAAGGGTGCATTAGCTGTGACAGGCCAATATTTAATTTCAACAAAACTGGAGAAGGTTTAACAGGTGGGAAGGCTCTAAAAAGTCCCTTAAAAATACCTTAATGAGAAGATTGGACCATAGGGAAGTTTGATCTGAGCGTCTTCTATAACTAGAATTTTAAGCCAGGTGAACTCTTATAGAAGAGTGAAAAAGTCCTGATTTAGCTACGTACAAAACATAAGGCAGCACCTGCTCCGGAGATGATGAGAATGGATGCAATGCTTGCAAGATACACCGAGCACAGAATTTCTTCCATTTAGCTGTGTAACATTTCAACGTGGAAGGAGCTTGAGACTTCTATATTGTAGAACACTCCTCGGACAGCCTCAAATCCCTACATTCAGCGTGCTAAGGAGCCAAGCCGACAAAAGTAAGAGAGGAAATTTGTGGATCAACCACTTAGCCCTGGTTCATGTAGAAAAGATCCTCCCTTGGAGGGAAGGTAATCGGAACTCACTCTGACAGGCAATGCAGCTCGGTGTACCAGCATTGTCTTGCCCAACCTGGAGCAATAAGAATGATCCGACACGGCTCTTGTTTCATTTTCTGATGCACTGGAGGATACATCCCCGTCTAGGGCAACTGGATGCCTCTCCCCACGATTTTGGATAAGGAATCCTGCTTGCGAAACAGGGACACTTATTGTTGAGGAATGTAGTGAACAGATCTAATGTTGGGTTACTCCAGGATTGAATGACCACCTTCAAGTGCTGATTGTTGAGCACCCATTTGTGATATTGTTTGGATACCCTGCTGAGAGAGTCGATCCCCACGTTGTGAACATCCGGCATGTGCTCCACTTGCAAGGAGATTTGGTTTACAAGGAGCCATTCTCATATCTGCTGAGCAAGAAGGGAGAGTGCTGGAGATCTCGTGCCACCTTGCTTTCTGAGGTAAAAGATTGTTGTAGTATTTTCCATTCTGACGAGCACTGACACACACTTTATCCAAGGCTGGAAGGCTTTCAGACCCAGGAATACTGCTTTAAGCTCCAGAATGTTTATGTGGCACTCTGAGTTCTGTTTGGACCACTTGCTGTGAACCTGTAATCCTGAAGGTTAGCCCTCCATCCGTCCATTGATGCATCTGAGGTCATCACCAGCTGTGGCACAGTATGAAGGAAAGAGAGAACTTAAGAAAGGTTTTCCTTGGCCATCCACCCAACCATTGCGGCTCTCATTGCGGCATAAATCTCAACCTTACCGTTGAATGAGCCTGGAGACTGAATCCACTGTGCATCAAGCTGCTCCTGCAGCGGTCACATGCGGACACGGCAATCGGAAATGAGCGGGATGCGAGAAGACATCATCCCCAGCATTGATTTGTACAGCCTCACAGAAACAAACTTTTTTTGTTGAAAGAAGCTTTGTTGTACTCAGAATATGCACTATCCTTTTATGAGTGGAAAAGGCCTTGCCGAGATTTGTTTTTAAGACGTGCACTTAGAAAGATCGATGATTTGGTTGGAATTGTCAATTTTTTCCAGGTAGATGCGAAGACCAAGAGACTGGAAGAAAACTCGACAAGTTCTTGTTGATATCTTTGCCACTTGAAAGGAAGGAGCCTTTATGAGCCAATCGTCCAGGTAGGGGAACACCTGGTGACCTGAACGTCTTAAAAAGGCCGCTACCGGTGCCATGCGCTTGGTGAACACCTTGGGAGCGGATTTCAAACCGAGTAGAAGCAATTCAATTTGGTAAAAGCGCCCTGCCACCTCAAACCTTAGAAATTTCCCATGCTGAGGATGAATGGGAATATGAAAATAGGCGTCGAGGCGACCGAGAGAAGCCAGGTAATCCCTTTTTTCCATTAGAAGAAGAATCTCCTGAAAAGACAGTGTCCTGAAAGATTGTTTCTTGATGAACTTGTTCATCATTCTGAGGTCCATGACTTGCCTTTTTTTTCAATTTTTCATTCTGATGAGGAAGAAGTGAGAATAAAACTCTTGATTTTGATGTCTGAGGGGTACTTCCTCTATGGCTTGCTCGAGAAGAAGTCACTGTATCTCATTTTTGAGGTCCAGAAGGTGGCGCAGCGGAACTTTGTGCGGTGGAACATTTGGAGGATGCTGAATGAATTCCAGAGTGTCGTCGTGCTGGAAGATGTCTAGAACCCATTTGTCTGAAGAAATGTATTTCCATTTCAGAAAGGATGTGTAGAAGACACATGGCGTGGGACTCTGGTAGCAGGGGCCTGATGAAGTTCATTGCCTCCAATTGGTGTCTTGAGACTTTCCAGCCAATTGGCAGGGATGTGGAATTCCTATAGCCTGATGCCCAAGACATATTGTTTGGAGTCAAGGGCAGGAAGTTTTCATGTGTATTTTGTCCTTGGGACAAGTAGGCCCAACCCCCTGCAACACAAACCCTTTGGCTGCCAGTTTGCAGTACCACATTATGGATCAGAGAAGGGGACTGTCTATAGTTAAGGTCCATAAGTTAACACTATTCAAACTTGTGTTTATGGTTCATTAATTGAAAGCCTTTATTATTAGGGTGAGCACTCTAAGTAAATGTTGTAAGCTCTGACTGCCCTACTGACAGTGGTTCCAGTATAAAAATGTGTACACACGTTTTCAAAGTTTAGCAATATGAGGCTATGTATGATGCTCCCAGAATGCTCTCTGATTTGATGC
Organism: Triturus cristatus; assembly: GCF_964204655.1. Taxonomy (NCBI): domain Eukaryota; kingdom Metazoa; phylum Chordata; class Amphibia; order Caudata; family Salamandridae; genus Triturus; species Triturus cristatus. Next base: position 1,129,275,174 of record NC_140579.1, on the reverse strand, counting down.
AAATATTTGCAGAAGCTTGAAAGCAAGATTGATGATTCTTTGCTTTAAAAAAAAAAAAATCATAAAAAAATGATAGCAGAAAAAAAAACATTTCGCTAAACTACTGTAAGATTTTAGGTATCATTTCTTTGCAGCATCATTTAGTAAAGTGCTGATGCAAGCTAGTATTTCCCAAAAATATTCACAATGGAAAATCAGTGTAACCACTTTCAATAAGATTATGGGAAACAAAAATAAACAAGCACTGGCGAAGCCAGTAAATTTGAAATTGGTCAGATTTTTAATTTGTCAATGTGTGAATTTTTTGGCATGGTTTTTATAAAACCTTATTGGTGTGGGAGCTGCCGGGCTCTCACCATTATAAAAAACATTGGCAAAAGCAAAAATTGTTTTTGGTCTCCAAAACAATTACTGCCACAGTAGTTGCTGGCACTGAACAAAACTACTTTGTGTGCCGACATGCTCCTTGTGAAAGAGCAGACTGCTGTCACTCACAGTGAAGCCAGCCGATACAGAGAGAGAGAGAGAGACAGAATTTTAATAAACACAAAAGGTCATTGTCAACGCCAGACCAAATTAGGGGCCCAATTGTTAAAGAAAGTCTCAAAAGTGTACCCATGGTATATGTCCTTGCATTAAGTGCAGTAATACGGCTTTCATGAATTCCCAAGTGGTTCCAAACTGATCAAGGATCCTTCGGGGGTGGAGATGTTTAACCCCACTCGCATCACAAAACCGAGGGGGTCTGATTGGTGGCCAATGGACCACATATCTAATTTCATCAAATTATGGATCGGAAAACCCCTTGAGAAAGAAACGAGAACTCTGATGAGGGCAGAGTGGCCCAGGCCCTTCTTAGACAACAAGTCTGGATTGACACCAAATCTAGATCCTCAATTACTGACCTTTCTATTCAAGACAGGTAGAGATCCTAGGAAAGGACTTGGACGCTATTTCAAACAGTGCCAGGATAGAGTACTGGACACTCTTGGACCAATAGCTAAGATCATGGACTTGGCAGAAGAGGTATCCCTGAAGGGCACCCTAGTAGATGTGAAAGTACTGAGGGGATGGAGTCAATGCACATTATGCCTTCTTGGCAATGCAGGTCTAACATCAGAGCGAAGAAGGGCAATACTCATGAGAATAAACACCAAATTGGGGGACCTTGCCACTAAAGATGTCCAATGTGACCCAAATGGCCTTCTCTTTGGAGAAAACTTTATTAAGATTTTGGAAAAATATGTGTCCACTTTTTCAGTCTTCAGTAAGGCCCAATCAAACATGAGATGGATGTTCGGAGGTAGAATTTTTGGAAGGGCTGACAGGATGGGACTGGCTGTCAGCCGCGGACAATACAGGTCCCCATATTTCCAAGGTCAACGAGAATATGGTAGATATTTCCGAGGACACAACTCCTCCTTCTTCCCACAAAGAGGTAGAAACTTCAGCACCTGTGGTGGGGGCAGAGGCAGATCCCATGCTATGGACAGCAAGGTAAGAACGCTTCCTCTTTCTACTTTTTCCTTTACAAGGGTGGGGGAGACTACGCTTATTCAGCCAAAATTGGACATTACCACTAGAACGACTGTTGGGTATTAGAAACCATAAAGGGGTTCAAGATAGAATTCAACACAACACCCTACCAAGCATGACAACCCAGAGAGTTAACCTTAGATCAAGAGAAATCAGCTCTAGTAGACACAGAGGTGAACCAGAGAGAGAGATAAACAATGTTTGTTTAGACCATAGTCTTTAAAACCATACACAGCATAAAATCCTCATAGTAATAAATTAACAAAAAAGAACCACAATATATTTTATCACAATTTACAAAAGATATATAGATCCCTAAAATTCTCATCCATAAAATTCTCACTTTTGGGAGGACATCATAAATCATCATCCCTCTTTTAATTTCTCCTTTATAAAGTAATGTGTTGATTTCAGGAACTTCCTTAAAGCAATTGTAGAATCTAGGGATGACAAATCCATAAAAAGACAAGCCGCTTGCGCACGTGAGTTCACCTTATATTTTAAAAATATTGGTCGTAAAAATACTTTTCGTATCGCTAAAATCAATGTGCAATCAAGCAATATATGCAAAATATCATTTCTAACCCCTATTCCACATTTACAAATACCATCCATTTGGATCAATGCTGCTTTTGTTTTTCCATCCGCCTTCAAAGGGTTAATACCCACTCGTACCCATAAAATTTAGTGTCTTAACCATTTATTGGGCAAAAGTTCCAAATATGGGAACCGGTCCTCCCTTTCCCATGCACTCCTTACCCAATTAACTGATTTTTTCACCCTCAGATACTCAAGGTCTTGTGATCTAGAGAATTGTAGGCCTTGAACCCTAAGTATTTTCTTTGTAAAGAGTGTGTCCATGGATGGCTGCGAGAGACTCAACTTTAAATGCGCCGCTACGGACTGAAGGGTTTTCCTTACATCTCGTGCCCAACATAGGCTACTAGTTATAATTTCTTCTCTACACCATGTTGAGATCTTTTGCATACCCCCTAACTCCTGGCGGTTCCAAAATCTTAATAAGGATATTTGAGTCTTCACATTCCAGGCTATTAGCCCTACCTCCATTCTAATTGCTTGGATCATAGCACTACTTGGTAAAGACAGCAGCATTTTTATAGTCTTTCCTTCTTCACGATTCCAACTCCTTTTACCACTCAAATAGAGCACTTCTGCTCCATACAGAACTTGCGGAGGGATCATGGCTTCAAATGCATTTAACAAGGGTCTATGAGACATGTCGCCATATTCTTTATTACATTTTTTCAGGCCACACACTGACGAGGAGGCTTTTGCAACTTGTGCCTCCAAGTGGGTATCCCACTTCAATGTACTGTCAAACCAAAGGCCTAGGTATTTATATTCACTTACAATTTCTAGTTTGTCTTGTCCTAAAAACCAATACATTTTTTTTTTTTGCTCTTTTCCCAAACTGTAAGACCTTTGTTTTATCCATATTTACAATTAAAAACTTGTTATCACAGTAATTTTTAAGCACATTTAATTTTCTTTGAAGTCCCATTTCAGTTTGGTCAAGGATCACAAGATCGTCGGCATATAAAAGACAGGACACTTTATTTCTATTCATACGTGGACTCGCACTATTTTTTATTTCCAGCGCTGCAGGGAGATCTGCCAGAAAAATAGAAAAAATCAGGGGTGCCAGAACGCACCCCTGTCTAAGACCATTCTTTACAGGTATTTTATGAATTAATGACCCATTTGAATCTCTAATGACCTGGGCCCAGTTATCACTGGGTAACTCTTTTAAAATATTCAAAATGCCAGGTGAAATGCCATAGTTTTCCAGTACTCCCCAGAGGCTATTACAATCCACAGAATCAAAAGCTGCCCGAAAATCAACAAAGCAACAAAACAATTTACCATTTAGTTCAATCGACTTCCTGGCCATTGCCCACAGTGCAAAGCAATGATCTATTGTAGAATGACCTTCTTTAAACCCTCCTTGTTCAACTGGAACAATAGATCCCTCTTCAACCCAATCTTTTAATCTGTTTAAAATTATTTTTGCAAAAATCTTTTGTCCTATATCTAACAGGTTAATAAGTCTGTAGTTCTTAGATGCGTATACATTCCCTTTCTTGTGAATTGGCCTGATTATTGCACCCTTCCAATTTGTGGGTATGTTCCCTGATTCCAAGATTACTAAAAATATCTTAGAGAAGAATTCTGCCCACCAGGACTGATTTGAATTTATTATCATAGCTGGGAGGTTGTCTGGGCCTGCTGCTCTTGTTAAATTCAACGTCCTTATTGTACTAAGAACATTTACTATTGAGCAGTCCGATTTTAAGTTCTCTACTAGGCCACTCCAAACCCTTGGTCTCTCCTCCTCGATTCCACTCCCCTGGGGGTATAATTCCTGTAAATAATCTTCCCATATCCCCTCTTCCACTACGCAACTCATTGGGGCAACAGAAGATTCTGTTGCTGATTTTATTAACAACCAAAACTGACGAATATTCTTAGATTCTATTGCCTCCAATAATTTTCCCCAGCATGATTCTTTATGGGCCCTTTTTGCATTACGGATTAATAAAATATATTCTTTCTTAATTTTGGCAAGATTTTCAGCCTTTGCCTGGTCACATTTTTTACGTAGACTACATTTTTCTCTTCTTAGTTCTTTTTTCTTATTCAAGCAATCTATATTAAACCAATTTCCTTGTTTGGCCTGCCTCCTTTCTTTACCCTTGGCTGCTCTTACATCTGTTCTTAATTTTATTTTTATACATTTAACTACTTGATCTATTTTATCAAGATACCAAGATTAACTTTGGCCACTCACGCATCCTAGCCTAGCATTTTGTTGCAACCTAGTTAACCTTTCTATAAATACATCCGATAACCGATTAGTTATCTGCCTCGGATATTCCATCTCTTGAAAGATAACTTTATCACGAGTTGCCTGTGGGATTATTACCAGCTCTAATTCTATTAAATTATGGTCACTACAATCCGAAGGACTAATCCTAAAATCTGCTATTAATTCAAAGTTCCAGAGGTGAACCAGATGTTATTAAAAGTTGCTATTTGCAGGGTGACAGACTCAGAGCAGGGTTTTGTGAGCATGATCTTTTTAGCGAAGAAAAAAGACAAAGGCTGGCGCCTGGTCATAAATTCAAAAGAACTGAATACCTTGCTAGTTTACAGACATTTCAAAATGGAGGGTATTCACCTCTTAAGAGACATCCTACAAAAAAAGGACTAGCTTGTGATAATGGATCTAAGACACCTACTTCACAATACCTATGGACAGGGACTCTCAAAAATATTTAAGATTCGCATGGAAAGGAATAACATACCAATTCCATTGACTTCCCTTTGGCCTCTCCTCAGCCCCATGGTTCTTCACCAAAGTTCGAAGGACAGCAGTTGCTTTCTTGAGAAGGAGGGGTGTTAGCTTAGTAATCTATCTAGGCGATATGCTTCTGATGTCGCAACATCAGGAAGACTTGTTAAAACATATGAATTGGACTGTAGACCTTTTAGAAGGGTTAGGCTTCATCATCAACATAGAAAAATCAATAATGACACTGACTCAAAATCTGGAATTCTTGGGGTTCCAGGTAAATACCACTACAAGTCAATTGCAACTACCAGCCAAAAAACTGTCCAAAATAAAGAAAGAAGTTTCTTATGTTCTGTCCAAAGACGGAGTCAGTCTACGTGAAATAGCGAGAGTAGTTGGGCTTCTATCTTCCTCTATTCAAGCAGTGTCACCAGGCCCGCTACACTACAGAGTCTTACAAAGACTGAAATCTTTATGTTTAAAGAAGTGCCTATGGTATTCAGATACAATGCCTTTATCGCAGGAGGCCCGAAATGACCTCTTGTGGTGGTGGAACAATCTAGACAGCTGGAATGGCAAGGAAATCTTCGGGAACACTCCATGGCATACTGTGGAGTCAGACACAAGCAATTTAGTTTGGGCGTGACAAAATGTGAAAGATAGAGACGGGAGGGAAGTGGTCCCAAGAGGAACTTCCACTCCACATAAACTGTCTAGATATTATGGCGAGCTTGAACGCTCTGATGAGTTTCAAATCCACTCTGAAGAACAGTGTCCTGCTAATCAGGTTAGACAACTTCACCGCAGTATCCTATATCAACCGCTTGGGGGGGCAAGATCAAAGATACTTGCGGACCTAGCCAAGAACATTTGGCACTTCTGTTGGAGCCAAAAAATCATACTGAAAGCAGAATTTATTCCTGGTTATCAAAATACAAGAGCGTATTGGAACTCAAGGTTCCTAAAGGGTTCAAACGGCTGGAAATTGAATCCTATAGTCTTCAAGAGAAATCAAGATCTGTGGGACCCCTTTCATGTAGACCTGTTTGCCAGCAGACTCACTTTTCAGGTCAAACCCTATTACAGCTGGAGACCAGATCCCAATGCTCAGGCAGTGGATGCCCTGGTCCAACCCTGGGACAATCAGAATTGTTAAGCATTTCCCCCATTTGCTCTAATCCAGAGAGTTCTTCTGAAAGTCAGATCAGAACAATGCAGAATAGTACTAATGACTCCATTCTGGAATACCCAAGTTTGGTTTCCGGGAACGATGGAACTAGCAATAGACGTATCACATTTTAACCCTGGGAACAGTGGCCTTCTTCAAGGACAGGAAGGAGAAGAACATCCTCTCCTCCTAGAAGGCAACATGGACCTTCTTGCTTGGAAGATATCAGGAAATCTAAGAGATACTCAAGCCTTTCAGGAGAGGCTAAAGGTCTCTGGATGAGTCATGGGCACCAGGAACAAGGAGACGATACACTGGAGTTTGGAAAAAATGGTGTCGTTGGTGCCTGGAACGGTATTTGGATGGATCCCATCGACGCTCCTGTAGTAGATTTAGCAAATAATCTCACAGGTTCATTTAACTCAGGTCTATGTTATAGAACGATCAACTGCTATAGATCAGGCATATCGATTCAGACCCTCTGATCCATAGGGTAATGAAGGGAATTCAACTTAAACGTCCCCCAAGAATTTTAACCTCATTTTCGATCTATTTTCTACATGGCCCAATAACTCTTCTATTTCAAAAAAACAATGGTCAACTAAACTAGCAACCTTACTCTGTCTGATATCCTTTAGAAGAATCTCAGATGTTAAAGTGTTAGAGATGTCTAATAGATGTTATTCTCCAGACGGAGTGCATTTTGAAATATGGAAAGGGACCAAAACTATAACCGAAAGCATTTTCTATCCTTGTTTTCCAGATTATAAAAAAAATTTGTAGTGGACTGCATGAAAACGTATGAAAAATAATGTGTAAAATTAGACAAAAGCATGAAAAACAACTATTAATTTCCTTTGCTAAACCATATAAAGCAGCATCTACAGCTACCATTGCTAGATGGGTTAGATTAATAATGTCAGAAGCAGGAATAGATTTGTCAAAATTTGGGGCGCACTCTTCCCTTGGGGCTATGGCCAGTAAGGTTTTCAGGGCCGGAGGTTCCCTTTCTGATATCTTAAACGCTGTGGACTGGTCAAATGCATCCACTTTTGCACAGTTTTACCTTAGATCTGTGGGACATGTGAGCAGGACAGCGTTCGAAAGGTTTAAACATGCATAATGGTAGCCTCCGGTCTTGTAATGAAATGCAGATTCTAAAATTATCATGCAGAGAGAATCTTGATTTCATTAAAGACAACGGAGGCTAACATTATCCCACCCACCACACCCTGGTGAAGATTAACTAAATTTCTTTGATTCAGAAACAGACTTTAACTGAAGTATAAACCTACGTAGTTTTAAATTTAGTATATTTATATTTTATATATTTTATAACACTGTATAGTTTAGCATAACTTACACTCTATTTGTTATTACTTATAAGTATTTAGCTCCGAATAAATCGGAATTACCAGTTTTTTCTCTCCATTTCTTTCAGATACTTCTTGTTCGTGAGAATCACTTCAGTATCTATGCGTTTAGACTAGAAGTAATTTTAAAGAATTTATGGTTCTCCGTCGCAGCTCTAAGAGGATGATGCCCAGTTACCATTACGTTATATATATTGGGGCAGATTTACAAGCCCCTTGCGCCACTTTTGTGTCACTTTTAACGAGGGGAAAGTGACGCAAAAGTGTCGCAAGGGGCTTGTAAATCTGCCCCATTGTTCTTTGGAATGCTTTTATTCATGATGTAATGTGTTCTTTAAAGGGCTGCATGTTAGGGCAGCAATAGAAGTATATTGAATAATGTAAGCCTCCGTTGTATTTAATGTAATCAAGATTCTCTCTGTATGATAATTGGAGAATCGTCATTCCCTACCCTTGCTTCAAAAGGGCACTTGGGCTGCCTGTTGCTGGGGAATTGTTGCCTGTATGGCAAATTCTTGGCAATGCCTCGAAAAGGTGAAATTGTTGTGGATACTGCTTAGTGGGTTTGGAGAGACCAAGGGAGCACAAAGTAACTCTACTCTCTATGAAGCACTCAAGGGCAGAGTTTGCCTTCTCACTTAAACATTGAGGTGCATCAAAAGGCATATCCATTAGTGAACAGCTGAAATTGACTGACCTGAGGGCGAGGCTAGCAGAAGAAAACTATTTTTCCCCAAATGCTTCAATTTTTTTTTACTCTCTTTCCGGGGGTATTAGGAAAAGAACAGCGGTAAATTTTGCTGGTTGAGACCTGCACTACCAGGCTCTCAGGATTATGGTGCTGTGTTAGAAAGGCTGTGTCACCCAGACCAATTCTGTTTATAGATGGGCAAGAGCAGGGTTTGGCCCAAGAGCTCTTTAGGGTGTTGATCAGAGCTTTGTTGAGTGGCAGTAGGGGTTCAGATGAGGATTGTCCTGGTTGTAACCCTTCAGTGAGAACGTTGTGTTTTTTATCTCAATGAAAGGCAATCACAGACCTAAGACTTCGGCCGCTCATCTAATGACCATGGCAAATGGAGTACAAGAAGTGGTGCTAAAAAGGGCAGTGACCCAATGGAGAAGCTAACTCAAGCTGGACAGCCTAAAACAAAGCCTGCAAACAGAAAGAAATCAACTGTCCTATTTTTTTATGTGTGGAGAGTCTGCAGTTGCAAAGATACTACTCGTAAAATACCTTTGGCAATGACAAACAAACATAAACTTACACAAAAGTGAAAGTTTACCTTCGTGAATCAGGCTCATGATATCTAGTTCTAAGCACATCTAGTGATTCGGAAGAAGTTTTCTGGCTCAATATAAAGAACAGGTTTTAGTGTTCACAAACACTTTAATTTACCGATTTAGAGAGTTTGAAAACATTAAACCTCTTTGTAGATCTGGGGCCCTATATGTCCACAATAGTAAATAAACAACATGTGTATCTTGATATTCCTTTAAAAACACATAAATGTTATGGGTTTGAGTAACTAGAATTGACTTAAATGTATTCCAGAAACAAGTTTTTTCTGTTTACATTTCAACAACCATGCCAGGAATATTGTAGAGTGGCGCTTAGCAGAATCTGTTCTAGGCAGAATTTCCCCTTTAGTGGCTCTAGAGATGAAAGAAGTAACTTATACTAGATATTGACATTTTTGGATATTTGCCCTAATCTTGGTTTGCAATAGGTATTTTCTGTATTTGTTTTCCTCTGTTTTGTACTCACAGTTGCACCGAAGAACACCTCACCGCCTTCCTTAGCACTACCACACCACCGACATCAACAGATGCTAACCCATCAGCAGGTTACATTCACCGATGGATCTCCAACTCCGCCAACACTCTGGCACCCGTCAAGAAGGCACCAGGCAAGCAACACTCTAAGAAAGCCAGCTGGTTCACTCCTGACCTCCACAAGTCCAGACACACCTGCAGACAACTTGAGAAGAGATGGAGGGACAACAAAATGCTGTAAACCCACGCAACCTTGAAAACCGTTGTCAACGCACACCACCTTCTCCTCCACAAAACAACAAAGAAAAAGGCTCACCAAGACAGAATCAACACCAATGCAAACAACAGCAAAGAACTTTTTGCCATCATCAAGGAGTTTGCCAGGCTCAACAACGAGACCACAAACGTCCCACCCTCCCAAGACCTCTGCAATAAACTCAGCACCTTCTTCCACCACAAGATCAGGCAAATCTAAAACAGCTTCAACACCCAAGACCCTGCCACAACGTCCGTCACCACCGCACGCCACCACACCGCGCCCCAACAGATACTGTTCAACTGGACTCCGCTTACCACAGATGTAACACTCAAGACCATGAAGAGCATCCACTCTGGAGCCCCATTGGACCCATGCCCTTATCACATCTTCCATAGAGTAGCCACCTCCATCGCCCCAGAGCTTCGCTGCACCATCAACAGCTTAATCAAAACCGCCACCATCCCTGATGACTGGGATCACACCAAGATCAACCCCCTGCTGAAGAAGCCATCCGCCAACCCAACAGACCTCAAGAACTTCAGACCCATTTCCCTCCTCCCCTTCCCAGCCAAGGTCATTGAGAAGGCCATCAACACCCAGCTCTCGGAGTTTATCGACGAGAACCATGCCCTGTACATTTCTCAATCCTGCTTCCGAAAAAAACACAGCACCGAGACTGCACTCCTTGCCACCACCAATGACATCCACTCCCTACTCGACCACTGCCAAACTGCTGCCCTCATCCTACTGAACCTCTTGGCTGCCTCTAATACCGTCTCCCACCGTGCCCTAATCATGAGACTCCACGTCACTGAAATTCACGGCAAGGACCTGGACTAGATCCACTCTTTCCTTACCGGTCGAACACAGTGAGTCAGACTACCTCCATTCCTCTCAGAACCAACAGAGATCAGCTGCAGAGTGCCACATGGCTCCTCCCTGAGCCCCACACTCTTCAACGTCTACATGGCCCTCCTTGCGGCCATTGTCAGAAACCACAAACTCAACATCATCTCCCTAACCAACGAATCCACAGCTGCCAGTACCAACTTCCATAGTGGGATGAAGGCTGTGGCCACCTGGATGAAAGATAGCTGTGTCAAGCTCAATTGGACAAGACCAAAGTACTCATTCTGGGAACCACCCCCTCAGCCTGGGATGACTCCTGGTGGCCCCCAACTCTGGGAGCCCCTCTGTTAGGTCCAATGACCTTCGTAACCGCTCAGCGGGGGTGATGAGAAGCTAGTTCTTCTATTCCTTTTTACTTTGCCTCCCAAAGAGTGCTTTATGATCACTGTTTTGCAAGGAAACTCATCGGGGAACAGGGGAATGGGAGAAAAAAATAAAGGGTGTGATGTACTTCGGAGAGGCGCTGGTCAGGAAACCCTCACGGACAGTGCAGACCTCGAAGGTGTCATGGACCCTTCGACCATACAGGACGAGACCTGTGTGTAATATAGGAAACAGTAGGTAAGAAGACATACACTCAAATGACACATTCACAACACTGCACTCCGCTCTTGTTCCTGTGTACACACGTCCACCTCTCTCACAGCATGCCTTGAACAACTCAGCTGTCAGTTCCAGGTCTTGCTAGGTATGGGTGTAGAAAACAAGGTAAGAGAACAGAAACCAATGTAGGAAAAGAAAAGGATAAACCCAGAGCGCAGAAGGAGAATCTCTCCAGTCCTCTGTGTTCAGTATCTCCAAGAGCGGCTCTCTGTTGCGCCACAGAAGCAGTCAGGGAATTGACATGGTTAGCTGTTCACGAGGAATGCATTACCTCTGTGCCCTCATATGGTCCCCGTCACCGTGTAGCAGCAAGAGAAGCAACACAGCTTGCAATCCGGGCACCGGCAGCCGTCGATGCCGGGGACGTTCTGTTTTCCATCCTGCAGGGAAGACGCAGCCCACTCCGTCGAGTCTCAGGTAAGAACCCACGCAGCTAATGCCAGCAGCAAAGAACAAGATGCGCTGAAGGACGACAGTGCGTAGGACGCAGTACCCATAGATCTAGGAAAGCGCAAACAGGGTACTGCACTGGAAACGGTCACTGGGTGCTAGAGTTTGAGCACAAGCTTAATAATCCTTAAGAACCAAATAATCCAGGAGACGCCAGAAAGTGGAGCTACACGCGCAGCCAGCGAACACAGGAATCTGTATGTCAAGCACCTGGCCCGAGTCCAGGAGGGGCTTATATCCTGTCGTCAATCAAGCAACTGTTTTCCGGTGACTCTTCAGGTCTCGATCCCTGGGGGCCGCTGGGAGTCGTAGTTCTTCATGCACACATGCCTCCCAGCGTACCCCTTACGTGTGTGAACTTTCTGCCAGAGACCACCATGACACCCTCCCACCCTCACAGATCACACACGCAACCTCGGCATCATACTGAACTCCTCACTGACAGTGAACCGCCAGATCAACGCCGTATCCTTATCCTGTTTCAACACGCTCTACCTGCTCCGAAAGATATTCAGATGGATCACCACCGAATCCAAAAATACGGTCACCCACACTCTCATCACCAGCAGACTCAACTACAGCAATGCACTCTATGCCGGCATTACCCAGAAACAGATCAGGAATCTACAGAACGTACAAAATGCCGCAGCCAGACTGGACCTAGATATCCCTCGCCACAGCCACATCACTCAATACCTCCGACAACTCCACTGGCTCCCAGTCAACAACAGAATCGCCTATAAGCTCCTCAAACATGCCTACAAAGCTTTCCATGATGCAGGGCCAGCATATCTGAACAACCGCCTCTGATTCCATAAACCGCCAGACAACTTTGCTCTGCCCAACTTGCTCTGGCCATCTGGCCACCATCCCACGGATTCACAAGACCAGAGCCAGAACCTGAGAAAGATCCTTCTCCTACCTAGCCCCCAAGACATGGAACACCCTGCCCCTCCACCTCAGGTATTGATTGATTGATTGATTGATTGATTGATTGATTGATTGATTGAACGACTGGACAACAACGCCCACGACAGCAAGGAACTCTTCAGCATCGTCAAAGAGTTCTCCAACCCCAGCGCCGGAAATAACGACATCACTCCCTCGCAAGACCTCTGCAACTCACTCGCCTCGTTCTTCCACCGCAAGATCGCCAACATACACAACAGCTTCAACGCACAGACCACGCACCCTACCACCGAACCAACGCCCGCCACCGCCACCCTCTGCAACTGGACCCCGGTCAGCACCGAAGACACCACCCGCACGATGAACTCCATCCACTCCGGATCACCAACCGACCCCTGCCCACACCACGTCTTCAACAAAGCAGACGCCATCATCGCACCCCATCTCCGGGACATCATCAACACCTCCTTCCACACCGCCACCTTCCCGGAGAGCTGGAAGCACGTCGAGCTTACCGCCCTCCTGAAGAAACCAACGGCGGACCCCACCGACCTCAAGAACTACCGCCCCATCTCGCTCCTTCCTTTTCCTGCCAAAGTCATCGAGAAGACCGTCAACAGACAGCTTGCCGCCTTCCTCGAGACGAACGGTTCCCTCGACCCCTCGCAGTCCAGGTTTCGGGCCAACCACAGCACCGAGACAGCCCTGATCGCAGCCACCGACGACATCAGAGCCCTGATTGACAACGGGGAAACAGCGGCCCTCATCCTCCTGGACCTCTCTGCGGCGTTCGACACTGTCTGCCACCGCACCCTAGTGCAGCGCCTCAGCAACATCGGAATCCAAGAGAAAGCACTGGAGTGGATCATCTCGTTCCTCGCCGGTAGAACCCAGAGAGTCCGCCTCCCCCCGTTCAGATCCGAGGCCACCGAAGTCATCTGCGGCGTACCACAAGGATCCTCACTCAGCCCAACCCTCTTCAACGTCTACATGAGCCCCCTCGCAGCCATCGCACGCCAACATAACCTCAACATCATCTCCTACGCCGACGACACCCAACTGATCCTCTCCCTCTCCAACGACCCCGCGACCGCCAGAGCCAGCCTACACGAAGGGATGAAAGACGTCGCCGACTGGATGAAGAACAGCTGCCTGAAACTGAACTCAGACAAGACGGAAGTCCTCATCCTGGGATCATCACCCTCTGTCTGGGACGACTCCTGGTGGCCCCCTGCCCTGGGCACCGCTCCCAAGCCAACGGACCACGCACGCAACCTGGGGTTCATCCTGGACTCCTCCCTCTCGATGACCAGACAAGTCAACGCCGTTTCCTCATCATGCTTCAACACCCTGCGCATGGTCCGCAAGATCTTCAGATGGATCCCCACAGAAACCAGGAAGACCGTGACCCAGGCTCTCGTCACCAGCCGACTGGACTACGGAGACACCCTCTACGCCGGAACCACAGCCAAACTTCAAGAAAGACTCCAACGCATCCAGAACGCCTCCGCACGACTCATCCTGGACATCCCCCGACAAAGCCACATCACCGGACACCTGAGAGACCTGCACTGGCTCCCCGTCAGCAAGAGAATCACATTCAGACTCCTCACCCACGCACACAAGGCTCTCCACGACTTGGGCCCCAAGTACCTCAACGACCGCATGACCTTCTACACACCCACCCGCCAGCTACGATCGACCAGCCACGCCCTCGCCACCGTACCACGCATCCGCAGAGCCACCGCCGGAGGAAGATCCTTCTCCTACCTGGCAGCCAAGACTTGGAACTCCCTCCCCACCCACCTGCGGCGAGCCCAAGACCATCTCACCTTCAGGAAGCAGCTCAAGACCTGGCTGTTCGAGCAGTAACACACCCCTCTCCCCCAGCGCCTTGAGACCCTCCCGGGTGAGTAGCGCACTTTACAAATGCCGTGATTGATTGATTGATTGATGTTTGGAGTGCTGACATGTGAGAAGAGCTGTTGCTGTACACATGAGGCTGTTTAACTCCTAACACCAAATTCTCAAAGAAGTTGCTTGAAGCTTTGCATTGTGCTGCCTTGTTATGCTCGCAAACAGATGAATTCAAAATTGTTCAGTATACAATCTGACAGCGTGCAATAAGGCTCACATCGCTGCACCTTTAATGTTAATTGAATGGGAATTGTTTTCGTACAATAGCACATCCTAGTCAGGAAGCAGACCTTCATCTCAGCATTCATATTCACAGTATGCCAGTTTTATGAGTCCAATCCCTTAGAAAGACAAGATCACTATGCCACAAAGGGTGGAACACATTAAATGGGTCATAAAGAGGCACACAAAGCAGTCGATGGGACAGCTGTCTGCTTCTTTTGATGCCCACAGCCTTACACACAATTCTGAGCTGCCAGAAATTGTGTTGAATTCACAAAGGTAACTTTCACTTTTGAGTAAGTTTACACTCTTGAGTGAGTTTACTACTTTTTGTTAACCAGAAACTGCACTTTCGTAGTGAGTTACACTTTTGGAGAGACTTACATTTTTGTAGTAAGTCTAGAACTATTCATTGCCAACCACAGGCCCTGCAACAACCTCCCATAAAAATAGTGGAAGTATGGACTTAAAATAGAACCCCATAGAAAATAATGTTAAATTAAATTAGATAGGTCGGAGGCTCTGACTATTTAATCTCTGTTCTTGGAAGATCGTGCTGGGACTGCTACCTCTGCCCTTGACCAGCCAGGATACTTTGCAGTTGCGGGAAGAACGGCGAAGAGGCACAGCAAACGGGACTGCGAGGTCCAGGGTGCACGCCTCCAACCTTCGTTAAGCACACCTGGAACCTCTTCCCTGCCCCGCCTCCCACACGCCCCCTCTTCTATAGTAAGGACCCTGCTCACACGCGCTAGCGGTACGCGCGCGGTCGTAGCTCGGACGAAGACCGGACAAAGAGCGGGCCCTCTAAGGCCCTCCGAGGCCGATCGAGGCTGGGCTGGGCCAGGAGGGACTCCGCTGTACTGCGGTAATTGGGAGTATTTAAATATTGTCATGGCTTCTAGTGAGAATGTTATGCCAGGGGAGAAACCAAGGCCAGTGGTAAATGGCCCCCTTGATAGTTATTTTAAAAAGACTCTTGTAATGGATAAGGAGCAGGATACTACCCTGGAGGAGCGCAGACTTGAAAGACGTCGTTCTATTGAGAACATGAAACGTAGAGCTTCAGAGGTTGTTTCTTTAAACGTTCCTGTTGTCGATAGTGGTAATAACGGTGATAACGACACCCCCCTTTCTCAAGAGGGTGTTCCGCTATTGTTACGTGATTGCTCGCCCACAAACTGTGTCCCAAGTGTACAGGTCATCAGCGACTCTCTCCCTCCAAATGCCAAAAGTCATTCTAAAATCTTTAATACACGGCTTAGAGGACGGGGGGTAGGAAAAAGGGCTAAGAATCTGAACAGGGGGATTATTCATGGCCCTCCTCCTAGGAAAATAAGGCGTAGGGTGGGGGTGATCAATGGCCCCAGGATCCATCATTCAGAATTCGGCCATTTTCCTTCTAATGGGTCTGTTTCCGGGTTGGCAACCGTGTCAGATCATAGGCAGATAGCGGCCATTGGCACTTGCCCAACGGCTGTGAACCCTGCTGTGACCTCCCCAGAGCCCGCACTACCAGCTGTAGTTCTCCCACAGGCGCCTGCTATTCCCACCGATTTCTTAGCCAAACTGGGGGACATGGTTAGCATTCTCCTTTTGCCCATTACTGACAACTTAAGGAGGCTGGAGTATAGGCTAGAGAACATTGAATCTACATTGAGAAACATGGCTGTTGTAGGTAAGGTTACAGCGGAAGGTATTAGTATACGGGCTGCAGCTCCCCCTATAAACCTACCTAGGGAAACTCCAGTTCTCAGTAGGAACGTAACGCAGACTGTGGGCCACTTAGCTCCGGATCATGGTAGAAATGGACCTTTGAAGCCTATGGAACATCTAGTTAGCAAGCCCGTTATGGATTTGGCGGAGGAGGCCAGTATTGCCCAAATAGGGAGTACAGACCAGGTGCAGGGTAACCCTAGGTGGGAGTGGGCCCCCGGGATCCATGGTCTTCGGGTTGATTTACCCCCAGAAGCTGCACCCTTAGTGGTGGTGTTGACTGGGGTTCCTGTACTGGCTGATAACAAGAGTGAAGATTTCGCCCAGCTAAAAAACAAAATCATACATTGGTTAAGAACATATAGACCTATAAATAAGAAAGTAAATGGTGAGATATTGCATGTTAGACGTCTCCCATGGCTTGGTGGAAGAAATAAGGATGTCGATGGAGATATAGTTCTGATTAATTTCAGAGACCCAGAAGCGGTAGCTTTTATATTGAATTGGCCCCTGGGTAATGGTAATAGTCAAATTTGCCCGCGAGCTCTGACCTATTTCTATCCTAGGTCTTTGGTCTTCCCCACATCCTATGTAGGGAAAAACCGTACAGTTTACTCAAATGATCCCACAGCCCTATATGCAACAAATCTGCGAATCGATCACCAAGGTTGGAATATGGTTCCCTTCAGAGGCCACAGGAATAACAACATTCGGAGAATGGAGCACCTGAGGCCCTTTACACCCATAGAGTTAGGGAATAGGTTTGATGTTTTTTCCGGCATGGATGATTGTGATTGAAAATTACAGTTTGGGCAGGGTATGAGGGAGAGTCAAACAGGAGGTAGAGTTGAGGGGAACGTTACTGTGTTATCTAATGAGGCTGATGACCCCCAAAACAGTGATGGGGTTCTCATGGATGCGGAAATCAGTGCCGCCATTCGCTCTCTTTCCCCTACCCATACTCTGCCTGTGGGAGTTAGTAGTAGTAATATCACTCAGCTAGCAATCCGGGAAGAGCATTTTGAAATACCCACTCCAGGGAGTGTAGATAAGGAAATAGGAGTTATTCCCCCTCCATCGCCTAGTGGGAACGACGTTATTCGACTGTTATCCTGGAACATAGCAGGGTTAGAAAGGAAACTAACTATCCCGGACTGGAACAACTTTATCGAAAAATTCGATATATGTATGTTCCAAGAAACCTGGAGTTTAGTCCCAATTTATAAATCGGGATATGCTACCTTCTGTGTACCTGCTCACAGCAGTGGCAAGGGTAGACCCTCTGGGGGCCTACACATTTGGATAAAAGTTGATCTAAACTGGAATATTTCAGTTCATGATTCCGAGTGTAGGGATATTCAACACCTTACTTTGCCAGGCCAGGCGCGGGGAAACAAGTTGGAGTTATTTAATATCTATGCTAGAGGGACCCAGGGTGGTAAATTGTCTTGTACTTTTACAACTTTGGACCAGGTACTAGCTAAGTGCCCACTAAACTCTAAAATACTTGTGGGGGGAGATTTTAACTGTACATTCGAACCCTTAAGTGAGGACGATCCCCTGGGCCTAGAGGAGGACGATGCTAGCTGGTCTATTCCTGCCTTGACATTATCCCCGATTAAAAAGTGGTCTGCAAAGGCGCTACAGATTAACACCCTTACGGTGGACCATAATTTAAGAGCAGTAAATGGTAGATCGCCTTCCGATCGGGACGGGGCAATGACTTTTAATAGACTCAACAGCCCGTCCAGAATTGATTATATTTTATTGGACGTCACTATGTGGCGTGATCTGGTTGACATGGAGGTGAGCCCCTCGCAAGATAGCGACCACAATCCCTTATGTATGTCATTAAGGTGGAGGGATTTAAAAAGCAATCAAAACCCAGCCAAATTGATGACAACAAAGGAGGTGATCCCATACGACGGCAATCGAAGATTGAAATGGGAGAAGGTAGCTTCTCACCCAGATAAACTGGCAAAGATTAAAAGGTACATTGATGGGCTGATCACTGAGTTGAAGGTTATAATCATGGAGACAGAGGTGGGCAATGACTCGCTCTTCCCACAAATTTATACAAATGCCATTGAAGAAGTTGGCAAATTATTTTTAACCCGGTGTCCTAAATTAAATGCACCTAAACCCAGTAATCCCTGGTATTCTACAAAATGTCGGGCAAAAAGACGTAAGTTTACTGTTGCCCTTCGTAACAAGAACCAATTGTTGGTGAGAATAGCTAGGAGGGAGTATGCGGAAGAACAAGCTCGGGCAAAAAAAGAATGGGAGGAACTGTATTGGCAGGACCTTAAAAATGCATCAAGAATGAAAAATAGTTCACTATTCTGGGATTTGATTAATAAAGCCAGAAATTATAATAGGCCTCCGATGGCTAATCACATCACTAGCCAACAATGGCATTCCCATTTTTCAAAAATCTATGGTGACTATGATGCACCCAAATATCTGTATCGAGCTCCGGTTTTTTCGGTTGAGAACTCATTTGAGCCTTCCGAGGTTTTAGAGGCCATAAGACACCTAACCCCTAGGAAGGCAGCTGGCCAAGATGGCATTCCGGGGGACCTGCTTATAAAAGAATCCGTAGATTGGGCTACAGCTATTGCATTAATAATGAACCTAATAGCTAGGGGCCATCCTGTCCCAGACTCGTGGAAGGGGGCTGAAGTAATCACGGTCTATAAGAAGGGGGATAGGGATGACCCCGCCAACTACAGACCAATCAGTCTGATAGACGTGATTCAGAAAGTGGTTGGAAGGGTCATCATTTTGCGGGTCAGTACTTGGATGGATGAGAAGCAGGTTCTCTCTCATTACCAGGCCGGATTCCGGAGGAAAGTAGGTACAATGGACCAGGTCTTCCGCTTTTTCTCGATCTACTGGAAAACCGTGTTAATCAACCAGGGTAGTCTCTATCTGGCCTTTATAGACCTCAGGATGGCGTTCGATCTGGTCCCTCGCGCTAGGCTATGGGAAGTCTTGGAAGAGCTGGGCTTGCCAGGTTACCTACTGGACCTTATAGTTAAGCTCCACGAGGGTAACTACGCAAGAATCAGATGGGGTACCCAAGGCCAATTGACTGAGAGGGTCCCCGTGAGGAGGGGAGTCCGCCAGGGCTGTGTCATGGCGCCGACTCTATTTTCCCTATTTGTAAATGGTGTGGTGGACTACCTGGGAGAAGAGCCGGCGGATGCTCCATCCCTGGCGGGTGAAAAAATACCAACTCTCCTCTTCGCGGACGACACCATCCTGATCTCAAAAACCCCGTCAGGTCTCCAAAAGTTATTGGACCGATTTAGCGATTTTTGCAATGATAGGGGTCTTACAATTAACACCTCGAAAACCAAACTTATGGCCATATCCCCCTCCAGGAAAATTTGGAATAATTTTTCGCTTAATTGTGAGTCCTTGGAAATGGTGGAGTCCTTTGACTACCTGGGAGTAAGGGTGAATAGCCGGATGTGTTGGACTGACCATCTGGCTAAAATGTCATTAAACTTTAAAAGAGTGGCAGGGGTGGTAATGCGTGAGCATAGATTGTCAGTGAGTAAACCCGTGGCCCCGGCCTTAGCTATTTACGAAGGCCAAATATTACCTAGTGCCCTGTACGGGTCTGAGATCTGGGGGTTTGAAAATATCTCGGATTTAATAACCTCGGAAAACAAATTTCTGAGAGATTTGGTTGCCCTACCTGTTTCCTCCCCACTGATACCTTTACGTCTAGATATGGGCAGGCGTCCCCTTAAGGATATTGTGCGCTTGCGCCCATTACTTTTTTGGTGCAGGCTGAGAAGAACTGAGGAGCTTAAGAACTATGCTGCTGCATTGGACGAACTTATCTTGTTGGACAAAGGTAACAGGATTAAGTGGTTGTGTAACCTGCGGCAGCTGGTGGGATCCATGGGTCTTAGTGATCTATGGAAAAACCAATCTCCCCCACCCAAATTAGTTATTAAGAAGCTTTATTGGGAGTGGGTCCAGCTGGAGTTTTCTCGTAGTGGCACTAGGGGTTCTCTCACTGAGCGGTTTCTGTATCACAAGGGGTCGAGGCTATTTGAATCATTTCTTGACTACATTGAGAAACCCCTTGACAGATCACTATATTTAAAAATTAGATTTGGAACCCTCCCTGTAAATGCTTTTACTTTTGGGTGGAACTCATATGGTAGTCCAACAAAGGCGTGCCCGTGTTGTGCAGCCCCCACTGAGTCCTTGGCACACCTTATGTTTGCTTGCCCGGCTTACAAGGTACCTAGGAGGATATGGCTAAAACCATTATGTAGGGGCCTGGGCCTTCGTTGCCATGTAATGGCCCTGCGAGTACTCTGTACCGATACATCTTCCACTTCATTGGTGTGTGGTGTCGCCAAATTTATTGGGAACGCTTGGGTGATTCGCACGAGGAAACTTAGGTCCCAACTTACTACGTAGACCGGGATTGTTTGTTATTATGATGATTTTTAACATTGTCTTTTGTAAATGTAATTTTATGTGTTATGTGGTATAAACTCTAGCGATTTTATTGATTTTATCCCATGCTTAAATAGGTCATGTTATTGTATACTTACTTTTATGATGAAATTTTTTATCGAATAAAGTATTACTGACTGACTGAAATTAGATTATTTAAATATATGAATATATATAAATTGATGTTAAGATATTTGAAAATAGTATATATTTATAAGTATTTAATAACCTATTAATATTATACATTGCTTTTAATAATTATTAATGCACATTTAAAACCCCTTTTTTTAATCAAGTAGGAACTTATGTTTTAATTGAAGCTTCAGAAAAATAGTTTTAACTTAATATAATTCCTTTAATTAAAGTTTTAATTCAAAATTAATTTAATAGTGCTCTGTATTTATTATGTTCTTCATCTAAAGTGAAAATATAAAATGAATATACATAAATGTTTAAACAGTTTTAAACCATTTTTCCTATGCAAGTGTGGATCCACGCCCCTAATGCTGAGTCTCCCTTTGCAGTTGTTCAATAACTGCTTTACAGAGTTGGACTAGGACATTATTGACTCCAAACTTACTGTACCCAAAGAGCTTGGACAGGAAGCTGACATCTAGATCAGTCCCAGAGTGTCAAGGAAGGTACCTGGAAGAGGGTACCACTAGAAGGATGGGCAGGGTCCCCACCAAGTGAAAGTGGGGGGGATAGAGCAAAACAAAAGTTCTTCAAATGAGTTTTCAGGACAAGGAGTTCAATCCAATCCTGGGCAGTCAAAGAGTGGGGTTAATGAGAAGAGTTCCCTGGGCTACTCCCAGCCCTCAAGTCTCAGGTTCCCTAAAGGTAGCTGTGAGTCCAGCTATGCCGGTTGACTGTTAGGAAATGATCTTGAGTGTTTATGGAAAGAGGCCATGGAGAATTTGGAATGCAACCAGGAGGTAATGAAACCAGAAGGACACTCTGTTGGAGTTTCAACCTGGCCAAAAGGAGGGTGCAATGTAGACTGTAGTTCCCTGAGCCTTGAAGAACAAGTAGACCAGGCCCCATGATGTTAAGGAAAGGAAAGGGGAGGTCACTACCTGCTAGACCACTTAAGGGTCCTGCATGTGAACCTCCTCAAACCCCATTTTGAGAGGTCAGAGGTCACAAAGGTCTTGTTGTCAGATGGAAGTGAGGAGAAGGAGAACAAACCTCTCCCAGGCCTCCTGTCTTCCAATGAGCACGATGGATCAGCGGAGGGTGTCATTCTCTCCCCCACAATGACTCCAGAACAGGAGAGATAATGCTGACAGTTGTTGGGATGATTCTCCCATCTTTTCTCACTAACCCTGGGTCTCACTCACTGATGTACCCATGATGGCGACAGAGGACAGCATGCCTATCAAGAATAGGACCTACAGGTTGTCTGCTAAAATGAGAGCCAGCATCAAGGATGAGGCTTACAAGATGTTGGATTTGAGGGTGGTTGAGCCCTGCTTTAGTCCCTCGTCCAGTCCAGTTGTATTCATACCAGAGACTGCTCAACCGGGCACTACCCCAAAAATGAGGTTCACTGTGGGCTAAAGGGGTCTCAGTTTAGTCACTAAGGCTGATGCTCACCCTGTCCCCAGCCAGATCTGCAGATCTTATTGATTGGTTGGGGGCTACCAAGTTTCTGAGTACCAGGTCCTGACTAGGCTACAAAACATCAAGTCAGTCTACATGGATAACAATTCTATTTTCAGCTGAAGCTGGGATGACCACCTGCAGCACTACCAGGAAGTGCTTTAGGCCCACAATGAGAGAACCTGATTATCAAGGCCAGATAGGGCAGGGATCCTTTTATATATTTTGGCCACCAAGTTTTCAAAGGCAATGCCCAGCCTCTTCATCCCAAGATACAGACCATTATGGCTTGTGACCCACCCAAGACTCAGACCCAGGTGAGAGCTTTCTTGGGCCTCACTGGGTATTGCAGGAGAATTGGTAAGGACTATGGCACCATTTTTGCCCCCTGTCAAGTTCTCAACTGGATTTTCAGTGAGAGAGGCCACGGTGTAAGGTCCCATCCTCCCTATTGACCAAGATGACCAGACAGTATTCAAAGCCAACCCAGATTGAAGGTGAAGGGGGAAATGGAAGAGGGGAGTCATACAGGTACTAAGCCCCACACCTAAAAATTTATTTCTTGTTAGGAAGTGATCACTCAATTTTACACTGAAGAACAGAGTTGAGACCAAAACCTACATCTTCAGGCCATATTATGTATTCTCAAAGTACAGTTATGGTGATCCAGGTCCAAGGGCGGCTGCTATGGAATTCGAGTACACTTAGCAAAATTATCAATCCAATCGAGATGGCCCAACCATTACAAACCATTCCCTCAACAAACCAGATAATAAACTTTGAAGCAGTCATCAAAAACCTGGAACAATCTTTGCAGGAAAATCTAAAACAACGAAGGTCAAGAGCGGAAAAAACAAAAGACGGAACTTAGATACAAACGCAACGGAATTAAATAAACTAATAAGGGCACAGTTCCTTCAATTCTCTGAAATAAAACAACGTGAAATTAACAACTTAAAAAAACGGCGCAGGAGAGAAAAGGAAAAAAATCGTTAAAAAATACAGGACAAATAATGGGTGGACATACAGATAGCAGCAAAACAGAAAAATAAACGTTCATATTGGGGTATAATCGCCAAAGAAATAGGCACAAAAAAATCACTACATGCTATCGCAGTCCCCCCCTCAGAATGGGAAACGTACTTAACTAACTTATATAAATTAAAACAGAGGACAGAAAGTATGAATCCAACCGCAAATAAGTCAGGAGGAAATACTGTAGATAATGGAGCTCCATCTTCTTCCCTAATTGAACTTTATATAAAAAAAGGCAAGAACGTCGGGAGCAACGGGACCGGATCAGATCCCAATTAAGGTCCTCCAAAGCAATCCCAAAGAATGGAGCAAGTTCTTAGCTCGCCTTTTTCGCCATAGTTTTGATACAGGGGAAATCCCAAAATCTTGGAAGGGAAGCATCGTAATCCCAATATATAAGAAGGGCTCAAGGATGCTCCCCTGCAATAACAGGCAGATAGCTCTCCTGGACGCAATAGGAATTTTTTTTGCGGCAACGGTATTAGAACACCTGAAAGACTGGGCATTCTCATCATGTTTAATTACCTTATATCAAGCTGGGTTTAGACCAAAACACTCTGTCACAGATAACATTGCAGTGCTGCAAGCAATAATCGACAAATATGTAACCCTAAAGTCTCAGGCTGTGTACGCAGTTTTTGTCGATTTTACGACTGCATTTGACAGGGTGGACAGAGGAATGCTCTGGAGAAAACTTCGAAAAATGGGAATCCCGGATAACATCACCGTATTCAAGGACTTGGTGTCAAGTCCAAATGGGGAGGGAGAAGGGTCTTACAAGCCCAATAGCTACACCTAACGGCCTCAGACAAGGATGCCTTCTAGCTCCCATACTGTTTTCCCTTTATCTTAGTGATCTGCCCGAAAGTTTTAAACAAGTCAGCAATTTTCCACCTAAAATCGCATCTCACAAAATCTACACCATGTTGTATGCAGACGATCTAGTCATCTTAGATTTAACGCCATTTGGTCTGCAAAGGAATCTGCAAGCACCTAATAAATACACAGAAGAAAATTATTTAATACCGAATATCACTAAAACAAACATTGTTCGATTCTCAGGAAGGAAACAGTATGTCAAATACAACTGGACTCTAGGGGGAAAATCGCTGGAAGTGGTAAAGGAATACACATACCTAGGGAGAATTTTTTCACAATCTCTGCAAAATTTGCATCATATGCAGAACCTGAGACGAAAAGCTGACGTCCACGTGGGGGCACTTTTACGATTATACGCCACCACTGGCCAAAGGCACTTTTCCTCTCTCCCTCAAGTATATAGTGCAAAGATCCCTCCAGTACTATCATATGCACTCGAATATATTCCACTAAGCCAATGGAAACATCTGGATCTGAAAGAAGGAAACTAACAAAGACGTCACAAGCTGTACCGGTATAAGCTCTATGCCTTGAACTCTCACTAGTTAGTTCTTATGCTAGAGGAATCACTAATATTATAAGATGGGCATACAATCTCATCCATGCGGAACAGGTAACCCTATGATCCTTATTAAAAATAGAAACATTTGAAACAAGGATCGCCAAAATATGTATTTTGTAGGAATGTATCAATTGCTTTTAAAATATCAAATGTTAATACTGATCTGCTGCAATCTTGGACTCCCGCTCATTCGAAGCTCTTTTTAAAACATTTAACACCAAGGTTAAGCTTCGATCTTGACATCCAGCACTGTTCCAAATTGCCACTGTATAAAACATATGCTGAAACTATTGTATATAAGAAAACACAGCAGTATATTCATTTTAACTTAAAGCATTGTGTCAGGCGATCTGTTATACTACTCCGGCTCGGGATACTTCCTCTAAAATCATTCACCTACAAGTGGCTCCCAAAAGAAAAAGCTAGTAGCTCCTGTCCTGTGATCTATGTAACGGTGGGGTGCAAGACTTGGAGCATATGTTATTTGCTTGTCCAAATTTGATAGTCGTAGAAGCTAGAAAGAGGTTCATACAACCAATTCGCACAAAATGTAAAATCAATTCGGTTCTGAACCTGATCTCACTTTATAAGGTACCGCCTAATGAATTTGTATGTTAGAATATGTTTAACTTTTTTAAATCTTTTTTAACTTTGTACTAGAATGATATTTTATCATTTTATAGGTACATTTTAAATGAAAGTTTTATGTTTTAAATATTTGTTGTTCTCAGTTGAGAACTAAATCAAATAAACTTAAACTTGAAACTAAACTTGAGACCTCTCAGGCCCAACCTGTGACATAGTTGTCTTGCTCACATGTGGAAAGATGTGTGTTTGGGGCAGGAGGGGAAGGAAGGTGGAAGGCAGACAAGGTTTTGGGGTTCAGTGGGTGTGTTTGGGGGGATTGTGTTAACACATGTGGAGTGGAATTGTTTCAAGCAAGGAGACAGTAGTAAAGTTCATGACAAAAGGCGGTCAAACAATGTCACGAAACACAGATGGGAGGGGATAGGACACAGGATGGACAAGGGAGTTCCATTATGACCTGGAACGTGAACAGGCTTAGGTAACAAAGTAAAGTGAGGCCTGGTGGCCATATACATTAGGAGACTTAAACCAGATGTTGTTCTGTTGCAAAATACCCTCTTGCGGAGCTCCCAATGCAGATTCCTAGACAGGAGGGCTTACACCATGATGGCTCATGTGGGGTTCACCACGGGTTCCCAGCGGGTGGCCATACTGATTAGGAAACTGCCCCCCTTCAGATAGAAAAATCCATTGGCGGTCACACTTTGGGAGGCCTACAGAAGAGTACTTAGAGATAGACAACAGAACATTGTTGCCCATAAAATGAAGAGGAGGCTATTGGAAACAGAGTCACTGGAAACATGTCTAGTGAAGCTAGAAGAGCGTCCCAGGGCAGGATCAGATCCCTCCAGCCTACGTAGGATAGTGGTCCTCCGCAAGGAATATCAACCACTAGCACAGAACGAAGCAAAAACCCAGATTCTAGCAGTGCAACATTGTCTCTATGACACTGGTGGTAAGGCTGAAAGATTACTGGTATGGCTGAGGAAAAGGGAGGCTGAAGCACTCTATATGAGGAGGCAACAAAGAAGTGTGTAACACAGACCGGTAGATAACCTGCGAGTTTGCATGATAGTATGAGGACTTATTCAGGGCACCCCCACTGGCAGACACTTCCCAAATCGAGGAATACCTTGACAGGGTGACAGTCCCAACCCTAATGCTGGAAGACCGTCTGACCCTAGAGAAAGAAGTAACTCTCCTCGAGATATTAGCATCGATTGTCAAATTAAAGCCAGCCAAAAAACCCTGACCCCAATAGCATACCGGCGGAGTTCTTTAAAAGAAATGCCGGGATCCTGGGACCATATCTACTCAAAGTGTCCACAGAGCGAAGAGATGAAGGAACCCTGCTACCAGACCTCTGCTTCACCACAATTGTGATAATTCACAAGTCAGGGAAACCTGCAACAAATTGCAGTTCATATTGACTAATCTCGCTCATGAACTAAGATACTGGTGGTGGTACTAGCCACATGGCTAATTACCATCATAACCCTCCTGATCCACAATGTTCAATCTGGCTTTATGCCAAAGAGATCAACCAGATTTAATTCCTGCAGACTCCATAATTAGCTGGTGCCAGTTCAAGTGAGAGAGAACCCCATATATTTCTTTCCGTGGATGCCAAGAAGGTATTTGATGCAGCCCATTGGCCCTTCTTGAGGCAGACTCTGAGGAGATTTGGGTTTGATCCCAAGTTCCTACCCTGGACAGAGCAGTTAAAAAAGAACCATGTGGCAGCAGTCAAAGCGAATGGGAATCCGCGGAGTCACTTATCGGGTGGGGAACGCAACAGGGCTGCCCCTTGTCCCTCCTCCTGTTTGCTCTCACATTTGAACCACTGGCTTGCATAGTCTGGACACATCCAGATATTGTGGGCTTCTGCATTAGGGAGGAGGCAACGGAGGGTGAGCAGATCTTACTCTATGCTGATGACATCCTTCTCTCTGTCACACCCAGAGCAAGACATTGCCGGGAGTGTTTAGGATCTTCGAGCAATATGGAGCCCATGCATGTTACATAATTAACGGGGACAAATCTAGTCTACACCTAGTAGGAAGAGATCAGACTCACTGGATGTGTCGGGAGCATGCGTGTAGATAGGGAGGGATTTAGTAGTAGTAAAGTTAGGAGTCCTAACTTTACTACTACTAAATGCCTTCTGTGAATACCAAAACTAGTAAGTTTAGGATTTTATCTCAGATTAGTTCTGTGAATCGGCCCCAACATTTTAAATACATACAACTCAAATACCCCTGAAATGTGGAGGGGCTAGATATTTCTAAAATCCAGGAATACGTCATAGATCTGGAAGATAGTGAGAAAATACCCCAATTGACAAAGTCCCAATGACTTATAGTAGACGACCGACCAGAATGTTATAATACTTGATTATTGCTTGAATGCCATGAACAAACTGAAAGTACACTGTACCATTGCAAAATTGTAGGAATGCATTTCCACTCCAATGTAGTTGCTGTTGTAGGTGCGTTGTTGAGCACCGTATATTGCTTGAAGCAATAATCAAATAAAAATACTAACAACATAAAACCTTGACAGCTGGAAGAGTTTTGGCCTTGCCTTTGCTCTACATTGGTGCTCTTTATTTTGTTGGAGATATATGGAGTTGTTCCGAGCTCCCACTTGGCTTTTTGGTGGTAGGGCACTTCCTTTATTGACAGCTCGACACCCACAACCCTGGCCTTCTCTCTGGGACCACTTCACAGCAGGCTGGGGTATGATGACTCTCTTTAGTTGTTTTGGTAAGTAAACAACTGGCCCATGCATCAAGCAAAATTGTTCTCGCTAAATTAGCGAATCGGTATAATAGGCCATTAGCGAGCGCCAAACAACATATTCCAATGCATCAACCCCAATAGCGAAAAAACTACATAATCGCAAAAAAAAACCCCGGTAAATTACCAAATCGCAAACAAGATAATCGGAAATAGCGAAAACAACAATTGCGCTTGCCAATAGCGATTAGCAAATAAAGAATTGCAAAGGAATGCATCAAAATTTGCAAATACCGAAAATCATCAAAATCGCTATTTAGCATGAGCTGAATAAGGGGACTCTCAACAAGGAGGTAAAGTTGATGAAACACCAAAAACAAAAAGGACATTTCTCACAGGTGTAAACAATCTGAAACCCTTCACAAATGGCACGGGAGACCCCGTAATTTTTCAAAATGGCAGCCCTCTACGTGCTTGCTAGGAGGATGAGAATAAATGCAGCAGCACAGCGCAGAAGGAGGATCCAGGAGAGGGTATTCAGAGTGCGCATTACATTGCTGTGAAAAAATGAGGATGAAGTATATGACAAGTACCGTCTGAATCGTGCCATGATAATGCGCCTAATAGCTGACCTGGAACCACTACTGCAGCACCAGACCCATAGGACCAATGCCATTCTTGCGCATGTCCAGGTCCTATGCAGCCTGTACCTACTGGCGTATGGAAGTTTCCAGGGGGTCGTAGCGGTAGCGGGAGGCGTCTCACAAAGCGCACTTTCACGCTTCTTCCGTAAATTCATAGATGCCATGCTGACAATGATACATACCCACATCACCTTCCCCATAACCCCACAGCAGTTGAACCAGACCAAACAGGACTTCTACCAGGTGGCCCAATTCCCCCATATCATAGGATGCATTGACTGCACGCATGTCCCCATCTGTCCCCCCTCAGCCAACGAGTACATCTTCCGTAAGAGGAAGTCCTATCACTCGATCAACATGCAGGTCGTGTGCAATGGAAAGCATATAATTACGGACATAGTGGCACAATTTCCAGGGAGCACACACGGCTCATATATTCCGACACATTGGCGTCCACAGGCGTCTGCTCAACGGTGAATTCGGAGAGGGACACCTACTTGGTACATACATATACCTATTCATTACATCATTATCACATATGTAATTGCATTACTGCCGCTAAGCCTTTGCTTTCCACCCTGTAGGTGACAGCGCATACGCCTTGCAGGAATAGATCCTCACCCCCTACCTCAACCCAGCAACACCACAGGAGCAGCGCTACAACGCGGCACATATTAGCACCATAAATGTGGTTGAGAGAACATTCGGGATCCTGAAAAGTCGCTTCAGGATCTATCATAAAACTGGTGGTGCATTGCAATATAACCCCGAGACATGCTGCAGGATTGTAGCAGTATGTGACATGCTGCACAATATTGCAACCAGAAGGGGGATACCAATTGTGATGGATGGAAATGACAACGATCGGGATGAACAACCACCCGCACAACATCGACAGTCACTCTTGACAAACACAGCTGAAGGTCAGAGGAGGCAGACATACATCACACAACATCACTTCAGAGCCAGGTAAGAATGAGCCATTACAAAATATTGTTGAGTGCAAATGTTTAATTCACATGAGCACATGTCATAGTAAATATTCATATTTAGGAAGCATGATGGGGATTGAATACTTTGTGAGAACAAATATAACCATTAACAGCACAGGAGTGCAATCAGAATATTTAAGTGGACCATGGTTACACCACCATGGACAAATAGGCGGAACTGCATGTCTAGCGCCTCTTGCCACGTACCCCCAGCCTCCTGCCGTATGGCTCCTCTACATCACCACAATGTGTGCCTGTGGCTGTAGAGCTGCCCGAACTGCGCCTCCTGCTACTGGTCTCCGGCACGGAGACGCTACTCATGCTCGATGACTCCTCACTGCCCTCCTCCCCTTCCAAGTTGCTGACACTCAATGTCCCAGACTGTAGATGTTCCACAGCAGTGGTCACTTGGCCTAAGGCCTTCGCAACATCCCCGCAGAAATGTCCTAGGTCTATCTGCAGTGACACGGAGCGGCATGATAAGACAGCAGTGCTGTTGCAGAGCTTGGTGATGGCCCTAGTCTTCGCAGAAGAACAAAGCAAGCTCTGACAATGCCTCCTGCGCTCACTGCTTTGTCCTGCTAGGACGGCACGGGTGAGCTCCTGTAGCCACTTCTTAATTTCCTGACTCCCCTCTGCTACAACTGTGGTTAGGTCACGCACACAGTCTGTCATCGTGCTCATGTTTTTGGCCAGTTTGGAGATCTGAAGGTTCATTGGGCCCATATGTCGCCCCTGCAGGCGCTGAACACGTAGCATCTGGGACTCTACCCCACCATAGACATTTGGAGCCTGTCCTGATTCTGCCGCAATACTGCTCACGGACCTGCGCCGCTGTCTGACTCGGCCACGTGCTGGTGTTTTAGCTGGCGGAGGAACACGTGTCTGGCTAGGAACTCTTGTGGGTGCTGGGCTCAACTCTGTTTCCATTACCTGCAGTGCGGGGACATGTGCCCTGCGTTTTGGTGGTGGTGGTGTTGGTGGTGCTGGTGGTGTGGATTGAGGGTCCAGTGGAGTCTCTCCATCTGTCTCTGCCAGTGTCTCCAAAATGATGAGGCGCTCGCTGTCATCTGAGTCCACCGGAGATGCATATGTGTGTGAAACAGTGCCTTGTTATTTTATTTTGTTACTCTATCTGTTCATCATTTAGCCTCCTTTTCACATAATAAATAACATATTTAAACACACTGTCGCACATGTACTGCTGGTGTCATTTCTTGCGCATTGGTGATTATCCACGCACACTTGGCTGACATGACTACAACTCCCATGATGCAATTCATATGTGAGGGTATATGTGTAATGAACTTCTTCCTGCACACTGTGATTAGCCTGGGGAGATGGGCATGGGTATACAATACGCAGTGTATTAGTGCAGGCATGCATCTTACCTTGTTGTGTGGTTGCTGCGCCGAGGTGTCCATTTGGGTGACCCCCACGACTGCCTCAGGCTCAATAGTCTCCTCAACGAGGTCCTCCAGGGCTGTGTTGGCAGGTACTTTGGATGGCCCCCCTCCTGTGCCAGCTGCTCCCTTCACCCTTTCCGCTAAGCGCTCCTTTGCAAGTTTCCTGAGATCGTACCACCTCTTCTTCAGCTCGTCAATGCTGCGGTGCGTGACTCCCACAGCATTTACCTTCTCCTTGATGCGCAGCCATATTTTTCGCTTCTCAGCTTCTGGCACCTTCAGGGACAGCTTTCCAAACTGTTTGTCATGCTTGCTGCTCACCCCCTCTATCAGGTGTTCCAGTTCCCTATCAGAGAACTTTCTCTTCCTCTTCCTGGGCGTGTCAGTTGTCTTTGCAGCATTGTTGTCCATCCTGGGTAGGTGTAGTATAGCTGGGTTGTAAGGGTGAAGTCTCTCAGGTCAGCTTCAGTCCTCTGCCTCCTCCTCTGAGCTCCTCAGGGCACTGAATGAAGCATGGGCTGGATGACTTCCTGGTTGTGATGTCATCAGCCTGCTTCAGGAGCGACCCGTTTTTTGCGAAATCGCTATTTCCGAATTCGCTATTACCGAAATCACAAATACCGAAATCGGTAATAGCTAATATCTATTTTAAGGAATCGCTATTGTGGATTCGGAATTTTTTTGCGATTTTAACCGAATCGCTAAAAGTTACCGAATCTTTACATGCATCCCGAAAAACTATTCCTTATTTGCGATTCCTTATTTGTCGCTAATAAGGAATCGCTTTACCGATTTTTGATGCATGGGCACCCAAGTCTTTTAGCATTCAAATGATTTCATAAGCTGGTAACATTATGATATTCAATTGCCTTTGTGAATAAATGTCTCTCCGTAACCACCTGGTTGCTCTCTGCTTCACGGCACATCAGATTACAACTTAACTTGCACTGGATTGTCACAATACACTGCTTTTCAAAACCTGGTTGCATCCACCTTTAGCATTATCACTCCGTATGACATGTGTAGCAGCGTGGTGCCTCTGTTTGCGCCCTTTTCATTTGATTCTCGGCCACCGATGTGTAGATTTTAATGATGCTTTCTTTGTCCACAAAAGCTTACAGAGGCTGGCGTTGCACTGAGACTCCATAGGTGCAGCGTTGATTCTGCACTTTGACTGTGGCACACATCGTATGCTCAAGCAGTTTGCTGAACCAAAGCATACTCTCTAGGAGAGCACCATCGATCTACGGGTTACTTATTCCCTACTCATTTCCAGTTGTAGTGTCTTACCCAGTCCGGGCACTCACCAATAACTACACCACACATGTAGAAAAGTTATATAAGTCTTTATACTTCAGAATGTAAGCAAGAACTCAACGTTCGCATTCTCTTAATTACCATCCAACACTTATGAAACAGGTGTACGGAGTGCATTAGGACCTGAAAGGGTTCCGTCATTCTTTATTCACAAGACACTGCAGGTGGCATGATTCATTACTGGGTTTACTTCACCCATCTGACCTTCTCAGGGTGCCTGATAGGCTCCCTAATTTGTTAGCGAGTGCTTAGGTTTGGAGGTAAATGTTCCTCCTTTTGTTTCTATAGGGATCATACTTGTGAAGTTAAAGATCCTTCTAGATGATCCAAACTACTTTTATAATTGATTTCTAATGTGATATTGAAAACAAAGTGAACCTGAGGATGTTAGATACATCTATTTAATCCGTATCCCACTGGGCGTCATGCTTCAGCCATTTTATTACAGATGTGTGGCAAATAATTATTATGAAAGAAAAAACAAGTTACTGTGGTTCTCCAGTATTGATATCTTTTATAGATTCACATGCTTGAATCACCCCTGTCATCATGGTGGGAGTGCCACGGTAACAGGAGAAATAGCAGTAATAAAACAACACCATAGACCTCCACAGAACAGAAAAAGCTCACTTAAGTAACCTTTTGGCTTAATTTTTTAAGATTCAAATTTCAGCCAATCACAAAAGAGATCTCAGACTTCCCTTCCCCTTCAGAGCCACCATACCTTAGATTTCGAGCACAAGTGTATAGGCATATAAAACTCTGAGGTAACAGTTGAGGGGAGGAGGGAGGGTCGCATGTGAATCTATAAAAGATATCAATATTGGAGAACCACCAACCACCACCACCACCAGTATTGTATCTTTTATGGACTAGTAAGCAGCATAAGCACCATAAGAGAAAATAAAGATGGTGGGTAGGCGAACCATCCCACCATGATGTAAACTTGTAGCATCAGAAACCCAGAAGAGCATATAAATTTATAACAAGTATGAAAAGAACAAAGAAGGCTAAAAGCCGCCTACCTTAGGCAAAGAGATGTCAAGGTGTAGCTTGTCCAACAGCAATATCTGCGTACCTCCAACTATCAAGGCAGTAATGCTTCGTGAATGTGTGAGCGTTCACCCACGTTGCTGCCCTGCATATGTCAGGAAGGGATGCTCCTGCAAACAGGGCAGAGGAAGTCACCACTTTTCTAGTTGAATGGGCTTCTGTTTTTACAGAAAGTGGGTGACCAGCCTTTTCGTGACAGAAGGTAATTGTTGAGGTGACCACAATGAGCAATGCTGCCCTGCCAGGGCTTGTCCTTTCCTAGGAACGGAGAAAGAGATCAATAGCTGAGAAATTTTATGGAAGATCTTCGATTCTTTGAAGAAAGAAAGAGCGTTGGCGAGACAATCGGTTCATTGAGGTGGTTACTTGAAGGCACCTTAGGTATAAAAGAAGGGTTAGTGCGTAGGATGACCCTGTCTGACAAAAATTAAAGATACGATTCTTTTATAGTGAAAGCTTGTATTTCACTGATACGTCTGGCTGATGTAATGGCCAGGAGAAAAGTCACTTTCCATGAAAGGAACTTCAGTTCACATTTGTGTACTGGCTCAAAGGGTGCATTAGCTGTGACAGGCCAATTTTTAATTTCCACAAAACTGGAGAAGGTTTAACAGGTGGGAAGGCTCTAAAAAGTCCCTTAAAAATTCCTTAATGAGAAGATTGGACCATAGGGAAGTTTGATCTGAGAGTCTTCTATACCTAGAAATAGAAGCCAGGTGAACTCTTATAGAAGAGTGAAAAAGTCCTGATTTAGCTACGTACAAAACAAAAGGCAGCACCTGCTCCGAAGATGATGAGAATGGATGCAATGCTTGCAAGATACACCAAGCACAGAATTTCTTCCATTTAGCTGTGTAACATTTCAACGTGGAAGGAGCTTGAGACTTCTATATTGTAGAACACTACTCGGACAGCCTCAAATCCCTACATTCAGCATGCTAAGGAGCCAAGCTGACAAAAGTAAGAAAGGAAATTTGTGGATCAACCACTTAGCCCTGGTTCATGTAGAAAAGATCCTACCTTGGAGGCAAGATAATCGGAGCACACTTTGACAGGCAATGTAACTCGGTGTACCAGCATTGTCTTGCCCAACCTGGAGCAATGAGAATGATCCGACACGGCTCTTGTTTCATTTTCTGACACATTGGAGGAAACATCCCCGTCTAAGGCAACTGGATGTATCTCCCCACGATTTTGGATAAGGAATCCTGCTTGCGAAACAGGGACACTTATTGTTGAGGAATGTAGTGAACACATCTAATGTTGGGTTACCCCAGGATTGAATGATCACCTTCAAGTGCTGATTGTTGAGCACCCATTTGTGACATTGTTTGGACACCCTGCTGAGAGAGTCGATCCCCACGTTGTGAACATCCGGCATGTGCTCCACTTGCAATGAGATTTGGTTTACAAGGAGCCATTCTCATATCTGCTGAGCAAGAAGGGAGAGTGCTGGAGATCTCGTGCCGTCTTGCTTTCTGAGGTAAAACATTGTTGTAGCATTTTCCATTCTGACGAGCACTGAGGCACCCTTTATCCAAGGCTGGAAGGCTTTCAGACCCAGGAATACTGCTTTGAGCTCCAGAATGTTTATGTGGCACTCTGAGTTCTGTTTGGACCACTTGCTGTGAACCTGTAATGTTGAAAGTACGCCCCCATCGTCCATTGACGCATCTGAGGTCATCACCAGCTGTGGCACAGTATGAAGGAAAGAGAGACCTTAAGAAAGGTTTTCCGTGGCCATCCACCAAGCCATTGCGGCTCTCATTGCGGCTTAAATGTGAACCTTACCGTTGAATGAGCCTGGAGACTGAATCCACTGTGCATCAAGCTGCTCCTGCAGCGGTCACATGCGGACACGGCAATCGGAAATGAGCGGGATGCGAGACATCATTCCCAGCATTGATTTGTACTGCCTCACAGAAACAAACTTTTTTTGTTGAAAGAAGCTTTGTTGTACTCAGAATATGCACTATCCTTTTTTGAGTGGGAAAGGCCTTGCCGAGATTTGTTCTTAAGATGTGCACCTAGAAAGATCGATGATTTGGTTGGAGTAATTGACGAGTTTTTCCAGGTAGATGTGAAGACCAAGAGACTGGAAGAAAACTCGACAAGTTCTTGTTGATATCTTTGCCACTTGAAACGACGGAGCCTTTATGAGACAATCGTCCAGGTAGGGGAACACCTGGTGACCTGAACATCTTAAAAAGGCCGCTATTGGTGCCATGCACTTGGTGAACACCCTAGGAGCGGATTTCGAACCGAGTGGAAGCAATTTGAATTGGTAAAGGTGCCCTGCTGCTGGAGCGAGGTTTTCCCTAAGAATTGTATACCTCCTCCATTTTTATCATTTAGAATTAAAATGAATAACTGAGTAATATTAATAGTATTAATGGTTTGCTGTGTGTTTAATTAATCAACATTACTAATTAGAAAATACACGTGGGAATCGCATTTGCATGGCCTGATTGATACGTAAACTAATTTTGTATGCATACTAATGTCAGATATTTAGAATTTGCATGTTATATGTAACTTTTGTGATGTGATTTGTGAATTGTGCTTAAATTGTGAGTATAAACCGCAATGCGTGTTGCTTTTGATAGATAAATACACACACATAGAGGGTTTAGTGAGGGAATAACATTTTAATAGTCATTTCAAAGTATTAATTACGTTTGTGTCTCTTTGCTTAAGTTGACCTTTCTGGAGTGGCCACAAAATGGCTGCCATCCCTATTTTGACGCACCGACAAGATACAGAAGTCACCGAGTGAAGTGCGCCTGCGCTAAAAGATGAGCAACAATAACCTCGTCCTGACCCCAGGCAGACTGTACTCGTGAAGGACGCCCTGGGAGGAGTGCCAAGCCTTAAACAAAGAACTTCCTTAAACTATGAACTGTTATAATTGATGACACTAAGGACACAAACCCGCATGGGAATCAGCAGGCCCTGAATGGACTGGAAACTGTTGCTATTTTATTAATAAATTGAGAGCTGCATCTAATGCAACATCTAATGCATGGGAATCAGGAAGAATGATCCTGGTTCAACCAATCAAATTTGTTCTAAAACATGTATTGAAACATTTGTTGTTAAAATTTTACTATAAAAGTAGACTAGAGAGGGTAGGATATAGATCCCTTGCACACCTTCACTTTACCAGATTGCCCGACGTTATGCTGACAGAGAGGACGGTGACACTGCTGGACAGCTGCTTACCAGAGACTCTGATGGACTGATCAGATGCCCAATTAACTTATGAACTGATTCTTTGATTTATGGGCATAGAGACGAAAGATCTGAATTTGACATAGAGG
The DNA here is from genome assembly GCF_964204655.1 of Triturus cristatus. Classification (NCBI taxonomy): domain Eukaryota; kingdom Metazoa; phylum Chordata; class Amphibia; order Caudata; family Salamandridae; genus Triturus; species Triturus cristatus. The sequence goes on along the minus strand of NC_140579.1, from coordinate 1,129,238,405 downwards.
ACGCCATTCAGCCAGATTAGGTAAATATGCGAGCCAACATATTGAATGCTATATGATTTCCTTATGCTTTAATTAGATAAACATATTATTTCATTTAAAAAACTGTGTTGGGTTATTATTTGAAGTATTTTGATGTATATTGTTTAGAAGAGTTAAGTGTTGCTATTCCCAGCAACTAGCTGATCCATGGCCAATAGTATGGGAGGAACGGCTAGATTAAATGAATTGAGACCCTGGTGAGGTAGGGAGGTATAGGTAAACTTGTTGTTACTCATCAGGTGATTGGTGCAATCTTCCTCCCATTTCCAGCGCATGGAATAGAGAGAGGACTCCCCTCTCTCAAGGACCATTAATCTGAAAGTAGAATGAATGAATGGTGTTATGGGCCCCACCAGTGAATGAGTGAATGAAATTTGATCATTGAAAAGATCTGTGGTCTGGTCTGTAGCAAGGGGATTTGTGGTATTCAGCGCTGGAGCAGTTTTTCTGGTAGCAGAAGGATGGTTAGCTATTGTTTTGCGTTTAGCGACGATTGCTTGTAAATAAGCTTATTGATTATTGATTGGTATTGATTTATGTACTAACACTCTATGTTGAGTCGCGTCGAGTTATATGTTGTTTGCACGGCTTCTGGGATGTAGGAAGTCGGAAGGTTTAACAGTTCCGTAGTAGAGCAGAGGTAGATGCTGCTCTCAGGAAAGACGGGATTGTTGTAGCCCTGTAGGTACACAGGGGAAACGTGTGACGAGTGAAGTTGCACGGCGCATTGTCTGGGTTCGATTCGGCGGCATCGTCGTGTGTTGCCATTAGAAATATTCTCGGTGTGAGAGAAGTGTGTATGATAGCAAAGGTTACCTGTGAAATTTTGGTCTTTAAGTACCAGGAAACCAATTGGCATACCAATAACGCTTATCACTGAAAAGGTAGCAGGTGTTCTCTGAGCTTGTTAGAAGGACAAAGTAGAGGGAAGCGCTGCTTTGTTAACGAGTGTCATAATTCTGTAGGACAGACTGTTCGCTGTTCTCGGGAAAGACAGGATTCTGTGCGTATGTACTACATTTTCTTGTATGAACGAGTGTGAATGAAAAGGCATTCGGGTTGATTGCGAAACTCTAGGTTATTTCTAAAATACAAGAGAAACAATTAGCTAATGCTTGCTAGAAGGGTGAAGTAGAGGGATGTGCTACCTTATCAACGGAAGTAACGATTCCGTAGTAAGGCAGAGGTAAGCGCTGCTCTCGGGACAGACGGAATTCTTGTGAGAAAATCTTTTACTGTTCTTTTGTTAGCGAAGCAGACAATGGAGATGTTTTAGTGTTGTTACTAATCGAATCTTAAAAGTTACAGTAAGAGTTCACGGAGCAGTCTTGTAAAGGAGGGGTAGACGAGAGCAGAGCAGAGCGAGCTGCCGCAGCGGCTGCTGACGTCAGAACGACCGTGCTGGGATTGGACAGTAGGTTAGAGGCAGAAAACGCTCCGGATTGGTGCGTTAGTGTAATGCTGCGCTAGGAGTGGAAGAATACAGAGTGACGTAAACGCTCCCTGATTGGTGCGTTAGTGTGAGTCGCGCTGAGATTGGAGGATTGTGATAGTGACGTAGACACTCCTGATTGGTGCATTAATAAGAGTCGCGCTGTGAGTGGACAGAATAGCGGTACCATTGTAAGAAGACTAAATGGTACACGTAAATCGAGAAAATGTATTACCAACCACCAGAAAAGAAGAAATCGTGGTTTGGGAAAATTAAAAGGTGGTTCAAGAAAGATAAAGTAGTTGAGACTAGGGAAGGACAGTTACTTCCTCCACTGAAAACACCTGCATCTACAATGATTGCGAAATATGAGTATCATACCTGTATTTGGTTAGATAATTGGGTAAAATACACCAAGGACGATGGAGTCCTGGCGTTTCCAGAACATGGTTCCTTTAATTTGGCTGTCTTGAGAAACCTCCGAGACAAAATGATGAACTTAGAACCAAGACCTAGACCGATGCAGTTTGAGGCATTGACGGAATGGGAAGACGAAATGCATGAACGAGAAAAACAGAGAAGTGGTAGGGGTTATCGATACATGTTTGGTAGATCATACGGACATGAGACACATGAAGACAGGATAAAAAGGTGGCGGAATGCAAGTATGACTGATGGTATGTATCCCGTGAGAATGATAGGAGAGAATGAAGGGAGAAAATGCACTGAGAAAAGGCGGAATACGGATTCGAGTGGGTATGAAGTGAATGAATCAGAAGATGATGTTCTTGATGAAGTGTTTTAAAAAAAAACACCACCGTATCGACCAGAACCAGAGGCATTGACACCAAGTGCCCCAATGAGAGAAACATTACATATAATTAAAACAGAGACCATGTCACCAGAACTAGGGAAAAGTAACTCTGCAAGAGGGATAGAAAAACAGACAGGAAGTAGGGTAAATGATGAGAATTCAGTAGAACTGGCCAAAACTACCCTAGAATTAACTGAGAAAATAAGAGAATTGACCAAGAATCTAGAAGCTGTAACAGTTCCAGTAACGATACGTCCAGTAATGCCCATATTTGAGAAACAAAAAGATACTAAACATTGTTTGACAGTGCCATACAGAAGCCAAAATACAATTGAAAATACTGAACGGAGTCAAATTGACAATCCATGGGGACCGACAATAAATATGTTTGAACTGAATGTTTCAAATAATCCATTTGTAAATCAGATTTATGCTGAAAAGAGCAGAATGGCAATGGAAACATTATTAGAACCACAAAAGGCCCCAGAACAAAATAATGTAAACAATCCAGTAGGACCTTCTGTAGATGAATTAAGCGAATGGCTTAGAGAGTTACAAAAAAAGGATCAAGAATCCCAGTCAATAGATGTGGCTAAATTACGAATGGTATTGGAAGAATTGATAGTAGGAACTATCCCTACTGAAAAATTGAAAAACTACCAGGATGAGGAATTGTTGTTTCTCTGCAAGAGTGCAACCTGGAGAGCGAAAAACCTGCATGAAAGACTAGAGGAAATGGCAAAGGAAATGGGAATAGATTTTGACAAAGTAAAAGCACTGCAAAATCGAGTTGATTTCACTGAGAAGGATATAGAGAACATGAATACCACAGGAAGGATAGGTCAAATTAAGGACATAATTGGTTTGTTGAGAAAATGGGGAGATGTTGACAGATGGAGAAGCAAGTGGTGTAGAAGACGTGATAATATCACAGAAAGGACAGTTTCAGCATTTCCCGTTAGAGAGAAAGAAAAGGTAACGACAGAATACCCCATGAGAGAGATTCTAGGGGGAGGGTATGTTCATGTTCCATGGACAAGACAGGACATATTGTCTTTCACAAATGATTTCCCTCGATCACGCGAAAAGCCCGTCGAGTGGTACCGGCAGGTAGACAGATTTGTAAAATTGGCAAAGGTATTATGGATAGATTTGAATAGTCTATTCGATATAATAGTACCAGCAGATTTGTGGACAGAGTGCAAGCTGATGATAAATTGGCCCACTCAAGAGTATCCTAGGGACCCTAAGACGGGAGCTCCCGACCCAGAGGTAATGAAGAAATACGAGCAGGTTATGGCATTTCTGAAAAATAAGGTACCCCCTAAAGAGACCGATTGGGTAAAAATTGACAGAACCCATCAAGAAAGCAAGGAGTCAGTACATGCATATTATGAGAGACTAATTCAGGCTTTTAAACAGTTCAGTGGAGATGAGAACCTGAGTGATAAAGATTTGAGTCATTTCGTATACAGGTTTGTATATGGTTTACGCCCAGAAATTGGTGATATGATAAAGCAACATACAGTTGATTGGCAAAATAAGAAAATAGATGAAGTTTTGAGACATGCAAAATATTTCAGTGATGAGATTGAGGCAAAACAGCGAAAGCTGAAAGAAAAGGCAATGTGGGCACAGGTAAAGGTAGCTGAACGACAGGAAGCTCAGTTGGCAGAGCAAGCGAACAATCCAGGAGTAAGACCAAGATTTGGTACAGGGAAAGGAAAAGGTAATATAGAGGAAGCCAAAAAGAAATTCCCATGTCACAATTGCGGTGAGTTAGGGCATTGGAAATCTGAGTGTAAGAATCCTCCAAATACTAATATTGAAAATCGATCGTTGAATCCACAGGTGAGGAAAGGAAAGAGGTGGGTGGTCAACTGCAGCAACAGCAGCCGGTGGTTACTTCCCAGAATCAGGTGCCAAAACCACCTTTTCCACAGAACAGAAACTCACAGAACTATAGTAAAGAATCGGGATTCTACAATGAAGAACAGGTAAATAAACCATCACGCGCTCGCACTGTTTCGCACTACTGGCTGCAACATGATGAGAGTGATTCAGAAATGGATTATTGACGGTTCCGAAGGGAGGAAGAAGAGTGCGTACTTGGCGCAACTCTAGAAGTAGACCAGACAGGACCATTTGTAGATGGGAAGATTAATGATGATAACATTATTTTCCTAGTGGACACTGGCTCTACTCGATCTACTGTTAGATCAGCAGATGTTCAGAATCTTCCTCTTTCGGATGAAACAATGCAAGTAGTTGGTGTATCTAACCAACAGTTAAAAACATACCTTACAGAACCCGTAAAGGTTAGTATAAGGAAATTTTCTGAGATGCGCCGATTTGTGGTGTGTGACACCAGTCCTGTGAACTTGCTAGGTAGGGACCTGCTGTGCAAGATGAACTGCACTATATTTTGTACTCCAGATGGAATAGCTTTTGAAACACCAGATGTGGATGTATTGTACAAAATAACCATAGCTAATAGAGAATGTGAAACTATTGGAACATATGCAATATTTAATTCAGATGAACTGCCCAGAGAATTGAAACTGTCTGTAAAAGCAGAGGTTTGGGATTTCACCGGAGAAGATGTAGGGCTAATGAGAAACGTAGATCCAGTAAAAATTACTGTCAAAGATGGAGTCAGTTATCCAAACATTCCCCAGTATAGATTGACACCTGAAATAATTGAAGGAGTAACTCCAATAATTGAGAAAATGATCAAGCAAGGAATTCTGAGAGAAATATTGAGCAGTCCATGTAATTCACCCATAATGGGCCTGAAAAAGCCAAATGGGAAGTTAAGAATAGTGCAAGACCTAAGAAAGGTAAACAAAATCGTTGTACCATGCTGTCCCATTGTGCCAAATCCATCAGTGATTTTGTATCAGATTCCCCATGATGCAGAATGGTATACAGTCATTGATTTGTGCCATGCGTTCTTTTCCATTCCATTGCATCACGACAGTCAGCAAATTTTTGCATTTCGGTTTGGAGACCGTATTTTGGCATGGTACCGAATCCCACAGGGGTATACAGAAAGCCCCTCAATATTCAATCAATTGTTGAAAAAGTCATTGGAAAGTCTGCAAATGCCCGAGAGTTCAGTACTAGCGCAGTATATCGACGACCTCCTTGTGGCGTTGAAAACTCGTGAAGCTTGTGAAGTAGACACTATAGCTTTACTAAATCACCTGGCAGACAGAGGATTAAAAGTGTCCCCAGCCAAACTGCAATATTGTAAGAAAGAAGTACAGTATTTGGGACATAACATTTTAAAAGGATTGAGGAAAATAACAAAAGACAGAATCAGAATCATAAAAGGAATGAGAGCCCCCATGACTCAAAGAGAAGTGAGAATGTTTCTGGGAATGGTAGGGTACTGCCGCCAGTGGATCAGCAACTTTTCGCTGATTGCAAAACCTCTGGTACGGCTAACAAGGAGTGATGTAAAGGATCCCCTTGAATTGAACAAGGAAGAATTGATTGAAACATGGATTGTGTGAAGCCCCAGCATTGGGTATGCCTGATTATGAAAAAGAATTTGAGTTATATTGCAGTGAAAGAAATGGATGTGCACTCTGTGTTAATCCAGAAGCATGGAAGATTGAGGAGACCGATTGCATATTACTCATCGATGCTTGATCCAGTAGCTGTAGGCTTACCTGGTTGTCTGAAAGCAGTAGCAGCAACATGTCGAAGTTTGGAGCAGAGTGAAGGAATCGTGATGGGATATCCTTTGAAAGTGTTTGTACCTCATGATGTGGCGATTCTGTTAACAAGGAGTCGTACTCAGTATATGACACATAGTCGGCTGACTAAGTATGAGAAAGTCATATTAGGTGCAACGAATGTAAGCCTTGCAAGATGTGTGAATGTGAATCCAGCAACGTTGTTACCGGATGGTGAGAATGTGGAAGTGAGAGATGAAGCAGATCATGATTGTTTGGATGTGCTTGAGTATTGTACGAAACCACGACCAGACATAAAAGATGTACCTTTGGCAGAAAATGATTATGTAATGTTTGTTGATGGGTCATGTTTGAGAACAGAAGAAGGAGTGTTGAGTGCAGCATATGCAGTGTGTACGGTTTCAACAGTGATGGAAGCATCCTATTTAAAAGGAGTGAAATCTGCCCAAGTAGCAGAGTTAGTGGCTCTGACTCGAGCATGCAAAATTGGGAAAGGTGTGAGAGTGACTGTGATAACTGACAGCCAGTATGGCTTCGGAGTTGTCCACGATTTTGGCCAGTTGTGGCTGCAAAGAGGTTTCCTAACCTCAAGTGGAACTCCTATAAAGAATGCTGAAGTGGTTGGAAAATTGATTGAGGCGATACAGCTGCCTAAACAATTGGTTGTGGTGAAATGTGCTGCCCATAACCAAGGGGAGGATTATGTTACTGTTGGCAACAGTTATGCCAATGACATGACACAGTACTGTGCCAGAAATCATTATTCAGTCAATCGGGCAAAGGAGAAAGAAATGACTTCCTATTCCTTAATGTTTACTAACGTTGTAGGGACATGGGAAGAAGTGAGGCAATTGCAGGAGGAAGCAGGAGATGAGGAAACAAGGCAGTGGGTAAAAGCAGGATGTGCACCAAGGGAAAAGGATCATGTGTGGGTCTATAGAGATGGAAGACCAGTCATGCCTGATAGCATGTTGTCTACCATGGCACGGATGTATCATGGCCAGGGACACATAGGGAGAGATGCTATGATCAGGTCGTTTAAGCAGACCTGGTACAACCCAAAATTCAGAATTATATCAGAGAGCCTATGTCAGAGATGTTTAATTTGTCAGCAGTACAATCCTGGGAGAAAGACAGTGGTGAGCCTAGGAACTATAGGCCGAGAAGGAGGGCCTTTTACCAGAATGCAAATAGATTTCATTGAGATGTCAACATGTAATCGATTGAGGTACGTTCTGGTCATAGTCTGCCTATTCTCCAGGTGGGTAGAAGCAAACCCGACGAGGAGAAATGATGGATTGACAGTAGCAAAGCTGCTTTTGAGGGAATTCATCCCCAGGTTCGGGTTCCCAGTGACCCTTGAATCAGACAGAGGAGGGCATTTCTATAATGAGATTGTGAAATTGGTCAGTGAAGCATTAAATGTACAACAAAAACTGCACTGTGCCTACCGACCAGAGGCTTCTGGTGTGGTTGAGCAAATGAATGGTACAATCAAAAACAGAATTGGGAAAATGTGTTTAGCCACAGGAATGAAATGGCCTGATGTCTTGCCTCTAGTTTTGATGACCATACGTGCAACCCCAGATAGAACTACATGTTAAGTCCTCATGAAATAATCATGGGACGTGCGATGAGGCATGCTTACATACCAGTCAACAAGCTGATGACAATTTCTGATGACCTGGTGTTGGAGTACTGTAAAGGCCTGGCTGACGCAGTTCATTCTGTGTTTCATCAGGTTGGAGCGGATGCCACCACCCTTGAAAAGAAGCAAGCCCATGATCTAAGCCCAGGAGATTGGGTGAGGATAAAGGTCCACAGAAGAAGAAACTGTTTGGTTCCCAGGTGGGGAAAACCAAGACAAGTCATTCTGACCACGACAACAGCTGTGAAGTGTGCTGGACTGAAAAACTGGATCCATGCCAGCCATACCCTGAGAATACCAAATCCAGTGGATTGCAAGGAGAAAGAGTACTATGATGAATCAGAGTCAAGTAACTGAATCAGATCACGAAGAACCAAAAACACGTGAAAATCCTGAAAGGGGGGAAAACGAACCAAAACAGATTCTGGTCCCCAGAAGTGTCTCTCTGAGAAGAAGATTCCAGATTTCTGACAGCTCAGATTCTGAAGACGAGCAGAGAAAGAAAGGTCCCAGTAAAGAACCTAAAAAGAAGGAAAGAAAAGACAAAGAAGAAGCAGTAAAAGAAAGTCAAAAAGAACAAATCCCAGATGAAAATTTGAGAGAAATTCCACCTGAATTGATAGATTTGAATGAAGAAGGGACAGTTAGAGAGAGAGAGGGACAGATTGCGGAAGACCCCCGAGGAGGTGTAGGGAACTGCAACATCCAGCTAGGTGAAGGGACAAGTAGTCAGCAGGAAGATTGCGTGCCGGAGATCCGAGGAGGGAAAGAAGTAGGGAAACCAGAACAAGTGGTGGATAAAGAAACTGGTGGAAAGGAAAAGCAAGTTGGGACAGAATCAGAAGAGAGTGGGAACAAAATACCTGAAGGTCGAGTTCTGAGAAAGAGAGCTTGGAGAGAAGAAAAGAATGTCAAAGAAAGTAAATTGAGAAGAACTGCAAAACCAGAAGTTTGGCCGAACAAAATAAAAAGACTAAGATATCGATTGACTCGAGTGAAATCAACAAGAGCTGAACAGGTGAATGAAGTCACGAGTCAGGAAAAGTCAAAGGAAAAAGCAACAGTTGTAACAAAAGAATCCGGAAGAACAAGAAAACCTAACCAGAAGTATAAGTCGCCGGAATGGACGTATGTGGTCCTGCCTGAAGAATCCCAAGAGGCAGATAGTCAAGGAAATCCAGAGGAGGCTTTACTGAAAGTGGTTAAAGAAGAAGAAGAATCAGAAATCCTGAGAGTTCTCTTGTCCGACATTGGAGAAGAAGAAGCGGAGATTCAGGAAATTCTGTATCCTGATTGGGTGAAGGAGGCAAAGGACGATGAGATGCCAAACTGAATAATTAAAGAAGCTGTTGATGTGGAGAAAGATAATAAAAGAGAAGAAGTAGAAAACTAGTAGAACCAAGTAGAAGCTTAGAAGCTTTGGGGTAGAAATTGGTCACAAAGTAGAAGAGGCTAAGTCAAAAGACACGGTCTATTTAGTAAAATGGCTAACACAGATGGTAGTAAAAGTAGATGTACATTCACGAAAAGACGGTGTAAAACATGTTGCTGTTGTACAGGATTATTAATGCTTTTATGGAGCATCCTAGCTCTTGTAATATCATTTAAAGTCACAATAGATACAATAGAAGGAAATGGTCAAAACAAAACTAACATAGGTAAAATTTCAAAGGTAGTACCGACTGTAGAAACAAACATTAATTTGCATAAAGATAGGTCTATTAACGATTTCTCTAATAATATATTTTCAAAATTATTGTATGAATATGTAAAGACTATGGATGTAAGGAACTGCTACGTCTGCATGCAGTTACCTGCTTCTGTGGCAGAGAGAGTGACTTCACCTTCCAGCCACTTACGGAATAACCTGTAGTGCAATAGCTAGCTTATTTGATGAGATAGGGAAATTAGAGTATTATTTTTCAGATGTAGATAACATTTTTTCATTAGTGCCTGCTAATAATAAGTTAAATAAGGTGAGACCTACTAAAGTTTTAGGTGAATTTTTTCTAGAGACTAGTGAACTAACATTAGAAGCTGTGTTTAAATATAATTTGACATGCAGTTTGCAGAAAGAAGAAAATACATTTTTGAATATGGTTGAGGAAAGAAGGCATAAGATGCACAAAATGGTATCAGAAGGAAAGGTTGAGAAAACAGCTTGGGACATAGAAATGGAGAAACACCTTACAAAAGGAGAGTCAACACCAACAATAGCTTTAGATAGGCCTCAGAAGGGAAAACTTTGTATAAGAAGGAATCAAACTGCATATGATAACTTGTTTGTAGGTAATAGTGAGTGCCATGATACATACCGAATCATCGGTGGATGGGGATTCAAAGGTGGAAGAGATCCAGTATTCCCTGGAATATATTTTATCCGTGGGAACAGGGCATATTATCGTTTGCCAGACCATTGGTATGGCACATTTTATGTAGGCCTGGTATTTCCAAAAATCTTTCACATGGACAGAGAAGAGGGTGTAAATAGTTTAAATAGGGGGAACAGCCATTACAACGCGGTTTTTACCACGCGCAGCTTTTACATCGCATGCGTTACAACGCATGCGATGTTACAATGCAATGCCATTACAACGCAAGTCTTTACATCGACTTGCGCTAGATGGCGTGCTACCATTACAAATAGTGTAGTTTACTATCCCAACACCTTCCCTACTGTTACGTGGACTGGAGTTGGAATAGTAAATTACACTTTTCTAATGTTAGCACGCCATCTAGTGCAAGTCGATGTAAAGACTTGCGTTGTAATGGCATAGCGTTGTAACATCGCATGCGTTGTAACGCATGCGATGTAACTGCACGCGTTGTAATGAAACGCGTTGTAATGTCATACATCCTTTAAATAGTGATTTAGTGCGAAGAAAGAGAGAATCTTGGGCAGAAATTGTGGGTGACATCTTTTGTGCATTGATACCGGCAGTGGGAATAACTCTGAATGCAAATAAAATTAGAAGATTATCTACAGTAGTGGATCGCTTGTCAACAAGCACTGCTCATGGATTCTTATTGGTTAATACTGAAATGGTTGCCATTCGTGCTATGGTGATGCAAAATCGACTTGCCCTTGATATTCTTTTGGCAAAAGAGGGTGGAGTCTGTGGAATGCTGAAAGTTCAACATTGTTGCACATACATTCCAGACGAAAGTAAAGATCTAAAAGTTTACATTAAAAATATTACTGAATTGCACGATGAACTTATACCACTGGAGGTTGAAGATGTATGGACAAGAATGGGAAAGAAAATAGCAGCTATTAAAAATTTCTTAGCTAAAATAGGTAGTACTGTTATAGGTAAAATTCTGTTTCCATTAACAAGTGTGATAGTTGCAGTATTAGTGATAAGATTAGGGTGTATGTGTTGCAGGAAAAAGAAAACAAATAATAAAATAAAAAGAGATAAACTTAAGAGAAAAGGGAAAGATCCAGAAAAGGATTTTGAAGAGATAGCCTTAGATGAGTGGAAAGACAATATGTATAAGAAAGCAAAAAGAGATGAATATGAAGAAACTGAATTTTGAGCTATGAGTAAGAAGTCATTTCAAATTTCCGTAAAAGGGTACTAAATTTGAGTGTTTTGTGGTGATAAAATCACCAAAGGGGGGATTGCTGGAGCGAGGTTTTCCCTAAGAATTGTATACATCCTCCATTTTTATCATTTAGAATTAAAATGAATAACTGAGTAATATTAATAGTATTAATGGTTTGCTGTGTGTTTAATTAATCAACATTACTAATTAGAAAATACACGTGGGAATCACATTTGCATGGCCTGATTGATACGTAAACCAATTTCGTATGCATACTAATGTCAGATATTTAGAATTTGCATTGTGAGTATAAACCGCAATGCGTGTTGCTTTTGCTAGATAAATACACACACATAGAGGGTTTAGTGAGGGAATAACATTTTAATAGTCATTTCAAAGTATTAATTACGTTTGTGTCTCTTTGATTAAGTTGACCTTTCTGGAGTGGCCACAAAATGGCTGCCATCCCTATTTTGACGCACCGACAAGATACAGAAGTCACTGAGTGAAGTGCGCCTGCGCTAAAAGATGAGCAACAATAACCTCGTCCTGACCCCAGGCAGACGCCCTGGGAGGAGAGCCAAGCCTTAAACAAAGAACTTCCTTAAACTGTTATAATTGATGACACTAAGGACACAAACCCGCATGGGAATCAGCATGCCCTGAATGGACTGGAAACTGATGCTATTTTATTAATAAATTGAGAGCTGCATCTAATGCAACATCTAATGCATGGGAATCGGCAAGAATGATCCTGGTTCAACCAATCAAATTTGTTCTAAAACATGTGTAGGAAGGTGGATATCTGATTATGGTTACCCCCAACTTTTTGCCTAGTGTCTAGCTGGTTTTTCGACTTAGTTGGCCTGAGATCCTGCCATTCAGGGTCTCAGGCTGTCTGCTCTCTCTTAAAATGGACTCCATGTACCCTGGGTACATACCCAATTGGTAAGGATCACCTTATTGGACCCTGTACAGTGTACCCTAGGTACCCAGGGCATAGGTGTACCCTAGGCCTCCCAGGGGCTGCATCATGTATTATGCCACCCCTGGTCTGGCCTTCCAATCAGACACAACTGGCTGATCACTCAGCTGGGGCAAGGTCGTGTAATCACCCCTTGCTTAGATATAGTATACCTATATCTACCCTTATATATAGACACATGTGTACCTATCAGCCACTCCTATGGCAGGCCTTAACAATCCTGGAGGCAGAGTGCTTGGTAACATGTGAGATGGTGCTCTAGCATGAGCTGAGCCTGTCTGCAGCTTTCGGAACCATCACCTTATAGCTGTTCTATGATATAGCCTACCGTATACTCTTAAAGTGCCTTATAATCTTAAACGGTTATGGTAACTATGGTTTGGCTTTATCAAAACATGTCGTGTAAGGTGTCTAACACTTTGGAATAATACCCCCATACCATTTCTAGAGGGAGAGACATGTTAAAATCCTACTTTGCTGTTTAACTCTCACCAAAGCCTCAGCATCACAAAATGGATGCTGCTGCCACAGACACGAGTCTGACCTCCTGCTGCTGGGAGCCCTCCCAGCCAGGGAGGCCTGGACAATACGTTTCCTGCTTGGGGAGGTGCCAGCACCTCCCCAGACAGACTTTAGTGTATTGGGGCAGGGAGGGCTGAAAGGAATGAGACATGCCTGGGGCACACAAGGTGCTCCATGCATAGTCCAGTTCAAACCGGTGCTGGGGCACTCCAGCCCCAGCTCTGGCGCGAAACTGGACAAAGGAAAGGGGGTGTAGCCACTCCCCTTCCTGGTCCCACCCATAGGAGGGACCTTGCAGGTAGCCCAGCCCACTAGCCCAGTATATTAGTAGCTAGTTGGGCCCTGCTAGATTAGATTATCCTGAACCTGCAACTTGAACAGAAACTCTGGACCTTCGACATTCGACGAAAGAAGAAGACTGAAGAATCTCCCTTGTGGCCAAGGAGTGGCCACCCTGTGCGAACAGGCACCATCAAGAGACTTACCCTTTGCTTTGCTGAAGTTCTACGAGGGACCGACTGCAGAGCCCGACCAGAGCCTTGACTTCCAGACTTCTCCGACCCTGATCCACATCCACAGCCGAGCTGTGGAGGCGACGAGAGACGTGGGACCGGCTACCTGGGAAAAGTGGCGAGTATCTTCCAGCGCAGCTTCTGAGGCATCCTCGAGGTTGTGCACCGGGGATTGAGAAGCCCCAACCCCAAGCACCATCTGCACCGAAGATCAGCCCCCCACACTCCACGAGTCCTGCGTGGGGCCCTTCTGCATTTTCCTGCTTGCCGCGTCTGTCCGGTTGCTTGCCCGTTGGCTAGTAACCTTTGCGACGACACACCTTCAATTTTCCACTGCTGGTTTGGCTCCTCCAGACTGGCCCCAGCTCCTCTGTATACGAGAAGCTCCCCAGACCTTCCTGGTCTGCACCAGAAGCAAGTCCTCCATTCTTCGTGGGTTCCGCTTGCCAAGGCTTGGTGAGTCCTAGTGAGTCCTAGTTCGACTTCGACGCCGCTGACAGCAAGAGCCTTCGTGGGACAGCTCGCCTCCTGGTCCTGGTCATCCTCGACGTCTCCTGGTACCCGTGGCTGCTGCGACAAGCTTCACCTCTTCACCTGCAATCTCCCGACATCGCCTGGTTCCTTCCTGGTTCCACGTGGTCACTGGCTAGTGACCCAGACTTTGTCCCTTCTGCTTGCAGGTATCCTTCCTTCTTGATCCCGGCCTTGGGATCCACCGGACACTCTTCACTGACTGCCTGTCAGCATCTTTCCTTAAGGCATCCATAGGAGTCGAAGACAAAACCCGACGCAAGTTCACACCTATGCACCCGCAGCCCATGGGCTAGGTAACTTGGGTACTCCGGTGCTCATCAGGGTATTGACTATCCTAGTGTCTAGTTCTCAAGTCTCGACTTCCTAGCTACTCCAGAAGTGTCCTAAATCTTATTAATTCTAAACTGTACTATTTCTATCGATTATACGCATTACGCGTGAGTGTTTCCACTCTGCACCTGAATCCCGTGGGCCTCCCACTTCCTAACCTTGGGTAGTATAGTGTAGCCCCAGCGATTCCCTAGGCCTAGGCCTATCCTATTTCCGTGACAGTGGTCCTTATACCACTTACTTAGTATATGGTTTGCGTGGCCCCTAGGGCCTAACTGTATTACTTACCTGTGTGACTTAATGTATGCTTAAATAAGACTGTGTTGTACTTACCTCGAATCTCATAAAGAGTGCTGAGGGTTTGACTAGAATAAATACACTTTATTTTATATATATATCTGTTGTTGTGTCCTTTCATTTGGTATTCAAGGGATTACATATTGTATAACAGCTGGCTTCACATGCCATTCAGAGTTTAGCCTAAGACTGCTCTTGTCCATGCTACCACTAGGATAGCTGGTCTATAAGGTTGACTTTAGAACCAATCACCATAAGGGTTGTTTGGACTGATACAATGTGTACACTAGAATTAGTGACATCATATATCAGGCCAACTTCTCACATTGGTGGCAGCGGTGGGATCTGAGCTTGCTGTTGTAATACCATTGTAATCTTGAGATACTAAATTGAAAGATCACATAAGATATTGTTTAGGTACATATAACATAGATTATAAATACTTAAGTCCTACTGGACTTAGTTGTTGTAGGTTGAAGGGCCTAGCACACCCTGACTACAACTACTAGATAGGTTTAGTAGATACAACTAGTGTAGGTAGGTGCACACACCACACCCTCACTAGAATCATGTCCCTGAATGGAGATCACACTGATACTCCCTCAGGAGAGGAGAATCCTACACAGATTCCCTCTAGATATGATGCATTCACTTTCCAGGAGATGAGACAACTGTGTACCTCCAGGAGATTAAAACAGGGTTCCAACCCTACCCTTAGACAGCTAGTGGAGCTTCTGGAGGCCTATGATGCTGAAAGAGCTGCCAAGTATGGTGCCATAGCTGTAGATAAGGGCATCCCCTCCACAGAAGAGACCCCTGACTTAACTGATACAGATGAGGCAGAAGAGACTTCAGATGAAGAGGGAGGTTGCAAGACCCCAGTCAGAAGACTTAGTCAGGCTAACTTAAGCTTGCATGGGAGCTTGCATGGGAGCTTCCCTTACAGGCCCCCAAGTAATCTTAAAAAGAGAGATAGAAGGGGTAGATCTCCCTCAGGGTACTCTCTCCACTCCTATCACTCAAGAAGCTCCAATGCTTCATCCCACAGGGGGATGACTTCCCCCCAGAGGAGAGAGCATCAGGCCAGAATGAGGGAAGCCAATCTGAGGATTGAAAGGGAAGAACTTGCCCTTGCCAAAGAGAAGCTTGCTCTGGCCAGAGAGCAAAAATTGTGTGGGTCAGAACCCACTGGTGGCAGCAACATTCCTAGATATAGGGATAGGTCTTATGACCATAGAAACCTAAGCAAGATAGTCCCCCCATATCAGAAAGGGGATGACATCCACAAGTGGATGACTGCTTTGGAGAGGGCCTGCAAAGTACAGCAGGTACCCCAGAGTCAGTGGGCAGCTATCTTGTGGCTCTCCTTTTCTGACAAAGGTAGAGGCAAGCTCCTCACAGTTAGTGATGAGGATGCTGACAATTACAAAGTCCTGAAGAGTGCTCTGATAGATGGGTTTGGCTTAACCACTGAGCAATATAGGTTGTTGTTCAGAGACACCCAGAAGACACAGACACAGGACTGGTCTGATTTTGTGGATTGTGCCACTAAGGCTTTGGAAGGTTGGTTAACTGGCAGCAAGGTGCAGGACTATACAGGATTGTACAACTTGATTATGAGGGAGCAGATCCTTAATAATTGTCAGAACCAGCTTCTCCATCAACACCTGGTAGACTCAGATTTGACCTCTCCCCAAGAATTGGGAAAGAGGGCAGATAAATGGGTCAGGACCAGGATTAGGCCTAAAAATCAGGGTGGTGACCAAAAGAAAGATACCACCAAGCCTCAAGAGAAGGGTGGGGATAAAACAATAGAGAAATCTTCCTCAGGGCCCCAAAACTCCACACAGGGTGGTGGGTCCCAAGCTCCCTCCTCTACCACAGTTAAAAAGCCTTACTGCCATGAATGTAAAATTCCTGGGCATTGGAAAACTGACAGCAGTTGCCCAAAGGCTAAAAACAAAACTGTTCCTCCAATTACTCCTGGCACACCACCTATTGCTGTCAGCAGTAATCCCCCAGGTGGTGGGAGTGCCCCAAAAATTTGGTTGGGTTTTCTTGGGGAACACAGGGGGACCCTGGCTTAGCCAATTCCCCTACAACAGCTACTCTTGTCTGTGATGGTGGCATGGGGTTTGCCAACTTCACTGCCTGTCCCAACACTTTGGGTAGGTACAGACAGGAGCCCTACATCAATGGTAGAAAAGCTGAGGCCTACAGAGACACAGGAGCTAGCATCACTATGGTGGCCCATAGGCTAGTTCCCTCTGAGCAGCTTTTGCCTCGTTTCTCATACCAGGTAACTAACATTGATTGAAACAGAACAGTCATCCCATGGCAGAGGTATGTCTCAGCTGGGGAGGTGTCACTGGCCCTAAAAGGGTGGCAGTGTCTCCAACCTTGCCTGTGGACTGCTTACTGGGGAATGACTTAGAACTCTCAGCTTGGGCTGGAGTTGAACAAGACACCCATACTAAAATGGTAGGCCTTTCACCAAAGGGTAGTGGGGTTGTGCCAGCCACAACCCCTGTCCAAGTAGATTTCCTCCCTGAAAAGGTTGGAAGGGCAGTGGTAGCCACAGCACAGGCAAAGACAGACTTCCCTGTAGAGATTGGCAGAGCTGTGACAGTCACAGCTCAAACCCAAACTGAGTGCCTCCCTGAAAAGGTTGGCAAGGTTGTAATGGTCTCAGCCCATACTCAGACTGACATAGATGTAGTGAAGCCTGAAACTATGGATCACTCCACACAAACAGAGAGTAGTGGGGAGGAAGAAAAGTCTCCCTCTCCCCAGACATTAGGAAAAGGTCAGCCTCCTCAGGGATCTGACCTCACCCCTTGTGAAGGAACTGCCCCAGAGGTAGCCAGGCCTGGCCTGGCAGAGCCTCTGATGTCAGTGGCCCCTTCCAAGGTGGGACCCAGTCTGGTGCAGGTAGCCTGCCTCTCTCTACCCTGCCTCAGTCAGCCCAGGGCTGTAGAGGTCAGGGAGGCCAGTGGACCCCAAGAGGGCCCCTGTCCACAAGAACCCCCCCCATCAAAAGAATGAGGATTGCCTGGCTAGTAGCCCTAGCCAGGTGATGGTTAAAAACGTTCCTGAGGGATCTCCTTTACAGGTAGTTAGGGACCTCCCCCAGGGGGATTCTGTTGGGCACAGGCAAACCTGGGACCTTCGGGCCCCAAACCTGACCTGTCCCTCCAGTAAGCCCAAAAAAGTGACCCAGCCTCCAGCTTTAGGTAGCCAGAGGGTGACCCTGAGAGCACAGTGCAACTCAGTTAAAGAAAGAAAGGCATCCATGGTGGAGGATGATTGGAGGAAGCTGAGGCCTCACTTTGAGGACACTCACTTCAGTAATCCATCTCAACACCAGCCTTTTACTTTGCAAAGACACACCAAAGGTAGAGATTCCCTATGGTGGAGACCCTATGATACCTTTAGGGTGAGGGATTGCTTAGTGGACCATGAGACAGGGGGTAACCAGGCCAGAGCTGGTTCTTCCTTATATGGCCACTTAGGCAATAGAGGATTACCTTGTCAAGGACAGCCTTATCTCCATTCGTTTGGGGGGGGGGTTGTGTAGGAAGGTGGATATCTGACTATGGTTACCCCCAACTTTTTGCCTAGTGTCTAGCTGGTTTTTCGACTTAGTTGGCCTGAGATCCTGCCATTCAGGGTCTCAGGCTGTCTGCTCTCTCTTAAAATGGACTCCATGTACCCTGGGTACATACCCAATTGGTAAGGATCACCTTATTGGAACCTGTACAGTGTACCCTAGGTACCCAAGGCATAGGTGTACACTAGGCCTCCCAGGGGCTGCAGCATGTATTATGCCACCCCTGGTCTGGCCTTCCAATCAGACACAACTGGCTGATCACTCAGCTGGGGCAAGGTTGTGTAATCACCCCTTGCTTAGATATAGTATACCTATATCTACCCTTATATATAGACACATGTGTACCTATCAGCCACTCCTCTGGCAGGCCTTAACAATCCTGGAGGCAGAGTGCTTGGTAACATGTGAGATGGTGCTCTAGCATGAGCTAAGCCTGTCTGCAGCTTTCGGAACCATGTCCTTATAGCTGTTCTATGATATAGCCTACCATATAATCTTAAAGTGCCTTATAATCTTAAACCGTTATGGTAACTATGGTTTGGCTTTATCAAAACATGTCGTGTAAGGTGTCTAACACTTTGGAATAATACCCCCATACCATTTCTGGTGATGAGGATATTATTCCTCCCTTCTAGAGGGAGAGACATGTTAAAATCCTACTTTGCTGTTTAACTCTCACCAAAGCCTCAGCATCACAAAATGGATGCTGCTGCCACAGACACGAGTCTGACCTCCTGCTGCTGGGAGCCCTCCCAGCCAGGGAGGCCTGGACAATAGGTTTCCTGCTTGGGGAGGTGCTAGCACCTCCCCAGACAGACTTTAGTGTATTGGGGCAGGGAGGGCTGAAAGGAATGAGACATGCCTGGGGCACACAAGGTCCTCCATGCATAGTCCAGTTCAAACCGGTGCTGGGGCACTCCAGCCCCAGCTCTGGCGCAAAACTGGACAAAGGAAAGGGGGTGTAGCCCCTCCCCTTCCTGGTCCCACCCATAGGAGGGACCTTGCAGGTAGCCCAGCCCACTAGCCCAGTATATTAGTAGCTAGTTGGGCCCTGCTAGATTAGATTATCCTGAACCTGCAACTTGAACAGAAACTCTGGACCTTCGACATTCGACGAAAGAAGAAGACTGAAGAATCTCCCTTGTGGCCAAGGAGTGGCCACCCTGTGCGAACAGGCACCATCAAGAGACTTACCCTTTGCTTTGCTGAAGTTCTACGAGGGACCGACTGCAGAGCCCGACCAGAGCCTTGACTTCCAGACTTCTCCGACCCTGATCCACATCCACAGCCGAGCTGAGATCCGTGGAGGCGACGAGAGACGTGGGACCGGCTACCTGGGAAAAGTGGCGAGTATCTTCGAGCACAGCTTTTGAGGCATCCTCGAGGTTGTGCACCGAGGATTGAGAAGCCCCAACCCCAAGCACCATCTGCACCGAAGATCAGCCCCCCACACTCCACGAGTCCTGCGTGGGGCCCTTCTGCATTTTCCTGCTTGCCGCGTCTGTCCGGTTGCTTGCCCGTTGGCTAGTAACCTTTGCGACGACACACCTTCAATTTTCCACTGCTGGTTTGACTCCTCCAGACTGGCCCCTGCTCCTCTGTAAACGAGAAGCTCCCCAGACCTTCCTGGTCTGCACCAGAAGCAAGTCCTCCATTCTTCGTGGGTTCCGCTTGCCAAGGCTTGGTGAGTCCTAGTTCGACTTCGACGCCGCCGACAGCAAGAGCCTTTGTGGGACAGCTCGCCTCCTGGTCCTGGTCGTCCTCGACGTCTCCTGGTACCCGTGGCTGCTGCGACAAGCTTCACCTCTTCACCTGCAATCTCCCGACATCGCCTGGTTCCTTCCTGGTTCCACGTGGTCACTTGCTAGTGACCCAGACTCTGTCCCTTCTGCTTGCAGGTATCCTTCCTTCTTGATCCCGGCCTTGGGATCAACCGGACACTCTTCACTGACTGCCAGTCAGCATCTTTCCTTCAGGCATCCATAGGAGTCGACGACGAAACCCGACGCAAGTTCACACCTATGCACCCGCAGCCCGTGGGCTAGGTAACTTGGGTACTCCGGTGCTCATCAGGGTATTGACTATCCTAGTGTCTAGTTCTCAAGTCTCGACTTCCTAGCTACTCCAGAAGTGTCCTAAATCTTATTAATTCTAAACTGTACTATTTCTATCGATTATACGCATTACGCGTGAGTGTTTCCACCCTGCACCTGAATCCCGTGGGCCTCCCACTTCCTAACCTTGGGTAGTATAGTGTAGCCCCAGCGATTCCCTAGGCCTAGGCCTATCCTATTTCCGTGACAGTGGTCCTTATACCACTTACTTAGTATATGGTTTGCGTGGCCCCTAGGGCCTAACTGTATTACTTACCTGTGTGACTTAATGTATGCTTAAATAAGACTGTGTTGTACTTACCTCAAATCTCATAAAGAGTGCTGAGGGTTTGACTAGAATAAATACACTTTATTTTATATATATATCTGTTGTGGTGTCCTTTCATTTGGTATTCACGGGATTACATATGGTATAACAGCTGGCTTCACATGCCATTCAGAGTTTAGCCTAAGACTGCTCTTGTCCATGCTACCACTAGGATAGCTGGTCTATAAGGATGACTTTACAACCAATCACCATAAGGGTTATTTGGACTGATACAAGGTATACAATAGAATTAGTGACATCATATATCAGCCCAACTTCTCACAACATGTATTGAAACATTTGTTGTTAAAATTTTACTATAAAAGTAGACTAGAGAGGGTAGGATATAGATCCCTTGCACACCTTCACTTTACCAGATTGCCCGACGTTATGCTGACAGAGAGGACGGTGACACTGCTGGACAGCTGCTTACCAGAGACTCTGATGGACTGATCAGATGCCCAATTAACTTATGAACTGATTCTTTGATTTATGGGCATAGAGACGAAAGATCTGAATTTGACATAGAGGATGCCATTTAGCCAGATTAGGTAAATATGCGAGCCAAACATATTGAATGCTATATGATTTTCTTATGCTTTAATTAGATAAACATATTATTTCATTTAAAAAACTGTGTTGGGTTATTATTTGAAGTATTTCGATGTATATTGTTTAGAAGAGTTAAGTGTTGCTATTCCCAGCAACTAGCTGATCCATGGCCAATAGTATGGGAGGAGCTGCTAGGTTAAATGAATTGAGACCCTGGTGAGGTAGGGAGGTATAGGTAAACTTGTTGTTACTCATCAGGTGATTGGTGCAATCTTCATCCCATTTCCAGCGCATGGAATAGAGAAAGGACTCCCCTCTCTCGAGGACCATTGATCTGAAAGTAGAATGAATGAATGGTGTTATGGGCCCCACCAGTGAATGAGTGAATGAAATTTGATCATTGAAAAGATCTGTGGTCTGGTCAATAGCAAGGGGATTTGTGGTATTCAGCGCTGGAGCACTGCCACCTCAAACCTTAGAAATTTCCCATGCTGAGGATGAATGGGAATATGAAAATAGGCGTTGAGACGATCGAGAGAAGCCAGGTAATCCCCTTTTTCCATTAGAAGAAGAATCTCCTGAAAAGACAGCGTCCTGAAAGATTGTTTCTTTGATGAACTTGTTCAGCATACTGAGGTCCTTGACCTGCCTTTTTGTTCAATTTTTCATTTTGATGAGGAAGAAGTGAGAATAAAACTCTTGATTTTGATGTCTGAGGGGTACTTCCTCTATGGCTTGCTCGAGAAAAAGTCACTGTATCTCATTTTTTAGGTCCAGAAGGTGGCACAGCGGAACTTTGTGCGGTGGAACATTTGGAGGATGCTGAATGTATTCCAGAGTGTCGTCATGCTGGAAGATGTCTAGAACCCATTTGTCTGAAGAAATGTAGGTCCGTTTCAGAAAGGACGTGTAGAAGACCCATGGCGTGGGACTCTGGTGGCAGGGGCCTGATGAAGTTCATTGCCTCCTATTGGTGTCTTGGGCTTTCCAGCCGGTTGGTAGGGATGTGGAAATCCTATAGCCTGATGCCCAAGACATATTGTTTGGGGTCAAGGGCAGGAAGTTTTCATGTGTATTTTGACCTTGGGACAAGTAGTCCCAACCCCCTGCAACACAAACCCTTTGGCTGCCAGTTTGCAGTACCACATTATGGATCAGAGAAGGGGACTGTCTGCAATTAAGGTAATATTTATGTCCATAAGTTAACACTATTCAAACTTGTATTTATGGTTCATTAATTGAAATCCTTTATTATTAGGGTGAGCACTCTTAAGTAAATGTTGTAAGCTCTGACTGCCCTACTGACAGTGGTTCCAGTATAAAAATGTGTACACACGTTTTCAAAGTTTAGCAATATGAGGCTATGTATGATGCTCCCAGAATGCTCTCTGATTTGTTGCAAATATTTGCAGAAGCTTGAAAGCAAGATTGATGATTCTTTGCTTTCAAAATAAAATGTTCATTATAAAATGAAAGCAGAAAAAAAACCATTTTGCTAAACTACTGTAAAAGTTTAGGTACCATTTCTTTGCAGCATCATTTAGTAAAGTGCTGATGCAAGCTAGAATTTCCCAAAAATATTCACAATGGAAAATCATTGTAACCACTTTCAATAGGATTATGGGAAACAAAAATAAACAAGCACAAGCAAAGCCAGTAGGTCTGAAATTGGCCAGATTTTTAATTTGTCAATGTGTGAATTTTTTGGCATGGTTTTTGTAAAACCTTATTGGTGTGGGAGCTGCCGGGCTCTCACCATTATAACAAACATTGGCAAAAGCAAAAATTGTTTTTGGTCTCAAACCTGAACAAAACTACTTTGTGTGCCGATACGCTCCTTGTGAAAGAGCAGACTGCTGTCACTCACAGTGAAGCCGGCCGATACAGAGAGAGAGAGAGACAGAATTTGAATAAACACAAAAGGTCATTGTCAACGCCAGACCAAATTAAGGGCCCAATTATTCAAGAAATTCTCAAAAGTGTACCCATGGTATATGTCCTTGCATTAATTGCAGTAATACGGCTTTCATGAATTCCCAAGTGGTTCCAAATTGATCAAGGATCCTTCGGTGTGGAGATGGTTAACCCCACTCGCATCACACACCCGAGGGGGTCTGATTGGTGGCAAATGGACCACGTATCTAATTTCATCAAATTATGGATCCGAAAACCCCTTGAGAAAGAAACGAGAACTCTGATGAGGGCAGAGTGGCCCAGGCCCTTCTTAGACAACAAGTCTGGATTGACACCAAATCTAGATCCTCAATTACTGACCTTTCTATTCAAGACAGGTAGAGATCCTAGGAAAGGACTCGAACGTTGTTTCAAACAGTGCCAGGATAGAGTACTGGACACTCTTGGGCCAATAGCTAAGATCATGGACTTGGCAGAAGAGGCATCCCTGAAGGGCACCCTACTAGATGTGGAAGTACTGAGGGGATGGAGTCAACGCACATTATGCCTCCTTGGCAATGCCAACGCAGGTCTAACATCAGAGCGAAGAAGGGCAACACTCATGAGAATAAACCCGAAATTGGGGGACCTTGCCACTAAAGATGTCCAATGTGACCCAAATGGCCTTCTCTTCGGTGAAAACTTTATTAAGATTTTGGAAAAATATGTGTCCACTTTTTCAGTCTTCAGTAAGGCACAATCAAACATGAGACTGGCTGTCAGCCGCGGACAATACAGGTACCCATATTTCCAAGGCCAACGAGGATATGTTAGACATTTCCGTGGACACAACTCCTCCTTCTTCCCACAAAGAGGCAGAAACTTCAGCACCTGTGCTGGGGGCAGAGGCAGATTCCAAGGCTATGGACAGCAAGGTAAGAACGCCTCCTCTTTCTGCTTTTTCCTTTACAAGGGTAGGGGGAAGACTACGCTTATTCAGCCAAAATTGATCATTACCGCTAGAAAGACCATTGGGTATTAGAAACCATAAAGGGGTTCAAGATAGAATTCAACACAACACCCTACCAAGCACGACAACCCAGAGAGTTAACCTTAGATCAAGAGCAATCAGCTCTAGTAGACACAGAGGTGAACCAGATGTTAATAAAAATTGCTATTTGCAGGGTGACAGACTCAGAGCAGGGTTTTCTGAGCATGATCTTTTTAGTGAAGAAAAAAGACAAAGGCTGGCGCCTGGTCATAAATTTAAAAGAACTGAATACCTTGCTAGTTTACAGACATTTCAAAATGGAAGGTATTCACCTCTTAAGAGACATCCTACAAAAAAAGGACTAGCTTGTGAAACTGGATCTAAGACACCTACTTCACAATACCTATGGACAGGGACTCTCAAAAATATTTAAGATTCGCATGGAAAGGAATAACATACCAATTTCATTGCCTTCCCTTTGGCCTCTCCACAGCCCCATGGTTCTTCACCAAAGTTCAAAGGACAGCAGTTGCTTTCTTGAGAAGGAGGGGTGTTAGCTTAGTACTCTATCTAGGCGATATGCTTCTGATGTCACAACATCAGGAAGACTTGTTAAAACATATGAATTGGACTGTAGACCTTTTAGAAGGGTTAGGCTTCATCATCAACACAGAAAAATCAATAATGACACTGACTCAAAATCTGGAATTCTTGGGGTTCCAGGTAAATACCACTACAAGTCAATTGCAACTGCCAGCAAAAAAGCTGTCCAAAATAAAGAAAGAGGTTTCTTATGTTCTGTCCAAAGACTTAGTCAGTCTACGTGAAATAGCGAGAGTAGTTGGGCTTCTATCCTCCTCTACTCGAGCAGTGTCACCAGGCCCGCTACACTACAGAGTCTTACAAAGACTGAAATCTTTAGGTTTAAAAAAGGGCCTATGGTATTCAGATACAATGCCCTTATCGCAGGAGGCCCGAAATGACCTCCTGTGGTGGTGGAATAATCTAGACACAAGCAATTTAATTTGGGCGCAACAAAATGAGAAAGATAGAGACGGAAGGGAAGTGGTCCCGAGAGGAACTTCCACTCCACATAAACTGTCTAAAAATGATGGTGAGCTTGAACGCTCTGATGAGTTTCAAATCCACTCTGAAGAACAGTGTCGTGCTAATCAGGTTAGACAACTTCACCGCAGTATCCTATATCAATTGCTTGGGGGGGGCAAGGTCAAAGATACTTGCGGACCTAGCCAAGAAGATTTGGTACTTCTGTTGGAGCCAACAAAAGAAACGGACTACCTCTTTTCAATCGGATAGGGATGATACTCAATGGAAGCTGGCTGAGATTGAAAACCGGGCACGTAGGAACAATCTGAGAGTGCTTCAGATTCCGGAAAGGAAGGAAGGGCAGGATCCGCGCCGATTTATAGTTGAACTGTTTAAAATAGCATTCCCTGAGTTGACTGAGTGGGACTGGGATAGAGAGATTGAACGTGTCCACCGCTTTCCCTTTACCATTCGCCCACGAGCTGGCCAAGTTAATGATAAACCAAGAATCTTTTTTAACTTCATTTAATAGTTTTTTGGTGCAAGAGGAGGTGTTTCACTTAGCACGACCTGACAAAAAGAGAGCGGGGGTAGATTTTGAGTTCTTTGTACGACCGGATTTTTGCCGGTCTACGGTAGAGCTTCAATGGCAGCTGCGGGAGTTGATTGTACAATTCCAGGCTAAAGGGGCCCAAGCATACTTACTGAACCCCGCAAAGTTAAAAGTGATCAGGAAGGATCATACTCGCTTTTTTACTAGTGAAGGGTCTGCTAAGGAATTTTTGAATTCAATATAGGAAGGTGGTTTTTTTCCCCTTCTCTTTAGCTTATTGGTAGATAGTCACTGTAGGGCTTTCTCCCTTCTCTTTATATATGATATAGGGTTGGTTTTTTAAAGAATTAGATCCGCGAGTAATGCTATCGGGAGCCTGCATCTACAGGACCATTGGTCCTAAAGCCATGTTACAGGGGGGCTGGGGGGTAGGGGGGTGAGATTCTTTGGGGTTCATGGGGCGGGGAGGGTGGGGTCACACTGGTGGGGTAAAATGGGTAAAATGTCCACAGTAACTAATAGAGAGAATATAGAACAATGTATTGTTATGTTATATGTCAAATGGGAATGTATGTCTGCTACTATGGTTCTCATGTTATACACTAGTAGCTACTTTTTTTGTTTTTGGCTGCTACTATGGTTTTTAAGGGGATAAAGATTTGTTCATTAAATGTCTCTGGCCTTAATAATTGGAACAAAAGGAATAGGGTAGCTGCAGAACTGCAAACTATTCAGCCGGATTTGGTTTGTCTCCAAGAGACACATATACCCTGGAGTCAACGGGCAATTCTAGAAATACTCGGTTATTCGTTGGTTCTGTCTTCGCAGCAAGCTTCGATGATTTGTGGGGTGGCGATTTTGGCTGAATCTAAAATACAAGTCACAGGACGAAGCTTGGCAGATAAGTTTGGTAGATGGGCTATAGCCGAATGTAGATTAGGGGATAGTAAATGTACAGTTTCCACCATTTATAGGTCAAATCTAGATGAGCCAACTATTTTGGAGGAGCTAAATATAGAGCTAGCAACTTGGGGGACCCCGCTGTTAATTTGCGGGGATATTAATATTAATCTAACTAATCAGGAGTTGCTGAATGCCACCCGATGGTATAAAGGCCGCAAACCACGGGTATTTAAGGCCCTGTATAATCTGGTAAATGATCATGGTATTGTGGATGTTTGGGGTAAATTACACCGGTTGGACCCAGGTTATACTTTTCACTCTTTTCCCCACAAAAAGATGGTACAACTGGATTATTTTTTTGCACCAAGTGTCTCTTTGGCAGGGGCCTCGATTAAAATGTATCCGAGGATATCCTCGGATCATTCACCAATTGTATTAGAAATTGCTGCTGCTGGTTGTTATGTACCTCCTAAATCATTTTCATTCGATCGGAAACTATGTTTAAATGACGATTTTAGAGATCATATGTCTTGCTGGATTAATGAATTTTTTCAGAATAATAGATACTCCGCTCATAGCGAAATTGTTTGGGACACGTTTAAAGCATGTTTCAAAGAAAGAGAAAATCAGAGATGCAAACATTATATTCTGCTCTGAGAGATGCGGAGGGTAAATTAACTCGGGGTATAACATTGCAAGGCAACAATATATTGGAGCTAGAAGATGCTGTTGCTAGATCCCGGGCAAAAATTCAGGGAATCTGGAATATAGAGAATGCCAGAAAATATTTGGTTTATAAAAAACAAAATCATGAGTATGGTGAAGCAGTAGGTAGGTGCTTAGCATTAAAACTGCGTATGAAAGAATATGTACGTTGTATTAAGGCTTTAAAGGATAAAGCGGGAATAGCTTGTCAGGAACCCGCAGGGATCTTAGCTATTTGTCATCAGTTTTATACAGAGATTTATACGAAACAGGTAGAGAAGGGTATCGATTTTGGTAGGTGTTTGGATGGGGTTATCTCACATTTAGATCCCGCTGATGCGGCGTAGTTAGAATGTCCAATTACGATGGGAGAACTAGAACTCACAGTTAACAGTTTAGCCTCAGGGAAGGCTGTCGGACCTGACAAGCTCCCTGTGGAGATTTATAAGCTTTTTTTTTGATTTATTAAAATATGATATGTTGACTACATTCAGGGCTGCCCAGGATGGACATGCCCCTAAATCTTGGGGAGGAGCCAACATAGTGTTTTTTAGTAAAAAGGGCAAGGACCCAGAATTGGTGGGGTCATACCATCCGATTTCTTTATTAACCTTGACGGTAAAATCTATTCGAAGAGTTTGGATTCCCGTCTTCCTAAGATTATTAATTCATTAATTTCTCAGAATCAGCATGGCTTTATACCATCACGAGTGACTGTCACTCATGTAAATAAGGTGTTGACATTGTTTGATGTTGCCCAGACAGAGAAACGGGATCTTGGGTTAATTCTATTGGATGTGGAGAAGGCATTCGATTGTGTGGAGTGGAGTACCTGTGGGAATTGATGTCTCGAATGGGTTTTGGAAAAATGTTCATGACTGCCCTGCAGGTACTGTACACTTCACCGATCGCTAAGATTGCTTCAATGGGTCTATTATCGGATGCTGTTGTTATCACTAGGGGCACAAGGCAAGGGTGCCCTTGTTCACCATTGCTCTTTGCCTTATATATTAACCCATTTATTGAGCACCTAAGTAATAGTCCGTTTATCAAGCCCTTTGTAGTTCAAAATATCCCATATTCAGTGTTTGCTTATGCTGATGACATCGCGGTGACTTCGGTTGACCCATATTCTGCTCTTCAAGAGATTGAGCAGTTAGCTGCACTTTTTGATGACAGTGTTAAAAGAAGTGACATATCTGGGTATTAAGATAAGGTCATCGATGCTGGAAGTTGTTGATGCTAATTGGACTGCGCTGTTACGTAATATTAAAGAATCATTAGATAGGTGGGCTCGTTTACAACTTACTTTAATAGGTAGATGCAACATCATCAAAATGAATGTTTTACCGAAGGTATTATATGTATTTAGGTCAATAACCTTGGAAGTGACAGGGGCCCAACATCAACATCTACAATCTATGTGTGCTAAATTTCCCTGGGCCCCCGGAAAACCTAGACGTGCTACTAGATTCATGACGTTACCAGTTGAACGTGGTGGTTTAGCCATTCCTGATTTTGCTCTATATTTTTATGTATGTTTTTTGTTAAAGATGCGTGTTCTATTGACAGGGAAGGATATTGTTAACAGGGCAGAGGCCCCTTCGATTTTTCAGATTTTATTAGGGCCGGAGGCACGACAATGTTTGTTTAAACAAATTGATGGAAGCTACTTTAAGCAAACTAGGTTTAAAGTCTTGGAATCTGCTTTTAAAGTATGGAAGAGAATTCGCAAATTATGTTTAGTAGAGAAACTATCTCAATACACCCCCACGGATGCTGTAAAAATTCTTCCCCCAATTGTTTGGGACAGTGTAGCACTTACTTGGAGGAAGAAAGGTATCTCTCAACTAGGGGACTTTTTTGTTTCTGGTGGACCCCTTATGTCCTATGAAGAATTAGCTAGACAATATAATCTGTCAAAATTTCAATTTTTTAAATTTCTTCAAATTAGAGATTTTATAAATCGGAACAATCAGAATTGTTATGCATTTCCCCCATTTGCTCTAATCCAGAGAGTTCTTCTGAAAGTCAGATCAGAACAATGCAGAATAGTACTAATTACTCCATTCTGGAATACCAAAGTTTGGTTTCCGGGAACGATGGACTAGCAATAGACATACCACATTTTAACCCTTGGAACAGTGGCCTTCTTCAAGGACAGGAAGGAGAAGAACATCCTCTCCTCCTAGAAGGCAACATGGACTTTCTTGCTTGGAAGATTTCAGGAAATCTAAGAGATACTCAGGCTTTTCAGGAGAGGCTAAAGGTCTACTGGATGAGTCATGGGCACCAGGAACAAGGAGACGATACACTGTTTGGAAAAAATGGTGTAGTTGGTGCCTGGAACGGTATTTGGATGGATCCCATGGATGCTCCTGTAGTAGATTTAGCTAGTTATCTTGCAGGTTCATTTAACTCAGGCCTATATTATAGAATGATCAACTGCTATAGATCAGGCATATCGATTTAGACCCTCTGATCCATAGGGTAATGAAGGGAATTCGACTTAAACATCCCCCAAGAATTTTAACCTCATTTTCGATCTATTTTCTACATGGCCTGATAACTTCTCTTTCAAAAAAAACAATTGGCAACTAAACTAGCAACCTTTCTCTGTCTTATATCCTTTAGAAGAATCTCAGATGTTAAAGTGTTAGAGATGTCTAATAGATTTTATTCTCCAGACGGAGTGCATTTTGAAATATGGAAAAGGACCAAAACTATGACCGAAAGCATTTTCTATCCTTGTTTTCCAGATTATAAAAAAAATATGTGTAGTGGACTGCATGAAAACTTATGAAAAATAATGTGTACAGGGGGGCGTGGCCAAGTAAGATGGCTGACTGGTAGTGCACCGAGTCAGCTCCGGCCCCACGGACTCCTGTGAGCGGCTAGACGGGGGCTCTGGACTGGCGCACTGCGAGGAAAACACTCGCGGAACACCTGTGGAGGCGAATGGACCGGCGGTGAGGAGGAGGCGGCCCCGGTGCGGCTAGAAAGCGAGCACTGATCCGGGAGCGATGACCGAGCAAAATGGCGGCAGAGGGTCACGATCGCTCGCCGAGCGGCGGTTCACCCGGACTCAGGAGAGTGCCTGGAGGCTGGTCGTGGTGACCGCGCAGCGGAAGTGACCGCCGCGGCTGGAGTGAGGCTGAACCTGAATCTGCCGGCGCCAGAGAGCGGGACAACGCACGGGGACACCTTACCGTGGGACGCGCATGAGGAGGCGGAGATTGCGGCCATCACGGAGCCCATGAGGAGGGACGGAGGGCCAACAGGAGATAAGTGGTCCGCTCTGACGGAGACCGAGGCAGGCTGGAGGGAGCGGGGGCGCGGGGGGCAATCACCGCGCGCCCGGGCGCGAGACGATGCCTGACTCCAAGATGGCGGCCAAGTAAGACACCTGCCGGCATCGGGGAAGCCTCCGCAGCACTGGTTCTCTGGCGCGCTAGATGTGAAGGGTGCTCTGAGATATAGGTGCGGGTCGGCGCTGGTGAGGACTTTCTGAGGCACGGCACGTGGGACCAGCTGAGTGCCTGGAGGCGGCGAGCGGAGACAGGTCGGTCCCTGCTCTGGCTTCCGGGGTCTCGGTGGCTGAGCAGTGGTGGTCGGACGCAACGGGGCCATAGAACTGGTGGAGGCGACGTCGTGAGGCACGGAGGGGACGGTCTGATGGGGAGGTCGTCTCGTGCGCCCCCGACAAAAAAGGTGCCGAAGCCACAGGAAAACCGCGTGGCGAAGTACTTCCAGGCGCTCTCCAGTACTGCAGACGAGGGAGGCCCAGGCGGAGGGGACAGCATGGCCTTGACGAAGGATGACCTGGTGGCTACGCTCCGGGACTTCAAGAGGGATTTATGTGGTGAACTTAAACGGGACCTCCACGCCAGCCTGGACCAACTGCGTGGGGACCTGACGGAGAAGCTTGGTGATCTGCGCAGTGATGTGGACGCCGTGGGGTCGCGAATCCTGGAGGTGGAGGAGAAGGTGCAATCCCTGGATAGTGCAGCTCAGGCTTCCCGGTCGGAGTGCGCGGAGCTTCGCGCTCAGCTGGCGCAATCTGCTCTGAAGCTGGAGGACTTGGAGGATCGTTCCCGGAGGGAGAATATACGGGTGAGAGACTTGGAAGAAGGCGCGGAGGGTCCGGACCTGGAGGCGTTTATTGTAGGCCTCTTTGGAGAGGTGGTGAACAGGCCAGACCTGAAAATAAAAGTGGATCGGGTGCACAGGGTCGGACCACCGGTTCACGGCGAACGCCGGAGACCTAGGGATGTCCTAGCAAAGCTGCACGCCTTCCCAGTCAAGGAGGCCATCCTGGAAGCGGCTAGGAAGAAGAAGGAGGTCTCGTTCCAGGGCCACAGTTGCTCTCTATATCAGGACTTGTCGCAGGCCACCCTTGTTCGGAGGCAGCAGCTCCGCCCGGTGACCAGCAAACTCAGAGAGGACAATGTGCGCTATCGTTGGACCTATCCCTTTGGGCTCAGCTTCGAATGGCAAAATAAACGACACCACGTCACAGACTTGGGAGATGGGCTGCGTATCCTGGGCCTCCCGACGGAACCGGAGGAAGGAGGCGGCCCGGGGCCATCCGGGACAGTGGCAGTCGGCTCTCAGGGGGAGCAGTGGCGCAGGGCGCAACGCCAGCGAGGAGGGCCCCACCGTGAGTAGAGGCCGCGAGCTGGAGGAACGGGATTCTCCGGGATGCAGTTCAGGAACGACCGCGGGGGGTCCTCCGGCCGGGAGGGACCCGGGAGCCCGAGCGGCGAAGCCTGGTGGCTGGTGACGAGTCTGTGACGGCTCAGCGGAGAGATGCGGCAGTCTCCACAGGGACACTGAGGTTACATGGACACTGAGGTTTTTGTTTTTCTCTATGAGCCCTTTGTCTGGCACACATGTTGTTGATGCTCTGCCGGTTGCGGAGCAAGTTGATGAGGTTAGGAGTTCGATGGGGTGGGGTCTTGGTTACTTTCCCTGGAACTACCCCAGGCACAAGGGGTTCCATGGCTGGGTTCTTGTGGTGGGGGGGTGCGGGCGGGGGGGGGGGTTGTGGGGGGGTCGGGGCGGGGGGGGAGGGTGACAGGGGTAGGCTGCAACGAAGACGTGGAGAGGGTCCGGGGAGGGACGGCGAGATATTAGAAGGGGGGCTTGGGGGGCGGAGGCGGACAGGCGCTGAGGTCTGGTATCGGCGGATCCCACACACGGGGTGGAGAGGGGGGTCTACACTCACTTAAGATGGTGACGTGGGCTACATGGAACGTGAAGGGCCTGAACTCGCCCCAGAAGAGACAGCAGGTCTTGAAGTACATTGTGGATCGGCAGGTCAAGGTAGTTGCTCTGCAGGAAACGCACCTTACAAGGGAGGATGTGGGTAGGCTCAAGCATAGGGCATTCCCGCAGATTTTTCACTCAGCGGCCACCACCAAACATAATGGAGTGGCGATATTGTTCCATAGCTCAACACCCTTCCAAGTCGTGGATTCACAGAGAGATAAGGAGGGGAGGTGGCTCATGCTCAAGGGGCGGCTTCAGGGCCATCTATGCACCATTGCGGTCGTGTATGCTCCGAACACGGGTCAGGCGGTGTTCACAGCGCGCATGTTGGGGTCCCTGGGCGGGTTCGCGGAGGGCCCCATCATTCTGATGGGGGACTTTAACTGCCTGTGGGATGGCGTCCTGGACGGCTCCCACGTTGCGGGGGCCAGATCATCAGTGTTTTCCAAGCGAGTCAAGGACCGCTTCGATTCCCTAGGTCTGCAGGATGGGTGGCGGGCTCTCCACGAGACGGCAAAAGACTATACTTTCTATTCCCATGTTCACCGGACTTACACTCGAATAGACTACATCTTCATTAGCCAGGCATTAGTGGGGAAGGCGACAGGGGCGCAGATTCTCCCCATCTCGGTCTCAGACCACGGGATGGTTCTATTGGAACTTCAGTGGGGGGTGCGGGGTCGTGGCAGATGGTACTTTCCGGGGGCCCTCCTGCGAGACCAAGTGCGGAGGGTGGAGCTGACCGAGGCCATAGGGGAGTACTTCCAGGACAACCCGCCTGAAGACACCTCACATCAGAATACGTGGGACGCGTTCAAGGCGGTGATGAGGGGCAAATGCATCCAACTACAGGCGTCGCTGCGGCGACAACAGGCATTGGAACGGGAGGCACTGGAGGAGGAACTTAGGGGGTTGGAGGGCAGACATAAAGATCAACCCACTCGCGACCTGCAACGACGACTCACGGCGGTGAGGGGTAAATTGCGGGCGATTTACAGCGCCAGGGCGGAATATACCTTGCTGAGGCTGCGCCGCGCGGGGTATGAACAGGGGGACAAGGTGGGTTCTCAGTTGGCTCGAAAGCTTCGCATTCAGCGGGCAAAAGCCTATGTGGGAGGCATTCGGGTAGGGCCAGACCGAGTCACTCACGAGGAGGCAGCGAAGACTAGAGCCTTTAGGGATTTCTATGGTGAGCTGTATGGGGGGAGCCCGCTGGCGCACGACGTACAAACGGCATATCTCGATGGGGTGGAGTGCCCCCAGCTATCAGCGCTGGACCGGGAGCAGCTGGACGAACCTATTTCCGAGGAGGAAGTGCGGAATGCCATAAAGCGTCTCAAGCTCCACAAGGCGCCTGGGCCCGACGGCTATACCGCCCACTTTTATAAGCACTTTGTAGACGAGCTCGCCCCGCATCTGACGGCTCTGTTTCGGGCGGTGGCGAAGGAGGCGAGAGTGTCCAAGTCAATGGCAGAGGCGGTGATTATGGTCCTGCCTAAACCGGGCAAGGACCCGCTGGTGTGTGCATCATACCGCCCCATAGCACTTCTGAACCTAGATGCCAAGCTCTACTCCATGATCCTAGCTGGCCGCCTGGATGGCCTGCTGCCTCGATTGATCCACCCGGACCAATCGGGCTTCATTAAAGGGCGCCAGACGCACGATAATATACGGCGTACCATCCACCTTATCGAGAAATCATCCAGATTTAAGATTCCAGCTGTGCTAGTAGGATTGGACGCTGAAAAAGCGTTCGACCGCGTGGACTGGCCCTTCCTCTTCTTGACCTTGCAAAAATTTGGGTTCGGGGACGCTTTCATGGAGATGGTGCGAGCTAACTACAGCCATCCCTCCGCGAGAGTGGTGGTCAACGGGACACCTTCCGAGTCCTTCCATCTGACTAGAGGTACTAGACAGGGGTGCCCGCTGTCCCCTCTGCTTTTCGCCCTCAGCATTGAGCCACTAGCCATTCGGGTGAGGGAGAATGCTTCCATTAAAGGGATTCGATTTGGCGGGGAGGACCACAAAATCTCCCTCTTCGCGGATGATATTCTGCTGACTCTGGGGGAGCCACATGTCTCTCTGCCCGCGGTGCAGGGGGAATTGAGGGACTTTGAGAGAGTGGCAGGGTTCAAGGTCAACATGACCAAATCCTACATACTCAATCTCACACTCTCGAGAGCGGAGGTGGCCTCGCTCAAATCCCAGACGACGCTCTCATGGGCCCAACACTCGCTACAATATCTAGGGGTGCAGCTTACGCCGACGGTTTCGGGACTGTATGGGGCCAACTACACCACAGTTTTGCCGCACTTGCGGCAGGAGTTGCGGCGGTGGACGCCCTTGTACATATCTTGGTTGGGGCGAATCAACGCGGTGAAGATGATGGTGCTGCCCCGGGTCCTTTACTTGTTTCAGGCCTTGCCGATCCCGCTGGAGAAAGCATTTCTTCCGCAGCTGAAGACGTTGATCACTCAGTTTGTGTGGCAAGGAGGGAGGGCCCGGCTCCCTTTCACGGTGCTTCGGAAACAAAGGGCGGACAGAGGGATGGGGCTGCCGGACTTTGAGCTTTACTATCAAGCGGCCCAATTGCGGGTCGTGTTGGAATGGACGGTACGGGAATCGGAGAAGCATTGGCTTCATATGGACCGCGCGATAGCCGGCAGATCCATCTGGGATCTGCTGTGGAAACCGAGGAGAGATAGACCGCCGAATGCATATCTTAGCACGCCTACGCGCACTACGTTGGAGGTTTGGGATAGGGTCACGCGGAGAGAGGGGTGGACGACATTCCCTTCACCATATACCCCGATACACTTTAATCCGGCCTTCGCCCCAGCCAGAGAGGAGGGTCCCTTTGATGGGTGGCGAGAGGGAGGGTGTCTAAAGCTGGCGGACCTATTCGACAAGGGGGCGTTCCGTTCGTTTCAGAACTGTAAGAGTGAATTTGGGGTCCCCAACAGTGAGCAGTTCCATTATTTCCAGCTCAAACACTGGGCCACGGCGTCACCGTTAAGGGAGGCGGGCTGCCGGAGCCTCACGGATATGGAGAAACTGGTTCTGTCGCGGGCGGGCTCTATGAAGGGGGCAATCTCGTCTCTCTATGGGATGCTGCTGACTACACTACACACACCCAGGGCCAGACATATGGAATTCTGGGAGCAACTCCTGGGGAGAGGGATAACTGAAGCTGAGTGGAGGGGCTTGTGGCGGGATATTCCCAGGCATAACTTGTCGGTAGGCTTACGGGAGGCTCACTACAAGACCATCTTTGATTGGTACCTATACCCCACAAAATTGGCTAGGATCTTCCCGGGGACTTCTGGACTCTGCTGGCGGGGATGTGGTCTCCTCGGGGATTTCAAACATATCTGGTGGGACTGCCCTAGTATTCAACCTTTCTGGGCAGAAATTTTAGCGCAGATTAAAGAGATCTTGGGTTTTGAACCCCCCGGGGACCTCGCTCATGTCATCCTGGGTCTTCGGGGAGAGGACTGGGAGGGGGTGTCCAGAGGAGATAAAGCTATTTGGTGGCTCTGCGTGGGGGCAGCTAAGCTCACAGTGGCTGCGGCATGGAAGAAACAGGCTGCTCCCGCTATGTCACTGTGGCATGCCCGCCTGTGGCGCCTGCTCTCGATGGAGCGTCTGGCGGTGTGCTTTAGGGATGATCCCACAGCCTTTGAGGAGTCTTGGGGCTCGCTGTTGGCCTACTTATCTAGGGGCCTCCCGGCAGCCGTCTTCCCGCCCGCGTGGAGGTCGTTGCGTATCTTCCGGACCTGGCACTCCACAGACTGAAACTGTTCCCCCTTTTTTCGGATGCTTTGCAGCAGCCTCTGGGGGGGGGGTGGCAGGAGGGGGGTAGTGGGGGGGGGTGGGGGATGGGACGGGGTATCGGAGGAGTCTGAGGAGGGGTTCCCATGGGCCGCACATGGAGCATCTGAACCACCTATGGGGCATTCTGCAGATACCTATGGCCAGGGGACACCCGGCAGTTACTTGTTATTGTATGACTACACATGTGCAATGATACTGTTGTTATGAAAATCAATAAAAATGATTGCTATAAAAAAAAAAAAAAATAATGTGTACAGTTAGACCAAAGGATGAAAAACAACTATTCATTTCCTTTGTTAAACCATATAAAGCAGTATCTACAGCTACCATTGCTAGATGGGTTAGATTAATAATGTCAGAAGCGGGAATAGATTTGTCAAAATTTAGGGCACACTCTTCCCGTGGGGCTATGGCCAGTAAGGTTTTTAGGGCCGGAGGATCCCTTTCTGATATCTTAAAAGCTGTGGACTGGTCAAATGCATCCACTTTTGCACAGTTTTACCTTAGATCTGTGGAACATGTGAGCAGGACAGCGTTCGAAAGGTTTAAACATGCATAATGGTAGCCTCCGGTCTTGTAATGAAATGCAGATTCTAAAATGATCATGCAGAGAGAATCTTGATTTCATTAAAGACAACGGAGGCTAACATTATCCCACCCACCACACCCTGGTGAAGATTAACTAAATTTCTTTGTTTCAGAAACAGACTTTAACTGAAGTATAAACCTACGTAGTTTTATATTTAGTATATTTATATTTTATATATTTTATAACACTGTATAGTTTAGCATAACTTATAATTTATTTGTTATTACTTATAAGTATTTAGCTCCAAATAAATCGGAATTACCAGTTTTTTCTCTCCATTTCTTTCAGATACTTCTTGTTCGTGAGAATCACTTCAGTATCTATGCATTTAGACTAGAAGTAATTTTAAAGAATTTATGGCTCTCCATCGCAGCTCTAAGAGGATGATGCCCAGTTACCATGACGTTATATATATTGTTCTTTGGAATGCTTTTATTCATGATGTAATGTGTTCTTTAAAGGGCTGCATGTTAGGGCAGGAATAGAAGTATATTGCATAATGTAAGCCTCCGTTGTCTTTAATGTAATCAAGATTCTCTCTGTATGATAATTGGAGAATCGTCATTCCCTATCCTTACACCAAAAGGGCACTTAGGGTGCCTGTTGCTGGGGAATTGTTGCCTGTATGGCAAATTCTTGGCAATGCCTCGAAAAGGTGAAATTGTTGTGGATACTGCTTTGTGGGTTTGGAGAGACCAAGGGAGCACAAAGTAACTCTCCTCTCTATGAAGCACTCAAGGGCAGAGTCGGCCTTCTCACTTAAACATTGAGGTCCATCAAAAGGCCTATCCATTAGTGAGCAGCTGAAATGGACTGACCTGAGGGCGAGGCTAGCAGACGAAAACTATTCTTCCCCAAATGCTTCAATTCTTTTTGACTCTCTTTCAGGGGGTAGTAGGAAAATAACTGGGGTAAATTTTGCTGGGTGAGACCTGCACAACCAGGCTCTCAGGATTATGGTGCTGTGTTAGAAAGGCTGTGTCACCCAGACCAATTCTGTTTATAGACGGTGATCCAGCGCGAGGGACAAAATTTACATATTCTCCTTATGTCACAGATTCTTATTCACAAAGGTTCATTCATACATTCATTGGTGGGGCCCATAACACCAACACACTTCACATCCACACAAACTCAACCAAATCTGTACACAGGAGAAGGGCTGCTGGACATGTGGGTACCTTATTTTCTATCAGGATACATTTTCTTACTACTGTATATGTATATTTTCTATATACAGTTTTCAGAATCCTGACTTAATCATCAAGGCACTCCACTGTGTGGTCGATGGACAAACTAGTTGGACTGGTTAATGGTGAATTAGAACTAGCTAACACACAATAAAAGTCTAGGAAACATTAATCTCTTCAGCGATAAAATTTTAAGAACCACAAACTCTTGTTATTTCAATGTTATTTATCTAAATTATTAATCATTCCCTTTAAACATACATTTATTTACTACAGTTCATAATTTGAAATTCAGATTTATAAATAAGTATCAAACATTTTGAAATTTCATTTAAACATAAATTTAGGAAAAATGCAGTAAATCATTTACCAATGAGCAGACGACGATAGCTTCAGATTGAACAAGTAGTTATCCGCATTCTCAGGTAAACTCCCGTAGACAAGCTGTCTGACCCACACTCAGGGATCAAACCGTCAGGCAGAAATACAGGATACAATGCAACAACTCTGCAAAGTCCATATATCAATCCACAGCATGGATTAACTCCACACCCAGACTGGCCACATAGAAATTAATAAAGATATAGAAAGTTGGAAATTTAAAAAGAACAACCACCCAACAAGAACTCCCTTTTAAGATATAACCCAACAACTATCACGACCGCAACTACAACTGCAACTCTCGAACTCCTCCTGAACCAACCCTCAATTCCGCACCCGTAATGACAGATGAGGGGTTATTACACCCTCTTTTGTGTCTTACTTCATACAAAATATGGCAACTTTAGAGGCAGACCAAATGTTCTGATTGGACAGTTTGGGTTAACAATAGTTCATTGTACTCTTCCCAGTGCAAACTGCTTCTACATTCCCATGCGGGGACTGGCAAATGTATCTTTTCAAGGCAAAAGGGTCCTATTGACAGGTTCATTCTTTGTCACTTCCTTGGTTCCCATACGCTCATCTTCTGGCTTGCGGTCAAGTCCCCAACACATCGACCTTGGCAAGGAACACGATGTCAGGAGCTCATTTTCACCTTGTGATCTCCAGAGCTATCTGGGCACGCGCAGAAATCATCGCGCGCACATGGTGGCATCTGCTTCAGAGAACGTCATCTTGAGTACTGCGGCCTAGTAGGCCCGAATGTTAACTAAGCGAAAATAGACAGCAATCAAAATATAGAAATGAAGGTTCTAATGTTTAAACCCATACTAATCCCACTACATATTAGTATTTTCCTAGCTGCAGCAACATGTAAAGCGATAATACTTACCATACGATAACCTTAAGCCACAATACAATCACAAAGCAATATAAACCATGCAATTTCACTATTTTAACACAATCTAAGGTTAGTTTGCGTACCATTGTTAATTATTTAACTTTGCCATGCAATTAGCAATTTAGTCCCACGTGTATTTATGTTTATCAAGGTGCAAATATTGATTAGTACCACTTTCACTTCAAACATGTTATGTAAATTAATTTTAGAATGATTACATAATTAATTTCATGCAATTTAGAGGAGGTATACAAAATATTGTTTTACCTGCTCCATCAATGGGCAAGAGCCGTGTTTGGCCCAAGAGCTCTTTAGGGTGTTGATCAGAGCTTTGTTGAGTGGCAGTAGGGGTTCAGATGAGGATTTTCCTGATTGTAAAACTTCAGTGAGAACGTTGTGTTTTTTATCTCATTGAAAGAAAATCACAGACCTAAGACTTCGACAGCTCATCTAATGACCATGGCAAATGGAGGACAAGGAGTGGTGCTAAACAGGTCAGTGACCAAATGGAGAAGCTAACTCAAGCTGGACAGCCTAAAACAAAGCCTGCAAACAGAAAGCAATCAACTGTCCTATCTTTTTATGTGTGGAGACTCTGCAGTTGCAAAAAGAAACTACTCGTAAAATACCTTTGGCAATGACAAACACACATAAACTTACACAAAAGTGAAAATTTACCTTCATGAATCAGGCTCATAATATCTAGTTGTAAGCACATCTAGTGATTCGGAAGAAGTTTTCTGGCTCAATATAAAGAACAGGTTTTAGTGTTCACAAACACTTTAATTTACCGATTTAGAGAGTTTGAAAACATTAAACCTCTTTGTAGATCTGGGGCCCTATATGTCCACAATAGTAAATAAACAACATGTGTATCTTGATATTCCTTTAAAAACACATAAATGTTATGGGTTTGAGTAACTAGAATTGACTTAAATTTATTCCAGAAACAAGTTTTTTCTGTTTACATTTCAACAACCATGCCAGGAAGATTGTAGAGTGGTGCTTAGCAGAATCTGTTCTAGGCAGAATTTCCCCTTTAGTGGCTCTAGCGATGAAAGAAGTAACTTATACTTGATATTGACATTTTTGGATATTTGCCCTAATCTTGGTTTGCAATAGGTATTTTCTGTATTTGTTTTCCTCTGTTTTGTACTCACAGTTGCACCGAAGAACACCTCACTGCCTTCCTTAGCACTACCACACCACCGACATCAACAGATGCTAACCCCTCAGCACGTTACATTCACCGATGGATCTCCAACTCAGCCAACACTCTGGCACCCCTCAAGAAGGCACCAGGCAAGTAACACTCTAAGAAAAGCCAGCTGGTTCACTCCTGACCCCCACAAGTCCAGACACACATGCAGACAACTTGAGAAGAGATGGAGGGACAACAAAACGCTGTAAACCCACGCAACCTTGAAAACCACTGGCAACACACACCACCTTCTCCTCCACAAAACAACAAAGAAAAAGGCCCACCAAGACAGAATCAACACCAATGCAAACAACAGCAAAGAACTCTTTGCCATCATCAAGGAGTTTGTCCGGCTCAACAACGAGACCACAGATGTCCCACCCTCCCAAGACCTCTGCAAAAAACTCAGCACCCTCTTCCACCACAAGATCAGGCAAACCTACAACAGCTTCAACACCCAAGACCCTGCCACAATGCCCGTCACCACCGCACGCCACCACGCCGCGCCCCAACAGATTCTGCTCAACTGGACTCCGCTTACCACAGATGTCACACTCAAGACCATGAAGAGCATCCACTCTGGAGTCCCATTGGACCCTTGCCCTTATCACATCTTCCATAGAGCAGCCACCTCCATCGCCCCAGAGCTTCGCTGCACCATCAACAGCTTAATCGAAACCGTCACCATCCCCGACGACTGGGATCACGCCGAAATCAACCCACTGCTGAAGAAGCCATCCGCCAACCCAACAGACCTCAAGAACTTCAGACCCATCTCCCTCCTCCCCTTCCTAGCCAAGGTCATTGAGAAGGCCATCAACATCCAGCTCTCAGAGTTTATCGACGAGAACCATGCTCTGTACATTTGTCAATCCTGCTTCTGAACAAAACACAGCACAGAGACCGCACTCCTTGCCGCCACCAACGACATCCACTCCCTACTCGACCACTGCGAAACCGCTGCCCTCATCCTACTGGACCTCTTGGCTGCCTCTAATACCGTCTCCCACCGTGCCCTAATCATGAGACTCCACGTCACTGGCATCCACAGCAAGGCCCTGGACTAGATCCACTCTTTCCTTACTGGCCGAGCACAGTGAGTCAGACTACCTCCATTCCTCACAGAACCAACAGAGATCAGCTGCAGAGTGCCACAGGGCTCCTCCCTGAGCCCCACACTCTTCAACGTCTACATGTCCCTCCTCGCGGCCATCGTCAGAAACCACAAACTCAACATCATCTCCTATGCCTACACCACCCA
This sequence comes from Triturus cristatus, assembly GCF_964204655.1. Lineage (NCBI taxonomy): Eukaryota > Metazoa > Chordata > Amphibia > Caudata > Salamandridae > Triturus > Triturus cristatus. The sequence goes on along the minus strand of NC_140579.1, from coordinate 1,129,196,736 downwards.
GCTGATCCTCTCCCTCACCAACGAATCCACAGCTGCCAGTATCAACTTCCATAGCGGGATGAAGGCCGTGGCCACCTGGATGAAAGATAGCTGTGTCAAGCTCAATTGGACAATTGGACAAGACCGAAGTACTCATCCTGGGAACCATCTCCTCAGCCTGGGATGACTCCTGGTGGCCCCCAACTCTGGGAACCCCTCTGTTAGGTCCAATGACCTTCGTAATCACCCAGCGGGGGTGATGAGAAGCTAGTTCTTCTATTCCCTTTTACATTGCCTCCCAAAGAGTGCTTTATGATCACTGTTTTGCAAGGAAACTCATCGGGGAACAGGGGAATGGGAGAAAACAATAAAGGATGTGATGTACTGTTGTGTGCCGATTTAGATACCGTATATAGGTTTCCCGATTTATGTCCTTATATAGGCACAATTCACATTGCCCATATTTAGGCATAGAAATCCTACCCTTATTTAGGCATTATCCATGCTACCCAAATACAGGCATGGCCACCTACATCTGTTCATCTACGTCACAACGAGTTCTTGGATAACCAGACTCTTAAGCCTATAGGACTTCCCTTTGCTTGGATATTGATTTCTCCAAGAACTCATTTATTATGCATGAACATCTATTCCTTAGGGGTTCATTCATGATGTTCTTCTGCCCGACTTTTACATCAATACTGGCATTCCTAAACACCTTCAAGGTATAAATATACCTTCACTTACCATGGCAAACCACGGTTCGACTGCATACTTGCATGATGCGGCTCGCTACGGCAAGTTCGGAAGAAATTCAAGTCCCCGCCTGATGCACTGACCAGACGCTGTCATCCTCCTCACAGAGAATCCAGCTCCAGTGCTTCTGACTCCCCTTGCGGGGTGTTAGAGATCGAGACTCGGAAAGAGATTCCAACCTCACTCATTCTAAGGTATGGAGCGGACTAGAACCTAGAGGGACTTCTGGCAAATCTTGGCAACTATAGCTAAACTAGACTATAGACAAACAGCACCTACTTCTTTACCTCGTACTACCCTTAGGTTAAGTACACTGGGGTAGAACTAGCTAGAAGCATCAGATTAGTATTAGCATTTTAGCCTGTGTTATTTATGTATGTGTTTTATGAATATCTGTCATAGCTACACACCATGCTATTGCAGTTTTTTTTTATCTTACTGCTAACGCTGTACATATTTTACTTCGCATTCTGTCTTACGATTGTAGCAGTTCATATCTCTTGCATGAGAAATAAACCCTTTTTATTGAAACGCCCATCTGTCTATTTCTGTGGAACTCTGTAGAAACGAAGCATGCACGATTGACTGAGTGAAACTGTTATCTATTGTTTCCAAGATTCTGAGATTGTTCCGATTCTAAGGGAAACAAAGTTGTCATGTTTATGCGGTTGTCAGAAACTAATTCCTTCTTGTTTATTCGAAAAGTTTCTAGTGACCTCTGAGTTAGCTGGCACACACAAGGAATTAATTTTAATGTACTCGATAGAGACATACTGACCTCAGTCCTATTTCAAAGCTATAGTGTATATTATTCCAATGCGCAGAGCCTATCAGGAATATAGGAACTACACTACATGGCGCCCAACGGTTTGGTAAGGCACTAATTTAACGCTAGATACTGAAGTAACTCAGTGGTGCTTTTCTCAGAGACCCCTACTCATAATACTCCATAAGACATCTGGAGTGGGTTGGGAAAATATACGCCATAGCTAAGTAGGAGAAAAAAACCTATGTATTAGCTGTTTGGTTTGTTCAACGTTGAAGGATACGGTGTTCCACAATATTGTGCACCTTATCTTTGTTCCCTTGAAACTTGCTCTGCAATTTTCATTAAACAATGTCCCAAAACGAGGATGATAACACCGGAACTGGTGGAGCTGTACCCGATGAAATCGCAGCAGCTTTTGATTTGACAGGTTTTAATGAAACCGATGAAAATGCGAAAACCAAAGCTCCAAATCTAAGGAGAGCCATTACTCTAAAACTTATAAAACATGGCCTAACACCAAGAGGTGGTAGAGCAGTTTTTGTGATAGAGGCACATGAATCTCACCAGACAGAGGTATTCTATTCATGGATAGTATTCCCAGAATCAAATCCAGTAACTAAAACGTTTCACTTCTACAAAGAAGATGAACCACCTGAGGAATATATTCCTTTCGAGGATATTGAAATTCCACTCACATACCAGGAGCATGATCTCTGGTTTAAAGGCGCCCTAAAACATTACAATCACATTACCAGGCTCGGTCCACTAGGTAGACCAGGAGCAACATGGCCCATTTTAGCCGGCTATACACCTCATCCTGACATTGAAGCAATGTCAGACGTAGAGTTACTTAATCAGATACAAAATTTAATAGAATTACACAGTTAAACCACACTGTCTGAAAGTCCTGAAAAGGCCTTTACTAATAACAATCCTACCTCTTCTAAAAAGAAGTGGGAAAATAACAAACAACATTCAAAAGAGAAAGATTCTCAATCCCGAGGTAGGTCTCCTCAAAAGGAGCCCTCTGAAAGGAGGTATAACCTCAGGGACAGGGATAATTTTAGAAAACCTGACAGGTATCAAGATACTGATACACGTTCCTCTCGTACCTTTTAGATATCGTCACACACATCCGAAAGAAGAGGACGGTCAGATTGAAAAGAACGCGTGCAGTCCAAAGACGATCAACATGTTCAGAAAAACAAACCAAAACCTCAATTCTCCAAGAAGAAAGTAGCAGGTCTAAAGATAAGACATGCCGAGGATCCTGAGAACACAACTCAAGAATGGAGAATGGGCTCAGACAACGTTGGACAGCGCAGCAGAAGTAACAATAGCTTGCCAGAACCTGAAGGGACTTCTGGAGACAGTGGACTTGAATGAGGACATTCAAGTTGGAACTGTAAATACCAGGGTTAGCTCTCCACATAGGTTATATGAAATAACACTCCAGATGGAGGGAGACATACCGAGAAAAGTGAAAGCACTCATTTGGGAGCATCTTTCAAGGGGTTATGATATACTTCTAGCAGAACGGGACTGGCCACCAGAATTTGTCAGAGAGTGCCAACATGGCGAAGACATCATTATACCAGCCTTCTCTAACCATGTTCCAGTACATTTAAAATATACTTATGCCAGGAAATGGGCAGTGGCCCAAGCACCAGCATTATACAAAAATCATGTAGGATGGGATGAGGACTCACCTCACCATAAGATCCAGTTAAAAAATCAACCAACTGCACAAAGGCAGTATCCAATTAAGCAAGAAGCTAAAAAACAGGTCAGCAGTGGCGGCTCGCCCATTGGGGCGTGGGGGCGTCGCCCCACTGCTTTCTCGCGGTGCGAGAAGGCAGAAACATAAACGGTAAAAACTATCATTTATGTTTCTGCCTTCTCACATTGCGAGAAAGCAGAAGTGCCGCTTTGTCTGGTTGGGGGCGGGAGGGTGGCCGGTCCTGCTCGAGGGCAGTGGGGGAGTGGCTTACCCACTGTTGTGGGTACTGACTGTTTGGTCTGCCCTGGAGCCGACCAAACAGTCAGTACCCACAACAGTGGGTAAGCCACTCCCCCCTGCCCTCGAGCAGGACCGCCCATTCTCCCTTGTTCTCTATGGCAGAAAAAATGTCCCGGCTGGGGCGCTCGCCTGCTGCGCCTACCAGCCTTGTGATTGGCTTGAGTTGCATTGCGTAGGGGAGGGCAGGAACACGCAGACTCACCAGTGCAGCGTGGCCAGCCTTAAGCGGAGGCAACTATTCAGGTAAGTTCATTTTTTTGTTGTTGATTTAGATTTTTGTATTCCCCACCCGCAACTCCCCCCTCCCTCGAGCATACCGGCCGCCACTGCAGATTTGTAATTTGCCTTGTGCCGGGGCTAGTGAAACATCTTCCACGCATTCCTACCTTCTTTCAAACCACGAAGCGGGGCACGTTTCCTTATCTGAACACACATATTATCGTTTGTTTTCTTCCCGTCGCAATAAATGGTGTCTGTCACCCTGCTGTGCAGCGTCTATGGCTGCTGAGACACTATCACACAGAGCACGTGCTGGACAACCCATGGGCGCCTCGGTCTAGGTGCCCATGAAGGGTCTATGTCAAGTAGTGTTTCAGGGCGTGCCCTCATTTAGTATGCAGCGCATGTGACATGCTTTTACTGTTCACACGTGGGACTTGGAGAAAGCATCATCCTGATATGGCTGTGATATATATTTATACTGCCTCCTGTAGACATGTGACCTGAAACGCCTGCTTTCTTTACCCTTGCGAAAGCAAGACGTTGGGACCAGGGGCGTGCATTTAATTTTTTTCAGGATCTATGAGGGAGGAATGGTCACGTTCACTTGTGGTGCATTGCACACAACACGACACAATACATTTATGTACGATTGAAGTGTGTGAGGTACCTGGGCTAGCGCCCTGGGAATTTGGTGGAAAACAGTTTCAAAACGTTTGCATTCTATCTGCCACTGTGCTTTCAAATCTTAGCTCACATGTGAGACCAGCACGCCCTCCAAGAACCTCACGCTCGATACATCAGCACAAATAATCTATATTGTGTTAACTGGAGAGTCACAACAAGGCTGAGGGCGAAGCATGCACAAGCAAAAAACAGGTGTGTCAGTGCATCCGTTTAATTGCAGCATCAGTTACTGTCATTGTTTATCTCCCACCTGACAGCCACACCCATTCCAGACACCTGGTGGCCACTTCCGTCACACAAACAGTTTACGCCTCTCCACTTTATAAAGTCAGCAGCCGCCACTGCAGGTCAGGGAGATCTTAAATCAACTTGAATACCAAGGGGTTATTGAAACATGCACCTCATCAATGAACAATCCTTTGTTTCCTGTTTCCAAACCAGACAATACATATCGTCTAGTTTTGGATTACAGACACTTAAACTCTTGTTGTAAAACATTTGCAGTGCAAAATGCACATAGTACAGCATTAATGAACAACATTGTGCGTAAAAAATATAAAATCACATTAGATATTTCTAACGGTTTCTTTTGTCAAAACATAGCACCTGAAAATAGGTATTTGACTGCTTTCTCAAAAATGGGGACCCAGAGTCAATTCTGTCGTCTCCCTCAGGAATTCAAGAATAGTCCAGGGTTATGCTCAGCAAGAGTAACAGAGTTAATACAAATTTATGATGACAAGGCATTGTCATATGTCGATGATATCTATCTGACAGACGATGACCTGAACCAGCACTTGAACAGGATGAATACCATTATACTGGGCTTCACTTCTGAAGGTTATAAATTCAATTTAAAAAAATCAAGAATTGCCCATCTCACTGTCCTTTTCCCAGGATATGAACTATCAAGTGAAGGCTAAAGCCTGGCAGACAACTTTTTAGAAAAGTGTGCGCTGCTGCAACCTCCAAAAAACAATGAAAAACTTACAGTCAATTCTAGGTTTCCTAAATTTTGGAAGAAGATACATTCTAAACTACGCAGAAAGGGTTAAACCTCTCTACGAATTAATCAAACCTGATTTTAAAATCACACATTGGACACGGGAACATACAGATATCCTGCATTCACTTCAAGCTGACATGTTAGCAACAAAACACTTACAAACACGCGTAAACTTACGCAACTTAGTGATCCGAATCATTCTGGGTCAATGCAGATTCACCTACTTCACCTTTAACGAAGGTGAAAAAGTACCAATTGCATACAAATCACATTTGTATATGCAAGCAGAAATGAAATTCACATCGACAGAAAAAATTCTGACAGTAGTTCAAACCGCTGTAGCAAAAGAAAGAGCCCTAGCACAGGGGAAACGCATTATGGTCGTAACCCCTGTACTAGCCTTAGAGGCAGTTACAAAAGCGAGCATTCCAAATGCAAAAGCTTTACATCCAAGATGGATACAATGGGTTAATTCTCTTGCTGCAACTGATGTTGAATATGTTTTTGATCCTTATTTAAAAACACAAGCATTTCTGCAATACGGTCACAAAATTCCTCTGCCTACTGAAATTCTCCCTCTTGACCAGTATGAATTTATAATTTATACTGACGGATCTGCACAACCCGCTACGGAGTATAAGCAAGCTTATAGTGCAGCATGCGCGATCGTTAAAGGTCGTATGCAAGATGGCAAATTCAGACCAATGGTCACGAAAACGCAATCACTAGGAGATTTTATAGCTCAGCAAGCTGAACTACAAGCATTTAAAATGGCACTTGAAAATGCGAATCGCGAATTCCCCACACTCATAGTGTGCGATTCTTTTTATTGTGTTCAATCATTCAATGAATATTTACAGAATTGGCTTCAAAATGGTTTCAAAGACGCAAAAGGTGGCACAATCAAGCATAAAATGCTTTGGGAACAGGTAGTTCAGGTACGAAACGGACTACAAAAGACTCACGTGATACACACGCTGAGTCATCAACGTGATGGCGTTCACGTTGAAGGGAATTCATTGGCTGATGAAGCCGCGAAAGGAGCTGTGCAAACGGCTTCCATAGCTGCAATCACTCGTTCAAAAATTAAAATAGACAGTGAAATAATACTGGCTGTCAATGCTTCAACCAAAGGCAGCGGTGCAGCGTTACCAAAAAAGTTTCCACTCAAATATCATATATAATTGATGTGAACAGCGTTCCGTTTGCTCGAATCCCTGTAGTGGGGGTTAGGGTAATACCAAACATGGAACGAAGAGCAGCTTTGATTTACGAAGCACATCTGGGAGAGGGTCTGACACATCAGGGGATCTCTAAAACAATTTTAAAACTGAAAGAGATATACTGGTGGCCAGGAATGAATGCACTGATTCACACTTCCATCAATGAATGCATAGACTGCAATAGAGATCGCAGAACAGAACGCCACCAGGTACCAGTCTACAACGTAGGCAGCCCAGTACAGACACCATTGTTAGACAGCATTAGACTATCTACATGCAGCCATCCCTATGGACGAATGCAGTCCCACAAACACTAAATCAAGGTTCCTTTGGATGTGGCCTCAGCGCTCGGCTGACGCTCGAACTGTTATAATAGATTTGCGAGTCTTTATCTGCACATACGCAATTGGCACACTACATTCTGACCAGGGTCCTGCGTTTAGCTCTTGAGCTTACAAAGAAGCCATGGCCAGTTTGGGCATAGCATTGCGGTATTCTTCTCCAGTCCATCCTGAGGGAAATTCTGTTGTGGAAAGAAAAAACTGGGACATAAAGCCGTCTATAACAGCTAGGGTATTAGGTTCGGGTGATGGGTGGGTCAAACATCTTTATGGGGTCCAACGCTCATTAAACAATTTGCCAAAAAGTTTTTTAGGGGGTGTCACTCCATATGAAGTCCTATTTGGAACTAGAATGTTGATTCCGGACCTTGACATGAAAGGCACAGTGGTGGAAAATAAAAAGTTTGATATCAAAGAACGTTTGGCTGTTTTACAGGACCTAAATGAACTAAGATCGAAACAAAGCAACGTGTTCCTGAAGCCAACCACCACTGGGGAAAAACCAACCATCCCAGCAAGGCCTGTCTGGATCCCAAAGCTTGGTGATCTAGTCAGAGAAAAGATCGAGGACAAGAAGGAATTTGGGCCTTCTTACAGACAACCAGTACCTGTCCTAGCAATCCACGGATCAAGAATACTACTACTGCCGCCCCTTGCTGGTAAAAAGGAGAAAAGATTTGTGTCCATCGACCTGATCAAACCACACTATGTGGCCGATATTAAGCAGCAGGCCAAGCGGACTCCGACAATGTAGCAGACGCACTCTGCTGGCTACAATCCAAGAGGTTCAAACTGAGGGACTCATCACCTTTGAAGATTCTTCAGTGAGAAATAAAGGGCTAAGCAACAAAGCTATGGAACTCGTCTCTCTTGAAACCAAAATAACAGTTCGTCCTGATACACCTGTCTACAACGAAGTAACACGTGATCAACTGGTTCCAGCGATTTCAACAAATCCTGATGCAATTCAAACCATTGACAGAACTGCCTCTGGCTATTTTATTAACTTTGATACGTTTTCTGAGGATCCCAGTGAACCTGAAACGACGCCAGCACAAAGAACTTTCAAAGAACAAGCAACAGACTTTTTCATCTCCTGAGAAAGACTTATCTGGTTTCACCATAGATTGAACTATGGATTGTTTTGCAATATTCTTCTTTCTACTTTGGTTAGCTCTGGTAATAACTCTGGGTATGCTGATCAATGGAAGATATATTCAAATGGACAGAGCAAGTAAAAGAGTGAACTTACTTCTCCAGCCACACAAATCATCCCATCGTGAAGCAAGAGACTTGTCAGCAGTGAACATCACAGCCGTTCCTATACCAGATGGTATAGTTTGGGACAGAACTGAATATGACATTTTTGGCCCGTCGGAACATTTGAAGATTCCACACTTATTTAAAATTTAATTAAGTGACTTTATTACCTCTAGTTCCTTTTCTGATGATTGGGACTTCGAGACTGTTAATAACATGATGTCTGATCTAGAGATGTCTGCAATATTCACAAATCATGAATATTTAGTGGGTTCATCAGACTATGAACAAATGTATTGTTATAACCACTATGGTCATCATTTCTTGCATAAAACTGCATTACCTAGAAATGTATTTATGTATAACCAATGGGAACATTGTCCTACACCTCCAAAGGGTAGCTCAAAAACTTTTGCAATTAAATTTCCATATTTTTCGGGGTTCAACTTATCAAATCCAGAATCGTTTTATTTTAAGAATGTGAACAAGACAGGAACAAAAAATATGTTAACCAATACGAAACAGATTTATTCTGCAGCCTTTATTGCCCAACTGTCTAGCCAGGGTTTCGACTTTTGGAAAGACAACATTGAGACAAAATCTGTCTGGGGTACAAAAGATTGGCAAGTGCAGGGGGTAGAAGATTTGTTTAGAGCCTGTATCCTCCCTGAACAAATTATGTTTTTGAATGACACTGTCCAACAAACGTCAAGCCTTGGGTTAGCTAAGATAAAATAGACAAAGAATTTTTTCAAAAAGGGGGGTCCAGAGGACATATATTTACCGACCCTCCAGTTTCTAATCCCTTACTACCTTGTATAAAACAACATCAAAGAAACCTAGGGTCAAAAACGATGAGCACTACATAATGTAAATGAGCATCCTGAGGAATTAAGAAAGAAAAAGAAAGTGAACATTATCATTTGTAGTAAATCCCATCAGCCACTGAAAGTAGCACACATCATCATTTGGGATTCATTCAATCGTGCAATTCCCTCCAAGTCATGAGGGCTGCATGATATATGAACAAAAACAAGAAAACTATTCAGATGTACATATCTTTGTCAAGAATCCACGTGATGTCGCTAACACATGTTTGAATAGGGGTGATGGTATAAGCAGTGCCAGTGAACCAAAAATCGTGAGTGCAAATATTAAGATCATCTAACTGGCCAAAATAAACATTTTATTGATAGCTGACCAGGTGATGAGATTAAAAAACAGTGCAAGAGCAGTTTGACAAAATAACTGCTAATGTCCTAGAAAGGGTTGTTTACATGTTTCAGCATAAAGATTGAGTGACAATCAGGCTTTCATCAGGACCAGAATAACCTTGTGCTACTGCTGTAATAGTAGTGTAGTCCAAAAGTAAAAACACCAATGATGAAATATACAAAACCTACTTGAATACAGGTTTTCATAGACTCCCAAATAATTGTGGAGTTGTTCCCAAATCCCGTAGAAATACGGGGACTCTCCTCACCTCACCTGGCATCCGCTCAGATAAATGAGGCCCCGCTCTGTCCGTCGGTACCTCCGGCTGGGTAGAGCTGGATGGGGAGGCCATCCAGCTCTACCCAGCCGGAGCACAGCAGTAGCACAAGGTTATTCTGGTCCTGATGAAGGCCTGATTGTCACTCAATCTATAGGCTGAAACATGTAGACCCTTTCTAGGACATTAGCAGTTATTTTGTCAAACTGCCCTTGCACTGTTTTTTAATTTCATCACCTGGTCAGCTATCAATAAAATGTTTATTTTGGCCAGTTAGATGATCTTAATATTTGCACTCACGATTTTTGGTTCACTGGCACTGCTTATACCATCACCCCTATTCAAACATGTGTTAGCGACATCACGTGGATTCTTGACAAAGATATGAACATCTGAATAGTTTTCTTGTTTTTGTTCATATATCATGCAGCTCTCATGACTTGGAGGGAATTGCACGATTGAATGAATCCCAAATGATGATGTATGCTACTTTCAGTGGCTGATGGGATTTACTACAAATGATAATGTTCACTTTCTTTTTCTTTCTTAATTCCTCAGGATGCTCATTTACATTATGTAGTGCTCATCGTTTTTGACCCTAGGTTTCTTTGATGTTGTTTTAGCTAAGATAAAAGACATGAAGACATCGACCATACCTATACCAGTAAGTAATAGCACTACACGGGGAGAGGTCGACGTACATCATATTTTGCATCACAACAGATATTATCCCGAATGGGAAAAATGGTTGCTCTGGCCCACAGACACAAACAACTTTCAAGATCGATTCCTGAACAAAACACAGGGTTTCACTATCAATAGGCCAGACCCACGCTATGTTCAAAGACAGCATCCAGGGGTAGTAACAACATACAGTGTAGGGAAACTCTGCCTTGATTGGCTACAGAAAGCTACACTGCAGGATGTAAAACAACACTTATCTTTACTTAAAGAAGGCGCAGACCTTAGGGAATTTTTGCTAGGACCAAGAAAACCGCGTCAAAAACGTTTCATATATGCCGGTATCTACGCTGCTTATAATGAAATATGGAAAATTACCCAAGCAGAGACTGCAGACGAATACGAGAAATTGATCGTATACATTTAGAGAAATCTCTCTCTGTAGTAGACAATGGGTTAACGACTCTGTCGTCCACAATATTTTCATTGGACAGCATTGTATCTACTGCCATAGACATCATGGAACAAGACTTGGTCATGTTGCAACATTGTCAGTCTCAACTGCGTTCTATCATGCTATTAGGCTGGATGCTACAAAACTTGTGTGCAGGCTATGTGCCTAGGCGTTTAATCAACTCTACGTTACTGTTTTCAGAATTTAATCTCACTGATAAACAGATCAAACTGGCACAAAGGGGAGCAGACTACACAGTGCTGAGCATTGAAAAACTGGAAAATGACCATTCACAGTGGCAGAAAAACCAGCTACTGAGTGGATCATACATGGTAAAATTACTCTGCCTGTTAAAACTTTCCATTTTCAATATTGCCTAAAACATATACCAGCAGGCAAATATGAAAGGTTGGGTAAAGAATACATCAAAACATCTTGGGATTTACCTTACACAAATAGATGTTGTAGTGGTCGGCGTGTGGTGTTTCTTAGCGGTACAAACTGTGAAAACTCACTAAGCGGTTCTCTCCTTTGTCAGGGTATTAATTTACACGGGGCCTGCGATGGTTCCACTGCTTACTTATGGTGTCACCTGCAAGGCTCACCAGCTGCAGTGATTAATCCAATTTTTTGAATACTTTCAAATGGAAGTTACCTCATGTTGAATGATCACAGCTGCTGTGGCATGTTGCCAGGTATTCCATATCTAGTAACGATTACATCCAGGTTCACTTGTTGTATGCAACTCTTGTTTCAACAAATACAGTCAGGGAGTCGCCTCTATGGCCTTCACTGAACATATCTTCTATACGAATTGATACTCTAAGCAGAATGAAAGCCATTCTTTTACAACAAACTGTGCCACTGACCTCAGCCAAAGAAACCTATGATCTACAAGTCGCAAGGACTTCTGCCGAGATACATTCCCTTTTGAATACAAACTGCCCTATACATTTCTCAGAAATGTTAGAACGTATCTTAAACATGTCTGATACGAGCGGTATTGTACATGTATTTAAGACCGTGTGTTCAGGACTGTTAGCACCTTTTCAAGCAGTCCTCAGAATAGTTCCCAACTTTGTGCACTCTGTGTTTGGCGGACTGCCACTACTTTTTTGACTCATTGCATGGATCCTATTTTTGCTCCTACTGCTCCGATATAGCAAGCCAAATCCCCAGCGCCACTCACAGCACCATAGAGAGAGCTCTATTGGAAATGAAGAGTCATGAGCGCATCGTCCAAATTTTAGGTTTACCTCGTCTATGAGAATTAAATACCACATGGTTTCTGTCATTCAGACCAATTTGGCAAGATTGCATCTTACCTGTTCTACGCTGCCTGCTTTGCGGGGAAGAATGCATGCTAGACATCTGTCTAACACTTCCATCAGACATGCCTACGGATATCAATACCCTGCTGGACCCTGTAACGGCCCATGCTGTGTGTTGTCCCCAGCGGCTACCAATCCTGATGACGGCATTCATTGAGATCTCACAGACGCAAATTGCTACTGCTGAGGTACGAGAGGAAACAACAGGCACGCAGGTAACATCCGATACGAACATTGCTGATGCGACCAATGCTGAAGGCGATGCTTCTCACCTATGTGCAGTTAGTCTTCTAAACAAGGTAATCCAACTCTCACCTACAACGGTAGATGACTTTTTGTCTACAGGATTAGACGATTTCATGTTTTCTCCATCCTCATACACTGACTTTTGATTCAGCACACAGTGTACCAGGAAGATTCTGAATTTGGCCTTCGTTTTTCAAAACAAAGACTAAATCTTGGAATTTTTCCTATGATACATTTTTTTTTCCAAGTTTGAATTTTTCTTTTTATGGCACAGTAATCTGCTTATAGTAGAACTATTCATAAAGAACAGAAATCTTTGATACACTTTTAGAGACTATATGTCACCTTGTCAAACACGATTGATTTATGTAACTTGACATGAAATGGTTTTGGCTTTTTTCTTTTGTATTTACGAGCCATTTCATAACGTATATAAGTATGTTCATTCATTTAGCATTCAATGTAAATATTTGCTTAGAGTGAAACTTTGCTTTGATATGTATAGCACCAGTGTATTTTTATGCATGGCAACAGTTTTTATGCATTTTACAAATGTATTTTTAAACATGTTCTTAGCCATCCATATGTAGCTATCTTTTAGATATGTTTAGCATGTGTAGGATTTAGTAATGTCGTTCATACAAAAGTGGAGTGGGTGTTGTGTGTCGATTTAGATACCGTATATAGGTTTCCCGATTTATGTCCTTAGATAGGCACAATTCGCATTGCCCATATTTAGGCATAGAAATCCTACCCTTATTTAGGCATTATCCATGCTACCCAAATACAGGCATGGCCACCAACATCCGTTCATCTACGTCACAACGAGTTCTTGGAAAACCAGACTCTTAAGCCTTTAGGACTTCGCCTTGCTTCGATATTGATTTCTCCAAGAACTCATTTATTATGCATGAACATCTATTCCTTAGGGGTTAATTCATGACGTTCTTCTGCCTGACTTTTACGTCAATACTGGCATTCCTAAACACCTTCAAGGTATAAATATACCTTCACTTACCATGACAAACCACGGTTCGACGCGGCTCACCACGGCAAGTTCGGAAGGAAGTCAAGGCCCCGCCTGACGCACTGACCAGACGCTGTCATCCTCCTCGCAGAGAATCCACCTCCAGTGCTTTTGACTCCCCTTGAGGGGTGTTAGAGATCGAGACTCGGAAAGAGATTCCAACCTCACTCATTCTAAGGTATGGAGCGGACTAGAACCTAGAGGGACTTCTGGCAAATCTTGGCAACTATAGCTAAACTAGACTATAGACAAACAGCACCTATTTCTTTGCCTCGAACTACACTTAGGTTAGGTACACTGGGGTAGAACTAGCTAGAAGCATCAGATGAGTATTAACATTTTAGCCTGTGTTATTTATGTATGTATTTTATGAATATCTGTCATAGCTACACACCATGCTATTGCAGTATTATTTTATCTTACTGCTAACGCTGTACAGATTTTACTTTGCATTCTGTCTTATGATTGTAGCAGTTCATATCTCTTGCACGAGAAATAAGACTGTTCAATAAACCCTTTTTATTGAAACGCCCGTCTATCTATTTCTGTGGAACTCTGTAGAAACGAAGCATGCACGATTGACTGAGTGAAACTGTTATCTATTGTTTCCACTATTCTGAGATTGTTCTGATTCTAAAGGAAACAAAGTTGTCATGTTTATGCTGCTGTCAGAAACTAATTCCTTCTTGTTTATTCGAGAATTTTCTAGTGACCTCTGAGTTAGCTGGCACACACAAGTAATTAAGTTTAATGTACTCGATAGAGACATACTGACCTCATCCTATGTCAAAGCTATAGTGTATATCATTCCAATGCGCAGAGCCTATCAGGAATATAGGAACTACACTACAGTACTTCGGAGAGGCGCTGGTCAGGAAACCCTCACGGACAGTGTAGGACCTCGGAGGTGTCATGGACCCTTCGACCATATGAGACCTGTGTCTAATATAGGAAACAGAAGGTAAGAAGACATACACTCAAATGACACATTCACAACACTGCACTCCGCTCTTGTTCCTGTGTACTCCACCTCTCTCACAGCATGCCTTGAACAACTCAGCTGGAAGTTCCAGGTCTTGCTAGTTGTACTTTCCTCCAGGAGGTATGAGTGTAGAAAACAAGGTAAGAGAACAGAAACCAATGCAGGAAAAGAAAAGGATAAATCCAGAGCTCAGAAGGAGAATCTCTCCAGTCCTCTGTGTTCAGTATCTCAAAGAGTGGCTCTCTGTTACGCCACAGGAGCAGTCGGGGAATTCACAGGGTTAGGGGTTCACGAGGAATGCACTACCTCTGTGCCCTCGTATGGTACCGGTCACCATGTAGCAGCAAGAGAAGCAACACGGCTTGCAATCCGGGCACCGGCAGCCGTCGATGCCGGGGAAGTTCTGTTTACCGTCCTGCAGGGAAGACGCAGCTTACTCCTTCGAGTCTCAGGTAAGAACCCACGCAGCTAATGCCAGCAGCAAAGAACAAGATGCGCTGAAGGACGACAGTGCGTAGGACGCAGTATCCGTAGATCCAGGAAAGCACGAACAGGGTACTGCGCTGGAAATGGTCACTGAGTGCTAGAGTTTGAGCACAAGCTTAATAATCCTTAAGAACCAAATAATCCAGGAGACGCCAGGAAGTAAAGCACCAAACGCGGCCAGCAAACACAGGAATCTGATTGTCAAGCACCTGGCCCGAGTCCAGGAGGGACTTATATCCTGCTGTCAATCAGCGATTGTTTTCCGGTGACTCTTCAG
Organism: Triturus cristatus; assembly: GCF_964204655.1. Lineage (NCBI taxonomy): Eukaryota > Metazoa > Chordata > Amphibia > Caudata > Salamandridae > Triturus > Triturus cristatus. Next base: position 1,129,181,500 of record NC_140579.1, on the reverse strand, counting down.
GTCTCGATCCCTGGGGCCGCTGGGAGTCGTAGTTCTTCATGCACACATGCCTCCCAGCGTACCCCTTACGTGTGTGAACCTTCTGCCAGAGACCACAATGACACCCTCCCACCCTCACAGATCACACACGCAACCTCGGCATCATACTGGACTCCTCATTCACAGTGAACCGCCAGATCAACGCCATATCCTCGTCCTGTTTCAACACGCTCTACCTGTTCCGAAAGATATTCAGATGGATCACCACAGAATCCAGAAAGACGTTCACCCACACACTCATCACCAGCAGACTCAACTACAGCAATGCACTCTATGCCGGCATTACCCAGAAACAGATCAGGAATCTACAGAACGTACAAAATGCCGCAGCCAGACTGGACCTAGATGTCCCTCGCTGCAGCCACATCACTCAATACCTCCAACAACTCCACTGGCTCTCAGTCAACAACAGAATCGCCTTCAAGCTTCTCATACATGCCTACAAAGCTCTCCATGATGTAGGGCCAGCATATCTGAACAACCGCCTCTGATTCCATAAACCGCCAGACAACTTTACTCTGCCCAACTTGCTCTGGCCATCTGGCCACCATCCCACGGATTCACAAGACCAGAACCAGAACCTGAGAAAGATCCTTCTCCTACCTAGCCCCCAAGACATGGAACCCCCTGCCCCTCCACCTCAGGTATTGATTGATTGATCGATTGATTGATTGATTGATTGATTGATGTTTGGAGTGCTGACATGTGAGAAGAGCTGTTGCTGTCCACATGGGGCTGTTTAACCCCTAACACCAAATTCTCAAAGAAGTTGCTTGAAGCTTTGCATTGTGCTGCCTTGTTATGCTCGCAACCAGATGAATTCAAAATTGTTCAGTATACAATCTGACAGCGTGCAATAAGGCTCACATCGCTGCACCTTTAATGTTAATTGAATGGGGATTGTTTTCGTACGATAGTACATCCTAGTCAGGAAGCCGAACTTCATCTCAGCATTCATATTCACAGTATGCCAGTTTTATGAGTCCAATCCCTTAGAAAGACAAGATCACTATGCCACAAAGGGTGGAACACATTAAATGGGTCATAAAGAGGCACACAAAGCAGTCGATGGGACAGCTGTCTGCTTCTTTTGATGCCCACAGCCTTACACACAATTCTGAGCTGCCAGAAATTGTGTTGAATTCACAAAGGTAACTTTCACTTTTGAGTAAGTTTACACTCTTGAGTAAGTTTACTACTTTTTGGTAATCAGAAACTGCACTTTTGTAGTGAGCTACACTTTTGGAGAGACTTACATTTTTGTAGTAAGTCTAGAACTATTCATTGCCAACCACAGGTCCTGCAAGAATCTCCCATAAAAATAGTGGAAGTATGGACTTAAAATAGAACCCATAGAAAATAATGTTAAATTAAATTAGATTCTTTAAATATACGAATATATATAAATTGATGTTAAAATATTTGAAAATAGTACATATTTATAAGTATTTAATAACCTATTAATTTTATACATTGTTTTTACTAATTATTAATGCACATTTAAACCCCTTTTTTTAATCAGGTAGGAACTTATGTTTTAATTGATGCTTCAGAAAAATAGTTTTAACTTAATATAACTCCTTTAATTAAAGTTTGAATTCAAAAATTAATTTAATAGTGCTCTGTATTTATTATGTTGTTCTTGAGAATGTGGTGAACTCGGGAGGGGGTTCAGGAGATGATTGGGCTCAACTTCTTATCTTGAAAAAATCACATACCCGTACTGGTATCCATGGTGCGATTATGACCGAATATTTACGCAGTAATTGCGCACCAACTGGTCTCATTGTCACCAACACACCTCGCCTCTTCCTACAAGATAAGATCTTCCTAAAAGACTGGTCTTTGATAGCTTGGCGGTGCACTCGCGACTGGCTGATTTTAATCACCAGCACTGCGAAGCGCATCGCTGATGCTATCCTGATTGAAATTCAAGTATTGGAGGGACAGATCAAGACCACATTGTCCAACTCCCTCTACAAGAAAAATCTAGATGAGAGTAACAAATCCAACAAAGACTTTAGGGATGGTATTCTCTCCTCTAAAATCGATAAGTTTAAGAAAGACTTAGCCAAGTTTTCCATGGAGAAAGTGTATCCCTACACTCAAGAGAACTATGTGCCACCAGTTTTCAATAGGAAAGGGAGACGCTATGGCTCTAACTACTCTTCCTCTGGGTCTGAGGATTGGTCTAGCGATTCCGACTCAACCACTCATGAACCATCCCATTCAAGAGGTAGAGGTTATAACTCCAGACGCAATTGGCGTGGCAGTCAACAACCCCAATGGTGGCAACCTCCACCATGGCAGTATCCCAATCCCCCCTTCCATCCTAACATGATGCCCTTCAATCCGCCACCACAGTTTTTTCACAATCAGCCTTTTTTAGGCCAGGGCCGTGGCCGCTCGAGAGGGCGGAGAAGAGGTCAAAACAATCAATCCCAAAACCAGGCACGGGTCCACTGGAGCCCTCCAATATCACCTCGCAATCTCCACAGCGCGGCGAAAGCACAGGCAGTGGCAGGACCAAGCAGCAGCTAGTGGTAAATTTGAGTTCGTATACCCTGACGGACATGGAAGATAAAGTCCTCAATAGAGGTTTAGGTTTTGTGCCGACCAGTTCAGGAGATCCCTTCACCTTGCAATCTGAGTTGGCCAACTTTTTTTGAAAAATCAGGCTACATTTCTTCTTTAAAGAAAAAGATGACGTCACCATAGATGCAGAACATGGTGAGAGCGACAGTGGTTTGAGGGATAAATCCACGTTTAATCCACCTGCTCATCTGGTACCTGCGCATGTTCTGGCATTTGAGACAGCGGTGAATAAAGACATTTCAGCTCTTATGAGCGAACCCATAAGACACTATCACAACTTACCCAACCCTGAGAAACAGGCTCTCACTGCTCTTTCTACCAATCCCCATATCATCATCAAGCCCGCCGATAAGGGCGGTGCTACTGTGATCCTTAACGTCCAGGATTACAGAACAGAATGCTTGAGACAACTTAGCAATGAGAGATTCTACAAGTGTCTGGAGACAGACCCAACACCACGTATCAAAAAAGAAATCCTTGAGTTGGTCCTTGAGGCCAAATTGGAGGGTTGGATTTCAGTACGGGAAGCAGAATATTTGGTGATTGAACATCCAATCACCCCCTATTTCTACGTGCTACCCAAAATACATAAGGAACAGCGTCCCCCGCCGGGTAGACCCATCATCTCTGGCTTAGGCTCACTCCTTGAACCTTTGTCCACCTTTGTTGACATCTTTCTCAGGCCTCTGGTGAGAACCATGCCTACTTATTTGCAGGACACCAAAGATGTATTGCAGCTGCTCCCTGGTTTGGATTTCAATACTGACACCGATTTCCTTGTTAGTTTTGATGTAGAATCATTGTATACCTGCATTCTCCAGACAGAGACCCTCGAAGCCATCAGAGGGCTCCTCGAAGCAAACACCATCGGGTTGAGTTCGCCAGTGGCTTTCATCATGAACTGTGCCAGGCTGGCCATGACTGAGAACTTTTTCAAGTTCGAGAATCAGTTTTACCTCCAAACATCGGGTACTTCTATGGGCAGTGTTTTCGCCCCCAGCCTGGCCAATCTCTATGTCCATCTATTTGAACAAGGTTCTGTTCTCAATACCACTAATCCCTTCCACGACAGGATAGTCGTATGGAAGCGCTATATTGACGACATTTTTGTCATTTGGCGAGGTGATCTAGCTACCCTGAATACCTTCCACTCTTGGCTCAATGATCAAAACACTTTTCTCAACTTCACCATGGAAGCTAGTAAACTCAGCCTGCCTTTCCTAGACCTTCGGGTCTTCCCTTCAGACAATGGCCTGGCTAGCGAGTTGTACACTAAGCCGATGGCGAGGAATTCTCTCCTGTCTTCTGACAGCTTTCATCCTAAGTCACTACGTGCAGGTTTACCTTTTGGGCAATTCCTGAGACTTAGGCGCAACTGCTCCACTACTGACAGTTTCAAGCAGCACGCCGCTGTCCTGTCTCGGAATTTGAAGGCCCGCCAGTACCCCCAGAATCTGATTCGTCGTTCATTCAAACGGGCTATTAACAACAATCGAGAGGCTTTACTTGAGCCCTCCACACCCAAGCCCCCGATGGACAGACTCACGTGTGTACAAACGTTCAGTACCCGGTCGAACCAACTGCAGAAGATCATACGCAAGCATTGGCGTATTCTGAGCGTAGGGCAGTTACATCTAGCTCCCCCACTTTTTTTATTCAAGAGAAGCACCAACTTGCGCGACACCTTGGTTCATACACGTCCAAGGAACACGCCGGTTTCCACAGCCAATACACTTTGGAATCTGCCACCTGTCCAGGGCCATTATGCGTGTGGTAACTGTGGGGTTTGTGCGTACACACAACATACTACTGAAATCGATATCGGCACTAACAAACCCTGGAGACAACTGAAACATACCAATTGTAACAGCGAGAGAGTTGTCTACCTGATCACCTGTCCCTGTCATAAGAAATACGTGGGTATGACCATGAGGAAGGTCAAAATACGGATTATGGAGCACAAAAGCACCATAAGATGCCAGAGACAGGCGACACGTTTAACCAAACATTTCTTGGATCTCAAACACAGTCCTGATGACATAAGGTGGACGGTACTGGAACAACCTTTGATTCCCTCTCATGTCACAGATATCTCTAAATTTCTGTTCAGGATTGAACAACGTTGGGTCTTCAAACTGAGCAGTGACCAGCTAGGGCTTAATGAGGCTATCCCGTGGACCTCACTGTGACTTGGTTGTGTTTTGGTCACCCCGACATACTGGGATGCTTCATTTATGGATGCCACTCACCTTTGTGGTCCTGTTGCCATGTCTGACGCGAACATGATCGTTCACTGGCATCATCTTTCTGCTATGATAATCTGCTCGCATGACTAGAGAATAACGTCCTCTGTGTCTTGTGGCTTTGTCTGATACTATATGGTCTGTTTTTCTCTCGGCTGTACTATGGGGTATTCTAAGATATTTGCCCCTTATACCAACAGAACCATCGAGCGCTTATTGGGAGCGCGACACACTATTTTACACTGCCTATGAATTTGATCACTCCAAATTCTTTTCTAGACTAGTGTCGAGGTCGTGACCTCATTCTAAGCATGACCGATATTGCAACTTGTGGTTTTTTGGCATAACGATATGTGATTAACCCTGAGCGGCTTCGTACGTTTGTTAACTACATTACCCGACACGCTCCGCTTTCCGCTACTAACTTCACGCTAGATGCTGGAAATTCCTGTATCATGTGTGTGGGGTCAGATGCGTGATTGGCCTACGCCTGGGGGCGTGACTTTTTGAGGCTTCAAGGGTTCTCGCCTACACTGTTCCGGCTACCACTCGGAACAATCAGGAAGGAAGTCCGGGGTAGCGACGGACAGGTAAGCCAACCCTGAGGCACTCTGTAGTTTTGTAGTTCTCTTGGCGTTCAATCTGCCTTTGTTGTCTGGACATCGACGCTGTCTAGTTTCACGTAGACAGGGCTAAGTCTGAATTGTGGACTCGATGGCACTGTTGGTCTGTTTGTGGTATCCTGTTAAGCCTAGCGACTTAGTCCCGAGCCACGCCATTTGCCCTACTGGCCCAGTTACATTAGTACATTTGGAGTATGGGTTATTACCTAAGGCAACACGTTATTCGTGGCCCCGTTTCGACACTCTAGCTCCTTTCTAATGGTTCTGAGGTCCCAAACGGGCACGATTACATTTACTGTATGGGTGGGTAAACATTGGGACCCGCTATAATCTTCCATTCTCAATCACCATGTTTACTGTCTTATAATGCTGTTTTACATACTAGTCAAAATGTCAATTTTGGCCATGCTCCGACAGCCGTACTTCTCCCAAATGCCTTTGAGGTAGGAATCCGGTATGCTTTTAGTTACTGCATGGCCCAACAGTAAGACCCCTTGCTAGGGGCCCTTTAGATTCTTTGACTCATAGTCAGTTTATAAACAGCCTTGCAATGTTTGAGTTCGTATAGCTGACCCCTTTTATGTTGACGTGAGTGAGCAGACAATACCTTGCCGTATCTGTTCCTTTTGTCTTATAGAGCGCTGCCTCACGCCCTGAGTTGTGACCAGGAGTGTGGGACGTTCCCCGATCTCTCGACGGGTAAGGAGGTATTTTGAATCCCTTCCAGACAGACGTTTACCTTTGAAACGTGTGTAATAGGCCTACCTACATTTGCTATTCAGTCCAGCTCTTACTACTTTGTACATGTGTCCCTGGTAAAAATTGATTTTATTCAAGTAGAAATTATTTTGTTTCTCTTAACAGGTGACCTCTATACTTCCCGACGGTGCCGTATATCTATTGATAAGCAGGTACCATTGTTGGTTGTATCGTTCCTTTTATGTTCTTGTGTACACTTTATCACATTGCAGTAGTGTCTTGTCATGGTCCTGAAGAAAGCCACGGTCATCTCCTTGAGACACTAGTTGGCTGAAACATGTAGACCTGCATTTAGAGTACGTGTTCCTAATTGTTCGGTGTACACGTTTTACTCTACTATTTCTGCGTTTTTATCGTTGATATCACCGGATACTGAATAAAGCATTTTTTTCCCAGTGATAATCAATTTTAATATCACGTTTTCACACACTGCACTCTACTTCACTACACTATAGGCAGCTTCCTCCTACTTCGGGAGTGATTCCCTCCAAGTTGTATTAGTTAAAACATCCTTGAGCTCCTCCTTCTTATAATAACTTAAGGAGTTGTAGCTCTTTAACTGCACCATGTGCGGTTAAGGGAGGTCCCAGATGATGAAGCATGCCACTTCGGTGGGTGATGGGATTTGGTCCCTTTTGAAAGGATTCCCCTATCTGGGTTTGTAGCTGGCATTTTTCGCTTTTGTATGAGGTAGACCAATATAGACCCACGGACTCTGTTGTTGTTCTATTCTTTTATTATGTTGTTCTACATCAAGTGAAAATATAAAATGAATATACATTAATGTTTAAACACTTTTAAACCATTTTTCCTATGCAAGTGTGGATCCACGCCCCTCATGCTGAGTCTCCCTTTGCAGTTGTTCAATAACTGCTTTACAGAGTTGGACTAGGACATTATTGACTCCAAACTTACTGTACCCAAAGAGGATAGGAAGCCGACATCTAGATCAGTCCCAGAGCGTCAAGGAGGGAACCTGGAAGAGGGGACCACTAGAAGGATGGGCAGGGTCCCCACCAAATGAATGTGGGGGGACAGAGGAAAACCAAAGTTCTTCAAATGAGTTTTCAGGACAAGGAGTTGAATCCAATCCTGGGCAGTCGAATGGTGGGGTTATTGAGAAGAGTTCCCTGGGCTACTCCCAAGTCTCAGGTTCCCTAAAGGTAGCTGTGAGTCCAGCTATGCTGGTTGACTGTTAGGAAATTATCTTGAGAGCATACCATCTTAAAATGGGTGGCACTCAGGTCCCACTTGGAGATGTTGGGGTTACCAGAGTGGGTGCTTATGGCCATATGGTCCAAAAGAGGATTCTAATGGACTTGGCACCTGAAACAGTGGGCCAGGTGCCTGCCAACAAGTGGAAGTACAGCGGGTGAGGGAAACCCACCCAGGAAATTCCCACTGTCTGGGAGGAGACTGAACCTAAGAGCGATGCCCCAGAATCTACAGGGTAGGACATTACTGCAATGGGAGATCTGCCTGAGCAAGGTAGATGGCACGCTCAAGAAGGACCATCAAAGCAGAGTTCTGTAAAGCTCAAAAAGAGTGCCCCACTTGTGAGTGCCTACCTTATCTATTGGGAGAATAGTCTCCTGTATAATGAGCCTATGGTCCCTGAGCGTGATTAAACCCTTGTTTTGGCGGTCTGCTGGTGGTGCAGGGCCTTCCTACAGGGATTAGCTCACTACATCCCCCTGGTAAAACATCTGGGTAGCCCAATACCTTTGACTGAAAGGTCACCCACTTCTATTAGCCCTGGATGAAGACTCATGCAGATGCATTCAGCCCATCCTTTAATACCTGCCAGGCCAGTAGCAAGTCAGGAGAACAGAGTAAGAGTCCCCTGCATCCAATACCTTGAAGTGGAAACCCCCTTTGAAAGGGTGGGTATTGATATTGTTGGGCTTCTGGAGCCCAAGACTGCCTTATACAACATGTTTACCCTAGTTTTGCCGGACTATGCCACAAAGTATCCTGAGGCCATACCTCTGATGTTGGTGACTGCATTAGTGGTTGCCGGGACACTGATGGAGATATTTATTCATGTGGGTTTTCCCAAGGAGGTGTTGTCTGACAGGGGCACCAACTTCATGTCCGCCTAAATAAAGTCCAGGTGGGATGAGTGTTGGGTGACCTACTAGTTCTCCACACCATACTGCTCCCAGACAAATGGGCTTGTTGAGAAATTCAAAAGACCCTGAAAGGCCTGATTATGGGCTTGTCAGAGCCATGGAGGTATAAGTGGGACATCCTTTTATATGCTTGTTGTGTGCCTACAGGGAAGTGCCTCAGAAGGGAGTGGTGTTCAGTCCCATTGAGCTTCTGTTTGACCTTCCTGTGAGAGGACCTATCAGTCTTGTAAAGGAGTGGTAGGAGCAAGCTCCCAAGAAGCTCCCCATATTTTAGATGAAGTGTTTATGGAAAGAGGCCATGGAGAATTTGGAAGCCAACCAGGAGGTAATGAAACCAGAAGGCCACTCTTTTGGAGTTTCAACCTGGCCAAAAGGAGGAGGCAATGTAGCCTGTAGTTCCCTGGGCCTTGAAGAACAAGTAGACCAGGCCCTATGATGTTAAGGAATGGAAAGGGGAGGTCACTACCTGGTAGATCACTTAAGGGTCTTGCATGTGAACCTCCTCAAACCCCATTTTGAGAGGTCAGAGGTCACAAAGCTCAGATGGAAGTGAGGAGAAGGAGAACACACCTCTCCTAGACCTCCTGTCTTCCAATGAGCACGATGGATCAAGCAGAGGATGTCATTCTCTCCCCCACAATGACTCCAGAACAGGAGAGATAATGTTGCCAGTTGTTGGGATGATTCTCCCAGCTTTTCTCACTAACCCTGGGTCTCACTCACTGATGTACCCATGATGGCGACAGAGGACAGCATGCCTATCAAGAATAGGACCTACAGGTTGTCCGCTAAAATGAGAGCCAGCATCAAGGATGAGGTTTCCAAGATGTTGGATTTGAGTGTGGTTGAGCCCTGCTTTAGTCCCTGGTCCAGTCCAGTTGTATTCATACCAAAGACTGCTCAACCGGGCACTACCCCAGAAATGAGGTTCACTTTGGGCTAAAGGGGTCTCAATTTAGTCACTAAGGCTGATGCTCACCCTGTCCCCAGCCAGATCTGCGGATCTTATTGATTGGTTGGGAACTGCCAAGTTTCTGAGTACCAGGTCCTGGCTAGGCCACAAAACATCAAGTCAGTCTACATGGATAACAATTCTATTTTCAGCTGAAGCTGGGATGACCACCTGCACCACCACCAGGAAGTGCTTCAGGCCCCGCAATGAGAAAACCTGATTATCAAGGCCAGATAGAGCAGGGATCCATTATATATTTTGGCCACCAAGTTTTCAAATGCAATGCCCAGCCTCTTCATCCCAAGATACAGACCATCATGGCTTGTGACCCACCCAAGACTCAGACCCAGGTGAGAGCTTTCCTGGGCCTCGCTGGGTATTGCAGGAGAATTGTTAAGGACTATGGCACCATTTTTGCCCCCTGTCAAGTTGTCAACTGGATTTTCAGTGTCAGTGAGAGAGGCCACGGTGTAAGTCCCATCCTCCCTATTGACCAAGATGACCCAACAGTATTCAAAGCCAACCCAGATTGAAGGTGAAGGGGGAAATGGAAGAGGGGAGTCATACAGGTACTAAGTCATTTTTTAGAGAATTGTGATTCTCCTAATAACATGACAAGAGAATTTGGATTTAATTAAAGACATGGAGACTAACATTATGCATTTTATTTTAATGCCTACTCCAAGCAGCCACTTAGAAGCAAAACACCATGAAGTGAAACAGATCTAGAATAGAATTTTCCAGATGTACAATTGCCATGCACACAGTCTGCCTCTTTTAAATGCGAGGTAATAAGGTAAGTCTTCTTCTGTATAACATTTTCTTTATTTTTCTTCTTTCTTCTCCCTTTTTCTGTTGTGCATTCCAAATGAATAGAAACAATGAAGACTAAATGAAGGGAACACAGAGTTAATTCTTGCTGAGCATCTTCCTTGCAGAAACAGCAGTATAGATGAATCAGCTATGTTGAGTTATCTGAAATAAGAAAGAGTATAAGTGCTCTGTTGTCATGTAACTGAGAAAGGTGTAATATCAAAGTGGGCAAGTTATATGAATTTTTTAACAATCCATCGAAAAAAGGTTGTTTGAAACTTTCAACAATACATTGAATAAAGGTTGCATCATAAATCATGCATCTATTGTTCAGTAATTTATTTATCCACCCACAGGAAGGGTGGGATAATGTTAGCCCCTGTGTCTTTAATGAAATCCATATTCTATTGTCATGTTATTAGGAGAATCACAATTTCATTACAAGACCGGAGGCTACCATTATGCCTGTTGGTAGTTTTGTAACACTACATCTGACATATGTTCAATAGGTTTACAGTAGTGTTTAGCAAAAGTGTTAGAATTTGACCAATCAGCTGTTTTAAGAATGTCATCTAGATTACCCCCTTTCCAAAATGATTTACTAGCCATAGCGCCCCTTATTGAGTGTGCCTGGAACCTTTTTAGGTCAATACCAGTACTTGCATTGCATATTTAACCCATCTTGCTATAGAAGCTAATATAATGAGCTTGAAGGGTTTGACAAAAAAGATAAGTAATTGGTTAACACCATGCGCACAATGTTCACTCATTCTTGCATCATATTCTTTCATACAATCTACCACACAGTTTTTTGCATGCATTAAAATTTGGGTAGAAAATTGAATCTGACAAAGTCCTAGTTCTCTAAATAATCTCGAAATTGACACCAAAGGCATCATAGACTCTATTAGTTACTTCTAGTGCTTTAACATCTGAGACTCTATGGCAGGAGATGCTAGTTTTATGGAAAGTTTCTTCTTATCTAGGTATCAGTTCTCAAGCCAGGTAGTGAAAAGGTCTAGTAGTAACTTAACATCCCATAGGGTTTTGTATTCAGGAGGTCACCTTAGTCTGATACTTTTCATAATTCTGCATATTATGGCATTTTACCCTCTGATCTTGCCGTTTATGAGAGCGTGGCCTGCTGAAATAGCTTATCTGTAGCAATTAATTGATCTGTAAGTAAGCCCTCTCTCATATTGTTCAACTAAAATGTTTGCTACATGTACGAAAGGATTTTCCACAGAATCCAGGCTCCTCTCCAGGCACCAGCGTACCCAAGATCTCCCGATGCCATTGTATCTATAGTGGGTTCCAGAAGCTCATGACTCTTAGAGGAGTACAGTATCTTGTCTCGAAAGGTCTGTGATTTCATTAGATTTCCTGACACTTTACAGGCAAGAAGTTTCAAAGTCCCTGTCTGGACTAGGGGATGTTCCCTTCTGTATATATGTCGACTGGAGGTAGAAAGGGTATTTCGCTGGCTAATTCCAAACTCGTCAGGAACCACTCTCGGTAGGGCCAGAAAGGGGTTATTAGTACTAAGGAGCATTGGTCTGGTCTCACTTTCTGAAAGGCTCCCTAGATCATTGCAAATGGGGGAAATGCATATGCTTGAATTCCTTTCTATGGTTAGAGAAAGGCATTGACTGCTTGAGCACCAGGGTTCTGGCATCCAGCTGAAATATTGCTGCAGTTGGAATGTCAGTCGGCTTGCGAAAAGATCTATTTCCAGAGAGCCCCAGAACTGATTTAGAGTTCTGAAGGCTTCCACGTTGAGTTTCCAGCCGCTGTGGTCTAGGAGTGATCTCGAATCCTAGTCTGCAGTGATGTTGCTTTTTCCCGGTAAGTATTCTGCTTTTAGGGCTATCTTGTGTTCTAGAAAGAACATACAGAGTTTTTTTGGCTAGATTCGATCGGACTGAGGATTTTGTACCCCCTAAGCGATTTATGTATGTCACAGCTGATATGTTGTCCATTTTTATAATAACTGATCTGCCTTGTAAGGATTGTTTGAAGCTCATCAGAGTGTAAAGTCCAGCAGTTAATTCTAGGTAGTTTATGTGGTGTGAGCTCTCTGTATAGCACCATAGACTTCCCATGTTCTGATTCTGTGAGCATGCTCCCCAGCCACGAAGACTCGCATCTGACTCCAGAATCAATTCTGGGGAGTTTCTCTAGGGTTACTTTGTCTCCGTACCATAGTCCAGCATGGAGGGCTTTTGCCTTCACTCTTTGACGGGCTCGATAATGTAAAGGTCCCGGAAAAAAAGCTTGGATATAGGAAGATAGGAGGTCCAGAAGTCTGGCTAGTTCTCTTAGGGACAGGAGGTCTCGTTTTAATACAAGTTGTATTTCTTTGCGTAGTTTCGTGATTTTCTTCTTGGGTAGTAGTGAAAGTGATTTTAATGTGTTTACTGTGAATCCCAAGAATTCCAGAAATTTCGAGGGAGTCATGATAGATTTTTCTCAGTTTATTATGAAGCCAAGGCTCTCTATAAGATTTACTGCTGTATTCAGGTCTTGAAGAATCTGAGAGTGGTGTTGGGACATATTGAGAATGTCGTTGAGATGGACAATCAGTCGTATCCCTCTGTCTCTCAAGAAGGATGCTATAGCTCTCATTACCTTGGTGAAACACCAGGTAGCAGAGAATAGCCAGAAGGGGAGAGCCTGTAATTGGAATAGATGATGGTTCCATGTGAATTGGAGGTAAGGTTGGGATTCTGGGGCTATGAAGATTGTGAAGTAGGCATCTTTCAAGTCTAACTTCACTAGCCAGTCCTTTTCTAGAAGCATGTCCCTGAGGAGGTGGATACCCTCCATTTTGAAGTGCCTGTAGGTGAGAGATTTGTTAAATTCTCTCAGGTTTATGACTGGTAACCAACCCTTATCTTTTTTCTCTACCAGAAAGAGAGTGCTAACGATTTTCATACGATCCCATGGTACTTCTATAATGCTCCTTTCTCTCTCATGGACATTACCTCTTCCTCTACTATTTTCTGTTGTTCTGTGGTCAGTACTAGGTTTGTTTTGGGTGAGGATTGAGTCAGTGTTTTTGAAAATTTGAATGGTTTCTAAAACCCAGGGGTCTTGTGTAATTGTTTTCCAAGTCTGTAAAGGGAATCTGAGTAGACCTCGCACCTATCCCTGGAAATAAAAAGAATGAGGGGTGTTTGTACTCTCTCTGGAAATTAATGTAGCCTTGTCCTCACGCTCTGAATCATCTAGAGTGGTAGGGTTTTCCTCTCTGGGGGTAGAATGGTGAGGGGATATTCATTCGGTAAGGTCGACCGAAACCTCGTTGTCTGTAGTAGGGTCTTTGGTAGGCATGGCCGATAGAGCGGCCCCTTGTGCCAGCTCTGGCAAAAACGCTAGGGTTGAATACTCAGCGCATGCTATTCTGAGCCTTGTTTAGAGCTGTGAAGGTTGCAGCTTATTTGCCTACGGTCTTGATCATGTCCTCTCTGAATAGGAATCCTTTGGGGTTTGCTGAGGGCTCTTTGTCAGCCATGTCGCTCAGCTTAGGGTTGATCTTGGTAATGACTACTTTTTGTTGCTTTGTGTAGGAGAGTAGGGTCTGCTATCCTATGGTCACCCCAAATTTTTGCTTTTTTGCTTCACTGGTTTTTGACATATTGAGGCTGTGGGCCTGCCAATCAGACCCCCAGCCTGCTGTTCTCTCTACTAAATTAAAACTATGCACCCTAGGTGCATAACCAATTGGAAGTGGATCACCCTGTCAGCCCCTGTACCAGTGTACACTAGGTACCCAGGGCATTGGTGTACCCAAGGCCTGCCAGGGGCTGCAGCATGTATTATGCCACCCCAGGCTTGGCCTAACAATCTGACACAACTGGCTGATCACTCAGCTGGGGTAAGTTGGTGTAATCACCTCTTACTTAGGTGTAGTATACCTATACCTAACCTTAAATGGGACACCTGGTAACCTATAAGTCACTCCTATGGCAGGCCTTAACAATCCTGAAGGCAGAGCGCTTGGTTCCATGTGAGATGGTGCTCTGGCATGAGCTGAGCCTGTCTGCAGTGGTCGGAACAACTTCCTTCTACTGTTTCCAGATATCGTCATACCATATACTCTTAAGTGCATTATGAACCTCGCGGTTAAATGCTATCTTTGGTTTGGCTTTATCAAAACATGTCGAGTAAGGTGTCATACGAATTGGAATACTAACCCCTCGCCAATTCTGGCGACGGGGTTAGCATTCCACCCTTCTAGAGGGACACGACATGTACAGTACCTGAAACCCGGGTAAAATCAGACATAGCCTCAGCTCCACAAAATGGATGCTGCCACCACAGACACAAGTCTGCCCTCCTGCTGCTGGGAGTCCTTCCAGCTTGGGAGGTGTGGACAAAGGGTTTCCTGCCAGGGGAGGTGCGTGCACCACCCCAGACAGGATTTTGTGTATTGGTCAGGTAGGGCTTGAAAGAAACCAGACATGCCTGTGGCTCACAAGGAGCCTCGGTGCATATGCCAGTTCAAACCGGTCCTGGGGCACACCAGTCCCGGGCCTGGGGCGAGCTGGACAAAGGATTGGGGGTGTAACCACCCCCCTTCCTGGTCCCACCCTTAGGGAGGGACCTAGCAGGTAGTCCGGCCCCTAGAATCCGCTTAAAGGTAGGAGCTGTGTCCTAAGACTTCAGACATCCTGGAATCAACTTGAAACTAAGAAGAAGACGGGAACTTCGACATTCTGCTGCACAGAAGACTGAAGAAAATCTCCCCTGTGGTCAGGGAGTGACCACCTTGCTAACGCAAGCACCATCCAGCGAATCACCGTCTGCTTTGCCGCCGCCTCCCGCCGGAGCCCGAGCCCAGAGACTGACAAGACCTGGACCTCCAGACCTCTCACCGCCCGATCCACAGTCCCTGAAAAGAGGAGACCCGTGGAGGCACCGAGACACGTGGAGCCAGCCATCTTGGAACGACTACGACAAGCTGACCAGTGCAACAACCGAGGCTCCCTCCAAGTTGTGCTTTGGGTCCTGAGAAGCCCAACCCTCGAGCAGCATCTGCACCAAAGGTGAGCCCTCCAGCATCTCCACGATCTGCGTGGGGCCCTTCTGCATTTTGCCACTCGACGCGCCTAACCGGTTGCTGGCCCGCTGGCTAGTGGCCATCTTGGCGACGAAATCTACGACAAACACCGCGGGTCTGGTTGCTCCAGACTGGCCCTTGCTCCCCTCCAAAGGAGCAATCCCTCTGACCTGGCTGGTCAGAACCAACAGCTGATTTCCGAATCCTCCTGCAATTGCTTTTGCCAAGGCTTGTTTGCTTCGATCAAGTCGCCGACACCGCCGACAGCGAGAGCCTGCGTGGGACAGCTCGTGAGCCGACTCCTGGACGTCGTCGACCTTCAGGGACCACGTGGCTGCGGAGACAAGCTACCCCTCATCACCTGTTTGCACCCGACATCACCTGGTACCCACCTGGTGCCACGCTGGTCACTGGCTAGTGACTGTGAACACTGTCCCCTCTGCTTACAGGTCTTCAACATCTCCGATCCACTCTTGGATCCACTGCATCTCTTCCCGACCGACCGCCTGCAGCACTTTTGTCTACAGGCCCCACGGAACAGATAGAAGAAACCCGACGCACTTCGAGGCCTTGCACCCGCTTCCTGTGGGTGAGGTAAAGCTGGCACACCTGTGCCCAAGTGTAGTATTACATCTCTAGTGCCTGTGTTCCAAATCTTAAGTTCCTAGGTCATCCGGAAGATTCCTTTTGCAGTAACTTTGTACTTTTTACGCACCCATTGAAACCTATGGGAGCACGCGTGTGACTATTTGCTCTGCACACGCCACCCGTGGACCTCCTGGTCACTAACTGACGTTAGCTCCTTGTAGGCCCAGCGATTCTAGAGGCCCTAGGCCTTTTCCCTTTCCTGTTCGTGGTACTTATACCACTATTTTAGTATATGGTTCGAGTGGCCACCAGGGCCTATCCATATAAAGTGCAACTTCTGTGTATTCTGTGATAATCTTGTTTGACGATTTGTGCTCCTGTGCTCATAAAGAGACTAGGGGTTACTTTGAGAAATAAATACATATATATTTTGAATATATATCTGTGTGGTGTCCTTTCATTGGTATAAAAGGGGGTTGCATTGGGTAAAACAGCTGGCTTAACACGCTTCACGAGTTTAGCCTCAAAGACTGCTTAGCCTACGCTACCACTAGGGCAGCTAGTCCGAAAAGGTTGACTTACAACCACACCATAAGGGTTGCTTGGCATGGTACAAGGTGGTCACTAGAACTAGTGAACAGCATATACCAGGCCAACTTCTCACATTGGTGAGCAGCGGTTGGATTTGAGCTTGCTGTGTTTTACCATTGTAATCTCTTGGTTACCAATTGAAAGATCACATAGGTACCTGTAGGTACATATAAAACAAGATTAGATATACATTAGTTCTACTGAACTTAGTTGTTGTAGAGCAAAGGGAGTAGCACACCCTGACTACAACTACTAGATAGGTTTAGTAGGTAAACCCAAGTGTAGGTAGATTGCAACACATCCACCCACACTTAAGAGCAATGGCCGGGGCAGAGGGGTCCACTGTACCCATCTCTGTTGAGAGTGACCCCCAGAGGGCACCATCCAGCTTTGCTACCCTTAATCAGAATGAGCTCAGGCATTTGGCAACTCTTAGAGGCCTTAAACAGCCCAAGAACCCAAACTCTGCTGAGCTCAGAGAGCTCTTACAGAATGATGAGAATCAGAGAGCACTCAAGAAAGCTTTCCAGTTAGCCCCCTTAGGGACAGGAACAGGAGGCCCCCCTTCTAAAGATGCCACTGAAGTACCCCTTCCCAATAGTCACCCCTTAGATGGGATGCCTACCACAGAGGATGAGAGTGAAAAGGATACTGACAGTAGTGAGGATGAAGGGAGAACTAGCCCAGTGCCAAGTATTATACTTGGCCCAGCTAAACCAAGGCTATTGGGGACTGACAGTGGGTTCAACCCACTGGATCTCCCCAGTGGACTTAACACAGGGCTTGGAAGGCAAAGGAATCGCTCAGGTGACTCCAATGCTTCCCATGGCTCTAGAGGCTCTCAAGGTCACTCCAGGAGAAGGATGACCACCCCTCAGAGGAGGGAACATGAGGCCAAGATGCAAGAGGCCCAGCTGAGGATCAGGAAGCAGGAGCTAGAAGTAGCCCTGATGGAAGAGAAACTTAGCAAGGCTAGACAGCATAAAGAGAGTGGGTCCATACCCACTGGTGGCAGCATTGTCCCTAAGGACAAAGATAGGGTTTTCGACAATAGAAACCTGTCTAAGGTTGTGCCCCCCTACAAAAGTGGGGATGACATCCACAAGTGGATAACTGCTCTTGAGAGAGCCTGCAAAGTACAGCAGGTTCCTGAAGATCAGTGGGCAGCAATCCTCTGGCTCTCCTTTGAAGGAAGAGGCAGAGACAGACTCCTCACTGTTAGAGAAGAGGATGTCAGAAACTACAGAGTCCTGAAGAGTGTTCTAGTTGATGGGTTAGGCTTAACCACTGAGCAGTACAGGTTAATGTTCAGAGACACCCAAAAGACACAGACTCAGGACTGGTCTGAATACATTGAATGTGCCACTAAGGCTTTGGAGGGTTGGTTGCTGGGAAGTAAGGTATCTGATTTTACAGGATTGTATAATTTGATGATGAGAGAACAGCTTTTAAATAACTGTCAAAACCAGCAACTGCATCAACACTTGGTTGACTCTGATCTGACCTCTCCCCAAGAATTGGGAAAGAAGGCAGACAAATGGGTCAGAACCAGGGTTAAGCAAAAGAACCAGAACCAGGGCCAAGGGGGTGATCAGAAGAAAACAGACCAAAAGGGTGGAGATCAGAAACCTAAAGACCAGAAGTCTTCAACAGGGCCCCAAACTACTGCTAAGGAGGGTGGGTCCCAACAGTCCAAGAAGAAGAAAGAAGGTCAGAAGAAACCCTGGTGCAATCATTGTAAAAATACAACTCACTGGACTAGTGATTGCAAAAAGGGTGGAGCCCCCAACACTGTTGCCCCTAAGGCACCTGCTCCCAGTACTACTGTTAGCAGTGTTGGTCCCCAGACAAAGGGTGTAGTGGGAATCACTATGGGAACTGAAGGAGATTCTGACTTAGACAGAACCCTGACACAGGCAGTCTTGATCTGTGATGGGGACATTGATTTGTCCCTGACTGTGAGCCCCAGTAACCTGGGCAAGTACAGACAGACTCCTTTAATTAATGACAAAGTGGCTCAAGCCTACAGGGACACATGTGCCAGTGTCACTATGGTGACACCAGGCTTTGTGGACCCTGGACAGTACATACCAGGTGAGAACTACCTGGTGACCAATGCCAGCAATGCCACTACTTCACATAGTGTGGCAGTTGTTAACTTCTCATGGGGAGGGGTAACTGGCCTCAAAAGGGTTGTGGTTAGTGCAGACCTCCCAGTAGAATGTTTGTTGGGCAATGACCTAGAGAGTTCTCTATGGTCAGAAGTGGAGTACAGGACTCATGCAGAGATGTTAGGTATATCATCACATGTCCTTGCTGTGACCAGGTCACAGGCCAAAAAGTGCCTCACTGAACCTCAGGTCTTGGATCCTGGAACAATGGACCAAGCACCTACCAAGAAGAAGAACAGGAGGGTCAAGGCTGTGCCTTCCCCCCTGCCTCAGAGTGATGATCAGCCTTCCCAGGAAGCTGATCTAGAGGACCCTGAAGGAACTGTCCCTGAAGAGCTTGAACCTGATCAGGTTGAGTTTCTGGGGACAGGGGGACCTTCAAGGGCTGACTTGAGGCAGGCTCAGTTATCCTGTCCCTCTCTTGAACCCCTCAGACAGCTGGCTGCTGCTGAGGCTGCTGGGAATGCTCAAGGTACCCATAAAGTGTATTGGGATGAAGGGCTCCTTTATTCAGAGGCTAGAGACCCCAAGCCTGGTGCAACCAGGAGGTTGGTCATACCTCTGCAATTTAGGAGCTTCCTTCTTACCTTGGCCCATGACATTCCTTTAGCAGGACACCTAGGCCAGAATAAGACCTGGGACAGACTTGTCCCTCACTTTCACTGGCCTCATATGAATGAAGATACAAAGGAGTTTTGTCGCTCCTGTGTTACCTGCCAAGCCAGTGGCAAATCAGGTGGCACAACAAAGGCCCCCCTGATACCACTACCTGTGGTGGGGGTCCCCTTTGAAAGAGTGGGAATAGACATAGTGGGTCCCATGGATCCTCCCACTGCATCTGGGCACAGATTTATACTGGTGGTAGTGGATCATGCCACCAGGTATCCAGAGGCAATTCCCCTTAGGACCACTACAGCTCCTGTGGTGGCCAGGGCCCTGCTGGGAGTATTCTCCAGAGTGGGGTTTCCTAAGGAGGTAGTATCTGACAGAGGTACCAACTTTATGTCAGGATACTTAACAGCTATGTGGAAGGAATGTGGTGTCAACTACAAGTTCACCACCCCTTATCACCCACAATGCAATGGGCTTGTTGAGAGATTCAACAAGACCCTAAAGGGTATGATCAAAGGATTACCTGAAAAGCTCAGGCGAAGATGGGATATCCTTCTACCCTGCCTTCTGTTTGCTTACAGAGAGGTCCCACAAAAAGGAGTTGGCTACAGCCCCTTTGAATTGTTGTTTGGGCACCCTGTGAGAGGCCCACTGTGTTTGGTGAAGGAAGGATGGGAGTTACCTCTCAAAAAGCCTAAGCTAGACATAGTGGACTATGTACTTGGTCTCCGCTCCAGGATGGCTGAGTATATGGAGAAGGCATCTAAAAACCTTGAGGCAAGCCAGGCCTTACAGAAAGCTTGGCATGACCAAAAGGCTGTCTTGGTTGAGTATCAGCCAGGACAGAAGGTATGGGTGTTGGAGCCAGTGGCCCCAGCAGCACTCCAAGACAAATGGTCTGGACCCCATACAATCCTGGAAAAGAAGGGAGAGGTCACCTACTTGGTGGACCTAGGAACTCCCAGGAGTCCCCACAGGGTACTCCATGTTAACAGGCTTAAAGCATATGTTGACAGGGCAGACATGGGCTTGCTCATGGCTACAGATGAGGGACAGGAGGAAGAGAGTGACCCTCTCCCAGACCTGTTGTCTCAGAACCCTGAAGATGGCTCAGTTGAAGGAGTGACCCTTGGAGGCAACCTCACTGCCCATCAGCAGACTGAATGTAGACAGGTTCTACAATCATTTTCACATATGTTTTCCTTGATACCTAGTCAAACTGACTGGTGTACCCATGTTGTGGACACTGGTGACAGTCTGCCTGTAAAGAACAAACTTTACAGACAACCTGACCACGTCAGGGACTGTATAAAGGCTGAGGTACATAAAATGCTGGAATTAGGTGTCATTGAACCCTCAGAGAGCCCCTGGGCTAGCCCAGTGGTTCTGGTCCCCAAACCTCACACCAAAGATGGCAAGAGAGAGATGAGGTTCTGTGTGGACTACAGAGGACTCAATGCTGTCACCAGGACAGATGCACACCCTATTCCAAGGGCAGATGAGCTCATAGACAAACTAGCTTCTGCAAAGTTTTTGAGCACATTTGACTTGACAGCTGGCTATTGGCAAATCAGGTTAGCTGAGGAGTCTAAGGCCAAAACAGCATTCTCAACCCCAGGTGGGCATTATCAGTTTGTGGTGATGCCCTTTGGTCTGAAGAATGCACCTGCCACCTTCCAAAGGCTGGTGAACCAAGTCCTTACTGGGTTGGATGACTTTTGCGCAGCATATCTTGATGACATTGCTGTCTTTAGTTCCACCTGGGAGGATCACCTGATCCACCTGAAGAAGGCTCTTGAGGCTCTGCAAAGGGCAGGCCTCACTATCAAGGCTACTAAGTGCCAGATAGGGCAGAGTAAGGTTGTGTATTTGGGCCACCTTGTAGGTGGAGGCCAAGTTCAACCACTGGAGAGTAAGATACAATCCATCAAGGACTGGTCCCCTCCAACCACCCAGACTCAAGTTCGAGCTTTCTTGGGCTTGACTGGGTACTACAGGAAGTTTGTTAAGAACTATGGGTCCATTGTGACTCCTCTTAATGATCTGACATCCAAGAAGATGCCCAAAAAGGTTCAGTGGACAGTAAGCTGTCAAAAGGCATTTGATGACCTGAAGGAGGCCATGTGCTCTGCACCTATCCTGAAAAGTCCTGACTACTCCAAAGAGTTTATTGTCCAAACAGATGCTTCTGAGTTGGGTGTGGGAGCTGTGCTGTCACAACTTAATGTAGATGGTCAAGACCAACCCATTGCTTTTATTAGCAGAAGGTTGACCCCCAGAGAGAAGAATTGGTCAGCTATTGAGAGGGAGGCCTTTGCTGTGGTGTGGGCCCTGAAGAAGCTGAGGCCATACTTGTTTGGCACTCACTTCAAGATTCAGACCGACCATAAGCCCCTCTTGTGGCTAAATCAGATGAAGGGTGAAAACCCCAAACTGCTTAGGTGGTCCATTTCCCTACAGGGGATGGACTTTACAGTGGAGCACCGGCCAGGTACTGACCATGGGAATGCAGATGGTCTCTCCAGGTACTTCCACTTAGGACATGAAGACGAGACTGGTCAAGGCTAGTTTAATGTCCCAGCGTTTGGGGGGGGGTTGTGTAGGAGAGTAGGGTCTGCTATCCTATGGTCACCCCAAATTTTTGCTTTTTGCTTCACTGGTTTTTGACATATTGAGGCTGTGGGCCTGCCAATCAGACCCCCAGCCTGCTGTTCTCTCTACTAAATTAAAACTATGCACCCTAGGTGCATAACCAATTGGAAGTGGATCACCCTGTCAGCCCCTGTACCAGTGTACACTAGGTACCCAGGGCATTGGTGTACCCAAGGCCTGCCAGGGGCTGCAGCATGTATTATGCCACCCCAGGCTTGGCCTAACAATCTGACACAACTGGCTGATCACTCAGCTGGGGTAAGTTGGTGTAATCACCTCTTACTTAGGTGTAGTATACCTATACCTAACCTTAAATGGGACACCTGGTAACCTATAAGTCACTCCTATGGCAGGCCTTAACAATCCTGAAGGCAGAGCGCTTGGTTCCATGTGAGATGGTGCTCTGGCATGAGCTGAGCCTGTCTGCAGTGGTCGGAACAACTTCCTTCTACTGTTTCCAGATATCGTCATACCATATACTCTTAAGTGCATTATGAACCTCGCGGTTAAATGCTATCTTTGGTTTGGCTTTATCAAAACATGTCGAGTAAGGTGTCATACGAATTGGAATACTAACCCCTCGCCAATTCTGGCGACGGGGTTAGCATTCCACCCTTCTAGAGGGACACGACATGTACAGTACCTGAAACCCGGGTAAAATCAGACATAGCCTCAGCTCCACAAAATGGATGCTGCCACCACAGACACAAGTCTGCCCTCCTGCTGCTGGGAGTCCTTCCAGCTTGGGAGGTGTGGACAAAGGGTTTCCTGCCAGGGGAGGTGCGTGCACCACCCCAGACAGGATTTTGTGTATTGGTCAGGTAGGGCTTGAAAGAAACCAGACATGCCTGTGGCTCACAAGGAGCCTCGGTGCATATGCCAGTTCAAACCGGTCCTGGGGCACACCAGTCCCGGGCCTGGGGCGAGCTGGACAAAGGATTGGGGGTGTAACCACCCCCCTTCCTGGTCCCACCCTTAGGGAGGGACCTAGCAGGTAGTCCGGCCCCTAGAATCCGCTTAAAGGTAGGAGCTGTGTCCTAAGACTTCAGACATCCTGGAATCAACTTGAAACTAAGAAGAAGACGGGAACTTCGACATTCTGCTGCACAGAAGACTGAAGAAAATCTCCCCTGTGGTCAGGGAGTGACCACCTTGCTAACGCAAGCACCATCCAGCGAATCACCGTCTGCTTTGCCGCCGCCTCCCGCCGGAGCCCGAGCCCAGAGACTGACAAGACCTGGACCTCCAGACCTCTCACCGCCCGATCCACAGTCCCTGAAAAGAGGAGACCCGTGGAGGCACCGAGACACGTGGAGCCAGCCATCTTGGAACGACTACGACAAGCTGACCAGTGCAACAACCGAGGCTCCCTCCAAGTTGTGCTTTGGGTCCTGAGAAGCCCAACCCTCGAGCAGCATCTGCACCAAAGGTGAGCCCTCCAGCATCTCCACGATCTGCGTGGGGCCCTTCTGCATTTTGCCACTCGACGCGCCTAACCGGTTGCTGGCCCGCTGGCTAGTGGCCATCTTGGCGACGAAATCTACGACAAACACCGCGGGTCTGGTTGCTCCAGACTGGCCCTTGCTCCCCTCCAAAGGAGCAATCCCTCTGACCTGGCTGGTCAGAACCAACAGCTGATTTCCGAATCCTCCTGCAATTGCTTTTGCCAAGGCTTGTTTGCTTCGATCAAGTCGCCGACACCGCCGACAGCGAGAGCCTGCGTGGGACAGCTCGTGAGCCGACTCCTGGACGTCGTCGACCTTCAGGGACCACGTGGCTGCGGAGACAAGCTACCCCTCATCACCTGTTTGCACCCGACATCACCTGGTACCCACCTGGTGCCACGCTGGTCACTGGCTAGTGACTGTGAACACTGTCCCCTCTGCTTACAGGTCTTCAACATCTCCGATCCACTCTTGGATCCACTGCATCTCTTCCCGACCGACCGCCTGCAGCACTTTTGTCTACAGGCCCCACGGAACAGATAGAAGAAACCCGACGCACTTCGAGGCCTATGCACCCGCTTCCTGTGGGTGAGGTAAAGCTGGCACACCTGTGCCCAAGTGTAGTATTACATCTCTAGTGCCTGTGTTCCAAATCTTAAGTTCCTAGGTCATCCGGAAGATTCCTTTTGCAGTAACTTTGTACTTTTTACGCACCCATTGAAACCTATGGGAGCACGCGTGTGACTATTTGCTCTGCACACGCCACCCGTGGACCTCCTGGTCACTAACTGACGTTAGCTCCTTGTAGGCCCAGCGATTCTAGAGGCCCTAGGCCTTTTCCCTTTCCTGTTCGTGGTACTTATACCACTATTTTAGTATATGGTTCGAGTGGCCACCAGGGCCTATCCATATAAAGTGCAACTTCTGTGTATTCTGTGATAATCTTGTTTGACGATTTGTGCTCCTGTGCTCATAAAGAGACTAGGGGTTACTTTGAGAAATAAATACATATATATTTTGAATATATATCTGTGTGGTGTCCTTTCATTGGTATAAAAGGGGGTTGCATTGGGTAAAACAGCTGGCTTAACACGCTTCACGAGTTTAGCCTCAAAGACTGCTTAGCCTACGCTACCACTAGGGCAGCTAGTCCGAAAAGGTTGACTTACAACCACACCATAAGGGTTGCTTGGCATGGTACAAGGTGGTCACTAGAACTAGTGAACAGCATATACCAGGCCAACTTCTCACACTTTGCATTTATCCCTGCATTTGCGTTCCCTAATAGGATCTGGGTTCTCTGACTCCATTCTCTTAGTAGATCTAAGGCTAACTGTGTTCCGTTAATGTGGCTGTCTTCTGCCATAACAATCATTTTAGTCAGTGGGCCTAAAATATCAAGCATGCGATCCCGGCAGGCCTTCAGTGATCTTTCCATGCCCTTCCTGGGGTCTCAACCCAGTTTGAATAGGAATTGTTAGAAATGGGATTTCTGGTTGGCTAGGGCTTGCGCCAAAGCCAGACAGAAACCACCACTCTAGTCAGGGCTGGGGAGTTACACGCCAAAGATAACCCCTGCTCACCCCCTTGGTAGCTTGGCACGAGCAGTCAGGCTTATCCCTGAGGCGATGTGTAAAGCGTTTGCGCGCGCACCCAGCAACAACACCCAAGGCCCACCACAAAGGAAACTCCACACAAGGTATTCTATAAAAATAACCTTTGTATTATACACAACACAGTAGATAAAAACACACACTTTACAATGTGCCAACAGGCACGGGCAGAATTTACAAGGGATTATATGCACAGGGGACAGGGCCACATGGACCACTGTCAGGAATTGGCACTTAGAACATAGCACAAATCGCCAATAGTAAACATAGGACATAACACAAAGTAACTGTAGAGCACAACCAGTCTCTACTGGCGCAATAATGACCTCAGCGTCATCATACTAGCATCAGGTATAAAACCTATCCTGTATCTATCACAGGGGCATAAATCACATTATGCAATTCTCATTGGTCTAACTCATTAGACCTAGCCACCTAAGTATACCTACACTAGGGGCGTACATAACACAGGGAAGTACATTCTCCCTACCAACAACCTACGCAGGTAAAACAACCTCCTAGGCAGAAAAGACCACATCTAGAGGTACACAACACAGGGTGCGCAAAACATGCTATATACAGTACATTTCCTAGCACCCAAAAGCACATTAGCATGAATCGCAATAACACCTCAATCCCATTAGAGTCCAGGACGCACCAGAACCTAAACGTAGCAGCTGCCCACTACTTGCTGGGCAGCTGGGGACAAGCACAGGGCCTAAACGCTGCAGCTGGCACTAAGTGCTGCGCAGCTGTGGAAGGCAAATAGGGGCCGGGGCTCTCAAATGGCCCATGACACAATATCCAGCACGTTGGAGCCACCTAGCTCAGAAAGTCACTTGGGAGCGCACTGGCTCCTAAAATCAATATGCGCCCAACGTGGGAGCCATCTCTGGGCTCTGAACCAATAATTTCGCCTCAGTCTTTTTAGAGCGCACTAGCGCTCTTAACACACGCAATGCGGGGCACGTTGGAGCCCTCTAGGCTCTATAACCAATTTTGCCCGTCTCGTTGGAGTCCCCCTCAGGGGGCTCTGGGACCATAAAGATGGCCCCTTGACCGTGGGAGCGCCACTCGCTCTCTAGGAAATATCCGGTCCCGGTTGGAGCGACCCGCTGCCAAACGGGGCCGCTCCGAGAGAACTGTGCCTCGAGGGGCACCAACAACAAGGAGCCCCCACTTACCGGGCTCTTTTCTTCATCCGCGGCGGGGCAGGCACCGGCAATGTGCCTCGAGCCCCCTCCGCCTTTAGTCTGCCTTCGGCGCTGCCTGCGGGGCTCTCTCACCACAGGAGAGCTCCGTCCCTGGAGGCGCCGGTCCTCGCCCGGTCCCCCATCTCGGGACCGGGACTTCTCTGGTGGAGCCTGCGAGGCTCCGGGGGCAATGGCGGCACTTCCGCTTCCGTCCCGCGGCCCCGCCCACAACCAGGCGGGCCGCGGACTCGGCGGCAGTTGAACTGAAGCTCGGGCCGCGGCGGTGATTTCTCCTTCTATGATCGCGGGGTGGGCACCCGCAATAAAACAACCATAAGCGGGGTGGGCACCCGCAATAGGGATAATACGGCCATGAAGACGCAGGGTGGGCACCTGCATACAATTAGAAATAAAGGAATAAGCGGGGTGGGCACCCGCAACAGGACACAAGGCGGGGGAATCCCTATGCTGGGGATTCCCTCTAAAAAAAGATCGCAGCCCAGCGCTGCAGGCAGCAAAGAGAGGCGCTCGGGTAAACCAGGGAAGCGCTCTGCCACAGAAATGAAGCGCCTCTCAGCAGAGTGCAGGTACAGCGCCCACCAAGCGCTAGGGCAGCCTAGAGTCCATAAGGCTTAGTAAGGAAGCACAGCAAATGAAGTCCAAAAAGGTCCCAGAAGTCCTCCAGGTATCCAGGGCATCCAGGGGCTGGGCAGGGCCCAGGGAGGCAAGCCTTCCCCTGGGCCCCAGCAGCAGCATGCCCCTGGTAGATTCGAGTTTGGAACAAGAACCTTTTGTAAGGGGACACAGCCCCTTTTTATACACCACATCCCTTTGTTCTGGGCTCAGGGTGAGGGGGAAAACCAGTCGCAGCTGGTTGGGGAGCACCCTTGATGTGCTCAGCCCCTCACTCTATTCATTGGCAGGGCCAGGGTCGTCAGTCGCACCGCAGGGGGCGGGGCCAGCATTGTGTGTGGAAAACCCTGTCCTATTCAGGACCCAGGTGTACTCCTCCCACCCATCTAGCTGTTGATCTCCCCATTCACCACTGGGTGACTCATCCTGACTCTGGGGAATTCCCTAGTCCGTCACCTGACCTCACCAGCCAATCGCCAGACAAGCCACACATTTCAGACTGCACACTGAAGTGCCCACTTCTAGCAGTGGCACTTCCACACCAGGTACAGGCACGCCGCACACATCAACGCGCAGCATTCACTCACACGAGTCCGCACATACCAAACACGGGCCTGCACACCCCACGCATCAGGAACTACTGGGACACATACATTCCCCCATGCATTCCTATGGGAGGGCAGGCCAACCTCAACACACGCACGCACTTTACCCTGGGACACAGCGGTAAAGTGCGCAGAAACCCCAAAATCACTACACCATGTGATCCATAAAAGCAAAAAAAAAGGTTCAGGGGTGAACCTGCCAGAAGGGCCAAGTCCAACACAACCCCCTTCCAGCCAAAACGCAGGGCAGACCAATCACCACCGTGATGGTCTTCCCTGCTTGGGGCGATAGAACACGGACGCAGGCCCGCACTGCAGGGACACTCTCCGGCTCTACGCCATTCTCAATCAACATGGTTCCATCTGAAATAAAACAACCGAAAAGAACTCAGGCCCAACTAGGCTACCCCACTGGTACTACCTAGTTGTCCACGGCCAGGACCAGGCCCTAGGCCACCCAGATACCACTGGTCCTTGCCAAACCCAGAGTGGGGGGTAGTAACCCCTGGCATACAAGCCATTCTCCACTCTCCCTCTCAGTGTAGTTCCCAACTACCACTGATCCTTCAACCTAGGGTCCGCACCCTCAGGCTGACCAGAGGTCACGGGCAAGAATGCCCCACCCTACCTCTACTTCTGTGGTTCCGCACCCTCCCAGGGAAGCACCCACCAGAACACAACTCTCCCACCAGTTTAGGACCTCTCTCCACCAACTGGTCTACCACCTGGGATCCAAGGAGTCAGAGGCGAGGACTCCCTCCCTCTGCACCCCCTTCCACTGTAGAGCAGGGTCTCTTCACTTAAGATGAGCCCCACCTGCCCTCAGGACTACAGCTGCCCTTACGTCCAGATCCGGAAACACCGACTACTGGCTCCCCAACCGAGGGACGTACCCTTTGGTCAGATGCCTGGCGAACCAGGACTTAACGAGGGTGACCCATAACTAATGGGTCGTGTGACAGTCTGCCTGGCGCTGATCTCACGACCTCCTGTCCATCTGACAGTGCGTGCAGACCCCCCAGGACAGAAGTGGCGACACCACGGTCACTCAGTGGCAACACAGCCCTCCCGGCTGGTCCCTGACCTACTGGTTCCCACTGGGGAATCCCTCCCCCTCTCACCCCTCCCTCTGGACTTCCGCACCCTCCCAACTGGAGCGGTACCGCCAGACACCAGGACTACTGGAGCTCTGATTACAGACGCTCCACGTCCTCTAGACACTGGGAGATCCTCCTCAAGTGACCTATTGGTACAGCCTAGGCCCCCGACCTGATGTTCCCTAAAGAAACCATCCAGGCCCTGACACTGGGTTTCGGGCACCTGGAGACACGCAGTCCCACCCACTCCTTCTCCGCAGAGACAGGCCGTGAGCCCCTACACCGAGACCTAGCTGGGCTACTCTGAACCTCTTCCACCACGCTGGGCTGGAAGACACCTCAGCCACTACTTTTGGAATCACTCCCCAATGCAAGCTCCCTATCCCAGAGAACTCACACCCAATCAACCAGCAAGCTCCTTATTTCAGAGAACTCACACCATTCATCCACACACACACCCCCCAGACTAGTAAGACAGTTTCTACCGCCCCTGATTTCTCAACCTGACCACCACGTGACACAGGTACTATTACTCTGGGAACTGGGAATGGGACATTCACATTCATCCAGCGCATTACACATTCATCCCCAAACCCCTCCCAAGACTGGTAAGACAGTTTCTACCGCCCCTGACTTCTCAACCTGACCACCACGTGACACAGGTACCACTACCCCTGGAACTGGGAATGGGAATACATGCACTGGACACACATCTGCTGCCACCACTGGATCCCACCCTCTGGTGAATCCAGAAAACACAATGCACTAAGGGGGATGATCTACCCTCCCGAGCTAGGGACACCTAACTCACAGTGCACAAGAACACATTTCCAAAGAAATGACATTTAAAAGCAAACTTTAAAACAATAATCCCTATACCATGTGATTTATCTAAATGCAGAGTTTTGTAGTGCGGCCAGTTGCTGCTGCGGTACAGCGCAAACGCAAGTCCAAATCCCACCGCTGATCACCAATGTTAGAAATGGGATTTCTGGTTGGCTAGGGCTTGCGCCAAAGCCAGACAGAAACCACCACTCTAGTCAGGGCTGGGGAGTTACACGCCAAAGATAACCCCTGCTCACCCCCTTGGTAGCTTGGCACGAGCAGTCAGGCTTATCCCTGAGGCGATGTGTAAAGCGTTTGCGCGCGCACCCAGCAACAACACCCAAGGCCCACCACAAAGGAAACTCCACACAAGGTATTCTATAAAAATAACCTTTGTATTATACACAACACATTAGATAAAAACACACACTTTACAATGTGCCAACAGGCACGGGCAGAATTTACAAGGGATTATATGCACAGGGGACAGGGCCACATGGACCACTGTCAGGAATTGGCACTTAGAACATAGCACAAATCGCCAATAGTAAACATAGGACATAACACAAAGTAACTGTAGAGCACAACCAGTCTCTACTGGCGCAATAATGACCTCAGCGTCATCATACTAGCATCAGGTATAAAACCTATCCTGTATCTATCACAGGGGCATAAATCACATTATGCAATTCTCATTGGTCTAACTCATTAGACCTAGCCACCTAAGTATACCTACACTAGGGGCGTACATAACACAGGGAAGTACATTCTCCCTACCAACAACCTACGCAGGTAAAACAACCTCCTAGGCAGAAAAGACCACATCTAGAGGTACACAACACAGGGTGCGCAAAACATGCTATATACAGTACATTTCCTAGCACCCAAAAGCACATTAGCATGAATCGCAATAACACCTCAATCCCATTAGAGTCCAGGACGCACCAGAACCTAAACGTAGCAGCTGCCCACTACTTGCTGGGCAGCTGGGGACAAGCACAGGGCCTAAACGCTGCAGCTGGCACTAAGTGCTGCGCAGCTGTGGAAGGCAAATAGGGGCCGGGGCTCTCAAATGGCCCATGACACAATATCCAGCACGTTGGAGCCACCTAGCTCAGAAAGTCACTTGGGAGCGCACTGGCTCCTAAAATCAATATGCGCCCAACGTGGGAGCCATCTCTGGGCTCTGAACCAATAATTTCGCCTCAGTCTTTTTAGAGCGCACTAGCGCTCTTAACACACGCAATGCGGGGCACGTTGGAGCCCTCTAGGCTCTATAACCAATTTTGCCCATCTCGTTGGAGTCCCCCTCAGGGGGCTCTGGGACCATAAAGATGGCCCCTTGACCGTGGGAGCGCCACTCGCTCTCTAGGAAATATCCGGTCCCGGTTGGAGCGACCCGCTGCCAAACGGGGCCGCTCCGAGAGAACTGTGCCTCGAGGGGCACCAACAACAAGGAGCCCCCACTTACCGGGCTCTTTTCTTCATCCGCGGCGGGGCAGGCACCGGCAATGTGCCTCGAGCCCCCTCCGCCTTTAGTCTGCCTTCGGCGCTGCCTGCGGGGCTCTCTCACCACAGGAGAGCTCCGTCCCTGGAGGCGCCGGTCCTCGCCCGGTCCCCCATCTCGGGACCGGGACTTCTCTGGTGGAGCCTGCGAGGCTCCGGGGGCAATGGCGGCACTTCCGCTTCCGTCCCGCGGCCCCGCCCACAACCAGGCGGGCCGCGGACTCGGCGGCAGTTGAACTGAAGCTCGGGCCGCGGCGGTGATTTCTCCTTCTATGATCGCGGGGTGGGCACCCGCAATAAAACAACCATAAGCGGGGTGGGCACCCGCAATAGGGATAATACGGCCATGAAGACGCAGGGTGGGCACCTGCATACAATTAGAAATAAAGGAATAAGCGGGGTGGGCACCCGCAACAGGACACAAGGCGGGGGAATCCCTACGCTGGGGATTCCCTCTAAAAAAAGATCGCAGCCCAGCGCTGCAGGCAGCAAAGAGAGGCGCTCGGGTAAACCAGGGAAGCGCTCTGCCACAGAAATGAAGCGCCTCTCAGCAGAGTGCAGGTACAGCGCCCACCAAGCGCTAGGGCAGCCTAGAGTCCATAAGGCTTAGTAAGGAAGCACAGCA
Source organism: Triturus cristatus (assembly GCF_964204655.1). Lineage (NCBI taxonomy): Eukaryota > Metazoa > Chordata > Amphibia > Caudata > Salamandridae > Triturus > Triturus cristatus. The sequence goes on along the minus strand of NC_140579.1, from coordinate 1,129,150,126 downwards.
AATGAAGTCCAAAAAGGTCCCAGAAGTCCTCCAGGTATCCAGGGCATCCAGGGGCTGGGCAGGGCCCAGGGAGGCAAGCCTTCCCCTGGGCCCCAGCAGCAGCATGCCCCTGGTAGATTCGAGTTTGGAACAAGAACCTTTTGTAAGGGGACACAGCCCCTTTTTATACACCACATCCCTTTGTTCTGGGCTCAGGGTGAGGGGGAAAACCAGTCGCAGCTGGTTGGGGAGCACCCTTGATGTGCTCAGCCCCTCACTCTATTCATTGGCAGGGCCAGGGTCGTCAGTCGCACCGCAGGGGGCGGGGCCAGCATTGTGTGTGGAAAACCCTGTCCTATTCAGGACCCAGGTGTACTCCTCCCACCCATCTAGCTGTTGATCTCCCCATTCACCACTGGGTGACTCATCCTGACTCTGGGGAATTCCCTAGTCCGTCACCTGACCTCACCAGCCAATCGCCAGACAAGCCACACATTTCAGACTGCACACTGAAGTGCCCACTTCTAGCAGTGGCACTTCCACACCAGGTACAGGCACGCCGCACACATCAACGCGCAGCATTCACTCACACGAGTCCGCACATACCAAACACGGGCCTGCACACCCCACGCATCAGGAACTACTGGGACACATACATTCCCCCATGCATTCCTATGGGAGGGCAGGCCAACCTCAACACACGCACGCACTTTACCCTGGGACACAGCGGTAAAATGCGCAGAAACCCCAAAATCACTACACCATGTGATCCATAAAAGCAAAAAAAAAGGTTCAGGGGTGAACCTGCCAGAAGGGCCAAGTCCAACAGGAATTTAATTAATTTTGGGTCAAGGATGGGTGTCAGGCATACCTTTTCTAGAATCACTAGTCTGAGACATTCAGGCTTTAGGTTCTTTCGTGTTTCTCTTTCTAGGGTATTCCTAATCCATCTTTTTATAAATTTGGCTACATGATCTTGTGGCCACCATTCTAAGCTCCTCGGGTGTCTGATATTATGTGGAGAGAACATCTCCTCACCCAGTGGGTTGGTTATAATTTCTTTAGAGGATGAAGGAGCTCTCCCTCTGATGGGGGAAACTCAAAGTCTAGATCATCCTGGTCTAGGTCAAGGATATATTCATCCAACGGGTTCAAGTTTTGGTCCCCTTGTGGTACAATTTCAAGATCTTGTATATCATGACGAGCACTTAGATATTGTGTGCCGTTTTTGACACCTTGTTAGGTTGTGTCACTTGATACTTTTGACGTGCGTAGACCTCCCTTATAGTTTGAGGTGCTTAGACCTCCTTTTTATGATGAGATGCGTAGACTTCCCAAATTATTTGAGGTGCTTAGACCTGCCAATGTGCTCATGGGGCTTGTTTTTGCAGAGATTTATTATAGCGCAAACTTGACCCGAATCCAATCAGGTATCAGAGCGCTTTACATAGCACCAGTTACGTTACATTAGGACACACATTCATTCTTTGTTAGGCAAGGGGGGATTAAGTGATTTGCCCAGAATCAAAGGATGTTCAGCGTCATTACCGAGACTCGAACCCAGTTCCCCAGGTCCGAGGTCGAGCGCCCTAGCCGGTAGGCCAACTCCTCTCCCCTTGTTCTTTCAATATTGTTGTTTTTCTTTAACCTTTTGCCCCTTTTTCATTGTATTCACCACTTTCGTCCATCTGGGTTACAATAGTGCCATCTTCTTCCTCAATTAAGGGTCTTTTGGTTGACATGACCTGGTTGAGTGTTTAGCGCATGCAGGTGCGCATCTCTTGTTGAATAGTCTTTTTAATTTCCTCATTATTGATGTTAGGTGTAGGTACCTCAAGATCAACTGATTCTACCTACATCAGACATGTTAGATTTTATATCCCTTTACAGGGTGTAGTACTAAGTAATATATAGAGATGGCTGAGAAGGCAGGCAACCTGACTTATTAGGAAGGTTCAGAGGAGCTTATTTAAATTAAGGCTTTATTAGAGGATCTTATGTAAATTAAGGCTTTGTTACATCACGTCTCTGCTCCTTTACTGTAAATTGAGGTTTTTGGTGTAAAAATAGCTTTTGGGTACTTGCGGTCGTAGTCAGCAGCTGATCACAGGAGCGTCCAACTGCCAGACTTCCTGACATGGTATATACTTATGAGCGATCAGCTGTTGATTCACTTCTTTGCCCAGGTAGCCCCTTGACTACATGGGGTTGCCTGGGCAACGCTTTAATTAGCACCCAGGGCAGCCTCGTAGTTATGGAGGCACTGCCTGGGACACTTTAATGTTGTAGTCTCCTCCAGCTGCATCAGGAGTGAAATTAGGGCCTTGTTGGGGGTCTTTTCTTAGCATCTGGGGGTGTTGATTGCATCGGATTTGACCGTAGCGGTCTCTGTGCGCTGCGTGTGCAGCCGTTGCTAAGGTACTGTCCTCAGATTTCCTCCCGAAGTGTCGTTGCTGAAGCGCTGGGAGCAGACAAGATTAAGTGCTATTTACTGAACCAGAGTGAGTACTCTGACCCGCGACAGTGGTAAAACTTTTTATTAAAATACATTTTTTATCTTAATTATTGATTTTCGTTTTTGGAGTTCCTCACTTGTCTGTATTTCAGGGTAGCCTGTGGTTGTGTGGAAACGCAGGGTGAGGTCCGGGGTGAGAACGGAGAGGAGGGAGGGGCAGGATTTCCATATATTGGAAATCGGTTAGGTGTGAGCTGAGTTTTAAGATGAGTTTGAGGTCAAAGAGGCACAAGTCTTTTCAGAAAGTTATACAAATTAAGTTGAAAAGGGCAACATTCTATTCAGCATGGTATACAAATTAAGTTGAGAAAACATAATACACATGTAGTGGCCCATTCTAGAAGATTCAGGTCATACATGAAAGTGAAGAGAAAATGTACTTATCTGCCTGGAGCTGCATTTAAAAGAGGCAGACAATCCTATGTGCATGACTATTGTACATCTGGAAGATTCTTTTCTAGATGTGTTTGACATTATGATGTGTTGCTTCTAAGTGGCTGCTTGGAGTTAGCATTAAATGAAATATGCATAATGTTAGCCTCCAGGTCTTTAATGAAATCCAGATTCTCTTGTCATGCTATTAAGTGAATTACCTCTAACTGTAGATATATAAATGTCAACTGGTAATATCACATATCTAAAGATAAGAAGGAAATAAAAAAACTGTGGTACATGTAATAGAGGTCATAATAGAACTTCATGAAATGTTAATCATACAATGATTATAGCATACCTCATGTATTAATAATGTCTTCCTATTTTAGGTTCATGGGACATGGCTGGAAAATCAAATATATAAAGAAAAAACAAAGTATATACAGGTACAGTTCATTACTACATGCGCCTCTGATTCAGCCATATAACAATGCCAAAAACACCAAAGAAAAATGAAAGAATAACAAGCCCTAAGCAACAGCAAGGGATAATGCTGTGAGTTCAATGTAACAATACATAAGTAACCATTCCAATATGCTTAATAGTAATTTCAGTATCTCTTTGATTCCTTTAGATAAGCAAGATACAACATATCTCTAATAGAATCCACAGTAGCTGTGCAACAGAGCTCAGAGTCAGATAAGGTTTCAACTTGAAAACAGTTCATGCAAGATTTGCAAAGCTTGTTAGCACATTACTCAGACAGAATCTGTAGGAACTTGATACTTGCTTTGAGGAAACAGCGCCTATGCAGGGCCGGACTGGCCGTAGCGGGCACCGGGCAATCCCCCGGTGGGCCGCATGGGTGGGGGCGGAATTGGGCCCCTGGGGGCCATTTTTGTTACAGGGCCGTTTTTGCAGCATAGCTGCAAAATCGGCCCTGTAACAAAATTGGCCAAAAACCGGCCCTGGCAAAGAGCTCGGCAGCACCCCCAACCCCCCGCGGGATGGGAGGGGGGGCAGCCGAGCACTTTGCCAGGGCCGGTTTTGGTTCCCAGTCCGGCCCTGCCCCTATGCACCATGAAGGAACGTAGCCACATTAAGGAGCTGATGGAGGATGCTACAACCAGCGAGTACGACCAGGAAGTGAAGGTAGGTGAAGTGACTGCAAGAAGTTGCAGGCCAAAAACAACTAGAACACCAAGCAGCTTCCTGTCTGTTGATGCCCATTTTATTCATTACATGCTCCACCTCTGCCGCACTCGGTTGATGGCTCGGGGAAGCGACAGGCATGACACCCCCTTAACTAATCTGACTTCCAAGAAACAGTCCAACAAGGGAATCTGGACTGAGGTGTGCCACAAGGCATTTGATATCATGAAGAAAGCCATGTGCACAGCACCAGTGTTTAAAGCCCCTGCCTTCTCTAAAGATTTCCTAGTTCATATGGATGCCTCAGAGCATGGGACTGGGGCTGTCTTGTTACAACTACAGCTAAACAATGAGGGCTTGGACCAACCTGTATTCCTTCATGAGCAAGAGACTAATTTTCACGCAACCCAGGTTGAATACAATTGGGAAGGATTTGTAGTGGTTTAGGCACTGAAGAAATTGAGACCATACTTGTTTGGGACTCACTTCTGAGTTCAGACAGACCACAGATCCATCCAGATGGCTGATGCAAATGCAGAGTGGGAAGCTAAAACTGTCCTTCTCCCTAAATGGAATAGACTTCACAGTGAAACATCGCCTTGAGACTGACCATGCCAATTCAGATGGTCTTTCCAGGTTTTATGGCCTTATCTATAACCTTACCCGGTATTTGTAAAGCGTGAACTAATTACCCCAAAGGGTCTCAAGGCGCTGGGGGCCGTCTGGAAGATTAAGCAAGCTATTGCCCAGAGATACATGGTGCTGGGCTGAGCTACCGCTAGAACTAGGGATCGACTTGTGAGCCCCATGCTCTGGAGTCAGCCGTCCTGGCCGCAGTGCCACACCTCTCCCACCGCCTGGCTTGTGGATAGTTCTCCTTGCCTTCTGTTGGGTTGGACACACGTTGGAAATGACCATCTTGTGTGTGGTATTCCTCCAGATGTTTGCCTTCTATTTCTGAGCCTGTTGTTGTTGGCCATTGAACTCTGGGCACTTTACCCCTGCTAACCAGTGGTTAAGTTCTTGTGCCCTCCCTTTCAAACAGGCAAAAATTGCTATACACTTGATTGGCTCACTTAATTTGCTTGTAAGTCCCTAGTACATGGCACCACCTGTACTAGTGGACAGCAGCACTTGTACCACCCACTAAAGTAGCACTGCAGCCGGGATGGGGAGTTTTAAACTCCCATTTCGACCTGGCAAATTGAACCTTTTTCTAGGCCTAACCCTTCATTTTTAATACTTAAAAGCCCATAAGGCAGAGTGCATATTATTTAAAAATAGGACATGTATAGTTAATGTTTCACATGTTTTGGCAGTGAAAAAACCCCAAAGTCGTTTTTCACTGTGGCAAGGCCGGCTCTCCCATAGGAACACTTGTTTATACTATTACATTTAATAAATACTAAATTCAGTGTGGTAATAGGTAGACAAATGTTTCAAGGACTCATTTCAATAGTGATTTAAACTCCAACTTAATGGTTGAATCAGGTTTTATATCACTAGTCTGGCAGTGGCGCTTTTAGAAAGTTGCCATTTTCTTGCCTAAAACCAAAAGGCTTTCCTGCCAGTGTCCAGCTGTCACCTGCCTCCCGATAGCTCACCTGTGGTGAGATGTGTATTGCTTCCAGGCAGTGGACAAATGGCTCTGGGTGTGAGGAGGGGGGTCTCCTCACTTTACAGGATGGCCTGGGGGTATGCCCAGCCCCTCCCTCAGGTTCAAAGGATACCAACCCTGTCACTGGCAGATGAAGCTCAAATCTAGGCCTGTATCCTTTTTGTTACTCTAGGCAGGCTGGCTCCACACACAGTGGAAGGGGAGGAGCTCATCAGAACTGGTTTAGGGGGTTGAAAAAGTGTTGCCCCCACCCACAGACTGGCACTGGGCATACATGTGTATCCCACAGACCTCTCCTCAGAACACTCCTGGACCTGTGAAGAATCAAAAGAAGGACTGCCTTACTTTCTGAATCCTAAATTATGCTTACCGTGAGCCCAGGACCACAGAGGTGTCCCCAAGGGCCAGTTGGCTGATCTCCTGTTTGGCCTACAGGTACACAACAAACCTCCAGAGGCCTCTCTCCCTGCAACTGCCCAGCTGACCAGTTCCAACTAGACCCTGCTGCTGGCCTCTGCTATAGTGTGTTCCTAACTTCCAAGTGCTGCCCCCATGTCCTGGACCCTTGGCTGGTGATAGAGTGTATGCCTCCTGTCCTCAAACCACAAGAAGTGAGACAGAGAAACTTTTTGGCGACTTTCTGCCTGGAGAACCGACAGAGGCCAGGGTCGCCGTTGAAGCTGTAGCCGTCAAATCGCCGGTCGGCCTTAACTTGATGGTTCGCCCTGCTGAAGGAGATCTGTAGAAGCCTCCACCATAATGGAAGCCGAGCAGCATCCAATCAGTGCCAAGGCCTTCACCCTCTCAGAACTTTCCCTCCTTCGCCGATTACTGAATCGGGACCCCACTCTTCAGCAGCCTGCAGATCCAGCTTACAGCCCTACTGACAACGTGTCAATGACCATATTTTCTCCATAAAAGTTTCTAAACCAGAAGGTAAACTTTCTCTGTGACAAAGCTTGTCTCTGTATCTGATGGACAGTCCTTCATGGTCGACCTTAAGTTTTAACTTTGACAGGGCCTAGCACAGGTCAAAGTCAAACACTAAGGCACTAAAATGTTTCAAACTTTAAGAGTTCATATCTCCGATTCTACTTATTGGATTTTTGTCATTTTGTTGTCATTTTAGTTTCTCAAATATTCTCTTTTTTTAATTGGTTTGGGATTTTTGAAGTGTGATATTGTTACTTTATTACTGTTTGAGTGCTGGATAAATACCTTACACATTGCCTCTAAGTTAAGCTTGACTGTTTTGTGCCAAGCTATGAGAGTGTTAAGCACAGGTTTATTTAGTGACGTCATTGGTTGTTTCAGCTTAACTTGTATTATTCCTCTGTGCCCATACTTGTTTCTCGTGCTTAATCTTGTTTTTCCTTGCCTAATCTTGTTTTTCCTTGTTTTTCCCTTCTCCCATCCCCTAGCTGCTCATCCCTCCCACATCCCCTCATATGGAGGCCACGCAGCGGTGAAAGGAGCGACCTCTGACCCTGCTCGCAGGCAGGTCGCTCCCCACACTGCTGCACGGCTCTGCCTGCCTCTGCCTGCATTGTTTCAGCTTAACTTGTATTATTCCTCTGTGCCCATACTTGTTTCTCGTGCCTAATCTTGTTTTTCCTTCCTGTGCCCATACCTGTTTTTCGTGCCTAATCTTGTTTTTCCTTCCTGTGCCCATACCTGTTTTTCGTGCCTAATCTTATTTTTCCTTCCTGTGCCCATACTTGTTTTTCGTGCCTAATCTTCTTTTCCCGCCGCTGCGTCCCTGCGGCCCCGCCCCCCCTGCACTCCCATTCGTCACCCCGCTCCCGCCTCCCAGCTGCTACTCCCTCCCACATCCCCTCATTTGGAGGCCATGCAGCGGCCGCGCCGAAGGTGCGCCTAAGGCAAACCCGTGTGCACCTGTCCACGCCTGGACCGCGCCCAGTGCCAGGACCACTGGCCCCCGCAAACGCCACGACACCCAACTCCGCTACGAATCCAGCACTCTCAACGCACTCAACACCGGATGATCACGCACCTGCTGCCTGGCCGCCCCGAAGCGCACCCAAGGACCCTTCTCCTGAGGAACTGCAGCTTCACCAGCATCCGGCCCGCCAACCCACCTACCAAAGAACCCAACCACCTCAGATGCATTCTACTCAACACCTGCTCCGCCCACAAACACGCCATTGAACTCTGGGACCTACTCGACACCCACCTGACGGAGACCTGGCTGAACCCCTCCTCGGCACCCAACATAGCCATAGCCATCCAGGAAGGCTACAAGATCACCCGCAAGGACCGCACCAACGGAGTAGGAGGAGGAATCGCCATCGTCCACAGAAACACTCTCAAAATCTCAACAGACACCGACGACACCCTCAGCACCGCCGAACACCTGCACTTCCAGATCCACACCGACCCCAACACCACCCTCAGAGGCACCCTCGTCTACAGACCTCCCGGCCCCCGACTGCAGTTCAGCGACTCCATCGACGACTTCATCAGCACATACGCCCTCGCCTCAACGGACTGCATCCTCCTCAGGGACCTGAACTTCCACCTTGAGAACAACAACGACCCCAACTCTTCCACCATGATCGCCAACCTCGCCAACCACGGACTCAGACAATTCGTCACAACACCCACCCACTCCGTCGGCCACACGCTTGACCCCATCTTCTCAGCAAGCTCCCATGTCTTCTTCAACCCCACCACCGAACTCCACTGGACCGACCACCGCTGCATCCACTTCACCTTCCGGAAACTCACCACACACCACCGCGCCCAGCCAGCAGATGCCTCGCCGCCGCTGGCGCAAGGTCACCGAGGACCAGCTAACCACCGCCCTCGCCCAGAGCCCACCTGCAGACCCAACCGACCCCGACGCCGCAGTCTCAGACAATGGATCGATGACCGCGCCAACACCCTTGCCCCACTCAAGAAGCCCTCCAACACCCACACCAGCAACAGAGCCAGCTGGTTCACCGAAGACCTCCAGGCCTCCAAGCAAAGCTGCCGAAAACTAAAAAAAAACTGGATCCGCGAACGAATACCGGAAAGCTACACAGACCACAAGAACGCCACCCGCAGACACCACCACCTCATCAGATCCGCCAAAAGGACCTCCTTCAAAGACCGCCTAGACAACAACGCACACAACAGCAAAGAGCTCTTCAGCATCGTGAAGGAACTCTACAACCCCAGTTCCAACACCAACAACATCCCACCATCACAAGAGCTGTGCGACTCGCTGGCCACCTTCTTCCACCGCAAGATCACCGACATCCATGACAGCTTCAACACCGTCACCACTCCGGCAACTGCTGAGATCCCCGCTCTCAAAAACACCACCCGCACCAACCGCCTGCTCACCTGGACCAACATCAACGACGACGACACCATCAAGATCATGAACACCATCTACTCCGGATCCCCGGAAGAGCCCTGCCCACACCACATCTTCAACAAAGCCAGCAGCACTATCGCACCCCATCTCCGGAAAACCATCAAATTCTCCTTCGAGACAGCGACCTTCCCGGAGAGCTGGAAGCACGTAGAGATCAATGCCTTACTCAAGAAACCCAAGGCGGACCCCAAGGACCTCAAGAACTTCCGACCCATCTCCACGCTCCCGTTCCCGGTGAAGGTCATCCAAAAGGCCATCAACAAACAACTGCCTAGCTTCCTCGAGGAGAACAGCATCCTGGACCTGTCCCAGTACGGGCCCGCAGCAACCACAGCACCGAAACTGCCCTCATCGCCGCCACCGACGACATCAGGACCCTGCTTGACAATGGTGAAACCGTGGCCCTCATCCTCCTGGACCTGTCAGCCGCCTTCGACACGGTCTGCCACCGCACACTCCTAACACGCCTCCACGACGCCTGAATCCAAGAGAAGGCCCTGGACTGGACCACCTCCTTCCTTTCCGACAGAACTCAGAGAGTCCACCTCCCCCCATCCACTCCGAAGCCACCGAGATCATCTGCGGCGTACTCCAAGGCTCATCCCTCAGCCCTATGTTGTTCAACGTCTACATGATATCACTCACCCACGTCGCATGACGGCACGACCTCAACATCATGTCCTACGCTGACGACACCCAGCTGATCCTCTCCCTCACCAAAGACCCCCGCACCGCCAAAACCAACCTCCACGAAGGAATGAAGGCCATCGCCGACTGGATGAGAAACAGCCGACTGAAGCTGAACTCAGACAAGACGGAGGTCCTCACCTCGGATCCTCCCCCTCGTTCTGGGACGACTCCTGGTGGCCGACTGCACTAGGAGCACCCCCACACCCACCGACCACGCACGCAACCTAAGGGTCATCCTCGACTCCACCCTCTCCATGACGAAGCAGGTCAATGCCGTCTCCTCCTCCTGCTTCAACACCCTCCGCATGCTTCGCAGGTTCTTCAAGTAGATCCCCACTGAAACTAGAAGGACGGTCACCCAGGCCCTCGTCAGCAGTAGACTGGACTACGGCAACGCATTCTACGCAGGAGCCCCGGCCAAACTCCTGAAACGGCTCCAACGCATCCAGAACGCCTCCGCACACCTGATCCTCGACATCCCTCACCGCAGCCACATCACACCCCACCTGAGAGACCTGCACTGGCTCCCCATCAACAAGAGGATAACCTTCAAGCTCCTCACCCACGCACACAAGGCACTCCACGACACCGGACTAGATTACCTCAACAACCGACTCAGCCTCTACACCCCAACCCGCCAGCTCCGCTCCGCAGACCGCACCTTCGCCACTGTCCCCCGCATCCGAAGAGTGAACGCCGGCGGCAGATCATTCTCCCACCTCGCCGGCAAGACATGGAACACCCTCCCCATCCACCTGCGGCAGACCGAAGACCTCCTTACCTTCAGGAGACTCCTCAAGACCTGGCTCTTCGAACAGTAGCAGCATCCCCCCTCCCCTAGCGCCTTGAGACCCTCACGGGTATGTAGTGCGCTTTATAAATGCTATGATTGATTGATTGGTTCACTGTGACAAGAACGGTAATTATTATTTGAATTGAGTTCTCATTCCTTTGACCTAACACTTCAATTTCTTGCAATATTTATTTATATTTGTTACTATATTAAATCATCTCATTTAATTTAACATGATTTTCAATGGTGTTTTATTTTATGTCCCTACCTCCATTATTTTCTTTAAGAGGGTGTTGCAGTCAAGCGACCCCACGACCCATGCCCCCCGCACATCTTCAACAGAGCCGCCGCCGCCATTTCACCAGAACTACGACGCACCATCAACTCCATCTTCGAAACCGGCACTTTCCCCAACAACTGGAAAAGCGCAGAAGTTAGACCCCTACTCAAGAAGCCCTCAGCAGATCCTATGGACCTCAAGAACTACCGACCCATCTACCTCCTCCCCTTCGCAGTCAAAGTCACAGAGAAGACGCCAACGAAATTCATCAAAGAAAACTCTATCCTTGACCCCTCCCAGTCTGGATTCCGCAGCAACCACAGCACCAAGACTGCCCTCCATGCTGCCACAGATGACATCCGCACTCTCCTCGGCCAAGGACACACTGCGGCCCAATCCTACTTGATCTCTTTGCAGCCTTCGACACCGTCTCCCACCGCACACTCACCACCAGACTCCACGACACCGGCATACAGGGAACTGCCCTCAAATGGCTCCACTCCTTCCTCACCGGCAGAACCCAAAGAATCAGAGTCCCGCCGTTCCTTTCAGAAACCCACAGAGATCAACTGCGGAGTACCCAAAGGATCATCGCTCGGCCCCACGCTCTTTAACATGTACATGGCACCCCTCGCTGCTATCGTCAGACAGCATGGACTCAGCATAGTATCCTACGCCAACAACACCAAACTCATCCTCTACCTTACCAAGGACCCCTCACCACCAGACTCAACTTCCAGGAAGGAATGAAAGACTTCAAATCCTGGATGAACAGCAGCTACTTGAAGCTCAACTCCGAGAAGACAGAGGTCCTCATGCTCGGATCCTCCCCCTCTGCATGGGACAACACCTGGTTCTACGAACTTGTGCTTTGGGCCACGTGTGGTCCAAGCCTCCAGCAGGATTCCCTCCGAAGATCAGAGGCCTACCCCTTCCCGAGTGGCCATGGGCCCCTGGTGAGAGAATCCTCCCGAGGCGTCTTCGCGATCCCTTGCCGGTTGGCTTGTGGGTCCTCTGAAGACTTTTCTACAGTTCCAAAGGGCTCCCCTGGTTGCTCCAGGCCTGCCCTGACTTACCTTTGCTGGGTGAGTTCCTCAGACCTTGCTGGTCTGCACCGCTGACTTTTTACACTTTCCACAAGACTTGCTGTTGCCAAGGCTTGTTGGCTCCAATCTGGTCGCCGACACCGCAGTAAGCTGCAGACTTCGTGGGACACACCGAATCCAGCTCCTGGTTGTCGTTGACACCTCCTGGACCTTGTGGCAGAAGAGTCAGGACACCCGTGGATCACCTGAAATCACCCGACGACTGTGGGCATCCATCTTCCTTGCCCCGGGTCACTGCCAAGTGACTTTGAACACTGTCCCCTCTGCTTTAAGGTCTTCCTTCTTCTGAATCCAGGTTTGGATACCACCGGACACTTCTCCCGTCTTCACAAGCAGCAAGTCTTCTTTGGCTCCCATTGAAAACGACACCGCGACCCGACACCAAAAGACACCTATGCACCCGGCTTCCCTGGGTGAGGTAACTCCAGCACTACGGTGCTCCTGTGGGTGTTGGCTCTAGAACTACTTACCCTGTAAGTGACTTGCTTGTAGACTCTCCCGAAGTATCCTTAAACTCTAAATTTCCAATCGCAATTTGCTCCATTGAAGTCAATTGGGATCTGCGGCTGTGTTCTCACACTGCATGCGTCTCCCGTGGGTCCTTTACTTACCTGCCTTGGGTGGATTAGTGAGGCCCCAGCGCTTCTGAAGGCCCTAGGCCTTGTCCCCTCGCAAGTCGTTATCTCTAAGTCTCTTTTTTAGTACATGGTCTGGCATGCCCCTGGGGTCCCAGCCATATTTGTGCTTAACTTGTTGTGAAATGTTGATTTGTGCATATGTCCTTGACTTCTAATCTCATAAAGAGATTAGCAGAGAGTTGTTAGTAATAAATACATATATATTTTATATATATACCTGTGTGGTGTACTTTCAAAGGTGACCTTCGCTTTGTCAGCCGTGAGGGGAACGGCGTTATATTCCTGAACCCCTGCCCTGGTGATTGCTGTGTTTGTGGCGCCGTGAGGGGAACGGCAGATTGAACCACCAAGAACTACATCCCCCAGCACTCCCTCACCCGGGCGCCTGCCAATCTTGTCATCAGGCAGCGCCGGGGAGGGTCAAAAGTCACGGACGAAACCCGCAGCGCGGGACGCTTTGCTGCACCTTTTCAAAGGTGACCTTCGCTTTGTCAGCCGTGAGGGGAACGGCGTTATATTCCTGAACCCCTGCCCTGGTGATTGCTGTGTTCGTGGCGCCGTGAGGGGAACGGCAGATTGAACCACCAAGAACTACATCCCCCAGCACTCCCTCACCCGGGCGCCTGCCAATCTTGTCATCAGGCAGCGCCGGGGAGGGTCAAAAGTCACGGACGAAACCCGCAGCGCGGGACGCTTTGCTGCACCTTTTCAAAGGTGACCTTCACTTTGTCAGCCGTGAGGGGAACGGCGTTATATTCCTGAACCCCTGCCCTGGTGATTGCTGTGTTCGTGGCGCCGTGAGGGGAACGGCAGATTGAACCACCAAGAACTACATCCCCCAGGACTCCCTCACCCGGGCGCCTGCCAATCTTGTCATCAGGCAGCGCCGGGGAGGGTCAAAAGTCACGGACGAAACCCGCAGCGTGGGACGCTTTGCTGCACCTTTTCAAAGGTGACCTTCGCTTTGTCAGCCGTGAGGGGAACGGCATTATATTCCTGAACCCCTGCCCTGGTGATTGCTGTGTTCGTGGCGCCGTGAGGGGAACGGCAGATTGAACCACCAAGAACTACATCCCCCAGCACTCCCTCACCCGGGCGCCTGCCAATCTTGTCATCAGGCAGCGCCGGGGAGGGTCAAAAGTCACGGACGAAACCCGCAGCGCGGGACGCTTTGCTGCACCTTTTCAAAGGTGACCTTCGCTTTGTCAGCCGTGAGGGGAACGGCGTTATATTCCTGAACCCCTGCCCTGGTGATTGCTGTGTTCGTGGCGCCGTGAGGGGAACGGCAGATTGAACCACCAAGAACTACATCCCCCAGCACTCCCTCACCCGGGCGCCTGCCAATCTTGTCATCAGGCAGCGCCGGGGAGGGTCAAAAGTCACGGACGAAACCCGCAGCGCGGGACGCTTTGCTGCACCTTTTCAAAGGTAACCTTCGCTTTGTCAGCCGTGAGGGGAACGGCGTTATATTCCTGAACCCCTGCCCTGGTGATTGCTGTGTTCGTGGCGCCGTGAGGGGAACGGAAGATTGAACCACCAAGAACTACATCCCCCAGCACTCCCTCACCCGGGCGCCTGCCAATCTTGTCATCAGGCAGCGCCGGGGAGGGTCAAAAGTCACGGACGAAACCCGCAGCGCGGGACGCTTTGCTGCACCTTTTCAAAGGTGACGTTCGCTTTGTCAGCCGTGAGGGGAACGGCGTTATATTCCTGAACCCCTGCCCTGGTGATTGCTGTGTTCGTGGCGCCGTGAGGGGAACGGCAGATTGAACCACCAAGAACTACATCCCCCAGCACTCCCTCACCCGGGCGCCTGCCAATCTTGTCATCAGGCAGCGCCGGGGAGGGTCAAAAGTCACGGACGTAACCCGCAGCGCGGGACGCTTTGCTGCACCTTTTCAAAGGTGACCTTCGCTTTGTCAGCCGTGAGCGGAACGGCGTTATATTCCTGAACCCCTGCCCTGGTGATTGCTGTGTTCGTGGCGCCGTGAGGGGAACGGCAGATTGAACCACCAAGAACTACATCCCCCAGCACTCCCTCACCCGGGCGCCTGCCAATCTTGTCATCAGGCAGCGCCGGGGAGGGTCAAAAGTCACGGACGAAACCCGCAGTGCGGGACGCGCGCGGGCGAAGCCCGGGCCAAGGGCGGGCCCGTCCTTGCCCGTCACTGACCGGAGCGGACTGGACTGGGCAATCCCCCTAACGTCGTACACTCATAGCACGTGCTAAGGTACTGTTGTTCCCCTACTCCATTAGGTCTATAGCAAGTAGTACTGTCATCTGAAGCTGCATATTTGCATAGTCATAGCTACTGTTTCTGTTGTTTCAGGTTGCTTACCAACTTACCCTTTGGCCCCTATTATGCCACCAAAAGACCCCAAAGATAGGGTGGCTAATGCTCGCCTTACTGGTACAATGGACCAATTTGTTACCAAGGTCAATTGTGTTATTGACCAAGAAATTATGCTCCTGGAACGCCGTGTTTCGCAGGACCTCGCAGCAGCTAGGAGGTCCTCTATGGGCCACCTCGCTAATGTACGATCTCCTGCACAACAAACACTAACTTTTGCAACCACTATTGGATCTGATGTGGATTTAACGGCCCAGGATTTGCCATCCAGTGGAACAGTTGCTGCTGTTTCCTTGGAGGACCAGTCCATGGCCCTTGACTCCCTGCTATCTTCCTCTCGCTTGTTGCCGACTGCCAGTAGTGTAGTTCCAGAGTCTGGCACCAGGCAGCTTCGAGAACGTAACCCCGGGGAAATTCCCAAAAGTAAACAAGGGTGTACACCTAATAATGGCGGAAAGGGCAAGTGTATTAAAAGAAAGCAAAAAACAACAAATCAATTTGGAAAATCGAAAAAAAAACCTGAAGTCCCTGAGCAACCCTTACAGGCGGTCCTATTGGACAAGGCTGCTCTTCAATCGTATCCATCACCAACTAGAAAAACGTGTCAGGATGTTACTGGGGGGCTAAATGAAGCAGGCCAGGGAGGGACCCCAGATCTACCATACACACACGATTTATTTGAGGTAATCAGGTCTTCCCTTCGCCCTGTGGAGGACAGATTACTTAAAATTGAACAACATCTAGCTAGGATCGAACGCAGCCTAGGGACCTTGACCATCGATCCAAACAACATCCATCAACCAGGGGCTCCAAATACTCTGGCTAACATAAGAGCAGAAAAAGACCTGGTGGCCCCCCAAGTTCCATCAATAGTTCACCCCGAATGTCAACCATCAATTGTAACTAATGGGCCCACCTCAGCTTATGACCATAGGAAACCTAAGCCGCCTAGCATAATCCAGCTGAAAGAGGTTGTTAGGACACCGACACCTAGGACCCCGAATGGGGCTAATATCCCCAACTTGCCACCCGAAGCTGCCCCTTACATTGTAATCTTATCAGGGGTCCCTGAATTGGGCAAGAACGAAGTAGAGTCACCCACAACCCTGAGGAATAGGGTGGTACACTGGCTCAACAAAAACAAACCATTGCCATTGTACAAAAGTTCCAAAATTCTTATGGTAAGAAGGGTCCCATGGATAGGTCACCTAGCGAAAAACCTAAGGGGGGACTGCATCCTAATTAATTTTAATGATCCCAAAACTGTCGAGCACATTTGTTACTGGAGACATACTACCCCAGGAACATGTATTACAGTTCTCCCCCTGACCTATTTTTATCCCCCTGGTCATTTCCCGGAAGCTTGGACGCTTGTACATCGGAAAGGGAAGGGTCCTTCATTGGGGAGTTGGCCTATACCTCCATCGCCGCTAGATTTTATCCCCACGGAAAATCGATACAGCAGCCTAGAGGCTGTCGACTGACTACAGGGTAACAAAGATATATCATTCATCCCCTTGACTCCTCCAGGTTGTCGTACATTAGAGTTTACTACATCTCCTGACCACCCGGGTCTGGACCCACCCACTTTATTAATGACACCCCAGAGGCCCACTATTAACATTGACTCCCCTCAAAATCATCCCCAAAGTGCTTCCACTCCCTGGGAAATCCCCTCCAGCCCCTTTAAGCTTGTCTCCTGGAATGTGGCAGGTCTACGCAGCAAGCTTATTCTCCCAGACTGGAGCGAATTCATCGAGGAACATGATATATGCATGTTCCAGGAAACTTGGAGTGTTGATCCACTATACAAGCCGGGGTTTTGTTGTTTTTCCATACCAGCCATCTCAATCGGCCGTGGACGCCCCTCTGGTGGACTCATGGTCTGGATCAGGGCAGATCTTAATCTTAGGGTCACCATTAATAGCTGCTCCACGCCAGACATAATGAGACTTACCATCAAAGGCACCAAGAGCGGCTCCTCCTGGGAACTTTTTAATGTCTATGCCCGTAGAACTCAAGAGGGTGCTAAGTCCTCCACTATTACAGCCCTCTCAGAAATGCTTTCCACTTGTTCTTTAGATTCCCTTCTCCTTGTTGCTGGCGATCTTAATTGTTCATTTGAACCGCTCGCCACAGATGATATGCTGGGAATACACGACGAGGACACCAGATGGGGTATTCCTTTACTTTCTCTTAACCCCGTAAAAAGATGGTCCCCGGTCGTGATCCAAATTAATGCCCTAGCATTAGAATTCGGCTTAAGAGCTGCTAACGGACGTACATCTTCCGACCTACTGGGTGCTAATACCTTCAATAGGGTCGCCAGCCAAAGCAGAATTGATTACATATTGATCGACAGGAGGGGATGGAAATTTGTTGTTGATATGATTCTAACACCATCAATCAACAGCGACCACAACCCTCTGTCCCTCAGTATGCGGGAGTTCTGGCATAGACAAGATAAAACCCCTTATTATGGAATCCAAATGATGACCAAAATGCTTCAGCCCTCTAATTGTAATAGATTTCTTAAATGGTCTAAATTTGTCCTGTGCAACACAAAACTTGCTACCCTGGAGAAAACCCTCACTGATTATACCATCAGGCTTTCTATAGTACCCAAGGACACGCTCGGCCATACCAAAGTCTATGAGGAAACTATGGACTCGATTGGCACTCTGTTCCTTGATCATAGGAAAAAACCCAACCCAAGAGTTAAGCCAGAAAACAAGTGGTTTAACAAAGACTGTAGATTAAAAAAAAACAGCCTGACCCTTGCTATCAAATCTAACAACCCAGGCGAGGTCAAGCAAGCGAGGTTGTTCTATAGACAAGCACTTATCTCCGCAAAGAAAGACTGGGAGGAGCAGCGATGGGTTTCCCTAAAATTAGCGAGCCATGCTAAAAATGGCGAGCTATTTTGGTCTATTTTAAAAAGATCCACTAATCACGATCAGGCCCAAATCCCTAACTATATCACGGACAGAGAATGGTTTGACCATTTTAGGAACCTGTATGCGGGGTTGGAGCACGCGGAGGACCCTTGTGTCTGTCCGAGGCCCATAGCCGCACTCTCTGACCCCCTCCCATTCTCTAGGATTGAGAAGAAAGAGGTTGAGATCGCCATTGACAAAATTGTATCTGGCAAGGCCCCTGGTCCAGATGGTATCCCGGGTGACCTATATAAAGCCAACACTGATGGTTAGGCTATGTACTTTACAATTTTCATCAATGGCTTATTGGATGGATCACCGGTGCCTGAGTCTTGGAGGGGAGCCGAAGTAATCCCCATCTTCAAGAAGGGTTCCAGGGGAGACCCTGCGAACTACCGCCCAATCAGCCTCATAGATTCTGGTCAGAAATTGGTCGGTAGGGTCCTCCTAGAGAGGATCCATTCCTGGGTGGACGAAAAAGGGATCATGACAAAGTTCCAGGCAGGCTTTAGGGCCTGCACCAGCACAATAGACCAAGCGTTTAGGCTAATGCTTCTCTATTGGAAGGTGGCCACTATTGGCAAGGGCGCCCTATATTTGGCGTTCATCGACCTTAAGACCACCTTCTATCTGGTCCCCCGCGAATGCCTATGGCTGATCTTGGAGGAGTTGGGGATACCACCTTATATCTTGAAACTTCTTATTCGGATGCACGAAGATAATTTCGCTCGCATCAGATGGGGGACCCAGGGTCAAAAAACCAACAAAATCCCGGTGAATAGAGGGGTTCGCCAAGGCTGTGTTCTGGCACCAACGCTCTTCACACTGTTTGTGAATGGCGTAGTCTCCTACTTGCTTGAAGTTGAAGCGGACGTCCCCATATTGGCGGGTGACAAAGTCCCCGCCCTTCTTTTTGCGGATTACACGCTTCTAATTTCAAAAGCACCCGCAGGACTGCAGAAGCTTTTAGTTCGCTTCTCTTTGTTCTGCGAGCTGAGAGGCCTTGTCATTAACACCTCTAAAACCAAACTCCTCTATTTTAACCCATCTCGATCTTTTGGCTCCACCTTGACTTTAGATGGGAAACCACTCGAGCGTGTCAGGGAGTTTGATTACCTGGGGATCAGAATCTCTGACAGGCTCAAGTGGCAGCCCCATATAGATAAAATGGTCCTCAACCATAAACGGGTAACTGGAGCCCTGGGAAAGGAGTTCCGTGCCTCCACTACTAAACCCATTGCCCCAGTATTGGACATTTATGCCGCAAAGGCGGTAGGTAGTGCCCTCTATGGTGCGGAACTATGGGGCTTCAGCTGTGTAGATGCTCTTGCGACCAATGAAAACAAGTTCTTTAGAGACCTTGTATTACTCCCCAGGGGTACCCCGACTAAACCACTATTGAGCGACTTTGGTAGGCGCTCTATTAGAGATCTAGTCACCCTTCGCCCTCTGCTATACTGGGCGCGGTTGTGGCGTACCCCTGAGCTTTCCAACTATGCCGATGGCTTAAAGGAGGTTATGAACATGCGAGGAGCCCATAAAATCGTGTGGCTCACAAACATCAAAAAGCTTTTGGTCGCAACCGGCCTTGCATCTGACCGGGCTCTGGGGGCACCAATATCCAAGGAGGAAGCTAAACGAGCATATTGGGCATGGGTTGATGCCTTGGAACTAAGAGATGCCAATCTTGGTAGGCTGACAGAGGCATTTCGCCAGCATAAATTTACGCCCCTTCTAGAACCCTATCTGGACTTCATTACGAAGCCCAAGGATAGATCTCTTTTTATCCAATTCAGATTTGGGACCCTTCCCCTCCGTGATCGCACCAGCAAGTGGAATCCCCCTCATAAGACTCTTCCAGATTGTCCATCCTGCTCTGGTGCAGCCGAAAATATCTCCCACTTCTTTTTTGCCTGTTCAGCTTACACACCACCAAGAATGAAATGGCTTAAGCCTGTCTGTCTACAGTTAGGAACAAGGGATCATCTTGAAGCCCTGAGAATCCTTAAAACATCTACTAATACTACCATAGTCTGCGGGGTGGCTAAATTCTTAGGTTGGGCATGGCTGATAAGGCAGAGATTTATTAGTCCCAGTTAAATCCCCTCTTTTTTATCTCCAAAGCTGCTAAATTTAATACATTTTTAGATATTTATTGTATATTAGGTAACTAGATCCTTTTATGACATGTTTTTAAAGTGTATTTGCTATGAAATTGTTTTTTATGTACTTTGTGCTTTTATGACATTACATGTCGAAATAAAGCTTTGATTGATTCAAGAGATTATAAGGTAAAACAAGCTGCTTTACATTCCTCTAAAGACTTAGCCTGAAGGCTGCTCTCCACAGCTACCACTAGGATAGCTTTCTTTAAAAGGTTGTCTTAAACCTACTACCATAAGAGTCGAATTGTACTGGTGCAACGTGTCCACTTTAACTAGTGAACAGCATATACCAGGCCAACTTCTTACATTGGTGGGCAGCGTGTGGGGTTACAGCTTGCCATTGTTTTACCAGAAAACCTCTATTTGAATTACTAACTGAAAACCACTATAGGTACTCAAGGTACATATAAAGTCAAGCTTAGTATCAATAAGTTCTACTGAACTTAGAGCTGTGTGTCAAGGGATAGCACACCCTTTCTACAGCTCAAGCTAGGATCAGTAGGCCACAAACTAGTGTAGGTAGTACAACACTGCACAACACTAGAATGTCCTTAAGGGTTGGAGCCAGTGGGTCCACCCAGCATCAGTATAAGGACATGACTTTCTTTGACTTGAAAGCCATGTGTGCTGCAAGGCACCTAAGGATAGGACAGAGTCCCTCCACACTACACCTGATAGATCTTCTGACAGCAGATGATCTTAGATTAGCTCTAGGAGCTAATGGGTCTGAAGCAGGGGGTGGGTCAATTACAGTGTCTGGGTCAGATGATGAAAATCAGGATGACCTGGACTCTGTGGTTGAAGGGCCAGACCCACAAGGGTCTGAAAAGGATAGAGGAATTCTCCCTAAGAGAACTGACAGAGTGGAGGAAAGGCCTTGGTTCCCTTCTAGGGAGTCTGACCACTCCTACCACTCTGGCAGAGAATCTGTCCAGCAGAGGAACTCCTACCTTCCTAGAAGGGAGACCTCCTCTGACAGAATGTACAAACTGCTGCAGTATGAGGAAGCAAGATTTGCCCTCAAAACCAAGCAGTTGGCATTAGACAGAGAAGCCTTTGAGCTCCAGAGAGCTTCTAGAAGAGGGGGGTTAGAACCACCTGGTGGCAGCAACAGTGTCCCTAGAGGTAGAGAATATATTCCAGACCATAGCAACCTGAGCAAGGTTGTTCCTCCCTACCAGAGTGGGGATGATATCCATAAGTGGATAACTGCTTATGGAAAGGGCCTGTAGAGTACAACAGGTCCCCCAAAAGCAGTGGGCAGCAATCTTGTGGCTCTCCTTTTCAGATAAAGGCAGATACAAGCTCCTCACTGTTAGAGAAGAGGATGCTGATGACTATGAAGTCCTGAAGAGTGCACTGATAGATGGGTTTGGCTTAACCACTGAGCAGTACAGGTTAAAGTTCAAAGAAACACAGAAAGCACAGACTCAGGACTGGACTGACGTTGTAGATTGTGCAACCAAGGCTCTGGAGGGTTGGTTGGTTGGCAGTAGGGTTACTGATTTCAAGGGATTGTATAATCTAATGATGAGAGAACAGATCCTTAATAAGAACAGTTGTTGCATCAGTACCTGGTGGAATCTGATCTGACCTCTCGCCAAGAATTGGGAAAAAAGGCAGACAAATGGGTCAGAACCAGGGTGAGGCAGCAAACCCAGAACCAAGGGGGTGACACCAAGAAGCAGGATTCTAAGGGCTCTGAGAAAGGTGGGGATAAGTCAAAAGACCAGAAGTCTTCACAAGGGCCCCAAAAATCTGCATCTGGTGGGGATTCACAATCCAGCAAGGCAAAAGGCCAAAAGAAGCCCTGGTGCAAATTCTGTAAACAGAAAGGGCACTGGACTTCTGACTGTAACAAGCCCAAAGACCAAACCACCACCACTCCTGCCCCTGAGGCAACTGTTCCCCCAGTTCAGCTACTGGTGGAGGTGGTACACAGAATAAGGGTGTAGTAGGGTTGACCCTGGGTTCTGAAGTGGACTCTGGCCTAGTCAGAGTACCCACTCAGGCATTGCCGATTTGTGATGGAGACATTGATATGTCCTTCCTAGTGAGCCCCAGTAATCTGGGCAAATACAAACAGCAGCCTATAATAAATGGCAAACAGGCTTTGGCATTCAGTGACACAGATGCTAGTGTCAACATGGTGGCAGAGGATCTTGTGGACCCTGGGCAGATCATCCTGGGTGAAATGTACCAGGTAACCAATGCAAGCAATGTCAGGACCAACCACAGTCTGGCAGTTGTGAATTTCTACTGGGGAGGGGTAACTGGCCTCAAGAAAGTAGTAGTCAGTGCAGACCTCCCTGTAGAATGTCTATTGGGCAATGATCTAGAGACTTCAGCCTGGTCTGAAGTAGAGTTATGGACTAATGCTGAGATGTTGGGCATCCCTGCAGAGGTATTTGCTGTGACCAGGTCACAGGCCAAAATGCATAACACTGAACCTGCTCTGGATCCTGAAACTATGGACAAGGTGCTTCCCAAGAAGAGGAGCAGTAGGGTTAAGGCAGTGCCTTCCCCTCTGTCTCAGATCACAGATTCACCTCTTGAGGGAGGGGAAGTAGATCCTGAAGAAGGAACTGCCCCAGAGGGACTTGAGCCTGATCTTGGGGGCAGGGGGCCCTTCTAGGGAAGATCTGAGCAAGGAGCTACAGTGCTGCTCCTCTTTTGAACCCCTCAGACAGCAGGCTGCTGCTGAGGCTGCTGGGAGTGCTAGTGGGCCCCATAAAGTTTATTGGGATGAGGGACTCCTATATTCTGAGGGTAGAGATCCAACCCCTGGAGCCACCAGGAGGTTGGTAATACCTCAGAAGTTTAGGGGGTTCCTCTTGACCCTAGCACATGACATCCCTTTGGCAGGTCACTTGGGCCAAAACAAGACCTGGGACAGGCTTGTTCCACATTTTCATTGGCCACATATGTCAGAAGACACCAAGGAGTTTTGTTGCTCCTGTGTCACTTGCCAAGCCAGTGGCAAGTCAGGTGGCACAACAAAGGCCCCCCTGATACCACTACCTGTGGTGGGGGTACCCTTTGAAAGGGAAGGGGATTGACATTGTTGGTCCCCTTGACCCTCCAACTGCATCTGGGCACAGATTTATCCTGGTGGTAGTGGATCATGCCACCAGGTACTCAGAGGCCCTTGTGGTGGCAAGAGCCCTCATTGGAGTTTTCTCAAGAGTGGGTTTCCCAAAGGAGGTCATCGCTGACAGAGATTTTATTTATTTTATTTATTTAAAGATTTGTAAAGCGCCTGGTGACCCGGAGGCATCCCCGCGCTGTAAGAGCTTGAAATTGGCCAAGAGAGGAGGAAAAAACTTATTTAGGGAAAAGCAGAGTTTTGAGCTGCTTGCGAAAACGCAAGTAGCAGGGTTCCAACCGCAAACTGCGGGGAAGCGAATTCCAGCGTGTGGCTGCCTTTACAGAGAAGCGACGGCCTCCAGTACGCACCCTCCTAAACTTGGGGACATTTGCCAGTCGCTCATTGTCCGAGCGCAGAGATCTCGAGGCTTTGTACGGGGTAACCATATCTCCTAGGATCGAAGGGCCTTGTCCATTGAGGAGCTTGTGAGCGATGCACATTGCCTTAAACTCGATCCCCTCTCGCACTGGCAACCAGTGGAGAGCCTTAAGCGCAGATCTGGCAGAGGTTCTGGAAGGAAGACCCATCAGCATCCGGGCAGATACAAACTTCATGTCAGGATATCTGAAAGCAATGTGGAAGGAGTGTGGTGTAACTTATAAATTCACTACTCCCTATCACCCACAATGCAATGGGTTGGTTGAACGTTTCAACAAAACCCTAAAGGGCATGATTAAAGGACTCAGAGAAAAGCTTAGGCGAAAATGGGACCTTCTTCTTCCCTGCCTTCTGTTTGCATACAGAGAGGTTCCACAGAAGGGGGTTGGCTACAGCCCATTTGAACTTCTGTTTGGGCATCCTGTAAGAGGTCCATTATGTTTGGTGATGGAGGGCTGGGAGTTACCTCTCAAACCCCCCAAACAGGATGTGATGGACTATGTACTTGGTCTCCGCTCCAGGATGGCCGAATACATGAAGAAGGCAACCAAAAACCTGGAGGCCAGCCAAGAATTACAAAAAACTTGGTATGACCAAAAGGCTGTGCTGACTGTGTACCAGCCAGGACAGAAAGTGTGGGTGTTGGAGCCTGTGGCCCCAGCAGCTCTCCAAGACAAGTGGAGTGGCCCCCATACCATTGTTGAGCAAAAGGGAGAAGTCACCTATCTGGTGAATCTTGGAACTCCCAGGAGCCCCCTGAGGGTGCTCCATGTCAACAGATTGAAACCATATGTTGACAGGGCGGACAAGGGCTTGCTCATGGCAACTGATGAGGAATAGGAGGAGGAGAGCGACCCTCTCCTGACCTGCTCTCACAGAACCCTGATGATGGGTCAGTAGATGGTGTTGCTTTGGCAAGCAGCCTCACTGACCATCAGCAAACTGAATGTAGACAGGTTCTGCAACAGTCCAGACGTATGTTTAGCCTGACCCCTAGTCAGACTACCTGGTGCACCCATGAGGTGGACACTGGGGTCAATCTGCCTGTCAAGAGTAAAATCTACAGGCAACCTGACTATGTCAGGGACTGTATCAGGACTGAAGTCTAGAAAATGTTGGAGTTAGGTGTGATTGAGCCTTCAGATAGCCCTTGGGCTAGTCCAGTAGTCCTAGTACCCAAACCTCATACCCAGGGTGGTAAGAAAGAAATTAGGTTTTGTGTAGACTACAGAGGCCTCAATGCAGTCACCAGGACTGATGTCTATCCCATACCAAGGACAGATCAGCTGATTGATACTTTGGCCTCAGTCAAGTATCTAAGTGCTAATATTCATTTATCTTTATTTCGGTCGCTCGGACCATAAAAGAGTACAAGGAAATACAATAAAATCATGAAAATATAAGATAAAATCATATTTCAATTGAAATTTTTTAAACAGTGCACAGTTTAAGATAAACTAAATTCATCAGATTGATCCATCAACTGCAGTAAATTTGAGACAATGCATACGAGTAAACCACATTGATGTTAAAAATTTGGCAACAGCAAAAGCAATTGGAGGCGAAAGATCTGTTTTTAGTATTCTAAAAGCTTGTGAATACTGCCTAAAGCCCAGATTTCTAAGAAGTGGGCGGAGCCAGTACAACCTTGCTTTCCGATACACTGGACAGAAGAATATGACATGCAAATCTGTCTCAGGTGTATTCTTGCAGAGGGGGCATAGTGCTCTGTGATCCGAGTGTGCCCAAAGAGCCGTATATGCCCTGAGAGGGAGAGTACAATAGCGCCATTGCATATAGAGCTTCCTTGTGAGTGGCGGGCCCATATCATGAAAGGTCAGCTCTAGGTGATATGAATCTTTAAAGGCCAAAAAATTGGCAGTTCGAGATCCATCCCGCACACTCATAAAGGCGTCTCGTAAATGATACTCAAAGTATGCCTTCGAAATGAGTTTACGTGAGACCCTAGAGCATGCGGTCTCAGGGTCATGCCACAGGTCTGGTCTACCTAATAGCTCACAAGTGTGCTTTATATATGTTAGCCATGGTATTAGCGTGTTTTTATAAAGTCGCAAAATCTCTGACAATTCTGCTCTATAAGCAGAGAGTTCCGGTGACGACCAAATTTTACACCAAAAAGTCAGGGGTGTAAGGCCCAGCTCCTCTGAAATTGGTCTTAAGCCCAGATCTAGTCTGAGCGGCAAAAGGGGTGTGCTTACAGGTAGGGCTGCCAGCTGCCTAAGGAAGGTGTTCTCTGTTATCTGGAGCTTCTGCGATGGGGTGTGCCCCCATATTTCGGCTCCATAAGTGACAGCCCCTCTGGCCTGAACTTTGTAAATTTGTATACGTGGGCCAAAAGGCCTATAAGACAATCCTTTAGTCATCCTGGCAATTTCACCCACCAACTGGGTCAATTTCATGTTTACCTTTGCTTTATGGGAGTCCCAGGTCATAGACTGATTGATCACTATCCCCAGATATTTGAAAGTATAAACCCTCTCTAGTCTGGAGGACCCTATGGTGGTGCTCGCGCGCGTTGTGGGGGGCGGATTGAAGATCATATATTTAGTTTTTGCAGCATTGATCTCCAAACCGCGATCCGCACAAAAGGTCGCGAACCCATCCAGGACCCGTTGTAAACCCATAGGGGATTTGGATAGCAGCAGGGTATCATCTGCAAACATAATTGCAGGAACCCTGCTGCCATCCAGCTTGGGGGCATCGATGTTGCTCAGGGCGCTAAGATGGTTTATAACCCCGTTGGCAAAAAGGCAAAAGAGGGTCGGGGCAAGGACACAGCCTTGTCTAACCCGTCTGTCAACGGGGAAAGCGTCCGAGAGAGTGCCTCCTCTTCCACATCTTACCCTGGTGAAATTTCCCTGGTGCAATCTTCTCAAAATTGCGAGGATGTCAGCCGGAACCCCCAGATCCACGAGCACCACCCATAATTTATCCCGAGGCACCAGATCGAAGGCGGCACGGAGGTCCACAAAGACCGTATAAAGGGTGCCGCCCTCGATCAGCACCGTCTTCCAATATAGGAGGTTCAGGCGGAAGATCTGGGCAGTGGTGGAAATGCCTTTTCGGAACCCCGCTTGATAAGGGCTCATGATCGCAGTGTCTTCAATCCAATCCTGGAGGCGGTTTAAAATAAGTCTGCCAAAGATCTTCTGAGGTACATCTATAAGACTAATAGGTCTATAGTTGGCAGGGATCCGAGGCGAACCTTTTTTAAAAATTGGGACGATCTCTGCCCCAGCCAAGTACCTGGCAAAGACATTCCTCCCAGGATAGCATTAAAGAGGATCATAAGATAAGGCGACCAGACATCTGGTTCCTGTTTAAACAGGTCGCCCGGCAATCCATCTAGCCCTGGTGCCTTTCCTGATGCCAATCCGAGCACAGCTGCACGTACCTCCTTGATTGTAAACGGCTCAGCGGTCTCAGCGGGGCGCTGGAATTGCCTAGAATTTGCCATGACCTCATCGGGTAGTTTATAGAGTGATTGAAAATGGTCCTGCCATACCTTAGATGAAATGTTAGGTTCTATGGCGGATATCAATTCCTCCGAGCCTGTATTGACGCAGCGCCAGAATTTGCGTGAGTCCGCACAGGCCAGGGAGTTGGTAAGTTTGATCCATTTATCATGTTCCCACTCATTTTTAGCATTGGAAATCAGGAGCTTATATGTTGAACGCCTTGCCCTGATTTCCACACTACCCTTCCCTTCTCTGATTGAGGTCAGGAGATCGGTTTTAGCCTTGCGGCAAGCACCATTATACCAGAGGGGGCCAGATGTTTTTCCATTTGACCTAGTTGGTTTCTTGGTTAGGTGTACAGAGAGGATTTAGATGAGGGCGGCGTGTAACTGACCCAGTTGCAGGTATGTATCCTCGACAGTATCTTTCATCATAAGTGCCTCAACCTTTTCAAGTAAAGGCACTACCTGTACATATAACTTGGGTATCTTGGCCGGATGGGAAGCTATTAGCTCCCATTTGACTCTGCGCCTATTATTATCAGGGACCAGGCTCTCCTCAATTGCCTTCCTTTGTTTCCCCCTGGCCATAAGCCCAGGATGGTTATAAATTAATTCTAGGGCATTATGGTCGCTATCATCCCTGATGGTGACCCAAAAATCTCTAATATGCAACCAGGAGGACAGGGGGACCAACACATAGTCCAGCCGTGATTCGCTGCCTGCTCTATTAAAAGTGCAACTTGCGGGGATGTCAGAATTGAACCTTCCGTTGCAGACCCGAAGGCCATATTTCAAAGTTAAGGAGGTGATTTGTAGGGCCAAGGGAGACCATGTTTTTGGGGCCGGAGCCTGTGGGGGCGGTATATGCCACAAAAGATCCTCTTCCAGAGCCAAACCTTCCATAATACCTGAAAGGGGCTCATAATGGCAATTAAAATCTCCTCCTATAAGATAAGGGGTGCCCTCCGTAATATCATTCAAGACAAGAGCAAGCTCGTCAATGGTGGGCGACTCTTGTGTAATGTTGATCGGCCTGGAATAGATATTAATCAGCAGGAGGCTTTGGGCGTCTGGCCATTCCAACTGTACAGCAAGAATATCTGCCGTATTCGTTGGAAGGACGGCAGCCCTACATCCCAGCTCAGTGGCCACCCATATTGCGAGGCCGCCGGAAGGACGCCCTCGACCCCGCCAAATTGCGTGTGTTGAGAATGTTGCAAAACCCGTATGGGTAATATCGTCTCTTGCCCATATCTCTTGGAGCAAACAAATATCTTTATGTTCAATAAATGTGCTCCAGGACGGGTTATTCAATTTGTTGGCTAAGCCCGCAACATTCCAGGATAGAATCTTAAGGGGAGGAAAATTATTCGGCACGGGGGGTGGGCTCGGGTGTGCAATCACTCCCGAGTCCTTCCTCCGAGAATGGCTTGGGCCATGGATGTTTCCATGAATGATCAACTCAGGTGAAATAATGGATGTAGATTGGATGATCCCTTGGCCTCCCTTGTCATTTGCTTGGATATACACAAAGTGCTCCGTCTCCTTTGGAAGTACTAATTGGCTATTAACTGCTTTGTTCTTATTTAGGGTCGTGATACCGCCACCCTCCAACGCAGGCGGTCAATCTACCATATCCAAGATACTGAATCTATTGTGGGTAGGGAGATAGTCTGGTCGGGGAAAGCCTGCAGTCGGATACACCCTATCAGCCCCTTGACCCCTTCTACCGCCTCTCCTATCTACTAAATCCCACCCTTCCTCATCCTGTTCGATGGTTTTGGGAGGATAGAAGAATGATAAGGGGAGGGTTTGGATAAAAGATCCCGGTGTAATGTACGGCCAGCTACATATATGTGCAACTGTACGGGGATCCCTGAAATTAATCAGTACACAATCGCCCTGGATGGTTTTTTTGGTGTTTCCGAGCCACGGAAGTCTCCTTACCATGAGGACCTCACTATTTACACCCAAAGGGAGTGGCCTATTTTTGGAGAGCCAGTGGATGGCCTTGTTTTTCAGAGTCTCAACTGATTCTCTTTTGGGTGGTTCCAATTCAGGAATGCCCGCCAGGATAACTGCGTATGGAGCTGCCTCAGGCGGTAGATTAACTATCCTATGTCTACTACCATGGCCCTGCATCCGTACTGCAGGTAGAGTGGATGTAACGTGAGGGGTACAAGTTGGTGTGCAGAGTGGAATCGAGGGCCTGGGTGTTTGGGGCATGGATGATCTGGAGGGTGTGAATCTACAAGCTTTTGAGGACAGCAGCCATCCCTAACTAAGGGTGCTGCCGTGGGATTCAAGTTTGCACTAGCTATTTTAGAGGCGTCCACTAGATGGTCAATTCCCTTTTGGAAATTAATTAAGCGTGATTCCAAATTTGCAAGGCGATCTATTAGGGGAGTGAGCAGTTCATTCATTAGAGATTTCATATCTAAGAGAGAGAAACCATCCACAGGTGGTGAAGCATTGGAGCTAAGTGGTCTGTGGCCCTGGGTTAAAGATGTATCTGGCCCCATACAAGGCACACCCTGTTGGTTGACTTCGCCCCTCAGGTTGTGTTTTGAAATTTTGGACCTACGCCCCCCCCTACATTTTGAGCCCTTCTTTTTCTTTTGGGAATTGCTCCCTCCCGGTCCCCCTGTGTTGAGTGTGTGATTAGATTGGTACTATCAGAGGTGATAGCCTCAGTGGCAGTACCTATTTCGCGAATAGTTTGAACAGGGGGAAACCTGCATGATCAGAGGATACTATGCTGAGGTCAGCAAGAGCAGGGATGTCACAGTCTGCAATAGATAGGGTCGAACGATTTAACCCCAATGGCACAGAGATGCCAGGTTCCCCCCCCCCCCAGTAGAAGTAACAATTTCTGGCAGTTGTGCAGGGGAAGTAACATGGGTGAGAGGGCCCAATGAGGATCTTCTGACCCAGTCAATTTCCAGAGAAATACGCCTCTCTAAAGTTGTTATTTCATCAATCAGCAAAGAACCAGCCTTTGCAAAGTACATGTCCAAAGTACCTGTGGGCTTTGCTGCGACCTGCGCTGTTTTGCTCCGAGTTTCTCTGGTAGATATGTTCCGTGCTGTGCTCTTCAAAGCGGAGCCTTACGATTTCTGTCGTCCGTAGGGGTTTGGCCCTGTCCCTGCTTCTCCCGTACTCGAACGGCCTCAAACAGCCCGCTCTTTGCCCGGTCTTCGCCCCGATCTGCGCCCCGCTCGCGTCCCGCTCGCGCGATAATGGGCGTGAGTTTTGTAACGGGAGGAGGAGGGGCCGGGAAGAGGCACCAGGTGCGATGTCCGAGAACGTTGCAGGGCACCCTGGGCCTCGCAGTCCCGGCAACGATGACAGCCTTCAAAGGGTAAGTAGCGCTATGTGCAATTCTCCAGCAGCTCCTCCGAAGTCTGAAAGCGGCCAAAGTACTGGGTCCAAAGTCCACGCCTGCGAGCGGCTCCCGCGAAGCGGGGGCCGCGAGGCGTTATGAAGGAAGAGTTGATTGGGAGGAGGGGCCGGGAAGAGGCACCAGGTGCGATGTCCGAGAACGTTGCAGGGCACCCTGGGCCTCGCAGTCCCGGCAACGATGACAGCCTTCAAAGAGTAAGTAGCGCTATGTGCAATTCTCCAGCAGCTCCTCCGAAGTCTGAAAGCGGCCAAAGTACTGGGTCCAAAGTCCACGCCTGCGAGCGGCTCCCGCGAAGCGGGGGCCGCGAGGCGTTATGAAGGAAGAGTTGATTGGGAGGACGGGCCGGGAAGAGGCACCAGGTGCGATGTCCGAGAACGTTGCAGGGCACCCTGGGCCTCGCAGTCCCGGCAACGATGACAGCCTTCAAAGGGTAAGTAGCGCTATGTGCAATTCTCCAGCAGCTCCTCCGAAGTCTGAAAGCGGCCAAAGTACTGGGTCCAAAGTCCACGCCTGCGAGCGGCACTAAGTACCGCTAAGTACATTTGACCTAACAGCTGGCTACTGGCAAATCAGGTTAGCTGATGATGCAAAAGCCAAAACAGCATTTTCGACCCCTAGTGGGCACTACCACTTTGTGGTGATGCCCTTTGGATTGAAAAATGCACCTGCCACTTTTCAGAGGTTGGTGAACAAAGTTCTGGCAGGGATGGAAACTTATTGCTCAGCTTATCTAGATGATATTGCTGTCTTTAGTTCCTCCTGGCAGGATCACCTGGTCCACCTCAGAAATGTTTTGGAGGCCCTGCAGAAAGCAGGCCTCACTATCAAGGCCACTAAGTGCCATATAGGGCATAGTCAGGTTGTGTACCTGGGCCACCTTGTAGGTGGGGGCCAGGTTCAGCCTTTACAGAGCAAAATCCAAACCATAATGGAATGGGTTGCTCCAACCACCCAGACACAGGTGAGAGCCTTTTTAGACCTGACTGGGTATTATAGGAGGTTTGTAAAGGAATATGGGTCTATAGTGACCCCCTTGAATGATCTTACCTCAAAGAAAATGCCAAAAAAGGTTCAGTGAACAGCTAGCTGTGGGAAGGCATTTGAAGACCTAAAGCAGGCCATGTGCACTGCCCCCATCTTACAGAGTCCATCCAGACTGCACCAAAAAGTTCATTGTCCAAACAGATACTTCTGAGCTGGGTGTGGGAGCTGTACTGTCTCAACTGAATGATGAAGGTCAAGACCAGCCAATAGCTTTTATTAGCAGAAGGCTGACCCCTAGAGAGAAACGTTGGTCAGCTATAGAGAGGGAGGCCTTTGCAGTGGTGTGGGCCCTGAAGAAGCTGAGGCCATACTTGTTTGGCACTTACTTCATAGTTCAGACTGACCACAAGCCCCTCCTATGGCTCAAACAGATGAAAGGTGAAAATCCTAAACTGCTCAGGTGGTCCATTTCCCTACAGGGGATGGACTATACAGTGGAACATAGACCTGGGACCCAACATGCTAATGCAGATGGACTCTCAAGGTACTTCCACTTAGAACACGAGGTGGGGTTGTGTAGGAGAGTAGGATCTGCCTCTTATGTTGCCCCCACTTTTTTTCTGATGTTTACACTGGGTTCAGGCTATAGTCTGGCTGGGACCCTGCTAATCAGGGCCCCAGCTTCTCTGTTCTCTCTAAACAACTTGGAGTGCATATTAGGTGCACTAGTGATTGGATACTGTGGTACCTTGTGAGCCACTAGTATATGGTACCTTAGGTAAGAAGGGCATAGGTACTCCACAGGCCTACCAGGGGCTGAAGCATGTATTATGCCACCCCTGGGAAGCAGACTAAATCTGATACCAAAGGCCTGCTACTGCAGCCTGGGTGAGGTAGTGTTTGCACTCCTCACTGAGATATAGGTTCACTATATCTCTCCTGCACACAGATTTAAACCTATCAGTCACCCCTAAGACAGGTCCTATCAATCCTAAGGGCAGGGTGCTTGGTTTCCATGTGAGGGGGTTCCTCTGCCTGAGCAGGGCCCCTCTGCAGCTCTCAGAGTCTATTCTCGGGGGCTGTTTGTGAATGCGGTCAAACCATATACTCTTAAGTGCATTATAACCTCACGGTAAATGCTAACTCTGGGATGGCTGCATCAAAAAATGTTGTGTTCGGTGTCAAACGCTTTGGAATCATACCCCCACACCAGTAACTGGTGTGGGAGTATGATCCCACCCTTCTAGGGGGATAGACATGTACCTACTGTGGAAACGCGGTAGAATCCTGAAGAGCCCTGGCATCACAAAATGGATGCCACCAGTCACAGACACTGGGCTGCCCTCCTGCTGATGACCGAAACTCGCAGTGGAGGAGGCCCAACAATAGGCATCCTGTCACAGGGAGATGTGGCCACCTCCCAGACAGGGTTTAGTGTATTGGGGCTGGGTGGGTGCACTCCTAGAGTGCTTTGAAGTCCTGCACTGGGGGAGCAGTAGGCTCCTCTGTGCATACACCAGTTCAAACCGGCTCAGGGGCTACCTGCCCCTGCTCTGGCGCAAAACTGGACAAAGGGAAGTGGGTGTAGCCACCCACTCCCCTGGCCCTCCCATAGGTGGGGTCATAGAGCTAGTCCCTCCCTTCCTTCTAGTATAAGTTAGGGAACCCTTGCGCTTGCAAACTAGATATCCCTGGACGACGCTCTGAAGAAGAATTCTGGACCTTCAACGTTCCACTACCTCTGGAAGACTGAAGAATCTCCCTTGGAGTCAAGGAGTGACTCCCCTGCTTGGCAGGCATCAAACTTTGCAATCAACGGTCGCAAACTTTTCCACTCCCACCGGAGTCTGAAGTCCCTGCAGCCCAGGAAGAGGATTTCCTGACTTCTCTAAGGCCATCGTGAGTCCCCAGCGACGCTGAGGCAAGTGGACCCCACGAGTGACGAGGAACTGCAATCCCTGGGTACTGGGCACTATTTTCGAGTGCAACCCCTTCACAACGTTCTATGAACTTGTGCTTTGGGTCACGTGTGGTCCAAGCCTCCAGCAGGATTCCCTTCAAAGACCAGAGGCCTACCCCGTCCCAAGTGGCCGTGGGCCCCTGGTGAGTGAATCCTCCCAAGGCGTCTTTGCGATCCCTTGTTGGTTGGCTTATGGGTCCCCTGAAGACTTTTCTACAGTTCCAAAGGGCTCCTCTGGTTGCTCCAGGCCTGCCCTGACTTACCCTTGCTGAGTGAGTCCCTCAGACCTTGCTGGTCTGCACAGCTAACTTTTTACACTTTCCACGAGACTTGCTGTTGCCAAGGCTTGTTGGCTCCAATCTGGTCGCCAACACTGCAGTAAGCTGCAGACTTCATGGGACACGCCGAATCCAGCTCTTGATTGTCGTCAACACCTCTTGGACCTCGTGACTGAAGAGTCAAGACACCCGTGGATCACCTGAAATCACCCGACGACTGTGGGCATCCATCTTCCTTGCCCCAGGTCAC
This sequence comes from Triturus cristatus, assembly GCF_964204655.1. NCBI lineage: Eukaryota > Metazoa > Chordata > Amphibia > Caudata > Salamandridae > Triturus > Triturus cristatus. The sequence continues at coordinate 1,129,116,261 of NC_140579.1, read as the reverse complement.
TGCCAAGTGACTTTGAACACTGTCCCCTCTGCTTTCAGGTCTTCCTTCTTCTGAATCCAGGCTTGGATCCCACCAGACACTTCTCTCGTCTTCACAAGCAGCAAGTCTTCTTTGGCTCCCATTGAAAATGACGCAGCGACCCGACACCAAAAGACACATGTACCCGGCTTCCGTGGGTGAGGTAACTCCAGCACTACGGTGCTCCTGTGGGTGTTGGCTCTAGAACTACTTACCCTGTAAGTGACTTGCTTGTAGACTCTCCCAAAGTATCCTTAAACTCTAAATTTCCAATCGCTACTTGCTCCATTGAAGTCAATTGGGTGCTGCGGCTGTGTTCTCACACTGCATGCGTCTCCCGTGGGTCCTTTACTTACCTGCCTTGGGTGGATTAGTGAGGCCCCAGTGCTTCTGAAGGCCCTAGGCCTTGTCCCCTCGCTAGTCATTATCTCTAAGTCTCTTTTTTAGTATATGGTCTTGTACGCCCGTAGGGCCCCAGCCATATTTGTGCTTAACTTGTTGTGAAATGTTGATTTGTGCATATGTTCTTGACTTCTAATCTCATAAAGAGATTAGCAGAGAGTTGTTCGTAATAAATACATATATTTGTTATATATATACCTGTGTGGTGTCCTTTCATTTAGTGATTCAAGAGATTATAAGGTAAAACAAGCTGCTTTACATTCCTCTAAAGACTTAGCCTGAAGGCTGCTCTCCACAGCTACCACTAGGATAGCTTTCTTTAAAAGGTTGCCTTAAACCTACTACCATAAGAGTCGAATTGTACTGGTGCAAGGTGCCCACTTTAACTAGTGAACAGCATATACAAGGCAAACTTCTCACACTTACTACAAAGTAAACTCTATGAATGTCTACCCCATGCCCTTGGCAGTCTGTAACCATTCATGCTTTACTAGTCCAGGAGTAGTTGCCACGTATTGTGCCTAATTTGCAATTCACAAAGAGGGAGAACTAGCACTTTGCTGCCCAACTCATTGTGACTCACAGGAGGTTATGTGACGTGCACTACTGACTCCGCCTACCCCAATATGGCGCTCCGTTTTCAGCAGCTGACTGGAGCATGTAGCCTGCTGCTACTGTTTTAGGCTGCAAGTGGTTTCGAGAAAGCAGCACTGTCGTACTACAAAAATGTAAGCTACTACAAAGGTATACGTTCCTACTAAAGTGTAAGTTACACATGTAAGTTACTAGAAAAGTGGAAGTTACGCATGTAAGCTACTGCAAAGGTTTAAATTACTTCAAAATTGCAGTTTGTGAATAGCACAATGTAGTAAGTTTTGTAGTTCTACTGTAGTAGTATAAACTTCTACAAAGTAAACTCTATGAATGTCTACTCCATGCCCTTGGCAGTCTGTAACCATTCATGTTTTACTACTCCAGGAGTAGTCGCCAAGTATTGTGCCTAATTTGCAATTCACAAAGAGGGAGAACTAGCTCTTTGCTGCCCACCTCATTGTGACTCACAGGAGGACACAATGTGTGTTTTGTCTATCCACAATGGTGATTCTAAATGGCAATGCACATTGTGCATTCCGAAGTAGGACAATGCATTCACATAGTTAGCTCTCATAGCTATTCCATTTGGTATGAAAGGAAATGGAAGCATTCAGCTAGTGTTCGAGGACCAAATGCCCGAGGCCAGGCTGGCAGTCAGCCAAGAAAGCTCTAAAAGAATTGCACTGGCTCCCGATGGCTGCTAGAGCACAGTTCAAGGCTATGTGCATTGTGCACAAATCTTTCTATCGAACAGGCCCTGCCATCCTGTCCCCCTTAGTTGTGCCCTACGCTCCATCCAGAGCCCTTCGCTCGGGATCATTGCACCTAGTTACCACTTCTAAAATCAACAAAGCACGTTGGGGCGGCCGTTCCTTCTCCCATACTGCTGCGAGACTTTGGAACTCCCTCCCCTTAGCCCTCAGAGAAAATAATAACCGGCTGGCTTTTAGGAAAGCTTTGAAAACCCACCTGTTTGCAAAAACGTGCTAGTCTCACCCTGCGGCCCGCCACAGTGATCAATTAAAGCGCTGCGAGGCCTCCGGGTAGTCTATGCGCTATATAAATATAATTTTTCATTTCATTTCATTTTCATTTCAGATGTGGGCCGGTTTCCCCACCTGCAGGCGAGCTGGCTGCAGGTGACTCAATGTTCAAGCCAGCTCTCCTGCTCCTCTGAACTTGAAAGGCTGCAGCAGCAACTCCACAAACTAGCACAGACTGTGGGCAAGCCCGTTGTTGTTCTGTGGTCGGATCATTGTTGTTCTGTACAGAATGACAAGGAACAAGCCCGGCAGGCAAAACATATGGTGCACATTCTCCCGCCAGGCCATAGGGCATCGCAGGGTTTCCTCACCTCGGGAGATGCTGATTCTGAGCAGCTGAGTTCACACTACCCTTTGACGGGGAAGTGGAGGAGGCTATCAAGTGAGGAACGTATGGCAGTATTCCGCATGCGTTTAACACGCATGCCTTCTGAACGCCATCATTAGTATGAATGCGTCTTTAGCATGCATTCGTTCAGCACACAACGACTTGCCTCAGGGGGACGTTTGATATTCGAATAGTTTAATTTACTATTCCAACTCCAGTCTGCCCAACAGTAGGGAAGGGGTTGGACATTAAATCCAACAACATTTCACCAATGCACCTCCTTAAACGAAGTTGTTGTAACCACTTGCGTGCTGAACTAATGTGTGCTAAAGATGCATTTGTTCTATTGCCGGCACCTTGAAGGCATAGTGTGATTCCAGCTTTGTCCTAAAGGACGTTTCCCTTCAAGGGAGTTCTGCTTATGTCCCCGCAGTGGATGGCCACACTCCCATTCATGGTGGCCAGATGTGGCATCCTTTGTGCCCTACCAATCTTCGATCTCAAATCAAAATCAAACGGGAAAGCAAGCCCCTGCTTACCTGTGTATTGCAGATTTGCCGCTTAAAGGAGAGGCTTTGCCAGCATATACTCAGCAATATTTTTGCTCGGCCTTAGAGAAATTGCATTCCAGCCTTTCAGCTACCTTAATCAAACGATGGCCCCACAGCCAGTATTTAGGATTTGTCAGGGAGCACAAACATTTTTATCATGTACTTGTTTATTTAAAAAATAACATAAGCCCATTAAAAAAAAAAACAAGTAAAGCTGAAAATATGTATGACCTGCAGTTTAATAGTTACAACATCCCAATGATTTATGTGCACTCTGCTAGGTTGTGTAAATATAACCTGCAGGCTTCATTCTTGACAGGCCAACTTAACCATGAATCTTTCTAAGGTAGAACACTAGGTGCTACAAAATGGTAGACAATGCTAAGGAATGCACTATGTAAAAAGTCAAATTGTTTGCACCTTTCCTTTCTTTTTTTGCTTGTTTAGGCAACGCTCTGCCCTTTGACTCTGTTGCAGCAATATCTGCAGCTCACTTCATTCTTTGTCACTGAACACACCACCCTCTTTTTACCACAACACCAATACACAATGCTTAATTTCTACAATTGGTTGCTAGTGGTTGGTACAACCAGTCATTTTTGGGGACCAAGGCTTAATGTTTATCATAAGACTTTGACCAGACCAACAGAGAGAAAGGTAGAAAAGGAGGGGGAACAGGTTGATAGGAAGTAAGAAAGAAAGGAGGAATGAAAATAAACATGCAAGAGTGAGATAAAGAGACAGAGAATGTAGGATGGTAGACGAAAGAGGGAGGAGGTGAAACCAAGACTAGGCTGCCTTAGTAATAAGCAGCCCTGCATTCAACACATTCAGCAATGCCCACCAAGAGCACCCACAAGAAAATGTGTGCCCTTGTCGCCAGTAGGTAGTTATAGTTAGCACCTAGTTTATATACGAAAAGCGTGTTTTGTTTGTTAATAACTTTGGCACCGTTTTGACGAATCATCATGCAGTTTTCAAAACTAGAATGCCACTCACTTCAGCTCCTGTTTGGAAAATTTTGTAGTGATTTGTCAAGTGGAGTTGAGCGAACGGGTGTGCCCCAAAATGTGTTTTCCCCATGCAATTTCCCATAGGGATTTTAGACACGACTACAGCCCAAACCGCTGAATGGAATTACACCAAATCTGGCAGAAAGCTAGCTCTTGGCCCAGGAAGAATCCTTTTTGCAATTTGGTGTAAATCCCTTCAGTAGTTTGGGAGTTATTTAAGAAAAAAGAAATATAGATATCTATGGACGGGAATCTTTCTTGGATCTGACTGATCTCATGCTGGGATCTGATTGTCTTCCAACACTTCAACCAGGAAGAGTTGGCAGCCATTTTTGGTCTCGGACTCAGCCAAGTCCCAAAATAAAAGTTTTAAAAAAGAAAAGTGGGCAGGGTAGGAATACTCTGACCCCATAGGCCTGATGCTGGGGGCCAAAGGGTGTGTGAGGCGCGGGAGTAGGTGCCTGCGGGGGGTTGGATGCAGGCCCTGCTGCAGACCGACCACCGTGCATGGCAGAAGGCCGTACAAGGATGAGGGTTAGGTGCCTGAAGACAAACCTACTGCACACGGCCAAAGGCCATTTGTAGGGAGGTTGGGTGCCTACAGGGAGTTAGCCGCAGGTCCAGGCCCTGCAGCCAACCCCGCCACACATGGCCAAACGTCGTGCGTGTTGTGGGATTGGGTGCCCACAAGGGGTTGGCAGTAGGGCCTGACCTGCACCCATGCCCTACACCCAACCCCTGTCACGCACACTGGAAAGCCGAAGGCCATGCACAGTGGGGGTTGGAATAAAGTAAGGTAATTAAGTATTACTTAACGTTAAAAAACACTAGAAAAACACAGAAAAAAAACAAAGGCTACAGGGACGTTATAGTTAGGAAATAGAATTTAAAAAAGCTTAGAAATTCAGTTAAAAAACAAAGGTCAGAGGGATGTTTTAGTTAGGTTCAGATTTTACACGCACAAAACCATAGGAATTCAACAGGTATAGTTATTCTTATTTCAAGAAACTACAACTCGTGCCCTACCATAACTATAACTCGTGTCCTCGCCATGCACTGCTACTTACCCCACATATTACACCAGTAATGACATCTTCTACTTCATTATTCATAATATAACTGCAACATTTGCAATAACATTATAGATGAGAAAACTGTGCATGGCAGGGGAGCTAGTAATAGTACATATACAACAAATGGTGTTCATGTTGGTGGCCTATTTTTTTGTTTCTTTCAATAGGGCCTATATGTTCCTGCCTTTTGTCCACACTGAGGGATCTGTCTCTTCCTCTTCATTGGTCCATGGTAGGAATCTTTTTTATTAAAAGTAGGTAGGTCTTTGATTCTAGAAAGTTAGGCACTTTAAAAAAAAATCGAATTTCAATATTGATGGCAAAGCGTGTAGAATATGAGGTTGCCATCTTTTTCAGGTGCCTAAGAACTGCTCAGCAACTGCAAAAGTAACTTTTTATATTGCGCCCACTACCACAGCTTTCCCATTTATTAGTCTTAGTTATTCGGTGCAGAGACTGTATCTACAACATGTATCTATGATAGGTTACACACAGATTTCAGGAGCAAGCGCTTAACCCAAAGAGATATCTTTCCAATCTGAGAATAGCAGAGTTTCTTGAAAATCAGAGATATGTTTCAGATATTGTAATACTGGACAAGCTAATAACAAAAGGCAGGTACATTTGACAATGTGAAGGCCTGAGTGTAATTGTAGTTTCTACAAAAGCTTGGTTTTGTAAACAAAATTAGCACAAAAAAAAGTACAGAAGTACTCATGCGACAAACCAATATGCAATGTACAGTATCTGAATAATAATAGGGTGAATGATTAAGGGGAGTGAGGCTTTTGTACTGCAATATGATTATCGTACATGAGAGCTTCAAGTCAGGGTGAGATATTCAAAATGGAAAATGTTAACCAGATGTAGAGCTGCCTATGATATTAACAACAAAAAGTGCAGGGAATGTTTAAATGTAAGTGTGGAACAACACAATCTGATATAGGCATGTTTTTCAGAAATAATATTCAACAATAAAGGGAATTTCCTGCCGTTTTTAGAAATAGAATCTGCTATAACAAATTACCACCAGGCCTGTACTGACTGTCCATTTTCTTGACGACTTTTACCACATAGATCCCAAAATGTTTTCACCTTTACAATTGCTCGCTATTCATAACTGATGTCTTTTTTTTGCTCCATCTTTGATGATAGAAGTAGTTCCATGCTTTTACTAATTAGTTTGTTTAACATATGGTCTAATGTTGCTACTGAGTCTTATATCAAGAGGCATTCTTCCAAAGATGCAAAGAATTGGCTTACAACGGTGAATATGAACCAACTATCTTGAGTTAGCTCCAAACTCCCACCTCTCGCAGCTCCAGGGTGTCAGGGGTGGGGGCTACTTAATTCAACAGAGCTGAAAGTAAGGTGTACATATTGCTCTGCAACACTCCCCCTCCTTGATAGTCTCCAATGCCCTGCAGAGAAACATTATTATTAACCAACAAGGGGGTCAAAAGCTCAGGTACCAGGGTAGAGCTGTCTGATATCTCAACCATTTCCTTTTCCATATATGTTGTAGGTGTGTCTTTATTAGGTAAAATTTGCTTTTCTGAAGGTGATCACATTTTTTCCTTCTAGAGTTTGGGTCTTCTCCTTCAGATGGGGACCCAGATTTTTCTGTAGAGGACTCCCAATAAATACTTTTTAAGGCTTGGCATACCTCAAGCCAACCGTGCTAATGCGTGAATGCTGACTACCGGTATATACGTTATACGAGATGCGAGCAAGCGGACCCTGTATCTTACCTCAGTACTCCAATGACATCTCCCAGCTCCCCAGGGGACTGCGACTGTTTCCCTAGCAGAGTAAGTCCAGTAGCATCTGGCCACCGCAAACAGCATCTCCTCTGCACAAGCACTTCCGCCAGTGACCATAATACTGGAGTCAACTCCCCTGTTACTCCATTCAGAAACCAGCAGTCCAACAGGCTTATCCTTTTGTAGATCTTTAAGCTTCCTCCCACCCTCCTCAGACACTCTCAGCTGTAACTCCTGCCTCCAAGCACAGCATGCATGTAGATGTCAGGCGGAGAATCCAGTTAAGGGTCAGAGCGGGTAAAAAACAACTCCAGACCATTCCTTGGCCCTGCTCTTCAACAGTGCTGCTTTCTTCAAACCACTTGCAGCCTAAAACAGTAGCGATAGGCTACATGCGCCAGTCAGCTGCTGAAAACGGAGCGCCATATTTGGGGGTGGAGTCAGTAGTGCACCTCACATGAGCAGACCAGGCATTGTGGCTATCTACAAAGAAGAATTCCAAAGAGCTTGATCGGATTTAGTGGGGTCTGCCGGAAAACAAGAGGGCCCACGTTATTTATCAGCACAGAACTTAGCCGTGGTTTCTCCCCCTGTAGAGCAATCTTCTGTTGGAGCAGAATAACTTTTCCCACTTTTTTGCAAAGGGATTAAGTCTTCAGCAGCTCCCAGCTCACTCTCTAATATGGGCAATGGCTCAACTACTAAAGAAGGTTGTACCTCAATGATAGAAGATATACAGAATACCTGGTTAGGTCAGATATGGGCTCCCCTATTAAACATAGGACCTATTGTGTAGGCTGAAACCTTTGCAACGACTGCTCCTCCTTTAAAAGCCAATTTTTCGTTAGCACAACTGGCGGCTGAGGGTACAGAAGGTTGTTCAGCAGAGGCACAGGATGCCAGAGCTTCTCAAATGTCTTTTGCCCAAAATCTTGGAATGCGGATAACAGAGATGGAAATGAAAATTGAGTCTTTTGGGACACTCCTGGAAGGAGCAACCTCCAAAATGTCAGGTCTTGAAGATACCCAGAAAGCACTGGCTAAACCAAACTCTACCCTACAAAATTAACTTGCCTCTGTGAAGCTACAGCTGGTAAAGCAAGAGAATCATTCTAGGCAGTGCAATCTTAGGTTTGTGGTGATACCAGAAAGGCAGGAGGGAAAAGCAACCTCAGCAAGAGTTAGTGGACGACTTGATTCACACCAATCTACTACCAGGAAATACAGGGGATTTGATGATAACTTGAGCTCACCGGGTTCCATTTCAGGAATATCCAGATGTATCAATATAGCGGACAATGCTTATTTACTTTTGGGCTTATCGGGTGCACGAAGAAATGTTGAACTCTGCAATCAAACAAAAGGGTATCATAATTTGAGAAGGCCAGATTATCCAGGTTTTCCCTGACATGTCATGCGAGACTTTCGAAATGGCTGAGGAAATTCCGAAAAATTATATCCTTATTTCAAGCTGCGGAGGTCAAGCACAAATTATACAATCATCTAAGCTGGGAACACTGGTTAATGAAGAATTCAGAGTGTTTAAATGATGTTCAGGCGGATCACAATTATGTGCATTTGATACAACCCATGGAGAAATGATGTGCTGGTTTAATTAATATAATGGTCTTTTTGCTATTTACATTCTTTTTTTTCTCTTTTAACAGATTGCAGGGGCAAGCATCGCACCAAATGGGAGGAGGAGAGTTTGTGAACAAACAACAAGGTCATTATGAAGGGTGGGGAGATGGGCTTGGAGGGGGGCGATTGGTTGGAAAACTGGATGTGCACAGAAGTGTGGATAAGGGGGTGTGTAAACGTCGAGCTGTTTTGGAGTGACTTATAGCACAGAGGGCCTCCTTGGTCTTACTGCAAAAAGCGCATATTAAGAAGGGTAAAATGTCATCAGTCAACTGGTCTACTTTTCAATTACTTTGTTATTCATTGTGTCACATCAAGGGGTTGCAATATTGGCTAATAAGGGATTTAAGGTTCAATTGGGGCAGGTGGTGGCGAACTGCATGGGAACATGGGTGGTGGCGGAAATATTGATTAATGATGTGAGGTATTCTAAGGTCTCTTTCTATGGCGCAACATCGTTCCTTGTATGAATTGTCTTTCCAATTGCCTAATGGTGGGAGAAGTATAATAATAGGTGACAATGTTAATATCCCTCAGAATTTAGAGGTAGATATCAGCAGGGGGTTAATATCACAGCATAAACCTAAAATGGTGAAGGCAGTGTATAGAATTAAAGAGGAGTATGTGCTTGTGGACCCTTGGCAAACACTTTTTCTACATGCAAGAGGCTATACTTTCTTCTCCCCTCGATACTGCACAGCTTCAAGGATAGATTTTTTTCTTATCTCTAAAGAGATATTGGTTCCTCAATTATACCAAACCCCCTCTCAGGTCATGTAGCTATCAACATTGATTTGGGACCCGATAATAAGACTCCATTGGCTAAGAGGTGGATTTTTAATAGGGCACTACTTGTGGACCAATCTTTTCTCACGCAAATGAAGGCGCAGGCATCTTTGTTTATCTGGTAAGCGTTTAAAGCTACAATGAGGGGGGGAGATTACTGCCTTTCAAATTTTCTTTAAGTTAGCACAGACACATTAGGGACTTGTATTGGGGATTTCAATTTGAGGAGAATGAATTGGCTCAGATCCCTAATGGAAGGAATTTTAAAAAGAGAGAGCAGGCTAAGAATAAGTTGCAACTGTTTCTGCTGGAGAGAAATATTACTGTTACATCTATGGGAGAAGGAGGAGAAAAGTAAGTGGAAAAAATGCTGGCCTGGTGAGCTAGAGGCCGGTAAGTTCAAAATATGATGGATAAAATTTGAGTGCCTTAACAGGAGCCTTGGTGAGGAAATCCTTGTTAATTGAGAGAGTATTTTGTAAGGGTGGGCGGAGCAGGCGGAGTGCCTCTCCGCCCACCCTTGATGTACAACGTAGGGGTTATCAAAGAAGAAGGACGGCGAGGACGAGGAAGATGCGTGGCTACGGCAAGGAAGAGGCAGCCACGGCAGGTAAGTGCTTTTATTTTACATTATAATTACTTTGGGAGGGTGGAGGTGCCGGCTAACTTCGCTCTGCCAAGGTGTCGACATTTTGCCTAAACTCCACGTTCGCAATGGAACGCGGAGTTGGCAAAACTCCGGAAACTATGTTGGCGGAGCGGAGTTACCCGCCCGGGGTTAGTATTTTGACGGCACTTTGCAAGTGTATAGGCAGCTGATCCATTGGCGGATGGTCGAGAGGTGGAGGGGTTTTTAGATGGTATCACTCTTCCAAAGCTTCTGGACAATGTGGTGTTAGATCTTGTGCGTCCAATATCACTATTAGAAGTGGAGGCTGCTGTCCGATCCTTGTCAAGAGGGAAGGCATTGGGAGAGGATGGGTTCCCTGCAGAATGGTATCAGTCACTAATGATAGAAGTGATAGCAACTTTTACTGCCTTCTTTTATAATATCTTGACTGGTGGCTTGATCCCACCCTCTTTTTGAAAAGCCCTGCTAACATGCTTTCTTAAAAAGGATAAAGACCCAGAGGATGTAAACTTGTTTCGTCCTCTTATACTACTAAATTCAGACTATAAAGTATTAATCTTTGCAGCAAAATTGGTGGAAGTGATGCCATTGTTAATTTAGAAAGAACAAACGGTTTATTACTGGTCGTCAGCTATATTATAATACACCTTATTTAACAGAAGTAATTGACTATTTTAATCACACTAAGACTCCCCCAGTGGTCCTGTTTATTGATGCAGAGAAGGCTTTTGACCTTGTGAAGTGGGATTACTTGTTTTTGGTAAAAGAGGCTATGGGGTTTCCACCCCAGCTCACAAGGTCGATAGCGTTTTTGTATCAGAGAGCTTCTGTGGCAGTAGCTCTTAATGGTAAGATCTTGGAGCCTTTTTCGATTTTTAGATGCACTAGGCAGGGTTTTCCAATGTCCCCAATGCTTTTTGCTCTTTTCATTGAGCCTCTTGCCTGCTGTATTCACTAAAGTATAGGAGTCATGGCATGCGAATGACCTTTGGCTGTATCTAGCACCGGAAAGAGTTTTTTTTCAAAATAATAATTAAGCATCTTTTCCCAATTTTCTCGGCTCTCAGGATACCAAGTAACTAATTCTATGACCCAAATTCTATTTTTTAATTTGAATGCATCCGTTTTGCCTTCAGATCTTCAGAATGTGTATCAGCAAAACCTGTCAGGTATTCGGGTAAAAGGGTCTTGGAAAGTTATGAGGATTTGTATGAATTGAATGTTCCTGCCCTTTTTTAGTAAAACCCAGGATCTTTTCGACTGGTGGGGGAAAGATGTCAATCTCAATCACTGGCAGGGGCACTGGTTAAAATGCATATTTAAGTGTTGTTTCATTTGTTTTTTTACATCTATTTCTTGCTTGCCACATAACTTATTCAAAGGCTGAATGGACTAATGACTTTCTTTTATATCAAATAAGAGAAGGCCAAGAAAAAGCATGTCAAGGCTGTTTTTGCTGAGGGACCAAGGTGGGTTAGTATCACCAGACTTCAAATTATATTATTTAGCAGCACATTTTATGAACTGTGCTAGGTATCCTGTGCTGAGCTAGTGCAAAACGTTTTATAATTACTTTCTTTCTGCCATGGCTGAAGAAACTTCATTCTGTCTAGATCCGAACATTCCCTTAGAGAAGGCCCCAAAACGGTTAAGTATCAAACATTTACAGTTGATAGAACTAGTCAGAAATAACTGTTTCGATGGATACAAGCCCCAAATATACATGCTGAAAGCTTCTTTCAGAGTTGGTGCTCGCCAAAGTTGAAAAGGTTAGCTTCGATTTTGGAGAAATATAGTTTCTGGAATGTCGGGACCTCCATAGTCTGGTGTGCTGCCACTGCCCTTCCTGCCTGCCCAGTGTGGTCAAATTGTTGCCTCTGCACTCTCCTACCTGCGTTCAATTTTCAGAGTCCGTGCCCCTGGCCTCTGGCTCTCAACAGTATCCCAATGAACAACTAGATTGCTAACATTCTATATTTATTACAAAAGTGAGGAACGCCTGGCGTCATCTTGATGTAATCAAAACTGCAATACCTAGAGCATTTCCTTTAGAAATTACATATATGAGAGGGTCTTATTTGCATCAAAATTATGGTTAGTGCTCTAAAAAACTAAAATGAGGACATATTTTCTGAGTTTTCAAATAGCGACAAAGAACTTTTAAATTATTTGTAATCTTTATGTTTTTTTATCCAGTTGACCACTTGATTAAATGTTGCACCTAGGGGAGAGGATGTGGTGTAACTTCCAGAGCTGCAGACTTTGCAACTGGGGAACCAGGTTGGAGTTTCTGCTTCAGCTCAACATTCTGTGATTCTGGTCAAATCACCTAATCTCCCCATGTCTACAACCAAAATGAATTTGATCTTGTGTGATTTAACCAATGCTCATGTAAAGCACGTCAAAACCTAAGAAGTCTGCACTATATAAAACTGCAAATACACAAAAAATAAGTGTTTTGCACACTTCTGTCATTGGGCTACATGTGGGCTACATCTGGGTGATATTTATGCTGCATTTGGGCTCTTTTGTCTCTGGTGGCCATCTTGGGAGATTTATTTGTTATGAAGTTTCCTAATTTCCTCATTTACTGCAGTCTCCTCAGTAGGAAATGCTTTCAGTTTTTTACTTTGATTACATCAAGAAGGTATTCAGATATGTCACACATTTGCCATAAATTCTTAATGTTAGTACTCTAGTTGCTCATTAGATCACTGTAGTAAAGCTACTGCTCACCACGGAAGTCTGCTGTGGTATTAAAAGTGCATGTTTCAGTCTGCATATCAGAATTTTTTAATTAAATAGAAGAGGATTTGAGAAGTCACTCAAAATGTGCCCTAATTTTTCTTTCTTCAGCACTAATCATAATTTCTATGGCAATATGAACCCCCTCATTGTGTTCCTTTTTAAATTAAATGTTTTAAGTGTTACCAGTTTATTCCAATCAAGATGGCTTCAGGTGTACCATACTTTTGTCATAAGTAAGACAGTAAGTGCTCTAGTTGTTCTTAAGAACACTCTGGGACATTCTGTCATTGGGCTATACTTGGGCTACATCTGGGTGATATTTGGGCTACATTTGGGCTCTTTTGTCTCTGGTGTCCATCTTGGGAGATTTATTTGTTATGAAGTTTCCTAATTTCCTCATTTACTGCAGTCTCCTCAGTAGGAAATACTTTCAGTTTTTTATTTTGGTTCCATCAAGAAGGCATTCAGATGTGTCACACATTTGCCACAAATTCTGAATGTTAGCACTCTAGTTGCTCATTAGATCACTGTAGTAAAGCTACTGCTCACCAGGGAAGTCTGCTGCTGGTATTCAAAGTGCATGCTTCAGTCTGCATGTCAGAATTTTTTTATGAAATAGAAGAGGATTTGAGAAGTCAAAATGTGCCCTAATTTTTCTTTCTGCAGCACTAATCATAATTTCTATGGCAAAATGAACCCCCTCATTTTGTTCCTTTGTAAATTAAATGTTTTAAGTGTTACCACTTTATTCCAATCAAGATGGCTTCAGGTGTGCCATACTTTTGTCATAAGTAAGACTGTTAGCGCTCTAGTTGTTCGTTAGAACACTTTGGGACATTCTGTCATTGGGCTATACTTGGGCTACATCTGGGTGATATTTGGGCTCTTTTGTCTCTGATGGCCATTTTGGGAGCCTTATTTGTTATGAAGTTTCCTAATTCCCTCATTTACTACAGTCTCCTCAGTAGGAAATACTTTGTTTTTTACTTTGATTCCATCAAGAAGGCATTCCGATGTGTCACACATTTGCCATAAATTCAGAATGTTAGCACTCTAGTTGCTTATTAGATCACTGTAGTAAAGCTACTGCTTACCAGGGAAGTCTGCTGCTGGTATTCAAAGTGCATGCTTCAGTCTGCATGTCAGAATTTTTTTATGAAATAGAAGAGGATTTGAGAAGTCAAAATGTGCCCTAATTTTTCTTTCTGCAGCACTAATCATAATTTCTATGGCAAAATGAACCCCCTCATTTTGTTCCTTTGTAAATTAAATGTTTTAAGTGTTACCACTTTATTCCAATCAAGATGGCTTCAGGTGTGCCATACTTTTGTCATAAGTAAGACTGTTAGCGCTCTAGTTGTTCGTTAGAACACTCTGGGACATTCTGTCATTGGGCTATACTTGGGCTACATCTGGGTGATATTTGGGCTACATTTGGGCTCTTTTGTCTCTGATGGCCATTTTGGGAGCCTTATTTGTTATGAAGTTTCCTAATTCCCTCATTTACTACAGTCTCCTCAGTAGGAAATACTTTGTTTTTTACTTTGATTCCATCAAGAAGGCATTCAGATGTGTCACACATTTGCCATAAATTCAGAATGTTAGCACTCTAGTTGCTTATTAGATCACTGTAGTAAAGCTACTGCTCACCAGGGAAGTCTGCTGCTGGTATTGAAAGTGCATGTTTCAGTCTGCATGTCAGAATTTTTTAATAAAATAGAAGAGGATTTGAGAAGTCAAAATGTGCCCTAATTTTTCTTCCTGCAGCACTAATCATACTTTCTATGGCAAAATGAACCCACTCATTTTGTTCCTTTTTAAATTAAATGTTTTAAGAGTTACCACTTTATTCCAATCAAGATGGTTTCAGGTGTGCAATACGTTTGTCATAAGTAGGAATGTTAGCGCTCTAGTTGTTCTTTAGAACACTCTGGGAAGCTGCAGTAGAACACAAAGGAATCAACTGACAGTCTCTGCTTTTGTTGGATGTACATGTTTTACTGAGAATGTCAGACTTCATTCTCCCATGACTGAGAAAGATAATGTGAATTTACAGAAAATATGCTCTCAGTTTAGCTTATAGATCACCTTCCAAACCTCTGTGGGAAAAGCATGAGAAAATAGTTTTCTCTCAAACATGATTCATGATATCACAGCAGAAGGCTTTTTCACATGGTAAAATCACCTTAGAACACACCACAATTCCTAAAATGAGTATGGTACCATCAACAAATGATTTATAATGTAACTAAAGTCTTAACACCTTCTATTAACTGCAATGCTTTTTAATGAGGTTCTATCATGTATATTGGTCTCAAGACGGCTGCCAACACTTCTTGAATGAAGTACTGACAGACAATCAGATCTCACGATGAGATGTGTGGTTAGGCTCCGCCCAGATATATCTATCTTTTTAACTCTAATTTTCTCAGGAACTACTGAACGGATTTACACCATTTAAGCAAAAGGCACGAGTCTGAACTGAGGACTACCTCTTTGCCAAATTTGGTGTAATTCCGTTCAGCAGTTCGGGCTGTAGCTGCGTCAACAGGTCTTATGGGAAAATGCATGGGGAAAACGCGTTTTGGGACCCCCCTTTTTTCTCGGCCCCCGCTTGACGAATCACCGTAAAATTTTCAGGATAGGAGCGGACAGGAGCTGGCCAAAAGTTTGGAAAATTTTGCGAAGATTCGTCAATCAGCGCCAACGTTATTCCAAATATTGATGCAAATAAGACCCTCTCATATATGTAATTTCTACAGGAAATGCTCTAGGTATTACAGTTTTGATTACATCAAGATGACGTCAGGCGTTCCACACTTTTGTAATAAATATAGAATGTTAGCAATCTAGTTGTTCATTGGGATACTGTTGAGAGGCAGAGGCCAGGGGCACGGACTCTGAAAATTGAAGGCAGGTAGGAGAGTGTAGAGGCAACAATTTGACCACACTGGGCAGGCAAGAAGGGCAGTGGCAGCACAACAGACTATGGAGGGCAGTGGAAAGGGGGGCAGGGGCAACAAACCAACAATACAGGACTGGCAAGAGAGGCTGTGGCAATATAATAGACCATTGTGGGCAGAAGGAAGAGGCAGTGGTAGTACAACCATACATGCCAACAGACCCGTTTCAGCCAAGAAACGTCCAATGTTTTTAAGCTCAAATGGGCTTTATTTGATCTGTCTCCTGTCTACAATCTCCTCTTTTTCAATGTAACTTAAAAGGGAAAATCAATACCCCAGTTTTTTTTTCAAAATCTCCCTCTTACCAAGTTCAAAATGTTCGCAAGTATGGTACATTGGATCATGGTAGGCAGGAGGAATTGGGGTAGGGACATGGACTCGGATAACAGAGGACAGGAGGGACATGGAGAGGTGCACCAAACTAACCCTACAGGGCAGGCATCAGGGTTTGCAGCAGCACAATACACCACACAGGGCATGCGGAACGGGAGTGCAGCACAACAATCCATAGAAAGCAACAGGGAGGGGACAGGACTATGCACATGGACAACAGACAACAGAGGGGAAAGAGGTAATGGTAGCTAGCTGACCATAAAGGACAGACAGGAGAGAAAGCTGCAGCATAACAGACCATAAAGGGCAGGAGGGACGGATCAGGGGCATTACAATGGAACAGAGAAGTGTGGCTCAATGATTAGAGCGGCAGACCCTGATGCAGAGGTCTAGCCCGGGACCAGGGTTCAATTCCCCGCCTCGGTGGGTCTTGGGCTCAAAAATTCCACGGACCTGATAATTCTCGCCTCGGTGCCATTCCAATCATGGAGTCCCACTCTGCAACTCTGGGCAATAGCTTGCTTAATCTCCACAACGGCCCCCACAACGCTAAGGATGCCTGGCCTCCACCTTGGGGGTGCCCAGGAGTGGACGCCTCACAGGGAAAGCCAGGATGGGTTCCACAGCGGTATTCGTACAAGCGCCTTGAGACCCTTGCGGGTGAGTAGTGCGCTATACAAGTATCAATTTACATTTTTTACATTTAACAGACAAGCCAAGAGGGAGGGAATAGGGATCCGCACATGGAAACAGAGAGCTGGGGGCAAGGGGGCAGGGCAGGAGCAGCGAGATGACCATGGAGGTCAGGCAGGATGGGCACTAGAAACAAGACACCCCATGGAGAGCAACAAGGAGACTATGATGGCATACACACAGACCATGGAGGGAAGGTGGGAGGGGGTCAGGGGCAGCTAGCTGACCACACAGGGAAGGTGGGAGGGGCCATGGCAGCACAGAAGACCATGCATGGCAAGCGGGAGGGTTAGTGGCAGCACAATGGCTATGATGGCCAAGAAGGAAGATGCAGGGGCATGCACAAAGGACCATGGAGGAAAGAAGGGAGGGTCAGGACCTGGGCACACGCAAGAGAGTTCAGGGGAAGGGGCCTCACAACAGACCGTGCGGGGCAATCAGGAGGAGCAGTTGCAGCACAACAGACCAGGGATGGCAGAAGGGTGTGGCAGTAAAATGGACCATGGAGGACAGGAGGAAGGGGATAGGGGCATGGCATTTGGACAGGCAGGGTGGAGGTGGCAGGGATAGGTTACAGTCATCTGACAATGCTAGGCAGGTGGGAGGGGAGTGGCAGCTCAACAGAACACTCAGAGTAGATAGGAGTGGCAGGTCCATGGAACATGGTGGGCAAAAAGGATGGAGCAGGGGCATGCACAAAGACATCGGAGGACAGGGGGAAGGAGAATAGGGGCAGCAAGCTAAGCACAGAGTCTAAGCAGGAGGTCAATGATGGGCCATAGAATTGGGCAATGGAGGGCAGGAGGAGTGGACTGGTACATCATGCTAAATGGAGGGCAGTGGCAGCACATCAGACCATGCATGGCAGGAGGCTAGTCCATGGATTCAGACAACAGAGGATAGGGAGGAGGTGAATGGGGCAGCAAGCTAACTGTTCAGAGAAGGTGGGTATTAGGAACTTTATTGTTTTTAAAATGTGTGTCTGTGCAAACTACTTAAAATATGAACAAGTATGCAGCATAATCTCACTTTTATTCAGGAAGAAGAGGACGTTTGTGACTGTGACTCCGGGCTCACTTGGCAGAAACACCCCCTGACCCTCCACCCCCCATCGCAAAATGTAATGCCCGTGAAAAGGGTAGGTGGATGCAGTGTTATATAGAACATAGTCCTGAATGCACGATTGAAAATGAAAACTAGATATAGTATATGGTATAAACTATGCACCAAAAAGTGTGATATAAGATGAACCGGGGCGTGAAATATAATGCAATGCATTGTGCGCAATGACAGATTCATTGGAGAGCGCGAGATAGCACAGGCACTAGCGCGTGCTATGCGATATGCGCCTTGGAGTGTAATATGCACTGGGCAGTGTTGTGTAACCTAACTAGTCTCTAAAGTTGTAATATAAAATATGTGCTGGGGAGTGTAACGTTGCATATGCACTGTGACAAAGATATGGATCCGAGATTGTAATATGTATGGCATAAGGCTGTGCGTTATAACATAGGCATTGAGGAAGGCACGTTAGATGGGTGCAATATAACCCGTGCGAAGGCGAGTGTGGCATGACATATTCACGGGGTGGTGTTACAGTGCACATGGGCTAGAGAGTGTCATAGCATACGCACTAGCTGGTGGAATACAACACAGAGGTGTGTGGCACTGGGCGGGCACTGGTGGGTGTAACACAGCATTGGGCTCAGCCAGGAGCACGCTGTGACTCTCAAGTGAGGTTTGTCTCCTTTCCAGAGAGTAAAATAAAAAGTATTACACATCCGGCAGTGGATGTGTGTTTTATTAACCGTGAGGGGGATTTCTTGCATAGTTTGGTCAAATTTTTGTCGAATCCCCTTTGAATGGCTTGGTGTGCTTGTGTATGAAATGTGCCCGTCAAATGTTTGTATAAATAAACGACAAGGGTGTCTACTTGGAGAGTACCCACCGGCGGGGGCGCCAAGATTAGGCACGGTAGGGCGTCAGACACGTCAGAGCTTCACTAGCGGTGTAAATACATTCCACGTGGATTCATTGTATGCATAGTCGCCTTTTAATGAATATCACGCAAATCGTCATGGTGATAGGTACATAAGGTTTGTCCAGCATGTCCTAGGTGTTTCTATAAATATATATTTTTTTTAAATATTAAAAAACATAGGCCGGCCCCGGGGGATGGGGTCCCTGGGGCCATAAGTGGCATGAGGAGGGGGGCAACGCAGCCCCCCTCCTAAAGAATTTAAAAGGGGCCAAATGAAATTTTTTCAACAAAAAAAATGAGGGTGCAGGCCCTGGGGGGTGAGGTCCCAAGGCCAATAAATTAGAAAAAGTGGAGGGGCCACGCAGCCCTCCTTCTTAAAAAAATAAAATAAATAAAAGACCGGCATCGCGCCGGAGGCCACGCCCCCTCCTTGCAGCACTCTGCAAACGCGCCCCCTGGCCAGTTGTAAGTTGGGGAATTAATTCCCCTTCAATACTGAGGGTCCCTGGAGGCCAACTGGCCCAACAGGTATCTCCAGTATGCGCCAGGGAGCTGCGTTGCAGACAGGTGTTCTGAGGCAAAGTTGGGGAAATAATTCCCCTTCAATCCTAAGGGCCCCTGGGGGCTAACTAGCTCACCAGGTACTTCCAGTAAGCGCCACTGAGCTGCGTTGCAGAGAGGTGGTCCAGGCCGTGCCACTTTTTACACCTCTCTGCAACGCAGCTCTGTGGTGCTTACTGGAGGTACCTAGTGGGCTAGTTGGACCCTAGGGACCCTCAGGATTCAAATGAACTTAATCTCCCAACTAAAAACGGCCACAGGGCGTGTTTACACAGTGGTGAAGGGAGGGGACGGGGCCTGAGTTAACGTGTGCAAACAAGCCCTGTGGCGTGTTTTAAGTTAGGGAAATAATTCCCCTTCAATCCTGAGGGACCCTGGGGGCCAACTAGCCCACCAGGTGCTTCCAGTAAGCGCCACTGCGCTGCGTTGCAGAGAGGTGGTCCAGGCCGTGCCACTTTTTACACCTCTCTGCAACGCAGCTCTGTGGCGCTTACTGGAGGTACCTAGTGGGCTAGTTGGACCCTAGGGACCCTCAGGATTCAAGGGGACTTAATCTCCCAACTTAAAACGGCCACAGGGCGTGTATACACAGTGGGGAAGGGAGGGGACGGGGCCTGAGGTGACGTGTGCAAGCACTCCCTGTGGCGCGTTTTAAGAGGTAGTTTTAATCCCCTGCCCTATTATATACTAGGGGCTTACAGAGGAGGTCATGCTAATCACAGGGGGACCCCAGTGCATAGTGTTCCCTAGTGTATGTAGGTGTTTTCACTGTATTCTGAGTGTCTTTTAACAGCACTGGCTCTAGGACTGGTTAGTCAGACTCAGTTACCACCAGTAACCGTCTGAAAAAGTTGAGGGTACAGGATGATTTTGCAACAAGGCTTCTTTCTGCTCTTCTGTTTGTTCTTTCTGCACGTTATCCTTCTTCCTGCACTTTTCTTCGTCTTTGAGGACTTCTGTTGCTTCTGTCTGCATGTCTTTTTTTTCTTTCTGTGCGTTTTTTCTTCTTTCTTCACATGTCCTATCTCTGTAGGCATAGTTAGAAATTAGCATTTAAAAAACCATTGAAATTCACTGAAAAAACCATAGGTTTCAGGCACGTTATAGTTAGGAATTAGCATTTAAAAAACCTTAGCAATTCACTGAAAAAAACATAGGTTTCAGGGGCGTTATAGTTAGCTGGACTTTTCACTCGTACAAACCATTGAAATTCCCCCGTTATAGTTAGTTCAGCTAACTATAACTCGCGTGCCCGCAATGCACTGCTGATGCCGTCACATATTACATCACTCATGACATGGTCAGTGACATCACTCATGACATCACTGATGACATCTCAAATGACATCACTGATGACATCACTGATAACATCATCCTTGTGATAGAGTGGCAGACCTCCTCTCCCCCAATATAACCTTTGATACACACATTCAAAAATAGAAACTAAAAATTTCAAAACAATGGACATACCAATACCAGTTACAACAACCTATTCAGTAATTCTACGATCCACATACACATCCACTCATTCCCCAACAGTCCTATACAGTCACTCATACATGTACTCACTCATCACATGTACTCATACACCTATACATCCTGTTACACAACGCCACTCACCCATAGAGTTACTCACACACATAGTCACTCCTGCTAATAAAGAATCAAACATCCATTTACTTGCATATATAGTTATACACACACCACCACACTTACTTCTACAGAAACTGTACACATACTTAGTCTTTTAAACAATCTCTTCTAGAAACACATACTTATTCATACAGGAACTCTTTCAATCTCTCACTCTCACATATACTCACTTATATACACCAGTAGTCACATATACTAGTTTAAAACATATGTAGTTACTCATAAAGACACTATTGAGACAGTCATTCACTCACTAACACACCCATGCACACACTCATCCACCCATACAGTCCTGCACACATGCTGTCTTCAACACATACAAACAGTGAGTCACTCATTCATGCACCTATGCACTACGTAATACCCCCCACCGAACCATACAGACACTCAGACACTCATACTGATACTCAAAAAACCAACTAATAACCTATATAGACACTCATGTAGCTACTCACCAACCCATGCAGCCACTTATACACAAAGTGAGAGACTGATACAGATATTTACATATTTAAACATTACTCACTAAGCCATGTATTTACTAAGATACACTTAATCAGTCAGTTATACAATAAATTTTTTCCAAAACAAATCATCCATTTAGACACTTATATACCCGTTTATTCTTCCATCGACCTTGAGATATACATATATAAAACATATGTAATTTTCAGAAAAACACACATTCACTGGATGATGTCATCAGTGATGTCATCAGTGATGTAATTTGAGATGTCATCAGTGATGTCATGAGTGATGTCACTGACCAAAAACCTTAGAAATTCACTGAAAAAAACACAGGTTTCAGGGCCGTTATAGTTAGTTGGACATTTCACTCGTACAAAACCAGAGAAATTCGGCTGTTATAGTTAGTTCAGCTAACTATAACTCGCGCCCCCGCAATCCACTGCTGATGATGTCACATATTACATAGTTGTGGTATTTTCAGTGAATTTCAAAGGTTTTTTAAATTCTAATTTCTAACTATAACGTCCCTGAAACCTATGGTTTTTTCAGTGAATATATATATATATATATATTCGGAAGCTCTCCAACATTTTAGTGCTCTGGGCTACAAAATCAAAGATTTGAAATCATCTATTTTAAGGGCCAACAGCCACAGTAGAGAGGTATGATTACAGAACACCACTACTAATACCATCTATATCCATTCTGAGACTTCTAGCAATTCATCTGAACCTATTGACTCAGTTAGACTGATAACCACTTATAGTTGTCAGGAGAAGCAAATAAGGAAGATTATTTACAAGAACTGGCCTATAGTGTTGACAGACTTAACGTTGTCTCTAACTCTACCAGAACTTCCTTCCCTAACCTTTAGACGTGCACCCTCTATGAGGGATGCACTTGTCAAAACAAGCCCAGAGGTTAGTGCCTCCAGCATCTGGTTATCCAAAAGGACAGAAGTTTTTAAATGCAGCACGTGCCAAGCTTATAAATTTCGAAAAAACACTACTGAGTATATTACTGCATTTGAGTCCCAACCCACCAGGATCCCGGGACATGTTACTCGTAGAAGTGATTTTGCAGTCTACATATTAGAATGTACATACCATCTTCAATATGTTATCAAAAAACGTGAAAATGCCAATACTGATGCGACTTATACACTCAAATCTACCAATCACTCGTACCACTCAAAATGATTGAAATCATTTTATTTAGAAATTAATTGTATTTAATTTTTGTTTAGTATTTTAAATATAATTATGGGGAACTTTTTACATTTTAAAGATACAATGGAAACAATTTTTCAATGGACCAGACAATAATATTTACAATTCATAAATGATAACATACATATACAATTACACAAAAGATTCGGGATTAATGCACAAATATCCCATAAACCCACAAAGAATCAAAGGAAATTATAAGAAAAAGCAGGAAAGGAATTCAAAGAATACTTAGAGAATTTAACACAAAAAAGAAGAAAAAAGGGGAGATATAAAATCCCGCCAAATATTGGCAAAACAGTATGGTGTTCAGGTTGAATAGTTAAATCCTTGCTATTACACATTATTTATAAATACACTTGACACCTTTTCTTTAGTAACAACAACGAGGTCTTTAATTCCTCGGGGATACCGCTACAACAAGCCTTCCCCGAGGAATTAAAGACCTCGCGTTGCTGGATTATTGGTGGCAAGATAATATAAAAGACCAGAGGCATTGATCAAGTGAAGTGTCGAAAATCGACCCTGGTTGTGGTCATCGCTTAAAGGATTTATAATGGGCCTGCTAGGCCCTCTTTGAAGAAAAACGAGGTTGAAATAACATTGGTTTTGCAGCACAGCAATTAAATAAGATCATTCTCGTAGGTCCTGAGGATAACCATTTAAAATATATATGTAGGGTTTGAAACGTGTAGAACTTTCATGTTTGGCAGAAACAAGTGTTGTTACTAAAGAAAAGGTGTCAGGTGTATTTATAAACAATGTGTAATAGCGAGTATTTAACTATTCAACCTGAACACCATACTGTTTTGACAATATTTGCTGGGATTTTATATATCCCTTTTCTTTTTTTTGTGTGAAAATCTCTAAATATTCTTTGAATTCATTTCTTACTTTTTCTTATAATTTTCTTTGATTCTTTGTGGGTTTATGGGCTATTTGTGCATTAATCCAGAATGTTTGTGTAATTGTATACGTATGTTATCATTTATGAATTGTAAATATTATTGTCTGTTCCATTGAAAAATTGTTTCCATTGTAACTTTAAAATGTAAAAAGTTCCCCATAAGTATATTTAAAATACTAAACAAAAATAAAATATAATTAATTTCTAAATAAAATGATTTCAATCACTTTGAGTGGTACGAGTGATTGTTAGATTTGAGTGTATAAGTCGCATCAGTATTGGCACTTTCTCATTTTTTGATTACTCAATTGGCCCAGCCTTGCTGATTTTTGACCAGAACCCTGTATTGATTATTATCTTCAATATGTCGGCAGTACTAAATTGCAGGTGTTTAATCGGATACTCCAGCATCTCCTTGCAGTAGTTAACTCAGATCCAAGTTATCCTGTCGTCCGTCCTTTTAAACTAGTTCACAACAACAATCTTAATGATTTGAGCTATTTTCTAATAGGTTCAGTGCCCAAGTCAATTAGAGGTGGTAACAGAGAGAAGAAACTCCGTCAATTAGAATCCAAGTTTATCCTGTTATTAGATACTAAAGTACCTAGTGGCCTAAATACAGGAGAAGACCTGCACAATTATTTATAGATTGGTGTTACTATGACTCTATGGCACTCTATGGGGTCCTGTATTGTTCTGGTCTAGGCTGGTTTTTTAATCTCAGTTTTCTAATCTCAGTTTTTAACTTGGTTTTATCCTGGTTTTACCTGGTTTTAGATAGATTTTAAACAGTTTTTTAGGCCATTTCCAATTCATGTACTGTATCCTGTTCATATTTCCCATGATGAGTAGCATTGACATCTACTGATTTGCACTAGTAATATGTTTCAATATTGCACTTGCACTTTATTTGTACATATATTATACTAGTTGTATTATTCAGTTGGGTTTAATTTGCCATGATTTTGCACTTTTCGTATGTTTTCAGTGCACTTGCACTTTATTTACATATGAAATAGGCATGCCTCTGGCTTAGCTGCTATTTTCTGGTTGCCAATTATGGTGTACAATAGTTGGCAATACTTGATGATTTGCACTATTTTTGCACTTGCATTTCACTCTTTAGCACTTCTCTTATGAGCTATTAAAGAAGACATTAGCACTGGTATAGGCTCTATATATTTGGTTTTGGATCATCTTATCATCTTGATGCTACATATTTATTTCAGGATGGAACCGCAATTACCACTGGGTTTTATATTGTTTACATTGTTTTTACGAGTATAAAATATAATTGTTTGTTGGTTTTAGCCTAATAATATGACTCTGTTGAAAAGGTCCATCCATTTTAAAATGTTTTAGAGAAATTTTGAGGCAGAGAGACTTTCTTTTAATATGTATAAGACTGTTTCAATGAAGTGCATGCCCAGTATGTCTTTTAGCTCTATGATTTTTAAGGGGGCGGTTGAACCATTTTCACTTTTGTCACTATTTAAGGGTTGCAATAGGTCCAGTGCGTCATGTGATCAAGACCGTGATAACGTGGTCGAAACGCATCATGCTGGGCACTTGCCTACACATTTGATTGATGCTGAGAATTTCTGCAATAAAGCACTGCACTTTCGAAAAACCCACATTATGGTCCGTACCTGAGTGTCGCCGTAACGTTGATGGTTCAGGATTGTGATATATATATATATATATATATATATATATATATATATATATTACCTACTGGCGGTCGCCAGTAGGTAGTTATAGTTAGGACCACGTTTCCATAGGAAAACCTCAACATTCTATTTTGAATAACTTTGGCGCCGGTCGACGAATCCTCGCGAATTTCTCAAAATAGGTGGGGCGCTCCGCTCCGCTCCTACCCTGAAAGTCTCGGGGGGATTCGTCAAGCGGGGGCTGAGATAAAAGGGGGGTCCCAAAACGCGTTTTTCCCATGCATTTTTCCATAGGACCTTTAGAACGAGCTACAGCCCGAACGGCTGAACAGAATTACTAGAAATTTGGCAAAGAGGTAGTCCCTAGGTC
Organism: Triturus cristatus; assembly: GCF_964204655.1. Taxonomy (NCBI): domain Eukaryota; kingdom Metazoa; phylum Chordata; class Amphibia; order Caudata; family Salamandridae; genus Triturus; species Triturus cristatus. Next base: position 1,129,090,842 of record NC_140579.1, on the reverse strand, counting down.
AAGGAAGTGCCTTTTGTAGGTTTGGTGTAAATCTGTTCAGTAGATTCTGAGAAAATAGCCTTTAAATCAATATATATATCTGAGCCCGCTTACGGTACGCTTACCGTACGCTTACCGTACGCTTACCGTAAGCTTACGGTGGCGTGCGCGAGCGCGATTCTGATTGGCTCTTAGATCTTAGTAAACATTCGAATCGGCCGAAACCAGGAAGCGGCGTCCGCCATTTTGTCTCTCGCACTGAGTGTTGTTTATCAAACATGATGGCCAAAAACATGTTACGGGGCTGTTTTGACAACTCCCTCCCACATAGTCATGTTGAGGGAGTCCCCAAACATCCCCCAAGAGCAAAAACGGTTTTATTTTTTTTTCGGCAATTTCGCGGGGTACGCTTACCGTACGCTTACCGTACGCTTACCGTAAGCTTACCGTACGCTTACGGTAAAAAAATAAAAATAAAAAAAACACTATCCACACTTACCCCACCCCCTGTGCTTTTGGTGGCCGCAGGCCACCAAATGTGCAGGGCTTATTAATAGAGAAAAAAAACGTAATTTTGGCAACATGAAATTATAAAATCGAAATAAAAAAAACACTATCCACATTGACCTCACCCCCTGTGCTTTTGGTGGCCGAAGGCCACCAAATGTACAGGGCTTATTAAAGTTGATAAAAACCGTGCACGGAACGAACTGCGTTAAGTGGGCGCGCACGCCACAAATGGCGTAAAGTAACTTAGCATTTAAAAAACCGTACAAATTCACTGAAAAAACCATAGGTTTCACACACGTTATAGTTAGGAAATAGCATTTAAAAAACCTTGCTAATTCACTGAAAAAACCATAGGTTTCACACATGTTATAGTTAGCTGGACATTTTACTGATAAAAAACCAATGAAATTCCCCCGTTATAGTTACTGTAGGCAACTATAACTCACGCGACCGTAATCCTCTGCTGATGACATATGTGTCTTTATGAAAAAAAAATATTTGTAATATATGTATAGCTAAAATTTAATGGAAGAAGATATGGGCAAATAAGTGTCTAAATACAGTATTAGCATCAGCAGAGGATTACGGTCGCGTGAGTTATAGTTGCCTACAGTAACTATAACGGGGGAATTTCATTGGTTTTTTATCAGTAAAATGTCCAGCTAACTATAACATGTGTGAAACCTATGGTTTTTTCAGTGAATATATATATACATACAAACAAACACTGCTCCTTCCGGATTGCTGGGACCCATGAAAGGTGGCGCACACTTCAGCAGAGCAAACTGGCGAAATCAATCCTTTCGTATAACTCCAAATAGGTGCGCTCTCAGGATAACAAACACACAACCAAGTTTCCAAGATGCAAAAGAGTTTAATTCACTACGTATTTTGACTGCGCCCGCAGCTTTGCTCACGTGTACCCAGTGCACAACCAATGAGTGTCTTTTAACATTTGATCAAGCGTATTTAAAACAAAGAAGGGACATATTATTCTCCTGTAATGGTGGCCATATTGAAATGCATGTTTACGAACTGTGCCACATACATTTAGATCAGTGAAAGCAGATAAGTATAGTGCTCAACAGAAAATCATACTGCATACAATCTTAAGTGAAAGTTCAATAATTTTGAAAAAACAGTAAATGCGTGTAAACATAATAGGCACTTAAATATTGAAAACGTGTCTATGTAAAGCCCAAAGCACTGTTACTACGAAGGCGCTGCAGTCAACCAGTATAGCCCAATAGCTTCTAGGGTGCAGCACTCATCGTGTAGCATATTCAAAACAAAGAGAGGACAAGTTAGATCACCTGCAATGGTGGCCATATTGCATAAATATTTGTAAACAGTACCACATACACTTGGATCAGCCAATACAGATAAGCGCAGTGCTCAACAGAAAATCATACTGCATACACCTGAAATGGAAATTACATGATTTTGAGAATTTCATAATTTGGAAAATGCACCAAGTATATATAAACATAAATGTCACTCAGATGTAAAAAAAAGTGTGTATATACAGTCCAGAATACTGTAGCCACGGAAACGCTGCAGTTAACCAGTATAACCCGATGGCATACACAGTGCAGCGCTTGTTGTGCATCATGTCTAGGGCATGCAAGCAACGTCCTCTCAGTCCACAAACTGAAGCCCTCACATGTGTGCAGCATCCCCATGCCGTTGAAAGTCAATCTGACATGGGACAGGGAAAAGCCTCCAGGCCCCAGTGACTAAGGGCTCCCCAATTGCTGCCCAAGTATAGTTATCAAACCCCAGGGGACAGGTCAGTATCATGTTGGCTGACCCTCTGGAAAACAAGTATTCGTATAGTGCTCGAAAAAAATTGATCACATAATGCTCAAAAGAAAGTACTAGTTAGCCAGTAGGTATGGGCCTGAAGGTTATAGACTTGCCTAGACCATCTTTCCAAAACTAAGGCCCCACGTGAGTGCATACCAAGATAGTATATATATCCCCAATGGACTGAATGAAACAGACCCACCTCACAAGGAAAGGCTTCCCAAATAAAGTACCAGAAGCGTCCAATGGACTAAACGAAAGAAACAGACCAGTCACTGAAGGAGAAAATCAGTCCATGAGTCTGCCTTCTGCGATGTCCAAAAGTGAATTCGAAAAAAAGGGTAGGTGACCTGTGCAAGTGGGTGGGCCCCTTTCTTCTCCCCTGCAAAAGAAACAAATAAAATAACAAATGCTACCAAAGTGGCACACATGTGTCACTCAGAATCAATAACATGAAACTGTTTCTGATGCATAAAACTTAGGAGGAGAAGCTCAGAAAAAATTTCATAAAACCGCCATTTTTAGGTTTAACATACTATCAAATTGAGCTGACCAAAATCCAGGTAGCAAAATTAGAGAAAATAGAAAGTAATAGTAAATAGAAAAGAAAAAGAAAGGGAAAAAGAGGAATTTAAATAGGTGAGTGACAGGCTATTCTTTCCTCAGGTGTATGGCAAGTTCCTCATCCTGATTGAGACCCCATGAGGTCCTGGTCTGGAAATCCACAATATACTTGGACTCCCTTTGCCTTAGCCTAAGTACTCTATCCCCCCCTCTGTGATCCAACCGGATCTGTTCTAGTATGAAGTTCTTCATGAGGGAGGAGTCTGAGAAGTGTTTGTCCTGATAGTAACGTGCCACAAGATATTTGGGATCACTGTTCGTGATGTCACGTTTGTGCTCCAAGATTCGCTTTTTGGCCATCAAAGTGGTGCTGCCTATATAGTAAAGCTTACAGGGACATTCAATGACATACACCGCAAATGTGGTGCTGCATGTAAAGAACTGAGTGATATCCTTTCTGCAAGTATTTTGTACGAACTCTTTGCGAAAATTGCTGGTCTTACAGGCCTTGCAGTGTCCACAGGGAAAAAATCCTTTAAGACATGTTCACCTGTGTCCTGCTGTATAGTGATATCGCTGTGTACCAGCATGTCCCTTATATTCCTGCCTCGCCTGTAAGAGATGTCGGGTCTGTCTAAGATGGTGTCACCTATGGTATTGTCACACTTGAGGATATTCCAGTTCTTAGCTAGGATGCGTCTAATACTATCGGAATACGAATTGTGAGTCAGAATGATCCTGGTGTTGCTACCATCAGACTCTCCAACAGTATTATCCTTAGTCAAGAGTGTCTGAGCACTGCTAACACCCTATGCTCTATCGATGGCTTTTTTGAGTACCCAAGTTGGATAGCCCCAAGCTTTGAATCTATCAATCATGTTACTGCTCTCAAGTCTATATGTTGCAGTTTCTTTTTGCCCTCAGCAATTCACCATAACGAATGCTCCACTTCAATGATTCTGGGTGGCAGCTGAGGGCATGAAGAATACTGTTGCCCGCGGGGCTCTTGCGGAACAGAGCAGTATGTATTCTGTTCTCTTTAATCTCTAAGCGCACATATGGATATTCTGCAGTGGTGTTGCTGACGTTGCCAGTAAGTTGAATATCGCGATCGTTGTTGTTGAGTTTCTCAACAAACTTGTTGGCTTCCAACTCAGAGCCCCTCCAAATGATGAACAAGTCATCTATGTACCTGAGCCACATCTCGACCCTGCGTGTGTCAGGTACATAGTCTGTACTCCCAGAGATCCATGAACAAATTGGCGAAACTGGGATCAAAGCACTATCCCATTGCCGTTCCAGTGGTTTGTCTATAGAGGACACCGCCAAAAAGGGAGATATTGTTAGTGAGACAGTACTCCGTCATTTCTAGGATCATACGGCTATGCTCTCTGTACTTCACATGTCTGTTCTTGAGGAAATGTGAGCATGCTTCTAGCCCTTGCTGGTGGTCAATGATAGTGTAGAGAGAATGTACATCAAGTGTGATCAAAAGGAAATTGCTCTCCCATTTGATGTTCTCTATTCTGCCCATGAAATCTTTAGTGTCCCTGATGTAACTCGTGGGTTTCATGACAAAGTCTCTGAGAAAGTGGTCAACATATTTAGATATGTGTTCTGCTACACTTCCTCTGGATAATACAATAGGAAGCCAGGGGGTCTGACTGGGTCCTTATGTATTTTGGGCAAAAGATAAAGTACTGGCAGTTTGGGATGGCCTTTATTAAGGTAACAGAACCTCTTCCATTCGAGGATCCCCTTGTCTTTCTATGTGATCAATTTTTCCCATATGGTGGTAATGATGGTATTATATGTATCCCTGGAAATAGGTATGTAAAAGTTAGTGTTGTTCAGTTGACGGAGAGCTTCTGTGATGTATTGATCTCTGTCTAGAACAACAACATTGCCCCCCTTGTCAGCGGGTCGAATGACAATGTCCCTGTCCTCAGCAAGAGACTTGAGTACTGTTCGCTGATGAAAAATCAGATTTGTATTGTGTTTGTTCTTATTGAACGACTTGTGTCTAAAATCTGTTAGTGCATTGGTAACACTCTCGTGAAAGATGTCAACCTCAAATTGGTGACAAAAGGCGATAGGAACAGGTCCAGAAACACCTTCCTTTCTGAATTATTATGTAGTATACTCACAGCAATGCCTGTTTTTAATGTCACCTTCACTTTTAACAGGGGTTTGAAACAAGCATTGGATATTCTGATTTGAATTCATCATCTCGATCCTATATTAACATATTGGAATTTATTGGCATATTTGGAGATGCCAGCCGGCTAGATGCGGCTGTCAATTTGTGTCTATCCTTTAACGCCAGAACTGTATTTTCTTTCTTTTTCTGGCAACTTGGGGGTGCATGTCGATTTTATCACACCCGTTCACATAACCCCTGCATCACCATGTTGTACATACACCACATTGTGGGAGCACACACACGTAATCCTGTCTTCATACCCCGTAGAATAGAGATCCCTGGAAATATACATTTGCAGTGCAACCATAATCCCGTGGGGTACATTACCCGTTATCATTCGCACAGATCATTCATTTTAGTATTGTGTGCTGATGGTCCCAGTGGCTGTGATATACATCATCCCAGTTGCAGCATGTTACAGTTAGGTTGACCGCCTCTGATTGATTAACAAGGTACTCTATAGAAGAATTCACTCACGTAGATGTATTACAGGTTTGATAGTGTGTAATTCTCTGCTTATTATGGTATGATGTTACAATTCAACTAGCGTGTGTTAACTATGGAGTATTTTTTCACTGTCCATTATCGGCATATACAATTATGACATGATTGAACCCTAATAGATAGGAGGCATTTATATCTATTGCCGATATATTCATTTACTTTTTTTGTAAGAATATCTCACACAAGTTCCTTTATTTATATACCTGGATATGTAACTGTTATACATGACTTGATAGTATGTTCTCACTGTTTACAAACTTTGAACTGTATTTCCAAGGCAGATGGAGCACAGGTATTTGACTTGAGAATGGGAAATGGGAAATGAAAATTGTGTATTTCATTGTGAAAGCTAATGTAATGATCTGGACAAAATGACAAAACATCTGGACAAAACAAATGTGTTTCATTGTGAAAGCTAATGTAATGATCTGGACAAAATGACAAAACATCTGGACAAAACAAATGTGTTTCTAAAATATATTTAAAGCAGATATTTGAGTAGAAATTCACATTGAGATATGGGCACTTACTGATGAGTTTGGTTTCATGGTTCCTATAAGTAATCCTACCATGTGATGGATTGCTTGACTTTCTGGGGAATATAAAGAGCATGCATATACTATCCCACAGAGTAAACTCCTGCCCATTCCTGTATGAAACGCGGAACAGAAAGGGCATTTTCACTGAGAGAAAGATGAAAGAATGTCAGGAAAAAATTGTTAGGGCACTAGGGAAAACGAGAAGACACAGCAACACAGAAGCTTGCTACATCTACGCAATGGGCTTTCTAGAGGCGATTAGCCTTCAGAGAAAGCTGAAGTGCTCATCTTGCTGTCAGACACCGGCCTGCAGAATGCCATGCTCAGCGTGCAGCCGGGCTCCCTCGTGGATTAGACTGCTCTGGCCTTGGCAAGATACCCAGGGGCGTAACACAGACCCCCGCAGCCCCCGTGGTGCGGGGGGCCCCGAACTGCCGGGGGCCCCATCTGGTTGTGTGTGATCCGTCACGCTGAGTAGAGTTGCGCTGCATGAGCCTGCACCCCAGTGGCCGGGCCGGCACACCTGCGCTGCTCTTATTTATCTTGTATTCATGTTTGCATGAAGTAAATACTGCAGTTTGCACCTCTTTCCTGGAATGCACTATGCACCGTCAAAGTTACGGAGTTTGAATGGGCACGTACGCGCCGCAAGACGTTACGTTACGTGATTTCCTGCTGTCACCGGCTGTAGTTAAGCTTGTGGGAGGCCGGCAAATCATGGAAGCGCTGGGCTACTTGACGGTAAATTGAAATTAATTGACCCCTCGACCTCTGTACCCAACCCCACAGACGCCCGGCGGCCGATGGAGCCCACACTGTACAGCTCAGCTGTTCTTCCTGCCGAGTCTGATGCCTGGCGGGGAGGCTGGCGCACGTTCGACGGACCTGTACACCAGAATTGCCGTGGCACACACGTGTCAGTGAGACAGTGCCAGACTCACTCCGCGTTTAAATGTTAATCTAATTTGCTTGTAAATTACGTGCTTAGCGCGATCAGCTACCTGCTGGGCAGTGTAGTTTTGCCCTTGTCTTGCCCTTGTCACTGAGCACACGGGAACTGGGGGTTTGGCGCGGCAGTTATTCTTTTATATTCTGCCAACAGATCTCAAGTTGGGTAAAAGGGTACTGCTTCGTTAAAACCCCCCTTTGGTGGCACTCCTCGGGGCTCAACCAGATAGCAACTATTTAGTACCTACACAGAGCTGGATGACCAGCGCTGTCAGGGATCATGATTCATGAGGCCTAACTCTACAAGACCTTTGAGGACACCCAGCCTATGTATCAATCTCTACCATCAGACTCTCCAACAGTATTATCCTTAGTCAAGAGTGTCTGAGCACTGCTAACACCCTATGCTCTATCGATGGCTTTTTTGAGTACCCAAGTTGGATAGCCCCAAGCTTTGAATCTATCAATCATGTTACTGCTCTCAAGTCTATATGTTGCAGTTTCTTTTTGCCCTCAGCAATTCACCATAACGAATGCTCCACTTCAATGATTCTGGGTGGCAGCTGAGGGCATGAAGAATACTGTTGCCCGCGGGGCTCTTGCGGAACAGAGCAGTATGTATTCTGTTCTCTTTAATCTCTAAGCGCACATATGGATATTCTGCAGTGGTGTTGCTGACGTTGCCAGTAAGTTGAATATCGCGATCGTTGTTGTTGAGTTTCTCAACAAACTTGTTGGCTTCCAACTCAGAGCCCCTCCAAATGATGAACAAGTCATCTATGTACCTGAGCCACATCTCGACCCTGCGTGTGTCAGGTACATAGTCTGTACTCCCAGAGATCCATGAACAAATTGGCGAAACTGGGATCAAAGCACTATCCCATTGCCGTTCCAGTGGTTTGTCTATAGAGGACACCGCCAAAAAGGGAGATATTGTTAGTGAGACAGTACTCCGTCATTTCTAGGATCATACGGCTATGCTCTCTGTACTTCACATGTCTGTTCTTGAGGAAATGTGAGCATGCTTCTAGCCCTTGCTGGTGGTCAATGATAGTGTAGAGAGAATGTACATCAAGTGTGATCAAAAGGAAATTGCTCTCCCATTTGATGTTCTCTATTCTGCCCATGAAATCTTTAGTGTCCCTGATGTAACTCGTGGGTTTCATGACAAAGTCTCTGAGAAAGTGGTCAACATATTTAGATATGTGTTCTGCTACACTTCCTCTGGATAATACAATAGGAAGCCAGGGGGTCTGACTGGGTCCTTATGTATTTTGGGCAAAAGATAAAGTACTGGCAGTTTGGGATGGCCTTTATTAAGGTAACAGAACCTCTTCCATTCGAGGATCCCCTTGTCTTTCTATGTGATCAATTTTTCCCATATGGTGGTAATGATGGTATTATATGTATCCCTGGAAATAGGTATGTAAAAGTTAGTGTTGTTCAGTTGACGGAGAGCTTCTGTGATGTATTGATCTCTGTCTAGAACAACAACATTGCCCCCCTTGTCAGCGGGTCGAATGACAATGTCCCTGTCCTCAGCAAGAGACTTGAGTACTGTTTGCTGATGAAAAATCAGATTTGTATTGTGTTTGTTCTTATTGAACGACTTGTGTCTAAAATCTGTTAGTGCATTGGTAACACTCTCGTGAAAGATGTCGACCTCAAATTGGTGACAAAAGGCGATAGGAACAGGTCCAGAAACACCTTCCTTTCTGAATTATTATGTAGTATACTCACAGCAATGCCTGTTTTTAATGTCACCTTCACTTTTAACAGGGGTTTGAAACAAGCATTGGATATTCTGATTTGAATTCATCATCTCGATCCTATATTAACATATTGGAATTTATTGGCATATTTGGAGATGCCAGCCGGCTAGATGCGGCTGTCAATTTGTGTCTATCCTTTAACGCCAGAACTGTATTTTCTTTCTTTTTCTGGCAACTTGGGGGTGCATGTCGATTTTATCACACCCGTTCACATAACCCCTGCATCACCATGTTGTACATACACCACATTGTGGGAGCACACACACGTAATCCTGTCTTCATACCCCGTAGAATAGAGATCCCTGGAAATATACATTTGCAGTGCAACCATAATCCCGTGGGGTACATTACCCGTTATCATTCGCACAGATCATTCATTTTAGTATTGTGTGCTGATGGTCCCAGTGGCTGTGATATACATCATCCCAGTTGCAGCATGTTACAGTTAGGTTGACCGCCTCTGATTGATTAACAAGGTACTCTATAGAAGAATTCACTCACGTAGATGTATTACAGGTTTGATAGTGTGTAATTCTCTGCTTATTATGGTATGATGTTACAATTCAACTAGCGTGTGTTAACTATGGAGTATTTTTTCACTGTCCATTATCGGCATATACAATTATGACATGATTGAACCCTAATAGATAGGAGGCATTTATATCTATTGCCGATATATTCATTTACTTTTTTTGTAAGAATATCTCACACAAGTTCCTTTATTTATATACCTGGATATGTAACTGTTATACATGACTTGATAGTATGTTCTCACTGTTTACAAACTTTGAACTGTATTTCCAAGGCAGATGGAGCACAGGTATTTGACTTGAGAATGGGAAATGGGAAATGAAAATTGTGTATTTCATTGTGAAAGCTAATGTAATGATCTGGACAAAATGACAAAACATCTGGACAAAACAAATGTGTTTCATTGTGAAAGCTAATGTAATGATCTGGACAAAATGACAAAACATCTGGACAAAACAAATGTGTTTCTAAAATATATTTAAAGCAGATATTTGAGTGGAAATTCACATTGAGATATGGGCACTTACTGATGAGTTTGGTTTCATGGTTCCTATAAGTAATCCTACCATGTGATGGATTGCTTGACTTTCTGGGGAATATAAAGAGCATGCATATACTATCCCACAGAGTAAACTCCTGCCCATTCCTGTATGAAACGCGGAACAGAAAGGGCATTTTCACTGAGAGAAAGATGAAAGAATGTCAGGAAAAAATTGTTAGGGCACTAGGGAAAACGAGAAGACACAGCAACACAGAAGCTTGCTACATCTACGCAATGGGCTTTCTAGAGGCGATTAGCCTTCAGAGAAAGCTGAAGTGCTCATCTTGCTGTCAGACACCGGCCTGCAGAATGCCATGCTCAGCGTGCAGCCGGGCTCCCTCGTGGATTAGACTGCTCTGGCCTTGGCAAGATACCCAGGGGCGTAACACAGACCCCCGCAGCCCCCGTGGTGCGGGGGGCCCCGAACTGCCGGGGGCCCCATCTGGTTGTGTGTGATCCGTCACGCTGAGTAGAGTTGCGCTGCATGAGCCTGCACCCCAGTGGCCGGGCCGGCACACCTGCGCTGCTCTTATTTATCTTGTATTCATGTTTGCATGAAGTAAATACTGAGGTTTGCACCTCTTTCCTAGAATGCACTATGCACCGTCAAAGTTACGGAGTTTGAATGGGCACGTACGCGCCGCAAGACGTTACGTTACGTGATTTCCTGCTGTCACCGGCTGTAGTTAAGCTTGTGGGAGGCCGGCAAATCATGGAAGCGCTGGGCTACTTGACGGTAAATTGAAATTAATTGACCCCTCGACCTCTGTACCCAACCCCACAGACGCCCGGCGGCCGATGGAGCCCACACTGTACAGCTCAGCTGTTCTTCCTGCCGAGTCTGATGCCTGGCGGGGAGGCTGGCGCACGTTCGACGGACCTGTACACCAGAATTGCCGTGGCACACACGTGTCAGTGAGACAGTGCCAGACTCACTCCGCGTTTAAATGTTAATCTAATTTGCTTGTAAATTACGTGCTTAGCGCGATCAGCTACCTGCTGGGCAGTGTAGTTTTGCCCTTGTCTTGCCCTTGTCACTGAGCACACGGGAACTGGGGGTTTGGCGCGGCAGTTATTCTTTTATATTCTGCCAACAGATCTCAAGTTGGGTAAAAGGGTACTGCTTCGTTAAAACCCCCCTTTGGTGGCACTCCTCGGGGCTCAACCAGATAGCAACTATTTAGTACCTACACAGAGCTGGATGACCAGCGCTGTCAGGGATCATGATTCATGAGGCCTAACTCTACAAGACCTTTGAGGACACCCAGCCTATGTATCAATCTCTGCCTACGTGACTGCCACGAAAACAAAGAGGGCTGATGGAAAACGTACTAAAACGAGCATCTAAAATGATGATTTTTGTCTCTGACATGTTCTGTTTATGCTTGGCTTTTTTCCTTAGATATTTTTTTTAGCTAGTCGTTCTTTCCGATTTTATTTGAATGGTGAGCTTAATTTCAAAGTTCATCACTCAAAGCTTACGTAATCTTGCCACTTTCACTACGAGCTGTGCCTGCTCTACTGGGTCACACCTCTTTACTGTGTTATTAATTTTACACCCAAATCCTGGTTATTTACACACTGAACGGTGGGACGTGCGCATTTCCACAGAGAACATGTATAGTTAGACAACAAAGTTAAGCTGATCAGCGTCCTTGCTCTGTACTGAAAGCATTAAGCATTCCCTGGTCAAAAAGGAAGATCATCTTGGAGTCATTCTGAAGCCATCTGATGACTTCAGCTGAGCTATTCCTGTAATTATCTGGGGACGTCATCTCAAACTATCCTGAAGTATGCCTATAGGGGGAAATATTTAAATGGGATGACTCTTACTGTAATCACAAAAACTACTCTAGGATGGTGTTCTGATGACTTCCACTAGCAGAGTGATTACCTTTTACAACTCCACGAATACTAATTGACAACTTTGGGATGAGTGTGAATTACTCCAGGATGGGCTCCAGACAATTTAAAGATGATTGTGGATTATTGTATGATCCTATTACCGCTTTAGGATGGACGTTGATTACCCTGGAATGATCCCATGATAATTTCAGGATGAGTGTGGATTACTCCAGGATAATTTAATGATAACTCAATAATGAGCATAGATTATTTAGGATTACACCTTAAAAATCCCATGTTACAAGCACATTAGCCCCACTGCCAATATTCCCTTGCAGGGTCCCACTATTAGTTTAGGAATATGGATTTGCTGGTAGGGGAATATTTAGAGGATCACCTCCTCAATGAACCCGCCTGTCAAAAACAGGCCTCTTGGATCCAATATGCCTTCTTTATACAATACCATGAATTATTTGCAGTGCCATGAGTTCTAAAGTAAGACCTAGATTTACAAAAGTGTCACTTAACGCAGCGCAATTCCCAAATTTGCTGCGTTGCATCACAGGGTGAGAGCAGGAAAGTGCCATGTCTACCCCTTTCTCGAGCACCATGCACACACATTTGCACTATGGTGCAAAGGTGTCTGCGAGAGTCTAGCTTAGGTTTTGTAATGGAAGGGCCCCCTTGCAGTACAAAAAATACTATACCTAGAAAAACCTGAAAACTTTTCCATTGTGGATGAGTGTTGTAACAAATACCAATTTGCTCTGGTTTATAAATCTTGAAAAGATTTTGCGTCAAGTCCGCATTATAAAACTTAAGCAAACCAAAAATAAAACTTCCATAAATCTGGTCCCAATTATAAGATCAATATTCTCCTACTCTGGAAGATTACTTTTTAAACTCTACCGTGAGATGCGGGCACTGTACAAAATAAATCTCAGAAACAATCCTTTTGGCTAGCTTTGTGCTGTAGAAATACCATATGCATACAAAAGTTGTGGCTTCAACAAGGTTATACTTTGCATTCAGATAAGATTAACAACTTGTGCAGCTACTCCCACACTCTTGACTCACTGGGACTTGCCTTACTTGGAGGTACAGAGCATTATCTGAAGCTGTTTAATGTGGTGACCAGTGGCAAAAGACTGAAAAAAGTAATGGTTAAATGAAAAAGCATCAAAGGGGATGTGTTAACATGTAATTTTATTGATCTAAAACACACCTTTGGCCCCATAGGAGCCTGGATACTTAACAAGAGAACATAAAGAAAGTCCAGGACACTGTTCAAGAGGGGAAAATGCCAGAATACTACAAAAAGGCTTAATGAAAGCCAGCAACTTCAATGTTTGTTTTTAGATTCAGAGTTTTCTTTAGTCCTCTTCCAGTATTGAAAATCTTTATAGCCAGCTTCCTTCTCATAGTTCTGTTGTCCAGTGATGGCCATCCTTCATCCCTGCACATAGACCTCGTAGCGTCTGGAGGAAAAGAAATTAACATACATCAGTATCATGTTAACACCACTATTTTAGGTTTTTAATAGGACTGGGCTGTCCTTAAAATGTTCCAATCCTTTTATTTCATATAGTGTGCCCGATGAGATATGGTTACAAGGGTTCATAAGTTTAACATTAAGGTTACTTGGTCAAAGAGGTAATGGTGAGAGCAAGGCATTGATGAAGAGGTGGGCAGGAGGAAAAGAAAGAAGACTCACCTGTCCAAGTGAAGAAACCGCTGCTGTTCACCTGGCGCTGTCACCCTTCCTCTGCAAACAGAAAGCAATCAATACCAGATTTCATTTACAAAACCATCATGGAGGCAGCCATGTTTAGCCTGAACTCTACTTAGAGTATTCTTATTTGGAAAACAGTCTAAAAAATTACCATACTGACCAGAAATCCAAATAGGAGCTAACAACCAAATGCTAGGAACAGGGCAACTGATCTAATTATTGGAAGAGCTGAAATTAAATCCCAACTCAAGGCTATGTACCAGATTTGCATGTCATTTGTAGCACAAATTCTCAATGAGTTACAACCCCTCCCTCACTGTTCTTTTGCAGACGGCTGTTAGTTAAGTGTGAAGGAGTCTGTGTACAATAATATGATCCAGGACCACATATGCAAACATATATTTTAACACAGTATGTATATTCATGTATTTTCATAGTCCTAAATCAATCAGAGTGGAAATTGTGCCAGTAGTGGCTGGGTGTGGGTCTGCTTGGGCAACAGAATCCCCCAATACCAGTTGACAAGTGCAAACACAGCCATGAGGCCATGCTTAGTAAGAGCAAAGCAAGGCAAGTTTGCCCCATGGCACTGTTCACCGCCATGCGGAATGGGGCACTGACCACATAACTTAAATAACTTAATTACAAGGAACAGGGCACAACTCTGAGTTCCAGACCATGGACAATGGATATATAATGTCAGGTCACCAGTTGCTATTTCTTTTTGCAGGTTGTAAGTTGCTTAGTCTTACTGGCTGAGAAAAACTTGAAAAAACTAGGGGTTCACTATATATTAGCACAAGGACATTATTTAATATTTTTGGCAAGGTAGCATGAGAAAGGTAATATTGTTGCAAGTGTTCAAACATTTTTGTAAGACTGAATCTCAATGCACAGCCACGGTTGCAGTGGCTTTCAATGGCCAAGTGATGGTGCAGGTCAGAAATAGACGTCTAGGACATCCAGAGACAGGAGAGAGATATCCTATGTGTTCTTTTCCAGCTTTGGAAAGTGATAAGATCGGCATTTAAGAGTTGACTGATTCAATGTTGTCCCTTTACAGTTCCATGACTGTGGCACCAAGCCCCTTCACCACTCATTCAAACAAAGATGCCTCTGGAAATACTATCAGGGCAGAGTGATAGCTTTCAAGGATACCAGGGATCAATCTGTTCCATAACTATCAAAGTATTTCAAATTCGGATCCATTATACATCCTCCTTTCAGCATCTAAAACAGGTAATACTGAAGATGGCCATAATCTATGACACAAAAGCTGGTTCACAAAAGAAAAGGCCCTAAACACCCAGCATTAGACAGAACAAGGCTCAAGGAGAGCAGGGTGCGGGCATTGTCAGTCACGCCCGCTCCTATTGCAGACAGGGAGCTGGGTGGAGTCAAGTGTGGATAAATTGGTCGGTCTGTGACAAGCATATGGTTCACGTTCAGTCACAGATCTGCCTAGCATTTCCCGCACTCCCTTTGTGTTGTCGACTTACCTGCTCGGGTCCTGTTGTCCCGCATTTGGGAATTCGTGGTACCTTGATTGGACGTCTCTGACATGTTACGGCTCCTTCACGTGGGTCTTCGTTGATCTCTTCTTCCGGGTTCCTGTCCGCATCCACGTTCCCTCGCTGGAGGTACCTGCTTGTGTAGCTCTGTTTCTTCGCGCCGGAGTTTCTTCAGCCTCTCGTCCTGTACAGAATACAATGAGAGAAGAAAGATATATTTAACCAAAGAATCCTCGTCTATCAGGTATATGGTAGGATGATGGTGTTATATGGTTAGAAGGACATAGTTACTTATCTGATTTATCTGATCCACCGAGAGTGGAAAAACGGTTATTCTTTTGTTTCCCTTATTTAACACGGGCTGGTTATAAAGAGAAAATAGATGTAAGTTAGTGTCCTGATTTCTTAAGGAGACGCTATATTCTTATCTGACCTAGCACCTTTTTGAGTAGATTTTTCATATTACATACTATCTAGGAAAATATGTTTTTTGCCTTGTATTAACTAGGATGTATATTTTGGGGGTCTAATTGAGTGTTACAGTGGCATTTGTTAAGGTTAGTCCCTCTCATTGTTTTTTGCAATTATACATATAACCTATTTTACCATAAGGTGAATAACTAAGCTCACAAAAAAGGCCCACTGCCCATTCTGCAGAACCAGGCAAACAAAGATTTGGGCTCTCAGCCATGCTGCATAGCCAGGCTAAGAAAAAGCAGGGCCCTGGCCGAAGGTGCATAACATAGGCTCAAATACAATATACCAGTGCTTAGCTGCATAGAACACATTTAATTCAGGCTGCATACACTAGATGTGGAGCACTGATCTGTGCCAGACACAAGAGCTCACATTTATAAGGGGTCACTGGTCCGTGTTTCATACTCTGGCTTCACCCACAAAACTAGCCTATGTTACACAGTAACGTTTAAGGAGACAAAAGAACAATAAATAGTGCCACGTTTTTTGGTTTGAGTTCAGTGAAGCAGCCCTGATACCAGGAGTTGGAGCTAGTGGAGTTACAGAAGGACAGCATCATAATACAAAGGTTTACTTTTTGCTTTTATACACACTTTTTCCAATATAAAAATAATTATTTGGGCCACCGCCCTGACTTGCCTCTCCTCTCGTGCAATTTAAAAGGTAATTTTTTTCCATTTCGCTTTATAAACATAATTAACTGTGCGCTGCCACAGAAAATGTCAGTTTTAACTCTGCAACAGCTGAAATGCATGTGTTAATGGCTGCACTGATTAGGTTTACCTAATGGGTGCTTGCGAACGGCATGGTCTCTGGACAAGGCCTCTTCCAGAAGCCAGGGTGGGAGTGGCATGCTGTGTGGCGTCTCAATCATACCCATCCGTTGCAGCTTGCTGACTGCTGTGGAGGAAAGAAAGGGCTCGGAAAGAAGGAGACTGTGTCTGCGCTACTGCTGCATTACTTTATTACACACTGATTGGGAAATGCCATCCAAACAAGAAGCATGGCATCGTGAAGAGGGCAGAAAGCAACAAAAATTAACCTAAGCAATGATGGGGAAAAGATGACTGCTGTAGGGGCTGTGTGCGCTCGTATGGTGGGGGGAGGGCTTTGTAATGCGAAGCAGAAGGGGAATCAAAATGGGCAGAAGCAGCGACTGGAGAAAAGCATCAGTAAAGATACATATAAAAGTTCTTACACAAAGGCTATAAGGAAGGCAAGCCCTAGTACACTGGTGCGCCTGAGTTTTCAAAGGAAGTGAGGCATCGACTGCGGGAACAAGACAGGAGGCAGCAAAGAAGTTCAACGCTGCAATAAACCAATTGTAGGCAGGAATAAAGCAGTTGTATCGATTACAGAAGGTCTTGCTTGCAGCAACGCTTGCGCGCTAAAAATGCATATTTATTAACCATACGAAATAAAAACAAACACTTTAGACAAACATATACAAATGATTTACATTACGTAGAAATATATTGCAGTATTTCCCAAAACCATCGAAGATAACCATTGTGTCGATTTTGCAGGGGTTTGTCACAGCAGTTAAGTAGATGAAGTAAACAAAATGGGGAGATGAATGGTAAGGGTATGTGAAGCACACAAAGGGAGAAGAGGCGAGGTTGAAGAAGACTGGAAATCAATCAATCAATCAATCATTTGTAAAGCGCACTACATACCTGCGAGGGTCTCAAGGCGCTGGGGGGGCGCTACTAATCGAACAGCCAGGTCTTGAGTATCCTCCTGAAGGTCAGCAGGTCTTGGGTCTGTCGTAGGCTCAGTGGGAGGGTGTTCCATGTTTTGGCGGCAAGGTGGGAGAAGGATCTCCCGCCGGCGGTTGTTCTTCAGATGCGCGGGACGGTGCAAGTGAGAGGTCGGCGGAGCGTAGCTGGCGGTTGGGGATGTAGAAGGAGAGACATCTGTTGAGATTAGATTGAAGTCAGACTGTTGTAATGGGGTAGATTGGGGAGGGGCTGGTTTGATTGGAGTGTGGTAGAGAAGATTGGAGAGAGGTAGATGGAATGGATTGAAGTAAAGTAGAGTGGAGTGTGGTAGAGTGGAGTGTGGTAGATTGGATGGATTAGAGGAGGGGAGTGGGGAGATTTGGGTAGAGTGGAGTAGACTGAGGTAGTTTAGGTTGGAGTGGGATACACTGGAGTGGAGTACATTGAGTGGATTAGAGTATGGTAGATTTTAGTGAAGTGGAGTTGGATATAGTGGAGTGGGATAGCAGAGTGGAGTACAGGGGAGTGGAGAGCTGTGTTGTAAAGTGTCTTACAGTAGAGTTTGCATTTCACCTAATGTTCTTGAAATTTCACGTAATTACTTTAAAAACAATTATACGAATTCCACACTCTCTTAGTCAAATGAGAGCTGAAAAAGGGGCAAGAGGGAGGCGAGTTATAAAAGGATAGGGAGAGAACTGAGAAATAACTAATGCTTCTCTCTAGTAGTTTCCTGCCACCTTCATAGTTTTCAGTTTCAAAACATTCCCCTCACAAGTTATCAATGATGAGAAAGAACAGTTCAGCAACAAAAATGTATATTGAAGCCATTAAATAATTAATGCAATACAGAATATGTGAGACCTCACATCCTCAATTTTTTAAATCTTAGAACACTTTCTCTAGCACCACTGGTTTATAATTAGCTTCTTGGGGGAACTGCGAAAGCCCATGGTTAAGCTATGCCAACAGGTGGTCTCACACTGTTCCAATAGCCCTAGGAGAGCGCGTTAAAAGGTGTTGCCACTGTCCATGAAAAAGCATAACAGAGTGATAGATGTGATAATTACATTCATGTGTTGACATAACTGGCACCGAAAAAACCTTTCAGTCTCAGTTACGCAAGTACCTAAAAGGCCATCAATTTGAATATAACACGATGAAAACATCACATATGCTTGATGGGTGAAGCGAGTAAATACGCTATCAAACCGTGCAATGCTAAACATGTCAGTAATGCTGCAGGAACAGTGTTTCGAGATATGGAACGCCTACTTCTTGTACCAGAACGAAACCCAGAAGTTAATGTCCACTCTTCCTTGTCCAGACCAAAGTGCATGTTGTGTCAGCTAGATAATGCAGCAGAGGGGCTTCAGTGCCTAAGAGACTAAAAGAGTAAAACAATGCATATAAAAATCATATAAAAAGGTGCACTTAACATTCAATGCCCTCCTACAGAACGACGGCTAAAGATCATGGAGTTGACTAAATGAAATCACCCTTTAACTGGTCATCATTAAGACTAGCGTTCTGCCAGAAATAACCCACTTTTTAGGTCTCGCCTGATCCAGCTCATGTGCTGGTCTGGCCGAGACATTTAGTGTACGGGTTTTCAAAGTGCTGCCACACGGCCTAGCGCTTGCGTTCACGCGAGCGTGCATGCGCTCAGCCGGCAGCTTTCAGCACCCGAGGCGCCATCTGGAGCGTTCACTTTTTCCGCCCGCGTCACGTGGCCAATGCTTGTTTTCCAAGCATTGGCCGCGCGCACACAACTCCCGCTTCTCCCCCTCCCCTACCACATATGGCGTCTCTCGCGCGCGGCCAATGCTTGCTTTTTTTGGCTCCGCTCGCATCTCCCTTCTCCCCCTCTGTTGTCAGTTTTGCCTTTTAGCGCTTGCTTGTTCTCTTTGGTTGTATTTCACTTTCTCCATTTTACTCTTTCTTAGGTCTCTGTCTCACACTCTTTCCTTTTTCTTTGAGCTCTATATTTGTCTTACTTCCCTTGTTCTTTTTCTCCCATTCTTTTTGCATGCCTCGCTCGTTTTTTTCTCTCTCTTTTCACCTACCCTTTCTACCTCTCTTTGTTTCTCTCTCTGTTTAACCCATCTAGGCCCCCGTTGCCCTCCATCTAAGCCTCTCTCTTCCAACATTTTAAATTGTGCGTCGTTGCAGTATCTGACTTCTTGCACGGATACATCGGCAGGCAGGAGGCAGCACGTGCCTCCCGGAACCCGAGGACGTCTCCTGACCATCTCTTTGTCTCATGATATAGTTGAAATCGATATGCCTACAACAGGCTTCCTGGAAATAGCATCTATTTCCAAATCTTCCTGAAATAAGCTGGCATCTGCCTAGGCGCTGTATTGAACTGCATTAAAATTACATTTATGTAGTGCTTGGCACCCCTGACGAGAGGCGGTAGCGCTATATTTTGTGTTAAGTAAATGAAGCATGTGCCGTGCTGATCAGTGTTGATCAAGGTGGGATAATGGCATTTTAATGCCAGCTGGTATGCGACAAGTGTATGACAGGTTACAAACACCAATGTCGTGGTCCAGGGATATCCACACAGTGGGCACAGCCCAGGGGAGGGGTGAGGAGGGGGTGTGCTTAGCACGGCTCTGCAGCTGAGTTCTCCGTCTCACATTATCAGGTACAACATTAAACTAGAGGAAACGGTACATTATGTCTGCTTCCAGCTGTCCTTAATCACGTGTGCCCCCTGCATGCAACAATTCACTGTTCTCCACACTGCCCTCTCGAAAAATATTTTGGAGTTAAAAACATAGCACAGGGATGGCTTCTAAAGTCATTCAGTTTGACCTGGGTTACCTTCAAGCCCTGCCCGCTGCTGTACAACATTTTGAAATTCTTAAACTGTTATCATCTGAAGTGCAGCATATTTTTTTTTCCCTCTTTTTGTAATTTATTTAAATAGTCTAACACTTGTTTTGCCCATATTCAATGCCCGGGTAATCTAACCTGCATCGTGGACAATCTAGAGCTTGCACTGAGCATGTCCCTTTCACCACAAGGTGAACTGGCTCCAGCACATGCCTACCTATAATGTTTTGCATTTTATTTCTACTAGCCGGAGGTACTATTTAAAAATTGAAATATTGGTATTTGCAACTTTAAAATGCCTTTTTAATAAAGTTAAAAAATATCAAGTTTTGAAGGATCTAACACAGATCTAACCTGTCACTAAAACAGCCATAAAAACTCTGTAGTTTGCCTGCCAGCCCCCTTTTTCTCATTTTCCCCCACCCCATGCTATCAGGGGTTACAAGAACCCAAGCTTCCCCACCACACCCACACTCTTTACTTCCCTCTCCATGCCATAGATGTTCTGCAGTGAGCTCAGGGGTTCTGCTAACTCAGACTGATCACAGCGCTGTCATAATATCTATAACTGCTCTCTTGTCTTTCTTTTGTGTCTGATGATAGTGCTTAGAAGCAGGCACTCTAGGTCATATGCATTGTCCATGCTGCTCACTCTTTCCACAAGGTAGGTGGAATGCTTCTTTCCCACTCAGCATGCCCCTTGCCACCAGTTTACTTACTAAGTGCCCTTCCATTTTCGGTGCTTTGTAGCACTTTTAAAATCTTCTTAGTTTTTCATGGCTCAAATGGGTGTAATTTCTGATATTTATGTTTTCCCTTATTCATTGCTTGATTTTGCTTGTGAGAAAATGTCACTCATAGTCGTTCAAATGTCCCTCATAATTGCACTGAAATTATGAAAATGTCACACATAGCAATCTGAAACCTTGGCAGCTATGTTTGCCTGGCCGCAAGATGGCCACTTTGAGAGGATGCTCTATCGGTTGAAACGGACATCTGACATTTATTTGCAGCCGGATGCAACATTGGGGCAAATATATAATTGCTGCCTCTACCAGACGCCCTGCTGAGCCCGGTGTGGCCGCCCATTGGTAGTTTTGCTGCCGGAGTGACCGAATTGTGGCCCACATCCTGGTGGACTGCAGCTGCTGCTGGGAGCGTTGGCGTGGGGAAGGAGACGCCCGCTGCTGTACCTCGCTTCGTGGATGCCCTTGAGCGGTGGGCCCGCTGGCGGTGCCTCTGCAGAGGCGGGATATCTTCACTGGCTTCTGAACCGCTCCAGGGCGCGATCAGAGGGAGAGAGGCTTTGTGTCGCCTGGGAATATGTCCTTCCCCCCCACCCTCCCCCAGACGACAATGAGCTGCAGTGGCATACGGGGCCCCCCTTCTGCCCACTGTTGCCTGTCGTGGCTGGGCCCCCGTTGCCTCCTGATGATTCCTGTGGTGCTGGGGCCGTCCACTCAGGACTTCAGCTGTAATTGTGGCTGGGCCTGATTCTTCTTTGGTATTGTCGGGCCCTCGGCTGGGCCATTTGAACTGGACTGTGTGGGGCGCTCTACTCCTACTAGAATGTTGACTGCTTGAGGCTGCTGCGGGCTTGCCTACCTCTCCCGCGGGCCTCTTTGGTGCTGCTGGACACTTCCTGTTTACCTCTGGCTTCCCTATGGGGCACCCTGGATGTTTGACCCCCGGGGGCTCGCTACCAGCCTTGTTAGAGAACTCTTGGATGTCGTGGCATGGACACTTGGGACAGTGAGCTGGAGTGAGGTAATCCAGCATGCTGCCTCCGCCCACCACCACTCGGTCTTCTACCCCCATGGCCATCTCCACCTCGGGGATACCTCCAGACCCAAGACCACCGCCGTGAGTACAACAGTACCTTAAGGCCAGACTGAACACGGCAAGAATTTCATGCTCTGTAAATATGTAGTATATAATCTGTAGCCGAAGAGCCAGGTCTTGAGGGTCTTCCTGAAGGTGTTCAGGGAGGGGGCTCGTCTGTTGTCTGGCGGTAGCTCATTCCAGGTTTTGGCTGCAAAGTGGGAGAAGGATCTTCTACCTGCTCTGGCTCTGTGGATGCATGGGGTTTCGGCCAGTGCGAGGTTGGAAGATCGAAGGTTTCTTTTGGGTATATAGAAGTTGATTCTGTCATTGAGGTATTTGGGTCCGGTGTTGTGTAGGCATTTGTAGGCATGGATGAGTATCTTGAAGAGGACTCTTTTCTCCACAGGGAGCCAGTGAAGTCTTCGTAGGTGATGTGTTCATGCCAGGGGATGTCGAGAACGAGTCTAGCAGCGGTGTTCTGTATTATCTGGAGTTTGCGGAGTAGGGACTTGTTGATGCCAGCGTAGAGTGCGTTTCCGTAGTCCAGCCTGCTGGTGATGAGTGCGTGGGTGACTGTATTCTTTGACTTGGGGGGGATCCACTTGAAGGTTTCGCGGAGGATGCGGAGGGTGTTGAAGCAGCTGGAGGTGACGGCGTTGACCTGGCGATTCAGGTGAGTTATGATTTGAGTACAATGCCGAGTTCTTGGCGTGGTCTGAGGGGTTTGGTGGGCTTCCAAGGGCAGTCGGCCACCATGTGCTGTCCCATGCTGAGGGGGTGGTGCTGAGGACGAGGACTTCTGTTTTCTCTGTGTTGAACTTTAGGCAGCTGTTGGTCATCCAGACTGCGACGTCTTGCATTCCTTTCTGGAAGTTGAGTTTGGTGGTGGTGGGATCTTTGGTGAGGGAGAGGATGAGTTGGGTGTCATCAGCGTAGGATATGATTTTGAGGCTGTGTTGTTGGACGATGGCTGCGAGGGGGGCCATGTAGATGTTGAAGAGGGTCGAACTCAGTGATGACCCCTGTGGGACTCCGCAGGTGATGTTTGTCGGGTCGGAGAGGAAGGGCGGCAGTCTGATCCTTTGGCTTCTTCCGGTGAGGAAAGATCGGATCCAGTCCAGGGCTGTTCCTTGTATGCCTGCGCTGTGTAGTCTGGTGGTTAGTGTGCGGTGGGAGACGGTGTCGAAAGCGGCTGACAGGTCGAGTAGGATGAGGGCTGTGGAGTGGCCTTGGTCCAGGAGGGTGTGGATGTGGTCTGTGGCGGCCAGTAGGGCGGTCTCTGTGCTGTGGTTGGTTCGGAATCTGGATTGGGATGGGTCGAGGACGGCGTTCTCTTTGAATCGTGTCACTTCCTTATTGACTGTTTTCTCTGCAACTTTGGCGGTGAAGGGGAGGAGCCAGATGGGCCAATAGTTCTTGAGGTTGGTGGAATCAGCTGTGGGTTTCTTGAGCAGAGGTCTGACTTCTGCGCGCTTTCAGTCGTCTGGGAAAGTGCCTGTTTTGAATGTGGTGTTGATGGTGCACTGTAGTCCGGGTGCGATGGTGGCCGTGGCTCTGTGGTAGATGTGAGGGGAGCAGGGGTCAGTGGGGGCCCTCGAGTGGATGCCTTTCATGGTCGAGGCGGTGTCTTTGGCCGTGATCGGTGTTAAGCTGGATATGGTGGGCTGGCTGGTGTCTTTGGGGGGCAGGGGGCCGTCTGTAGCGCCTGGTGGAGGGTTGACAAAGTTGTCGTAGAGGTTTTTGATTTTGAAGTAGAAGTAGGTTCCAACCATGTCGCAGAGGTCTTGGGATGGGGTGATGTCTGTGGCTTTGCTGCGTGGGTTGGGGAATTCTTGAATGACGCTAAAAGGTTCTTTGGAGTTGGTGGAGTTGGCAAGGGTTTTGTTGTGGATGAAGTTCCTCTTGGTGGCTCTGATTTGGTTGTGGTAGTCTGTCACGGCGTCTTTGTAGGTGGTGTGGTTTTCGGTTGTCTTGGTGTTTCTCCAGTTCTTCTCCAGGTGTCTGCAGGTGCGTCTGGCTTCTTGGAGAGCAGTGGTGAACCAGGTGGCTTTCCTGGGGCGTTGTATGTTGGGGTTGCATAGTGGGGCGAGCTCATCTGCGCAGTTGACTATCCAGGTGTGAAGTTCTTTGGCTGCGTTGGTTGCGTCAGATGCCCAGGTGTTGTTGTCTCGGGTGAGGGTGGAGTTGAGTTGCTCGTCTGTAAATTTGCTCTAGTTCTTTCGTGGTGGGCGTGGGGCTGGTTTGGGTGCCTTGGGTTTGTCGATGGTGAAGTGTACGCAGCGGTGGTCGGTCCATGGCGGTTGCGTTGTGTGGCTAAAATGGACGCTGTAACCTGCCGTGAAGATGGGAACAAGGGTGTGTCCTGCTCTGTGGGTTGGTGTGTTGACGAGTTGTTTAAGTCCGAGTTGGGGTCGCTGGTGTTGTCGAGGTGGAAGTTCAGGTCTCCAATGAGTATCTTGTTCGCTGAGGCGATGGTGTGGGGTGCGATGAAGTCGGTGATGGTGGCGGCGAATGGTGTCCAGGGGCCGGGGGGTCTGTAGGCGAGGGTTCCTTGGAGTGTGGCTTTAGGGGAGGTTTGGATCTTATGTGAATTTAGAACTTTTCTGTTTGTATCTTTTATGTAACTCATGTACTCCGAAGTCTTTATGTAATGTAACTGGTCCTTTTGTAAAGCGCTCTGACACCTTCGGGTAAAGTTTGCGCTCTATAAAATCGCATTAAATAAATAAATACTCAGGCCTGATAGATCCAGATTAAATCCCGAGGGGGGGCCCCCCTCTGTGTACCTTGCAGGGGGGCCCCTTCAACTTTCGTTACGCCACTGATGGTACCAGTTCTCTAGAGTTGTTCCTGCAAGGAGCATCATGTGTGGAGAGACTGTGGAGTTCAGAATCTGATGAAAGATGTAAACGGTGGGCTTCTTCCTTGCATGCTTAGTCGACACCATGGGGCATATTTACAACGAAATGTCAGAGCATGGAGCTGCACCACATTTGGCAGCGCCCCGCTCTGACATTTCCAAATGGCAGGGATGCGCTGTATTTAGAAAAATATGGTGCACCCCTGTGTTTCCCCTAGCACTGGCGCTAAAATTAACTGCCTAGCGCCAACGCAGACACCCTAGTACCATAGTGCAAGGGTGCCTGCATTGCAGTAATGATTGTTTATGTGCAGGAAGGTGTCCCTTCCTGCACATCAACAATCAATAATGGCAATTTGTTACTTCTATGTGTGGTGCATTCTGCATCACACATAAAAATAACAAATCATCATTATTTAATGATTGTATCTGTGCAGGAAGGGACACCTTCCTGCACATAAACAATCATTACACGCAATGCAGGCACCCTTGCACTATGGTACAAGGGTGCTTGTGCTGGTGCTAGGCAGTTAATTTTACACCAGTGCTAGGGAAACCTTCCTGCACATAAACAATTATTAATGTCATTAGCGTTTTGCTCTTTCTATGTGTGCTGTAGAATGCTGCACACATAGAAAAAGCAAAAACGAGGGAGCATATTTACAAGCCCCATTCAAAATCTTACCTTCACTTTTTTGACGCTCTGTTGGCATAGCGCCATTTCCCATATTTACAAGGTGGCGCTAAGCCCCTTAACGTGGCTTTACGCCACCTTGTAAATGTATCCCTTTCTGCCGCAGCCCTCATCGGCAAAAGGGCGTGCAATGGGTGTTGCTGTGGGCGTTCCACTGCAACGCTTATTGCTTTTTGACACTGCCCCAGATTTACAATGCTAAGGAAGTGCCAAAAACAGCGTCATTCTAACGCCATGGATTACCAGGTGTTAGAATGGCTCTTTTCATAGAAACAGCAAATCACCATGAATGATTGTTTATGTGCGGGAAATCGTACCTTCCTGCACATAAAAATTGCCCCTGCAACACGGCTGCAGGATGCCTGCGCTGGCGCTAGGCAGCTTTTTTTTGCACCAGCACCAGGAAAAACACAATATTCTTGTGAATAAGGTGCATCCCTGCGCTTAACAAGTGTCGGAGCTCTCCGCTGCAGAATCTGGCGCAGCTCTGTTCTCCGTTTAATAAATATGCCCGGGGAGAAATTAAAGTATTTGTCCTCATTGCGCCATTCTAATGCCTGCTATGGTATGGCGTTTTTGGCCCTGCTCAGATTTACACATCTTTGCAAATCTGGGGCAGCGTAAAAATGCAATGGTTGTTGAGGTGGAAGGCCCAAAGCAACATCCATTGCACACCCCTTTCATGCAAAGTAATGTGTGTCAATGGGCCATGGCAGTGTTAAGGCCCTCAATGTGGCTTAGCGCTGCTTTGTATATATGGAGAAGGGCATAGCACCACCAGAACATCGCTAAAACTGACGTTTTGGTGGCACTATCCCCTTGTAAATATACCTCCATGTTTTAGAAAAGAAAGATTTGACCAAGCCCAATGAATTGCCGTTTCCAAGATTGGGGTCAGTCCAGAGACTTCAACCAGAGGTTCCCAATACAAGATGAAGTTGAGTCTTCTCTTATGAAAACATACACATTCTTTGAATGGTGGGAAGCAAAATAATATTTTTGAAAAAGAGAGATTAGTGAATTGTTAGAGTAAAATGGCGGTTATAAAATGCAGTTCTCACGCGGGTTTGGCGGTGCGGCGGCAGGGCGGTCCCACCGCCGCACCGTCAAACACGTAATCGGGCCCTAAGTAGACATATGTAGTCTTTGATAATTAGGTCTTGTAACAGCCAACACGTATTTCGTGGAGCACTTCTGCTTTCCTGTTAGCATCATTGATTTATTCTAGGTATTTTATGGGTAATTATTCTTTACCCTGCAGAACACAATTAAGCATTCCAGTAACTAAAATGAATAATGTTTGGGCTCATTTTTTAAGGGATAAATGTAATTAACTGAAAGTGTAAGAGATCTTAACAATGTAAGCATATCCTGGAGGCACAATATAAAGTCACAAACATATCTATTGATGGAAAAAGTCACAGTAAACCAGATATGAATATGAGTATTGACAAACAATGAATGACATAATTAGTGCCCCATGATAAGGTACAAGGCAACATAGTGACATGCTATGAATTCAGTCCCTGTTTGAATCGTACATTAAAGAAGAGTTACCGAGTAATGGATGCGTTGCAACATATTTGTGTCCTAATTAGTCATCACATCCACCACCTACTTTTTATCCCTGATGTTTGCTCTATCAGCCTGAATTTCCTTTGGATCGTCTCTTGGGTGTCCTTGCTTGGCTCTTTTGTCTTCCCTGATGACAAGGAAGGTTTGGTGCCTTGCTTATAAACTTCTGCATAATTGTTATGTTGAATCAAGAGGTATAAAACATTTTCCAAAGAGTTTTTTGTCCTTTGTGGCTGTTTCCTAAAAACGGAAACCATATAAAGGAGACACTTGACATCTTTCACATGTACTGTTACGTTTCCAGTAGCACAGTGGCGACAAGGTAGGATTTGCCCTATCTTTCGGCAATCAAGAAGGACATTTCTCAGACCTTCACAGTGTCCAGTACCTGGCAAAGCTATGAAGTAAACAAGCATTGGCATAGCCAATAGGTCTCGCTTTTGGGACCTTATAAGTATTTAGTTATGCAGCACAATATCCTTGGTGCAACAACATCAAGTGTTGCATGGCTAAACACTTATAAGTTCCCAAAGGTGAGACCTATTGGCTATTGTTTTGGATTGCTCTGTGTAACAGAGAAACAAAACTGAGCTGATGGGCTGGGAAGAGGCCAAGGGCCAGAGATGAATGAAAAGGGAGGGACATGGAGAAGGAGAAAAGAAATGCTGACAATTATACAATGCCCAATGAAGTTGCCAGTTACTTTCCCCTTTCTCCGCACATTCTTTGCATCAATTCCCCCTCAATCGCTTCCCTACACCCCCTCATTATGCTCGTCCTTTTGTCCCTGTCTCGGACACAGGAAAGTTTTGTACTCTTCTCTGGTGTTCCTAATCAGTTCTGGAGGACGAGGCCGAGGCCAAGAGAAGAGATATATTTGTTGACAGACTGAGGGGATTGTGCGTGCAGAGATTTTGGCATGCAGAAAGAGTGAACAAGAGACAGAAGGAATTGAAAGACAGACGAGACAGAGCGAGAGGCTCACAGTGAGCACTGTGGAGAGATGAGGAGAGGAGGAGGCAGCAGGGAGAGGGGAGAGAAGAGGGGGCCTGCGCCTGTTTCTCTTGCGGGAGCGAGCAAGGGAACCATCTGTTTGCAAGTTAATTACAAACAGATGGTTTCAAAGCTCGCTCCCGCAAGGGAATCGCCAAACGTGCAAGCGTTGCCATTGAAAGCAATGCAATGCATGCACGATTTTAGGCGAAAAACCGAATCGATTTCAAGAGGTCTTCTCCTATGCAGCGAATGCGTGCTGCGGAGGCGTGACCTAAAAAAAAGAGAGTAAATACTTCAGACTACTCACAGTGAAAAATAAACTATTAAAGGTTTTTGCTCACCTGGAGTTTCCAGCCCCTTTGCCTTTCCCTTAAATAGAGGGTGGTGAAATCCAAAGGGTTAAATGTAAATGTTTATCTGAGGTGAATCCTGGCATATGCTGTGTCACTAATATTTGTAATGACACAGCAGTAGCAAAGCTGCTAAATAGGGTAGCACCTCTGACACCGCTCTCAGCAGCAAATGCCCAGCAGTCTAATTTTTTCAAACGCCACAGCTGGCTGAGTCTTTAAAGTTGGAAAGCAGCTGGTTCCCACCTCGAAATGAGACAGAGAATCCACAAGGTGAATGATCTGCTAATCCACTGTTATTTTGAAAATATCTCACTTCTAACTGAGGCCCATAGAACTTAATCAGTCATTGCCAGAATATAAACAAAAACTACAAAAAGGATAAGAGCAGACAATTGGCCTTTTTTCAGTTGTTAATTTGTGCTTCTGTTTGCAATGAGCACGGCTGGGACCCATCTCTTGGCAACCCTACTCTTTGCCGCCTCCTTTTTTATCCTGGCCGAGCCTGCTGCTGCCTTTTATCTAAAGACTAACCGAGGGCAGTAGATCCAAACCTTCTTTTATTTCCATGTACTCTTAGGAACAGAAGAATGACAGCCAATATTGTAATCTGTCACTATACAGTGCATTGGCAGGCCCTCCCTTCTATTGCCAAAATCTACAATGAAAATAAACAAGCAATGGCAACACCAATAGGTTTCACCCATATGAGAGCTATTTATTTGCCAATGTCTTTTAGCCATGTTGTACAGCATAGTGGCTGCAGTTCAGCATGGCTAAAGGTTAGTGGAGTGGGGTAAAGTAGTGTGGTGTAGAGGAGAGTGGCAAAGAGGAGAGTGACATAGAGTGGTGTAGAGTAATGTAAAGTGGGGATGCATTGACCAGAGTGGTGTAGAGTAGAGTGGCGTAGAGTAGCAAAGAGAGGGCTGGAGTGGCATAGAGTGGCATGAAATGGCATAGGGTGCATAGAGTGGTGTGCCATGGCATACAGTATATTGAAGCGGTACGAAGTAGAGTGACATAGAGTAAAGTGGTGTAGAGTAGAGTGACATAGTCTAGAGTGGAGTGGCATAGAGCGACGTACAATAGAGTGGCATAGAGTTGAGTGGCATAGAGTAGTGTCATAGAGTGGTGTAGAATGGAGCATAGTGGAGTGGTGTAGAGTACAGGGGCCTTGGGAAACTGTGTAGAGTGAAGTAGAGTATGAATAAACAAAATGGACAAGTCCTTTCTGAGGTTTTCAGGTCATCGATCCTGGCCAAAACCTTCAAAGAAAGGAGCGCAAACAACTGAAAGTAGTTTTAACCCATAACTGCACTTCACATAGCACTTCACTTTTCTTACACAAACAACCTGCTCCGCTGTAACTCAGGCGTTGAAGCACAGCTGGATTGCACTAGGTGATCCAGCTGGGCCCCGATGATGAAGCATGCCACCTACTAGGTAGGTGGGTGAGGGGTTTCCTAAAACTACTTTCAGTTGTTTGCGCTCCTTTCTTTGAAGGTTTTGGCCAGGACCGATGACCTGAAAACCTCAAAAAGGACTTGTCCATTTTGTTTATTAATATGCTACTCAGGGAAGAGGACAAGTTAACTTTTTCCTTACTCTCTAGTTGTTTCTATATAGAGTGAAGTGGAATGTCATAGAGTGCTGTAGTGTAGAGTGGGGTGAAGTAGAGTGGAGCGGCATTGAGTAGAGTGGACTAGAATAGAGTGGCATAGAGTAGAGTTGAGTAGCATAGAGTAGAGTGGTATGGGGTGGAGTGGTACAGAGTGGAATGGAGTGGAGCAGAGTAGAGGGGCATAGAGTGGAATGGCAGAGAGTGGAGTGGCTTAGAGTGGCATTGTGCGTAATAGAGTGGAGTGGCAT
The DNA here is from genome assembly GCF_964204655.1 of Triturus cristatus. NCBI lineage: Eukaryota > Metazoa > Chordata > Amphibia > Caudata > Salamandridae > Triturus > Triturus cristatus. Next base: position 1,129,060,647 of record NC_140579.1, on the reverse strand, counting down.
GGAGTGGAGTGGTGTAAAGTGGTGTAGAGTGGAGTATGGTGGCATAGAGTGGCATAGATTAGAGTGGAGTGGAGTGGTGTAAAGTGCAGTGTGTACAGTTAAGTGGAGTAGCCTAGGGTGGTGTAGAGTAGAGTGGCATATAGTAGAGTGACATAGAGTGAGGTGGAGTACACAGAGTGGCATAGAGTGTCATAGACTAGAGTGGCGTAGAGTAGGATAGAGTGGTGTAGAGTAGACTGGAGTTGCATAGAGTGTAGTGGAGTAGAGTAGATTGGCATAAAGTAGAGTGCCATGCAGTAGAGTGGAGTGGAGTAGAGTGAAATGGAGTGGCGTAGAGTAGATTGGTGTATAGTAGAGAGGCATAGAGTGGTATTGTGTGCATTATGATGGTTTTGTTCGGCTGAATCAGAAATACAATCTTCTTATTTCCAGTGAAGCTGTACATTTAACTCTCTCAAAGGTCTCTGGCTTCCCCTATCTGTGCGTTCTCTGCATAAATCACTCAAACATATCACTCTTTTTCAGGCACTTCTGCCTCACTTGAGTCACCGCCTCCCCCAGTGTGAATTTAGGATTGCTGAATATAGGTGTTATTGGAGAGGTGAAGTGATCAATGAGGACCTACTCCCTAATTCCAAGAGTTCAGCATGACCCCAGTCCTAGGTGCACTGCGTAATCTCCTTGGGCTTTCAGCATACGTCCAATACTAGGATATTTGCAACAGAGTGGTCCAAGACCCACCTGCAGCCCTAAAACCGCACTTGCCTTTCCTTATTTTTTTGATAATCAAGTTTATTGTATTTAAGGAAAACAATAAATTAATTGGCAACAAATCAGACACTATAGACACGCACAATGCAGTCCTTAAGAATGACAGAGATCTATAAAAACAGTCCTGTGGTAGGGAAACCACCAGCCTATCTATGGCCACATACAAGAGAGACATGACAACCTCAGGCGCGCTGTAAATGAAACCATTTGCCCCAGATTCTGCCGAAGAGTTCAGGGCAACCCCTAGCTTCGAAAAGGGGCTCCTCTTGGGTACCGCACCAGTCCACCCCCCTTCTCCATCTCCGAACTGTGAAGGGTTTAGCTTGGGACCGCGATGTCTCGTTTCGCCACCGCCAATGCCGTTCCCAAAAAACGTTTATCAGCCCGGGATCCGTCAAGGCCATCAAACACCCCCAGGAGCAAGCACAACGGGTTATGGGGTACCTCCCACCCAAGGGCCTGCGTGAGCTCGAGCTCCACCCCTGCCCAGAATGACGCAAGGGCCAGACATTGCCATACCATGTGATAGAAATCAGCCGGGGCCTTTTGGCAGCGCGTGCAGGATGGGGAGGGCCGCAAGCTAGCTCTGTACAAGCACGCGGGGGTGAGGTATGCCGCATGGAGATAAAAGAGCAGGACTAGCCGCAGTTTGGAGGAGGTCGTCAGCATTTTGGGGGCCATAAGGGCGTCCCTCCAATCCGCCTCCTCCAGGGGACCCAGCCACCTCTCCCAGCGAGCGCGAAGGAGGTTGAGGGTCGCGGGCCGTTGTTTACTAGGGAGCGATAAATCCGCGACACCCCCCCTCTACCCAGGTTCCCCATCATAACTTGGGCCTCCAGGGTGCTGAATTCAGGGAAGGACGTGGGAGGGAATATGGACCTGAAGGGCATGTCTGAGTTGTAAATACTTGTAGAATTGGGAGGAGTGAAGGGAATGGCGGTGCTGTAGGTCTGCAAATGATCTGACATGGTCCCCCACCCAAACGTCTCCCAGGAGCAAAATCCCTATGAGGTCCCACCTGCGAAAGTCTTGGAGAGAGGAGACCTCCGCCAGCCACGTCCCATTCCACAGGGGCGTCTGCCTGGTCAGTTTCCGGTTCCACCCTACATGTCTCAGCACGGCACGCCAGGCCACAAACACCGCCCTGGTGACAGGGGGAAGATCCTGCGGCACTGGGCTCCCATACAGAAAGGCTTGAAGCTGCGGAAACTCTAATGCCCGGAGTTCCACTCTGTACGCCGGGTTGGTCCAGCCGCCCGTGAACCAGTCCTGGATCACAATAAGCCATGTGGCCAGGTAGTAGAGGTGAAGACTAGTCACCCCCATGCCCCCCATCGTACGGTGGTATGCGGCAGTGTGCCAGAGATATTCGCGGCCGCTTCCCTCCCCATAGGAAGCGGGTAAGGACCCCGTCCAGCTCCCGGAACCAACTCCCTGGGAGATACAAGGTAACATTCTGTAATATGTATAAGAAACGGGGGAGGACCATCATTTTGAAAAGGGCACTTCTGCCAAGAGGGTTGTGAGGAAGAGATTGCCAATTCTTGAGGTCCGCCTTTGTCCTAGTAACTAAAGGTGTGATATTCAAGGCCCACTCAAGCTCCGGATGCAGAGAAATCCATACCCCCAGGTACTTAAAGGATTGGCTGCGCAGCGGGATGGATGTTTGCCAGTCGAATCACGCAAGTGCAAGGAGACCAGCGTGGATTTTGCCGAGTTGAGCCGGAGCCCTGAAACTTGCTCAAAGGCCTCGAGAGCCTCCAGACATCTCGGGCCAGAGCCCTCGGGATCAGCCAGAAAAAGGAGAACGTTGTCCGCGTACAGGGCTATTTTGTCAATCTGGGTCTGATCCCAGGTCCAGCCCCGGATGAGGGGGTCTTGTCGGATGAGGCACGCCAGGGGTTCCATTGCCAGGGCAAATGGAAGCGGGGAGAGTGGACAGCCCTGGCGAGTGCCCCTCTGGATAGGGAATGGCTCCGAAAGCACGCCGTTGATGAGGACTCTAGCCTGAGGCGCAGAGTACAGGACCCGGATGAGACGGCGGAACACGGGTCCGAGACCCATCGTCTCCAACACATCCGCCAGATAATCCCAATCTACCATATCAAAGGCTTTCTCGAAGTCTAGGAAGAGCAGGGCCAGATACGGGGTGAGACGGTGACGGTGTGCCAGAGCCAGGTGGAGGTGGCGTATGCAATGCCTAGTACCCCGGGGAGGCATAAAGCCGCATTGATCCGGGTGCACCAGCGTTTGCAAGTGGGGGCGAAGTCTTTGAGCCGCCACCGTGGCAAAGAGTTTGATCTCCGTATTAATGAGGGAGATAGGGCGGTAGTCCGCGCAGGCAAGGGAGGGCGGCTGCGTCTTTGGAAGGACTACAATAGTGGCCACGTCCGTCTCCGGTGGGGAGGAACCCACCTCAATGACATGGTTGAACAGCTCCACCAAGTACGGAACCAAAGTGTCCCGGTAGGTCGCATAGTACTCCTGGGGGTAACCGTCGGGCCCGGGCGTTTTGCCAGAGCGCAACAGTGAGATGGCCCCCTGTATCTCCTCTGCTGAGATGGGACGGTCGAGAGATTCGGAATCCGTCGGGGAAAGACTGGACAAGTGGGTCCCGGGGTCTGCCAAGAGGGCCGCCAGGGAAGACCAGGGGGCTCGGGCAGTGTAAAGCTTCGCGTAATAGTTGGCAAACGTGGGAGCAATGGCCAGGGAGGTGACGCAAGGAGCCCCCCTTCACCCCGGATCTCAGGAATAATACGGTTGGCCCTAGGATAGGACACTAAATTATGCAACAGTTTGCCATTTTTGTCGCCCCAACCATACACGCGCGCGACCGAGTGCCAGAGCATTTTGGCGGATTCCAGTGAGAGCTGACAGATCTCGTCCCGGATCAAAGTGAGCTGTCAAGTGGAATCAGCATCGTCATGGTCAGCTTGGGCGCCCTCCAGCCGCGCCGCCTGGGCTTCCAGCCGAGCCAGCCGGGCGGATTGCTCCTTGCGCTTCGCGTGGACCAGACCTCTACCCACCCCTCGCATCACAGCCTTGCCGGCCTCCCACAGGGTCCCCGGCGAGGAGACCGAGCCCACATTGGTGGAGAAGTAATGTTTCAATTCCAGCCCGAGGGATTCAACAAAGTTTGCATCCTGCAGGAACCAGGCATTCATCCGCCATACCGTGCGAGTGCCATTAAAGGGGGTACCGAGACGGAGGGAGATGGGGGAGTGATCGGAGATGCCCCTCGGTAAGATCGCGGCCTCGGACATCAACTGACAGTCTATGGTAGGTAATAGAAGCAGGTTGATATGAGAGTGCGTGTGGTGGGCTGCTGAGGTGTGCGTGTACTGTTCCTTACGGGGGTTCCACACTCTCCAGGCGTCACAGAGGCCCAGGGCAGAGGACCAGTCAGATAGTCGCTTTGCAGAAGACAAACGGGAAACCGATGGGGCGCCTGTCGTGTCACACGAGGGCTGCAGGACCGCATTAAAATCACCCCCAACCACCGTCAGACCCTCCGGAAGGGAAGCGAAAACCGAAGTTAACTGACTAAGGGTAGAGACCAGGCTGGCGGGAGGAATGTAGATACACAAAAGATTAAGGGGATGCCCCTCAATCCTGCCTGTCAGGGCCACATACCGGCCCTGTGAATCAGTTACGGCCTGCGACAAGGTGAAGGGAAGTCCCTTCCGGAGCAGTATGGTCACCCCCCTGGAGCCACGTGTGAAACCAGAGTGCCAAACCCTATCGAACCCGTATCTAGCGAGGAAGTTACATCGGGAGCCCAGGAGGTGCGTTTCTTGCAGGAGCAAGATGTCTGGGGCGTGCCGCTGGGCACTGCAAAGAACCACGGTACGTTTGATCCGGTCCAGCAGACCATTAACGTTCCAGGAGAGGATGCGTAAAGGCCTATGTAGAGTAGGCGCCATCATGTTGAATAGTGTGTGGGAGGAAAAAGGGTTGCGCGGGCACCCCCAGGACCCAAGGGAGATTAGAATCCGTGTCTGAGGCCTTTGCGCAAGGGGCGCAAGGGCTGGTGGGTCTCCTGTCGTCGGCGAAGGCAGTTATGCGTGGGTGTCTACCTATGAAAACAAGGAACAGCGGCGCGTGGGCGGCTAAAAACAACAAACATTCGGAAGACAGCGGTCCTCCCCCCCTCCCAATCCCCCCAACTCTCCCCACCCTACACTTCTGAAAGTAAAGCATCTGTCACCCTGGAAAGAAAAACAGTGCAAAACAACAACCTTACATACCGACTAGGGGCTAAGCTAAAACGGTTAGCAAAAGTAGAACATGGTGGATATGGACCCCCCTGCTTATGTACGGATACAGATACACCATCCGTTGCCAGTACACCCACGACCACCTGTAGTAGGAGTTGCAAGAAAGTCCCAGGAGTGGAAGAAGAAGGAAGATGATCGTCGTATGTGAGCCCCGGGATCAGAGCACCCCCCCTCACCAGTACAAGGGGAAGAAGGAGCAACGATAGCTGCCAGCGGCCAGAGACCAAGTCAGAGAAGTGGTCCCAACACCGGCAGCAATCTCAAGACCATATTGCCTGAGAGGTTGAAGGAGCAGTCATGCACGAGAGTTTAAGAGGCAATTTAGGAAGTGTTTGATGCCAGTGCCTATAATATACACCAAATAAACTGTAAGTCTCACATTAAATATGATCCTCCTGTGTCAATGACAATGAAAAAGGAATAACTGATAGAGTTTCTAGGTGATATCACCTAGAAACTCTATCAGTTATTCCTTTTTCGTTGTCATTGCCACAGGAGGATCATATTTAATGTGAGACTTACAATTTATTTGGTGTATTATATGTTGATCTGGGGATAAAAACTGTTTAAGTCTATAAATCCATCCCTTAGACCCCTATTCTTTGAGAGATTTGTTATTTTTCTGATGCCAGTGCCTGTCATGCTGCTTCATCGTCACCAGATACGTGGAGCACCGGGCTCCTGGAGAGGTCAGAGTCAGATACCGCTGGACGTAAAGCCTCCGTGGAGCCTGACCTGCCGCTCAAGTACGGCAGCGGGGTAGGCGGGCCGGGGGAACCGGAGCCCCGAGTCGAAGCCCGGGAACAGGGGCGCCCAGATGACACACCCAGCGATGGGGATGTCCCCCCTCGACGATCGTGCTTCTTACGGGACCTGGTCCAGCGTCTCTGAGGCTTAGGCGCAGCCGGGAGCGGCCGTGAAGGGGCCCGATGCATGGGGAGGAGGACGACCGAGCCAGGAGAGGCCGCTCTTCCGTGAGCCAGGTCCAGGCCGCCTGAGAGGTATCAAAAAAGATCGTTTGGTTTTGAAAGAGGACCTTGAGCCGGGCCAGCAAGAGAAGGCCATAGCGCACACCTATGCTCCAGGGTTTCTGTTTTACCTCATCATAGGTTCGCCTCTGAGCCTGCACCTCGCTGGTGTAATCCGGGAAGACCATGATTCTGGTGTTTTGAAACTACAACGGGCCCCGTGCTCTGGCCGCCCCTAGGATAGCGTCTCTGTCCCGGAAGTTGAGGACCCTAAGGATTATGGGACGGGCAGGGGCTCATGGCGGGGGCCTGGGAGCCAGGGAGCGATGGGTCCGCTCGATGACAAACCAGGGCGAAAGGGAGTCCTTAGGCATCCATGAGCGCACCCAGGTTTCCTCAAATGTGTCCACTCGACCCTGTTCCACTCCCTCAGGAAAGCCCACAAGGCGGAGGTTGTTGCGTCGTGACCTACTTTCGGCATCCTCAGCCCGGCGATGAAGCTCCGAGGTCTGGGTCTGAAGACGTGCCACCTGGGTCTTAAGTTGGCCGATGTCATCCTCCGCTGTAGAGAGACATGCCTCCGCCTCCGAGACACGAGCCGTCGCGTTGCGCAGATCCTGACGAAGGAGAGCCATGTCGACCCGTACTTCTCCGATCTTATTTTTGACAGATGTTTGCGATGCGTCTATCGCCTGCAGGATGGCAGTGAGGTCGCTCCGGGGGGGCACCCGACTCGCTGGGTGCCACACCGCCAGGGTCCCTGTCCGACATGGTGAATCGGTCCATTTTCGTTTGGATTTGGAGGGCCGAAGCCTGCTGGGTGCAACTCTTGCTCATGGCCACCAGGGCCGGATCCTATTGACTCAGGCCTGGTGGGAACCCCCAACCCCACTCACCAGGACCCTCCACAGCGCAAGCAGCGGCCCACGACTCGTCTCCGCAGCCGCCAGCGCCACCGGGAGCCAGAACAGGCCCCCAGCCGGACCCAGGGCCCGCCATCCGCTACCCGCGTCGGTAGCCGAAACAGCACACCTCCAGGCATCCTGGCCCCACCCACGGCCGTCGGAAGGGGGGGAGGCTCCGCAAGCACCGGCCAATGAACAGGCGCAGATGGTGTAGGAGTATGATATGTAGGCAACGAACCTCGAGTATATGGCAGCCCCATGCGGTGCACAGATGAGGCTGTAGCGAGTTGGGATGAACCTATTCAGGGTCCCCGCGACGTCCAGGTCAATGGAGACGTGTTAAGGCAAAGGTGCGATGGTCTGAGTGTGGGTGCCCCGGGCAAGTCACTCAGAGAGGTCGATGGTACCCATAGCTGGTTAGGCGTAGACTGCAACCCAGGGTCACCACCTAGTCAGGCAGCAGTTCCGAATTGCTGGGCGATACCTCTAGGGTCAGAGGCACACCTCCCAGCTGGCTGGTCAGGGGTCTTGGTGAAGGTCGGGCCGCATGGCGCTGCGTCCACCGTCCCGTGGACTGGACTCCAGCTGAGGTGGGCCCGGGGGAGCCGCGGGCCGAGTAGGTTGGACCCAAGGATGTCTGGGGTCTCCCAGCGCACTGCCACGCCGCAGCAGATGGGGTCCCGGGGAGCTTACTCCGGGGGCAACTCAGACCCAGTAATTGTTGTGGGTGTTGCGCCAAGTCATGAGGGGGGGACCTCAGGCCAGGTGAAGCCGGGCCGTGGGGTTCTCGGAAAAGGGAGAGGTGGCCTGTAGATCTGTGGCGGTATCACCCCAGCCTCCACAGTAGAGTGCGAGGACTGGGAGATGACAGTGGTGATTCAGATATGGCCCAGTTCAGTCCCAGCAGTGAGTTAAGCAGCGCCACAGAGCAGGCCCGCCAATGGAGGCGCAGAAGGAATGCAAGGCCCCCCACCCGGCGCCCACGCCGCACGAACCTGCAGCCGATTCACCCTCGGCCGGTCCGCATGTATGCTGGTGTCTTGGGCGTAGTGCTCAGTTCATAAATGCCCGAAGGCCCCACCGGGGTGCCGAATCTGGTGTTTCAAATGCCGCCGGGCAGAGGTCCGGTCACCACCACGGGCCCGGGGGCGTGTATTGACGTTAGGAGGTGCAAGTAGTGTCGGCTCGCCGCTGCCCGAGATGACAGCCGAGTATCCCCATCCCGCCGCTGCCAACACTTTCTCACTGCCCCCCGGCTCCCCTCTTTTAGGGAGCCGCCGTATCTGCTGGTGCGCTGGAGACGAGCAGCATACAGGAGGCGGGAAGGAACAGCTGCCGGGTTTCCGACGGCCGTCTCCTGGATCGCAATGTTGAGGGGGGAGTGCCCACACATGCGGCACTCCGCTGCCCGATTTGGCAGCCGGCTCCCGTGCCTCACAGCCACGATCCCTTCACCACAGACCTTGTAGCGGGCTGGAGCAGCGATCAGTGGGTGGGATCCGCGACCCGGGCGATACTGTTCAGTGCGACGTTCTGGGTAGCCAAGAAGCGAGGATGGTACGACACCCTGCCGCAGCCGCGGATCAGGCCTCCGGGGCCGCTGCGTCCATTGGTTGGATCGCTGGTGTTGGTTTGCAGCCAGGGGCCCGGATTTACAGCTCCAGAGGCAGGTCGGATCCTGTGAGCCGGGAAGGAGAAGACACCATTTTGAGCCCAGAGCAGGGTGAAGGCCGCGGCTGAGGCTCAGGTGTCTCCGGCAGTATTTCTGTAATCTCTCCGGCGCCCAGGCAGCACAAAGAGGAGCAGGAGCACTGGCGACAGGTAAGGGTGGTTGGATGGGTGCAGATGATGGCGGATCTTGGAGCGGATGATAGAGGGGTCCGGAGCACTCTTAGAGTGCGAACGCCATCTTAGCGGCCCTAGCCACGCCCCCTGCCTTTCCTTATTAACATTATAATCTTATTTTGCAAGGATTTAGGAGTGACAATTGGCTCGCGTACATGTACTGAATGAAAGATGTACAACATCCGGGCACCAAGTTAATCTTAATGGTCATAATACTGTCCAACCCGAATATGGACGGTTGTTATTATCTGTAAAATTCCCTGCACAGAAAGTCAATGAGCTTCCGGTCCATTCACCCATGAAGCACATGATGCGAGAGAATCATGTATGGTCCAAAATAAATAACATCTATGTAGGAGCACCAAAATGTTACCTCACTCTTAAATGATGCCAATATTTCCACTTTTGGAACCAAATTAATAAGAACCTGATTTAGATTTCGGCAGACCGGTTACTCGATCGCAAAGGTGATGGATAGCCCATCTGCCAAAACATAGATCTCATAATTTCCTTTGGGATTTATATTTCGGCAGACGGGATATCCGTCACCGTTGTGATGGAGTAACCCGTCCGCCGAGATCTAAATCAGACCATAAGTACCTCAGATTTAACCTTCATGATAGAAATAACCTGATAAGCATAGTGAAATAATGTAAGCATGAGGGTAGGCAGAGATGATGGTGAATCTAAAATGTAGTTTATTCTTCAGATTAAAGTAGGTTTCTTAGGCTACAGGAGCAGTGGGTTTAAGGTATTAGAAGTAGCAGTCCCACCAGGAGCAGCATCCCAGATGCTCAGCCCACACCCTCCAACTGGCATTTAAGTCAACCAGGCACACATAAACATTCTATGACATCACTCACACTGGCTGAGCAGCAGGGCACAGAACACAAAGGAAGCAATAAACATAAAGAAGAGCAGGATACCACACATATTCCTCCTTTAAGAAGATAATAACTCAACAGCAATACAAATAAGATGGACACTGTTATGCCCTGCATAGGTTACTTATACTGTGTAGTTTTCTATTCTCCTGCTGCTCAGCCAGTGTGTGTGTTTAGAATAGAATGTTGGGAATACAGTGATGCATGGATTGTTGGGTGCCTGTTTGAGTGAGGAATGACAGTTAAAAATGGTCTGAGCAGCAGGCAGGCTGCTCCTGGTGGGGCTGCTGTTGCATGGGACTAAGGGCTGACTACCAGGCTGACCTACATCACTATCATCTATCTACCTGGACTACCTATCTGATGTACTTGTATACCATCTTGATGTACTTGGACCAGCTACAGAATAAAGGTACGAGTTGGAGACTTTCCCACTTGCCTACTTGTCTACACAATTGGTCAAGGAAGCAGAAGATGACATCTTTAACCAGTCCAAAGGTGAGAAGGAGCCACATCTCTTACTAGCACAGACAACTACGAAACAACGCAACATCAAGCACACAAGACGTAACACAAGAAGCAACACGAGGATCCATCGTAACACAAGATGCCACAAAAGGAACAAAAGAAACTGGTACAGCACACTCCGCAGCCCCACCAGTGTCCAGTACATCAGACAGCCCCAGCCCAAGCATGCTATACTCTGTGTTTGTGGCTACATCTACATGAACTGCGCCTTCAGTGAGGGTAAGCCTCTTGATTTTGACATTCTACATGTGTGACTCATACTGCATGGACGCTGCGCACATTGTGATTTACATGGACACTCTATCTGCACAATGCTTGTCAACCAGCATTGCCATCCGGACGTGTGTGCCAGAAGAGAGAAGCAAGCACAATGTGTTTTGGATTGCGGTTCTTAATTTGATATGATTGGAAGTTGTCTGAACATGGTGTCAGTGCATGGGCAAGCACTGAGTCTCAAGAGTGTCCCAGATGTGGACACGGTGTACGTTTATCCTTCAAATGTTGCCGGTCTGGTGTGGAGACTGTTCAGTGAAGGAGCGCTAGATTGCAGGTACACGGAGAACACGTTGCACAATCTTTTTATGGTTCCTGTCTGCAGTCTATTTATGGTGGTTTACTTAAATTCGTGCCAGCAGGTTTGATTACTAAAGGATTACTGTCAAGGACATTAAGTATGCCATTTGTGTCACTTTGTGAGAGCACCATCGTGGGGCATTTTTCTTCCGCTGCGGTTGCAGTTTTAGTCGGCAAAGCATGGGGGCCAAGTGAGGTGAGACACTATTTGTCTTTCATTTATTTGAGTTGGCTGAGACTTCTTGTCAATGGGCGTTGGTAAACCGCCGTTGAGCAGTTTGAAATAAAACTTAGCACGAGCTCTGTACAGCGCGTGCAATCCTACCTGCAAGAAGACGCGCGCTACTTTTCCTACAGTAATGGTTTTTTGCCTTGCTCGTACAAAGAATTTGCATGATTTAGTATCAATGCTTGACGGATTTAAGTTTACAGTTTACGTGTGCCACCTTCCACTGTTTAGGTTTTCTTGCCCAAAGGACGTCCTTTTCTAGCTTTTTAGTGGATAGCTGTACTACATTCTCCCTTACATGAGGGATGGGCATGGGTTTGGGTTCGAGTCCCTTACCCATAAAGCGTTACACGCGGCCCCTACACAGGGGTGGGTTCATGGGTACGGTTCCCATTTATAGTTGTTCGATGTGGTAACCCTTACACAGGGTATGTTTATTGGGTCTGCTCCAATTAACATTACATTTAACCCTTACACTGGGTTGGTTTCAGTTCAAGGGTACGGTTCCCATTTACAGTTGTTCGATTTGGTAACCCTTACACGGGGTATGATTATTGGGTCTGCTTCTATAAACATTAAATTTAACCCTTACACTGGGTTGGTTTCCATGGGTCTTTTACCATTGCATTAGGTTACGTTTAACCCCTACACAGGGTGTGTTTTCATGGGTTACGGTCCCATATACATGGTTAAAGTCATAGACCCTCACAGGAGGGATGACTTTATGGGTCACCGTCCCAAGTGTTTGTCCCTCACATGAGGGGTGAAAGATGGGTGTTTAGCCCCATCTTCACAACGTACGTAGGCTTCCTTACGCGAGGAATCTTGTCTACTCATTTGTTCCCTTGCAGTAGGGATCGGAGTTGCGGGGTGTGTGCCATACGCAACAAAGTTTTCTCATTTTATTTTAATGGGAGAGGATGGGTTATTTTACTCAATTTATTGGTTGTTGTAAGCTATCCATTATTTCTGGTTCGAATGGCTCTGACCCTCTCGGGATGTTTACTTAATTGCTCATCCCTGGGTTTTGAACTGTTTATTGCATTTGTCATTTTTCTTGTGTATAGTTTTTCTCTAAATCTTTACCTGCATTTGTAATTTTTGTTTTTCATTTTAAAAGGAGGGGGATGTGTTATGCCCTGCATAGGTTACTTATAGCGTGTAGTATTCTATTCTCCTGCTGCTCAGCCAGTGTGTGTGTTTAGAGTAGAATGTTGGGAATACAGCGATGCATAGAATGTTGGGTGCCTGTGTGAGTGAGAAATGACAGTTAGAAATGGGCTGAGCAGCAGGCAGGCTGCTCCTAGTGGGGCTGCTGTTGCATGGGACTGAGGGCTGACTCACCTGGACTACCTATCTGATGTACTTGTATACCATCTTGATGTACTTGGACCGGCTACTGAATAAAGGTACTTATGAACTCTACTCGGCTACCAGCATCTACTTGTGTCACAGAAACACTCATAGTAAAAACGAATAAGGAAATACAAAGATAAATAACACATGCACAGCACACTCTCTCCCCTTCAGCAAATGGAAATAAATGTGTTCCAAAGAATGCAACACATATGACCTAGGAAAGAATGGTACAAGATAGATACACACACCAGCATACACACACAAACACACACACACATCTCCTTTTACAAATAGAAATAAATGTGATCCAAAGGATGATACAAATATGCCCAAGTAAAGAATGATGCAAAACCAGGGTGCCGAAGGTGCACCCACTGAAAGCTAACTGAAGTATAGTTTGGGGGCAAATGCCCATCACCAGTAAATGAAAAGAGGTAGGAAAATAGCCCCACAAAACAGGTTGAGCCCACAAAAGTGACCCATCACCAAGAACAGCAAGTAAGAATTGCACAACAAACTGCCCACCAACAAAAATGCAATTAAAGTGCACAGAGTAAAAGGCAACTGAATCATAGTTCGGGCACGAAAGCCGATCACTAGTAAATTAAAAGAGGTAGGAGCAACTCCACAAAACAGTTTGAGCCCAAAAACGTGACACATTACTAAAAACTGCAAGTAAGAATTGTGCAACAAACTATCCATCAACAAAAGTGCACTTAAAGATTGGGGAACCAAAATGCCCCCTCAATATGGTGTGAGCAAAGAACTATGTCCCACCACCATAAAATATAAGTAAAGTTTGAGCAACCCAAAATGCTCACCACCAACAAACACACGCAAAGCTGGGGGTGCAATAAATGGTTTGAGCTCAAAACATGCCCATCACCAGTAAATTCCAGAAAAGATTGGGGTTCAAAACATACTTCCATAAAAATGTTTTGAGTTAAAAAAAAATATGCTCACTACCAGGCAACTCAAGTAAAGCTTGGGGTCGCAATATGCCCCATTAAAAATGATTGGTTTGAGCTCAACATCACACTCACTACCCATCAAAAAAGGTTTGAGCTTAACATCCTGCCTACCACCCTATAATTCAAATAAAGCTTCAAATTCAATCAAGATAGAATGGGGGGAAAATCAGTAATCCCGGCACTAGTAAGTGTATGTAACGTGAGAGAGAAAACAAAAACCTCACCAAAAGTGACCTCAAGAAACAATAAAACAAGGGTCACAAATGTCCTAGAAAAATCACAGCTAAGCCAATACATGGAGACTACCACCATGACATAAATGCTTTCATAATAAGCAGAAACAAATTCAGCCTGGCAAAAACACTTACAAGCAGGCAGCAGAGCTTGTATAAAACATACATAATCACGCTTTTAAAATGCAATATGGGTAACATATGGCTCAACACTCTCAAATGATTGCTATTCGCAAATGTAGAAAGAAACAATTATTGCAATTAATCAGGCATGTTAAAAAAGGCATGTAAGAAAATTGGTGAGATATAACACTGGAACTTGAACCTAGTACCGGATTTTCCACCTTCTGGGAAGAAAAAAAAGAATGTAACCATTTCCAAAGTTAGTGCACAATCCTGGAGTATAAATAAAAATATTCCAAAATCTCAAAACTGAGCTGGAATTCCTGCTGTCCTGCACGCAATGGGCGTTTGGGTATTAAAGTTAGAATCAGCTATGCCAGAACGCCCTGATGAAAATAAAAATTGAGTGCGAAGAAGGCATAAATAGAAACATCGCACTCCCTGTAGAAGACCACATAATCCATCACTATCCAGCAAAATGGCCCCTAAAAAGTTGCTCTACGTCACTTTCTTGAGGTGATAGTGCTGGAGTGAGGTTTTCCCAAAGATTCGTATACCTCCTCCATTTTATCATTTTGAATTAAAACGAATAACTGATTAATATTAATAGTATTAATGGTTTGTTGTGTTTGAATAATCAACATTATTAATTAGAAAAAACACGAGGGAATCGCATTTGCATGGCTTGATTGATATGTAAACTAATTTCGTATGCATACTAATGTCAGATATTTAGAATTTGCATGTTATATGTTGCTTTTGTGGTGTGATTTGTGAACCGTGCTTTAAAATGTGAGTATAAACCACAATGCGTGTTGCTTTTGCTAGAGAAATACACACACATAGAGGGTTTAGTGAGGGAATAACATTTTAATAGTCACTTCCATGTATTAATTACTTTTTGTGTTTCTTTGCTTAAGTTGACCTTTCTGGAGTGGCCACAAAATGGCTGCCATCCCTATTTTGACGGACAGACGAGATACAGAAGTCACTGAGTGAAGTGCGCCTGCGCTAAAAGATGAGCAACAATAACCTCATCCTGACCCCAGGCAGACTGTACTCGTGAAGGTCGCACCGGGAGGAGTGCCAATCCTCAGACAATGGACTTCCTTAAACTAAGAACTGTTATAATTGATGACACCATGGATACAAACCCGTATGGGAACCAAAATGCCCTGAATGGACTAGTAACTGTTGCAAATTATTAATAAATTGAGAATTACATCTAATGAAACATTGAACGCATGAGAATCAGGAAGAATGATCCTGGTTCCACCAATGGGATTTGTTTAAAACATGTATTGTAACATTTTGTTGATGATTTTACTATAAAAGAAGTAGACTAGAGAGGGTCATTAGGTTTGGCTCATTGCGCTTTCGCCTGTTTCCCTGACGTTATGCTGACGGAGAGGACGGTGACACTGCTGGACAGCTGCTTGCCAGAGACTCTGATGGACTGATCAGATGCCCAATTAATTTACGAACTGATTGATCGATTTATGGGCATAGAGACGAAAGTTCTGAATCTGACATAGAGGACGCCATTTAGCCAGATTAGGTAAATATGCGAATCAAAATATTGAATGCTTTATGATTTTCTTATGCTTTATTTAGATAAACATTTCAATTCTTTTAAGAACTGTGTCGGGTTATTATTTGAAGTGTATTGATGTATATTGTTTAGAAGAATTAGGTGTCGCTTTTCCCAGCAACTCAGCTGATCCATGGTCAATCCATGGGAGGAATTGCTAGGTTAAAAAGTATTGAGACCCTGGTGAGGTAGGGAGGAATAGGTGAACTTGTTACTCATCAGGGGATTTGTGCATTTTCCTCCCATTTCCAGCGCATGGAATAGAGAAAGGAATTCCCCTCTCTCGAGGACCATTGATCTAAAGTAGAATGAATGATTGGTGTTATGGGCCCCACCAGTGAATGAGTGAAGGAATGTTGGTTGAAGAGATCTGTGGTCTGTGACGTGGAAAGGGGATTTTGGTATTCAGCGCTAGAGCAGTTTTTCTGGTAGCAGAAGGATGGTTAGCTATTGTTTTGGGTTTAGTGACGACTGCTTGTAAATAGCTCATTGATTATTGATTGGTATTGGTTTATGTACTAACACTCTATGTTGAGTTGCGTCGAGTTATATGTTGTTTGCACGGCTTCTGAGATGTAGGAAGTCGGAAGTTTGTAACAGCTCCGTAGTAGAGCAGAGGTAGGTGCTGCTCTCGGGAAAGACGGAATTGTTGTAACCCTGTAGGTACACAGGGGAAACGTGTGACAAGTGAAGTTGCACGGCGCATTGTCTTGGTTCGATTCGGCGGCATCGTCGTGTGTTGCCATTAGAAATATTCTCGGTGTGAGAGAAGTGTGTATGATAGCGAAGGTTACCTGTGAAATGTTGGTCTTTAAGTACCAGGAAACCAATTGGCATACCGATAACGCTTATCACTGAAAAGGTAGCAGGTGTTCTCTGAGCTTGTTAGAAGGACAAAGTAGAGGGAAGCGCTACTTTGTTAACGAATGGTATATTCTGTAGTAGGGCAGAGGTAAGCGCTGCTCTCGAGAAAGACAGAAGTCTGCGTGAATGATCTACATTTTCCCTGTATGACAGTGTGTGTATGAAAAAGGCATTCTAATTAATGGCAAAACTCTAGTGTTATTTAATTCTAGGGAAGCGGTTAGTTGATGTTTGACAGAAGGGTGAAGTAGAGGGATGTGCTACTTTATCAACGAAAGTAACATTTCGGTAGTAGGACAGAGGTAAGCGCTGTTCTCGGGAAAGACGGAATTCTCGTGAGAAAGGTCTTTTGCTGTTCTTTGGTTAACGAATCAGACAATGGAGATGTTTTAGTGTTGTTACTAATCGAATCGTAAAAGTTGTAGTAAGAGTTCATGGAGCGGTCTTGTAAAGGAGGGGTAGACGAGAGCAGAGCAGAGCTGCTGCAGCAGCTGCTGATGTCAGAACAACCGCACTGGGATCGGACAGTAGATTGGAGGCGTAAAACGCTCCGGATTGGTGCGTTAGTGTAAAGCCGCGCTAAGAGTGGAGGAATACAGAGTGACGTAAACGCTCCGGATTGATGCGTTAGTGTGAGTCGCGCTGAGATTGGAGGATTGTGATAGTGACGTAGACGCTCCTGATTGGTGTGTTAGTAAGAGTCGCACTGTGAGTGGACAAAATATCGGTACCATTGTAAGAAGACTAAACGGTACACGGAAATCGAGAAAATGTATTACCAACCACCAGAAAAGAAGAAATTATGGTTTGGGAAAATTAAAAGGTGGTTCAAGAAAGATAAAGTAGTTGAGACTAGGGAAGGACAGTTACTTCCTCCACCGAAAACACCCGCATCTACAATGATTGCGAAATATGGGTATCATACTTGTATTTGGTTAGATAATTGGGTAAAATACACCAAGGACGATGGAGTCCTGGCGTTTCCAGAACATGGTTCCTTTAATTTGGCTGTTTTGAGAAATCTCCGAGACAAAATGATGGACTTAGAACCAAGACCTAGACCAGCGCAGTTTGAGGCATTGACGGAATGGGAAGACGAAATGCATGAACGAGAAAAGCAGAGAAGTGGTAGGGGTTACCGATACATGTTCGGTAGATCATACGGACATGAAACACATGATGACCGGATGAAAAGGTGGTGGAATACAAGTATGACTGAGGGTATGTATCCTGTGAGATTGGTAGGAGAGAATGAAGGGAGAAAAGGCGTAATGTGGATATGAGTGGGTATGAAGTGAATGAATCAGAGGATGATGTTCTTGATGAGGTGTTTTACAAAAACCCACCACCGTATTGACCAGAACCAGAAGCATTGTCACCAAGTGCCCCAATGAGAGAAACATTACGAATAATTAAAACAGAGACTATGTCACCAGAATTAGGGAAAAGTAATTCTGCAAGAGAGATAGAAAAACAGACAGAAAGTAGGGTAAATGGTGAGAATTCAGTAGAACTGGCCAAAACTACCCTAGAATTAACTGGGAAAATAAGAGAATTGACCAAAAATCTAGAAGCCGTAACAGTTCCAGTAACGATAGGTCCAGTAATGCCCATATTTGAGAAACAAAAAGATACTGAACATTGTTTGACAGTGCCGTACAGAAGCCAAAATCTAATTGAAAATGCTGAACGGAGTCAAATTGAGAATCCGTGGGGACCGACAATAAATATGTTTGAACCGAGCGTTTCAAATAATCCATTTATAAATCAAATTTATGCTGAAAAGAGCAGAATGACAGTGGAAACATTATTAGAACCACAAAAGGCCCCAGAACAAAATAATGTAGACAACCCAGTAGGGCCTTCTGTAGAAGAATTAGGCGAATGGCTCAGAGAGCTACAGAAAAAGGATCAAGAATCCCAGTCAATAGATGTGGCCAAATTACGAATGGTATTAGAAGAATTAATAGTAGGAACTATCCCTACTGAAAAATTGAAAAACTACCAGGATGAGGAATTGTTGTTTCTCTGCAAGAGTGCAACGTGGAGAGCGAAAAACTTGCATGAAAGTTTAGAGGAAATTGCAAACGAAATGGGAATAGATTTTGACAAAGTAAAAGCACTGCAAAAATCTTATCGAGTTGATTTCACTGAGAAGGATATAGAGAACATGAATACTACAGGAAGGATAAGTCAAATTAAAGACATAATCGGTTTGTTGAGAAAATGGGGAGATGTGGACAGATGGAGAAGTAAGTGGTGTAGAAGACGCGATAATATTACAGAAAAGACAGTTTCAGCATTTCCCGTTAGAGAGAAAGAAAAGGTAATGGCAGAATACCCCATGAGAGAGATTCCAGGAGGAGGGTATGTACATGTTCCATGGACAAGACGGGACATTTTGTCTTTCACAAATGATATCCCTCGACTACGCGAAAAGCTCGTTGAGTGGTACCGGCAGGTAGACAGATTTGTAAAATTGGCAAAGGTATTATAGATAGATTTGAATAGTCTATTCGATATAACAGTACCAGCAGATTTGTGGACAGAATGCAAGCTGATGATAAATTGGCCCACTCAGGAGTATCCTAGGGACCCTAAGACGGGAGCTCCCGACCCAGTAGTAATGAAGAAATATGAGCAGGTTATGGCATTTCTGAAAAATAAGGTACCCCCTAAAGAGACCGATTGGGTAAAAATTGACAGAACCCAACAGGAAAGCAAGGAGTCAGTACATTCATATTATGAGAGGCTAATTCAGGCTTTTAAACAGTTCGGTGGAGATGAGAACCTGAGTGATAAAGATTTGAGTCATTTCGTATACAGATTGGTATATGGTTTACGCCCAGAAATTGGTGATATGATAAAGCAGCATACAGCTGATTGGCAAAATAAGAAAATAGATGAAGTTTTGAGACATGCAAAATATTTCGGCGATGAGATTGAGGCAAAACAGCGAAAACTGAAAGAAAAGGCAATGTGGGCACAGGTAAAGGTAGCCGAACGACAGGAAGCTCAGTTGGTAGAACAAGCAAACAATCCAGCAGTAAGACCAAGATTTGGTTCAGGGAAAGGGAAAGGTAATATAGAAGAAGCTAAAAAGAAATTCCCATGTCACAATTGCGGTGAGTTAGGGTATTGGAAATCCGAGTGTAAGAACCCTCCAAATACTAATAATGAAAATCGATCGTTGAATCCACAGGTGCAGAAAGAGGTGGGTGGTCAACTGCAGCAACAGCAGCAGGTGGTTACCTCCCAGAATCAGGTGCCAAAACCACCTTTTCCACAGAACAGAAACTTACAGGAGTATAGTAAGGAATCAGGATTCTACAATGAAGAACAGGTAAATAAACCATCACGTGCTCGCAGTATTGGCTGCAACATGATGAGAGTGATTCAGAAATGGGTTATTGACGGTGCCGAAGGGAGGAAGAAGAGTGCGTACTTGGCGCAACTCTAGATGTAGACCAGACAGGACCATTTGTAGATGGGAAGATTAATGATGATAACATTACTTTCCTAGTGGACACTGGCGCTACTCGATCTACTGTTAGATCAGCTGATGTTAAGAATCTTCCTCTTTCGGATGAAACGATCCAAGTAGTTGGTGTATCTAACCAACAGTTAAAAACATACCTTACAGAACCCGTAAAAGTTAGTAAATGCTGAAATGCACCGATTTGTGGTGTGTGACACTAGTCCTGTGAACTTGCTAGGTAGGGACCTGTTGTGCAAGATGAATTGCACTATATTTTGTACTCCAGATGGAATAGCTTTTGAAACACCAGGTGAGGATGTATTGTATAAAATTACCATAGCTAACAGAGAATGTGAGAATATTGGAACATATGCAGTATTTAATCCAGATGAACTGCCCAAAGAATTGAAACTGTCTGTAAAAGCAGAGGTTTGGGATTTCACCGGAGAAGATGTAGGGCTAATGAGAAACGTAGACCCAGTAAAAATTACTCTAAAATAAGGAGTAAGTTATCCGAACATTCGTCAGTATAGATTGACACCTGAAATAATTGAAGGAGTAACTCCAATTATTGAGAAAATGATCAAGCAAGGAATTCTGAGAGAGATAATGAGCAGTCCATGTAACTCACCCATAATGGGCCTGAAAAAGCCAAATGGGAAATTCAAAATAGTGCAAGACCTGAGAAGGGTAAACAAAATCGTTGTACCATGTTGTCCCATTGTACCAAATCAGATTCCCCATGATGCAGAATGGTATACAGTAATTGATTTATGCCATGCGTTCTTTTCCATCCCATTGCATCACGACAGTCAGCAGATTTTTGCATTTCGGTTTGGAGACCGTATTTTGGCATGGTGCCGAATCCCACAGTGGTATACAGAAAGCCCCTCAATATTTAATCAATTGTTGAAAAAGTCATTGGAAAGTCTGCAAATGCCCGAGAGTTCAGTATTAGTACAGTATATCGATGACCTCCTTGTGGCGTTGAAAACTCGTGAAGCTTGTGAGGTCGACACTATAGCCTTACTAAATCACCTGGCAGATGGAGGACTAAAAGTATCCCCAGCCAAACTGCAGTATTGTAAGAAAGAAGTACAGTATTTGGGACATAACATTGAAAAAGGATTGAGGAAAATAACAATAGACAGAATCAGAATCATAAAAGGAATGAGAGCCCCCATGACTCAAAGAGAAGTGAGAATGTTTCTGGGAATGGTAGGGTACTGCCGCCAGTGGATCAGCAACTTTTCGCTGATTGCAAAACCTCTGGTACGGCTAACAAGGAGTGATGTAAAAGATCCCCTTGAATTGAATAAGGAAGAATTAGCAGCATTCAAACGATTGAAACATGGATTGTGTGAAGCCCCAGCATTGAGTATGCCTGATTATGAAAAAGAATTTGAGTTATATTGCAGTGAAAGAAATGGATGTGCACTTTCTGTGTTAATCCAGAAGCATGGAAGATTGAGGAGACCAATTGCATATTATTCATCGATGCTTGATCCAGTAGCCGTAGGCATACCTGGTTGTCTGAAAGCAGTAGCTGCAACATGTTGAAGTTTGGAGCAGAGTGAAGGAATTGTGATGGAATATCCTTTGAAAGTGTTTGTACCTCATGATGTGGCGATTCTTTTAACAAGGAGTCGTACTCAGTATATGACACATAGTCGGCTGACTAAGTATGAGAAAGTCATATTAAGGGCAACAAATGTGAGCGTTGCAAGATGTGTGAATGTGAATCCAGCAACGTTGTTACCAGATGGTGAGAATGTGGAAGTGAGAGATGAAGCAGATCATGATTGTTTGGATGTGCTTGAGTATTGTACGAATCCGCGACCAGACATAAAAGATGTACCTTTGGCAGAAAATGATTATGCAATGTTTGTTGATGGGTCATGTTTGAGAACAGAAGAAGGGGTGTTGAGTGCAGCATATGCAGTGTGCACGGTTGCAGCAGTGATGGAAGCATCCTATCTAAAAGGAGTAAAAGCTGCTCAAGTAGCAGAATTAGTGGCTCTGACTCGAGCATGCAAAATTGGGAAAGGTGTGAGAGTGACTGTGATAACTGACAGCCAGTATGGCTTCGGAGTTGTCCACGATTTTGGCCAATTGTGGCTACAAAGAGGTTTCCTAACCTCAAGTGGAACTCCTATAAAGAATGCTGAAGTGGTTAGAAAGTTGATTGAGGCGATACAGCTGCCTAAACAATTGGCTGTGGTGAAATGTGCTGCCCATAACCAAGGGGAGAATTACGTTACTGTCGGCAACAGATATGCCAATGACATGGCACAGTATTGTGCCAGAAATCAGTATTCAGTCAATCGGGCAAAGGAGAAAGAAATGACTTCCTATTCCTTAATGTTTACTAACGTTGTAGGGACATGGGAAGAAGTGAGACAATTGCAGGAGGAAACAGGAGATGAGGAAACAAGGCAGTGGGTAAAAGCCCATAATCTAAGCAGGATGTGCACCAAGGGAAAAGGATCATGTGTGGGTCTATCGAGATGGAAGACCAGTCATGCCTGATAGCATGTTGTCTACCATGGCACGGATGTATCATGGCCAGGGACACATAGGGAGAGATGCTATGATCAGGTTGTTTAAGCAGACCTGGTACAACCCAAAATTCAGAATTATATCAGAGAGTCTATGTCAGAGATGTCTAATTTGTCAGCAATACAATCCTGGAAGAAAGACAGTGGTGAGCCTAGAAACTATAGGCCGAGAAGGAGGGCCTTTTACCAGAATGCAGATAGATTTCATTGAGATGCCAACATGTAACAGATTGAGGTACGTTCTGGTCATAGTCTGCCTATTCTCCAGGTGGGTAGAAGCATACCCGACAAGGAGAAATGATGGATTGACAGTAGCAAAGCTGCTTTTGAGAGAATTCATCCCTAGGTTCGGGTTCCCAGTGACCCTTGAATCAGACAGAGGAGGGCATTTCTATAATGAGATTGTAAAATTGGTCAGTGAAGCATTGAATGTACAACAGAAACTGCACTGTGCCTACCGACCAGAAGCTTCTGGTGTGGTTGAGCAAATGAATGGTACAATCAAAAACAGAATTGGGAAAGTGTGTTTAGCCACAGGAATGAAATGGCCTGATGTTTTGCCTCTAGTTTTGATGACCATACGTGCAACCCCAGATAGAACTACAGGGTTAAGTCCTCATGAAATAATCATGGGACGTGCAATGAGGCATGCTTACATACCAGTCAACAAACTGATGACGATTTCTGATGACATGGTGTTGGAGTACTGTAAAGGCCTGGCTGACGCAGTTCATTCTGTGTTTCATCAGGTTGGAGCGGATGCCACCACCCTTGAAAAGAAGCCAGCCCATAATCTAAGCCCAGGAGATTGGGTGAGGATAAAGGTCCACAGAAGAAGAAACTGTTTGGTTCCCAGGTGGGGAAAACCAAGACAAGTCATTCTGACCACGACAACAGCTGTGAAGTGTGCTGGACTGAAAAACTGGATCCATCCCAGCCATACCCTGAGAATACCAAATCCAGTGGATTGCAAGGAGAAAGAGTACTATGACCAATCAGAGTCAAGTACTGAATCAGACAACGAAGAACCAAAAACACGAGAAAATCCTGAAAGGGGGGAAAACGAACCAAAACAGATTCTAGTCCCCAGAAGTGTCTCTCTGAGAAGAAGATTGCAGATTTCTGACAGCTCAGATTCTGAAGACGAGCAAAGAAAGAAAGGTCCTAGAAAAGAACCTAAAAAGAAGGAAGGAAAAGACAAAGAAGAAGCAGTAAAAGAAAGTCCAAGAAAACAAATCCCAGATGAAAAATTGAGAGAAATTCCACCTGAAATAATAGATTTGAATGAAGAAGGGACAGATACAGAGAGAGAGGGACAGATTGCGGAAGACCCCCGAGGAGGTGTAGGGAACTGCAACATCCAGCTAGGTGAAGGGACAAGTAGTCAGCAGGAAGATTGCGTGTCGGAGACCCGAGGAGGGAAAGAAGTGGGAAAACCAGAACAAGTGGTGGATAAAGAGACTGGTGAAAAGGAAAAGCAAGTTGGGACAGAGTCAGAAGAGAGTGAGAACGAAATACCTGAAGGTCGAGTTCTGAGAAAGAGAGCTTGGAGAGAAGAAAAGAATGAAAAGAATGTCAAAGAAAGTAAATTGAAAAGAACTGTAAAACCAGAAGTTTGGCCGAACAAAATAAAGAGACTAAGATATCAATTGTCTCGAGTGAAATCACCAAGAGCTGAACAGGTGAATGAAGTCACGAGTCAGGAAAAATCAAAAGAGGAAGAAACAGATGTAACCAAAGAGTCCAGAAGAACAAGAAAACCTAACCAGAAGTATAAGTCGCCGGAATGGACGTATGTGGCCCTGCCTGAAGAATCCCAAGAGGCAGACAGTCAAGGAAATCCAGAGGAGGCTTTACTGAAAGTGGTTAAAGAAGAAGAAGAAGAATCAGAAATCCTGAGAGTTCTCTTGTCCGACATTGGAGAAGAAGAAGCGGAGATTCAGGAAATTCTGTATCCTGATTGGGAGAAGGAGGCAAAGGACGATGAGATGCCAAACTGAATAAACAAAGAAGCTGTTGATGTGGAAAACGATAATAAAAGAGAAGAAGTAGAAAACTAGTGGAACCAAGTAGAAGCTTAGAAGCTTTGGGTTAGAAACTGGTCACAAAGTAGAAGAGGCTAAGTCAAAATACACGGTCTATTTTAGTAAAAATGGCTAACATAGATGGTAGTAAAAGTATATGTACATTCATGAAAAGATGGTGTAAAACATGTTGCTGTTGTACAGGATTCTTAATGCTTTTATGGAGCATCCTAGCTCTTGTAATATCATTTAAAGTCACAATAGATACAATAGAAGGACATAGTCAAAACAAAACTAACATAGGTAAAATTTCAAAGGTAGTACCGACTGTAGGAACAAACATTCATTTGCATAAAGATAGGCCTATTAACGATTTCTCCAATAATGTATTTTCAAAATTATTGTATGAATATGTAAAGACTATGGACGTAAGGGACTTGCTACGTCTGCATGCAGTTACCTGCTTCTGTGGCAGAGGGAGTGACTTATCTTCACCTTCCAGCTACTTATGGAATAACATGTAGTGTAATAGCTAGCTTATTTTATGAGTTAGAGAAATTGGAGTATTATTTTTCAGATGTAGATAACATTTTTGCATTAGTGCCTGCTAATAATAAGCTAAATAGGGTAAGACCTGCTAAAGTTTTAGGTGAATTTTTCCTAGAGACTAGTTAACTAACATTAGAAGTTGTGTTTAAATATAATTTGACATGCAGTTTGCAGAAAGAAGAAAAGACATTTTTGAATATGGTTGAGGAAAGAAGGCATGAGATGCACACAAAGGCATCAGAAGGAAAGGTTGAGAAAACGGCTTGGGACATAGAAATGGAGAAACACCTGACAAAAGGAGAGTCAACACCAATGATAGCTTTGGACAGGCCTCAGAAAGGAAAACTTTGTATAAGAAGGAATAAAACTGCATATGATAACCTTTTTGTAGGTAATAGTGAGCGCCATGATAAATACCGAATCATAGATGGATGGGGATTCAAAGGTGGAAGAGATCCAGTATTTCCTGGAATATATTTTATCTGTGGGAACAGGGCATATTATCGTTTGCCAGACCATTGGTATGGCACATGTTATGTAGGCCTGGTATTTCCAAAAATCTTTCACATGTACAGAGAAGAGGGTGTAAATAGTTTAAATAGTCATTTAGTGCGTAGAAAGAGAGAATCTTGGGCAGAAATTGTAGGTGACATTTTTTGTGCATTGATACCAGCAGTGGGAATAACTCTGAATGCAAATAAAATTAGAAGATTGTCTACAGTAGTGGATCGCTTGTCAACAAGCACTGCTAATGGATTCTTATTGGTTAATACTGAAATGGTTGCCATGCATGCTATGGTAATGCAAAATCGACTTGCCCTTGACATTCTATTGGCAAAAGAGGGTGGAGTCTGTGGAAAGCTGAAAGTTCAACATTGTTGCTCTTACATTCCAGACGAAAGTAAAGATCTAAAGGTTTACATTAAAAATATTACTGAATTGCATGATGAACTTGTACCACTGGAGGTTGAAGATGTATGGACAAGAATGGGAAAGAAAATAGCTGCTATTAAAAATTTCTTAGCTGAAATAGGTAGTACTGTTATAGGTAAAATTCTGTTTCCATTAACATGTGTGATAGTTGCATTATTAGTGATAAGATTAGGGTGTATGTGTTGTAGAAATAAGAAAACAAATAAGAAAATAAAAAGAGATAAAATTAAGAGAAAAGGAAAAGAACCAGAAAAGGATTTTGAAGAGATAGCCTTAGATGAGTGGAAATAAAGTATGTATGAAAAAGCAAAAAGAGATGAATATGGAGAAACTGAACTATGCGCTATGAGTAAGAAGTCATTTCAAATTTCCGTAAAAGGGTACTAAATTTTGGTGTTTTGTGGTGATAAAATCACCAAAGGGGGGATTGCTGGAGTGAGGTTTCCCTAAGATTCGTTTACCTCCTCCATTTTATCATTTTGAATTAAAACGAATAACTGATTAATATTAATAGTATTAATGGTTTGTTGTGTTTGAATAATCAACATTACTAATTAGAAAATACACGAGGGAATCGCATTTGCATGGCTTGATTGATATGTAAACTAATTTCGTATGCATACTAATGTCAGATATTTAGAATTTGCATGTTATATGTTGCTTTTGTGGTGTGATTTGTGAATCGTGCTTTAAAATGTGAGTATAAACCGCAATGCGTGTTGCTTTTGCTAGATAAATACACACACATAGAGGGTTTAGTGAGGGAATAACATTTTAATAGTCACTTCCATGTATTAATTACTTTTTGTGTTTCTTTGCTTAAGTTGACCTTTCTGGAGTGGCCACAAAATGGCTGCCATCCCTATTTTGACGGACAGACGAGATACAGAAGTCACTGAGTGAAGTGCGCCTGCGCTAAAAGATGAGCAACAATAACCTCGTCCTGACCCCAAGCAGACTGTACTCGTGAAGGTCGCACCGGGAGGAGTGCCAATCCTCAGACAATGGACTTCCTTAAACTAAGAACTGTTATAATTGATGACACCATGGATACAAACCCGTATGGGAACCAAAATGCCCTGAATGGACTAGTAACTGTTGCAAATTATTAATAAATTGAGAATTACATCTAATGAAACATTGAACGCATGAGAATCAGGAAGAATGATCCTGGTTCCACCAATCGGATTTGTTTAAAACATGTATTGTAACATTTTGTTGATGATTTTACTATAAAAGAAGTAGACTAGAGAGGGTCATTAGGTTTGGCTCATTGCGCTTTAGCCTGTTTCCCTGACGTTAAGCTGACGGAGAGGACGGTGACACTGCTGGACAGCTGCTTGCCAGAGACTCTGATGGACTGATCAGATGCCCAATTAATTTACGAACTGATTGATCGATTTATGGGCATAGAGACGAAAGATCTGAATCTGACATAGAGGACGCCATTTAGCCAGATTAGGTAAATATGCGAATCAAAATATTGAATGCTTTATGATTTTCTTATGTTTATTTAGATAAACATTTCAATTCATTTAAGAACTGTGTCGGGTTATTATTTGAAGTGTATTGATGTATATTGTTTAGAAGAATTAGGTGTCGCTTTTCCCAGCAACTCAGCTGATCCATGGCCAATCCATGGGAGGAATTGCTAGGTTAAAAAGTATTGAGACCCTGGTGAGGTAGGGAGGAATAGGTGAACTTGTTACTCATCAGGGGATTTGTGCATTTTTCTCCCATTTCCAGCGCATGGAATAGAGAAAGGAATTCCCCTCTCTCGAGGACCATTGATCTAAAGTAGAATGAATGATTGGTGTTATGGGCCCCACCAGTGAATGAGTGAATGAATGTTGGTTGAAGAGATCTGTGGTCTGTGATGTGGAAAGGGGATTTTGGTATTCAGCGCTGGAGCAATAGAAGTTGTTACAAGCAATCCATAAACCTTATTGATGTCAGCCTCAGAGTGCAGACATCGCACATGCACCAGCAGTTCAATACGGAGATCCTGACATGTCAGAAATACTCCATGAAAGTCATAGCAGTCTCACAAAATGAATGCCTAGAAACGTTACACCTCCCATCAGCATCAAGGCTTGAGGTGAGCTGCTCGTGCAGAGAATCAAGAGTGGGGAGCGCGCTCAGCATTTTAAAAGACGCCACTCACAAGTAGTACAAAAGGGGGTGGTGATGGACGGAGCATCAGAACCAATCAAACACTCACACCCAGTCAACAGATCTCGGTTTGATCCATCACCGTTCTTTAGTCCACTCTGCCACCCCAGTTCAGACATGGCCATATGCAAATCAGTCTGACCCTGTGCCTCATGGGAACAGTCCAGCCCGAACTGCCAAGCCATGCCTTCCCTGGACCGGAAACAAGCTTCCTAGGACCGGTTTCTGGCATTTCAGCCATCTTCAGCCAGGCTTGCTTGAAGACGGCTGAAGACGGCTGAAATGCCAGAAACCTGTCCTAGGAAGCTTGTTTCCGGTCCAGGGAAGGCATGGCTTGGCAGTTCGGGCTGGACTGTTCCCATGAGGCACAGGGTCAGACTGATTTGCATATGGCCATGTCTGAACTGAGGTGGCAGAGTGGGCTAAAGAACGGTGATGGATTAAACCCAGATCAGTTGACTGGAGGTGAGTGCTTGCAATGTTCAACACTCCGTCCATCATTTCCTTTGGTTTTTGCTTTGTTCGCCATAAGTTGGCAGGGTATGCTCAGCCGTGAGTCCCATCCTCACTTTGCCACTGGATTCAAGCAAGCTTGGCTGAAGACGGCTGAAATGCTAGAAACCGGTCCTAGGAAGCTTGTTTCCGGTCCAGGGAAGACAAGGCTTGGCAGTTCGTGCTGGACTGTTCCCATGAGGCACAGGGTCAGACTGATTTGCATATGGCCATTTCTGAACTGGGGTGGGAGAGTGGGCTAAAGAACGGTGATGGATTAAACCCAGATCAGTTGACTGGGGGTGAGTGCTTGCAATGTTCAACACTCCGTCCATCATTTCCTTTGGTTTTTGCTTTGTTCGCCATAAGTTGGCAGGGGTGAGTCCCTTGCTCACTTTGCCACTGGATTCAAGCAAGCCTGGCTGAAGATGGCTGAAATGCCAGAAACCGGTCCTAGGAAGCTTGTTTCCGGTCCAGGGAAGTCATGGCTTGGCAGTTCGGGCTGGACTGTTCCCATGAGGCACAGGGTCAGACTGATTTGCATATGGCCATGTCTGAACTAGGGTGGCAGAGTGGGCTAAAGAACGGTGATGGATTAAACCCAGATCAGTTGACTGGGGGTGAGTGCTTGCAATGTTCAACACTCCGTCCATCATTTCCTTTGGTTCTTGCTTTGTCCGCCATAAGTTGGCAGGGTATGCTCAGACGTGAGTCCCTTGCTCACTTTGCCACTGGATTCAAGCAAGCCTGGCTGAAGACGGCTGAAATGCCAGAAACCGGTCCTAGGAAGCTTGTTTCCGGTCCAGGGAAGACATGGCTTGGCAGTTCGGGCTGGACTGTTCCCATGAGGCACAGGGCCAGACTGATTTGCATATGGCCATGTCTGAACTGGGGTGGCAGAGTGGGCTAAAGAACGGTGATGGATTAAACCCAGATCAGTTGACTGGGGGTGAGTGCTTGCAATGTTCAACACTCCGTCCATCATTTCCTTTGGTTTTTGCTTTGTTCGCCATAAGTTGGCAGGGTATGCTCAGACGTGAGTCCCTTGCTCACTTTGCCACTGGATTCAAGCAAGCCTGGCTGAAGACGGCTGAAATGCTAGAAACCGGTCCTAGGAAGCTTGTTTCCGGTCCAGGGAAGACATGGCTTGGCAATTCGGGCTGGACTGTTCCCATGAGGCACAGGGTCATGTCTGAACTGGGGTGGCAGAGTGGGCTAAAGAACGGTGATGGATTAAACCCAGATCAGTTGACTGGGGGTGAGAGCTTGCAATGTTCAACACTCCGTCCATCATTTCCTTTGGTTTTTGCTTTGTTCGCCATAAGTTGGCAGGGTATGCTCAGACGTGAGTCCCTTGCTCACTTTGTCACTGGATTCAAACAAGCCTGGCTGAAGACGGCTGAAATGCCAGAAACTGGTCCTAGGAAGCTTGTTTCCGGTCCAGGGAAGAAATGGCTTGGCAGTTCGGGCTGGACTGTTCCTATGAGGCACAGGGTCAGACTGATTTGCATATGGCCATGTCTGAACTGGGGTGGCAGAGTGGGCTAAAGAACGGTGATGGATTAAACCCAGATCAGTTGACTGGGGGTGAGTGCTTGCAATGTTCAACACTCCGTCCATCATTTCTTTTGGTTTTTGCTTTGTTCGCCATGAGTTGGCAGGGTATTCTCAGACGTGAGTCCCTTGCTCACTTTGCCACTGGATTCAAGCAAGCCTGGCTGAAGACGGCTGAAATGCCAGAAACCGGTCCTAGGAAGCTTGTTTCCGGTCCAGGGAAGACATGGCTTGGCAGTTCGGGCTGGACTGTTCCCATGAGGCACAGGGCCAGATTGATTTGCATATGGCCATGTCTGAACTGGGGTGGCAGAGTGGGCGAAAGAACGGTGATGGATTAAACCCAGATCAGTTGACTGGGGGTGAGTGCTTGCAATATTCAACACTCCGTCCATCATTTCCTTTGGTTTTTGCTTTGTTCGCCATAAGTTGGCAGCGTATGCTCAGACGTGAGTCCCTTGCTCACTTTGTCACTGGATTCAAACAAGCCTGGCTGAAGACGGCTGAAATGCCAGAAACCGGTCCTAGGAAGCTTGTTTCCAGTCCAGGGAAGAAATGGCTTGGCAGTTTGGGCTGGACTGTTCCTATGAGGCACAGGGTCAGACTGATTTGCATATGGCCATGTCTGAACTGGGGTGGCAGAGTGGGCTAAAGAACGGTGATGGATTAAACCCAGATCAGTTGACTGGGGGTGAGTGCTTGCAATGTTCAAAACTCCGTCCATCATTTCCTTTGGTTTTTGCTTTGTTCGCCATAAGTTGGCAGGGGTGAGTCCCTTGCTCACTTTGCCACTGGATTCAAGCAAGCCTGGCTGAAGATGGCTGAAATGCCAGAAACCGGTCCTAGGAAGCTTGTTTCCGGTCCAGGGAAGTCATGGCTTGGCAGTTCGGGCTGGACTGTTCCCATGAGGCACAGGGTCAGACTGATTTGCATATGGCCATGTCTGAACTGGGGTGGCAGAGTGGGCTAAAGAACGGTGATGGATTAAACCCAGATCAGTTGACTGGGGGTGAGTGCTTGCAATGTTCAACACTCCGTCCATCATTTCCTTTGGTTCTTGCTTTGTCCGCCATAAGTTGGCAGGGTATGCTCAGACGTGAGTCCCTTGCTCACTTTGCCACTGGATTCAAGCAAGCCTGGCTGAAGACGGCTGAAATGCCAGAAACCGGTCCTAGGAAGCTTGTTTCCGGTCCAGGGAAGACATGGCTTGGCAGTTCGGGCTGGACTGTTCCCATGAGGCACAGGGCCAGACTGATTTGCATATGGCCATGTCTGAACTGGGGTGGCAGAGTGGGCTAAAGAACGGTGATGGATTAAACCCAGATCAGTTGACTGGGGGTGAGTGCTTGCAATGTTCAACACTCCGTCCATCATTTCCTTTGGTTTTTGCTTTGTTCGCCATAAGTTGGCAGGGTATGCTCAGATGTGAGTCCCTTGCTCACTTTGCCACTGGATTCAAGCAAGCCTGGCTGAAGACGGCTGAAATGCTAGAAACCGGTCCTAGGAAGCTTGTTTCCGGTCCAGGGAAGACATGGCTTGGCAATTCGGGCTGGACTGTTCCCATGAGGCACAGGGTCAGACTGATTTGCATATGGCCATGTCTGAACTGGGGTGGCAGAGTGGGCTAAAGAACGGTGATGGATTAAACCCAGATCAGTTGACTGGGGGTGAGAGCTTGCAATGTTCAACACTCCGTCCATCATTTCCTTTGGTTTTTGCTTTGTTCGCCATAAGTTGG
The DNA here is from genome assembly GCF_964204655.1 of Triturus cristatus. Lineage (NCBI taxonomy): Eukaryota > Metazoa > Chordata > Amphibia > Caudata > Salamandridae > Triturus > Triturus cristatus. The sequence goes on along the minus strand of NC_140579.1, from coordinate 1,129,029,028 downwards.
CAGGGTATGCTCAGACGTGAGTCCCTTGCTCACTTTGTCACTGGATTCAAACAAGCCTGGCTGAAGACGGCTGAAATGCCAGAAACCGGTCCTAGGAAGCTTGTTTCCGGTCCAGGGAAGAAATGGCTTGGCAGTTCGAGCTGGACTGTTCCTATGAGGCACAGGGTCAGACTGATTTGCATATGGCCATGTCTGAACTGGGGTGGCAGAGTGGGCTAAAGAACGGTGATGGATTAAACCCAGATCAGTTGACTGGGGGTGCGTGCTTGCAATGTTCAACACTCCGTCCATCATTTCCTTTGGTTTTTGCTTTGTTCGCCATGAGTTGGCAGGGTATGCTCAGACGTGAGTCCCTTGCTCACTTTGCCACTGGATTCAAGCAAGCCTGGCTGAAGACGGCTGAAATGCCAGAAACCGGTCCTAGGAAGCTTGTTTCCGGTCCAGGGAAGACATGGCTTGGCAGTTCGGGCTGGACTGTTCCCATGAGGCACAGGGCCAGATTGATTTGCATATGGCCATGTCTGAACTGGGGTGGCAGAGTGGGCTAAAGAACGGTGATGGATTAAACCCAGATCAGTTGACTGGGGGTGAGTGCTTGCAATGTTCAACACTCCGTCCATCATTTCCTTTGGTTTTTGCTTTGTTCACCATAAGTTGGCAGGGTATGCTCAGACGTGAGTCCCTTGCTCACTTTGCCACTGGATTCAAGCAAGCCTGGCTGAAGACGGCTGAAATGCTAGAAACCGGTCCTAGGAAGCTTGTTTCCAGTCCAGGGAAGACATGGCTTGGCAGTTCGGGCTGGACTGTTCCCATGAGGCACAGGGTCAGACTGATTTGCATATGGCCATGTCTGAACTGGGGTGGCAGAGTGGGCTAAAGAACGGTGATGGATTAAACCCAGATCAGTTGACTGGGGGTGAGTGCTTGCAATATTCAACACTCCGTCCATCATTTCCTTTGGTTTTTGCTTTGTTCGCCATAAGTTGGCAGCGTATGCTCAGACGTGAGTCCCTTGCTCACTTTGTCACTGGATTCAAACAAGCCTGGCTGAAGACGGCTGAAATGCCAGAAACCGGTTCTAGGAAGCTTGTTTCCAGTCCAGGGAAGAAATGGCTTGGCAGTTTGGGCTGGACTGTTCCCATGAGGCACAGGGTCAGACTGATTTGCATATGGCCATGTCTGAACTGGGGTGGCAGAGTGGGCTAAAGAACGGTGATGGATTAAACCCAGATCAGTTGACTGAGGGTGAGTGCTTGCAATGTTCAACACTCCGTCCATCATTTCCTTTGGTTTTTGCTTTGTTCACCATAAGTTGGCAGGGTATGCTCAGACGTGAGTCCCTTGCTCACTTTGCCACTGGATTCAAGCAAGCCTGGCTGAAGATGGCTGAAATGCCAGAAACCGGTCCTAGGAAGCTTGTTTCCGGTCCAGGGGAGACATGGCTTGGCAGTTCGGGCTGGACTGTTCCCATGAGGCACAGGGTCAGACTGATTTGCAAATGGCCATGTCTGAACTGGGGTGGCAGAGTGGACTAAAGAACGGTGATGGATTAAACCCAGATCAGTTGACTGGGGGTGAGTGCTTGCAATATTCAACACTCCGTCCATCATTTCCTTTGGTTTTTGCTTTGTTCGCCATAAGTTGGCAGCGTATGCTCAGACGTGAGTCCCTTGCTCACTTTGTCACTGGATTCAAACAAGCCTGGCTGAAGACGGCTGAAATGCCAGAAACCGGTCCTAGGAAGCTTGTTTCCAGTCCAGGGAAGAAATGGCTTGGCAGTTTGGGCTGGACTGTTCCTATGAGGGACAGGGTCAGACTGATTTGCATATGGCCATGTCTGAACTGGGGTGGCAGAGTGGGCTAAAGAACGGTGATGGATTAAACCCAGATCAGTTGACTGAGGTGAGTGCTTGCAATGTTCAACACTCCGTCCATCATTTCCTTTGGTTTTTGCTTTGTTCGCCATGAGTTGGCAGGATATGCTCAGACGTGAGTCCCTTGCTCACTTTGCCACTGGATTCAAGCATGCCTGGCTGAAGACGGCTGAAATGCCAGAAACCGGTCCTAGGAAGCTTGTTTCCGGTCCAGGGAAGACATGGCTTGGCAGTTCGGGCCGGACTGTTCCCATGAGGCACAGGGTCAGACTGATTTGCATATGGCCATGTCTGAACTGGGGTGGCAGAGTGGGCTAAAGAACGGTGATAGATTAAACCCAGATCAGTTGACTGGGGGTGAGTGCTTGCAATGTTCACCACTCCGTCCATCATTTCCTTTTGTTTTTGCTTTGTTCGCCATAAGTTGGCAGGGTATGCTCAGACGTGAGTCCCTTGCTCACTTTGCCACTGGATTCAAGCAAGCCTGGCTGAAGACGGCTGAAATGCCAGAAACCGGTCCTAGGAAGCTTGTTTCCGGTCCAGGGAAGACATGGCTTGGAAGTTCGGGCTGGACTGTTCCCATGAGGCACAGGGCCAGACTGATTTGCATATGGCCATGTCTGAACTGGGGTGGCAGAGTGGGCTAAAGAACGGTGATGGATTAAACCCAGATCAGTTGACTGGGGGTGAGTGCTTGCAATATTCAACACTCCGTCCATCATTTCCTTTGGTTTTTGCTTTGTTCGCCATAAGTTGGCAGCGTATGCTCAGACGTGAGTCCCTTGCTCACTTTGTCACTGTATTCAAACAAGCCTGGCTGAAGACGGCTGAAATGCCAGAAACCGGTCCTAGGAAGCTTGTTTCCAGTCCAGGGAAGAAATGGCTTGGCAGTTTGAGCTGGACTGTTCCTATGAGGCACAGGGTCAGACTGATTTGCATATGGCCATGTCTGAACTGGGGTGGCAGAGTGGGCTAAAGAACGGTGATGGATTAAACCCAGATCAGTTGACTGGGTGTGAGTGCTTGCAATGTTCAACACTCCGTCCATCATTTCCTTTGGTTTTTGCTTTATTCGCCATGAGTTGCCTGGATATGCTCAGACGTGAGTCCCTTGCTCACTTTGCCACTGGATTCAAGCATGCCTGGCTGAAGACGGCTGAAATGCCAGAAACCGGTCCTAGGAAGCTTGTTTCCGGTCCAGGGAAGACATGGCTTGGCAGTTCGGGCTGGACTGTTCCCATGAGGCACAGGGTCAGACTGATTTGCATATGGCCATGTCTGAACTGGGGTGGCAGAGTGGGCTAAAGAACGGTGATAGATTAAACCCAGATCAGTTGACTGGGGGTGAGTGCTTGCAATGTTCACCACTCCGTCCATCATTTCCTTTTGTTTTTGCTTTGTTCGCCATAAATTGGCAGGGTATGCTCAGACGTGAGTCCCTTGCTCACTTTGCCACTGGATTCAAGCAAGCCTGGCTGAAGACGGCTGAAATGCCAGAAACCGGTCCTAGGAAGCTTGTTTCCGGTCCAGGGAAGACATGGCTTGGCAGTTCGGGCTGGACTGTTCCCATGAGGCACAGGGTCAGACTGATTTGCATATGGCCATGTCTGAACTGGGGTGGCAGAGTGGGCTAAAGAACGGTGATGGATTAAACCCAGATCAGTTGACTGGGGGTGAGTGCTTGCAATATTCAACACTCCGTCCATCATTTCCTTTGGTTTTTGCTTTGTTCGCCATAAGTTGGCAGCGTATGCTCAGACGTGAGTCCCTTGCTCACTTTGTCACTGGATTCAAACAAGCCTGGCTGAAGACGGCTGAAATGCCAGAAACTGGTCCTAGGAAGCTTGTTTCCAGTCCAGGGAAGAAATGGCTTGGCAGTTTGGGCTGGACTGTTCCTATGAGGCACAGGGTCAGACTGATTTGCATATGGCCATGTCTGAACTGGGGTGGCAGAGTGGGCTAAAGAACGGTGATGGATTAAACCCAGATCAGTTGACTGGGGGTGAGTGCTTGCAATCGTCAAAACTCCGTCCATCATTTCCTTTGGTTTTTGCTTTGTTCGCCATGAGTTGGCAGGATATGCTCAGACGTGAGTCCCTTGCTCACTTTGCCACTGGATTCAAGCATGCCTGGCTGAAGACGGCTGAAATGCCAGAAACCGGTCCTAGGAAGCTTGTTTCCGGTCCAGGGAAGACATGGCTTGGCAGTTCGGGCTGGACTGTTCCCATGAGGCACAGGGTCAGACTGATTTGCATATGGCCATGTCTGAACTGGGGTGACAGAGTGGGCTAAAGAACGGTGATAGATTAAACCCAGATCAGTTGACTGGGGGTGAGTGCTTGCAATGTTCACCACTCCGTCCATCATTTCCTTTTGTTTTTGCTTTGTTCGCCATAAGTTGGCAGGGTATGCTCAGACGTGAGTCCCTTGCTCACTTTGCCACTGGATTCAAGCAAGCCTGGCTGAAGACGGCTGAAATGCCAGAAACCGGTCCTAGGAAGCTTGTTTCCGGTCCAGGGAAGACATGGCTTGGCAGTTCGGGCTGGACTGTTCCCATGAGGCACAGGGCCAGACTGATTTACATATGGCCATGTCTGAACTGGGGTGGCAGAGTGGGCTAAAGAACGGTGATGGATTAAACCCAGATCAGTTGACTGGGGGTGAGTGCTTGCAATGTTCACCACTCCGTCCATCATTTCCTTTGGTTTTTGCTTTGTTCGCCATAAGTTGGCAGGGTATGCTCAGACGTGAGTCCCTTGCTCACTTTGCCACTGAATTCAAGCAAGCCTGGCTGAAGATGGCTGAAATGCCAGAAACCGGTCCTAGGAAGCTTGTTTCCGGTCCAGGGAAGACATGGCTTGGCAGTTCGGGCTGGACTGTTCCCATGAGGCACAGGGTCAGACTGATTTGCATATGGCCATGTCTGAACTGGGGTGGCAGAGTGGGCTAAACAACGGTGATGGATTAAACCCAGATCAGTTGACTGAGGGTGAGAGCTTGAAATGTTCAACACTCCGTCCATCATTTCCTTTGGTTTTTGCTTTGTTCACCATAAGTTGGCAGGGTATGCTCAGACGTGAGTCCCTTGCTCACTTTGCCACTGGATTCAAGCAAGCCTGGCTGAAGATGGCTGAAATGCCAGAAACCGGTCCTAGGAAGCTTGTTTCCGGTCCAGGGAAGACATGGCTTGGCAGTTCGGGCTGGACTGTTCCCATGAGGCACAGGGTCAGACTGATTTGCATATGGCCATGTCTGAACTGGGGTGGCAGAGTGGGCTAAAGAACGGTGATGGATTAAACCCAGATCAGTTGAATGGGGGTGAGTGCTTGCAATGTTCAACACTCCGTCCATCATTTCCTCTGGTTTTTGCTTTGTTCGCCATGAGTTGGTAGGGTATGCTCAGACGTCAGTCCCTTGCTCACTTTGCCACTGGATTCAAGCAAGCCTGGCTGAAGACGGCTGAAATGCCAGAAACCGGTCCTAGGAAGCTTGTTTCCGGTCCAGGGAAGACATGGCTTGGCAGTTCGGGCTGGACTGTTCCCATGAGGCACAGGATCAGACTGATTTGCATATGGCCATGTCTGAACTGGGGTGGCAGAGTGGGCTAAAGAACGGTGATAGATTAAACCCAGATCAGTTGACTGGGGGTGAGTGCTTGCAATGTTCACCACTCCGTCCATCATTTCCTTTGGTTTTTGCTTTGTTCGCCATAAGTTGGCAGGGTATGGTCAGACGTGAGTCCCTTGCTCACTTTGCCACTGGATTCAAGCAAGCCTGGCTGAAGACGGCTGAAATGCCAGAAACTGGTTCCTAGGAAGCTTGTTTCCGGTCCAGGGAAGACATGGCTTGGCAGTTCGGGCTGGACTGTTCCCATGAGGCACAGGGTCAGACTGATTTGCATATGGCCATGTCTGAACTGGGGTGGCAGAGTGGGCTAAAGAACAGTGATGGATTAAACCCAGATCAGTTGACTGGGGGTGAGTGCTTGCAATGTTCAACACTCCGTCCATCATTTCCTTTGGTTTTTGCTTTGTTCGCCATAATTTGGCAGGGGTGAGTCCCTTGCTCACTTTGCCACTGGAATCAAGCAAGCCTGGCTGAAGATGGCTGAAATGCCAGAAACCGGTCATAGGAAGCTGGTTTCCGGTCCAGGGAAGTCATGGCTTGGCAGTTCGGGCTGGACTGTTCCCATGAGGCACAGGGTCAGACTGATTTGCAGATGGCCATGTCTGAACTGGGGTGGCAGAGTGGGCTAAAGAACGGTGATGGATTAAACCCAGATCAGTTGACTGGGGGTGAGTGCTTGCAATGTTCAACACTCCGTCCATCATTTCCTTTGGTTCTTGCTTTGTCCGCCATAAGTTGGCAGGGTATGCTCAGACGTGAGTCCCTTGCTCACTTTGCCACTGGATTCAAGCAAGCCTGGCTGAAGACTGCTGAAATGCCAGAAACCGGTCCTAGGAAGCTTGTTTCCGGTCCAGGGAAGACATGGCTTGGCAGTTCGGGCTGGACTGTTCCCATGAGGCACAGGGCCAGACTGATTTGCATATGGCCATGTCTGAACTGGGGTGGCAGAGTGGGCTAAAGAACGGTGATGGATTAAACCCAGATCAGTTGACTGGGGGTGAGTGCTTGCAATGTTCAACACTCCGTCCATCATTTCCTTTGGTTTTTGCTTTGTTCACCATAAGTTGGCAGGGTATGCTCAGACGTGAGTCCCTTGCTCACTTTGCCACTGGATTCAAGCAAGCCTGGCTGAAGACGGCTGAAATGCTAGAAACCGGTCCTAGGAAGCTTGTTTCCGGTCCAGGGAAGACATGGCTTGGCAGTTCGGGCTGGACTGTTCCCATGAGGCACAGGGTCAGACTGATTTGCATATGGCCATGTCTGAACTGGGGTGGCAGAGTGGGCTAAAGAACGGTGATGGATTAAACCCAGATCAGTTGACTGGGGGTGAGTGCTTGCAATATTCAACACTCCGTCCATCATTTCCTTTGGTTTTTGCTTTGTTCGCCATAAGTTGGCAGCGTATGCTCAGACGTGAGTCCCTTGCTCACTTTGTCACTGGATTCAAACAAGCCTGGCTGAAGACGGCTGAAATGCCAGAAACCGGTCCTAGGAAGCTTGTTTCCAGTCCAGGGAAGAAATGGCTTGGCAGTTTGGGCTGGACTGTTCCTATGAGGCACAGGGTCAGACTGATTTGCATATGGCCATGTCTGAACTGGGGTGGCAGAGTGGGCTAAAGAACGGTGATGGATTAAACCCAGATCAGTTGACTGGGGGTGAGTGCTTGCAATGTTCAACACTCCGTCCATCATTTCCTTTGGTTTTTGCTTTGTTCACCATAAGTTGGCAGGGTATGCTCAGACGTGAGTCCCTTGCTCACTTTGCCACTGGATTCAAGCAAGCCTGGCTGAAGACGGCTGAAATGCTAGAAACCGGTCCTAGGAAGCTTGTTTCCGGTCCAGGGAAGACATGGCTTGGCAGTTCGGGCTGGACTGTTCCCATGAGGCACAGGGTCAGACTGATTTGCATATGGCCATGTCTGAACTGGGGTGGCAGAGTGGGCTAAAGAACGGTGATGGATTAAACCCAGATCAGTTGACTGGGGGTGAGTGCTTGCAATATTCAACACTCCGTCCATCATTTCCTTTGGTTTTTGCTTTGTTCGCCATAAGTTGGCAGCGTATGCTCAGACGTGAGTCCCTTGCTCACTTTGTCACTGGATTCAAGCATGCCTGGGTGAAGACGGCTGAAATGCCAGAAACCGGTCCTAGGAAGCTTGTTTCCGGTCCAGGGAAGACATGGCTTGGCAGTTCGGGCTGGACTGTTCCCATGAGGCACAGGGCCAGACTGATTTGCATATGGCCATGTCTGAACTGGGGTGGCAGAGTGGGCTAAAGAACGGTGATGGATTAAACCCAGATCAGTTGACTGGGGGTGAGTGCTTGCAATATTCAACACTCCGTCCATCATTTCCTTTGGTTTTTGCTTTGTTCGCCATAAGTTGGCAGCGTATGCTCAGACGTGAGTCCCTTGCTCACTTTGTCACTGGATTCAAACAAGCCTGGCTGAAGATGGCTGAAATGCCAGAAACCGGTCCTAGGAAGCTTGTTTCCAGTCCAGGGAAGAAATGGCTTGGCAGTTTGGGCTGGACTGTTCCTATGAGGCACAGGGTCAGACTGATTTGCATATGGCCATGTCTGAACTGGGGTGGCAGAGTGGGCTAAAGAACGGTGATGGATTAAACCCAGATCAGTTGACTGGGGGTGAGTGCTTGCAATGTTCAACACTCCGTCCATCATTTCCTTTGGTTTTTGCTTTGTTCGCCATGAGTTGGCAGGATATGCTCAGACGTGAGTCCCTTGTTCACTTTGCCACTGGATTCAAGCATGCCTGGCTGAAGACGGCTGAAACGCCAGAAACCGGTCCTAGGAAGCTTGTTTCCGGTCCAGGGAAGACATGGTTTGGCAGTTCGGGCTGGACTGTTCCCATGAGGCACAGGGTCAGACTGATTTGCATATGGCCATGTCTGAACTGGGGTGGCAGAGTGGGCTAAAGAACAGTGATAGATTAAACCCAGATCAGTTGACTGGGGGTGAGTGCTTGCAATGTTCACCACTCCGTCCATCATTTCCTTTTGTTTTTGCTTTGTTCGCCATAAGTTGGCAGGGTATGCTCAGACGTGAGTCCCTTGCTCACTTTGCCACTGGATTCAAGCAAGCCTGGCTGAAGACGGCTGAAATGCCAGAAACCGGTCCTAGGAAGATTGTTTCCGGTCCAGGGAAGACATGGCTTGGCAGTTTGGGCTGGACTGTTCCCATGAGGCACAGGGTCAGACTGATTTGCATATGGCCATGTCTGAACTGGGGTGGAAGAGTGGGCTAAAGAACGGTGATGGATTAAACCCAGATCAGTTGACTGGGGGTGAGTGCTTGCAATATTCAACACTCCGTCCATCATTTCCTTTGGTTTTTGCTTTGTTCGCCATAAGTTGGCAGCGTATGCTCAGACGTGAGTCCCTTGCTCACTTTGTCACTGGATTCAAGCATGCCTGGGTGAAGACGGCTGAAATGCCAGAAACCGGTCCTAGGAAGCTTGTTTCCGGTCCAGGGAAGACATGGCTTGGCAGTTCGGGCTGGACTGTTCCCATGAGGCACAGGGTCAGACTGATTTGCATATGGCCATGTCTGAACTGGGGTGGCAGAGTGGGCTAAAGAACGGTGATGGATTAAACCCAGATCAGTTGACTGGGGGTGAGTGCTTGCAATGTTCAACACTCCGTCCATCATTTCCTTTGGTTTTTGCTTTGTTCGCCATGAGTTGGCAGGATATGCTCAGACGTGAGTCCCTTGCTCACTTTGCCACTGGATTCAAGCATGGCTGGCTGAAGACGGCTGAAATGCCAGAAACCGGTCCTAGGAAGCTTGTTTCCGGTCCAGGGAAGACATGGCTTGGCAGTTCGGGCTGGACTGTTCCCATGAGGCACAGGGTCAGACTGATTTGCATATGGCCATGTCTGAACTGGGGTGGCAGAGTGGGCTAAAGAACGGTGATAGATTAAACCCAGATCAGTTGACTGGGGTGAGTGCTTGCAATGTTCACCACTCCGTCCATCATTTCCTTTTGTTTTTGCTTTGTTCGCCATAAGTTGGCAGGGTATGCTCAGACGTGAGTCCCTTGCTCACTTTGCCACTGGATTCAAGCAAGCCTGGCTGAAGACGGCTGAAATGCCAGAAACCGGTCCTAGGAAGCTTGTTTCCGGTCCAGGGAAGACATGGCTTGGCAGTTCGGGCTGGACTGTTCCCATGAGGCACAGGGCCAGACTGATTTGCATATGGCCATGTCTGAACTGGGGTGGCAGAGTGGGCTAAAGAACGGTGATGGATTAAACCCAGATCAGTTGACTGGGGGTGAGTGCTTGCAATGTTCAACACTCCGTCCATCATTTCCTTTGGTTTTTGCTTTGTTCACCATAAGTTGGCAGCTTATGCTCAGACGTGAGTCCCTTGCTCACTTTGCCACTGGATTCAAGCAAGCCTGGCTGAAGACGGCTGAAATGCTAGAAACCGGTCCTAGGAAGCTTGTTTCCGGTCCAGGGAAGACATGGCTTGGCAGTTCGGGCTGGACTGTTCCCATGAGGCACAGGGTCAGACTGATTTGCATATGGCCATGTCTGAACTGGGGTGGCAGAGTGGGCTAAAGAACGGTGATGGATTAAACCCAGATCAGTTGACTGGGGGTGAGTGCTTGCAATGTTCACCACTCCGTCCATCATTTCCTTTTGTTTTTGCTTTGTTCGCCATAAATTGGCAGGGTATGCTCAGACGTGAGTCCCTTGCTCACTTTGCCACTGGATTCAAGCAAGCCTGGCTGAAGATGGCTGAAATGCCAGAAACCGGTCCTAGGAAGCTTGTTTCCGGTCCAGTGAAGACATGGCTTGGCAATTCGGGCTGGACTGGTCCCATGAAGCACAGGGTCAGACTGATTTGCATATGGCCATGTCTGAACTGAGGTGGCAGAGTGGGCTAAAGAACGGTGATGGATTAAACCAAGATCAGTTGAATGGGGGCGAGAGCTTGCAATGTTCAACACTCCGTCCATCATTTCCTTTGGTTTTTGCTTTGTTCGCCATAAGTTGGCAGGGTATGCTCAGACGTGAGTCCCTTGCTCACTTTGCCACTGAATTCAAGCAAGCCTGGCTGAAGATGGCTGAAATGCCAGAAACCGGTCCTAGGAAGCTTGTTTCCGGTCCAGGGAAGACATGGCTTGGCAGTTCGGGCTGGACTGTTCCCATGAGGCACAGGGTCAGACTGATTTGCATATGGCCATGTCTGAACTGGGGTGGCAGAGTGGGCTAAAGAACGGTGATGGATTAAACCCAGATCAGTTGAATGGGGGTGAGTGCTTGCAATGTTCAACACTCCGTCCATCATTTCCTCTGGTTTTTGCTTTGTTCGCCATGAGTTGGCAGGGTATGCTCAGACGTCAGTCCCTTGCTCACTTTGCCACTGGATTCAAGCAAGCCTGGCTGAAGACGGCTGAAATGCCAGAAACCGGTCCTAGGAAGCTTGTTTCCGGTCCAGGGAAGACATGGCTTGGCAGTTCGGGCTGGACTGTTCCCATGAGGCACAGGGTCAGACTGATTTGCATATGGCCATGTCTGAACTGGGGTGGCAGAGTGGGCTAAAGAACGGTGATAGATTAAACCCAGATCAGTTGACTGGGGGTGAGTGCTTGCAATGTTCAACACTTCGTCCATCATTTCCTTTGGTTTTTGCTTTGTTCGCCATAAATTGGCAGGGTATGCTCAGACGTGAGTCCCTTGCTCACTTTGCCACTGGATTCAAGCAAGCCTGGCTGAAGACGGCTGAAATGCCAGAAACTGGTTCCTAGGAAGCTTGTTTCCGGTCCAGGGAAGACATGGCTTGGCAGTTCGGGCTGGACTGTTCCCATGAGGCACAGGGTCAGACTGATTTGCATATGGCCATGTCTGAACTGGGGTGGCAGAGTGGGCTAAAGAACGGTGATGGATTAAACCCAGATCAGTTGACTGGGGGTGAATGCTTGCAATGTTCAACACTCCGTCCATCATTTCCTTTGGTTTTTGCTTTGTTCGCCATAAGTTGGCAGGGGTGAGTCCCTTGCTCACTTTGCCACTGGAATCAAGAAAGCCTGGCTGAAGATGGCTGAAATGCCAGAAACCGGTCCTAGGAAGCTTGTTTCCGGTCCAGGGAAGTCATGGCTTGGCAGTTCGGGCTGGACTGTTCCCATGAGGCACAGGGTCAGACTGATTTGCATATGGCCATGTCTGAACTGGGGTGGCAGAGTGGGCTAAAGAACGGTGATGGATTAAACCCAGATCAGTTGACTGGGGGTGAGTGCTTGCAATGTTCAACACTCCGTCCATCATTTCCTTTGGTTCTTGCTTTGTCCGCCATAAGTTGGAGGGTATGCTCAGACGTGAGTCCCTTGCTCACTTTGCCACTGGATTCAAGCAAGCCTGGCTGAAGACTGCTGAAATGTCAGAAACCGGTCCTAGGAAGCTTGTTTCCGGTCCAGGGAAGACATGGCTTGGCAGTTCGGGCTGGACTGTTCCCATGAGGCACAGGGCCAGACTGATTTGCATATGGCCATGTCTGAACTGGGGTGGCAGAGTGGGCTAAAGAACGGTGATGGATTAAACCCAGATCAGTTGACTGGGGGTGAGTGCTTGCAATGTTCAACACTCCGTCCATCATTTCCTTTGGTTTTTGCTTTGTTCGCCATAAGTTGGCAGGGTATGCTCAGACGTGAGTCCCTTGCTCACTTTGCCACTGGATTCAAGCAAGCCTGGCTGAAGACGGCTGAAATGCTAGAAACCGGTCCTAGGAAGCTTGTTTCCGGTCCAGGGAAGACATGGCTTGGCAATTCGGGCTGGACTGTTCCCATGAGGCACAGGGTCAGACTGATTTGCATATGGCCATGTCTGAACTGGGGTGGCAGAGTGGGCTAAAGAACGGTGATGGATTAAACCCAGATCAGTTGACTGGGGGTGAGAGCTTGCAATGTTCAACACTCCGTCCATCATTTCCTTTGGTTTTTGCTTTGTTCGCCATAAGTTGGCAGGGTATGCTCAGACGTGAGTCCCTTGCTCACTTTGTCACTGGATTCAAACAAGCCTGGCTGAAGACGGCTGAAATGCCAGAAACCGGTCCTAGGAAGCTTGTTTCCGGTCCAGGGAAGAAATGGCTTGGCAGTTCGGGCTGGACTGTTCCTATGAGGCACAGGGTCAGACTGATTTGCATATGGCCATGTCTGAACTGGGGTGGCAGAGTGGGCTAAAGAACGGTGATGGATTAAACCCAGATCAGTTGACTGGGGGTGAGTGCTTGCAATGTTCAACACTCCGTCGATCATTTCCTTTGGTTTTTGCTTTGTTCGCCATGAGTTGGCAGGGTATGCTCAGACGTGAGTCCCTTGCTCACTTTGCCACTGGATTCAAGCAAGTCTGGCTGAAGACGGCTGAAATGCTAGAAACCGGTCCTAGGAAGCTTGTTTCCGGTCCAGGGAAGACATGGCTTGGCAGTTCGGGCTGGACTGTTCCCATGAGGCACAGGGTCAGACTGATTTGCATATGGCCATGTCTGAACTGGGGTGGCAGAGTGGGCTAAAGAACGGTGATGGATTAAACCCAGATCAGTTGACTGGGGGTGAGTGCTTGCAATGTTCACCACTCCGTCCATCATTTCCTTTTGTTTTTGCTTTGTTCGCCATAAATTGGCAGGGTATGCTCAGACGTGAGTCCCTTGCTCACTTTGCCACTAGATTCAAGCAAGCCTGGCTGAAGATGGCTGAAATGCCAGAAACCGGTCCTAGGAAGCTTGTTTCCGGTCCAGGGAAGACATGGCTTGGCAGTTCGGGCTGGACTGTTCCCATGAGGCACAGGGTCAGACTGATTTGTATATGGCCATGTCTGAACTGGGGTGGCAGAGTGGGCTAAACAACGGTGATGGATTAAACCCAGATCAGTTGACTGAGGGTGAGTGCTTGCAATGTTCAACACTCCGTCCATCATTTCCTTTGGTTTTTGCTTTGTTCACCATAAGTTGGCAGGGTATGCTCAGACGTGAGTCCCTTGCTCACTTTGCCACTGGATTCAAGCAAGCCTGGCTGAAGATGGCTGAAATGCCAGAAACCGGTCCTAGGAAGCTTGTTTCCGGTCCAGGGAAGACATGGCTTGGCAGTTCGGGCTGGACTGTTCCCATGAGGCACAGGGTCAGACTGATTTGCATATGGCCATGTCTGAACTGGGGTGGCAGAGTGGGCTAAAGAACGGTGATGGATTAAACCCAGATCAGTTGAATGGGGGTGAGTGCTTGCAATGTTCAACACTCCGTCCATCATTTCCTCTGGTTTTTGCTTTGTTCGCCATGAGTTGGCAGGGTATGCTCAGACGTCAGTCCCTTGCTCACTTTGCCACTGGATTCAAGCAAGCCTGGCTGAAGACGGCTGAAATGCCAGAAACCGGTCCTAGGAAGCTTGTTTCCGGTCCAGGGAAGACATGGCTTGGCAGTTCGGGCTGGACTGTTCCCATGAGGCACAGGGTCAGACTGATTTGCATATGGCCATGTCTGAACTGGGGTGGCAGAGTGGGCTAAAGAACGGTGATAGATTAAACCCAGATCAGTTGACTGGGGGTGAGTGCTTGCAATGTTCAACACTTCGTCCATCATTTCCTTTGGTTTTTGCTTTGTTCGCCATAAGTTGGCAGGGTATGCTCAGAGGTGAGTCCCTTGCTCACTTTGCCACTGGATTCAAGCAAGCCTGGCTGAAGACGGCTGACATGCCAGAAACTGGTTCCTAGGAAGCTTGTTTCCGGTCCAGGGAAGACATGGCTTGGCAGTTCGGGCTGGACTGTTCCCATGAGGCACAGGGTCAGACTGATTTGCATATGGCCATGTCTGAACTGGGGTGGCAGAGTGGGCTAAAGAACGGTGATGGATTAAACCCAGATCAGTTGACTGGGGGTGAGTGCTTGCAATGTTCAACACTCCGTCCATCATTTCCTTTGGTTTTTGCTTTGTTCGCCATAAGTTGGCAGGGGTGAGTCCCTTGCTCACTTTGCCACTGGAATCAAGCAAGCCTGGCTGAAGATGGCTGAAATGCCAGAAACCGGTCCTAGGAAGCTTGTTTCCGGTCCAGGGAAGTCATGGCTTGGCAGTTCGGGCTGGACTGTTCCCATGAGGCACAGGGTCAGACTGATTTGCATATGGCCATGTCTGAACTGGGGTGGCAGAGTGGGCTAAAGAACGGTGATGGATTAAACCAAGATCAGTTGACTGGGGGTGAGAGCTTGCAATGTTCAACACTCCGTCCATCATTTCCTTTGGTTTTTGCTTTGTTCGCCATAAGTTGGCAGGGTATGCTCAGACGTGAGTCCCTTGCTCACTTTGTCACTGGATTCAAACAAGCCTGGCTGAAGACGGCTGAAATGCCATAAACCGGTCCTAGGAAGCTTGTTTCCGGTCCAGGGAAGAAATGGCTTGGCAGTTCGGGCTGGACTGTTCCTATGAGGCACAGGGTCAGACTGATTTGCATATGGCCATGTCTGAACTGGGGTGGCAGAGTGGGCTAAAGAACGGTGATGGATTAAACCCAGATCAGTTGACTGGGGGTGAGTGCTTGCAATGTTCAACACTCCGTCCATCATTTCCTTTGGTTTTTGCTTTGTTCGCCATGAGTTGGCAGGGTATGCTCAGACGTGAGTCCCTTGCTCACTTTGCCACTGGATTCAAGCAAGCCTGGCTGAAGACGGCTGAAATGCCAGAAACCGGTCCTAGGAAGCTTGTTTCCGGTCCAGGGAAAACATGGCTTGGCAGTTCGGGCTGGACTGTTCCCATGAGGCACAGGGCCAGATTGATTTGCATATGGCCATGTCTGAACTGGGGTGGCAGAGTGGGCTAAAGAACGGTGATGGATTAAACCCAGATCAGTTGACTGGGGGTGAGTGCTTGCAATGTTCAACACTCCGTCCATCATTTCCTTTGGTTTTTGCTTTGTTCACCATAAGTTGGCAGGGTATGCTCAGACGTGAGTCCCTTGCTCACTTTGCCACTGGATTCAAGCAAGCCTGGCTGAAGACGGCTGAAATGCTAGAAACCGGTCCTAGGAAGCTTGTTTCCGGTCCAGGGAAGACATGGCTTGGCAGTTCGGGCTGGACTGTTCCCATGAGGCACAGGGTCAGACTGATTTGCATATGGCCATGTCTGGACAGGGGTGGCAGAGTGGGCTAAAGAACGGTGATGGATTAAACCCAGATCAGTTGACTGGGGGTGAGTGCTTGCAATATTCAACACTCCGTCCATCATTTCCTTTGGTTTTTGCTTTGTTCGCCATAAGTTGGCAGCGTATGCTCAGACGTGAGTCCCTTGCTCACTTTGTCACTGGATTCAAACAAGCCTGGCTGAAGACGGCTGAAATGCCAGAAACCGGTCCTAGGAAGCTTGTTTCCAGTCCAGGGAAGAAATGGCTTGGCAGTTTGGGCTGGACTGTTCCTATGAGGCACCCGGTCAGACTGATTTGCATATGGCCATGTCTGAACTGGGGTGGCAGAGTGGGCTAAAGAACGGTGATGGATTAAACCCAGATCAGTTGACTGGGGGTGAGTGCTTGCAATGTTCAACACTCCGTCCATCATTTCCTTTGGTTTTTGCTTTGTTCGCCATGAGTTGGCAGGATATGCTCAGACGTGAGTCCCTTGCTCACTTTGCCACTGGATTCAAGCATGCCTGGGTGAAGACGGCTGAAATGCCAGAAACCGGTCCTAGGAAGCTTGTTTCCGGTCCAGGGAAGACATGGCTTGGCAGTTCGGGCTGGACTGTTCCCATGAGGCACAGGGTCAGACTGATTTGCATATGGCCATGTCTGAACTGGGGTGGCAGAGTGGGCTAAAGAACGGTGATAGATTAAACCCAGATCAGTTGACTGGGGGTGAGTGCTTGCAATGTTCACCACTCCGTCCATCATATCCTTTTGTTTTTGCTTTGTTCGCCATAAGTTGGCAGGGTATGCTCAGACGTGAGTCCCTTGCTCACTTTGCCACTGGATTCAAGCAAGCCTGGCTGAAGACGGCTGAAATGCCAGAAACCGGTCCTAGGAAGCTTGTTTCCGGTCCAGGGAAGACATGGCTTGGCAGTTCGGGCTGGACTGTTCCCATGAGGCACAGGGCCAGACTGATTTGCATATGGCCATGTCTGAACTGGAGTGGCAGAGTGGGCTAAAGAACGGTGATGGATTAAACCCAGATCAGTTGACTGGGGGTGAGTGCTTGCAATGTTCACCACTCCGTCCATCATTTCCTTTTGTTTTTGCTTTGTTCGCCATAAATTGGCAGGGTATGCTCAGACGTGAGTCCCTTGCTCACTTTGCCACTGGATTCAAGCAAGCCTGGCTGAAGATGGCTGAAATGCCAGAAACCGGTCCTAGGAAGCTTGTTTCCGGTCCAGGGAAGACATGGCTTGGCAGTTCGGGCTGGACTGTTCCCATGAGGCACAGGGTCAGACTGATTTGCATATGGCCATGTCTGAACTGGGGTGGCAGAGTGGGCTAAACAACGGTGATGGATTAAACCCAGATCAGTTGACTGAGGGTGAGTGCTTGCAATGTTCAACACTCCGTCCATCATTTCCTTTGGTTTTTGCTTTGTTCACCATAAGTTGGCAGGGTATGCTCAGACGTGAGTCCCTTGCTCACTTTGCCACTGGATTCAAGCAAGCCTGGCTGAAGATGGCTGAAATGCCAGAAACCGGTCCTAGGAAGCTTGTTTCCGGTCCAGGGAAGACATGGCTTGGCAGTTCGGGCTGGACTGTTCCCATGAGGCACAGGGTCAGACTGATTTGCATATGGCCATGTCTGAACTGGGGTGGCAGAGTGGGCTAAAGAACGGTGATGGATTAAACCCAGATCAGTTGAATGGGGGTGAGTGCTTGCAATGTTCAACACTCCGTCCATCATTTCCTCTGGTTTTTGCTTTGTTCGCCATGAGTTGGCAGGGTATGCTCAGACGTCAGTTCCTTGCTCACTTTGCCACTGGATTCAAGCAAGCCTGGCTGAAGACGGCTGAAATGCCAGAAACCGGTCCTAGGAAGCTTGTTTCCGGTCCAGGGAAGACATGGCTTGGCAGTTCGGGCTGGACTGTTCCCATGAGGCACAGGGTCAGACTGATTTGCATATGGCCATGTCTGAACTGGGGTGGCAGAGTGGGCTAAAGAACGGTGATAGATTAAACCCAGATCAGTTGACTGGGGGTGAGTGCTTGCAATGTTCAACACTTCGTCCATCATTTCCTTTGGTTTTTGCTTTGTTCGCCATAAGTTGGCAGGGTATGCTCAGACGTGAGTCCCTTGCTCACTTTGCCACTGGATTCAAGCAAGCCTGGCTGAAGACGGCTGAAATGCCAGAAACTGGTTCCTAGGAAGCTTGTTTCCGGTCCAGGGAAGACATGGCTTGGCAGTTCGGGCTGGACTGTTCCCATGAGGCACAGGGTCAGACTGATTTGCATATGGCCATGTCTGAACTGGGGTGGCAGAGTGGGCTAAAGAACGGTGATGGATTAAACCCAGATCAGTTGACTGGGGGTGAGTGCTTGCAATGTTCAACACTCCGTCCATCATTTCCTTTGGTTTTTGCTTTGTTCGCCATAAGTTGGCAGGGGTGAGTCCCTTGCTCACTTTGCCACTGGAATCAAGCAAGCCTGGCTGAAGATGGCTGAAATGCCAGAAACCGGTCCTAGGAAGCTTGTTTCCGGTCCAGGGAAGTCATGGCTTGGCAGTTCGGGCTGGACTGTTCCCATGAGGCACAGGGTCAGACTGATTTGCATATGGCCATGTCTGAACTGGGGTGGCAGAGTGGGCTAAAGAACGGTGATGGATTAAACCCAGATCAGTTGACTGGGGGTGAGTGCTTGCAATGTTCAACACTCCGTCCATCATTTCCTTTGGTTCTTGCTTTGTCCGCCATAAGTTGGAGGGTATGCTCAGACGTGAGTCCCTTGCTCACTTTGCCACTGGATTCAAGCAAGCCTGGCTGAAGACTGCTGAAATGCCAGAAACCGGTCCTAGGAAGCTTGTTTCCGGTCCAGGGAAGACATGGCTTGGCAGTTCGGGCTGGACTGTTCCCATGAGGCACAGGGCCAGACTGATTTGCATATGGCCATGTCTGAACTGGGGTGGCAGAGTGGGCTAAAGAACGGTGATGGATTAAACCCAGATCAGTTGACTGGGGGTGAGTGCTTGCAATGTTCAACACTCCGTCCATCATTTCCTTTGGTTTTTGCTTTGTTCGCCATGAGTTGGCAGGATATGCTCAGACGTGAGTCCCTTGCTCACTTTGCCACTGGATTCAAGCATGCCTGGCTGAAGACGGCTGAAATGCCAGAAAGCGGTCCTAGGAAGCTTGTTTCCGGTCGAGGGAAGACATGGCTTGGCAGTTCGGGCTGGACTGTTCCCATGAGGCACAGGGTCAGACTGATTTGCATATGGCCATGTCTGAACTGGGGTGGCAGAGTGGGCTAAAGAACGGTGATAGATTAAACCCAGATCAGTTGACTGGGGGTGAGTGCTTGCAATGTTCACCACTCCGTCCATCATTTCCTTTTGTTTTTGCTTTGTTCGCCATAAGTTGGCAGGGTATGCTCAGACGTGAGTCCCTTGCTCACTTTGCCACTGGATTCAAGCAAGCCTGGCTGAAGATGGCTGAAATGCCAGAAACCGGTTCTAGGAAGCTTGTTTCCGGTCCAGGGAAGACATGGCTTGGCAGTTCGGGCTGGACTGTTCCCATGAGGCACAGGGCCAGACTGATTTGCATATGGCCATGTCTGAACTGGGGTGGCAGAGTGGGCTAAAGAACGGTGATGGATTAAACCCAGATCAGTTGACTGGGGGTGAGTGCTTGCAATGTTCAACACTCCGTCCATCATTTCCTTTGGTTTTTGCTTTGTTCACCATAAGTTGGCAGGGTATGCTCAGACGTGAGTCCCTTGCTCACTTTGCCACTGGGTTCAAGCAAGCCTGGCTGAAGATGGCTGAAATGCTAGAAACCGGTCCTAGGAAGCTTGTTTCCGGTCCAGGGAAGACATGGCTTGGCAGTTCGGGCTGGACTGGTCCCATGCAGCACAGGGTCAGACTGATTTGCATATGGCCATGTCTGAACTGAGGTGGCAGAGTGGACTAAAGAACGGTGATGGATTAAACCAAGATCAGTTGACTGGGGGCGAGAGCTTGCAATGTTCAACACTCCGTCCATCATTTCCTTTGGTTTTTGCTTTGTTCGCCATAAGTTGGCAGGGTATGCTCAGACGTGAGTCCCTTGCTCACTTTGCCACTGAATTCAAGCAAGCCTGGCTGAAGACGGCTGAAATGCCAGAAACCGGTCCTAGGAAGCTTGTTTCCGGTCCAGGGAAGACATGGCTTGGCAGTTCGGGCTGGACTGTTCCCATGAGGCACAGGGTGAGACTGATTTGCATATGGCCATGTCTGAACTGGGGTGGCAGAGTGGGCTAAAGAACGGTGATGGATTAAACCCAGATCAGTTGACTGAGGGTGAGTGCTTGCAATGTTCAACACTCGGTCCATCATTTCCTTTGGTTTTTGCTTTGTTCACCATAAGTTGGCAGGGTATGCTCAGACGTGAGTCCCTTGCTCACTTTGCCACTGGATTCAAGCAAGCCTGGCTGAAGATGGCTGAAATGCCAGAAACCGGTCCTAGGAAGCTTGTTTCTGGTCCAGGGAAGACATGGCTTGGCAGTTCCGGCTGGACTGTTCCCATGAGGCACAGGGTCAGACTGATTTGCATATGGCCATGTCTGAACTGGGGTGGCAGAGTGGGCTAAAGAACGGTGATGGATTAAACCCAGATCAGTTGAATGGGGGTGAGTGCTTGCAATGTTCAACACTCCGTCCATCATTTCCTCTGGTTTTTGCTTTGTTCGCCATGAGTTGGCAGGGTATGCTCAGACGTCAGTCCCTTGCTCACTTTGCCACTGGATTCAAGCAAGCCTGGCTGAAGACGGCTGAAATGCCAGAAACCGGTCCTAGGAAGCTTGTTTCCGGTCCAGGGAAGACATGGCTTGGCAGTTCGGGCTGGACTGTTCCCATGAGGCACAGGGTCAGACTGATTTGCATATGGCCATGTCTGAACTGGGGTGGCAGAGTGGGCTAAAGAACGGTGATAGATTAAACCCAGATCAGTTGACTGGGGGTGAGTGCTTGCAATGTTCACCACTCCGTCCATCATTTCCTTTGGTTTTTGCTTTGTTCGCCATAAGTTGACAGGGTATGCTCAGACGTGAGTCCCTTGCTCACTTTGCCACTGGATTCAAGCAAGCCTGGCTGAAGACGGCTGAATGCCAGAAACCGGTCCTAGGAAGCTTGTTTCCGGTCCAGGGAAGACATGGCTTGGCAGTTCGGGCTGGACTGTTCCCATGAGGCACAGGGCCAGACTGATTTGCATATGGCCATGTCTCAACTGGGGTGGCAGAGTGGGCTAAAGAACGGTGATGGATTAAACCCAGATCAGTTGACTGGGGGTGAGTGCTTGCAATGTTCAACACTCCGTCCATCATTTCCTTTGGTTTTTGCTTTGTTCACCATAAGTTGGCAGGGTATGCTCAGACGTGAGTCCCTTGCTCACTTTGCCACTGGATTCAAGCAAGCCTGGCTGAAGACGGCTGAAATGCTAGAAACCGGTCCTAGGAAGCTTGTTTCCGGTCCAGGGAAGGCATGGCTTGGCAGTTCGGGCTGGACTGTTCCCATGAGGCACAGGGTCAGACTGATTTGCATATGGCCATGTCTGAACTGGGGTGGCAGAGTGGGCTAAAGAACGGTGATGGATTAAACCCAGATCAGTTGACTGGGGGTGAGTGCTTGCAATGTTCACCACTCCGTCCATCATTTCCTTTTGTTTTTGCTTTGTTCGCCATAAATTGGCAGGGTATGCTCAGACGTGAGTCCCTTGCTCACTTTGCCACTGGATTCAAGCAAGCCTGGCTGAAGATGGCTGAAATGCCAGAAACCGGTCCTAGGAAGCTTGTTTCCGGTCCAGGGAAGACATGGCTTGGCAGTTCGGGCTGGACTGTTCCCATGAGGCACAGGGTCAGACTGATTTGCATATGGCCATGTCTGAACTGGGGTGGCAGAGTGGGCTAAACAACGGTGATGGATTAAACCCAGATCAGTTGACTGAGGGTGAGTGCTTGCAATGTTCAACACTCCGTCCATCATTTCCTTTGGTTTTTGCTTTGTTCGCCATAAGTTGGCAGGGGTGAGTCCCTTGCTCACTTTGCCACTGGAATCAAGCAAGCCTGGCTGAAGATGGCTGAAATGCCAGAAACCGGTCCTAGGAAGCTTGTTTCCGGTCCAGGGAAGTCATGGCTTGGCAGTTCGGGCTGGACTGTTCCCATGAGGCACAGGGTCAGACTGATTTGCATATGGCCATGTCTGAACTGGGGTGGCAGAGTGGGCTAAAGAACGGTGATGGATTAAACCCAGATCAGTTGAATGGGGGTGAGTGCTTGCAATGTTCAACACTCCGTCCATCATTTCCTCTGGTTTTTGCTTTGTTCGCCATGAGTTGGCAGGGTATGCTCAGACGTCAGTCCCTTGCTCACTTTACCACTGGATTCAAGCAAGCCTGGCTGAAGACAGCTGAAATGCCAGAAACCGGTCCTAGGAAGCTTGTTTCCGGTCCAGGGAAGACATGGCTTGGCAGTTCGGGCTGGACTGTTCCCATGAGGCACAGGGTCAGACTGATTTGCATATGGCCATGTCTGAACTGGGGTGGCAGAGTGGGCTAAAGAACGGTGATAGATTAAACCCAGATCAGTTGACTGGGGATGAGTGCTTGCAATGTTCAACACTTCGTCCATCATTTCCTTTGGTTTTTGCTTTGTTCGCCATAAGTTGGCAGGGTATGCTCAGACGTGAGTCCCTTGCTCACTTTGCCACTGGATTCAAGCAAGCCTGGCTGAAGACGGCTGAAATGCCAGAAACTGGTTCCTAGGAAGCTTGTTTCCGGTCCAGGGAAGACATGGCTTGGCAGTTCGGGCTGGACTGTTCCCATGAGGCACAGGGTCAGACTGATTTGCATATGGCCATGTCTGAACTGGGGTGGCAGAGTGGGCTAAAGAACGGTGATGGATTAAACCCAGATCAGTTGACTGGGGGTGAGTGCTTGCAATGTTCAACACTCCGTCCATCATTTCCTTTGGTTTTTGCTTTGTTCGCCATAAGTTGGCAGGGGTGAGTCCCTTGCTCACTTTGCCACTGGAATCAAGCAAGCCTGGCTGAAGATGGCTGAAATGCCAGAAACCGGTCCTAGGAAGCTTGTTTCCGGTCCAGGGAAGGCATGGCTTGGCAGTTCGGGCTGGACTGTTCCCATGAGGCACAGGGTCAGACTGATTTGCATATGGCCATGTCTGAACTGGGGTGGCAGAGTGGGCTAAAGAACGGTGATGGATTAAACCCAGATCAGTTGACTGGGGGTGAGTGCTTGCAATGTTCACCACTCCGTCCATCATTTCCTTTTGTTTTTGCTTTGTTCGCCATAAATTGGCAGGGTATGCTCAGACGTGAGTCCCTTGCTCACTTTGCCACTGGATTCAAGCAAGCCTGGCTGAAGATGGCTGAAATGCCAGAAACCGGTCCTAGGAAGCTTGTTTCCGGTCCAGGGAAGACATGGCTTGGCAGTTCGGGCTGGACTGTTCCCATGAGGCACAGGGTCAGACTGATTTGCATATGGCCATGTCTGAACTGGGGTGGCAGAGTGGGCTAAACAACGGTGATGGATTAAACCCAGATCAGTTGACTGAGGGTGAGTGCTTGCAATGTTCAACACTCCGTCCATCATTTCCTTTGGTTTTTGCTTTGTTCGCCATAAGTTGGCAGGGGTGAGTCCCTTGCTCACTTTGCCACTGGAATCAAGCAAGCCTGGCTGAAGATGGCTGAAATGCCAGAAACCGGTCCTAGGAAGCTTGTTTCCGGTCCAGGGAAGTCATGGCTTGGCAGTTCGGGCTGGACTGTTCCCATGAGGCACAGGGTCAGACTGATTTGCATATGGCCATGTCTGAACTGGGGTGGCAGAGTGGGCTAAAGAACGGTGATGGATTAAACCCAGATCAGTTGAATGGGGGTGAGTGCTTGCAATGTTCAACACTCCGTCCATCATTTCCTCTGGTTTTTGCTTTGTTCGCCATGAGTTGGCAGGGTATGCTCAGACGTCAGTCCCTTGCTCACTTTACCACTGGATTCAAGCAAGCCTGGCTGAAGACAGCTGAAATGCCAGAAACCGGTCCTAGGAAGCTTGTTTCCGGTCCAGGGAAGACATGGCTTGGCAGTTCGGGCTGGACTGTTCCCATGAGGCACAGGGTCAGACTGATTTGCATATGGCCATGTCTGAACTGGGGTGGCAGAGTGGGCTAAAGAACGGTGATAGATTAAACCCAGATCAGTTGACTGGGGATGAGTGCTTGCAATGTTCAACACTTCGTCCATCATTTCCTTTGGTTTTTGCTTTGTTCGCCATAAGTTGGCAGGGTATGCTCAGACGTGAGTCCCTTGCTCACTTTGCCACTGGATTCAAGCAAGCCTGGCTGAAGACGGCTGAAATGCCAGAAACTGGTTCCTAGGAAGCTTGTTTCCGGTCCAGGGAAGACATGGCTTGGCAGTTCGGGCTGGACTGTTCCCATGAGGCACAGGGTCAGACTGATTTGCATATGGCCATGTCTGAACTGGGGTGGCAGAGTGGGCTAAAGAACGGTGATGGATTAAACCCAGATCAGTTGACTGGGGGTGAGTGCTTGCAATGTTCAACACTCCGTCCATCATTTCCTTTGGTTTTTGCTTTGTTCGCCATAAGTTGGCAGGGGTGAGTCCCTTGCTCACTTTGCCACTGGAATCAAGCAAGCCTGGCTGAAGATGGCTGAAATGCCAGAAACCGGTCCTAGGAAGCTTGTTTCCGGTCCAGGGAAGTCATGGCTTGGCAGTTCGGGCTGGACTGTTCCCCTGAGGCACAGGGTCAGACTGATTTGCATATGGCCATGTCTGAACTGGGGTGGCAGAGTGGGCTAAAGAACGGTGATGGATTAAACCCAGATCAGTTGACTGGGGGTGAGTGCTTACAATGTTCAACACTCCGTCCATCATTTCCTTTGGTTCTTGCTTTGTCCGCCATAAGTTGGAGGGTATGCTCAGACGTGAGTCCCTTGCTCACTTTGCCACTGGATTCAAGCAAGCCTGGCTGAAGACTGCTGAAATGCCAGAAACCGGTCCTAGGAAGCTTGTTTCCGGTCCAGGGAAGACATGGCTTGGCAGTTCGGGGTGGAATGTTCCCATGAGGCACAGGGCCAGACTGATTTGCATATGGCCATGTCTGAACTGGGGTGGCAGAGTGGGCTAAAGAACGGTGATGGATTAAACCCAGATCAGTTGACTGGGGGTGAGTGCTTGCAATGTTCAACACTCCGTCCATCATTTCCTTTGGTTTTTGCTTTGTTCGCCATAAGTTGGCAGGGTATGCTCAGACGTGAGTCCCTTGCTCACTTTGCCACTGGATTAAAGCAAGCCTGGCTGAAGACGGCTGAAATGCTAGAAACCGGTCCTAGGAAGCTTGTTTCCGGTCCAGGGAAGACATGGCTTGGCAATTCGGGCTGGACTGTTCCCATGAGGCACAGGGTCAGACTGATTTGCATATGGCCATGTCTGAACTGGGGTGGCAGAGTGGGCTAAAGAACGGTGATGGATTAAACCCAGATCAGTTGACTGGGGGTGAGAGCTTGCAATGTTCAACACTCCGTCCATCATTTCCTTTGGTTTTTGCTTTGTTCGCCATAAGTTGGCAGGGTATGCTCAGACGTGAGTCCCTTGCTCACTTTGTCACTGGATTCAAACAAGCCTGGCTGAAGACGGCTGAAATGCCAGAAACCGGTCCTAGGAAGCTTGTTTCCGGTCCAGGGAAGAAATGGCTTGGCAGTTCGGGCTGGACTGTTCCTATGAGGCACAGGGTCAGACTGATTTGCATATGGCCATGTCTGAACTGGGGTGGCAGAGTGGGCTAAAGAACGGTGATGGATTAAACCCAGATCAGTTGACTGGGGTGAGTGCTTGCAATGTTCAACACTCCGTCCATCATTTCCTTTGGTTTTTGCTTTGTTCGCCATGAGTTGGCAGGGTATGCTCAGACGTGAGTCCCTTGCTCACTTTGCCACTGGATTCAAGCAAGCCTGGCTGAAGACAGCTGAAATGCCAGAAACCGGTCCTAGGAAGCTTGTTTCCGGTCCAGGGAAAACATGGCTTGGCAGTTCGGGCTGGACTGTTCCCATGAGGCACAGGGCCAGATTGATTTGCATATGGCCATGTCTGAACTGGGGTGGCAGAGTGGGCTAAAGAACGGTGATGGATTAAACCCAGATCAGTTGACTGGGGGTGAGTGCTTGCAATGTTCAACACTCCGTCCATCATTTCCTTTGGTTTTTGCTTTGTTCACCATAAGTTGGCAGGGTATGCTCAGACGTGAGTCCCTTGCTCACTTTGCCACTGGATTCAAGCAAGCCTGGCTGAAGACGGCTGAAATGCTAGAAACCGGTCCTAGGAAGCTTGTTTCCGGTCCAGGGAAGACATGGCTTGGCAGTTCGGGCTGGACTGTTCCCATGAGGCACAGGGTCAGACTGATTTGCATATGGCCATGTCTGAACTGGGGTGGCAGAGTGGGCTAAAGAACGGTGATGGATTAAACCCAGATCAGTTGACTGGGGGTGAGTGCTTGCAATATTCAACACTCCGTCCATCATTTCCTTTGGTTTTTGCTTTGTTCGCCATGAGTTGGCAGGATATGCTCAGACGTGAGTCCCTTGCTCACTTTGCCACTGGATTCAAGCATGCCTGGGTGAAGACGGCTGAAATGCCAGAAACCGGTCCTAGGAAGCTTGTTTCCGGTCCAGGGAAGACATGGCTTGGCAGTTCGGGCTGGACTGTTCCCATGAGGCACAGGGTCAGACTGATTTGCATATGGCCATGTCTGAACTGGGGTGGCAGAGTGGGCTAAAGAACGGTGATAGATTAAACCCAGATCAGTTGACTGGGGGTGAGTGCTTGCAATGTTCACCACTCCGTCCATCATATCCTTTTGTTTTTGCTTTGTTCGCCATAAGTTGGCAGGGTATGCTCAGACGTGAGTCCCTTGCTCACTTTGCCACTGGATTCAAGCAAGCCTGGCTGAAGACGGCTGAAATGCCAGAAACCGGTCCTAGGAAGCTTGTTTCCGGTCCAGGGAAGACATGGCTTGGCAGTTCGGACTGGACTGTTCCCATGAGGCACAGGGCCAGACTGATTTGCATATGGCCATGTCTGAACTGGAGTGGCAGAGTGGGCTAAAGAACGGTGATGGATTAAACCCAGATCAGTTGACTGGGGGTGAGTGCTTGCAATATTCAACACTCCGTCCATCATTTCCTTTGGTTTTTGCTTTGTTCGCCATAAGTTGGCAGCGTATGCTCAGACGTGAGTCCCTTGCTCACTTTGTCACTGGATTCAAACAAGCCTGGCTGAAGACGGCTGAAATGCCAGAAACTGGTCCTAGGAAGCTTGTTTCCAGTCCAGGGAAGAAATGGCTTGGCAGTTTGGGCTGCACTGTTCCTATGAGGCACAGGGTCAGACTGATTTGCATATGGCCATGTCTGAACTGGGGTGGCAGAGTGGGCTAAAGAACGGTGATGGATTAAACCCAGATCAGTTGACTGGGGGTGAGTGCTTGCAATATTCAACACTCCGTCCATCATTTCCTTTGGTTTTTGCTTTGTTCGCCATAAGTTGGCAGCGTATGCTCAGACGTGAGTCCCTTGCTCACTTTGTCACTGGATTCAAACAAGCCTGGCTGAAGACGGCTGAAATGCCAGAAACCGGTCCTAGGAAGCTTGTTTCCAGTCCAGGGAAGAAATGGCTTGGCAGTTTGGGCTGGACTGTTCCTATGAGGAACAGGGTCAGACTGATTTGCATATGGCCATGTCTGAACTGGGGTGGCAGAGTGGGCTAAAGAACGGTGATGGATTAAACCCAGATCAGTTGACTGGGGGTGAGTGCTTGCAATGTTCAACACTCCGTCCATCATTTCCTTTGGTTTTTGCTTTGTTCACCATGAGTTGGCAGGATATGCTCAGACGTGAGTCCCTTGCTCACTTTGCCACTGGATTCAAGCATGCCTGGCTGAAGACGGCCGAAATGCCAGAAACCGGTCCTAGGAAGCTTGTTTCCGGTCCAGGGAAGACATGGCTTGGCAGTTCGAGCTGGACTGTTCCCATAAGGCACAGGGTCAGACTGATTTGCATATGGCCATGTCTGAACTGGGGTGGCAGAGTGGGCTAAAGAACGGTGATAGATTAAACCCAGATCAGTTGACTGGGGGTGAGTGCTTGCAATATTCACCACTCCGTCCATCATTTCCTTTTGTTTTTGCTTTGTGCGCCATAAGTTGGCAGGGTATGCTCAGACGTGAGTCCCTTGCTCACTTTGCCACTGGATTCAAGCATGCCTGGCTGAAGACGGCCGAAATGCCAGAAACCGGTCCTAGGAAGCTTGTTTCCGGTCCAGGGAAGACATGGCTTGGCAGTTCGAGCTGGACTGTTCCCATAAGGCACAGGGTCAGACTGATTTGCATATGGCCATGTCTGAACTGGGGTGGCAGAGTGGGCTAAAGAACGGTGATAGATTAAACCCAGATCAGTTGACTGGGGGTGAGTGCTTGCAATATTCACCACTCCGTCCATCATTTCCTTTTGTTTTTGCTTTGTGCGCCATAAGTTGGCAGGGTATGCTCAGACGTGAGTCCCTTGCTCACTTTGCCACTGGATTCAAGCAAGCCTGGCTGAAGACGGCTGAAATGCCAGAAACCGGTCCTAGGAAGCTTGTTTCCGGTCCAGGGAAGACATGGCTTGGCAGTTCGGGCTGGACTGTTCCCATGAGGCACAGGGCCAGACTGATTTGCATATGGCCATGTCTGAACTGGGGTGGCAGAGTGGGCTAAAGAACGGTGATGGATTAAACCCAGATCAGTTGACTGGGGGTGAGTGCTTGCAATGTTCAACACTCCGTCCATCATTTCCTTTGGTTTTTGCTTTGTTCACCATAAGTTGGCAGGGTATGCTCAGACGTGAGTCCCTTGCTCACTTTGCCACTGGATTCAAGCAAGCCTGGCTGAAGACGGCTGAAATGCTAGAAACCGGTCCTAGGAAGCTTGTTTCCGGTCCAGGGAAGACATGGCTTGGCAATTCGGGCTGGACTGGTCCCATGAAGCACAGGGTCAGACTGATTTGCATATGGCCATGTCTGAACTGAGGTGGCAGAGTGGGCTAAAGAACGGTGATGGATTAAACCAAGATCAGTTGACTGGGGGCGAGAGCTTGCAATGTTCAACACTCCGTCCATCATTTCCTTTTGTTTTTGCTTTGTTCGCCATAAGTTGGCAGGGTATGCTCAGACGTGAGTCCCTTGCTCACTTTGCCACTGGATTCAAGCAAGCCTGGCTGAAGACGGCTGAAATGCCAGAAACCGGTCCTAGGAAGCTTGTTTCCGGTCCAGGGAAGACATGGCTTGGCAGTTCGGGCTGGACTGTTCCCATGAGGAACAGGGTCAGACTGATTTGCATATGGCCATGTCTGAACTGGGGTGGCAGAGTGGGCTAAAGAACGGTGATGGATTAAACCCAGATCAGTTGACTGGTGGTGAGTGCTTGCAATATTCAACACTCCGTCCATCATTTCCTTTGGTTTTTGCTTTGTTCGCCATAAGTTGGCAGCGTATGCTCAGACGTGAGTCCCTTGCTCACTTTGTCACTGGATTCAAACAAGCCTGGCTGAAGACGGCTGAAATGCCAGAAACCGGTCCTAGGAAGCTTGTTTCCAGTCCAGGGAAGAAATGGCTTGGCAGTTTGGGCTGGACTGTTCCTATGAGGCACAGGGTCAGACTGATTTGCATATGGCCATGTCTGAACTGGGGTGGCAGAGTGGGCTAAAGAACGGTGATGGATTAAACCCAGATCAGTTGACTGGGGGTGAGTGCTTGCAATGTTCAACACTCCGTCCATCATTTCCTTTGGTTTTTGCTTTGTTCACCATGAGTTGGCAGGATATGCTCAGACGTGAGTCCCTTGCTCACTTTGCCACTGGATTCAAGCATGCCTGGCTGAAGACGGCCGAAATGCCAGAAACCGGTCCTAGGAAGCTTGTTTCCGGTCCAGGGAAGACATGGCTTGGCAGTTCGAGCTGGACTGTTCCCATAAGGCACAGGGTCAGACTGATTTGCATATGGCCATGTCTGAACTGGGGTGGCAGAGTGGGCTAAAGAACGGTGATAGATTAAACCCAGATCAGTTGACTGGGGGTGAGTGCTTGCAATGTTCACCACTCCGTCCATCATTTCCTTTTGTTTTTGCTTTGTTCGCCATAAGTTGGCAGGGTATGCTCAGACGTGAGTCCCTTGCTCACTTTGCCACTGGATTCAAGCAAGCCTGGCTGAAGACGGCTGAAATGCCAGAAACCGGTCCTAGGAAGCTTGTTTCCGGTCCAGGGAAGACATGGCTTGGCAGTTCGGGCTGGACTGTTCCCATGAGGCACAGGGCCAGACTGATTTGCATATGGCCATGTCTGAACTGGGGTGGCAGAGTGGGCTAAAGAACGGTGATGGATTAAACCCAGATCAGTTGACTGGGGGTGAGTGCTTGCAATGTTCAACACTCCGTCCATCATTTCCTTTGGTTTTTGCTTTGTTCACCATAAGTTGGCAGGGTATGCTCAGACGTGAGTCCCTTGCTCACTTTGCCACTGGATTCAAGCAAGCCTGGCTGAAGACGGCTGAAATGCTAGAAACCGGTCCTAGGAAGCTTGTTTCCGGTCCAGGGAAGACATGGCTTGGCAGTTCGGGCTGGACTGTTCCCATGAGGCACAGGGTCAGACTGATTTGCATATGGCCATGTCTGAACTGGGGTGGCAGAGTGGGCTAAACAACGGTGATGGATTAAACCCAGATCAGTTGACTGAGGGTGAGTGCTTGCAATGTTCAACACCCCGTCCATCATTTCCTTTGGTTTTTGCTTTGTTCACCATAAGTTGGCAGGGTATGCCCAGACGTGAGTCCCTTGCTCACTTTGCCACTGGATTCAAGCAAGCCTGGCTGAAGATGGCTGAAATGCCAGAAACCGGTCCTAGGAAGCTTGTTTCCGGTCCAGGGAAGACATGGCTTGGCAGTTCGGGCTGGACTGTTCCCATGAGGCACAGGGTCAGACTGATTTGCATATGGCCATGTCTGAACTGGGGTGGCAGAGTGGGCTAAAGAACGGTGATGGATTAAACCCAGATCAGTTGAATGGGGGTGAGTGCTTGCAATGTTCAACACTCCGTCCATCATTTCCTCTGGTTTTTGCTTTGTTCGCCATGAGTTGGCAGGGTATGCTCAGACGTCAGTCCCTTGCTCACTTTGCCACTGGATTCAAGCAAGCCTGGCTGAAGACGGCTGAAATGCCAGAAACCGGTCCTAGGAAGCTTGTTTCCGGTCCAGGGAAGACATGGTTTGGCAGTTCGGGCTGGACTGTTCCCATGAGGCACAGGGTCAGACTGATTTGCATATGGCCATGTCTGAACTGGGGTGGCAGAGTGGGCTAAAGAACGGCGATAGATTAAACCCAGATCAGTTGACTGGGGGTGAGTGCTTGCAATGTTCAACACTCCGTCCATCATTTCCTTTGGTTTTTGCTTTGTTCGCCATAAGTTGGCAGGGTATGCTCAGACGTGAGTCCCTTGCTCACTTTGCCACTGGATTCAAGCAAGCCTGGCTGAAGACGGCTGAAATGCCAGAAACTGGTTCCTAGGAAGCTTGTTTCCGGTCCAGGGAAGACATGGCTTGGCAGTTCGGGCTGGACTGTTCCCATGAGGCACAGGGTCAGACTGATTTGCATATGGCCATGTCTGAACTGGGGTGGCAGAGTGGGCTAAAGAACGGTGATGGATTAAACCCAGATCAGTTGACTGGGGGTGAGTGCTTGCAATGTTCAACACTCCGTCCATCATTTCCTTTGGTTTTTGCTTTGTTCGCCATAAGTTGGCAGGGGTGAGTCCCTTGCTCACTTTGCCACTGGAATCAAGCAAGCCTGGCTGAAGATGGCTGAAATGCCAGAAACCGGTCCTAGGAAGCTTGTTTCCGGTCCAGGGAAGTCATGGCTTGGCAGTTCGGGCTGGACTGTTCC
The DNA here is from genome assembly GCF_964204655.1 of Triturus cristatus. Lineage (NCBI taxonomy): Eukaryota > Metazoa > Chordata > Amphibia > Caudata > Salamandridae > Triturus > Triturus cristatus. Next base: position 1,128,997,391 of record NC_140579.1, on the reverse strand, counting down.
CATGAGGCACAGGGTCAGACTGATTTGCATATGGCCATGTCTGAACTGGGGTGGCAGAGTGGGGTAAAGAACGGTGATGGATTAAACCCAGATCAGTTGACTGGGGGTGAGTGCTTGCAATGTTCAACACTCCGTCCATCATTTCCTTTGGTTCTTGCTTTGTCTGCCATAAGTTGGCAGGGTATGCTCAGACGTGAGTCCCTTGCTCACTTTGCCACTGGATTCAAGCAAGCCTGGCTGAAGACTGCTGAAATGCCAGAAACCGGTCCTAGGAAGCTTGTTTCCGGTCCAGGGAAGACATGGCTTGGCAGTTCGGGCTGGACTGTTCCCATGAGGCACAAGGTCAGACTGATTTGCATATGGCCATGTCTGAACTGGGGTGGCAGAGTGGGCTAAAGAACGGTGATGGATTAAACCCAGATCAGTTGACTGGGGGTGAGAGCTTGCAATGTTCAACACTCCGTCCATCATTTCCTTTGGTTTTTGCTTTGTTCGCCATAAGTTGGCAGGGTATGCTCAGACGTGAGTCCCTTGCTCACTTTGTCACTGGATTCAAACAAGCCTGGCTGAAGACGGCTGAAATGCCAGAAACCGGTCCTAAGAAGCTTGTTTACGGTCCAGGGAAGAAATGGCTTGGCAGTTCGGGCTGGACTGTTCCTATGAGGCACAGGGTCAGACTGATTTGCATATGGCCATGTCTGAACTGGGGTGGCAGAGTGGGCTAAAGAACGGTGATGGATTAAACCCAGATCAGTTGACTGGGGGTGAGTGCTTGCAATGTTCACCACTCCGTCCATCATTTCCTTTTGTTTTTGCTTTGTTCGCCATAAGTTGGCAGGGTATGCTCAGACGTGAGTCCCTTGCTCACTTTGCCACTGGATTCAAGCAAGCCTGGCTGAAGACGGCTGAAATGCCAGAAACCGGTGCTAGGAAGCTTGTTTCCGGTCCAGGGAAGACATGGCTTGGCAGTTCGGGCTGGACTGTTCCCATGAGGCACAGGGCCAGACTGATTTGCATATGGCCATGTCTGAACTGGGGTGGCAGAGTGGGCTAAAGAACGGTGATGGATTAAACCCAGATCAGTTGACTGGGGGTGAGTGCTTGCAATGTTCAACACTCCGTCCATCATTTCCTTTGGTTTTTGATTTGTTCGCCATAAGTTGGCAGGGTATGCTCAGACGTGAGTCCCTTGCTCACTTTGCCACTGAATTCAAGCAAGCCTGGCTGAAGATGGCTGAAATGCCAGAAACCGGTCCTAGGAAGCTTGTTTCCGGTCCAGGGAAGACATGGCTTGGCAGTTCGGGCTGGACTGTTCCCATGAGGCACAGGGTCAGACTGATTTGCATATGGCCATGTCTGAACTGGGGTGGCAGAGTGGGCTAAACAACGGTGATGGATTAAACCCAGATCAGTTGACTGAGGGTGAGTGCTTGCAATGTTCAACACTCCGTCCATCATTTCCTTTGGTTTTTGCTTTGTTCACCATAAGTTGTCAGGGTATGCTCAGACGTGAGTCCCTTGCTCACTTTGCCACTGGATTCAAGCAAGCCTGGCTGAAGATGGCTGAAATGCCAGAAACCGGTCCTAGGAAGCTTGTTTCCGGTCCAGGGAAGACATGGCTTGGCAGTTCGGGCTGGACTGTTCCCATGAGGCACAGGGTCAGACTGATTTGCATATGGCCATGTCTGAACTGGGGTGGCAGAGTGGGCTAAAGAACGGTGATGGATTAAACCCAGATCAGTTGAATGGGGGTGAGTGCTTGCAATGTTCAACACTCCGTCCATCATTTCCTCTGGTTTTTGCTTTGTTCGCCATGAGTTGGCAGGGTATGCTCAGACGTCAGTCCCTTGCTCACTTTGCCACTGGATTCAAGCAAGCCTGGCTGAAGACGGCTGAAATGCCAGAAACTGGTTCCTAGGAAGCTTGTTTCCGGTCCAGGGAAGACATGGCTTGGCAGTTCGGGCTGGACTGTTCCCATGAGGCACAGGGTCAGACTGATTTGCATATGGCCATGTCTGAACTGGGGTGGCAGAGTGGGCTAAAGAACGGTGATGGATTAAACCCAGATCAGTTGACTGGGCGTGAGTGCTTGCAATGTTCAACACTCCGTCCATCATTTCCTTTGGTTTTTGCTTTGTTCGCCATAAGTTGGCAGGGGTGAGTCCCTTGCTCACTTTGCCACTGGAATCAAGCAAGCCTGGCTGAAGATGGCTGAAATGCCAGAAACCGGTCCTAGGAAGCTTGTTTCCGGTCCAGGGAAGTCATGGCTTGGCAGTTCGGGCTGGACTGTTCCCATGAGGCACAGGGTCAGACTGATTTGCATATGGCCATGTCTGAACTGGGGTGGTAGAGTGGGCTAAAGAACGGTGATGGATTAAACCCAGATCAGTTGACTGGGGGTGAGTGCTTGCAATGTTCAACACTCCGTCCATCATTTCCTTTGGTTCTTGCTTTGTCCGCCATAAGTTGGCAGGGTATGCTCAGACGTGAGTCCCTTGCTCACTTTGCCACTGGATTCAAGCAAGCCTGGCTGAAGACTGCTGAAATGCCAGAAACCGGTCCTAGGAAGCTTGTTTCCGGTCCAGGGAAGACATGGCTTGGCAGTTCGGGCTGGACTGTTCCCATGAGGCACAGGGCCAGACTGATTTGCATATGGCCATGTCTGAACTGGGGTGGCAGAGTGGGCTAAAGAACGGTGATGGATTAAACCCAGATCAGTTGACTGGGGTGAGTGCTTGCAATGTTCAACACTCCGTCCATCATTTCCTTTGGTTTTTGCTTTGTTCGCCATGAGTTGGCAGGGTATGCTCAGACGTGAGTCCCTTGCTCACTTTGCCACTGGATTCAAGCAAGCCTGGCTGAAGACAGCTGAAATGCCAGAAACCGGTCCTAGGAAGCTTGTTTCCGGTCCAGGGAAAACATGGCTTGGCAGTTCGGGCTGGACTGTTCCCATGAGGCACAGGGCCAGATTGATTTGCATATGGCCATGTCTGAACTGGGGTGGCAGAGTGGGCTAAAGAACGGTGATGGATTAAACCCAGATCAGTTGACTGGGGGTGAGTGCTTGCAATGTTCAACACTCCGTCCATCATTTCCTTTGGTTTTTGCTTTGTTCACCATAAGTTGGCAGGGTATGCTCAGACGTGAGTCCCTTGCTCACTTTGCCACTGGATTCAAGCAAGCCTGGCTGAAGACGGCTGAAATGCTAGAAACCGGTCCTAGGAAGCTTGTTTCCGGTCCAGGGAAGACATGGCTTGGCAGTTCGGGCTGGACTGTTCCCATGAGGCACAGGGTCAGACTGATTTGCATATGGCCATGTCTGAACTGGGGTGGCAGAGTGGGCTAAAGAACGGTGATGGATTAAACCCAGATCAGTTGACTGGGGGTGAGTGCTTGCAATATTCAACACTCCGTCCATCATTTCCTTTGGTTTTTGCTTTGTTCGCCATGAGTTGGCAGGATATGCTCAGACGTGAGTCCCTTGCTCACTTTGCCACTGGATTCAAGCATGCCTGGGTGAAGACGGCTGAAATGCCAGAAACCGGTCCTAGGAAGCTTGTTTCCGGTCCAGGGAAGACATGGCTTGGCAGTTCGGGCTGGACTGTTCCCATGAGGCACAGGGTCAGACTGATTTGCATATGGCCATGTCTGAACTGGGGTGGCAGAGTGGGCTAAAGAACGGTGATAGATTAAACCCAGATCAGTTGACTGGGGGTGAGTGCTTGCAATGTTCACCACTCCGTCCATCATATCCTTTTGTTTTTGCTTTGTTCGCCATAAGTTGGCAGGGTATGCTCAGACGTGAGTCCCTTGCTCACTTTGCCACTGGATTCAAGCAAGCCTGGCTGAAGACGGCTGAAATGCCAGAAACCGGTCCTAGGAAGCTTGTTTCCGGTCCAGGGAAGACATGGCTTGGCAGTTCGGGCTGGACTGTTCCCATGAGGCACAGGGCCAGACTGATTTGCATATGGCCATGTCTGAACTGGAGTGGCAGAGTGGGCTAAAGAACGGTGATGGATTAAACCCAGATCAGTTGACTGGGGGTGAGTGCTTGCAATATTCAACACTCCGTCCATCATTTCCTTTGGTTTTTGCTTTGTTCGCCATAAGTTGGCAGCGTATGCTCAGACGTGAGTCCCTTGCTCACTTTGTCACTGGATTCAAACAAGCCTGGCTGAAGACGGCTGAAATGCCAGAAACTGGTCCTAGGAAGCTTGTTTCCAGTCCAGGGAAGAAATGGCTTGGCAGTTTGGGCTGCACTGTTCCTATGAGGCACAGGGTCAGACTGATTTGCATATGGCCATGTCTGAACTGGGGTGGCAGAGTGGGCTAAAGAACGGTGATGGATTAAACCCAGATCAGTTGACTGGGGGTGAGTGCTTGCAATATTCAACACTCCGTCCATCATTTCCTTTGGTTTTTGCTTTGTTCGCCATAAGTTGGCAGCGTATGCTCAGACGTGAGTCCCTTGCTCACTTTGTCACTGGATTCAAACAAGCCTGGCTGAAGACGGCTGAAATGCCAGAAACCGGTCCTAGGAAGCTTGTTTCCAGTCCAGGGAAGAAATGGCTTGGCAGTTTGGGCTGGACTGTTCCTATGAGGAACAGGGTCAGACTGATTTGCATATGGCCATGTCTGAACTGGGGTGGCAGAGTGGGCTAAAGAACGGTGATGGATTAAACCCAGATCAGTTGACTGGGGGTGAGTGCTTGCAATGTTCAACACTCCGTCCATCATTTCCTTTGGTTTTTGCTTTGTTCACCATGAGTTGGCAGGATATGCTCAGACGTGAGTCCCTTGCTCACTTTGCCACTGGATTCAAGCATGCCTGGCTGAAGACGGCCGAAATGCCAGAAACCGGTCCTAGGAAGCTTGTTTCCGGTCCAGGGAAGACATGGCTTGGCAGTTCGAGCTGGACTGTTCCCATAAGGCACAGGGTCAGACTGATTTGCATATGGCCATGTCTGAACTGGGGTGGCAGAGTGGGCTAAAGAACGGTGATAGATTAAACCCAGATCAGTTGACTGGGGGTGAGTGCTTGCAATATTCACCACTCCGTCCATCATTTCCTTTTGTTTTTGCCTTGTGCGCCATAAGTTGGCAGGGTATGCTCAGACGTGAGTCCCTTGCTCACTTTGCCACTGGATTCAAGCAAGCCTGGCTGAAGACGGCTGAAATGCCAGAAACCGGTCCTAGGAAGCTTGTTTCCGGTCCAGGGAAGACATGGCTTGGCAGTTCGGGCTGGACTGTTCCCATGAGGCACAGGGCCAGACTGATTTGCATATGGCCATGTCTGAACTGGGGTGGCAGAGTGGGCTAAAGAACGGTGATGGATTAAACCCAGATCAGTTGACTGGGGGTGAGTGCTTGCAATGTTCAACACTCCGTCCATCATTTCCTTTGGTTTTTGCTTTGTTCACCATAAGTTCGCAGGGTATGCTCAGACGTGAGTCCCTTGCTCACTTTGCCACTGGATTCAAGCAAGCCTGGCTGAAGACGGCTGAAATGCTAGAAACCGGTCCTAGGGAGCTTGTTTCCGGTCCAGGGAAGACATGGCTTGGCAATTCGGGCTGGACTGGTCCCATGAAGCACAGGGTCAGACTGATTTGCATATGGCCATGTCTGAACTGAGGTGGCAGAGTGGGCTAAAGAACGGTGATGGATTAAACCAAGATCAGTTGACTGGGGGCGAGAGCTTGCAATGTTCAACACTCCGTCCATCATTTCCTTTTGTTTTTGCTTTGTTCGCCATAAGTTGGCAGGGTATGCTCAGACGTGAGTCCCTTGCTCACTTTGCCACTGGATTCAAGCAAGCCTGGCTGAAGACGGCTGAAATGCCAGAAACCGGTCCTAGGAAGCTTGTTTCCGGTCCAGGGAAGACATGGCTTGGCAGTTCGGGCTGGACTGTTCCCATGAGGAACAGGGTCAGACTGATTTGCATATGGCCATGTCTGAACTGGGGTGGCAGAGTGGGCTAAAGAACGGTGATGGATTAAACCCAGATCAGTTGACTGGTGGTGAGTGCTTGCAATATTCAACACTCCGTCCATCATTTCCTTTGGTTTTTGCTTTGTTCGCCATAAGTTGGCAGCGTATGCTCAGACGTGAGTCCCTTGCTCACTTTGTCACTGGATTCAAACAAGCCTGGCTGAAGACGGCTGAAATGCCAGAAACCGGTCCTAGGAAGCTTGTTTCCAGTCCAGGGAAGAAATGGCTTGGCAGTTTGGGCTGGACTGTTCCTATGAGGCACAGGGTCAGACTGATTTGCATATGGCCATGTCTGAACTGGGGTGGCAGAGTGGGCTAAAGAACGGTGATGGATTAAACCCAGATAAGTTGACTGGGGGTGAGTGCTTGCAATGTTCAACACTCCGTCCATCATTTCCTTTGGTTTTTGCTTTGTTCACCATGAGTTGGCAGGATATGCTCAGACGTGAGTCCCTTGCTCACTTTGCCACTGGATTCAAGCATGCCTGGCTGAAGACGGCCGAAATGCCAGAAACCGGTCCTAGGAAGCTTGTTTCCGGTCCAGGGAAGACATGGCTTGGCAGTTCGAGCTGGACTGTTCCCATAAGGCACAGGGTCAGACTGATTTGCATATGGCCATGTCTGAACTGGGGTGGCAGAGTGGGCTAAAGAACGGTGATAGATTAAACCCAGATCAGTTGACTGGGGGTGAGTGCTTGCAATGTTCACCACTCCGTCCATCATTTCCTTTTGTTTTTGCTTTGTTCACCATAAGTTGGCAGGGTATGCTCAGACGTGAGTCCCTTGCTCACTTTGCCACTGGATTCAAGCAAGCCTGGCTGAAGACAGCTGAAATGCCAGAAACCGGTCCTAGGAAGCTTGTTTCCGGTCCAGGGAAGACATGGCTTGGCAGTTCGGGCTGGACTGTTCCCATGAGGCACAGGGCCAGACTGATTTGCATATGGCCATGTCTGAACTGGGGTGGCAGAGTGGGCTAAAGAACGGTGATGGATTAAACCCAGATCAGTTGACTGGGGGTGAGTGCTTGCAATGTTCAACACTCCGTCCATCATTTCCTTTGGTTTTTGCTTTGTTCACCATAAGTTGGCAGGGTATGCTCAGACGTGAGTCCCTTGCTCACTTTGCCACTGGATTCAAGCAAGCCTGGCTGAAGACGGCTGAAATGCTAGAAACCGGTCCTAGGAAGCTTGTTTCCGGTCCAGGGAAGACATGGCTTGGCAGTTCGGGCTGGACTGTTCCCATGAGGCACAGGGTCAGACTGATTTGCATATGGCCATGTCTGAACTGGGGTGGCAGAGTGGGCTAAACAACGGTGATGGATTAAACCCAGATCAGTTGACTGAGGGTGAGTGCTTGCAATGTTCAACACCCCGTCCATCATTTCCTTTGGTTTTTGCTTTGTTCACCATAAGTTGGCAGGGTATGCTCAGACGTGAGTCCCTTGCTCACTTTGCCACTGGATTCAAGCAAGCCTGGCTGAAGATGGCTGAAATGCCAGAAACCGGTCCTAGGAAGCTTGTTTCCGGTCCAGGGAAGACATGGCTTGGCAGTTCGGGCTGGACTGTTCCCATGAGGCACAGGGTCAGACTGATTTGCATATGGCCATGTCTGAACTGGGGTGGCAGAGTGGGCTAAAGAACGGTGATGGATTAAACCCAGATCAGTTGAATGGGGGTGAGTGCTTGCAATGTTCAACACTCCGTCCATCATTTCCTTTGGTTTTTGCTTTGTTCGCCATGAGTTGGCAGGGTATGCTCAGACGTGAGTCCCTTGCTCACTTTGCCACTGGATTCAAGCAAGCCTGGCTGAAGACGGCTGAAATGCCAGAAACTGGTTCCTAGGAAGCTTGTTTCCGGTCCAGGGAAGACATGGCTTGGCAGTTCGGGCTGGACTGTTCCCATGAGGCACAGGGTCAGACTGATTTGCATATGGCCATGTCTGAACTGGGGTGGCAGAGTGGGCTAAAGAACGGTGATGGATTAAACCCAGATCAGTTGACTGGGGGTGAGTGCTTGCAATGTTCAACACTCCGTCCATCATTTCCTTTGGTTTTTGCTTTGTTCGCCATAAGTTGGCAGGGGTGAGTCCCTTGCTCACTTTGCCACTGGAATCAAGCAAGCCTGGCTGAAGATGGCTGAAATGCCAGAAACCGGTCCTAGGAAGCTTGTTTCCGGTCCAGGGAAGTCATGGCTTGGCAGTTCGGGCTGGACTGTTCCCATGAGGCACAGGGTCAGACTGATTTGCATATGGCCATGTCTGAACTGGGGTGGCAGAGTGGGGTAAAGAACGGTGATGGATTAAACCCAGATCAGTTGACTGGGGGTGAGTGCTTGCAATGTTCAACACTCCGTCCATCATTTCCTTTGGTTCTTGCTTTGTCTGCCATAAGTTGGCAGGGTATGCTCAGACGTGAGTCCCTTGCTCACTTTGCCACTGGATTCAAGCAAGCCTGGCTGAAGACTGCTGAAATGCCAGAAACCGGTCCTAGGAAGCTTGTTTCCGGTCCAGGGAAGACATGGCTTGGCAGTTCGGGCTGGACTGTTCCCATGAGGCACAAGGTCAGACTGATTTGCATATGGCCATGTCTGAACTGGGGTGGCAGAGTGGGCTAAAGAACGGTGATGGATTAAACCCAGATCAGTTGACTGGGGGTGAGAGCTTGCAATGTTCAACACTCCGTCCATCATTTCCTTTGGTTTTTGCTTTGTTCGCCATAAGTTGGCAGGGTATGCTCAGACGTGAGTCCCTTGCTCACTTTGTCACTGGATTCAAACAAGCCTGGCTGAAGACGGCTGAAATGCCAGAAACCGGTCCTAAGAAGCTTGTTTACGGTCCAGGGAAGAAATGGCTTGGCAGTTCGGGCTGGACTGTTCCTATGAGGCACAGGGTCAGACTGATTTGCATATGGCCATGTCTGAACTGGGGTGGCAGAGTGGGCTAAAGAACGGTGATGGATTAAACCCAGATCAGTTGACTGGGGGTGAGTGCTTGCAATGTTCACCACTCCGTCCATCATTTCCTTTTGTTTTTGCTTTGTTCGCCATAAGTTGGCAGGGTATGCTCAGACGTGAGTCCCTTGCTCACTTTGCCACTGGATTCAAGCAAGCCTGGCTGAAGACGGCTGAAATGCCAGAAACCGGTCCTAGGAAGCTTGTTTCCGGTCCAGGGAAGACATGGCTTGGCAGTTCGGGCTGGACTGTTCCCATGAGGCACAGGGCCAGACTGATTTGCATATGGCCATGTCTGAACTGGGGTGGCAGAGTGGGCTAAAGAACGGTGATGGATTAAACCCAGATCAGTTGACTGGGGGTGAGTGCTTGCAATGTTCAACACTCCGTCCATCATTTCCTTTGGTTTTTGATTTGTTCGCCATAAGTTGGCAGGGTATGCTCAGACGTGAGTCCCTTGCTCACTTTGCCACTGAATTCAAGCAAGCCTGGCTGAAGATGGCTGAAATGCCAGAAACCGGTCCTAGGAAGCTTGTTTCCGGTCCAGGGAAGACATGGCTTGGCAGTTCGGGCTGGACTGTTCCCATGAGGCACAGGGTCAGACTGATTTGCATATGGCCATGTCTGAACTGGGGTGGCAGAGTGGGCTAAACAACGGTGATGGATTAAACCCAGATCAGTTGACTGAGGGTGAGTGCTTGCAATGTTCAACACTCCGTCCATCATTTCCTTTGGTTTTTGCTTTGTTCACCATAAGTTGTCAGGGTATGCTCAGACGTGAGTCCCTTGCTCACTTTGCCACTGCATTCAAGCAAGCCTGGCTGAAGATGGCTGAAATGCCAGAAACCGGTCCTAGGAAGCTTGTTTCCGGTCCAGGGAAGACATGGCTTGGCAGTTCGGGCTGGACTGTTCCCATGAGGCACAGGGTCAGACTGATTTGCATATGGCCATGTCTGAACTGGGGTGGCAGAGTGGGCTAAAGAACGGTGATGGATTAAACCCAGATCAGTTGAATGGGGGTGAGTGCTTGCAATGTTCAACACTCCGTCCATCATTTCCTCTGGTTTTTGCTTTGTTCGCCATGAGTTGGCAGGGTATGCTCAGACGTCAGTCCCTTGCCCACTTTGCCACTGGATTCAAGCAAGCCTGGCTGAAGACGGCTGAAATGCCAGAAACTGGTTCCTAGGAAGCTTGTTTCCGGTCCAGGGAAGACATGGCTTGGCAGTTCGGGCTGGACTGTTCCCATGAGGCACAGGGTCAGACTGATTTGCATATGGCCATGTCTGAACTGGGGTGGCAGAGTGGGCTAAAGAACGGTGATGGATTAAACCCAGATCAGTTGACTGGGGGTGAGTGCTTGCAATGTTCAACACTCCGTCCATCATTTCCTTTGGTTTTTGCTTTGTTCGCCATAAGTTGGCAGGGGTGAGTCCCTTGCTCACTTTGCCACTGGAATCAAGCAAGCCTGGCTGAAGATGGCTGAAATGCCAGAAACCGGTCCTAGGAAGCTTGTTTCCGGTCCAGGGAAGTCATGGCTTGGCAGTTCGGGCTGGACTGTTCCCATGAGGCACAGGGTCAGACTGATTTGCATATGGCCATGTCTGAACTGGGGTGGTAGAGTGGGCTAAAGAACGGTGATGGATTAAACCCAGATCAGTTGACTGGGGGTGAGTGCTTGCAATGTTCAACACTCCGTCCATCATTTCCTTTGGTTCTTGCTTTGTCCGCCATAAGTTGGCAGGGTATGCTCAGACGTGAGTCCCTTGCTCACTTTGCCACTGGATTCAAGCAAGCCTGGCTGAAGACTGCTGAAATGCCAGAAACCGGTCCTAGGAAGCTTGTTTCCGGTCCAGGGAAGACATGGCTTGGCAGTTCGGGCTGGACTGTTCCCATGAGGCACAGGGCCAGACTGATTTGCATATGGCCATGTCTGAACTGGGGTGGCAGAGTGGGCTAAAGAACGGTGATGGATTAAACCCAGATCAGTTGACTGGGGGTGAGTGCTTGCAATGTTCAACACTCCGTCCATCATTTCCTCTGGTTTTTGCTTTGTTCGCCATGAGTTGGCAGGGTATGCTCAGACGTCAGTCCCTTGCTCACTTTGCCACTGGATTCAAGCAAGCCTGGCTGAAGACGGCTGAAATGCCAGAAACTGGTTCCTAGGAAGCTTGGTTCCGGTCCAGGGAAGACAAGGCTTGGCAGTTCGGGCTGGACTGTTCCCATGAGGCACAGGGTCAGACTGATTTGCATATGGCCATGTCTGAACTGGGGTGGCAGAGTGGGCTAAAGAACGGTGATGGATTAAACCCAGATCAGTTGACTGGGGGTGAGTGCTTGCAATGTTCAACACTCCGTCCATCATTTCCTTTGGTTTTTGCTTTGTTCGCCATAAGTTGGCAGGGGTGAGTCCCTTGCTCACTTTGCCACTGGAATCAAGCAAGCCTGGCTGAAGATGGCTGAAATGCCAGAAACCGGTCCTAGGAAGCTTGTTTCCGGTCCAGGGAAGTCATGGCTTGGCAGTTCGGGCTGGACTGTTCCCATGAGGCACAGGGTCAGACTGATTTGCATATGGCCATGTCTGAACTGGGGTGGCAGAGTGGGCTAAAGAACGGTGATGGATTAAACCCAGATCAGTTGACTGGGGGTGAGTGCTTGCAATGTTCAACACTCCGTCCATCATTTCCTTTGGTTCTTGCTTTGTCCGCCATAAGTTGGCAGGGTATGCTCAGACGTGAGTCCCTTGCTCACTGTGCCACTGGATTCAAGCAAGCCTGGCTGAAGACTGCTGAAATGCCAGAAACCGGTCCTAGGAAGCTTGTTTCCGGTCCAGGGAAGACATGGCTTGGCAGTTCGGGCTGGACTGTTCCCATGAAGCACAGGGCCAGACTGATTTGCATATGGCCATGTCTGAACTGGGGTGGCAGAGTGGGCTAAAGAACGGTGATGGATTAAACCCAGATCAGTTGACTGGGGGTGAGTGCTTGCAATGTTCAACACTCCGTCCATCATTTCCTTTGGTTTTTGCTTTGTTCGCCATAAGTTGGCAGGGTATGCTCAGACGTGAGTCCCTTGCTCACTTTGCCACTGGATTCAAGCAAGCCTGGCTGAAGACGGCTGAAATGCTAGAAACCGGTCCTAGGAAGCTTGTTTCCGGTCCAGGGAAGACATGGCTTGGCAGTTCGGGCTGGACTGTTCCCATGAGGCACAGGGTCAGACTGATTTGCATATGGCCATGTCTGAACTGGGGTGGCAGAGTGGGCTAAAGAACGGTGATGGATTAAACCCAGATCAGTTGACTGGGGGTGAGTGCTTGCAATGTTCAACACTCCGTCCATCATTTCCTTTGGTTTTTGCTTTGTTCGCCATAAGTTGGCAGGGGTGAGTCCCTTGCTCACTTTGCCACTGGAATCAAGCAAGCCTGGCTGAAGATGGCTGAAATGCCAGAAACCGGTCCTAGGAAGCTTGTTTCCGGTCCAGGGAAGTCATGGCTTGGCAGTTCGGGCTGGACTGTTCCCATGAGGCACAGGGTCAGACTGATTTGCATATGGCCATGTCTGAACTGGGGTGGTAGAGTGGGCTAAAGAACGGTGATGGATTAAACCCAGATCAGTTGACTGGGGGTGAGTGCTTGCAATGTTCAACACTCCGTCCATCATTTCCTTTGGTTCTTGCTTTGTCCGCCATAAGTTGGCAGGGTATGCTCAGACGTGAGTCCCTTGCTCACTTTGCCACTGGATTCAAGCAAGCCTGGCTGAAGACTGCTGAAATGCCAGAAACCGGTCCTAGGAAGCTTGTTTCCGGTCCAGGGAAGACATGGCTTGGCAGTTCGGGCTGGACTGTTCCCATGAGGCACAGGGCCAGACTGATTTGCATATGGCCATGTCTGAACTGGGGTGGCAGAGTGGGCTAAAGAACGGTGATGGATTAAACCCAGATCAGTTGACTGGGGGTGAGTGCTTGCAATGTTCAACACTCCGTCCATCATTTCCTCTGGTTTTTGCTTTGTTCGCCATGAGTTGGCAGGGTATGCTCAGACGTCAGTCCCTTGCTCACTTTGCCACTGGATTCAAGCAAGCCTGGCTGAAGACGGCTGAAATGCCAGAAACTGGTTCCTAGGAAGCTTGTTTCCGGTCCAGGGAAGACATGGCTTGGCAGTTCGGGCTGGACTGTTCCCATGAGGCACAGGGTCAGACTGATTTGCATATGGCCATGTCTGAACTGGGGTGGCAGAGTGGGCTAAAGAACGGTGATGGATTAAACCCAGATCAGTTGACTGGGGGTGAGTGCTTGCAATGTTCAACACTCCGTCCATCATTTCCTTTGGTTTTTGCTTTGTTCGCCATAAGTTGGCAGGGGTGAGTCCCTTGCTCACTTTGCCACTGGAATCAAGCAAGCCTGGCTGAAGATGGCTGAAATGCCAGAAACCGGTCCTAGGAAGCTTGTTTCCGGTCCAGGGAAGTCATGGCTTGGCAGTTCGGGCTGGACTGTTCCCATGAGGCACAGGGTCAGACTGATTTGCATATGGCCATGTCTGAACTGGGGTGGCAGAGTGGGCTAAAGAACGGTGATGGATTAAAACCAGATCAGTTGACTGGGGGTGAGTGCTTGCAATGTTCAACACTCCGTCCATCATTTCCTTTGGTTCTTGCTTTGTCCGCCATAAGTTGGCAGGGTATGCTCAGACGTGAGTCCCTTGCTCACTTTGCCACTGGATTCAAGCAAGCCTGGCTGAAGACTGCTGAAATGCCAGAAACCGGTCCTAGGAAGCTTGTTTCCGGTCCAGGGAAGACATGGCTTGGCAGTTCGGGCTGGACTGTTCCCATGAAGCACAGGGCCAGACTGATTTGCATATGGCCATGTCTGAACTGGGGTGGCAGAGTGGGCTAAAGAACGGTGATGGATTAAACCCAGATCAGTTGACTGGGGGTGAGTGCTTGCAATGTTCAACACTCCGTCCATCATTTCCTTTGGTTTTTGCTTTGTTCGCCATAAGTTGGCAGGGTATGCTCAGACGTGAGTCCCTTGCTCACTTTGCCACTGGATTCAAGCAAGCCTGGCTGAAGACGGCTGAAATGCTAGAAACCGGTCCTAGGAAGCTTGTTTCCGGTCCAGGGAAGACATGGCTTGGCAATTCGGGCTGGACTGTTCCCATGAGGCACAGGGTCAGACTGATTTGCATATGGCCATGTCTGAACTGGGGTGGCAGAGTGGGCTAAAGAACGGTGATGGATTAAACCCAGATCAGTTGACTGGGGGTGAGAGCTTGCAATGTTCAACACTCCGTCCATCGTTTCCTTTGGTTTTTGCTTTGTTCGCCATAAGTTGGCAGGGTATGCTCAGACGTGAGTCCCTTGCTCACTTTGTCACTGGATTCAAACAAGCCTGGCTGAAGACGGCTGAAATGCCAGAAACCGGTCCTAGGAAGCTTGTTTCCGGTCCAGGGAAGAAATGGCTTGGCAGTTCGGGCTGGACTGTTCCTATGAGGCACAGGGTCAGACTGATTTGCATATGGCCATGTCTGAACTGGGGTGGCAGAGTGGGCTAAAGAACGGTGATGGATTAAACCCAGATCAGTTGACTGGGGGTGAGTGCTTGCAATGTTCAACACTCCGTCCATCATTTCCTTTGGTTTTTGCTTTGTTCGCCATGAGTTGGCAGGGTATGCTCAGACGTGAGTCCCTTGCTCACTTTGCCACTGGATTCAAGCAAGCCTGGCTGAAGACGGCTGAAATGCCAGAAACCGGTCCTAGGAAGCTTGTTTCCGGTCCAGGGTAGACATGGCTTGGCAGTTCGGGCTGGACTGTTCCCATGAGGCACAGGGCCAGATTGATTTGCATATGGCCATGTCTGAACTGGGGTGGCAGAGTGGGCTAAAGAACGGTGATGGATTAAACCCAGATCAGTTGACTGGGGGTGAGTGCTTGCAATGTTCAACACTCCGTCCATCATTTCCTTTGGTTTTTGCTTTGTTCACCATAAGTTGGCAGGGTATGCTCAGACGTGAGTCCCTTGCTCACTTTGCCACTGGATTCAAGCAAGCCTGGCTGAAGACGGCTGAAATGCTAGAAACCGGTCCTAGGAAGCTTGTTTCCAGTCCAGGGAAGACATGGCTTGGCAGTTCGGGCTGGACTGTTCCCATGAGGCACAGGGTCAGACTGATTTGCATATGGCCATGTCTGAACTGGGGTGGCAGAGTGGGCTAAAGAACGGTGATGGATTAAACCCAGATCAGTTGACTGGGGGTGAGAGCTTGCAATGTTCAACACTCCGTCCATTATTTCCTTTGGTTTTTGCTTTGTTCGCCATAAGTTGGCAGGGTATGCTCAGACGTGAGTCCCTTGCTTACTTTGCCACTGGATTCAAGCAAGCCTGGCTGAAGACGGCTGAAATGCCAGAAACTGGTCCTAGGAAGCTTGTTTCCGGTCCAGGGAAGACATGGCTTGGCAGTTCGGGCTGGACTGTTCCCATGAGGCACAGGGTCAGACTGATTTGCATATGGCCATATCTGAACTGGGGTGGCAGAGTGGGCTGAAGAACGGTGATGGATTAAACCCAGATCAGTTGACTGGGGGTGAGTGCTTGCAATATTCAACACTCCGTCCATCATTTCCTTTGGTTTTTGCTTTGTTCGCCATAAGTTGGCAGCGTATGCTCAGACGTGAGTCCCTTGCTCACTTTGTCACTGGATTCAAACAAGCCTGGCTGAAGACGGCTGAAATGCCAGAAACCGGTCCTAGGAAGCTTGTTTCCAGTCCAGGGAAGAAATGGCTTGGCAGTTTGGGCTGGACTGTTCCTATGAGGCACAGGGTCAGACTGATTTGCATATGGCCATGTCTGAACTGGGGTGGCAGAGTGGGCTAAAGAACGGTGATGGATTAAACCCAGATCAGTTGACTGGGGGTGAGTGCTTGCAATGTTCAACACTCCGTCCATCATTTCCTTTGGTTTTTGCTTTGTTCGCCATGAGTTGGCAGGATATGCTCAGTTGTGAGTCCCTTGCTCACTTTGCCACTGGATTCAAGCAAGCCTGGCTGAAGACGGCTGAAATGCCAGAAACCGGTCCTAGGAAGCTTGTTTCCGGTCCAGGGAAGACATGGCTTGGCAGTTCGGGCTGGACTGTTCCCATGAGGCACAGGGTCAGACTGATTTGCATATGGCCATGTCTGAACTGGGGTGGCAGAGTGGGCTACAGAACGGTGATGGATTAAACCCAGATCAGTTGACTGAGGGTGAGTGCTTGCAATGTTCAACACTCCGTCCATCATTTCCTTTGGTTTTTGCTTTGTTCACCATAAGTTGGCAGGGTATGCTCAGACGTGAGTCCCTTGCTCACTTTGCCACTGGATTCAAGCAAGCCTGGCTGAAGATGGCTGAAATGCCAGAAACCGGTCCTAGGAAGCTTGTTTCCGGTCCAGGGAAGACATGGCTTGGCAGTTCGGGCTGGACTGTTCCCATGAAGCACAGGGCCAGACTGATTTGCATATGGCCATGTCTGAACTGGGGTGGCAGAGTGGGCTAAAGAACGGTGATGGATTAAACCCAGATCAGTTGACTGGGGGTGAGTGCTTGCAATGTTCAACACTCCGTCCATCATTTCCTTTGGTTTTTGCTTTGTTCGCCATAAGTTGGCAGGGTATGCTCAGACGTGAGTCCCTTGCTCACTTTGCCACTGGATTCAAGCAAGCCTGGCTGAAGACGGCTGAAATGCTAGAAACCGGTCCTAGGAAGCTTGTTTCCGGTCCAGGGAAGACATGGCTTGGCAGTTCGGGCTGGACTGTTCCCATGAGGCACAGGGTCAGACTGATTTGCATATGGCCATGTCTGAACTGGGGTGGCAGAGTGGGCTAAAGAACGGTGATGGATTAAACCCAGATCAGTTGACTGGGGGTGAGTGCTTGCAATGTTCAACACTCCGTCCATCATTTCCTTTGGTTTTTGCTTTGTTCGCCATAAGTTGGCAGGGGTGAGTCCCTTGCTCACTTTGCCACTGGAATCAAGCAAGCCTGGCTGAAGATGGCTGAAATGCCAGAAACCGGTCCTAGGAAGCTTGTTTCCGGTCCAGGGAAGTCATGGCTTGGCAGTTCGGGCTGGACTGTTCCCATGAGGCACAGGGTCAGACTGATTTGCATATGGCCATGTCTGAACTGGGGTGGTAGAGTGGGCTAAAGAACGGTGATGGATTAAACCCAGATCAGTTGACTGGGGGTGAGTGCTTGCAATGTTCAACACTCCGTCCATCATTTCCTTTGGTTCTTGCTTTGTCCGCCATAAGTTGGCAGGGTATGCTCAGACGTGAGTCCCTTGCTCACTTTGCCACTGGATTCAAGCAAGCCTGGCTGAAGACTGCTGAAATGCCAGAAACCGGTCCTAGGAAGCTTGTTTCCGGTCCAGGGAAGACATGGCTTGGCAGTTCGGGCTGGACTGTTCCCATGAGGCACAGGGCCAGACTGATTTGCATATGGCCATGTCTGAACTGGGGTGGCAGAGTGGGCTAAAGAACGGTGATGGATTAAACCCAGATCAGTTGACTGGGGGTGAGTGCTTGCAATGTTCAACACTCCGTCCATCATTTCCTCTGGTTTTTGCTTTGTTCGCCATGAGTTGGCAGGGTATGCTCAGACGTCAGTCCCTTGCTCACTTTGCCACTGGATTCAAGCAAGCCTGGCTGAAGACGGCTGAAATGCCAGAAACTGGTTCCTAGGAAGCTTGTTTCCGGTCCAGGGAAGACATGGCTTGGCAGTTCGGGCTGGACTGTTCCCATGAGGCACAGGGTCAGACTGATTTGCATATGGCCATGTCTGAACTGGGGTGGCAGAGTGGGCTAAAGAACGGTGATGGATTAAACCCAGATCAGTTGACTGGGGGTGAGTGCTTGCAATGTTCAACACTCCGTCCATCATTTCCTTTGGTTTTTGCTTTGTTCGCCATAAGTTGGCAGGGGTGAGTCCCTTGCTCACTTTGCCACTGGAATCAAGCAAGCCTGGCTGAAGATGGCTGAAATGCCAGAAACCGGTCCTAGGAAGCTTGTTTCCGGTCCAGGGAAGTCATGGCTTGGCAGTTCGGGCTGGACTGTTCCCATGAGGCACAGGGTCAGACTGATTTGCATATGGCCATGTCTGAACTGGGGTGGCAGAGTGGGCTAAAGAACGGTGATGGATTAAACCCAGATCAGTTGACTGGGGGTGAGTGCTTGCAATGTTCAACACTCCGTCCATCATTTCCTTTGGTTCTTGCTTTGTCCGCCATAAGTTGGCAGGGTATGCTCAGACGTGAGTCCCTTGCTCACTTTGCCACTGGATTCAAGCAAGCCTGGCTGAAGACTGCTGAAATGCCAGAAACCGGTCCTAGGAAGCTTGTTTCCGGTCCAGGGAAGACATGGCTTGGCAGTTCGGGCTGGACTGTTCCCATGAAGCACAGGGCCAGACTGATTTGCATATGGCCATGTCTGAACTGGGGTGGCAGAGTGGGCTAAAGAACGGTGATGGATTAAACCCAGATCAGTTGACTGGGGGTGAGTGCTTGCAATGTTCAACACTCCGTCCATCATTTCCTTTGGTTTTTGCTTTGTTCGCCATAAGTTGGCAGGGTATGCTCAGACGTGAGTCCCTTGCTCACTTTGCCACTGGATTCAAGCAAGCCTGGCTGAAGACGGCTGAAATGCTAGAAACCGGTCCTAGGAAGCTTGTTTCCGGTCCAGGGAAGACATGGCTTGGCAATTCGGGCTGGACTGTTCCCATGAGGCACAGGGTCAGACTGATTTGCATATGGCCATGTCTGAACTGGGGGGGCAGAGTGGGCTAAAGAACGGTGATGGATTAAACCCAGATCAGTTGACTGGGGGTGAGAGCTTGCAATGTTCAACACTCCGTCCATCGTTTCCTTTGGTTTTTGCTTTGTTCGCCATAAGTTGGCAGGGTATGCTCAGACGTGAGTCCCTTGCTCACTTTGTCACTGGATTCAAACAAGCCTGGCTGAAGACGGCTGAAATGCCAGAAACCGGTCCTAGGAAGCTTGTTTCCGGTCCAGGGAAGAAATGGCTTGGCAGTTCGGGCTGGACTGTTCCTATGAGGCACAGGGTCAGACTGATTTGCATATGGCCATGTCTGAACTGGGGTGGCAGAGTGGGCTAAAGAACGGTGATGGATTAAACCCAGATCAGTTGACTGGGGGTGAGTGCTTGCAATGTTCAACACTCCGTCCATCATTTCCTTTGGTTTTTGCTTTGTTCGCCATGAGTTGGCAGGGTATGCTCAGACGTGAGTCCCTTGCTCACTTTGCCACTGGATTCAAGCAAGCCTGGCTGAAGACGGCTGAAATGCCAGAAACCGGTCCTAGGAAGCTTGTTTCCGGTCCAGGGTAGACATGGCTTGGCAGTTCGGGCTGGACTGTTCCCATGAGGCACAGGGCCAGATTGATTTGCATATGGCCATGTCTGAACTGGGGTGGCAGAGTGGGCTAAAGAACGGTGATGGATTAAACCCAGATCAGTTGACTGGGGGTGAGTGCTTGCAATGTTCAACACTCCGTCCATCATTTCCTTTGGTTTTTGCTTTGTTCACCATAAGTTGGCAGGGTATGCTCAGACGTGAGTCCCTTGCTCACTTTGCCACTGGATTCAAGCAAGCCTGGCTGAAGACGGCTGAAATGCTAGAAACCGGTCCTAGGAAGCTTGTTTCCAGTCCAGGGAAGACATGGCTTGGCAGTTCGGGCTGGACTGTTCCCATGAGGCACAGGGTCAGACTGATTTGCATATGGCCATGTCTGAACTGGGGTGGCAGAGTGGGCTAAAGAACGGTGATGGATTAAACCCAGATCAGTTGACTGGGGGTGAGAGCTTGCAATGTTCAACACTCCGTCCATTATTTCCTTTGGTTTTTGCTTTGTTCGCCATAAGTTGGCAGGGTATGCTCAGACGTGAGTCCCTTGCTTACTTTGCCACTGGATTCAAGCAAGCCTGGCTGAAGACGGCTGAAATGCCAGAAACTGGTCCTAGGAAGCTTGTTTCCGGTCCAGGGAAGACATGGCTTGGCAGTTCGGGCTGGACTGTTCCCATGAGGCACAGGGTCAGACTGATTTGCATATGGCCATATCTGAACTGGGGTGGCAGAGTGGGCTGAAGAACGGTGATGGATTAAACCCAGATCAGTTGACTGGGGGTGAGTGCTTGCAATATTCAACACTCCGTCCATCATTTCCTTTGGTTTTTGCTTTTTTCGCCATAAGTTGGCAGCGTATGCTCAGACGTGAGTCCCTTGCTCACTTTGTCACTGGATTCAAACAAGCCTGGCTGAAGACGGCTGAAATGCCAGAAACCGGTCCTAGGAAGCTTGTTTCCAGTCCAGGGAAGAAATGGCTTGGCAGTTTGGGCTGGACTGTTCCTATGAGGCACAGGGTCAGACTGATTTGCATATGGCCATGTCTGAACTGGGGTGGCAGAGTGGGCTAAAGAACGGTGATGGATTAAACCCAGATCAGTTGACTGGGGGTGAGTGCTTGCAATGTTCAACACTCCGTCCATCATTTCCTTTGGTTTTTGCTTTGTTCGCCATGAGTTGGCAGGATATGCTCAGTTGTGAGTCCCTTGCTCACTTTGCCACTGGATTCAAGCAAGCCTGGCTGAAGACGGCTGAAATGCCAGAAACCGGTCCTAGGAAGCTTGTTTCCGGTCCAGGGAAGACATGGCTTGGCAGTTCGGGCTGGACTGTTCCCATGAGGCACAGGGTCAGACTGATTTGCATATGGCCATGTCTGAACTGGGGTGGCAGAGTGGGCTACAGAACGGTGATGGATTAAACCCAGATCAGTTGACTGAGGGTGAGTGCTTGCAATGTTCAACACTCCGTCCATCATTTCCTTTGGTTTTTGCTTTGTTCACCATAAGTTGGCAGGGTATGCTCAGACGTGAGTCCCTTGCTCACTTTGCCACTGGATTCAAGCAAGCCTGGCTGAAGACGGCTGAAATGCTAGAAACCGGTCCTAGGAAGCTTGTTTCCGGTCCAGGGAAGACATGGCTTGGCAGTTCGGGCTGGACTGTTCCCATGAGGCACAGGGTCAGACTGATTTGCATATGGCCATGTCTGAACTGGGGTGGCAGAGTGGGCTAAAGAACGGTGATGGATTAAACCCAGATCAGTTGACTGGGGGTGAGTGCTTGCAATGTTCAACACTCCGTCCATCATTTCCTTTGGTTTTTGCTTTGTTCGCCATAAGTTGGCAGGGGTGAGTCCCTTGCTCACTTTGCCACTGGAATCAAGCAAGCCTGGCTGAAGATGGCTGAAATGCCAGAAACCGGTCCTAGGAAGCTTGTTTCCGGTCCAGGGAAGTCATGGCTTGGCAGTTCGGGCTGGACTGTTCCTATGAGGCACAGGGTCAGACTGATTTGCATATGGCCATGTCTGAACTGGGGTGGCAGAGTGGGCTAAAGAACGGTGATGGATTAAACCCAGATCAGTTGACTGGGGGTGAGTGCTTGCAATGTTCAACACTCCGTCCATCATTTCCTTTGGTTTTTGCTTTGTTCGCCATGAGTTGGCAGGATATGCTCAGTTGTGAGTCCCTTGCTCACTTTGCCACTGGATTCAAGCAAGCCTGGCTGAAGACGGCTGAAATGCCAGAAACCGGTCCTAGGAAGCTTGTTTCCGGTCCAGGGAAGACATGGCTTGGCAGTTCGGGCTGGACTGTTCCCATGAGGCACAGGGTCAGACTGATTTGCATATGGCCATGTCTGAACTGGGGTGGCAGAGTGGGCTACAGAACGGTGATGGATTAAACCCAGATCAGTTGACTGAGGGTGAGTGCTTGCAATGTTCAACACTCCGTCCATCATTTCCTTTGGTTTTTGCTTTGTTCACCATAAGTTGGCAGGGTATGCTCAGACGTGAGTCCCTTGCTCACTTTGCCACTGGATTCAAGCAAGCCTGGCTGAAGATGGCTGAAATGCCAGAAACCGGTCCTAGGAAGCTTGTTTCCGGTCCAGGGAAGACATGGCTTGGCAGTTCGGGCTGGACTGTTCCCATGAAGCACAGGGCCAGACTGATTTGCATATGGCCATGTCTGAACTGGGGTGGCAGAGTGGGCTAAAGAACGGTGATGGATTAAACCCAGATCAGTTGACTGGGGGTGAGTGCTTGCAATGTTCAACACTCCGTCCATCATTTCCTTTGGTTTTTGCTTTGTTCGCCATAAGTTGGCAGGGTATGCTCAGACGTGAGTCCCTTGCTCACTTTGCCACTGGATTCAAGCAAGCCTGGCTGAAGACGGCTGAAATGCTAGAAACCGGTCCTAGGAAGCTTGTTTCCGGTCCAGGGAAGACATGGCTTGGCAGTTCGGGCTGGACTGTTCCCATGAGGCACAGGGTCAGACTGATTTGCATATGGCCATGTCTGAACTGGGGTGGCAGAGTGGGCTAAAGAACGGTGATGGATTAAACCCAGATCAGTTGACTGGGGGTGAGTGCTTGCAATGTTCAACACTCCGTCCATCATTTCCTTTGGTTTTTGCTTTGTTCGCCATAAGTTGGCAGGGGTGAGTCCCTTGCTCACTTTGCCACTGGAATCAAGCAAGCCTGGCTGAAGATGGCTGAAATGCCAGAAACCGGTCCTAGGAAGCTTGTTTCCGGTCCAGGGAAGTCATGGCTTGGCAGTTCGGGCTGGACTGTTCCCATGAGGCACAGGGTCAGACTGATTTGCATATGGCCATGTCTGAACTGGGGTGGTAGAGTGGGCTAAAGAACGGTGATGGATTAAACCCAGATCAGTTGACTGGGGGTGAGTGCTTGCAATGTTCAACACTCCGTCCATCATTTCCTTTGGTTCTTGCTTTGTCCGCCATAAGTTGGCAGGGTATGCTCAGACGTGAGTCCCTTGCTCACTTTGCCACTGGATTCAAGCAAGCCTGGCTGAAGACTGCTGAAATGCCAGAAACCGGTCCTAGGAAGCTTGTTTCCGGTCCAGGGAAGACATGGCTTGGCAGTTCGGGCTGGACTGTTCCCATGAGGCACAGGGCCAGACTGATTTGCATATGGCCATGTCTGAACTGGGGTGGCAGAGTGGGCTAAAGAACGGTGATGGATTAAACCCAGATCAGTTGACTGGGGGTGAGTGCTTGCAATGTTCAACACTCCGTCCATCATTTCCTCTGGTTTTTGCTTTGTTCGCCATGAGTTGGCAGGGTATGCTCAGACGTCAGTCCCTTGCTCACTTTGCCACTGGATTCAAGCAAGCCTGGCTGAAGACGGCTGAAATGCTAGAAACCGGTCCTAGGAAGCTTGTTTCCGGTCCAGGGAAGACATGGCTTGGCAATTCGGGCTGGACTGTTCCCATGAGGCACAGGGTCAGACTGATTTGCATATGGCCATGTCTGAACTGGGGTGGCAGAGTGGGCTAAAGAACGGTGATGGATGAAACCCAGATCAGTTGACTGGGGGTGAGAGCTTGCAATGTTCAACACTCCGTCCATCGTTTCCTTTGGTTTTTGCTTTGTTCGCCATAAGTTGGCAGGGTATGCTCAGACGTGAGTCCCTTGCTCACTTTGTCACTGGATTCAAACAAGCCTGGCTGAAGACGGCTGAAATGCCAGAAACCGGTCCTAGGAAGCTTGTTTCCGGTCCAGGGAAGAAATGGCTTGGCAGTTCGGGCTGGACTGTTCCTATGAGGCACAGGGTCAGACTGATTTGCATATGGCCATGTCTGAACTGGGGTGGCAGAGTGGGCTAAAGAACGGT
Organism: Triturus cristatus; assembly: GCF_964204655.1. Classification (NCBI taxonomy): domain Eukaryota; kingdom Metazoa; phylum Chordata; class Amphibia; order Caudata; family Salamandridae; genus Triturus; species Triturus cristatus. Next base: position 1,128,973,733 of record NC_140579.1, on the reverse strand, counting down.
GATGGATTAAACCCAGATCAGTTGACTGGGGGTGAGTGCTTGCAATGTTCAACACTCCGTCCATCATTTCCTTTGGTTTTTGCTTTGTTCGCCATGAGTTGGCAGGGTATGCTCAGACGTGAGTCCCTTGCTCACTTTGCCACTGGATTCAAGCAAGCCTGGCTGAAGACGGCTGAAATGCCAGAAACCGGTCCTAGGAAGCTTGTTTCCGGTCCAGGGTAGACATGGCTTGGCAGTTCGGGCTGGACTGTTCCCATGAGGCACAGGGCCAGATTGATTTGCATATGGCCATGTCTGAACTGGGGTGGCAGAGTGGGCTAAAGAACGGTGATGGATTAAACCCAGATCAGTTGACTGGGGGTGAGTGCTTGCAATGTTCAACACTCCGTCCATCATTTCCTTTGGTTTTTGCTTTGTTCACCATAAGTTGGCAGGGTATGCTCAGACGTGAGTCCCTTGCTCACTTTGCCACTGGATTCAAGCAAGCCTGGCTGAAGACGGCTGAAATGCTAGAAACCGGTCCTAGGAAGCTTGTTTCCAGTCCAGGGAAGACATGGCTTGGCAGTTCGGGCTGGACTGTTCCCATGAGGCACAGGGTCAGACTGATTTGCATATGGCCATGTCTGAACTGGGGTGGCAGAGTGGGCTAAAGAACGGTGATGGATTAAACCCAGATCAGTTGACTGGGGGTGAGAGCTTGCAATGTTCAACACTCCGTCCATTATTTCCTTTGGTTTTTGCTTTGTTCGCCATAAGTTGGCAGGGTATGCTCAGACGTGAGTCCCTTGCTTACTTTGCCACTGGATTCAAGCAAGCCTGGCTGAAGACGGCTGAAATGCCAGAAACTGGTCCTAGGAAGCTTGTTTCCGGTCCAGGGAAGACATGGCTTGGCAGTTCGGGCTGGACTGTTCCCATGAGGCACAGGGTCAGACTGATTTGCATATGGCCATATCTGAACTGGGGTGGCAGAGTGGGCTGAAGAACGGTGATGGATTAAACCCAGATCAGTTGACTGGGGGTGAGTGCTTGCAATATTCAACACTCCGTCCATCATTTCCTTTGGTTTTTGCTTTGTTCGCCATAAGTTGGCAGCGTATGCTCAGACGTGAGTCCCTTGCTCACTTTGTCACTGGATTCAAACAAGCCTGGCTGAAGACGGCTGAAATGCCAGAAACCGGTCCTAGGAAGCTTGTTTCCAGTCCAGGGAAGAAATGGCTTGGCAGTTTGGGCTGGACTGTTCCTATGAGGCACAGGGTCAGACTGATTTGCATATGGCCATGTCTGAACTGGGGTGGCAGAGTGGGCTAAAGAACGGTGATGGATTAAACCCAGATCAGTTGACTGGGGGTGAGTGCTTGCAATGTTCAACACTCCGTCCATCATTTCCTTTGGTTTTTGCTTTGTTCGCCATGAGTTGGCAGGATATGCTCAGTTGTGAGTCCCTTGCTCACTTTGCCACTGGATTCAAGCAAGCCTGGCTGAAGACGGCTGAAATGCCAGAAACCGGTCCTAGGAAGCTTGTTTCCGGTCCAGGGAAGACATGGCTTGGCAGTTCGGGCTGGACTGTTCCCATGAGGCACAGGGTCAGACTGATTTGCATATGGCCATGTCTGAACTGGGGTGGCAGAGTGGGCTACAGAACGGTGATGGATTAAACCCAGATCAGTTGACTGAGGGTGAGTGCTTGCAATGTTCAACACTCCGTCCATCATTTCCTTTGGTTTTTGCTTTGTTCACCATAAGTTGGCAGGGTATGCTCAGACGTGAGTCCCTTGCTCACTTTGCCACTGGATTCAAGCAAGCCTGGCTGAAGATGGCTGAAATGCCAGAAACCGGTCCTAGGAAGCTTGTTTCCGGTCCAGGGGAGACATGGCTTGGCAGTTCGGGCTGGACTGTTCCCATGAGGCACAGGGTCAGACTGATTTGCATATGGCCATGTCTGAACTGGGGTGGCAGAGTGGGCTAAAGAACGGTGATGGATTAAACCCAGATCAGTTGACTGGGGGTGAGTGCTTGCAATGTTCAACACTCCGTCCATCATTTCCTCTGGTTTTTGCTTTGTTCGCCATGAGTTGGCAGGGTATGCTCAGACGTCAGTCCCTTGCTCACTTTGCCACTGGATTCAAGCAAGCCTGGCTGAAGACGGCTGAAATGCCAGAAACTGGTTCCTAGGAAGCTTGTTTCCGGTCCAGGGAAGACATGGCTTGGCAGTTCGGGCTGGACTGTTCCCATGAGGCACAGGGTCAGACTGATTTGCATATGGCCATGTCTGAACTGGGGTGGCAGAGTGGGCTAAAGAACGGTGATGGATTAAACCCAGATCAGTTGACTGGGGGTGAGTGCTTGCAATGTTCAACACTCCGTCCATCATTTCCTTTGGTTTTTGCTTTGTTCGCCATAAGTTGGCAGGGGTGAGTCCCTTGCTCACTTTGCCACTGGAATCAAGCAAGCCTGGCTGAAGATGGCTGAAATGCCAGAAACCGGTCCTAGGAAGCTTGTTTCCGGTCCAGGGAAGTCATGGCTTGGCAGTTCGGGCTGGACTGTTCCCATGAGGCACAGGGTCAGACTGATTTGCATATGGCCATGTCTGAACTGGGGTGGCAGAGTGGGCTAAAGAACGGTGATGGATTAAACCCAGATCAGTTGACTGGGGGTGAGTGCTTGCAATGTTCAACACTCCGTCCATCATTTCCTTTGGTTCTTGCTTTGTCCGCCATAAGTTGGCAGGGTATGCTCAGACGTGAGTCCCTTGCTCACTTTGCCACTGGATTCAAGCAAGCCTGGCTGAAGACTGCTGAAATGCCAGAAACCGGTCCTAGGAAGCTTGTTTCCGGTCCAGGGAAGACATGGCTTGGCAGTTCGGGCTGGACTGTTCCCATGAAGCACAGGGCCAGACTGATTTGCATATGGCCATGTCTGAACTGGGGTGGCAGAGTGGGCTAAAGAACGGTGATGGATTAAACCCAGATCAGTTGACTGGGGGTGAGTGCTTGCAATGTTCAACACTCCGTCCATCATTTCCTTTGGTTTTTGCTTTGTTCGCCATAAGTTGGCAGCGTATGCTCAGACGTGAGTCCCTTGCTCACTTTGTCACTGGATTCAAACAAGCCTGGCTGAAGACGGCTGAAATGCCAGAAACCGGTCCTAGGAAGCTTGTTTCCAGTCCAGGGAAGAAATGGCTTGGCAGTTTGGGCTGGACTGTTCCTATGAGGCACAGGGTCAGACTGATTTGCATATGGCCATGTCTGAACTGGGGTGGCAGAGTGGGCTAAAGAACGGTGATGGATTAAACCCAGATAAGTTGACTGGGGGTGAGTGCTTGCAATGTTCAACACTCCGTCCATCATTTCCTTTGGTTTTTGCTTTGTTCACCATGAGTTGGCAGGATATGCTCAGACGTGAGTCCCTTGCTCACTTTGCCACTGGATTCAAGCATGCCTGGCTGAAGACGGCCGAAATGCCAGAAACCGGTCCTAGGAAGCTTGTTTCCGGTCCAGGGAAGACATGGCTTGGCAGTTCGAGCTGGACTGTTCCCATAAGGCACAGGGTCAGACTGATTTGCAAATGGCCATGTCTGAACTGGGGTGGCAGAGTGGGCTAAAGAACGGTGATAGATTAAACCCAGATCAGTTGACTGGGGGTGAGTGCTTGCAATGTTCACCACTCCGTCCATCATTTCCTTTTGTTTTTGCTTTGTTCACCATAAGTTGGCAGGGTATGCTCAGACGTGAGTCCCTTGCTCACTTTGCCACTGGATTCAAGCAAGCCTGGCTGAAGACAGCTGAAATGCCAGAAACCGGTCCTAGGAAGCTTGTTTCCGGTCCAGGGAAGACATGGCTTGGCAGTTCGGGCTGGACTGTTCCCATGAGGCACAGGGCCAGACTGATTTGCATATGGCCATGTCTGAACTGGGGTGGCAGAGTGGGCTAAAGAACGGTGATGGATTAAACCCAGATCAGTTGACTGGGGGTGAGTGCTTGCAATGTTCAACACTCCGTCCATCATTTCCTTTGGTTTTTGCTTTGTTCACCATAAGTTGGCAGGGTATGCTCAGACGTGAGTCCCTTGCTCACTTTGCCACTGGATTCAAGCAAGCCTGGCTGAAGATGGCTGAAATGCTAGAAACCGGTCCTAGGAAGCTTGTTTCCGGTCCAGGGAAGACATGGCTTGGCAGTTCGGGCTGGACTGTTCCCATGAGGCACAGGGTCAGACTGATTTGCATATGGCCATGTCTGAACTGGGGTGGCAGAGTGGGCTAAACAACGGTGATGGATTAAACCCAGATCAGTTGACTGAGGGTGAGTGCTTGCAATGTTCAACACCCCGTCCATCATTTCCTTTGGTTTTTGCTTTGTTCACCATAAGTTGGCAGGGTATGCTCAGACGTGAGTCCCTTGCTCACTTTGCCACTGGATTCAAGCAAGCCTGGCTGAAGATGGCTGAAATGCCAGAAACCGGTCCTAGGAAGCTTGTTTCCGGTCCAGGGAAGACATGGCTTGGCAGTTCGGGCTGGACTGTTCCTATGAGGCACAGGGTCAGACTTATTTGCATATGGCCATGTCTGAACTGGGGTGGCAGAGTGGGCTAAAGAACGGTGATGGATTAAACCCAGATCAGTTGAATGGGGGTGAGTGCTTGCAATGTTCAACACTCCGTCCATCATTTCCTTTGGTTTTTGCTTTGTTCGCCATGAGTTGGCAGGGTATGCTCAGACGTGAGTCCCTTGCTCACTTTGCCACTGGATTCAAGCAAGCCTGGCTGAAGACGGCTGAAATGCCAGAAACTGGTTCCTAGGAAGCTTGTTTCCGGTCCAGGGAAGACATGGCTTGGCAGTTCGGGCTGGACTGTTCCCATGAGGCACAGGGTCAGACTGATTTGCATATGGCCATGTCTGAACTGGGGTGGCAGAGTGGGCTAAAGAACGGTGATGGATTAAACCCAGATCAGTTGACTGGGGGTGAGTGCTTGCAATGTTCAACACTCCGTCCATCATTTCCTTTGGTTTTTGCTTTGTTCGCCATAAGTTGGCAGGGGTGAGTCCCTTGCTCACTTTGCCACTGGAATCAAGCAAGCCTGGCTGAAGATGGCTGAAATGCCAGAAACCGGTCCTAGGAAGCTTGTTTCCGGTCCAGGGAAGTCATGGCTTGGCAGTTCGGGCTGGACTGTTCCCATGAGGCACAGGGTCAGACTGATTTGCATATGGCCATGTCTGAACTGGGGTGGCAGAGTGGGGTAAAGAACGGTGATGGATTAAACCCAGATCAGTTGACTGGGGGTGAGTGCTTGCAATGTTCAACACTCCGTCCATCATTTCCTTTGGTTCTTGCTTTGTCTGCCATAAGTTGGCAGGGTATGCTCAGACGTGAGTCCCTTGCTCACTTTGCCACTGGATTCAAGCAAGCCTGGCTGAAGACTGCTGAAATGCCAGAAACCGGTCCTAGGAAGCTTGTTTCCGGTCCAGGGAAGACATGGCTTGGCAGTTCGGGCTGGACTGTTCCCATGAGGCACAAGGTCAGACTGATTTGCATATGGCCATGTCTGAACTGGGGTGGCAGAGTGGGCTAAAGAACGGTGATGGATTAAACCCAGATCAGTTGACTGGGGGTGAGAGCTTGCAATGTTCAACACTCCGTCCATCATTTCCTTTGGTTTTTGCTTTGTTCGCCATAAGTTGGCAGGGTATGCTCAGACGTGAGTCCCTTGCTCACTTTGTCACTGGATTCAAACAAGCCTGGCTGAAGACGGCTGAAATGCCAGAAACCGGTCCTAAGAAGCTTGTTTACGGTCCAGGGAAGAAATGGCTTGGCAGTTCGGGCTGGACTGTTCCTATGAGGCACAGGGTCAGACTGATTTGCATATGGCCATGTCTGAACTGGGGTGGCAGAGTGGGCTAAAGAACGGTGATGGATTAAACCCAGATCAGTTGACTGGGGGTGAGTGCTTGCAATGTTCACCACTCCGTCCATCATTTCCTTTTGTTTTTGCTTTGTTCGCCATAAGTTGGCAGGGTATGCTCAGACGTGAGTCCCTTGCTCACTTTGCCACTGGATTCAAGCAAGCCTGGCTGAAGACGGCTGAAATGCCAGAAACCGGTCCTAGGAAGCTTGTTTCCGGTCCAGGGAAGACATGGCTTGGCAGTTCGGGCTGGACTGTTCCCATGAGGCACAGGGCCAGACTGATTTGCATATGGCCATGTCTGAACTGGGGTGGCAGAGTGGGCTAAAGAACGGTGATGGATTAAACCCAGATCAGTTGACTGGGGGTGAGTGCTTGCAATGTTCAACACTCCGTCCATCATTTCCTTTGGTTTTTGATTTGTTCGCCATAAGTTGGCAGGGTATGCTCAGACGTGAGTCCCTTGCTCACTTTGCCACTGAATTCAAGCAAGCCTGGCTGAAGATGGCTGAAATGCCAGAAACCGGTCCTAGGAAGCTTGTTTCCGGTCCAGGGAAGACATGGCTTGGCAGTTCGGGCTGGACTGTTCCCATGAGGCACAGGGTCAGACTGATTTGCATATGGCCATGTCTGAACTGGGGTGGCAGAGTGGGCTAAACAACGGTGATGGATTAAACCCAGATCAGTTGACTGAGGGTGAGTGCTTGCAATGTTCAACACTCCGTCCATCATTTCCTTTGGTTTTTGCTTTGTTCACCATAAGTTGTCAGGGTATGCTCAGACGTGAGTCCCTTGCTCACTTTGCCACTGGATTCAAGCAAGCCTGGCTGAAGATGGCTGAAATGCCAGAAACCGGTCCTAGGAAGCTTGTTTCCGGTCCAGGGAAGACATGGCTTGGCAGTTCGGGCTGGACTGTTCCCATGAGGCACAGGGTCAGACTGATTTGCATATGGCCATGTCTGAACTGGGGTGGCAGAGTGGGCTAAAGAACGGTGATGGATTAAACCCAGATCAGTTGAATGGGGGTGAGTGCTTGCAATGTTCAACACTCCGTCCATCATTTCCTCTGGTTTTTGCTTTGTTCGCCATGAGTTGGCAGGGTATGCTCAGACGTCAGTCCCTTGCTCACTTTGCCACTGGATTCAAGCAAGCCTGGCTGAAGACGGCTGAAATGCCAGAAACTGGTTCCTAGGAAGCTTGGTTCCGGTCCAGGGAAGACAAGGCTTGGCAGTTCGGGCTGGACTGTTCCCATGAGGCACAGGGTCAGACTGATTTGCATATGGCCATGTCTGAACTGGGGTGGCAGAGTGGGCTAAAGAACGGTGATGGATTAAACCCAGATCAGTTGACTGGGGGTGAGTGCTTGCAATGTTCAACACTCCGTCCATCATTTCCTTTGGTTTTTGCTTTGTTCGCCATAAGTTGGCAGGGGTGAGTCCCTTGCTCACTTTGCCACTGGAATCAAGCAAGCCTGGCTGAAGATGGCTGAAATGCCAGAAACCGGTCCTAGGAAGCTTGTTTCCGGTCCAGGGAAGTCATGGCTTGGCAGTTCGGGCTGGACTGTTCCCATGAGGCACAGGGTCAGACTGATTTGCATATGGCCATGTCTGAACTGGGGTGGCAGAGTGGGCTAAAGAACGGTGATGGATTAAACCCAGATCAGTTGACTGGGGGTGAGTGCTTGCAATGTTCAACACTCCGTCCATCATTTCCTTTGGTTCTTGCTTTGTCCGCCATAAGTTGGCAGGGTATGCTCAGACGTGAGTCCCTTGCTCACTGTGCCACTGGATTCAAGCAAGCCTGGCTGAAGACTGCTGAAATGCCAGAAACCGGTCCTAGGAAGCTTGTTTCCGGTCCAGGGAAGACATGGCTTGGCAGTTCGGGCTGGACTGTTCCCATGAAGCACAGGGCCAGACTGATTTGCATATGGCCATGTCTGAACTGGGGTGGCAGAGTGGGCTAAAGAACGGTGATGGATTAAACCCAGATCAGTTGACTGGGGGTGAGTGCTTGCAATGTTCAACACTCCGTCCATCATTTCCTTTGGTTTTTGCTTTGTTCGCCATAAGTTGGCAGGGTATGCTCAGACGTGAGTCCCTTGCTCACTTTGCCACTGGATTCAAGCAAGCCTGGCTGAAGACGGCTGAAATGCTAGAAACCGGTCCTAGGAAGCTTGTTTCCGGTCCAGGGAAGACATGGCTTGGCAGTTCGGGCTGGACTGTTCCCATGAGGCACAGGGTCAGACTGATTTGCATATGGCCATGTCTGAACTGGGGTGGCAGAGTGGGCTAAAGAACGGTGATGGATTAAACCCAGATCAGTTGACTGGGGGTGAGTGCTTGCAATGTTCAACACTCCGTCCATCATTTCCTTTGGTTTTTGCTTTGTTCGCCATAAGTTGGCAGGGGTGAGTCCCTTGCTCACTTTGCCACTGGAATCAAGCAAGCCTGGCTGAAGATGGCTGAAATGCCAGAAACCGGTCCTAGGAAGCTTGTTTCCGGTCCAGGGAAGTCATGGCTTGGCAGTTCGGGCTGGACTGTTCCCATGAGGCACAGGGTCAGACTGATTTGCATATGGCCATGTCTGAACTGGGGTGGTAGAGTGGGCTAAAGAACGGTGATGGATTAAACCCAGATCAGTTGACTGGGGGTGAGTGCTTGCAATGTTCAACACTCCGTCCATCATTTCCTTTGGTTCTTGCTTTGTCCGCCATAAGTTGGAAGGGTATGCTCAGACGTGAGTCCCTTGCTCACTTTGCCACTGGATTCAAGCAAGCCTGGCTGAAGACTGCTGAAATGCCAGAAACCGGTCCTAGGAAGCTTGTTTCCGGTCCAGGGAAGACATGGCTTGGCAGTTCGGGCTGGACTGTTCCCATGAGGCACAGGGCCAGACTGATTTGCATATGGCCATGTCTGAACTGGGGTGGCAGAGTGGGCTAAAGAACGGTGATGGATTAAACCCAGATCAGTTGACTGGGGGTGAGTGCTTGCAATGTTCAACACTCCGTCCATCATTTCCTCTGGTTTTTGCTTTGTTCGCCATGAGTTGGCAGGGTATGCTCAGACGTCAGTCCCTTGCTCACTTTGCCACTGGATTCAAGCAAGCCTGGCTGAAGACGGCTGAAATGCCAGAAACTGGTTCCTAGGAAGCTTGTTTCCGGTCCAGGGAAGACATGGCTTGGCAGTTCGGGCTGGACTGTTCCCATGAGGCACAGGGTCAGACTGATTTGCATATGGCCATGTCTGAACTGGGGTGGCAGAGTGGGCTAAAGAACGGTGATGGATTAAACCCAGATCAGTTGACTGGGGGTGAGTGCTTGCAATGTTCAACACTCCGTCCATCATTTCCTTTGGTTTTTGCTTTGTTCGCCATAAGTTGGCAGGGGTGAGTCCCTTGCTCACTTTGCCACTGGAATCAAGCAAGCCTGGCTGAAGATGGCTGAAATGCCAGAAACCGGTCCTAGGAAGCTTGTTTCCGGTCCAGGGAAGTCATGGCTTGGCAGTTCGGGCTGGACTGTTCCCATGAGGCACAGGGTCAGACTGATTTGCATATGGCCATGTCTGAACTGGGGTGGCAGAGTGGGCTAAAGAACGGTGATGGATTAAAACCAGATCAGTTGACTGGGGGTGAGTGCTTGCAATGTTCAACACTCCGTCCATCATTTCCTTTGGTTCTTGCTTTGTCCGCCATAAGTTGGCAGGGTATGCTCAGACGTGAGTCCCTTGCTCACTTTGCCACTGGATTCAAGCAAGCCTGGCTGAAGACTGCTGAAATGCCAGAAACCGGTCCTAGGAAGCTTGTTTCCGGTCCAGGGAAGACATGGCTTGGCAGTTCGGGCTGGACTGTTCCCATGAAGCACAGGGCCAGACTGATTTGCATATGGCCATGTCTGAACTGGGGTGGCAGAGTGGGCTAAAGAACGGTGATGGATTAAACCCAGATCAGTTGACTGGGGGTGAGTGCTTGCAATGTTCAACACTCCGTCCATCATTTCCTTTGGTTTTTGCTTTGTTCGCCATAAGTTGGCAGGGTATGCTCAGACGTGAGTCCCTTGCTCACTTTGCCACTGGATTCAAGCAAGCCTGGCTGAAGACGGCTGAAATGCTAGAAACCGGTCCTAGGAAGCTTGTTTCCGGTCCAGGGAAGACATGGCTTGGCAATTCGGGCTGGACTGTTCCCATGAGGCACAGGGTCAGACTGATTTGCATATGGCCATGTCTGAACTGGGGTGGCAGAGTGGGCTAAAGAACGGTGATGGATTAAACCCAGATCAGTTGACTGGGGGTGAGAGCTTGCAATGTTCAACACTCCGTCCATCGTTTCCTTTGGTTTTTGCTTTGTTCGCCATAAGTTGGCAGGGTATGCTCAGACGTGAGTCCCTTGCTCACTTTGTCACTGGATTCAAACAAGCCTGGCTGAAGACGGCTGAAATGCCAGAAACCGGTCCTAGGAAGCTTGTTTCCGGTCCAGGGAAGAAATGGCTTGGCAGTTCGGGCTGGACTGTTCCTATGAGGCACAGGGTCAGACTGATTTGCATATGGCCATGTCTGAACTGGGGTGGCAGAGTGGGCTAAAGAACGGTGATGGATTAAACCCAGATCAGTTGACTGGGGGTGAGTGCTTGCAATGTTCAACACTCCGTCCATCATTTCCTTTGGTTTTTGCTTTGTTCGCCATGAGTTGGCAGGGTATGCTCAGACGTGAGTCCCTTGCTCACTTTGCCACTGGATTCAAGCAAGCCTGGCTGAAGACGGCTGAAATGCCAGAAACCGGTCCTAGGAAGCTTGTTTCCGGTCCAGGGTAGACATGGCTTGGCAGTTCGGGCTGGACTGTTCCCATGAGGCACAGGGCCAGATTGATTTGCATATGGCCATGTCTGAACTGGGGTGGCAGAGTGGGCTAAAGAACGGTGATGGATTAAACCCAGATCAGTTGACTGGGGGTGAGTGCTTGCAATGTTCAACACTCCGTCCATCATTTCCTTTGGTTTTTGCTTTGTTCACCATAAGTTGGCAGGGTATGCTCAGACGTGAGTCCCTTGCTCACTTTGCCACTGGATTCAAGCAAGCCTGGCTGAAGACGGCTGAAATGCTAGAAACCGGTCCTAGGAAGCTTGTTTCCAGTCCAGGGAAGACATGGCTTGGCAGTTCGGGCTGGACTGTTCCCATGAGGCACAGGGTCAGACTGATTTGCATATGGCCATGTCTGAACTGGGGTGACAGAGTGGGCTAAAGAACGGTGATGGATTAAACCCAGATCAGTTGACTGGGGGTGAGAGCTTGCAATGTTCAACACTCCGTCCATTATTTCCTTTGGTTTTTGCTTTGTTCGCCATAAGTTGGCAGGGTATGCTCAGACGTGAGTCCCTTGCTTACTTTGCCACTGGATTCAAGCAAGCCTGGCTGAAGACGGCTGAAATGCCAGAAACTGGTCCTAGGAAGCTTGTTTCCGGTCCAGGGAAGACATGGCTTGGCAGTTCGGGCTGGACTGTTCCCATGAGGCACAGGGTCAGACTGATTTGCATATGGCCATATCTGAACTGGGGTGGCAGAGTGAGCTGAAGAACGGTGATGGATTAAACCCAGATCAGTTGACTGGGGGTGAGTGCTTGCAATATTCAACACTCCGTCCATCATTTCCTTTGGTTTTTGCTTTGTTCGCCATAAGTTGGCAGCGTATGCTCAGACGTGAGTCCCTTGCTCACTTTGTCACTGGATTCAAACAAGCCTGGCTGAAGACGGCTGAAATGCCAGAAACCGGTCCTAGGAAGCTTGTTTCCAGTCCAGGGAAGAAATGGCTTGGCAGTTTGGGCTGGACTGTTCCTATGAGGCACAGGGTCAGACTGATTTGCATATGGCCATGTCTGAACTGGGGTGGCAGAGTGGGCTAAAGAACGGTGATGGATTAAACCCAGATCAGTTGACTGGGGGTGAGTGCTTGCAATGTTCAACACTCCGTCCATCATTTCCTTTGGTTTTTGCTTTGTTCGCCATGAGTTGGCAGGATATGCTCAGTTGTGAGTCCCTTGCTCACTTTGCCACTGGATTCAAGCAAGCCTGGCTGAAGACGGCTGAAATGCCAGAAACCGGTCCTAGGAAGCTTGTTTCCGGTCCAGGGAAGACATGGCTTGGCAGTTCGGGCTGGACTGTTCCCATGAGGCACAGGGTCAGACTGATTTGCATATGGCCATGTCTGAACTGGGGTGGCAGAGTGGGCTACAGAACGGTGATGGATTAAACCCAGATCAGTTGACTGAGGGTGAGTGCTTGCAATGTTCAACACTCCGTCCATCATTTCCTTTGGTTTTTGCTTTGTTCACCATAAGTTGGCAGGGTATGCTCAGACGTGAGTCCCTTGCTCACTTTGCCACTGGATTCAAGCAAGCCTGGCTGAAGATGGCTGAAATGCCAGAAACCGGTCCTAGGAAGCTTGTTTCCGGTCCAGGGAAGACATGGCTTGGCAGTTCGGGCTGGACTGTTCCCATGAAGCACAGGGCCAGACTGATTTGCATATGGCCATGTCTGAACTGGGGTGGCAGAGTGGGCTAAAGAACGGTGATGGATTAAACCCAGATCAGTTGACTGGGGGTGAGTGCTTGCAATGTTCAACACTCCGTCCATCATTTCCTTTGGTTTTTGCTTTGTTCGCCATAAGTTGGCAGGGTATGCTCAGACGTGAGTCCCTTGCTCACTTTGCCACTGGATTCAAGCAAGCCTGGCTGAAGACGGCTGAAATGCTAGAAACCGGTCCTAGGAAGCTTGTTTCCGGTCCAGGGAAGACATGGCTTGGCAGTTCGGGCTGGACTGTTGCCATGAGGCACAGGGTCAGACTGATTTGCATATGGCCATGTCTGAACTGGGGTGGCAGAGTGGGCTAAAGAACGGTGATGGATTAAACCCAGATCAGTTGACTGGGGGTGAGTGCTTGCAATGTTCAACACTCCGTCCATCATTTCCTTTGGTTTTTGCTTTGTTCGCCATAAGTTGGCAGGGGTGAGTCCCTTGCTCACTTTGCCACTGGAATCAAGCAAGCCTGGCTGAAGATGGCTGAAATGCCAGAAACCGGTCCTAGGAAGCTTGTTTCCGGTCCAGGGAAGTCATGGCTTGGCAGTTCGGGCTGGACTGTTCCCATGAGGCACAGGGTCAGACTGATTTGCATATGGCCATGTCTGAACTGGGGTGGTAGAGTGGGCTAAAGAACGGTGATGGATTAAACCCAGATCAGTTGACTGGGGGTGAGTGCTTGCAATGTTCAACACTCCGTCCATCATTTCCTTTGGTTCTTGCTTTGTCCGCCATAAGTTGGCAGGGTATGCTCAGACGTGAGTCCCTTGCTCACTTTGCCACTGGATTCAAGCAAGCCTGGCTGAAGACTGCTGAAATGCCAGAAACCGGTCCTAGGAAGCTTGTTTCCGGTCCAGGGAAGACATGGCTTGGCAGTTCGGGCTGGACTGTTCCCATGAGGCACAGGGCCAGACTGATTTGCATATGGCCATGTCTGAACTGGGGTGGCAGAGTGGGCTAAAGAACGGTGATGGATTAAACCCAGATCAGTTGACTGGGGGTGAGTGCTTGCAATGTTCAACACTCCGTCCATCATTTCCTCTGGTTTTTGCTTTGTTCGCCATGAGTTGGCAGGGTATGCTCAGACGTCAGTCCCTTGCTCACTTTGCCACTGGATTCAAGCAAGCCTGGCTGAAGACGGCTGAAATGCCAGAAACTGGTTCCTAGGAAGCTTGTTTCCGGTCCAGGGAAGACATGGCTTGGCAGTTCGGGCTGGACTGTTCCCATGAGGCACAGGGTCAGACTGATTTGCATATGGCCATGTCTGAACTGGGGTGGCAGAGTGGGCTAAAGAACGGTGATGGATTAAACCCAGATCAGTTGACTGGGGGTGAGTGCTTGCAATGTTCAACACTCCGTCCATCATTTCCTTTGGTTTTTGCTTTGTTCGCCATAAGTTGGCAGGGGTGAGTCCCTTGCTCACTTTGCCACTGGAATCAAGCAAGCCTGGCTGAAGATGGCTGAAATGCCAGAAACCGGTCCTAGGAAGCTTGTTTCCGGTCCAGGGAAGTCATGGCTTGGCAGTTCGGGCTGGACTGTTCCCATGAGGCACAGGGTCAGACTGATTTGCATATGGCCATGTCTGAACTGGGGTGGCAGAGTGGGCTAAAGAACGGTGATGGATTAAACCCAGATCAGTTGACTGGGGGTGAGTGCTTGCAATGTTCAACACTCCGTCCATCATTTCCTTTGGTTCTTGCTTTGTCCGCCATAAGTTGGCAGGGTATGCTCAGACGTGAGTCCCTTGCTCACTTTGCCACTGGATTCAAGCAAGCCTGGCTGAAGACTGCTGAAATGCCAGAAACCGGTCCTAGGAAGCTTGTTTCCGGTCCAGGGAAGACATGGCTTGGCAGTTCGGGCTGGACTGTTCCCATGAAGCACAGGGCCAGACTGATTTGCATATGGCCATGTCTGAACTGGGGTGGCAGAGTGGGCTAAAGAACGGTGATGGATTAAACCCAGATCAGTTGACTGGGGGTGAGTGCTTGCAATGTTCAACACTCCGTCCATCATTTCCTTTGGTTTTTGCTTTGTTCGCCATAAGTTGGCAGGGTATGCTCAGACGTGAGTCCCTTGCTCACTTTGCCACTGGATTCAAGCAAGCCTGGCTGAAGACGGCTGAAATGCTAGAAACCGGTCCTAGGAAGCTTGTTTCCGGTCCAGGGAAGACATGGCTTGGCAATTCGGGCTGGACTGTTCCTATGAGGCACAGGGTCAGACTGATTTGCATATGGCCATGTCTGAACTGGGGGGGCAGAGTGGGCTAAAGAACGGTGATGGATTAAACCCAGATCAGTTGACTGGGGGTGAGAGCTTGCAATGTTCAACACTCCGTCCATCGTTTCCTTTGGTTTTTGCTTTGTTCGCCATAAGTTGGCAGGGTATGCTCAGACGTGAGTCCCTTGCTCACTTTGTCACTGGATTCAAACAAGCCTGGCTGAAGACGGCTGAAATGCCAGAAACCGGTCCTAGGAAGCTTGTTTCCGGTCCAGGGAAGAAATGGCTTGGCAGTTCGGGCTGGACTGTTCCTATGAGGCACAGGGTCAGACTGATTTGCATATGGCCATGTCTGAACTGGGGTGGCAGAGTGGGCTAAAGAACGGTGATGGATTAAACCCAGATCAGTTGACTGGGGGTGAGTGCTTGCAATGTTCAACACTCCGTCCATCATTTCCTTTGGTTTTTGCTTTGTTCGCCATGAGTTGGCAGGGTATGCTCAGACGTGAGTCCCTTGCTCACTTTGCCACTGGATTCAAGCAAGCCTGGCTGAAGACGGCTGAAATGCCAGAAACCGGTCCTAGGAAGCTTGTTTCCGGTCCAGGGTAGACATGGCTTGGCAGTTCGGGCTGGACTGTTCCCATGAGGCACAGGGCCAGATTGATTTGCATATGGCCATGTCTGAACTGGGGTGGCAGAGTGGGCTAAAGAACGGTGATGGATTAAACCCAGATCAGTTGACTGGGGGTGAGTGCTTGCAATGTTCAACACTCCGTCCATCATTTCCTTTGGTTTTTGCTTTGTTCACCATAAGTTGGCAGAGTATGCTCAGACGTGAGTCCCTTGCTCACTTTGCCACTGGATTCAAGCAAGCCTGGCTGAAGACGGCTGAAATGCTAGAAACCGGTCCTAGGAAGCTTGTTTCCAGTCCAGGGAAGACATGGCTTGGCAGTTCGGGCTGGACTGTTCCCATGAGGCACAGGGTCAGACTGATTTGCATATGGCCATGTCTGAACTGGGGTGGCAGAGTGGGCTAAAGAACGGTGATGGATTAAACCCAGATCAGTTGACTGGGGGTGAGAGCTTGCAATGTTCAACACTCCGTCCATTATTTCCTTTAGTTTTTGCTTTGTTCGCCATAAGTTGGCAGGGTATGCTCAGACGTGAGTCCCTTGCTTACTTTGCCACTGGATTCAAGCAAGCCTGGCTGAAGACGGCTGAAATGCCAGAAACTGGTCCTAGGAAGCTTGTTTCCGGTCCAGGGAAGACATGGCTTGGCAGTTCGGGCTGGACTGTTCCCATGAGGCACAGGGTCAGACTGATTTGCATATGGCCATATCTGAACTGGGGTGGCAGAGTGGGCTGAAGAACGGTGATGGATTAAACCCAGATCAGTTGACTGGGGGTGAGTGCTTGCAATATTCAACACTCCGTCCATCATTTCCTTTGGTTTTTGCTTTGTTCGCCATAAGTTGGCAGCGTATGCTCAGACGTGAGTCCCTTGCTCACTTTGTCACTGGATTCAAACAAGCCTGGCTGAAGACGGCTGAAATGCCAGAAACCGGTCCTAGGAAGCTTGTTTCCAGTCCAGGGAAGAAATGGCTTGGCAGTTTGGGCTGGACTGTTCCTATGAGGCACAGGGTCAGACTGATTTGCATATGGCCATGTCTGAACTGGGGTGGCAGAGTGGGCTAAAGAACGGTGATGGATTAAACCCAGATCAGTTGACTGGGGGTGAGTGCTTGCAATGTTCAACACTCCGTCCATCATTTCCTTTGGTTTTTGCTTTGTTCGCCATGAGTTGGCAGGATATGCTCAGTTGTGAGTCCCTTGCTCACTTTGCCACTGGATTCAAGCAAGCCTGGCTGAAGACGGCTGAAATGCCAGAAACCGGTCCTAGGAAGCTTGTTTCCGGTCCAGGGAAGACATGGCTTGGCAGTTCGGGCTGGACTGTTCCCATGAGGCACAGGGTCAGACTGATTTGCATATGGCCATGTCTGAACTGGGGTGGCAGAGTGGGCTACAGAACGGTGATGGATTAAACCCAGATCAGTTGACTGAGGGTGAGTGCTTGCAATGTTCAACACTCCGTCCATCATTTCCTTTGGTTTTTGCTTTGTTCACCATAAGTTGGCAGGGTATGCTCAGACGTGAGTCCCTTGCTCACTTTGCCACTGGATTCAAGCAAGCCTGGCTGAAGACGGCTGAAATGCTAGAAACCGGTCCTAGGAAGCTTGTTTCCGGTCCAGGGAAGACATGGCTTGGCAGTTCGGGCTGGACTGTTCCCATGAGGCACAGGGTCAGACTGATTTGCATATGGCCATGTCTGAACTGGGGTGGCAGAGTGGGCTAAAGAACGGTGATGGATTAAACCCAGATCAGTTGACTGGGGGTGAGTGCTTGCAATGTTCAACACTCCGTCCATCATTTCCTTTGGTTTTTGCTTTGTTCGCCATAAGTTGGCAGGGGTGAGTCCCTTGCTCACTTTGCCACTGGAATCAAGCAAGCCTGGCTGAAGATGGCTGAAATGCCAGAAACCGGTCCTAGGAAGCTTGTTTCCGGTCCAGGGAAGTCATGGCTTGGCAGTTCGGGCTGGACTGTTCCTATGAGGCACAGGGTCAGACTGATTTGCATATGGCCATGTCTGAACTGGGGTGGCAGAGTGGGCTAAAGAACGGTGATGGATTAAACCCAGATCAGTTGACTGGGGGTGAGTGCTTGCAATGTTCAACACTCCGTCCATCATTTCCTTTGGTTTTTGCTTTGTTCGCCATGAGTTGGCAGGATATGCTCAGTTGTGAGTCCCTTGCTCACTTTGCCACTGGATTCAAGCAAGCCTGGCTGAAGACGGCTGAAATGCCAGAAACCGGTCCTAGGAAGCTTGTTTCCGGTCCAGGGAAGACATGGCTTGGCAGTTCGGGCTGGACTGTTCCCATGAGGCACAGGGTCAGACTGATTTGCATATGGCCATGTCTGAACTGGGGTGGCAGAGTGGGCTACAGAACGGTGATGGATTAAACCCAGATCAGTTGACTGAGGGTGAGTGCTTGCAATGTTCAACACTCCGTCCATCATTTCCTTTGGTTTTTGCTTTGTTCACCATAAGTTGGCAGGGTATGCTCAGACGTGAGTCCCTTGCTCACTTTGCCACTGGATTCAAGCAAGCCTGGCTGAAGATGGCTGAAATGCCAGAAACCGGTCCTAGGAAGCTTGTTTCCGGTCCAGGGAAGACATGGCTTGGCAGTTCGGGCTGGACTGTTCCCATGAAGCACAGGGCCAGACTGATTTGCATATGGCCATGTCTGAACTGGGGTGGCAGAGTGGGCTAAAGAACGGTGATGGATTAAACCCAGATCAGTTGACTGGGGGTGAGTGCTTGCAATGTTCAACACTCCGTCCATCATTTCCTTTGGTTTTTGCTTTGTTCGCCATAAGTTGGCAGGGTATGCTCAGACGTGAGTCCCTTGCTCACTTTGCCACTGGATTCAAGCAAGCCTGGCTGAAGACGGCTGAAATGCTAGAAACCGGTCCTAGGAAGCTTGTTTCCGGTCCAGGGAAGACATGGCTTGGCAGTTCGGGCTGGACTGTTCCCATGAGGCACAGGGTCAGACTGATTTGCATATGGCCATGTCTGAACTGGGGTGGCAGAGTGGGCTAAAGAACGGTGATGGATTAAACCCAGATCAGTTGACTGGGGGTGAGTGCTTGCAATGTTCAACACTCCGTCCATCATTTCCTTTGGTTTTTGCTTTGTTCGCCATAAGTTGGCAGGGGTGAGTCCCTTGCTCACTTTGCCACTGGAATCAAGCAAGCCTGGCTGAAGATGGCTGAAATGCCAGAAACCGGTCCTAGGAAGCTTGTTTCCGGTCCAGGGAAGTCATGGCTTGGCAGTTCGGGCTGGACTGTTCCCATGAGGCACAGGGTCAGACTGATTTGCATATGGCCATGTCTGAACTGGGGTGGTAGAGTGGGCTAAAGAACGGTGATGGATTAAACCCAGATCAGTTGACTGGGGGTGAGTGCTTGCAATGTTCAACACTCCGTCCATCATTTCCTTTGGTTCTTGCTTTGTCCGCCATAAGTTGGCAGGGTATGCTCAGACGTGAGTCCCTTGCTCACTTTGCCACTGGATTCAAGCAAGCCTGGCTGAAGACTGCTGAAATGCCAGAAACCGGTCCTAGGAAGCTTGTTTCCAGTCCAGGGAAGACATGGCTTGGCAGTTCGGGCTGGACTGTTCCCATGAGGCACAGGGCCAGACTGATTTGCATATGGCCATGTCTGAACTGGGGTGGCAGAGTGGGCTAAAGAACGGTGATGGATTAAACCCAGATCAGTTGACTGGGGGTGAGTGCTTGCAATGTTCAACACTCCGTCCATCATTTCCTCTGGTTTTTGCTTTGTTCGCCATGAGTTGGCAGGGTATGCTCAGACGTCAGTCCCTTGCTCACTTTGCCACTGGATTCAAGCAAGCCTGGCTGAAGACGGCTGAAATGCTAGAAACCGGTCCTAGGAAGCTTGTTTCCGGTCCAGGGAAGACATGGCTTGGCAATTCGGGCTGGACTGTTCCCATGAGGCACAGGGTCAGACTGATTTGCATATGGCCATGTCTGAACTGGGGTGGCAGAGTGGGCTAAAGAACGGTGATGGATTAAACCCAGATCAGTTGACTGGGGGTGAGAGCTTGCAATGTTCAACACTCCGTCCATCGTTTCCTTTGGTTTTTGCTTTGTTCGCCATAAGTTGGCAGGGTATGCTCAGACGTGAGTCCCTTGCTCACTTTGTCACTGGATTCAAACAAGCCTGGCTGAAGACGGCTGAAATGCCAGAAACCGGTCCTAGGAAGCTTGTTTCCGGTCCAGGGAAGAAATGGCTTGGCAGTTCGGGCTGGACTGTTCCTATGAGGCACAGGGTCAGACTGATTTGCATATGGCCATGTCTGAACTGGGGTGGCAGAGTGGGCTAAAGAACGGTGATGGATTAAACCCAGATCAGTTGACTGGGGGTGAGTGCTTGCAATGTTCAACACTCCGTCCATCATTTCCTTTGGTTTTTGCTTTGTTCGCCATGAGTTGGCAGGGTATGCTCAGACGTGAGTCCCTTGCTCACTTTGCCACTGGATTCAAGCAAGCCTGGCTGAAGACGGCTGAAATGCCAGAAACCGGTCCTAGGAAGCTTGTTTCCGGTCCAGGGTAGACATGGCTTGGCAGTTCGGGCTGGACTGTTCCCATGAGGCACAGGGCCAGATTGATTTGCATATGGCCATGTCTGAACTGGGGTGGCAGAGTGGGCTAAAGAACGGTGATGGATTAAACCCAGATCAGTTGACTGGGGGTGAGTGCTTGCAATGTTCAACACTCCGTCCATCATTTCCTTTGGTTTTTGCTTTGTTCACCATAAGTTGGCAGGGTATGCTCAGACGTGAGTCCCTTGCTCACTTTGCCACTGGATTCAAGCAAGCCTGGCTGAAGACGGCTGAAATGCTAGAAACCGGTCCTAGGAAGCTTGTTTCCAGTCCAGGGAAGACATGGCTTGGCAGTTCGGGCTGGACTGTTCCCATGAGGCACAGGGTCAGACTGATTTGCATATGGCCATGTCTGAACTGGGGTGGCAGAGTGGGCTAAAGAACGGTGATGGATTAAACCCAGATCAGTTGACTGGGGGTGAGAGCTTGCAATGTTCAACACTCCGTCCATTATTTCCTTTGGTTTTTGCTTTGTTCGCCATAAGTTGGCAGGGTATGCTCAGACGTGAGTCCCTTGCTTACTTTGCCACTGGATTCAAGCAAGCCTGGCTGAAGACGGCTGAAATGCCAGAAACTGGTCCTAGGAAGCTTGTTTCCGGTCCAGGGAAGACATGGCTTGGCAGTTCGGGCTGGACTGTTCCCATGAGGCACAGGGTCAGACTGATTTGCATATGGCCATATCTGAACTGGGGTGGCAGAGTGGGCTGAAGAACGGTGATGGATTAAACCCAGATCAGTTGACTGGGGGTGAGTGCTTGCAATATTCAACACTCCGTCCATCATTTCCTTTGGTTTTTGCTTTGTTCGCCATAAGTTGGCAGCGTATGCTCAGACGTGAGTCCCTTGCTCACTTTGTCACTGGATTCAAACAAGCCTGGCTGAAGACGGCTGAAATGCCAGAAACCGGTCCTAGGAAGCTTGTTTCCAGTCCAGGGAAGAAATGGCTTGGCAGTTTGGGCTGGACTGTTCCTATGAGGCACAGGGTCAGACTGATTTGCATATGGCCATGTCTGAACTGGGGTGGCAGAGTGGGCTAAAGAACGGTGATGGATTAAACCCAGATCAGTTGACTGGGGGTGAGTGCTTGCAATGTTCAACACTCCGTCCATCATTTCCTTTGGTTTTTGCTTTGTTCGCCATGAGTTGGCAGGATATGCTCAGTTGTGAGTCCCTTGCTCACTTTGCCACTGGATTCAAGCAAGCCTGGCTGAAGACGGCTGAAATGCCAGAAACCGGTCCTAGGAAGCTTGTTTCCGGTCCAGGGAAGACATGGCTTGGCAGTTCGGGCTGGACTGTTCCCATGAGGCACAGGGTCAGACTGATTTGCATATGGCCATGTCTGAACTGGGGTGGCAGAGTGGGCTACAGAACGGTGATGGATTAAACCCAGATCAGTTGACTGAGGGTGAGTGCTTGCAATGTTCAACACTCCGTCCATCATTTCCTTTGGTTTTTGCTTTGTTCACCATAAGTTGGCAGGGTATGCTCAGACGTGAGTCCCTTGCTCACTTTGCCACTGGATTCAAGCAAGCCTGGCTGAAGATGGCTGAAATGCCAGAAACCGGTCCTAGGAAGCTTGTTTCCGGTCCAGGGGAGACATGGCTTGGCAGTTCGGGCTGGACTGTTCCCATGAGGCACAGGGTCAGACTGATTTGCATATGGCCATGTCTGAACTGGGGTGGCAGAGTGGGCTAAAGAACGGTGATGGATTAAACCCAGATCAGTTGACTGGGGGTGAGTGCTTGCAATGTTCAACACTCCGTCCATCATTTCCTCTGGTTTTTGCTTTGTTCGCCATGAGTTGGCAGGGTATGCTCAGACGTCAGTCCCTTGCTCACTTTGCCACTGGATTCAAGCAAGCCTGGCTGAAGACGGCTGAAATGCCAGAAACTGGTTCCTAGGAAGCTTGTTTCCGGTCCAGGGAAGACATGGCTTGGCAGTTCGGGCTGGACTGTTCCCATGAGGCACAGGGTCAGACTGATTTGCATATGGCCATGTCTGAACTGGGGTGGCAGAGTGGGCTAAAGAACGGTGATGGATTAAACCCAGATCAGTTGACTGGGGGTGAGTGCTTGCAATGTTCAACACTCCGTCCATCATTTCCTTTGGTTTTTGCTTTGTTCGCCATAAGTTGGCAGGGGTGAGTCCCTTGCTCACTTTGCCACTGGAATCAAGCAAGCCTGGCTGAAGATGGCTGAAATGCCAGAAACCGGTCCTAGGAAGCTTGTTTCCGGTCCAGGGAAGTCATGGCTTGGCAGTTCGGGCTGGACTGTTCCCATGAGGCACAGGGTCAGACTGATTTGCATATGGCCATGTCTGAACTGGGGTGGCAGAGTGGGCTAAAGAACGGTGATGGATTAAACCCAGATCAGTTGACTGGGGGTGAGTGCTTGCAATGTTCAACACTCCGTCCATCATTTCCTTTGGTTCTTGCTTTGTCCGCCATAAGTTGGCAGGGTATGCTCAGACGTGAGTCCCTTGCTCACTTTGCCACTGGATTCAAGCAAGCCTGGCTGAAGACTGCTGAAATGCCAGAAACCGGTCCTAGGAAGCTTGTTTCCGGTCCAGGGAAGACATGGCTTGGCAGTTCGGGCTGGACTGTTCCCATGAAGCACAGGGCCAGACTGATTTGCATATGGCCATGTCTGAACTGGGGTGGCAGAGTGGGCTAAAGAACGGTGATGGATTAAACCCAGATCAGTTGACTGGGGGTGAGTGCTTGCAATGTTCAACACTCCGTCCATCATTTCCTTTGGTTTTTGCTTTGTTCGCCATAAGTTGGCAGGGTATGCTCAGACGCGAGTCCCTTGCTCACTTTGCCACTGGATTCAAGCAAGCCTGGCTGAAGACGGCTGAAATGCTAGAAACCGGTCCTAGGAAGCTTGTTTCCGGTCCAGGGAAGACATGGCTTGGCAATTCGGGCTGGACTGTTCCCATGAGGCACAGGGTCAGACTGATTTGCATATGGCCATGTCTGAACTGGGGTGGCAGAGTGGGCTAAAGAACGGTGATGGATTAAACCCAGATCAGTTGACTGGGGGTGAGAGCTTGCAATGTTCAACACTCCGTCCATCGTTTCCTTTGGTTTTTGCTTTGTTCGCCATAAGTTGGCAGGGTATGCTCAGACGTGAGTCCCTTGCTCACTTTGTCACTGGATTCAAACAAGCCTGGCTGAAGACGGCTGAAATGCCAGAAACCGGTCCTAGGAAGCTTGTTTCCGGTCCAGGGAAGAAATGGCTTGGCAGTTCGGGCTGGACTGTTCCTATGAGGCACAGGGTCAGACTGATTTGCATATGGCCATGTCTGAACTGGGGTGGCAGAGTGGGCTAAAGAACGGTGATGGATTAAACCCAGATCAGTTGACTGGGGGTGAGTGCTTGCAATGTTCAACACTCCGTCCATCATTTCCTTTGGTTTTTGCTTTGTTCGCCATGAGTTGGCAGGGTATGCTCAGACGTGAGTCCCTTGCTCACTTTGCCACTGGATTCAAGCAAGCCTGGCTGAAGACGGCTGAAATGCCAGAAACCGGTCCTAGGAAGCTTGTTTCCGGTCCAGGGTAGACATGGCTTGGCAGTTCGGGCTGGACTGTTCCCATGAGGCACAGGGCCAGATTGATTTGCATATGCCAATGTCTGAACTGGGGTGGCAGAGTGGGCTAAAGAACGGTGATGGATTAAACCCAGATCAGTTGACTGGGGGTGAGTGCTTGCAATGTTCAACACTCCGTCCATCATTTCCTTTGGTTTTTGCTTTGTTCACCATAAGTTGGCAGGGTATGCTCAGACGTGAGTCCCTTGCTCACTTTGCCACTGGATTCAAGCAAGCCTGGCTGAAGACGGCTGAAATGCTAGAAACCGGTCCTAGGAAGCTTGTTTCCAGTCCAGGGAAGACATGGCTTGGCAGTTCGGGCTGGACTGTTCCCATGAGGCACAGGGTCAGACTGATTTGCATATGGCCATGTCTGAACTGGGGTGGCAGAGTGGGCTAAAGAACGGTGATGGATTAAACCCAGATCAGTTGACTGGGGGTGAGAGCTTGCAATGTTCAACACTCCGTCCATTATTTCCTTTGGTTTTTGCTTTGTTCGCCATAAGTTGGCAGGGTATGCTCAGACGTGAGTCCCTTGCTTACTTTGCCACTGGATTCAAGCAAGCCTGGCTGAAGACGGCTGAAATGCCAGAAACTGGTCCTAGGAAGCTTGTTTCCGGTCCAGGGAAGACATGGCTTGGCAGTTCGGGCTGGACTGTTCCCATGAGGCACAGGGTCAGACTGATTTGCATATGGCCATATCTGAACTGGGGTGGCAGAGTGGGCTGAAGAACGGTGATGGATTAAACCCAGATCAGTTGACTGGGGGTGAGTGCTTGCAATATTCAACACTCCGTCCATCATTTCCTTTGGTTTTTGCTTTGTTCGCCATAAGTTGGCAGCGTATGCTCAGACGTGAGTCCCTTGCTCACTTTGTCACTGGATTCAAACAAGCCTGGCTGAAGACGGCTGAAATGCCAGAAACCGGTCCTAGGAAGCTTGTTTCCAGTCCAGGGAAGAAATGGCTTGGCAGTTTGGGCTGGACTGTTCCTATGAGGCACAGGGTCAGACTGATTTGCATATGGCCATGTCTGAACTGGGGTGGCAGAGTGGGCTAAAGAACGGTGATGGATTAAACCCAGATCAGTTGACTGGGGGTGAGTGCTTGCAATGTTCAACACTCCGTCCATCATTTCCTTTGGTTTTTGCTTTGTTCGCCATGAGTTGGCAGGATATGCTCAGTTGTGAGTCCCTTGCTCACTTTGCCACTGGATTCAAGCAAGCCTGGCTGAAGACGGCTGAAATGCCAGAAACCGGTCCTAGGAAGCTTGTTTCCGGTCCAGGGAAGACATGGCTTGGCAGTTCGGGCTGGACTGTTCCCATGAGGCACAGGGTCAGACTGATTTGCATATGGCCATGTCTGAACTGGGGTGGCAGAGTGGGCTACAGAACGGTGATGGATTAAACCCAGATCAGTTGACTGAGGGTGAGTGCTTGCAATGTTCAACACTCCGTCCATCATTTCCTTTGGTTTTTGCTTTGTTCACCATAAGTTGGCAGGGTATGCTCAGACGTGAGTCCCTTGCTCACTTTGCCACTGGATTCAAGCAAGCCTGGCTGAAGATGGCTGAAATGCCAGAAACCGGTCCTAGGAAGCTTGTTTCCGGTCCAGGGGAGACATGGCTTGGCAGTTCGGGCTGGACTGTTCCCATGAGGCACAGGGTCAGACTGATTTGCATATGGCCATGTCTGAACTGGGGTGGCAGAGTGGGCTAAAGAACGGTGATGGATTAAACCCAGATCAGTTGACTGGGGATGAGTGCTTGCAATATTCAACACTCCGTCCATCATTTCCTTTGGTTTTTGCTTTGTTCGTTATAAGTTGGCAGCGTATGCTCAGACTTGAGTCACTTGCTCACTTTGTCACTGGATTCAAACAAGCCTGGCTGAAGACGGCTGAAATGCCAGAAACCGGTCCTAGGAAGCTTGTTTCCAGTCCAGGGAAGAAATGGCTTGGCAGTTTGGGCTGGACTGTTCCTATGAGGCACAGGGTCAGACTGATTTGCATATGGCCATGTCTGAACTGGGGTGGCAGAGTGGGCTAAAGAACGGTGATGGATTAAACCCAGATCAGTTGACTGGGGGTGAGTGCTTGCAATGTTCAACACTCCGTCCATCATTTCCTTTGGTTTTTGCTTTGTTCGCCATGAGTTGGCAGGATATGCTCAGACGTGAGTCCCTTGCTCACTTTGCCACTGGATTCAAGCATGCCTGGCTGAAGACGGCTGAAATGCCAGAAACCGGTCCTAGGAAGCTTGTTTCCGGTCCAGGGAAGACATGGCTTGGCAGTTCGGGCTGGACTGTTCCCATGAGGCACAGGGTCAGACTGATTTGCATATGGCCATGTCTGAACTGGGGTGGCAGAGTGGGCTAAAGAACGGTGATAGATTAAACCCAGATCAGTTGACTGGGGGTGAGTGCTTGCAATGTTCACCACTCCGTCCATCATTTCCTTTTGTTTTTGCTTTGTTCGCCATAAGTTGGCAGGGTATGCTCAGACGTGAGTCCCTTGCTCACTTTGCCACTGGATTCAAGCAAGCCTGGCTGAAGATGGCTGAAATGCCAGAAACCGGTTCTAGGAAGCTTGTTTCCGGTCCAGGGAAGACATGGCTTGGCAGTTCGGGCTGGACTGTTCCCATGAGGCACAGGGCCAGACTGATTTGCATATGGCCATGTCTGAACTGGGGTGGCAGAGTGGGCTGAAGAACGGTGATGGATTAAACCCAGATCAGTTGACTGGGGGTGAGTGCTTGCAATGTTCAACACTCCGTCCATCATTTCCTTTGGTTTTTGCTTTGTTCACCATAAGTTGGCAGGGTATGCTCAGACGTGAGTCCCTTGCTCACTTTGCCACTGGGTTCAAGCAAGCCTGGCTGAAGACGGCTGAAATGCTAGAAACCGGTCCTAGGAAGCTTGTTTCCGGTCCAGGGAAGACATGGCTTGGCAGTTCGGGCTGGACTGGTCCCATGAAGCACAGGGTCAGACTGATTTGCATATGGCCATGTCTGAACTGAGGTGGCAGAGTGGACTAAAGAACGGTGATGGATTAAACCAAGATCAGTTGACTGGGGGCGAGAGCTTGCAATGTTCAACACTCCGTCCATCATTTCCTTTGGTTTTTGCTTTGTTCGCCATAAGTTGGCAGGGTATGCTCAGACGTGAGTCCCTTGCTCACTTTGCCACTGAATTCAAGCAAGCCTGGCTGAAGACGGCTGAAATGCCAGAAACCGGTCCTAGGAAGCTTGTTTCCGGTCCAGGGAAGACATGGCTTGGCAGTTCGGGCTGGACTGTTCCCATGAGGCACAGGGTCAGACTGATTTGCATATGGCCATGTCTGAACTGGGGTGGCAGAGTGGGCTAAAGAACGGTGATGGATTAAACCCAGATCAGTTGACTGAGGGTGAGTGCTTGCAATGTTCAACACTCGGTCCATCATTTCCTTAGGTTTTTGCTTTGTTCACCATAAGTTGGCAGGGTATGCTCAGACGTGAGTCCCTTGCTCACTTTGCCACTGGATTCAAGCAAGCCTGGCTGAAGATGGCTGAAATGCCAGAAACCGGTCCTAGGAAGCTTGTTTCTGGTCCAGGGAAGACATGGCTTGGCAGTTCCGGCTGGACTGTTCCCATGAGGCACAGGGTCAGACTGATTTGCATATGGCCATGTCTGAACTGGGGTGGCAGAGTGGGCTAAAGAACGGTGATGGATTAAACCCAGATCAGTTGAATGGGGGTGAGTGCTTGCAATGTTCAACACTCCGTCCATCATTTCCTCTGGTTTTTGCTTTGTTCGCCATGAGTTGGCAGGGTATGCTCAGACGTCAGTCCCTTGCTCACTTTGCCACTGGATTCAAGCAAGCCTGGCTGAAGACGGCTGAAATGCCAGAAACCGGTCCTAGGAAGCTTGTTTCCGGTCCAGGGAAGACATGGCTTGGCAGTTCGGGCTGGACTGTTCCCATGAGGCACAGGGTCAGACTGATTTGCATATGGCCATGTCTGAACTGGGGTGGCAGAGTGGGCTAAAGAACGGTGATAGATTAAACCCAGATCAGTTGACTGGGGGTGAGTGCTTGCAATGTTCACCACTCCGTCCATCATTTTCTTTGGTTTTTGCTTTGTTCGCCATAAGTTGACAGGGTATGCTCAGACGTGAGTCCCTTGCTCACTTTGCCACTGGATTCAAGCAAGCATGGCTGAAGACGGCTGAATGCCAGAAACCGGTCCTAGGAAGCTTGTTTCCGGTCCAGGGAAGACATGGCTTGGCAGTTCGGGCTGGACTGTTCCCATGAGGCACAGGGCCAGACTGATTTGCATATGGCCATGTCTCAACTGGGGTGGCAGAGTGGGCTAAAGAACGGTGATGGTTTAAACCCAGATCAGTTGACTGAGGGTGAGTGCTTGCAATGTTCATCACTCCGTCCATCATTTCCTTTGGTTTTTGCTTTGTTCACCATAAGTTGGCAGGGTATGCTCAGACGTGAGTCCCTTGCTCACTTTGCCACTGGATTCAAGCAAGCCTGGCTGAAGACGGCTGAAATGCTTGAAACCGGTCCTAGGAAGCTTGTTTCCGGTCCAGGGAAGACATGGCTTGGCAGTTCGGGATGGACTGGTCCCATGAAGCACAGGGTCAGACTGATTTGCATATGGCCATGTCTGAACTGAGGTGGCAGAGTGGGCTAAAGAACGGTGATGGATTAAACCAAGATCAGTTGACTGGGGGCGAGAGCTTGCAATGTTCAACACTCCGTCCATCATTTCCTTTGGTTTTTGCTTTGTTCGCCATAAGTTGGCAGGGTATGCTCAGACGTGAGTCCCATGCTCACTTTGCCACTGAATTCAAGCAAGCCTGGCTGAAGACGGCTGAAATGCCAGAAACCGGTCCTAGGAAGCTTGTTTCCGGTCCTGGGAAGACATGGCTTGGCAGTTCGGGCTGGACTGTTCCCATGAGGCACAGGGTCAGACTGATTTGCATATGGCCATGTCTGAACTGGGGTGGCAGAGTGGGCTAAAGAACGGTGATGGATTAAACCCAGATCAGTTGACTGAGGGTGAGTGCTTGCAATGTTCAACACTCGGTCCATCATTTCCTTTGGTTTTTGCTTTGTTCACCATAAGTTGGCAGGGTATGCTCAGACGTGAGTCCCTTGCTCACTTTGCCACTGGATTCAAGCAAGCCTGGCTGAAGATGGCTGAAATGCCAGAAACCGGTCCTAGGAAGCTTGTTTCCGGTCCAGGGAAGACATGGCTTGGCAGTTCCGGCTGGACTGTTCCCATGAGGCACAGGGTCAGACTGATTTGCATATGGCCATGTCTGAACTGGGGTGGCAGAGTGGGCTAAAGAACGGTGATGGATTAAACCCAGATCAGTTGAATGGGGGTGAGTGCTTGCAATGTTCAACACTCCGTCCATCATTTCCTCTGGTTTTTGCTTTGTTCGCCATGAGTTGGCAGGGTATGCTCAGACGTCAGTCCCTTGCTCACTTTGCCACTGGATTCAAGCAAGCCTGGCTGAAGACGGCTGAAATGCCAGAAACCGGTCCTAGGAAGCTTGTTTCCGGTCCAGGGAAGACATGGCTTGGCAGTTCGGGCTGGACTGTTCCCATGAGGCACAGGGTCAGACTGATTTGCATATGGCCATGTCTGAACTGGGGTGGCAGAGTGGGCTAAAGAACGGTGATAGATTAAACCCAGATCAGTTGACTGGGGGTGAGTGCTTGCAATGTTCACCACTCCGTCCATCATTTCCTTTGGTTTTTGCTTTGTTCGCCATAAGTTGAAAGGGTATGCTCAGACGTGAGTCCCTTGCTCACTTTGCCACTGGATTCAAGCAAGCCTGGCTGAAGACGGCTGAATGCCAGAAACCGGTCCTAGGAAGCTTGTTTCCGGTCCAGGGAAGACATGGCTTGGCAGTTCGGGCTGGACTGTTCCCATGAGGCACAGGGCCAGACTGATTTGCATATGGCCATGTCTCAACTGGGGTGGCAGAGTGGGCTAAAGAACGGTGATGGATTAAACCCAGCTCAGTTGACTGAGGGTGAGTGCTTGCAATGTTCATCACTCCGTCCATCATTTCCTTTGGTTTTTGCTTTGTTCGCCATAAGTTGGCAGGGTATGCTCAGACGTGAGTCCCTTGCTCACTTTGCCACTGGATTCAAGCAAGCCTGGCTGAAGACGGCTGAAATGCTAGAAACCGGTCCTAGGAAGCTTGTTTCCAGTCCAGGGAAGACATGGCTTGGCAATTCGGGCTGGACTGTTCCCATGAGGCACAGGGTCAGACTGATTTGCATATGGCCATGTCTGAACTGGGGTGGCAGAGTGGGCTAAAGAACGGTGATGGATTAAACCCAGATCAGTTGAATGGGGGTGAGTGCTTGCAATGTTCAACACTCCGTCCATCATTTCCTCTGGTTTTTGCTTTGTTCGCCATGAGTTGGCAGGGTATGCTCAGACATCAGTCCCTTGCTCACTTTGCCACTGGATTCAAGCAAGCCTGGCTGAAGACGGCTGAAATGCCAGAAACCGGTCCTAGGAAGCTTGTTTCCGATCCAGGGAAGACATGGCTTGGCAGTTCGGGCTGGACTGTTCCCATGAGGCACAGGGTCAGACTGATTTGCATACGGCCATGTCTGAACTGGGGTGGCAGAGTGGGCTAAAGAACGGTGATAGATTAAACCCAGATCAGTTGACTGGGGGTGAGTGCTTGCAATGTTCACCACTCCGTCCATCATTTCCTTTGGTTTTTGCTTTATTCGCCATAAGTTGACAGGGTATGCTCAGACGTGAGTCCCTTGCTCACTTTGCCACTGGATTCAAGCAAGTCTGGCTGAAGACGGCTGAATGCCAGAAACCGGTCCTAGGAAGCTTGTTTCCGGTCCAGGGAAGACATGGCTTGGCAGTTCGGGCTGGACTGTTCCCATGAGGCACAGGGCCAGACTGATTTGCATATGGCCATGTCTGAACTGGGGTGGCAGAGTGGGCTAAAGAACGGTGATGGATTAAGCCCAGATCAGTTGACTGAGGGTGAGTGCTTGCAATGTTCAACACTCCGTCCATCATTTCCTTTGGTTTTTGCTTTGTTCGCCATAAGTTGGCAGGGTATGCTCAGACGTGAGTCCCTTGCTCACTTTGCCACTGGATTCAAGCAAGCCTGGCTGAAGATGGCTGAAATGCTAGAAACCGGTCCTAGGAAGCTTGTTTCCAGTCCAGGGAAGACATGGCTTGGCAATTCGGGCTGGACTGTTCCCATGAGGCACAGGGTCAGACTGATTTGCATATGGCCATGTCTGAACTGGGGTGGCAGAGTGGGCTAAAGAACGGTGATGGATTAAACCCAGATCAGTTGAATGGGGGTGAGTGCTTGCAATGTTCAACACTCCGTCCATCATTTCCTCTGGTTTTTGCTTTGTTCGCCATGAGTTGGCAGGGTATGCTCAGACATCAGTCCATTGCTCACTTTGCCACTGGATTCAAGCAAGCCTGGCTGAAGACGGCTGAAATGCCAGAAACCGGTCCTAGGAAGCTTGTTTCCGATCCAGGGAAGACATGGCTTGGCAGTTCGGGCTGGACTGTTCCCATGAGGCACAGGGTCAGACTGATTTGCATACGGCCATGTCTGAACTGGGGTGGCAGAGTGGGCTAAAGAACGGTGATAGATTAAACCCAGATCAGTTGACTGGGGGTGAGTGCTTGCAATGTTCAACACTCCGTCCATCATTTCCTTTGGTTTTTGCTTTGTTCGCCATAAGTTGGCAGGGTATGCTCAGACGTGAGTCCCTTGCTCACTTTGCCACTGGATTCAAGCAAGCCTGGCTGAAGACGGCTGAAATGCCGGAAACCGTCCTAGGAAGCTTGTTTCCGGTCCAGGGAAGACATGGCTTGGCAGTTCGGGCTGGACTGTTCCCATGAGGCACAGGGTCAGACTGATTTGCATATGGCCATGTCTGAACTGGGGTGGCAGAGTGGGCTAAAGAACGGTGATGGATTAAACCCAGATCAGTTGACTGGGGGTGAGTGCTTGCAATGTTCACCACTCCGTCCATCATTTCCTTTGGTTTTTGCTTTGTTCGCCATAAGTTGACAGGGTATGCTCAGACGTGAGTCCCTTGCTCACTTTGCCACTGGATTCAAGCAAGCCTGGCTGAAGACGGCTGAATGCCAGAAACCGGTCCTAGGAAGCTTGTTTCCGGTCCAGGGAAGACATGGCTTGGCAGTTCGGGCTGGACTGTTCCCATGAGGCACAGGGCCAGACTGATTTGCATATGGCCATGTCTCAACTGGGGTGGCAGAGTGGGCTAAAGAACGGTGATGGATTAAACCCAGATCAGTTGACTGAGGGTGAGTGCTTGCAATGTTCATCACTCCGTCCATCATTTCCTTTGGTTTTTGCTTTGTTCGCCATAAGTTGGCAGGGTATGCTCAGACGTGAGTCCCTTGCTCACTTTGCCACTGGATTCAAGCAAGCCTGGCTGAAGACGGCTGAAATGCTAGAAACCGGTCCTAGGAAGCTTGTTTCCAGTCCAGGGAAGACATGGCTTGGCAATTCGGGCTGGACTGTTCCCATGAGGCACAGGGTCAGACTGATTTGCATATGGCCATGTCTGAACTGGGGTGGCAGAGTGGGCTAAAGAACGGTGATGGATTAAACCCAGATCAGTTGAATGGGGGTGAGTGCTTGCAATGTTCAACACTCCGTCCATCATTTCCTCTGGTTTTTGCTTTGTTCGCCATGAGTTGGCAGGGTATGCTCAGACATCAGTCCCTTGCTCACTTTGCCACTGGATTCAAGCAAGCCTGGCTGAAGACGGCTGAAATGCCAGAAACCGGTCCTAGGAAGCTTGTTTCCGATCCAGGGAAGACATGGCTTGGCAGTTCGGGCTGGACTGTTCCCATGAGGCACAGGGTCAGACTGATTTGCATACGGCCATGTCTGAACTGGGGTGGCAGAGTGGGCTAAAGAACGGTGATAGATTAAACCCAGATCAGTTGACTGGGGGTGAGTGCTTGCAATGTTCACCACTCCGTCCATCATTTCCTTTGGTTTTTGCTTTATTCGCCATAAGTTGACAGGGTATGCTCAGACGTGAGTCCCTTGCTCACTTTGCCACTGGATTCAAGCAAGTCTGGCTGAAGACGGCTGAATGCCAGAAACCGGTCCTAGGAAGCTTGTTTCCGGTCCAGGGAAGACATGGCTTGGCAGTTCGGGCTGGACTGTTCCCATGAGGCACAGGGCCAGACTGATTTGCATATGGCCATGTCTGAACTGGGGTGGCAGAGTGGGCTAAAGAACGGTGATGGATTAAACCCAGATCAGTTGACTGGGGGTGAGTGCTTGCAATGTTCAACACTCCGTCCATCATTTCCTTTGGTTTTTGCTTTGTTCGCCATAAGTTGGCAGGGTATGCTCAGACGTGAGTCCCTTGCTCACTTTGCCACTGGATTCAAGCATGCCTGGCTGAAGACGGCTGAAATGCCGGAAACCGTCCTAGGAAGCTTGTTTCCGGTCCAGGGAAGACATGGCTTGGCAGTTCGGGCTGGACTGTTCCCATGAGGCACAGGGTCAGACTGATTTGCATATGGCCATGTCTGAACTGGGGTGGCAGAGTGGGCTAAAGAACGGTGATGGATTAAACCCAGATCAGTTGACTGGGGGTGAGTGCTTGCAATGTTCACCACTCCGTCCATCATTTCCTTTGGTTTTTGCTTTGTTCGCCATAAGTTGACAGGGTATGCTCAGACGTGAGTCCCTTGCTCACTTTGCCACTGGATTCAAGCAAGCCTGGCTGAAGACGGCTGAATGCCAGAAACCGGTCCTAGGAAGCTTGTTTCCGGTCCAGGGAAGACATGGCTTGGCAGTTCGGGCTGGACTGTTCCCATGAGGCACAGGGCCAGACTGATTTGCATATGGCCATGTCTCAACTGGGGTGGCAGAGTGGGCTAAAGAACGGTGATGGATTAAACCCAGATCAGTTGACTGAGGGTGAGTGCTTGCAATGTTCATCACTCCGTCCATCATTTCCTTTGGTTTTTGCTTTGTTCGCCATAAGTTGGCAGGGTATGCTCAGACGTGAGTCCCTTGCTCACTTTGCCACTGGATTCAAGCAAGCCTGGCTGAAGACGGCTGAAATGCTAGAAACCGGTCCTAGGAAGCTTGTTTCCAGTCCAGGGAAGACATGGCTTGGCAATTCGGGCTGGACTGTTCCCATGAGGCACAGGGTCAGACTGATTTGCATATGGCCATGTCTGAACTGGGGTGGCAGAGTGGGCTAAAGAACGGTGATGGATTAAACCCAGATCAGTTGAATGGGGGTGAGTGCTTGCAATGTTCAACACTCCGTCCATCATTTCCTCTGGTTTTTGCTTTGTTCGCCATGAGTTGGCAGGGTATGCTCAGACATCAGTCCCTTGCTCACTTTGCCACTGGATTCAAGCAAGCCTGGCTGAAGACGGCTGAAATGCCAGAAACCGGTCCTAGGAAGCTTGTTTCCGATCCAGGGAAGACATGGCTTGGCAGTTCGGGCTGGACTGTTCCCATGAGGCACAGGGTCAGACTGATTTGCATACGGCCATGTCTGAACTGGGGTGGCAGAGTGGGCTAAAGAACGGTGATAGATTAAACCCAGATCAGTTGACTGGGGGTGAGTGCTTGCAATGTTAACCACTCCGTCCATCATTTCCTTTGGTTTTTGCTTTATTCGCCATAAGTTGACAGGGTATGCTCAGACGTGAGTCCCTTGCTCACTTTGCCACTGGATTCAAGCAAGTCTGGCTGAAGACGGCTGAATGCCAGAAACCGGTCCTAGGAAGCTTGTTTCCGGTCCAGGGAAGACATGGCTTGGCAGTTCGGGCTGGACTGTTCCCATGAGGCACAGGGCCAGACTGATTTGCATATGGCCATGTCTGAACTGGGGTGGCAGAGTGGGCTAAAGAACGGTGATGGATTAAGCCCAGATCAGTTGACTGAGGGTGAGTGCTTGCAATGTTCAATACTCCGTCCATCATTTCCTTTGGTTTTTGCTTTGTTCGCCATAAGTTGGCAGGGTATGCTCAGACGTGAGTCCCTTGCTCACTTTGCCACTGGATTCAAGCAAGCCTGGCTGAAGATGGCTGAAATGCTAGAAACCGGTCCTAGGAAGCTTGTTTCCAGTCCAGGGAAGACATGGCTTGGCAATTCGGGCTGGACTGTTCCCATGAGGCACAGGGTCAGACTGATTTGCATATGGCCATGTCTGAACTGGGGTGGCAGAGTGGGCTAAAGAACGGTGATGGATTAAACCCAGATCAGTTGAATGGGGGTGAGTGCTTGCAATGTTCAACACTCCGTCCATCATTTCCTCTGGTTTTTGCTTTGTTCGCCATGAGTTGGCAGGGTATGCTCAGACATCAGTCCATTGCTCACTTTGCCACTGGATTCAAGCAAGCCTGGCTGAAGACGGCTGAAATGCCAGAAACCGGTCCTAGGAAGCTTGTTTCCGATCCAGGGAAGACATGGCTTGGCAGTTCGGGCTGGACTGTTCCCATGAGGCACAGGGTCAGACTGATTTGCATACGGCCATGTCTGAACTGGGGTGGCAGAGTGGGCTAAAGAACGGTGATAGATTAAACCCAGATCAGTTGACTGGGGGTGAGTGCTTGCAATGTTCACCACTCCGTCCATCATTTCCTTTGGTTTTTGCTTTGTTCGCCATAAGTTGGCAGGGTATGCTCAGACGTGAGTCCCTTGCTCACTTTGCCACTGGATTCAAGCAAGCCTGGCTGAAGACGGCTGAAATGCCGGAAACCGTCCTAGGAAGCTTGTTTCCGGTCCAGGGAAGACATGGCTTGGCAGTTCGGGCTGGACTGTTCCCATGAGGCACAGGGTCAGACTGATTTGCATATGGCCATGTCTGAAGTGGGGTGGCAGAGTGGGCTAAAGAACGGTGATGGATTAAACCCAGATCAGTTGACTGAGGGTGAGTGCTTGCAATGTTCAACACTGCGTCCATCATTTCCTTTGGTTTTTGCTTTGTTCACCATAAGTTGGCAGGGTATGCTCAGATGTGAGTCCCTTCCTCACTTTGCCACTGGATTCAACCAAGCCTGGCTGAAGACGGCTGAAATGCCAGAAACCGGTCCTAGGAAGCTTGTTTCCCGTCCAGGGAAGACAGGGCTTATCAGTTCGGGCTGGACTGTTCCCATGAGGCACAGGGTCAGACTGATTTGCATATGGCCATGTCTGAACTGGGGTGGCAGAGTGGGCTAAAGAACGGTGATGGATTAAACCCAGATCAGTTGACTGGGGGTGAGAGCTTGCAATGTTCAACACTCCGTCCATCATTTCCTTTGGTTTTTGCTTTGTTCGCCATAAGTTGGCAGGGTATGCTCAGACGTGAGTCCCTTGCTCACTTTGCCACTGGATTCAAGCAAGCCTGGCTGAAGACGGCTGAAATGCCGGAAACCGTCCTAGGAAGCTTGTTTCCGGTCCAGGGAAGACATGGCTTGGCAGTTCGGGCTGGACTGTTCCCATGAGGCACAGGGTCAGACTGATTTGCATATGGCCATGTCTGAACTGGGGTGGCAGAGTGGGCTAAAGAACGGTGATGGATTAAACCCAGATCAGTTGACTGAGGGTGAGTGCTTGCAATGTTCAACACTCCGTCCATCATTTCCTTTGGTTTTTGCTTTGTTCACCATAAGTTGGCAGGGTATGCTCAGATGTGAGTCCCTTCCTCACTTTGCCACTGGATTCAACCAAGCCTGGCTGAAGACGGCTGAAATGCCAGAAACCGGTCCTAGGAAGCTTGTTTCCCGTCCAGGGAAGACAGGGCTTATCAGTTCGGGCTGGACTGTTCCCATGAGGCACAGGGTCAGACTGATTCGCATATGGCCATGTCTGAACTGGGGTTGCAGAGTGGGCTAAAGAACGGTGATGGATTAAACCCAGATCAGTTGACTGGGGGTGAGTGCTTGCAATGTTCAACACTCCGTCCATCATTTCCTTTGGTTTTTGCTTTGTTCGCCATGAGTTGGCAGCGTATGCTCAGACGCGAGTCCCTTGCTCACTTTGTCACTGGATTCAAACAAGCCTGGCTGAAGACGGCTGAAATGCCAGAAACCGGTCCTAGGAAGCTTGTTTCTGGTCCAGGGTAGACATGGCTTGGCAGTTCAGGCTGGACTGTTCCTATGAGGCACATGGTCAGACTGATTTGCATATGGCCATGTCTGAACTGGGGTGGCAGAGTGGGCTAAAGAACGGTGATGGATTAAACCCAGATCAGTTGACTGGGGGTGAGTGCTTGCAATGTTCAACACTCCGTCCATCATTTCCTTTGGTTTTTGCTTTGTTCGCCATGAGTTGGCAGGGTATGCTCAGACGTGAGTCCCTTGCTCACTTTGCCACTGGATTCAAGCAAGCCTGGCTGAAGACGGCTGAAATGCCAGAAACCGGTCATAGGAAGCTTGTTTCCAGTCCAGGGAAGACATGGCTTGGCAGTTCGGGCTGGACTGTTCCCATGAGGCACAGGGCCAGACTGATTTGCATATGGCCATGTCTGAACTGGGGTGGCAGAGTGGGCTAAAGAACGGTGATGGATTAAACCCAGATCAGTTGACTGGGGGTGAGTGCTTGCAATGTTCAACACTCCGTCCATCATTTCCTTTGGTTTTTGCTTTGTTTGGCATAAGTTGGCAGGGTATGCTCAGACGTGAGTCCCTTGCTCACTTTGCCACTGGATTCAAGCAAGCCTGGCTGAAGACGGCTGAAATGCCAGAAACCGGTCCTAGGAAGCTTGTTTCTGGTCCAGGGAAGACATGGCTTGGCAGTTCGGGCTGGACTGTTCCCATGAGGCACAGGGTCAGACTGATTTGCATATGGCCATGTCTGAACTGGGGTGGCAAAGTGGGCTAAAGAACGGTGATAGATTACACCCAGATCAGTTGACTGGGGGTGAGTGCTTGCAATGTTCAACACTCCGTCCATCATTTCCTTTGGTTTTTGCTCTGTTCGCCATAAATTGGCAGGGTATGCTCAGACGTGAGTCCCTTGCTCACTTTGCCACTGGATTCAAGCAAGCCTGGCTGAAGACGGCTGAAATGCTAGAAACCGGTCCTAGGAAGACATGGCTTGGCAGTTCGGGCTGGACTGTTGCCATGAGGCACAGGGTCAGACTGATTTGCATATGGCCATGTCTGAACTGGGGTTGCAGAGTGGGCTAAAGAACGGTGATGGATTAAACCCAGATCAGTTGACTGGGGGTGAGTGCTTGCAATGTTCAACACTCCGTCCATCATTTCCTTTGGTTTTTGCTTTGTTCGCCATAAATTGGCAGGGTATGCTCAGACGTGAGTCCCTTGCTCACTTTGCCACTGGATTCAAGCAAGCCTGGCTGAAGATGGCTGAAATGCCAGAAACCGGTCCTAGGAAGCTTGTTTCCGGTCCAGGGAAGACATGGCTTGGCAGTTCGGGCTGGACTGTTCCCATGAGGCACAGGGCCAGACTGATTTGCATATGGCCATGTCTGAACTGGGGTGGCAGAGTGGGCTAAAGAACGGTGATGGATTAAACCCAGATCAGTTGACTGGGGGTGAGTGCTTGCAATGTTCAACACTCCGTCCATCATTTCCTTTGGTTTTTGCTTTGTTCGCCATGAGTTGGCAGGGTATGCTCAGACGTGAGTCCCTTGCTCACTTTGCCACTGGATTCAAGCAAGCCTGGCTGAAGACGGCTGAAATGCCAGAAACCGGTCATAGGAAGCTTGTTTCCAGTCCAGGGAAGACATGGCTTGGCAGTTCGGGCTGGACTGTTCCCATGAGGCACAGGGCCAGAAAGATTTGCATATGGCCATGTCTGAACTGGGTTGGCAGAGTGGGCTAAAGAACGGTGATGGATTAAACCCAGATCAGTTGACTGGGGGTGAGTGCTTGCAATGTTCAACACTCCGTCCATCATTTCCTTTGGTTTTTGCTTTGTTTGGCATAAGTTGGCAGGGTATGCTCAGACGTGAGTCCCTTGCTCACTTTGCCACTGGATTCAAGCAAGCCTGGCTGAAGACGGCTGAAATGCCAGAAACCGGTCCTAGGAAGCTTGTTTCCGGTCCAGGGAAGACATGGCTTGGCAGTTCGGGCTGGACTGTTCCCATGAGGCACAGGGTCAGACTGATTTGCATATGGCCATGTCTGAACTGGGGTGGCAGAGTGGGCTAAAGAACGGTGATGGATTAAACCCAGATCAGTTGACTGGGGGTGAGAGCTTGCAATGTTCAACACTCCGTCCATCATTTCCTCTGGTTTTTGCTTTGTTCGCCATGAGTTGGCAGGGTATGCTCAGACATCAGTCCCTTGCTCACTTTGCCACTGGATTCAAGCAAGCCTGGCTGAAGACGGCTGAAATGCCAGAAACCGGTCCTAGGAAGCTTGTTTCTGGTCCAGGGAAGACATGGCTTGGCAGTTCGGGCTGGACTGTTCCCATGAGGCACAGGGTCAGACTGATTTGCATACGGCCATGTCTGAACTGGGGTGGCAGAGTGGGCTAAAGAACGGTGATAGATTAAACCCAGATCAGTTGACTGGGGGTGAGTGCTTGCAATGTTCACCACTCCGTCCATCATTTCCTTTGGTTTTTGCTTTATTCGCCATAAGTTGACAGGGTATGCTCAGACGTGAGTCCCTTGCTCACTTTGCCACTGGATTCAAGCAAGTCTGGCTGAAGACGGCTGAATGCCAGAAACCGGTCCTAGGAAGCTTGTTTCCGGTCCAGGGAAGACATGGCTTGGCAGTTCGGGCTGGACTGTTCCCATGAGGCACAGGGCCAGACTGATTTGCATATGGCCATGTCTGAACTGGGGTGGCAGAGTGGGCTAAAGAACGGTGATGGATTAAACCCAGATCAGTTGACTGAGGGTGAGTGCTTGCAATGTTCAACACTCCGTCCATCATTTCCTTTGGTTTTTGCTTTGTTCGCCATAAGTTGGCAGGGTATGCTCAGACGTGAGTCCCTTGCTCACTTTGCCACTGGATTCAAGCAAGCCTGGCTGAAGACGGCTGAAATGCTAGAAACCGGTCCTAGGAAGCTTGTTTCCAGTCCAGGGAAGACATGGCTTGGCAATTCGGGCTGGACTGTTCCCATGAGGCACAGGGTCAGACTGATTTGCATATGGCCATGTCTGAACTGGGGTGGCAGAGTGGGCTAAAGAACGGTGATGGATTAAACCCAGATCAGTTGACTGGGGGTGAGAGCTTGCAATGTTCAACACTCCGTCCATCATTTCCTTTGGTTTTTGCTTTGTTCGCCATAAGTTGGCAGGGTATGCTCAGACGTGAGTCCCTTGCTCACTTTGCCACTGGATTCAAGCAAGCCTGGCTGAAGACGGCTGAAATGCCGGAAACCATCCTAGGAAGCTTGTTTCCGGTCCAGGGAAGACATGGCTTGGCAGTTCGGGCTGGACTGTTCCCATGAGGCACAGGGTCAGACTGATTTGCATATGGCCATGGCTGAACTGGGGTGGCAGAGTGGGCTAAAGAACGGTGATGGATTAAACCCAGATCAGTTGACTGAGGGTGAGTGCTTGCAATGTTCAACACTCCGTCCATCATTTCCTTTGGTTTTTGATTTTTTCACCATAAGTTGGCAGGGTATGCTCAGATGTGAGTCCCTTCCTCACTTTGTCACTGGATTCAACCAAGCCTGGCTGATGACGGCTGAAATGCCAGAAACCGGCCCTAGGAAGCTTGTTTCCCGTCCAGGGAAGACAGGGCTTATCAGTTCGGGCTGGACTGTTCCCATGAGGCACAGGGTCAGACTGATTTGCATATGGCCATGTCTGAACTGGGGTGGCAGAGTTGGCTAAAGAACGGTGATGGATTAAACCCAGATCAGTTGACTGGGGGTGAGAGCTTGCAATGTTCAACACTCCGTCCATCATTTCCTTTGGTTTTTGCTTTGTTCGCCATAAGTTGGCAGGGTATGCTCAGACGTGAGTCCCTTGCTCACTTTGCCACTGGATTCAAGCAAGCCTGGCTGAAGACGGCTGAAATGCCGGAAACCATCCTAGGAAGCTTGTTTCCGGTCCAGGGAAGACATGGCTTGGCAGTTCGGGCTGGACTGTTCCCATGAGGCACAGGGTCAGACTGATTTGCATATGGCCATGTCTGAACTGGGGTGGCAGAGTGGGCTAAAGAACGGTGATGGATTAAACCCAGATCAGTTGACTGAGGGTGAGTGCTTGCAATGTTCAACACTCCGTCCATCATTTCCTTTGGTTTTTGCTTTGTTCACCATAAGTTGGCAGGGTATGCTCAGATGTGAGTCCCTTCCTCACTTTGCCACTGGATTCAACCAAGCCTGGCCGAAGACGGCTAAAATGCCAGAAACCTGTCCTAGGAAGCTTGTTTCCCGTCCAGGGAAGACAGGGCTTATCAGTTCGGGCTGGACTGTTCCCATGAGGCACAGGGTCAGACTGATTCGCATATGGCCATGTCTGAACTGGGGTTGCAGAGTGGGCTAAAGAACGGTGATGGATTAAACCCAGATCAGTTGACTGGGGGTGAGTGCTTGCAATGTTCAACACTCCGTCCATCATTTCCTTTGGTTTTTGCTTTGTTCGCCATGAGTTGGCAGCGTATGCTCAGACGCGAGTCCCTTGCTC
This sequence comes from Triturus cristatus, assembly GCF_964204655.1. Lineage (NCBI taxonomy): Eukaryota > Metazoa > Chordata > Amphibia > Caudata > Salamandridae > Triturus > Triturus cristatus. Next base: position 1,128,932,614 of record NC_140579.1, on the reverse strand, counting down.
ACTTTGTCACTGGATTCAAACAAGCCTGGCTGAAGACGGCTGAAATGCCAGAAACCGGTCCTAGGAAGCTTGTTTCTGGTCCAGGGTAGACATGGCTTGGAAGTTCAGGCTGGACTGTTCCTATGAGGCACATGGTCAGACTGATTTGCATATGGCCATGTCTGAACTGGGGTGGCAGAGTGGGCTAAAGAACGGTGATGGATTAAACCCAGATCAGTTGACTGGGGGTGAGTGCTTGCAATGTTCAACACTCCGTCCATCATTTCCTTTGGTTTTTGCTTTGTTCGCCATAAATTGGCAGGGTATGCTCAGACGTGAGTCCCTGCTCACTTTGCCACTGGATTCAAGCAAGCCTGGCTGAAGATGGCTGAAATGCCAGAAACCGGTCCTAGGAAGCTTGTTTCCGGTCCAGGGAAGACATGGCTTGGCAGTTCGGGCTGGACTGTTCCCATGAGGCACAGGGCCAGACTGATTTGCATATGGCCATGTCTGAACTGGGGTGGCAGAGTGGGCTAAAGAACGGTGATGGATTAAACCCAGATCAGTTGACTGGGGGTGAGTGCTTGCAATGTTCAACACTCCGTCCATCATTTCCTTTGGTTTTTGCTTTGTTCGCCATGAGTTGGCAGGGTATGCTCAGACGTGAGTCCCTTGCTCACTTTGCCACTGGATTCAAGCAAGCCTGGCTGAAGACGGCTGAAATGCCAGAAACCGGTCATAGGAAGCTTGTTTCCAGTCCAGGGAAGACATGGCTTGGCAGTTCGGGCTGGACTGTTCCCATGAGGCACAGGGCCAGACTGATTTGCATATGGCCATGTCTGAACTGGGGTGGCAGAGTGGGCTAAAGAACGGTGATGGATTAAACCCAGATCAGTTGACTGGGGGTGAGTGCTTGCAATGTTCAACACTCCGTCCATCATTTCCTTTGGTTTTTGCTTTGTTTGGCATAAGTTGGCAGGGTATGCTCAGACGTGAGTCCCTTGCTCACTTTGCCACTGGATTCAAGCAAGCCTGGCTGAAGACGGCTGAAATGCCAGAAACCGGTCCTAGGAAGCTTGTTTCCGGTCCAGGGAAGACATGGCTTGGCAGTTCGGGCTGGACTGTTCCCATGAGGCACAGGGTCAGACTGATTTGCATATGGCCATGTCTGAACTGGGGTGGCAAAGTGGGCGAAAGAACGGTGATAGATTACACCCAGATCAGTTGACTGGGGGTGAGTGCTTGCAATGTTCAACACTCCGTCCATCATTTCCTTTGGTTTTTGCTCTGTTCGCCATAAATTGGCAGGGTATGCTCAGACGTGAGTCCCTTGCTCACTTTGCCACTGGATTCAAGCAAGCCTGGCTGAAGACGGCTGAAATGCTAGAAACCGGTCCTAGGAAGACATGGCTTGGCAGTTCGGGCTGGACTGTTGCCATGAGGCACAGGGTCAGACTGATTTGCATATGGCCATGTCTGAACTGGGGTGGCAGAGTGGGCTAAAGAACGGTGATGGATTAAACCCAGATCAGTTGACTGGGGGTGAGTGCTTGCAATGTTCAACACTCCGTCCATCATTTCCTTTGGTTTTTTCTTTGTTCGCCATAAGTTGGCAGGGTATGCTCATACGTGAGTCCCTTGCTCACTTTGCCATTGGATTCAAGGAAGCCTGGCTGAAGATGGCTGAAACGCCAGAAACCGGTCCTAGGAAGCTTGTTTCCGGTCCAGGGAAGACATGGCTTTGCAGTTCGGGCTGGACTGTTCCCATGAGGCACAGGGTCAGACTGATTTGCATATGGCCATGTCTGAACTGGGGTGGCAGAGTGGGCTAAAAAACGGTGATGGATTAAACCCAGATCAGTTGACTGGGGGTGAGTGCTTGCAATGTTCAACACTCCGTCCATCATTTCCTTTGGTTTTTGCTTTGTTCGCCATAAATTGGCAGGGTATGCTCAGACGTGAGTCCCTTGCTCACTTTGCCACTGGATTCAAGCAAGCCTGGCTGAAGATGGCTGAAATGCCAGAAACCGGTCCTAGGAAGCTTGTTTCCGGTCCAGGGAAGACATGGCTTGGCAGTTCGGGCTGGACTGTTCCCATGAGGCACAGGGTCAGCCTGATTTGCACATGGCCATATCTGAACTGGGGTGGCAGAGTGGGCTAAAGAACGATGGTGGATTAAACCCAGATCAGTTGACTGGGGGTGAGTGCTTGCAATGTTCAACACTCCGTCCATCATTTCCTTTGGTTTTTGCTTTGTTTGCCATAAGTTGGCAGGGTATGCTCAGACGTGAGTCCCTTGCTCACTTTGCCACTGGATTCAAGCAAGCCTGGCTGAAGACGGCTGAAATGCTAGAAACCGGTCCTAGGAAGCTTGTTTCCAGTCCAGGGAAGACATGGCTTGTCAATTCGGGCTGGACTGTTCCCATGAGGCACAGGGTCAGCCTGATTTGCACATGGCCATGTCTGAACTGGGGTGGCAGAGTGGGCTAAAGAACGATGATGGATTAAACCCAGATCAGTTGACTGGGGGTGAGTGCTTGCAATGTTCAACACTCCGTCCATCATTTCCTTTGGTTTTTGCTTTGTTTGCCATAAGTTGGCAGGGTATGCTCAGACGTGAGTCCCTTGCTCACTTTGCCACTGGATTCAAGCAAGCCTGGCTGAAGACAGCTGAAATGCCAGAAACCGGTCCTAGGAAGCTTGTTTCCGGTCCAGTGAAGACATGGCTTTGCAGTTCTGGCTGGACTGTTCCCATGAGGCACAGATTCAGACTGATTTGCATATGGCCATGTCTGAACTGGGGTGGCAGAGTGAGCTAAAGAACGGTGATGGATTAAACCCAGATCAGTTGACTGGGGGTGAGTGCTTGCAATGTTCAACACTCCGTCCATCATTTCCTTTGGTTTTTGCTTTGTTCGCCATAAGTTGGCAGGGTATGTTCAGACGTGAGTCCCTTGCTCACTTTGCCACTGGATTCAAGCAAGCCTGGCTGAAGACGGCCGAAATGCAAGAAACCGGTCCTAGGAAGCTTGTTTCCGGTCCACGGAAGACATGGCTTGGCAGTTCGGGCTGGACTGTTCCCATGAGGCACAGAGTCAGACTGATTTGCATATGGGCATGTCTGAACTGGGGTGGCAGAGTGGGCTAAAGAACGGTGATGGATTAAACCCAGATCAGTTGACTGGGGGTGAGTGCTTGCAATGTTCAACACTCAGTCCATCTTTTCCTTTGGATTTTGCCCCTCACAAGTAAGCACTTTCAAGTACAGCGCATGACAGTCCACATGCCATTGTTTAAAAAAAACGTGACATCTGCAGTGTTGCAAAAGTAAGGGGACATGCGCATATAATGATGTGGTGTGCAGGCCACATATTTTATGAAAAATAAATTATGTTGCAGCCCACCAGTAATTCTCACACAACGGGAGCTAAAATTCAGGAAACCAAACAATAATCCCAGTGGCAGCAAGCGTACACAAAACTGGAACTTTTCCACTCACCAGAGGTACTATGAACCTGCTCAGTTCAAGTGTGCAGCCAGTGCACTGTAGGCTCGCAAGTTATGTAAAGACAGCAGCTGCAGTTTCAATTTGTAAATTGTTAGAAGTTCATCAGCAGGCCCCATCAATTATTAGTACCCCCAACGCCCATTCCAGTTGGGTCCAAAATAACCTTACTTCAGCAGGCCTGTCACAATGCCCTTGGATGAGGCTGTCTAATGGATACATTGATTCTTCGCAGGTTTACCAAATTTCTTAGAAGAACTTTTAATTATGTTTCAGTTTCAATCTTAACCCTCCTTCCGTTGTAGCAATTATCTCTCCTCCCTTGTCTAAGTATAGGCTTTTCCTCCACAGTAGGTCAATTTTCCCCTAGTCGCCAGTAAAATAACATCAGAATGACGGTAGGCAGAGATGACAGTGAATCCAAAAGGTAGTATATTTCTGAATAAAATGGGCATCTTAGGTTACAGGAATAGTAGGTTTAGAGTAGTAGAAGTAGCAGCCTCACCGGGAGCAGCATCCCAGCTGCTCAGCCCACAGACCCCAACTGACATTTCACTCAGCCAGGCACACATGAGCATTCTATGACATCACTCACACTGGCTAAGCAGCAGGGCACAGAACACAAAGGAAGGAATAAATATAAATAAGAGCAGGATTCCACACATAGAACGTCTGCCGGTTCCTGGAGTGAGGTGCGAGCCAGTGGCAACACCAGTACATTATATATAAGCATGAAGTGTATAAACAGTCTCCACGCCCATCCACATGTCTGTTATGTCAAGGTCATTCCTTATGATCCAAAGATTCAAGCAAGAGAGTGAACAATAATCGCAAAGCAATATAAAGTAGCCTTTTCTTGTGCCCCTGCCCAAGGGTATTATGACCTAAAACCCAGGTGATGCTTTTTTTTAATCCTTATTTATTTTAGAGGATTTTTTTTTTAAATCAAGGACACATGCATGCGTATGATCAAGTATTTCTAACAAAGAAAAATCCTTTACCCTTCCACACATTCCTCCTGTAACCTCATAATATTTCTGCTCACTCACAAGCACTAAATTTTTATGTTTTCTGGCATACGAAGTCATCATCCAGTCTATGTGAGAGGATCCAAACCTCATCTGGGCTACCACTTTTTGTATTTTATTGTAACTTACTACCCGTATATGCGGTGCTAAAGCACTGGCCCCCATGGGTTGCAGAAACCTCCAATCCGCACTGCAAAATACATTCTCGGCATCCAGGGAGATCTGCACCACTAGCCTCTGAAGCCTCTGCACATGATATATCAGCTGCATTGCCTTTATTATACCCTCCCTCACCTGCCTTTCTTTGATAGACCCAGATTGGTCCACGCAGACCAGATGAGTCATGGGCAACCCAACCTAGCAACTAATGTAAATCTTTTCATCCAATTCAAAAGGGTGAATACTTTATAAGAACTAGGCATTGTGTGTTTCTTGTAAGGTGTGAAAAGTGTAGTGACTGTTTACTCAAACACAGATGGTGTTGGACCAGAAAAGCTCCATGTATAGTGTATAGTTGTAGTCCCCTGCACGGAGTGCTCTTGTGCTTGTATTTGGTATCCTGGTTTTTTATTTTGTCCATAACCTTATGTTAAAGGTAGTGTTCATGCAGAGCCCTAGGCCTGTACATTAACATGAGGTCAGTTCTGGTTCTGCCTGTGGCCTGGAGAGGCACTTTAAGCATTTAGGACTTGCTGTCCATGTCATGGGTTCAGCGTGTAAAGCTGTAGTGGCAGAGTACCATGTTTTGTGAATTCATAATTACGGCCAGACCTTTTTATCTGTGTCACGGGAGGCTTATTGACCCACTCGTGTAAAGTTCTGCTTCTACTAGTGATGGAGCAAGGACTTGTTTATGTGAGACTTGCTCGGAATCAGTCCACTCATTTAACTCATTAACATGAATTATTAATTTTTGGTTCATGATTAATCCTTGCACACTTCAGTTACATAAATAAGACAGTGAAGCTTGTCTATGTGTTTACTAACCATTAATACGGATAGCGGACTAAAAGCGCGGTTCTAACAGGGAAAACTTTACTGAGCATGCGTCAATTGCATCTACATAATGTGACGTGTAATAGCTTTGGCGGGAACTTCTCGCGCATGAGCAGAATGCACTAACATGGCGTCTTCAAGACCTACATGCATGGCACCTGCTTTGCTATTTAGAAAACGCTTTATTACTAAAAAGCTAATGCAGGGAAAGTATTAATGAATAAAGGGGAATAGAGTAGATGTAGGTGGTATAAAGTGAAATCATTTATTTCTTGAATTAATATTCTCTCCTTTGACCTTTTATTAGTTTGTATTTTGGGCCTTCTTGCCACAACCCGAGTGATTGATTGAAAACCCTATGCGCATGTGTAACCTCTACTCCCCCTGAAAGGATGATCCCATGATTAGACCACATCCAAGGCCATCGACCGCTAAACCCTGGGAAACTCGGATGTCAGAAGCACAGTAGCTGAAGACACATGAATATCATTGTTAAAATTGTTACAACTGTGAATAAACTCGGGTGGGAATAAAAAGTAAATGCATACTAATAAGGGGATGGGTTTAGGAACAAAGAAAATGCTATGCCATCGTGGTGTGATGACCAAACGCCCCTTGCCTGTCCAATCAGAATTTTTTTTTTTTGCGATATTGCAACTTTGGGGGGTGATACCGGAATCCCAAAAGGTATAACTAAGGTAGTTCAGTTAGATTTGTGTGCGTGATCCTGAGAGAATGCTGAGAGGGAAGAATGCTGTCTGAGTTATTGATGATGCTGAGATGCTGCAGATGATTCAATAGAGAATTACTGATCTAAAAGCAATTGATTAGAAAGAAGATCGTGGAAGAATCTCGAAGAGGAAGAGAGTGTCAGAGAGGGGTGCGGCGTATTCGGCGGTTTAGAGAGGTTCACTGTCCTGTCCTGATTCCTGTCCTGAAGTCTTTGTCCCTGATCTTTCCCGGGGACCCTTACCAGCCCTTTGGCCAGGGGGTTGGTCTTCACACCATCTGATGTACTGCTGTCTCTATCCTCTCCTTTCTGAGCGACATCAATCTATTGAAGTTGTGAGTGTATTTGAATTGATTGAATCTTCCTCCCTAGGTTTCCGTGGTGTGCAATTGATTGGTTCACTCACATTTAACATTAGATAAAGGTTTTGAAAACTTCATGAGTCTGTGTTTATTATTATAGATGAATTGTCATTTAGAGGTTATGTACATCGTCACCATCAACTAGTTCCAACTAATTTGGTCCATCGACCAAATGGAAAGAACTTATTGATCAGTGATAAGAATTTGGAAGGAAATGAAGAATTGGAATATTGATCAATAGGTTTTACAAACCCCCCCCCCGTGGCTAACCAGGTGAATTTGAGTGATAAGGTGTATGTGTTTTGATGGGCCCAGGTGAATATATGGTATTGGAGTATCTGTTGTTGGTGCACCGCTGGATCCGTTTTCTGGTAGCAGAGGATGGTTATTATTGATTAGTTTGGTGATGAGTATTGAATATTGATTATTGATTTATGTTTGAACAAATCCGTTCGCGTTGAGTTTTATGTTGTCTGGAACATGGGTACAGTGGTACCTGGAACTCCCGGGAAGGAATAGCGGGTTGTGGAAGTAGCCATACTGCTCTGAGGTTACTCATCTGTTGGAATAGCACTGAGAAGCTATGCAGGGCTGGCAGTGTTAAATTAGGGATTATTTCGCATAAAAGTGAGAGTGATTGAAAGCAAAGAGTTCGCTGGTGAAACTTTAGTCGTTATATCACCTAGAAAGGGTAACACTGAAGGAGTAGCAGATTCTTCCGAGCTTGAGCGAGGAGTAAGCGGAAGGGATTTACTTGCACTGTATGAAGAGTAAACGGAAGTTCTTACTTTGTGAAGAGTAAGCGGAATGTGTTACTCCTAGTGAAAATAAATCTATCCTTTATTTAGTGGAAAAGGCAGAGTAGCAAATGTTTTTATGTTGTTACTAACGAAGAATTTAATGAAAGTATTGAGAAAGGTGTTCGCATTACCTTGTGAAGGGAGGGTCAGACTGATGTCACAGTGTGCCGCGCTGGGATTGGTGGAAATAGCGGGCGTGTGTGACAAATGCAGATTGTAAAGGAGGGCTCAGTAGTAAGGAGTGATACTGATGTCACAGTGTACCGCACTGGGATTGGTCAAACCACCAGTGTGAGCCCAAGTCTGATTGGATTGGGAAAACAAAAGTTACTTTAGGATTGGACAAAAGAAAATTATATGCGAAATTGGGAAAAAGCTATTGTAGGGAATCGCCCGGACAGGAGATTTTTGGGCTTTGCAGAATACAATTTTATACATCGATACTTACCCAAAATGTATAGGGACGAGAGAAAAAGGTCATTGATAAAAAAGAATCAAGAATTTCTTTTAAAAAGGGGGCGCTAGAGGGCGTGCTGCTGTATGATTGCGCATTATTGCAGCTCCGCTAGCCGGCGGCAATATCTGAAATTTATACGCATAGCCAGCATGGTAAAACATGATAATTGCCTGAATTAGCTTACCGGAGCCTTAGTGCTACCTGTTTGGATGCTTGGATATCAGCTGAGTGCCCTATATTGGCGGTAAAATTCCATCTGAAGCTGGCAAGAAACTGGTTGAGCGCTCGCATCAAAATGGCGGCTATCACTCCTGCCTCACAGTGAGTAAATACCTGTCGTCTCCAGCCGCCTGCTCTGTGCCCTCATCAATGGTGAGCGAAATGGCGGATCTGAGGTGTGGCATAATGTTGAACTTTGGCGGGGCATGGTGGATTCTATGCACAGATCTGAGGAAGGTGTAAGAAATATTGACGAGCACTGAAGCTGTGCCTGACGTAAGATGGCAGCGGCGGCCATTGTGAAATGGAGGTCTGTCCTGCCGCGCGTTAACTGGCGGTGCCGGCCCTGTTTTGTGAGAGGTGAACTGCGATCCGAAGGTCTGAACGCGGGATTGGACGCCGGTAGGGCGGTGGTGTGCGGCATCAAAGACAGGTTACTACCTACAGACGATACTGGGGTGCTGTCAAACATGCTGAAATCACAGCGCCTTGTTTTATACACATCTGGGGCTGGGTCGGCTCTGTTGTACACGCTTGCTGCCGTGCTGCCCGCCAATATACACCTGCATCTCCCTGCTGGTAATACCAACTCTCCGGCTCACTCCTGCACCGATGCCTGGTCACTTCATTACTCCTCTGCAGGGGTACACATCGCGTGGTAGATCTCTAAAGAAGTGGTACAGAACTCCTGCCACTACACTGCGCTGCTGCCTGCCGATTCTGCCCATTACGGCATCATAAAGTTGGGCGCGCATCGCATGTGGCGCGCTAAGCGACAGGACATCGCTGTGCGGGACTCTGGGGCAACTTACCTCGCCATAATTAAAATTCACCTGCATTGCAACGGAGAAAAGCGGTGGCGGCCTAGAGTATCCACGTGGTAGCTTTTCGTCTGCAACATGGGCAAGACAGACAAGCACCAACCCAAGCTGTCCTTCGGTGCACGTCGCATGCCCAGGTCGACTTCGGCACATTTGGATATGGAGCTGGATGCAGACCGCACTAAAGACTTAAACATGGAGGCGGTACTGAAGGCCATTCAGCAGAGTTGGCAAACCATTGATGGCAAAATTGATAACCTCACGAGGAGAGTAGATAACATGGCTGCAAAACGTGACAAACATGGCGAACGCCTCGATGCAGCAGAGGAGCTCATCTCGGCAGTGGAGGATGTATCCAATGACACGGCCAAAAAATGCAGCACAATGGAAAGGCTTCTGGGCAATATTAAAAGCAAAAATGAGGATTTGTAAGCGAGATTGCGCCGGAATAATGTACGCATAATGGGCGTGCCAGAAACCACAAATACCGGGCGCCTAAAAACCTTTGTCGAGGACATGTTACGTGAAATTTTTGGCGTGGAAAGCTTCTCCCCTCTTCTCATTGTGGAGCGAGCACCTCGATCTCTGGCACCGAGGCCGCTGCCGGGCGCTCCATCGTGGCCAATTATCGCCCAAATATTGAATTACAGGGATAGAGACACAGTCCTGAGACTGGCACGCGATAAGCAGCAGATCATGTACCAAAATAACAGCATCTCATTTTACCCTGATTTTACAATATTAGTACAGACAGCAAGAAAGGAATTCCCACCAGTAAAAAAAAAACTTCGAGACATGGGAGCTACATATGCGATGTTATACCCCGCTCGCCTTCGCGTCACCTACGAGGGACAATCGAGTATGCTGACCACGCCGGAGGCGGTGCAGGAGTTCATACAACATGCATCCACCAGAAAGAAAACTTCGAGGCAAGTACCCCCATTGTCTCAGAGCGACTGAAGTGGTAAACATATATCCCTTATATTGCACTGTACGATATAGCTGAGACTACTCCACCAAACTGTTGTTAGTGGACGAACTATCGCTTGATGTAAGGCCCGTCAAGGTAGGAAGTATCCTTCTTTCCAACTTCATGGGCAGCACTGAGAACAATACCAGACTATTGGGACATGATAAGTACATTGCTGCAAGAACTATGTAATGCTGGTTTGATTTAAATTCCTCATATATATTGGTAATATTGGTATTGTAATTGATTACAGCTCAAAGTATCAAAATATATTGTCATGAAGGTCTAGATATAGATCAACGATGGTAGCTCACCAAAACTCTCAGCCCGCAGATGCTACATTTAAAATGTATAGGTGGCGCAGGTACTAAACGTCGCACTAAACACCTTAACTGGAGTAAAAGTGTATAAAGTACGGCAGCTGACCACACTATGTCTCCTCCGGCCGCATCTGCTTTGCAGATGTGAAATGCGGGTACCTAGCGGCCCTCAGTGGGTGTTCCCCATCACAGTTGAGATGTTATTATTATTTTTGTATTGGCTATGTCTTTGGCATAATTGGGATGCAGAAGTGGGTGGGGGGTTAATGGGACTGTTTGTTTTCTCAGGTACAAAGGTCGTATATAATAAGTTGTGTGAACTGTTGAAATGCATTATTCGATGGAATGCAACGTATCATCACATGGGACACGCTCTGCTTAGAGGCAGACATACGGCACAGTTACAAACCCAATATTCTTCATGTGGGTATAAGTACTGAAAAGAATATGTCACTGATTCGCCTGCTGACGTGGAACATTCGTGGCCTCAATAACCCATGGAAAAAAGGCAGATTTTTGCATACTTAGATAGGCACCGTATTGACATAGCCCTACTGCAGGAGACCCATTTGGTAAAAACAGCAAAATGCACAGTGAAATGGGCCGACACGGTGCTGTCAGCAACATCTTCATCATACTCTAGAGGTGTTATGATTCTTATTAAGAAAGGTATACAATTTACCGTAGACCATACGATTTTAGATGAGCATGGCAGATTTAATATATTGACAGGTAATCTGCGGGGTACCAAGATAGGACTGGTGAATACTTACGGTCCGAATATAGATGACCCAGAATTCTTTCAAACTATATGGAGTAAACTGCGAGACTTGCCGGATATGGAAATCTTATGGGGTGGCGACTTCAATTTCTCCCTTAATGACACATTAGATAGATCAGGTACAAAGACAGAGCCGCACAAACGCGATTTAAAAGTGGTACAAGATGGTATGGCTGGGGGTGGAATGGTAGACATCTGGCAATTGCATAATCCACATACATTGGAGGGCACCCACGCTTCCGCAGTCCATAATAGTTGGTCACGCATAGACTATTGGTTGGCAACAGACATGGCTAGTACCTGAGTGCATACCATCTCTCACCTACCCAAAACATTATCTGATCATAAGCCGGTGCTGCTCTCCCTGAATATACCACATTACATACCTCCTCCGTTCATATGGCTTTTCAATGCAAAGGTCCTGCTGGATTCAATCTATAACTCCACGATACGGGCAGCAATAGAAGAATACTTTCAAATAAATGTGAACACTGTTCAAGACGCCAGTATCCTGTGGGAGGCTTTTAAAGCAACCATATGTGGTGTATGTATAAGTACAAACAGCAGAATCTTATGTGATATCCGTACCCAACTACAAAGATGCGAAGACAAACCCCGACAACTAGAGACGGACTTTGAAACCACACACAGCGCTACCACACTAAATGAAATAAAGGCCACCTTATCTGACTATCAGGCACTCGTTGAAAGCAAGATTAAATATCTATCAAACCGCCGGATAGCCCGAACGTATATAGAGGGAGGAAGGTCAGGTCAAATATTGGCACACAAAATATGTCATAAAAGCAAAATACACATAGTTACCCATTTCAAGGTTGCCCAGGGATCCCACCATTACGACACGGTGAACATACTAAAGTCCTTCATGGACACATATGCAGACTTATACGCAACGCGCCACACAGCCCCAGCCACCGAGATACTTGATTATTTAGAAGATATAGCCATAGCCTGTCTCTCTGACAATCAGCGAGAATATCTAAGACAACCAATAACCATAGAGAAAGTGACAGAAATTATAAAAACACTCCCTAATGGAAAGGCCCAAGGTCCGGATGGATTCACGGGGCAATTCTACAAAGAATATGTAGAGCTGCTGAGCCCATACTTGGTAGAAATGTATGGAGACGCGTATGAGAAACAAATCCTACCACCCACCTTACGGGAAGCATTAATAGTATCCCTCTTAAAACCAGATAAAGAACCTGTCACCTGCAAATCTTACCGTCCCCTATCCCTAATTAATACAGGTGCACATGCATCAACATTCGGAAAAGCGATTCCTTATTAGCGAGAAATAAGGATTCGTTATTAAGGAATCGCATTTCGGAATGCATTAACAGATTTGGTAAAAAAAAGCGATTCCTAAAAAATCGCTATTATTTACCGAATCCACAATAGCGAGTAGAGCAAACACCGATTAGCAAATAGCGAGTTCGGTATTACCGAAATCGGTATTAGCGAAATCGCAAATAGCGAAACCGCAAAAAACGGGTCGCTCCGGGAGCGGCCTGATGACATCACTACCAGAAAGTCAAGCTGCCCCACCCTCATTCACTCGCCTGAGGAGCTCACAGGAGGAGGCACGGGACACAGGCTGAGGCTACAGAATCCTCACTGACAAACCATCCACCCTACCCTCACCAGGATGGACAAGGATGCACCAGGCACTGCTGAAACTGCCAGGAAGAGGAAGAGAAAGTTCTCTGACAGGAAACTGGAGCACCTGATTGAGGGGGTGAGCAGCAAGCATGATAGGCTGTTCGGAAAGCTGTCTCTCAAGGTGCCAGAGGCGGAGAAAAGAAGAATTTGGCTGCGCATCAGGGAGAGGGTGAATGCCGTGGGAGTGACGCCCCGCAGCATCGATGAACTAAAGAAGAGGTGGTATGACCTCAGGAAGAGGGCCAAGGAGAGGATCGCAGAAAGGGTCAAGGAGGCAGCTGGCACAGGAGGGGGGCCATCCACAGTGCCTGCAAACACTGCCCTTGAGGAGCTAGTCGAGGGGACCATCGAGCCAGAGGCGGTCGTGGGAATTACGCAGATGGACACCTCCGGCACAGCCACCACTGAAAAAGGTAAGATGTATGCCTGCGCCCATACTCTGCATATCGTATACCCATTCCCATCCCCCCAGCTCTATCACAGTGTGCAGGCAGAAGTGCACAACACATATTCTTCATATCAGTATTGCATCATGGGAGTCGTAGTCATGTCAGCCAGGTGTGCAAGTATAGTCATAAATGCAAAACAAAATGAGATCAGCAGTACAGGCAAAACATAGACTCAAATAATGTAATTCATAGTAGGACATGAATGCAAAATTACAAACAGATGTAGTAATAATCCAACTAACCATGCACTGTTTCACACACAGATGCATCTCCTGGCGATTCGGATGATAGCGGGCGCCTCATCATCTCGGAAACACCAGCTGATTCAGATGGCGACACTCCGCAGGAGGGTCAATCCCCACCTCCTCCAGCAACTATACCACCACCACCACCACCTGCGCCAACTGCGCCAAAACCACCAAGACGCAGGGCACAAGTCCCCTCCATGCAGGTGATGGATGCATGCCCGAGTCCTGCAACCACAACTGGGCCAAGTCCGACAGGTGTCACACCGCCAGCACCACCACCAGCACGTGGCCGAGTCACGCAGCGGCGCAGGTCCCTGCGCAGAACTTCAGATGGAGCCGACCAGGCAAGCTCCCCATATGGTGGCATCGAGGCTCAGATGCTGCGTGTTCAGCGCCTGCAGGGGAGACACATGGGGACCATTAACCTACACATGTCGCGTCTTGCTAAGCACATGTGCACCCTGACAGACGCAGTGCGGAACATGACCACAGTTGTGGCAGAGGGGAATGAAAAACTCAGTGAGGACCTCCAGGAACTCACCCGTGCCATCAGAGCAGGACAACACAGTGAGCGACGGAGGCATAGACAGAACTTGCTCCGTTCCACTGCATCAACCAGGGCCATCACAAGGCTCTGCAACAGCACTGCTGTGTTGTCCCGCCGCTCCGTGTCACTGCAGGTGGACCTCGGCCATTACTGTGGTGACGTGGCAAAGGCCTTAGGCCAAGTGACCACTGCAGTGGAACACTTGCAGACCGGAACATTCAGTGGCAGCAACTTGGGAGGGGAGGACGGCAGTGAGGCTGCCTCAAGTGTCAGCAGCGTCTCCGTGGTGGAGACCAGCAACAGGAGGCGCAGTTCGCGCTGCTCCACAGGGACAGGGCATGGTGAGGTTGAGGAGACAGGTGATAGGAGGCTGGGCGTTCGTGGCAAGTGCCACTAGTCATACAGTACCGCATCCCTGACCATGGTGGGGTAACCATGGGCCAGTTTAATTGTACTATTGCACACCCGTGACTACAACAGGCATGTTTTTGTCCTCATTGTGTGGGGGAACTCAACTTTGCATTTATGTGTGACCTCACATACATCAGTGCTCCTGTGCATTAAACAGTAGCACCACTAATGATATCGTCATGGCTCATTCTTACCTGGGTCAGAAATGATGTGTTAGGAACATGTGCCTGTCGGTGTTGTGCAGGTGGTTGGTCCTGTCCACCTCTATGGGTATCCCCCTTCTGGTTGCGATGTTGTGCAGCATGGCACATACTGCTACAATCCTGCAGCAGGTGTCTGGTTTATATTGCAAGGCACCACCAGTCTTATGTAAGATTCGGAAGCGGCTCTTCAGAATCCCAAAGGTCCTCTCTATCACATTTCTGGTGCTTATGTGGACTGCGTTGTAGCGTTGCTCCTGTGGTGTTGCTGGATTTATGTAGAGGGTGAGGATATATTCACGCAGGGCGTATGCACTGTCACCTACAGGATGGAAGCAAAGGCTTAGCGACAGTGATGATTATACGTGTGTGATGCTCATGTTATGAAGAGGTATGTGTATGTACCAAGCAGGAGTCCCTCTCCGAATTCTCCATTGAGTAGGCGCCTGTGGATGCCACTGTGTCGGAATATGTAGGAGTCGTGTGTGCTCCCTGGAAATTGTGCCACTATGTCCGTGATGATGTGCTTGGCATCGCACACGAACTGCACGTTGATGGAGTGGTAGGACTTCCGGTTACAGAAGATGTACTCATTGGCGGAGGGTGGACAGATGGGACATGCGTGCAGTCAATGCATCCTATGACATGGGAGAATTGGGCCACCTGGTAGAATGCCTGTTTGGTGTGGTCCAACTGCTGTGGGGTTGTGGGGAAGCTGATGTGGGTATGTATCATTGTCAGCATGGCATCAATGAATTTGTGGAAGAAGCGAGATAGTGCGCTTTGTGATACGCCTCCCGCTACCGCGATGACCCCCTGAAAACTTCCAGAGGCCAGTAGGTGCAGGCTGCATAGGACCTGGACGTGCGCAGGAATAGCATTGGTCCGACGTGTCTGGTGCTGCAGTAGTGGTTCAAGGTCTGCAATTAGGTGCATTATCATGGCACGATTGAGACGATGCTTGTCGTAGACCTCATCCTCATTTTGACTAAGCAATGTGATGCGCACTCTGAAGACTCTCTCCTGGACACTTCTCCTGCGCTGTGCTGCTGCATTAATTTGCATCCTCCTTGCAAGCACGTAGAGGGCTGCCATTTTGTGCAAGGAAACAGGGTCTCCTGGCCCTATTTGTATGGCTTACTGATTGTTAGCATCTGTGGCACAATTGTTTTTTTTTTTTGTTTTTTTTTTTTTAATGCAACTTTACCTCCTGGTTCTGATTCCCCTTAATCTGCTCATGCTAAATAGCGAATTTTGGTATTTTCGGTATTTGCGACTTTTGATGCATTCATTAGCGAATCTTTATTTGCGATTGGCTAATGCCAGGCGCTAATAGTGATTTCGGTATTTGCGATTTTTTGTTTTGCGTTTCTTTATTTTGACGTGGCTTCTTTTTGCGATTCTTTATTTTACCGGGGAATTATTTAGCGATTCTTTATTTTTTCCCAATTTGTGTTGATGCATTTGGATTCGTTTTTTGCCACTCGCTAACGGGTGATTTTAGCGATTCGGTATTTTTGCGAGTTGATTTTTGGTTGATGCATGTGCCAGACAGATGTTAAAATATTAGCCAAAATTATTGCAACCAGACTCCAGACACTAATGCAGAATATAATTTTACCAGACCAATCTGGCTTTATACCGAATAGGTCAACAGCACACAATATCCGCACCTTATTCGCTATATCTCATCAGCTAAACCCGGAAGTAAAGGCGGCCGCAATACTACTAGATGCATCAAAAGCATTTGACTCTGTGGAGAGGATGTATCTTTTCACAGTGATACAGAAAATGGGGCTTCCACCCGGTTTGCTGACGTGGATAAAACTACTATATACTAAACCAGTGGAGAGCATAAAAGTGAACCAGCATGTATCAGATACTATCTCAATATAACGGGGTACACATTAAGGGTGCCCACTGTCACCATTATTATTCACCATAGCGCTGGAACCACTAGCGTGTAAAATATGTCAGTGTCATGCAGCTACAGCATTGCGTTTTTACCAGCGTCAAATAAACAAAGTCTGGACAAATTAATTGGAGTAAGTCCATGATCATTCCATTGATGGCTGTCACCACACCACACCCAGTGGAATATCCATTGGAATGGCAAAGAGACCCTGAAAAATATTTAGGCATCAGGTATCATAGAGACCCTGAGACTGTAATAAGGGAAAATTATGGTAAAGTAATTGCTACTCTGGAAACCCAGATTGAGAGATGGCTCTGTCTAGCGCTACTTTATTTATTTATTTAATAACATCCCAGTCCTACCCCCGACACTGGTGTTTAAGAGAATAAATTCCAATGTAACCAGACTTATCTGGGCAGGGAAGCAAGCGCGAATCGGGCTACATACCTTAACACTACCATACCACAGTGGAGGGTTTACAGTACCGGACTTCCAACTCTATTATCTCTGCGCACAAGCCCAATATGCGCATGTTTGGTATAACCCGAAATGTTATATGCCACATCTTTCTATAGAAGACGGAGATGTGTGTCCAATTCCCCTACGCTACACACTGCCGCATAAACGTGCACACGTAAACAAGCACAAAATCAATACCTCCAAAACTATAAACTTGGCGTGGCAGCGCATGGGGGCGCTGGCACGAAGAATCCCACTATATGCACCAGCGCTGCCACTACAACATCCCCCTGCATTATCTGTGACACATATGGGGGATAGAATTTCATTGCTGCAACAAGTCGGAATAGATACTATGAGAGATCTATTCAGCAATGGAAAATGTATAAACCAAACAGACCTTAACTATGTCAGTAACCAAACGCTTCTATTCAAATTTGCATACCATAGACTAAGAAGTGTAATACGTAAGTTGTATCCCACATTCCCCGATGAACCGCCATCCCTGACAGCACTGCAAATGGTTATCACTAACCATAGTAACAATCATATTGTATCCAAACTCTATCAACTCCTACAGGAGGATATAGCAAGCGAGGCTACAACAGCATATGAGTGCTGGAACGCTCTCCTAGACACACCTCTCAGCGAAGAAGAATGGCGTGGCTGCTGCACATTGACTGCGATGCTCACCCTCCAATGGCAATCTGCGCATCATCCACTATAAATATATACACCAAACTTATTACACCCCACTCAAGCTGTACAAGTGCGGACTAAGGGATAACGCGCATTGCAGGAGATGTGGAGACGATGATGCCGACTTCATGCACCTCGCGTGGAGGTGTACTAAGATTAGCAAATACTGGGAAGAGATAGTGACAACATTATGCCACATGCTAGAAACACACATAGAATGTACAATACCAATTTGTCTCCTTGGCGTAGTGCCACAACTGCGTGCTCAAAAACGTAAATTGTGTGTCATAGCATTGCTACTGGCGAAACGACGTATCTCTATGTGTTGGGACAGTAAGCTTTCACCTAGCAAACAACAATGGCTGATAGATATGGCATATTGTAGAGACACTTTGCACACATATGAGGAAGAACTCCCAAGAGCATCCAGGCCCAGAGACTACTGGACATATCTAACGGACTATTTAAGTTCTAACCCGGACTTGCTTAATGTGACCGCAATGTAACTGTGCCTCCTTGATAAAAGAAACACAGCTGTTATGTGTTATATTGCATTCTGTATATATCTATTTATATACTAGCCACACTTCCAGAAACTGTACTGTTTTTACCTGAGATGCTTGTATTATGCGAAATTTGTGTTTTTGTAGAATACAATAAACTCAGTAAAAAAAAATCAATTTCATTAAAAAAGACAAGCCCGCATTGACTAGAGCAGAGATTCTTATTCCTCCACCAAAAACACCTGCTTTATTCATGATGGAGAGAGGTTAGAATTGGGTAAATTACACCAAAGGTGATGGAGTCTTAGCTTTCCCAGAATATGGTACATTTAATGGGAAAGTTCTTCAGAATTTGAGAATGAGAATGAACGATTTAGAGCCAAGACCTAGACTAACTCAGTATGAGGCTTTAGAAGAATGGGAGACTGAGTCATATGAGAGAGAGAGAGAAGAGCGGAAGGGGAAGAATATTAAGATTTTTTCGAAAATATATGAATGGATCTCGGGAGGATCAGATGAAACAATGGAGAAGAGCTATGGTATTAGAAGGGTTATATCCAGTGTTGACGGCTGAAGAACGGACAGGAAGCAAGTGTAGAGAGAAAACAAATCATATGAATGTGACCGAGTATGGTGAATCAGATGATGAATTTTTAGAGGATATTTTAACTAAAAATCCTCCCCCATATCAGGAAAGACTCAATAGAGTAGTCACCCCAAGTGCCCCAGTATTAGGAACTCCTTTAGTTTCGCGGATTGTGCATAAATAGAATACTCCAAGAGAAAGAAATTGAGGATCTGAACAATTATAGAGAAGAATTGATACAGAAAATAAATCAATTGAATTTGCCCGCAGATGCCCTGTCAGTATCTGTAACTATAGGTCCGGTTATACCATTATTTGGGAATAAAGCGAATATTCAAAATTGCAGAAGATCAAGTCAGGGAGTGCAGTTCAGTCATTTCATTAATGGATCCCCCTATAGGAGAGACAGTGATTGGAACTCCAAAAAGAAGTTTACTTGATCATGGGAGGGAAAGAGGTACTGTGGCACCTCCAATCACTAAAAGAACAACAGCGGTTACTCCAGAAGATTTGGAAAGGTGGTCACAGGGAATACACAGACGTAGTTCAGTCCCAAAGATTTTAGACATTTATAAATTGAAAGTGGAGTTAGAGGAAATGATTGCTGGAAATGTGGGATCAGGGAGATTGAATGATTACAATGAGGAAGAATTGTTGTTTGTATTATTACGCGAAACGCAAAAGTGTATCATGAAAAATTGATGGAAATGGCTGCAGAGATTGTAATAGACATAGGAAAATCTAAGTCGTTTCAAAAGCTCTATAGAGTGGAATTTACAGACAAGGATTTGGAAAACATGAATGTGTCTGGTAGGAAATTACAAGTAAAAGAACTAATGAACATTTTGCAGAAGTGGGGAGATATGGACAAGTGGAAAACTAGGTGGACAAAAAAGAAAGAGGAAGCAAAGGCTAGGGAAGCGTCAACATCTACTTTCTTATTGAAAGACACCGAAAATATAGAGAGGTTGTGTCCCATGAGAGAAGTATCTGGTGGTGGATATGTTCATGTCCTGGAGCAGACAGGATATTTTGACATTTACTAATGATTTCCCAAAATTGAGAGAAAAACCCATGGAGTGGTACAAGCAGGTTGAGAGGTTCATGAAGGTGTTGAAGGTTTTGTTGAAGGAACTGGATGGTTTGTTTGACATTGTGGTACCTGCAGATTTGTGGACAGAGTGTAAAATCACAGTTGATTGGCCAAGTGAGGAGTATCCAAGAGATGCAAAAACAGGAGCACCCTCAGATGATGTGATGAAAAAGTATCACCAAGCGATTACTTTCTTAAAAGGGAAAATTCCTCCAAAGGAGACAGATTGGTAAAGATTGACAGGACAACTCAAGAATCAAATGAGTCCGTACATGCCTATTATGAGAGGCTGTTACAGGTGTTTAAGCAGTGCAGTGGTTTTGAAAATATTGGTGACAAGGATATGGGACATTTTGTGTATCGGTTTGTGTATGGCTTGAAACCAGAGATTAGTCAGATGATTCAACAGCATATGCTTTGCTGGTAGAGCAAATTTATTAGGTAGAGACCTGCTGTGCAAGATGGACTGCACAATTTATTGCACACCGGATGGTATTGCTTCCAAACCCCTGATGTAGATATTGTTTATAAGATAATGTTAGCAACGCAAGGTACTGAAGTGAATGAAATGTTTTCTCTAATGACTTCAAATGAATTACCAGAAGAATTAAAAACTAAAGTGAACCCAGAAGTGTGGGACTTTACAGAAAAATTAATTGGATTAATGACAAATGTAGTGTCAGGTTCCGCCTTCCAGAATCCTTGGAATTGTGCTGATGCTCAAAAGGGGTCCACCTCTCGACTGCCCCAAGTCCGGAATATGAATACAGGCGGACTAGTGGGATAGTCAAGCGAGGGAAAGAAAGGGTAGGAGCAGCAGGGAGGGAGACCTATGGAAGACACAGGAAAAACATCGTAAATATCCAGTTTGGTACAACAAAATAACAAAACAGGTGAACGCTCTGTGAGGTTTATCTAGTGAATCTATATAACACTCTACCTGGAAAGGAAATAAAGAGGGGTTTCTACCAGAAGAGAGAAGAGGGTGATTGCTGACTTCCACCATGAAACACTATTTGAAGGATAAAACATCTATCAGTATTCCACATACATCACATAATCTCTCTGTTATAGGAGTGACACGTATTGCACCACCTACCCTGGTCATGTGTGGAATAGTCCCAAAAGCAATAAAAGGAACTTCCTGATGCCCTCTTATCTTTCTCTCCTAGGAAATAATATATAAGAACAGATCATGCATGAATACAACCAAAGAAGAGGTGCACGTTATTTTTGGCACTTTGAAACTGAAAACGCTCCACTGGAGGAGTTCAATAATCACATGGCCATCTTGATTTGGGCTTCGGTGAGCTAGTATGAGTAAGGCAAGGTTCATAGATCCACTGATAAAGTGAGTTCAACTGAAAGTTACTACTTAATCCAAAAACAGAACTTCCAAAAGAAAAGGATCCACTCCCTGCATGAGAACCCAGGAACCTCTGATCTCGCCAACAGGGAAGGACAATCAAAGGAGCAGAGGGCTGTTAACACCACAAGCGCCTCTTTGCAAGGAACCGCAGACTGTGCGATTCCGCCAACAAAGAGGCAATGAGCTTGCCCTCCAACGGACCTGACAATCCAGAGAGGAACAAGTTAAATGTTGCCCGCTCGGTTTCTCTGCATGAAACAGCTGAAAACGCTGTCTTTCCCAACAGAGAAGCGTGGGCCAAGAAAACGCTGAGAACGCCTGTTCTCGAGCACGTGTGCACCACAAACATAAAGCAAAGAACAAGAACGAGGTGCGAGGCACCCCCTTACCACCTTGGTTAACCAGATAGAAACACTGCTGCAGTCGAAGGAAATCCACAATAATCTGCAGCGTTTGGAACGTCTGCCATTCCTATATCCGGGTTGAATCAGCGTCTGAGTCACGTGTAGCGTGCTCACGCTATGGACGATGGGAATTGTAGCTTTGTTGTCGAGACTTCCTGATTCTCACATCGCTATCGGGCAGTCAGTGCTCTACCGATCTACGGATCCTGACATGTAGATCCCGTAAAAGTAACAGTGAAAGAAGGTGCAGTTTATCCAAACACCCGACAACACAAGATGAGTCCAGAAGTGAAAGCAGGAGTTGCTTTAGAAATAGAACGATTGATTGAACAAGGCATTTTAAAAGAAATACTGTGCAGCCCTTGTAATTCGCCCATAATAGGAATTAAAAAGCCTAATGAGAAGTACAGAGTAGTGCAGGATTTACGGAAAATAAATAAAATTGCAGTGCCTTGTTGTCCAGTAGTACCTAACCCTGCAGTGATTTTATATCAGATACCCTGGAATGCAGGCTGGTTTACAGTAATTGATTTATGCCATGCCTTTTTCTCTATTCCTTTGCATCCAGATAGTCAGTATCTGTTTGCCTTTAAATTTGATGACTGTATCTTGGCATGATGCCGAGTTCCTCAAGGGTATACTGAGAGTCCCTCAATCTTTAGCCAGATCTTGAAAAAGTGTTTGGAAACACTAATCATGCCCCGAAATTCAGTCTTGGTGCAGTATATTGATGACCTACTGGTTGCATCAAGGGCTCGTGAAGACTGTGTCACTGACTCAATTGCTTTATTAAATCATTTGGCAGAAGGAGGACACAAAGTATCTCCTGACAAATTGCAATTTTGTAAACAAGGAGTGAAATATTTAGGCCACACCTTAGAATGAGGAGTCAGAAAAGTAACTACAGAAAGAATAAAAATAATAAAACAAATGTACCTACCTCACACTCAAAGAGAAATGAGAATGTTTCTGGGAGTAGTTGGATATTATAGGCAATGGATTATGGGATTCTCCTTGTTAGCAAAACCATTAATCAAGATGACGCGAAAATGTGCAAATGACCCAATTGTTTGGACTGATTAATGTGTTGAAGCTTTTATGAGATTACAAGACTGTCTGTGTGAGACCCCTGCTTTAGGCATGCCTGACTACACAAAAGAATTTGCATTGTTCTGTTGTGTAAGAGAAAATTGTGCACTTTCAGTTTTGACCCAAAGACACGGATTGAGCAGACGTCCAGTAGCCTATTTATCTGCTACTTTTGGCCCTGTAGCTTCAGCTCTACCTGGGTGCTTAAAAGCAGTTGCTGCTACTTGTATGAGCTTAGATCAAAGTGAACCTATTGTGATGGGACATACAGTTAAAGTTTTCGTCCCACATTCAGTTGAGATTCTTTTAACCAGAACTCGAACTCAGCATCTTACTCCCAGTCGGATGACCAAGTATGAAAGAGTGATTTTGGGAGCAGAAAACGTGACAGTAGTGAGATGTACAGTATTAAACCCCGCAACACTACTGCCAGATCCCACCTGTGAAGAGGTGATGGATGAGATAGAACATGATTGTTTAGATGTGACAGAGCTGTGTACAAAGCCCCGACCTGACATTAGAGAAGAGCCCCTGAAAGACCCTGATCACAAGCTGTTTGTAGATGGCTCGTGCCTGAGAATTGAGGGAGGAGGACTTAATGCTGCATATGCAGTTTGTAAAATTTCAGGTGTAATTGAAGCATCCCATCTACCGGGAGTAAAGTCTGCACAAGTAGCTGAATTGATAGCTTTGATTAAAGCATGCAAATGTGGGAGAAATTGGAGGATAACCATATTTACTGACAGTCAATATGGTTACGGGATTGTGCATGTCTATGGCCAGATTTGGCTGCAGAGGCAATTTCTGAATTCTTCAGGATCTCCAATAAGAAATGGGAAAATTGTGAAAGAGCTATTGGAAGCAATTCAGCTGTCAAAAGAAGTAGCAGTGGGCAAGTGTGCTGCTCACCAGTCAGGAAATGACTATGTGGCAGCCTGTAATTGATACGCTGACCAGATCGCTAAATATTGTGCTAAAACGAATATGGCACTGAACCGGAAAAGTGAAAAAAGTGAAAACAGATGCCAACTTATGTTTTTCTCATCTCCAGAAACATGGGAAGAGGTGAGGCAGCTACAGGATGAGGTTGAGGTGAGGGAAAAGGAAATCTGGTGAGGGCAGGTTGCACTAGAAGAGCCGAAGATGAGGTGTGGGTGTACCCTGACGGTAGACCAGTTATGCCAGACTGCTTACTTTCACCAATGGCCCGATTGTATCATGGAGACACACACATAGGCAGGGATGCCATGATTAGACTTTTCAGACAAAATTGGTATAATCCAAATTTCAGAGAGCCTTTGCCAGAGATGCTTAATTTGACAACAACAAAACCCAGGCAGAAAAACAGTAGTCAGTTGGGGAAAGATTGGAAAGGCCGAAGGTCCATTTGTAAGACTACAAATAGATTTCATTGAGTTACCTCCATGTAAAGGACTGAAGTATGTACTTGTTATAGTGTGTCTGTTTTCACGGTGGGTGGAGGCATATCCCACTAGGAGAAATGATGGTCTCACAGTTGCCAAGCTATTGTTGAGGGAACTTATCCCACGTTTTGGTTTCCCAGTCACTTTGGAATCAGATAGAGGACCTCATTTTAATAATGAGGTACTCCGATTAATCTGTGAAGCATTTAAAATTGATCAGAAACTGCACTGTGCATACCGTCCAGAGGCTTCTGGTGTGGTGGAACAAATGAATGGCACAATCAAATCAAGACTGGCTAAAGTGTGTGCATCCACATCATTGTCATGGCCAGATGCATTGCCTCTTGTGTTGATGGGACTCCAAAGTATTCCTGACAGGAAAACTGAAGTAAGTCCCCACAAAATCATCTTGATAAGGGCAATGAGACAAGCATTTATTCCTGGAAATAAATTAATGAGTATAAATTATGATTTGGTATTTGACTATTGCAAAGGATAAACTGACCTAGTGCGTTCTGTCTCTCACCAGGTTGGAGAAGACGCATTTGCCAGGCAGCCAACGCAACCGCATGATTTGAATCCTGGAGACTGGGTGGTGGTGAAGAAACATGCCAGGAAAACGTGCCTAGCACCGAGGTGGGATGATCCTCGTTATACTGTTTACTACCACTGCAGTAAAGTGTGCAGGATTACTTAATTGGATTCATGCTAGTCATACCAAACGGGTACCAGCCCCTTCTGAAACTTAACAACTGACTGAGACAGTTGAAGTAGCTGAAGGTTGTGAAGTCAAAGAATCGAGAGAATTGGATTCTGAAATAGTAGACTTAGAACAACCGAGCACAAGCCAGGAGGGATGGATACCAGAATTTGGTATACCTGTAGTAATTGTCCAAACAAGAAGCAGAAGAAGATTAGACAGACAGGACGATGGTGAAGACCAGGTAGGTGTAGAAGAACACGCTCACGAAGAGGAGAACGAAGCAAATCCAGAAAATGAGTAGGAACAGACAGGGAAAGAAGAACATAATCAGGTAAATGAAACTGAAACGATTTACAGTCCTGAGAAGGGACAGTTAGGAGAAGAAGAACACGGTTGGGCAGCAGCCAAGCAAATTACAATAAGACCTGATCAGGACCAGTTAGGAAAAGAAGAACAAGTTTGGGAAGAAGAAGGACAAACTAATAACAGCCCCAAACAGGACCAGATAGAGGAGAAGAACACGTTCAGGCAGATGAGATAATAAACAAAAGACCCGAACAGGAACAGATAGAGAGTGAGGCAACTGAAACAGAGCAAATTGTGCCAAACCTCTGTAATAATAAAAGAACACTGAATAAAGATCAAGAGGGTGAAAGTGCAGTACAAAGAAAAAGAGCCAGAAAAGGTGACAACTGGCCAGGAGGAGTGAAAAGACTGAGATATGTTTTGAAAATAATAATTGAAAAACCAGAACAAGTGAATGAGATCTCAAGTCAAACACGGACAAGACAAAAGAAAGAGAGAAACTTACGAAGAAGTTCAAGATTGAAAACTCAAAACAATAAGTATCAAGGCCCTGAATGGACCTACATTATATTGGAAGAGTTTGAGAATCTGGACATAAGAGAGGAATCTGAAAATCAGAATCTTACACCAGAAAAAGAAAAAGAGTGAGATTTTATTAAATCAAAATTCTGAAAAATCTGGGTGCTAAAGTAAGAAGAGAAATTATCTTCTCGGATTAAAAGGGCAAGAAATGGAGTTACTGAGCAACCGAAACGAAATTGTGTACAGAGATGTTGTAAAGCATTCATATATAGTATAATCATAGGGATACTAATATGGTTAATTTTAACAGTAGCAGTTCCGTTACTCATGGCCACAGACAAGAAAAATGACACAAGTACTAATGAGAATACAGTTACTCAAAAAGGAGATAGGGTAGAATTCAAGCAGCAGATGAGACAGATTTCCATCACACAGTGACAGATAATTTCACATCATTAAATGTCTTCACAAAATTATAAATAGAATATGTTGACACAATGGAAGTTAGTGGTTGTTATGTTTGTATGAAGTTACCAGCATCAGTGTCAGAGGGGGTCACATACCACCACATACCTTTGACATATGATATATCATGTAGTGTATTAGCAAGTCTGTTTTAAGCAACAGGGAAATTACAGTATTTTTATTCAAACTTAGATGTAGTATTTTCAGAACTTCCTATTCGAGGGAACATGAATCCAGTACTTAATGTTCAGAATGCACAGTTCATGGGTGAATTCTTCCTGACAATGAAGTCTCTAGATCTAGTTAAGGCACACAAAAACAATTTAACATGTACATTACGTGATGAGGAAAAGATATTCCTGAATTTAGTTGAGCAAAGAAGGCAGCACTTCCAAAAGAAAGCTGTTGAACAGAAAACTCATGTTCCAACATGGGCTGGAAGGGAGGGAATTTATCCTGCTGGCAAGGCTCATGCAGCAATGTCCCTGGACTTTGTAAAGAAAGGGAAGATCTGCATTCATAGATTAAAGACAGATTACAATAACATATTTATTGGTTCCAGTGAATGCGAACATAACTTCCTAATTTTGGGAGGTTGGGGACTAAAAGGGGGAACTGATTCTGTATTTCCTGGAATTTATCATGTGTGTGGTAATAATGCTTATTTTAAGCTACCTGCACAATGGTATGGAAGTTGCTACCTGGAGATTGTATTTCCAAAAATCTACCATATAATAATAATCACTGGAAGCAATGAAAACTCTAATGGACTAACACGAACAAAGAGGGCTAGGTTTTCTGAAATTGTATGAGATATATTTAGTGCACTAATACCTTCAGTGGGAGTCATACTCAATTCATGTAGAATTTGTCAGTTATCAGCAGTAGTTGTTCGTCTATCGACTGATACTGCTAGAGGTTTCTTGATGATCAATCACTTTAAGAAGGAGACCAAAACTTTCTTAATGGGAAAATACTCATCTAGCGTACTCTTTACAATCACCTCATAGACTTGCCTCTTGTACCTTATAACTACCTGCTCAAATTTCTTTTTATCCCAAATGTAGCGTCGACCTCAGCTATGATGCACCTCGTGGATTGGAAACCTTTTTATTGTTACTTTGCATGCTTCAATTTTTCTGCCTCATGTAGCTTGGATTTTAAACTGCGTGTTCCTCCTGTATCCCTTTATCTTCCAGTGTGATCCCTCCCATCCTTATGTTTTATTCCCCCCCTTCAATCCTGTAAAGCGCTCTGATACCCTCACGGGTCTGGTTCGCTCTCTATAAAACTGTAAAATAATAAAATAATAAATATCAATACAGAAATGGTTGCGGTCAGATCAATGGTTTTACAAAATCGTCTTGCACTTGATATCCTATTAGCAAAAGAGGGTGGAGTCTGTGAAATGTTGAAAGTTTAACATTGTTGCACTTACATTCCTGACAAAAGTAAAGAAATTAAAGGGTACATCAAGAGTATTACAAAATGTCATGAAATTTTGAAACCACTGGAGGCTGACTGTGTGTGGGATAGAATAACAAAGAGTGTAACTTCAATAGGGACTTGGTTTACTAATATAGGGAAAAGTTTTTTTGGTCAAATAATTTTGCACCTAGTAGGCGTGTCAATAACAGCATTAACAATAATAATTTGGTGTAGGTGTTGTAGAAGAAGAAGAAAATATAAAATAAATGAAAAAGGAAAGAAAAGAAAGAGGGAAAATGACGAAATAGAGATGGAGGAAATGAAAGGCAAGCTTTAGAAGGACATGAAATATTTTAAGAATAATGAGAAAGAGGGAAAAGTGGAAACAGAGTTGGAACTTAGAGAATACTAAAAGTTAGTATCTGTTTTAGGGTGGGTAGTTTATGATGGCATAAGATGCCATCAGAGAGGGGATTAATGGAGCTTGGACTCGTTTATGTGAGACTTGCTTGGAATCAGTCCACTCGTTTAACTCATTAACATGAATGATTAATTTTTGTTTCGTGATTAATCTTTGCACACTTCAGTTACATAAATGAGACAGTGAAGCTTGCCTATGTGTTTACTAACCATTAATACAGATAGCGGACTAAAAGCACGGCTCTAACAGGGAAAACTTTACTGTGCATGAGTCAATTGCATATACGTAATGTGACGTGTAATAGCTTTGGAGGGAACTTCTCGCTCAAGACCCACATGCATGGCACCTGCTTTTCTATTTAGAAAACGCTTTATTACTAAAAAGCTAATGCAGGCGAAGTATTAATGAATAAAGGGGAATAGTGTAGATGTAGGTGGTATACAGTGAAATCATTTATTTCTTGAATTAATAGTCTCTCTTTTGACCTTTTATTAGTTCTTATTTTGGGCCTTCTTGCCACAACCCGAATGATTGATTGAAAATCTTCTGCGCATGTGTGACCTCTACTTCCCCTGGAAGTATGATCCCATGATTGGGCCACTTCCAAGGCCATCGACCGCTAAACCCTGGGAAACTCGGATGTCAGAAGCGCAGTAGCTGAAGACACATGAATATTATTGTTCAAATTGTTACAACTGTAAATAAACTTGGGCGGGAATAAAAATAAAATGCATACTAATAAGGGGATAGGTTTGGGAACAAAGAAAATGCTATGCCAT
Source organism: Triturus cristatus (assembly GCF_964204655.1). Taxonomy (NCBI): domain Eukaryota; kingdom Metazoa; phylum Chordata; class Amphibia; order Caudata; family Salamandridae; genus Triturus; species Triturus cristatus. The sequence goes on along the minus strand of NC_140579.1, from coordinate 1,128,903,943 downwards.
CATGGTGTGATGACCAAACGCCCCTTGCCTGTCCAATCAGAAAATGTATTTTTTGCGATATTGCAACTTTGGGGGGTGATACCGGAATCCCAAAAGGTATAACTAAGGTAGTTCAGTTAGATTTGTGTGCGTGATCCTGAGAGAATGCTGAGAGGGAAGAATGCTGTCTGAGTTATTGATGATGCTAAGATGCTGAAGAAGATTCAATAGAGAATTACTGATCTAAAAGCAATTGAGTAGAAAGAAGATCGCAGTAGAATCTCAAGGAGGAAGAGAGTGTCCGAGAGGGGTGCGGCATGTTCGGCGGTTTAGAGAGGTTCACTGTCCTGTCCTGATTCCTGTCCTGAAGTCTTTGTCCCTGATCTTTCCCGGGGACCCTTACCAGCCCTTTGGCCAGGGGGTTGGTCTTCACACCATCTGTAGTAACTATAATTCTGTATATTTCCTGATGTACTGCTGTCTCTATCCTCTCCTTTCTGAGCAACGTCAATCTATTGAAGTTGTGAGTGTATTTGAATTGATTGAATCTTCCTCCCTAATGTTTGAAGGGGTCTGTGGTGTGCAATTGAATGGTTCACTCACATTTAACATTAGATAAAGGTTTTGAAAACTGCATGAGTCTGTGTTTATTATTATAGATGAATTGTTTACATTTAGAGGTTATGTACATCGTTACCATAAACTAGTTCCAACTAATTTGGTCCATCGACCAAATGGAAAGAACTTATTGATCAGTGATAAGAATTTGGAAGGAAATTAAATATTGGAATATTGATCAATAGGTTTTACAAACTTCTCCCCCCACCCCCCCAGCAGCTAACCAGGTGAATTTGAGTGATAAGGTCTATGTGTTTGGATGGGCCCAGGTGAATATATGGTATTGGAGTATCTGTTGTTGGTGCGCCGCTGGATCACTAGCGTATCCAAATCCTAGTGCCAACATCGAAAGTGTATGTTGTGTGTGTTTAATTTACGTATGTGGCCTGCATGGTACATGTATGGAGTGTTGGATCAAAGTAGCTGACGCCTCCTGGATCCATTTTGGATGTCCCTTGACTAGGCACTTCCACGAAATCAAGGTTAGGTTGTTACCCAGATTTTGGAAGAGTATTATTAAAATTCTTGGAACTGGTGGGAGGAGAAAGTGAAATGAAGGAAAAGGAGACAATGCTGTTTTAGAAATTCAGTAAAGTTATTTGCTGGGCTAGAGCTGTTGATTAGTCTTCCTAAAGCACTGCCATTTGGAATATGGTGAGAGGAAAAAGGGTAGTACGCCAGATGCTGCAAGTTGAAGGTGGCTCTTTGATACCCAGCCTTTTGTCTTCTCTGATTACACTGATGAGAACCAGGTGCTGTTGTGGGTGCTTTAGGTTGTGATCTGAGACACTTATCTCTAGACAAAACCTGTGCCTGGAGAGCTTCCCAGAAAGGACATTTGAAATAAGAGCCACCCCAAACCAGTTCAGTACAATCTACTTGTACTATATTAAAGTGGGGTTCACTGGCTCACTTGTCATTCCACTTCCAAGTTCTCTGTTATCAAGGAAGAGAGTAATCCGCACAGTACTCCGAGGATTGCTGTGCAACAGCAGCTGGTATCTGCCTGCCAGTCATCCTACTGAAGTTGAAAGGACATCACTGAAGTCCACCCCTTGCTGGAAAATCTGTTTACATGTCCTGAATCGCCTAGAAGGCAGCCTGCCTGCTGAGAGAGAAGGAACCTGCCAACACTGTAGGAGGAGAAATTGTCCATGAGGGGTGAGGTGCAGCATGACTTTGGTGTGGTGCGGTCTGTCAGAAGAAGACTGCAGAGAGTGATCTGGGTGCTCTAGTTTTGGTAAGAAACAGACTTTCTTCCCTGCAGTTCCTAACGGGAACCATGTAGCAAAACCAAAGATTGTCAAGCCCAGTTGAGACACTATGCCAGCAACAAAGATGCACCATGGCCTGAGCCACTGTGCCAGAAATTAAGACACCCTGTAGCACCAAAAACATTGCCACCACTGACTACTCTTTACCACACTTAGTTTTATATGAACACTCTCTTTAATAATAGTGCTCATCAAATCTTCTTTTACACATTTTTTATATCAATTTGAAAATATGTCATATACAGAAGCATATTACAATAATCATACATACCTAAATAATTCACCAATCCCACCCAATATACATGTACAGAGACTAAACAACAAAGAAATGAATTGGCACCAAAAGAAATTATTTTGCAAACCTGCAATTCAATTCTGACAGTATAAGCACATTTACAGTTCTGAATTATACTTACCCAAAAAGCAAGACGCATAGGTTAACATCACTTGTGATAACTTGTCTATTCCTACATCAATGGGCTAAGCAACCTAGCAATGCCAAAATCTTCTAACCAGGGAATAAATTCATCAATTGTAGTACTATTTCCTTGATTATAGTGTCTTATTTATTTGCTTGTAGGTTGCGTTATTGTCATCAACGCATTTTGAACCCGTCACATTATTCATGGGTTCTCTTCAGGACACAGAACTGATACACACTCAAATTCATCAATCGTTTGCCATGTATCCATACTAAACCTCTTCACTTCTCCAATTGCCATATATATTTCACACTGGCCAGTCGATCTGCGTCAGCTCTCTGATCACTCTACTCGGTGACAACTGTGACCCCAATTTCAGCTGAATATGAGTGTTTCCAGCCAGGGCCCTAGCTTGGCACCATGCAGCGCAGCCCTACGCCCTCCTCATGGCCTGATCTGCTGTGCTTGATACAAAATGGCGGCATGACCTGAGCCGCTGTGGCAAAGCCAACGTTGCAGCATGACCTCAGCTGCTATCTGATTACCAAGCCTGTGAGTTAATCCAGAATCTCCCAGGACCCCCATCCCTACCTACCCAACCCCCACACACAGCCACTAGAGGACAAAAAGCAGCTGCTTTGCCAAATATGCAACTGTAAGGAAGGACCCTGCCGGAAGTGCCTGCTTGCACTGTCCCATAAATGAGAGAAGTGACTAGCACAGGAGGAGCCAGTGAGCCATCCCAGAGCCGCAACTCCAATGAAGACTGAGAAGACTCACTTAGTGATATGAAGAGAACTGTGGAAGAATCAGTGCACTGAGAAAGTAAAAAGGGTCAGGGGAAATATCTGTACGTGGGCCTAACCGTGCTTAATGTTGTCCCTTCATGGGAAATGCCTGGACCATAAGGGTGTGCTGGAGCAAGGAGCAGGAAATGACAGCCTACCTGAAGTGCCCAGGACACTAACTTGCATTTGTTCATATCATATGCATAGTATTTAGTGTTGGGGTGTGTAAAAGTACTTTTAGTTTTGAAAATAAAGCACTGGGTTGGACACTTATTTATTACGCCATGTGTTTGTTGAGTACTGATCTTCAGCTGCCTCATACCACCTCTTAGAGAAGCCTGTGGCAACTCACCATCACTACCACTAAGAGACAAGTGCTGCAGGGATTGTACTTGGCTCAGTTTGCAGAACTATCCATCACTTTTTTGTTTGTCTAAGCACTTTCCAATTTTGTCACTTTTTTGGCAAAGAGACAACCTCCAAATGTTCTTATGCGAGCAGCTCTATCATAGGCCCATTGGCACCGCCTTACACACATTCCTGATATCGCCTCATCGCCTCCTTCCTATCAATTGATATAGCCTACCAGACAGTTTTGTAGTTCCACTTCAAGATCTATAACTAGCTAATTACCCTGTTGCTAGTGTTTATAGGTATTTGGGCTCATTCATCCAAGCAAGAAAGGCGCTTTGTCTGCTAGAGTCCCTTTTGTTAGTCATTGATACTGTGTTTAGGTTAAGTTCACCTCCCATGATCACCCCGTCCCTTAAGAGAAGCCCACCAACAATGACAAAGCCAGAAAGAAAATCTTCTGGGCCATATTAGGTGCTTAAGCTGTGGCCAAGATTAACATGCCATTCCCACACTTTCCCATAACTATTACACAGTGACCTTCGCTGTCAGTGTTTCCATAAATTGGACTGCGAATCCTATTGCTATCAAAATGCCCAATCCCACATTTTGTTTCTGGCCAAAATTCGGAACTAGTACTGGGAATCACCTGGACTTTAGGCTTCCTTGTTCCTTTCTTCTAAAGCAACATTAGCATCACAATAAGTATAAGTGAATACTCTTGTCCTGTAACTTGGGCTCACGTAAAATTCATTTATCTTCACGCATTCGGGAGAGCTTGTTACATGCGAGTCTCTGACCCAGTTGCCTTATCAGGCATAACCAAATGTCTTGAAGCACAAAGATAGCAACAGTGGAACCTGGAATCAGAAACCAACATAAACCCTAACATAAACATAATCTGCAAAGTAGAATATGTAGGTAAAGAAGCGCCACATAAACAAAAATGTGATCTCTTCATTGGTCAATCATTCACAAACTCTGCTCTTGAGGCTCTGGTCAGCCCATATCCATAAGAAAAACTGCAGATCTACCTGTCCACCTAACCTCCTCCACATAATTCCATCTTTATAGCAGTGTCTAGGGGGATAATTATAGCAGTGTCTAGGGGGTCTAATTTATATGTTGTCAGATAGGGAACACGGTTGCATCAGCAATGATGATCCCTCCCCACCAACATAATGATCCACCCGATTTAATTGTAGAGGGACCATAGGTTTAATCACGACTGATACTACTTCATTTCCACTGTGAATAAACCCCTCCGACGGCCCTGTGGAGTAAGGCACACCAGAGGCAGACCGCTAATTCTGCCTACTTGATTTAGATAAGAGGAATTAAAGGTCAGTTTTCACTGCCCATCACCACCAGGAAAACCCTGGTGGTAAGGAGCAGAGAAAACTGCTAAATGCTCCCATTGCCATGGCAGTCCTGCTTTGGGATATTCTTTTTGATGAAAAAACAGAAAACTGTTTGGAGCGGAGCCCTGCACCAAACTGCAAAAAGCATTGATACGCACCATCGTGACGGCAGCTTCTCCATTGGCGGCTGATAGGGAACAGGGGTGAGGGGATGAGGGAATGGGAAAGAGGAGTGGGCGTGTGGAAAACAAAAACTTAACAGTCGCAACACAGCTGCCACCTCTCCTCCATAGCAGAAGGCACCTGAGCTCCCCTAAGCCAATCACAGTGTTGCAATGCAGCATCGTGATTGGTTGCCCTAAGCCAATCACAACGCTGAAGGCATGCAGATGGGGACAGGGAGCCTGTGCATGTTCCTCAAGATGCAGCATCCACAGTTATATCGCTCATTGATGCAAATCTAGAGGCTATTACAATTATTTGCCTCCCCTTCTGTCTCTAATTATCTTCTCAGATATTACTGACTATGGAAATGTGTTTAACTAGTAAGTCACATTTTCACTCTTCTTTGTGGCCTACCCAGCTTTTCATCAAACGTTGTTTAAACGCACGCTGCTGAGTTTGGTAATAATAACTAATATTTTTGGGTGGATAGAAGTTCCAATGTTTCTTGGGATATGCTCCCTTGTAAGGAACTAAGTATTCTGGTCACGCTTCGCCCAGTGACCGTTTTAAGGGTCGAATATATATGTTTAATCAATTACTTGTTGGTTAGCTTATTTCAACTGCTCTCTTTCTAAGGTTACATTTAAATAGATGATTTCATACATAACACTTTCGCACATACGGTTTGGAAAAGTGATCCACTTCTTGAACCAACTTACCTTTATATTCTGTCACTCATGTGTCGCACACTACCAGACGTTTTCTGTACATGACTTGTGCTGTGTGCCCCGTGGCAATGTTGTGTGCCACATTTGGTAGTGAAGCGTGCTCCCTTCTGATGATACTTTATTAACCTCTTTGACCACTTTGTGTACCCTTTGTAGCCCCATCCGAACTAATCAAGTGTTGCGCAAAAGTCACACTTCGCGTATGTGGGCAGCTGTTTTTTTCATGCCCAGGTCTACTTTTGGTCCTTGTCCGATCTTGTTTTACACCTTTACTTACATTCAAGGCTCTCTTCGAGTTGCAGGCTTGGACATTGAACAATGCAAAAGTTGCATTAGCATCACCAGTCAGGCCAAGTATTGCTTTGACCGCATAGCCTTGCCCATGGACAGTACATATCTTCTTACCCAGGAGGAATTCTTCCTAATCAGTTAATCACCTCAATAATGACAATTGTGATCATACATTGCCCTGAAATTAAATTAGGCCCAGATGTACCAAGCAACTTTGCGACTGCAAAATTTTGGATTTGAAAAATCACAGGTTTTGCACCCGCAGAAAGGCCATGAGGTAAGTATGAAACCCGTTTTGCGATTCAGAACATTCTGACTCGCAAAATCGGCTTAGCGACCCATATCAAATCAAAGTTTGGAAGGGGAGTGTTTGAGGCACTCCCTCCTAACTGTGAATCGGTATGGCACGTATCAATGGTTTGAGGCAGCATTTACCAGACCCTGAGTTACGGTGGCAACTGATTTGCAAAGTGGAAAGTGTCCTCTTGGGACACCCTTGTCCTTGTTAAAGATATTGGGTGACCTCAGAGGGAGTAGGCAGTGGTCTAGTGAACCATTGTCTGCTGCCCCAGAGGATTTCGCAAATGGGAAACTTTTAAGTGTTTTTAATGTAGCACTAGTCCATAAAGACACGAGCTGCTTCAAATAAAAGTTACTCATTTCAGAATCGAAACACAGAAATGGTGGTCTGCTCTCCCTTGCAGGCAACCATCCCTATGTTTGCAGCTAATCACAGATACTGATTCCCCTAAAAATTACTGGGATGGTTGTTCTGCCAACCCCCTGCAGCTAGAGATTTTATTAGTACCTAGGTCGCACCTCAAAATCAAAGAGAGTTTGCAAAACGTAGGTGCACAATTTGTGTGTGCTTTTTTGCGACATGTCTCTTAGTGCTTTTTTGCGACATGTCTCTTAGTGCATCTGGCCCTTAACTCTGTTAAATATTATGAGAAAAATTACCTCAAATCTTCATAAAATTCCTAAACTGTAACCACCAAACTACCAATCAACCTTTATATGAACAATACTTTACATTACAAGAAGCCTATGTAAAATACTTTCCTTCATGGAATTCAATTGTCAAAGCAAAACAAGCATTGGCATAGCCAATAGGTCTCGCCTTTGGGAGCTTATAAGTGTTTAGCCATGCAACAGTAGCATAACTAAACACTTATAAGGTCCCAAAAGCGAGACCTATTGGCTATGCCGAGCGGCCGTGCGGCCGCAAAAGTGAAAGTGATCGCGATCAAACGCAAAAGTGAAATTGATCGCGATCAAACATCAAAGCGTCCGTGCGGTCGCTAAAGTTAAAGTAGTCGCGGTAAAAGTGGCGAGCGCACCCGCGCACTTGCACTGTAGCCCTAGGCTGGCCTGGTAGCAATTTTTGGAGCCCTCTCAATAAGTCTCGCTAGACCAGCGCATGCGCTGGGTCAGGCGAGACCTAAAAAGGGCAGCGGCAACATGTCCAGCGGACTACATTCTCTTAAAGTCCATTTTCCAGTAATTTGAATTAGCACAGAGCTAATTTCCCTTGAGAGGGTTAAGGCCAACCTTAGCCATTTACAATCTGAGCACATATTAAAATGGGCTTCTGGACTTTAGGAAAAAGCTGATGCCAATATTTTTCCTTCAGGCCTTCAAATGGCCCCCTCTCCAGACAGACCTCTATGAAGATATCCATCATTGAATATAATCAATTTAATATGAACATCTTAATGTTTAAACAATGCCTTGTTTCGGCCTACTCTACATAAGAACAGTTGTAGCCTAGTGGTTAAGTAGCAAACTGTGGATTGGGGAGTCAAAAGTTCTAATCTCTTCTTCCGCACTTGACCACATTCTATGATGTTAGCCAGTTAAATCAGCTCGATGTGCCTAAGAACAGGTAAAATGTATTCCAAACGAAATTGACTTGTCTGTTTATTCACCTCTATCATGTGCAAAAGTGATAAATGCATATGGCACAAATGGTTCCAAATACCAACAGATTCTTTATCCTCTGACTCACATTTTGCCACCGACACACCCCACATAACCAACACTAACAACTTCACCACCAGCACACCTCTACAACAAACGCATGCAGAATTAAACATTCACCACAAAATCGCACCACCGAAAACATAATGCTAGAACACAAATCTTCTAAACTCCAAAACTAAAATTATAAAGGCTCCAGTTTGATCACTGGCCTTGAAAAATTATTTTTATAGTGCAATTCGACAGACAGGCAAGAATAGTACATTAATAGGCTAAAACCTCCCAGAGTAGAGAATGCTGACACTTCTTATATGGGTGTGCACCCTGAATATCGAATTCAGAAATATTGACTCAAAAGTTCAAAAAGTACTTTATTCGGTTTAAAAACAAAAACCATAAAAGCAACATATCAAATTACAATTTGCACAGGGAAAATGTAAGGGAAAACAGATCTAATATATTTCATCAAAACCCATAGCTTTCCGTAATTTAAAAACATGTTTAAAAAAACTTAAAACTGCAGTAACAGTTAAAACAGTATCCATTCTCTGAAGTTCTAAAAAAGCTGGCGACATTTATTTATTTTCAGCTCTTTGAGGAGTGGGACAATGAATTTCCTACGTGATAAAATATAAAAATTACAAAAAAATAAAATATGGATATCAGATTGAGTTCAGGAGTCATCACACGGGCACATAGGCAAATTTCGCATCCATGAATTCATTACTGGGAAGGACAAGAGTCTAAAAACAATGTTTAGTCTAAAACGGGTCAAAAGAAATCGATCATAATTTGACATCGGCAGGGTTAAATATGGCTGTACTTTGTTACCAATTACCAACAAGAGATGCGAGGTTACTGTTGTTTTCTTCATTTCCTCTCGCCTTCTCTTTTCCTCGAGGTATTCCATACATAGCTTATTCAACAATTTTCTGGATATATTGCCCATTGAGGGTGGGTCATCAAAATAATGTTGGCAGCCAATTTCAACAAGAAAGTGTTTAACGTAGTTTAGCCAATCAGATCCACCCACATTATCCAATCTTAACACATCCTGTAGTATAGCCCGATTCATAACACACTCATTTGTTGTCCATACCCTATGCCACAAGAGAATGGGTTGTGTTCTAATAAAGTCTGATATATGAGGTTGTCCAAGTTCAGTATGACAGATGTAAGTCGCCACACTTTGTGGTACTATCAGGACATCCCTCATAAACCTGTTCTCGGCCATTTGAATTGAGTCTATATTGGAATACCCCCAAAGACCCGAGCCATATAGGGCTACCGATGTGCACGTGGCTTTATATATTGTTAAAATTTCTTTTATCGGTTTCTTGCCCAACTTTTTAAAAAAATTCTTTAAGGCCATTATAGTTTTTAAGAACAAAAGGGTTCTGGCCTTTACAGCACTAGTCCACGCCCCAGATTCATGGAACAAAATACCAAGGTAAGGGAAAGTAGAAGTATATTCCAGTGGAACATTATTTATGAACATTCTTTTTATCTGCTTTCCTGGCCTAATGCCACAGTTCATGGAGAAGGTTTTACTACAATTAATTTTTAGGTCTAAACTTGACATAAACTTCTCAAAAGTTATTAACATATTTTATAGGGCCAAGGGGGTACGGGCCATTAGGACTGCATCGTCCGCATACAAGAGTGCAGGGATTGACCTCGTCCCAACTCTAGACATATCCCTGCACTCCTGCAGCAGGCGATGCTCAAGTCCATTTATGTAGACCAAGAACAAAAAAGGTGCCAAAACGCACCCTTGTCGTACACCACGACCCACCCCAAATTTTCTAGTACATTGGCCCCCCCTACCATAACGAACCGATGCTGTGGCTCCTGAATATAATTCTCTCAGAAAGCAGATAATGGAATATTCCACACCCAGCTCTCTCAGAATTGCCCATAGTTTCGCATGTGACACACAATCGAATGCCGACGTGAGCTCAACAAACGTAAAATAAAGACGTTCACCCTTTATCCTCGTATATTTTGTTTGCAAGATCATTAAATTTAAACATTGGTCAACAGTACCAATGCCCTTTTGAAATCCATACTGTAAGTCGCTCATTATCTCATTCTCCTCAGCCCAACTTTGTAATCTTGCCAGAATGATTCTCCCAAGGATTTTTATAGATGAGTCTTGAAGGGAGATTGGTCAATAACATATACAACTTTGTCTATCTCCCTTCTTGTATATAGGTACAATGACCGAAATGAACCAAGACGGGTTTAAACCCCTTGCAAAAGCTGCGTTAAAAAGTTGTACCAACATGGGTCCCCAGATCTCTATATTTGCTGTGTACAAATCTGCAGGGATCCCATCAGGCCCTGCGGCCTTGCCACCCTGTGTTGCTTTCAGGGCCGTCATAACTTCCTTCAGGCTTACTACCAATTTTTCAGCCCCTGCACCTATATTACCCCTTATTACAGAATCTATAGTATGGCATTCATCATGAGACTTATAGAGATTTGAAAAGTGCCCTACCCAATCCTCCTCCGCAATTGCAATCTCAATGCGTGCTTTAGGCTTATCATAGAGGAACGGGGTGTTTACGGCCCTCCAGAATGCAGATGCATCCCTAAGCTGTGATGCTGCACATAAAGCTTCTAGGGCCTCCTTTTTTATAGCATTTTTTCTATTTTTTAAAGCTTCATTGTATTTTTTCCTGCAGCCCCTTATTTCTATGACGTCTCGGGGTATCCTATGGATAGCATGTTTCAGGTCAGCCAGTGCCCTTGTACAGGCATTGTCAAACCAACTTTTATTACCCTTTGCCCTATTCTTAGCCTCCACCCATAGACGCTTCTTAATTGTGGCAGCTATTATGTTGAAGTGCTTAATTATCTGCTCATTGTTAGATTTTTCTCCCAAGCAGATATCAAAACTGTTTGAGCAAGCATTTAACAATTTACTTAGAAACATTTCTGGGACAACCTTACCCCATTTTAAGGTATACCCGTTCTGTCTTCCAAGGGCCACATCAGGAGCTGTACACACTGAGGTCTCATCCTCCTGCCGAACAAAAAATTGATTTTCAGCCTCCATTATTTGAGGAAGATGGTCACTCAATGGCAGCTCCATAATTTTTGTCTTGGTAATCTTGTGGCTACAACTATTTGAGGCAATAATAAAATCAATGGTAGAGAAAACTCCTCTACCAATGAAAGTAGGCAGAAAGGTAGAAGGTTTTTGGGCTATTTCATTTGCATAGCCCAAATCAAACATGAACAAAATATCGTTTAATAGGTCCCCCATTAGAGAATGGTCAAAATGGGTTAAGTTTACCTCCTGCTCTATCATTAAGCCACAAATACCCTGTTTACCCTTTGTGCAAAGTTGGCAATTAAAATCCCCCCCCCATACAATCATTAATTCCCTATCAGTTTTATCTGTTTCATGTGATATATCCTCCCTCAGCATTTTTAGAATGCTAGGAATTTCTTTCCTCGGGATATTGTTATAAAAATTTATAACAACCACATTAACTCCCTTCTTATTACTTAAGGTTATTAATTGATAAAAACTAGATTTAGGTGTGAACCGTGCCTGCTCAAAATTGAGCATGTTTGAGACAAACGTAATTAAGCCTCCCTTTGCTCTCCCATAATGCCCCCCCACAGCCGGAGTAAAAAAACTTCTATAGCCACTTATGTGCACTGGTTCAATAGACCAGGTTTCTTGGAGGGCCAAGATGTCATGACCATCTATGACAATATCCCAGGATGGATTTTTAATTCTCTCCCGTAAACCAGCAACATTCCAAAACAGGAATTTGCAGGTTTTCCTTATTTCATTTGTTCCAAGATCACATAAGGATGCTTTACCCAACGCTTTTATGGGTCGCGGGTAGCTGAAACTTCCATTATTTCCTCCCTCATTTAAGTCAAGGTAATTCAGGGTCTTACCACTATCCTTCCCAGGGTCAGCATGAGTCACTTTTTTAGCGATTTGTGCTTGTAAGTTTTCCTCATTGCCATCCCGGAGCCTCTGTTCATTTGCAATCCCAGCTATTCTACCAATATGCCCCCTAGACCTAATATTTTACTATAGCAAGTATCCTTCATATGTCAATCCACATATTCAAGGCCTGAAAGAACATCAAACCGATTGTGGGTTAGTACATTATAAGCGGGTAGAGCCATGCCTCTATTATTCCGCAAATAATTATTTCCATAATTAGTACCTAAAGTAGAAGGATGCAACTGCCTAAGGTGGGGATTGAATGAACTCTGAGGTTGCAAGAGGGGAGTCCAACTGTATCCATGTTGATCAAAAGCAAGCCTATTCACAGACTGCCTTCTTGCCTCCTGATTTACAGTATGTTGAGCTTGTGAATATGGGTAAAAATAACTAAGATAATGTGTGGAGATGGAGTCACTACTATTTGGCTCATACCAGTCCCCAATATGCCTAACAGCTCTATGATCTTTAAAATTTACGATAATTACATCCCCTATCTTATCTTTAGGACGTGTCCCCACCTAGTTAGTACGCCTAACATTTAGGATTTCCCCATTTATGTAGGCAGGCAAGGGTCTATTGTTACAAAGCCAATATATGACTTTGTTCCTTAGGGATTGATAATCTTCCCCATTTCCAAAAGGGAGCTCGGGAACACCCGTCATGACAATAGCATAGGGTGCAGCTTCTGGCGGTAAATCTACTGTTTGGTGTACATACCAGTTTTTATTATTAAAATTCCCATCCTCACTATCTTTGTTAACCATATTTTGTGATGGTACTGTTTTTCCTTCTGGGATCAGATTACCTTCCGTTTGATCACCGACTATATTTTGGAATTGCACCTTAGAAGCAGGCTTCCTCTTCAACAGGGGAGGTGTCTGAACTTTGATTGGGGGTCGACAAGTTTGTTTTTGGCCAAGCTGGGTAAATTTTTTTGGGGAGGTAGGACATATTGGGGCTTGAGTTTTAGCTGTCATCATTTTTACGGGTATTTTACTAAGGTTTATTTTAGTTAACCCCTTATCCAGGTCAGATAGTAGGAGTGTATTAGCTTCCACCTTTTTCTCGATCCGATCCAAATGCGTATCAATCAACATCGTCTTTTCTAGGAGGGGCTGCAATAATTTCACCAAATGTTAAATTTTTTCCAATAGGCCCCCCTCCCTAATACAAGGTTGGATTGCCTCTAGGGGAGCCGAGAGAAGACTCAGTGGATCCGCCACATCCCTCAAGGCTGGAATTGAATGCTTCTTTGATTTTAATGGACCACCCCCTGTTGTTTTATTTTTAACCCTAGGTGATAACATATCATTTGAGTTTGAGGGAGATGGAGAGGAAAATCTAGGGAGATATAATGACCCTTCATCATCGTTACCACTGTAAAAGCTCGGCAGAGGCTCACAGATATTAACAGGCGTGCATAACAGAGAGTCATCAGTGCAAATAATGACCGGCTCTTCTCCTTTATTCTCTGTATCTCCGTTATTTAATGACCCGGTGTGTTCTGGTAAGGTGTTGTTAGGATTAATCATTGGCGGGGGCGCAGTTCCTATATGCCCCAGAGCAGAACTTTTTCCCGTTAGTGACTCCAGGAAGAGGCCTCTTTTATGGCTAGCTGTTTCTTCTCTTTTTTGGTTATACTTCCCCCTACATCTCCTTTGAACTTTTTTATATTTTCTGACCAATTTTACGGGCGATAAGGCATGCTCTATTTCAGACCTAGAAGCGTCTTTTTGATCCTTATGCCTCACATCATGCACCTGAACTATAGTTGTTGCAACTTTCCTTACTTCAGTAATGGGAATACCGGGCACAAATGGATCCGTCACTAGAAGGGGCGCCTCTTCCTGAGTTGGTATGGAGGTCTCCTGTCCCAGGGATGCCCTTCTGTCATTATTGATCTGGTTTACCTTCCTAATCAGGTAATTATCCAGTGTGCCTAGCCCAGACGAAATAATATCAGTTTTTCCTTTAGTCATGGCGGTAACCTATACCAACAGCCAGCTATCAACAACTAACTGCCAGTATACTTCAGTAGTACAATCCTATAACAGTCAGCACTTTTTACCCAGTTACATATTGCAGTATGGAATCAAAGAGCCAAAATTAGTGGCCCAGCCCAGCCTCTTCTGGCCTCTGACGGCCGTAGACGGCCCGCCCTCTGCCCGGGCTCAGCCCGGCGCCGCCCGCGCGCGTCCCGGGACGCGGAGGGAGACGATGCTTATGAAGCGCCTCCGGGCGCGCTGGTATGCGGAAGTGGGCTGGACCGCAAAGGCGCGCGGGAGCTGTAGTCTCCCCCAACTGCGACCAACGATGTTGTATGGCGGCGGGGAAGACACACAGCGTAGGCACCCCGTTGACACTGCGCTGCTCAGGACCCAGGAGCCAGGAGATTTTGGTAGGTCTTGTTAGCTTCAGAGCGTAGAAAAGTGACTCAAAAATATTGAAAGGTAAGAATATATTTTCTATAACTAACAGGTACATAGATGTGGAATTAGGAATAGTAAATCCATACTTATCTATATGCACTTTCCTTTTGATATTTTGGCCCTCGGAGTTCTGTCTGCAATATTCTTGTAAGTCAATAGTCTTGGGCTCAATATTCAATAGTACAACCCTTCCATGGCATATATGTAAAAATACATGGAGTCATGTGCCCCATTAAACACCGGAAAGCTAAATAAAGTTATAAGCGGGCACAATGTTGAGAAGTATTTGCTCTTCTTAACATTGTACTATATTTGAAATGACCATTTTTAAATAAAATATATAAATGTGTAGATCCTGTACATTGGGGTACTTCATGTATCAAAATTCCACAAAATAGAACTACTGTTGGGTTCTTCTCAGGGGTAATTGAAAATGCTGAGAACAGAGTGAGGATAGCAGTAATAAACCTATCAATTACAATGGATCCACACATAAACATGGTAAAATTAATACACAACTAAGTTTTTTGTGCCGTTGACCATGTCAGCCGTAACAATATTTGCAAATAGAAACTCTCCAATGTAGACATAGCTTGAGCTACCCTGAAGTCATGCAGAGAATGTCCAATGTACTTATCAGTAATCTTCATTGCCCTGATGTCCCGTCCTCGACCCAGTGCTTAACTGGGTTTAGGACCTGTCCACCTATCTTGTCACTCCCTTTCCCAGTCTCCTTTCCAGATCTAAAAATCCCTGGACAATCATCCCCTATCCTAGAAACTCGATTCCCATCGTTTTCCTCTTCTTGGAATCCACTCCATCAGATTGCTGATGAAGGCCTCAAAGAGAGTGGGCAGTAAGTACTCAGAAGAGGAAGAAAGAATCAGAGTAATGATGATTACCTTGCCAGGATGTAATCTGGACATTGCCTCCTCATCTCCTTCCAAGTCCATTCCCTCTTTATTGCATATACACCAAAGCAGTATGTCTTATCACAATCTGAGTTATCAATCCTTTGAAAGATATACCACACGATAAAAAACAGGAGTGCAATAATACCACAAAATGTATTATGGAATGCCTAAAAGAAAGAAAAGCATGTCTTAATGCTTAAAGATAGACTAGAAACTTATGAAACAGCTGACCTTGGCCGGTAGTGCTGTACCAAACTATATTACATTTTCATGGCTACATTCTGTACTGAGAAATAAATGTGGCAGAAGGAGCATCCTAGGTTTCAATATTACAAATATCAACAATAGAAGAGCCATGCCCATGAGGCAGACATTCCCTTTGTAGAGTGAGCTTGAGCTGACTCTGGAAATTCTATGTCTAAATCTTGATATACTAAGGAGATAATAGCTTAATCCATTGGCTCAAAATAGCTTTGGAAGGCTTACAAGCTCTGTCAGCCTGATCAAACTTGGTGAGCAAACTGCCTGACTGCCTACACTCCGTGGACCCATTTAGGATACCTTTACAGCTCTTACCACATGTAAAAGGAGAAGCACAAATTCTAAATATGAAGCAAGCTTAGGATGTAAAAGTGGAAGAATTACTTCCTGATCCCTATGGCGCGCTGAATTAATTTTGGGAAGAAGTCTCGGTCACAATCGCAAATTCAGCTTGCCCTCGAAAATCTATGCATGTAGACAAAGGACATACCCCAGCTCTCCAGTCTTCCTTACTGAGGTGATAGCTACTTAAAAGAAAACTTTGAGAGTTAAAAATATTTCTGTAGCTTCTACCAAAGGCCCAAATTCTGATCTTTGTAAAAAAGCTAACACCAAAGGAAGATCCAAGATGGATGTAAATCCCGGTCCTTAGTCTTAATAGTTCAAACCCCCTTAAACATCTTGACACAATGGTCTCCATCCTAGACAGGTCACCCCAAGGAACCCTGAAAGCTTTAAGTCAAGTATCATTCTGTCCCATCCTGATGATTTCAGATCAAGCAAAACAACTGAGTACAATCCCAACTCTCTCGCCTGAGGTGGAAATGGAAGGATAGATTTTTTTTTCCTTTGTCAGCAGGAGAGTGCCATGCTGTTCTTTCCTTGCAGGACTAGTAGGTCAGGGATCCATAAGGAAATCAGAATACTTAGGGGAGTGACAAAATCTATCATGTAGGTTGAAACAAAGCCCGACATTCCACACTGGGTTTGAATATTCCATTATCGCGACATAGACAGGACTGTTGTTTTGAATTCCTTTTTCCTGATGAGAAGAATTACTGTTATGTGTGTTCTTCATTTGCAACTGAAATGAAATCATTGTACGACAAATCTTGTTTTCTGAGGCAGCTTCTCTCAAAACGTCTTTTATTTTTTACACAAGCCCTACTTTTGTGACAAACTTTTGTGTGTTTCTTGCTCTTGAAAGATTTGTGGTGAACCGCTTCTAGCTCTTCTCCAAACAGCTTGCTTCTACAAAACAGAATTCTGAGCAACATCCACTTTCCCAAACTCAAACGTAAATATGCAGGGGTAGCCACAATACCCCTAAAAGCCATTGCTGAAGCCCTTGCTGAACTTCGATCTGGGCAAGCAGCTGAGAGTACTCTTCTGACTCCTGAATATTTATAGATAGAGCCTGGATGTCTTTGACAATCAATTTTGAGGGGTACGCCGCATAAATCCCAGACTTCCTAGAAAGGCTAAGCCCTCTTCCAAGCACTCTCCACCTTCTTATCCACAGGATATGATATCACAAAGCACAGGGAAGCTGCAATTCACCCCTGACAAGAGGATACAATCTACCCATGGATCTTAGAATCAATGATCTGTCAGGATTCTTCCATTCTCTTTTAAGAAGACCTGTGATAGATGGGATGACAGGAACTTTTGGAATAGAGGGTCTCTTGAACAGACTGGCATTGTAGTTTGGATGAAAGATTTAAGATCACTGGCTGTAGCTCCTCTACTGAGATATATTCCCTTTGGGGTGGAAGAATCACCTGTGAAACCAAATTATGCTTCTTCAGAATCAGAAGACAACTTTGAAGACCAGTGAGAGGAGAATTAAAATTGAGAGTCCTCAGAGTCCAAGGTGAATGTTGAAGAGCTGATGGCAAACCTCTTTGTCTGTTAAAAGCATCAGACAAGAAGTTAACCATTTCTTGAACTGTCTTCTGGGCATAAGAGGAGATCAAGAACTTCTATGAACAGACCGATTCACTCTATGAATATAACTCTCCCCAAACTGGGAGAGGAAAGAGTGATGTCAATGTTGTGAATATTTTCCCATCATACCTCTTGAAGAGCAGGAACAGAATGAGTCCTGCTCTCTTTTGCCCTTATTTTACGAGTAAACTTGAGCACACATATCATTTTTATTAATTACTTATTTTTTCCTGTGCTTCTGCCTTACCATATTTACAAATAGCAAGAGAAATGTCTGCATATAAATGACCATTTCACTCTCTTTAACCTCCTTTCCAGTCTTGCTAATATTTTTTCTCAGGCAACTGTAAGGGAAGCCATATGCTAATATTCTTTTTTTAATATTAAAAAAGTCACATGTGTGAAAACCTTTCTCCTAAGGAGAATACAATGCCACTCACCCAGATTTTCAGAAAGCATTAATGGATGCTGGACACACTGCACCAATTCCCGCATGCTAACAACTGAAGTGGCATGCAGTGGGTCCCTGACAACACACAATGGGTTTGCCCCATGATCCCCCTGAACAAAGCGGTTTAAACATTGTTAAATACCAGCATCAAGTGAGAGCTGGCCTACATGCATTAACCACCCTAGCCCTCTATTACCTCACTAAAGTCATTCACATAGTGAGGAGGCTGCCTGCTCTCACAAACTCACCCGTCCACTTCCTATTTCTGTTTCACAAACCGAAGAGAACCCCTCCTCTGCCATAAAGAGGATGTTCTCCCTTTACCTCTTCTTGCTTTCTAGTCTCAAAAAGAAGATAACAAATATATGTTTCCTCACTTCGTTTGTGAAGGGCTTAGTAAGTGAGGCAGCCCGCCTTTACCAAAGTGTTTGGACGTTGATGCAGACACTGCAGGGCAGGTTGCCTCTCATCCATAAGCGCAAGGTAGAAGACTTCATTTTTATTGAATCGTGTGCCCTAACCTGGTTGGAGGACTCAGATATTTAACCTTTTCGCAGCTAGCCATCTCCCCCCTCTCCCATGCTAGGCCTTTTTTTTGGCTATATGGGATAGTTCGTGCTTAGGCCTCCATAACATTTTGTCCACAAGGCTTATGAATTCCCCTAGAGGGGCAGAGAAAATAGCCAAAATATAGCAGAATTTTGGATTTTTGGGGAACAATAGCAGAAAGGTGCTCTGAATAAAAGTGTCTGAGGTTTTTTCATAAAAAAGGGATCAACAAATGATTTGATGTGCTAAAGTCATCGTTCCAGCTTTCAAGAACATGCTGAGCTGAAAAAAATAACCGAAATATTAACCACAGTTTTGGCTGATTCTACCTATTTTTTGTGTGCTTTCAACCTACTTCCAGTTTGTGGAGCAAACTAGTGTAAACCAAGGGTGATCCAGGAAAGCTATTTATTTTTGAAAATTTGACAAAATTCACCAAGGGGCCGTGTAGATCGCTCAAGATTTTCCCAAAGGAACTAACTATTGAATTAAAGAAATATTGAAAACGAGTAGGAACAAATAGCCATTTGTGACAATGTTTTCATCTGTAACTTTTTGTCATGATGGGCAATTTACAAAAGCAATTTCCCTCTGCTAGACCCTTTTGGTTGTGGGGATATTCAAGGTTTGTAGGTTCTCCAAGAACCTGAGGTACCCAGAGCCAACAACTGAGCTGCACCCTACTTTGGGTTTTCATTGTGTACGGAGTACAGACCAACTCAAATGGTGAAATATTTACAGTGTTAAATAGGTATCAAGGTAACCTATGTATTTCTGAAATGGGCACAAGATATGGAGTTTAGGAGCAGTGGTTATTAGTACATCTTTGAATTTGTGGGTACCTGTACGAGCATATGATTTAGAGGGTATTTTTCAAAATGTCTTCTTTCTTGCACACTAGCTTACTTTTGATAGGCACAAATACAGGCAGCAAAATCCAATTGGTAATAATAAATATCCTACTATTACATGCTCCCACATGTCTTCTAATTAAAATGGCACTTCACTTAGATGGGTAGACCTTATTGCCCTTGAAAGGAAATGGCCGAAAACGCAACATGGATACATTACATTTTTCCACTCAACACTGGCCTGTTTTTTGCAAAGTGGGAAGTTGTAGATTTTGGGCCCAAGCTCAACCTGCACCTCAGGAAACCTAGCAAACCTGTGCATTTTTTAAAACAAGACACCTAAGAGAATCCAGAATGGGGTTTATTACATAGCTCTCATCAGGTTGTTATACCCAGAATCCATTGCAAACCTCGAACTTTGACTAAAAAAACAAATTGTTCTCACATTTCCATGATAGAAAGTTCTGGAATCTGCTGGAAGCGACAAACTTCCTTACACCCAGCATGCCTCTAAGTCTTATGATAAAAATGGCGCCTCACTTGTGTGGGTAGATCTAGTGTCCGCAACAGGAAAGGCCCCAAAATACAATGTGGAGACATCAACATTTCTGGTCACAAAAGTGATCTGATTTGGCAAGGGGGTAGTGGTACTTTTTGGGCCAGAGATCGACGGCCACCCAGGAACACCTATCAAATGCAGACATTTCTGAAAACAGAACACCCAGGGGAGTGTCCAGGGTGGTACGCCTTGTGTGGACCCCACAAAGTGTTCTTACCCACAGTGCCCTGCAAACCTCAAACTTTGCATAAAATTGCACATTTTCCTTGCATTTCTGTGACACAAACTTCTGGAATCTGCAGGAATCCACAAAGCTCCTACCACACAGCATTCTGCCAATTGTCCTGGTAAAAATGCTTCCTCACTTGTGTGGCTGGGTCTAGTGCACGCCAGGTGGCTGTTCACCCGAGCCTAAAAAGTACAGCCATTCAGCATAGAAGTAGGACGAAATTGGGACTTAGCCCAACTCTGATACCCCTTAGTATACATAAAGAAAAGCACCCAAAATCAGAATTTCCCTTCTTGCCAAAAAGATGGGGATTCTTTATTCTCCGGTGGGGTAGAAAGACTGTTGGGGTCATATTGGAGATGGAGGCTAGACCTTAAGATGTGTGGGAGGTTAGGCAGGCCACCCCCACACCTTATAGCAATAAAAAAGCTCTCTGGTGTCTAGTGCCCCTCCCACTGGGGTATATTTGTGTTAAAGACCTCTTATCTGCCCCCTGGGGGGAGGAGGCAGAAATACTGTTGTGGATCATTTGAGTGGTGGAGTTATTCCCAATTTCTAGATGGGCCACCCTCATCCATTTTCCACAAAAAAATCATCACAGGTGTCTATTGTGCTTTCTGCCCCGCCCCCGGGGCACCCTGGAGGTAAAAACCGCCACTATACCTCAGAGGGGCAGAAAAACATTTGGCCCATTGCAAGGGAGGCTGCTCCCCCCATCAAAATATAATCTCTGGTGGTCAAGTGGGCTTTGTGCCCCCCCCCCCGCTAAGGGCAAATTGGAGGAAAACGACTTGTATCTGTGCCTGACGGGGCAGAAAGTCTTCTGGCGGTTATATGGTTGGGTGGGAACTAGGCCCAAAGTCTGGGAGGGCCACCCCAACCCATTCTTCCTTTAAGTACTAATCCCTGATGTCTAGCTGGCTTTCTGCCACCGGGTGGGCCGATTGGAGGTGAGATCCTCCAATCTGCCAACAGGGGAGCAGAAAGACTTTTGGGCCCAGAGAAGGGGGGAGCACTAGCCCATTGCTGAGGGGGCTGCACCCCTCTCCAAATATAGTCCCTGGTGGTCTTGTGGGGTTTCTGCCCCTCGCCCAGGACAGATTGGAGGTAAACACCTGCAGTCGGGGCAGAAATACTGCTGGGGGCTGTATGGGTGGGTGGGGACTAGGCCTAATGCCCTGGAGGGCTGCCCCCACCTATTTTGCTTTATAAAAATCCCTGGTGTCTATTGAGCTTTCTGCCCCGGGGGGGAGGGGGGTGGGATAGAAAGACTTTTGGGCCCGGGGGAGGAGCCTAACCCATTTCCGGGGGTTGTCCTCCCTCCCTCTAAATATACCCTGTGGTGTTCTAGTGGGCTTTCTGCCCTCCGTAGACTCGAGGAAAACAACTCCAATCTACCCCCAATGGGGGTAGTAAACTGATTGGGGTTGTATAGGAGGGTAGGGGCTAGAACTGATGCCTGGGAGGGCCGCCTCCACCCATTTTGCTTAAAAAAGTCACTGGTGTGACTGCCCCTCCCCAGGGGGTAGATTGGAAATAAGATCCTCCAATCTGCCCTCTGGGTCAGGGACAGAAAGACTTTTGGGCCTGGGGGAGCATTTGCCTATTACTGGGGGGCACCTCCCCCTTAAAAATATTCTCTGGGTGTCTAGTGGGTGGATCTCTGCTTGGGGATCGCTCTTTTGCAGCGATCCCCAAGCAGGTATCCACTAGGGAGTGCTTGTAAAAGGGAGATTATCTGCTTTCCAATGACACCTCCCCTGTCCAAATCGGTGCTCGGTGGTCTGAGCAGTGAAAATGAAATGAGCCCATCGGCTCATTTCAATTTTAATATAATGCCATGCACACCGATCGTCATTGCATACAAAACAAAAATGCCTCGAGATGCTGGATAAGCTCTTTCCCAGGTTCCTAGGCTAAAAATAAGTGAAAGGAAATCCCTCTGGGGCTCGCACCAGAGGGATTTCCTGTCTCAGGTACGAGGACAGCCTGGAGCAATCCACAGCACACAGGACTTTTCCGAAGAATTTACGAGGTATTTTGCCGGCACGTTTGTAAGTAGGTGTGTACACGAGATTTTAAAGGTATAATTTGAATGGAACACCAGTTTATGCATTATGCATTTTGTGTAAATATATTGCCAGAGTATTGTGAATTTGTTTCAGTTAAAAAAGTAGATTAGTACCTATCTTTGGAAGCCATTCTCATGGGTTCAGCCTGTTGCTAAAAATAGTTTATCTGGTATAGGCAGCTTGGGTCCTCTCCATTCAGAATGGAGATTCCAGAGGCACCCCATGATTGTTTTTAGTATAGCTCAGCAATAAGTTGAATGATTTTTCTTGCCACATGGCCAACTTATTTATACAATCAGTTCAGTCTAAAAACCAAGGAAGGGAAAAGAGCTGAAAATACAAAGGGGATAACGATACAGTGGTTCCAGATGTACAAAACATGATTGACGTGGCTGTCTCTAAGGCATTCGAGGCAGATAGTAAGAGAAAGACAAAAACATCATAAAAAGAGGCAGGGTGACATGCAAAATCCTATCCCTTGCCTCCAGGCCTTCGTTCTGCTATTGCCATGATTTCATTCTGAGGGTATTAATGTAGATAAAGTGTGAGAAAGTTTGGATGATAATGGTTGTGCCCTTCTGGCCTGCTGGTCTTGGTTTCCTTTTCTTTGTCAGATGGGGAGGGATCAGTAATGGGTTCTGCCATTGTGTCTTCCTTGTGTAAATCACTTCCAGATTCCATTGTACCTGTCAAAGCTCAGGTCGACGGATTGGAAGTGTCGGGAGGGTCCGAACGAGGCACCCGCCAGAACACACCCCCTACCTCAGACAGGCATCATGACAGTCGCTGGTAAGGAGCCCGAAGACCTGTGAAGGAACTGGTCGTTAGATATAATCTTTCAGGCCCGTAGGCATAAAAGAAAGTCAGGTACTGTTGAAAACACGAAATAGTGTATCACTCTTTTCTTTTGGTTTTCTTGAGAGACTACTCTTGCATTGACCTCATACAGCCTACTTACCGTCCTCTCTGTTCTTTCCCCGAGCTTCCTGGGGGGACGGTGGACTGTCCCAAGAAGACTATCCAAACCAGAGCCAAGGAAAGAAGAACCAGCGAACGACACCTCAAGAGACGAGAGTCAAGCTCAGGAAAACGGTTTTGTGACCAAAGACTTGAATAAACCCTAATCATTGACAAACCAATCAAGCCTCCTAGTTTCTATTTCCGCCCATCCCTTCCACGGGAAGTTTAAAGGTTAGGTTTACAAAACAGTGATCTTTCAAGAAAGTCAGCAATAGCTATTCAAAGCTTTAGGAGGGATCTACTTTACTGTCTTCTGCATACCACTGGAGTCCTTTCACAAGTGGTGTAGTTCCAAGAATTTAGACCCTTCATTAGCTGAGGAGGTGGTGGGTCTATCCTGTCTTCAGGATAGGTTTGACTTAGGTCTTTCTCTTGCCACCTGAGGCTGCAATAGGCTGCTATTACAGCTTTTAAGGAAACTTGAGGAGTTGTAGGTTCTCGGAAGACTTATGTAGCTAGACTTTTAAATAGCTTCTGTATACCTAAGCCTTTGGTAAGGTATTTAGGTGCCGATTCGGATCCTGGAGAAACCGGGTACGAACCGTCGGTCGGAGCGTTTTCTCCGTCCGACTCGTACCCAGGAAAAAAACATTACAAACATGCAAGTACGATTCGCACGGAAACACCATCTCCGTACGATTCGTACAAAACACCGACCGACGAAAATATACATACAAATGTGATCCGGGAAAGCGCCGACGTGACGTCGGGACGCTTTCAGGCAGCGTTTCACGAACCAGGAAGTACGAACCGCACCGACGTCACCCCGCACGGATAAAATTCTCCGCCTGCCAAAAACTGCCGGGAAATCAGGACGACGCGCGCAAGGAGCACCTGTACGCGACGGACAGCCATGGACCCGAACCTACGTGTCATCCCAGCCCTCATAGCAGTCCACCTGCTCTACAGGAACCGCCGCAGATGCCGCAGAAGGTCAGAACAACACCCAGGGGCAAAGGGGGGGGGGGGGCAGGGGCAGGACACATAACCCCCACCCAAGTCACAAATCATACATGCCCTGGACATACCTGACCTTCAGGGCCTGGTCACTTCGAGGGGGTGGGGGCGTGTCCAGCAACGGAAGTGGATGCACACGCGAACCGGCAACACAACAAGTCCGGTACGTACCGTACCCACGCCTTAAGAGCGTGGGTACGAGTCGTACCACGCCCACCCCTACGTCACCCCAATAATGGCGGTACGGCCCGTACCCATGTTCCAAAGGCCTGGGTATGGGCCGCACCCCCACCCGTGTATGTACGGCACGTACCAACACCCCACCCGTGGATGTACGGACCGTACCCATACCCGCGTACGAATGGAGCGTACCCCCACCCCAACAGTGTATGTATGGAGCGTACCCCCACCCCACCTGTGTATGTATGGAGCGTACCCCCACCCCAACAGTGCATGTACGGACCGTACCCCCACCCGTGTATGCATGGAGCGTACCAACTCCCCACCCGTGTATGTACGGACCGTACCCCCACCCGTGTATGCATGGAGCGTACCAACTCCCCACCCGTGTATGTACGGACCGAACCCCCACCCCACCCGTGTATGGACGGACCGTACCCACACCCGCGTATGTATGGAGCGTACCCCCACCCCAACAGTGTATGTACGGACCGTACCCCCACCCGTGTATGCATGGAGCATACCCAGACCCGTGTATGTTCGGAGCGTACCCCCACCCGTGTATGTACGGACCGTACCCACACCCGCGTATGCATGGAGCGTACCCCCACCCCACCCGTGTATGTACAGACCATACCCACACCCGCGTACGTATGGAGCGTACCCCCACCCCACCCGTGTATGTATGGAGTGTACCCCCACCCCAACAGTGTATGTATGGAGCGTACCCCCACCCCAACAGTGTATGTATGGAGCGTACCCCCACCCCAACAGTGGATGTACGGACCGTACCCCCACCCGTGTATGTATGGAGCGTACATGGCCAGACACAGGAGGGGTGTGTGCAGAGTCCTCCCAGCAGTGCCCAGATGCAGGAGGGGTGTGTGCAGAGACCTCCCAGCAGTGCCCAGACACAGGAGGGGTGGGTGCCTATCACTTCCAGCAGTGCCCAGACGCAGGAGGGGTGTGTGCAGAGTCCTCCCAGCAGTGCCCAGACACAGGAGGGGTGTGTGCAGAGTCCTCCCAGCAGTGCCCAGACACAGGAGGGGTGGGTGCCTATCACTCCCAGCAGTGCCCAGACATAGGAGGGGTGGGTGCCTATCACTCCCAGCAGTGCCCAGACATAGGAGGGGTGGGTGCCTATCACTTCCAGCAGTGCCCAGACGCAGGAGGGGTGGGTGCAGAGTCCTCCCAGCAGTGCCCAGACACAGGAGGGGTGGGTGCAGAGTCCTCCCAGCAGTGCCCAGACGCAGGAGGGGTGGGTGCAGAGTCCTCCCAGCAGTGCCCAGACACAGGAGGGGTGGGTGCAGAGTCCTCCCAGCAGTGCCCAGACACAGGAGGGGTGGGTGCCTATCACTTCCAGCAGTGCCCAGACACAGGAGGGGTGTGTGCAGAGTCCTCCCAGCAGTGCCCAGACGCAGGAGGGGTGGGTGCAGAGTCCTCCCAGCAGTGCCCAGACACAGGAGGGGTGGGTGTAGAGTCCCCCCAGCAGTGCCCAGACACAGGAGGGGTGTGTGCAGAGTCCTCCCAGCAGTGCCCAGACACAGGATGGGTGGGTGTAGAATCCCCCCAGCAGTGCCCAGACACAGGAGGGGTGTGTGCAGAGTCCTCCCAGCAGTGCCCAGACAAAGGAGGGGTGTGTGCAGAGTCCTCCCAGCAGTGCCCAGACACAGGAGGGGTGGGTGTAGAGTCCCCCCAGCAGTGCCCAGACACAGGAGGGGTGTGTGCAGAGTCCTCCCAGCAGTGCCCAGACACAGGAGGGGTGGGTGCAGATTCCTCCCAGCAGTGCCCAGACACAGGAGGGGTGTGTGCAGAGCCCTCCCAGCAGTGCCCAGACACAGGAGGGGTGGGTGCAGAGTCCTCCCAGCAGTGCCCAGACACAGGAGGGGTGGGTGCCTATCACTCCCAGCAGTGCCCAGACATAGGAGGGGTGGGTGCCTATCACTTCCAGCAGTGCCCAGACGCAGGAGGGGTGGGTGCAGAGTCCTCCCAGCAGTGCCCAGACACAGGAGGGGTGTGTGCAGAGTCCTCCCAGCAGTGCCCAGACACAGGAGGGGTGGGTGCCTATCACTTCCAGCAGTGCCCAGACGCAGGAGGGGTGTGTGCAGAGTCCTCCCAGCAGTGCCCAGACACAGTAGGGGTGGGTGCAGAGTCCTCCCAGCAGTGCCCAGACACAGGAGGGGTGTGTGCAGAGTCCTCCCAGCAGTGCCCAGACACAGGAGGGGTGGGTGCCTATCACTTCCAGCAGTGCCCAGACGCAGGAGGGGTGTGTGCAGAGTCCTCCCAGCAGTGCCCAGACACAGGAGGGGTGGGTGCAGAGTCCTCCCAGCAGTGCCCAGACGCAGGAGGGGTGTGTGCAGAGTCCTCCCAGCAGTGCCCAGACACAGGAGGGGTGGGTGCCTATCACTTCCAGCAGTGCCCAGACGCAGGAGGGGTGTGTGCAGAGTCCTCCCAGCAGTGCCCAGACACAGGAGGGGTGTGTGCAGAGTCCTCCCAGCAGTGCCCAGACACAGGAGGGGTGGGTGTAGAGTCCCCCCAGCAGTGCCCACACACAGGAGGGGTGTGTGCAGAGTCCTCCCAGCAGTGCCCAGACACAGGAGGGGTGGGTGCCTATCACTCCCAGCAGTGCCCAGACATAGGAGGGGTGGGTGCCTATCACTCCCAGCAGTGCCCAGACAAAGGAGGGGTGGGTGCCTATCACTTCCAGCAGTGCCCAGACGCAGGAGGGGTGGGTGCAGAGTCCTCCCAGCAGTGCCCAGACACAGGAGGAGTGGGTGCAGAGTCCTCCCAGCAGTGCCCAGACACAGGAGGGGTGGGTGCAGAGTCCTCCCAGCAGTGCCCAGACACAGGAGGGGTGGGAGCCTATCACTTCCAGCAGTGCCCAGACACAGGAGGGGTGTGTGCAGAGTCCTCCCAGCAGTGCCCAGACGCAGGAGGGGTGGGTGCAGAGTCCTCCCAGCAGTGCCCAGACACAGGAGGGGTGGGTGTAGAGTCCCCCCAGCAGTGCCCAGACACAGGAGGGGTGTGTGCAGAGTCCTCCCAGCAGTGCCCAGACACAGGAGGGGTGGGTGTAGAATCCCCCCAGCAGTGCCCAGACACAGGAGGGGTGGGTGCAGAGTCCTCCCAGCAGTGCCCAGACACAGGAGGGGTGGGGGCAGAGTCCTCCCAGCAGTGCCCAGACACAGGAGGGGTGGGTGCAGAGTCCTCCCAGCAGTGCCCAGACGCAGGAGGGGTGTGTGCAGAGTCCTCCCAGCAGTGCCCAGACACAGGAGGGGTGGGTGCCTATCACTTCCAGCAGTGCCCAGACGCAGGAGGGGTGTGTGCAGAGTCCTCCCAGCAGTGCCCAGACGCAGGAGGGGTGGGTGCAGAGTCCTCCCAGCAGTGCCCAGACACAGGAGGGGTGGGTGTAGAGTCCTCCCAGCAGTGCCCAGACACAGGAGGGGTGTGTGCAGAGTCCTCCCAGCAGTGCCCAGACACAGGAGGGGTGGGTGTAGAATCCCCCCAGCAGTACCCAGACACAGGAGGGGTGTGTGCAGAGTCCTCCCAGCAGTGCCCAGACACAGGAGGGGTGTGTGCAGAGTCCTCCCAGCAGTGCCCAGACACAGGAGGGGTGGGTGTAGAGTCCCCCCAGCTTTGCCCAGACACAAGAAGGGTGTGTGCAGAGTCCTCCCAGCAGTGCCCAGACACAGGAGGGGTGGGTGCAGAGTCCTCCCAGCAGCCCAGACACAGGAGGGGTGTGTGCAGAGTCCTCCCAGCAGTGCCCAGACACAGGAGGGGTGGGTGCAGAGTCCTCCCAGCAGTGCCCAGACACAGGAGGGGTGAGTGCCTATCACTCCCAGCAGTGCCCAGACATAGGAGGGGTGGGTGCCCATCACTCCCAGCAGTGCCCAGACATAGGAGGGGTGGGTGCCTATCACTTCCAGCAGTGCCCAGACGCAGGAGGGGTGGGTGCAGAGTCCTCCCAGCAGTGCCCAGACACAGGAGGGGTGGGTGCAGAATCCTCCCAGCAGTGCCCAGACACAGGAGGGGTGTGTGCAGAGTCCTCCCAGCAGTGCCCAGACACAGGAGGGGTGGGTGCCTATCACTTCCAGCAGTGCCCAGACGCAGGAGGGGTGTGTGCAGAGTCCTCCCAGCAGTGCCCACACACAGGAGGGGTGGGTGCAGAGTCCTCCCAGCAGTGCCCAGACGCAGGAGGGGTGTGTGCAGAGTCCTCCTAGCAGTGCCCAGACACAGGAGGGGTGGGTGCCTATCACTTCCAGCAGTGCCCAGATGCAGGAGGGGTGTGTGCAGAGTCCTCCCAGCAGTGCCCAGACACAGGAGGGGTGGGTGCCTATCACTTCCAGCAGTGCCCAGACGCAGGAGGGGTGTGTGCAGAGTCCTCCCAGCAGTGCCCAGACACAGGAGGGGTGGGTGCAGAGTCCTCCCAGCAGTGCCCAGACACAGGAGGGGTGGGTGCCTATCACTTCCAGCAGTGCCCAGACGCAGGAGGGGTGTGTGCAGAGTCCTCCCAGCAGTGCCCAGACACAGGAGGGGTGGGTGCCTATCACTTCCAGCAGTGCCCAGACGCAGGAGGGGTGTGTGCAGAGTCCTCCCAGCAGTGCCCAGACACAGGAGGGGTGGGTGCAGAGTCCTCCCAGCAGTGCCCAGACACAGGAGGGGTGGGTGCCTATCACTTCCAGCAGTGCCCAGACGCAGGAGGGGTGTGTGCAGAGTCCTCCCAGCAGTGCCCAGACACAGGAGGGGTGTGTGCAGAGTCCTCCCAGCAGTGCCCAGACACAGGAGGGGTGTGTGCAGAGTCCTCCCAGCAGTGCCCAGACACAGGAGGGGTGGGTGTAGAGTCCCCCCAGCAGTGCCCAGACACAGGAGGGGTGTGTGCAGAGTCCTCCCAGCAGTGCCCTGACACAGGAGGGGTGTGTGCAGAGTCCTCCCAGCAGTGCCCAGACACAGGAGGGGTGTGTGCAGAGTCCTCCCAGCAGTGCCCAGACACAGGAGGGGTGGGTGTAGAGTCCCCCCAGCAGTGCCCACACACAGGAGGGGTGGGTGCAGAGTCCTCCCAGCAGTGCCCAGATGCAGGAGGGGTGTGTGCAGAGTCCTCCCAGCAGTGCCCAGACACAGGAGGGGTGGGTGCCTATCACTTCCAGCAGTGCCCAGACGCAGGAGGGGTGTGTGCAGAGTCCTCCCAGCAGTGCCCAGACGCAGGAGGGGTGCGTGCAGAGTCCTCCCAGCAGTGCCCAGACACAGGAGGGGTGGGTGCAGAGTCCTCCCAGCAGTGCCCAGACACAGGAGGGGTGTGTGCAGAGTCCTCCCAGCAGTGCCCAGACACAGGAGGGGTGGGTGCCTATCACTTCCAGCAGTGCCCAGACGCAGGAGGGGTGTGTGCAGAGTCCTCCCAGCAGTGCCCAGACACAGGAGGGGTGGGTGTAGAGTCCCCCCAGCAGTGCCCAGACACAGGAGGGGCGTGTGCAGAGTCCTCCCAGCAGTGCCCAGACACAGGAGGGGTGGGTGTAGAATCCCCCCAGCAGTGCCCAGACACAGGAGGGGTGTGTGCAGAGTCCTCCCAGCAGTGCCCAGACACAGGAGGGGTGGGTGCAGAGTCCTCCCAGCAGTGCCCAGACACAGGAGGGGTGTGTGCAGAGTCCTCCCAGCAGTGCCCAGACACAGGAGGGGTGGGTGCAGAGTCCTCCCAGCAGTGCCCAGACACAGGAGGGGTGGGTGCCTATCACTCCCAGCAGTGCCCAGACATAGGAGGGGTGGGTGCCTATCACTCCCAGCAGTGCCTAGACATAGGAGGGGGGGTGCCTAGCACTTCCAGCAGTGCCCAGACGCAGGAGGGGTGGGTGCAGAGTCCTCCCAGCAGTGCCCAGACACAGGAGGGGTGGGTGCAGAGTCCTCCCAGCAGTGCCCAGACACAGGAGAGGTGTGTGCAGAGTCCTCCCAGCAGTGCCCAGACACAGGAGGGGTGGGTGCCTATCACTCCCAGCAGTGCCCAGACATAGGAGGGCTGGGTGCCGATCACTCCCAGCAGTGCCCAGACATAGGAGGGGTGGGTGCCTATCACTTCCAGCAGTGCCCAGACGCAGGAGGGGTGGGTGCAGAGTCCTCCCAGCAGTGACCAGACACAGGAGGGGTGGGTGCAGAATCCTCCCAGCAGTGCCCAGACACAGGAGGGGTGTGTGCAGAGTCCTCCCAGCAGTGCCCAGACACAGGAGGGGTGGGTGCCTATCACTTCCAGCAGTGCCCAGACGCAGGAGGGGTGTGTGCAGAGTCCTCCCAGCAGTGCCCAGACACAGGAGGGGTGGGTGCAAGTCCTCCCAGCAGTGCCCAGACGCAGGAGGGGTGTGTGCAGAGTCCTCCTAGCAGTGCCCAGACACAGGAGGGGTGGGTGCCTATCACTTCCAGCAGTGCCCAGATGCAGGAGGGGTGTGTGCAGAGTCCTCCCAGCAGTGCCGAGACGCAGGAGGGGTGGGTGCAGAGTCCTCCCAGCAGTGCCCAGACACAGGAGGGGTGGGTGTAGAGTCCCCCCAGCAGTGCCCAGACACAGGAGGGGTGTGTGCAGAGTCCTCCCAGCAGTGCCCAGACACAGGAGGGGTGGGTGTAGAGTCCCCCCAGCAGTGCGCAGACACAGGAGGGGTGTGTGCAGAGTCCTCCCAGCAGTGCCCTGACACAGGAGGGGTGTGTGCAGAGTCCTCCCAGCAGTGCCCAGACACAGGAGGGGTGGGTGTAGAGTCCCCCCAGCAGTGACCACACACAGGAGGGGTGGGTGCAGAGTCCTCCCAGCAGTGCCCAAATGCAGGAGGGGTGTGTGCAGAGTCCTCCCAGCAGTGCCCAGACACAGGAGGGGTGGGTGCCTATCACTTCCAGCAGTGCCCAGACGCAGGAGGGGTGTGTGCAGAGTCCTCCCAGCAGTGCCCAGACGCAGGAGGGGTGCGTGCAGAGTCCTCCCAGCAGTGCCCAGACACAGGAGGGGTGGGTGCAGAGTCCTCCCAGCAGTGCCCAGACACAGGAGGGGTGTGTGCAGAGTCCTCCCAGCAGTGCCCAGACACAGGAGGGGTGGGTGCCTATCACTTCCAGCAGTGCCCAGACGCAGGAGGGGTGTGTGCAGAGTCCTCCCAGCAGTGCCCAGACACAGGAGGGGTGGGTGTAGAGTCCCCCCAGCAGTGCCCAGACACAGGAGGGGTGTGTGCAGAGTCCTCCCAGCAGTGCCCAGACACAGGAGGGGTGGGTGTAGAATCCCCCCAGCAGTGCCCAGACACAGGAGGGGTGTGTGCAGAGTCCTCCCAGCAGTGCCCAGACACAGGAGGGGTGGGTGCAGAGTCCTCCCAGCAGTGCCCAGACACAGGAGGGGTGTGTGCAGAGTCCTCCCAGCAGTGCCCAGACACAGGAGGGGTGGGTGCAGAGTCCTCCCAGCAGTGCCCAGACACAGGAGGGGTGGGTGCCTATCACTCCCAGCAGTGCCCAGACATAGGAGGGGTGGGTGCCTATCACTCCCAGCAGTGCCCAGACATAGGAGGGGGGGTGCCTAGCACTTCCAGCAGTGCCCAGACGCAGGAGGGGTGGGTGCAGAGTCCTCCCAGCAGTGCCCAGACACAGGAGGGGTGGGTGCAGAGTCCTCCCAGCAGTGCCCAGACACAGGAGAGGTGTGTGCAGAGTCCTCCCAGCAGTGCCCAGACACAGGAGGGGTGGGTGCCTATCACTTCCAGCAGTGCCCAGACACAGGAGGGGTGGGTGTAGAGTCCCCCCAGCAGTGCCCAGACACAGGAGGGGTGTGTGCAGAGTCCTCCCAGCAGTGCCCAGACACAGGAGGGGTGGGTGTAGAGTCCCCCCAGCAGTGCCCAGACACAGGAGGGGTGTGTGCAGAGTCCTCCCAGCAGTGCCCAGACACAGGAGGGGTGTGTGCAGAGTCCTCCCAGCAGTGCCCAGACACAGGAGGGGTGTGTGCAGAGTCCTCCCAGCAGTGCCCAGACACAGGAGGGGTGGGTGTAGAGTCCCCCCAGCAGTGCCCACACACAGGAGGGGTGTGTGCAGAGTCCTCCCAGCAGTGCCCAGACACAGGAGGGGTGGGTGCCTATCACTTCCAGCAGTGCCCAGACGCAGGAGGGGTCGGTGCAGAGTCCTCCCAGCAGTGCCCAGACACAGGAGGGGTGGGTGCAGAGTTCTCCCAGCAGTGCCCAGACACAGGAGGGGTGGGTGCAGAGTCCTCCCAGCAGTGCCCAGACACAGGAGGGGTGGGTGCAGAGTCCTCCCAGCAGTGCCCAGACACAGGAGGGGTGTGTGCAGAGTCCTCCCAGCAGTGCCCAGACGCAGGAGGGGTGTGTGCAGAGTCCTCCCAGCAGTGCCCAGACACAGGAGGGGTGGGTGCCTATCACTTCCAGCAGTGCCCAGACGCAGGAGGGGTGGGTGCAGAGTCCCCCCAGCAGTGCCCAGACACAGGAGGGGTGTGTGCAGAGTCCTCCCAGCAGTGCCCAGACGCAGGAGGGGTGTGTGCAGAGTCCTCCCAGCAGTGCCCAGACACAGGAGGGGTGGGTGCCTATCACTTCCAGCAGTGCCCAGACGCAGGAGGGGTGGGTGCAGAGTCCTCCCAGCAGTGCCCAGACACAGGAGGGGTGGGTGCAGAGTCCTCCCAGCAGTGCCCAGACACAGGAGGGGTGTGTGCAGAGTCTTCCCAGCAGTGCCCAGACATAGGAGGGGTGGGTGCCTATCACTCCCAGCAGTGCCCAGACATAGGAGGGGTGGGTGCCTATCACTTCCAGCACTGCCCAGATGCAGGAGGGGTGGGTGCAGAGTCCTCCCAGCAGTGCCCAGACACAGGAGGGGTGGGTGCAGAGTCCTCCCAGCAGTGCCCAGACACAGAAGGGGTGTGTGCAGAGTCCTCCCAGCAGTGCCCAGACACAGGAGGGGTGGGTGCCTATCACTTCCAGCAGTGCCCAGACGCAGGAGGGGTGGGTGCAGAGGCCCCCAGCAGTGCCCATGGAAAGAAAAAGGGTGGAGTACCCACAGATCCAATTGCCACAATTGTCAGTCAGGTGCACAAAGACCCTGCAGTACATGTAACACATGTGTGCGAGGCTGGGAGTACACACATGCATACAGCCTAAAAGGGAACATGTCCACATGAAGTCATGTCAACAGACTACATACACAAGTACAGTGATCACCAAGGATGCCACGAATGATGCAGGTGGAGACATCGCTCTGCATGCATGGCCAAAGTTGAAGGGGTCCGTCACACACCCAGCTAATGTAGACACAGCTCAGCGCAACATATTGGAAACACCCTGCAGGGAAGATGTCAGGGTACACAGAGGAAGGAACACACCTTGGGACAATTTCACCATGCAGTAACTGCTTACATGAACAGAGAAACTTAGCTAACACCTTGTGATGGCACACAGATACCAGGGTCCCCCCTATGACCAGCACACTACTACATTTCCCACACACCCAACACATGATCACCACCCAAAATCATGTAGCAGCCCCACCAACAGCAATACCACAAAAGCAGTAGTGTTCTAAGGAAAAAAAATGGCTTTATTCAGCATTATCAAAAAAAGTGTGTGTGGATAAAGTTCAATATTTACAAAGCCCATAGGGCAGTCCATGAGTCACAGCTGGATGGGGGACACAGTGGGACGCGTGTCCCCTAGCTTGCCTGCACGGTTCAGACCACCCTGTCTTCCACAGTGGGGGCATCATGTGGGGGGAAAGGACCAGGCACCGCAGGGACAGGAGGGGCAAGGGCAGGCGTTGTGGGTGCAGGGATGGAGGACTCCACCATAGGGGGTGGGGCAGTGCCAAAGGAGGTGGTGAGGATGGCGCTGCACACGTCAGCAAGGTCCCCCAGCGTATCCCCTGCACCCGAAGGAACCACAGGCCCCAAGGAGGGGGGGGGGAGGGCGGAGGAATGGGTCGCAGCCCCACTGGGGGAGGGTGTGGACAGGGGGGGCACTCAACTACCCTGACCGGGGACTCCTTTGCCCGCTTGCTGGGTGGTGTCACTGTTGGGCTCAGGGACAGAGCGGCCATGAAGGAATCTTTGCTGGATTTGTGGCCAGGAGAGCTGAGGGGAGTGGATTTGGAGGGAGTGGATTTTGCAGAATGCGGACTCCCACTCTGGCTGCGTGACTTACGTTTGCCCCCCGACCCAGTGGGTGTGCCTACCTCACCCTGTGTGTGTGTGCCAGGAGGTGTGCGCTTGCCCTGCCCTGCTAGTGTGGTGCCTGTGTCTGGTGGTGTGCGTGCATGCTGACGTCTGGGTGTACGTGGGACAGGCATGGGAGTGGGAAGTGTGGATGGGGCAGGGGTAGGGGGTGGGACGTAGTGCTGCAGGAGACCCACTGCTGCAGTCAGTGTCGTGTCTATGGACCTCAGCAAGTTGCGTTGGTCAGACTGCGCGGCTGAAATGCCCTCCAAGTATGCCTCCATCTGGTTCAGCACTTGGCCATGGAGGACATTAAGCGTCGCAGTCTGACCAAGCCGCAGGATGTCCACAGACTTGGCATTGGTTGCAGCAGTGGAGACAGGGGCAGGGGGTGCGGTGCCTGGCAAGAAGGAGACACGTGCTGACCGAGCACGGTGGGAAGGGACACGAGCAAGTGGGAGGCCGGTGATCGGAATGGAGGGGGCGGGTAGTGATGGAGTGCTGGTGTCAGCTGTGGGACCAGCCTCCGCCCCCTCGGAGTGCTCAGCCTCGGACCCGTTTGCGTCATAGTCGGTGGTGGATTGACTGGACAGGTCCTCCGCTGCACTCCCGTCGGCCTCCGTGCCACTCGATGTGCCAGACAACTCTGCACTGATGGCACTGGTGCTCGATCCCTCCTCACAGTCCGTGCCAGTGTCTCCCTCGGTGTCCCCCGACGATGCTGTGAGCA
The DNA here is from genome assembly GCF_964204655.1 of Triturus cristatus. Taxonomy (NCBI): domain Eukaryota; kingdom Metazoa; phylum Chordata; class Amphibia; order Caudata; family Salamandridae; genus Triturus; species Triturus cristatus. Next base: position 1,128,868,717 of record NC_140579.1, on the reverse strand, counting down.
AGGTGAAGAGACAGGAAATAATCAGACACCTGTATAAATATGTCACATGAGTCAAATCCACATAGGTCACAGTGCATAGCCTGAAAAGCAACATGAGTAACATCTACAATACAAGGCACATATGTAGGCCCTGCAACACACAGTTGGTTGACCCACCATGCCACTGACCAACTATGGAGAGCATGACACAATAGCAAATAACATGATATGGATTTGGACAGAGGAGCCAGGCACTGGGGACAATCCAGCACAGCATCTGCAGCACACAGCGTTGGCGTAAAAAGGGATGAGCAGGAACCATGTCTATTAACTGTAGGCACATGCTGCAAAGGCAATACTTAAAAACATGCCCAACATTAATGGGTCACTGCACCTTGAGTGTATGTCCACACAAACATCACACACTGGCCAGACCTAGCAAGGAGACTTCAGGTCTAGACATGTAGGCCTTGCCCGCACCAACCCCCTACATGAGACAATTTATTGAGACACAGGAAGCCCTTACATCTCTTAGTCTGGAATAAAAACACATGGCCTGCAAGAAATCCTGATTGGACACAAAATACCCCTGGTGCGCCGGTACAAATACATCATCTACAAATGGCCATCATCAGATCATTTTACCAAGACACAGAGGCACTGGCCCCCGTGAGTATGAACAAGGGACATTTGGTCAGCCTGTACAGTGGACACATGTAGCAGAGTTTACGTAGACACAAATGGTGCCAGGGTACAATGGCACAGAGCACAACCTATGCTGTAGACACAGAGATGGTCGACATTTTTGGATTACACACATGATACCTAGGAAAAGATGCCCCAGGGGACAGTAGTGGCCACACTACTCCATGGTCCTGAATGGTAATGACTGCAACACAAGCCACCATCCCTGCACTCTGCATATCTCACACTCATGCACATCATGTCACAGGCCACAAAATAGGACATGCATGCTGTAAAGCAATACACTTTAGAGACACACTCCTATGTCTGGACTCAGCATCAGTGACAACTGACATGGACCCCACAAGTACTGAACTGGACAGGGCACAGGCAAGGTCCCAAAACCTGTTACACACCACCCCCACACATGAAGCTGCAAGTATTGGGCACATCGATAAACTGCCAGCCTAGATAACCTTGTGCAAGTGTGACTACACACAGACCAGGGTACACATGCCAAGGAGGGGAAGGGAGGAAGGACAGCACCGCTACACTTTGGGGACCAGGAACTGCACTGCACATGTAAACCCTGGCAGTGTATCCATGCAACTGTGCACTTACAAATGCTGGTGACACACAACAAACACACATGTACCTACCCCCTTCCTGCTGCTGCTTTTCCCGTAAGCGCCTGTCCATGTCAGGGAAGACGACCGCCAGCACACGCTTGTGGAAGTGGGTCAGACGGCGGCGCCCATGATTCTTTTGGCTCACAGGTGAGTCCCCCAGCAGGACCCGTGCGATCCTCCGTGTCCAGCACCGGATATCCTGCCAGCGTTTCCTCACCTGGGCTAGGCGCCGCTTCAGACCATCCGTCTGTCTCACGGCACTGACGGCGTCCTTCCAGATCTGCTCCTTGGCACAGGCGCCTACCTGTGAGGATGAAAAAGTGAGACAACATCAATACACCTGCGACATGTCACAGAGACACACATTAGAACAATTTGGCTGGTTTTAACAGGGCATAGAATGCATCAAACTCATTACACCTGTGTCATAGGGACACTTTCCTCTGTGGAAGGCAAAAAGCACTAGGTGGCATTGTAGAGTACACAGGTGGCATGAGGGGTACGACACAATCAATCATCCAGGCTCACACTGTGCATCACAAGCGACACCAGGATTATGTGCAGCATCTCAAAGCAGTCACATGCCACAGGCCACTGAGGCGCCCTCAGCAGAGTACACAGACACACACAGCCACAGGACAATCACCTGCCATTGACAACTGCAGCTACACACCTCACTCTGCACATGTGCCACTAGACTGGGGGGTGTCACAGGTGTGGGGCTGGCCCATCACCGCAGACACACAGTACTGCTCCCTGCTCACATCAGATGGGCAGGGTATACCCATCCCTCATGCAGCTGGGGTGCTACACTCCACATATGCACTCACCCACATGACAGGGGACTTACGCACACACACCAATGTCCAGGGGACAAACACATCTTTTGGACACTGTCAGCACATGTACACTAAACAAACACACATCTGTGGGTACTGCCACCTGTCACACTGGGGGGACCACAGATTCACATGAGGACTGTAGTAACAACATTCCCAGGAGGATTAGACAGGCAGAATGTGTAATGCCACATGCAGTGATTGTCACAGTACACACAATGCAAGTGAGGAGAGCAGACATGCACCACAGCATGCTCTGGCTGGGAGACATTAGGCATTCCCCCACCCGGGACCCACCCTACAGTACATTGCATGTGTGTTACACCTGGACACAATGGCAGCAGTCACAGTCACAAAAAAGGGGCACAGTCTTTGCTAGTGGACTCAGCACTCACCTGAACCCCTGGTCGACCGTACAGCATGGGGTACTGTGGGAGGATCACATCCAGCAGGGCTTGGTTCTCCTCCTGGGTGAAAGGCTGGGCCCTCTCCACAGACCTGGACATGGTGCCAGAGGATTCACGAGCAGCAGCAGTGTAGTTGAATCAAAGGATGTGCAGGCAAGTGCTCTCTCATGGGACCTGGCTGCCTTATATCTACCTTGCTGCCCTGTTTCTTTCACAGGAGTACAGAGTGATTGGTCACTCACATTTGCATCCTATGTTTCCTCCAATCCCTTTAAACCTACCACAGTCAGTGGCTTTGCTCTTTTTTTTTTATTGAGCATGATGTCAACTCAACAACCACTTTGCAACAATGTAGATTCTTTCAAACCGACTTTAGCTGGGTACCTGATGAAAAAAATTCAAACTTTAAACTCGGTCTCCATGACAACCAGCATGCATGTAGGGCTTTATACTTGTCCCTCATGTGTCCCCTATGTAATTTGGACATTCACACACAGGTACGGTGAGTTCCAGGGCCCTAGGGCACCCCACATGCATAGAAACGGCCCGTACACGCGCATGTACGGGGCGTATTACTATGGGTACGCATACGCGAGCAAAGCCATAGTGAAACGGCCCGTACACGCGCGTGTACGGGGCGTATCACTATGGGTACGCATACGCGAGCAAAGCCATAGTGAAACAGGCCGTACACGCGCGTGCACGGGGCGTATCACTATGGGTACGCATACGCGAGCAAAGCCATAGAGAAACGGGCCGTACACGCGCGTGTACGAGCCGTTTCACTATGGCTTTGCTCGCGTATGCGTACCTATAGTGATATGCCCCGTACACGCGCGTGTACGGGCCGTTTCACTATGGCTTTGCTCGCGTATGCGTACCCATAGTGATACGCCCCGTACACGCGCGTGTACGGCCCGTTTCACTATGGCTTTGCTCGCGTATGCGTACCCATAGTGATACGCCCCGTGCACGCGCGTGTACGGCCCGTTTCACTATGGCTTTGCTCGCGTATGCGTACCTATAATGATATGCCCCGTACACGCGCGTGTACGGGCCGTTTCACTATGGCTTTGCTCGCGTATGCGTACCCATAGTGATACGCCCCGTACACGCGCGTGTACGGCCCGTTTCACTATGGCTTTGCTCGCGTATGCGTACCCATAGTGATACGCCCCGTACACACGCGTGTACGGGCCGTTTCACTATGGGTAGGCCTACGGCAGCACTCCCACAGTGATGGGAAACGTACACACGCCCTCAGAGCGCATGTACGGTGCATTTCACACCTGACAGTGGTGACAGGCAGCACACAGAAAGGAATAGAGCTGACATACTTGTCCAAGGCTGGACATCAAGGCATTGTCTGTGCAGTACTACATGTGTGGGGCACAGGTGTGTCAGGCTGTAATGTGGCACATTACTCCGGAGTTGTGAAGGCAATAGATGTATGATGAGATATGTACAGATGTCATGTGTGATGGTGGAGTATGTGCCAGACATCCCCTTCACTCCTTTGACATGTGTGCATGTAGTACAGAACACTTGTGAAAAGCGTCACTGCCATGGCACAGTCAACAACACACGCAACTGTCCCCTGATGCCAGCTACAGGGGTTTTCACACCTGACATGTGACTACCCGCGTTGCACGATGTGAGTATGTCATGTATGTGTCGTGTGTTCCCATTAGCTTGCTGTAGGTGTTTGGTCAAATGCATCTGCAGTTGCTGCAACCAACATGTGTCTGTGTGTAGATGGCCATGGCACAGTGTTACGCATACCACGCCACATGTGGAATCCGACGTAAGGTGTGTGTGTATGCATCGACACGGAGTTTCACAACAAGGACCTATCTGCATACTCTCAATGTATGTGGGATCATTCTTGAAATGTAATCCTTCATGGCAAGGTGTGTGGTCTGTCATTTTTCTATTACATGTGACCTGTGCCTCTAGTGTTCCGCAACCTGTCTGTACAATAAACATCCTTCCTCTGCACATATTTGGTTGTCTGTAACTCCTGTAATGCGTCTGCCTGCTCACTTACACTGGCCCACAGCTAGTTGCATGGCATTATGAGGTTGAGAATAAACGTTTGGAGCTGTCTCTTGGTAGGAGTGTAACATGGCTGGCATACGTGTCCAGGGCATATTGCACAGACCTGACTCTGTATGTAGCATATCTGTATTGCCTGTTGACCATGTGCTCAGTACATTGACATTGGTGGTGTACTGTACTCACTCTTCGTTGTCCCTTCTAATTCACTGCAGGGCTCCGCCTCTCCCTTGAGCAATTCCGGACTTGGCTGACATGCGGGAAAATGACTGTATACGCCGCTACCGCTTCCCCCAACGTTTGATTGAGGACTTGACGACACGGCTGGCAGCACACCTCCAACCACTACACAGGTATCCTGGTGCACTGACACCCAAGGTGAAGGTGATGGCAGCCCTACATTTCTTGGCCACGGGTACCTTTCAACATACCCTTGCCCATGTGGGTGGGATGTCCCAAACCATGTTAAGCCGTGCTCTGCATGATTTTTTAGAGGCCATGTTGGAGCACCTTGATGAGTTCATAAAATTCCCAACTCCTGAGCAGTTGACAGCTGTCAAGCGTGAGTTCTATGCCCTGGGAGGGATGCCCCATGTCATTGGGTCCATAGATGGAACACATGTGGCTTTGGTACCACCACAGGCACAGGAGGTAGCCTTCCGTAACCGCAAGCATTACCACTCCATTAATGCCCTTGCAGTGTGTCTTGCCAACATGGTGATTTCACATGTCTGTGCTCGTTTTCCAGGATCAGCACACGATGCGTACATCATGAGGCGTAGCAGGGTGCCTGAAATGATGCTGCAGCTGCGCAACGAACGAGCATGCATTGTTGGTGGGTATACTCTGCCAGTCCTGTATTTAACGTCATCTTCCTGTCTTACTGCTTCTCCTGACCCACTCTTGTCCATGATGTTTCCATGTAGGGGACGCTGGCTATCCCAACATGCCATGGCTGATCACGCCTCTCCGCAACCCCAGCACGGCTGCCGATTACCGCTACAACAACGCCCATGGGCGGACCAGGCGAGTGATAGAGAGGACGTTTGGCCTCCTGAAGAGCCGATTCCGTTGCCTCCACAAGACCGGTGGCGCACTCCAATATGCACCGGTGAAGGTCTGCAAGATATTCCTTGTGTGCTGCATGCTGCACAACATGGCAGTGGAGAAAGCTGTGCCACTCATCCTGGATCCAGATGAGCAGGACCATCCACCCGTGGAGGATGAAGGGCTTGGGCACGAGGCAAGTGATGTGGAGGAGGTGTCGGAGGACATGCGGAGTCGGCTCATACGCGACTTCTTTGCTTAGTGGTGAGTTCCAGTGTCTGAGTGTGCACGCATTGGGCTGTGTGTGGCATGTGTTGCAATGTGTGTGTCCATCTGCATGTCTTCCAAGTGAGTCTGAGGTGTGTTTGGATGTGTCACTCGAGTGATGGTGCAATAGAAGAATGTTTTTCCTGAGTCATCATTGTCACCTAGCATGTTGACAACCTAATACGTGTCGAGTACATGCACATGCATGCGGATGTACTTCTTTTGGCTGACTTCTGGTGTGTCTCCCATCCACTGGTACTTGCGCATGCTGTCTGCTGGTGGCATTGTTGTGCTCCTGCTATTCCTCATGATCACAGCAACATGTGCTGAATCAGCGTTACATGCACGGACAAGTTTGAAAATCTCCTTCGGGTAAGGGATGCAGCACGGCTTTTTGGGAGTGGTATTTGTTTTGAATGTGTGTGCACTGCTCCTGTTCATGTTTGGTTACTTTGCATACATGTAGAATCACCATGGGGCACATGACCTTGAGCAGAATTCACCTGAATTGATGGTCAGACTTGGTGACAGTCATCTGTAATGGGATTGTGATGGAGCCATCAATGTGTGTGACACTGGCCTCGGAAACATACGGGTTGCACCGGGTTGACATGGTGTGTGAATTCCCCATTAGGGGCTCAATGGTGTATAGCAGCAGGGGGTGTTTAGCTGTAACCCGTCACTTGTGTGCCAGTGCCATGGATTTCCAGCATCTGTGGTGCTAAGGGGGGTGCCAGTGTTGGCCACGTCTTCATCCACATGACCTGTGTATGTGTTGACAGAGTAGCATTAGCATTCTGACACACATGAGTAATAAAGGTGTCCCTCTGCCTCCAAGGTGCCTCATCTCTGTCAATGGTGGTCTGTTGCCACTGTGCATGCGGCATGTCTGGCATTGTTCTCAGAGATGGTGCATATGAGTATATGTGTAGAGTAGCAAGATGCAAGCTGTTTGTCAGGGATTAGATTCCGTTTTGTGCATGATGTCCATGGCTGTGTAGGTTTTGTGGCCTGTCAGTCTCCACGACGGCCACTGTGCCGCATGTGAATCCATTGCGTGTGTGTGTGCCATGTTGAACCAGACATTCCTTCCTTGACATGCACCTTTTGCATGGTTCCTTCCTGAGATACTTGTCTTTGTGTGCTACTTGTGGCATTGTTTCCTTGACATGGCGCATGCTGCTGCAGGCCCTGCTGCAAGGGCACCCAGTGTCCACGCAAACGAGCTGGTGTCCATCATGGATTGCTTGCTGACATGTGCTATGCTGATCAGCAGCATCTGTGCCTCATGCGGCAGCACACTCTGCATTATGCACAAGATCCCCAGTTCCATCCACCTCAAGGCAAGAGGGAGACCATCCCCCAGGTCAACTATGACATCCGTGTCTACTCCTACTCTGCACTCTATGGACATGTGCGTTAGAAATCCCATGATACTTGTCCACATCCAGGGTGCATCTGCACAGCTCGGCTACTACATCCAGCGACCAGGCCACATCAACGTCCAACAGAGATGGGGGGAGTGGATCACTGTCAGCTGCAGGATGACCTTCTCAATCCATGCACACCCTCAGGATGCAGCCCACACCCACAACACAAACTCGTGGCACTGTGATCCAACACCCAATTGTGCCATCTCCATGCATCCAACCTTGGCTGGCCCACCATTCGCCACATCCACCTGACTCAAGCATGCAGGACATGGTTCTGCCACGTGTCTACACATACCTGGGCCTCCACCCCAGGACACTCCACATGATCCCTGACCTCTGCGCATGACTGTTGCTCTTCTAAATAGGTCTGTGGGCACAGTTGTGCGGGCATCCCCTCAGCTGGTTGGGCCCATCACGGGTGAGTATAGTGCTCCATGTCTGTCTTGGATGGTACGTTGTGACCCATGTGTGTCCTGTGCCAGACTCAGACCCCAGGGTATGGTGGTTCGCAGTTAATTCAGAAATCAGGCATGGTTTGACTTTACAACACACACATGTAGTGGAATAATGCAAAATGACGGCATCATCTTGTGATTGTGATGAATTTTATTAGTGCTGGGGTACGTGTTTGGGGGGGTGACAAGAGGTGCTTGGCGGGAGTGTAGAATCCAAAGTTCACAGGGGGAGTTGGTGTCCTTGCCATTGACAGTCATCAGAGTCTGTGCCACAGTCTTTGTCAACATTGGTCAGACAGTGACCAGCAAGGCCATGTGGCAGAGAATGTTCTTTGCTGCTGTGCTGCTGTTGGGCCATGGGGCCAGGTGCCAGGCCAGGTGACCTGGGAGATGGTGATGTTCCGCTGACTCTCACGGTCTTTTGCGTGGATGACCCACCTTCCTGCGGGGACCCTCAGACGCCTGGCTTGACGGTGCAAGGGACGCTCCGTCAGATGATTCCTCCTCCTCCTCCTCCCTCCCTGGGGCTGGTGCTGCTCTACGCCTGCTGGCACAGGGAGGGTTTGCCAGGCTTTGGGCGATCTGACGGAGGGATTGGCTCATGTCCCTGTGCACCGCCAAGTGCTCTGCATGTCTTGCCTCCATCCTGGCATGATGCTCAACCTGCAGGGCCTTCATCTCATTGAGGGTCTTCACTACCTGGGCGATGCCTCTGGAGTCACGCCGGTATGCGTCCAGGATGGTTCTGACGTGTGCCATAGCCGGGTCCTGAGCCAACTGGGCAGGTTCGGGCCTCCGCCGTCCTCCACTCCCACCACCCCTGCCCACTTGCGCCTGGCCTGCCGTTGTGGGCACATCGAGTCTCCGGGACCTCTGAGGGATGGCATTTGCGGTGTTGCCTGCCTCCTCCTGGGTGCCCGAAGAACCTTGTCCCTCCTGGACAGACTGGCTGCGTTGTGTTGTGCGGGCAGGGCTCCTGGGTGTCTCCTGGGATGTGGCAGGAATGGGGGTGGTGGTTGGCACAGTTGTACCTGACGCAGGTGCTGCAGGTTGTTGGACACCAGAGGGGCCAGGTTGGTCTGGGTCATCCACGGAGTGGTGAGAGTCGTCGCTGGCGGTGGGGTCCTCTTCACGCAGAGCCTGGTCCTGTGAGTCTTCCCCCCCAGTGTTGGGGGGAGATCGACGACGTTGACCTGTGTGTGAGAGAGACAGTGTTAATTGTGTTATATGCGACATCCATGTTTCATTCTTTTTTGATTTGGCACAGTTCCTCAGGGTGGTTGGACTTGGCTAGCATTCCTCACACAGTGCACGTGTGCATGGGTATGTCCCTTGGCCACAGCTTTCGACACTTTACCTATGTGTGACACAATCTTAGTTGATGCATATTTAGTGAATGCAGTCAGCAGTGTAGTGAGCGGGCGTAGCAAGCCATGCAGAGCCGCCTTACGTGTTGCACTGTACGTGGCCAAATGGTGTATTTTCCATGCTATTTGAGAATGCAGGTAGGTAACTTTACAATTTGTGACAGGGTTCTGACGAACACAGTGGGTAGGTATACTGGGTGTAAGGTTCTGTTTGTGCCTGCAGCACGGATGTACTTGTGCACAGATTGACACATGGCCTAGTGTTTATAAAAGGTAGAAGGGGGGGGTTAAGGCACTGCCAAACCTTGTCTACATGCACACAGTCCACCTGCTGACGAGCGGACATGGCCACACCACCCAAGGGTGATTTGGTCTCCCTCTATCTCCCTTTCTCCCTCCCTCTGTCAGCCTCCTCCCTCTGTTCGTCTCCATTTCTCCCTCCCTCTGTCAGCCTCCTCCCTCTGTCCATCTCCCTTTCTCCCTCCCTCTGTCCGTCTCCCTTTCTCCCTCCCTCTGTCAGCCTCCTCCCTCTGTCCGTCTCCCTTTCTCCCTCCCTCTATCAGCCTCCTCCCTCTGTCTGTCTCCCTTTCTCCCTCCCTCTATCAGCCTCCTCCCTCTGTCCGTCTCCCTCTGTCTCCCCTTCTCCCTCCCTCTGTCAGCCTCCTCCCTCTGTCCGTCTCCCTTTCTCCCTCCCTCTATCAGCCTCCTCCCTCTGTCCGTCTCCCTTTCTCCCTCCCTCTATCAGCCTCCTCCCTCTGTCCGTCTCCCTCTGTCTCCCCTTCTCCCTCCCTCTGTCAGCCTCCTCCCTCTGTCCATCTCCCTTTCTCCCTCCCTCTGTCAGCCTCCTCCCCGTCCGTCTCCCTTTCTCCCTCCCTCTATCAGACCCTCCCTCTGTCCATCTCCCTCTATCTCCCTTTCTCCCTCCCTCTGTCAGCCTCCTCCCTCTGTCCGTCTCCCTTTCTCCCTCCCTCTGTCAGCCTCCTCCCTCTGTCCATCTCCCTTTCTCCCTACCTCTGTCAGCCTCCTCCCTCTGTCCGTCTCCCTTTCTCCCTCCCTCTGTCAGCCTCCTCCCTCTGTCCGTCTCCCTCTGTCTCCCTTTCTCCCTCCCTCTGTCAGCCTCCTCCCTCCCTCTGTCTGTCTCCCTGTGTCCACCTCTGTCTCTGTCCCTCTCTCTGCCCCTCTCCCTCCCTCTGTGTGTCACCCTCTGTCACCTCAGCCCAGCTTCCTGGGCACACAGAGTTTGCAGGTCTTTCAAAGGCCATTGGCTTGTTCATGTGGGTTTGTTTCTTCTCTGCCGGCACCCATTGGGCGGAGTGTCTGAGTCTGCGCTGCTGCTGTGGCGGTGTGTGCTGACACTCTTTCAGTGTGCTGCGTCTTCATTAGCTGCTGTTATGGGCAAATTGTGCCTTCATACCCATGTCGTCCTGCAACGCGGCCACCATTAGCAGGCAAAACAGTACTGTGTGGGGACACAATGTTTGTATGGCTGTGCCCTAAGCCATATGGGCTGAGGGCATTGTTGTGTGCTTCAGAGTTGCTCTATGTTAGTTTTGAGGCCCACCCTCCCGGCATCGGGGACATCCTGTCTTGTGTTGGTGTTTTGTGTGCCCTGTGACTTGGCATGGCCTTGCTTGGGGCATGGAGGCGCTAGTGGCATGTGTGTGTTTTTGGAGTGTGGTTGTGTCCGGTGCTGGCTTTGGGGGGTTGCGTGCATGATTGGTATTTGGGTTGTATATGGCGTTCCCCCCATGTGAGGTGAGTTGTTTGTGTACTCACCAGGCTCTCGGACTCCTTCAAGTCCGTCTACTCCCAACGGCGGCAGCGTGGCCATCACCTTCTCCTCCCAGGGATGGTAGTGTACCGGTCTGCGGGACGGACCTCCTCCAGTGATGTTGGCCTAATTGTGGTCGTCTGTCAGTTTGCGGCGGACCGTCCTCCGCAGATCGCACCACCTGGCTTGGCACTCATGCCTGGTCCTTCTGGTGGCCCCAACAGCATTCACGGAATTGACTATCCTCTGCCACATGTCTGATTTTTCTGATATGCTGGTCCGTCTGACCAATGTTCCAAAGAGCTGTGGCTCGACTCTGATGATTTCGACGACAAGGACCTCCAGCTCGACCTTTGTGAACTTTGGATTCTTGTTGGTGGGCCTGGTGTGGGGTGTGGATGGTTGTGGGGGTGTGGGTGTGGATGGTTGTGGGTGTGTGGGTGTGTGAATGTGATGAGGGTGTGTTTGTGATGGTGGTTGTGTGAAGGAGTGCAAGTGTAAGGTGTATTGATGGTTGAAGTATGGTGCAGTGCGTTGTCTCTGGGGTCTGGCAGCAGTGGATCTGTTGCAAAGGATCATGGTTTGTGTGTGTTGGGCCTTTTTATTGGTCCATTTGTGGGTGTGGCTGTGTTTGAACTTTGGGTGGGTGTGTTATAAGGAGTGGTAGTGGTTTGGGCCTCTGTTTAGCTGTTTGTCAGTTGCAGGTCAGTGTATAGGATGTATTTGGCCTTGTTGGAAATGTTTTGTGGTATTGTGTGCCTCAAATTGACTCTCCTTGTGTTTTTTTGGTTTGTCCTGGTTCAGTAGGAGTGTTTTTTGCGTCTGTACGGTGCGTACATGGGCCATGCTGTTGTACAGTGCTGTCCTTTGCTATGGCTTAGTACGACTCGTACATGCCCGATGTTGGGTGAGGGTGCTGGTGTGTGGGCCTGGGGTAGGGTGCGGACGAACACGGGCAGGGTGTTGGTCCGCACCGTCCATCGGTGGTGGTGTTTCACACGGTACATAAAAGGGGGGCTGGGTGTAGGGTCCGTACATACACGGGTGGGGGTACGGTCCATACATACAATGGTGGGGTGGGGGTACGCTCCGTACATACACTGGTGGGTGGGGGTTCGGTCCGTACATACACTGGTGGGGTGTTGGTACGCTCCATTCATACATGGGTGGGGGTTCGGTCCGTACATACACGGGTGGGGTGTTGGTACGCTCCATTCATACACGGGTGGGGGTATGGTCCGTAGATACACGGGTGGGGTGGGGGTTCGGTCCGTACATACACGGGTGGGGTGGGGGTACGGTCCGTACATACACGGGTGGGGTGGGGGTACGGTCCGTACATACACTGGTAGGGTGGGGGTACGGTCCGTACATACACTGGTGGGGTGTTGGTACGCTCCATTCATACACGGGTGGGGGTACGGTCCGTACATACACTGGTGGGGTGGGGGTACGGTCCGTACATACACTGGTGGGGTGGGGGTTCGGTCCGTAGATACACTGGTGGGGTGTTGGTACGCTCCATTCATACACGGGTGGGGGTTCGGTGCGTACATACACGGGTGGGGTGTTGGTACGCTCCATTCATACACGGGTGGGGGTACGGTCCGTACATACACTGGTGGGGTGGGGGTACAGTCCGTACATACACTGGTGGGGTGTTGGTACGCTCCATTCATACACGGGTGGGGGTACGGTCCGTACATACACTGGTGGGGTGGGGGTTCGGTCCGTACATACACGGGTGGGGTGGGGGTACGCTCCATTCATACATGGGTGGGGGTACGGTCCGTACATACACTGGTGGGGTGGGGGTACGGTCCGTACATACACTGGTGGGGTGTTGGTACGCTCCATTCATACACGGGTGGGGGTACGGTCCGTATATACACTGGTGGGGTGGGGGTACGCTCCATTCATACACGGGTGGGGGTTCGGTCCGTACATACACGGGTGGGGTGGGGGTACAGTCCGTACATACATGGGTGGGGTGGGGGTACGGTCCGTACATACACTGGTGGGGTGGGGGTACGGTCCGTACATACACTGGTGGGGTGTTGGTACGCTCCATTCATACACGGGTGGGGGTTCGGTCCGTACATACACGGGTGGGGTGGGGGTACGGTCCGTACATACACTGGTGGGGTGGGGGTACGCTCCGTACATACACTGGTGGGGTGGGGGTACGGTCCGTACATACACGGGTGGGGTGTTGGTACGCTCCATTCATACACGGGTGGGGGTACGGTCCGTAGATACACGGGTGGGGTGGGGGTACGGTCCGTACATACACGGGTGGGGGTTCGGCGCATACATCCGCGGCCGGGGGGCATTTTGCGCGTACATGCGGGGTCTGTGGTGAGGTGTTCGGCGCGTATGCGGGCACGTGTCTCCATGCTTGCTGTGGGAGTTCGGTCCGTACAGTGTTTTTTGCATACAGTTGTGAAATCGAAAGGACGGGGGTGATCGTACTAGCGCGGTCGGACTTCATTTTTCCGATTCGTACGGTAAATCGTCCGGGGATGTGTCGGACACAATTTCCGACCCGAGGACGTGTGGGGAAATGTTCCGGATGTGATTCGTATGGAGTTTTTCCCATGCGAATCGTACTTGGCAGTTTGTACGCTACTTGTACGATTCGTACGGTAAAAAGACTGGATACGAGTCGTACGGGGAACATTTTTCCAGGATCCGAATTGGCACCTTAGTATCAGTTTGGGATTTGCTTTTGGTTCCTGAATGTTTGAAGAACTCTCCATTTGAATCTCTAGTGGCAATCTCTTTGCAGTTCTTATCTTAGAAGATTTTCTTCCTGATAGCCATCACCTTAGCCAGATGACTAGGAGAGAGTTAAGCTCTCTTTCCCATAGATTTCCGTATCTGAGGGTATCTTGACATAGGCTTTGTTTGACCTGAGAACCTTGGGAGGGTCTGCCCCCAACTTTTTCGCCTGCATCCCTCCATTTTATTTATTTATTTATTTGTTTATTTATTTTTGGCAATTTTTAAAGCGCTGCAATTACCCATAGGTGTCTCGGCGCTAGCAGCTAAAGGCTAACTAACCAGATAATAAACATTGAAACAGTGGATAAAGTGATCTACAAGAATGTCATTGGGAAAACAGCCAAGTCTTTAGCTGCTTTCTGAAGACAATCAAAGATGGACTAATCTTTATGTTAAGGGGAAGGGAGTTCCACAATTTCGCCGCTGCTATGGTGAAACATCTGTCTCCCCAGGTCACTTTTCTTGTTCTGGGAATCTGAAGCATGTGAGCCGTGTTGGAACGCAACGTTCTGGGGGTTGCCAAAGGTTTAAAGGAACTTCTCAGGAATCTAGGTCCCGTGTTATTTATTGCCTTATAGACAATACAGAGGGTCTTGAACTTCGTGCGGCTTCTGACTGGAAGCCAGTGCAGTTGGTCGAGATGTCCAGAGACAGAGCTGTATTTGGGAATGCCCAGTAGAATTCTGGCGGAGGCATTTTGTATTAGTTGCAGTTTGGAGATAACCTTTTTTTGAGCATTGAGGAAGAGGGAGTTGCAGTAATCGATGCGAGAAAACACCAGTGTGGATATGAGTGTTTTTCCCATAGCTATGGGAAGGTACGGTAGAAGTTTCTTTATTTTCCTTAAGATGTTAAAGGAAGATGACACTGCCGAATTCGCATGATGATGGAAAAGGAGCTTGTTGTCGAATATCACTCCCAGATTTCTAACTTTACTGACAGGTTGTGGTGGGGTTCCTAATTCCTCAGGCCACCATGAAGGGGACCACACAGGTTGAATATTTCCAAACAGCATAACTTCTGTCTTAGCTGAGTTGAGTTTTAAGCAGTTGGAAGCCATCCAACTGCTAATGGCCCTCATACCATTCTTGAAATTTGCTGCGACCGTGGGTCCATCTTTGTGAATAGACAACACCAGCTGAGTATCATCAGCGTATGTTGTCAAACTGATGTTATGCTCCTTTATTACCCTCGCTAAGTCCGAAACATAGATATTAAAAAGGGTCGGACTTAGCGAGGAACCCTGAGGGACTCCACAGGGAAGGCTGAAGGTGGGTGAAGTAAAAGTGCCCAACTTGACCGCTTGGCTACGATCCGCCAAGAATGATGCAATGAGGTCCCTAGCTTTATGTTTAATGCCGATGGCCTCGACACGGCCGACCAAAGTTACATGATCGACCGTGTCGAAAGCCGCCGACAAGTCCAGCAGTATTAGGACAGCCTGGCCACCCTTATCCATTGTAGCCCTGATTTCATCTGCCGCCTTGATCAGGGCGGTCTCTGTTCCATGACCTTGCCGGAAACCAAACTGGGTTTCGTCTAGCAAGTCATTAGTATGAATGTAGTCAGAAAGTTGTTTATTCATGACCGATTCAAAGATCTTGGCAGGAAACGGCAGAGATGCAATGGGACGATAACTGGAGGGTAGTGTGGGATCTAGGGAAGGTTTTTTAAGAAGCGGCCTGATAATGGTGTTTTTCCAAATGGTAGGATAGGATCCAGTGACAAACATACTATTGCAGATACGTGCAAGTGGCATAGAAATAATGTCTGGGATGTTATTGAGTATGGATGGATGACAGGGATCCAAAGGGGAACCAGATTTGATTGACTGAATTAATTTGTGAATGTCTTGTGGATTCGTGCTGGTAAATTCAGTAAATTCAGTAGAAGCTGTCAGAGTCTCGTGTAACTCAGAGTCAGAGGTGTCGGAGATTATCACTTTAGGGCTGAAATCCTTGAATATGGATGTGACCTTTTCAGAGAAAAAGTCAGCCAGTATGTTACAGAGATTTTGAGACGTTTCCGTCGGGGGGTTAGAAGGTTCAGCAAGATGGTTGACAACTTCAAACAGTTTCTTCATACTACATCGGGCTTGGTTTATTTGGGCAGTATAATAGATGTTTTTCTCCGATACTATGCTCTGCTTATAGCTAAGAAGTGCAGCTTTGTAGGCAATCTTGTCTGCTGAGTTGTAATTTTTACGCCAATGTCGTTCCTTGTTACGACAGTATTGTCGTTGGAGTCTAAGGTTTTCGGTAAACCATGGGGCCGAAGGGGTCTTCCTGTTGCATTTGTGTGTTTTAAGGGGGGCCAAGGTGAGAAAAGCTTCTTCCAAAATAGAGGTGTAGGTGGCTGCTGCAATATTTGGGTCGTGTACAGTGTCTATACTTGCAAAGGCGTCAGTAAGAATCTGTGCAAGTTGATTAAAGTCAAGGTTTTTCCAATCTCTGGAGGTAAAATCAGGATTTACAGACGTGGTGTAGGGAGCTGTAGTTTTTGTTCGTATGTCAAATAAAATAGCAAAGTGGTCAGACCAAGTTAAAGGAAATATGACGTTTTTGATAATATGGGGGTCATTAGTAAATATACCGTCAAGCGTATGGCCAGCTTCATGGGTTGGCTCTGTGATCAGTTGTTCAAGACCTACAGCAAGCAGATCATTAGTAAGCTGATCAGTATCTTTATCTAACAGAGAATCGAGATGAAAATTAAAATCTCCCAGGAGAGTGAAGTGTTTGTGATCTGCAGATAGCTCGCTCAGTTGATTAAGTTGAGAGAGAAAGATAGAACGAGAGCCTGGTGGTCGGTATAGAAGAGTACCTGAGAATGTTTGGTTGGTGGTGAGGGTAATCGTAAAAGCCAACGCCTCGCAACTTGAATGTTTAAGGTCGATGGTTTTCACACGAAGGCAATTGCGGTATATTATTGCAATCCCCCCGCCTTTATGGGCAGAAATACGATCCTGCCTATGGACACAATAGTCCTCTGGCATCGCAGCCTTAAAGTCTGGCCCTGATGCATTGTCTCCCCAGGTCTCAGTCAGAAATAGGAGATCAATAGCATAATTGTTGAGCAACTCCAATATGTCAATTTTATGACAGGGGAGCGAGCGGGCATTAACAAGTGCTGCGTGTATAAGTTTCTGGGAATTAGGGGAAATGTGGGTTTGGGTAACCGTGCTCTTATTAGTGCACAAAGTGCATAGGAAAGGACCTCCAATAGGGTCAGCTAATAAGCATGTCGGAGGTATATGTACAGTCTGAAATGTGTTATTAAAATGACGAAGTTCATTAGCAGTGTAAACTAACCTTGCTGAGGGTGACGATGTAAGGGGGGTGGCACTGGGCTCGGTCCAGGCTCGGACGGGCGCAGACGGGCTTGGCTTAGGCGCGGCTTCGGCGCGCGCCCGGCGCGCCCGCTGCGCCAGCCCGCTGCGCCGTCTGGAGACAACGCACATTATATAGCTAGTTGAGGAGGGCGTGAGTCCTGCGCGACTAGAGCGCTGACCCCGCTATCCCCAAGATGGCGCCCACCGCTGCCAGACGCGTCAAGAAATCGCCACAGACAGAGGTAGGGAAGTATTGAAAGAGCGTGTCAAGGGTGTCAGAGTGCCTACAATAATTCCCAATTACATTCTCGAAATTAAAAGCCCCCAAAAAGAATTAACGAACTAAATACAATTTTATCGCAGCCTGGTGCAGAAACGCTAAGGAACACAGTAAAAACACAATAAAAACAGTCTCGGTTGTGTATCTCTGGTATAGCGCGATTAGCTCGCAGCCCCAGTCGCTATCACAGGGGAGAGCTTCTTAGGCAACGCGGCCACCGGGAGGCTGGCTTAAATTTACTGGGAGGGCGTGAGTCCTGCGCGACTAGAGCGCTGACCCCGCTATCCCCAAGATGGCGCCCACCGCTGCCAGACGCGTCAAGAAATCGCCACAGACAGAGGTAGGGAAGTATTGAAAGAGCGTGTCAAGGGTGTCAGAGTGCCTACAATAATTCCCAATTACATTCTCGAAATTAAAAGCCCCCAAAAAGAATTAACGAACTAAATACAATTTTATCGCAGCCTGGTGCAGAAACGCTAAGGAACACAGTAAAAACACAATAAAAACAGTCTCGGTTGTGTATCTCTGGTATAGCGCGATTAGCTCGCAGCCCCAGTCGCTATCACAGGGGAGAGCTTCTTAGGCAACGCGGCCACCGGGAGGCTGGCTTAAATTTACTGGGAGGGCGTGAGTCCTGCGCGACTAGAGCGCTGACCCCGCTATCCCCAAGATGGCGCCCACCGCTGCCAGACGCGTCAAGAAATCGCCACAGACAGAGGTAGGGAAGTATTGAAAGAGCGTGTCAAGGGTGTCAGAGTGCCTACAATAATTCCCAATTACATTCTCGAAATTAAAAGCCCCCAAAAAGAATTAACGAACTAAATACAATTTTATCGCAGCCTGGTGCAGAAACGCTAAGGAACACAGTAAAAACACAATAAAAACAGTCTCGGTTGTGTATCTCTGGTATAGCGCGATTAGCTCGCAGCCCCAGTCGCTATCACAGGGGAGAGCTTCTTAGGCGTACCCATTTTTGCTGGCTCTAGGACTCTGCGCACTTTAGCGCTGCTAAAGTGCTTGTGCTCTCCCCCCTACAATATGGTAAATTTGGATCATATCCAATTGACATTTTTAATTTACAGATACGTCCCTAGTAATATGCACTACAGGTGCACAGGGTCTGTAAACAAAATGCTGCAAGTGGGCCCGCCGCACTGATTTTGTTGCCCACGTAAGTAGCCCCCTAACCATGTCTCAGGCCTGAAATGTCAGGGCCTGCGTGTGCAGTTCGCTGTCACTATGACTTGGCAGGTAAAACTACTTGCCAAGCCCTGAACTCCACCTTTTCTTACACATAAGTCACCCCTAAGGACAGCGCTCGGCAACCCAGAAGGCAGGGTACTATGTAAGAAAAGTGAAGGACATGTGATTGTATGCTTTACATGTCTTGGTAGTGAAAAACAGCCTATTTAGTTTGTCACTACGGTGAGGCCTATTCCCCTCATTGACAAGCATTGGAAATTCCCTTACATGCTTCTAAGTGGTAATTCCTGATCCCAGGGGAGCAGCTTTATTATGCTTGGTATGGGTGGAATAGTAATGATACATGTGCTTTGCTGGTAAGGTTGAATTTTAAAATACTAGCTCAGAAATGGCATTTTCAGACAGTGGGCATTGTTCTGCTCTTAACTTTGCTCTATGTGATCTCCAGCCTGTCTCCAATACCCATCTGGATGAAGTGACAGATCCAATTCATGCATTCCTCCCCGACAGCTACAAACCCAGGAAGGCCAGCAGTGGCTGAACACCCCTCTACTTAAATCTGCATTCCCATGGCCGGCCACAGCAGACAGGAGGAAAGGGGGCTCACACTGGGACATCAAGAAGTAATGACCTGACCCCACACAAATGGCTGGTGATTCCCCATAGATGATTTGGCAGACAGGACTGGCTTGAAAGGGGTGCTTAAGCACTTCAAAACCACTCTTTGAAGAACCCCCCCACATCAAAAGCAAATTTAAGAATAAGTACTGGGTCTCTGACCCTCCCAAATCAGACACTTCTGGACCTACATTGAATTGCTGCCAGAAGAACTCTTGGGGCTACCAAACGGACTAAACTGGAGTATTATCCTAGAAGGACTGCTTTCCTGCATGTTGTCCTCCTGCTTGCTGCTCTCTGACTCTGCTGGAAGGAGAGCTGAACTCTACCTTCCCTCCAAAGTGATCTCAAAGGGTGTGTTAGCTTTTCTCCTATGTCTGAAGTCTCAGGGACACAAATTACTTCCTGCAGTTCTGCTGGTGCTGCTGGACTCTGCCTTCTATGAGTCCTACCCTTGCCTGAGGTGCCCTCTACAAGTTCTGGGCTTCAGAAGTGGGTTCTGGAGCTGAGTTTCCTCCAAATCTGACAGAACGCAGTGTGAAGCCCCACAAATCCTTGCCGCACAGCTAACAGCCTCTCAGAACCAACACCGGACAACGCAAAGCCTCGCCATGCAGACTGCCCCAGGATCCAAGGTACTGTGTTCAACGTGTCCAAGTGGGTTTCTGTAGTTTGACAGCGCTACATTACGGTTGGCCTGAACTTTGGATTTGCATTGGTCCCTCATGACCTGAAGTAACCTTTTTAGTGCTACCTGCTTCTAAGCGTTTTATTGCATTTACTGCTTTCAAATTCAATATTTCAACCTCTACTTGATGGACTTTGATCATTTTGGTCTTGTTTTATTCAGATAAATATTCTCTATTGTTCTAAACTGTTGTGTAGTCTTTTTGTGGAGTATTTACTGTGTTGTTGTATCGGTCATTCCACAAATACTTTACACATTGCCTTCTACGTTACTACTGCCTGCTCTGGGCCAAACTACCAGGTGGTGAGCACAGGATAATTTGGGATCGTGTTGTGACTTACCCTGAATAGGATTGTGGTTCCTACTTGGACAGGGCACATACCTCTGCCAATTAGAGACCCGATTTCTAATGGGCTTATTCTAAGAATAGGTCTGAAATTCAATCCAAAGGTGACATCTCCTTTTCATTAGGGTCAGGGGGTAATTTTAACTGAACTGGCCTCCGATTCATCTTGGGGTCAACAATCCCCTCATTCCTTGGATGTCAGAAAAACAGTTCTCGTTGACATACAAAGAGTCTCTTCATTCAGGAGTGGAATCTTTTTTAGTTTTTTGTTCGTTTTGGACTTTTTGTGAAAGTGTTTCAACCTTCAGTCTTTGAGTAGGTTGGTTAGAGCTACCATTATATTGGCATACAGCATGTAAGATGCTCCCTGCCAGTTGGATTCAGGGCATATCTACTTGTGGCATGTCTGCTTCTCAGGTCGAGGTCCAGGGAGCGTACATTTTGGAAATCTACAGGAAGGTCAAATGAGATTACCCTTCTACGTTTGCAAAGCATTATCAAATTTAATGGGGGAACTCTGATTACGATGATTTGGGTTCCTGGGTTCGTTTAGTAGCTCCTGAGTAATGGTTTTCTTGTTTTAGGGCAGCATTATAATATATGAAGCATTTTATTTTGACTCCTGTGATCATTTACATGCATTGGGGCTATTATTGCCCTTGATTAAAAAAAGCTTTGGTATCCCTAACTATGTGAATGAATGTAACAAGGAAGATAATAAGGATGCAAAGCCATAATTACTTACCAGTAATTTCATTACTCTGAGTTATTCTTCCTTGTTACAGTCAATAGTTCCAACCCTAAACCCACCCTTTTCTGGGAGGGTAATCTGCCGTAAAGTGACGTAGACGCTCCGGATTGGTGTGTTAGCGTGAGTCGCGCTGGGATTGGACAGAATACGGAGAAGCCGTGAAGAAGTGATTTGCAAAGCTTAGTTGAATAAGAACTTTTGAAAATAAAAATGATGTACTACGATCCACCTGAGAAAGAGAGAAAATCATGGTTTGGAAAAATCAAAGACCAATTTAAAAACGATAAGCCGATTGTGACTAGGTAAGGACAGAATGATGAGGTTGGAACTGAAACCCAGACCTACCCAATTTGAGGCTTTGACGGAATGGGAAGAAACGATGTATGAGAGAGAAAGGCATCGGAGTGGGAGAAGGTATAATTATATATTTGGTAGACATTGTGGTCAGGAAAGTCATGATGACAGAATGAGAAGATGGCAAAATGCGAATAAGACTGATGGTATGTTTCCTCTGAGAAATGCTGGAGAGATGAGTGGTAGAAAATGCACAGAAAAGAGAAATAACAGGGTCAGGAGGTTACAGATATGGAGTGAGTGAATCTGAAGATGAAGTGCTAGAGGACATGTTTTATAAAAAAACACCTCCATATCAACAGGATTCTGCGTTGGTGACGCCAAGTGCACCGGCAAAGGAGACTGTAATGAATAAAAATTTTGAGCAAATGCCACATAATTTGGACAAAATAATCCATTTAAAGATTCTGAAATGTCACAGACCATAAGAACTGAACCCGAAAAATCTGCAGAGTTAGCTAGAACTACACTGGAATGAACGGAAAAGATTAGAGAATTAATTAAGAACATGGAAGCAGTGACTGTGCCTGTAACTATAGGACCAGTGATACCTGTTTTTGATAAACAAAAGATAGTGAACATTGTTTAACAGTCCCATATAATTGTGGAATGCAAAAAGAGAAAGAAAGGATTAGTTCAGGAGAAAATGAATGGAAAGTTACTGCAGGAATATCAGGATTGAGTACCCCTAAAAATGTAACTGTAAATCAAAGTCCAGCGAGTAAGACTCCTATGGCAACAGAATCAGCAACGGAAACCCCAGAGAGAAAGACAGATAAAATGAGAATAGAGACAACCCCTGAAGGACCAACATCGGAAGAATTAAGTGATTGGTTAAGAAGCTTACAGAAAAAAGATACAGAACCACAACCTTTAAATGTAGCAAAATTAAAAGTGACTTTGGAAGAGTTAATTGTAGGAACAATTTCAACTGAAAAACTAAAAGCATATCAAGATGAGGAGTTAATGTTTTTATGTAAAAGCATAACTTGGAGAGCAAGGACTTTGCATGAAAAATTAGAAGAGACAGAAAGTGAAATGGGAATTGATTTTGAGTAAATAATGTAATTACAGAAGCCATACAGGGTAGATTTTTCTGAAAAGGATATTGAAAACTTGACTACTGCAGGGAGATTTACCCAAATTAAAGAGCTGATTGCATTGTTAAGAAAATGGGGTGATGTGGATCGGTGGAAAAGTAGATGGTTTAGAAGGAGAGAGGAAACTACAGACAAGGCCTCTCTAGCTTTCCCAGTGAGATAAAAAGAGTCAGTGGTAACAGAGTGTCCCATGAGAGAGATTCCTGGAGGAGGATATGTACATGTTCCATGGACTAGACAGGATATTGTGTCATTTACAAATGATTTTCCAAGGTTAAGAGAAAAACCAGTTGAATCGTACCGACAGTTAGAAAGGTTTGTCAAACTTTCAAAGGTGTTGTGGATAGATCTGAATGGTCTTTTTGATATAATTGTGCCTGCAGATTTATGGGCAGATCCTAAGACGGGAGCCCCCGATCCAGAAGTGATGAAAAAATATGATCAGGTAATTACTTTCTTGAAAAATAAAGTACCTTCGAAAGAAACTGACTCGGTAAAGATTGACAGAACTCACCAGGCGGCTAAGGAATCAGTGCATGCATATTACGAAAGGTTATTGTTGGCTTTTAAACAATACAGTGGAGACGAGAAATTAAATGAAAAGGATTTGAGTCATTTTGTGTACAGATTTGTTTATGGTTTAAAGCCTGAAGTTAGTGAAATGATTAAACAGCATACAGTAGATTGGCAAAACAAATAGATAGATGAAGTGTTACGTCATGCAAAATATTTTAGTGATGAAATTGAAGCCAAATAACATAAGTTGAAAGAAAAGGCAATGTGGGCACAGGTTAAGGTAGCGGAGAGACAATAAGCCCAGTTAATTGAACAAGCTAACGAAATAGGGCAAGAAAAACAAAGGCCTAATATTGGAAAAGGAAAAGGACAGATTAGCATAGATGAAGCTAAAAAGAAATGGCTGTGTCATAATTGCGGAAAATTAAGGCATTGGAAATCCGAGTGTAAATTGCCACCGAAAGCTAATGGTGATAATTCATCATTAAATCCACAGGTGCAGAATGAGGTGAGTTGCCAACCGCCGCGGCAGCAGCAGGTTGTTACCCAACAGTGTCCGGTGCCAAAGCCACCTTTTCCACAGAACGTAAATCCTCAAAGATACAGTAATGAGACAGGATTCTACAACGAAGAACAGGTAAGAAAGCTACCGCGCGCTGGTGCTGTTTCGCAGTATTGGCTGCAACGTGATGAGAGTGAGTCAGAAGAGAATTATTGACGGTGCCTATGAGAGGAAGAGGAGTGCGTACTTGGCACAACTCTAGAGGTAGACCAGACAGGACCCTTTGTGGATGGAAGGTGAATGAAGTAAACATTACTTTCCTAGTGGATACTGGTGCTACTCGTTCAACTGTTAGATCAGCTGAAGTGAAAAATCTTCCTCTCTCGGGTGAAACAATCCAAGTAGTTGGAGTTTCAAACAGACAGATAAAAGCCTATCTTACCGATCCTGTAAAAGTTAGAATAGGGAAATCCACTGACATGCATCATTTTGTCGTATGCGACACTAGTCCTGTAAATCTGTTAGGGAGGGATATACTGTGCAAGAT
This sequence comes from Triturus cristatus, assembly GCF_964204655.1. Classification (NCBI taxonomy): domain Eukaryota; kingdom Metazoa; phylum Chordata; class Amphibia; order Caudata; family Salamandridae; genus Triturus; species Triturus cristatus. Next base: position 1,128,844,764 of record NC_140579.1, on the reverse strand, counting down.
GAATTGCACCATCTTTTGTACACCTGATGGTATAGCCTTTGAAACTCCCTACGAGGATGTCCTGTATAGAATGACAATGGCAAATTCAGAACCTGAGATCACTGAAGCTTTTATTGTATTTGATCCAGAAGGATTACCTCAAGAGTTAAAAGAAACAGTGAAAAAGAAGTGTGGGATTTCACAGGAGAAGATGTTGGATTAATGAAAAGGGTAGATCCTGTGAAGATAATTGTAAAAAAAAGAGTAAATTAACCGAACATTCCTCAGTATAAATTAACACCAGAGATAATTGCAGGAGTAACGCCTGTAATAGACAGAATGATTGAACAAGGAATTCTGAGAGAAATAATGAGAAGTCCATGTAACTCTCCGATCATGGATTTGAAAAAGCCAAATGGGACCTTTAGGATAGTACAGGATTTGGGAAAGGTGAATAAAATTGTTATTCCTTGCTGTCCCATTGTGCCAAACCCTTCGGTAATTCTATATCAGATTCCCCATGATGCAGAATGGTACACAGTCATTGACTTGTGTCATGCTTTCTTTTCTATTCCATTGCACCCCGATAGCCAACAAATCTTTGCGTTCCGGTTCGGTGAGCATATTTTGGCATGGTGCCGTATTCCTCAAGGGTATACAGAGAGTCCTTCAATATTTAATCAGATTCTAAAGAAGTCACTGGAAGATTTAAAATTTAAAATTGCCAGGAAGTTTGGTGCTTGTTCAGTACATCGATGACTTATTAGTGGCATCGAAGACGCGAGAAGCATGCGTGGTTGACACAGTTACGCTGTTAAATCTTTTGGCCGATGGAGGACTTAAAGTTTCCCCATCAAAATTGCAGTTTTGTCAGAAAGAAGTACAATAGTTAGGTCATAAGATTGAAAAAGGCCTGAGAAAAATAACAATGGACAGAATTAAAATAAGTAAAGGAATGAGAGCACCAATGACACAGAGAGAAGTCAGAATGTTTCTTGGAATGGTGGGATATTGTCGACAGTGGATCAGCAATTTCTCGCTGATCGCAAAACCACTAGTACATTTGACAAAGACTGATGTGAAAGATCCCCTTGAGCTAAATAAAGAAGAGATTAAATCTTTTAAACAATTGAGAGACAGCTTGTGTGAAGCACCGGCACTTGGAATGCCTGATTATGAAAAATAATTTGAACTTTATTGCAGTGAGAGAGATGGATGTGCTCTTTCCGTATTAGTGCAGAGACATGGAAGATTGAGGTGACCGATTGCTTATTTTTCAGCTGTGTTCGATCCAGTAGCTGTAGCATTGCCTGGATGTTTGAAAGCTGCAAGAGTTTGGAACTAAGTGAAGGAATTGTAATGGGATACCCAGTGAGAGTGTTTATTCCCCATGATGTGGCGATCCTTTTGACAAGAAGTAAAACACAGTTCATGAAACATAGTCGTCTAACTAAATATGAAAAGGTGATTTTGGGTGCTACAAATGTGAGTCTTGTAAGATGCACTAATGTGAACCCATCAACATTACTACCTGATGCTGTGAATGCAGAGGTGAAAGATGATAGTGATCATGATTGTTTGGAAGTGCTTGATTTTTGCACCAAACCGCGTCCGGACATAAAAGATGTGCCTCTGAAAGAGAGAGACTATGTGATGTTTGTGGATGGGTCATGCCTAAGAACTGCAGAAGGGATTTTGAGTGCTGCATATGCTGTGTGTACTGTAGCGACTGTGTTGGAAGCAACTTGTTTGAGAGGAGTACGATCTGCTCAAGTTGCCGAGTTATTTGCACTGATTAGAGCATGCAAGTTGGGAAAGAATTTGCGAGTCGCTGTGATTACTGACAGTCAGTATGGGTTTGGAGTGGTGCATGATTTTGGGCAAATTTGGTCCCAAAGGGGTTTCTTGACGTCGAGTGGCACTCCAATCAGAAATGCAGAAATGGTTGGAAAATTACTTGAGGCAATACAGCTGCCTAAACAGATCGCTGTTATAAAATGTAGCACACACAGGAAGGGAACTGACTACGTGTCAGCAGGCAATGAATTTGCCAATGATTTGGTGCAGTATTGTGCACAAAACCAAACTTCATTAAATCGTAACAGGGAGAAGGAAATGAAATTATGTCCCTTGCTTTTTACTAACACCGTAAGTACATGGGATGAAGTGAGACAGTTACAGGAAGAGGCAGGGGATAACATCAGGATGTGCACCATGAGAAGTAGACAGACTTTGGGTTTACAGAGATGGAAGACCAGTGATGCCTAATAGCATGATCTCTACTATGGCACGGATGTACCATGGACAGGCCCACATAGGCAGGGATGTCATGATTAGACTTTTTAAACAGACCTGGTATAATGCAAAGTTTAGGCTTATAGCTGAGAGCCTTTGTCAGAGATGTCTGATATGCCAGCAATTTAATCCAGGAAGGAAAACTGTGGTGAGCTGGGGAACCATAGGACGGGAGGGAGGTACTTTCACTTGTATGCAGCTTGATTTCATTGAAATGCCCTCGTGCAACAGGCTAAGATATGTACTGGTAATTGTCTGTCTGTTCTCTTGTTGGGTTGAGGCTTACCCGACCAGAAGGAATGATGGAGTTACTGTAGCAAAACTCCTACTGAGAGAGTTCTTTCCTAGGTTCGGTTTCCCAGTAACGATTGAAACAGATAGAGGAACCCATTTCCAGATTGAGTTTATAAAATTGGTTTGTGAAGCATTGAATGTACAACAGAAACTGCATTATGCCTACCGACCAGAGGCTTCTGGAGTGGTGGAGCAAATAAATGGCACCATAAAGAACAGATTGGGAAAAATGTGTTTGGCCACAGGTCTAAAATGGCCAGATGTCTTGCCTCTAGTTCTAATGACCATTAGATCAATTCCTGATAGGAAAACTGGTCTGAGCCCCCATGAAAATTATCATGGGTAGAGCGACGAGATATGTTTTCATTCCTGTCAACAAACTGCTGCCTATATCTGATGATTTCGTCTTGGATTATTGCAAAGGATTGGCTGATATGGTACATTCTGTGTTTCATCAGGTTGGACCAGATGCGGCCACTCTTGAAAAGAAGCCAGCTCACGACTTGAGTCCTGGAGAATGGGTCCGCACAAAAGTACACAGAAGAAGAAATTGTCTGGTTCCACGCTGGGGAAGACCACGACAAGTGATTCTGATGACAACAACTGCTGTGAAGTGTGCAGGGGTGAAGAACTGGATTTATACCAGTCACACTCTTTGAGTCCCAAATCCGGAAGATCAATCTGAAGAGGAGCAACGAGAAGTATCAGGTACCAGTTCCGAATCAGAATCGGAAGAAACAAAAACAAGACAAAACCAATAAACAGGAGAAAAGGGTCCAAGTCAAATTGTTGGACAAGAAAATATACCACTAAGAAGACGCCTTGAAATTTCTGATACCATTTCAGAATCTGAGACAGAACCAGTGGGTATACAAGAAAGAATAAATGATGATACTGGGAAAACTGAACAAGTAATCTTTGGAAAAGAAATCCTGAGTACAAGCACAAGAGATATTCCCCCCGAAGTACTAGAGATAGAAGGTGAGGAATTAGATACAGAGAGTGAGGGTGAGGTAATTGCGGAAGAACCCCGAGGAGGTGCAGGGACACAACACACACAGGTAGAAAAAGGGACAGATAGTCAGCAGGAAGATTGCGTGGAAGAAACACGAGGAGGGATAGATACAGACAGTGAACCTGAAATCTTGAGGATAAAATCCAAAGAAGGTGAAATCCAGACGGATACAAAATCCGAAGAAAGCAAAGCAGAAAGTAAAGGTGGAAGAACTTTGAGGAAAAGAGCTTGGGAAACAGAGAGAGAAGGGAAAAGGATCTAAATTGAAAAGGCCTTTGAAAGAAGAGGTTGAGATACCGACTAACCAGAATAAAGTCTGATAATGCTGAACAAGTGAATGAAGTGTCTAGTCAAGAGAAACAAAAGGACACTGATCAAAAGCACTTGCAAAGAGCAAAAAGGATAAAGAAACCAAACCAGAAGTACAAGTCACCGGAATGGACATATGTGGCACTTCCTGATATACAAGAGGAAGCTGATAGCTAAGAAAGTCTAAGAGTGACTGTGCAGGAGGTGGACAAACGAGAAGAAGATTCGGAAATCCTGAGAGTTATCTTGTCTGACACCAGAGAAGAAACGGATGATCAGGAAATTCTGAACCAAAACTGTGAACCTAAGGACAAGGACGATTCATACATGGATTGAGTGACAAAGAAAACAAAAAGGAATTAAAACCCGGACAAGACATGTGACCCGAAAAGAACCAAGTAGGCAACTAAATTGTTGAAGAAAGAGGCTAAGTCAAAAGACAATACTGAGAACCAAAATGTCAAATAATGAAAATAGAAATCCAACATGTGGATTTCTTCGAAGATTGTGTAAAATGTGTTTTTGTTGTACAGGATTACTAATGCTTGTCTGGATCATATTAGCAATAACAATTTCATTTAGAGTAACATTTCAAAATATAGATGAACATACAGTAAATGGAACTAATAATGAAAAGGCTGGTGAAAGTCATGTTACAAAACTGGTAGATAGAACAGAACTTCACAAAGATAAGTCCATAAATGATTTTTCTAACAATGTTTTTTCAAAGTTATTGTATGAATATGTGAAAATAATGGCGGTTAGAGACTGTTTCCTATTGGTGTTGATGTAAATTATAGGGTGAGCATCTTTGTCTGTCACAAACCCATTTAACTGGGGAACCGCTGCATCTAGTTTGTGGGTCCATGTTATCCTTGTTGCATATTCATGGTGGTAAAACAGCCTGTTAAAACTGATTTGCAATACATTGACATGTGCGGCTGTCGGTGTGACATCCCCGTTGATCCCGATGAATCGAGTCTATAGAATGCTACCCATATGGCTGTGGGCTTACTGTTACACCGACACTGTTGCAGCGCGCCCTCCTCGCCGGCTGGGAGGGATTCTTGTGCATCTCCGCAAACTGGCTCCCACGCTCGGCTGCACGCTGCCTGCTAAGGCGTGCAGAACGAGCCGACATTGCCCAAGACTATGTGCAAGCGCAAGCAAGGGTGTGTCCGGGCGCTGCTAACCTTCAGCAGCCAGGGCGTGGCCCGTGCCCATGAGCGTGCACAAGTAGACCTCTGCTTCGAGCGGGAGCTATGCGTAAACATGAGGTCCTAGCACTGTGGAGGAAGACAGGACTCAACCCCGGATCGCAGCCATTTCACAACTCATTCAAGAACTGCGCATAGGCGCAAACTACGTTATAGTACCCTGTGCTTGTGGGCTTTGAGGTGACCGTTAATGTGCAAACACCTACAACCCTCCCCCCTTCTGCGGAACTCCTACACCATACATTAGCATAGGGAACAACACCGCTTGGACGAAACAAATGTAGAGCAAAACTACCATCTCAGTCAAAGTGCAGAACTCGGAGCACCCAGGTAATGCAACCTTCAAAGGGCTTATTATAACACATTGGAACTCTGGAAACCCCCCGCAATAGCGAAAAGCAGCACTACGCCACTCCTCTCACCTGATTTGAGCACACTCTGCAACAACACCGAAACTGGAAACCTGGGCGCCGTGGTAGGGAGAGCGGTGCCCGAGTGCAATTGTAGAGCTTGTTCCACGGGACTGAGATGTTTATTTGTGCCGCGCGTCCCCGGAGCACGGACAGCAGGCCAGTGATAATGAATAGGCCGTTAAAAGGCTGACAGCACCGTGACTAGTGCTCAAGGGCACCAAGGCCAGTGTTACTACATAAGGCACAAAGGCAGCGCCAGAGCAGAAAGGCGCCGTGATAGCCCCACATTTGTTTATGGAACTGAAATCAAGCACGGCCGTGAAAGTGAAAGCGACCGCACTGGCTTAATGAATAACATGAGCCGGTAATGTAGCTGGCACCCTGCGCGCCCCTGCTCGCTCCCGAGACCCAAAGGCCATGGGAGTGAACCTTTACAGAGATGGCAGGAAATAAAGCCGCCTTTGGCCATTTGTGTGCTGTCATTTTTGAAAGCCACACACAATGGCCAATAAGATGTGTGGGAGTTAACTAAATCACAGGGAGAAGTCTCTGGGAAGTTTGGAGTACTTACAAGAAGCCTCCCCATAGAGCAGCGAATGCACGCTGCGCTAGGCTCGACCTAAAAAATACGAGGTTAATGGGGGGGGGGGGGGGGGTTGAAGGAAAGAGTCAGAGTAAAGAGCCCTGCTTTTGAGACCTGGGGACCTTTAAACTGCTGTCCGCGGGAAGTGCTATTATTATATTACTGTTATTATCTCATGCTGGATCAAGCACAGATGGCCGGAACATGGAGTGCACGCTACAGATCTGCATAAAATAACGTGGAACAATAACGGGAGAGTAAGAGAATCATTTCCTCGACAAGCAGTACCAGGAGCTTTAGCTGCCATTGCCCCTGTTACCTCGGTAGTAGAATGGAGACTCCGCACCCCGGGCCCTGCCGGACGGAGCACGAGCCCCGGGCCCGGTCCCAGCTTCAGTCCCCTAGCCAGGCCGGGGAGAGCCTCCCCGTGCCCCGGTGGACACCCGTCCCCAGCGCACGGACCCTCAGCTGGCTTGCGGGACAGGGGGCTCCCGCACCCCGGGACGGTGCCGGGCCCCTGTGACGGAGCTCCAGCACCGGGCCCAGCTTCCCAAACCTAGCCAGGCCGGGGAGAGCCTCCCCGGGCCCCGGTGGACACCCGTCCCCAGCGCACGGACCCTCGGCTGGCTTACAGGACTGGGGCTCCCGCACCCTGGGACACTGGGATGGGGCACAAGCCCCGGGTCCGGGCTCAGCTTCCGAACCCTAGCCAGGCCGGGGAGAGCCTCCCCTGGCCACGGTGGACACCCTTCCCCAGCGCACGGACCCTCGGCTGGCTTACAGGACGGGGGCTCCCGCACCCTGGGACACTGGGATGGGGCACAAGCCCCGGGTCCGGGCTCAGCTTCCGAACCCTAGCCAGGCTGGGGAGAGCCTCCCGGGGCCCCGGTGGACACCCTTCCCCAGCGCACGGACACTCGGCTGGCTTACAGGATGGGGGCTCCCGCACCCTGGGACACTGGGATGGGGCACAAGCCCCGGGTCCGGGCTCAGCTTCCGAACCCTAGCCAGGCCGGGGAGAGCCTCCCCTGGCCACGGTGGACACCCTTCCCCAGCGCACGGACCCTCGGCTGGCTTACAGGACGGGGGCTCCCGCACCCTGGGACACTGGGATGGGGCACAAGCCCCGGGTCCGGGCTCAGCTTCCGAACCCTAGCCAGGCTGGGGAGAGCCTCCCGGGGCCCCGGTGGACACCCTTCCCCAGCGGCTGGACCCTCGGCTGGCTTGCAGGACGGGGGGCTCCCGCACCCTGGGACAGAGCACAAGCCTCGGGTCCGGGCCCAGGTTCAGAACCCTAGCCAGGCTGGGGTGAGCCTCCCCACGGGCCCGGTCCATGCTTCTGAAAGCAGCCAGGCCGGGGAGAGCCTCCCTGGGCCCCGATGGATCCCTGTCTCCAGCGCCCGGACCCTCGGCTGGCTTGCAGGACGGGGGGCTCCCGCACCCCGGGCCCTGCCGGACGGAGCACGAGCCCCGGGCCCGGTCCCAGCTTCAGACCCCTAACCAGGCCGGGGAGAGCCTCCCCGGGCCCCGGTGGACACCCGTCCCCAGCGCACGGACCCTCAGCTGGCTTGCGGGACAGGGGGCTCCCGCACCCCGGGACGG